>NC_091619.1:45321502-48131502 GCF_027580195.1 Bos mutus
GTATGAAAAATCCGTTTCACAATCAATTAGAATACCAAAATTACTTTGCTGTTTTGTTTCCATATTATCTGCCAGAAAGAAGGGCCAAATACAGTAACGGATTTTCTATATTGGGATTTCCATTATTTAAGCTGCATATAATTTTTGATCCGAAAATGTTTTAGGAGAGAGTGCACAGCAGTGTGCTCCTTTATGTGCTCTGGAAGGTGGCAAATAAGCATTTTCTGGTCTGGGCCACAGAAATGTCCTTCTTTTTTTGCCTCTAGCAAGTCCTTAGGATGCTACAAAAACATAGCTTTTCTTCATTCATTTTCACGGGTTGCAAGGAGTTTGGAATTTTTAGGTTCAGAAACTGATATAGGCTTACTTTGACCTTTCTCAGCATGCCAAATGCCCTCCAGTCCTCTGCACTGGAGTGTGGAGAGCAGAGCTGAATTCTCATCAGTCTCCTGAAGGAAGGCAATGCATCTGATCTACTGAATAGTTTCAAGCCAGTGCTTCAATAATTCAAAATATGTAGTTGCAGTCCATTTGCTGCAACGGTTGCTGAATCAGTGTCTATAATCTGTGCATTGAATATCCACCCAAGAAGTGATCCTTGTCTTCCATGTCACAAATATCCAATTTTCTGATGTCATTGCCTTATAATCTTTAATTTAGAGGGAGAATATGGAATGTTAGCAAATCCTCTTCAGAAAAAATTTATCTAGGGAGACTGTAGGTTTCTTTCCTATAGTAACTTTGGAGAAGTTTACTCTCTACAGATAGGAGAATCATTTGAAATCATGAGCCAAGGCCAAATATATTTCCAAGATGCTATGACAATTTGTAAACAACTTCACATGAATGAATACTGTAAGAATCACAGGATACATACTTCCAATTGCAAAGGGACTCCTTGAATTTTGAGAGAAATTTTTAGAGAAGAATGATGGTTTATCATAAATTTTGTCACCTGATGAAATAAGACTTTCCATGTTTTTAAAAAATAAGAAAGAAAAAAAGAAGAAAGAATAAAAAAAAAAAGGCTAGAACTTTAAATTCAAAATAGCTCAGTCATTAAACTTAAAAAGACAGCAAATAATAGAAACAGCAATTTGAAGTAAAAATTGTAGTCTTTTGGCTTTAATCTCACTAAATGAAACCTATTGCCTAATCTAGCTCATCACTGCACCTTTCCTGATAACTGTAATTATCTTGGTCTGTTTTCCCTAAATTTATTCCAATGGTAAACTCAGGTATTAGCTTCAAATATCCTCACTTCTTTCACTTCCACAGTTCTCGCCAGGCCAATGAATTTTTCTTTTTTTTTTTCTTACTTTTTTTTTTAACATATTTTTAAAAACTTGCTCACTAGAGAAATCACTCCAAAATCTCAGTTCTTTCTATATCTATTGTAGTATGGATTTGAATGTCTTAGATATGTATGTAGCTTTTTTTTTTTTAAACCAGTATAGATATACATATAGACTTGAAGTTGCAGGTGGAAGTAAATTTATATTCTGATCACATCATACATTGCTTTTTAAAAACTTTTAAATTTTGAAATAATTTAAGACTCACAAGAGGTTGCAAAAAGTACAAAAATTTCCTGTGCATCCTTCACTTGGCTTTCTCTAATAACATCTCAAGTAACCATATTAAACCATCAAACCAAGTAATTGTCATTGGTATAATAGCATTAAATAAAGTATAGAACTTATTCAAATTGCACTAGCTTTTATATACACTCTTTTCTTTATGTTTTTATGCTTTAAATTATATCACATGTACAGGTTTGTATTGTGACAATTTTACAATAAGGATACTTTTCCATTGCCATAAAAAAGTCCCTCACCCTACCCTTTACTGTCACACCCTTTTCACAATCCTAAAAAGTGGCCAACATTCATCTGTCCTTCATGACTCTCACTTTGTCATTGTTATATAAGTGGAATTCTACAGTATTAAGGTTTTGCATCTGGCTTTATTCACTTAGCACAATGCCCTTGAGTTCCATCTATGTTGAAGTGTGCATGTGTGCATGCTCAGTCGTGTCTTAACTCTGTAACTCCATGGACTGCAGCCCACCAGGTCCCTCAGTCCATGGAATTTTGCAGGCAAGAATACCGGAGTGGGTTGCCATTTCCTCCCTCAGGGAATCTTGCTGACCCAGGGGTCAAACCTGTATCTCCTATATCTTATGGTTCTTTACCACTGAGCCACCTGGGAAGCCCCTATGTTGTTGAATTATCAATAATTTGTTACTTTATTACTTTTTAGCATGGGCAGTTTCATTATTCCTAGGACATTTGAATATTTACATATAGGTTCTTGTGTGAACATAAGTTTTCATTTTTCTATGATAAATATTCAAAAGTGCAATTGCTGAGTTGTATGGGTAAGTGTACTCATTAGCAAAGTAATGCTGAAAATTCTCCAAGCCAGGTATCAACAGTTTGTGAACTGTGAATGTCCAGATGTTCAGACTGGAGTTAGAAACGCAGAAGAATCAGAGATCAAATTGCCAACATCTGTTGGATCATTGAAAAAGCAAGAGAGTTCCAGAAAAACATCTACTTCTGCTTTATTGATTATGTCAAAGCCTTTGACTGTGTGGATCACAACAAAATGTGGAAAATTCTTAGAGAGATGGGAATACCAGACCTTGTCTGCCTCCTGAGAAATCTGTATGCAGGTCAAGAAGCAACAGTTAAACCAAACATGGGACAACACACTGGTTCCAAATTGGAAAAGGAGTACGTCAAGGCTGTATATTGTCACCCTGCTTGTTTAACTTATATACAGAGTACATCATGTGAAATGTTGGGCTGGATGAAGCACAGGCTGAAATCAAGATTGCTGGTCGAAATATCAATAACCTCAGATATGCAGATGACACCACCCTTATGGCAGAAAGTGAAGAGGAACTAAAGAGCCTCTTGATGAAAGTGAAAGAAGAGAGTGAAAAAGTTGGCTTAAAACTCAGCATTCAAAAATGAAGATCATGGCATCCAGTCCCATCACTTCATGGCAAGTAGATGGGGAAATAATGGAAAAAGTGACAGACTTTATTTTCTTGGGCTCCAAAATCACTATAGATGGTGACTGTAGCCATGAAATGAAAAGATGCTTGCTTTTTGGAAGAAAAGTTATGACCAACCTATTGGTCATATTAAAAAGCAGAGACATTACTTTGCTGACAAAGGTCCGTCTAGTCAAAGCTATGGTTTTCCCAGTAGTCATGTAATGGATGTGAGAGTTGGATTATCATGAAAGTTGAGCATCAAATAATTAATGCTTTTGAACTGTGGTGTTGGAGAAGACTCTTGAGAGTCCCTTGGACTGCAAGGAGATCTAAGCAGTCGATTCTAAGGTAAATTAGTCCTGAATATTCATTGGAAGGACTGATGCTGAAGCTGAAACTCCAATACCCTGGCCACCTGATGTGAAGAACTGACTCATTAGAAAAGACCCTGATGCTGGGAAAGATTGAAGGCAGGAGGAGAAGGGGATGACAGAGAATGAGATAGTTGGAGGGCATCACCAACTTGATGGACATGAGTTTGAACAAGCTCCGGGAGGTGGTGATGGACAGGGAAGACTGGTGTGCTGTAGTCCTGGGGTCGCAAAGAGTTGGATATGACTGAGTAACTGAACTGAACTGAACTGATGGGTAAGTGAGGGCTTCCCAGGTAGAGATAGTGGTAAGAACCTGCCTGCCAGTACAAGAGACTTAAGAGACTTGGCTTCAGGCCTTGGATTGGGAAGATACCCTGGAGGAGGGCACAGCAACCCATTCTAGTATTCTTGCCTGGAGAATCCCATGGACAAGGGAGCCTGGTGGCCTACAGTCCATGGGGTCACAAAGATTTGGACACGACTGAAGTGACTTAGCAGCAGCAGCAGCAGAAGCAACTTAGCATACAGGCACATGGGTAAGTGAATATTTAACTTTATAAGAATATTTAACTTTATAAGAAATATTTAACTTTATAAGAAATATTTAACTTTATAAGAAATATTTAACTTTATAAGAAAACTAGTTTTCCAGGCTAGTTCTGCCATTGTATATTTCCCTTACAAGTGTATGAGAGCTCTAGTAGAGCCACATTCTTATTAGCATGTGATATTGTTAGTATATTTCATCTGAGTCCTTCTGATAGGTGTGTGATGGTAGCTCATCATGTCTTTAATTTGCATTTCCCTAATAGCTAGTCATTTCATGCACTTATTTTCTATTTGCATATCCTCTCTGGTGAGTTATATGTTGAAGTCTTTTATTCATTTCCTAGGTGGATTGTTTGTTTTCCTACTGTAGACTTTATTGAATTCTTCATATATTTGGCTTACACGTCCTTTGTTAGAGATGTGATTTGCAAACAAGTTTTTGCCCAGTCGGTGGTTTGTCTTTCTTGTGATTAGAGTCTTTCATAGAGCAAAAGTTTTAAATTTTTATGAAGTCTAGGTTATTGATTTTTTCCTTTGTTTTTGGTGTCATAGCTCAGAACTCTTGGTCTAACTGCAAGTCATAAATATTTTCTTGTATGTTTTCTTCTAAAAGTTTTATAGTTTTTCATTTTGCATTTAGATTATGATACATTTTGACTGGATAGTTTATAAAAGGTGAGGTTTAGGTCAAAGTTCTTTTATTTTGTTTTTCTTGTATATGTCCAATTGTTCCAACAACTTTTACTGAAAATTGTCAAAATTCACTGGCAAAGCCCAAGTAGAATCATCTCATTAGGGGATGTCAAGACTGGAACATTTCAGCAATCCACTCATTCTAAAGGAGAAAGTGAGACTCGGGGGGGACAAAGTTTGTAATTTTCTCAGTGTATTTTTTTCTTTTCTGCTTTTTCAGATACATTAACTTCAGAATGTACTTTTATTTTCCTAAATATCCATGTTTAAGTGTTCAGTTCAGTTCAGTTCAGTTGTCCATTCGTGTCCGACTCTTTGCGACCCCATGAATCGCAGCACGCCAGGCCTCCCTGTCCATCACCAACTCCCGGAGTTCACTCAGACTCATGTCCATCGAATTGGTGATGCCATCCAGCCATCTCATCCTCTGTCGTCCCCTTCTCCTGCCCTCAATCCCTCCCAGCATCAGAGTCTTTTCCAAGGAGTCAACTCTTCGCATGAGGTGGCCAAAGTACTGGAGTTTCAGCTTTAGCATCATTCCTTCCAAAGAACACCCAGGACCGATCTCTTTTATAATAGACTGGTTGGATCTCCTTGCAGTCCAAGGGACTCTCAAGAGTCTTCTCCAACACGACAGTTCAAAAGCATCAATTCTTCGGCACTCAGCTTTCTTCACAGTCCAACTCTCACATCCATACATGACTACCGAAAAAACCATAGCCTTGACTAGATGGACCTTTGTTGGCAAAGTAATGTCTCTGCTTTTGAATATGCTATCTAGGTTGGTCATAACTTTTCTTCCAAGGAATAAGTGTCTTTTAATTTTATGGCTGCAATCACCATCTGCAGTGATTTTGGAGCTCCCAAAAATAAAGTCTGACACTGTTTCCACTGTTTTCCCATCTATTTCCCATGAAGTGATGGGATCAGATGCTATGATCTTCGTTTTCTGAATGTTGAGCTTTAAGCCAACTTTTTCACTGTCCTCTTTCATCAAGAGGCTTTTTAGTTCCTCTTCACTTTCTGCCATAAGGGTGGTGTCATCTGCATATCTGAGGTTATTGATATTTCTCCTGGCAATCTTGATAGTCCAGCTGTGCTTCTTCCAGCCCAGTGTTTCTCATGATGTACTCTGCATATAAGTTAAATAAGCAGAGTGACAATATACAGCCTTGATGTACTCCTTTTCCTATTTGGAACCAGTCTGTTGTTCCATGTCCAGTTCTAACTGTTGCTTCCTGACCTGCATATAGGTTTCTCAAGAGACAGGTCAGGTGGTCTGGTATTCCCATCTCTTTCAGAATTTTCCAAACTTAGAAATAATTATCTATGTATATAGGATTATATAAGAGTGAATATCATTGTAAATAATCTATACCTTCTAATTAGTTATTGGAGTGAACTTTTTTGACAATATGCTTCCTGATAAATATAAATTTATATGGAAAAGTGCTAGGCAAAAGATAAAAAGCAGAGTTAGCAAGAAAATGATTGTAGTTTTCCTTTACATTTAGACCTTGGTCACATATATGCCAAAACACTCCATCTGATTGAGAAGAAAATTGAAAACCTTCTAAAATGTGATTTTTTTTTTTTTTTTTTACTATTTTAAGTAATAAAACAAATCAGGTGGAAAACAATTCAGTAGCAACAGCTAAGTATTTAAAGCACTTATTACAATATTTAACATTGGAAGTGTGTATATATATATATACCTTCTTTTTCTGCATTTTTTCCCACCATGATTTATCCCAGAACACTGAATACAGTTCCTTGTGCTATGTGGTTGAGCCGTGTTATCCATCCATTCTATCTGTAATAGTTTGTATCTACTAACCCCAAACTCCTAGTCCATTCTTACCCTAAGAACTATGTTATAAACTGAAATAAAGATTGGATATTTTTTAATTTAGTTAAAATTTAATTCAGTTTTATATCACATTTTTTTTTAGGCAGAGCACTTTAAAAGAAAGCATCAACACTTTTGAAAATTAAAACAGAAATATTAGCAAATTTACTTGAAAATAAAGTTTTCAGTGATTGTAAAATATGCATTCTTTGGTATTATGGCTGAGTTTCAGAAGCATTGTTATTTGCATTTTTTTCTACTTAAATATGTGATTGTGAGTGACTCTTCCTTTAGGTCTAGAGGGAATTTGTGCTAGTTAAGAGAAACTAAAACATTTTACTGTATAATGTGAATGACCCATAACTCATAGCTGCCCAAGGCTGATATTTAATTTACATAACAGATACTTTGGCATTTTTCAATATTTTCAAGAGGAATTTCATATAAAATCCTTAAGTTTCATATTCAGGACACTTCATATGCAGGGTATCTCTGCTACTGTCCAGAATGACTATACAAAAATAAACAAAATAAAACAAATTATTTTGATTTATACTTTGTTAAAAATACACCACAGGAAATACCTTTCTTTTGTCAATGTGCAGTGAATTCTGAGACAATTAAAGCAGAGAAACAGAGTGCTGTAATGTATATGGAATTGAACTAAAAAAAGATCTTTATTCTATTTCCAGCACTATATTTTGTGATTGTAAAATATGGTACTAGAAAGATTGATTCCTATTAATTCTCATTAAAAGGAATTGATGGGGAAAGATTTTATGTTATGACTTAGGAAGTGATTTGAGATAATTTATGGATTTCAATCTTCCTGTACTATCTTTGTTATTATAGAAAATTATCTCTAAAATTATCCACGTGGACATTATATATGTTTCTTTAACAGTTGATTTAACCAACAGCATAGGTATATTTAAAATATTCCCCTAGAGAAGAAAATGGCAACCTACTCCAGTATTTTTGCCTGGGAAATCCCATGGACAGGGAGCCTGTTGGGCTACAGTCCCTGCGTGCATGCTAAGTCACTTCAGTTGTGTCTGATTCTTTGCCACTCTACGGACCATAGCCAACAGGTTCCTCTATCCATGGGATTCTTCAGGCAAGAATGCTGGAATGGATTGCTGTATCCTCCTCCAAGGGATCTTCCTGACCCAGAAATCGAACCCACGTCTCTTATGTTTCCTGCATTGACAGGTGGGTTCTTTACCACTAGTGTCACCTGGGAAGCCTGGGCTACAGTCCACAGGGTCGCAAAGAGTCAGACACAACTTAGTGACTAAGTGAAAGTCGTAATTGCTCAGTCCTGTCTGACTCCTTGAGACCCTGCGGACTGTAGCCTGCCAGGCTCCTCTGTCCATGGAATTCTCCGAGCAAGAATACTGGAATGTTAGCTATTCCCTTCTCCAAGGAATCTCCCAACCCCATATACAGAATACATCATGAGAAATGCTGGGCTGGATGAAGCACAAGCTGGAATCTAGATTGCCAGGAGAAACATCAATAACCTCAGACATGCAGATGACACTACGCTTATGGCAGAAAGTGAAGAACTAAGGAGCCTCTTGATGAAAGTAAAAGAGGAGAATCAAAAAGTTGGCTTAAAACTCAACATTCCGAACACTAAGATCATGGCATCCAGTCCCACCACTTCATGGCAAATAGATGGGGAAACAGTGGAAACAGTGACAGACTTTATTTTGGGGGGCTCCAAAATCACTGCAGATGGTGATTGCAGCCATGAAATTAAAAGACATTCGACACTTTGCAACCCCATGGACCATAGCCTACCAGGATCCTCCATCCATGGGATTTTCCAGATAAGAGTACTGGAGTGGGTTGCCATTTCCTTCTCCAGAAGAAAAATTATGACCAACCTATTGGTCATATTAAAAAGCAGAGAAATTACTTTGCCAGCAAATGTCTCTCTAGTCAAAGCTATGGTTTTTCCAGTAGTCATGTATGGATGTGAGACAGCTGAGCACTGAAGAATTGATGGTTTTAAACTGTGGTGTTGAAAAAGACTCTTAAGGGTTCCTTGGACTGCAAGGAGAGCCAACCAGTCCATCCTAAAGGAAATCAGTCCTGAATATTCATTGGAAGGACTGATGCTGAAGCTGAAAGTCCAATACTTTGACCACCACGTGATGTGAAGAACTGACTCATTTAAAAAGACCCTGATGCTGGGCAAGATTGAAAGTGGGAGGAGAAGGGGTCGACAGAGGATGAGATGGTTGGATGGCATCACTGACTCAATGGACATGAGTTTGAGTAAACTCCGGGAGTTGGTGATGGACAGGGAGGCCTGACATGCTGCAGTCTGTGAGATCGCAAAGAGTCAGACACAATTGAGTGACTGAGCAGAACTGAGGTCCTGCACTGCAGGCAGATTCTTTATTGTCTGAGCCACCAGGGCAGCTCCCTGACTAAACAACAACAAAATTAAATATATTATCCTTATTACAATGAAGGGTGTGGGGGAAAGAGTGAGAAGGAGAAAGAAGGAGAGGGGAAAGAAGGGAAAGCAGTAATTGCTGAATGTTTACAATAGACTAGACATTTTTCATCTAATAGCTCAAGTAATCCTTGTAAGAACTCTGTAAGGAAGTCGTTTTTATCAATACTTTTCACACAAGGCATCTGAAGCCCAGAGACAGGGCAGGTGAACTTTGCAGTTGACTGATTCCCCACTTAAAAAGGCTCCCATGCTTGACTTAATGCTTCGTCTTGCCATTTTGAAAATCTTAATATTTTTAAACAAGCGACTCCACATTTTATTTTTGTATTGGACTCCACAAATCATATAGTTTGTTCTATCTGGAAAGGTTAAGCTTCTTTCCCCAAATTAAGATTTGAAGCCACTTCTATGTCTCTCCAAATAGTAAGACCAGAGTAAAACATCCACTTCAATCCTCTTCAACTACACCTCCAAATTGAAAAATTTAAGCTGTTTATGCTACATTTATTTAGCAGAGATGCTGAGAAATTGGGGGGAAGGAGATGGAGAAGAAATGCTCTTAATAGCAGTAACTTTTCTGCTTTTGGCTTGCTTCAAATCTGATAACCCCTCGTGGAAACCAGAGCTCTGCACAGTGTATGTTCCATTTTTTGAGAAAGCTAGTAATTGTTATCGGCTACTTTGTTATTCCCTCATCCCCTTAATGTATTAAAGACTTTCCCCCCATCTATTTATAGTATTTTTCCAGAGAGAAATCCAGGAAAAAACAATTTTATCCAGCTCTTTACACTTTTGTTTTCAGACAAAATAAGTGTCCCTTATTCTGGAGTCCCAGGGCCCAACCTTTAATCAACTTTTGTTAACACACATGCCCTTTCCAGTATACAAGGCTTATATCTCCTAATCAAAGGTTATGTCTAACTCTCTAGGTAAAAAGTAAGGACTTGTACCAACATGGCACCTTTTCTCTGGGCTTTGAATCATGCCTAAGTCATTTAGGACAGAGAGTATAAACCAATGAAATAAAATATGAGTCAAAGCCTCAACCTAATGTTCTCTTTAGCATGAGAACAGTCTATAAACAGTGTGTAGAGTCTATATGCTCCTTTTTTTTTGTTCATCCCTTTCTTTCTACCTTAAACATTTATGAAGTGCCAAGTGTGTGTCAGAGATAGAGACAGGTAATGAGGATAAAAATATATAAGAGATAGTCATTTCCTTGAGATCGGGAGTTAAGCCATGATGAGGGTCAAATACCACGTGGAAATATAGAGGAGAGAAGAACTGAGTAGAAATGACTGAAAGGTTCCTCAGACAACATAAGATTTGAGTTGTCTTTTTAAAAAAAAATTATTTATTTGTTTATTTATTGGGTGCTCTGGGTCTTCGTCACTGTGCAGGCTTTCTCTAGTTGAGCTGAGCAGAGGCTGCAGTGCATGGGCTTCCCGTTACAGTGTGGGCTCTAGGGCTGTGGGCTCAGTAGTTGTGGTGTATGGGCCTAGCTGTGCTGGGGCATATGGGATCTTCCCAGACCAGGAATTGAACTATTGTCCCTTGCATTGGAAGGTGGACTCCCAACCACTGGACCACCAGGGAAGCCCCTTGACTTCAGTCTTAAAGAGCAAAGCAGAGTTTACTAAACCAGAGGATGTTCCAGATTAAATTCTCCATGAGAGTAAGAATGCTGTTGTTAACATTTAGCACACCAAGTGGCCCGTGACAATCTCTCAATATGTATTTCTGGCCAACTGCATGGAGCAGGGTGTTCTAGGGGAAAGAAATACATATACAGAAGCTTCTAGTAGTTAAAAGATTGGTGACATCCATGGAATAGTGAAAAATTTAATGAAGCAAGAGCTTACCCTTGATTGTGTAATACCTGCTTAAGTAACAAACTGTTGATAGTCAAGAACCCTACAGTCTACCTCAGTTTCTAGACAGAGAAATAAAACAGACTCAAGACTCCTGTGTGTGTGTTAGTCACTCAGTCATGTCTGACTCTTTGGGACCCCATGGACTGTAGCCCACCAGACTCCTCTGTTCATGGAATTCTCCAGGCAAGAATACTAGAATGGGTACCCATTTCCTTCTCCAGGGGATTTTCCTGACCCAGGGATAGAACCCAGATCTCTTGTATTGCAGGCAAATGCTTTACCATCTGAGCTACCAAGGAAGCCTTCAAGATGCCTGGGTCAGAGATAAGGGACTTTGTTATTCACAGTATGGAAATTAACATGAGATTTATTTTTGCCTTGGTTTGCCATGTGCTGTAAAGACCCAGGTAGATGCTATGTAATCAATGGGCTTATGGCCCCCAGATGATCAGCTCTGAATTGAAGGGACCTGAATCTTTTATAATAAGATAAAAGCAAACGTGACAGAATTTCACACTGGTTGTTATTGTTCAGTTGCTCAGTAGTGTCTGACTCTTTGTGACCCCATGGACTACACTTCACTATCTTCTGGAGTTTGCTCAGACTCATGTCCATTGAATTGATGATCCAACCAGTTCATCCTCTAACTGCCCTCTTCTTTTGCCCTAAATTTTCCTCAGCGTTAGAGTCTTTTCCTGTGAGTCAGCACTTCGCATCAGATGATCAAAGTATTGGAGCTTCAGCTTCAACATTAGTCATTCCAATGAATATTCAGGGTTAATTTCCTTTAGGATTGACTAGTTTGGTCTCCTTGCTGTCCAAGGAACTCTGGAGGGAGACATTATCACCTTGAGGGAGGCATTATCTTTATTTATACTGTCTTTATACTGGACCGGAGAAGGCAATGGCACCCCACTCCAGTACTCTTGCCTGGAAAATCCCATGGATGGAGGAGCCTGGAAGGCTGCAGTCCATGGGGTCGCTGAGGGTCGGACACGACTGAGCGACTTCACTTTCACTTTATACTGGACAATAAATAAGCCTGCCCTCTGCCCTGTAGGGGAAGAAGGAAATGGCAACCCACTCCAGTATTCTTGCCTGGAGAATCCTGTGGACAGGGAAACCTGGTGGGCTGCTGTCCATAAGGTCTCACAAAGTCAGACACGACTGAAGCGACTTAGCAGGCATGCATGCATTGGAGAATCCATCTATGGGGTCGCACAGAGTGGGCTGCTGTCTATGTGGTCGCACAGTCAGAAATGACTGAAGCGACTTAGCAGCAGCAGTAGCTTCCATGTAGGGAGACTCTCTTTTAAGGCTGTTCTCCATACAAATGTGCTCAAAAGAGATACTCTAAAACAAAGGCAGTCAGTGTATATCCTATTGTGCTCAGTGGCCATGTTCTACGTAAGAAATTGAGAAACAATTTTTTAAAGATAGGGACCAATATAATTAATAATTGACTATTCTCACCACTTTAGGTTCACACTACTTATTTAAAACTAGTATATGATACTCATTCCTTGTAAAGAAATCTTTACTGTTTATTTTCAAATATCCAAGTGCAAAGATTTAATGTAACTGCCAGCAAATGAGTCTAAATAATGCATTAAAAAGGAATGCATTTGAGTCAGTTCTGATGAGGTGGATGAACCTAGAACCTATTATACAGAGTGAAGTGAGTCAGAAAGAAAAAGATAAATACCATATTCTAACGCACATATATGGAATCTAGAAAAACGGTACTGAAGAATTTATGTACAGGACAGCAATGGAGAAACAGATGTAGAGAATAGATTTATGGACATGGGGAGGGGGAGGAGAGGGTGAGATGTATGGAAAGAGTAACATGGAAACTTACATTCAGTTCAGTTCAGTTCAGTCGCTCAGTCGTGTCCGACTCTTTGTGACCCCATGAATTGCAGCACGCCAGGCCTCCCTGTCCATCACCAACTCCCGGAGTTCACTCAAACTCATGTCCATCGAATTGGTGATGCCATCCAGCCATCTCATCCTCTGTCGTCCCCTTCTCCTGCCCTCAATCCCTCCCAGCATCAGAGTCTTTTCCAAGGAGTCAACTCTTCGCATGAGGTGGCCAAAGTACTGGAGTTTCAGCTTTAGCATCATTCCTTCCAAAGAACACCCAGGACCGATCTCTTTTATAATGGACTGGTTGGATCTCCTTGCAGTCCAAGGGACTCTCAAGAGTCTTCTCCAACACGACAGTTCAAAAGCATCAATTCTTCGGCACTCAGCTTTCTTCACAGTCCAACTCTCACATTCATACATGACCATTGGAAAAACCATAGCCTTGACTAGACAGACCTTTGTTGGCAAAGTAATGTCTCTGCTTTTGAATATGTAAAATAGATAGCCAACAAGAATCAGCTGTATGGCTCAGGAAACTCAAACAGGGGCTCTGTATCAACCTAGAGGGGTGGAATGGGGAGGGAGGTGGGAGGGAGGTTCAAAAGGGAGGGAATTATATGTATTCCTATGGCTGATTCATGTCGAGGTTTGACAGAAAACAGCAAAATTCTGTAAAGCAATTATCCTTCAATAAAAAAATAAATTAAAAAGGAAAAAACATTAAAATCATGTGTCAAATTAGGTTATCATATTAAGCAATGCCATTCGGATTATAAATTATCCAATGCATAATCATTAACAGTATACTGTTTTAATTTTATAACTAATATCACATAAAGGCATTAGTTTATCTGTAACTTATTTATTATTACTTTGATATTACAAATAAGCCTGAATAAAAATGCTGAGAAATGTTCACTTCTAGAAAATAGTATAATTTAATAAATAAAAACACTAGTCATTTAAAATTTGCTTGTTGTTTTCTCTAATAATGTGCTTTATCTCTGTGTAATATACCTTTGAGCTACGAGGGTTTTTTTTTTTTTAATTGGTAACTATAAGAAGAATTAAACAGCTAGATACATGAGGTGAGAATTAAACAATAAGAAAAACTATAAAATAACTTTCAATATAAAAACAGATAATGGTAAATTAAATCATTACAAAACATTAGGGTATAGTCTGTAACTTTACCTTGTTTTCTAATCAAAGAAGTAAAAGGATTGGTTTCCTATGCTAAATTTTCTTTTTTGTTATTAAAACCAAACTAATAAAGCCATTAAAGATGATTCTATGAAACAAATATCTATAGTCTCAAAAATATAGTTATCTTGTAGCGGGTTGAATTCATGTTCACATTATTATTTCTGCTCCTGCTTCTCTTCCTCCTTTATTTCTCCTCCCTCTTCCTCTGTTCCCTCTCTTAACCTTCCTTCTTTATTTTTGAGTTTAATGCAAATGCAGTAAAGTACTCAAATCTTAAGTGTATAGTTCAATGAATTTTTAAAATATATGTACACTCAGGTAACTATCACCCAGATCAAAGGGAAGACCTTTTCCACCACCCTAGAAGATTCCTTTGTATTCTCTTCCAGTCATTATCCTCCTACCAAAAAGTTTTCAGGATTCAAGTCCAATCTCCAGAGAGTAGAATAGTTCTGCTCTTGAACTTCTTTTTGTTTGGAATTCTTTTTGTTTGGCTTTAGTACAACATTATGTCTACAAAATTAATCCATGTTTTTGCACATTCAGTTCAGTTCAGTCACTCAGTCATGTCCAACTCTTTGTGACTACATAAATTGCAGCACACCAGGCCTCCCTGTCCATCACCGACTCCTGGAGTTCACTCAAACTCACGCCCATCGAGTCGGTGATGCCATCAAGTCATCTCATCCTCTGACATCCCCTTTTCCTCCTGCCCCCAATCCCTCCCAGCATCAGAGTCTTTTCCAATGAGTCAGCTCTTCGCATGAGGTGGCCAAAGTACTGGAGTTTCAGCTTCAGCATCATTCCCTCCAAAGAAATCCCAGGGCTGATCTCCTTCACAATGGACTGGTTGGATCTCCTTGCAGTCCAAGGGACTCTCAAGAGTCTTCTCCAACACCACAGTTCAAAAGCATCAATTCTTTGGCACTCAGCTTTCTTCACAGACCAACTCTCACATCCATACATGACTACTGGAAAAACCATAGCCTTGACTAGATGGACCTTTGTTGGCAAAGTAATGTCTCTGCTTTTGAATATGCTATATAGGTTGGTCGTAACTTTCCTTCCAATGAGTAAGCGTCCTTTAATTTCATGGCTGCAATCACCATCTGCAGTGATTTTGGAGCTCCAAAAAATAAAATCTGACACTGTTTCCACTGTTTCCCCATCTATTTGCCATGAAGTGATGGGACCAGATGCCATGATCTTAGTTTTCTGAATGTTGAGCTTTTTATGAATACATAGTGTTTTGTTATATGAATATATTATAATTTATTTGTCCAGTCAATTGTTGAGGGACATTGGATTTTTTTCTAGTTTGGCCATTAAGAATAAAACTGATATGAATATTTTTGATATACCTTTTGGTGAACATATACACTCATTTTATACTGGGTATATGACTGGGAATTGAGTTGCTGGGTCACCGGTAGGTATGCTTAACTCTAGCAAATATTGCTAGAGTTTACAAAGTGGTGGTATTGATTGACAGTCCCATCAACGGTCTCAGAGTTCTGATTGCTCTAGATTCACATCAATACTTAGAATTGCCAGTCTTTTAAATTTTAGCTATTTTGGTAGGTGAAATGGTATCTTTTATGTCTCCAATTTGCATTTCTTTCATGACTAATGACATAGTCATACACTTATTGGCCATTTGTATATGCTGTTTGGTAAAATACCTGTTCAAATGTGTTGCCCATGTTTTAAAATTGGATTTTTAAAAAACTTTTTTGCATCTTTTTTTTTTTAATCTCTGAAGATGGAAATGCCAACCCACTCCAGTATTCTTGCTTAGGAAATCTCATGGACAGAGGAGCTTGGAGGGCTACAGTTCATAGGGTCACAAAAGAGTCAGACATGACTTAATGACAAGTCATGTAGAAAGTGAACAGCAAAATCATGTAGAAATTCTTTATTCTGGATATGAGTTCTTTGTCAGATGTATGTATTAAAAATAACTTTTCTCACTCTGTGTCTTGCCTTTCTAATTTCTTAATAATACCACCATAAACACATTCTATTTTTTATGGTTAATGCTTTCTATATTTTGCGACGATTTTTTTTTTTTTTTTACATTTGTGATTTCTCAAAAGTCATTGTCTGCCTTGAAGCCACAAGGATATTCTTTTAGGTATTCTTCTATGCAGTTTTAAATCTTATTCTTCACATTTAAGTATATGACCCATCTGAAATTGACTTTTATGTACAGTATGAGATAGAGGTCAAGGTTCATTTTTACCCATATAAATACAAATTAACCCAGCATCATATTGAAATGATTACCCTTTCCTCAGTTAATTGTAGTGGAACCTTTATACATATAAATAATGTGTCAATTACATAACCTTATAATAAATCTTCATATCTAGTAATGTAGGTCAATTAACTTTATTCTTTTTCCTTGATTATTAATGCTATTGAATGTATTTCAAGTTAAAATTTAGAATCAGGTTGTTAATACACACCACATATATGCACACACAACTACTAGAGTTTTTATGTAAAATGCACAATTATTACTTAACGGTCACAAAGGAAAAACTAAGTAAAAATCATTTATTTCTTGGTAAACTCTTGTGCAACTTAAGTTGTAGTTATGATTTGGAATAGGGGACAAAGAAGACACAAATATGAAACTATTTCTCCAGATATGATGATGACAATCACATCAAATGCATTTTGAAACAGTCTTTATTTTATAGAAAGGACTGAAATTTATTTAGATATTTTTGGAGCAAGGTTTCATATTCTTTGAAATTCATGATGTTCAAACCTCTGCCCAAACCCCGTGGCCTCTCATTCTGTCTCACTAAGGCTGGCTTGATTAGTTAATATAGCAATCTGCATTTCATATTTCCATTTTAATATAATTAAAGTTTAATATAAATAAATCAAATTTAATTCATTGTTATGCATAATGATATTATAGTAGCCATTAAAATTCTTTAGAAGTTTTATATTGCTTTTGCATGTTGTTGCTGTATTTTCTTTGATAATAGACTTTCAGAATACATACGAGAAATAAACAAAAGGTTGTATTTTAAAAAAAACCTTTCTGTATAAAGTATCTATAGTGTAATGATAAAGTAGAATAGGAACATTGCAGGAAATTGGGCCCTGGTAGTTCAGTTGGTAAAGAATCTGCTTGTAGTGCAGGACACCCAGGTTTGATCCCTGGGTTGGGAAGATTCCCTGGAGAAGGAAATGGCAAACCACTCCAGTATTCTTGCCTGAAAAATACAATGGACAGAGGAGCGTGGCGGGCTACATACAGTCCATGGGATTGCAAGAGTCAGACCAGACTTAGCGACTAAACCACCACCACCAGAGAGAGCATGGACCACCTTAGGCGAGGTCTGTATTTTAGTGGTTACACGATCAAGGAAGTCAATTAAATGACAAATGAAGCTAGCTGAGTTTTACATTTCTGCTTTTTAGAAAGCAACTGTAACTTGGAAACACACAAGCTGTGAAGTTTCCTAAAGACTGGGGCTGAAATTTATTTTAACACATTTGTAAATGACCCAGAAAAAGAAGGTAATATTCTGCAGTAAGCACTCAACCAAATATGGAAAGATAAACTTGCCTATAAACTTTGGATTATTGAGGCCATTTGGAATGTAAAGTGTTTCATGTGTCAATAGAGACACGAGAGGACATAATAAAATAATGTACTTACATTATTTAAAATCTGAAGTATTTCATTTCTGATTCTGGATTTTTTGAGTTATTGGCAAAAAAGGCATTCTAGATTGTGCCCTGAACTTAGAGTTAGAAACATATTAGAGGAATAAAAGTGGCTGAGAAGATTGGTGGTGAGAGTCTAAATTTAGATTCCACAGAGCAAGAGCTGAAGCCAAGAAGAGAAAAATAATATTTACAGCACGAGGAATGAAGAACAGTACAAACATTTAGGTAATGGTATGTGTCAGAGGAGTCAAGGTAGGAAAGAATTTAAAGAAACAGAATATGATTAGCAATGTCATATGTGGCAGAGAAATAAAAGGAATAATTACTGAAAAGGGCTAATGTGTTGGTAGATAGCAGGTCATTCATCAGTGACAGTGAATATGAGATATATTAAATAAGTAGAACATTTTAGTTCAAAGGTAAGAGAGGGCTTTCATCAAAATTTATAATATGAAAGATCTGAAAAGGATAACTTACATGGATTGTTCACTGACTCCTGTAGAACTAGATGGGAGGCATCTTTTGGGATTTAAAAGAAGAAAAATGTAAAACAAGTAAGTGGTACTAGAACTTTACATAATGGATATTGAAATTATGGAAATATATTACTTTAAGATTCAGTAATAGGTTGAAATAAGAATGTATTTAAAAAGGTTCAGATGCATGCATGGGTGATAGATTCCTTACTCGATCTCGAGGGAAATGTCTTGGCATGCTACTGTTAACACAGTGGAGGCCAAACATGTCCTCCCACAAACCATGTGTTTATACTGTTTTTAGGGCAGACTTTTCCAACCAGTAAAGCTGAGATGTGCACCAATACAACATTGTTTATTAGTTTCTGGGTGAATAATTGCATAGTTTTGAAAATAGAGAGGAAAAATTACAAATCTCTCACACCCATAAAAGCAGTTGCTTAGATCCCTTGGGAAAATGCCATCTGATAAATTAAAGATGAATCAATGATTAAGGCCAAAGAAAGAACTGCAATAACAACAGAAAACTGTCCTTTCTAATCCAGAGGGGGGAAAAGCATCAAGATTTCCTCTTCTAATTTATTTTCTTTTTAAATTGAAGAGGCTAAAAAATGTACTCGCTTAGCAGAACTAGCAGGAATTATTGGCATGTTCCATTATAGATATCTTAAATTAATTAAACTTAAAAAAATCAAATTAAAGAGAAATGCCAGATAGCTTTACTTCTAAGGAATTTAGTGTATTTTATAGCCATCAAAACCTGATTACTGGCAAGATTCTTAGCAAAATGTTATGTAAAAATAAATCACATTTCTGTTTTACAAATTGAGAAATTGAAAAATCAATAGCTTTTTCTGAGTTACCTACTGATTGCCATCGTTCAAATTTTATTTTGTTGGAGGAAACAGAGACTGGGATGAAATCCTTTAACAGAGGGATTTAGAAGATTTAAATGGCATTCAGTCTAACACCAGTTCCATGGCAACCATACGGGCTATGCAAGCTGTTCAATGAAGAGCCAAAACATTTAGGTAGACAGGATGTTAACCCAACCAAGGTTTAAATGTGAACAGTTTAATTCTCTTAGCTTGAAATCCAAGCCATCAGCACAAGTACCTTGGTGGAGTCCTCTGTTTGTGGGACTATTCTAGCCAATGTGAATCATTTAAAAAAACTGAAGTATCAAAACTTGTCCCATCTAGTATAATACCAGGTTTCTGGTTCTGTAAAACTGGTATTGCTTCAACTCTGGTCTTGAATACAATTTCAGAGGGCAGTTAGCATGCCTTTCTTCATTTGTTCAGCTAAGGCAATCCAGCCAGGGACAATTTGTAGTGCTTAGAAATTGGGAATACTGAGGCAGAAGGAAAATGTCATGGAGATATAAACAGACATGTAAGATTGAGAGCCACCCCACTGAGTAGAATAATCTGTACTTGTGTAGTTTTGTGTGCCTCCAATGCATTCAGTGATCTCTACATTCAGTTATTCAACAGTTATTACGAGCCCTATAGCAGAATGTGTGCTGTAGGTTGTCTATGGGGTTGCAGTGGAGCAAGCATTAGTCACAGGCTGAATGTGACAGGAAGAGCTCACATTCTATCTGGGGAAGAGTAGAAAGGAAGACAAACACTAAGACAGAACATGAGAGCTTTGGGAAGTTCAGTTCAGTTCAGTTCAGTTGAATCACTCAGTCATGCCCGACTCTTTGAGACCCAATGGACTGCAGTACGCCAGGCTTCCCTGTCCATCACCAACTCCTGGAGTTTACTCAAACTCACGTCCATTGAGCCAGTGATGCCATCCAACCATCTCATCTTCTGCTGTTCCCTTCTCCTCCCACCTTCAATCTTTCCCAGCATCAGGGTCTTTTCAAATGAGTCAGCTCTTCACATCAGGTGGCCAAAGTATTGGAGTTTCAGCTTCAGCATCAGTCCTTCCAAAGAATATTCAGGATTTATTTCCTTTAGGATGGACTGGTTGGATCTCCTTGCAGTCCAAGGGACTCTCAAGAGTCTTCTTCAACACCACAGCTCAAAGCATCAATTCTTTGGTGCTCAGTTTTCTTTATAGTCCAACTCTCACATCCATACATGACTACTGGAAAAAACATAGCTTTGGCTAGACAGATCTTTGTTGGCAAAATAATGCCTCTGCTTTTTAATATGCTGTCTAGATTGGTCATAATTTTTCTTCCAAGGAGAAAGCATCTTTTAATTTTTGGCTGCAGTCACCATCTGCAGTGATTTTGGAGCCCCCAAAAATAAAGTCTGTCACTGTTTCCACTGTTTCCCCATCTATTTCCCATGAAGTGATGGGACCAGATGCTATGATCTTAGTGTTCGGAATGGTGAGTTTTAAGCCAACTTTTTCACTCTCCTCTTTCACTTTCATCAAGAGGCTCTTTAGTTCTTCTTCACTTTCTGCCATAAGGGTGGTGTCATCTGCATATTTGAGGTTATTGATATTTCTCCTGGCAATCTTGATTCCAGCTTGTGCTTCATCCAGCCCAGCATTTCTCTTGATGTATTCTGCATATAAGTTAAATAAGCAGGGTGACAATATACAGCCTTGACATACTCCTTTTCCCTATTTGGAACCAGTCTGTTGTTCCATATCCAGTTCTAACTGTTGCTTCCTAACCTGCATACAGGTTTCTCAGGAGGCAGGTCAGGTGGTCTGGTACTCCCATCTTTTTAAGAATTTTCCAGTTTGTTGTGGTCCACATGGTCAAAGGCTTTGGCATAGTCAATAAAGCAGAAACAGATGTTTTTCTGGAAATCGCTTGCTTTTTCGATGATCCAATGAATGTTGGCAATTTGATCTGTAGTTCCTCTGCCTTTTCTAAATCCAGCTTGAACATCTGGAAATTCACAATTCATATACTGTTGAAGCCTGGCTTGGATAATTTTGAGCATTGCTTTACTAGTGTGTGAGATGAGTGCAATTGTGCGGTAGTTTGAGCACTTTTAGTACTGCCTTTCTTTGGGACTGGAATGAAAACTGACCTTTTCCAGTCTTGTGGCCACTGCTGAGTTTTCCAAATTTGCTGGCATATTGAGTGCAGCATTTTCACAGGATCACAGCATTATCTTTTAGGATAGATGATGTGCCTTGTAAAGAGTAAACACTAACTAGTAGAAAAGCACCAAGCAGTCTCCTCTGTTCATGGAATTTTCCAGGCAATAATACTGGGGCAGGTTGCCATTTCCTATTCCAAGGGATCATCTCGACCCAGGGATGGAATCCGGGTCTCCTGTGTCTCCTACAAAGACAGATGGATTCTTCACCACTGTGCCATTTGGGAAGCATCTTCCTATCCCTTTGCATATGTATCCAGGGAATTAGATCTAAAAGTTACTCAATAAATGGGTACATTTTTAATAATTGAGGTTCAAATGATATCAGTCTCTACAATCTTCACAAATGTGAATATTTGCTCCATCACTAATAGGATATTGCATTTTAGTAGAATAATACATTTTGCTCAGTTGGGGTTTAGAGATTAATGGCTCTGATCCTGCATGAGAGTCTCTTTATCAGTACAAGTCTTTTGTTACATTTCTAACTTGAAAGAAATTACCTGAAATTTCAATTTGTCTTGGATTCTCCTGCGTTCGGTGGAGGTCACATTCTGTCACCCTGAAAGAGCAGCAGCTTTGACAGAACCTGTCTCAATAAGGAAGAGTTTGAGCAGTCAGTGAGATTTGATCATCTGCTCGATCCTGAGGTTTGGGGTCCTGATCACCCCCTTTCCACAGGAAGAAATGATGCTCTCATTTCCCTGAGCCCTTCAAAAGCAAGTCCTGACAACTCAGCATAATATTAATAGAGAAATAATACCAAGAATGAAGGATATAGCAATGTTTATAAAACAAGGCACACATAAACGGAGTCCCAATCAGAAAAGTTTTCATAACTTTTTTGTCAAAAGGAAAAAAACTTGAATTATCCAGCTTTTTGGTTTTGGAAATTAGCTGGTTTATTTTTACTTTTAAGTTATTTCCTGATTTTTGGCTGCACGGCTGTGAGTGGGCTTTCTCTAGTTGCAGTGCCCAGGCTTCTCACTGTGGTAGCTTCCCTTGTTTTGGAGCACAGGCTCTGGAGCTGGGGCTCAACAGTTGTGGCACATGGAGTTAGTTGCCCTGCAGCATGTGGGATCTTCCCGGATCAGGGATCCAACCCAGGTCCCCCGCATTGACAGGCAGACCCTTAACCATTGGATCACCAGGGAATTTCAGAAATTAGCTGATTTAGTACATAATTTCAGACCTGTTGTATGGGTAGTTGGGTAAATCAGTCTCATTTATAGATGACTTTAAGATATCTTTCAGATCATATTTGAAAAAATAGTTTGATGTCTGAATATGCAGCTAAAAAGTTAACTATTGTATAGGCATAACATTTTTATAAATATATAATTTCTGTATGTTAATGTTTTAACATTGAAAAAAACAAATCTTTCTGGCTGGGGAGTCTGCCTCTCCTGGGGCTAGCCAATTCTTAGAGATGGCAAAGTGCTCTGTGAGGAACATGCCTTTGGTATACAAACTGCTCCATCCAGAGCTGTCCCTCCGCAATCCATTTTGTCCACTGCAGGGGGCAATACTCCTCTGCCTTAAGCATCCCAGGGCCAGGATCCGGACAACTAGGGGTCGCCTCCTGAATTTAGAGTTCACTGGAATGATTCAAGCTAACCAGTCTTAAACTGTTTACCCTGCCCTGTCTTGCCTTTCCCACGGAAACCCAGCAAAGGCTGTGGTCGAAACTTTGCCCTTTCTCATGTCTTCTGCCTCTTGACCAGCCTGTGTATTTCCATGTGACCCTGTGTGGCGTGGCTCCTGTGTGCACGTGTGCACAGAACAGATCATCTTCCCGAGCATCTCCTCTGTCTCCTCTTGTGGCCACACCTGACTGACCATTTCATAAAAGAACAACAAAACATCTGACAAGTAGGAAGATTTAAGATGGAAGGTGCAAAATGTAAATGTCACATGATGGTTTGAAAATTAATTCTTTTGAGAAAATAGTTGGCTGTTGTTATTTGAGATTGAAGCAATGTTTTCTAGTGAAGATTAAATGATTAGATGTCAACAACATTAAGGGACATTGATGGAGCCCTTGGGTTCCCTGTCACTCTTTGCCAAATTCTACTCAGAAACTGTGTGCACATAGTCAGTTGTTTATACTGGACCTCAGTCATATGCCTCCCACCTCCCATCACTTCCACCAGGACTGCAAGCTTCACTTGAGCCAATTATTTCTTCTTTCATTCTGCTTCTATCTACCTTTCATGATATTTTCCCACCTGCTTTTGATAAACAGTGTAGGGGACTAAAAAGCATATGAGTTCTGAAATTAGATACCATTGAGTCTGATTCCCATGTTACTATATATTCATTCATTCATGATTTTTATAATCAGATGTACTGTGATTCACACACTGAGTATGTTGGATATTAGCTGTGGATAATGGGGAAGTTTTGTAACTTCCCTAAGAATTTATTTTTTCATCCATGACTTGGGGATACTAATTACAGTTAATATTTATTGAGTGTTTGCCAGATGCCAGGCATTGTATTAATATTTGTATTACCAGAGTAACCTTGTAAATTATTTACTATTTTTCCTCTGCTTTGTAGATGAAAAAAGTGAGGTTTACAGAAGTTTCACCAAGCTCACTTAGCTAATAAGTGAGATGATAATTAGACTTCAGGTCAACTTTTTACAAATCATATATATTTTTATGCATTCTCCTGTTATTCAACAACAGTGGCTTTTAATCTTAATTGCAGATCAGAATTTTATTTTTAAGTTACAGATGGTCTTTGGGGATTCTAATTTAGTAGAATTGGATAGGTACTGGAAATGATTCTTTAAAGTTTTACTGGTGATTCTTATGTGCTGCTAAGATTGAGAAACACTCATTGCCATAAAGGGTCTTAAATAGCATATTGTATGTGTAATAGGAATGATATTTGAAATATAATAATATTTGTATTTTGGTAGCATTTTTATTGACTAATCTAATCAGTCAAGGTTTCTACCTACTTTGAAAATAGTGGTGTCAGAACAGGATTGCAAACAGGACTGAAATGGTTAGTACTCCACTATAATACCCAAATTGGTCTTTGTCAGAAGCCTTGATTTTAAGAGTCAGGCTATATCAACAGAAACATCAAGGGACCAAGCACATAGTTCTCAAATGATGGAGATTCATTCCTTCATAATGTAAAGATGAATCTTCTTTCACCTGGGAGGGATAAAAAAATTTCTGCCTTCTGGAGAAGAAAGATATGATGTAGAGGAATTAAAAAGCATGCCCTTCTGGTCCGGGTGAGAAATGGATAGAAGAAGATAGAGGAGGTGGAAAAATTGACAAACTCTTTTTGTTTCTCACCATGTGTCAGGTACTGCTTTGAGCACTGTACCTTTTTAAACTTATTTGATCCTTATAATAACTCTGAAAGGGGAGGGACTATTATTGAATCCATTTTACAGATGAAGAAATTGGGGCACAGAGATGTTAAATGACTTGCTCAAGGTTGTACAGCTGGTAAATCACAGAGCTGAGACTGGAACCTAGGTGCTGGAGCAGTCTGTCTTAGGTATTAATAGAAATTTGTTTTCCATGGGGAGAATGAAACATGGCATGTTTCCCAGGCTCACAAAGGGGAGACTACAAGTATCTAGCTTAGAGAAGTGTGTGAATACACACACACACACACACACACACACACATACACCACACTCTTCTGTCTTCCTGCACTCCCTGCCCCACCCGCTTCCAGCATGAATTAGAGCAATGATGTGACATTAGTAGGAAGTAGCCAGGTAGATAAGCTTGAAGTAAACTCCATATTCCCATCACTTGCCTCTACGTGGCTGGTACAAGGTAAGCAGGGGACCCAAAGGCTCTGACAGGCCCCAGTGACAAGGCATAGAAGTGCTGAACAGGCCTGTGGCTCAGCAGAGGCTAGGGTCAGCATGAGGCTTCTGTGGAGTGGGCAGAATGATGGGCTTGATCAAGTGATATGATATATTTTTGCATCAACTTGTTGCATTTGGTTTCCTAGACTGCAAGCTTTTTGAAGGTAAGATTTTACTTATTTTTTTGGTAAATGTATTGTGTATAGGACAACATCTCACACTACAATATTCAACTAGTAAATACTAATTTTAATCTGTCTTCATAGGCAGTTCAGATCTCTATTATCCGGTAATATGAGCATCCCAAATGATCTCAAATATAAAAAGCATTGGAAGATCTCTTATAGTGGAACTCAATCCAATGGTTTTGCTAAAGTTTGTCTCCAGGTTTTCCTGTTTATTCCGACTTGGGAACACAAAGTACAATTCCTTCTTCCCACAGAGAAACAGTATAATGTTCTTATATGTTTCTCCTTTTAACCTCAGCAAAGCATTTCAACCTAAATTCCATATCAGTGAAACCTCTATTATATAATATTATGTCAAGACCTTTTCAAGTTAGAAAAAAAGGTCAGTGTTTTTTTCCACTGAGTAAACATGTGGCTCTTTCATCTCACAACATACTTTTCAACTTAGTATTGTCATTCTATGAACCCAAATGATGTCCCTGATTGGATTCACATTGACTATGAGACAGATGGAATTTTCAAATGAGCTGAATTAGAGAATCAAGGGGGATGACTTCTACTGTACTTGGTGATTTGATTAGTTTTTCATGTTATGTTACACTCTCTTATATTGGGCTCATTTCAGATTTTAATACATATGAGCAGCTCAAGTTACTTTTAAACTGTACAAAGAATGTATGCATGGTACATAGTGGGACTAGTCTTAGTTCTCCTTTTCTCTCCTTCCATTCTTTTCCAAAACGGTCATATCTCAAAGTAGGACTAAGTCACAAGCTTTCTGTTTTACATGAATGACAGTAGTTCTTAACGCTAGACAGCTTTGCAAAAATACACTTCTGGTCCCAAAGTGGGACAGAGATATAGGGTATGCACAGAACACAGGAAAATGAATTGCAGTACTCTAAGGCTTAATGGTCAGTGTAAACATCTCTCTAAAAAATTATAAATTATTACAGTTTAAGCAATTTGCTACTACTAAATTTGTTTTCATGAACATTAGCATTCAGTTCAGTTCAGTTCAGTCGCTCAGTTGTGTCCAACTCTTTGCAACCCCATGAACTGCAGCACACCAGACCTCCCTATCCATCACCAACTGCTGGAGTCTACCCACACCCATGTCCATTGAGTCGGTGATGCCATCCAACCATCTCATCCTCTCTCGTCCCCTTCTCCTCCTGCCCTCAATCTTTCCCAGCATCAGGGTCTTCTCAAATGACTCAGCCTATTGCATCAGGTGGCCAAAATATTGGAGTTTCAGCTTCAACATCAGTCTTTCCAATGAACACCCAGGACTGTTCTCCTTTAGGATGGATTGGTTGGATCTCCTTGCAGTCCAAGGGACTCTCAAGAGTCTTCTCCAAGAACACAGTTCAAAAGCATCAGTTCTTCGGTGCTCAGCATTCTTTATAGTCCAACTCTCACATCCATACAAGACTACTGGAAAAATCATAGCCTTGACTAGATGGACCTTTGTTGGCAAAGTAATGTCTCTGCTTTTCAATATGCTGTCTTGGTTGGTCATAACTTTCCTTCCAAGGAGTAAGCGTCTTTTAATTTCATGGCTGCAATCACCATCTGCAGTGATTTTGGAGCCCCCCAAAATAAAGTCAGTCACTGTTTCCACTGTTTCCCCATCTATTTGCCATGAAGTGATGGGACCAGATGTCATGATCTTAGTTTTCTGAACATTAGCATTACCCACAGAATAATTTTAAAGTAATATTGGTTAATAGAATGCAAAGGAAAATGTTGAATAATCATGTTTTTTATCTTTCTATAATAGATGTCAATGAAGTTCCTTATTTAGCTATTGTCTAATGCACTTTGAAATAAGTGATAATTACTTTGATATTCTCAAAGAGTCTTAGCTCTTTGGTTAATCAACCCAAATAGCTTGCTGGAGAGAAGGTATTTAAAAATACAGCAGTGAAATTTTAGGTAAGTTAATTTGGTGACACAACTGTCAAAGTTAAAAGTTCCTTTAATCATATGGCATAAAATAATGAGTAAATGGTCATTTAACAATTGATTTCAATTTTACCTGCCAACAATAAAATGTTTAAAATTTCTTTTAAGTAAATGCACAGTTTGACTGTCTTGTTCAATTCTTAACAATGCCTCTTTTCCTCAATATTTTACCAAGGAATCTATATAATTAAAACAAATGGAATTGAATACTTGTAAGTAGGGACAATATCATCTTGCAAGATTTGATACAGAAAGGATTTCTCAAAATGTGTTTACTTACAGATATAAAACTGTGAAAAAGACAAATTCATACACAAAATGGTCTTGATTCAATTGTTTAAGATTTTAATACATGAGTAGATGCAAGTCACTTGAAGTAACAAGAGATCGTGTCAAAATATGCCAAAAACATTATATTAACAGCTTTCATCCCTGTTAATATTTTATAGAACAGAAAAATATTTCTGATGCTTTTGTCAGAAGACTTCTTGAATCTTGACCTAATTTGTTGGAATGTTTTAAGAATTTAAAACTTGCTGTTGTATCTCTGACTAGTTTAATTCATCATTTAGCTCTCTCCAAGAGTAAAGACACATAGCAAAAATAGCTCTTACATATCAACATTTAAATGAAAGCAGCCTCCATATCATGCAGAGTGGCTATTTGCTAATCAAATGTTCACTGTGGCAATACTTATAGATGGTAGTAGAGAGCATCTGACCAAGTGTTATTGCTTTGCAGGAAAAGAAATGATGTTATTTCCTTTAGATATAAAGTCATTTCTTTAAAAAAATTAGCCTATTTAATGCATGGGAGATTGCCATATTCCTTCATTTAATGTTGCATTCTCTATAATGATTTCTGATTACCAAAATGCATAGTACAAATGCTAATCAGGGCCCTTTTCACAACAAATGTGGATGTTGAGTGCCTCCTAGGAGTTTAATCACAGTGTGTGATTCAAACAGTAATGGGTCATAATTGCCCCCCACCAAGTTGTCTTGAGGGTCCCCCCCACTCCTGCTTCATTTTATTACCACTGGACCTTATCAACCACTGAAATCTACCACAGTTGCTTTGAAGGTTGCAACCAATCTCTACATGAATAACTATACCCCAAAAGTTTTTCCAAGTAGAGTGAAGGATTGTATTTGATCTCTTCTCAGTCTGACAATAGATTAAAAGATAAATAGCAATGTTTATACAATTTTCTATTGCGTTTAATTTTTTTCTTACCTGGAGACACAATCTGATTGCTATCTAGGTAATTAAATTAAATTTAGTTGGTAGCTTATGTATAGATGCATTAGAAAACTTTTTATTTCTGTTAGCTTCAGACACTGTAGGGTTTATTTTCTCTTTAATACCTGGGGAGCTACACATATAAATAACCATCACTTTAGAGAATAGCTGCCCCCATAATTTCTTTTTCTAAACCAAACTGGGACGATTCCAAACTTTGCAACTTGCTGTTGTTAGAGTGAACTGGCCATCTGTGTGGCCTGGGAGGATTGTGGTGTCCACTGGGTGACTGCTTTGTGCATAGTCAGTGACTGGCTAGGTTGCAGGATTTCAGTGTTTTCGTCACTTTTAAATGTCTCTCGTGTGTGTGCTCAGTCACCCAGTCATATCCAACTCTTTGTGACCCCATGGACTGTAGCCAGCCAGCCTCCTCTGTCCGTGGGATTTTCCTGGCAACAATACTGGAGTAGGTTCTATTCCCTCCTCCAAGGTATCTGATCCAGGGATGAACCCAGGTCTCCTGCACTGCAGCGGATTCTTTACCAGCTCATCTACCCACAAATATGCACGCACACCAGTTTGTTGATGCCTAAAGTTCTTTAAGCAAGCACAAGCTATTTGTGTTTAATAGAGAAATCAGGCCTTAAATATTTATTGAGCACTTACTATCTGCCAGTCACTGTCTAAAGTTCTGGGACAACAGCAAAGAGCAGGAAAAGTCCTTGCTGTCAAGGATCTTATAAACTAGTAAGGGTAGAAACAATACAAGGAAGTAACATAGTAGCTAAAGTTCATAATAACATATAAATGAGAGCAAAATTTGATAGCCAGAGAAGAGGGGGAGCACACTGGACACTAAAGTTGGAATGAGTGAGTTATGGAAAGATAGAAGGAAAATATGTCCATGCAAAGTGATTTCCAAGACAATCTTCTACTTAAAAAGTTTATCTCAAACTCAACCTATTTTTCGTCTTTATAATTGGGCAATAGCAAAATACAATAGCAGAATTTTAGGTAGGCTTCAGGATCCTTTTTTTTTAAAACTAAATTAAAAAAAAATTTTTTTTCAAGAGTATTGCTGACAGTTTAACTCAAAAGTTAAACATGGAATTATATAGTAGAGAGAGAGAGATCATTGGATGGCATCACTGACTCAATGGACATGAGTTTGAGCAAGCTCCAGGAGATGGTGAAGGATAGGGAAACCTGGTGTGCTGCAGTCCCTGGAGCTGCAGAGTCAGACATGTCTGAGTGACTGAACAAAAGCAAAATTATATGACCCAGAAAATTCACAACTAGTTATCTACCTGAAGTAACTGAAAACAAATACTCAAACACATGTACATGTACATTCATAACAACTTTATTCAAAATATCCAAAAGAAAGGAATAGCATAAGCTTCCATCAGTGGATGAATGGATAATTAAACTGTGGTACATACAGAAAATGGAATATTATTCATCTATGAATACTGACTGCAAAGAGTAGGACATGACTTAGTGACTGAATAACAATGCAATGAATTTTGATAACGTGCTACAATGTGAATAAGCCTCAAAAATATGCTAAGTGAAAGAGGCCAGACACAGAAGGTCATGTTATATGTTTCCATTTATGAAATGTCCACAATAGAGAAATCTATAGAAATAGGAAACAGATTGATCATTGTCAGAGGCTGAGAGGGGAGGAGAAATGGGAAATAACTGCTTGATGGGTATGGGCTTCCTTTTGGGGCATAAAATTATTTTGAAGTTAGATGAGCTAGTGGTTGCAAAACATTGTGAATGTACTACATGTCACTGAACTGTTCACTTTTTTAAAGTTAATGATTAATTTTACGTTATGTTACTTTTACCTCAGTAATAAAAAATGGTATTGCAACATGTCAACTACAGGATAAGTTTTGATAATATGGAATGCTATCTGGTGCTGTATAGAATTTCATTTTTTGATTCATTTTTTTAAACACATATTCACTGGTTGTATACCACTTGCCAAGCACTGAACTATGTGTGATCAGGAAAAACTTAGTTGGTATCTTTAGCACATTGTCTAGATGGGATTTAGACAAATCCAAGTATTTTACATGTGCCATAGAAGCTTTCCTCCTTGGGATGCCTATCTTGCATTTTCGTAGTTAACTATATTGTTGCTGTTCAGCTTTGGGACCCTATGGACTGCAGCACACCAGGCTCCCTTGTCCTCCACTGTCTCCCAGAATTTGCTCAGATTCATGTCCATTGAGTCAGTGATGCTATCTAACCAGTGATCCTCTGCTGCTTCCTTTCTTTTGCCTTCAGTCTTCCCCAGAATCAGGGTCTTTTCCAATGAGTCGGCTCTTCACATCAGTGGCCAAAGTACTGGAGCTTAAGTTTCAGCAACAGTCCTTCCAGTGAATATTCAGGGTTGACTTCCTTTAGGATCGACTGGTTTGATCTCCTTGCAGTGTTAATTAAAAATTATATTTTTTTTCTTTTGTGGAAATCTGCAACAGATGTTTCCTCATCCACCTACTTTCAAAGCTGGATGCCTCAATCATTTCTTAAAATTCAGCATTGAACCAACCATTGCAGTAAACAAAATAGATATTTGGGTCACTAAGGATGCTGCTGCTGCTGCATCAGTTTAGTCGTGTCTGACTCCGTGTGACCCCATAGACGGCAGCCAACCAGGCTTCCTGTCCCTGGGATTCTCCAGGCAAGAACACTGGAGTGGGTTGCCATTTCCTTCTCCAATTCATGAAAGTGAAAAGTGAAAGTGAAGTCGCTCAGTCGGGTCTGACTCTAGCGACCCCATGGACTGCAGCCTACCAGGCTCCTCCGTACATGGGATTTTCTAGGCAAAAGTACTGGAGTGGGGTGCCATTGCCTTCTCCACACTAAGGGCGAGTCTAAATACTAATAGCACAGCATTGCATCCGTTCCCACCACTTCATGGAAATAGATGGGGAAACAGTGGAAACAGTGTCAGACTTTATTTTTCTGGGCTCCAAAATCACTATAGATGGTGACTGCAGCCATGAAATTAAAAGACGCTTACTCCTTGGAAGGAAAGTTATGACCAACCTAGATAGCATATTCAAAAGCAGAGACATTACTTTGCCAACAAAGCTCCGTCTAGTCAAGGCTATGGTTTTTTCAGTAGTCACGTATGGATGTGAGAGTTGGACTGTGAAGAAAGCTAAGCGCCGAAGAATTGATGCCTTTGAACTGTGGTGTTGGAGAAGACTCTTGAGAGTCCCTTGGACTGCAAGGAGATCCAACCAGTCCATTCTAAAAGAGATCAGTCCTGGGTGTTCATTGGAAGGACTGATGGTAAAGCTGAAACTCCAGTACTTTGGCCACCTCATGCGAAGAGTTGACTCATTGGAAAAGACTCTGATGCTGGGAGGGATTGGGGGCAGGAGGAGAAGGGGACAACAGAGGATGAGATGGCTGGATGGCATCACTGACTCGATGGACGTGAGTTTGAGTGAACTCCAGGAGATGGTGATGGACAGGGAAGCCTGGCGTGCTGCGATTCATGGGTCGCAAAGAGTCGGACACGACTGAGCGACTGATCCGATCTGAACTAGTAAAATGTAAGATTAGCATCCCAATGTAATATTACTTAATGTAATATTCTAATATTCTTGTATTTTAGTGCCCAGTGCATATTAGAGTTCCCTACTCCCTGAAGAGCTGCTACAGAAATACATCTACTTGATTTAAATTAATTATTTACTCTATTTAGTTTATTTAATCCGAGATTTCTTAAAGCTATTTAGCTACAGGGTTTCCTTTGTTTTATTTTTGCACAAAACGTGTACTATTATCTGACACAGCTGGTATTATATGGGTCACATATTGTGTCATGTAGTTTTAGTCTTTAAAGCTCTTCAATGAGTTAGCCCTGCCATTATGGCCAAGTAATTTCCTGAGCAGTGATCATGGAGTAGACTTGTGCCTCCATACACTGAGTTGGCTTCATTTTTCTACATAGTGCTTACTTACCACCTCTGAGATTATATTATAAATTATTTTATGTATCACTGCCTCTTCTTTCATTTTTGGCCACTTTGTGCAGTGCCATCTCTTTCTTACTCTAGAGATAAGCACTATGAATGTAGGCACTTCTATTTTGTTCACTGCTATATCTCAAGTTTGTAAAACATCTTGGTACTTAATAGGTGATTAATGTATTTTTTGTAGAATTAATGATAGAGTCAATAACCTCAGATGTGCAGATGACACCACCCTTATGGCAGAAAGTGAAAAGGAACTAAAAAGCCTCTTGATGAAAGTGAAAGAGGAGAGTGAAAAGTTGGCTTAAAGCTCAACATTCAGAAAACAAAGGTCATGGCATCTGGTCCCATCACTTCATGGCAAATAGATGGGGAAACAGTGGAAACAGTGTCAGACTTTATTTTTTGGGGCTCCAAATTCACTGCAGATGGTGATTGAAGCCATGAAATTAAAAGACGCTTACTCCTTGGAAGGAAAGTTATGACCAACCTAGATAGCGTATTAAAAAGCAGAGACATTACTTTGCCAACAAAGGTCTGTCTAGTCAAGGCTATGGTTTTTTTCAGTAGTCACGTATGGATGTGAGAGTTATACTGTGAAGAAAGTTGAGTGCCGAAGAATTGATGCTTTTGAACTGTGGTGTTGGAGAGGATTCTTGAGAGTCCTTTGGACTGCAAGGAGATCCAACCAGTCCATCCTAAAGGAGATCAGTCCTGGGTGTTCATTGGAAGGACTGATGCTTAAGCTGAAACTTCAGTACTTTGGCCACCTCATGTGAAGAGTCAACTTATTGGAAAAGACCCTGATGCTGGGAGGGATTGGGGGCAGGAGGAGAAGGGGACGACAGAGGATGAGATGGCTGGATGGAATCACTGACTCAATGGACATGAGTTTGGGTAAACTCTGGGAGTTGGTGATGGACAGGGAGGCCTGGTGTGCTGCAATTCATGGAGTCGCAAAGAGTTGGAAATGACTGAGCGACTGAACTGAACTGAATTGAATGATAGAGTAGGTACTGAAAAATACATATCAGTTTACTGGCTGGATTTTTAATATATGAATGCTATGTTCTTGTTCTACTAAGAGGAGATTTGAGCAAATCTGTATTGTAATCAGAATAGTTTAATAAGATTCCAAAAAAGAGCAATTTTACTCATTGTTTGATCTATAAATTTTTCTTCTTTGTCCTGTAATTAAAATAGGCAATAATGTTAATATTAGTATAAGTAACAAAAATTTGAACTGCCAGGGACATCTTGGACAGTAAATGAAAGAGAGGATTAGATATATTATCTGTCCATGAACTCTATTTTACTTTATGACTGAAGAGTTGGAGAGGACCTGGGTAAACTAATATTTTCTCTAAAACAACAAGATGAAAGCAACTATGATTAAGAGCTGGATGTCCAGATCCAGATCCAAATGTACCACAAAGCAGCTGGGTGAATCTTTGTGTAACTCACTTTTCTGGGCTTCTCTTTTGTTTTCTGTAAAGTACAAGGACCAGATGAACTTGTCTTCCAGATACCCTCTATATTTAGCATTCCATGATTCCCACAGTTCTGGATCAATTATATTCCTCTTTTATAAATTGGCCTCTCTAACCACTTACTCTCCTCACATTGTTTTGAATTCTTTCTCTGTGGATACATTTTGAGGTCTCTTAGGAACTGACTTCAATAGGCCATTATCTGGGTTCACTGGGTCCTTGTTATTCTGAGGTCAGCTTCCATCCACTCATCTGCCATCCATCACCAGTCTCCAGACCTCCCAACAAAACCTATTGAACACATCATCATTTTCTAGGGTCAGGATAAGGGTCAAACATCCCTAAAAGCACATTTCCCACCAACTAGAACTTAGTGTGCTGACTCTCATCATTCAAATCAACTTAGTCCTGGGGGATCCACATGGGAAATCAGTCACATTGTCAGTTATCTTGCTCCATTCCTGCCCAGTTCACTTTATGGAGTGAGTCTGTATGGTGTGTATAGATTAAACCAGGCCTCCTGCTCTTCCCTTTACTTAGAGGCCTCTTCAGTGTTCGTCGTGTCTCCCTATGGGAACTTTAGTGCTGCCTTGTTTTGCTTCAAGTGTCCCAGGATCCCTAAACCAGGGATCTCAAGTCACCATTACCTTTTTACGTTTCTCTCTTAGGGGAGGTTTTTCTGGGCTGGGTCCTCTGGGGGTTGCCTGGAGCTTTAGGCTTGAGCTTTGTTTGGAGCAGCATATTAAGTGGGAGGGGAGAAGGACAGCGTGGAGTGGGAGAAGTGGTATGAATGGAGATTTTTGTAGCTACATTCTCTTTGTTGTCTCTCAACTGAAAAGGCCTTTGAGACACAATGACTCCCTTTTAATGGGTTATGTTCATGAATTCAGTGGCTGGTGGTAATATTAAATCATATGCTAATGTAGAATCAGTACATTGAGAAAAAAAAACTGTTCTAAATATCTGAGCTGGGGGTGGGGGCAGGATTTGATGCAGTAAAAATGTTCTTAAAATAGTGTGTTTATTATTGAATGCCAAAAGTTACCATCATTTTGCTGGTACTAAACATCAAGTCAAGGAACCCCAAAATTTTAGGTTCCAACAATGGATTTTTCAGAGTTCTTAAAAACATGATCATTAAATTTGTATATATTCTAAAACAATTAAAACAGAAATTCTTGGCGATATCATGCCAAGGTCATTTGGAGATTATTCCCTGAGCTGCTTTGTTTGAAATAAAAACAAAATTGTAATGTGAATTGTAATTACTTAGAACACTATAGAATAAAGCTACAGTAAATTCCTTCACAGTTGAACTAAACTGTTTAACACATGGAATGTCTAATTGACAATTCTGTACCAAAGTGTAAATTTGTCAAGGAAGGATACACAACAAGTTTTTTTTAACATCTCAGTGAGTGCTGTTGTGATTTGGATCTATTACTTCTGAATATTGCATGAAGCTGACAAGCACTTGTCATTTAAAGACCACATGGAGGCATTTAGTTTTCCATTTAGACATAATAACACATTATGCAAATAAGCTTGCAAAGGAAAGCTGGAGGCTGACATGAAATAAACTGTCAAACACAAGTTGCTAATAAATGAGCATTTCTTTATAGATTGTCTTAATTTGGGGAGTTGAAAAATACATTTATCTGTGGTGAATCAGGGACCTCACTATAGTGGTACTTAACAAAGGATGCAATTTTTGACTTTACAACAACATTCCTTCCCTTCAATAATGATGAGAAGTTGTAGTTTAACAAAAGCTCTCAAAACTTAAATTATATAAAAAGAGATTTATAAGTAAACCATGTTTTCACATGTTCATGGTATAGAGATACCTAAGCTTGATTTGTTCTTATATGATTATTCACCCCTTAATGCTGTGCTGTCTATAATAGATCTAATCATTTCAATTTGACCTAGATAACAGATTATTGGAATTCAGAGGAGTTTTGACACTTGTGATTTTGACAAGGTAAGATTTCTCAAAGAAATGTATCAAAATCTCCTGGAAGCCATCTTAAAAACAAATATTCCTGATAAGTTACTTAGTAATAAATTTAACCAAGGAGATGAAAGGCCTATATATTGGTAACTACAAAACATAATGAAAGAAATTGAGGAAGACACAAATGAATGAAAAGATATTCCACATCATGAACTGAAGGCCTTAATATTGTCAAAATGGTCATACCACAGAAAACAATATACACATTCAATGCAACCCTTACTAAAATTCCAATGGCATTTTTCACAGGAATAGAACAAGTTGTTCTAAAATTTGTATGGAAACATAAACAATCCCAAATGGTCAAAGAAATCTTGAGAAAGAAGAACAAAGTTGCAGATATCATGTGCCCCAATTTCAAACTATATTACAAAGCTATAATAATTAAAACAGCATGGTATTAGCATAACAGACATACCATTCAAAAGAACAGAATAGAAAGTCTAGAAATAAACTGATGCATATAAAATCCATTTCACAAAAGAAACAAGAATACACAATGTGGAAAAGAAAGTCTCTTCAATAAGTGGTGCTGGGGAAATTGGACAGCCACATGCAAAAGAAGGAAACTGGATGACTATGTTATACCACACCCCAAAATTAACTCAAAATGGATTAAAGACTTGAAAATAAGACTGGAAAGCATAAAACTACTAGAAGAAAATCCAAACAGTAACCTCCTTGATGTGGATCTTGGTGATGATTTTTTTTGAATCTAACACCAAAAGCAAAAATAAGCAAATGGGGTTGCATCAAACTACAAGCTTCTTCTGTAGTTTGCATCAAACTACAGCAAAAGAAACTATTAACAAAATCCGAAGTAGACTAGGAGAAAATATTTGCAAATCATGCATTTGATAAGAGGTTAATATCCAAAATATATAAAGAACTTATACAGCCCAATAGCAAAAAAAGAATCTGATTTAAAAAATGGGCAGAAGATATGAACAGACATTTTCCTGAAGAAGACATACAGATGGATAACATGAACATAAAAAGATGCTATACATTATTAATCATCAAGGGAATACAAATTAAAGCTATAATAAAATGTTATCTCACACCTGTTAGAATGGCTATCATCAAAAAGGCAAGAGATGACAAGTGTTGATGAACATGTGGAGGAAAAGAAACCCTGGTACACTGTTGTTGGGAACATACACTAGTACAGTCACTATGGAAAACAATATGGAAATTCCTCAAAAAATTAAAAGTAGAACTACCATATAATTCAGCAGTTCTACCTCTGGGTATTTATCTGAAGAAAACAAAAACACTAATTTGAAAAGATATATGCATACCCACATTCACTTCAGTATTACTTACCACGACCAAGATATAGAAACAACCTAAGGATCCATTGATGGATAAATGAATAAAGAAAATGTAATTTTTATCTCTATGTATTTATCTATCTATATCTAATTTAGCCATAAAAAAGAATGAAATCTTACCATTTTCAAGAACATGGATGGGCCCCAAGGATATTTTATAAGGGATGTAAATATATATAAATAGGAGGAGGAAATGGCAGCCCACTCCAGTATTCTTGCCTGGAGAATCCCATGAATGGAGGAGCCTGGTAGGCTACAGTCCATGGGGTCGCAAAGAGTCGGACATGACTAAGTGACTTCACATCACTTCACTTCGTATATAAATAACCAAGCTCCTGGGTACAGAGAACCAATTGGTAGGTGCCAGAGGTGGAGGATTGCAGGGATGGGAGAAATGGATGAATTTTTTAGTTTAAATACATTGATTTTTTTTTTTTAATGTGTATTCCTGAAAACCTTATTAAACATGCCTATTCCTGAGTCCCGACCAAGACTGACCTAATCAATCAGAAGTTTTGAGGGCAGGTGGCCCATGAATATGCATTTAACAAAAGTACAGTCATTCTTACATTTAAAATACTTTGAGAATCTCTGAGCTGAACAGTCTCTGAAGGTCCATGACGAGCACAATTTCAAGATTGCTAAAGCTGGAATTTATGTTTCAAATTGAGTGTGAGATGAAGTTGGGGATTGAGTCATTCAAGATGAGTCTGGTTCAAGATGTAGCCTTTATAACTGAGGTTTTGTTCTCTCTTTATCCTCATGTAACAGTAACTCACAGGTGGTGCTAGTGGTAAAGAATCTGCCTGCCAATGCAGGAGACAGAACAGATGTGGGTTTGATCCCTGGGTTGGGAAGATCCCCTGGAGTAGAGCATGGCTCCCCACTCCAGTATTCTTGCCTTGAAAAATCCCACGGACAGAGGAGCCTGGAAGGCTACAGAGACCTGCAAAGAGTGGGACACAACCAATCACACACACAACAGTAACTCCAATGAAGTAATAGTAGAAATGCAGGACTGAACTATTTCTCAGTGACAGTGGCTCATGGGCCAGACTCGGTAGGGATGGGGTATTAGTACAATGAACATGACTGGGAAGAGAGGAATGTCTAAAGGCCAGGGCACAGAGGTGAAGTTTAGTCTCCTCTCTCCATCTGGAGCCTCTGTCCGGAGATAATTTTGAGAGCTTTTGATTATTTGTTTTCACAGAACATAGAAAAGATAGCAAAAGTTTCTTCAATCTCTCTCAAACCTCTTCTAGAACCCATAAACCAGTACCAGAAACCAGGATCCAGGAATACTTTTCTTTTCCCTGGTTCTGCTGTGTGTGCTGTGCAGTGACTTGAATGGATTCATTTCTGCCTCCTTTGATTTGACTCTTGAACTAGCCCACATTTTTGTCCCCTGTTGAGGTACCTGAAAAAAATGCTCTGTTTATAGACAACGCCTCTTTTGGGGCCATCATAATCTATTTCTAACTATGTTGTCTGTTTTAGCCCACATATTGACAAAGACTCTCCTTGAACAAAGTTTAGTCAGGCTCCTGGGACCCTTCTTCTCCATTAGGCCTTGTCCTTGGTTCCATCATTGCTAGACTTGCATAGCCAAGATGTGGTAAGGATCCTGCTAAGTCACTTTAGACCCAAGGCCCCGCCCTCCATACCTGAGCAACTTCCTTACTCCTAGGATCTGGTCACCCTTGTCTGCCTTCAGCAAGAAGCCTACTAAGTCTCTTCAACAAGAATCTCCTCTATCCTTGATGTCTTCTCTTGTAATTTTCCTTCTTCTTGTAATTTTCCTTTCCTTTCCATCCCCATCATTCTGCTTGTTGGCTATGAATCCCCAGTTACCTCTGTTATATTTGGAGTGGAACTGAGCTCATCTCTCTCCCTTGTGATAGTTGTGACACCTATTTTAACAGCCCTAGATAAAGTCATCCTTACCATTTTTGCTTCCAGTTTTATACTGAGATATCACTTAGTGAATATCCATCATCTCACATAGATGTCATATTAAAGACGTAGGAAAAACTATTTTTTCCTTGTGATGAGCACTCTTAGGATTTACTGTATTAACAACTTTTATATGTAACATACAACAGTGTTAATTATATTGATCATATTATGCATTATATCTCTAGTAATTATTTATCTTATAACTGGAAGTTTGTATCTTTTGATTGCCTTTATCCCATTCTATCTTATCCCATCCTCTAACTCTGGTTACTACAAATCTGATCTCGTTTTCTATGATCTTGTTTGTTTTTGAAATACAATTGATCTATAACGCTATGCTAGTTCCTGTTATACAACGTAGTGTTTCATATTTCTATACATTTCAAAATGATCACCATGATAAATCTAGTTACCATTCTCTTACTTACCATTTTTACAAAGTCTCAGAATATTTTTTTTCTTTAATAATAGATACATTCTTATAAAATAAGTTAGGAAACATTTAACCTAATACTGTTGTTTTACAAACAATAAAAATGAGACTCAAAAAAGCTAAGTGAATTATCTAAAGTCCTCTTCTTGCAATGTAAGCCAATTTCTTTTTGTACTATAGTGAATCAAATCAGAAAAGCTGCTAACTTTCACAGATCCATGTCCTGTACTTTAAACCCATGAATGTTCTGGTCATTCTGTCCTCTCTAGTAGGTTAGAGGGGAAAAAAAAATGGCCATTTTTCAAACTTATGAACCTCAAGCTATATAGTTAGAGAGAATTTCCAAAGAAGGTTTATATACCTTTAATATATAAAATAGTATCCTGAAGCTAGATTTTTTCCATTAAAAAAATTCTTTCAATTTCGTCCATTTGATTGTTTCGTTCTTTAGTATAAGTTACCCAGCAAAAGGCCTGAAGAATAAACACATGGCAAGCAATTGTGATCACTCTTCCTTGCCCTGGACAAAAGCTTATTAGATTATATTGATTTACCAGCTCTTTCCTTGCAGAAATAGCCTAATTAAATGTTTAGTACCACCTTTGAAGGTGAGGTCAACTCAATAGTTACTTTGGATTCTAATTTTAGAAGCTCTCCCTTCTCTGATTATATTTTTGTTAGTGAGAACTAAATGTTGATGCCTTAAATTGGCACCCTTTCCATTCTTTTACATATTATTTCTTGGAACAAAAATGTTGTTGGGAGTCTGAGTTTGAATTGGGCCCAATCACAGAGAATTTTTACCTTGAGTGGAAAGATTATTCTCTTCTTTACTGGGAGGGATGGTGATATGGCAACCCTAGTGTTCTTTCTTTTTTCCAAAGTTATTTGGGGAAAATTTCAAATTTCTTTTAAGCTTTGCAGTGGGTATTTCCTGCATTCAGGATGCTATCTCTTTCTGTGGGGAGTGGAGTCATAGGGTTCTTTCTTTAAGGGACATTTTTGCTTTTATAAAAAGAAAAGACAATTTAAAGACTTTGTTTTGTCATAAAGCACCGTGATCTATAACTTTGACAGTGTAGAAAGTGTAGAAAGTAATGACTGGTCATTAGGGAGGAGTGGGATATACCTATTTGGAGTAGCTATGGCTTTTTGTCTTTTTCCCCTTCTTTTCAGGAACAACTGGTCTTGTTCCTGTGGTAAGATAGGGTTAGCAAATCTAAATGGTGCAATCTATCTTCAATCTAAGATGGTCTAAAACTTCATTTTCTTACAGATAGATTATCCCAGAGTACTTAATGTGAATACTGTTTAAAAAACAGACTAAACATCCTAAATATCTAACTTCTTATGGTTGACAAAAGTCTTTATGAGCCTTTGGTTCATTATGGCTGTTTGTTTAGAATTGCCTATTTGAGAATTTTTTTTTTGTGGGGTGGCAGGTATTCTTTCTATACTTACTTCCTTTCCCCATGAACAGCAGATTTGACAAAAATCATCTACTAGGAGAAGATTGTGAGAAACGTAACTATGTTTGTACAACTGGGAAACGAAAAAGAAATCTTATTTGATCCCTGTTTTTGGTCACTGAAATTAAGGGCATCATCAACACTCTGGGGCATTTGAAAACAAATTTCCTTTTTGGAGGCTTTGATGGCTTTCAGACAGGCTGTGGATTTACCATGCTTCATGGAGCCGAAGGACACGGGTGTCTGATGGTCCTGCTAGACATTTACACACAGTGTGATACTCCTCCACTTTCAGTTCAAAGCAAGCATTGTCTCTTGGGTTTTCACTTAGCTTCTTTTGCTGTTTCTCATTTATTTTGAGATAACAGTTCACTTCAAACTAGATAATCTTCTGATCAAAAAAAAAAAAAAAAAAAAGCAAGTTGGTTCCTTTCCTTCATAAAACAACCTTTTCTTTGAAGACACAGTTCAGTAAATCCAATAAATTTTGAGGTAGCATGATTTTTCATTGGTTGGGTACTATAATATAATATGAAAACCAGAATCTTTTTAAAGATGCTTTGGTACAAGACTTTCTTTTGCTAAGTTTAGAAAACCTATTCAGCACATACTATAATTTGATACTATTAGCCTCGAAGTATTATGTGCAGTTGTCTCAGTATAATTTCAGCTTTTGAACTTTGTATGTGAACTAGCATGAGAGTGAGCCAAACAGCAAATGAATGCAGTTGATTTGTTATTGAAAGGCTAAAGGGAATTCCAACACGAATTCAAAATGCTATTTAATAAGCAGAAGATACAGAGAAATTCATTTTAGAAGTTTAAAAAATAGGTTGACTTTAAAAGTGCAACTTGAAGCCATGTTTTAGAAGATACTTCAGCTAGTGATCCATCTCTGTGTGGGTGGTTGGGGATCTCATTCAGAGTTAACTGGTGATTTCTTTCTTCTCGGGTTAGCAAATCAAGTCAGTTAAAAACAAGCTTGGGTCTGACTGAGGAAAAACAAAACCAAAATAAAAAACAACTTTTTACTTTTTCCACTGGAAGTCTGAAAATGAAATTAATTTAAAAAGTTGTTTTGAGAGTCACAACTTTGGGATTCTTCTGAAAGTCTCCTGCAAATGTGAATGTCTAAGTGTATATTTGTAATGTGTATGCAAAATTCTGGGCAACATATTTTGAGATCCATTGTAAATGCCCAAACAGGTCTGATCTGTGCTATGCTGTGCTAAGTCACTTCAGTCATGTCCGGCTGTTTGCGATCCTATGGACTGTAGCCTGCCAGGCTCCTCTGTCCATGGAATTCTCTAGGCAAGCATACTGGAGTGGGTTGCCCTGCCCTACTCCAGGGGATCTTCCCAACCCAGGGATAAACTCACATCTTTTACATCTCCTGCATTGGCAGGTGGGTTCTTTATCACTTGCACTTCCTGGGAAGCTCAACACACAATTAGAAATATAATTAAAATTAAAATTCATACAAATGCTTCATAGACTCCTGGATGATAAAAATAAAAATGTCAGTGACTGCTGAATTGGAGTGTTAATTTGTAGAAGGGTTCTTCATTCATCACATGACATAATACTTAGAAGAATCCTATGAAATAGGGCAGGTTACATAATCTTTATTGTAAAAAGAGGTAAAAATAATAGACATTGAAGATCAGCTATAAGCCACACATTGTTTAAACATTTTGCACATATTAACTCATTTATTCCTCTTTAATGCCTTATGAAATAGATACTCCTGTGTCATTTTGCAGATAAAGAAATGAATACCTAAGAGGGCAGCATCTTTCCTGAGATTGTATAGCTAGCAGTGGTGGAGCTAGGATTCAAGTTGAGGAATGATAACTACCCTATTTTACAGATGAGAAATTTGAGTTTTAGAAAGGCTAAAAAAAGTTCCCCAAACTAAAACACCTGGTAAATGATGTGCAAAAGTTCAAACAAGGTCTGTTTGGCTTTAGAATCTTAGCTTTTAACCACTTTTTTACAATATTTACTTTAAACTCTGGTTTCTCACTTTTTAGTTTGATACCAGAACATTTAAGCTAATGAGTTCCTTAGTCCTGGCCACTATTTACAAAAGATGTATTGGCTTCTTTCTCCAAATACATGATTTAAGGTCCATTTTATTTTATTTATGTTTTAAAGTTTGTTTTTAATTGGAAGATAATTGCTTTAAAATGTTGTATTGGCTTCTGCCATAGAAAAATGGAATCAGCCATATGTATACATATATTCCCTCCTTCTTGACCCTCCCTCCATCCCCCAATGTCCATTTTTATTTTGCAGCCTTAATATGTACAGATAAATGGTTTTTAATTAAGATATCTTGCATGGTTCCAAATTGGGAAAGGAGTATGTCAAGGCTGTATATTGTCACCCTGCTTATTTAACTTATATGCAGAGTACATCATACAAAATGCCAGCTGGATGAAGCACAAGTCAGAATCAAGATTGTTGGGAAAAATATCAATAGCCTCAGATATGACATCACCCTTATGGCAGGAAGTGAAGAGGAACTAAAGAACCTCTTGATGAAAGTGAAAGAGGAGAGTGAAAAAACTGGCTTAAAACTCAAGATTCAAAAAATGAAGATCATGGCATCTGGTCCCATCACTTTATGGCAAATAGATGGGGAAACAATGGAAACAGTGACAGACTTTATTTTCTTGGGCTCCAAAATCACTACAGATGATGACTGCAGCCATGAAAATAAAAGACGCTTGCTCCTTGGAAGAAAAGCTATGACAAACCTAGACAGCATATTAAAAAGCAGAGACATTACTTTGCCAACAAAGGTCCTATGGTTTTTCCAGTAGTCATGTATGGATGTGAGAGTTAAACCATAAAGAAGGCTGAGCACTGAGAAATTGATGCTTTGAACTGTCATGTTGGAGAAGGCTCTTGAGAGTCCCTTGGACTGCAAGGAGATCAAATCAGTCAATCCTAAAGGAAGTCAACCCTAAATATTCATTGGAAAGAATGATGCTGAAGCTGAGGTTCCAATACTTTGGCCACCTGATGTGAAGAACTGACTCATTAGAAAAGACCCTGATGATGGGAAAGATTAAAGGCAGGAGGAGAAAGGAACCACAGAGGATGAGATGGTTGGATGGCTTCACCGACTCAATGGACATGAGTTTGAGCAAGCTCTGGGAGATGGTGAAGGACAGGGAGGCCTGACGAGCTGCAGTCCATGGGATTGCAGAGTTGTACATGCCTGAGTGATTGAACCGGAGAAGGCAATGGCAAGCCACTCCAGTACTCTTGCCTGGAAAATCCCATGGATGGAGGAGCCTGGTAGGCTGCAGTCCATGGGGTCGCCAAGAATTGGACACGACTGAGCGACTTCACTTTCACTTTTCACTTTCATGCATTGGAGAAGGAAATGGCAACCCACTCCAGTGTTCTTGCCTAGAGAATCCCAGGGATGGGGGAGCCTGGTGGGCTGCCGTCTCTGGGGTTGCACAGAGTCGGACACGACTGAAGCGACTAAGCAGCAGCAGCAGCAACAGAGTGATTGAACAACATTTTGCATGGATGGAGGAGTATAAGATGCAAGGTGTATTAGAATTGTATTAGAATCACTGGAGAAACATTTTCAAAATGCCATATCAGCTGAAGGCTCTGAATACACCTACTATATCAGAGTGGGATGGGGTGGTGTTTTTCAGTAGGAGGAAGCCTTGGCCCATGTCATTATAGAAAGGTTCCATAACACACCATGATATCATCTCTCATTTGGTTGAATACTTCAAGAGGTTCACTCTCCATGCCTACACAAGCTGTGTCATGTCTTTCTTTAAAAATTTTTCATATTTTAGATATAACCTGATGATTGCAAGGGACAATGATGGAACTGTTTTCCTCTATCTGGATAAATGACCTTACGTTTAATTTGTGGACAGTATTATCGTGCTATATGTGGTCTGTAGGATTTTTTTTCTTGCTGTGGCTAAGATAAGATAGGTCTTTTCCTTTCTACTTCTCTATTAAATGTATCTCTTTTGAGTTCATTATCTCTGTGTTGAGTGCTTTTTAACACAGCCTTGGCAATCAGTATACTAACTATTCTTCCATTTGTGTCATATGTGAATTTGAAAGGTAGGTCTTAATAAGCTGGTGATTAAAAAACTGAACAATGTAGGACAAATGTGAAAATGTGAAAATTTGTGAACAAGAGCCCTCTCTCTGGGAGAATACTGTCTAGTAACACCTATCCATAGACTATGGATGTGGTTGTTCAATAAACTACTAAAATTTCTGACATTCTATTACCTAATAATGTTTAAGCACACAGGGTTTGAGTCAGACAGACACAGGTTCAAATCCTGGTCCATTGTTTTGTCTATGGACAAGTTATACAATATTTTTAAAACTTTGCCTTCTCCACCGAAAAGTGAGGTTAATAATATTAATATCAGAAGATATTAAAACATACATAAAAATCTCTCCCCTAGAAGAGTACCTGACATAGTAATTATTCAACAAAAGATAGTTATTATTATTGATATTATCATGAGAATTTAGAGAATTTGATCAATATATATGTCTTTCTATACCAGACAAAAATCTCATAAAAAAAATAATGAGGTTTATTTGGCTTAGTTCACTTGGTGAATTTTGATGACCTATTAACATTTATATCTCCATGTTTCTCAGTTTGTAAATCGTTTGAGTTTCTAATGTTTCCATATACAATGAAATCAAATGAAAGCTTGCTTTTCTTAATGCTAGTGTTAGGTACACCCAAAAAACTGCTTTCTCTTGCTGAGCACCCAGAACTAAATAAATAGTTGAGGAGATGAATTTTCATTCATGCCTTTATGTATGAAACGTCAACTGTCTTTAGTTATCTTTAGCCACCACTTTCTAAAACTTCTCCAAGTTTGTTTTTCCATTGAGTTAAATAAAATGACCTGGAAAATTTTAATGGCACCCCACTCCAGTACTCTTTGCCTGGAAAATCCCATGGATGGAGGAGCCTGGAAGGCTGCAGTCCACAGGGTCGCTAAGAGTCGGACACGACTGAGCAACTTCACTTTCACTTTTCACTTTCCTGCATTGGAGAAGGAAACGGCAAACCACTCCAGTGTTCTTGCCTGGAGAATCCCAGGGATGGGGGAGCCTGGTGGGCTGCCGTCTATGGGGTCGCACAGAGTCGGACACAACTGAAGCGACTTAGCAGCACAAAGTCAAAAGGAATAAACTGAAAGATTTTGTGGTAGGTAAGAAAGTTAATTATCAGCTATGATTTGATACTTTTATCCAATAACTAATTTCACACAGTTATGTTTCATTGTGGATGACAGGATAGAGTGATTTTAAAGATTTATTTTATATTAAGTAAGATTTTGATGCTTTTGACTAAAAAGTAGATATGTAAAGGATCTTCATGAGATCCCCAGAGGAAGCTGAATGGGTTTCTGAGAGCACCAAGAGAGAACTTTCCAAAGTAAGTTTACTGGTAAGTCAGTTGAGGAATCTTTGACCAACATTTTAATTTCTTTTTTGTAGTTTTGAAATAACCTTATCTCTAAGATATCTAGTAACCTCAAGAAAATATATCCTAGCTTGTTCTGTGTACTCTATGTCTCATTTTAGACATTTCAGATTTCAGGAATAAGGTTCAGTAATTTTAAAACTTAATGCCCTGACATAGAAAACCACTGGCATTATTAACTTTCAAATCAATGAAGAGAGTAGAAGAATGTTATAACAAAAGAGCTAACGGCTGTTTTCTTTAACCTGTGGTTGGGTTAATTGAACAATATGGCCTTTTCTTGGGACACTATAAGTAAAATGGAGAGTCTGCCTTTTTATATCTGAATTCTGTAAAGTATCTGTTTGGCAAATGGGTAATACATGTGGATCTTACTCTTTTCTTAAATAGTCTTTCTTCATGGCAGGAATGATATGACTCTTATTATTTAACATTTGTGTAGCACTGGCAATAGACTTGTCTTTGCATTGAATATCACAGAGTAGGAATCATCCCATTCTGGTGGGCATAGTATAAAAAGAAGGTAAACTCAATAATAGGTAATATTGACAAGAGTAAAGGTGGACTACTAAACAAGTACTCTACTTTTTCTTAACAAACAGAAATGGGTAGGAGACTGCACACGCCTGGTGCTGTCGTCTAGAATGCTGGTAACCTACTCCCTCTCCCCCAGCAAAGCTTAGTTAAAAAGCACAGCTGAATTAAACACAAAGAGAAACCCGTGGACTTGTGGATGTAACTGTGCTTTCAGTAAAGCTTTATCTCAGTCACATGATGATTTAAAGCAGATGTGATTTTCCTAACATTGCTATGGTTTTGACCACCTAGTTCTTTTACATCCTTTGTGATTTTGAATGAATTATTGATAAGGAATACTTCAAAGGTGCACAAAAAAATCTTTTACACTTAACATTTATAAAACAATGATGTTGATGGAGGGAGAAAGAAAACCCCTGTCAATATTTTTCTGAGACTAAACAATACCAAAGTGCCTTCAGGATTCATTTTAATGAGAAAAACTAGGGTGGCTCCGTGGAAGTCTCAAGACAGGCAGTGCACACTAGGAAATTAATTATTCCTTGGCAGTCAGGCAAATGTATGCAGTTTATGGTGGCATTGCTGAAAATAAATATTCTTTTAATCAGCAATGCTGGCTTAGTTCCTCAAAGGTAACATCAAACTTTAAACGCATGAAGTCACATATTTTTAAGATAGGATTCCGAAACAAAGGGTTTGCTTGGCTTTTCAGAATACTGTTTTCAGGTTACTGTTTGCACAGGGTTTCCTCCAAGTAAGTGCAGCTGATCCCTGAGTCTTGTCCACACTCAGAGAACAGGGTTATCATTATGGACAGCATTTTCTCTAAGCCTGACTGTGATCTGTGCTGGAGGAGACATTGACTTTCATGATGGTTTTATGGACCGATGATTCAGGTGGTTCTCCAGATAGCTCTGCTGGGTTCCTGGGCCATGTTTGCAAGTCAAAGCTGCGTCTCCTCCCCTAGGTGGAATTTCTCAGCTCAGGGATTCACTTCTTAGCTGCCTCTTAGCTGCCTCCAGCTCAGGCAGTTGGCAGCTGACGGGGCAGTGCTACTAATGCAACCGAGTCTTCAAAGCGGCAGGTGATAAGAGACGTTGGGATTTTAACAGGGTAATGAATTAATTCACAAACTCACTGAGCACAAATGATAACTTCGGTACAATTTCTAGTTACAATTAGGAGGGGATTGCATTGTTTTACGGGATAAAGGTATTAGTTTTGATTCTTGTAATGTAATGTGTAGCATACTGGTATCTTTGAGGAAAAGCCAGGTTCTGGATGTGTGAATTTGCCCGTGACCAACTCCTGAAATGGATGCAAATGAAAATGAGTGATTTCTGTGATAGCAAAGTGTGCTGTAGCGTAGCTTCTATACCCAGATCCCTAAGAGGGACTGGCAGAGGCTCAGAATTTCATTTTGCCTGAACTTTTATCCAAAAGCAGCGTAACCAACCCTTCTCCAAATGTATCCCAAACTTTTATTATATTTTGAGGGAATTCAGGCTGAACATGCGATCTTTATGTTGTACTTCAACCTTGTAATTATTTCAGTGACTCCCTTCAAAATCAACAGATTCAAGACAATATCTAATTCCTGAATTCATTATGACAAGGGAATCATTCATATTTTCCCTATTGTTTCTGATGTTTCCCCCAAAATATTTCTATTAGAAAAAAGACAATTTTAAATTTCAGAGACAATCCTCAGAAAAACAAGTTCTCCTTTTTTTCAGGGTTTGATTGGCATTATTAATAGTATTTTCAAAAAGGGAATTGTGAGTTTGCATGTTAACACATAAGTATGTATGCTAATGTCTATTTTAGAATTATTTTCTATCATTTTCATCTTTCAGATGGTTAAACTGCTAAAGGTAATCAATAAAATCTATTGTTTGTACCTTAGAATGCTCAGATAAGTACTAGGTATACATGCTAATTAAAAAATATCAGTTAATGATAATAGAGGTGTTAGATATAATGGTAAAATACTCTTTCAGATGACTGACTTACATGGAAATGATATATTCATTCAATACAATGAATATTCAATGTGATTTAATAAATATTCATTGGACACCTGTGCTGGGCCCTAGAGATATTAAGATGAGAAAGCTTCAGTTTTGGTTACTTACCACGGTAGATTGCATTGTTGTTCTTAAATATTCACTCCCCTTCCTGTAAAAGGATTAGACCTCCCTAGGTGGGGATGTATGTACCTTGCAGTGTGTCCTGTGAGAGGGGGATATACTTCTCTATCTCCCTGGCTGTGTGACTGACTTTAGACAATGGTGTGTGAGTGGACACCATGCACACTACACCTGAGAAGATGATCTAAGCAGCATTATATGATTCTATTGTCACCTTCTTTTTGCTGGAAGAATGGCAAGTCTCAACAAAGAGATTTTCCTAACTTGAAACATAACCCTAACTGTAATCTGAATCCTGGAATAAGAAGATTGATAAAAGCTCACACCAACTGACCTGCAGCTGCCAGCATGTACCATGTTCATTGTTGTAAATCACTGAGATTTCGGAAGTTGTTGACTCACAGTGAAGCTAGCTGAAACACTTTGCCTGGAATTAAACTACAGTACATTAGTTCTAAGACATTAAAATTTCTCACTGTCTGTTTAGTGACCTAGGACCAAAAAAAGGAGACTAATTCTCATCTAAGAATCTTGCAAACTATAGCTGTTTGTAACAGCCTTTGATGGGCTATGAGCAGACTCCATCTGGGTTACTCTGGCCAAGTTTGCCTACTGTTAAATATTAGCACATTAGCTGTTCAGCTTCCCTCATTGAGTGTAGGTCACCGAAAGAGCTAACTCGGTCATTGTTTATTTGTCCTAGATGTAGTCACCTGGGCCAAGTCAATCGGTAGTTTAAGGTCAAAACTTTCATATTTTACTTATCTAGCGTGTGTGTGTTAGTCACTCAGTCATGTCCAGCTGTTTGCAACCTCATGGACTGTAGCCCACCCGACCCTTCTGTCCATGGAATTCTCCAGGCAAGAATACTAGAGTGGGTTGCCATATCCTTCTCCAGGGGATCTTCCCAAACCAGGGATCGAACCTGGGTCTCCTGCATTGCAAGTGGATGCTTTACCATCTGAGCTACTAGGGAAGCTATTTATCTAATAGGGTGAGAATAAAGACCTGTTCAGGGCAGTTAACATGTCAAGGTTATCCATCGCTGATATGCTATTGCCTTTCAGTATGTGTTAGAGATCAACAAACACTTGTGTTAATAATTATTTTTCTCCTCCTAGGGTCAAGGTTAACATGAATGGAGAGAATTCTTGTCTAATCTACAGTAAGAGAAGGGTGTGTTTGCATGAGAGCAAGAATGCAAGGATGAGCAAGAGAGAGAGAGAGAAAGAGAGAGAAAAAGAGCGAGAGAGAGAAAGAGTGAGAGAAAACTAAAGGTTTAACTAAAGGTTTCACCTATGTACCTGCATGTACCACATATTAAGTGAAAATCCCATTATATTAAGAAGGCAAAGAAAAAAAAATCAAAACCCAAGATCATTGAATGTTTTTTGTGGTTGATTCATTTCAGGATACTCTTTTCTACAAGTCCTTTGCTAACTGCCTTTCTTGGACTTTTGTGCCAGGACACATGAAGTGGAGGACATCAACATGCTGCCCTGTTCTCCTCCCTTCCTGTGGCTCCTGCACATTCCATTTCCACCCCCTTGCAGTTGGGTGGCTCATGTGATTGGTTCTAGCCCCTGGACCTGAAGAGAAGTGATGTTTGTCACTCAACAGGCTGAGGCTTGGCTCCCTGTCTCTTTTCTCTGCCATGGTCATCCTGGGAGACACATGCTGAGAGGCCAGTGCTACCAGATGGCATCTGAACAGATCCTGACTCACTCACTGCTTGGACCTGAAAGGGAATTTTGTGGGCAAGAAATAAGGTTATGCATTTTATTTGTCATTATAGCTTACTGTGGGCCAACATATGGCTTCTGAACACTTCTCATTTTTTGCCTTGGAACAATTTTTTTTTTCAATCTTCTGATCTTCCTCCCCTCTTTCCTCTCTACTTTTCTTTCTTTTCTTCATTCTAAAACTATTTATGGACCATGAACTATTTGCCAAGAATTGTGATGATAACAGTTGAGGCATAGATTCTGCCCTGTGGAATTAGAGGGGAGTGAGAATGACTAACAATTTTTTTATTCCTTTTACCTGTACCAGGCACTCTACCAAACTATCTCATTTAATTCTCACATCCACACCAAAAGCAGGTTCTATTACTACCCCTAATTTATGGATAAAGAAATGGAGCTTCAGAGAGGTCAATGATAGGGGCCAAATCAGACAGTGAAGGCCCGAGCTGGGCTTCAACCTTGAGCTGCTCATTGCCAAAGCCTTGGTGATGAAACACTGGATAACTTTTGCTTCTCTGGAGAGGCTACATATTATTATTATATAATAATATATATCATTTTATTATTATATTGTATTATTAATATAATATATAATGTTATGTTCTTATATTAATATATTATTATATTATAATAATATATGTCATTATTGTTATTAATACATAGATCTGTTAGAAGTAGAGATTTCTCCCCTCTTTGGATACGAGTTTGTTCTTTGATGTTTTGATCATAATGAAAAGAGTGTCAAGAGACTGAAGCAGTCAGAATTCCACTCCCCTCACTGGCTGTCTGAAAAATGCCTGGGCAGGTTCTGATGTTGCCCTCCGTGCTCTTATTCCTCTGCTAAAGGCAAGAGTCCTCATCTGAGTGGACAGCCTCAGAACCCTCTGCTGGTGCAGCTGGTGCTGGGACGTGTGTGGATACAAAGGGTGCTGCTCACAGTCCAGCCAGGCCCCTGTGAGGCCAACTGGGCAATACTGCCAACAAAGGAAGGGGGAGTCCAAATCCCCTCTCCTGGGGAACATCTGTGGACTCATGGCGGCAACTAATCACAACTTTAAAAATATATTATTTGGGATGAAAGGGAGAGCTCTCCTCCAATTTATTTATGGTTTTGGCTTCCCAAAGGAGCTAGCAGGATTTTGAAACACACCAAGTTTAAGTATGGATTTGTGAGGTCACTGCTTCTGCCTCACTGCTGACAGAGAGCTTATCTTGTTGGAATAGGCAAGGGAACTTTGGCTTCTTGCTTAAGAACACTTGATCCTGAGACCTGTTTATCTCATTTGGTTCCCCTGAGGAGCAACATCAGGGGTGGTCAGGCCTCCCTCTGGTATCCAGGACACCCGAGAAGCTGAGAACTGATTTCTCAAAGTGTGGGTCATTGATCACATGCATTAGAAACACCTCAAGTCATTATTACTGAGGTGGTTTGTGAATCCCACTGCTGACTCACTGAATTCAAAGCTTGGAGATGGAATGGATCTCTGAGCACTTCAACAAGCATCCAAGGGATTGTCACATGCCCACCAAGGCTGGACAACAGTGGGCTAGAGGCCACAGCTTCCTCTCAACTGGCCCTGAGTGCAGGTCTTGCTGACATTTAGGCTTTTATTCTTGTCTCATTTCTCCCCCTGACCCAACACACACATCATTTTTAATAGCCTTATGGAACTCCCAGCAATAACTTCTCTATTATAGATGACCCACTCAGGATGAAATAACTGCTTTCTTTATAGGGCAGATTACAAAAATACAACTTTCGAGAAACCACAGCTTCCTCTATTGTTCTGCATTGCTGTTGTTTAGTCACTGAGTCGTGTTTGACTCTTCTGTGACCTCATGGACTGTAGCCCGCCAGGCTCCTCTGTCCATGGGATTTCCCAGGCAAGAATACTGGAGTGGGTTGCCATTTCCTTCTCCAATTGTTATGTATTATGCATTTTCAAATGAAATTTCACTCCTTGAAAGAAATTTCATGTTCACACTAAAAAAGTTCCCTTTAAAAATTTAAAAGATGAGATTCATTGCCTTATGCCTGCACATTACCTCCTGCAGGCATCTGTGCAGACACCTCAAAAAGCCACCAGAGGAAAGTGAAACTGGGGTCCATTTTACCCTCCCTTCATGCTCTCTCATTACTATGCTTCCCTTTTGAAAATGGAAGACGTTGCCTTTCCCAGCATCATTTTCTTCTTTGGTTCAATCACCTTCTCACACTCTCTTTCTATATTTATTTTAAGCAAATATTTGGGTTTAGGAGCTGAAAATCTCCCCAGACAATTTACAGTGAAGCCCATGACCCAGAAGGATTAGTAAGGGGGAGGAGGAGAGGACAGCAAGGCTCTCCCTGGTGAGTTTGAGAAAGACCGGGTTTGCTAGATGAAATGTAATGATCAGAATTCACGTATCTGTGGGAGGCTTGGCAAAAAAAAAACAAAAACAAAAAAACAACCAAAACATCATTTCAAGCAAAGTTACAGGAAGAAAAAACACCTCAAACCCAACTCCCTCTTTCTTAGCAGCAAGCTATGTAGGCTATGAATTATTTTACTGAACAGTGTTAAGTGCTTTCCTGTTGAAAAATGAGGAACTTATTAATTATTTTAAGTTCGAAGTAATTAAGCCAAGCGCTGTCAGGCTGACATGGTTTTCTCAGCAGGCGGTTGGATTCTTGTAGCAGAGTGAAGGATTTTTCCAGTCCCATATGCTAAGCTACAGGTGAGCCAGTTGGTAAATATGTGACACATTTTAATTATACCTTGTTGTAAGCTGTAGCTTATCTTGTGAATTATTTGATCATTTGTTGCTCTCTCATGAAAGAGAAGCAATAGGTGAGTCTCCCTAGGAAAGGGATGGGGCTAAGAACAGAGGACTGACTGGGTGTATGGAATGGAGGAAAAGCAATGCTGTACTAGGGGCTTTAAGAGATTATTTTAGGGCCTGCAGATGACCTTCTAGCATAAACTCTGTAAAGTTTGTTGTCTCGGTTGGCAGAGCACACTATTATATATAAAATAAATAACCAATAAAGACCCATTGTATGGCACAGGGAATCTACTCAACACTCTGTAATGGACTATGTGGGAAAAGAATCTGAAAAAGAGTCGGTATGTGTACACATATAGCTGATTCACTTTACCTGAAACTAACACAACCTGTAAAGTCAATTATATGTGTGGGCTCCGTTGTGTCCAACTCATTGTGGTCCCATGAGCTATAGCCCACCAGGCTCCTCTGTATTTCCCAGGCAAGAATACTGGAGCAGGTTGCCATTTCCTACTCCAGGAGATCTTCTCACCCCAGGGATTGAACTCGAGTCTCTTGAGTCTCCTGCAAAGGCAAGCACATTCTTTACCACCAAGCCACCGGGGTCAATAAAACAAATATACCCCAATAAAAATTAAAGAAAAGAAAATGAATGCTGATAGTAGCTGAGGAAACAGGTTTTTTGTAGCTGGTCCAGTCAGGCCTGGGAGGTAGGAAAGACTGAAAAGCCTTTTCTCTTCACCTTCTTTCTGGGCTACTATCTGTCCAGTTATGGGGGCTCAGTGGTAAAGAATTCACTTGCCAGTGCAAATGATGCAGAAGACGTGGGTTTGATCCCTGGGTCAGGAAGATCCCCTGGAGAAGGACACGGCAACTACTGTAGAATCTAGTATTCTTGCCACTCTAGTATTCTTGCCTGGGATATCCCATGGACAACGGAGCCTGGCGGGCTACAGTTCATGGTGCTGCAAAAGAATCAGACACGACTCAGTGACTAAATGACAGTAACACAACAAGCTACCCAGCTGGATTACAGGTGCATGATGGAGAGCTAATTTTTCCTCACTTAAAAAAAAATTGAAATACAATTGCTTTACAATGTTGTGTTAGTTTCTCTATAACAGCGTGAATCAGCTATATGTATACAAATGCCCCCTGCCTCGTGAACCTCCCTCCCACTGCGCCCCCACATCTCACCTCTGTATCTCATCACAGAGCACCGACCTGAGCTCTCTGTGCTGTACAGCAGCTTCCCACGAGCTCTCTATTTACACATGGTAATGTAAATATGTTAATGCTACTCTGTCACTTTGTCCCCCTCTCCCTCCCTCCTGTGTCCGCAAGTCTGTTCTCTACATCTGGGTCCCTACTCCTGCCCTGAAAATAGGTTCATGAGTACCATTTTAGAGTCCATACACATCTGTTAATATGAGATATTTGTTTTTCTCTTTCTGACTTACTTCACTCTGTATGACAGCCTCTAAGTTTGATGGACACAGCTTTTGAGCTCACATTTTCTCAGAAGAAGACCAGGAAAATGGAAGATGGAAAGAAGGGGCTGAGAGAGCACTGTTGGAAGTGGTAGAGTTAGACTGTTGCATATCCGCAAAAGTTTCCAAGTTCTTTTTTTGAAGGCTAAAATTCAAAGGTCTCCTTTTGTAGCACTATGTTTCCAAACTTCCTTTGCATGGCTTTGATAAGAGTCAGAACAAATTTGTCTTTGGCAATCCTACCCAGTGCCTACCACTGCTGCCATCTCTGTATTCAACGCCAAGGGCAAACCCGTGCCTGCCTGCCCATCAGCCCTCTGTGTAATGGAGCACATTTGTAGCCTAGGGTTGTGATATGTTGTCCATTTATTTCCTGTCCTCCAAGGCTCATGAAATTTTCATTTCTGGCCTAAAAGCTTATTTGTTCTTACTCTGAGCCTTCTGCTGGATAACTGGCTAATTTAACAATGACATTTGTGCTAATGTGTTGATCCAGTCACTCATTTATTTAATCACCATTAATTGACTGCCTACTTTATAACATTGTGGAAAACGCATGAGGCAAACATGGTCCTTCCCTCCTGGTACTTATCTACTTAGACGAGAGAAATCCTTCCTGGCTTCCATATACAGTCAGCTTGAAACTCCGTCTTCAAATGGCAAAGGAGTATTATATTAATTGTTTTTGTATTTTAATGCTCCTTTCTTTTTATTATTGAAGTATAGCTAATGCATAATATTATATACATGACAGGTGTACAATGAAGTGATTCACAGAAGTTATATTACATTTGGAGTTATTATTAAATATTTGCTATGTTCTCCCTGTTGTACAATATATATCATAGCTTATTTTATACATAATAGTTTATACTTCTTAATCCTCCACCCCTATATTTCTCCTCCTTACTTCTCTCTCCACTAGTAACTAGTTTGTTCTTTATATCTGTGAGTCTGTTTCTTTTTTATTGTATTCACTAGTTAGTTGTATTTTTTTAGGTTCTACATATAAGTGATCTCACACAGTGTTTGCCTTTCTATTCTGACTTACTTTTCTCAGCATAACGCCCTCCAAGGCCATCCATGTTGCTGCAAATGGCAAAATTTCATTCTTTTTTTTATGACTGAATAGTAAGTTTTTAAAAAATCCATTTAATTTCAAATTCAAGCCTCTATGTTGCTGGCCTAGTGGAAAATTTAATCTAAGTGAATTTTTTAATGGTCTATACAGTTTATACACAGACAGGAGCCTAGGCTGGGCCCCCACAATCCCTGGGATTCAGAGCTTTCTCTGTAGAACTGAGCCCCCATAGCAGCTAGTGCAGGGGGAGGACGGGGAGGGCACAATCATGGAAGTGAATGAGTCAAGCTCCTGCCACCATTTGGTTGGCAACAAGTTACCAGGATAAGAAAGAGGGCAAGAAGGCAACCTCAGCAGTGAGTGGTCGAGGGGTACATTGAAAGGCTATAAGGGTGTGACTAGGTTGAGCGCGCAATGTTGGGGGCACCAATATAGGACCTCTGAGGTCAGTATTTGTGAAGATTGGAGTGCACTAGTCCTTGAGTCTTATAAATAGGTGAAGGGCAAAGGAGTGGGGGCAGGGACATCCTGAGAACACTTTCTGAGGGGGCCCTGAGGGCTGAGGAGTCCAGCTCCGAGGCAGGGCAAGAGTAGGGTGCAGGAGGAGGGCATCCAGGAGACAGAAGTGGGCGAGAGCCCCTGGGAGCCCTGTTCTCTCACTGACTGGGTCCTCTGAGACTCAGAGACCACAGGGCAGGCTGAGGGAGGGAAGCAGCTGGCTGGCTGTGGGGCAGAGGGTAGGGGAGGTAACTGCTGGAGAACAGTACTTCACAACCAGTGTTCCAAAACCTCAGACTCAGAAAGGTGCACACTCACACACACACATACACAGTCTCTCAGAACTCCCACGCCCATCTTTTTCCTCAGTGGTGACATGTAGCAAACAGCCTTACCTAGTCCCCAGGAAAAGAGCCCTAGCTCTGGCCCGGTCATGCATGGGATTTAAGCACATGCTGAGTTTCCTGTCCTCTGCACTGACCCAGCATAAAGGCCACTGTCCAGGTAGTTCACTGGCTGCCTTGCTTGCCTTCCTTTATCCCAGATTCTTTGAGGCCTGTTCATGGTCCATCTGGGCTGCCCAACCTTGCCCCCTAGAGAAAGCAGGAGTTGTAGGGAGTGGCAAAACCTCAGAGAAGGGATTGCACATGGTCGGTAGCAGGGCACTTGACTGGGGATCGGGGAAGCAGGGCTGCAGTGGGAAGAATAGCTGTGCAGCCGCTGGGGAGCTCCCACCCTCCTAGGGCAGCTCGGTCCGACTCTGACCCAGCCTCTTCACTCAGGGCCCAGCAGGGCCTGCTGCCTTTTCATGCCAACAATGAGATAGAGACATGGTGGTACCAGTGCAAAGGAGAGGAAGGGGCACCAGGTAAAGGCCGGGAGCTGAGACAGACGTACAAGTTTGTGACACAGAGCGGGTCAGAATGCCTGAAAGAGCAGCAAGGAGCTGGTGACAAGGAGATGGAGATCATGGAACTGAGCCACAAAAGGATGCTAATTCAATGACAATCTAAGAACTCACACAAATTGCCAAGACTCTGGAGTGTCCAATTTATTTTTATCCGTGACTCCTACATCATTTTCATTTTTGCTTATGTACAGAAAAAAGAACACTCACTACCACTGAAGTAGAAAATCCTGCATTGTTCAGTGCAGCAAGTTTTTGTATATAAAATAAATGTAGCCATTATGTTTATAGTCAAATTTGTGACATCACACCTCTGGTGTCATACCTCTGTGTTAACTGAAGAAAATCACCCTTATAATTTGAAAGGCAATACTAGCCAACAATATTTTTCAAACAGTGGCAAAAGTTAACTACCTTTTCTTGGTTACTTTTTATAAGGTGTTTAATCAAAATGTTTTATTAAGATAATTTATAGAATAATTTGCTTAAGCTAAATGCATATAAAATGTTACGTTCTGTTCAGTCACTCAGTCATGTCTGACTCTTTGAAACCCCATGGACTGCGGTATGCCAGGCCTCCCTGTCCATCACTAACTCCCGGAGCTTGCTCAAACTCACGTCCATTTAGTCAGTGATGCCATCCAACCATCTCATCCTCTATTGTCCCTTTCTCCTCCCACCATCAATCTTTCCCAGCATCAGGGTCTTTTCAAATGAGTCAGCTCTTTGCATCAGTATTGGAGTTTCAGCTTGAGCACCAGTCCTTCCAATGAATATTCAAGACTGATTTCCTTTACGATGGACTGGTTGGATCTCCTTGCAGTCCAAGGGACTCTCAAGAGTCTTCTCCAACACCACAGTTCAAAAGCATCAATTCTCCAGCGCTCCGCTCTCTTTATAGTTCAACTCTCACATCCATACATGACCACTGGAAAAAACAAAGCTTTGACTAGATGGACCTTTGTTGGCAAAGTAATGTCTCTGCTTTTGAATATGCTATCTAGGTTGGGCATAACTTTCCTTCCAAGGAGTAAGCATCTTTTAATTTCATGGCTGCAGTCACCATCTGCAGTGATTTTGGAGCCAGGAAAAATAAAGTCTGCTACTGTTTCCCCATCTATTTGCCATGAAGTGATAGGACCAGATGTCATGATCTTAGTTTTCTGAATGTTGAGCTTTAAGCCAACTTTTCACTCTCCACTTTCACTTTCATCAAGAGGCTCTTTAGTTCTTCTTCACTTCCTGCCATAAGGGTGGTGTCATCTGCATATCTGAGGTGATTGATATTTCTCCTGGCAATCTTGATTCCACTGTGTGCTTCATCCAGCCCAGCATTTCTCATGATGTACTCTGGATATAAGTTAAATAAGCAGGGTGACAATATATAGCCTTGACATGCTCCTTTTAACATGCCTTTTGTTCTACCTAAAATACAGATACAACTGCCTATATATATATATACATACATATATATATGTATGTATGTATGTTACTTGCTCAGTCAAGTCCAACTCTGCACTCCAAGGACTGTAGCCAGCTGGGACATTCTGTCCATGGAATTCTCCAGGCAAGAATACTGAAGTGGGTTGCTATTCCCTTCTCCTGGAGATCTTCCTAACTCAGGGATAGAACTCGTGTCTCTTGCATTGCAGGTAGATGCTTTACCATCTGAGCCATTAGGGAAAACTCTCTCTCTCTCTCTCTCTATATATATATATATATATATACACATATATATTATTAATAGTATTTACATGCTATATTATATTAATATATCATTTCAGTTCAATTCAGTCACTCAGTCATGTCCGACTCTTTGCGACCCCATGAATTGCAATATGCCAGGCCTCCCTGTCCATCACCAACTCCCGGAGTTCACTCAAATTCATGTCCATTGAGTCAGTGATGCCATCCAGCCATCTCATCCTCTGTCGTCCCCTTTTCTTCCTGCCCCTAATCCCTCCGTATATCAGAGTATTTTCCAATGAGTCAGCTCTTCACATGAGGTGGCCAAAGTACTGGAGTTTCAGCTTTAGCATCATTCCTTCCAAGGAAAACCTAGGGCTTATGTCCTTTAGAATGGACTGGTTGGATTTCCTTGCAGTCCAAGGGACTCTCAAGAGTCTTCTCCAACACCACAGTTCAAAAGCATCAATTCTTCAGTGCTCAGATTTCTTCACAGTCCAACTCTCACATCCATACATGACCACTGGAAAAACCATAGCCTTGCCAAGATGGACCTTTGTTGGCAAAGTAACGTCTCTGCTTTTGAATATGCTATCTAGGTTGGTCATAACTTTCCTTCCAAGGAGTAAGCGTCTTTTAATTTCATGGCTGCAGTCACCATCTGCATATTAATATATACTTTATTATAATAATATATTATATACATTTATAATATATATTATATATTTAATAATATATATAGCATCACTACGAACAAAGCTAGTGGAGGTGATGGAATTCCAGTTGAGCTATTTCAAATCCTGAAAGATGATGCTGTGAAAGTGATGCACTCAATATGCCAGCAAATTGGGAAAACTCAGCAGTGGCCACAGGACTGGAAAAGGTCAATTTTCATTTCAATCTCAAAGAAAGGCAATGCTAAAGAATGCTCAAACTACCACACAATTGCACTCATCTCACACACTAGTAAAGTAATGCTCAAAATTCTCCAAGCCAGGCTTTAGAAATACGTGGACTTCCAGATGTTCAAGCTGGTTTTAGAAAAAGCAGGGGAACCAGAGATCAAACTGCCAACATCCGCTGGATCATCGAAAAAGCAAGAGAGTTTCAGAAAAACATCTGTTTCTGCTTTATTGACTATGCCAAAGCCTTTCACTGTGTGGATCCCAATAATCTGTGGGAAATTCTGAAAGAGATGGGAATACCAGACCACCTGACCAGCTTCTTGGGAAACTATATGCAGGTCGGGAAGCAACAGTTAGAACTGGACATGGAACAACAGACTGGTTCCAAATAGGAAAAGGAGTATGTCAAGGCTGTATATTGTCACCCTGCTTATTTAACTTATATGCAGAAATGGCAACCCACTCCAGTGTTCTTGCCTGGAGAATCCCAGGGATGGCGGAGTCTGATGGGCTGCCGTCTATGGGGCTGCACAGAGTCGGACGACTGAAGCAACTTAGCAGCAGCAGCAGCAGCAGCAGAGTACATCATGAGAAACGCTGGGCTGGAAGAAGCCCAAGCTGGAATCAAGAGTGCCAGATGAAATATCAATAACCCCAGATATGCAGATGATATCACCCTTATGGCTGAAAGTGAAGAGGAAGTAAAAAAGTCTCTTGATGAGGGTGAAAGAGGAGAGCAAAAAAGTTGGCTTAAAACTCAACATTCAGAAAACTAAGATCATGGCATCTGGTCCCATCACTTCATGGCAAATAGATCGGGAAACAGTGGAAACAGTGTCAGACTTTATTTTTTTGAGCTCCAAAATCACTGCAGATGGTGACTGCAGCCCTGAAATTAAAAGACGCTTACTTTTTGAAAGGAAAGTTATGCCCAACCTAGATAGCATATTCAAAAGCAGAGACATTACTTTGCCAACAAAGGTCCATCTAGTCAAGGCTATGGTTTTTCCAGTGGTCATGTATGGATGTGAGAGTTGGACCATAAAGAAAGCTGAGCACCAAAGAATTAATGCTTTTGAACTGTGGTGTTGGAGAAGACTCTTGAGAGTCCCTTGGACTGCAAGGAAATCCAACCAGTCCAACCTGAAGGAGATCAGTCCTGGGAGTTCATTGAAAGGACTGAGGCTGAAGCTGAAACTCCAGTATTTTGGCTACCTCATGCGAAGAGTTGACTCATTGGAAAACACCCTGATGTTGGGAGGGTTGGGGGGCAGGAGGAGAAGGGAACGACAGAAGATGAGATGGCTTGATGGCATCACTGACTGGATGGACATGAGCTTGGGTAAACTTCGGGAGTTGGTGATGGACAGGGAGGCCTGGCGTGCTGGGTTCATGAAGTCGTAAAGAGTCAGACACGACTGAGCGACTGAACTGAACTGGTAATATAATATATAATTTTATATTTATATTACCAGTTCAGTTATATATATATGTGTGTGTATATATATATATGTAAAATTTCTAAGCTGGAGGAGGGCATGGCAACCCACTTCAGTATTCTTGCTTGGAGAATCCCATGAACAAAGGAGACTATGGGCTACAGTCTGTGAGGTCACAAAGAGTTGGACATGACTGAAGGGACTAGGCATGCAGGCACAATATTTATTTATTTATTTTTGGCTTTGCTGGTTCTTCGTTGCTGCCTGGGCTATTCTCTAGTTGTGACGCATAGGCTTGTCACTGTGGGGGCTTCTCTTGTTGCAGAGATCCGGCTCCAGAGCCTGCGGGCTTCAGTAGTTGCTGTGCTTGGGCTGAGTAGTTGTGGCTTCTGAGCTGTAGAGCACAGGCTCAGTAGTTTTGGCACTCAGACTTAGTTGCTCCACGACATGTGGGATCATCCCAGACTAGGGATTGAAACTGTGTCTCCTGCGTTGGCAGGCAGGATCTTTACCACTGAGCCCCCGGGGAAGCCCCCAATATATATTTTTAACGGAACCCTAGTTTATAATGTTAGCAAACTGAACGTGTTTTATATATGTGATCACAATATATCATTTAGGTAAAGATGTCATCCCCAAACCACCAAACCTTTTGGTCAAAAATTTAATGCTCATAACCAAACCAGCAGTGTTTAAAGTTTGGCTATACACATAACATTTTTATGGTTAAGCTTCCTAAGAGACTGTAAAAGTTTTAATAGAAAGCCAAATATTGTGCAGCTTTATGAAGGTTTAAAGCCTACTTGGAAGCACTGTTGCCTGTGGGAAGAATTTGTATGTACAGTTGGTTAGAGACAGTTTATGTCTCATTATAGTAAACCTTTGCTTTACAGAGTTTTATAAGCAAGTTCAAGAAGTCATGATTGGTTACAAACATCAAGTAAAATGAAATTAAATTGTTGTTTTCCATTTGATATATTTTAAGGTAAATCCTCAGTTTGTAGCAGTGCCTATAAAATAAACACCTCTTGCAATGTTAAAATTCTTAAATATTTAGTACAACATGTTCCTTTGGATTTGCTTACTTGAACCTGTGGAGATGCCTACAGCTCTTAGTCATCCTTGGTGGATTTGGCCTTGATTAGGCTCTCCCAAAGATTAGTGAACTAAAAGATGAGACAGCCTCTTTCCCTACATTCTTGCCTTTCCATTAGGGCATTCTCAGTTCAGTTCAGTTGCTCAGTCGTGTCCAACTCTTTAAATTTTTTTGAAGTCTATTTTAAAAACTGCTTATTACCATGAAACAAAGATGCAATGTATGTACAGCATTAAAAGGACTCTACACTAAAAAGACATTTAGAATAATGACTTTTTTTGATATACACATATATTTTGGAAAATGTGAAGATGCCAAACACAGAACTTTATGAAGAATATCAGTCACCAATGACAAGTTTATTTTAATGAAGAATTTTTGGAATTAGTTTGATACACTGTATATGTATAGTAATATGTATAATTGAACAACTGGTATAGGGGATCCTAGTTCTAACTAAGGAAACTTTAAAAGATGAAATATTAACTAATACCTTCTCAAAGAAAATTAGCTTCTCTCAAAACATTTTTTAGTGTGTGTGTAAATGTTTGTATTCAATAAAGAGCAGAAATGGAGAGAGAATAAGTTGGCAAAGGAGTAGGTGGACATGGAGTACATCTCTCTCCATGGATACATCAAGAATACCTTCAAACACAGAAGTGCATGCAGAACACCAGCTGAGAGCTGTCAGGAGTACCTGACCAGTGGAAAAGAATATATAAAAAAAAAAACCCATGCAAACTTGGTAGGAAAACCACTTGTGGAATCTTTTTCTTGACCAGGGATCAAGCCTTGAACCTTTGGAGTGGGAGCACTGACTCTAAGACCCTAGACTACCAGAGAACTAACCCTAAGGGGTTTCAAATGGTGAGAACTCACACAAAGGAAACCATTGGAATACAAGACCCAGCATCACCCAACCACCAGTAGCACCCTGTGAAGGATGCCTCATCTAAACAACAAACAAAACAAAAATATAAACCCAATCATCAGCAGACAGGATAGGCACCTCACTCACCCTTGCCCATCAGAGGACAAACAAACAAACAACCAAAAACTCAGCACAAATCTCACCCTTTATGAAGCTTACACAAACCACCGGACCAACCTTAGGAGGGCAGAAACCAAAAGGAAAAAAGAATTTAACCTTGAAGCCTGGGGAAAGAAGACCTCAAACACAATAAGTAAAAAAAAATATTGAAAAGGCAGAGAAATAATACACAAATGAAGGAACAAACTAGAAACACAGAAGTCCAAATAAATGAAGAGGAAATAGGCAGACTACCTGAAAAAGAATTCAGAATAATGATAGTAAAGATGATAAAAAACCTTGAAAACAAAATGGAGAAAATGCAAGAATCAATTAACAAAGACCTAGAAGAATTAAAGAATAAACATAGACAAAGAACACAATTACTGAAATTAAAACTACTCTAGAAAGAATCAATAACAGAATATTTGAAGCAGAAGAATGAATCAATGAGCTGGAATATAAAATGGTGGAAATAACTTCTGAAGAGCAGAATAAAGTAAAAAGAATGAAAAGAACTGAGGATAGCCTCAGATACCTCTGGGACAATATCAAATGCACCAACATTTGAATTATAGGGGTCCCAGAAGAAGAGAAAAAGAAAAGGAATGAGAAAATTTTTGAAGAGATTATAAAATTTCCCCAACATGGAAAAGGAAATAGTCAATGAAGTCCAAGAGGCACAAAGAGTCCCATACAGTATAAACCTAATGAGAAACCCACCAAGACACATACTAATGAAACTAACAAAGACTAAACACAAAGAAAGAATATTAAAAGCAGCAAGGGAGAAGCAACTAGTAACATACAAGGGAAACCCCATATCCTTAACAGCTGATCTTTCAGCAGAAACTCTGCTGGCCAGAAGGGAATGGGAGGATATATTTAAAGTACTGAAAGGGAAAAATCTACAACCAAGATTACTGTACCTGGCAAAGATCTCATTCAAAATTGATGGAGAAATAAAAAGCTTTTCAGACAAGCCAAAGTTAAGAGAATTCAGTACCACCAAACCAGCTTTACAAAAAATGTTAAATGGACTTATATAGTAAAGAAATACATAGAAGAAAAATATCTACAAAATAAACTCCAAACAATTAAGAAAATGGCAATAGGAACATATATATCAATAATTATTTTAAATATAAATGGATTAAATGCTCCAACCAAAAGACACAGGCTGGCTGAATGGATACAAAAATAAGTCCCATATATATGCTGTCTACAAGAAACCCACTTCAGACCTAAAGACACACATAGATTGAAAGCGAGAGTATAGACAAATTTATTCCATGTAAATGGGAAGCAAAATAAAGCTGAAGTAGCAATCCTCATATCAGACAACATAGACCTTAAAATAAAGATTACAAGAGATAAGGAAGGACACTACATAATAACCAAGGGGTCAATCCAAGATGAAGACCTAACAATTGTAAATACATATACATCCAACATAGGAGCATCTCAATACATAAGACAAACACTAACAGACATAAAAGGAGAAATTGACAATAACACAATTGTAGGAGGCTTTAGCACCCCTGGTGGCTCAGAAGGTAAAGCATCTGACTGCAATGTGGGAGACCCAGGTTCTATCTCTGGGTCAGGAAGATCCCCTGGAGAAGGAAATGGCAACCCACTCCTGTACTTTTGACTGGAAAATTCCATGGACTGAGGAGCCTGGTAAGGTACAGTCCATGGGGTCGCAAAGAGTTGGACACGACTGAGTGACTTCACTTTCACTTCCACTTTAACACCCCACTCACACCAATGGACAGATTATCAAAACAGAAAATTAATAAGGAAACACATGTCTTAAATGATACATTAGATGAGATGGATCTCATTGATATCTTCAGGACATTCCATCCAAATGCAGAATAAACCTTCTTCTCAAGTGCACATGGAACATTCTCCAGGATAGATCACATCTTGGGTCACAAATCAAACCTGAGTAAATTTAAGAAAATTGAAATTATATCAAGCATCTTTTCCAACCACAACCTTAAGAGACTAGATATCAATTACAAGAAAAAGAAAACTGAAAGAAACACAAACACATGGAGATTAAACAACACATTTCTAAATAATCAACAGGTTACTGAAGAAATAAAAAGGGAAATCAAAAAATTTCTAGAAACAAATGACAATAAAAACATGACAACTCAAAACCTACAGGATGCAGCAAAAGCAGTTCTAAGAGGGAAATGTATAGCAATATAATCCTAACTCAAGAAACAAGAAAGACATCGAATAGACAACATAACTTTACACCTAAAACAACTGGAAAAAGAACCCCAAAATTAGTAGAAGGAAAGAAATCATAAAGATCTGAGTATAAATAAATGAAAAAGAAATGAAAGAAACAGTAGTAAAGATTAATAAAACTAAAAGCTGGTTCTTTGAGAAGATAAACAAAATTGACAAACCTTTGGCAAGATTCATCAAAAAAAAAAAAAAAAAGAGAGAAGAATCAAATCAACAAAATTAGAAATGAAAAAGGAGAGGTTACAGCAGACAATGCAGAAACACAAAGGATTATGAAACTATTATTAACAACTATATGGCAATAAAATGGATAACTTAGAAGAAATAGATTCTTAGGAAAGTTCAATCTTCCAAGACTGAACCAAGAAGAAATAGAAATTATGAACAGTCCAACTACTAGCATTGACATTGAAATTGTGATTTCAAAACCCCTAAAAACAAAAGCCCAAGACCAGATGGCTTCACAGAAGAATTCTATCAAATTTAGAGAAGAGCTAATGCCTAGCCTTCTAAAACTCTTTCAAAAAATTGCAGAGGAAGGAACACTTCCAAACTCATTCTAAGAGGCCACCATCACCCTGATACCAAAACCAGACAAAGACAACACAAAAAAAGAAAACTACAACCAATATCACTGATGAACATAGATGCAAAAGTCCTCAAGAAAATTTTGCAAACAGAATTCAGCAATACATCAAAAAGCTCATACACCATGGCCAAGTTGGGTTTATTTCAAGAATGCAAGGATCCTTCAATAAATGCAAATCAATCGATGTGATACACCACATTAACAAATTGAAAGATAAAAACCATATGATAACCTCAATAGAAGCAGAAAAAGCCTTCGACAAAATTCAGCACCCATTTATGATTAAAGTTCTTCAAAAAAAAAAAAAAAAAAAATAGGCACAGAAGGAATCTACCTCAGCATAGAAAAGACCATATATGATAAGCCTACAGCAAACATTATTCTCAAAGGTGAAAAACTGAAAGCATTCCTCTTAAGATCAGGAACAAGGGTATCCACTTTTGCCACTATTATTCAACATAGTTCGGGAAGTCCTAGCTCCAGCAATCAGAGAAGAAAAAGAAATAAAAGGAATCCAGATCAGAAAAAAAAAGAAGTAAAGCTCTGACTGCAGATAACATGATACCCTAAAGAAGACATAGAAAACCCTAAAGATAGTATCAGAAAATTACTAGAGCTAATCAGTGAATTTAGCAAAGTTGCAGGATACAAAATCAACACACAGAAATCACTTGCATTTCCATATACTAACAATGAAAAATAAGAAAGAGAAATTAAGGAATCAATCCCATTCACCACTGCAACAAAAAGAATTAAATATCTAGGAATAAACTTACCTAAGGAGGCAAAAGAACTGTACACAGAATATTATAAGACACTGATGAAAAAAATCAAAGACAACATAAATAGATGGAGAAATATTCCATGTTCCTGGGTAGGAAGAATCAATACTGTGAAAATGACTATACTACCAAATGCAATCTACCGATTCAGTGCAACGCCTATAAAATTACCAATGGTATTTTTCACAAAACTAGAACAAAAAATTTCACAGTTCATATGGAAACACAAAAGACCCTGAAGAGCCAAAGCAGTCTTAACAAAGAAGAATGGAGCTGGAGGAATCAACCTTCCTGACTTCAGATTATACTACAAAGCTCCAGTCATCAAGACAGTATAGTACTGGCATAAAAAACAAAAATATAGATAAATGGAATGATAGTAAGCCCAGATATAAACCCATGCACCTATGGGTACCTTATTTTTGACAAAGGAGGCGAGAATATACAATGGGGCAAAGACAGCCTCTTCAATAAATGGTGCTGGGAAAACTGGACAGCTACATGTAAAAGAATGAAATTAGAACACTTCCTAACACCATACACAAAAAGAAACTCAAAATGGATTAAGGACCTAAATGTAAGACCAAAAACTATAAAACTCTTAGAGGAAAACATAGGCAGAACATTCGATGACATAAAGCAAAATCGTTTATGACCCACCTCCTAGAGTAACAGAAATAAAAACAAAAGTAAACAAGTGGGACCTGATTAAACTTAAAAGCTTTTGCACAGCAGAGGAAACTATAAGCAAGGTGAAAAGAAAACCTTCAGAATAGGAGAAAATAATAGCAAATGAAACAACTGACAAAGGATTAATTTCCAAAATATACAAGGAGCTCACACAACTCAAAGCCAGAAAAACAAACAACCCAATTAAAAAGTGGGAAAAGACCTAAACAGACATTTCTCCAAACAAGACATACAGATGGCTAACAAACACTTGGGAAAATGCTTAACATCTCTCATCATTAGAGAAATGCAAATCATAACTAAAATGAGATATCACCTCACACCCGTCAGAATGGCCATCACCAAAATGTCTACAAACAATAAATGCTGGAGAGGGTGTGGGGAAAGGGAATGCTCTTAAACTGTTGGTGGGAATTCAAACTGATACGGCCACTATGGAAGATGGTATGGAGATTCCTAAAAAAATAGGAATAGAACCACCATATGGCCCAGCAATTCCACTCCTAGGCATATACCCTGAGGAAACCAAATTTGAAAAAGACACATGTATCCCATTGTTCATTACAGCACTATTTACAATAGCTAGAACATGGAAGCAACCTAGATGTCCATCGACAGATGAATGGATAAAGAAGTTGTGGTACATATACACAATGGAATATTACTCAGCCATAAAAAGGAATGCATTTGAGTCAGTTCTAATGAGGTGGATGAACCTAGAACCTATTATACAGAGTGAAGTGAGTCAGAAAGAGAAAGATAAATATCATATTCTAATGCACATATATGGAATCTAGAAAACTGGTACTGAAGAATTTATTTACAGGGCAGCAACAGAGAAACAGATATAGAGAATAGACTTACGGACATGGGGAGAGGGGAGGAGAGATTGAGATGTATGGAAAGAGTAACATGGAAACTTACATTATCATATGTAAAATAGATAGCCAAAGGGAATTTGCTGTATGGCTCAGGAAACTCAAACAGGGGTTCTGGATCAACCTAGAGGGGTGGGCTGGGGAGGGAGATGGGAGGGAGGTTCAAAAGGGAGGGGATTATATGTATACCTATGGCTGATTCATGTTGAGGTTTGACAGAAAACAACAAAATTCTGTAAAGCAATTATCCTTCAATAAAACAATAAATTAAAAAAAAGCAGAAATAGAACTAGATCAAAAAAATGGTCTTAAATGTTGAATTTTACACAATCCAAATGTTGATATTTTGCCTTTTTACTAGGTCAAAAACAGATTCTTTACAGAAACCTCTTTCACAAACATACTGAACATCTATGAAGTCACCGAGTCGTGTTCAACTCTTTGAGACCTCATGGACCGTAGACTGCCAGGCTCCTCCGTCCATGGGATTTTCCAGACAAGAATAGTGGAGTGGGTTGCCATTTCCTTCTCCAGAGGATCTTCTCAACCCAGGGATCGAACTTGGCTGGGTCTCCTGCATTGCAGGCAGACTCCACCGTCTGAGCCACCAGGGAAGCCGCAAGTCAATGATATTTGAGGATCTATCTGGTAAAAATGGAAGTTTAAACATAGTATATGAAAACATATAAGATGTTGCTTCTTATAAGATGCATCCATTTTTTCCCCTGGAAAGAAGGGATATATATTTTTTTAAGTTATAAATATCATAGTTGTGAAATAAATGTATTTTGTCAACTTGCTTAGGAAGTGTTCTCAGGAGCCAGAAGGAAAATAATTTTGTAAGGTTCTAATTTCCAGGGAGTTGCTCACTGGGCAGCAGTCTGAAATGTACCACGAAGACAGTTCTCATCTCATCCGCATAATCTCTTCTTCAATCACATAGTTTATTGTGCATCTACTACATGCCAGCCCTGTGAAGCGCCTAAGTCATAGGGTGGAAGTTTGCTGAGATAAGTGTTGATGAGTGGCTCAGCCACTCAGATTGATATAAGTGGAAGGTGAATATAAAAATGATGCTCTGGGGCTGTAGGAGGAATAAAATTAGGAAGATGTGACGAAGCCTCTTAGGGACATTCTAGAATGCCTAAAATGTTCAGACTTCCTCTGCCCTTTCTTCCAAAATCCATGCAATGAAGGAACCACTGGCAAGCATGAGTAATAGACATGCAGGGTGAGAGCTGTGTTGAGAAAGACAGTTCTTTTGGAAGGAATCGAGATAAGAATCCCCGAGAGAGAATACAATAAGCCCCAAGGAGGAGGAACTCAAGTCTGTTCTTAAAGCCTTAAGGGGGAAGTACTTGTGTTTTTCCCAAATCAGAGTCCATAAGCTGATGTCCATTTTGCTTCTGCCCTAAACTAGTCTGTGCTTAAGGAATGTACACACCTTATAAAATATATCTGCATCCATGGCAGGAAGACGCAGCTTTCTCTTAAAAAACAACAACAAAAAAATCGTTTTGTAGAAGTCCAAGATGCTAAAAATAAGGCATAGTTAAACTCTATGGAAAATCCTATATGCCTTTCAAAAATACTTGTCTACTGTGTTATCTTTGTAAAACATGGTTCTGGTTATTTTTCTTTGTTGTTTACTTGGTGCCTCAGTGGTAAAAGAATCTGCTGCCAATTCAGGAGTCGCAGGAGAAGCCAATTCAATCCCTGGGTTTTTGGGAAGATCCCCTGGAGGCTAAAATGACAACCCAGTCCAGTACTCTTGCCTGGAGAATCCCATGGACAGAGGAGTCTGGTGGGCTACAGTCCATTGGGTCACAAAGAGTCGGACACAACCGAGCATGCACGCATGTGTCATCTTTGTAAAATGTTGTACTGGGTATTTTTCTTTGTTGTTTGTTTGGAGTAAGCATTTCCTTTTTACAAACTAAATTACTTGAACATAAGCAGTGTAGAAGGGGTCAAAAAAGTCAATTTGTAGGAAAAATCATTTTCTCTTAAATCTGAATTTTGTGCACTACAGGACATTGGTAACTATTATCTACATCTCTTTCAACAAGTTAAGTCCCAATATCTCTGGAAACTATTAATAGTGATGGATGTGAGAGTTGGACTGTGAAGAAAGCTGAACGCAGAAGAATTGATGCTTTTGAACTGTTGTGTTGGAGAAGACTCTTGAGAGTCCCTTGGACTGCAAGGAGATCCAACCAGTCCATTCTAAACGAGATCAGTCCTGGGTATTCTTTGGAAGGAATGATGCTAAAGTTGAAACTCCAATACTTTGGCCACCTCATGCGAAGAGTTGACTCATTGGAAAAGACCCTGATGCTGGGAGGGATTGGGGGCAGGAGGAGAAGGGGACGACAGAGGATGAGATGGCTGGATGGCATCACCGACTCGTTGGACGTGAGTTTGAGTGAACTCCGGGAGTTGGTGATAGACAGGGAGGCCTGGCGTGCTGCAATTCATGGGGTTGCAAAGAGTCGGACATGACTGAGCGACTGAACTGAACTGATTGAACCTTCAAGATAGAACCACCTCAATCTCAAAAATGCCCTTAAATCCAGGCATTTATTCATCATCCCACTCAGGCAACACCTAAAACCTTTACACACTTTCCACTAACAAGGTAGTATCTTGGCATATTATATGTTCAAAACCATTAGAAATAAAATTGTTGGTTGGCATTATTTTTTTGAGAACTGACCTAGGCACCCATCAAGTTCAGTACATCTTCCTTTGCTCAAAAAGTGGACAGGGTAGCCATGAATATTGTGAGGATAACTTTGGTTTACATTTGAAAGTCTTTTGAAGGAGCTGTTGTCTGAACAGTGACATCTCTTTCCGTGTTTGTCTTGGGGAGGCTGTCACTGAGTATACTACCTGCCTTTCTGTGGGTGGAGGCATTCATGTCTTTCATAAAGACTGCACATTCGTATTGCTGAACTGCATGTTTCTGTCTCAGCTAGAGAGCTCAAGGACAGCTTTGAATTGAATGTATCATGAAATGGACTAAAAATCAAGAACAGCAACAACAAAAAGACTTTTGTAATTTCAACTCAGAAAAAACAGGCATTTGCAACTAAATTAAATGTTTGGTTTAGCTTGGCCCCTAGTGGATAGTAATGTTCATTTTCACGTTGAATTGGTAGATTTTGCTTAAATGAGGGGCAGAACCAAATGACCCTGGAGACTGAATTACCTCTTAGCTTTGGAAATGGATTTTATCTCAAGCCATAATTGAGATGAATTTGTGGTGAGTTGACAGAAAGCCTGGAAACATTTGCTCACTTGATACCAGAAGTACAGATAATCAGAGGAGCCAAGTTCAGATGAACTACCTCCAATTTCTAGTAAATTCTGAAAAAATATCATTATTTAATTAGCATGAGGTAAATGCAAAGTTTCTTTGTTGCATAAAATTAAAGAATAATTTGCTTTTCTAAGCAAGTATTCTTGGGGTTCCCTGGTGGCTCAGCTGATAAAGAATCTGCCTGCAATGTGGGAGACCTGGGTTCAATTCCTGGGTTGGTAAGATCCCCTGGAGGAGGGCATGACAACCCATTCCAGTATTCTTGCCTGGAGAATCCCCATGGACGGAGGAGCCTGGCGTGCTATAGTCCATGGGGTCGCAAAGAGTCAGACACAACTGAGCCACTAAGCACAATGTTAAACATACAAATGAACAGACAGGTGTGTCCAACTAGGAACATGCAGGCAGGCCAAGGAGAAAGGACATCGTTTGGCCCTGTGTGCAGCAGTGCTGTTTGAGCTCTGTGATGCCTGTCTTCCTTAACTCCAATGGAAAAGGTGCCATTTGTTTGCGATTATAGACACCTATTGATTTCCAATTTTCACCAGTCATGTTCAGGTCTCTTGGGCTCTGGGTGCCTGTAGATTTTTATCAGTCTTGCAGGGAGGAAACAACGTGGTAATGTAATTGGCACTGTGTAGCTATATAAGATTCCTATTCTAATTTCAATTTAGTCTTTTATTGCAGTATCTTGACAAATATTGCCACATATACTTAGAATTATATATGTATATAAAATCCTCTTGGTTCTGATTCTTTGCAGAACCCTGTATGCACACACACACATATTTAGTGCCAATAGGTATGGTATGTATGTATGAGGTATGTATGTGCTCAGTCGTATTGGACTTTTTGCAGCCCCATGAACTGTAGGCTGCCAGGCTCCTCTGCCCATGGGATTTCTCAGGCAAGAATACTGGAGTGAGGTGCCGTTTCTTACTCCAGGGGATCTTGCCGACCCAGGGGATCAAACCTGCAGCCCTTGCATCTCATGTATTGGCAGGTGGATGCTTTACCACTAGTGCCCCCTAGGAAGCCCATTTAGTACAAATGGGTGCATTGAATTTTCAAAGAGCAGACCACATTTCGATAGAAGCCTGTGTTTAACTATGGTATCCCCCCCAAATCAACATAATTTTCTCAGTAGATTCGGTTGTGTCCTCTTACTCTTTGGGCTTGCTTTGACTTCCATGTCTAGAGTAATAATGGGTGCACAATTACACCGCAGCTGCTGTCTCAAGAGCTACTTATGGCCGGGAGGGGGATGGGGGCTGGAAATCTGCATTCAGCAAGTGTTTATTTTACGCAGTGGAGTGCCACACAAACTGTTCTGAGCGCTTACCAAAAAGTCATCCAGAAGGTACACTTCACAAACTCTAGTGTGTAACACGCAATTACTTTCTTTTTATCATAAAATATCCAAGCAATACTTTGATTTGATCTAGGAAAAAGACTTTCTACCAATTCTAATTTTTCCTGCAGGATGTGTGTTCGTGTTCTAAATCTTAACTTACCAGTACAGATTGTGAGTCTTGATGTGTGTTAAACTGTAGAGCCATAATAAAAGTCAAAGTGATTTGTCAAAAATTCGGAGGAGCTGTAAATGGCTACATTTCAATTTGTGTCTGCAAAGAGTAGGTAGTAGTAATTGCTTTAGCGAGATGACCAGGATGAAAGACAGTTAAAAAAAAAAATCTTAATTTCTTCTTTATGGGATTGTTACAGAGTCACCGCTTAGAGTGGCGCCTCCCCGAATGCTCCTTGGTGTATTGTGCAGGAAGCTCCATTAGAGAGAGAGCAGTGCTTTCACCCAGTCTCTGCAGGGTACGCGTTCTGTTACGTGAAGAGCATGACAAATCTGCATAGTTTCCAATCTCTCCTTCTATTTTCATTTCCACAATCTTAGAGGAAAAGAAACTCTGATAAAAATAAATGTAGCTGTATTGTAATCTTCCTGTAGTCTTGTGATTAAAGAAAGAAAAATAAATATTTAAAAAAAGCCAGTTACAGTTGGGAACACAAATGAAATGATTTATTTGCTTCTGCATATACCCTTTATTTTTACTTTCTGATCATTCTACTGAGACTGGATTGCACTAGAGTCCCCAAGGTAATGGGGCCTGGTGACTAATCCACTGAGCCATACAAACTCCATCTGCTTACTCACTTTGACATTTTAATAATATTCCACTTGGACCTTTGTTCAATTTTGCTTTGTGTGCTACATCTTTGTTTTAACATTAAATCTGAAATAATTTACTATTATCAAATCTCCCTAATTAAAACCTACAGAGTTTTTTTATGGGGATATGTCAACTATGTATACTTTCCATAGGAAAGTACCCACTAAAATTTGTCAGTGGACCATCAAATTGCCCTAGTTATTGCTTAGTGTTCATTTTACTTGGAATAAAGAAAAAATATGTCATTAAAAAAGCAACTTCCTATTTATATCATCTTACTCTGAAATTTCTATATAAAATGTTTTTCTCTGTAACTACCATAATTGATTATTCTAATGATATAGTAAAACAAGATGGCTTCAGATAATATTGCTGATGACAGAAGTAATGTTAAATGCTGACTTATTTTGTTTTATAAATATGTGATTTCTTCAAATGAAGATTGATTGCGATCTAGTATTTACATACATAAATCATACATATTGTGACAGACTTGTAACATGCTGTATGTGTTGCCCTATGGGATTTGATTGTATTTAGCATATGTCACAGTCAAAAGCTTATTAATTATTATTGATTAATTCATACACTCCCTTTCTGTCATACCAAAATATTGAGGAATATTATAGAAGGAAGAAAGAAGACTTAAACACACATTAGAAGATCCCCAAATATTTATTCAAACCTTCATAGGACACTAAATACACAAAAATGCTATAATGTAACCTAGATTTTATAGAAGCACAGATGGTAAAGCAAGTGATAAATCATCTGCAGGATGTTAAGCTGCAAACAGAAAGTTAAGCAAGATCCAGACTGTAAAGCAACGTAGGAGTCCAAGTGTGAAAAGATTTAAATAATAGAACAGTAGCATGCAACACATTTTCTCTCTTTTCCAAGTAATCTCAGTATCATTAGAATTTACCAGTGACTGCCACTCTAAAAGGACTTCCCTGGTGGCTCATTGGTAAAGAATCCACCTGCCAATGCAGGAGATGTGGATTTTTGATACCTGGGCTGGGAAGATCCCCTGGAGAAGGAAATGGCAACCCACCCCAGTATTCTTGCCTGGAGAACCCCATGGACAGAGGAGCTTGGTGGACTACAGTGCATGGGATCTCAGAAGAGTCAGACACACAACAGATGGCTGGCTGCTCTAATAAAATAATTATCATACCTTAAATTTATAGAGTGCTCATTAGAAGGTAATAGACTTTTATACACATTGCGTGCATGCTAAATTGCTTCAGTCATGTCTGACTCTGTGTGACGCTATGGACTGTAGCCCATCAGGCTCTTCTGTCCATGTGATTCTCCAGGCATGAATACTGGAGTAGGTTGCCATGACCTCCTCCTGGGGATCTTTGTAATCCAGGGATCAAACTGATGTCTCTTATGTCTCTTGCATTGGCAAGCGGGTTCCTTACCACTAGTGCCACCTGGGAAGCTCCTTTGTACATATATATCTCATTTAACCTACTAGACAACACTATGAGATCAGCATCCCCATTCTGTTTAATAGATGTGAAAAAAACTCAGAGAGGTTGAGTGAATCGTGCAATATTACACATCCAGTAAGTAGTGGAGCAGAGTCTCAATTCAAGCTTGTGACCCCAAACCTTGTGCTCTAACTTTCATCAAGGAATGCTGGGAAACACCATATGTGGTGTCTTCATTCCAGAGCTAATTCATTCTGAAGTATTTCAGCCACCTTTTGTAGTGTATATTAACAGCCATGGTGTTAATGGCCAGCCAGTGATCTATATCAGTCACTTAGAGAGTAAATAAATGGATTTACTGTGCCAGGTTCATTGGTTCTGCCACAGATTAATAATCTAGACAGGAAAAATGAGGTAGAGAGTTAAGATAATAATCAGACATCACAGTCACTGAAGAGATGGCTCACGTGTACAATGGAGAGTAATGCTGTAGAGAAAATGACATAGGATTTGGAGTTGTAAAAATCTGGGTTCATATCATGAATTTTCCATATATAAGCACAGTTTGAGCAAATTAATTGACTTCTATAAGCTTTAGCTTTCTTATCTGTAAAATAGTTTTGTAAAAGTATTAAAAATATGTAGGGTTACTGTCATATAATGGGCACTCAGTAGGAGTTATTATTACCATGAACATAATTTAGACAGAGTATCTAAACAACACATTGACTTCAACTAGAAATGTCCAGGGGACATCATTTTAAGTATTAAATAATGAATATAACCACTGGTATCAATTTGCTAAATATTTAAAATACTTGAAAACTGAATATAAATCACATTGTTTTCTAACTAGTGTAGGTAAATATTTATGATCCATATCTAAAATTACACTTAAAAGAGAAGGAAAATTAGTAAGAATTTAAAGATCAGGAGTAAAATGTGGTTAGTCTCACAGAATTATAACATTTCATAATGTTTGAGTACAGAAGATATGATGGCTTTTATCTCTGGAAAAGTGGGGAGATCAATTTATATTTGACATTATCAGCATATCAGTGATAAACAAAAATTTAAAAATTAACAAATATCAGTAGGTACCCAAATATCTAAAAGGTGCCAACTCATAATATTGAAAAATCCTAACATAAGAACATGGAACAGGAGAAATCAAATAAGCAAAGAACAAAAAAACTATTAGAACAATAAAAGATGCTTTATTTGTATATATTTAATTCTTAAATTTAAGGATGGCCAATTAATAGCAAAACATCCTACTACAATGAAAGCTTTAGTTCCATCAAGAGAAGACACCAGATGGCAACTAATGATAAATCATTAAATTTTGTGACTCTATTTTCGCCAGATGTTTTAAGCGTGTAACTTCTGAATGAGTTGTACTCTATCTGGGTTAAATTGTGTCCACCAAATTGTAAATCTGTAAGCAGAGAAAAACTGGGATCCAAAGTTTGAATCTAATATGTAAAGATTAACTGGGCCAATAAGAGATCTTCCCTAGCTAGATTCTTCATTAATTTTTTTTCATATAATAGAGGTAACCAATTGATAATTTAAATTACATGAAAAAAAAATCCAAGTTATCAGGGGATATGAGATATTATTTGCTATCAGATAAGATAAAAAAGAGAAGGGAGTCTATGAAGAAAACCCAAAGGGAAAAGGTCAGAAAGATAAGGAGTCTGTTTGACCTTAATGATAAGAACAAAGACAGTATCCTCTGAGAGCAAATGAAAGAGATGAAAAGACAAGGGACCAGAAATATAACTAGAATAAAAAAAAAAAAATAGGAGAAATTATCAGTTTATCTTTTCCAGTGTAGAAAACTCACCAAGCAAGTGGACTGATAGAGATAAAAAAAAAACAAACAAACTAAATTCTAGAGACAATTCAAGTTTAACAAAATTTTGAAAAAAGTGTTGTTGAGTACAGCTGAAAGCTTCAATAAAAGTACCAACAGAATGTTTCTCCTTTGCAAAAACACTTATAAACTAAAAAGAGATTTGAAGAGTATTCAAGTCAACACAAGTCTAGACTGTCAATAATCCCCAGATCCCAAAAGACAATTTCCAGTCTGGCATATAAGAAGACTGGAGGTTTCCATCTCATTCCAACAACAAGTAAAAGCTGAACATATTGAAAAATCAACTCTTCCTAGATCCACAAGAGAAGTGAGGTCACAGGGTAAACTGCTGCCCCCCAAATTGGAGAGACTGACAGGCAAGCGCAGAGAGTCATAACTTACCAAGTTCATACAGAAACTCATGAGCAGTAGACTCATGGAAACTGGTACCACCAGAGAGGGAAAACCTAAAATGGAATTGATGAATTGCTGAAGGCTCAGTGTGGACAACTTCTGAGAATTAAAAATTCCAGGAGCACCCAGACATAAGGGGGTCCCCACACTTTTGTGAGTTTTATTAGTAGCTTGACCTGGTTCTCACAGTGAATAGCGGAGAAAACTTTCCTTGTGCTTCTGGCAAGGGGAGGGGAAAAGGAATCATACTGAGATGTGTCAGAGCATTCTGAGCATTCTGTTTTCAACAAGATCTGTCCTTAAGAAAAATTATCTAGCTAGAGCCTAACTTTCCAGGGTTTTATGATTGCCTAACTGACATGGAAGATGGAAAATACCAACTCCAGACTACTTTAGCCATCCTGTTTCACTGAAGAAGTGGAAAGAGAAGGAGAAATGAAAAACATGCAAGCAGAGAGATAGAAAGTTTAAGAAAAAAATAAAAATGAATGCAACAGATAAAAAATAATGTAACAGAAGTGAAGAATGCTTTTGATAGGTTTCTTAGTAGACCAAACATTGCTGAAGAAGCACTCTTTGAGCCTGAAGCTATCTCAGGAAAAACTTCCAAAGCTGAAAAGCAAAAACAACTATGAAAAAAATCAGAAAGAATGTCCCCAAACTCTGGGACAACTACAAAAGGTGTAACATATGCATAATGGGAATTCCAAAACAAGAAGAAACACTTGGAACAATGATAAGTGGGAATTTCCCTAGATTAATGACAGATACCAAACTACAGATCCAGGAAGCTCATAGCATACCATGCAGGAAAATTACCGGAAATACTACACTTAGGCTTGTCATTTTCAAATGACAGAAAAATCAAAGGTAAAGTCCTTAAAGAAGACAGATGAGGGGTGGAGAATCTTACCTGTAGAGGAGAAAAGATAAGAATTACATTTAACTTACCTACAGAAACCATGCAAGCAAAGAGTGTGGTGTGAAATATTTAAAGTGTTGAGAAGAGAAGCCAGCAACCTAGGATTCTGTACTCTGTAAAATAATCTTACAGAAGTGAAGGAGCAATAAAGTTTTTCTCAATCTTCAGATGCCTAGGTTAAACACAGAAAACGCCAAATAGTTGAAACATGTGTAGGGAAATAATGTCCTAAAAGAATCTGAGAAGATGAAAGGTGGATAATCTTAGCCCAGTTTCTCAAAAAGTTAGATTCATTTGCAATATATCAAAGTATAGTAGAATCTTACAATAGGTTTGATTAACAAGTCACTGATCAACTTTTAAAAGAAGGAAATAACTTTCAAGCAAATGAGCTCCTATAGGAGCTATATATATATTATATAATTATATATAGGTTTTGATTTCAGTATGCATTTGGACCATACATCAGATTGTTCTACTTTATCTTGCCAGATAAAGTAGAGTATCAAGTTCCAATGTTCATCTCTTAGATGACTGCTTGAAATTCAGAGTACAGTTTTTAAATAGCATCAGTATGAAAAGATGATAGTTTGTATAACAAGCCCACAAAAGACCAGGTTAAACTTGACATGCTATACATTTATAGTAAAAATGAAATTATAGATTTGTAATACCAATAGTTAAAATATATATTAAGTAAAGGCAATATTCATCATCTATGAGTTGCCATATTAACACATTTACCCCCTTTGAGGGTTTCCACCAATGTCCAAAGTCCTTCTAACATCCTAGAAGTCAATGGCTCTTTAAAAGTTTAATCATGTTTACTATGGCAAAATACTAGTTTCAGATCAAATTTATGAGATAGCAGGATTGCATATTTCATAAGATGTGAATTTTCTTTATAGTACAATGGTCTATTCAATAATCAAATATACAGTCTATTTGCACTGTTTTAGTATTTTAAAAATTGGCAGCTTTATAGAAAGATTATTGGTGATATTCATAATTTATTTAATGACAAATGCTTCATTAAGAATATGGCATCCAAATCATAATATTATTCCTAAGTTTCTTTGTGACTCAATTTCCAGAAATGCATTGTGGCAAATAAAATAAAAATAAAAGGAAGTTCCATGCAGTTAATTTGGAGTTTAAAGAGATAGTTGACCAGGAAGCTGTCAATATAGTTAGAGAGATTTTAAAAATTGAAGTCCTGTTTAGAGTTCTTGATATGTCACTGTACATATGGATCTATAAAAGGAGGCTATCAGTTCAGTTCAGTTCAGTTCAGTTGCTCAGTTGTGTCCGACTCTTTGTGACCCCATGAATTGCAGCATGCCAAAGGAGGCTATAATGCTCATCATTTCCAAGACTAACTCCAGAACATGCCCTGACTTTATTTTTCATGAAAACACTTTGGAAAATTATTATTTTTAAACAGAAGGAAAAAATGTAGATATTAAAAAAGACTATGGAAGAAGAAAAGATTAGTAAGGGAGGATTGTGAAAAACTAGTCAGTTTTAGGGAATAGAAAAGAGTCAGTTGAGGTAGGATGGCTTTAGAGTTAGACCTGAGTTGAAACTTTGTTCTATCCCTTTCTGGGCTTCCCTGGTGGCTCAGATAGTTAAGAATCTGTCTGCAAGGTGGGAGACAGAGTTTGTTCCCTGGATTGGGAAGATCCCCTGAAGAAGGGAATGGCAAACCTCTCCAGTATTCTGGCCTGAAGAATCCCATGGACAGAGGAGTATGGTGGGCTATAGTCCATGGGGCCACAAAGAGTCAGACACGACTGAGCGACAAACACACTCTAGTTCTTTCTAGGTGTGTAAAACTTGTGTTTATGTAATAAACCTTATGTTTATGTAATAAATAAATTATATAACCTCATGTTATATAATCTTGATTAGTCTCAGTTTCTTCATCTACAAAATAGAGAAATAACACTAATAACAACCTGAGAGGGTATTTTTGAAGACTAAAGGGAAGTTATTGGAAACCAAAAAAGGAGAGTCTTTATCTAGATTTAAATTATTTGGAATATTTATTTTTGAGGAACTAGGAAAAGCAAAAGAAAACTAGCATATATCTTAGGTATACACAGTCAGTTTTAAGTGAAAGCAAGGTCTGTAGTACCAGAGGGGAAGGAGTGAAAACAATTCCATTTGCTAGATAGACCAATCCTCCTGAGAAATGTGAGAAAAATATGGGACTATATAAGCATATTGCTATGTGCTGCTAAATATTCAACAGTAGGCTTTCTAGAAAAAAGCACACCAATTTATTGTATTTGTCAAATTTCGTGGTATGAACACTCCCACCACAGCTGATTTTAAAGTGCCAACATTATATCACAATGCATACTTAGGAAGAGATGTTAAGAGCTCAGTGTTGAGAACCAGTAGAAGTCAGCTCCAGCACACTGCTCTCTCTGTGTGTGTATCATACATGTGTGACCTTAAAGACATGAAAGTACTGATAAAATGGTATAAATGATCAGATTAAAGTCTAAATAAAACTAAGCATTGATGCTGTTTTGAGATCATTTATTGAAGATGGTGACTTTGAGCTTTGGACTATGTGGTCTCCTAAGCTTGAGCAATAGCAGAATAAGTCTCAGGCTCACAAAAGATGGGTGGTCTAATTGAAGAGAGTATCTCTATAAAGGGACTCTAAGAATGAGATCTTCAGGGTTGTTGTTGTTCAGTCGCTCAATTGTGTCCAGCTGTTTGCTTACCCCATGGACTGCAGCAGCCAGGCTTCCCTGTCCTTCACCATCTCCCAGAGCTTGCTCAAACTCATATCCGTTGAATTGGTGATGCCATCTAACCATCTCATCCTTTGTCGTCTCCTTCTCTTCCTGCTTTCAATTTTTCCCAGCATCAGGGTCTTTTCTAATGAGGCAGTTCTTCTCATTAGGTGGCAGAAATTTTGGAATTTCAGTTTCAGCATCAGTCCTTCCAATGAATATTGAGGACTGATTTCCTTTAGGATGGACTGATTGGATCTCCTTGCAGTCCAAAGGACTCTCAAGAGTCTTCTCCAACACCACAGTTTAAAAGCATCAATTCTTTGGCCCTCAGCTTTCTTTATGGTCCAACTCTCACATCCATACATGACCACTGGAAAAACCATAGCTTTGACTATATAGACCTTTGTCAGCAAAGTAATGTTTCTGCTTTTTAATATGCTGTCTAGGTTTGTCATAGCTTTTCTTCCAAGGAGCAAACGTCTTTTAGTTTCATGGCTGCAGTTAACCATCTGCAGTGATTTTGGAGCCCAAGAAAATAAAGTCTGTCACTGTTTCCATTGTTTCCCCATCTGTTTTCCATGAAGTGATGGGAACAGATGTCATGATTTTAGTTTTTTGAAGGTTGAGTTTTAAGCCAACTTTTTCATTCTCCTCTTTCACTTTTATCAAGATGTTCTTTAATTCCTCTTCACTTTCTGCCATATGGGTGGTGTCAATTATGTATCTGAGGTTATTGATATTTCTCCTGGCAATCTTGATTCCAGCTTGTGCTTCATCCAGCCCAGCATTTGGCATGATGTATTCTGCATATGAGAAATGCTGGACTGGATGAAGCACAACCTGCTGAAGTACAAGCTGGAATCAAGATTTCCAGGAGAAATATCAATAACCTCAGATATGCAGATGACACCACCCTTATGGCAGAAAGTGAAGAAGAACTAAAGCGCCTCTTGATGAAAGTGAAAGAGGAGAATGAAAAAGTAGACTTAAAACTCAACATTCAGAAAACTAAGATCATGGCATCTGGTCCCATCACTTCATGGCAAATAGATGGGGAAACAGTGACAAACTTTTTGTTTTTTGGGGGGGGCTCCAAAATCACTGCAGATGGTGACTGCAGCCATGAAATTAAAAGATGCTTACTTCCTGGAAGAAAAGTTATGACCAACCTAGACAGCATATTAAAAAGCAGAGACATTACTTTGCCAACAAAAGTCCATCTAGTCAAAGTTATGGTTTTTCCAGTAGTCATGTATGGATGTAAGAGTTGGACTATAAAGAAAGCTGAGAACCAAAGAATAGATGCTTTTGAAGTGTGGTTTTGGATAAGACTCTTGAGAGCCCCTTGGACAGCAAGGAGATCCAATCAGTCTATCCTAAATGAAATAAGTTCTGAATATTCATTGGAAGGACTGATGTTGAAGCTGAAACTCCAATATTTTGGCCACCTGATGTGAAGAACTGACTCGTTAGAAAAGACCCTGATGCTAGGAAAGATTGAAGGCAGGAGAAGAAGGGGACAACAGAGAATGAGTTGGATAGCATCACCGACTCAATGGACATGAGTTTGAGTAAACTCCGGGACTTGGGGATGGGCAGGGAGGCCTGGCGTGCTGTAGTTCATGGGGTCACAAAGAGTTGGACACAACTGAGCGACTGAACTGAACTCTGCTGCTGCTACTGCTAAGTCGCTTCAGTCGTGTCCGACTCTGTGCAACCTCATAGATGGCAGCCCACCAGGCTCCCCCGTCCCTGGGATTCTCCAGGCAAGAACACTGGAGTGGATTGCCATTTCCTTCTCCAATGCAGGAAAGTGAAAAGTGAAAGTGAAGTCACTCAGTCGTGTCCTACTCTTAGTGACCCCATGGACTGCAGCCTACCAGGCTCCTCCGTCCATGGGATTTTCCAGGCAAGAGTACTGGAGTGGGGTGCCATTGCCTTCTCTGGAACTGAACTCTGCAAAAAAGTTAAATAAGCAGGGTGACAATATACAGTCTTGATGTACTTCTTTCCCAATTTGGAACCATTCCATTGTTCCATGTCCTGTTCTAACTGTTGCATCTTGACCTGGGTACAGGTTTCTCAGGAGGCAGGTAAGGTGGTTTGGTATTCTCATCTCTTAAAAAATCTTCAGTGTAATCCACTGTAGTTCTACCTTCTCCTGTAGCTTCTGGGGACTGAATGGAAATTTGTCATCCAACTAATCAGATCAGGAGAAAAAAAATTACTCTGAGAGGTTTTAACCACTAGCTACTTCTCAAATGTATTGGCAGCCTACATAAGTGGTTCTGTAAATCTAAGCACTCTATAATCTAGAGTACCCTTACAAACATGGCACAAAAATGCAAGTTGTCTCTGGGGACATGCACCTTCATCCCAGGCCTCAAAGTAATTGTGAAAGAAAATGAGCATTTTACAAACAATAAAAAAAACAACAACCTCCAAAACATTAAGTTTAGAAGGAAACATGATACTGTGCATGAGACCAGAGCAAACAACATAAAGCAGAAATAAGTCCCCAAATAATTAGAATATTAGAAGAGAAAACAAATATGGTTATTATGTTTAAGACATAGAAGACAAACTTCAAAAAATGTTCCAGGAAACAGAAAACAGGGAATTACCAACCATATTTTAAAAACAATTAAATAGAATTTATAAAATTTAAAAAGTATAATATTGTGAATGACTGCTTATTATAACTTAACATGCGTAAAAATTTGATGGTTAGGCTTTGTCAAAGCAGTTTCTTGGACCCTACTTTCGTAGTTTCTGACTTAGTTGGTCTGAAGTCAGGCCCAAGAAATGTCATTTCTAACAAGCTCCCAGGTGATACCAGTACCATTTCTCTGAAAGATACACTTTGAGTAGCACTGTAATGAACACCCAGAGGATACATTTGATGACAGTTTAAATGAGCTGAAGAGAGAATTAATAAGTTGGAGGGTATATCAGAAGAAATATGCAGACTGCATGCAGGAAATATAAACAGATGGATAATATAAAAGAAAGATAAAGAAATATGGAAAATAGAATAAGATAAATGTAGCAGAGGCTATATTTGAAGAGAATAATGACTGAAGGTTTTTCAGAAGTGATGAAAGCTATAATTGACAACATCAAGGAGTCAAATAAAATAAATTTAAAAATAAGTAAATAAAAAGGAAAGGGAGCAAGGTTTGCTCCTCAGCCAGCAAAGTGACTTGTTGGCCTCTTGTTTGTGAAGGCTGTAACCAAGAAGAGACAAAGTGCAGCAGTAGGGGAACCTTCTCAGGAACTGGTCCAGGATTCCTTTAGTTGCAGCTTTGTGTCAGGGATCTCAGAGAGCTGGAGTCTTGCTTTTCCTCTGATGTTGGCCAGAAACAGGGAAAGGAATTGAGTGTTCCTTCAATTTGTTCTTCAAAATCTGGGGTCTTCTTTATAAAAAGTGTTGTGAGAGAATATTCATTTGTCTCTGGAATAATCCTTGAACCTGGTAGTAGAGGCAGACTCATTTCCCGAAAGCACCCACGTTGCATATAACCAGAATTTGGTGAAGTCATAATTTAGAGGAGTGCCCTGGATATTTTTTTCCTTCTGTGAGTGTGTTCCAGGTCTGGACCAAACAATGTGGATTGGTATCCAGAGGCATTGAAGGAAGATCTGTCTCAAATTTACTGTATGTTGTAAAGGCTCTGTCATCTAAAGGAATGTGATTTGCTTTATTTCATAGACATTCCCAGTAAATAAGAAACAAAACAAGGATATTCTGTTAACCTCATTGGGTGTAAAAATTATATTAACAGAAAATTACATTCTCTGAAGCACTCCTGTTAACCTAGATTTTCATTTTAATTTGCCTAAGTATTTATCTATCACCATAGGACTAGAAAATTGTATTCATTATAAATAAAGGGAAGCAAATGAAAACTCCCAGAGAAAATTCTCTCCTTCCCCTACTAATTTTAGTAAATTAATTTTACATCAGAATAAAATCTTTTTGGTGATATCACAAAATAATAAAAATATTACTTATCTAGATTAGTATAACTCATTGAAAGTATCATTTTGTCAGTCTTTTGTTAAGTAAACATTTATTGCTTGTTAGTGATTATTTCCTAGTCTCCAGCAGTTGGCCATTGAAAAACAGGAGTTTGATCTATGTGAGTCCACTTATAGGAGGATTATTTTCAAAGTACACAGTACTAACCCCATGTATTTCAAGGATCAAATATAGGGATATTTGATCCTTGGGGATATAGAAATGAAGATCAGTAAGAGAGTAGATTTCTGCATCTGACTATACTGTTACAACTGATACCAGACAGCTTCTTCTGCCATCAGTTCAGTTCAGTTCAGTCACTCAGTTGTATCTGACTCTTTGTGACCCCATGAATCGCAGCACGCCAGGCCTCCCTGTCCATCATCAACTCCCAGAGTTCACTCAGACTCACGTCCATTGAGTCAGTGATGCCATCCAGCCATCTCATCCTCTGTCGTCCCCTTCTCCTCCTGCCCCCAATCCCTCCCAGCATCAGAGTCTTTTCCAATGAGTCAACTCTTCGCATGAGGTGGCCAAAGTACTGGAGTTTCAGCTTTAGCATCAGTCCTTCCAATGAACACCCGGGACTGATCTCCTTTAGGATGGACCGTTGGATCTCCTTGCAGTCCAAGGGATTCTCAAGAGTCTTCTCCAATACCACAGTTCAAAACCATCAATTCTTCGGAGCTCAGCTTTCTTCATAGTCCAACTCTTGCATCCATACATGACCACTGGAAAAACCATAGCCTTGACTAGATGGACCTTTGTTGGCAAAGTAATGTCTCTGCTTTTGAATATGCTATCTAGGTTGGTCATAACTTTTCTTCCAAGGAGTAAGCTTCTTTTAATTTCATGGCTGCAGTCACCATCTGCAGTGATTTTGGAGCCCAAAAATATAAAGTTTGACACTGTTTCCACTGTTTCCCCATCTATTTGCCATGAAGTGATGGGACCAGATGCCATGATCTTTGTTTTCTGAATGTTGAGCTTTAGGCCAACTTTTTCACTCTCCTCTTTCACTGTCATTTGCCATAATCAACTGTAAAACTGGACAGAACATACAAGGCAACTATTTTCCGGCACTGGACATCAACAGGCATAACACTGTAATTCTGGGGACAAGGTAAGTGAGACATGAGACTCGAGATTGCTCAACAGTGCCTGGGGATGATTTCTGATAATGGTGCAGGAAGCTGGTATCTGAGAATAGCATGGCAGCAGCCAGTGAGCTAAGGAGATTGAGATGCTAATTTCAGACAACTGAAATGATTGGATTTGGTAGGATGAGGTATCGAAGTCAGGGAACTAGGCAGAATGGAGGCTCCAGAAATCTATGTGTGGTGTCCCCTATGAATCTGTGACTGAGGATTAGGCTGTATGCATTCAGGGTGGAGCTAGTCAAAGCTCATTTAGACAGATTTGTACAGACGACAGGGTTTGGATATTGAAACACTTGGAATATGCATTAAACTGTGCATGGATCTTGATAACAAAACAGAAAACCAAGTCATTCCAGTACACAGGGCATGCATGCTGTTAATGTCCGAGTCTATAACCTTATGGACCATAGCTTGCTAGGCTCCTCTGTCCATGGAATTCTCCAGGCAAGAATACTGGAATGGGAAGCCATTCCTTCTCCAGGGGATCTTCCTGACCCAGGGACTGAACCTGCATCTCTTATGTCTCCTGCATTGGCAGGTGGATTCTTTATCACTAGTGCTACTTGGGAAACCCTCCAGTACACAGGGACCAGCCAGCAATTGAACTGTCGATATAAGAATCAGTACTTTTCAGAAGAATATGACAGAATGGAGTCTCTGCAATGTAAAAGCAATGATGCCTAGTATCCAATAAAAAAAATCACAAGGAAATAGACAATTACAATTCATAGAAAGTAACCCTGAGATGAGCCAGTTATTGCCCAAATAAGACAAGGATTAAAGGTAAACAATCCCAGTTCCTGCTCTCGAAGTCACTATAATTTGATAAGAGAAGACGATATGTAAAAAACAAAACAAAACAAAACAAAAAAAACATGAAGTGTGAGGTGAGCAATACTAAACTTTTGTGGTTGGTAGTATAGTTCCAGCACAAAACGGTAATGATCAAAGCTTTGGAGCGGATTCAAAAAGTTTACAAAGCATTCAAAATGGATCTTAAAGGTTAAGTAGAAGCTTGGAAGGCTATGGAGGTAGAGGAATAAAGGCAAGACTGATTGAAACACAGAATAAAACTGTGTAAAGGTACATTGGTTTGAGACAGTGACCCTGAAAGCATTGTAGTGGTTAAGAACATGGTTTCTCATCTGTAAAAGAGGAATAATAACAATACCTACTTCTTTGGGTTGTTGTGAAGATGAAAGGATAAGCACTTGATAATGTTAGCTATTATCTCAGGAAATTGCTTGCTGAGTTTTGGAAGAAGCTATGTACATCAGTATGGCCGCAGTATACATATAGGAAGAGAAGACTTAAAGCCTGCTGTGAAGCTAAAGCTAAATGGAATAGAAGATGTGAAGGTTCCAGCAATGTTAGTGCTCTATTAGCTCAGGGCAAATCAGCTCTTATGGGTTCTCTCTGGAGAGGCAAAGCCAGAACAAAAAATGAGTCAAGTGTATCGTATGATGCCCACAGGAAAAACAACAGGCAGAGGGCAGTTATGCTTTCCCCAATGCAATAATGTCAATTCTTCTCTATGTGAAAGGCTAATAGACAAAATCAGGGTCACTATCCAAAGAGCTTAGCGTTCAAAGAGGTAGTTGCAAATAATAGCTACAGATGAGAAATAAGGTCAACACAGAGTAAAATTGCCAATTAGCTCGATATAAACCAGATGAAATGTACCCTTGAGGATATAAACTGGATGCTACATTAAGAAATATAAGTATGATCAAGAAAGTAATGACTGATAGAAATTGAAGTGTGTTAACAAATTCCCCTGGTGGGAGAAACAGTAATGTATCCTCCTTTCTCCTGGAAAAAGTTTTTAGATAATTTCCTAAACTGACACTTTGGTGTTAAGATTTTCATTTTTATTTAGTTTCTTTTATGCCTAAGCCACAGAACTTGACTAACAGTAACACAGCATTCAATTACAAGTGTTCCTATTCCAAACATATACTCACCTCTCCCCATCCATCAAACCTTGATTGAATGCCAGGGCACTGCATCATGTCCTGAAACATTTGAAATTTGTCAAACAGGAGGGCAAATGAATCCCTGAGATATGGGCTTCCCTTAAAAAATGACTTGTTCAAATTTAGAGACCATCTGGAGAAGGACTAGCCTCTTTATCTACGCCCCCACTCGCTCATTCATCAGCAGCTCTTCCTGTGCTGTGAGGGATTAAAATAAGTAAATAAATGAAAGGAGTTCTAGCCTCTGTCCTTAAAGAACTTTTGGTCTTTAGTTAACATCCTGCCAGTACAAGGTAGAAAGGAACCGTTTGACTGATGGTTAATAGTTAGTATACTCCAAAATATGCCAACAGCTCAGATAAAAACAGCTGAATCTATTATGTTAGTCATGAAATAACAACCTCAAAACCAAAACTATTTACTCATTTTGAACAATGGTCAACTTATTGCTGGTAATAACATATATATGTATGTCTGCTGCTGTTGCTGCTAAGTCGCTTCAGTTGTGTCTGACTCTGTGCGACCCCATGGACTGCAGCCTACCAGGCTCCCCCATCCCTGGGATTCTCCAGGCAAGAACACTGGAGTGGGGTGCCATTTCCTTCTCCAATGCAGGAAAGTGAAAAGTGAAAGTGAAGTCATTCAGTCGTGTCCGACTCTTTGCGACCCCATGGACTGCAGCCTACCAGGCTCCTCCACCCATGGGATTTTCCAGGCAAGAGTACTGGAGTGGGGTGCCATTGCCTTCTCTGATATGTATGTCTATATATATGTAAATATAGGAGGAAGGGCAAGGTTACAGCTTTATCAGCTCAATCCACATATGCTGCTGCTAAGTCACTTCAGTCATGTCCGACTCTGTGTGACCCCACAGATGGCAGCCCACCAGGCTCCCCCGCCCCTGAGATTCTCCAGACAAGAGTACTGGAGTGGAGTGTCATTGCCTTCTCCCCACATATGCTGCTGCTACTGCTGCTAAGTCACTTCAGTCGTGTCCGACTCTGTGCGTCCCCATAGACGGCAGCCCACCAGGCTCCTCCATCCCTGGGATTCTCCAGGCAAGAACACTGGAGTGGGTTGCCATTTCCTTCTCCAATGCATGAAAGTGAAAAGTGAAAGTGAAGTCACTCAGTCATTCCAACTCCTAGTGACCCCATGGACTGCAGCCTACCAGGCTCCTCCATCCATAGGATTTTCCAGGCAAGAGTACTGGAGTGGGGTGCCATTGCCTTCTCCCCACATATGCTAGAAACAGTTAAATAGCAAAACCTTAGTCTCTGAAGGCAGGAAGTTCTTTGATATGGCTACACAGGAAGTATCACAGAATCAATGAGTTTGCACAGTGGGAAAACAATTTCAGGTAGAATTCAGCTTGGAAGTTTTTCTCTATCCATCAAAAAGCCAGGACTGGTTATAAAGCCCTTCCTGTTGCCACAATACTCTAAGAGAGACAGTAAGAAGTGCAACACAGAAAAAAAGAAAAAGACTGTAGCTCCAAAGTGCGAGGGTAGAATTCAAAGTCATGTCAGATTCACCCTGTGCTCATCCTCTTCCTCTACACTTTCCTTTGGTGAAAAGACCATGGGCTGAGAAAGGTATGAGGTTGAATCCTGGGCTTTGAGCAAATTTCCTAATCTTTCTGCCTTTCATTTCCTTCATCTCTAAAATTTTCCTCTTTAGGGAAGTATCCGATACGTAGATGCTCTTAATAAATGTTTGTTGAATGAATGAATAAAATGAATAATAGTTAATTGTGAAGTCGTGATGGTTAAAGATATACTATTTCTGTCTTATTTACATAATGCTTTGCACATAGCAGGTGCCAAATAATTGCTCCTTTTCTTTCTCATTCCTTAAAAAAAGAAGCCACACCTTATACTTCTTTTGATTAATCATAATAGCTAGCATAATAGTAGACCAGAAAGTTCAGTTCAGTTCAGTCGCTCAGTCATGTCTGACTCTTTGAGATCCCATGAACCGCAGCACACCAGGCCTCCCTGTCCATCACCAATCCCGGATTCCACCCAGACCCATGTCTATCGAGTCGGTGATGCCATCCAATCATCTCATCCTCTGTTGTCCCCTTCTCCTCCTGCCCTCAATCTTTCCCAGCACCAGGGTCTTTTCCAATAAGTCAGCTCTTTGCATGAGGTGGCCAAAGTATTGGAATTTCAGCTTCAACATTAGTCCTACAAATGAACACTCAGGACTTATCTCCTTTAGGATGGACTGGTTGGATCTCCTTGCAGTCCAGGAACTCTCAAGAGTCTTCTCCAACACCAACAGTTCAAAAGCATTAATTCTTTGGCCCTCAGCTTTCTTTATAGTCCAACTCTTACACCCATACATGACCACTGGAAAAACCATAGCCTTGACTAGACAGACCTTTATTAATGTCTCTGCTTTTTAATATCCTGTCTAGGTTAGTCATAACTTTTCCTCCAAGGAGTAAGCGTCTTTTAGTTTCATGGCTGCAATCACCATCTGCAGTGATTTTGGAGCCCAGAAAAACAAAGTCTGATACTGTTTCCACTGTTTCCCCATCTATTTGCCATGAAGTGATGGGACCAGATGCCATGATCTTCGTTTTCTGAATGTTGAGCTTTAAGCCAACTTTTTCACTTTCCTCTTCACTTTCATCAAGAGGCTCTTTAGTTCTTCACTTTCTGCCATAAGGGTGGTATCATCTGCATGTCTGAGGTTATTGATATTTCTCCCGGCAATCTTGATTCCAGCTGTGCTTCTTCCAGCCCAGCGTTTCTTATGATGTACTCTGCATATAAGTTAAATAAGCAGGGTGACAATATACAGCCTTGACAGACTCCTTTTCCTATTTGGAACCAGTCTGTTCCATGTCTAGTTCTAATTGTTGCTTCCTAACCTGCATACAGGTTTCTCAAGAGGCAGGTCAGGTGGTCTGGTATTCCCATCTCTTTCAGAATTTTTCACAGTTTATTGTGATCCACACAGTCAAAGGCTTTGGCATAGTCAATAAAGCAGAAACCAGTGTTTTTCTGGAACTCTCTTGCTTTTTCAGTGATCCAGAGGATGTTGGCAATTTGGTCTCTGGTTCCTCTGCCTTTTCTAAAACCAGCTTGAACATCTGGAAGTTCACAGTTCACGTATTGTTGAAGCCTGGCTTGGAGAATTTTGAGCATTACTTTACTAGTGTGTGAGGTGAATGCAATTGTGTGGTAGTTTGAGCATTCTTTTGCATTGCTTTTCTTTGGGATTGGAATGAAAACTGACCTTTTCCAGTCTTTTTGGCCACTGCTGCGTTTTCCAAATTTGCTGGCATATTAAATGCAGCACTTTCACAGCATCATCTTCCAGGATTTGGAATAGCTCAACTGGAATTCCATCACCTCCACTAGCTTTGTTCATAGTGATGCTTCCTAAGGCCCAATTGACTTCATATTCCAGGGTGTCTGGCTCTAGCTGAATGATCATACTATTGTGGTTATCTGGGTTGTGAAGGTCTTTTTTGTACAGTCCTTCTGTGTATTCTTGCCACGTCTTCTTACTATTTTCTTCTTCTGTTAGGTCCCTACCATTTCTGTCCTTTATTGAGCCCATCTTTGCATGAAATGTTCCCTTGGTGTGTCTAATTTTCTTGAAGAGATCTCTAGTCTTTCCCATTCTATTGTTTTCTTCTATTTCTTTGCATTGATATCTAAGGAAGGCTTTCTTATCTCTCCTTGCTATTCTTTGGAACTCTGCATTCAAATGGGTATATCTTTCCTTTTCTCCTTTGCTTTTCACTTCCCTTTTTTTCACAGCTATTTGTAAGGCCTCCTCAGACAGCCATTTTGCTTTTTTGCATTTCTTTTTCTTGGGGATGGTCTTGATTCCTGTCTCCTGTACAATGTCATGAACCTCCATCCATAGTTCATCAGGGACTCTGTCTGTCATATCTAGTCCCTTAAATCTATTTCTCACTTCCACTGTATAAGCAGAAGGGATTTGACTTAGGTCATACCTGAATGGTCTAGTGGTTTTCTCCACTTTCTTCAATTTCAGTCTGAATTTGGCAATAAGGAGTTCATGATCTGAGCCACAGTGAGCTCCCAGTCCTGTTTTTGCTGACTGTATAGATATTCTCCATCTTCAGCTGCAAAGAACATAATCAATCCAATTTTGGTTTTGACCATCTGCAAAATATATCTTTATTAGTTATTTACTGGTATTTACCATTTTTGCACTTCCCTGGTGGCTCAGATAGTAAGAATCTGCCTGCAATGCAGGAGCCCCGGCTTTAATCCCTGGGTCAGAAAGATCCCCTGGAAAAGGGAATGGCTACCTACTCTAATATTCTTTCCTGGAGAATTCCATGGGCAGAGGAGCCTGGTGGACTACAGTCCATAGGGTCGCAAAAAGTCAGACAGGACAGAGCGACTAACACTTTCACTTCTTTTCCACCTCTTTTATAACAATAATTAGAATCTGAAGATTTGTGCCAAGCTAATGTATGCCAAGAAAATTATAGTAATCTAGGCAAGCAGTCAATAAACTGCAGGCTGTACCTTCAGGTATGTTTGACTTGGTCATGCACAGAAAAATGGTGCATATTTAAATGCCTTTAGAACACATTCTGGTTCTACTGTAGCCCCTCATAAATTCAGCCCCTCATAATTTCTTACTTTCTTATAGACTAAATTCATGAACAGTTTATTTCTCTCACCTTTCTGGCTGCCTTAGGCATTTAGATACTTATCTCTGGCTTAAGCTAAGCTAAGTCGCTTCAGTCGTGTCCGACTCTGTGTGACCCCATAGACGGCAGCCCACCAGGCTCCGCCGTCCCTGGGATTCTCCAGGCAAGAACGCTGGAGTGGGTTGCCATTTCCTTCTCCAATGCATGAAAGTGAAAAGTGAAAGTGAAGTCGCTCAGTCGTGTCTGACTTAAGTCTAAAGTAAATGTATCAAAAATTTCACTAGAGAGATAGAGATATCTCCTTTAAATAAAGCATAGATGGAAAAAATCTTTCTTGATGGCAATTGTAAGGTGAGAACTCAAGGGTTGCTAAATATCTAGATGTATTCTTGACATCTTAACAATAATTTTTAGTCAAGGTATAAGTTGACTCAATATTGCTTGTAAAAATAAAATCAGTATGAAGACAGTCAGATAATATTAATTTAGAGAAGTGACAAAAACAATCCAATTTGACTAAAATATGAAATAATAATAATTATGAAAAAAATATATTTTGTTCAGAGGTACCTCAGAAATTGACCTATCCCAATTCAATAGAGATACCAGTAATAACTGAGTCATTAAAACTGCTCAGCTAGAAATATGCATGTTAAATATAAAAGGAAATGAAAACAATCCAGATTTTAATTATAAAAACAAACTTCAATTTTTATGTTCAGTCAATTGAATGTAGTTCAGTATCTTCAGCTTTAAATTTTCGCCTAATTTTGAAATAAAACTTCATTTCCTTTTTAGTAAATCCTTTGAATTTTACAAACATGGAGCAGGTTTGTTTGCTTCATTGAAGATCTGCATTTATTTTTAGAAGAAAATTTTGTGATTCAATGTGAAAAACAAATTTTGTATTTTAAACTAAATTAATCATCAGTTCCATGAAGTGAGGATGCAAAGAGAAATCTGCGTCCTGGAAGATCTGTATTTGACCATGTGGGTACTCTGATCTCAGACATCCAGCCTCCAGACTGTGAGGAAGTTCTGTTGTTTCTAAGCAACCCAGTCTGTGGTATTTTGTTACAGCAGTCCATATGAACTAAGACATAAATTATGTACTTCTAATTAAATTTGGTAATAGACTGTGGGAGGATTTATTTGTCTGTAAGTTTAATGATTTTATTTGGAAAAGAGAATTTGGCCATCATGTAAAATTTGGGAGAGGAATTTCATTGGTGTATTAAATCACAAAGTCTCACTGTGTCAAAGAATGGAACATAAGGTCCTCTGTTATTGCACAGTATCATTTTTGACCTGTTTAATTCTTTGGACCATACTTGCTATTAACCTTTAAAGTTTTTGCTCATCTATAACCCCATGTGGTCTTAGAGTCAACTTTGTTGTTTGAAATGTTCTCTTGGATAAAACATCTTTTATTTCTACTGAATTTTTTTTTTCCCTTAGCCTATATGCTGTGTGGAAAAGAATGACAGCATGTCCGAGAGTTCCTGAGTTCTTCACAGTTTTCCGCATTTTGTAGATGCAGAGTGAATATCTGTTTATTGAATGATTTAAATGAATCAATGGGATGGAGTGAACAAAGTCAGGGATTATTGAGAAGACGGAGATTGCTTTGTTTGGTGTTTTAACAACCAATTTCTTTAAAAAAAAATTGTTTTAATGCCCCCCAGCAATCCTACACAATTAGAAACGGCATTATCTCCACATTATGCTTGTTGAAACTGAGGCACTTAAACATAACCCAAGACTATGAATAGCTAAATAAATAATATGCAAATTGATAAACTTAAGACTGGAATCCAAGTTTTATTACTGTCTATCTAGTCAAACCTTGAGGCTTGGTATCCAGCTAACACTGATGGACTTGAAAGGAACTGCAGGGAACTGTGGTAGGGATGTAAGGAAAACATAATCACTGTTGGTTCAGTGAAAAAACAAGAGAACAAATGAATTTAGAAGCAGACCTTTGCAACAACTAAAATAAATACAAAAAGAGGTCTTTGGTTCTGGTGGGAAGGGAGTTCTGAAGAAGAGAAAATTATCATTGTCCAGCTACGAGAAGGACAGAAATGGCCTTAACTGTCTAGACCTATGGCTTGATTTGCAAAATTCTTAAAGAAAGTTTTTTCTGCATTTACCTTTATTTGCTAAAAGTTGCCTTGGTAATTAAAACCAGACCAACAGATGAACCCTGAGGAAAAGTTTTATACCTTAAAAATTATTTGGGAAATAAAATTAAAATTACATGTTTCAGATATTAGAAAAATATACAGAATATCTGAATAATCACATGTGTACTCACTACTCAGGTTCAGCATATGTTAGCATTTTACCACATTTTCTTCACTTCTCTTTTTAAAATAAAGAAGAAAATCCTAGTTTTCGTTAAAACTTCTTTAAATCCTAACCTAACCTCATTTCCCTTTCTCTCCTCAGATAATCAAATGTTTGTTATTTCTTTACCTACAATGAACACAGTGCATCAGTTTAGTGCAGTTTAGTCACTTGATTGAGTCCGACTCTTTTTGACCCCATGGACTGCAGCACGCCAGGCCTCCCTGTCCATCATCAACTCCTGGAGTTCACTCAAACTCATGTCCACTGAGTCAATGATGCCATCCAACCGTCTCATTCTCTGTTATCCCCTTCTCCTCCTGCCTTCAATCTTTCCCAGCATCAGGGTCTTTTCAAATGAGTCAGTTTTTCAAATCAGTGGCCAAATATTGGAGTTTCAGCTTCAACATCAGTCCTACAAATGAACAGTCAGTACTGATTTCCTTTAGGATGGACTAGTTGGAACTCCTTGCAGTCCAAGGGACTCTCAAGAGTCTTCTCCAACACCACAGTTCAAAAGCATCAATTCTCTGGCACTCAGCTTTCTTTACAGTCCAACTCTCATATCCATACATGACTACTGGAAAAACCATAGCCTTGACTAGATGGACCTTTGTTGCATCTAGCAACAAAGCAAAAAGCAAAGTAATGTCTCTGCTTTTTAATATGCTGTCCAGGTTGTTCATAACTTTTCTTCCAAGGAGTAAATGTCTTTTAATTTTATGGCTGCAGTCACCATTTGCAGTGATTTTGGAGCCCCCCCAAAATAAAGTCTGCCACTGTTTTCAGTTAGGGCTTCCCTGGTGGCTCAGATGGTAAAGCGTCTGCCTATAATATGGGAAACCTGGGTTAAATCCCTGGGTTGGGAAGATCTGGAGAAGGATATGGCAACCCACTCCAGTATTCTTGCCTGGAAAATCCCATGGATGGAGGAGCCTGGTAGGCTACAGTCCATGTGGTTGCAAAGAGTCAGAGACAACTGAATGACTTCACTCACTGTTTGCACTGTTTCCCTATCTATTTGCCATGAAGTGATGGGACCAGATGCCATGATCTTAGTTTTCTGGATGTTGAGCTTTAAGCCAACTTTTTCACTCTCCTCTTCACTTTCATTAAGAGGCTCTTTAGTTTTTCTTCACTTTCTGCCATAAGGGTAGTATCATCTGCATATCTGAGGCTATTGATATTTCTCCCAGGAATCTAGAATCCAGCTGTGCTTCCTCCAGCCCAGCATTTCTCATGATGTACTTTGCATATAAGTTAAATAACCAGGGTGACGATATGCAGCCTTGATGTACTCCTTTTCCTATTTGGAGCCAGTCTGTTGTTCCATGTCTAGTTCTAACTGTTGCTTCCTGACCTGCATACAGATTTCTCAAGAGGCAAGCCAGGTGGTCTGGTATTCTTATCTCTTTCAGAATTTTCCTTGGTTTGTGGTGATCCACACAGTCAAAGGCTTTGGTAAAGTCAAAGCAGAAATAGATGTTTTTCTGAAACTCTCTTGCTTTTTCCATGATCCAATGGATGTTGGCAATTTGATCTCTGGTTCCGTTGCCTTTTCTAAAAACATCTTGAACATCTGGAAGTTCATGGTTCACATATTGTTGAAGCCTGGGTTGGTTTTGAGCATTACTTTACTAGCATGTGAGATGAGTGCAATTGTGCAGTAGTTTGAACATTCTTTGGCATTGCCTTTTTTTGGGATTGGAATGAAAACTGACATTTTCCAGTCCTTTTGGCCACTGCTGTGTTTTCCAAATTTGCTGGCATATTGCATGCAACACTTTAACAGCAGCATCTTTTAGGATTTGAAATAGCTTAATTGGAATTCTATCACCTTCACTAACTTTGTTCATAGTGATGCTTCCTAAGGCCCAGTTCACATTCAAGAATGTCTGGCTCTAGTTGAGTGATCACAACTTCATGATTATCTAGGTGATGAAGATCTTTTTTATACAGTTCTTTTGTGTATTCTTGCCACCTCTTCTTACTATCTTCTGTTTCTGTTGGGTCCATACACCATTTCTGTCCTTCATTGTGTCTATCTTTGCATGAAATGTCCCTGGGTATCTCTAATTTTCCTAAAGAGATCTCTATTGTTTTCCTCTATTTCTTTGCACTGATCACTGAGGAAGGCTTTCTTATACCTCCTTGCTATTCTTTGGAACTCTGCATTCAAATGGGTGTATCTTTCCTTTTCTCCTTTGCTTTTTGCTTATACAGTGCATAGAGTTGTGCATATTAAAAATATTTCTTCTGCAAATGCCTTTTAAAATTAAAATAGTATTTTTGAGGTTAAAATGTATTGACACATGGATCGAGTCCATTTAATGAGTTGCTGTATAGTATTCCATTTTATGTGTATATCACAATTTATTCTCCTAATCCAGGGAATATTTTGGTTACTACAAAAAATGCTGCTACAAATATTTTAGCATATCTCTAAGTATATGTTTGAGAATTTTTTAGAAGTAGAATTGCTTGACCAGAAGATGGGTACAGCTTCAATCTTGATCAATACAGTTAAGTTGTTCTCTAATTAGGATTTACTCTAAAAGGGAGTCCCTGCTATTCTATATTCTTTCCAAAATTCAATGTTATGAGAATTTTTAAAATTCTGCCAGTATTTTCAGTGTGAAATTACAGCTGGTTTTTGTTTTAATTTCCATTTCCCTGAACACTGATAAATTATCTCATGATAAGTTTATCAGCCATTTTCTATAAATTTGTCTTTTTATGTCTTTTACCCATTTTTTATTGTTGAGTTTACTTTCTCTTATTCATTTGGAGGAGATTTTATAATCTAGATCCTATTCTAAAATATTTTTATTTATTAATACTTGAAAGAATAAAGTTTACAAAAAAGTCAGTATACCAAAAATCCATACTGTTTGGAGGTTTTTTTTTTTTTTTTTTTTAATCACATTTGACAATAAGACCACATGAGATCACTACTTTGATAATAGGATTTTTAAAATGGTATTTACTAAAGGATGTCTTTGGATACACAGAATAGGCTGTAAACTTTCAGATAATGTTAATGTTATATTTGTATGTTTAAATTTTGTACACTCTTTGGTATGGATTGCCCTCACCTAACAGAAAGAAAAACTTTGGTAAATAAAAAATGCCAGAGAGGAGGGCTCATTACCAAGTCACCCACCGTGACTATGCAGGTGCTTTACTACTGAGAGAGTTCAGATTTTGCAGGTTACTAGTTGGACATAAACTTAAGTGCCTGTGATGGTTAATTTGAAGTGTCAAATTGACTAAGCCATGGTGCCAGATATTGGGTCAGATATTCTAGATGTAAGGGGTTTTTTTGGACAAGATTAACATTTAAGTCAGTGGGCTTTGAGTAAGGCAGATTCCCCTCCACAACGTGGATTGTGCTCATCCAGTCAGTTGAAACCCTTGATAGAACAAAGACTGACTTCCTCTGAGCCAGAAGAAATCCTGCCAGCAGGTGGCCTTCAGACTTGAAATGCAACACTGACTTTCCCCTAGGTCTCTAACATGCTAACCCACCCTGCTGACATCAGACTTGTCGGCTTCCATAATTACAGTAGTCAACTCCATAAATGTCTCTCTTTCTGTGTATACACATCCTATTTTCTCCATTTCTCTGAAAAACACGTATACAATGCCTTTTAATACATGGTAGATGGTGATGGCCATTAGGAGGACTGAACTGAGAAAATTTCAGTGAGGAAGAAGAGGCTGTGATCTAGTATTTATTTTAGAAGGCAGAGAAATACACATGCTCTGTATTTGTCATCTCTGGTGTGAGCTTAAATGTAAAAGAAATTCTTCTGGATCACATATTAGATAGCCTTATCTCTTTAGTGCCATAATTTATTACTCAATAATTACATTTACTGAATAATTGCATTACCATTACTATAACCCATCAATATATTTGTTTTAAAATAAAGTACTGGGATTCTTTTGAATTTCTATACTTGCAGTCTAACCTATGATACTTAGTAATGCATTGCACTGGTTATTATTTAATAATATATTCATGAATTTATCTTTTTAGAAGGATTGTAGCTATTTGAGGTCTAAACTGAGCCTTTTGCTTCTTTTGTATCCTAAGAGTTCAATAAATAGTGGCTGAATTGAACTGCTTCTAAGGGACCATGGAGTCTCAGGTCTTGAAGACTGTATGTAGCTGCAGAGGAAAAAAGGCCAGAGTGTTCTTGGCATTACCAAGAAGTGTATTAGAATGAAAATAGAAAGTATAATATTACCCTTGAGGAAGAACATGTTCTGGTCACTACACTTCCAGAAAGCTATAACTGACTGGGAAAGGGGCCAGAGATTGGCAGCTTTGGGTTGATAAAAATGCTGGAATAGCTTCAATAAAACAAATTAAAATGATCAGTATCATGGCTCTTTAGAAGCCTTTGCTACCAAAGAAACATCTATAATAAGATATAAAGAAAGAAAATTCTGTTAAATGGAACATGAGAACTCCAAAGAGATGACCTCTGTTAAACTGGATTCCTGAGAGATCCTTGGGTCTGGTTGGCAAAGGATCCCTGGGTCTGGTTGTCTCATGTGGTTTTATCCACAGATAAAGTCGTCAGTGACCCTGAATTAATGAGGAAATCACTTGGCCTTTAAAGACTCAGTAGCAAGCTTGCGGTAACAGATTCTGGTTTCTTAAGATGGAAAAGACTTAAGTTGTCTCCAAATAATTGAATCTATTTTGCTTCCCATCTCTGTTAGAGACACAAGATGACTTTAAAGTTTTCCGCTAAGATACTTTTATTCTACCCAGTCTGCTAAACCAGACTTAATTCTGAAATATACTTATGTCTAGACTCAATGTCTCCTCATCTGTTATTCCAGTTGAAAGTATTTCCTGGGTCAATCACACCCTTGTCAATGTTGAAGTCATGAAGTCATCCATGTCTTTTCTATGACACAGCCTTGGCCTTGATCTGCTTTGGTCCACTGATGTCTTTGATCACTGAATGTCTTTACATTTAAGACAGAAAAATGAATACTCTCTTCTTTGCAAAGAGAAACGGAAAGTAAATTATTGATTAGCCTATAAAATTGTGATCCATTAACCAAGTTTCTAAAGTTTAAGAACTAGGGTAGTGAAATTATCCCCCTTTCATAGCAGGCAGCAAGTCTAAGACATATTATTATCCCAGAGTTTATAGACCAGGAATATAGAGTCCCCCAAAGAGCTTGACTCAGTTAGGAAAAGATTGATCCATTGTCTCACTAGAAGAGTGTTTATAACACTGGAAAATGATATTGAGGGACAACCAGGCTTGTTCACTAGATGCAACTCTTGACATCAGGTTGAATGAGCAGTTGTTTTAAATGAGACATTTTTCTTGTCATTTTTATGTTCATCACACTGTTGAAGTGGTGTGTTTTTTAGGTCTTTTTAATGTTTTCATCAGCCCATTCCAAAAGAAAAGTGATTAACTATACATCTTCTTGTGCTCGGCTCAGTTGCTCAGTCATATCTAACTTTGCAGGCCCACGGACTGTAGCCTACCAGGCTCCTTTGTCCATGTTATCTTCCCAACAAGAATACTGGAGTGGGTTGCCATTTCTTCCTCCAGGCTGCATCTTCGTAGCTTCACCAACAATAACGATTCATATTCATTGTGTATGTGTTGTGAGCTGAGTGCTTGGTGGAGATTTTCTCATTTCATCCTAATAATTCTATATGGTCAATAATATTGTTAGATGCATTGTGCAGATGTGGAAATTGAGGCATGCAGAGGCTAAGGAACCTGCAAAAGTTCCCAGGGCAAACAACAGCACTCCAGGATGTGAACTCTGCCTGCACATTTAGCCACTTCGTAATACTGTCTCTATGACCTGCAGGCCCGCTTCCTGATGAATACTTGCTGTGAATGCTGGTATCTATCTACTCTTTAGGCCTTACTTCAGGCCTAGCAGTATCTAAACCCATGTCCTGATGGGATCATTCATACTGCAACTAGAAGCCCAGAAAGTAAAATTAATAAATCTACTCATGCTCAGGAACTTAGCAGATGAAATGTGAAAGAGACCATAGCAGATTAAAGTGATCGAAATGACAAAAGGTGAAATGTGAATGAAGTGAATGAATTATAAAACCATGTATGAATAGTATTACACAAGTGAAGCAAATTCAATATCAATTCAATTTCTGACCACGTGCAGAGGGAAAACAAGGGCAAAGGAGCAGAAGAGTTAAGGGTAATGAACAGCTTTCTTACTTTGTTTCATTGTGTGACTACATATGGGAATCTACTGCTATTTATTAACATGTAGAGGTTAAAGTTTGCCTAAAATGCCAATCATAACATCATGGAAGGCTAAGTGCCACCCTGCAGTGGAGAATGCAGTTGGATGTCAAATTAAAAAAAAAACAAAACACCCAGTTTCTTTTCAATATTGTCACATACTGAGTTTATTTTAGAAATTAAAAATAAAACCTTTTTAACAACCAGGCTGAGTCCTGCTGGGTGAGTCATGTACTCATGTCTGTAGACGAGTCTCTTCTGGATCATATAAGGAGAGACGGTGCTCGGATTCATACTAAGTCATTTCTTCCATACAAGTTGTAAAGTATTCATCTTTGAGCAATGTAGAGAGACTTATTAGTCCAAGCAAATGTACACATTCTCCTGAAAGATAATGACATTTAAACTTGGACCAACTTGGGTTGGGCTTTGGCACCCCATTTTTAATGTGGGCCTGTAGGATGCTTTGTAGCTGCTTTGTAGTTTCCTGACTATGACATGGGGATAATTGCTGCTTTGGAGGATTATAAATAATGCAGTACCTGGGAATGGATTGGTACTGTACATAGTAGGCCCTCTGTGAATGACAGTAAATGTAATTATGTAAAGTTGCAGATTCTGTGCCAAGCACATAGAGGAGCTTACTACATGTTAGTTGAGTAAGTTCGATAGTGCTAATAGTGGGCGTTGCATCTGTGCCTTTGGTGCTAAGGGAATGGGGGTAATGCATCTTCAAGAGATTCTTGCTGAATAAGGCCAACTTTTGTTGGTTTTTAAGCCATAATATATAGGTAGTTATTTATTTGAACTATTTCTATAGCTAGACAGGGTGGCAAGTGCTCTATTAATCTTTCAGGCCAGGGGCTGAATCAAGAAAACTCTAAATGGGTAACACAGACAGTGTATAAAAAATACTAACAATTATGCATTCTACTTATTAAACATGCTAAGACTGTTCTTTTCTTACACATGCACCTATATATACACAGAGCCACAGCGATCTCTCCTGTATATTTCTTCAAATATATGGATTTCCCTTTCTTTTGTTCATTTTCTACTCTTGATAGCAGCAGGGATACAAGAAATGGTTCTTGACTACTGGAAAACCATCAGTGCCAAGGTAATATTGAATCTACCTTGGTGTCACAGGAAACACTGATTACTGTCAGGCACTGTCCTCTGGGGCAGCCCACCATCCCTGTTGATTATTACTATGTGGAAATTTGAGCCAATACTGTGAGAGCTTCTGATTTCTCAGAAAAACTGGAAATCAGGGTTTTGTGTGAGATTTAGCAAATTTTAAGATTGACACAAATATTACTAAGATGAATGAAAACAAGTCTGTTTTCCAGATGAGTGTGGCCCAGTCAGGGGTCCTCCACTTCTGGGATCTAATGCCTGATGATTTGAGGTGGAGCTGATGTAATGATAATAGAAATCAAGTGCACAGTAAATGTAATGTGGTCGAATCATCCTGAAACCATCCTTCTGGTCCGGTCCATGGAAAAATTGTCTTCCACAAAACTGATCCCTGGTGCCAAAAAGGTTGGGGGCCACTGGCCCAGTGGTTTGTGTGATCTCTCCTCTAGTTCTGGCTTCTCTGAGGTGCCCCATTGCCTTCATCAGCTGAGATTGATTCTCCAAATCCCTAGGTTGGAATCTGAGTGATTCCATTGTCAGAATCTGTATTCTAAGTTCAGTGGGCAGTGGACATATTAAATATTGGGGTTGAGAACTAGAAAGTAGCAAAGTCTTGAGGGTTGGTGCAATCTGAGTAGTGAGGTTCAGTGCGGGGAGCAAAATTTCCAGAGAGAGTCATTCAGGGCATGTTAGGAGTTTCCAACATATGGGAAAGAGTGAAGGAGCAGACAGTGGATGAAGAACCTTGGAGTGGAAGGAGGGAATAGATGTCTGTCCCCAAGGCCTGATCACACTTGCTTACTGTAAGGTTCTGGAGGGAAAAGGGGCTTGAGAGAATGAAGAGCGATGTGGACTAGAACTGCAAGGCGGAGACTTGTTTCAGATGAGGAATAGATGGATGCATGAGGCAGAGCCACTTGGATCACTGATTGAAGACTCTCTATTCACTCATCAATAAGAGCAGTATGAGCTCCAAGGCCTAAAAATGGAATGAACCTCAAAGTTCAGGAAGGCCCTAGAACTAGCTAGAACTCTGCCTAAAGTTCAGCTGTGAACAAGGAATCAGGAAGGCCAATATGTCAAGCATGGTGCAGGATGGTTCAAGAGGCCACTGATTTTTTTTTTTCCCCCAGAGAGAGAAGAGCATATTCACATTGAGAAGATCAGGAACTGTATCCACAGTCCACTATAGTGATTGTGAGAGTCCTAGGGAGATGCCTGAAGTAACCATCTCAGAGCTGACACTGAAGAAGAGTCCTTTCTGAAAATGACTTGAGAGACCTTGTGTCTTTGACAAGCAATAGACATCCCAGCCACTTTGCAGTGGATTCCCACCTAGCATTATTCTGGCACTTAGACCTACCTAGGGAACTGATGGCATGGACCTGCCAGGTATCTTTTTGTAAGAGGGACCAATGAACTTCTTGAGAAAGAATTCATTCTAGATGGACAGGAGCCAGACAAGACTAGGTCGACTCAGTAAGAGAATCTGAATGCCACCAGAAAGAGGAAGACACAATACAGTGATGATGAGTGGGAATTTATCTTAAGGATTATAGTACTGGCCCCGATCTCACTGGAATCAGGTAGGAGTCCCATAGAAAGCTGAAATATTTTAGAAAAAAACCCTTAACAATTGTTTCACCAAATATTCTGGCCACATATAACACTGTTGTGTGTGCACCCAGCGATGAAGATGCTAACAAGGAAACTCGTTCCCATCTTGTGATAGACACTGGTGAAACTTTCCTACATCATAGCCTTTAGGCAGCAGTGCCTGGTGTCTGCCACCAGGTACTTGCGGTGAAGGCAAGCAGAGCATCAGAAGACACTGTGGCAGTAAAGCTTTATGGAGTTTTCTTGAGTGCATGGTTGAAGCATGTTCTGTAGACACCTAGAAATATTCAGGGAATAAGAAGGACTCAGAGAAGAATCTGAGGTCCTGCTTGAGTAAAGAACATAAACTGTTTCTATGAACATGACCCCTTTCCTGTGTGCTTACAATCTGCTAAGGCTTAGTACAAACTTGTGTTCCATTTCTAAGTCAGAACAGGAACTGCCTGTGCTTTTCCATTATCAGTTAAGCATAGTCAGTAAATCCTTTTAACATGTGAAAAGACCTGAGCAGTTCTGACAGCATTAGGTATCATCTCAAAATGTAGTGTCCTGAGGTTCTTTGACCGTAGAATACTATTTCCAAGAAGCCACTTTCACTTTGGTGAAACAAAGACTGGATTGTGACAGTCTTTATTACCTGGAAGATATATCTGCTTTATTGAAAGACACTGATGGATAGAGACATGTGGGTGCATGGACACAAGCCTGTGCACACACACATACAGACAAACAGAGAAGTATGTAGAAAGAGAAGTAAGTATATAGAACTGCTGGTCATGAAATTCATGGTTTGAGACACCAGTTCACATCATCACATCCTGATGGTCTTTATTTGAAAAGGGACTCTGCAGGACCAGAAATGGAAAGGAAAAGATGTAGAAAGTGAGATAACTGTTTCTTGTTCCACTTTTAAGACTATGCCTGAAATTAAGTGGCTTGTTAAAAGGCTCATGTGAGGAAAATGTGCTGGCTTTATAAGAAAACACGAAAACACTGCATACAAACCATATTACTTTTTTCTTCAAATCTTTTATAAAATAGAATTTAGATCATGAAAACAGCCAAAAAAGGAATGATAGTGCATTCTTAGGTAATTATATCGTAAATCATTATGCCATATATAGGGTCTCTTTGGCAGACACTTGCCATCCGGTGTTTTTCATTGCAAGCAGCTTACATCGGTACTGACATCTTCCAGATGTTAGTAGCTTTGATTTTTTTCCCCTGTGTTGCAAATGAGTTGGCATGGAAACAACTCTTTGCTGGCAACATGACATGTGATTCAAGGCAAAATGCATTTTAACACAGATGAATAGTTCAGGAATCTGCCTTTAACAAAAGTCATTTTGAGAGCTGTTTTGAATTTGTTGGTGTTTTGTGGCAACTTTTTCAATGAAGATGGGAGAAATCAAAGCTTTCCATGTTATGCAATGTAGCTATTGCTAAAATGTGATTTGGCTCTCTTGTTGAGTCAAAGCTTCAGGTTTAGAAATGGACTTTACATGTAAAGAACCTGAACAACAACAACAAAAAACCACCTCACTCATTGGAAATTACTCACTCATTTTAAAGAACAAACCCTCTGAAACAAACCAAATATGGGGCTGGTAACCTGCTTATCCAGACCAAGAATTAGAGCTGTGATTATTTCAGATGGTTTGGATTTTTTCCCTTAAGAAGATATGGAGAAGAAAAACAGATTCTCTTCACTTTCCCTTGCTAGCCAGCACTATGCACCCACCCTGCAATCTCTCCATCAGAAAGGCTAGAAGCACAGAATGTTCTTCCAGATACCGGGATGGAGCTCCTTCTGCTTGCCCAGATATTGCAAACTCTAAGTGCTTGTCCATTTCCTCTTCTTTCCCTGTTTGGAGCACAGGGAAGCACCACACCTCTTGCTCCCTTGCAGGAAAGTGGGCTGTGTTGACTGAGTTGGTGGCAGGGGCTGGGAGAGGAAAGGATGGATGATATCCTTATGCATCCTCTTGCTCTATTTTGGTGATGGGAGGCCACATGTTCCAGATGTTCCAGCTACAAATTACAAAGCTGCTATTAGCCTGGGTCCCAGAAACTTTGTTGAAAAAAGTCTTCAAAGATTACTCATGGAGGACATGTAGCTGAGTGTGAGAAGGAAACTTTTTTTATTTGTTATCACTAAGATTCTGAAGTTGGTCATTACCATAGTATAACTTGGAGACTATTCGAGTCTTGAAATATTTTAGAGATTTACTTTGTTATTTTCAGGCGCAGAAGTCATGTCAAGAGCATTTTTGCAGCCCCAGGGTCTTGATGAGGGCTCATTGGATTGTTGAGGGAAGGAATGACTAAAATGTAAACACAATGGTTACATTTATTTTTTTACTATTGCATAACTTGTGTCACTTTGCTGAGTCTTTTCTAAATGCAAAGTACTACTCTCTAGGCCAACAAAATACCTAAGACATTGCCTTTTCTTCCCCAAATTTACCATTTTATCTCATTTACATATATATTTTAAATAAAGATTTCTGGGGAACTTGTTTCTTTAATAACAATAAATTTCTATTGCATATACTGGGCCTCATTTACAAAGTCAGTTTGACCTAAACAATTAAAATAATGTGGCTACCATTAAGTGTGACATATCAGCATTTAATACTCTAAAATACAGCCATAATCTTAATAGGTCATGTTACATGTGACCATGTAGTTCATATGCTGTTTATAGTTTCTGATCCTTAAAAGAGCTATGTGAGATAAGGAAGCATAATTTAACTACAATCCCAAGATCTGGAGATAGAATACATGAGTTAGAACATCTGTTGTTGCACTTCTTAGCTATTATCTCCCTGGATAAATCATTTCAGCTTTCTGAAATTCACGTTTATCATTTGGAGCTAATAATACAATTGTTCTGAGGATTAAATGAGTTTGTATATTATAAAGGGTTTAAAAAAGCATTTCACTCATAGTAAATGATCAATCCATTTTGACTACTACTACTATTTCACAAATGAAGAAATGAAGATCAGAAAAGTTAATTATCTTGCCAAAGATCACACAACCAGAGACAACCTCAGGTCCTCATCCTTGTCACTACAGTGCCCCACTCTCTGTCTCTCGACAGACTGGCTCTAGACAGGTGGTTTATTCAAATGTAGCCTGGTTAGACACAAACTAATGGTGTGCACTTTTCCCTTCTGCTCCTTTATTTTCTCATATGCACAAATAATGTGACCCAAATGTTCATTAGACTATTATCAGCATTTAAACATTTTATGTAGTCAGGAATCAGTAAGCACAGAGGCAGTATATGTAGTAGAAAGACTTTGGTATCTGATGCTGAACCTCAGTTTCCTCATCTGTAAGATGGTAGCAATACCCCAGGCAGGACTGTTGTGAGGATTAAGAAGCTTGCACACAGTAGGTGCTGTGTAAGCCACAGCCATCACTATCACTATTGCCAGCATTGCCAGTTAGTCTAGAGCAGTTACAGGGAAAAGTAGAGCTTTCCACATGCCCGAGGCCACAGCTCAGTGAGCTACTGCTTAGCCTGTTTATTTATGAAAGTTCTTTATCCCATTTAGTGGCTGAATTGTGGCCTTAGGGCAACTATAGTGCTGCTTCCAAGTGTTAATTTCATAGCAATGCAGCAAGCTGATGGAGCAGGCAGCTCAGGCCACCAGCTGTACAGAATGATTCCCTCTGCCATCTGACTGTGAGCTCAGCACCCAGAATTCACAGAAGGAGAGAGGGTGTGAGGGGGCTGGTCTTCTGCTCTGTGCTTGAGAGATGTGGTTCCTGCCACAGAAAGGGAAACTGTTGTGAGTGATTGGGGTCCACACTGCTAAGGCAAAACAGAAAATGATTTCTTATTAGTAGTAGTTGTCCCATTAATAATAACAATAGCCACACAGTAACAAAACAGTCTCTGTCTTTGAAATATAGGAGAGAAATAATTGGCCCAGAAAGACATTATCAGTTGGAATGTTCCATATATGCTTGATTTACCATCTTCAAGCAGTTCAAACAGCTTTACCCAATAAAATGTCCTGCTCGTGCACTGAAGCACCCTTTATATACTTGTTTCTGTAGCTTGGAACACTCTTGCTGCAGAAATAAGAAATCAGAATAGACCCAATTTATTTTACTGATATTTGAAGGTAATTTTTTCCCTTAATGAATGCATCTGTTTGGATGATAAATTGTGCATTAGACAATGCTCAAGTGTTTTTATACTCTCTATTTTGATTACGGAGCTTTTAATGTAGTGTTGCATCCACTCTTTGAATTTTCTCTGCCATTCAGTCACCCACCAGAGAGAATAGGCTGGAGAAAATACCAGACTGACTTTTCTTCCTTAAATATTTTAATTTATTAAATAAATGACCTAATAGGTGGCATCAAGACAGTATTTCTCTGCTTTGTACTGAGAGTTAATCAGTTTCATGATGCTAATTAGGTGTTAGCATTAGTGTTCTATGCATGCATGGAAGTAATGGCTCCAGCACACAGCACACTCCACGTTCAAGACCGGACTCTCTTGTGCCCAAAGCCGTCATAGGAATTTTTGAATTTGTTCTACTCTTCAAAGTGGTGTTGTGTTGTGTGCTTCCTTCTAGACTCATGAAGGAGTATGTTCAGTGGAGTATGAGCAGAGGACACACAGTGTGGGAAACTAGTTACACAGATGCTGTTTCTGTCATATTGTTAATGGGGATTATGCATCTAGATTTCCCTGTAGTAGGAGTTCATAGTGGGCACTAGGAAGATGTGAAAACGCATGAGAGAATTTAAATAATGAATAGGATGGTATTTTAGTTCAGTGGAATTTTAAACTACCTTTGGAAATGAGCACGTCTTTATCTTACATAAACATTCTACATATTTAGGCTTCCTGTCAAAGTTGGTATATGTATATGTTTTATTTCAATGTGGACTTGGTTTCTGGTGCTAGGAAACTATTTGACAGCGATGCCCAGTGTTTTGGTTTTCTTGGAGAAAACTATGTAAGATATTAAGTTGTTTTGACAAGTAGCTTTGCATTTACAGAATGTTTGTTCCACACTATCACTTAGCACTCTGACCTACTAGAGGAGTCATCTTCGTGACACTAACTTGCATAAATAAAGGCCAAAAGCAAACAAACAAAGAACTTTCCCTTACATCCTGACCTGTGCTGTGCTTACTAAAATTCAATATGCTTCTTGAACAGAAAAAATACAAATCATGTGTATATACTGTAGTTTTTCATTTTTAAATCATTGGTTTATATACCATATAAAGCTACAGGATCCTCTGTCCCTCTTTCCCTCAAGAAATCACTTTCTACTAAATTAAAAAAAAATTTTTTTTTAAAGAAATAAAACATGAAATGGAGTTTCTCAAGTAGAAGTGGAAATGGAGAGACATAAGAATCACTTAGATAGGGTCCTTGGGGGGCACATTCATAGAATCTTAGGCTTTCTGGAGCAGAGTTCAAAACCCACAATTTAAAATGATCATATGTTGAAATAATGTTTTAACAATTTTTCCACAATAAAAAAGAGAACAACCAGTAAAACTGACCTTCTGGATACACTAATGATAACAATAAATAATTAATTCAATCCTTCCTTTACTGCCAACAGCACTCATTTCCCAATCAAGTTGTGGGTGGGACTATCCTCTACAACAGAACAGACTGTAAAGACCACACTTTCCTCACTGGACTGACCAGGAAGAGTCCTGAGCACTCAGAGCCAAGGGTTTCTGGTCTTGTGTCACTGCTGCCATTGCCCATATGCACCCATTAGAAGAGTGTAACCCCAAGAGTAACTCACTAAACTTAGTTCAGAAAGGGCAGAGATCTCATCTTGATCTTCCTTGCAGCCTGGTACCAAACACAGTACCTTGTTGAATGAAAAAAAAAAAAAGCATTTTCTGAGGTCTGATCTCTGGCTTATGAATTTTCCTATCCATGTTACTGAAATTTTTCCATTGGATTATGATTATTCCTCTTTTTCTATTTTCTTTTACATGATCTTCATTGGTACTATGCCAAGGATAGCTTTTAAATTTTCATTTAATGCTGAAATGTGTTGAAATTCCAGGAGTCAGATTCAATAGGCTCAGTTGGAAAAAAGTTTCCTTCATCTTTATTTTTAATGGTTCACAAAAAATTATTCGTTCAATTAGGGGGAAATCCTATCGATATATTACTGTTGCAGCAGGTGTTTTCAGACTGGTTCCTAGAAGGAAGTCCAGAATGAAAAATCTGCAAGAGAAGTAGCATTTTGCTTGTGTGGAAACGCCTCGCTGCCTTTGTGACACAATGAGGTGTTAGTCAAGGTCCCTGTCCTCCAGGAGTTTACAATCTCTTTAGGCAGATAGAACGTGTGTAAGTTACTACTAACAGTACAGGTAACATGTAAGATATTACAAATTAGTGATACAGAAAGTAAGCTGGAGGAATTCAAACATAATGATGTCATTTAACTTGGTACCTGAAGTCTCATGTTCACCAAGGAACTTGGGCAGCTGGGCCTGCTAAAGATGCTAAGCAAAGAGAAACTGAAGTCTACCTTGGAGTAGAGACCTCAGGGATAAATACACTTTTTTTGCCTTCTTCTGAATCTTTGGCACTTAGGATAGTGCTTGGTACATAGTTGATGCTCCTTAAATACTGTTCAGTGAAAGAATAAATGAAGAAAATGCTATGGTACTGAAATCTGTTATCTGCCTTTGCAGCCCCCAGGTGGGAATTAGTGAATTTCAAATGATAGCTACTTTGATAGACAGCTAGGAAGTGTTAGGTCATATTCAATAATGATTAGTAACAATATTAAAAACATAAATAAGAAAGTATATTAAAGTCAAGTAATGGAAAGAGTTTATTTAGAAATAAAGTTACTACAAAAATTATAAACTGCACTCAGTATTTTGCTTTTGGATTTCAGATTCTGATGAAATCTGGTTTTGAGGTAGAGGAAAGGTCATGGCAGTTCATAAAGGCTCCTCCAATCTTAATTCAGTCTTTATAAAACTCTCTGGACTTGAAGAAACATTAAGAGGAAAATTATTCTCATGTATGTTTTAAGAGTAAATATATTTCATTTGGAAGGTGGCCTTAATGAGGAATAGAGTCAAGGAAGACAAAAAGAATGAAGGATGAGCGTTTGTGTGGAAACATGAAGTGAGTACCTGGCTAAGCTTTCTGACCTGCTGTTATATGTGGAAAATCCACTAAGGTGTATAATTGTGTTAAGAACTGCTGTTTTCAGGCTCACAGTTTATTGACTGTCATTATGAGGAGCACTTACCATTCCAAAAGTAAATTCTAACCACAGTCGTTAGCCTTAAAGGCAAGTGAGTCAACAGATTCATTAGAATAGGCAAACACCTATAATTAGTATATAGCACATCATATATGTATTTAAGCATTTCTAGATAACGAGATCATCTGTGCCTTGAAGTCAGTAAATTTTGCATTTATTTATTCAACAAATATTTACTGAACTTCTACCATGGGACCACTAAGCACTGGGGCGAAATGATGTGTAAGTCAATCCTGGCCCCCATTCTCATGGTGCATTCAGCCTGGAAGGAAGTCTAGCAAAGGAGCTGTTGCATAAAGTGGCTCACTGTGTTAAGTGGTGTACTATGGGAAGCATGGGTTACTTTAGCAACACACTGAAGGAGCATCTAATCTGTACTTGGAGTTGAGGAACCTACCAAGAAAAAAGCAGTGTATGTAAACTGAGGCTGGAAAGACGAGAAAGAGTTGGCCAGGCTGATAAGTCCTTTACAAATCCTTATAGCATCCAGAATGACATTATACATAGATTGGATACCAAGTGATTTGACTTTATCTAAGTTTTTTATTTTTGAGAGCTTGCTACAGATCCAGCTTTGCACTAGGCACTGGAAGAGATTCAAGGGAGTGTAAGACTTTATCTCTGTAATCAAAGATTCTACAAATTAGTTGAGGAGGAAAAAAGTACACACATTGTTCTTGAATTGTTTTATACACAAGAGGATATAATTAATTACTGCATGTGGAGTAGAGACAGTGAGTACTAATGCCTTGTCAGGAAAATGAGAGATTGAAATAAGGGTGGAGTGAAAAAAGTGGATATAGGAGAAAACATGGGGGGAAAGAGACTTGAACTGAATTATGGAAGAGATTGAATTTGTGGTGTAGGGCTTGATGTTGGCAATGAATTTGGCCACCGAGAGGAATGGTCAGGGAGGCGATTGAAGGTTCAGTTTAGCAGAAGATATGAGTCGAACTCGTTTTAGACTGAGTTTTATAGACCATGGTGCCTGGTTATAAGTTTCTGAATGGGAGAATGCCAAAGATGTCTTTATCAGTGCCAACAAGGCAAATCATCCTTTCTCTTTAACCAACAATACTTTTTTCCTCTTGATGGGCATTTTGATTGACTGACATTTTGCACAACGGCAGACTTTTAGGGGGTCTCTGATACAAAAGTAAGCTGTTTTAATTACCTTCTAATAGAAAAGAAAGAGAGAGAGACCTTAAAAGATAAAGGCTAGCTGTGCTTCCCATGAAGGGGAGAAAGGGAGCTAGAAGCTCTGCCTTGTCATAATTACTCTAACATTCTCTCCCAGTACCCACATGCCCTGCCTCCACCATCTTTCTAATCCCTCTTGTTTTCCATAGCAGTAAGTTCAAGTCATATGTTCATACCCCAACAGATTGTCCTGTATCATTATCACTGTTACTAAAAAAGATATATCCATTTTTTAAGGAGTGAGGATGAGGCCAGAGGAGGGAACCCAAAGATGCTGGTTAATGAGTCCTGAGAATCCAAAGTCAGTGAGGGGGCAGCTGTTGTTTAGTTGCTCAGTTGTGCCTGATTCTTTCATTGCTGCTGCTACTGCTGCTAAGTCGCTTCAGTCATGTCCGACTCTGTGTGACCCCATAGACGGCAGCCCACCAGGCTCCCCCGTCCCTGGGATTCTCCAGGCAAGAACACTGGAGTGGGTTGCCGTTTCCTTCTCCAATGCATGAAAGTGAAAAGTGAAAGGGAAAGTTGCTCAGTCGTGTCCGACTCTTAGCGACCCCACGGACTGCAGCCTCCCAGGCTCCTCCGTCCATGGGATTTTCCAGGCAAGAGTACTGGAGTGGGGTGCCATTGCCTTAGGCAACTCTTTTAGTAGCCCACCAGGCTTCTCCGTCCATGGGATTTTCCAGGCAAGAGAACTGGAGTGGGGTGCCATTGCCTTAGGCAACTCTTTTAGTAGCCCACTAGGCTCCTCTGTCCATGGGATTTCCCAGGCAAGAATACTTGAGTGGATTGCCATTTCCTCCTCCAGAGGAGGACAGGATTTATAATAAGTCCCTATAATAAATTTCATTATTTATTTATAAAGATGGTATTCATTGAATTTAAATGATCTCAGTTGTCTAAGGAATACAGGTTACATCAATGTAACCTCTATAACCTGCCACGGGTTCTTACCACATGCAGTGCCCTCTGCCTAGAATGTTTCCACTCACTCACCTGTCTTTTGCCTGGCCTTCTCCTATTCAATTTTCACATCTCAACTAAAATATAACTTCCACAGAGAGATCTTTCATGAGTCCTTTAGATTCTTCTCATTGATCTCTTCTGTGCATCTGGTCTTTCAGATTGAAATGTATATTTTACATTCAGTGCCTCTGACTTCTGCTGGAGTGTAAACTCCTCACAGACAGAGAGCATTTTTTGTTTTGTCGACCAGTCTATAATTGGAGCCAATACCATGCCTGGTATGGAAGATGCCGCAACCCAGTGTTATTGAATGTGTACATCCATACAGCTGCTGCACATAGGGTGGGGAGTTTGTGGAGAGAAATGATAAGGCATTGCCAGAGATAGCCAGCTAGTGGGCTATCAATGGACAATGAATAAAAGAATTCTGTAGTTGTCAGAAAGGATGGGTTTGTAATAAAGCAGCATCCTGAATCCTGAGACCAGGGCTCAGGAAAGCTGGCTGGACCATATCTCAGTGTTGTTTTCTTCCCAGTATGAATCCCAAGATAGGATCCTTATTTCCTAGACTCTAATAGTTTTAGTATTCTACAAGTTCTTGTCCTTTTCTCTAGTAAATTGGAACATACAACCAGTTGGAAAATACACTGAATTACATATTCCAAATTTGGAAAATCCCCAAATTACCAACCAATCAGTAAATCAAAGAGGATTTTATTACCAATTAATGAGTCTTTACCTTTACAGTCTGTTTCAACAGAAGAGGAAAAGTGATCCTGACAAGGGGTTTCTGCCATAGATCAAGTCAGATATCAGAGCTATTAACTTGCTTGCGTGGAGCCCTAGGATTTGTGTTTAGAGGATTCCTCCTCACACTGTTGTCATGGCTTCTCATTTTCAGCAGACATTACACACCACTCATCACTCACTCTCTGTGTCAGAACCTTATCAGCATCCTGAGCTGTGGCTGCCTCTAGTGGATGGAGAGTTTCCCAGCCTACCTCAAAGAACATCAATCATTCTTCATTCTTAGTGTTCAAACTCGTTCATCAGTTAGAAACAACACTTCCTGCAGCCTCAAAAATTATTTCTGAATAAACACAGGACTGAGAACAGATGAAATGATTGACAGCTCATAACTCCTCCAGTGCTTTATGTTTCGAAACCAGTGTGTATGCAGATGTCTCTTCATCACCAAGGTTTGGATGCCACTTAGTGTAGCTGCTAGTGAGAGAGAAACTGCATGGGTTAGATTGTCAAGCATCCTAATGGGGCTTTTGTGCCTGTAGCAGACACTAGAGAGGTCTGAACCAGCCTTGAGATTTGAGTAGGAGAAGAGCTATCACATGCAGATCAGGGAGGGAGCTCACGCAATTGTGATATGGGGAAAATTTGTTTTCAGCAATTCTTTGTTTGCATTTTCTTTAAATATCCCCAGAACCAAAGTAAAACTCCCCGCTGAGATACGTATAAGCACTCTAAAATAAACAGATGTCCTTCTTCCACTAAGGATTAATCATGGCCACCAGACTCCGATCCCCAGTTTTGGGCTTGGAGCTACTTGAGCACAATTGAGGTGGGAATGGGTGGGGATGAAGGTAGGAAGTCAGGAGGAGAGAGGGTAGTGGGTTAATTAAATAAGCTAATTCCTGATAATGGGTAAAATCTGATCATGAAATTTCTTTCCAGGCATCTGATGACTTAATACGGACAAAGTGCCTTTCCTGGAGGGGCATCAAGAATTTTGTGGCTGGCAAGGGGGAAGGTAGGTGGGAGAAGGATAAATTGGGAGTTTGGGATTAGCAGATGCAGACTATTACATATAGGATGGATAAACAATGGGATCCTACTGTATAGCATAGGGAACTATATTTAATATCCTATGACAGGACTTCCTTGGTGGTCTAGTGGATAAGAATCTGCCTGTCAGTGCAGGGGACATGCACTTGATCCCTGGTCTGGGAAGATTCCACATGCTGAGGAGCAACTAAGCTAGTGTATTGCAACTACTGAGCCCATGCACCTAGAGCCTGTGCTCCTCAGCAAGAGAAGCCACCATAATGAGAAGCCTGTGAACCACAGCTAGAGAAAGCATGCAGGCGACAATGAAGACCCAGAGTAACCAAACAAAGAATTGTTATTGTTGTTTAGTCGCTAAGCCACGTCCAGTTCTTTGAGACTCTATATACTGTAGCCTACCAGGCTCTTCTATCCATAGGGTTTTCTGGCAAGAATACTGGAGTGTGTTGCCATTTCCTTCTCCAGTGGCTCTTCCTGACCCAGGGGTCAAACTCTCATCTCTTGCTTGGCAGGCAGATTCTTTACCCCTGAGACGCCTGGGGAAGAAAATATCCTGTGACAAACCATACCAGAGAAGAAGATGAAAAACAATGTGTATATACATATAACTGAATCGCTTTGCTGTACAGCATAAATTAACACAACACTGTAAATCAATTATACCTGAAAAATAAAAAAGAATTTTGTGGCTGGTTTGAAGGGAATATATATTGAAATATCATTGCTGTACAACATTATGTAAGTGACAGGTATACAATGGAGTGATTCACAATTTTTGAAAATTATACTCTATAGTTATTATAAAATATTTACGATATTCCCCATGCTGTACAATATAACCTTGTAGCTTATTTTACATCCGATAATTTGAAGTGGATATTTTTAGGAAAGGATGGGCTTTGAAACTCCTTCAATCATTTGATGGAGGTGTCAGTCTTCTCTGCCAATGAAGGCCAACTGTCATATTTGCATAATTTGGAAAGACAATGATGGCTGCCAACTGCTTTTAACTGGTCCTGTGCTGGATTTCATCGGATTCTGCCACTCCTAAGGAGCATGTTCAGAATTCACTTGGGCAGTAGCAGTAAGCCTATTAGCATGGAATAATAATCATAGAGCTCAACACTGCATAACAAAGTCAAGCTCATGGCTCAAGTTCTGGGAGATTTCATCTATTACCAGTTATCCTCAACACTAGGAGAAAGTTTGGGGTCTAATAACGACTTGTAGGGTATGATTTGCAGGGTAGTGGAATCAGTAAGGCTACGTGGGTTACATACAATAAAAGAGAAAGCTTTAGTCACTCAGTGGTGTCCAGAGTCTTTGTGACCTCATGGTCTGTAGCCCACCAGGCTCCACTGTCCAAGGAATTCTCCAGGAAAGAATACTGGTGTGGGTCGCCACTCCCTTCTCCACAAACAACGGCCCCCACTAGATTTTTAAGTCTCGGAGAACAAGGATTGTGTTCTGTTTACCATTGCATTGCAAGAGAATAGCACAGTTTGGGTCTAGAGTAAATAAATGATAAACAGTGATTGAACGAACAGCAAGGCTTTCCTCACTCTCGTTGATTCTTATCATCTTACCCTCCTCCTTTCTTTCATTTGCAACTTTTTACTCTACCCTACTCCCAGTGCATGCACTCACATTTAGTGTCAGCAAAAATTGAGTGCCACAAATTTTCAGGTTTAGCAGATACTCATGACTGAATGAAACCCAAAGATTCTCTTTACTGACAGCACAGTGAATTGAATAGTTGCTTTCTTATGGCTACTTGCAACAGAAGAAAGGATAACAACAAAATAGTGACAGCAAAGAATGGAGAACAGGGGGCTTATGAAATATGCAGAGTCATCACATATAGTGTCTTGCATTTTAAGTAATGAGATGCACCCAGAAGGCCAAAAGGCTGGGGATGTTAAAGTTTTAGTTTTTGCATCTGAGCAAGATGGTTCCACAGCTCTTACATCATAAAGGTGATTTGTTCATTTATTCAAAGTATTAAAATCTTTCTAAATGTTCAGTTCAGTTCTGTTGCTCAGTCATGTCTGACTCTTTGCGACCCCATGGACTGCAGCATGCCAGGCTTCCCTGTCCATCACCAACTCCTGGAGCTTGTTCAAACTCAGGTCCATTGAGTCAGTGATGCCAACCAACCATCCTCTGTCATCCCCTTATCCTGCCTTTGATCTTTCCCAGCATCAGGGTTTTTTCCAGTGAGTCAGTTCTTTGAATCAGGTAGCCAAAGTACTAGAGTTTCAGCTTCAGCATCAGTCTTTCCAATGAATGTTTAGTGCGGATTTCCTTTAGGATTGACTGGTTTGAACTCCTGGCAGTCCAATGGACTCTGAAGAGTCTTCTCCAACACCACAGTTCAAAAGCATCAATTCTTCTGTGCTCAGCTTTATTTACAGTTCAACTCTCACATCCATACATGACTACTGGAAAAACCATAGCTTTGACTAGATGGACCTTTGTTGGCAAAGTAATGTCTCTGCATTTTAATATGCTGTCTAGGTTGGTCATAGCTTTTCTTCCAAGGAGCAAGTGTCTTTTAATTTCATGGCTGCTGTCACCATCTGCAGTGATTCTGGAGCCCCCCAAAATAAAGTCTCTCACTGTTTCCATTGTTTCCCCATCTATTTGCCATGAAGTGATGGAATCAGATGCCATGATCTTAGCTTCTTGAATATTGAGTTTTAAGCCAACTTTTTCACTATTCTCTTTCACTTTCATCAAGAGGCTCTTAAGTTCTTTGCCTTCTGCCATTAGGGTGGTGTCATCTGTGTATCTGAGGTTATTGGTATTTCTCCTCTCAAACTTGATTCCAGCTTATGCTTCATCCAGCCTGGCCCTTCACATGATATACTCTGCATGTAAGTTAAATAAGCAGGGTGACAATATACAGCCTTGATGTACTCCTTTCCCAATTTGGAACCAGTCTGTTGTTCCATGTCTGGTTCTAACTGTTGCTTCTTGACCTGCATACAGATTTCTCAGGAGGCAGGTCAGGTGGTCTGGTATTCCCATCTCTTTAAGAATTTTCTATAGTTTGCTGTGATCCATAGTCAAAGGCTTTGGCGTAGTCAATAAAATAGAAGTAGATGTTTTTCTGGAACTCTTTTGCTTTTTCTATGATCCAATGGATGCTGGCAATTTGATCTCTGGTTCTTAGGCATTAATGATGCATGCATGCATGCTAAGTTGCCTCAGTCATGTCTGACTCTTTGTGAACCTATGGACTGTAGCCTGCCAAGCTCCTCTGTCCATGGGACTTTCCAGGCAAGAGTACTGGAGTGGGTTGCTGTGCAGTCCTCTAGAGAATCTTCCTGACCCAGGGATCAAACGCTTGTCCCTTACATCTTCTGCACTGGCACCACTAACACCACCTGGAAAGCCCCAGGCATTAATGATATGAAATAAATAAAATAAGATTCCTGTGTATGTGTTTCTCATCATCTTGTGGAGCTATGTATGCAATGTATTCCCAAAACAGTGGTGTACAGAGAAAAGTCATTGCTATAGCATCCTTTGTTTTTTCACTTCAGTTCTCATGGGGCAAAAACTGAGCCAACACCAAGCCCACTTACTAAGTCAGACAATCAGTTTGGATGGAGTGGCTGTAGAATCTTCTAGTTTTATTGTCAAGATAATGAATATTCAAATACTGTATGTGTGTTGAGAGCATAGACCTGTCCTGTTAGTGAGTAGACAGCAATTGGAGCAAATCTGCTTTTCTAAAACATCCCCAAACTTATTTTGGGCCAGTTTGGGTGAGTTCATGCTGCTGCTGTTGCTGCTAAGTCACTTCAGTCGTGTCCAACTCTGTGCGACCCCATGGACTGCATCCTACCAGGCTTCTCCGTCCATGGGATTCTCCAGGCAAGAACACTGGAGTGGGTTGCCATTTCCTTCTCCAAGGGTGAGTTCATGAGATTAGATAAATCACAGAATGGATGACTCAGCGAGAGATTGTTGGGACAGGTAACAAAAGAAGACATCTACTAGGGACAAACACAACGAACATACAAAGTGAAATGAAAGGAAACCAATCCTTAGACGTAAAAAGTGAGCCTCACCACTGACACTTGACATATCTGACAGGACTGTATCAACAAGCTGTGATGTATTTTCTGTTGGCTGTTCCTGGTCTATTTTTCTCTCTAGACATCTTTCTTTAAAAAGAAAATCCAGATTTCTAGGGTTGGGCAGAGTGTTGGGAAGAAATGACAGGAGGCAGGCCCTGTCAAGGAAAGACATTCTCTCTGGAAGGAAGTGAGGGGCCAGAAGGGAAGGCTGGCTGCTGCAGGCAGGCTTCCTCGTCGCCCTCCATGTGTCTTTTCCCTCCCACTTCTGTGGGCACTTTCTTTCTTGGCTCAGGGAGGATTTAGGAAAGTCACGACAAAAATCCTGTCATGTGCGAGAAAAGGAGAAAAAGTTTTAGATCTCTGCCTTTTCACAAATGGAGAGTTTCTTGGAAACCGATGTGCAGTTTGAGATAGGAGCTTTGCCTCGTTAAAGTCACTCTAACGTTCTCTCCAAGTTCCCACACGCCCTGCTTCAACTACCTTAACAAACCACTCCCTCCCCGGCCCTCCCCTCCCCCGCCACTGCCGCGGCCACCCACACGAAATCTAAGTTAGTTGGCAGTCAGCACCATCTGTCCCAGGGCTACTACCTCTAAGGACTGTTGATTTATCATGAACTGATCTGAGACATTTCCCCTTTGATCTTCTACTGGCAATGTTTTTCTCCAATGTTTCCTCACTGCCTCCCTCAGCTCTCATTAATTAACTGCTCTTCACTCTTTGACTAGACATGAGTCCTTGTGTTTGACTGTAGTGAGTATTATGACATTTTGCAAACACACACACACACACACACACAATCCAGAGAGGCTATCTTAGGGAACACACAGGCGAAGGAGGTTAACTCAGAAAACCCATTTAAAAAAAAAACCTGTTGCAGCAAGTAACCTAAAAAGAAAAGAGAGGAAAACAGGCTGATGATTTGGTGACATTTACTTATTCCTGATATGATATTTGAAAAGGCAAATACAGAAACTGGCACTTGCTATTTAATTGAGGTTCAGGTATTTCAAAGCTCGCTTATCTCCCCAGCCCGTCTGGTGTTTCCATGGCGTTCCTTTTCCGCTTCTATTAGTCTGGAACGTGGGTAGCAAGTTGATGAACATTTTTAATGAGTAAATCCTTTTCTACACCAAATTTTATAGATAATTAAATCTGATTTATAGGGCAGGTTTCAGCGACAGCGGGAAAAAAATGAGAAAAGAAATGCAAAGAGGAGGGAGTCCAATTATTGGAGCTCTGAGTGAGACTCCGAGTAGGCTTGGCTTTGTTTGTATAACCTTCTCATCAGACACTTTGCAGGGCTTGCAGTGAGGTTTCTGGTGCAGAATGAGACTGCATGTTGGCTTTGCCATAGGTTTTTGGTTTAGTTTGTTTGGTTTTGGTTTTTAGGGAAAGAAGTTCTCTAGTCCAAGAAATAGAGCCTGGTCTTGATTCACTGTTCCTCCCTTTTACTCCGAGTTATGCTGAAAGAAAAGTCATTCATAAAAAGCCTTATAGTGCACAACTAAAGAATTTGCCTTTGAAACACGTATTTGTTAAGCATCTTCCATATAGCAAACAACATTTTCAATGCTCAAGATACAGCAATCAGCAAGGTAGGCAGTTCAGACTCATTGTGATGTGAAATAGACTCAGTGGAAGATAATGTAGACAAAAGGCAGTGTAATACTTACAAGGAAACTGAGACCAGAGAGGGAAGGGAAAGTGGATTGGTCATCATCACACAGCTGGCTTATCCCTGGTGGAGTTGGGTCTAGAGTTCAGGTCTCCTGGCTTTCAGGCCAGACTCTTAATGCACTGTTCCTCTTGATCATTTGTGGAATATGTTTAAAGCAATAAAACTGGCAACAGCTTATGAGGTGAAACAGCTTGCACAGTTCTAGGTAACTATATCAATTGATCTGGAAACTCTATGTCAAATAGTTGTTCAAGTTCAACCTCATTTTGAATGGGCGTATATGTTTCTAACATCTCCTCCATCCCTCTGTTTGTATTCATTAATGGATTGAAAAATTGGGGTTTGGTTTGAGTTATAGGTCCTGAAATATTTGGTACTGCTGAAGTTTAATCACCTGTAAGATTTTATCAATCATAGTTCTCTAGCTTAACTCCCCTCTAAGGGAATGTGTTCAAATAGGTTTTTTTTTTTTTTTTTATAGTTTTTAATGCCTTTTTAAAAAATTTTATTTTATTTTTAAACTTTACATAATTGTATTAGTTTTGCCAAATATCAAAATGAATCCGCCACAGGTATACATGTGTTCCCCATCCTGAACCCTCCTCCCTCCTCCCTCCCCATACCATCCCTCTGGGTCGTCCCAGTGCACTAGCCCCAAGCATCCAGTATCGTGCATCGAACCTGGACTGGCATCTCGTTTCATACATGATATTTTACATGTTTCAATGCCATTCTCCCAAATCTTCCCACCCTCTCCCTCTCCCACAGAGTCCATAAGACTGTTCTATATGTTAGATACCTTATATAAAAATTTAAAAAATAATCAGTCCTCTGAAATGAGACAAATAGCATGCTGCCAAACTCTTCTCTAGTACTTAACTTAGACTAAGACGTCAAGAAGCATATACCTCTATGAGTAGCCACTATAGTAGTGAAGAGTAGTGTGTTCATGCTCAGTCACGTCTAACTCTTTGTGACCCCATGGACTGTAACTCACCAGGTTCCTCTGTCCCTGAAATTTTTCAGGCAAGAATACTGGAATGGGTTGTTGTTTATTTCTCCAAAGGACCTTCCCAACCCATGGGTAGAACCAGTATCTCTGGTGTCTCTTGCCTTGGCAGGTGGCTTCTTTACCACTCTGCCACCTGGGAAGTTCAAGTGTATGGGTAGCCTTCTTGCACCTTTTTTTCCTTTCAATTTTTTTTTCTGATTAGAATAGTAATATGAAGTTGTAATTAATTTGCATGTAACAGAAAATGTATCATATAGAAAATAAAGCTCCATCCTCATAGAGCTTCCCAGATGGCTCTAGTGGTAAAGAACCCACCTCCTGATGCAGGAGACTTAAGAGGCATGGGTTCAATCCCTGGGTCAGGAAGATTCCCTGGAAGAGGGCATGGCAACCCACTCCAGTATTCTTGCCTGGAGAATTCCATGGACAGAGGAACCTGGAGGGCTACAGTCCATAGGGTCACAAAGAGTTGGACACGACTGAAGCAACTGAACAGGCATCTCCAGAAAGAACTATTAACATGATGATACATACCGTTCTAAATTTCTTATGTATATACCAACATGGGAACACATGCATGTGTTGCAATATTTCAGTCACTTAATCTTGTAGTTTGGTTGTTTGTGCAAGTCCAGACATCCAAATTCATGTCTATGGTTTCAACAGCTAAATAGTATTTGCTGTAAGATTGGACAGTGTTTTATTCATTACCAATTTATACTTAATTAATATTTGGGTTATTAACTACTACTCTCTATCAAAATGAGTGCTACAAGGTTCATTTTTGTATATATTTATTTGTAAACTATGCTTATTAACCTAGAATTCCTTGTTTTGCTTTTAGACATAAAAGTCAAAGCACACACACACATACATAATGTATTATATTAACATAATTCATATTATAGTATATAGAATTTAATAATAAATTAGTTATATAGTTATATTTTAAAATATTAAATATATTTATTGTTAATATATATTAATACATATTTTATGTATGTGTGCACAAATTTCTTCTCCTAGTCAAAGAACTCTATCCTGTAACTTTGAAGGTAGTTAGCAAACCCAAAGAAATTCCCAAATTATCTACTCTTCTTCCTCAACAAATCATGCAATTGTAAAATGAATAAATCCACATTCTATACCACTTGGCTGGGCTCTGTTGTTTAAAGCTGGGTAAGTGAGATGGTGGTTCTTAACAAAAGTGATTTAAAATGCAGTGTAGATTAAAAAAAATTCTTCATAAATCAAGCTGCTACTACTCTAAGTCAGTTAAACCAATCTCCCTCAAGGAAAAACCTAAGGACCCAAATTCCTTTATTAGAAGGATTTATTAAAATGTCTCTGTGGTTTATTGATTTCCTTAGTTCTGTTCCTTTAAGAAAATGGGGATTGCAGAGCTGAGACTGATACCAAATGCTTGGAAATCACCCTCATAATTGTATTTAGAGACAATAAAAGTAGTGTGTCAATATGAAGGAATTAGAAACGTTTCTTTGAGACTACTTCTCATTCTAACTAGATATGCCTGTTACTTCCACCTGCCATCCTAACATTAGCCCTCATTAAGGATTAATTTTTAAGTTTGTGAGGAAAGAAAGCTTGGGATAAAACTTTAGCAAATTGTTCCTTATATCCTTCTTACTGCTGGTATCCTGTCACTGTAATGCTAGCTTTTGCCTTGGTTTTGGCTTCTTTGCTTTGATCTCTTGGCCTGGAACAATGAGACTTTGAAGTTCTGTCTTTGCTGTTTGCTGTGCTGCAAATCTGAACTTCAGCACAGCCTTCTCTGTGCCCCAACTCTGAACTCTTTCCTAGTTCCACTTTGTCAAACACAGACTTCAAAGCATAAAACCATCTGCAGGAAACCTTAAAGACAGTTGATATAAGACCCTTATTTAAGAGATGAGGAAACAAAGCCGAGAGAGGTTAAATGAATTGTCTAAAGTCTTATGGCAAATAAGGATTAGAATTCATACCGCCTGATTGTCAGTGCTGTGTCATTTCCGTACATCTGTCGTCCTCTCAGGGTTTCATGCTCTCCTCAAGGATAGGTTGGCCACTGTCAGCCTACATCCCAATTTTGGCCCCCAATTTTGGCATTCACATCAGGAATTATTGCTGCTTGTATTATCTGACCCAGAATTAGTGATTGGTGGATTGAAGTGGACATAAACAATGGGTTTTCAAGGTATCTATTTAAGTGTCAGCATTGGTCCTGTGAGTAAAACACTTCTGATCCTCTGACTGATGATCTCTATGTCTTTGGGGCTTTAAAGATCTCATGGAAAGATTAGCCCTGAACATTATTTTCTGTTTTAATATCTGTATGAATACTTTACACCCTTAATTCAGCTAACCAGAAAACATTGTATATTTTTATAGGAGTTAGTCTCACATTAACATCTTTAATGACATGCTTTTTTTAAATGCTCAAGCTGTGAATGCACAATACCACGTATGGGGTGGCAATAGCGTGGCGTTTACCGTTAGAGGAATAACGCTTTGACGCCAACTCTCACCACCTGCTAGCTGCATGACCTCGGGGTATCAACACGAGTAAATGAAGCTCAGTTTTCTCAATAGTAGAATCAGGATTATGATACCTGTTCTGAAAGGCTGCTATGGGAATTAAGTGATACATGAGTTAATCCAGGGCCTAATATGGAGCATGGTTTCCCTGGTAGCTCAGTGGTAAAGAATCTGTTAGCCAATGCAGGAGATGCAGATTTGATCCTTGGGTCAGGAAGATTCCCCTGGAGAAGGAAATGGTATTCTTGCCATCCAGTATTCTTGCCTAGGACATCCCATCGACAGAAGAACCTGGCTACAGCCCATGGGGTCACAGAAGAGTCGGGCATGACTTAGTGATTAAACAACAAAAAATATGGAGTATGGCCCCTTTGGCGTCCCCTATAAACTCTACTTTGCTTTCTTTCCCACCCTCCTCTCTCCACTTTTGCCAACCAGAGGCCCCTGCTCCAAGAGAAGGAGTGGGAGAGAGTTGTTAAAGACTAAAGATATCAATTTTAGTTTTTCTTCTTTTTTTGAAATAGAGAATTTTTGCTGAAGGTGTTGCATTATAAATGGACTTCTCAAAAACCACTTGTATCAGTAGTCTGATCATTTTTTCCTTGATGAGAAATATTTTAGTCTATTAGCAAGAAGAAAGATTAACTGCACATTAATCAAAAACTTCATGATGAGTAGAGGAGTGCATACATCACAGGAACGGCCAGGGAAGTGTACCATCATGACTGGAAAAGTGTGTTTTGTGTCTTGACTGCAGTTTCAGACAACTGCAGAGGAAACTGAGTAGTCAGTTAACTAGGCAACCTAAAAGTGTTTTTCAAAATTCATATGTGGTTATTTTCTAAAAGAGAAGCTTGATTTTATGATTTTATTTTACTTACACTCTTTCTTCTCCTAGGCAATTAATTTCTTCCTGGTTCTCTGCCTGGAAACAGTAGGAGAAAATGAATGTCTATTTAAATGTGTGTTTCTAAATTAGCAATCATCTCGGTGACATGCCACGCTTAGTGTAGTTTATGTTGTGGTTATTGTCTGTTTTCTAAAAATAGCTAGAGACAGCTATGTGTATCTAGGTAATTCCCTGGACGCTGAACCAGGACATGACAGAGGCCGTCACTTGGGAGCCATCTGGGGGGGTTCCTGCCATTGTTTCTGGCACGAGGCAAGGAGTAGGTCTTATCAAAAGGAAGTGATTCTGACTCCAGTTGGAAATTCTCCTCTGGCTAACATAAGTATCTACTCAAAAACTTTGGTTACAAAGTCTAGTTAGATTTAGGATTATCACTACCAATAAACTCCCATCTTTGAAAGCTGTGAAGGGAAGACCCATTGAAAACTCAGTAGTCACAAAAATAAAGAAGGCTTCACAGGGTGTAAATTTACTGTCAGAGGTGGAGAGCTGTTATTTAGCTATATACTACTATGCCATTATATCAGCATATAATGGGACAGAATGATTCAGGAAATGGTGACGCTGGGTTGGAGAGTTTGTGTGTGTTTGTATGTGTGTGTGTGTGGGTGTGTGTGCACGCATATGTGTTTAATAAGGTCCACTAAACTCTCAACCATCCATCAACAGCATTCTCCTCCTTTATTTTTGCTTTTTTCCCCCAAGGCTCCCTGCTACACTGAATGTATACAGAGTAACTTTAGAGATGCAGCAGTGTATCAGGGAACCAGGAAGCATAAGTTGTGAGTCTCCTAGGAGAGTTGTATTGGGTTTATAACCCATTTGGAAATGTAACCACAATTTCATTTCATCCTGGAGACCCCCGTGGAGCAGTAACAGGAGAGAGGAGGATGATTCACCTAATTTCTTTGATGTAAATTTAAAATTTCTCCTGACAGTTTATGCTGGAAGACTGGGGCTTGAATGTATCATCCTGGAGAATTTTTGCTGTTGCCCAGAAATGTGGGGCTAGAGCGAGCAGATGCTTGGAAATGCCGTTGACATTTCCAAGTTTTTATAGCCCTGGTACATAGCCCGCTAACTCCAGCATGCTTCACACATGGAGAAGGATCATCTGTCATTTTGATGCCAAAGTGATGCTCACAACTCTAAATGAAATGGATTGCTTCTTTCTACCTCCTGCTTGGATAAAGTAGAGGCATTTCAAGCATTTATTGGTCACCTTGGGTATGCCTGAATGGCAGAGAGGCACCAGTATTTGCTCTGTGGCAGTGGAAATGAGGGTCTCCAGGCTGCTCATGACGGCAAAAAGTGCAAGTTTTTGCCATGCTCAATTGGGCATGATTTATTTGGCAGAAATGACTTTACAGAGAAACATACAAATAAGAGTCATTAAAAGTTCATTTAATTCTGAAACAATTAACATTCAAATAGCTGGTGCACAGACACACCGTTCTTTGTATTTAAATAACAGTATTTACCTGGATAACTCAGCAACTTGCCAGCACTGAAAAGCTGGACAACTTCCCAGACAGTAGATATTTTGCATTTTGAGTTGTAGACATTACAGTCAGCAAACCTTTATGGCAGGTCTCCCTGCTTTCAGGGAATTATTCCTTTATATAATAATACTCAATGCTTGAATATTAATAAGGAATAGACTGAGGTCAAGATTACTTTATATTTCTATTGGATAAGTGACAGTAGCCAGGGACCTGGTTAGAATCAAGCTTCTTCTTCTCTGGAAACCTAAAGATAATGACAAGATCAATCAATATTTACCAAGCATCCACTCTAACCACAAGGTATATTGGAAGTCTTGTTACTATCTATGAACTGTATGTCTGATGGGTTCCATAACTGTAACTTATCTGTCAAAGGCATGTAAGATGATCCTGCCAGGGCAAATTTTCTTTCCAGTGCCTATGTGTGCATGCGTGATAAGTTGGTTCAGTTGTGTCCGATTCTGTGAGAGCCAAAGGACTGTAGCCTGCCAGGCTCCTCTGTCCATGAGATTCTCTGGGCAAGAATACTGGATTGGGTTGCCATGCCCTCCTCCAGGGGATCTTCCTGACCCAGGGATTGAATCCATGTCTCTTATATCTCCTGCATTGGGAGGTGGGTTCTTTGTCAAGAGTGCCACCTGGGAAGCTCTTCTAGTGCCAATCAGAAGTAGTTATCTTAAGCCTTGGATGTATGGATTTGTTGAGCAGGTGGCTCTGGGACACATCCTAAAGACAGGTAGGCAGATCTCCACTGGGAGGCTGGAGTCTGGGCCAGAAAAACTCTTATAAGAGATTAGGATTTGGGGCAATCCAGCAGTCCCAGAAGCTGCCTGTGCTCCTAATATCACCCTCCTTGTAACCTGCCAGCCACTCGCTTCACTAGGTAACTGTCTGTCTGGTGGGCTCATTTGCCTTGAACTGGAAAGCTAAGCTACTTGGCTTCCACCTGGAAGTTGGATTCCATTTTCAATCTTTGGACAGGTGGAATTGAGAGGAAGGCAGTAATTCAGTGGTTTCATCCCTAGGTCAGGCTTGTTGACTTTCCATCCAACCATCACCTTCTTTGTGAAGAAAATTCTATTTTGAATCTCAATTCCAATAACTGGGATAAATCCTTGGTACCCCCATGTTTCTGCCTCTGCTTAGAATCCTATATCCTCCACTGCTATGATCCTGTCCTGCCACCTGAGTCATTTAATGAACTTTTTATGAACCTGAACTTTTAGTGTTTGTGGTTGGCTTCTCTTACCTGTTGCCAGATTTCCCCAATATTGACTGCCTGCTGCCAACCCAGCTCCTGATGCTGCATTTACCTTCCTTGCCAGCACACCTGTTGCTCACTCCTGATGTTCCCCTGATGCACATTCGCCATCTGCCTAGACTTTCTCCTGTCTATTTCCTGCTGCTGGGGTTGTGTCCTGCCCTGTCTGAAACTATGCTTAGAACATAGTTTGCTACCAATGAATATGCAAAACATTCAAAACCAAGATAGATATTTAATTTGTCTTTTTCTCTACCAAGCCCTGGCTATGGAATATATTGCTTATGAAACATTGCAACACTGAGAATATTTGTATAAAAAGCTCAAGCTTGTGAAATGATGGCCCTGAACAAATGAAATAACATCTGTATCTAAAAAAGTGAGTGTGGATTAAAGTTCTGGAAATGGGGAGTAAACAATATTAAATATAAATAATTTTAATATTTCCAAGGATGTGTGCTGATGGCCTTTATACCAGAGCCAGGTGATAGCTGTCTTTCAACATGCCAAGGGATATTTATTAAGTGACAGGAAACCTTGAAATGGAGATGTGAATGCTCCTGCTCGGGGGAGAGGGGAGAGAATGGAATACCTGGTTGGTCAGGTGTCAGGGGGTTGCTGAAACAGAGGCAGAAGGGCAAGTGCACTTTCAGGGAACCTGTGTGTTGACAGAAGTGAGAAAGAAGCTTAAAAGAGCAGAGATGAATGGAGGTTAAGGGCCTGAAAAACAGCAATTTGAAAAGGATTAGGATGAAGGAAAGGAGAGATAAATAGAAAAGAAGTAAGATTAGGTGATGACAGGGAGGGCAGGAGGGTGGGGTGTAGGATGGGAAGAGAGACAACAAGGCAAGAAGAGCTGATTATATTGGAATTCAGTTTAAGGAGAGTGAGTAACACATGAAACTTCAGAGTTAAAAGAAACATTCAGTGGGCTGAACCAGGAAGGTCTCCAGTTAAGTACACGAAGCAACCATCCTCACCCAGGCTCTCCCAAAGTCAAAAGGTCTGGGCCCAGACAGGAAAAGATGTCTCCATTCGTAGATCAAGGAGGGGCCTTGACAAGTGCCTGGCAGAGATACCAGGGAAGAGCTAAAAGAAACCCAAGACTAGGTCTTAGGAGGAGCAGTAAGAACACACACCAGGGACAGACTGTTGAATTCAAACTCATGCCAGAGGAGCCAAGAAAAGGAACCCCTTAAATGTAACTGATCCTTGATATCTACTGATTTGTGTCTCAGAAGTCCCTCCTGCAGGAGGTCCTGTTCATCAGCTAAATGTGTATTATATCAGATGGCAGCAGAGCTGAGCAGAGGGGTCACCAGTGGGCTTTAGGCTCAAGGCTTTGGTTTGAACTCTGGCTCTACCACTTATGGGCTATGTAAGCTTGAACAAGTTGTTTAATCTCTGCATACCTCAGTTTCTTCATCTGTGTAACAGCAACAATAATAGAATCTACTTCTCTAAGTTCCTATGAAGATTAAATGAGATAATGTTCTTATTGATATTAAAGGTCTCTGTTAACATAAGAAAGGAGAGTGTGTTTCCTTGCTTTCAGTCACCTCTGGATGTTCTGTACATAACTAAAGAGAGAGCAATAATAACTAATGGGGTTAATAACTAGGTATGGTGACAGATGGGAACCAGACTGACTGTGGTGATCATTTTGCAGTGTATACAAATATGATTAGGTAGTATACCTGAAACAAAATAATGCTATATGTCAACTAAACATTAAAAAAAAAAAAGCAAACAACAAACCACACTAATGAGGACTGTAACAGGAGGAGCCTTCTGTTTGCATTCTATCCTTAGCTTGGAGGGGTATATGTGGCAGTCCGTTTCATGGCAGGGTGCAAAAAATCACTCCCTTCCCCATGAGGGAGCCAACAGCCCAGCTAATCCTTTGAGGTTGCATGATTTTGATTTTTTTTGGACTCCCAAGCAGCATAGTTGATCAAGGTCTACATATACTATTTTAGCACTTATTCAACTTGTTGAATACAACAAATTGTGAAAGAGTTTAAAGTATGAGTCATATTTAACACTACATCCAGCAAACACATTCCATTTGAAAATAAACTAGAATGTTCATGGGTTGAATTCTGCAAAGGTAATTTCATGTCAATGAGAAGTGAAATAATAGATGATGCTGAAAGAAATGTGAGGCTGTCATACACTTGAGGTGCTAAGGCAATTGACTAATGGGAGCTAGGCCATTTGAAATATTCAGCCTTGGATATATTTTAGAGTTATGGATCTATTTATAAGATTGTCATATATCATTTAGTTTGTTCCCTTCTCAATGCTAAAGCCTTTTACAGAGAATGAAGCCAAAGAATTGTTGGGCAGCAACAATTCAGCATTTTGACCAGCTGCCGTACCTGTCTCAAAATACTTAGGTCAACTTCTCTCAGATGAGAAAATTGCTTCCTTGGTGTGAATTAAGCACAATTGGGAAGGGGTGCTAATCTTTCAAAGTTTTGAATCTGTTAACTCATTTCTTTGCTTAATGTAGTCAAAAGTATCTATGTTCCTTTCAAGAGTCTATTTGTAATTGTTTCAAGAACCTCTTTTTGGACTACATACTTAAATATTAAAAAATATTTCCCTAGGACAAAAAAGAATCTTAGTGAATGATTTTAGGATGGGCCCATGGAGAGTATCTCAGTGTTGACAAATCCTTGCAGCCAGGCTGTTCTAGTGGTGGCAAAGGCTTTAGACGCAGCTTCTCGTGGTAGAGCTTAGCTCCTCAACAGAGAGGGTTCTAAAGCCTCTTTCAGAGTTGATGTAAGATTTCTCTCTCAAGGAGCTATGCAGCATATTCAGCCTGGAGCTTCTGGGAATACCATCTGTGTAATGATTACAATCTTGAGAAATGCATGGTGGCCTCCACATCCTGGCAAAAAGCCTCATGTTGATATCTTTACCTTCTGACACAGACGAGCTGGTATTGACTGCCATCTGGCCCTCTTGGGCCATTTTCTATTTCTGTGAAAAATGCTGCAGTATCCTCAAATATCTTCCCATGAACCCCCTGAAACTTCCCATGAATTCTCAGACTTTGTCATGACAGTGACGTAAATTCTCCAAAACCAAATGATGTGATTGCTATGCCCTTTAGTAAAATTTATTTTGAAGTTTTCTAAATATTCTTTTATGATAGTGCTACCTTTTATACTCTAAACATTAGTGATATTATGAATGTAAGTGTAGGTTCAAAAGCATGCATTCTGGTAATAGTAGGATTCATAGACTTTTGCAATATGGACAGAAATATATTTGCTTCTCTGTATTTTCAGTTTCAATAACAACTTGAGTACATGCATGAAACCTTCTTCTCTAATCGCTCTCACAATTCAACCTAAGAAGTTGAAATGATCAAAAAATAAAATACAATGAACAAAAAGCAGGGAAAATCTGTACCAAAACAGGAAATTTGGGAGCATTACCATTTTCCTGACTGCCATTTTGACTGAATTAACTATAATACAGATGGAGTAAAATTGAAAGAAATCACTGCAGCTTGGTATACACTCTTTTCCTAACACAGTAGTAAAAACAGCAGGAAAAGAGCAAAGTAGCTGGTAGAACTCAACTGCTACTGCTACTGCTATTAAGTCGCTTCAGTCGTGTCCGACTCTGTGCGACCCAATAGACGGCAGCCCATCAGGCTGCACCGTCCCTGGGATTTTCCAGACAAGAACCCAACTGACACCTACTAAATGCAATGGCTTAAGACTAAGTATTAAAAAAACCTAAGATCATGGCATCTGGCCCATTATTGCATGGCAACTAGAAGGGGAAAGGTGGAACTAGTGACAGCTTTCCTCTTCTTGGGCTCCAAAATCACTGCAGACAGGGACTGTAGCCATGAAGTCAAAAGATGATTGCTTCTTGGCAGGAAAGCGATGACAAATCTAGACAGTAGGTTGAAAAGCAGAGACATTACTCTGCCAACAAAGGTCTATGTAGTCAAGGCTATAAAGGAGATCAGTCCTGGGTGTTCATTGGAAGGACTGATGCTGAAGCTGAAACTCCAATACTTTGGCCACCTCATGTGAAGAGTTGACTCATTGGAAAAGACTCTGATGCTGGGAGGGATTGGGGGCAGGAGGAGAAGGGGATGACAGAGGATGAGATGGCTGGATGGCATCACTGACTCTATGGACATAAATTTGAGTGAACTCCAGGAATTGGTGATGGACAGGGAGGCCTGGCGTGCTGCGACTCATGGGGTCACAAAGAGTCGAACATGACTGAGCGACTGAACTGAACTGAACTGAATGGTCTTCCCAGTGGTCATGTATGGCTGTGGGAGTTGTATCAAAGAATTGATTGCCTTCAAACTGTGGTGCTGGAGAAGACTCCTGAAAGTCCCTTGGACACCATGGAGATCGAACCAGTCAATCTTAAGGGAGATCAATCCTGAATATTCACTGGAAGGACTGATGCTGAAGCTGATCATCTGATGAGCACAAACGACTCATTGGAAAAGTCCCTGATGCTGGGAAAGATTGAGGGCAGAAGGAGAAGACAGCGTCAGAGGATGAGATGGCCGGATTGCATCACCGATGCAATGAACATGAACTTGGGCAAACTCCACGAGATGGTGAGGGACAGGGAGGCCTGGCATGCTGCAGTCCATGGGGTCACAAAGAGTTGGACATGACTGGGTGACTGAGCAACAAATGCAATGGGCCATAGGACAGACAGAAACATTCTCCTTAGAATTTCTTTTTCTTTGAAGACTGATGCACTGAGTTGTGGCTTCACTGGGAGGTTGTGAAGTTTATGCAAACAGGCATACTATAGAAAATGCAGTAGTAAAATATTGTACTAGAATAGTAAATAGAATTCTAGCTGAATACAAGTGGTTATTTTCCCTGATGGGGGGTGGGGGTGGTGGTGGGGCAGCACCAGAAAGGAGGCCTGGACAGGCAAACAAGGTAAATAGTGTGGAGAAGAGGACACTAGAAAGCTGGGGATAACCGTGGCCACTCCCTTCAACATCTGCTTAGAGACTATGACATGGCCTTCCCAGGGCTTGGGCTCTTTTGCCCCATCCCTCAAGTTCGTTGGGTCTTACAAGACCTTACAAGACCACAGTGCATCTATCTGCCCTTCTAAATGAGGTCTGGAAAATGGTTTCTCACCAGGAAGGTAAAATGGAGGTTGGGAGTAATGTACTCTTGTGCTTCTAAGCAAATGTGAGGCCAGGAGATCCAAATTTTCACTCAAAGATAAATAATAACACGGAGCAACAAAAAAGATTTTTCAACCTAAAGGAACAAGGAAAACAGGGTAATTTAGAGTAGAAAGACATCATTTAAAAACAAGCTTTTTGAAATGAAGCAGAAGTAAATTTACACTATCTACTTTGTGCACCCCATCAAATTTTAGAATACATGGACTTTAGGATGAGATGAAAGGTGAAATGAGAGACAAGAGAGAGAGAGATATGAACTGTAGTATATGCACAAACAGAAAGATGAGGAAATAATGTAATAGTTCTGTAATAGAAGAGGCAAAATACGTATTAGAAGCAGGCAAGATCAGAACCGAATAAAATCAGATATGTAAATAAAAACTGAATAAAGTCAGATACAGAAGGAAATTAAAGAGAGTTTACAAAATTAAGAAGAAAGGGAAAAATTTAGGACACTTGTGAAACTCAGTGAGGAAATCCAATACACAGACATTATATGTTTCTGAAAAAGAGAGAAACAAAGCAAAAAGAAGAATCAATCAAGTTATTTCTTGATTGCAGAATAGAAATACCTATTTGAGATCTCAGAAAGAAATTAGTGGATTCAAAGACCTTACCATGTGCCCAGCAAAACTAATAGAAGAGAAAAGCTAGACACATTATAGGGACATTTATGAATTTCACAGATTCACAATAATTTTCATAATCATCTTGACAGATACTTAAAAAAGAATAAAAGTCAAGGGGTCCCTGAATTTCCTTTGACAACTCTAAAAATCAGAATAACCATAACGGTGATAATGATGAGTGACAAAAATAATAACAGACTTCCTGAGCATTTTAATGCATCAGGTATTATTCTATATGCTTTTACAAGATAGGTAATTAAAACCTCACAACTAGTTTAAGGCTTAAGTGTTTATAATCTCTTCATTTTGTAGAATAATATGTTTAATATGGGCTTCTTAGGTGGTACTAGTGTTAAAGAGCCAACCTGCCAATGTAGGAGATGTAAGTGATGTGGGTTTGATCCTTGGTTGGGAAGATCTCCTGGAGGAGGGCATGACAACTCACTCTAGTATTCTTGGTTGGAGGATCCAATGGACAGAGGAGCCTGGCAGGCTATGGTCCATAGAATTGCAAAGAGTTAGACAAGACTGAAGTGACTTAGCACACAGCACATTTTTAATATGCCTAAAAAAATAGAAAATTTAAAAATAATAATAGAATACAAAATACAGTACCATGAATCATAAAAGGTACAAAATATAAGATGGTGGCTTAATTAAGACTAGCCAGATTAATTATGATAATAAATACAATTAAGTTAAATTCCCCTATTAAAAAATGACTCACATTGAGTAAACTAAATATAACCAAAAATTAAACACAATTCTATGCTGTTTATAAATTCTATGCTTCTATGCTTTCCTCCTGCCTCAAGTAACTTAGAACATTTGAAAGCAACAGGATATGCAAAAGTATTTAAAACAAATGAAAAGAAAATTTAAATAGAGAAACACTGTTAATAAAATAGATTTTAATGAAAAAGATTTTTAAATGAATAAAGAGGCTAATTTCAAATCAAAAAAGTTATCAGTGTCTTAAAGCTGAGCAATATACAATCACTGTGGGAAATAGAAATATCCCTCTATACTTCAAAGATTAATAGCAAGAAACAAATAAGGATCTAACAGATTTAGATGGTTTTAAAACAGATTTAACACATTTAACTAATATTCTTTTTCTTAAATCAGAGATAATATATTTTATTCAGGCATGTAATAAATATTTTTTAAAACCTCAAAATATATTACATTAAAAAAACTCTTTAAATGTATAAATGCAAAATACCAAAAAGTATGCAGGACTCATTGTTTGAACACAGTACAAGAAAATATATCTTAAAACTCCCTTACTCCAGCTGTTCAGGAATTAAACAATCACCACAATTTCCCTAAACAATTATTGGATTAAGGCAGGATTCAAAGATAAGAAAATAGGGAAACTGAGAACAGCACATACCAAAACATGAAGGATCCAGTCAAAACTGTAATCACAGGCAAAATCAATATACTTTAATGATTTATGTAAGAAATGTATTTTAATATGTTACAGCATAGCTATAAAACAAGGAAAATTTATGACTCATTCCCATTAAATACAGCAAAGATGTCTGATATTATTGCTATTATTCAACATTCTTGAAGAGTTTCTAGCCAATGCAACATTTAAAGAAAAAGAATTCAGATAAATAAATATTATAAGAGATTTATATGATGTGAATTTTCCATATGGGAAATCCCACAAAATCAACAAAAAATGAATAAAATATAATTCAATAAAAAGGTGAAATGCAAATAAAGTATAGAAAAATTAATAATACATCTGTATATTATCAATAATCAGAATGAAATATAAATGAAGCACTAGTCACTTTAGAAATACAAAATTTAAATAAGTTCTTGAATAAACTTAACAAGAAAGAAACTCATTAAACTTGTTTTTAATTTTTTATGAAAGAATCATTATAAAGCTATAGTTATAAATTCTGTCACTAAAAAGTTAGACAAACAGAATAGTCTAAGATCTCAAAAGCAGACTCATGTTTATGTGGAAAATGAACATACAATAGAGGGAGCTTGAGAAACCTATATGCAGGTCAGGAAGCAACAGTTAGACATGGAACAACAGACTGGTTCCAAATAGGAAAAGGAGTACATCAAGGGTGTATATCGTCACCTTGCTTATTTAACTTATATGCAGAATACATCATGAGAAATGCTGGACTGGAAGAAGCACAAGCTGGAATCAAGATTGCCAGGAGAAATATCAATAACTTCAGATACGCAGATGATACCATCCTTATGGCAGAAAGTGAAGAGGAACTAAAAAGCCTCTTGATGAAAGTGAAAGAGGAGAGTGAAAAAGTTGGCTTAAAGCTCAACATTCAGAAAACGAAGATCATGGCATCTGGTCCCATCATTTCATGGGAAATAGATGGGGAAACAGTGGAAACAGTGGCTGACTATTTTTCTGGGCTCCAAAATCACTGCAGATGGTGATTGCAGCCATGAAATTAAAAGACGCTTACTCCTTGGAAGGAAAGTTATGACCAACCTAGATAGCATATTCAAAAGCAGAGACATTACTCTGCCAACAAAGGTTCGTCTAGTCAAGGCTATGGTTTTTCCAGTGGTCATGTATGGATGTGAGAGTTGGACTGTGAAGAAAGCTGAGCGCTGAAAAATTGATGCTTTTGAACTGTGGTATTGGAGAAGACTCTTGAGAGTCCCTTGGACTGCAAGGAGATCCAACCAGTCCATTCTAAAGGAGATCAGTCCTGGGTGTTCTTTGGAAGGAATGATGTTAAAGCTGAAACTCCAGTACTTTGGCCACCTCATGTGAAGAGTTGACTCATTGGAAAAGACTCTGATGCTGGGAGGGATTGGGGGCAGGAGGAGAAGGGGACGACAGAGGATGAGATGGCTGGATGGCATCACCGACTCGATGGACATGAGTTTGAGTGAACTCTGGGAGTTGGTGATGGACAGGGAGGCCTGGTGTGCTGCATTTCACGGGGTCTCGAAGAGTCGGACACGACTGAGTGACCGAACTGAGCTGAAGGTATTAATAGAAAGGAGACAGATTGTTTAGTAGATGGTGTTGAGAAAAATGTCTTACTATATAAAAAAATAAGATATGAAGCATAGAGAAAGATTCCAGATGGATAAGGTATCTAAATTTGAAGGTAAAACCATAAAGCTAATAAAAAAATAACACAGAAGAATATCTTGGTACCCTAATTGTGGAAAAGTACAACATTTCAGGATCATGAAGTAGAAAATTGCTCAACTTGATTACACCATACTAAAGATTTTTATTCAATGTTGGACACCATTAGGACCAATATCTAGACTATACATGAGCCTTATATGAACAAATATGAACAAATATATGAAGCAGATATGAACCCCAATAGAAAAATGATCCCAGAGTATATGCAGAGGCAGTTCATCAAAGAGAACACCTAAGGGACTGATAACTTTACAAAGTGATACTCAAAATCATTAGTAATTAGATGAATGAAAATTAAAATAACAATGAATATCCCTGAAGATCTGTCAGATAGATAAAATATTAGCTGATACTGTTAAGTATTGGTAGGTGGAGGGAATGTAGGAATATCAGGTACTGCTGGTTGGAATATAGAATAAAATAGACAACCAGTAGCAAACTGGCACAGAGAAGGCAATGGCACCCCACTCCAGTACCCTTGCCTGGAAAATCCCATGGGTGGAGGAGCCTGGTAGGCTGCAGTCCATGGGGTCGCTAAGAGTCAGACACGACTGTGACTTCGCTTTCATTTTTCACTTTCATTCATTGGAGAAGGAAATGGCAACCCACTCCAGTGTTCTTGCCTGGGGAATCCCAGGGACGGGGGAGCCTGATGGGCTGCCCTCTATGGGGTTGCACAGAGTCGGACACAACTGAAGCAACTTAGCAGCAGCAGCAAACTGGCAATACCTAACCAAATTAAATAAAGGTATGCCATATGACAAGTGATTCCTCTCCTTATAAACCATAAATGGAAGTGAATGAGAATGTTTCTTGAAGCATTGTTTGTGTTGGCAGAAAGTTGGAGGCAATCCAGCTATTCTTTGCTGGTGGAATGAATATATAAATATTGTGAATGCATGCTATGGAAATCCATACTGGTGAAGACTAATGAGGAACATTTAGATATATACTTAGAGGAACATGGCTAAAATTTAAAAACCTTAGGTGGAAAAAGGCAAGAAACAATAAAATCTACAACACACATTAACATTTGCGTAAATTAGCAATTCATGTACACAAATACACATTTTACAGAAACACACAGAGGACTTGAAAAGATATAAAAACAAATGAAAATTGTTACATTTGAGGTAAGAATGTTTTTTTTTTTAAGGCAAGGTAAGAAATGGGAGTGGGGGGAATAGAGGTCAAAAGGAATAAATAAATAGATTCTTGCACAGCAGTGTAAAAAAATTAAAAAGAGGAAGGAAAGAAAGGAAGAAAAGGAGCTAGTAAGCTTAATATACAATAGGATGTTTTTTGAAGGACTAAAAGAAGGATGTTACTAAAAGAAAATGCATGCCATATTCTCAGATTTGAAAGTTCAGAATTATAGCTATGTCAATTTTCAGAAAATAGCCATAAATGTCATTCAATTCCAATAAGAATTTTTTGGATATTGCTTTTATGACTAAATGTGGCCATTAGGTGCTGGATGCCTTCATTTTTAACTCCCTTACTCTTTTCCTACTGCTCTGTATCCTGCAGGTATGACTTAAAAAGACTGCAATACAGGCTTCTCTTACCTTCTGGTTTCAAGTTGAGTTCGTCTGGCAATAGATCAAGGGCAGGAGGTGGGTTATTGGTGGAGAGTAGTGTTTATTTTGACCCATGCCTCCTTGCTCCAGATCACTGTGAATCAGATGAGGAGATGTCAAGGAGATCTTGACACAGCTCTCTCTGAACCCTCAGACCTAAGGGTGATAATGGTTTTTGACTGTAACTAACTCCAAGATGATGCACTACTTATAGTTGCATAAGAACAACCACAAAATTTTTGCAGAAGATTAACAAGGAGGAACTTGTACTATTAGATAAGCTTTGTTGTTCAGTCCAGTCATGTCTGACTCTTTGCAATCCCAGGAACTGCAGCAGTCTAGGCTTCCCTGTCCTTCACCATCTCTTGGAGTCTGTATCCAAAACCACAGTAATTAAAACAAAGTGATTATAGTACAAGGATACGCTAACTATGGGAAAGCCCTGGTATACAACCCTAGATATCTGTGCTCTTGTTTGTGCATGCATAAGTATGATTAAAGGTAATATATCAATAGTTTGGGGAAATTTAGCTATTTTGCAGCTAAAAAGTTAAATTCTTATGTCACAGCCCATGCTGCGATAAATTCAAGTTGGATAAAACAGAAATCTAAAGAGAAAGATATACTTAAGCATAAAAATAAAGATAGAAACTATAAAGACAGTGACTGATTTGATTATACAAAATGTATAAAAATAAACTGTTAATATGTTAGTTTATAGAAGTAAAGTTAAAAAGAAAATGTCAAATAAAAATACATTACAAGCACATGTACCATGTGATTCATAGTAAATGTGAATATTTCCCTCAGTAAATATGTCACCAATCAAGTTCCTTAAATTTCAGTGATGGGCCAAATGGTATCTTTGCCATAAAAGATGATGCTTTCATAAGGCTGATTATTTTATTGGAGATTTTAAGTATCTGAATGATAATAGTGAGAAAGTTCACATTTGAAACTTTCTAATTAGACTACAAAGGGGTTCAGAATGAGCTTCCCAAGATATGCCACTTTGGCATGTGGACTGTGTTGAGCTGATGACCCAGCAGGCTCAAGAAAAACTTGCACTTCTCCTTTAACTATCTAAAAGAATTTAGATAAGGGGTGTGGCCCAGAGAGAGCTCTATTACTAAGAGAGACTTTCTAGCTAAATGATCTACTGTTTGGCAGGACAAACATCTAATTACCAAACATCAGCTTTTCTTATTGTTCTATGAATCACCCTGCATTCCTTTGAAGCCCAGGGGCCCCACCCCATTCCTTAGCCCATGATGGCATTTAAAGCTCTATCACCCTGCTCTTCGTTAGGTCTCATTGTCTGTGCGGAGCCTCTGTTAGTACCCAATTAAATATTTTCTCCTGTTAATCAATTTTCAGTTTCGGTTCAGTCACTCAGTCATGTCCGAGTGAGACATGACTCAGTTTATAGTGAAGCATATAAAATATTTTAAGAAATTATTGGAGTATGAATTGATTCAGATCTGGTGGTGCTAAACCGGAAGTGCTAAGGAACACACCTGTCCTTGGAAACTAGAAGACCTAAAGAGGATAAGTGCAGAAACAAATGCATGAAATCATTTATTTAATTATTTAATAGGTTCAGTTCAGTCACTCTGTCGTGTCTGACTCTTTTTCACTCCATGGACTGCAGCACAGCAGGCTTCCCTGTCCATCACCATCTCCTGGAGCTTGCTCAAACTCATATGCATTGGGTTGGTGATGCCATCCAAACATTTCATCCTCTGTCATCTCCTTCTCCTGCCTTCAATCTTTCCCAGCATCAGGGTCTTTTCAAATGAGTCAGCTCTTCACATCAGGTGGTCAAAGTATTGGAGCTTCAGCTTCAACATCAGTCCTTCGAATGAACACCCAGGACATGGCCGCAGCTCCTGACCTAGGACATGAGCTATCTGCTCTTGGCTGCTCCAGTGCTACACAGCCATTTAATAGGTTAAAGCCTAGTTACCTATCTGTGATCAGTTGTCTTTAGGTTTTGATTTTGTAACCTTGTAACCTGTTACAAATGATTTTGTAACAGGATTAGATTTTGGTCTGCTTAAGTAGGTCATCCTAGCATTACAGCCAACTCAGTCTCATGGTTTCTTTGTTTAATTAAACACCAGTAACCCATATAGACTTCCCTGGTGGCTTAGACAGTAAAGAATCTGCCTGCAATGCAGGAGACCTGTGTTTGATCGCTGGGTCAGGAAGATCTCTTGGAGAAGAAAATGGCAACCCATTCCAGTATTCTTGCCTGGAGAATTTCATGGACAGAGGAGCCTGGTGGGCTTCAGTGCATGGGGTCCCAAATAATGGGACATGACTGAGTGACTAACACTTTCACATTTTCAATGCCCTGAGAAGGAAATGGCTAACCACCCAAGTATTCTTGTCTGGGAAATCCCAAGGACAGAGGAGCTTAGAGAGCTATAGTCCATAGGATCGCAAGAGTCTGACATGACTTATTGACTAAACAGCAACAATGAGGTTACTATTATTCCTATTGTTTAGGTCACAAAACATTCAGCTTTCCATTTTTTGAGGGGCCAGATCATTAATTGAAGTTGATAACAATATAAGAAGTGGGCATTTGAATCTTACCACTTATTGTGGAAGTTCCTGACATTGTATAGGAGGCAGTGATCAAAACCATCCCCAAGAGAAAGAAATGCAAAAAAGCAAAATGGTTGTCTGAGGAGGCCTTACAAATAGCTGAGAAAAGAAGAGAAGCTAAAGGAAAAGGAGAAAAGGAAATATATACCCATTTGAATATAGAGTTCCAAAGAACAGCAAGGAGAGATAAGAAGCCTTTTCTCAGTGATCAATGCAAAGAAACAGAGGAAAACAACAGAATGGGAAAGGGTAGAGATCTCTTCAAGAAAATCTGAAATACCAAGGGAACATTAATATTAGGTAGTTAGAATAGGAAAAAGGAGTCGAAAATGGCGGCGGTTAAAAGACAAAGAAGGGAAAAGTCCTTGAAAATAGAACAAAGGAGGGCTCGAGGACAGGAGTAAGGACCTCAGGTAAAACATACAGCTCTCCTGGCTAGCCCAATTTACATAGGGCAGGCCCATGGGGAGGAGAAATAACATATAAAAAGAGGAGCGAAAATTGGGCCGGGGACCACTCTTCTCTTTGGGTCTTTTGGTTCGGCATGCCGTCATACCTCTAAGATGTATTTTCCTTTACTTTCTAAGTAAAACTTAGCTGTAACATGGAGCTGTAACACTGGTCTGTCTGAGGGCTGTAACGCTGATCAGTCCCTTGCTTCAAATTTTTGTTGCTACAAGACAGAACTGAGGAAATTACATACTCCCCTTACATCTATCGTGCTGTTTCTTGGATTTAACCTGGCTGAAGCAACCTCAGCTTGGCTCCCTGCAAAGAGGAAGCCAAGCACAGCAGGAGCCCAAGTGGGCGAAAGCTCCTGCATTGGAAGCTGAACGCAAAGAAAACCCAGTGGAGAGGAAATAACAAGAAGCCCAACGTGCTGGAAATGTGGACAGTGAAAAACGAATTCAGCAGAAAGCTCATGGGGCTCAGTCTCAGATTCCAGAAGACCTCTGATTAAGGTAGGAGATCCTCGCTCCTATGGTTGGAAGGACCTATGCCTAACAAAATCTTCATTCCTTTACAATCTATTGTTTCTTGTTTCCTTAAACCCCCGTGAACAGGCGAGCAGCAGTGGGTGCAATTGAGGGACTTTGGCAAGGGCTTCTCCTCAGTATGCCCCAAAGGCTCCATTATCTCCTGGGCCCCAGTAGCTGTTACCCAAGCCGTGGCAGTTCTTCTGTCCTTAATCTTCTTTGTACCAAGGAACAGGCCACTGAAAACAGTGAGCACAGGTCAGGTATTTAGCAGATTTTCTGGCAGGCTATGAAGGGGATTCCCCAGCATGTTTTTCTCACCACTTTTTCCTCCTGTTCTCAGCTCCTCTCTCCTGGAACTTGAGCCTGGCCAAAACCCATGGTGCCTGGCTTCAGAACCTAATGAAACTTAGTCTCTGATGTCTCATTGCAAAAATTCAGTTAGAGACATTGCCATAGGTAAGAGGTGGATTTTTTCAGATTCAGAGAGACCACACTCCACAGGGTGTGGGCCGTCACAGAGGGCAAGTGCTTCGGCCATGGAATGTGGTGTGGGTGAATTCATATGCAAATGAGTGGGGGGATCATCCCAACCACTGGGAAACCACCCACTCCTCCTTCTTTAGATGGTGACTTGGAGCTGTCCTGCCTCCTTTGGATGTGTCATTTAGCTTGCAGATTGGGGATCAAGGTTTAGTTGAATTTAACTTGTCACCTTGGATCCATTTGGTTTTAATTGGTTTATGTTATGCCCTTGGGCTAGCTATGTCATTCTTTCAAAAGTTGTGCCCTGCTCTCTTCCTTCCTGTTTCTTTCTCTTCTCCTGAGCCCTGTCCAGGCCCACAATGTTGCCTCTATAATCTTCTGGAAGGACAACCAGAAAATAGCTGACCCTTGGGAGGGAAATACTGTTTAATATCCAATCCATCTAGATATTCAGGCCTTCATCTACCATTCTACCGCATGTGCAACAGCAGCATCTCTCAGTGGACCCGCTAGTGCGGGTGACAGGCACACAATGTCTGCTAGAAGTCCATCTGTTGGCATCCCTTCAAAGGCAGTTGGGCTTCCAGGGATAATGTTTGCTACTTTGGGAGTTAGCCCTGCAGGCTGTTTGGGCCCAAACCCTTACCACCCTTCTCCTAAAAGTTACAAACTTACCCCTGGATCAAATTTCCACTCCACTTTTATGGAACATCTGGTCTGTTGCTTCTTATGAATTTGTTCTTAAGCCACTTACTAACTCCTACAACCAGGACCCTGCCCCCTGTAGGCAACATTGTTCCACCCTGCTTATTATTAAGATACCTTAATGCTAACAGTGCCAGATAACCCACTCCTTTCTCATTACTTCTGTTATTACCTAATGGGGGTCTATGACAATGAAATGTTTACCATTGGAGACACCCTAACCTGCTCTTATGGAGGACTAGGGGAGGAAATCAGTGACTTACATTCTCTCAGAGCAATAAGAGGATAAGGCTTATGGCTGTTTCAACAGGTTCTCAGTCTCAGAGCATGGCTTGGATTGTTTTACATCATGATATCTATTTCCACTTGTGGTGAACAAACTGGCAATAAATTAAAATTACAACCCCTTAATCCTACCCAGGACTTGTCACTTTGGAGACTTTGGGGAAGCCCAACTCCAGCCCCAGGGTCCCAGGAGGTTGACTTGCCTTGACCTGCCTAGGGATCCGATCCCTGGGAGGTTGTCATGCCTCAGCCTGCTCAGGGATCCATCAGTCCAGGATTCCAGAAAGTCAACCTGCCTTGACCTGCCTAGGGTACTGGTCACAGGGAGGTTTTCACACCTCAAACTGCTCAGGGATCTGCCAGTCCGGGGGATCCCAGGAGGTTGACATGCCTTGACATGCCCAGGGACCCAATTTTTGGGAGGCCAACCTGCCTCGACCTGCCCAGGGATTTGATCTCCAGGAGGCTGTCACACCTCAGCTTACCTGGGGATGCCTGGCTCTCAGGTTTCAACAGTACTGGGTAGGCTAAGCTTCAGAAAGTCTCACCCCTAATGAAGTCCACCTATGGAAATTAAAGGAAGCCTATTACTTGTGGGACTGTGCCCAGTCTCAGCAATAACTCAGGAGCCCAATGAGAACCTCATTGCCCTTCTGGAAAGGCTAAAAAAGGCCCTCTAAAAGTTTACCAATCTGGACTTAGACTATCACCAGAGACAAGTGATTTTAAAGGACAAATTCCTGTCCCAGTGTGCATCAGACATCAGGATAAAGTTACAACAGCTACAGCAGCAGGACCCTGCTGCCTCCAGACAGCCACCAATACCTTTTATAACAGAGAACAAGAAAGGGAGACCAAGGCCCAGGAAAGGGAGAATAGGAAAGACACAAGATATACACAGATGCTGGCATCCTTCCAGAAAAGCAAACCCTGAGTCTTTAAAGGACAAGGCAGGAGCAAATGCCTAATCTGTAGACAGGTGAGGCATTGGGCCAAAGAGTGTCCAAACCATGACAAGTCTCCTAAAACAGCTTGCTACAAGTGTCATCAGTTGGGACACTGGGCCTCAAGGGCCTTGGGATCCAAGAGCCTCAAGGTCAAGTGCCAACCCTTCCCTCACGATGGTTCAACAGGACTGAAGCAGCCCGCTCCAGCCAACCTGCCTGTCACAGATAACCATCACGGGGCTGGAGCCAAGGGTGCAACTGGATGTGGTTGGTAGGTCTGAGAATTTCTTGGTTGACACAGGGGCTACCTACTCTGTCCTGACCTCCTACTCTGGAGCCTTCTCCTCCCAAACCTGTACCATTTTGGGTGCTGCAGCAAAAATAATTACTAAAGATTCACCTGAGCACTTCTTTGTTGCTGAGATGGACAAATATTTTCCCACCAGTTTCTGGTGGTCCCTGAGTGTCCTACTCCCTTATTGGGAAGAGATATACTCACTAAACTATGGACCACCCTTGTGATGGGAAGCTTTTCAGCCCCTAGAGCCCTACAGTTTCTGGTTACTACTGAGATACCCATTATACCTTCTCCAATAGAGAGGGACCAAAAACCATGGGAGAACAAAATTAACCCCCTTAACTCAAGCAACTGCCTTCAGGTTGCGAGACCCAGAAAAAGTATTCCAACTTTATGTCCATGAAAAAGAAGGAAAAGCCTTGAGAATGTTAACTCAAAGGTTGGGATCTGAGCCCCAACCTGTAGCTTACTTATCCAAGAGGCTCGGCCCAACCACCTGAGGTTGGCCTGCCTGCCTTCAAAATCTTGCAGCTATTGGGATCCTGATAGAAGATGCTTTAAAACTCTCTTCTGGGGGCAGACTAACCATTTTCACCAGCCACCAAGTGAAACAACTCCTAAATGAGAGAAGCCATTTATGGATGTCTGATCAAAGAATCCTCAGATATCAAGTAGTGCTGATGGAAAATCCAGGCCTCAGTATATCCCCTTGTGAGGTTCTTAACCCAGCCACCCTCCTGCCTACCCCCAAGGGCTCTCTCCCCTTTCACTCTTGCCTAGAAACTTTGGACCACTGGACAAAACCCCAAGAGGGATTGTCAGAAGATCCTCTGACCAATCCTGAAGAAATCTGGTACACTGATGGAAGCAGCTTTGTCTTGGATGGAAAAAGAAGAGCTGGATATGCAGTAGTCTCCAATTTTGAGACCATAGAGGCTAAGCCTTTGCTCCCAGGTACTTCAGCCCAATTAGCTGAGCTCACAGCCCTGACTTGAGCTTTAGAGCTGGGAAAAGGAAAAGAGTAGCCATTTACACTGACTCCAAGTATGCCTTTCTGGTGCTACATGCACATATTGCTATTTAGAAAGAAAGAGGTCACTTGACCACCCGAGGGTCCCCAGTCAAATATGGTGATCAAATTCTTAGACTCTTGGAGGCAGTCCATCTGCCTGCTGAGGTTTCAGTCTCCCACTGTAAAGGACACCAAAAAGGGAGCACAGAAGTGGCACGAGGGAACCAAGCAGCCGATCAGGCAGCTAATAGAGCAGCATTATGGAACAATGACTTAATAGGGATTGCCACCTTAGTTCCACAGACTAATTTGTCAGAAACTCCTTCATATACCGAAGGTGAGACTCTTAAACCTAAGCGTGAGGGCTTTCAAGATCATATTGGGTGGTTCCATGGGAGGGACTCCTTTTTCTGCCTGAGAATTTCCAATGGAAGTTGGTTAACTCCTTACGTGCCTCCACTCATTTAGGGGGAAAGGGCCTCCAAAGATTACTAGAAAGATCCTTCAGAGGAACAGGCCTCCAGATGACTATAAGGCAAGTGGTCACCTCTTGCCCCACTTGCCAATTAAACAACCCCCAAGCAGCTCAAAAACCTGAGCTGGCCCAGCCTGTCCAATGATGTGGGACCTACCCAGGAGAGGACTGGAAGATGAACTTCATCCAGATGCCAGTTTCTCAAGGGTATAAATACCTATTAGTCATGATAGATACATTCACAGGATGGATTGAAGGTTTTCCCACCTGGACTGAGAAGGCTGAGGAGGTGGTAAAAAAAAACAACAACAAACAAACAACAACAAAACTGTTCCATGAAATCATTCCAAGATTTGGTCTGCCCAGGTCATTACAAAGTGACAATGGAACATCATTTACTTCTAAGGTCACCCAAGGGGTCTCTAAAGCATTGGTCATTACTTATTATCTCCATTGTGCCTGGAGGTCTTAGTCTTCAGGAAAAGTAGAAAGTGCCAACCAATTCTTAAAATCAACAATAGAAAAGATAACCCAGGAGATCTCCCTGGGATGGAAGGAGACTTTACCAATATCTCTCTTCTGCACCCATATTGCCCCTAAAGAACAGGTTGGTCTTAGTCCTTATGAGATGCTATGGGAGACCTTTTTTTTTTTTTTTTAAATGCTGATGACCTCTTCCTAGAGCCAGAGGCTCAGACCTTCCAGTCTTATACAATGGCCATTGGGCAATTCCAACAGGATATATGCTTGTGGGGTGTCAACCAGGATCCAAAAGATTCTAAAGTCATCACTATTTGCTCCAGGAACACAAGTCCTAATTAAAGTCTGGAAAGATGGGTCCCCAAAGGCTTAACTCCAACCCACACAGAAGGGCCCCTACCCTGTAATACTTTCTACTCTCACAGGAGTCAAGATACCAGGACATGACTCCTGGATTCACTACTCATGAGTCAAGCTGTGGAAGAAAACAGAAGAGGACACTCAATACACCTGTGAGCCCCTGGGAGATCTCAGATACCTATTCAAGACTACAAATGGATGCCATTCTAATGAACACCCCCAAAAATAAGTTTCTGGGGATAAGATTTTTCAGGACAGCTCTAAAGAGCCAACACAGCTTGGCAGGGTTTGTACTCCAAAACAGACAAGAGATAGATCTCCTGATCCCTGAACAAGGAGGGACTTGAGCCATCTTGAGTGAAACCTGTGGTTTCTGGGTAAATACCTCTAGCTAAGTTAAAGAAAGTCTCACAGTCCTCAAGAAAAATATTCAGACCCCAGAGGCTCTCAAAGAACAAGCTAGAGAGTTCTTCGGGTGGCTACAATCTCTCTTTGGGAGATCCTCTTGGTGATGGGAAATTTGGAGTTGGCTAATGCCCCTACTAGTCCTTGTCATCACCATATTGATGCTGCTTGTGATTGCTCCATGTAGTATCAATTGTCTAATACATTTTGTCTCTGCCCAGGTCAACAAGCTACAGTTGAACAAGGATATATAAAACTATAGCCAACCACAGAAAAAATATCACTCACCCTTAGATGGACACTGCTACAAGGACTCTGAGGTTTGAGACTAGCAAGAGGAGGAGGCCCAAAGCCCCTTGCCATCCCAGTTCAGCAGGAAGTAGTCAGAGAGACCTCAATGTCCCTATTCCCAAAGATTGGGCCTCCCATCTTTTGAGGGAGTAGGAAAAAGGAGTCCAAAATGGCAGTGGCTAAAAGAAAAAGAAGGGAAAAGTCCACAGAAATAGAACAAAGTAAGGTCTGAGGACCAGAGTGAGGACCTCAGGTAAAACAAACAGCGCTCCTGACCAACCCAATTTACAGAGGGCAGGCCCAGAGGGAGGAGGAAAAACATATAAAAAGAGGAGCCAAAATTGGGCTAGGGGCCTTTCTTCTCTGCGTCTTTTGAGATGGCATGCCGCCATGCCTCGAGGATGTATTTTCCTTTACTTTCTAAATAAAATTGAGTTGAAACACGGAGCTGCGGCACTGGTCCATCCGAGAGCTATAACACTGGTCGTCCAAGGGCTGTAACGTCGGTTTATCCCTCGCTTCAAATTTTTGTTGTGATGAGACAGAACCGAGGAAATTACAAACTCCCCCGACAGTATTTCTAATTTTCTTGAAGAGATCTCTAGTCTTTCTAATTCTATTGTTTTCCTCTACTTCTTTGCATTTATTACTGAGAAAAGGCTTTCTTATCTCTCTTTGTTGTTCTTTGGAACTCTGCATTCAAATGGGTATATCTTTCCTTTTCTCCTTTTCCTTTAGCCTCTCTTCTTTTCTCAGCTATTTGTAAGGCCTCCTCAGACAACCATTTTGCTTCTTTGCATTTCTTTCTCTTGAGGATGGTCTTGATCACTGCCTCCTGTACAATGTCAGGAACTTCCATCCATAGTTCTTCAGGCACTCAGATGAGATCTAATCCCTTGAATCTGTTTGTCACTTCCACTGTATATTTGTAAGGGATTTGATTAGGTCATAACTGAATGGTCTAGTGGTTTTCCCTACTTTCTTCAATTTAAGCCTGAATTTGGCAATAAGGAGTTCATGATCTGAGCCACAGTCAGCTCCCAGTTTTGTTTTTGCTGACTTTCTAGAGCTTCTGAGAGAGTCAGTTTCTAGGTAGGTTGATAAGAAGTCTGGGGTCCCTGAGGAGGAGAGTGGGGTCTGGGGCTTTTCAAGAGTAGATAGGGGTCTGGAGTTCTCAAGGAGGAGAAAATGACAAACTTTTTATTCTATATTTCTTAGTCTTAGTCACATAATACATTTTTTTCTTTAAGCCCAGAGCTGATGATTACACAACAAAACAGCTCAGCTTAAACTCTGTACTAAGGATTCCCTGGCGACTCAGATGGTAAAACATCTACCTATAATGCTGGAGACCTGGGTTCAATCCCTTGGTTGGGAAGATCTCCTGAAGAAGGAAATGGCAACCCACTCTAGTATTCTTGCCTGGAAAATCCTATGGATGGAGGAGCCTGATTACAGTCTACAGATCCCAGTCCATGGGGTCGCAAAGAGTTGGACACGACTGAGCGACTTCACTTTCTTTCAAGGATTGTATAACAACAATGTATCCTGCTGAGGACTATTTCTCCTTGAAAACATTCTGACGAATCCTGTTATCTTAAAATGTATATTATGAGAGTGGGTCTGGTAAGATCTTTCTATTGTTAGTTATAATCCTGTCATCTTAAAAAGTAAATTGTGGGAGTGGATCTAGTAAGATCTTTACAACCCTGAGACATTCTTTTGATTTATTGTAATAACCAATTTAAAAAGTATATAGCTCCTTTGCTAAAACTATCGAGGGGGGCACTCTCTGTCCCCCTTCTGATGTCTGTGTCAGAAGCTCTCTCTGTCCTTTTCATACTTCAATAAAACTCTGATACACATAAGCTCTTGAGTGATCAAGCCTGGCCCCTGGTCCTGAAGCTAAATCTTCTTCTGAGATCACAAATCTGACACTATTCACTGTAAGCTATCACTTCTCCATCTTTGGCTGCAAAGAATATAATCAGTCTGATTTTGGTATTGACCATCTGGTGATGCCCATGTGTAGGGTCTTCTCTTGTGTTGTTGAAAGAGGGTGTTTGCTATGACCAGTGTGCTCTCTTGGCAAAACTCTGTTAGCCTTTGCCCTGCTTCATTTTGCACTCCAAGGCCAAATTTGCCTGTTACTTCAGGTATCTCTTGACTTCCTGCTTTTGCATTCCAGTCCCGTGTGATGTAAAAGACATCTTTTTTGGGTGTTAGCCATCTTTTTTGGGTGAGCCCAATTAGCCAGATGGTGATTGCAGCCATGAAATTAAAAAACGCTTACTCCTTGGAAGGAAAGTTATGACCAACCTAGATAGCATATTCAAAAGCAGAGAGATTACTTTTCCAACAAAGGTCCGTCTAGTCAAGTCTATGGTTTTTCCAGTAGTCATGTATGGATGTGAGAGTTGGACTGTGAAGAAAGCTGAGCGCCAAAGAATTGATGCTTTTGAACTGTGGTGTTGGAGAAGACTCTTGTGAGTCCCTTGGACTGCAAAGAGATCCGACCAGTCCATTCTAAAGGAGATCAGCCCTGGGTGTTCTTTGGAAGGACTGATGCTAAAGCTGAAAGTCCAGTACTTTGGCCACCTCATGTGAAGAGTTGACTCATTGGAAAAGACTCTGATGCTGGGAGGGATTGGGGGCAGGAGGAGAAGGGGACGACAGAGGATGAGATGGCTGGATGATATCACCAACTTGATGGACGTGAGTTTGAGTGAACTCCGGGAGTTGGTGATGGACAGGGAAGCCTGGTGTGGTGTGATTCATGGGGTCGCAGAGTCAGACACGACTGAGCAACTGAACTGAACTGAACTGACTTAACCAGCATAGTCTAAAATATTGGCAAACTGACTTTTATGGATAAAGTTTGCTGATGCCAACTGTAGAGGAAAGGATTACCAAAGTAGAAATGAGCAGACTTTCTGAAAGACTTTTTAATTGCTTCAAGTCACCTTGATTTTTATTTTTTGAGGAAATAAAAATTTCAAAGACATTGGATGTCTTTGGCTTACATAACAGAAGTGTTATTTTTTGTTGTTGTTGTTTGATCATATCTTTAATTGGAGGACAATTGCTTTATAATATTGGTTTCTGCCATACATCACCATGAATCAGCCATAGGTATAACTACATCTCCTCTCTTTTGAATCTCCCTTTCCCACTCCAGTATTCTTGCCTTGCCTGGAGAATCCCAGGGATGGGGGAGCCTGGTGGGCTGCCATCTATGGGGTCACACAGAGTCAGAGATGACTGAAGTGACTTAGCAGCAGCAGCAGACCTCCCAACACATTCACACCCCTCTAGGTTGTCACAGAGCACTGGGTTTGAACTCCATGTCATATAGCAAATTCCCACTGGCTATCTATTTTATGGATGGTAGTGTATATATTCCAATGCTAAAAGCTATTTTCTTAAAAAGCAAAGACATAATCGTGAGCTATCTTCTACGGGGTGGTGCTGAGTAACCATGAATTGTTCATGTACCAGTGGACCTTAGAAGCTATTTAAGCAGGTAATACATGCCTAAACCCAGTGAAAACCATTGACAAGTCTAGAGCAGACAGATTTGGGACTTGGGTAGGTACGTAGGAATGATGAAAGTAGTGGTCAACAGACAGGAACTTGGTTCTGGAGAATCCGGGAATGAATTGGGAACTTCCAAACACTAAATGAATGGGGAAATAAAGATGTCTGCACCAGAAGCAGCTTAAGAAGCTCCTGAATGGGGCATTACACTTATCAAGTTTTTGTTACTTATAGGCTTATACCCCATCCTTCAACAATGTGAGATATGACTGTTGGAAAAAGTTGTGAAAGCCTTTTTTTTAGAATATCCTTGAGGAGTGCTATGCGCTAAGTTGCTTCAGTTGTGCCCACTCTTTGGGACCCTATGGACTGTAGCCTTCCAGGATCCTCTGTCCAGGGCACTCTCCAAGCAAGAATACTGGAGTGGGTTGCCATCCCCTTCTTCAGGGGATCTCCCTGACTCAGGGACTGAACTCATGTCTCTTAAATCTCCTGCATTGTCAGGTGGGTTCTTTAACATTGGCGCCACCTTGGAAGCCCCACCTGAGGAATGAGCAGATAGCATTTTGTCTCACTATAAGAGAAAACAATAATATCTAAACAGGGACACAATATTATTCACATCTGTAAATACAATAACAAGACAACAGGCCAAAATGATGTCACTTACATTAAGCACAAGATCACCAGACTGAGACGTAACTACAGTTTCAGCTCTCCCCAAAATGGAACCTTAAAACAGTCAATCATCAATCTGGAATCATGTAATAAGCAATAGTTAGGTAATCTACTTGAGATCCTTGTCATCCCCTAAAGGAAAATGACCTTGTAATAACTCTTTTTTTTTTGGTCTAGAATAACTTCCTTGTTCCATCTCCCTTCTGTCTATAAAAGTCTTTCATTTTGTACAGCTCCTCAGAACTCCTTTCTATTTGTTAAATTGGATGCTGCCCAATTCATGACTCTTTGAATAAAGCCAGAAATGCTTTTAAAATGTACTCAGTTGAATTTTGTTTTTTAACAACCTCAAATGCTCTGGATGGTTTCAAACCAGATATAAAGATTCTTCATGGAACATCTGAAAAACAGGATTAAAAACCATGGATAAGTATGTTCCAACACGAGAGGGGAGAAGAGTGGTGGAAATTTTCTTTAGAGAGGAGGGAACAGGTTCCCAAAAGGGAACTTTGGGGGATTCAGGTAAAGTGGGAGAATTGCTATAATGGCAAATTATACTGATATAAAGAGCAAAGACAAAATTACAGTCCAGAGAGAAGAGAGAGTAGGAAAACAAGAAGGACTGGCAAGGTAAGAAAGGGGCAAAAATATGAAAGCTAGAGGATAAAGAGAATGGAATGAGGAGTGAAGAACAGATAAGATGGTGTTATCTCATATGAGAGAGCACTCCCTCCATTTTTAAAGACCTGATTTGCCAGGGTTACAAAGGGACATGATAAATTATAATAGACAGTGCTTTTCTTTCAAGGAACTGGCAATCTGGGATTGGGGGTGGTGGAAGAGAAAACATGTACACATAATATTAACTAATACTCCAAGGCGGTAAAAGGAATATAATCCACAGAATCACAGCAGGTGGTTTAGCCCACGCAGATGTGAACTGTAAAACATATTTCTTTTTCATTCCTGAATTCCTTTTTAAAAACCTGATTTCAGTTAAAAAAACTGATGACTGATTTCAGTTAAAAAAAAAAAAAAAAAAAAGGTACCTAGGGCAGTAGTTTCCACTAAGGTTATTCTGAGGTTCAAATCCAAGTGGCATAGATAATAAAAAAGACCATGTATATATTTGCATTTAAAGTTGTATGATTTACATGTTTTTGCTTTTCCACACACATTATGCATATAATTATGTTGACTGTAAGATCTGCCCTTACACATGATATTAAACTTGTAGTAGGCTGGAGGGAATCAGTTCTTACTTTTTATTGCTCTCTTTCTTCTTATGCATCCTCTGTCATTGATCTAGCCATCTCGTGGGAGAAGACAGCTGAGGTGCATAGTGACTGGGTGGCTGAGGGCTAAGTGCTGATAGGGGTTTCAACCAGACCCTAGGTGGGAGAGCACTGGACCCAGGTGATGAGGGCACCATGTTCTCACAAAATCACAGGAGACTATGTATTTGGCATCAGAGAAAGGCTCAATCAACACCTGTAAAAAAATGTGTGAAATAACATTAGTAAAATTAATGATTATTCACATCTATTTTCTTTTCTGACCTATCTGAAAGACATAATCCCTGAGCCACAAAGATGAATACAAATGGTTACCATTTATTGAAAGCTTGTTAGGTACCCGGTATTGTGTTACTTTAGTTTCATTCTATTTTTAAAAAATAATTATTTACTTTATTAAGTAGCTTCTGCTATTTGCACAGTTGAAAAAAAGGAGACTTAGAGAGGTAAATGACTTGCCCAAAGTCACACAACTAGTAAATGTCAGCACAGGGTTTCATTGATCGATTCAAATAATGCTTACTGAGGGCCTCATGTGTGCCAGACACTGGTGAGGCACTATCGGTTGTATTTCAGAGTCATGCTAAGTACTATGCATAATTAGGATAAATATTTTCTGCCTTAAAACTGCTTATTCTTTGGGTGTCTCTCTGGAAAACAGTAGTAGAACCATTCACCCATTCACTGAAGTCGTAAATCCAAAGATCCATCTTAGAGTATACCTACTGCACCAATTTTCATATTTTCTCATATTATCTTGCAGCTTTGTTCCTGGTCTCCATGCCTTTAGAGAACGAGAAGTAGCCAGACATGGTAAGAATGACATTCAGTTCAGTTCAGTCACTCAGTCATGTCCAACTCTTTGTGACCCCATGGACTGCAGCACGCCAGGCCTCCCTGTCCATCACCAACTTCCGGAGTTCACTCAAACTCATGTCCATTGAGTTGGTGATGCCATCCAACCATCTCATACTCTGTCAGCCGCTTCTCCTCCTGCCTTCAATCTTTCCCAGCATCAGGGTCTTTTCAAATGAATCTGTTTTTTGCATCAGGTGGCCAAAGGATGGCATCAGGCATCTTCGTTTCCCAGTGCTTAACACTGAGCTCAGAACAATAAGGATATAATGTTTGTTGAAGAAATCCTTGAATAAGGTTGTTACAAGTGAAATTTTGAAAACAAATCTGTCCATGAGATAAGAACTTATTTAAATATACATATACTCTGAGAAAGTTTTCCTGGGCATAGACCATACGTATTGACATAGCCACATATGGTATTTGTAGATCTGGACAATTTCAAATGAAGTGCCTTTAGTCAGAAATAGATCTGTACTGTAAAGAGCCAATAGATATAGCTTGCTTTATCATATAAGGTAATAATTCTGTATGGATGTGGGGGAGTAACTGTCTTGTTCAAAGTAATCCTAGAAATCAGGCTGAGAGAGTCTTCAGATTTGCTAAGAAATGCAGATCTTACATAGTCCAATAAACCAAATGTTGATTTTTTTGCAATGAGTTCTTGTCATTTTTCAACCACTTCCTCCTCCAATTCCCAATGCAAAATGTACCAGCCACGGTGACTTCAATTCATTTTAATAAAGTTATTTTAGATTGTGTGTCATGGGTGCTCAGTCACTCAGTCCTGTCCGACTCTTCGCAAGCCTATGGACTACAGCCTGCCAGACTCCTCTGTCCATGGGATTCTCAAGCCAAGAATTCTGGAGTGGGTTGCCATTTCCTCCTCCAGGGGATCTTCCTGATCCAGGGATTGAACTTGCATCTCCTACGTCTCCTGCACCGCAGGCGGATTCTTTATCTGAGCCACCTGGGAAGTCCACTAGACTGTGTGTCAGGAGTTTAAAAAAAATTAGTAATACAGAAACAGTGAGGATCAGAAATTACCAAGTAGTGCAGAAGTAGAATTTCTGCCTTCAAGGAGATAAATGAACACATCAGTCCTTTAAAGCTTATAATGTGATTTCATATAAACTATCTCTTATGACCTCATTTTCATAAATATTGTGTCCATTTTACTGAGGAGAAAACTGAAACTCAAAAGTAAATGAATTGCTCAGGATCATACAACTGATGAGGGTTAATACCTAGGACTTCTGATGCCAAATCTTTGCTCCCACATCATGCTGCCAAGTTGCTGTGGAAATTCATTAATTAAGTTTTCAGTAACTCATTAATTAAGAAAATATTTATTGAACACGTAGTCTGTTCTAAACATTTGGGATATGTCACTGAACACAATGAACAAAGATGTCTGCTCTCAAGGCGCTTATGCTCTCAGCTTTCCCTCCATGAGTGGAAAAATCTACCTTTGGATGGGGAGACTGTCTGCTGCACACTAGGCTTTCAGAGTCTTTCCCCTTAAGGACAGTAGCTTACTCCGTGGCTTCTCAGACTGCAAGCATTGGGTTAGCTAGTTTTCATTACATGCTATCAATTTGGCTGCTGCACGTATCAGTCACCACAAAGTTATTTAAGAACACAAGACTGTTTGCCTTTAATTAATTTAAATATAAACACACAATCTTAGGAAAATTAAGTAGACAAAAACATTTTCATGCATCGCTGGCATTTTGCAAACATATACAGTGTAACCTGTTAATTACATTTTCTTGCACAAACCGTTTATCTTTTCAAAGCCTTGCCTAATAACTTGATGCTTCTCACTTACATTTTTAACTGCTTGTGATTCATTTTTCCAGGCTGTTTCTGGAGGGATTGCTATGTCCCAGATGAAAAGGAATATTAGAATAATGTGGTGCAAAAAGCATATAGTGTCTCATTTTAGCCCAAAGACCATGTGGGATTGTTACACTACGTAGGCATAGGACTTAGATAAAACGATGCAATGAATTCTTTCCTAATCGGTGCTCTTTCTTTAGTTTGAAGGACTTAAAAGATCTATAATAGAAATTTCTAAAATTTGATATATACCCTTCATATGTATCAAATGGAATCACCATTCATGCAACTACTGAGATGATAGAAAATACATACATTGCTCTTTGTCTCTAGCACCTAAAACTCTTGTAAATTCTTAAGTGATAAGAGAGCACTAGAAGCACTTTTTGTTCTAATGAAATGATTCTGGGTATACTACTGGATGGGGGCTGTCACCACAAAGGCCATGCCGTGATTGGAAGCTTGGAATTTACAGCTTCTTCTACCCACCCCATACTCTAGAGAGGGGCTGGAAATGGGGTTAATAATTATGTGCACATGAAGAAATCAGCATAAAATCCCAATAATATGGGGCTTGGGGAGATTCCAGGTAGGTGAATACACACACGAACCAGGAAGGTGACTCATCCCAATTCACCAGGGACAGAAGTTCTTGTGTTCAATCCCCATCCCAGACCTTGCAATATTTGGCTGCTCACCTTTGTCCTTTATCATATCCTTTCAGTTCAGTTCAGTTCAGTTCAGTTGCTCAGTTGTGTCCGACTCTTTGCAACCCCATGAATTGCAGCACGCCAGGCCTCCCTGTCCATCCCCAACTCCCGGAGTTCACTCAAACTCATGTCCATCGAATCGGTGATGCCATCCAGCCATCTCATCCTCTGTTGTCCCCTTCTCCTCCTGCCCCCAATCCCTCCCACCATCAGAGTCTATTCCAATGAGTCAACTCTTCGCATGAGGTGGCCAAAGTACTGCAGTTTCAGCTTTAGCATCATTCCTTCCAAAGAAATCCCAGGGTTGATCTCTTTCAGAATGGACTGGTTGGATCTCCTTGCAGTCCAAGGGACTCTCAAGAGTCTTCTCCAACACCACAGTTCAAAAGCATCAATTCTTCGGCGCTCAGCCTTCTTCACAGTCCAACTCTCACCTCCATACATGACCACTGGAAAAACCATAGCCTTGCCAAGACGGACCTTTGTTGGCAAAGTAATGTCTCTGCTTTTGAATATGCTATCTAGGTTGGTCATAACTTTCTTTCCAAGGAGTAAGGGTCTTTTAATTTCATGGCTGCAATCACCATCTGCAGTGATTTTGGAGCCCCCAAAATAAAGTCTGACCCTGTTTCCATTGTTTCCCCATCTATTTCCCATGAAGTGATGGGACCAGATGCCATGATCTTCATTTTCTGAATGTTGAGCTTTAAGCCAACTTTTTCACTCTCCTCTTTCACCTTCATCAAGAGGCTTTTGATTTCCTCTTCACTTTCTGCCATAAGAGTGGTGTTGTCTGCATATCTGAGGTTATTGATATTTCTCCCAGCAATCTTGATTCCAGCTTGTGCTTCTTCCAGCCCAGCATTTCTCATGATGTACTCTGCATATAAGTTAAATAAGCAGGGTGACAATATACAGCCTTGATGTACTCCTTTTCCTATTTGGACCCAGTCTGTTGTTCCATGTCCAGTTCTAACTGTTGCTTCCTGACCTGTGTATAGGTTTCTCAAGAGGCAGGTTAGGTGGTCTGGTAGTCCCATCTCTTTCAGAATTTTCCACAGTTTATTGTGATCTGCACAGTCAAAGGCTTTGGCATAGTCAATAAAGCAGAAATAGATGTTTTTCTGGAACTCTCTTGCTTTTTCGATGATCCAGTGGATGTTGGCAATTTGATCTCTGGTTCCTCTGCCTTTTCTAAAACCAGCTTGAACATCTGGAAGTTCATGGTTCACATATTGCTGAAGCCTGGCTTGGAGAATTTTGAGCATTACTTTACTAGCGTGTGAGATGAGTGCAATTGTGCAGTAGTTTGAGTATTCTTTGGCATTTCCTTTCTTTGGGATTGGAATGAAAACTGACCTTTTCCAGCCCTGTGGCCAATGCTGAGTTTTCCAAATTTGCTGGCATATTGAGTGCATCACTTTCACAGCATCATCTTTCAGGATTTGAAATAGCTCAACTGGAATTGCATCACCTCCACTAGTATCTGCTGAACATAAGCAAGTGTTTTCTTGAGTTCTGTGAGCCACTCTAGCAAATAATTGAATCTAAGAGGAGGAGGTCATGGGAAACTCCAATTTGTAGCCAAGTTGGACAAAAGTTGTGCGTAACTCATGGGTCTAATACTTGTGATTGGCATCTGAAGTGGGGGGCAGCCTTGTGAGACTTCACTTGTGGGATCTGATGCTATCTCCAGGTAGTTAGTGTCATAACTGAGTTAAATTGTAGGATATCCAGCCACATCAGAGAAAGGTTTGGTGGTGGAAAATCTCCCACGCATTTGGTAGAAATGTCAGAAGTGAAGTGTTCAAGAGGAGAAATGTAAGATTTTTCAATACACACCCCAAAACTGGATCCAGGACTCACTGTCACTGTGTCTTTTTCCCTTCCCCCAGTACCATCAGTGACGAACATTGGCTCAGTTCTGGTCATTAGTCATTTAAACGTACTGCCATCTCTCCATTCCATTCAAACTTTCATCTTCTGTTTCAATGATTACATTAGAGTCCACACTCTAAGATCCACCACAGAAAATAGGTGTGTAATAAGGAGTTCACCCAAATCTCCAGCCATATCAAGTTAGTTGCAGTTTCCTACGGGTCCCATTTCTTCAGATCTACATGGCTTTGCTTATCCTGCTTTCTCTTTCCATAAAGCTCTTTCCTTTTAATGTTCTTAAAATTCCTTGTTTTTCACACTCTGATCAGACATCCTTTCTCTGCCAAATGAACGTTTGTCCTCCTTCTCACATTCTCCTTTGTGTCTTCACCTGGTTTAGGTAGAAATGGCTTCTCTCCTTTGTCCCCTCTGTACCCAGTGCAGCAACTAACGTCCTACTAGTCATCTTTCCCTGCGGGCCTGTCTCTCTCCTACACTGTTTGTGCTCTGATAGTAGGCCTGAGGCATGTATTTCTCGAGCCCCTAGTAGAGTGACAATCTATGAACTCAGGGAATCCTATTGGATGAATAAATAGACATCTTCAAACTTCATGCTCACCTGTAGTATATCCCTGAAGTAGCGCCCTTAAAAAAGTTTGTAGGGTTCTGTTCCTGGAAAGTGGTTAGATGGGCTAAATTTTTTGCTTATTTTTTTCCATTATATTGCTCTCCTTCCTCCCCAAATAGGTATAACATTTCTATCCAAATAACATTTGTCATGCATGCGTGCTAAGTTGCTTCAGTCTTGTCTGACTCTTTGTGACCCCATGGACTGTAGCCCACCAGGATCCTCTGTCTTTGGGATTCTCTAGGCAAGAATACTGGAGTGGGTTGCCATGCCTTCCTCCAGGGGATATTCCCAACCCAGGGATGGAACCCACGTCTCTTATATCTCCTGCTTTGGCAGACAGGTTCTTTGCTACTAGTGCCACCTGGGAAGCCCGACATTTGCTATATCTTAGCCAAATAAGTATTGTAGAACTTTCAGCAGTGGAAGTGGTTCTGCTACTCCTGGATGTTTTCTTGCAACTAGTTACACTGGTACCAGCTGGTGGTAAATGTCTTGGTCACAGTGTCAAAACCATAAGCCATATGCTATGCCTGCAAACCACATGGGGTTTCTTAATCATTTCTCTTGTATACTTTCAAGAATAAAGTTTCTTAAATGATTTTGTGTGTGTGCATTATTTATGCTGTCATGCATCCCATAAAAAGTCAGAGGACTTGAACTTGCTAGCATTACTGATATGTGCAATAAGTTCACCTTTGTTGTGTCATGTATGCTGGTCTAAGGCACATAGCAAAGTTTTGAAACATAAAATATAAATCTGATCAGAATGGGTGAATTTGATCATTCTTAACAGGCAAAGTACACTTGTTCACCCAGCAGAGCCCTTGAAAAATATGATATTTGGTAATAACATGGAAATTGATTTATATTAATTCTTTAATAGAAAAAATCTAGGGATAGTTTTGGGAGAAGGCAATGGCACCCCACTCCAGTACTCTTGCCTGGAAAATCCCATGGACGGAGGAGCCTGTGGGCTGCCATCTATGGGGTCGCACAGAGTCAGACACGACTGACGTGACTTAGCAGCAGCAGCAGGGATAGTTTTACTATTCAAATTTATGACTCAAACCAGGCACAAACATCTGCTATTAATGATTTCTTTAATATCTGCTAGATATTTCTAAGTAGCTGACAAAAGCAGTTACCAAAAAGTTGAAGAAAAAAATATAAGAAAAATCAAATTTATAATAGAGAGATTCTTTCATTTTTACCTAAGAGCTGTCTTCTTTGGGAGCATCCTTTGAGAACTATGAAAATTAACCACCCTTTTGGTGCAAACACTTAAATATCAAAAAATTTGATATACCATACTACACCCTGAGAAAAATTAAGATTAGGTTGTGTCTATCTTGGCTCTTCTGGTTTTCTCTGCCAGGCTGCTCTTTAGCACCAATCCCTCCCCATGAATGTTCTGACTGTTGTCTTTTCTTCATCACTTCATCCTATTCCTTTATAACCACAGTGGCTTTTACATTCTATTAGAGTTGTATTTTTATAAATGATTCCCCAGCTAGACTATGAGCTCACGGTGGACAGTACTCACATGAGTACATTTGCACATAGCACAGGATCTGAGCTAGATCTGGTATTTTAGAAAAAATGGTACTGATGAGCCTATTTGCAGGGCAGAAATACAGATGCAGACATAGAGAAAGGATTTTTGGACACAGTGAGGGGAAGAGAGGGTGGGATGAATTGAGATGATAGCATTGTCGTGTATTTATAAAGTATCATGTGTAAAATAGATGGCTAGTGGGAATTTGCTGTGTAACACAGGGAGCCCAGCTTGACTGTTCTGTGATGACTTAGAGGGGTAGAATGGTGCGGGTGGTTGGGAGGGAGGCTCGAAAGGAAGGGGATATCTATCTATCTATATATATATATATACACACATATATATATATATATATATATTTATACACACACACTTATGGCTGATTTGCACTGCTGTATGGTAGAAACCAACACAACATTCTAAAGCAATTATCCTCCAGTTAAAAATTAAAATTAAAAAAAAGACTTCATCAATCAATAAATGAATCCTAATATCCTCGTTATTAGTTATAGAAAATCTGTGGTCTCTGTTTATGAACCTGATCAACGTTCACTCTTATAACAGTTTTTATCATAGAATTTAGCACATTGAGTTACTTCAATATTAGAGAACTGCCTTTTCTCCACAGTTGCTACCTTACCTGGGAAGGGAGCACGTTCACTCGTTGGCCTCTGAAATTTCTCTGCCCCTCAGTCTCTTGGACCACTGGCTTTGCTGTCTATGAGATGAGCACAAGCAGATGTGTAGCTTCATAGTTAGACATGCATATTGTGATGTCAGGTAGGGTTACATCGCAGCTCTGCCTCTTCCTAATTGAGTGATCTCAGTGATCTACCAGATCTTTGTGGTAGATCCTGCCATTGACCAGGAACTTAAAGATGTTAGTTTTGCCCTCATGTGTGCTTGTGTTTTCTCATCTTCAAAACAGTATGATTGGATTTTCCTTATAGGACTGTTGGAAACACTAAATAATAGGATGTGTAGGTTTCATAGAATAGGATCTGACTTATGGCAAGTGTTTCCTAAATGTTATTGTTGTGATTCCATATTTAAATGGTAGAAAGGGTTTTACAAGCCAGTTCTTGCTGATAGGAAGAACATCTTACAAATTAGGGAGTGAGATGAAAGCAGTTCTCCAATTAAATGAACATAAATTCTCTGGAACTTCCTATAATGCTGTTAAAGATACTTCTAGCTACTGCAGCTTAAGGTTTTTCTGTTTTATCATTTTATCGTGTTATATAGACCCTTCCTATTTTAATTATGTTCCCTGGACTAGCAGTACTAATATCACTCAGGGGCTTGTTAGACACATAGAATTTCAGGATCCACAGAAATCCTACTAAATTAGAATCTGAATTTTAATAAAAACCCTATATGATTTTTATGCATAATAAAGCTTGAGAAGCACTGACATAGACTATACTGCAGTCTCCTCATTTAAAAAAAAATGAGAATAATCAAAGTACCTATCTCATAGGTTTGTTGTGAGAGTAAATGTGCTAATCTATGTACAGCATGTTGAACAGTGTCTAACACAGAGCAAATGCTAAATACGTCTTCATATATATGGAGTGTTGATAAAAATGGTATGGCATTTACTTCTGTCTTTTAAATGGTCACAGAAAACACATGCCAAATATTGTGTTCAGTTTTGAAGTGAAATGAAATGAAGTTGCTCAGTTGTGTCTGACTTTGTGGCTCCATGGACTATACCTGCCAAGCTCCTCCGTCCACGGGATTTTCCAGGCAAGAATACTGGAGTGGGTTTCCATTTCCTTCCCCAAGGTATCATAATTTATATAAACATTGGAAAACCATAATATATTAAAAAAGAGTGATCAGAGTGTTGAGGAGAACAGAACTCCATTACTAGAAGAATGGTTAGAGAAACTAGGAATAGTCAGGCTAGAGAAGAACACACCTGTGGGAGATAACTGCCTTTAACTGCCATTAGAAGATTCAGATTTATCTTTGTGACTCCAGATGGTAAAATAAGAACATATGCATAGAAGTGATAGAGATCTGATTCAAAATAAGGAACAGATCTAATTTCCTTAGAGTCAGATCTGCTCAAAGTGGAATGGAATTTCTTGCCAGAGAGTGGGTTCTCCACACTGTGATGACTGATGTTCATTTTTCTGGGACAGCAAAAGAGATTCATACAAGCGATGGTTTCTGAGGTGACTTCCAAATCTAACATACCTGGTTTTATGAACACTATCACTGAAGAGGCAGTTAGTCTTCATCAGAATTTTAGAAACTCCCAACACTTTTGGTGTTTAGGAAAGTTACAGCAATTGACTTTGACAATCTGTTATGTAGCTAAATTCCTGTACATTCTTTCTTTCTTTCTAAATAGTTCCTTGTCCTTCTTTCCCACATTTTGAAAGCAAGAAGAAAAGGACAGTAAATTTAGGTCTTTCTATAACCAGTGTACAAACTGTCTTCCACTAAGTTGAACCTCTTGAACTCTTAAAGGAAAATAAAACTACAGCATCTCCCTTTAGTCTTCTAGGTATTTTCTTCTTGAAATTACGGTACACTGAATAGGACTTCCTTTGCCAAAGGCATAGGAAATTTGTATGCAAGGATTACATATTTCTACAGTAAGAATTTAGAAGGAGTATTCTAAGAAGATCCTGGACCTACTTGAAACAATCTATTTTAAAACCAATGTAAACAAATGTTATAACTGGAAGTTTCCTGATCAACTAAGCAAGAGGTTCAAAACCCATCAAGGCTCATTGCATCACCATATTATTGTATCACTGCTTCCACCAAAAGGGGTAAACACAAGAAAAATTCCAGGCACCAAAGCAAGACCATAGAGATAATACAAGTTGGACTAGCTCAAATGATAAAATCAAATTCCTTAATCTAACCTATACTAGGGTGAAGAACTATAACAGAATGATTGACTAGTCTTTCACAAGCAACAATTCGTCTTGAGAAGCCGGTAGAGGAAAGGGCAAAATGGGATGTTAAATGAAAACTTACTGGCAATCCACCATATGCCAGATATTCATGCACACTTTTTCACTTAAGTCTCTCACTTACACTAGGAGGAAGGCTGAGGTATTCTCATTTTCTAGATGAGGCTAGGAGAGGTTGAGCTAGTTACTCAGTCACACAACTAATTAATGGCTGAACTGGTATTTTATATTCTATGTTTTGATTTCCAATGTAGCTTCTTGCTAATTATACCTGTAATGATGGAATTTACTTTATTTCTGAGATTCATCAGCAAACAGAAAGGTAGAATCTCTTCTAAGAAAGTTCTCACTGTCAGTTACTTCAATAACTTGACAGACAGTGCTCCAGGTGGATAATGACAAACATGAAATTTTTGAGTGGGAAGAAGGCAGCTTTTTAAATGCATGTGTGTCTCAGAGCATTTTCAGTGCTTCCAGTCAGACTTACCCTTACAGATTTACCTTTACTCTTTGAAGACTACATTTTGCTGAGGAAACCAGCTAACCAACATCTGTGTACTCTTTATGCAGGGCAAAGTATGTGGGACGGGGGTTCAAGATTCAGAGATTGCGGTGTTGGAATGATTACCATTTCTTGTCAGCAGAAGGCAAAGAATTGAGGTTGGCTCTGATAGAAGTGTCAATAGTTAAAGCTATAATCACAACCTCAGGAGAGATCAATGCCTACTGTACAAGAGGATTTAAAAATCCAATAAATAAAGCTAAATAGAGCTGCTGTATGGAACGGTGGCATAAAGCCATGGTTTACTGGCAACATGGAACATTATTGCATAATATGCTGTATCAGGCATTGTGAAGCCCAGCCTGCGATAGCCAGAGAGAGGTTGTGAAGTGATTGACCAAGTTATATGATTTGCAGGTGTTTTTGTGTACCCTTTCACTGGTTGGTAATTTATTCAGGAGGTGGCAAAGGCTTAAACCCAGATTGGCAATTATGTTACTGATTTTGAGTTTGGAAAGAAGCAAGGAAGGGTGTCAAAGCATGGTCTGGAATCCATAGGTGGCTTCCAATTTGTCTATAAGAAGGCAATTGAAAGGAAAGCTCAGAAGACATCTTAAATCACATTTGTGTAATCATATTTAATGGACAGGTGGCTCATTGTAGAATTTATTTAAAGCGAGGCTCTATGTGTGCATATGTGTGTGTAATTCCTCAAAAACACACAGGCATTATTGAAAATGATGGCATGTAGTCATTCTGGGCTCTAGCTGGCATGCAAGAAATAACAACGGCAGAGCTGTTGCCTCCTTCGTTGCCTCAAAAGAGGAAGAAATGAGTTTCTGTTGTTAAAGCCACTCCTGTTGTCACAATTTGTTTCTTTCTCTTCCTTTCTCTTTCTTTTTTTCTTGCTGCCCTTTATATAAAGCTACGTTTTAATTTTAAAAAAGCAAAATAAAATAGAGAGTTATTTTAGGACAAAATATTAAATATGAGAGTGATTTGGAGCTCTGAGTTTGTTTTTAAAATTAAATAGAGAGTCAGCATGTGGTTATTGTAAATAGGCAAAGCTTTAGCTCTCCCTACAGGCTTTTGTTACAGTAGCTGTCTAAAAGCAAGTGGAGATCAGAGCTGAAAATCATCCCGAAGTATTCATCAAAGAGAGTGATTTCCTTTGTGCAAGACGAAGTCACCAGCTGTTACCTGGGTCGGCAGTGAGATCGTGCAAATTCCTGCTGCCAATGACACTTCATCACATCAGTGAGGCTACTGAATTTTTCTTTCTTTCTATTTTTTTTTTTTTTTAGCAGTTCTCAGCTCTTCACTGGAAAAAAGAGTTGGAGATTAATAATAAAAATCACAACCATAACAACAACAGAACAATCACAGAAAAGGCAGGCAGAAAAGCCGATCGGGCCTTTCAGGGTGTCACATTCTCTCTGGAGCATGGCTTTGGAGACCAAGGTTTGCACTAGAGCTGCTGGTTCTGGATTTGCACTCAATATCAACTCCAGATGGGAACAATTATCTATTAGCATAAGCCCTGGTTAAAAAACAAACAGGCAGCAAAATTTCTTAATACCAAAAAATAAAAACCAGTTTATAAATATACTTTAGGTCACACCCCCAAACCCAAAGGGGAAATAATCTAGATGTTCTTCAGTGTTGCACTGAATCAGTTACCACCATCATCATTAATAATCAATAATTATTATTGTAGTAGACTCTCCTTTATTCATTAACTGCTGTTAGCTATACATTCTGCTGAATTATATTATTTAGTCCTCACAATGCTGCAAACATGGAGATACGCTTATTCTTTTTCATGGAGAAACAAACTGATTCAGAAGGTAGACTTGGCCAAGGTCACCCAACTAACCCACTGCAGTTCAGTTCAATTAAGTTGCTCAGTTGTGTCTGACTCTTTGAGACCCCATGGACTGCAACACAACAGGCTTCCCTGTCCATCACGAACTCCCAGTGCTTGCTCAAACTCATGTTCATCGAGTTGGTGATGCCATCCACCCATTTCATCCTCGGTCATCCTCTTCTCCTCTTGCCTTCAAATTTTCTCAGCATCAGGGTCTTTTCCAATGAGTCAATTCTTTGCATCCAAAGACAAAGTCATTGGTCAAAGTATTGGAGCTTCAGCTTCTGCATCAGTCCTTCCAGTGAATATTCAGGAATGGATTCCTTTAGGATTGACTGGTTTGATCTCCTTGCAGTCCAGGCAGGGCTCAAACCCAGGACTGTCTGACTATAGAACCAAGACAACTCTGCTCTACTGGGCTGCCTTTGTTAACCACAATGTTATACTGCACTGGTTTTGTTTTTAAAGGCAATACTTCTAGATATGGCCTAACAGCAACAATCCATTCAAACATTATTACTTTTTAACAAGCACACTTAGCATTTATGACATGCTAGAAATGGGCAGTGGAGAAGGCAATGGCAACCCACTCCAGTGTTCTTGCCTGGAGAATTCCAGGGACGGGGGAGCCTGGTGGGCTGCCGTCCATGGGGTCCCACAGAGTCAGACATGACTGAAGTGACTTAGCAGCAGCAGCAGAAACAGGCAAAGTATTTAACAGATACATAAAAATTGCTAAGAGGAATCTGGCAAGGAGAAAGTTAAGACATAGGACCTCAGAATATGGGCAAATCAGATAAAGAAAGAAGTCTAAAGAAGGTGAAGTAAAGTAAGTTATTGAATCACACAGACTGTCCTGGCTAACAAACCCACTGAGTAAGCCAAGAAAAATAAAAGGTATCATTATACAGGAGTGGATATGGGGTTAGATTGAAATGATGAATAACAGGAAAGAGACAAGGATGGATTTTTTTCAGCATTTTAAGAGTTAGAAATTAGGGACAGGACCCAACATTCCAGCATTCACTTGTCTCATAAACATTACTTGAGTGCCAGGGATAAAATTAGTAAATGTTTCATGCCTCCTGGTGCTAAAGATTGAGGAAGGAAAACAGACCTATAAGCAATAAAATGTCATGAGCATTCTGATAGAAGTTGTGTAAGACACAGTGTAGCCAAGAGGAAAGAATAGTTAAAATTCTAGAGAAGAGAATGTGAATTGAGGTTTCATAAAAGAGGAAACAATTTAATAGAATCTTGAAAGATAAAGAAAATTTTGCCAAGTAAACTGGGATAGTGAGAGGGGGGAGAGAAAAATATTTAGGTGAAGAAACAAGACATGTGAGATCGTAAAGACATGAGTCCTTGGGGGAATCTGTGGGTAGTTTTTTGAATCGTTGGAAGAAGTTTTAGGATTCAAGGGGCCCGTGCAGAAATGTAAGCCTACAGAAGTAAGCAAGGTCATAGGGGTTTCACATGGGGAGGTAAGAAGTTTGGACTCTATTCTCCTGGTACTGAGTAGTCACAAAGAATACTACAGCAGTGCTAAGTGCTCAGTCATGTCCAACTCTTTGCGACCCCATGGACTGTAGCCCACCAGGATCCTCTGCCCATGGGATTTTCCAGGCAAGAATACTGAAGTGGGTTGCCATTTCCTACTCTAGGGGATCTTCCCGACCCAGGAATCAAAAGAATGAAAGATATTAATTTTTTAGAAATCACTCTTGTAGCTGTATGGTAGGTAAATAGGGGGTTAAAGCTGGAAGCAGGGAGACAAGGCAATGGATGGATAATGAATGGTTGCAACAGGGAGAGAAACAAGTGGATTCATGCAAGAGACAGAGCAAATAGGATCTATGCCTGATGAGCTGCTGGAAGTGACTACACTGCATTCTGAAATGAAAAAATGGATTTTGGAATTGTGCATGAAAGAATGACCCTGCTACTGCCCTGCGGAAAAATAACTGCATAATTTCAAACACATGCTATTTTTCAACTTTTGCACTTTCAGTGGTTAATACAGCTCTTGACTTAAAATATTCCTATTTCTTCAAATCTATCATGTCATAAAACCAGAACTTTAATGCTTAAACAGACTTTAGCAGTTCTGTAGTTCTAAGCAGTCCCTTTCTCCTCACTGTCCCATCAGGTAGGTAAATAACTGAAAGACAAAATAGTAAATTTGAAGCAGGGCTGTGACTAGAACCAGACAACACCTAGGCCATTGCATTCAATGCTCCTTAACCAAGGACAATTTTGGGTTCAATTCCAGGAAAGATTATGTCTGTTCAGATAATTTTTATCTTTCCACTTTACCTATGCTGCCAGAAACTGTACATCCAAACTTAACTATTCAAGTATTATAATTTGCTCAACTCAAATGATTTAAAGCCCCTCTTCTTCCTTCTTCTCATAGAGCTTTCTCACAGAAGGAGGAAGGAGGAGGAGGAGGGCTGTTTTAGCCCTGAATACCTTATCTTGTATTACTTTTAAACTGCCCTCATGTCTGCCTTTATGTCCTTTTGGCTACTGGTGAGAATGTATACATATAAACAGATTTATCAACAATTAGTTTCCTTCTAAGCAGGGATACAACTCTGTAATTCCTATCAATGATCAATGTTGGAATCATTATGAGATTTTTTGTAAACTTGGAATATAAAAATTTCAGGGGCCTTTTCCACGAGCAGCAGAAAATGCCTATTTAGGATAAAGAATTGGAAACATCCTTGGAACTTTGGACGGAAAAGCTCTCTCAGCGCTGTGTTTGCCTTTGTTTGAAATGCCACCAGGCAAGCCTCTTCATACTAATGGCACTTGCTACATATTTTGTTATCCCAGCTTCTGTAGTCTCCCGCAGAGCCTTTACTTAAAGATTACCTTGATAATTCAGTCATGCTTCCTTCTCTCCACCTCCAGTTCAAATATTTTTACTTGGATTCAATTAAAAAATCAGAGGAAATTGTGTGAAAGCATATAAATCTAGTCTTTAAATTATACAAACTTTAAAAGATCTAACAATACAAGTATAGGAAAAGCATAGGGATTCTAGCTAGAACGAAGGCAAAAGGAAATCTGTCTTACCACGATGGGATAAATGTGTGTCTTATCTGCTGGAGGCACATGGGAACTTTCTTGTAATATGTTAGTTATATGGCTGAATTCTGCAGTTAAGATTGCGACATATCTGTACGCTAAGTCGCTTCAGTCATGTCTCTTTTCCACCCCATGGACTGTAGCCCTCCAGGCGCCTCTGTCCTTGGGATTCTCCAGGCAAGGATACTGGAGTGGGCTGCCATGTCCTCCTGCAGGGGATCTTCCCAACCCAGGGATAGAACGCGTGTCTCCTACGTCTGCTGCATTGGCTCTGGGTTCTTTATCACTAGTGCTACCTGGGATGCCCTAAGATTGGTAAGTTGTCTCTTTGTTGGTAGATGGGATGGGTGGGTGGGAAGCGAGCTCCATTGCAGGTTTAACAAGGTATACGTTAGAAGGGATGGGCTATTTTCAGTGAATGTCATCAAAAAGGTGTGTGAAGAAACAGGCCTATGACACCCACAGAAAATATATAATGAATGAACAGCTTTATAAATGATATCATAAGGTGAGAGTTTTTAATATACCAACAGTCAGGACCTGGGGTCTAACATGCCTGGGTGTATTTATGGTGGCAATGGAAAGGGATGTTTGAAATTATAACTAATTCTGGGACAGAAGATGATTGTAACCATAGTAAATATTAGTAGATTTTTGAAGTACAATGACTAACTGGAAATTGAATTCACTGTCTGGCATGCTTACTGTTTGAGTGGTAGTGTGGGTGAGTCACTCAGTCATGACCGACTCTGCGACCCCATGGACTGTGAACTTTAAATTAAGTGGAAAGTTTAACTTCATACCTTTAGTACATTTTCAACTTTTTCTGATTGTGAACAATAGCACTAAATACTTTTAATTTTAACCACTCACTAAACACACACACACATATACATGTAAAAAGTGAAACAAAATTTCAGGAAAAAACTACTCTTGTAAAATGTAATATATTTGGATTCTTTTTTATTCTATGCTTTTTTATCTATCATTCTATCATTTTTGTTAGGATCCTGGTGTGAGTCTCTAAACAGATTCCAAGACCCACTAACAGGCTGCCACTAGCAGTTTGAAAATCACTGCTTAAGATGACTACTGTAAAATCAGTAAACTCGACTTAAACCAGAGAATCCATCGATCTAGAAGGTAGAAAACTAAACAGAAGTAGGATGACTTCACTGGATTGTATGAAAGCAGAAGCAAAGAAGTGTTCAATGTTGAGAAATTGCAGAGGATAAATTCTTAGTGGGAGATTTATTAACTTTATGGTCCAAGAACCATCACTCTTAGAGTCAGTATTCTACTTGGTGGTAGAAAACCCAGAGAGAGGAGAAATACAATGTTATTTTTCTAATAAGATATTGAATGTCTATTAATATGATTTTCTCTTGCAATTATAATCTGTTGTAAGCCAGCACTGCAGGGACAGAGTAAAATTCTCTCTTGTGCAATGCCTGGCATCCTGTTGGCAGCCAGCATATGTTTATTATCGGTAATAACAATAATAACACTAATAATGATAACAATGATTAGAATCTTTTGCAGTCACATCCAAGGCTAGGATTATAAGTACTCTTTTTCTTTAGCTTCTGTTTTTACTCCCCATGGTTTATACTTCTTCCAATCTTGAAAATACACTCCCTACTCCCCTTCTAATTGAGTCTATTTGGCAAACGTTAATGTTTCTGTGTGGTTTTTTTTTTCCTCATGGACCCCCAAACTAAATGCCTTGGCATTTATCTGCTTGTTCATCTTACCAGAATCACCGATGAGGTCAACATAGCTGGGGCGGGGAGGTTCAATTGTTAACTATTGCTTCAGAAGCCATGGAGAGAGCACAGACTCATGTAGACTATCACTTTATAGACATATTTGTGTACATATGTATGTTTCCATAACAACAGCACACTTCACCTTAATTTTCCCAAATTCTCAGTGACGAGTTTAATTTTAAAATTAAAAAATAGAAGCAAACTCCAAAAGTTGTTTTTGTTTTTTTTTTAAATCAGTGTGTGCTTTCTTACCAGACTCTATCAAATTTTGTAATTTCAAATTGAGGCTCTAACTCTACAGTGATGTAAATATAAGTGAGACTGAGAGAAGTAACTACCTACCAGCTGGAGGGCAGGGGTGCCCAAGGATGAATGTGAGAGCAGGAGAGGGAAGAGAAACCATGGTGATAAAGTGAGAGACAGTCACGGGAAGCAGAAGACAGAAGGAGGCAGATTCCAAAGTAGCCACAGTAATAGGGAGATGATTCAAGTCTAACCCAGGGAGAAGGTAGAGAATAGAAGTGGACAAGAATGGGCTCTGGTAATGTGAAGGGGAATTACATGTAGGGAGGAAAGAAAAGAGAAAGAGGAGCAAGGGGGCTTTCTAGTCTTGCCAGTCTAGAGAGGAATTTTAAGCTGACATCATCTTTCATAACTGGAGCATTGAATTAGCAAATATTTACTTGCTTTAATTCAATTTTTTTCCTCTTGCATTAATCATACATATAAAATAATTTCTATTTCCTTACCTAAGTAAATATGTTGTGCTTTAAGAAATTTCTCACAGTCTAGCATTAGGCTCAATGCTGCCATGCACTGCCAAGTAGTATTGTAAAATAAAACTTATTCTTAATTATTTCTATTAACTATGGCTTCACCTCTTAGTTGGTATCACATTCAATTGAGTCAGTTATTGAGTGGAAGGAACACACTTCTTATTTACACTTGTATAACCTGGGAGTTATGATTCAAGCCACTACATGAGTTAGAGGCAGTTAGGACAGCATGGTTCCCACATTGCCTTGATCACTGGTTAGTTATAGTACTTTCAACAGTTCCCTCGTTTGAACAATGAAAGTAATAATACCTGCCTTATAGGGTTACTTTGGGGATTAAAATGCAATAGTGAATGAAAAGCACTTAATACAACTTAGCACCTTTTAAATGGCTAGCAAACTGCTATTGTTATTATATATTCCTTAGAAGACTGTGTTGTTGTTCAGTCACCAAATCGTGTCTGACTCTTCAAGACCCCAGTGGATTGCAGCATTCCAGGCTTCTCTGTCCCTCACCATCTCCCAGAGTTTGGCCAAGTTCACGTCCATTGCATCAGTGATGCCATCCAACCGTCTCATCCTCTGTTGCTCTCTTCTCCTTCTGCCTTCAATCTTTCCCAGCATCGGATCTTTTCCAATGAGTCTGATCTTCACATCAGGCAGCAAAAGTATTGGAACTTGAGCTTCAGCATCAGTCCTTCCAATGAATATTCAGGATTGATTTCCTGGGTTTCATGTTTATATAGAAAAATGCAGGTAGGAGATTAGGATTCATTTTACTTTTTGTGTCAAGTAGCATCATATACATTTGCATGTCATGGACCTGTCTCAGGTACCCAATAAAGAGGGTTGAAGGGGATACAGGAAGAGAGCAGTCACTGATCACAGGCAACATCTACATCTTCTGTTTTCTTAGACCTGTGGATATGAAAAGCAGTGTTAAACACTGTGACATCTATGGCTCTTTATGTTAAATAAACCAAGGCCTCCCATAAATTAAAATGAATTTCTCATGCAGCATGACACAGGGTTATCCAATTTGCCAGAGAGGTGCAACTGAGACTCTTTTATAAGGGGAAAGTGCAGGTAGGCTATGTTTAAAGCGGCAAGTACCACGTCAAGAAAATAAAAGCCCCTCTCAGTTTAGTCAATGCATTTGCTTAGGCCCTAACAAACTAAGAATGGAGAAAGGTTAATTGACAAAATGATACTTGTCTAATGCTGTCCTGGGTGTTGCGCTCAGGCAGATGTGTGAGACAGGGATCCTGCTGTGCTGACAAGGATGATTACTGTAACTGACTTGTCGCCCTCAAGGGTGCATAGCTTCTAGAAGGTTTTCACCCCGGAATCTCGCTGTTGTGTTAAAGCCTATCCAAGGAGTGTTGTAAAACCAGAAAGCCAAAGGACAGCATAGTTTACACTTAATTTAAGTGTGTTGAGGCAACGCCATAGATTGACACTGGCCCATTAAATGCTGTGGTGGAAATTTTGCTTTTTATTTGCAACTTATACTTATTGAGCGCTTAGCCATGTGCAAGGCAGCATGTTAAGAACTCCATAGATTTTGTATCTCATTCTATTCCCACAGTCATTCATTGAGGTAGATATCAACCTCCTACAGATACAAACAGAGAAACTGAGGCATCCTAGCAATGTCATTACCTTGCACTTTCAGTTTTCCAAAGCACTTAATATCAATATATTAATTCAACATCTCTTTGCCATGGAAGGTTGAGTCATCTACTGACAAAACAATGGTCATAGACTGTGACACAGCTCAGAAAGCAGAAAATGATTTCTGAAACTTGTTTTGATTATGTGTGTGTGTGTGTAGGATGTCCCTGGTGGCTCAGATGGTAGGGAATCTACCTGCAATGCAGGAGACCTAGGTTCAACCCCTGGTTTGGGAAAATTCCCTGGAAAAGGGAATGGCAACCTGCTTCAGTATTCTTGCCTGGAGAATTCTATGGACAAAGGTGCCTGGAGAGTACAGTCCATGGGGACTAACAGGGACTAACACTTTCACTTCACACACACACATTACACATTGGGACTACAGGGGACGGCAACTGTGTGGGCTTTCAAGTTGAAGACGATGGGGAATTCCAAACTTTTGTTTTCTGAACTCTTGAGAGTACAATCAACATTCACGGGAAATATCAACAGACTTGATAAGGAGCTTGGATGGAGGAGATGGTAGGCTTGCTGTCTGAATTCTGATAGTTTGAATGAGAAGAGCAAACCAAATAGCAAAGTTACACATGAGCATGTACACTGAAGTGACACACATTACCTTTCATAAATACACCTTCCCATTTGCAGATCAACCCTTAAACATCCTTATTCGGAAAAGCTTGGGTCCTACTGGAAAACAGGGAATGATTGTGATTGTTTCAAAGCCAGTAGGACTGTGAGCTATGCCTTAAGCCAAATCCAATAACAAAAACTCTAAGTGGGAACTAGTTCTGTTTTCCTGGTCATCAGAGCAAGACTCTTAAAACCAAAATGTCTCATAAGTGCCTTCTAATGGGTTTATTGCTTTATTTATTCTGCTTAGAGGAAGTTGGGGGCAATTTGAATTTGCATCATTAAAATAGTTTTGAAAGTGTGCTGGCATTTCAATTGCTAGTTTTGAAGCTCTCTCCATGTGGGCAGTGATCATCCATCCATATGCTAGACACACAAGCCATTGTGCACATTCCAACAGGTTGTCGCATGTACAAATACATCTGCCTATATTAATATGCCTGTTTCCTCCAAAGTTCACTTGTTGTGGTTATTTTGATCTCTTTCACCCAGTCATATCTAGATTCTATTTTCAGTCACATAAAATATAACTAAACCTTCTAATCAGTATATGGATATTTATTCTTAAATATTCCTCTGTTAAGTCAACATCTTTTTTTTTTCTCCTCTCATTTGTCCAACACACCAACCATGAACTCCAAGGTTTCCTTGTACAACTGGTTATGTCTCCCCCAGTGTTCACCCTCCTCAGGTACCCTTCTAAGAATCATTTTCTGAGTTCTCTTTAGACAAACTAACAGATTCCTCCATACAAAGGATTACTAGGGACACAGGAAAAAAGCAAATGCATACAAATGTGCATTCAACAGTAACTGGTGAAAAGAGGATTGAGAATGGTGATGGCAGTTTCACTGTCTCTCAATTTAAATATGAGTCTTATGCTGTATATATTGTTCATATTTTGCTGTATATATTGTTCATATTTTAATATAAAATCCTTGGAGTATATATTAAGAGTTACACTCTTTTACACTAAGTCTTCATCACTGAATAGTAGAGACAGTAATCAGGCTACTTTATCCCCAGGTCTTGGGAACAACCAAACCAAGGAGAAAATAATATATAATGGAAAATCTACCACCAAATCCCTAAGAATTTTAACAGTCAAGGAAGACTTTTTGTTCAGGGCTGCAACAGTAAGAGAAAGAGACCAGAATGTAATCTGAACTCAGCTCTGCTGAAACAAAAAGGTGGGAGAGATTTATGAGTTAGGGTGAGGGTCATAATAGGCCTTCTGTTTGCTTATTGGCTTTATCAAATGAAATAATAAACTTTCTTGTATCTTTATGACAGGAGGTAATTTCACAACCTGGAGAAAGACACCCCCAAAAGTTAGGCTCCTTCCCTACCATAGAAACTGGGAAAGAAGGGAGCTGTTTTCCTTGATACTTTTCAAAGAGATGGCTCCCAGGTCCTTAAGAAACACATTCTTGTTTTGTAAGATTGGGAAGAGTCTTTTTAAAAGATTTATGTCTCCAAGGGGTAGAGAAAGAATTTCCAAGGACAAATTTCCTAGAGCAAATGTTCTAAAGAAAGAGACATCAAGGCCTAGAATCTAGAAGCCTGTCTAAAGTTTAGTCGCCCTGAGGGACACTGTGTCCCTGGGATCAGGTGTGTTTTTAAGAGCGGGAAGAGGAAGCTGTGGACAACAGAGGCTCTCTTCCTTTCTGAGGTTTGATTTCAGTAAGTCCCTGTGTGTTGGGAGAGAGTGTGACCAAAAGCAGAAGTGATGTGTCCCTTAGTGCAAAGTGTGGCAAAGCCCAGTCCCTGGGGGCAGACTCCATGGTGCCCTCCCCCGGTCTGCCTAAGTTATTCCCACCTCTCCACCCCATACCCAATACTGCATGGGACTTAGAAAGGAGGAAGGCTGGAAGCGCTGAGGCAAAATGGCACCTAGCTGCTTTGAGTTCAGTATTAGCATCTCCTGAGAAAATTGTTGGGGCTTCCCAGCTGGCTGTGACACCTAGCATTAGGAGAGAAAAACAAAGAAATCAGTGGTATGTCCATACCCAAGGTGGCATGAGCCAAGAGTTATTAACTTGAGAAACAAGCCATCTTCCTCAGGTTAAGAATTTTGAACCATTTTGAAAACTTCAGCATCCTTGTCAAAGATAACCGACAATTTTCCCTTTCTGGTCCCCGAGGCCCCTCGTTAGACCTTTCTCCACACCCTGCCACCTTGACACCCAGAATTCTTAGACGTTTGCTGCCCTCAGACGCTGCGGAGGCCCTTGCTTTCCACATTAGTCTTTGCTCATTAGGGACACGGCCTGGTCTTGACATCTGGACTCTGCATACACTATTTGTTATTCAGATCCAGCCACTGCATCTAGCAGCCTGAAGTTTCCAAAGAGCATAAATGTATGACAGAATTAGGAAGAACTGGATGCGTTTATTGCGATGCTATGGAGGTTGGTAGACACATCCTGGGACGCGAGAAATGCTAATTGCAGCTATGCTGTGAAAGACGAGGCTCGGCTTTAGCCCAGAGATATTTGCAATGAAGAGCAAGTCACTGAGCAGACAGCGCTAGCTCCCTCCGCTCGCTGCACCCCGTAGCTCAGCCCTCCTTTTTATTTCTATTTTCTCCCTTCACTAAATTCACCTTCCCTGGTGCCCAGCTCCTGCTCAAGGCCAACACCCTGACAGACAAGCAATCTCACAGTACCTGGGGGGAAAAAAGCTGTTTTAACTAAAATAGATCAGCCGGGATATTTTCTTTGACAATGCTCTCTTCATGCAGTTTATACTTCTCCTACACACTGCCCAAGGGGATGAAAATGGAAGCCAGCAGGGAATTCACGTCTGAGTCATCTCTCACCTGCTTCACTCCCAGGGATCACCGGGGCTGTATCTAAATGCAAAAGCATCTCTCCGTTTTCCTTGAATTCATTTTCAGGAGAGCTTGGCCATGGGACTCAGAAGGCAGGTAGTCACTCCCCTCCCTTTGACAAGTCCATCCCTTTTGGTTTTGACCTTTAATTTACTCTTTCCCTACCTCAGTTTCTTTATCTGTTAAAGGAGACCTTGGCTGGAAACCAGTGGTTCTTAGCCATGGCTGCCTGTGAGAATAATCTGGGAATTTAAAAAAAAAAAAAAAAAAATGCAACAAACAATGAATGCTGGGATTCCACCCCCAGAAATAAATCAAAATCTGTGCCCAGGGTTCTAGCACTGGGATGCATTTTTTTATTTTTTAATTTAAACAAAAATTTTATTCACATATTCTAGTCACTTTAAACATATTATTTCTGCTTGACATATAAATATAAAAAATACATGTAAATAAATGACTAGACATTACATTTTCTGGGTAACTAACAATCTCCATATGTTAGTCTCTGTAGACCTAGGATAATAGGGTTTTTTTTATTTTTATTTTTAATTGAAGGATAATTGCTTTACAATATTGTGTTGGTTTCTGCCATCAACATGAATCAGCCAGGGGTATACATATATCCCCTCCATCACTTTTTTTTTTTAATTAAAAAATTGTTTTGCAATGTTGTTTGTACTGGGTTTTGTCATTATACACACACACACACACACACACACACAGGAATAGTACTCAGCCATAAAAAAGAACAAATTTGAGTCACTTCTAGTGAGGTGGATGAACCTAGAGCCATTATACATTGTGAAGTAAGTCAGAAAAAGAGAAACAAAAATAATATACTAATGCATGTATATAATCTCTAGAAAAATGATACTGGGATGCATTTTTTTTTTAATTTTATTTTTAAACTTTACATAATTGTATTAGTTTTGCCAAATATCAAAATGAATCCACCACAGGTATACATGTGTTCCCCATCCTGAACCCTCCTCCCTCCTCCCTCCCTATACCATCCCTCTGGGTCATCCCAGTGCACTAGCCCCAAGCATCCAGTATCGTGCATCGAACCTGGACTGGCATCTCGTTTCATACATGATATTTTACATGTTTCAATGCCATTCTCCCAAATCTTCCCACCCTCTCCCTCTGCCACAGAGTCCATAAGACTGTTCTATCCATGGGATGCATTGTTAAATCTTTCAAGACGCTTTGTAACATGCAGGTAGATTTAGAACCACTCAATTTGGATCCTCACTAAGGATGTGCCTGAGGACCAGCTGTGTTGACATCACCTGGGAACTTGAATTGAAATGCAAAATCTAGGGCCTCATACACATAGCTGAATCTGCATTTTAGCAGCATTTCCAAGTGATCTGTATAGGAATTTGATGACTAAAAGAAAAGCATTTTCTTGTCCACAAATTCAAGCCTGAAAGAGAGGTCTCCACACTCCCTTTCAGCTCTGCCCCATAATATATGGATTGTGATTTCATTTAAATCATATGTATAGGTTTTGCTGGCACTTTGTTTAATAATTATTTTGTGAGTATCTACTTTGTGGCAGGAACCATGTGAGAGGCTGAGAATGGAAAGCAAGCAGGAAAGAGATGGTGTCTACTATCACAGAACTTCAATCACTGGGGGACGCCAGAGCCTAAGTAAATTATGATGCAAAGTGTTGTATGTGAGAATAGAGAAAATATTGGAAATTATGAAAACACCCAGTAGTGAGCAATGAGATTGGTTAGGCCAAGAAGACCTTCCTGAAAAATTAAGTTTAAGCTTTATAACCACAGTGCCTCTTGTGAAAATATTGGGCTGTTTTCATATTTATAAATACTGATGATTTATGGAAGAGAACAGGCTGATTGAGCCCTCTCTGCATTTATATTTTCAGACAACTTTGAGACTTAATCCACGTGCAATTTAGCAATTACCCTCTGAAACTGTTCTCACCAAGTCTACCAATGACCTCCTTATTGCAAAGGAGGTCTACTGTCTTTCTAAGTCACAATTTACTTGTTGATCTGTAGTGTTTAATAGTTAAGGCTATTCCCATCCTGACATTCTAATTTCTTTTGGATTCTGTCTTAGCTTGAAGTTTCCTCAGATGGAGAGCTTGAAATATCAGCATGCTTGTGGTGTGTGGTCAGTTTTGGAAGTGTGGTAGACTGAATAAAATGTCGTCCTACCTTCTCACCAAAGGTCCTAATCCCCAGAATCTGTTATCTTATATGACAAAAGAACATTGCAGGTATGAATCAATTAAAACTCTTGAGATGGGTAGATTATCTTACATTATTTGGGTGGGCCTTGAACACCATCACAAAATCACAGGGTTATTTATGAGGGAGGCAAGAAGGTCAAAGGAAGAAGTAGGAGATATGATAGTGGAAGCAAGAAATTGAAGTGATGTAAGGAAGAGTTATGAGTCAAGGAACGCAGGTGGCCTCCAGAAGCTAGAAAATACATTCGCCCTTAGTGTCTCCTGGACTTTGCTGGTGGCTCAGATGATAAAGAATCCATGTGTAAGGCAGGAGATCTGGGTTCAATCCCTGGGTTGGGAAGATCCCCTGAAAGGAATGGATACTCACTCTAGTATTCTTGCCTGGAGAATTCCATGGACAGAGGACCTGGCAGGCTATAGTCCATGGAGTTGCAAAGAGTTGGACATGACTGAGCATGCACACATACACACACACACAAACACACATGGAGATGTGATAGCAGAAGCAAGAATTTGGAGTCATGCGAAGAAGGGTCATGAGTCAAGGAATGCAGGTGGTCTCCAGAAACTGGAAAATACATTTTCCCTTTAGTGTCTCCTGAAGAAACCAAGCCTGCTGACACCTTGGCTCTAGTTCAGTGAAATGGATTTACAATTTCTGATCTCTAGAGTGATAAGAAAATAAATTAGTGTTGTTTTAAACTGTTAAATTTGTGGCAGCTTGTTACAGCAGCAATCAAAAAAGGAATGGAAAAGGAACTGGTGATTGGGAAGAATAAAACAAGAAAGAAAAGTAAGGCATATTATTAAACTGGTTACCGCTGTGGGCATGTGGGACTCAGACCCAGTTGGGACCCTCTGAGGAGTCACCTACAATGCTAAGTCTGCCCAAGACATAGAATAAAAAGCAATTATCCACCAGCTTCCATCCTCACTGGTTAAGCCTTGAAGGCAGTATTAACTTCCTTGTAGTTTCTACTGACTTGGGTTCTTGGACTGTTAATCAATAGGAATTGATAAGAAGCCAGATAAGAAATTCAGGTAGGGTTTTATGGGGACTGGTGCCATAGCATGAGAGAGTGAAAACAAGGTAGTCATCCCCTTGCTTTCTTCCTGGGGTGGGCTACGCTGGTCCCTTAAATGGGGTGAGGGTAGGAGCAGATTCATGACTTGGGCCCGAGGGGTGTATTAGGTGGTCTACCTACACCCTTCATGGTGCTCTGTGCAGATATCATGTGCAGACCCTACTTTTGCTGCCAGTACCTCAGAAGTGTCAGTTGCATTTCAGTCTTTTTCTATCTCGTTTGTAGTTTGTTCCAATTGTGCACGCCTGCAGTTACTTTCAGTCCCTTACTACTTCCTTGTCTTCTGTTGCTTGAGAAGACATTTGTCCAGGTGCAAGCAGTAAAGGATCCCAGATCCCATTCTGTCTCACTTTCAAGAGAAGGATTTAAAAAAATACATTTGTAGACTCCGTTGGGGGACAGAATTTAGTGGGAGACATAGTCAAGAAATTCCGTAATTAAAATCTAGGGTGGTAAGTGGTAATGCTAGAGATAAGCTTGTAATGTAAAGAAAATATAAGAAAGTTTGCATAAGGACATGGGGAAAGCTTCATGGAGAAATTGGTTATCTAATTGATGAGCATGAGTCTCTTAAGAGACTGGGGAAAAAAAAAGTCATTCCAAGAATAAAGACAAACATATACTCAGACAAGAAAGTAGAATGGCTTATTGGATAGAGCTAGACATTTTGTACAAGTGAGTATTATGCTTTTATGGTCCATGAAGAGATGGTGAAAGGGTGAGACTGAAATGCAGATGCAGAAAGGCTTTTGTGCTGTTGCTATTTGCTTAGTACCTTAGCACAGGAGGGAACAGCTACCCACTCCAGTATTCTGGCCTGGAGAATTCCATGGACAGTCCATGGGGTCACAAAGAGTCGGACACAACTGAGTGATTTCACACACACTTTTAACACAGGAGAACGAGGCCTTGGGTCATCCAGCAGTAAGCTCCTGACAAAAAGTCTCTTAAAGAAAGCTTACTTGGTTCCAAGCACGGGTATGGGAAGAAAACACCAATTATAGCAATATGATTCTTTAAACCTCCCTTCAGTGAATTTATAATTATAAAAATGTCTTCAGTTATCAGCATCCACTTTAGTTTCCCTCAACATTGTTTCAAGAAGTTCCACAAAATAGAGGGAAAAAGTTAATTAGAACATAAAGCAGGAAAAGTTTAATTCCTTTTTTCAAAAAGAAGCTGGCTTCAGTTTATACAGGCTTAACGATAATTCTATTTTGTGACTAACGATAATTATTCATGAACAATTACAGAATATAAATGTGAAAAATGTCTAATTAGAAAATAAACAAATCCCCCAAATTAGGTATTTATTATTGCAATTAGGTATTACTAGAACCAATAATGGCATGATGGCAACACAAGATATTAATGAATACATGATCAGCCATTGAATGTATTTTGTTACGTCAGGAATAAATTTGACATTTTGATGAGGATGTTTAGTTGAAACTTATTGCAAACATAAACAACCTAGAGCAATAATTCCGCATTTAACTACTATATTACTCTTGTAGCCAATTAAAAGCAGAATTTCTTGCTGTGATGAACCTAGATCTGTCTTGGTTAATTGAAAGGTGAAATTGTGATGATGTGTGGGGTCACCTTTCTATGTCTTGAATTTACAAGAAAAGTGTCCTGAATATTTTATTAGCACAGAGAAACAAAGGAGGCTACTAGTTTTCTTTGACAAAAGGCTTAATTAAGAAGAGAGATTTAATAAGCCTTTAAGAAAGGCATTTTAAAACTTTGTGGTTGCCATGATGGTATGCAATTATGTCATGCATAACTCTCAGATAGTCCTTGTTTAAGGGTAGTGTGTGATTTTTAGATTACATTTTTGGGAAGCTAAAAATCCAGGAGGGAGGCTTGCACTGTTGACTGCCTTGCAGACTTTGTGAAGTTTCCTTAGTACATTTTTGAATTTCAGTGATACGGCGCAGATCAGCCCTCCACTGAAATATACACTCAGTGCTTGGTGAGACCTGCCTTGTGCAGTGAAGGCAAGGCATACTGAACATCCACCAGGACTCCTTTCAAGACTGAGACTAGGTTGGAATTCCTGGTGAGTTTTGAGACCCTGTTGGTTCCTGCTTGAACTTCCACATTGGCTCATACTCTCCTGGACTTTTGAAATCATTTCTGTGCTGACTAGGGCCAGAATGACCTGAAATGCATGGCATTGACTGATCTATAATAAAACTAGCCTTTCAGACAGCTAGGAAATCTTGCTGAGGTGATAAGGGTTCAGGATTTATGGGTTTTGTTCAGCATGAGATTTATTTCTACATTGGAAAAACTGAAATCAGCTAAAATGGAACAGGTACATTGAGAAAAATACCATTGGGATTTATATCTCCTGGTGAGGTATTTTTTACACGAATATCTTACTGTTAAGAATCACATAAGTGAGGCCCTTTGGCTGGGCACATGATACCACTTGACAGTGAAAGTCTACATTTTGAACCTGGTTCTGAATCCTATAGGAATCCTAACACCATGTTTGGAGACTAATATTGGATTGAAAAAAATGAATTTGAGACCTATGGCTATTTGAAAGTTTGTGGGCACGACTGTGAAGAGTGCAAAGTAGTCCTGTGCTTAGACCCAGGTCAGCTTCTATTAACAGCAAAGTGAGAAAGAGAAGTCACTCTTGCTCATACCATTATGTGCCAGCCACTAGGATGATCTCATTTACTTTTCACAGATCTAAAAATTACATACTGTCTTTGTTTTAGAGATTAAGAATTTAAGGGGCTTCCCTGGTGGATCAGACAGTAAAGAATCGGCCTGCAATGAAGGAAACCTGGGTATGATCCTTGGGTTGGGATGATCCCCTGGAGAAGGGAATGGCTACCCACTCCAGTATTCTTGCTTGGAGAATTCCATGGACAGAGAAGCCTGGTGGACTATTGTCCATGGGGTCACAAAGAGTTGGACTTGACTGAAGTGACTAACACTTTCACATTTTTACTTCTTAGGAAGTGGCCTACTATGGAAGAAAGCATAGATTTACTGACTCAGATAAAAATGCATCTCCTGTGCTTGGACCTAGGTCAGCTTCTAGGAGAGTGATAAAAGAGAAGTAACAATTGCTGCGTACCATTATGTTCAGTCACTGAGATGATCTCATTTACTTCTCACAGTTCCACAAATTAGGTATTGTCTTTGTTTTAGATAAAGAATTTAAAGAAACTAAGACACCTGTTGAAAATCATACAATTAGTAATCACCAAAGTTGATACATAGAGCAGTTTTTATCTGAGTCAGTAAATCTGCTCTTTCATCCTTAGCAGACCACTAGGAAGTAGATTTACTGGGATCCACCTGAATTTCTTAACACCTAGAAAGGCCTCAGACCTATTATATATATTTAATAGTCACAGTATGATGGAAACAGTTTAGGCTCAGACTATTCATTTGTAGCAACCCAGTGAGGAACTGGTATTTATTTTATCAATGTTAGATATGTTTTAGACTTCAAATCTGCTGGTTCTTGCTTAGGCCTTGTTTGTTAGTATTCTGAGAAAAGAGTTAAGAACCTGGGTTCTGGAATCAGATAAACCTTGATTAGTATCTATTCTCTACTCACAGAGCTCTGTTACCCTGAGGAAGTTATTTAATCACTCTGAGTCTCAGTTTCATAAACTGTAAAATGGAAATAAAATAAAATAATGAATGCAAAGTATACATGGCAAGTGCTCAACAAATGCTTAGAAATGAAAAATAGGAGAAAATGCCTTTACAACATTATTTGTCCAAACAAAAAAGACAAAATATGAGCCTTTTAAAAATCACAATTAGATTTTTTGACCAGTGTTTTATTAGCCTAGAAACAACTTTAGCAGATTACCTGCAGTAATTTGGGAGCCACAAAAGGACAGCAGAGTAATTCAAATCTATTCACCAGCAAAACAGAGCAAATTGCTGCATATGGATATCACCTCATTTATCATTTCCTTAATCCAAACTGGTTCAAATTCAACAACATTTCACATTTTCCATTCCATTTCCAGTTGCATTTTGAGGTGCATAGTTAGTTAAAATTGCCTTTTAACTGGTAAAAAAAAAAAAGATTGTGAGTTTTCATTTTGTGTCTTAACGCCTTATAAACAAATATCACTACTACTCATATACTACTGTATGGTCAAACTTGACCTGTCAACCTACGTGTGACTCCTCAGTGCACAGGGAAGAGAGTGAAAACATATTTGTTTTGTTAACCCATCTAAAGAGATGGGTACACTTGTTCTCCATTCAGACCTCTGTTTCCAACCATGACAGTCACCCCACATAAAGGACCCTTTACTTCCCTCAGAGTTGACTACTCAGTCTACCCTAGGAAACTCTTGGGAAGTCAAAGGCAAGAGAAGCATGAGAAAGCACCTATGGGAGCTCCTCTTTAGTGACTGGCTCACCTAGCTTTGTTGGAGTGAATTGCTTGTGTTGTTGAAGGTGAAAGTGTTAGTGGCTTAGCTGTGCCCAACTGTTTATGGCCCCATGAACTGTAGACCAGCCAGGCTCCTCTCTCCAGGGAATTCTCCAGGCAAGAATACTGAAGTGGGTTGCTATTCCCATCTCCAAGGGATCTTCCAGATCCAGGGATTGAACCCAGATCTCCTGCATTTTAGGCAGATTCTTTACTGTCTGAGCCACCCGGGAAGCCCCTAGTATACTTTGCTGCTAAGTTGCTTCAGTTGTGTCCGGCTCTGTGCAACCCCATAGACAGCAGCCCACCAGGCTGCCCTGTCCCTGGGATTCTCCAGTCAAGAACACTGGAGTGGGTTGCCATTTCCTTCTCCAATGCATGAAAATGAAAAGTGAAAGTGAAGTCGCTCAGTTGTGTCCGACTCCTAGCGACCCCATGGACTGCAGCCTACCAGGCTCCTCCATCCATGGGATTTTCCAGGCAAAAGTACTAGAGAGGGGTGCCATTGCCTTCTCCGCTAGTATACTTTACCATACAATAAATGACCTTTCATTTTTCTCCACAGAGACATGGCTTAGGAGGCCCACATTTCTCACTCTGGCCTTTTGCCTAAAGAAAAAGCTACTTTTCTGGGTAAATGATTCTGAGACTTGGATGAACACTCAACCATAGTTAAAGAGCCAATGTGTGCGTCTGTGTGTGTGTATGCACGTGAATACAGGAGGGCAGGTATTGAAAGTGAAGGAAAGTTACATGGCTCAATATAGCCTGGAGTTAAAACTCCCCTCCAGATCCTCCCCATCATTCTATGCAAAACAAAGAACTCTCTCACCCTAAGGAAAAAAAAAATGGACATTAAAAACAAAATGGACATTAAGGTTGATTACGCCCAGCTCCCAGCTGGTCCAGCCTCTGGCCGATCTCCAGAATTCCTTGCCCCAGCCTTTTAAGAGATTACCCTGAACAACCTTGGAGAAGAACAGGCCCTCTTAAGACAGTAGCTTTCGACATAAATGCCTATATACACTTATTCTTCTTGGGTTAGTGCCGCCACTCACTAATCTGACTGCTGCTCCTTCTCGCCTCATTAAAGGTTATCTGTTCCTGTAAAATGCCAGTCTCATTCTTTCGGAACCTTGTCTTCTCTAACCCCCTTGCCCAACAGAAAGGTGAAGAGATCTCTTTCAATTCCACATTAGAATATTCTCTGGGTTATGAAAAAGAGAAAAAAATCCAGTGTCTTCTTCCAGAAAAATCTATTAGTTATTCTTTTCCACTTTCTTTAGCTTTGAAACAAGTCACTGTAGAAAGAAGACCTGCAACTAGGGGCGTTGTGTAATCTGTCCACTGAGCAGAATGAGGGAAATAGGCCACGAGGGAACTGGAGCTTAAGTGTAGTGAACTCCAGAGAGTAGTAGCAAAGAATCGCAGTGCCCACAAGTAAGCTACACAGAGAACCAAAAACAGGTCATTGGCTTCTGCCCTGCAATTCACAGTAACTGCCAGCAATATTTCTACATAGGGGAACACGCTTTGCACGACAGCTCTCCTTGCAGGAAATCTCCATCCTGGGGAGTTGAAATTGCATTAGGATTACTTCTCTGCAAGCGCACTGACACCAATATGCAATATGTGGTATGAGAAACCAAAAAACCATTAATCTAAGGCAGGAATTTAAACAACTGTGTCTAACTCTGGAAGAATTCCATTAAATTAAAATGCCTTTCCGAACTGAAACTGTTTTGACTAAATTCAACATTACAAATAAAGATTTAGTTTAGTAAAACACTCAGAGTTAAATGTAAACGACCCACTCCTCCGCTTTGATTCCAAATTTTTAATTGGAGTCTTTGGAATTGAATAAATTCATTAATTCATTCATCCATCCACTCAGTCAAATGTTTATTGAGCACCTAGTCAGGGCCAGGCATTGTGCTAGGGATTAGGGTAATAGATATAAATAATGATCCCTGACTTCAAGGAGCATACAGGCTAGTGTTCCGGAGAGATGAAGAATCAGATAATGATGACAGTTGGGTAAGGCTTGGACGAAGACTTTGAGAGTAAAAAGACACTAGTTCACTTGGGTTCTCAGTTAATTAAATTTGGTTTCTGTATAGCATTTGTCTCTCGGAGAAGGCACTGGCATCCCACTCCAGTACTCTTGCCTGGAAAATCCCATGGACGGAGGAGCCTGGTAGGCTGCAGTCCACGGGGTTGCGAAGAGTTGGACAGGACTAAGCGACTTCACTTTCACTTTTCACTTTCATGCACTGGAGAAGGAAATGGCAACCCACTCCAGTGTTCTTGCCTGGAGAATCCCAGGGACGGGGGAGCCTGGTGGGCTGCCGTCTATGGGGTCGCACAGAGTCGGTCACAACTGAAGCAACTTAGCAGCAGTAGCAACAGCAATTGTCTCTAAGTGAGGGTGCCTGCCTCAGTTGATCCACAGTCTAGATTCAAAAAGAACAGGAGAGTGTCAGTCGATATTGTACCACCTTTCCTGGAAGAAAATACGCTTTCAGGAACATTTCAACAGGACTTGACCTAGAATTCCTAGTTATATTAATAACCAGCTCTGGAGTAGATGTCACATTTCAGCCCCTGCCCACCTTCTATGAGAAAGCGACTTGCTCGTGACTTTACATTCATAAATATGCTCACAATGCCAAGGGATGTTTTTTTTTCTTCCATCAATTCATTAGATCTGCTCACATGAATTATTTATATGCAGTGCTAAAAATGATTCTGAAACATTACAAGAATTCAATATCAGTTTTCACAGTGGGATTTCATCATTTTAGCATTGCAGCATGGTAGCCTAATGCAATACTAATAGGATATGGTGCTAATAGGGTACAACGAGAATTCTCTCTAATATGCAAACATTTCCATGTTGTCTTATTATTTCTTTTAAGTTAATATGCTATGGTGATAATATGATGAAATGAATTAGCTTCATATCATTGTCTGCATGAGTTGTGCATATTAATGGCATCTTTCTTCCCCCACCCCTTTGAATTCACTTGGAATGAGCTTGAAAACTTGCCCTGTAGTTATGCTTATGTTAATGAGGCTGTTTAGTAGGAAACATCCCTGCCTTTGCTTAGCCAGCTGGAGAAACAATAGATGCGTATCCTCTCTCTTTGGAATGAAATGTTTTCTGGCCTCCTTTCAAAGGGTCTATCTCCAACAGGCTGCTTTAGTATTCTCTACTTGTTCACAATCTCAATCCACCCATGTGTTAGACATTTTACCAGCAACATTTAACCAGATTGTATATTTCTATTAGATATGAAGTAAATCTTTTCCAAGAGAAACTAGATGCATGGCCAACTGGCCCAATGTTTTGGAATATTTAAACACACACACACTCACACACACACACACACAAGCCTACATGCATATATACATGAAATGCATAGAAATATACACATATTTGTGTGTGTGGGTTATGTATAGACATGTTTACATATGTATACAGACATCTACATATGTGCTTCTTTGTTTTTGTGTGTAAATTGATTTAAAAGTTGGTGGAATCCTTGCCATAACCAGCATTTCTTTTCTGGCTGTTAAATCCTGGGTGGATTAGGTCCAGTGAGTATGAATCCTCCAGATTTCAGTGTTTATTCATTTTCAGATGTATAACCAAAAGCCAGATGCTTATCCAAATCTTAGCTGACATTTACAAATCATGAATTTCTCACCCAAACCTGTGTGACCTTTCCTCTTGAGTTGCTATTAGGTTCAACTAATTCAGTTTCAGAAATCCCAGATGTCAGCACTCTCAGGAGATTTCTGAAGCCCCCTCTTACCCTTTCCATCAAATAACTCCAAAAGGTGCCTTAATTATGATCAGGGCCACCGCCCAACTGTATAGTGAAAAGTGAAAAGTGTTAGTCACTCTGTCATGTCTGACTCTTTGCAACTCCATGGACTGGAATCCGCAAGGCTTCTCTGTCCATGGAATTCTCCAGGCAAGAATACTGGAGTGAGTAGCTCTTCCCTTCTCCAGGGGATCTTCCCAACTCAGGGATGATCAAACCCAGGTCTCTTGCACTGGAGGCAGACTATTTACTATCTGAGCCACTAGGGAAGCCCAACTGTGTGGTACTTTTTGGTGCAAGTTAGCAAAAGTGCCTGTTTGGAACAATACAACCTCTCAGGAAATGGTATGGCAAGTGATACTGGGTTGGATTTCTTTCTCTTGCTCATGTAGTGGTTCTTCCGGATTGCAATTCCAATGATGTTTTCACCTTCTCTTTTGAGAACACTTCTGAATGGGAAAGTTTTTATTTAAATGGTGATCTGAAGTTATACAATAAGCAATCCAAGTTCTGACACTAACTGTGTGTCTTAACATGTCTGTGGCTCAGGTTCTTCTTTTGCAAAATGAAAGAATAGATGATCTCTGATGATCTTCAACTCCAACTATAGTCTGTGACTGAATAATGAGAAATCTTACCATTTTCATGCATTTGATTGGCAAGAGAGGATAGTATAAGAGAAGAAAAAAAAAGACATAATCCCAGAAGGAAAGTAATGTGGGTGATTTAAATATTAGGGTTTAGATTCTAGGCTTTTAATTGGATTATGTGTATATTATGTTTCCTTAACAAAGGAAGTTACAAAGAAAAATGTAGATGTATTATACACATTACACATAGATCGATTATTAAGCTGAAGTCAAATATGCAACATTTGAAAGACCTAGGCAAAATGTATATTTCAAGAACATTTAATATAGTCCCCGGTTATTGGAATTAAATACCATGATTAGACTGGTAAGAGGACAAAGAGGGATCCTTTTAGTCGAATACTTAGAAAGTATTCCCAAGTCCTCTGATAAAGGGAAAATGATGACAAAATCTCCCTTACCCTGAATCAGATGTGAACATATATTTTGGTCACTTTACATTCACCCAAGGAAGAATCAGATTTGTCTTATGAAAGACTTCCTATTTGTACGTCATTTGAAAATGGAGACTAAAATAATAAAATTTGAAGAATGTCAATCAAGTCACATTTGAACTAGCTCAGTTTCTTTAGCAGACCATTATTTCCTTGAAAGTTCGAGTTACTCCTTTATAATTTTGTACTTACCTTCCTTTCCCTACTGAGACCTGATCAAAGCAGATGGCCTTTTTGCAGTTCTGTAGGTTCCAGTAGTGAAAGGCTTCACTTGTCTGGTGTGATTGTGCATCTTTGGCTTTCTTCACAGTTTCTCCTTAAGGTAGCTAGCTTTAATTGGAGTTAGAAATGTACTCAGTGTGTAAAACACTATTTTAAAAATGAAATTTGACTGTAGCATTGATAAAAACTTTCTAAGCTTAAAAATGTCATCAACAAAGAGTCTGGTACTTCTTTAATTATCCGATTTCCAAAGCTATATAGTACATAATTCCTTGTATAATCAGAGCTTAAATACTGAAGAAATTCATATGGGTGACATTTCCTCTCAATTTCAAATGGGGATTATTTTAAGAGGATACAGAACTTAGAAATATTTCAATGGAGCTGATATTTAAAGCATATTTAGTGGCATTTATGTTTTAATCTGCTTATTGACTAGGCATTAAAGAGAGCACTCAGTATTTTAGCAGTGATTAAAAGGACCGTACACTGTTTGATATAATGAGCTAGTCAGTATTTCCAGAATGTGGGCTAATAATTTTTCTTTAACTTAGAAAATGATGTAGCCTCTTCCTAGTGAAACATTGCTAACTGAAGGACTTTTTAAATTTGTATTTTCCTCTGCCACTGGGACAAGGAACTCCATTTAGAGACAGATTCTCCCAAATTACATAAATATATAGAGATTTGATGAATTCCATTGTTGTGCTACTTTCCTATTTTACAATGATTAATAGTAATAAAAAGCAATATGAGAGCAATAACATTAAATCTTTGTGCACATGCTAACTAAGTCACTTCGGTCATGTCCGACTCTTTGTGACCCTATGGACTGTAGTACACTAGGCTCCTTTGTCCATGGGATTCTCCAGACAAAAATACTGGAGTGGGTTGCCATTTCCTCCTCCAGGGGATCTTCCCAACAGAGAGACTGGACGAGCGTCTCTTATCTCCTGTATTGGCAGGCAGGTTCTTTACAAGCTCCACCTAGGAAGCCCATCGTAAATCTTTAACCATTGCCAGGATAATGTTATGAACAGAATACCAGGAATATCAAGGTGGAAAAAACAGTTTCTTCTCTCAAGGAACTTTCATACCAAATTGCCACAAGGCCTGGTATACCTAGGCACTTAATATTTGTTGAATAAATAAATGGTGAATGATTTGGCCCTAGTCATCAGGATAGTTTGTTTAAAAAACTAGTCTAGATCCCATAAGAATACCTTATTAAATGATGAAGAAGTTGACAATCAGCTATTACAATCTACCTATGTGGGTTATGTTTGCCTAATGACAAAACATCCATCAGATTGGTCACATTAGAGGAACACTCAAACTATTTTTTGTAATATAATAGATTATTTAATAAGCTGCTCTATTTCAATTTTTTGTTGCAACATTAAATGAATATATCAAAGAATAAACAGCAGTTACCAAAAACAAAAAACAGAGATTTAACATGAAAAGCAATGGGTTCTCATGAGCTGTGATATGTGGATAGTGGTCAGTGCCTACAAATATATGTAGGGCTCCTTCTTTTAATTTTCTATCAATTCTGCTGACTCCAAACAATAATGTGAGTTTCTGAAAGTAATATCTATTTAAGTTTGGCATGTTTTTCAACTGCAAGTCATTTGATTCAGTTTTACCTCAAATCCTTAGTGGCACCGAAGTAGATTTCATTTAATTTTCTTAGCTATTTTTTTCAAATGTTGCATATTCGTGGGGAAAATTTATTCCTTTGTATGTGAATCAATTTCTTTTAAATACAGAAAGCATCCCCTGACTATTTCTTTTCTACAGAACATCAGTAAAATCTAAAATGAACACTTATAAGTAATTTGGATATGAATCTAAAGGAACAATAGCTGTAATAGTCTTTCTGTGAATATCATTGTAAAGTAAAATTAAGTAAATTGATGCAAGAAGTGAATGAGATAACACAGAATAAATCAAATGAGCATTTTACCTCTACATCTCCTCCAGGATACTTCCTCTTTCATCTCACCCAATCTTTGTTCTAAATATAGTGAAGTTATACCACCTATGGGCTCATGAAACTGGCATTTCTTGGACATGGGACTCTGTTTAGATATCAATAGATGTGGACACAAAGTAGAGTTATAACCTTGTGAAATGATGAGATGCTAATGTCACATAGAGGCAGGTTGGTTTAAGCCTGAAAGCTCTTACTTTGTTCTTTCATTCTGTCTCTTTTTGCCTCCATGAAAAATTGTCAACAAATAATTAGAACTCACATGAGCTTTCAAAACCATGGAAGGGAATAAAGATGAAAAACAGCTGAAATATATCTGCATTTCTTTTTCATAAATTGTGAGCACTATCAAGAAAATCTTTTTTTTCATCTGGTCTTGGGTTACTCATAGATGTTGTCTAGTAAGCTGTACTTTAATGTTGTTTTCTGGATATTCAAATTTTTTTAGTTACTTGTGTTTTGGAAGAGGATCCTTGAGCTTGGTCTTGACTCCTTATATAGAAATAATTTATACATGGTTAGTCTGAGGAAAGAAATATTTATTAACATTTCAAGTATCTCTCATGAATAGCTTCCATGTATTTCATATTACGTTTTGGATACTTTGCTAAAAGCTTTTTACACCTAATATTGTGAATTTCTCATAACAACTTTTAAAGTAGTTGTTATTCCCATTTAGCATATAAAACATTGAGTCTTTGAGATACTGAGTAGTTTGCACAAAAGTAAAAAGTGAAAGTGAAAGTTGCTGAGTTGGTGCGACTCTTTGTGACCCCATAGGTATAGTCTGTGGAATTATCTAGGCCAGAATACTGGACTGGGTAGTCTACTCCTTCTCCAGCGGATCTTCCTGTCTAAGGAATTGATGGCTGCAATCACCATCTGCAGTGATTTTGGAGTCCCCCAAAATAAAGTCTGACACTGTTACCAATTACTATAGGTTCTCCTTTTTTTAAGCTAATTTTATCTACATGGTGATCGGTCAATTCATGCATCTATTTAATAAATGGTTTTACAGAAGTATTACACACATACAGTAAAGTGAGTGAATCTTGAGTTCACAGATTAATGGCTTTTTATAAAGTGAACAAATTCATAAAACTATCAATATCAGGAAATAATCCATGACTACTCACAAAGGTGATTGCAGGCATGAAATTAAAAGACGCTTACTCCTTGGAAGGAAAGTTATGACCAACCTAGACAGCATGTTAAAAAGCAGAGACATTGGGGAGAGGAGCCAAGATGGCAGAGGAGTAGGACGGGGAGAACACTTTCTCCCCCACAAATTCATCAAAAGAGCATTTAAATGTCGAGTAAATTCCACAAAACAACTTCTGAATGCCGGCAGAGGACATCAGGCACCCAGAAAAGCGACCCAACTCTTCGAAAGGAGGTAGGAAAAAATATAAAAGACAAAAAAAAAGAGACAAAAGAGGGAGGGACGGAGTTCCTTCCCGGGAAGGGAGTCTTAAAAAGAGAGAAGTTTCCAAACACCAGGAAACCTTCTCACTGCCGAATCTGTGCCGAGCTTTGGAAGCACAGAGGGCAACATAACAGGGAGAAAAAATAAATAAACAATTAAAACTCGCAGATTGCAAGCCCTACGGTAACTCCCCCAGCGGAGAAGCAGCGCAGACGCTTGCACACGCCATTAGCAAGCGGGGGCTGGGCAGGGAGGCGCGGCGCCGGCTGCATCGCTTAGAGTAAGAATCTGGCCTGAATACCCTGAGCGCTATCTGAGCGAAATAATTTGGGCTAGCAAACCAGACTGTGGGATATCTACCATGCAAAAAGCCAGCCCTAACCTAAGACACCGCCAGCCCGCGCACGGAACAAAGGACTAAACAGAGATAGCCGGCTGCAGACTATCCCCCTCCAGTGACAGGCAGCCAGAGCCGGAAGGGGGCAATCTCAGCCCCAGAGAGATACTATCTATAAAACTGTAAGCAGGCTTCTTTGCTAACTAAAACTTCTTAGGGGTCTGGACGGTCAACATCTGCCTGAGAAGGTGTGCCGGTTTTACACCCAGATAACCGAGTGGCGGGGAGGCGATAAGTCGCAGCATTGGCGTTCGCCAAACACCTCATCACCTGAGCTGCTCGGACCTGGGAAGAGCACAAAATGTAGGCCCAACTGAGTCTGAGCCTCTGAGGACTACCCGAGTGCCTGAACCTGAGCGGCTTGGACCTGGGAGGTACATGCAGCCCAGGGCCGGCCTCGGATTGTTCTCGGTGGAACCACCTAGAGCCCGAGCCGTGTGAGCAGGGAGGCTACACGTGCCGTGAGTGGGGGCAGACCCAGTGTGGCTGAGGCAGTGCGAGCGCACGCCAGTGTTATTTGTTTGCAGCATCCCTCCCTCCCTCCCCACAGCGCGACTGAACAAGTGAGCCTAAAAAAAAAAAAAAAAGTTGCCCCCACCGTCCCCTTTGTGTCAGGGCGGAAGCCAGACACTGAAGAGACCAGCAAACAGAAGAAGTTATAACAGAGGGAAACGCCTTGGAAGCTACGGGCAATAGATTAAAACCCCGTGGTTACTACAGACTACATAGGAAGGGGCCTATAGATCTTGAGAAATATAAGTCGGACCAAGGAACTAGCCAAAAATGAACTGAACCCACAATACAACAAAACCAGAGAAAGTCCTACATATATTTTTACTATTTTTACAATCATTCTTTCTTTTTTTTTTTTTTTAAATAAAAAATTTTTTTTTAAGTCCTCTATTGTTCCTTTAATTTTCACTTTTATAACCTATTACTTGCAAAAAAAAAAAAAAGACCCTATTTTTTTTTTCTTCTTCAGCAAACTTCATATATATATATTTTATAATTTTTTGACCTTGTTCTTTTTTTTTTTTTTTCTTCAACATTGTATTTTTGAAATTCCAAACTCTACTCTAGTTTTTTAATTTTAGCTTTTTGGTATATGTTATCAATTTTGTACCTACAGTTTTTTTTTTTTTATAATTTCTGTGACTTTTTTTCCTGTTTTGTTCTCTTCTTCTTTTATATAACACTGTATATCTGAAATTCCAAACTCTACTCTAGATTTTTAATTTATGCTTTTTTGTATTTGATATCAAATTTATACCTGTATTTTCTTTATAATTTTTTGACATTGTTTTTGTTTGTTTGTTTTTCTCTTTTTATGTTTCTTTCTTTTTTTTTTAACATTGTATTTTTGAAATTCCAAACTCTACTCTAGATTTTTAATTTTTGCTTTTTGGTATTATCAATTTTGTACCTGTATTTTCTTTATAATTTTCACGACCTTGTTTGTTTTTCTTTGTTTGTTTTTTCTCTCTTTCTTTTCCTTCTTCTTTTCTTTAACATTGTATTTTTGAAATTCCAAACTCTACTCTAGATTTTTAATTTTTGCTTTTATGTATTTGTTACCAATTTTGTACCTTTAAGAACCCAATCTTCAGGACCCATTTTTCACTAGGGAGCAAGATTACTGGCTTGACCGCTCTCTCTACCTTTGGACTCTCCTTTTTCTCCACCAGGTCGCCTGTGTCTCCTCCCTAACCCCTCTCTACTCTACCCAACTCTGTGAGTTTATGTGTGTTCCAGATGGTGGAGAACACTTAGGGAACTGATTACTGGCTGGATCTGTCTCCCTCCTTTTCATTCCCCCCTTTTATCCCTCTGGCCACCTCTGTCTCCTTCCTCTTTCTTCTCTTCTCTGTATAACTCCGTGAACATCTCTGAGTGGTCCAGTTGTGGAGTGCACATAAGGAAGTGACTACTGGCTACCCCACTCTCTCCACTATTGATTCCACCTCATCTCATTTGGGTCACCTCTAACTCCCTCCTCCCTCTTCTCTTCTCCATGTAACGCTGTGAACCTCTCTGAGTGACCCTCACAGTAGAGAAACTTTTCATCTTTAACATAGATGTTTTATCAGTGGTGCTGTATAGAAGGAGAAGTTTTGAAACTACTGTAAAAATAAGACCGATAACTGGAAGCAGGAGGCTTAAGTCCAAACCCTGACTCCAGGGAACTCCTGACTCCAAGGAACATTAATTGACAGGAGCTCATCAAACGCCTCCATACCGACACTGAAACCAAGCACCACACAAGGGCCAACTAGTTCCAGGGCAAGACATACCAAGCAAATTCTCCAGCAACAAAGGAGCACAGCCCTGAGCTTCAAGATACAAGCTGCCCAAAGTCACCCCAAAACCATAGATATCTCATAACTCATTACTGACATTTCATTGCACTCCAGAGAGAAGAAATACAGCTCCACCCACCAGAACACCGACATAAGCTTCCCTAACCAGGAAACCTTGACAAGCCACCTGTACAAACCCACACACAGCGAGGAAAAGCCACAATAAAGAGAACTCCACAAACTGCCAGAATACAGAAAGGACACCCCAAAATCAGCAATTTAAACAAGATGAAGAGACAGAGGAATACCCAGCAGATAAAGGAACAGGATAAATGCCCACCAAACCAAACAAAAGAGGAAGAGATAGGGAATCTACCTGATAAAGAATTCCGAATAATGATAGTGAAATTGATCCAAAATCTTGAAATTAAAATGAAATCACAGATAAATAGCCTGGAGACAAGGAGTGAGAAGATGCAAGAAAGGTTTAACAAGGACCTAGAAGAAATAAAAAAGAATCAATATATAATGAATAATGCAATAAATGAAATTAAAAACACCCTGGAGGCAACAAATAGTAGAATAACAGAGGCAGAAGATAGGATTAGTGAATTAGAAGATAGAATGGTAGAAATAAATGAATCAGAGGGGATAAAAGAAAAACGAATTAAAAGAAATGAGGACAATCTCAGAGACCTCCAGGACAATATTAAACGCTACAACATTCGAATCATAGGGGTTCCAGAAGAAGAAGACAAAAAGAAAGACCATGAGAAAATACTTGAGGAGATAATAGTTGAAAACTTCCCTAAAATGGGGAAGGAAATAATCACCCAAGTCCAAGAAACCCAGAGAGTCCCAAACAGGATAAACCCAAGGCAAAACACCCCAAGACACATATTAATCAAATTAACAAAGATCAAACACAAAGAACAAATATTAGAAGCAGCAAGGGGAAAACAACAAATAACACACAAGGGAATTCCCATAAGGATAACAGCTGGTCTTTCAATAGAAACTCTTCAAGCCAGGAGGGAATGGCAAGACATACTTAAAATGATGAAAGAAAATAACCTACAGCCCAGATTATTGTACCCAGCAAGGATCTCATTCAAGTATGAAGGAGAAATCAAAAGCTTTTCAGACAAGCAAAAGCTGAGAGAATTCTGCACCACCAAACCAGCTCTCCAACAAATACTAAAGGATATTCTCTAGACAGGAAACACAAAAACGGTGTATAAGTTCGAACCCAAAACAATAAAGTAAACGGCAATGGGATCATACTTATCAGTAATTACCTTAAACGTAAATGGGTTGAATGCCCCAACCAAAAGACAAAGACTGGCTGAATGGATACAAAAACAAGACCCCTACATATGTTGTCTACAAGAGACCCACCTCAAAACAGGGGACACATACAGACTGAAAGTGAAGGGCTGGAAAAAGATTTTCCATGCAAATAGGGACCAAAAGAAAGCAGGAGTAGCAATACTCATATCAGATAAAATAGACTTTAAAACAAAGGTTGTGAAAAGAGACAAAGAAGGTCACTACATAATGATCAAAGGATCAATCCAAGAAGAAGATATAACAATTATAAATATATATGCACCCAACACGGGAGCACCGCAGTATGTAAGACAAATGCTAACAAGCATGAAAGGAGAAATTAACAATAACACAATAATAGTGGGAGACTTTAATACCCCACTCACACCTGTGGATAGATCAACTAAACAGAAAATTAACAAGGAAACACAAACTTTAAATGATACAATAGACCAGTTAGACCTAATTGATATCTATAGGACATTTCATCCCAAAACAATGAATTTCACCTTTTTCTCAAGCACACATGGAACCTTCTCCAGGATAGATCACATCCTGGGCCATAAAGCTAGCCTTGGTAAATTCAAAAAAATAGAAATCATTCCAAGCATCTTTTCTGACCACAATGCAGTAAGATTAGATCTCAGTTACAGGAGAAAAACGATTAAAAATTCCAACATATGGAGGCTGAACAACACGCTGCTGAATAACCAACAAATCACAGAAGAAATCAAAAAGGAAATCAAAATTTGCATAGAAACGAATGAAAATGAAAACACAAAAACTCAAAACCTGTGGGACACGGTAAAAGCAGTCCTAAGGGGAAAGTTCATAGCGATACAGGCACACCTCAAGAAACAAGAAAAAAGTCAAATAAATAACCTAACTCTACACCTAAAGCAACTAGAAAAGGAAGAAATGAAGAACCCCAGGGTTAGTAGAAGGAAAGAAATCTTAAAAATTAGAGCAGAAATAAATGCAAAAGAAACAAAAGAGACCATAGCAAAAATCAACAAAACCAAAAGCTGGTTCTTTGAAAGGATAAATAAAATTGACAAACCATTAGCCAGACTCATCAAGAAACAAAGGGAGAAAAATCAAATCAATAAAATTAGAAATGAAAATGGAGAGATCACAACAGACAACACAGAAATACAAAGGATCATAAGAGACTACTATCAACAATTATATGCCAATAAAATGGACAACGTGGAAGAAATGGACAAATTCTTAGAAAAGTACAACTTTCCAAAACTCGACCAGGAAGAAATAGAAAATCTTAATAGACCCATCACAAGCACGGAAATTGAAACTGTAATCAAAAATCTTCCAGCAAACAAAAGCCCAGGTCCAGATGGCTTCACAGCTGAATTTCTACAAAAATTTAGAGAAGAGCTAACACCTATCCTGCTCAAACTCTTCCAGAAAATTGCAGAGGAAGGTAAACTTCCAAACTCATTCTATGAGGCCACCATCACCCTAATACCAAAACCTGACAAAGATGCCACAAAAAAAGAAAACTACAGGCCAATATCACTGATGAACATAGATGCAAAAATCCTTAACAAAATTCTAGCAATCAGAATCCAACAACACATTAAAAAGATCATACACCAGGACCAAGTGGGCTTTATCCCAGGGATGCAAGGATTCTTCAATATCCGCAAATCAATCAATGTAATACACCACATTAACAAATTGAAAAATAAAAACCATATGATTATCTCAATAGATGCAGAGAAAGCCTTTGACAAAACTCAACACCCATTTATGATAAAAACTCTCCAGAAAGCAGGAATAGAAGGAACATACCTCAACATAATAAAAGCTATATATGACAAACCCACAGCAAACATTACCCTAAATGGTGAAAAATTGAAAGCATTTCCTCTAAAGTCAGGAACAAGACAAGGGTGCCCACTTTTACCATTACTATTCAACATAGTTTTGGAAGTTTTGGCCACAGCAATCAGAGCAGAAAAAGAAATAAAAGGAATCCAAATTGGAAAAGAAGAAGTAAAACTCTCACTATTTGCAGATGACATGATCCTCTACACAGAAAACCCTAAAGACTCCACCAGAAAATTACTAGAACTAATCAATGACAATAGTAAAGTTGCAGGATATAAAATCAACACACAGAAATCCCTTGCATTCCTATACACTAATAATGAGAAAACAGAAAGAGAAATTAAGGAAACAATTTCATTCACCATTGCAACGGAAAGAATAAAATCCTTAGGAATATATCTACCTAAAGAAACTAAAGACCTATATATAGAAAACTATAAAACACTGGTGAAAGAAATCAAAGAGGACACTAATAGATGGAGAAATATACCATGTTCATGGATCGGAAGAATCAATATAGTGAAAATGAGTGTACTACCCAAAGCAATTTATAGATTCAATGCAATCCCTATCAAGCTACCAACAGTATTCTTCACAGAGCTAGAACAAATAATTTCACAATTTGTATGGAAATACAAAAAACCTCGAATAGCCAAAGCGATCTTGAGAAAGAAGAATGGAACTGGAGGAATCAACCTACCTGACTTCAGGCTCTACTACAAAGCCAGTTATCAAGACAGTATGGTACTGGCACAAAGACAGAAATATTGATCAATGGAACAAAATAGAAAGCCCAGAGATAAATCCACGCACATATGGACACCTTATCTTTGACAAAGGAGGCAAGAATATACAATGGATTAAAGACAATCTCTTTAACAAGTGGTGCTGGGAAATCTGGTCAACCACTTGTAAAAGAATGAAACTAGAACCCTTTCTAACACCATACACAAAAATAAACTCAAAATGGATTAAAGATCTAAACATAAGACCAGAAACTATAAAACTCCTAGAGGAGAACATAGGCAAAACACTCTCTGACATACATCACAGCAGGATCCTCTATGACCCACCTCCCAGAATATTGGAAATAAAAGCAAAAATAAACAAATGGGACCTAATTAACCTTAAAAGCTTTTGCACATCAAAGGAAACTATCAGCAAGATGAAAAGACAGCCTTCAGAATGGGAGAAAATAATAGCAAATGAAGCAACTGACAAACAACTAATCTCAAAAATATACAAGCAACTCCTACAGCTCAACTCCAGAAAAATAAATGACCCAATCAAAAAATGGGCCAAAGAACTAAATAGACATTTCTCCAAAGAAGACATACAGATGGCTAACAAACACATGAAAAGATGCCCAACATCACTCATTATCAGAGAAATGCAAATCAAGACCACTATGAGGTACCATTTCACACCAGTCAGAATGGCTGCGATCCAAAAGTCTACAAATAATAAATGTGTGTGTGTGTGGAGGGTGTGGAGAAAAGGGAACCCTCTTACACTGTTGGTGGGAATGCAAACTAGTACAGCCACTATGGAGAACAGTGTGGAGATTCCTTAAAAAACTGGAAATAGAACTGCCTTATGATCCAGCAATCCCACTGCTGGGCATACACACTGAGGAAACCAGAAGGGAAAGAGACACATGTACCCCAATGTTCATCGCAGCACTGTTTATAATAGCCAGGACATGGAAGCAACCTAGATGTCCATCAGCAGATGAATGGATAAGAAAGCAGTGGTACATATACACAATGGAGTATTACTCAGCCATTAAAAAGAATTCATTTGAATCAGTTCTAATGAGGTGGATGAAACTGGAGCCTATTATACAGAGTGAAGTAAGCCAGAAGGAAAAACACCAATACAGTATACTAACGCATATATATGGAATTTAGAAAGATGGTAACAATAACCCTGTGTACGAGACAGCAAAAGAGACAGTGATGTATAGAACAGTCTTATGGACTCTGTGGGAGAGGGAGAGGGTGGGAAGATTTGGGAGAATGGCATTGAAACATGTAAAATATCATGTATGAAACGAGATGCCAGTCCAGGTTTGATGCACGATACTGGATGCTTGGGGCTAGTGCACTGGGACGACCCAGAGGGATGGTGTGGGGAGGGAGGAGGGAGGAGGGTTCAGGATGGGGAGCACATGTATACCTGTGATGGATTCATTTTGATATTTGGCAAAACTAATACAATTATGTAAAGTTTAAAAATAAAATAAAATTAAAAACAAAACAAAACAAAACAAAAAACAAAAAGCAGAGACATTACTTTGCCAACAAAGGTCCATCTAGTCAGGGCTATGGTTTTTCCAGTGGTCATGGATGGATGTGAGATTTGGACTATAAAGAAAGCTGAGTGCAGAAGAATTGATGCTTTTGAACTGTGGTGTTGGAGAAGACTCTTGAGAGTCCCTTGGACTGCAAGGAGATCCAACGAGACCATCCTAAAGGAAATCAGTCTTGGGTGTTCATTGCAAGGACTGATGCTGAAGCTGAAACTCCAATATTTGGCCACCTGATGCAAAGAGCTGACCATTTGAAAAGACCCTGATGCTGGGAAAGATTGAGGGCAGGAGGAGAAGGGGACAACAGAGGATGAGGTGGTTGGATGGCATCACCGACTCAATGGACATGAGTTTGGGTGAATTCTGGGAGTTGGTGATGGACAGGGAGGCCTGGCATGCTGTGGTTCATGAGGTCGCAAACAGTTGGACACGACTGAGCAACTGAACTGAACTGAACTCAGAAACGAAGGACTCCTTGCATCCTTTTCTAAATACTGCTCCAAAAGAAACTACTATCCTGACTTTTATCACTTATAGATTAGCTTTGCCTATTGTTTGAACTTTATATCAGATGACCATTATATCTACTACTGGGGGCAGGAATCCCTCAGAAGAAATGGTGTGGCCAGAATGGTCAACAAAAGAGTCTGAAATGCAGTACTTGGATGCAATCTCAAAAAAGACAGAATGATCTCTGTTCGTTTCCAAGGCAAACCATTCAATATCACAGTAATCCAAGTCTATGCTGCAACCAGTAATGCTGAAGAAGCTGAAGTTGAACGGTTCTATGAAGACCTACAAGACCTTTTAGAACTAACACCCCCAAAAGATGTCCTTTTCATTATAGGGGACTGGAATGCAAAAGTAGGAAGTCAAGAAACACCTAGAGTAACAGGCAAATTTGGTCTTGGAATACGGAATGAAGCAGGGCAAAGACTAATAGAGTTTTGCCAAGAAAATGCACTGGTCATAACAAACACCCTCTTCCAACAACACAAGAGAAGACTCTATACATGGACATCACCAGATGGTCAACACCGAAATCAGATTGATTATATTCTTTGCAGCCAAAGATGGAGAAGCTCTATACAGTCAGCAAAAACAAGACCAGGAGCTGACTGTGGCTCAGACCATGAACTCCTTATTGCCAAATTCAGACTTAAATTGAAGAAAGTAGGGAAAACCACTAGACCATTCAGGTATGACCTAAATCAAATCCCTTATGATTATACAGTGGAAGTGAGAAATAGATTTAAGGGCCTAGATCTGATAGATAGAGTCCCTGATGAACTATGGAATGAGGTTCGTGACATTGTACGGGAGACAGAGATCAAGACCATTATCATAGAAAAGAAATGCAAAAAAGCAAAATGGCTGTCTGAGGAGGCCTTACAAATAGCTGTGAAAAGAAGAGAAGCGAAAAGCAAAGGAGAAGAGGAAAGATATAAACATCTGAATGCAGAGTTCCAAAGAATAGCAAGAAGAGATAAGAAAGCCTTCTTCAGTGATCAATGCAAAGAAATAGAGGAAAACAACAGAATGGGAAAGACTAGAGATCTCTTCATGAAAATCAGAGATACCAAAGGAACATTTCATGCAAAGATGGACTCAATAAAGGACAGAAATGGTATGGACCTAACAGAAGCAGAAGATATTAAGAAGAGATGGCAAGAATACACAGAAGAACTGTACAAAAAAGATCTTCATGACCCAGATAATCACAAGGGTGTGATCACTGACCTAGAGCCAGACATCCTGGAATGTGAAGTCAAGTGGGCCTTAGAAAGCATCACTACAAACAAAGCTAGTGGAGGTGATGGAATTCCAGTTGAGCTATTCCAAATCCTGAAAGATGATGCTGTGAAAGTGCTGCACTCAATATGCCAGCAAATTTGGAAAACTCAGCATTGGCCACAGGACTGGAAAAGGTCAGTTTTCATTCCAATCCCAAAGAAAGGCAATGCCAAAGAATGCTCAAACTACCGCACAATTGCACTCATCTCACACGCTAGTAAAGTAATGCTCAAAATTATCCAAGCCAGGCTTCAGCAATATGTGAACCGTGAACTTTCAGATGTTCAAGCTGGTTTTAGAAAAGGCAGAGGAACCAGAGATCAAATTGCCAACATCCACTGGATCATGGAAAAAGCAAGAGAGTTCCAGAAAAACATCTATTTCTGCTTTATTGACTATGCCAAAGCCTTTGACTGTGTGGATCACAATACACTGTGGAAAATTCTGAAAGAGATGGGACTACCAGACCACCTGATCTGCCTCTTGAGATATCTGTATGCAGGTCAGGAAGCAACAGTTAGAACTGGACATGGAACAACAGACTGGTTCCAAAAGGGAAAAGGAGTTTGTCAAGGCTGTATATTGTCACCCTGTTTATTTAACTTCTATGCAGAGTACATCATGAGAAATGCTGGACTGGAAGAAACGCAAACTGGAATCAAGATTGCCGGGAGAAATATCAATAACCTCAGATATGCAGATGACACCACCCTTATGGCAGAAAGTGAAGAGGAACTCAAAAGCCTCTTGATGAAGGTGAAAGTGGAGAGTGAAAAATTTGACTTAAAGCTCAACATTCAGAAAATGAAGATCATGGCATCCGGTCCCACCTCTTCATGGGAAATAGATGGGGAAACAGTGGAAACAGTGTCAGACTTTATTTTTCTGGGCTCCAAAATCACTACAGATGGTGACTGCAGCCATGAAATTAAAAGACGGTTAGTCCTTGGAAGGAAAGTTATGACCAACCTAGAAAGCATATTCAAAAGCAGAGACATTACTTTGCCAACAAAGGTTCGTCTAGTCAAGGCTATGGTTTTTCCTGTGGTCATGTATGGATGTGAGAATTGGACTGTGAAGAAGGCTGAGTGCCGAAGAATTGATGCTTTTGATCTGTGGTGTTGGAGAAGACTCTTGAAAGTCCCTTGGACTGCAAGGAGATCCAACCAGTCCATTCTGAAGGAGATCAGCCCTGGGATTTCTTTGGAGGGAATGATGGTGAAGCTGAAACTCCAGTACTTTGGCCACCTCATGCGAAGCGTTGACTCATTGGAAAAGACTCTGATGCTGGGAGGGATTGGGGGCAGGAGGAGAAGGGGACGACAGAGGATGAGATGGCTGGATGGCATCACTGACTCGATGGATGTGAGTCTCAGTGAACTCCAGGAGTTGGTGATGGACAGGGAGGCCTGGCGTGCTGCAATTCATGGGGTCACAAAGAGTCGGACACGACTGAGCGACTGATCTGATCTGATCTGATCTGATCTGATAGTGGAATAATGCAATGTTCTCTTTGCTGTCTAGCTTTTTCGATCAGTTTTATGTCTGTGAAATTTTTGGTAGATGAGGGAATATTTCATTTATTTTCATTGCTTTCTACTGTTCCATTGTAAGAATATGTCACAATTTATTTATCCACCTGTAAACAAAGAAGAACAAAGAGGATTGTTCACCCATTTCTATAAGGATTCAATCATAACCCACTACAGTCACTGCCTGACAGTGTACTCTGAGAGGAAATTAGATAATTACAGAATGAAGCTCTCGGTGCTTTGGACAAACAGGCCCCCTTAGATAGTTAGATGTTTATCTCAGGAAGAATTTGAATGAAAACAAATTCTTGCATCTTCCAATACATTGAAAAGCAATAAAATCATTAACTTGTGATATATATTCTTTGTGACTAGAAGTAATCTTTCAGAAGAAGTACACTTGGCAGCAGCTATTCCCCAGTCAAAAATCATATATGTAATATATGAAATTTGAATTATCTTTTCATTAATTTACTCTCTGGAAATATTCACCAGTAAAAGCTATCTTGACTTGAAGATTTCCCTGTGGGAAAATCTTCAAATATGAAATCAATTTCTTAGAATGATGCTATTGAAATTTTCTATTTCTTCTTGTAGCATTTTTGTAAATTGTGTTTATCAAGTACTTTGTTTCCTTCATACAAATCATCAAATTTATTGGATAAAGATTTTAATAATATCTTTTTTGATCTTTTTAATATCTACGGAGAAATTTTAGGTTTGTCTCCTTTTTCACTGCTGAAATTGATAATTTGTTTTATTGTTTAATCTCTTTTTTCTATTGGTTCATTTTCCAGATGCTTACCAACTTATTTAGTCCTTTCAAATAACTTACCTAGGACTTCCTTGGTGGCACAGTGGGTAGGAATCTGCCTGCCAGTCTGCCTGACTGTCAGCCAAACGTGCTGTGAAGCAACTAAGCCTGTGTGCTACAACTCCTGAACCCGAGCTCTAGAGCCTGCTTGCCACACTACTGAGCCCACGTGTTGCAACTACTCAAGCCCCTTCATCTAAAACCTGTGCTCCAGACAAGAGAAGCCACCACAGTGAGAAGCCTGTGCACCGCATGAAGGGTAGCCCCGCTCACTGCAATTAGAGAAAGCCCACATGCAGCGAGCAAGACCTCGCACAGCCAGGGGAAAACAAACAAACAAACACAACTTACTTTGATTTTGATTTGGTATAGGCTAGAAGACTTTAATTAGATTTCCAATTGTTTCCTTGGTTCTCATATACTCCTCCCTGAAATTATATTTCTTAAAAACAGATTTAGTCACAAGATTTTAACTCTTAACAGAAGATTTTAACTCTTCTGTTAAAAATAACCTCATAGGCTCATCATTATCTATAGAATAAACTCCAAATCCATTTGAAGGCTTTCTTAAGCTGTGAGGGTTTGGTAGGAACTTTATTGTTTCATCATCTCTGAGCTTTCTGGTCTCATTCCTAGATATTTTCCCTCTTGAACCTTGCTGCTGCTGCTGCTTAGCTGCTAAGTTGTGTCTGACTCTTTGTGACCCCGTGGACTGTAGCCTGCCAGGCTTCTCTGTCCATGGAATTCTCCAGACAAGAATACCGGAGTGCGTTGCTTTTCCCTTCTCTGGGGGATCTTCCCAATCCGGGATCAAACCTGTCTCCCACACTGCAGGCAGATTCTGCACCACTGAGCCACCAGGGAAGCCCTTCTTGGACCTTATGCACTATTAAATTTTCACTGCTGAAACTCCTATCATTTTTGTGTAACACACTATTCACAATTCTTGTACATTTCAATTATTTTATTATGCCTCATTGCTTTTGGCCCTGCTCTTTTTCTGTCTATAATTTCCATTCTTCTACCTGGTGGGATCCCTCTAGATTTCCCTTAATTGTTTCCCTTTCTGTGAGGCTATTTAAAACAACTTTTACTACTCAATCTTTTTTTTTTCTCTCTCTCTCTTTTATACCCTATAGCAATCTGTCTGTCTTATTGGGCTGCAAGATACCTGAAGGAAGAAACTGAGGTACCTAATACATTGCCCCGTACCCCATAGAGATAAAAAAAAAATGATATATTTTAAAGAGCTTCTATTATACATCTTTTTCCTTTACCTCTCTTTCTAAGAAAGTGTACCTTAAACATCAAGCAGAAGGAATGTGATAAGAATTTATAGAATTTTTAGGTGGGTATGCTACCACACTAACCACAATTAACAAGGTTTATAGGAGAAATAAAAGTAATTCCTACTTTGTCAGTATCTAAATTCCTGTTGTTATTCAGCAGGACCTGGACAGTCTTATTTGGCCAAGGGCCTCTGAGTCCACCCAGCCACATTCTAGTACCTCGAATACTGTTGATTAATTACTCATTTGGGGAATTTCCACATTCCTTACAACTAAGAATTCTATTATTGCTGTAGTCTTCTAGAAGGTAAGGGATGTGCATGAGTGGGGATACATGGTCTTATAAATCCAAGCTGTGTCCATTTTACTAGCCAAAAACAGAGGAGTAGGGAGTAGTAGTCGCTCAGTTATGTTCCACTGTTTGGGACCCCATGGACTGGAGCCCACCAGACTCCACTGTCCATGGAATTCTCCAGGCAAGAACACCGGAGTAGATTGCCATGCCCTCTTCCATGGGATCTTCCTTACCCAGGGATTGAACCCAAGTGTCTCGCATTGGATGCAGATTTAGGGGGGTTTGATTGGGACTATTAACAAAGTTTTGTTAGAGTGTAGGGTAACCACAGTAGATAATACAGTTTTTAAAGAATGTGAAAATAAAGTCGCTCAGTCATGTCCGACTCTTTGTGACCCCTTGGACTATAGCCTGCCAGGCTCCTCTGTCCATGAGGTTTTCCAGGCAAGAATACTGGAGTGAGCTGCCATTTCCTTCTCCAGGGGATCTTCCCAACCCAGGGATCCAACCCGGGTCTCCTGCATTGTAGGCAGATGCTTTTACCATCTGAGCCACCAGGGCAAGTATAACAGTGTTCTACTTTTATAACTGTTTCCAAAGTTGGAGATAAGTATTAAGAGGAAAAGAGTGATTACAGGTGTCCACAGACAGATGGCTATTTGAAGACTATTTATAGGTCTGTTCATAGACTTTTGACTTAGAGATAGGATACAGTCTGCCTGAGATAACTGCAGGGAAGGAGCCAGGGGAATAAGTATTGAGACATCATTCTTCTCCTGCTCTCCTATCCACCTATCCTTCCCTCCTGCATCCCTCCCATCCTTTCTCCTTCTACATGTCTCCTAGGGTTTCCTGTTGGCCAAACCTAATGGAAAGTCAAAGGATGTTGATGTCATCCAACAGGGCACAGAGCTGGGTCCAGAAGATGAGAGTGGATCTGGAGGTGAAAAACTAGCACACGGACCTCAAAGAGAAAAGACTTCACTCCATTTTCCAAAAGTAAAGGAATAATTTCTTTTACTTGACAGGATGATAAAGAAACCCATAGGTCAGCATCTAGACTTTAGACTGGGGCAGAGGTTAGGGAGATTGTGTTCATCCTGAGGCAAAACAGAAGGTCAAAAGGAATCCCAGTGTTTCATGTCCTTTGGTTTTACTTTGCTAGGTCTGGCATGTTTCTTCTGCCTGTCCTTCAGTTACTCTCACATGAAAATCAAAGGCTAGTGTTACTATTAGCATTGCCCCAGTTACAAACAGAAAGCAGTCCTAAGCACAAGGAAATAATTATAAACAAAGCCCAGTTAATTATACAAGACATTCTTGGCTGCTCTAATTAAGGCACAGTTCAATACTACTAGCTGGGTAATTTTTTTTTTTTTAATTGTGAATAGATTTAGGGGGAGCTTGTCTAGTGAACAAATAATGAAATCAGGTTCTCAGAAAGAATCTGATTTAAAAAAAGTTGTTCACCAATCGTTTGTTTTCTGCTATTTTATAGGACTCCGTCCCACTACAACACAGAAAAGTATGTGAATTTACTCTCCAAGGAGTCTGAAGCCCAAATTACAGGAAACTAGGGGATGTTTATTTCATCAAGTGGGAAGGGCATGAGGAATGGAGGATGATCCCACCAGGACTTGTGTATTACTGGTGCTCGTGGTGGTTTTTGTGACTGGTTTCTTCCTCAGGGAGGTTTCTGTGTTTCACAGACTCAGTTCCCATGTGGATACAAACAGTGTGACAATGTGAGAAGTTCTTACCCACAATCTATATTTTGTTGTTGTGGTTCACATATGCACTAAAGAGGTACAGAATAGTCAAATACATAGTTGTAGACTCTTCATTGTTTGGATATCTAGGATATTGTCATATAAAATAAAGCTAGTGACCTTTATGTCAGATGAAAATACATTCAAATCCTGGCAAATAAATACCTTTTCAGTCAGGTAGCTTAACTTCACTGAGACCTTTTTCTGTAAAATAGAAATTATATGTTGCTCATGGAACATGAAAAGTGAAAGTGTTAGTGACTCAGTCGTGTTTGACTCTTTGTGACCCTTTGGATTGCAGTCCACCAGGCACCTCTGTCCATGGGATTCTCCAGGCAAGAATACGGGGTGGGTTACCATGTACTTCTTCAGGAGATCTTCCTGACCTGGGGATCCAACCTGGGTCTCTTGCATTGCAGGCAGATTCTTTATCATCTGAGCCACCAGGGAAGCTACATATATAAGTCATGGGGTTTATTTCAATTAATTAATTATTTTTTGTTTTGTTTTGTTTTACTTTGAGAACTGAGATGACATATGTGAAGAACATCCTTGTTGTTTGGCACTTAGTAGATGTATAGTGATTCTTGGTTTTATAAGAAGACCTCACTTATTTCCACTCTTGTCTTCCAAATCCTGTCATTGTCTGTTCAGGATACGTTGGGGATGAGATTTTTTAAAAAGGAGAGAAAAGTATTACTGGAAAGAGATGTGTGAAAAGAATAGTAATGAGAATTAAAATATACTATTCTTAGAGCTTTCCTTGTATTTTGTTTTCTCAGATAGAACTTTTGGTTAATTTGAATTTCCTGTTTTCTAGCTCTCATGCATGTTCTGTAAGTAAACAAATGAGTTGGCCATTATTCAGTGAGTATGGTTGATGCTAAACTTGGATAATCACTAATTTAGTTGTTGAGTTTTTAAAATGCAGATTCAATCTGAAAAAAAAAAGGAAACAGAGGATCTTAAATTTACATTTAATTTACTCACAAAAGCAAATTTATCCAATTTATATAATTTGTAATAGACATTTCTAGTAAGATGTCTATCAATTATCCTAATCAGTTTCCAATTCCTACCAGTTCTATCTCTGAATATTTCTCATCCCTGATCTTTTCCTTTCCATCTACAACACCGGAGTCAAAGATGGCAGAATTTCTATTTTAGAGAAGTTACTTCGTTAAGGACAGCAAATTCATGGAGGTGAGTATGGAAGCAGAGTATTCAACCACAACAGCTAACATTATGGTGCCCTACTCCATGCCAGGCTGTTTTAAGGTCCCTCTGTACCTAATTTCCTTCATTGATTATGGCAGCCCCATTTGGAAAGTACTATTAGTATCTCTTACTTCACAGATGGGAAGAAATGGGTTTAAATCGATAGTTAATTTCCCCAGATCAGACAGCTGAGAAATAGTTGCAGAGTTGAGACTTTAGCAAAGATCTGCCTGATTCCAAAGTCCATGTGCTTGGCCACTGTGTTCTGGCATGGCCTACATGAAAAATAATGGGACCTTGAGCCAGGACAGTGTTATTTAGGGTGGGTATGACAGGATGGATTCCTTAAGTACTTAGTTGGTAAAATTTGCTGGACTTCGTAAAGTGCCAAATATGGAAAATGAGGAGAAAAGAAGAGTCTGGGATAATTTGCAGTGCTCTTTTCTGAGATAAGGCTGGTGCCATTTACTGAGATAGAAAATGTAGTAGGGGAAGTGCTCTAGGGATAGGAGAAGGAAGGGAGGAAGATGTTGATCCCAGTTTCAGACAAATTAAGTTTGACATGTCAGTGGAACACCCAGGAAGAGAAGTTTCATAGGTATTTGACCATGCCAGGCTAAAAGTTAGGCTAGAGGTAAAATTTAGAAATCAACAACATGCCCTAAAGGTATAATAACATTGCCTGGGGCAGGGGTGGGGCAAATGCAAGCAGTGGGCTTAGAAGGCCAACTTTAAAAGGTACAGATAGAGAAAAAGGATTCAGGATTGTTGGATGATCCAGGAGAGGATGGAATTACTACAGTAGCAAATATCAAGAGATACACCATCGTCCATGTAAAATGTGGTTGATTTAATAAGTTAGGGTAACATATAGTGCCATAACAAATAAATACTCAAACTTTAATAACCTAACACAATAAGTTAATACCTATTCATTCATATTGGATAATCCTAGTTATCAGGCAACTTTCTTCCACTTGGTGATTCAGAAATGCAAACTTGATCCTTTATATGGCATGGCCATTGCCTAGCATCTTGAAGTCCTTGGTATCTATCTAACATGTAGCCAAAAGAAGATGATATACACTTGTTTCTTAACTACATTTGCCCAGATACATCATGCATCATTTCCGCTCAAATTGCACAGAAAAGAGCTAATCGTATAGGTTCACTTAGATACAAGGGAGGCTGATCTCTGTAGTTCTTGACTTCTCCCAAAGCACTCTAAACTCTGGAAGAGAGGGAACACACTTTTCAATGGACAGTCATCTTTACTAGAGTAAGATTCAAACTTACTTGCAGTGTCTATTCAAATGGGAAATGTGAAGGTTATTGGTGGTCCCAAACTAGTGATGAGAATGGGAACTTCTTCTATAGGTAGATCTATTTTTTAAATAATCCCTAACTGGTCTTTGCTTCAGTCTGCCATATGCGGGCCCAGTTTGTTGTCCAAGCTAAGCCACATGCTTCACATAATATAGGTTCCCAAATTAGATTCAGTAACCCAAACCCCACGTCCGAGGTCAGGGGCAGAAGCCGGGAGGACCCGATGCCCAAAGGGCGGCAGCCAAGAGGAGTTACCCCACGTCCGAGGTCAGGGGCAGCTGCTGAGAGTGCCAGGCTGCAACGGTGCAGGAACGGCAGAGAAGAGCTACCCAAGTCCGAGGTCAGGGGCGGCGGCCGGGAAGACCAACCCCACATCCAAGGAGAGGTGGCTGCGCGGGCACAAGAGGGCCTGGAGAAGCTATCCCATGTTGAAGGTCAGAAAGGGCGGCGGTGAGGAGATACCCCTCATCGAAGGTAAGGAACAGCGGCTGTGCTTTGCTGGAGCAGCCCTGAAGAGATACCCCACGTCCAAGGTAAGAGAAACCCAAGTAAGATGGTAGGTGTTGCAAGAGGGCGTCAGAGGGCAGACACACTGAAACCATACACACAGAAAACTAGTCAATCTAATCACACTAGGACCACAGCCTTGTCTAACTCAGTGAAACTAAGCCATGCCCATGGGGCAACCCAAGACCGGCGGGTCATGGTGGAGAGATCTGACAGAATGTGGTCCACTGTAGAAGGGAATGGCAAACCACTTCGGTATTCTTGCCTTGAGAACACCATGAACAGTATGAAAAGGCAAAATGATAGGATACTGAAAGAGAAACTCCCCAGGTCAGTAGGTGCCCAATATGCTACTGGAGATCAGTAGAGAAATAACTCCAGAAAGAATGAAGGGATGGAGCCAAAGCAAAAACAATACCCAGCTGTGGATGTGACTGGTGATAGAAGCAAGGTCCGATGCTGTAAAGAGCAATATTGCATAGGAACCTGGAAGGTCAGGTCCATGAATCAAGGTAAATTGGAAGTGGTCAAACAAGAGATGGCAAGAGTGAATGTTGACATTCTAGTAATCAGCGAACTGAAATGGACTGGAATGGGTGAATTTAACTCAGATGACCATTATATCTACTACTGCGGGCAGGAATCCCTCAGAAGAAATAGAGTAGCCATCATGGTCAACAAAAGAGTCTGAAATGCAGTACTTGGATGCAATCTCAAAAAAGACAGAATGATCTCTGTTCATTTCCAAGGCAAACCATTCAATATCACAGTAATCCAAGTCTATGCCCCAATCAGTAACACTGAAGAAGCTGAAGTTGAACAGTTCTTTGAAGACCTACAAGACCTTTTAGAACTAACACCCCCAAAAGATGTCCTTTTCATTATAGGGGACTGGAATGCAAAAGTAGGAAGTCAAGAAACACCTGGAGTAACAGGCAAATTTGGCCTTGGAATACGGAATGAAGCAGGGCAAAGACTAATAGAGTTTTGCCAAGAAAATGCACTGGTCATAACAAACACCCTCTTCCAACAACACAAGAGAAGACTCTACACATGGACATCACCAGATGGTCAATACCAAAATCAGATTGATTATATTCTTTGCAGCCAAAGATGGAGAAGCTCTACACAGTCAGCAAAAACAAGACCAGGAGCTGACTGTGGCTCAGACCATGAACTCCTTATTGCCAAATTCAGACTTAAATTGAAGAAAGTAGGGAAAACCACTGTACCATTCAGGTATGTCCTAAATCAAATCCCTTATGATTATACAGTGGAAGTGAGAAATAGGTTTAAGAGCATAGATCTGATAGATAGAGTGCCTGATAAACTATGGAATGAGATTCGTGACATTGTACAGGAGACAGGGATCAAGACCATCCCCATGGAAAAGAAATGCAAAAAAGCAAAATGGCTGTCTGAGGAGGCCTTACAAATAGCTGTAAAAAGAAGAGAAGTGAAAAGCAAAGGAGAAAAGGAAAGATATAAGCATCTGCATACAGAGTTCCAAAAAAGAGCAAGAAGAGATAAGAAAGACTTCTTCAGCGATCAATGCAAACAAATAGAGGAAAACAACAGAATGGGAAAGACTAGAGATCTCTTCAAGAAAATTAGAGATACCAAGGGAACATTTCATGCAAAGATGGACTCAATAAAGGACAGAAATGGTATGGACCTAACAGAAGCAGAAGATATTAAGAAGAGATGACAAGAATACACAGAAGAACTGTACAAAAAAGATCTTCATGACCCAGATAATCACAAGGGTGTGATCACTGACCTAGAGCCAGACATCCTGGAATGTGAAGTCAAGTGGGCCTTAGAAAGCATCACTACAAACAAAGCTAGTGGAGGTGATGGAATTCCAGTTGAGCTATTCCAAATCCTGAAAGATGATGCTGTGAAAGTGCTGCACTCAATATGCCAGCAAATTTGGAAAACTCAGCATTGGCTACAGGACTGGAAAAGGTCAGTTTTCATTCCAATCCCAAAGAAAGGCAATGCCAAAGAATGCTCAAACTACCGCACAATTGCACTCATCTCACATACTAGTAAAGTAATGCTCAAAATTATCCAAGCCAGGCTTCAGCAATACGTGAACCATGAACTTTCTGATGTTCAAGCTGGTTTAGAAAAGGCAGAAGAACCAGAGACCAAATTGCCAACATCCGCTGGATCATGGAAAAAGCAAGAGAGTTCCAGAAAAACATCTATTTCTGCTTTATTGACTATGCCAAAGCCTTTGACTGTGTGGATCACAATACACTGGAAAATTCTGAAAGAGATGGGAACACCAGACCACCTGACCTGCCTCTTGAGAAATCTGTATGCAGGTCAGGAAGCAACAGTTAGAACTGGACATGGAACAACAGACTGGTTCCAAAAGGGAAAAGGAGTTTGTCAAGGCTGTATATTGTCACCCTGTTTATTTAACTTCTATGCAGAGTACATCATGAGAAATGCTGGACTGGAAGAAACGCAAACTGGAATCAAGATTGCCGGGAGAAATATCAATAACCTCAGATATGCAGATGACACCACCCTTATGGCAGAAAGTGAAGAGGAACTCAAAACCTCTTGATGAAGGTGAAAGTGGAGAGTGAAGAAGTTGGCTTAAAGCTCAACATTCAGAAAACGAAGATCATGGCATCCGGTCCCACCACTTCATGGGAAATAGATGGGGAAACAGTGGAAACAGTGTCAGACTTTACTTTTTGGGGCTCCAAAATCACTGCAGATGGTGACTGCAGCCATGAAATTAAAAGACGCTTATTCCTTGGAAGGAAAGTTATGACCAACCTAAATAGCATATTCAAAAGCAGAGACATTACTTTGCCAACAAAGGTCCATCTAGTCAAGGTATGGTTTTTCCTGTGGTCATGTATGGAAGTGAGAGTTTTCTGTGAAGAAGGCTGAGTGCCAAAGAATTGATGCTTTTGAACTGTGGTGTTGGAGAAGACTCTTGAGAGTCCCTTGGACTGCAAGGAGATCCAACCAGTCCATTCTGAAGGAGATCAGCCCTGGGATTTCTTTGGAGGGAATGATGGTGAAGCTGAAACTCCAGTACTTTGGCCACCTCATGCGAAGAGTTGACTCATTGGAAAAGACTCTGATGCTGGGAGGGATTGGGGGCAAGAGGAGAAGGGGACGACAAAGGATGAGATGGCTGGATGGCATCACTGACTCGATGGACGTGAGTCTGAGTGAACTCGGGAGTTGGTGATGGACAGGGAGGCCTGGCGTGCTGCAATTCATGGGGTCGCAAAGAGTTGGACACGACTAAGCAACTGAACTCAACTGAACCCAAATTGCAGAGCCTGGTTTCAGTATTCCTGTTCAATATCAGAATGCCTAAGTAAATGTATCAGCAATATAAGATGAGTGATGCAAAACTAATTTTTGTGGTTGATTTTTTATTTAAATGAAGTAGTTGGGGGTGGTCATTGGTGCCACATATACACACTCATCTTTTTAGGTACTTCTGTTAACCTATCCAGAAAAATTGAATACTGTAGCCTTTTTAGCAAAGAGCAAAGTAAAAAGTCTATTGAAAAGGTCATAATTGTGCTGCTGGTATTGAATGTCCTATAGGCTATTATTGCTGCTCAAAGCACTTGATGTGTTTTATTGCAAATATATTATTGGTGCTTTAATTTAGTGATGCTCAATTGTCTGTAACATATATAACATATACAATTGTAGATATAAATCTTCAACTTATAATTAGACAAAGCTATGCCATATATTTTAAAACTTAATCTTGTTTATAAATGCATGTATAAACTCATACTCAAAAAAACAGTAGGAGGAGGGGAGTATAGGATGACAAAAAAAAAAAAATTCAATTCAATAAGTATTTACCAGTACATTGTACTTGATATTGTTGTGGGGGTAGGTGGTAGACAGAGCAGAAAAAGGAGAAGATGGATTTCCTGACCTCAAAGAAATTAACATATTTTCAGAAAGAGAAGATATATAGTCATGTAAAATGAAGGGCTATTGCTATCAGGCAGTGCCTGATGCTGTGCCCAGACGTGATGTGCAAATAATACATTCTACTAAGCACAAAGAAGGGAAAGACCCTGTGATGTGGAGGGGCAGAAAGGCTTTTTGGAGAAGATGAAAATAATAGGAAGTGTCTACTTTATGCCATAAATTTTTAAGCTTTTGTTTGTTAGAGGTAAATATTATATCCAATTTAGAAAACTAGAGGAAACAAGATTAAAGAGTCTTTACTCATTAAATGCCAGAGCCAGGATTCAGAGGCAAGTCTCCTGGCACCCAGTCCAGTGACATTTTGGTCACACCATGTGGCATTCTGTAGACATCCTAGAGCTTACTATATTCTTGGGGCAATTTAACCTACCCATTTGCTCAAGCTTCTTACATCCAAAGTGGTTCAGACAGTGAAGAACCTGCTTGCAATGTGGGAAACCTAGGTTTGATCCTTGGATTGAGAAGTTGCCTTTAAGAAGGGCATGGCATCCCACTCCAGTATTCTTGCCTGGAGAATTCCCATGGACAGAGAAGCCTGGCGGGCTATAGTCCATGGGGTTGCAAAGAGTTGAACATGACTGAGTGACTAAGCACAGCCCTACAGAACATAGTCTATCTGATACCTTTATTAGAGGATGGTAGGAATTGGCAAAGCTCAGAATCACACTTTGCATTCCACTTTTGGGGAAAAAGAAGTGTTTATTATAAAGAGTTTCAAGTTGAATATTAGGTTCCTTCACTCTTCCATCTCTTTCCAAATTTCTCTATGTTGAGCACCTTAAGTTGGGAAATCTGAGTAGGCAGGGTATGGATTTTTTCACTCTCAATAGTTGTTTCTTTCCTGGCAGTTGGAAGTCTGGACAGATGGACAGTTATAAAAATTAATTACTGAGTTTCTCATACTTGCCTGGTTGTTAAGCAGGTGATAACTTGCACTTTGGTAAACAGCAGCATGATGAAGAATATAGATACATTGGAGCCACTGAAATATGCTCACTAGCTTTCTGATACAGGAAAATGAATCATACAGCAATGGTTGTAAACATCAAATTGGAAGAAACAATCTACTCACCATTGAGAACTAGTGACTTTATCATATACTCTACCACAATCCACAGGAAGGTTGCCCTGGGAATTAAGTAGGTTGATTAGCATAAATTGTGACAATATTTCACAGTCATAAAACAGTTGAGTTTGAAATCTTCAAGTGACAGAATAGATTGAAAGTAATTAAGACAAGAGAGAGAGAGAAACTAATTATACTCAAAACTGAACTGAGACTGTCCTATCTGAGATTTCCTTTGAAACTCCCCAACAGTGACCAAGAGAAAATCTAAGATGTATATTTTTGAATGAGCTCTAGTATTTGTAGATATTTCTAAAGGTAGTTTTTTGAGACTGTGGTTTTTAACAGCTGTCTGGAAGACCTTACTGTATAAACAGACTTAAGGCTGCCTAGAAATGTACACAAACACACACAATTTGGCAAATGTAGCTAAATGATTTGAGGTTGGACTGGTTCTTGACTTGGTTCTTTTGAGGTAATGAATGATAAGTAATTCAGTTTCAGATTGTTATTTTGTCAGAGTGTAGAAATAGCATTAGACCAAATGAAACCTAGTTATGAATGCTGAGGTCACTTCCTTACATTCAAGAAATTATTTTTTAAGCCCTCAAACCAACCAAGAGAATTTATTCCCCAATGAACAGAACTATTAAATCCAGGTAGGAGTGAAGTGCTTATACCTGTGAATGGTTAATCTAACCACTAATTCAAAGAGTCCTAGGCTGCTACCAAACAGTATTAAATTTTTGATTATTTTATGGCTTGTCCAAATGCCCAATCCCCCAAGCAATTGCTGTAATTTACACACAAAAAGAAAAAAGCAAAGGGAAAAGAATATCCATCTTTTAACATTATCCACAAGGGTCTGGTTCTGACTGCACACATAAAACAAAATAAAAGTACCTAGCCTAAGCAATTAAAATGTTCTTGTTTTCTATTAAAATAAAACATGTTCATTTGTGAATGACTCCAAAAGGAAGGCCTAGGGTCATGATTTGCTTTGATAACAACTGTAGATTTAGTAATGATATTCAAATGACTTTAAATAAGAAATCTTCTACAATTTTCTTTCTTCCAGTACATTAACAATCAAATATTCAGAAAATGTAACTAGCAGAGTAGAACAATACCAGCAGGTAAATTTTGTTTTTACTTTGTTGACAGATGAAATTGGTAAAATAGAACCACAGAAACTAGCAGAAATAGTAGAACCGGGAAGGGTCATGGAAACCCTTATGAGAACTCTGTGGCCCAAAGATGTTAAGTGCTGTGGATTAGGCTACACTGCTAATTACAAACAGATCCAAAAGTCAGCATCCGTGACTTCTGACTTTCTGTCTGCTGCTCTTTGTCCTGTACTGAGCTGCATTAGCTCAAATAGACTGATGGTCAGATCTTGTTAGTTTTGAATTTAGGAAGCAACTGGAAGGTTCTACAGGGAAAGAGGGAAATAACTATGATATAAAAGTGGCTGTCTCAATAAATAAATGCTGTACCTTGGTTAAACATCCATATTCTGAATATTCCATGACTAGTTTCTCAAAAAATTTGAAGTCTCAGAGTCACCCCTTAAACTCACATGTTTCCTCTCAATAAATAAGCCAGCACAAAATTCACCAGGCCACTAAACTCCACCAGCAATCCTAATGAAAACCTGCACTGCATGCCTGCCCCACCCATGCTGTACCCTCAGAAATCCCTGACTTTTTGCCCTGTCTCCTCGCCTGTCTAGTTTTATCTGCTCTTTGGCTTCCCTCTTGAGCATCCCAGCATGAGACTTTTCACAGTCCTTTCTACCTCAATAGAGTCCTGTTCAGCAAGTCATTCATCTCCTGATGCATCAACAAATTCTGCCGCTGGCCCATATGCACCGTCGTGTTCTCATAATGAACAACAGCGACCTTCTCAGCGTGAAGGCACATCTGCCATAGAAGTAGCATCGGAAAGGTCAAGAGTTAATCTTGAGAGATCAATTCCTTTTACTTTTTAGCTTTCATTTATTTTTTAAAAAATAGTTGACTCTAGTTGTTTTGAAGCAAGTGTGAGCTTCCTATAGACAGGATTCACAGTCAGTGGTATTTTGAGATTCTATTGCCAAACACTGAATGCGATAGCTAATATCATGCAAAATTATTTATTAACAAATATTAAGGAGATGTGAGTAATGAAGTGATGCAATTGTACAGAATCCTGGATGATGAGGCATCTTTGGGAATTTCGAGCATAAATTTCACTTTCTCTTTCCCATCAGATTTTTGGCACCCTATTGCAAGAGCCTTTGTGGTAAGTCTGAACATCTGTAGCAGAGCCTGACCAGCAACAGGAATTTCTTACTGGAGCGGAAACCTATACCTGTTTCAACCTACTGTTTGCTATTTAAAATTTCAAAATTTGTTTCTTTTTGTTTAGGTGGCAATAAGTCTCTCTGGTGCCATCACTTCATGGCAAGTAGAAGGGGGAAAATGTGGAATCAGTGACAGATTTTAATTATTTGGGCTCCAAAATCACTGCAGACCATGACTGCAGCCGTAAAATTGAGATGCTTGTTCCTTGGAAGGAAACCTATGACAAACCTTGTTGTTGCTGTTCAGTTGCTCAGACATATCTGACTCTGCAACACCATGGACTGCAGCATGCCAGGCAACGCTGTCCTCCACCATCTCCCAGAGCTTGATCAAATTCATGTCCAGTGGTTGGTGATGCCCTCCAACCATCTCGGTCTCTGCTGTTCCCTTCTTCTCCGGCCTTCAATCTTTCCCAGCATCAGGGTCTTTTCCAATGAATCAGCTCTACACATCAGGTGGCCAAAGTATTAGAGCTTCAGCTTCAGCATCAATCCTTCCAATGATATTCAGGATTGATTTCCTTTAGGATTAACTGGTTTGATCTCCTTGCAATCCAATGGACTCTTAAGAGTCTTCTCCAACACCACGGTGCAAAAGCATCAATTCTTTGGTGCTTAGTTTTCTTTATGGTCCAGCTCTCACATCCATACATGACTACTGGAAAAACCATAGCTTTGACTATGTGGACCTTTGTCAGCAAAGTAATGTCTCTGTTTTTTAGAACATTGTCTAGGTCTGACATAGCTATTCTTCCAAGGAGCAAGTATCTTTAAATTTCATGGCTGTGGTCACCATCCACATTGATTTTGGAGCCCAAGAAAATTAAATTTGACACTTTCCACATTTTCCCCATCTACTTCCCATGAAGTGATAGGACCAGATGCCATGATCTTAGTTTTTTGAATGTTGAATTTTAAGTCAGCTTTTTCACTCTCCCCTTTCACTTTCATCAAGAAACTCTTTAGTTCCTCTTCACTTTTTGCCATTAAAGTGGTATCATCTGTATATCTGAGGCTGTTGATATTTCTTTCAGCAATCTTGATTCCAGCTAGTAATTCATCTAGCCTGACATTTTACCTGATGTACTCTGCATGTATGTTAAATAAGCAGGGTAACAATATACAGCCTTGATGTATACTTTCCCAATTTTGAACCAGTCCATTGTTCCATGCCAGCTCTAACTGTTGCTTCTTTTCCTGCATACAACTTTCTCAGGAGGTAGGTAAGGTTATCTGGTATTCCCATCTCTTTAAGCATTTCCCACAGTTCATTGGGATCCATGCAATCAAAGGCCTTAGCATACTCAATGAAGCAGTAGATATTTTTCTGGAATTTTCTTGCTTTTTCTATGATCCAATGGGATGTTGGCAATTTGATCTCATATTGATCTTTGCAATGCAGGAGACCCCAGTTTGATTCCTGGGTCAAGAAGATCCACTGGAGAAGGGACAAGTTACCCACTCCAGTATTCTTGGGCTTCCCCTGTGGCTCAGCCGGTAAAAAATCCATCTGCAATGTGGGAGACCTGGGTTTGATCCATGGTTGTGAAGATCCCCTGGAGAAGGGAAAGGCTACCCACTCCAGTATTCTGGCATGGGGAATTCCATGGACTATATAGTGCATGGGGTTGCAAAGAGTCAGACAGGACTTTCACTTTCACTTCACTTTCACTTTCCTTTGCCTTTCCTAAATCCAGCTTGAACATCTGGAAGTTCTCCATTCACATATTGTTGAAGCCTGGCTTGGAGAATTTTGAGCATTACTTTGCTAGCGTGTGAAATGAATGCAACTGTGCAGTAGTGTGCACATTCTTTGGCACTGCCTTTCTTTGGAATTAGAATGAAAACTGACCTTTTCCAGTCCTATGGCCACTGCTGAGATTTCCAAATTTGCTGGCATACTGAGTTCAGCACTCTCACAGCATCACCTTTTAGGATTTGAAATAGCTCAGCTGGAATTCTATCACTTCCACTAGCTTTGTTTCTAAAGCCCTCTTGACTTCACACTCCAGAATGTCTGGCTCTAGGTGAATGATCACACCATCATAGTTATGCAGGTCATTAAGATTTTTTTGTATAGTTCTGTGTATTCTTGCCACCTCTTCTTAATACCTTCTGCTTCTGTTAGGTCCATACTGATTCTGTCCTTTATTGTGCCCATCTTTGCATGAAATGTTCCCTTGGTGTCTCTAATTTTTTTGAAGAGATCTCTAGTCTTTCCCATTCTATTGTTTTCCTCTATTTCTTCGCATTGTTCACTTACAAAGGCTTTCTTATTTCTCCTTGCTATTCTTTGGAACTCTGCATTCAAACAGGTGTATCTTTCCTTTTCTCCTTTGCCTTTCACTTCTCTTCTTTTCTCAGATATTTGTAGTGCCTCCTCAGACAGTCATTTTGCCTTTTTGCATTTTTTTTTTCTTGGGGATGGTTTTGATCACTGCCTCCTATAAATGTTATGAACCTCCGTCCATAGTTTATCAGGCACTCTATCTATCAGATCTAGGCCCTTAAATCTATTTCTCACTTCCACTGTATAATCATAAGGGATTTGATTTAGGTCACACATGAATGATCTAGGGTTTTTCCCTACTTTCTTCAATTTAAGTCTGAATTTTACAATAAGGAGTTCATGATCTGAGCCACAGTCAGCTCCCGGTCTTGTTTTTGCTGGCTGTATAAAGCTTCTCCATCTTTGGCGGCAAAGAATATAATCAGTCTGATTTTGGTGTTGACCATCTGATGATGTCCATGTGTAGAGTCATCTCTTGTGTTGTTGGAAGAGGATATTTGCTATGATCAGTGCATTCTCTTGGCAAAACTCTGTTAGCCTTTGCCCTGCTTCATTTTGTAGTACAAGGCCAAACTTACTTGTTACACCAGGTATTTCTTGACTTCCTATTTTTGCATCCCAGTCCCCTTTGATAAAAAGGACATCTTCTTCTGGTGTTAGTTCTAGAAGGTCTTGTAGGTCTTCATAGAACTGTTCAACTTCAGCTTCTTTGGCTGAAGAAGTAGTTGGGACATAGACTTGGATTACTGTGATATTGAATGGTTTGCCTTGGAAATGAACAGAGATAATTCTGTCATTTTTGAGACTGCATCCAAGTACTTACTACATTTTGGACTCTTTTGTTAACTATGAGGACTACTCCATCTCCTCTGAGGGATTCTTGCCTACATTAGTGATAATAATGGTCATCTGAATTATTAAATTCACCTATTCCATTCCATTTTAGTTCACTGATTCTTAAAATGTCAATGCTCACTCTTGCCATCTCCGGTTTGATCACTTCCAATTTACCTTGATTCATGGACCTAACATTCCAGGTTGCTATGCGGTATCATTCTTACAGCATTGGACTTTACTTTCACAGCCAGACACGTCCACAAATGGGCCTTGTTTCTGCTTTGGCTCAGCCTCTTTATTCCTTCTAGAATGATTTCTCCACTCTTCTACCAACCTGGGGAGTTCATCTTTCAGTGTCAAATCTTTTCCTTTTCATACTGCTCGTGGGGTTCTCAAGGCAAGAAGGCTGAAGTAGTTTGCTGTTCCTTTCTCCAGTGGACCACGTTTTATCAGAACTCTCCACCATGACCATCTTGGGTGGACCTGTACTACATGGCTCATAGTTTCATTGAGCTGACAAACCCAAACAGTGTATTAAAAAGCAGAGATATCACTTTTCTGACAAAGGTTCATATAGTCAAAACTATGGTTTTTCCGGTAGTCATGTATGGATGTGCGAGTTGTATCATAAAGAAGGCTGAGTGCTGAATAATTAATGGTTTTGAACTGTGGTGTTGGAGAAGATTCTTGAGAGTCCCTTGGACTGCAAGAAGATCCAACCAGTCAATCCTAAAGGAAATCAGCTCAGAATATTCATTGGAAGGACTGATGCTAAAGCCGAAGCTCCAATACTTTGGCTACCTGATGCAAAGAGCCAACTCATTGGGAAAAATTCTGATGCTGGGAAAGATTGAAGGCAAAAGGAGAAGGGGACTGTAGAGGATAAGATGACTAGATACCATCGCTCACCTAATGGAGATGAATTTGAACAAACTCTGGGAGATAGTGCAGAACAGAGGAGCCTGCCATGCTATAGTCCATGGGGTTGCAAATAGTCAGGACTTCGTGACTGAACAACAAAAACAAGAGAAACACAATCGTAAATTTTTTGAATAAATCTTATCATGAATGTCACACCTGCCTCTGACTTTGAAATGTATCAAATGGTTTATAAAAGGTTTTTTTTTTAAATTATACAACATATTATAATAAGATACATGATGAACTACAGAAGCTGAGATCAGCCTGGAGTACAATTTTTAAATGTAAAGTTGGAGTAATATTCAAAATGAAAGTACTCCTTATGATTATTTGAATAAATCATGTAGAATTATCAATTTCCAATTTGTTGATCTGAAATACTAAGGTATTTCTAATATGAAGACAGAAAAAAAATAACACTTCTTTATGATATATCTATCTGCACGCAATTATGACCCTAACAAACACTGTCTAAGGATTTGCTTCATAGCATTCAGTTCAGTTCAGTTCAGTTTCTCAGTCATGTCCGACTCTTCGCGACCCCATAATTCGCAGCACTCCAGGCCTCCCTGTCCATCACCAACTCCCGGAGTTCACTAAAACTCATGTCCATAAAGTCAGTGATGCCATCCAGCCATCTCATCCTCTGTCATCCCCTTCTTCTCCTGCCCCCAATCCCTCCCAGCATCAGAGTCTTTTCCAATGAGTCAACTCTTCGCATGAGGTGGCCAAAGTACTGGAGTTTCAGCTTTACCATCAGTCCCAGGACTGATCTCTTTTAGAATGGACTGGTTGGATCTCCTTGCAGTCCAAGGGACTCTCAAGAGTCTTCTCCAACACCACAGTTCAAAGGCATCAATTCTTCGGTGCTCAGCTTTCTTCACAGTCCAACTCTCACATCCATACGTGACCACTGGAAAAACCATAGCCTTGACTAGATGGACATTTGTTGGCAAAGTAATGTCTCTGCTTTTGAATATGCTATCTAGGTTGGTCATAACTTTCCTTTCAAGGAGTAAGCGTCTTTTAATTTCATGGCTGCAGTCACCATCTGCAGTGATTTTGAAGCCCAAAAAAAGAAAGTCTGACACTGTTTCCCCATCTATTTCCCATGAAGTGATGGGACCAGATGCCATGATCTTCGTTTTCTGAATGTTGAGCTTTAAGCCAGCTCTTTCACTCTCCTCTTTCACGTTCATCAAGAGGTTTTATAGTTCCTCTTCACTTTCTGCCATAAGGGTGGTGTCATCTGCATATCTGAGGTTATTGATATTTCTCCCGGCAATCTTGATTCCAACTTGTGCTTCTTCCAGCCCAGCTTTTCTCATGATGTACTCTGCATATAAGTTAAATAAGCAGGGTGACAATATACAGCCTTGACGTACTCCTTTTCCTGTTTGGAACCAGTCTATTGTTCCATGTCCACTTCTAACTGTTACTTCCTTAGCTGCATACAGGTTTCTCAAGAGGCAGGTCAGGTGGTCTGGTATTCCCATCTCTTTCAGAATTTTCCACAGTTTATTGTGATCTCAGTGGTTGACTTCTGTGGCTGTGCAGGAGCCAAAGTTAATGAGAATAAAGGATGGAAGACAGCTATTTTGATATTAACAGCAATACATTTAACATATTTAGTTGGGGAAAGGCTGTGACATTTGGTCTTTGGATAATGTGGTGTGGAGGTAGGCAGAGCCCTTTCTAAGTGATTCTGAGAGAGGAATGGTACTTTCTTATATCTAGAGGAACAAATGGGACCTTGGTCAGTGGCTTGAGGTCAGCAGAGATGATGGCAAGAGAAGACAATAAAAGGACTGGGAGAGGCCCAGTCAGATCCCATTTTTGCACACTGCTGAGTTTCAGCAATGTTATCAGACACTGATGATCCATCACTGGCATGGAGGAAGCAGTACTTGAGAAAATGGCCACTGACTGGGAGCTTTCAGAACTGTGATTCTTGTATTAAAACAAATTAGGCTATTACTTTGTAGTGATTCTATGGAACCAGATACGTCCCTGCACAGTTCTTCAGTCCTGTGCTCCAGGAAATACAATTAGAAGAGGAACCTCCATCAGTTTGAGTCCCCAAGAGACTATGGAGAACAGAGACCCCTACTGACCTGAGCAGTGCTATGAGCATATAATATACATATAGCATAAATAAGAAACAAATCATTGTATTAAATCAATGAGATTTTAGGTTAATTTGTTATTGTGGCATAACTTAACCTATACTGACAGGTAGTTTTAAAACCAAATACACTCTGATTTACTTCTGTGCATTTTCCAAAATACTGTGAACATTGTCCTATCTCATGAAACATTGATATAAATTATTCTGAGATTCAGACAGCCACAGAATAGCTTAGTTTAGCACAGTAGAAATATGTAGCAATATGTGCCATAATATGTTGAATTACGGCACGTATTTTTACTCATGTTTTTTGTTTTGTGCTGTATTCAAATCTTTGTCAACTGTGAGTTAGATGAATCTAGTTCAAGAACATCAGCTTATAAAAGTTTGAATTTTACAGTGTGTGAGAACTTAAAAGGTGATGAATCTTAATTTATCTTGCAGAGATTTTCCAATAGTACATAAAGTTGAAAAAATACATAGATTTTAACTCAACTAGTCTGAATTGCACATAAATGGTCAGGGGGAAAAGTTTAAAGATGTCCAATTTTTGTTTTGTTCTAGTCAAAATATTGGAGACTACTTAAATGCCTTTTGTTAGAGGAATGTTTTAGTTACATTTGTACATCTGATTAGCAGCCAATAAGAGCATGATTGGAGAAGGCAATGGCACCCCACTCCAGTACTCTTGCCTGGAAAATCCCATGGATGGAGGAGCCTGTTAGGCTGCAATCCATGGGGTCGCTAAGAGTCGGGCATGACTGAGTGACTTCACTTTCACTTTTCACTTTCACACATTGGAGAAGGAAATGGCAACCCACTCCAGTGTTCTTGCCTGGAGAATCCCAGGGATGGGGGAGCCTGGTGGGCTGCCATCTATGGGGTCGCACAGAGTCGGACACGACTGAAGTGACTTAGCATAGCATAGCAAGAACATGATTTAGATGAATGTACTGAAATGGAAGGTTGCTCATGGTATATGTAATGGTCATTTTTGTGTCAACTTGAGTGGGACACGGAATGGTCAGATTAACATTGTTTTGGGGTGTGTCTTGAGGCTGTTTCCAGACGAGGTTCTCATTTCAATTGGTGGACTCAGTAAACCATCTTGCCTATTCTGGTTGGGTGGGCATTTGATTTGCTGGGGGCATGAATAGAACAAAAGGGTGGAGGAAGGTTGAATTCCTTCTCTCTGCCTACTGCTGAGTGGAAATATCAGTCTTTTCCTGTCCTTAAACTAGGACTTACAACGTTGATATTCCTGGTTCATAGACCTCTGAACTTGGGCTTGAATTTATATCACTGATTTTCCTGAGTTTCCAACTTGTGCAGATTGTGGGGACTTCTCAACTTCCATAATTGCATGAGCCAATTTCTTATAATAAATCTCATTATAAATATATTATTTTCTTCTGGAGAATCCTAATTAACACAATGTTTTATGAATAAAGCAAACAAGTTGTAGGACAACATATATAGTATAATCTTGTTTTTCTGTTAAAATTATAGTGTTTTGGCATGCATGAATAAAAATGGTTTAAAACATACACATCAACCTTAAAAGTGGTTATACTTGGCAAGAGGAAATGAAGACTTGATAAGGAGGCTGATTTTTTCTCTTTTTTTTCACTTCAAATAATTCTATGTTGTCTCATTTCTATTTTACAATGAACATATATATTCTTTGCCTGAGACAGCAAATAACAGCTAACACAATTATAATAGAGACTGAAATAAATACTTGATGGATAACTACAGTGAAATACTCTTTGACATACATACCCAATCTAAATATAAAAGACATTATTCTAAGGAGAAGACTAGACTATTCTTTAAAAAAGAAAACAGTATGAGATAAGGTCATTAAGAATTCGAGAGAGGTCACAGAAGTTGGAGTTATGTCTCCAAAGGGTCACCAGGGTGTGTCAGTGAAGGCAAAGTTCACACGTTCTGAGAGTAGCTAGTGTTCTCTGCCTAAAGTTCTTCTAAGAATTTTCTCTTTCTAAGATTTAAGGCCAACAGAACAAGTGGAAGATAAAAATTGAGGATTCTTAGAACAGATTTGCCAGTTTTTCCTTCTCTAAACTTAACCAAGTATACAAATGACAGTCTTTTTTGTTAAAGCATTGATTTAGAAAACACATAAAGGGGAGTCTTGGGTAAAATAAATTTGGAACTATAGCTGTAAATGAAATAATATAAGAAGCAGTTCTCTGAGTCTGGCTTGTTACATGGTGATGTGAAATAGAATTCTTAAAATAACTAAAATCTCTGATACCATTAAATAACTAATACATTCTGCCAACCTGGGTTTCCTAAGATCCTCTTGGGGCCCAGAATCATCTAAGTGTGTATAGTCACATAGCTATCCAGCTCTGTTCTAGAAGTGCCAAAGCTTCATTTTCTTTTGTGCTGTTTACACATGGCCACTGAATAGTGTTACCTTTTGCAAAATTAAGATTTTCATGGACATCTTGTTCTTTATAATCTCAAAGAACAAATAAATATTCTATAGGAGCTTTATTCAAAATATTGCACAGAAGGAAAAAGATTTGGTCACAAGAAGTGATGCTATTTTAAAATTTCATTTTGAATTTTTCTGGTTGCAGTGTTGTAGAAAGGTGTGGTTAAGTACCCAGAATGGAGCACTTGCTTAAACCAAGGGGGATTTCCTAATCAGAAGAAAAAGCCTCCTGATATCAGCTGCAGGCTTGAGATACAGCAGGCCTGCCCTGAGTGTGTCTGTTAAATTCAAAGTCATTTCTCCATTCTTGTCAAGTGAATTGAACCTTCTGATTGTCTCTGCCTGGGACAGTGATCCATTTCTAATGTCTGAGGCTAGAGTTTTTGAACTCATAAACTGTAAACTGTATTAAATAAACTGCCTTCTGATTGATGAGTGCTGCTCTCATAGGCTAATTTCTCATCTAAACAGTGATATGAAAATTCTTGCTAAAGGGTTGGTGACAGGACTAAACGGGGGTAATAGCAGACTTAATCAAGAAAGACAAATGGGATTCATTAACAACTGGCACTCAGCAGACAATCTTCAGAGACTTCTTGGTACAATCTCATTGGTCCAATCGAAAATAATTGTGTGCTGCTTTTATCACCGAATGCAGAACAAGCCCAGTGAAAAATTGTATTGGTGATATTAAGTAGAATTCACTTTTGGATTGAATTTTGTGCTTAGGCAGCCCATCTTTGGATGAGAGGAAGGAAGGAAAAAGAAATACTGAGTTTCATGCTGGAGTTTGTTCTCTGATTAGTTTTTTCACATTGTTCATTCTACCCTGGTACTTATTTTATCAACTGGGTCATACCCTTATTGGCAGGGATATTTATACCAGAGGCATCTGGTTTCTGGCGGGTTTCAGGACTGGCACATGGTTCATTTTGCCCAAGTTCATTGAATTCCACTTTCGGTGATGCTTTATCTTATCGAGCTGTTTTAGTTTGGCTTATCTGGCAAGGTTGACTAACTCTCTAAGAAGAGTCATGCTCCCCTTCTATAAGGTAGACAACTTGCTAGGAAATTCTCTTTAAATCAGGAATTATTTTTTTCCCAGTTCCCCTGCTGGGGAGGGGGAAATGTGACCAAGTTCTTGACAATTGTTTCTGAGCCAAATCAATGCAGGTCATTCTCAGGCTTATCCCATAATTCTCTCCCACTCAGTCTTCCACTCTCTGTTTTCTTGATCTGTGAGCAAGAGTCAGAGGATGCAGCAGATCAAAGGTCATTATAAAGGGTGGAGCCACAGAAAGGAGCAAAAAGAGTCATGCTTGAAAAGAACAGTGGATTTTACATTTTACAAGGAGAAATGGTTCTCATTTGTTTGAAGCCACTGGGAATTGGGGGTTTGCTGGGGACAGCATCTAGCTTCACTTTGATGGAGGCAGATAGTTTTATGGCTGCCATTTGGCCTATTAGTTTTAGTGACCTCACTTCTTAACTGATCTCCTTAGCTTTTGATTTTGTGTATAATTGGGCTTTAAAGAAACTACCCTTCCACCTTGAACTTGCAAGCACTAAACCCCAGGCCTAGATGGATAAATATGTGTCACTGGCTTTCTCTTGTACCTTTCCCTATCCTCACTGGCCAACCAGGTCTAACATGCAACTGACCCTCCAGCCAGCTTTCCAGAGAAGAAATGAGATCAGACACACATAAAGCCAACTGACATGTTATTTTCAACTTTTCCCATCTTCAGCATAAAGTTGGTCCAGAGGCTAGGACTCTGCACTCCCAATGCAACACGCCTGGGTTCCATCCTTGGTCAGAGAACTAGACCCCACATGCCGCAACTAGGAGTTCACATGCTGCAACTGAAGATCCAGCATACTGCAACTAAAAAAAAAAATCGTGCATGCTTCAACAAAGATTGAAAATCCCGCATGCTGCAGCTAAGAACTGGCACAGCCAAATAAAGAAATAAATATTTTAAAAAAGATTTTATATAGGAATTTTCAGAAGATAACTTGTCCCAAGCTACCTGTCTGGCCAGACTGAGGGGAAGCAGAGATTGTGGCCCAAAAGTTTAAGTGCTGTTTAAGCTTCTGTCCTCTGGGCTCCACTTCTGGAGACACTGGGATGACAATAGTTGGACCACTCTGAGACCCCAACTATGGTGGAGGTTTTGGTGGCCCCATCCACTCTCCTTCAGCTCTCACCATTCCTGGTACTGGTCAGTGGTGTCTAGTCTAAGCTTCTGCTGCTCTCCTTGCGAGGCTTTCATCTTAGCAGGTCTGAAGTGCCTTCAGGGGCAGACTTCAGACTGTGAGAGATGGTACTCGGGGCATAAATAACCCAGCATCTTGCCTCCCACCCTCAACAAGGTGACAACTCTGTGGTATTCCCTACATTATCTCCTACATTTCCTTGCTGGGAACATATTCCAGTTGCCACTCAGCTATAATGCACACTTCATGGTTTTCTGTCTCTTTACATCCCCATCCTCTTAAAATGGTTTCCTAGGATTAACACTCAAATTAACCATTTGCATTCAACTCGTTTCTAGACAATACCATGCATCATTTTGCAGATGCTTATGTCAGCTGTTTTTGAGAATCAGTAAATCAATAATGTGGTGTCTCTGTGGTGCAATCAGTTAGAACTTTCGGCTTTAATCCCTGATGCTGGGAAAGATTGAAAGGCAGGAGGAGAAGGGGGCAACAGAGGTTAAGATGGTTGGATGGCATCACCAACTCAATGGACATGAGTTTGAGCAAGCTCCAGGAGTTGGTGAAGGACAGGGAAGCCTGGCTTGCTACACTCCATGGAGTCACAAAGAGTTAGACACGACTGAGCGACTGAACTGAACTGAAATCAGTAGTAGTGGCTGACCCCTGATGTAGTGAATTATACTTTGCTAAGTAGCAGATGTCAAATAACATTTTTTCCTCAAACAACTTTTAATTGCATTAAAGCCAGCTAAATTTGCCAATCATAAAATAATTTTTTTGGAGTACTAGAACACTGCAAAACTGTAATCACTGATGCATTTTATCCAGTTGAAGCAAACTTCCAGAAAATATGGTGAATCCATCTCTCTCCTCTACTCTCATTCTTTTTTAAGGGTTCAATTGCAGTCTTTCAGATATGCTACTAATACCAGAAGGACATTATGGCACTCTGTAGTTGGGGTTGAAAATTTCCATTCAAAATTACCCGCACCCAATTCAAGTTACCTGCACCTGGCAGGTGCAATGACCTGGCAGCTGCCCCACAAATGGCACCGCACTTCCACCTCTGCTCTAATATGTTCCTGCTTATTTATGCAAACTTTACTGCCCAGTGGATATGCCAGTGTGACTGAGCAGAAGTTTGGTCCTTCCTAAAAACTCTAGCAACTGCCTTATCACCCCTAAACAAGCATGGGATCTTAGTAATCTTAGTAACAACTGTGAGCTTGCTAGGATAACACATCTTCAAGTCATTTGACATAAGCACAAAATAAAGATTAAATAAAAACATCAGCCTTACTCTGCACTGCAGTGTCAGCCCAAGTTCTCCTCTCCATCTACTTTCTATCAAATTGCTGCCACCACAGCCTTCCTAATTAGAGATTTTGGAGCTGCTTCAGCTCTAGGAACAAACAGAGTGAGTGGCATGAGTATGTCTTACCTTGACTTCATGCCCTTTCCAAGATCTCTGTGCTTTCAACTGCCTCTTCCCCTTCACTTGACTGCCTCACTCTGTGGCTTTACGGCAGCCACATTTCCCATGCCTTTCCTTGTAACTAGACAATTGTCAGAGTGAAAAACCAGCCCCATAGGATTCAGGCCAGGAGAAGATAATGTAATCCTTTACATTTTCAGCAGAAGCAGGTGATAGCATATCTTTGTCCTTCAGATACATAAGGCAGTACAGCCCTCACCTCTCAGCTCACCTTCTCCAGGACCCATGATAATGAGTAAGTTGAGTGGAGATCACAATTTTGAGGGTAAACTGCCAAACATCCGTCAACACCTACTGATGTCTGTGTTATTGCCCTGAAGTATTTCTTCAGGTTTTGAAGAGTGATGTGAGAGGGCCCTCCTGCATTGACTCTGGCCACTGAGCTGTTGGAAGGGACACTTCTCAATATGCCAAAGTATTTCATTCCCTGCAGCTAAGGCTTAGCAGATCTCTTCTGATGAAAACCACTAAGCAAAGGCTTGAAAATTCACCCAAAGCTATCGAAACAAAGGGCAGGTGCTAATTGAAGCAGGAGAAACTGTCTTTCTAGCAAAATTCTTAAGTTAAAAAAAATCCTCAGAATGTGATTACAGAAATTTTACTAGCTGCTACTGAAAAAATTATGTATGTAGCACACATTAAATGTATCTATATTCTTTTATTTAAGTAAATGGTTGCCCACTATACAGGGATTACCCCATGTTTTGAAAGTTCACTTTACACCACTTCACTTTTAAGAAAGACCTAATTAGTATAACTGTTCCTTGGTATTGAAAGAGGATTGATTCCAGGACCCCTAAGGATATCGAAACCCATGGATGCTCAAGACCCTTAAGTAAAGTGGTGTATTATTAGCTTATATTCTATGCACAACTTCATACATTCTTTAAGTCATCTCTAGATAACTTCTAATACCTAATGAAAAATAAATGCTACATAAATAGTTGTAAATACAATGTAAATGCTATGTACATAGCTGCTGGTATGCATCAAATTCACATTTTGCTTTTGAAATTTTCTGGATTATTTTTAAAAAAATATTTTTGATCATAGTTGACTATGTAGATGTGGTCTTGCAGATACGAAGGGCAGACTGTACCTATTTTTGCTAATGAAAAGAATCCAGAGAGGATTTTTCACTTTTATGGAAAAAACAAAAGACACAGTAGCCTTGAGCACTAGTTTTGCAGCCAGCCACTTCAGAGGCAGAGCTCACCTGGAGCAGCAAGAGTGCCATCACCAGGCTCCTTTCCCGGGAACTGCACTCAGCATCTTAGCATCAAGACCCATGGCTCTGAACTGTGTCTGTAAGCATCTATCAGTGCTTTGTCTCCATTTATTTTCTGTACAGTTAGCAAGATGTGCCCTTGGGTAATTGCTTCTTCAGTTTACAAAAGGTTTCATAGAAATGCTGTCTCTTTGGATAGCAAGGGAAACCTGTACACAGTCACCTACACCACTGAATCACTTAATGTTAAGTCTTGGGGTTGTTCCATATCTCCCTTTATAAAAAATAAAATCCCTGGTTTACATAATGTATTTATAAACATTATCATTACTGTTATATAAAAAGTTACATCATGTACTAGATTTGATCTCTGCAAGAAAATTATTATTCCTGCAGTTAAGTGGAGTGCACCTTCAAGTCAGCATGATAATGTTCAAGAAGACATGTTTTGTAAAACACCAAAACATTCAAATATGAGAATTTTAGTGGTTAAACTATAATGTAAAGACTAATGAATTACAGTGACTCTTGCAAAGAGATGTTCAGGACTCAAATTGCCATGACCATGAATAACATGGTTTACAAAACATTTAGAATTGGTCATTAGCAAGAAATCACAAGTGAGATAACATAATTAAATAGATTGCTCTGTAGTTTATTAATAAAGTCTTTGTGTTTGCTTAATGTGACTAAGGAGTTTGCATTAGAGATGGGTATTATTTACTTGAGAAGACAAATATAAACAACCATGTTGAACTTGGATAGCTTTTCCTCCTTGAGAATTTTTTCTATTCACAGTCTATCTTGCTGTAGGAAAATAAGAATTATTAAAAGTGGAGACTGTGTCACTTGCACACTTTTACCATAATTATCTCATAGGTAAATTGATATCTTATTGTGGAGCAACCTGCCAAAGATAACTTCTAATCGTATATGTGAATATACATTTTTCCTATTATAGCCTCAGCTGCTATGAGCCAAAGCAGTGTGTGTTCTTGTCCTCTGTGGATTTGGCCTAGCATCAAACACTGGATCTTGCATCTCACAGACACAGAGAAAAAATAGAGGCTCAGTTGAACCATGCTAAATTAGACACTAAAAATCATTTTTTATTTATGTCTTACTCCATGCTTCCAGGTAACAACAACAAAAGAAATATTGGAAGAAGTTTTTCTTGCTTTGAGGTCACAATCCATGATACTGCTGGGAACTGAGTGAGACATGGTGTAAAAATAGAAAACTGTCTAATAGCGATTGCCAAATAGAAGTGCCACTTTTTACATGATTTCGAGGTCTGATTCATTGCTTTTGGAAAGCTGGCAACCTTATTTAAAAGTCTGATTTTTCCAGTTCCACAGAAACTTCTTGGGAAACAGGCAACTACAGTTTCTGAGATAAGTTTGGCAGTAGTAGTAGGAATAGGCGAACTTACTGGAGTCAGGGACCAGGAATGCAAGCCCCAGGGATGGTGGCTGAGGCTTCAAAGGGGCAAAGACTGTGTGGAAAGCATCTTTTTGTCTCCTAGACAGAAAAGGATACTTTGTGGGAAGTATAACTGAGACTATAAGAACAGATAACAACTTATATTTGGTCCTGATTCCCTCACTTTCTTGCTGTCTGATCTTGGGGAAATTATTTAGCTGTTTGTTTCTTTAAGTATGAGTGAGGGATAATGATAATATCTACTTAGTAATATAATTGTGAGGATTAAATGGGGATTATCCATGTAAATCATCCAGCCAATCTAGTGTATAGTAGGTGTTCATTAATGTTATATACTGTTATTAACAATTCTATAAATTGCATCCTATAAAGGGGAGCGGGGGAATTGTTCTTTCGAGTATATTCTCAGCTAGACTATAACAGGATCTTTTTCTAACCAGCATTCCAACTGTAGATAGAGAATATAGTTGCTCAAACACAAGCCTTAGGGCAGAAAAAGATGAATGATGGCCTTTCTGAAGAGAAATCGGATCCTCCCCCTGCTGATACCACTGAAGCCCAATAAATAATGCCAAGAGGGTCTCCAATGCCACCAATGAAAACAAGACGTATATAATGATAGGTTTGAGGTGAGTAATTTTAAAGCATGACAAAAAAGAGTCATTAGGACCTCTAAAATGAATCTGGAGGCTTCCCAGGGCACTATGCTGACCTTCTCTGGGAGATCTAGTTCTTAAGAGCAAACACCAACATCTGTACTACCCTTGTAGAATGACAGTAAGCAATCACATAAAAGTGATAAAGAACAGCTGAAGCTACAACGAGTTAAAGCATTTCCTCCTCTATTCATGTTAATATGTTTTTGCAGACTGAAATGCCTGCTGATATGTGGATAGGAAGGAACGTGCTTTAGGGAAGGGATTGGCTTGAGTCCTCTGCATCTCAAGAGGGGCTTGTACCCTCTGGGTCGTGTGATGCCCAGAAGGGAGACTTATGAGAGTGCTTCATGAAAATAGAGGTTTCAAGGCACCCAAATTAGGGGTCATTTATTACTGATAGAACCTGTGAATTAGAGCTGGGTGGTGATAAGCATAAGCTGAGATGTGCAAGTAGGAGGAGTGTTAACAACAGAGACCTCTGGCAATGAGAACAGGTAAGAGCTGAGGCCATGCATACTGATACTCTCAAAGCTGCTTGGGGAAAGGCAGATCCTCAAAGAAATGTGCCAAATTGGGCAGAGACAGACTGTCCAAGGCCCCCCCCACCCCCAAGTCTGGTTACTATGCAGGAGGATTAGAGCATAGATGGACATTCCTTCTCCCTGGAGACTCTGCTAGAATTTGCCCCTGGTACTGAGCACTTATTCATTCAGGCATTTCCCACTTGGTGAATGAATGACAAGCATTACACCCTCTCAGCTTTGCCTGGGCTGATATCTGGCATGTATCATTTCCCTCTTTCCTCAATTTCCCATTGTCAAATCATCCATTAAATTGGATTGAACCCGCCTAAGCCAGCCTGTCATGGAGCGCTCAGGGGAGATTACTCTGAAAGGAACAAGACCTTGGCTGTCAGGCAGGTTAGCACAAGCTCTCACCACTCAGCTTCTCACCTCACAGAAGCCCTGTGACATCCTGGGGGGCTCAGGCTACCTAGCATGCTCCCCCTTCTCAGCACCCTCTTTTCCTGGTGTGGAAACTGTAATTACCCTGTTCTAGCCTCAAGACATTTTTTTATTTTTCAAGGAGAGGACAGAAGGACAGAGGATGAGGTAGAAAACTGGACATATGAGCTGTCCTATGATATTTTATATTCAAGTCTCACCGTGTAACCTTCTGAGATAATTTCCCCAACAAGTGTTAGATAATTTGGGGAAGAATCTTAACTGTGAAACCTTAACTGATGTTTCCGTCAAAAACCATTTGTTTAAACATTAGACAAGGGAAGTGCCATGAAAGCAAGCGGAATTAGCTCCTTGTTCTTTAGAGAGAACTGAAACACATTTTTCTTGTACTGATCACTTTCCAGGGAAAGGTGTCTCCTCACCCAAGGCGTAATGGCAGCACTATTGTCAGGAAGGATGAAAAGCATGCTGACTTCAGGTGAAATGGGCAGCTGGCAGCTTTCAGGCTGTCCTGGGTGACATTTCATGTGGGTGACAGAGCTGCTGCACTTCAAACAGGAGCCCGTAATCATCAGAAACTGACTATTGGAGAGGGCTGGAAGGAAAGCTTAGGGGAGAGAGTCTCAAACTAAATATATGTACCCCAGTGTCCTATGCCTGATCCAAGTCTTGAAAAACCTTATTTGTGAATTCATCTACAGTCAATTCTTTTATTTATTTATTTTTATATAAACATATTGTCATTGTAGTTCCACAAGCCTGAAGAGGTGATGGTTAGCTTCTCTTGTTTCAAGTCTAAATTCAAGACTAATACTTACATTTGCTTTACTTTTCTAAAAGGAGTTTCTGTAATTTCCTCTGCAAATGAAACCTCAATATTGTTGTTATTCAGTCGCTAAGTCATTGTTCAGTCGCTAATGCCATCTTTCTCCGACTCTTTGCAACCCCATGGACTGCAGCACGCCAGGCCTCCCTGTCCCTCACTACCTCCCAGAGTTGGCCCATGTTCACGTCTGTGGAATCAGTGACACCATTCAAATGTGTGTTAGATTATATTTGCTTTAGTCTGTTTTCTTTTCCCCTCTCCTTATTGCCTTGGTTAAGAATGTTACTAATTTTTACTGGGTTTTTGACAGACCTCTTAACTAGTTTCTCTACCCATAGTCTTGCCCCTTCAAACCACCTTTTATAATGTTGAAAATGCCATCCAAAACAAAGCTGATTATGTCATTTTTCTTTTTAAAATCCTTCAGTATCTCCCCACTGCTTATTGTTCACTATATACTGTCCTTTTAAATGAAATCCCATATGCCAGTCAAGCTAGCTCAGGGATTCCATGAAAAGTCACTCTGAGTTGTTCTATTCTACCTTGTGAATCCTTGTTCAGTATCTCCTGGCACCTGCCTTTTTGGATTTTCTGAAAACTCAGCTCCTTGCTTGACCCTCACACTGACTTGATACTTGGGTTGACAGCTCACTTTTAGATAGATTAATCTGGCTTCATTGTTGGCCTTTTCTTGGACATAATTTCCTGTATTCCAACTGGCTTCATATACTACAAAGTTATGTTAACTTGCAGTGCAAAGTTGCATTCATTCATCCATCCATTTATTCACTTAAAAATGGTGCCATGCACTATAGTAATTATTGAGAACAGGATGGCGAATGAGTTACCTTGCTTAAAATTGAACTACTTACAGTATAGTACAGAATAGCAACAGTTAGAACCAGACATGGAACAATGGGCTGGTTACAAATTGGGGAAGGAGTACATCAAGGCTGTATATTGTCACCCTGATTATTTAACTTATATTCAGAGCAAATCATGCGAAATGCCAGGCTGGATGAAGCACAAGCTGGAATCAAGATTGCCAGGAGAAATACCAATAACCTCAGATATGCAGATGACACCACCCTTATGGCAGAAAGTGAAGAGGAACTAAAGAGTCTCTTGATGAAAGTAAAACAAGTGAGTGAAAACGCTGGCTTAAAATTCAACATTCAAGAAATGAAGATCATGGCATCTGGTCCTATCACTTCAAGGCAAATAGATGGGGAAACAATGGAAACAGTGACAGACTTTATTTTCTTGGGCTCCAAAATCTTTGCAGATGGTAAATGCAGACAGGAAATTAAAAGACTCTTGTTCCTTGGAAGAATCAGTCAGTTCAGTTGCTCAGTCATGTCCTACTCTTTGTAACCCCATGGACTGCAGCACACCAGGCTTCCCTGTCCATCACCAACTCCCGGAGCTTGCTCAAACTCATATCCATCAAGTTGATGATGTCATCCAACTATCTCATCCTCTGTTATCCCCTTCTCCTCCTGCCTTCAATCTTTCCCAGCATCAGGGTCTTTTCCAGTGAATCAGTTCTTCGCATGAGATGGCCAAAGTACTGGAATTTCAACTTCAGCATCAGTCCTTCCAATGAATGTTCAGGACTGATTTCCTTTAGGATTGACTGGTTGGATCTCCTTGCAGTCCAAGGGACTCTCAAGAGTCTTCTCCAACACCATGATTCAAAAGTATCAATTTTTTGGCACTCAGCTTTTTTTATTGTCCAACTCTCACATCCATACATGACTCCTGGAAAAACCATAGCTTTGACTAGCTGAACCTTTGTTGGCAAAGTAATGTCTCTGCTTTTTAATATGCTGTCTAGGTTGGTCATAGCTTTTCTTCCAAAGAGCAAGCGTCTTTTAATTTCATGGCTGCAAGCATCATCTGCAGTGATTTTGGAGCCCAAGAAAATAAAGTCTGTCACTATTTCCATTGTTTCCCTATCTATTTGCTATGAAGTGATGGGACCTTGGAAGAAAAGCTATGACAAAACTAGACAGCATATTAAAAAGCAGAGACATTATTTTGTCGACAATGGTCCATCAAATCAAAGCTATGGTTTTTCCAGGAGTCATGTATGGATGTGAGAGTTGGATTATAAAGAAAGCATAGTGCAAAAGAATTGATGCTTTTGAATTGTGGTGTTGGAAAAGACTCTTGAGAGTACCTGGGAATGCAAGGAGATCCAACCAGTCAATCCTAAAGGAAATCAGTCCTGAATATTCATTGGAAGGATCGATGCTGAAGCTGAAACTCCAATACTTTGGCCACCTGTTGCAAAGAACTGATTCACTGGAAAAGACCCTGATGCTGGGAAAGATTGAAGGCAGGAGGAGAAGGGGATAACAGAGGATGAGATGGTTGGATGACATTACCAACTTGATGGACATGAGTTTGAGCAAGCTCTGGGAGGTAGCAAGGGACAGGGAAGCCTGGTGTGCTGCAGTCCACGGGGTTGCAAAGAGTCAGACATGACTGAGAGACATAACTGAACTGAAAGAATACAGATAAATCTTATAGAATCAACAGATAGTCTCACAGGAAGAAATGTCCAAACTGACAACTGGAGGATAAGCAGAAGGTAGAGTGAAAAAAGAGGGAAGAATATATTATATCAGTGCCCAACAAAAGAAATTTCCAAAGGCAGAAACGAGATCAGGGAAAGTAAATGACAAGAGATGAAGCTGGACAGCTAAGCATCAGTGACATCATGATGGGCTTTATATACCAGGAAGGCATAAGATTTCATCCTGAGGCCAGTAAGAGAACTCATTGAGGCTCTTAAGCAAGGGAGATGTTAACTGATTCAAACTGTAGTATAATGATTTTAGTTTTGTATATAGATGAATTTGAAGTGGGTAAGTCTGGAGCCAAGGATAGCAGATAAGTATAACCATTGTGAAAAGTGCTGACAGTAACATGGGTCAGTATGGCTGAGTAATACTCCATTGTGTATATAAATTACAACTTGCCTATCCATTCATCTGTCAATGGACATTTAGGTTGCTTCCATATTTGCCTATTGTGAATAGTGCTGCTATGAACTTTGGGGTTCATTTTCAAATTATAGTTTTTTTCTGGATATGTATTCAGAAGTGGAGGTGGATCATATGATAACTTTATTTTTCATTCTTAAAGGAAACTTCATACTATTCTCTATAGTGGCTATAGCAATTTAATCTGCAAAATTTTCCTTTTATCTTTCTTTTCATTGGACAGCTTCTACTTAGCCTTCAAAATTTCATTCATGCTTGACTTTCTTAGGAAAACTTTCTTGCTGGTCTTCCTTTGAGAACAACACCCCTACAGGTCACCCTCGCCACATCCCACATGATGTTAAGTCTAGAAAGTTTTAGCAAAGATACTCCCACATGAATATTAAGTGGACTTCTTCATCTTATTACACTGGCAAGAGCTTCAAATAACTAAAACAAAAATTTTCCTATTGAAGGCACGACCACATGTATTACTGATAGAGGTGTATGTTAAAGTTTGATGTGCCCTCAGTGTTACCTAGTTCACCTCTCTTAGTTTATAAGTGGGGAAACTCAGGGAGGGTCAGTGACACTTTTAAGAACATACAAAGCACAGTGTCAGAACTGGAACTATTTTTGCTCTCCCAGTTCACTGTCCTTTCTACTACAACAGAGCTATCCCAAGTGCCCTTTTACCTGTGAACTCTTGACTTACCTCCCCTCCAACCACCAGTCTTTGTCAGTGATCTTATAGCTTTTCCTTTTATTATGGGTTCTGGCACTGGGCCTCAGAATGGGAAGGTTAGTGCTCTTTTTGTTACTTCTCTAAGAGATTGTGAGCTCTTGACAGCTTGCACCATATGCTCAGTTACCTGTGGTTCCCTAGCATGGTAACAAGTATAGAGCAGGCTTCTGTAAAGGTTGGCTGAATAGAACAAAGGGTGTTAACAATTGAAAGTACATGCTAGTGTTGAATTCATAGGTAATATGTATGTGTGTGACCAGCGCAAGTTCAATGATCTCTATTTAGAACTCAAGTGCTATGTTACCTTGATGGGCCTCACGGTTACTTATCAAAACACAAAGATTGAAAAGATAGAACTGCTTTTTGTTATTATCATGCTAATAATCCTTACCATTAGAGCCTTTTGACATTTATTGTCTGCTCTTTATAACGTATTTTAGCATAATGCTTATCATTGTTTCAACCAAGTAAAGAGAGATTCAGGTTGAGAAAAATCTGTTAGTGGTCACTCCAGAGTCTTTCCTTCTCCTGACCGCTGACAATTCCTAATCTTATTCATATGGATTTTCCAATTCTTTCCATTTCATGTAAATGGAATCATATAATACACTATCTTTTGTGACTTGAAGATCTTTTGTGACTTGCTTCATTCACTTAGCATAATGTTTTTAAGGTGTTTCATTGTTTTGATATGTACTGGTACTTCATTTCTTTTTATAGTCAAGTAATAGAACTGACTTTTTAAAAATACTTTTAAGAATTAATTGGTCCATATTTTTAAGGATTTTCATTGGTAAAAGAGCATTGGCAATTCTAGATAAATATTTAGTCCCTATTGTGCTGGTTGGGCCTCCCCAGTGGCTCAACAGTAAAGAATCCACTTACAGGGCAGGAGACGCAGGTTCGATCCCTGGATAGAGAAGATCCCTTGGAGAAGTAAATGGCATAAATGGCAACCCATTCTAATATTCTTGCCTAGGAAATGCTATGGACAGAGGACATTGGCAGGCTACAGTCCATAGGGTCGTGAAAGAATCTGACATGACTTAGTAACTAAACAACAAAAATGCTTCCAGAATATGCTGGTTAAGTATTTAAAATTGGATTTTTAAATGTTAGAATGCAACAGGGCATTTGAAAGAGTAACTTGTAGTTTCTCAGGAAAAAATACCCTTTTGGTAATTTTCTCTATCTCTTACAAGTCTTTGTTGATGTATTCTCCCCTTTTTTAACAGGAAAAGTAGGTAAGAGAACACATCTAATGACTAACTAATCCCAGTTCTATGCCCCTTCAGGGCCCTATGTATGTAATAGACCATCTTGTCATGGTAAAGTGGCTCCTTCAGAACATACTGCAAAAGCATTAAGCCCTTTTATTGGATTACACAGATCCAGACTGTGTGAAAAGCTCAGCTTGAAAGTAGTTCTTCTCTGCTCATATTCCACCTTCCTCTCTTGGTAGCAGAAATTGTGTTCATGACATTGGTTAAAACATCTGATATTCTATGGGAAATTTCCCTCTTACTGGTAGTTTATTATAATCAAATTGTCTCTGATGATTGTCACTGCATTTTTCTGTTGCAGCCTTAGGGCAATGGGAAGTTCTGTCCCTATCTGACAAATGTCAGGAATGTTCCAGGTGTGTGTACTGACCCTGTGTTGTCTTCTGTCACCAAGACAGTGCCCCTCTCAGCTGGCCTCAGGAAAAAGGGATGTCACAATAGAACCAAGGACCCCATGCCATGATTTGTGATTACTTTCTCATTGTAGCATCAGGCCGCTCAAGATGGTTGCTCTCTGTACATCCCCTGCCTGACCAGTGCCTGCTTCACCCACACTCTACACACATGATTGACCTTCCTACATATTTGTTCAGGCCCCAGTTAGTGATTGTTCTTATCATAAAGCATGGTGAGGGATGTACCCCTCTGCTGATTTCCCTGGTAATTCCTTCTATAAACTGGCAATCTCCCCACCTCAAGAGTGAAGACTGCTATTACATTCTGCCCATCACTGCTGCACACGATAGGGTTTTGTCCCTCCAGAACCTGTTTCAGATGTATAAGCCCCCACATTCATTAAACCATTGATGTCTTTGTTGCTGACTCTGGGCTCTTTCTTGAGTCCTAAAACTGGGCAAGTATAGGCCTTGTAATCCTGCAGAGTTTCAGTCTAACACTCATCCATTTTTTCTCCGTGACTTTATCAGCACCCAGAGCTTCATAAATTCAACTAATCTGAAATAGTAATAGCTAATATTTATTATTGACTGACAACTGATCATGTTTGACCTCTATGAAATATTTTTAAACTTTTATGGAGAAATAATTTACATATCACAAAATTTACCCTTTAAAGTACAGAAGGCAGTGGATTTTTACTTAGTATATTTACAGAGTTATAGAGCCATCACTACCATGTAATTTCTGAATATTTTCACTACCCCCAAAAGAAACCCTGCATCTATTAGTAGTCACTCCATAGTCTCTCCTTCTCCTGACCCCTGGCAATTCCTAATCTTACTCCTATGGATTTTCCAATTCTTTCCATTTCCATGTAAATGGAATCATATAATACACCATCTTTTATGACTTGCTTCATTCACTTAGCATAATGTTTTAAAGATGTATCATTGTTTTGATATGTACTGGTACTTCCTTCCTTTTTATGGTCAAGTAATAATGCTTATTTAACTTATGTGCAGAGTACATCATGAGAAACGCTGGACTGGAAGAAACACAAGCTGGAATCAAGATTGCCGAGAGAAATATCAATAACCTCAGATATGCAGATGACACCACCCTTATGGCAGAAAGTGAAGAGGAACTAAAAAGCCTCTTGATGAAGGTGAAAGAGGAGAGTGAAAAAGTTGGCTTAAAGCTCAACATTCAGAAAACAAAGATCATGGCATCTGGTCCCATCGCTTCATGGGAAATAGATGGGGAAACAGTGGAAAAAATGTCAGACTTTCTTTTTGTGGGTTCCAAAATCACTGCAGATGGTGACTGTAGCCATGAAATTAAAAGACGCTTACTCCTTGGAAGGAAAGTTATGACCAACCTAGAAAGCATATTCAAAAGCAGAGACATTACCTTGCTAACAAAGGTCTATCTAGTCAAGGCTATGATTTTTCCAGTGGTCATGTATGGATGTGAGAGTTGGACTGTGAAGAAAGCTGAGTGCTGAAGAATTGATGCTTTTGAACTGTGGTGTTTGAGAAGACTCTTGAGAGTCCCTTGGACTTCAAGGAGATCCAACCAGTCCATTCTGAAGATCAGCTCTGGGATTTCTTTGGAAGGAATGATGCTAAAGCTGAAACTCTAATACTTTGGCCACCTCATGCGAAGAGTTGACTCATTGGAAAAGGCTCTGATGCTGGGAGGGATTGAGGGCAGGAGGAGAAGGGGACGACAGAGGATGAGATTGCTGGATGGCATCACCGATTCCATGGACTTGAGTTTGAGTGAACTCCGGGAGTTGGTGATGGACAGGGAGGCGTGGCGTGCTGTGATTCATGGGGTCGCAAAGAGACATTCACGACTGAGCAACTGAACTGAACTGAATAATCCATTGTATGGTTTACCATATTTTATTTATCTATTCATTAATTGGTGAACTTGTGAGTTGTTTCTCCTTTTTGACTGTTATGAATAATGCCTCTATAAACATTCATATACAGGTTTTTGTATGTGGAGATAGATTTCTTATTTACTTGGATATATCTACATATCTATATCTATCTATATGGACTTCAAAACACTCTTATATAGTATCTTAAGTTGAGGAAACAGACTTGTCAAAGTAAAATAACTAACTCAGGGTCAAATGGCAAACCAGTGCTTTTGGATAATCATCCTCACAGTCAGGAAACTTCAGTCATCTTTGACTTCTCCCTTTCTTTGGCACTCTATAACAAGTAAGCCTTCACATGCTATGAGTCTTCCTTTGGCTAACTGCTTTCCATTCTTAAGGCTTTATATAATGTGTTGGATAGTACTAATTGATTACCAAGTATGCATTTTCTCCTTCTTCCCTTGACTTGATTATTGGTTTCAAGGTGCATAGCTGAAAATTTCATTCCTTAGTTTCATTTCCATAAATGGGTGGCCATATGTCACATTCCTGATTAATTAGAAATAAATCTAATGTTGTTAGGTGGATCTTTGAGTAAAAATGAGGTTTTTAAAATGTGAACATTTTGGTTGAGATGAGCCATTTTGTCATGCTCTCACTTTCCTGTAATATGATTAATAGCTACAGCTAGATGTTCAAGCTGGTTTTAGAAAAGGCAGAGGAACCAGAAATCAAATTGCCAACATCCACTGGATCACGGAAAAAGCAAGAGAGTTCCAGAAAAACATCTATTTCTGCTTTATTGACTATGCCAAAACCTTTGACTGTGTGGATCACAATAAACTGTGGAAAATTCTGAAGGAGATGGGAATACCAGACCACCTGATCTGCCTCTTGAGAAACCTGTATGCAGGTCAGGATGCAACAGTTAGAACTGGACATGAAACAATAGACTTGTTCCAAATAGGAAAAGGAGTCCGTCAAGGCTGTATATTGTCACCCTGCTTATTTAACTTCTATGCAGAGTACATCATGAGAAATGCTGGGCTGGAGGAAGCACAAGCTGGAATCAAGATTGCCGGGAGAAATATCAATAACCTCAGATATGCAGATGACACCACCCTTATGGCAGAAAGTGATGAAAAACTAAAGAGCCTCTTGATGAAAGTGAAAGAGGAGAGTGAAAAAGTTGGCTTAAAGCTCAACATTCAGAAAATGAAGATCATGGCATCTGGTCCCATCACTTCATGGGAAATAGACGGGGAAACTGTGGAAACAGTGGCTGACTTTATTTTTCTGGGCTCCAAAATCACTGCAGACGGTGATTGTAGCCATGAAATTAAAAGACACTTACTCCTTGGTAGGAAAGTTATGACCAACCTAGACAGCATATTATAAAGCAGAGACATTACTTTGCCAACAAAGGTCCATTTAGTCAAGGCTATGGTTTTCCCTGTGGTCATGTATGGATGTGAGAGTTGGACTATAAAGAAAGCTGAGTGCTGAAGAATTGATGCTTTTGAACTGTGGTATTGGAGAAGACTCTTGAGAGTCCCTTGGACTGCAAGGAGATCCAACCAGTCCATCCTAAAGGAGATCAGTCCTGGGTGTTCATTGGAAGGACTGATGTTGAAACTGAAACTCTAATACTTTGGCCACCTGATGTGAAGAGCTGACTTGTTTGAAAAGACCCTGATGCTGGGACAGATTGAGGGCAGGAGGAGAAGGGGATGACAGAGGATGAGATGGTTGGATGGCATCACCGACTCAATGGACATGGGTTTGGGTGGACTCTGGGAGTTGGTGATGGACAGGGAGGCCTGGTGTGCTGCAGTTCATGGGATCGCAAAGAGTCGGACATGACTGAGCCACTGAACTGAACTGAACTGATAGTTACCATCTTTTCACTCTGAAGAAAAGGCCAGAAGAATTGCAGATATCATGACCCTTCATTCTTGAACTACTCAAACAATTCCAGAAACTGTCTACTTGCAAACATCTTTACCACATACAAAGGCCCATGCTTCAAAGGCACCAAAAGAAACTTGAGCCTTATTAGATGCCATGTGCATGTGGTTAGTTGCTCAGAAATGTCCGAGTCTTTGCGATGTTTTGGACTGTAGCCCTGCAGGCTCTTTTGTCCATGAGATTTTCCAGGCAAGAATAATGGATTGGGTTGCCATTTGTTTCTCTGGGGTATCTTCCTGACGCAGGGATCAAACTTGCATCTCCTGTGTCTCCTACATTGCAGGTTGATTCTTTATCTGCTGAGCCATTGGGGAAGCAAAGTTAATGAGAGTTATATATTGCTTTGTAGTTAAGAGATGCCATTTTGCTTTTCTTATGTCACTGAATACAAATTTCTAATTTTAATGAGCCTTCAGGTCAGTGGAATTAACCTTACATTTCCATTGTCAAAAATCATATTCAGACTGTAAGGTCCAACTTAGGTGACCTTTCTAAAGAGAATTTCCCCAAAATCTTATGGAAAGTGACCTCTTTCTGTATTCTCTCTAGTACTCAATTTGTATCTCTCACTTGAAATTTGTAACATATTTGCCATATGGATATTTGTGCAGATCTCCTTTTCCAATTTTAGCCTTAGAGAATCTGGAGGAAAATTTAAGGTATTGACATTTCATCTGGGTGGTGCAAGCCTAAAGCAATAAAGGAGAAAAAGCAAATCTATTATAGTTGTCCAGGGCTTCCCTTGTGGCTCAGCTGGTAAAGAATCTGCCTGCAACGCAGGAAACTTGGGTTCGATCTCTAGGTTCAGAAGATCCCATGGGGAAGGGAATGGCTACCCACTCCAGTACTCAGGCCTAGAGAATTCCTTGGACTGTATAGTTCATGGGGTTGCAAAGAGTTGGACATGAGAGTGACTTTCACTTTACTTTGCTTTACATTTGTATCCAAGCTTCCACATCTGTATAGTCAACCCATCTTGAATCAAAAATATTTTTAAAAACTCCAGAAAATTCCAAAAATACCTTGAATTTACCTCACACCAGCAACTATTTGCATAGTATTTACACTGTATTTGCAGCTGTTTGCGTTATATTTACATTATACTAGATATAAATAATCTGCAGATAATTTAAATTGTAAGGGAGAATCTGTGTAGGTTACATGCAAATATGACAGCATTTTATGTAAGGGACTTGAAAGAAAGAAAAGAAATTGTAGTCACTCAGTCATGTCTGACTCTTTGCCACCCCAGGACTGTAGCCTGCCAGGCACGTCTGTCCATGGATTTCTCCAGGCAAGAATACTGGAGTTGGTTGCCATTCCCTTCTCCAGGGGATTTCCAGACCCAGGGATCGAATTGGGGTCACCTGCATTGAAGGCAGGTTTGTTTGTTTGTTTGTTTGTTTTACCATCTGAGCCACTGGGGAAGCCCCTGGCATCTCCATTTGTGGTGGGGTCCTGGAACCAATGCCCTTGGGACACTGATATTTCTCAGCTCACATGTGTACTCAGTGCATGAGACTTCACTAGATTACAAAGAAGATTCACATCTCAGTAATGTATGAGTGAGAGAGAGAAGGGAAAATTAACCTGTCTGACTTTCTCTCATCTCCTGTTTCTTAGTGGGCAAAGTCTACCTTATGGGAAATTAATTTTTCATCTGGCTCCACAGGAGCTTCTGAGGAAGCCAAATCCCACACTCCCATGCATGGTGCTGCATCGCAGTATAAGAGTAGAGAGGTATTTGAAGAAGGCAGGTAGTCAACTGAGAGAGAAAGGAGTCAGTCAATGGAATCTGAGAAAGCAAGCAAGGACTGTGTCTAAGCATTCAGATCAGATCAGATCAGATCAGTCACTCAGTCGTGTCCGACTCTTTGCGACCCCATGAACTGCAGCACACCAGGCCTCCCTGTCCATCACCAACTCCCAGAGTCCACCCAAACCCATGTCCATTGAGTCGGTGATGCCATCCAGCCATCTCATTCTCTGTCATCCCCTTCTCCTCTGCCCCCAATCCCTCCCAGCATCAGAGTCTTTTCCAATGAGTCAACTCTTTGCATGAGGTGGCCAAAGTACTGCAGTTTCAGCTTTAGCATCATTCCTTCCAAAGAAATCCCAGGGCTGATCTCCTTCAGAGTGGACTGGTTGGATCTCCTTGCAGTCCAAGTGTCAAGAGTCTTCTCCAACACCACAGTTCAAAAGCATCAATTCTTCAGCGCTCAGCCTTCTTCACAGTCCAACTCTCACCTCCATACATGACCACTGGAAAAACCATAGCCTTGACTAGACAAACCTTTGTTGGCAAAGTAATGTCTCTGCTTTTGAATATGCTATCTAGGTTGGTCATAACTTTCCTTCCAAGGAGTAAGTGTCTTTTAATTTCATGGCTGCAGTCACCATCTGTAGTGATTTTGGAGCCCAGAAAAATAAAGTCTGACACTGTTTCCACTGTTTCCCCATCTATTTCCCATGAAGAGGTGGGACCGGATGCCATGATCTTTGTCTTCTGAATGTTGAGCTTTTAGCCAACTTTTTCACTCTCCACTTTCACTTTCATCAAGAGGCTTTTTAGTTCCTCTTCACTTTCTGCCATAAGGGTGGTGTCATCTGCATATCTGAGGTTATTGATATTTCTCCTGGCAATAATTAAAAGTTAATTTTTAATAGAAGAAATGCCACATGCTCAGCATTTAAAAATCTAAGTAATAGAAAGAAATAAAAAGAAGAAAATTCCCTCTAATCTTATTTTTCTATTAAAACAAGTCTAACTCTTTTGCTTGTATTTACCATTTGTGTATATAGCTTTTTACAATATATACACATGATTTATTTACAATGGCATCCTGCTGAACCCAATTTTTAAATTTTATCTTTCACTAATTATATCATAAAATTCTTGATATTATTCAGTATTATTTTATTGTTTAAGTCTTACTAGCAACATCGTTTTATAAAAATGTGCCATATTTTTGACAAATCTTCCATTTCATGGTACATTGGTTGTTAAAATTTATTTTGAGCTATTAAAACTACTAAAAACTGTGTGATGAACATTCTCATTGCTCCATTTATGAGAACGTCAATCATTTATTTTCTCAGTTGAAATTCTTGGATGTGGATTTGTACCATACTATGTGAATAATTGTAATTCTTTTGATACATGCTGTGAGATTATATTCCAGAAAGATTTTCTAATTTATGTTCAACAGTAATTAATTGGCTTCCTTGATGACTCAGTGGTAAAGACTCCACCTGCCAATGCAAGAGATATAGGTTTAATCTCCGGATTAAAGAAAATGGCAACGCACTCTAGTATTTTTGTCTGGAATGTCCCATGGATAGAGGGGCTCCATGGGGTCACATAAGAGTCAGACACAACTTAGAGACTAAGCAACATCAACAATAATTAATTCGAGGTCCTAATTTTATGTGTCAGTCATGTATTATTCTTAGACATTCTTTTCTAAGTTGTTGATGAAAAACAATATCATTTTGCTATTTCAAAGTTGCATTGCTTGGTTACCATTGAAGATGAATATTTTATGTATGTTTCTAGACAATTAGCTTTTCTCCTCTTTGTGAATTGCCTATTTGTGCCCTTCATCATGATTTTAATTCATGAAGATTATAAGATTTTTTGAGGGCAAAGACTACCTCTTATTCCTGCTGGAGTCCATCTCTGTCAGTGAATGCCCAGGCTGGGACTTCTATCTGTTTGCAGAATGAAAGAAAGACAATTCTCTATTATGTTTTTACTTAGTTACAATAAAAGAATTAAATTAATTTTGCACATTTGCATTTAGAGAGCAACAAATGACATTTTTTATCCACAAAAGTTTTTTTTTTTTTTTCCTGAAGAAAATTTCTTAACTTCTTTTCAACAATAACACCATTTTTAGCCTGAATGGATAAGTACAAGATTGGACAGATTCAGCTATTTTCACTTTTTTTTTTTCCTTTTTCCTCAGCAACTGTCAGATTTTTCTATTCTTACAAGCTATTTTGGGATATTCAGACACAAATAGAGATTTATTATCTCATTTCATTATAGAAAATGAAAGCACTAAAATAAAACATCTCAGAACCTCATCTTGGAGAACATTCTACAAACTTGTGCTTTTTCTGGATTATATTACACAACTAAGCCCACCAGGAAGATAGTACTCAAACTTTTTTTGAGCCTAATTGTTCCTAAGCTGACCTGCTTCTTCTTTTTCAGACCATTTTATTTTCAGCAGAACTCCTGTTTTCATTAAATCTGGGAATGTGCAAATAGCATAGATGTAAAGATTAAAAAAAATTCTAATGCAATAGATATTGCCCTTGAAAATGTATGCGTAGGTGTACATATATAGAGACATACATACATTTATACATTCCTTCTGCATGCATGCTAAGTCGCTTCAGTTGTGTCTGACTCTTTGCGACCCTATGGATTGTAGCCCACCAGGCTCCACTGGCCATGGGATTCTCCAGGCAAGAATACTGGAGTGGATTGCCATGCCCTTCTCCAGGGGATCTTCCCAAGCCAGGGACTGAACCTGCATCTCTTACCTCTCCTGTGTTGGCAGGCGGGTTCTTTACTACTAGTGCCATCTGGGATCCCCACATTCCTTTCTCAAGGATTCCATGTTATGCAGAGGAAGTGGAAGCCACCATTTTTTAAGGAAGCTATGAGGTCTCATGAATACAAATAGGTACACAGTTCTGTATAAGACTGAAATTCTGGAGTCACAATAATTATAGCACTTTGTTTTCTAAACAAATTTATAAATGATTAAGGAGTGGCTGCCACAGACAAACGCTCAAGTAAACCCTTGTATCCCTGTATCCCTAATAAACCTGTAAGAATCCAAGTGTTTCTGGGATTGTTTATAGTCCCACTTCTCTCCAAGATGGCATCTCAGCAGAACATTGCACTGTCCCCTCCAACTCAGGCCCATCCACATGGAATCTTTGTGTTAATAGTTAGTCCCACAAAGATCATGGCACTGGTTTTGGACATCATCTTCCCAGGAATCCTGTAACCCACTCCTGATCCCAGCTGGTGGGCAGTTTTTTGTTTTGTTTTTTTTTTCCCCTCCTCCAGAAATGCTCTTGACCATGGCTCTTTAACACTTAAAGCAGGATGCTGACTTATTGTATATATTGTATTCTAGTTCTATCATTTTGGGGAAGGGGTTCCACTTGTATTTTTTTCTTTCCTTCTTTTTTTTTATTGGAGTACAGTTGCTTTGCAATGTTGTATTAGTTTCTGCTGAATAACACAGTGAACCAGCTATTTGTATACATATATCCCCTCTGGAACCTTCCCCCTGCCACCCCTCCAGGTCACCACAGAGCACTGGGCAGAGCTCCCTGTGCTGTAGAGTAGTTTCCCACTAGCTACCTGTTTTATACACCTGTTGCAGTGTATATATGCCAATCCTAATCTCCCAGTTTGTCCCACCCTTTCCTTTGCAACCCCCTCTGTGTCCACATGTCCTCTACATCTGTGTCTCTATTCTGCCCTGCCAATAGGTTAATCAGTACCATTTTTATAGATTCCACATATATGCAGTAATATACAATTTTTCTCTTTCTGACTTACTTCAAACGACCACTGATTTTTTGATAGAATTTCATCATTTGGTTTCTCTAGATATATATATATATATATATATATATATATATATATATATATATATATATTTATTTATTTATTTATTTCACAAGAAGACTATAATAACAGTCAAAAATAATATATATTGACATTGTTTTAAATTTAAAAATGATATATTCTCACTATGTAAAATGTGTTAGCAACCAAACATCATATGCTATTTACAATTATTTAATATTTAGGTTTTAAAACTTTTGCCATTATTATAAACAATAGATTTAAGGGGACAGATTATTCTGTCCATAGATATTTAACCTTATTTATTTCCTACAAATTGTCAGGTGTATTGTATTGGATTTGTCATTTATCCATTAACTTGAAATACCACCTTTATCATGTACTAAATTCCTATTTGTGTCTAGGATTTTTATCATATTACTGTTGTTGTAAATTCATAGTCACTGACTTCAGTCAGGTTCTCATTACTCATTTTTATATCTTCCATCTTCATGCTTGGCTACCATTTCCATTCCCTTAGGGGATTAGTTTTGAACTCCACTACAGCTCAACACTCCCTTCTAAACCATCCTGCTACTTCCTGAACCCCCTCTTCATCTATAAGATAAGGCTACCAGGGTGGTTTTCCACAACATCCCTCCATTAGGTTTTTAAGGCTGCCGTAACAAAGTACCAGAAACTTAGTGGCTTATGACAACAAAAATTTATTATCTCAGTCCTGGAAACTAGAAGTGTGAAATCAGAACAGAAGCAGGACTATGTTCCCTGTGAAATCTGTAGAAGAGCATTCTTCTTCGCCCCTTCCTAGCTTCTGGGAGTTTGCAGCAATCCTTGGTATTCCGTGACTTGTAGATGGGTCACTCAAGTTTTTGTTTTGATTGTCATATGGTTATCATTCCTCATGTGTCTTAACGTTGTCTTCCTTCTCTGAGTGTCTGTCTCTAAATGTCGCAGTTTTTATAGGACTTCATCTCTACTGGATTAGGGGTCTATTCTACTCCAGTGTGATCTCTTGTTAGCTGATTACATCTGCATTGGTTCTATTTCTAAATAAGGTCACACTCTTAAGTAGTGGGGTAAGGACTTCTACATATATTTTTGTGACACAAGTCAATTCATATCAATCCCTTCTACATCCACCTGCATATTATTCCCCTCCTTTTGAATCGGAGGATAAGGCTTTATTTCTGTTCAGTTTAATATGATGTACTTTATTCCAACTCCTCCTTTCTCTTTTGAGACTTTGCTCCATCAACTAACTCTTCTTTTCAGCACATTCATCTTCTGCATTTCCACTGAAAACTCCCCTGCTGTCTGCAAACATGCTCATGCCTTTCATCCTGTTGAAGATGTCTGTCTTCTTAACCTGAAGCCTCTTTCCCTTTAGTTATAATTAAATATTTCCCCTCTTCTTTCCACATCAGATCTGTTCATTCTATCAGCAGTGTTGACTGTTAATTTACAGTTTTCACAAAGAATTGATATCTGTGTTCTTTGACATATGTCACTGTGTGTACAAGGATAATGAAAGAAAGTCAAAGTTGAGATGCCAATGCTAGCTGGTTAACTTAGCTCTCTTTCTTGTTAAGGAACCCAGTTTTTCTTAAGAGCCTGATGGTGTGGAGGTCAATATTCTTGATTCAGGAAAATTATGACTGTCCTGAATGTTTGGAATTGTCCTTAAATTGTCATAATGGAATGTTAGATATATTACATTATAATGAATTGTTTTGTCACACTTAGTTTAAGATAACGGAGACTTGCACACATGATTAAATTATCTTTGTATCCATTTAAGATAACTGAGACTTGCACACATGATTAAATTATCTTTGTATCCCCAGAATTTGGCAGAGAGCTTGTGTTGATTGGGTGGCAAATAGATATTTTTAGGATCAATGGACTCATGGGTAAATCCATAATGTCTTTTCTAAGATAGCTTATCTTATAAGGTGAAATCAAGATGTTCATATGAAGACCAGTTTTCATGCCTTGATCTCATTAATTCAGTACTTTAGCCAGCAAAACAGACTGGCAATTATACAAGTTTTTTATAACAGGAAATAAAACTTCATTACCCAAACAGATATCCAATGGAACATTGTTTTGTGGAATTTTATATCAAATGAAGTAAAAAATAAATAGTTTAAAAATGCTTGGGTACAAATAAGTTTAAGAAAGATAGATTTCTTTACACAGAGATTCTTAGAACCCACATATTATTTAGATTTGCATTTGGCTGCATGTGACAGAAGCCTGATTGTGTAGATATAAACAAGTAGGGGTTTATGTTTCTCATGTAGGTAAAGCAAATGCTGAAATAAACAACCCTGTTACTGAACCAAAGTTGGGTCTGCTAGCCCTCACACAGTAAAGCGAATCTACTGACATCAGGCTGTGGTGACTGAGAGTGCAGCACTTACTGTAAGGCGTCAGACAAGGAATCTGGGACAGCTGGCACTCAAAAAGTCTGGACTCAACGACGAGTTTTAGGAAAGTATTTTTTAAAATATTTCTTTTTTTAATATAGATTTTTTTTTTCAATTGCAACATTTTATTGCAGCATCAGCAAAGGTCAGATTTCCGAAACTGGTGAACACTGGGCAATTTTTAAGTTGTAACCTTTCATGTGGAAATATATAGATTTTTAAAAGAACTATCTGTTTTTTGGTTGTGTTGAGTCTTCATTGCTTTGTGAGGGCTTTCTCTAGTTGCGGCAAGCAGGGGCTACTCTTTGCTGCGGTGCACGGCCTCCTCATTGTGATGTCTTCTCTTGTGGAGCACGGGCTCCAGGTGCTCTGTCTTCAGTAGTTGTGGCATGAAGACTTAGTTGCTCCACAGCATTTGGGACCTTCCAAGACTAGGTATCTGACCTGTGTTCCCTGCACTGGCAGGCAGACTCTGATCCACTATATCACCAGGGAAGTCCTAGCAAAGCATTTTCTAAAGGCAAGTTGAGGGGCTTCCCTGGTGGTCCAGTGGTTAAGGCACTGCCTTCCAATGCAAGAGGTACAGGTTGGATCTCTGGTCAGGGAGCTAAGATTCCATATACCTCACAGCCAAAAACACAAAACATAAAACAGAAGTAATACTGTAACAAATTCAATAAAGACTTAAAAAAAAAAAAAAAAGACAAGGCAAGGGAGGGGGGTCTGAGGGTATGTGATCAAGTCATGCACAGTTCTCTGGTTAGTTGATGATGAAGTAACAGGGTGGTGTCACAGGGGTTAACATTATCGATCCTTAGGAGCAGATAGGTCTGGGGGCTACTGCACATGGTCATCAAGAAGTTAATTTCTTTCATTTGTTGATGAGGTTAGCATCTGTAAGACAACTCAGGAAATGTGCATCAGATACTATTATCTAGATACTTCAGAGAAGAACCGCTGCAGAGAATAAGTGGAGGGGTCTGTCCCAGAAGACCCCATATATTTTACCTAGTTACTCACTTTTTTACTGCCCAAATTTTGCTTTATATTCCAACTTAAGAACATTACTCATTTTATTTATATATTTCCTATTTTGCACTTTTGAATGGAAGGTAAAATGTTCTCATGTTATCAGCTATGCTGGGATGTGCATCCTTACACTTGCCTCCTTGGGTACCTGTGTTTAGATATTCTGGGTCCTAATGTATGGCAGAAAGTGAAGAGGAACTCAAAAGCCTCTTGATGAAAGTGAAAGTGGAGAGTGAAAAACTTGGCTTAAAGCTCAACATTCAGAAAACGAAGATCATGGCATCCGGTCCCATCACTTCATGGGAAATAGATGGGGAAACAATGGCTGACTTTATTTTGGGGGGCTCCAAAATCACTGCAGATGGTGACTGCAGCCATGAAATTAAAAGACGCTTACTCCTTGGAAGGAAAGTTATGACCAACCTAAATAGCATATTCAAAAGCAGAGACATTACTTTGCCAACAAAAGTCCATCTAGTCAAGGCCATGGTTTTTCCAGTGGTCATGTATGGATGTGAGAGTTGGACTGTGAAGAAAGCTGTGTGCCGAAGAATTGATGCTTTTGAACTGTGGTGTTGGAGAAGACTCTTGAGAGTCCCTTGGACTGCAAGGAGATCCAACCAGTCCATTCTGAAGGAGATCAGCCCTGGGATTTCTTTGGAAGGAATGATGCTAAAGCTGAAACTCCAGTACTTTGGCCACCTCATGCGAAGAGTTGACTCATTGGAAAAGACTCTGATGCTGGGAGGGATTGGAGGCAGGAAGAGAAGGGGATGACAGAGGATGAGATGGCTGGATGGCATCACCAACTCGATGGATGTGAGTCTGAGTGAACTCTGGGAGTTGGTGATGTACAGGGAGGCCTGGCATGCTGCGATTCATGGGGTCGCAAAGAGTCGGACACGACTGAGCGACTGAACTGAACCAAATGCTGTACACCAAATTTTAAGATGACTCCTAAATTCTTTGTTCCCTAATGTAGGCAGCATAAATAAGTCTATCCTTTTGAGTATAGACAAGGTCATGAATATGATGAATTTTATTCCCACAATTAGGATACATTACATGACAAAGATGAGATGGTTTTCAATATCCAAAATCAGTTGAAATTGAGTGAATCAGAAGAGGTTATCCTGGGTGGATTTAATTCAATCAGGTGAATCCTTCAAAGGGGCTGGGCCCCTTCCGCAAAAAAGATATTTGAAGCATGAGAAAGATTCTCTTACTAGTCTTAAAGAAGCAAATTCTCCATTGTGAAGTGCTCATGGAGGAAGTCATGTAGGAAGAAATTGGGAACAACCCCTAAAAAGTGATGGCAGTTTCTGACCAATAATCATTGAGAATATGGGTCTTCAGACACACAGCACAAGATATTCAGTGCTGCCAATAACAGTGATCTTGAAGATCTTGAACCTCAGATCAAGACTGTAGCCCTAGTGATGTCTTGATCTTAGCTTGGTGAGACCTTGAGCAGAATACCCAGCTAATCCATACCTAGATTTCTGATCCATAGAAAGTAAGACATGATACATTTTTGTTATTTAAAGGTGGTAAATTTGTGTTAATACATTACACAGCAATAGAAAACTAATACACAGGTTATATACATTTTAAATTTTATAAGATGACTTTTGGGGCTTCCCAGGTGGCACTAGTGGTAAAGAACCTGCCTGCCAACACAGGAGATGTGGTTTCAATCCCTGGGTTGGGAAGATCCCCTGGAGGAGGGCATGACAATGCACTCCATTATTCTTGCCTGGAGAATCCATGGACAGACAAGCCTGGCAGGCTATAGTCCATAGGATCGCAGAGTCAGACATGACTGAAGCAACTTTAGCATACAGGCACACACACTCAAGATGACTTTTAAAAAATAATGAAAGTAATTATAAGTGTGTATTCCAACCAGAAGAAAATGAGAGAAATGAGAATTCTAGTGTTCTCACATTATTACTGCTGTTTTCTGGCTTTTTATTTTTTAAAAAATTTCCCTAACAGGTAATGTTTAAATTAAAATTGTTCTAGTTACTCTTTAGAAATAATACTTTCATGTTATTAATTCCTAAAGGATATAATTGTTATACTTTTAAGCTAAGAAACTTTCTTATCATAGCTTCATTCATGAATATGTATACATATTCACATATGTATGCATATATTTCTCTCTCTGTATGTGTATGGGTATTCTTTCATCCAGAGATTTGAATACAAAGAATATTATCCATGGAGATGGTTATCCATACCTCAGTTCCCCACAAGGGAACTCAGTGAGGCCCATATCAATTTTTAAGTAGTCTTCTTAAGATACAAATGGCATACAATAATTTGCATGTGATGTATATAATTTGATATACTTTGATGTATATATTTGACATAAGCCTATGAAACTTTGGCCACAGTAAAGACAATGAACATTATAATACATCTACCACAAGGACTGCTTGAGTCTCCTTTTAATCCCTTTCTTCCTCCCATTTTTGCCTTTCCCCTTTCTCAGGAGACCACTAATCTACTTTCTGTCAAATTGAATCAGATTTTATTTTCTAGGATTCACACAAATAGAATCTTAGGACTATAGTTCTTCTGTCTGCTTTTTGTCACTCAGCGTAAATAGTTGTGACTCATTCATGTTGCATGTGTTAATAGTTCATTCCTTTTGTTGTGGAGTAGTGTTTCAGTTCCTCAATGTCCTAAATATTTTCATCAGTCTTTTAAACTATAATTGTTCTAACAGATTTGTAGTGGTATCTCTGATCTGCATTTTCTTAATGATTAATGAGTTTGAGCATCTTTTCATGTGCTTATTTGTTATCCATACATGTTTGCTGGTGAACTATCTATATTAAATTCTTTACCCATTAACATTTTTTATTATGGGCTTCCCTGGTAACTCAGCTGGTAAAGAATCTACCTGCAATGCAGCAGACCCCAGTTCAGTTCCTGGGTTGGGATGATCCACTGGAGAAGGAATATGCTACCCACTCCAGTATTCTTGGGCTTCCCCGGTGGCTCAGCTTATAAAGAATTTACCTCTAATGCAGGAGACCTGGGTTGGGAAGATCCTGTGGAGAAAGGGATGGCTACCCACTCCAGTATTCTGGCCTGGAGGATTCCATGGAGTATATAGTCCATGGGGTTGCAGAGTCGGACATGACTGAGTGAGTTTCGCTTCCACTTTTTATTATAGAGTTTTAGGAGCTATTCGTAAAATGTGGATACAGGTTCTTTATCAGATAAGTGATTTGCAAATACCATTTTATTTGTGATTTACAAGTATAATTTTTCAGTCAGTGGCTTGTGTTTTCACTCTGAAGAGTTCTTAATTTTGGAAAACTCCACTGTACCAATTTTTACTGTTTTTGGATTGTGGTTTTGCTATTAAATCTAAAAATTCTTATCCTAAAGCAAGATCACAAAAAATTTCCTCTGTCTTTTCTTCTATAAATTGTAAAGCTTTTAGCTTAACATTTGGTTGTATTACCCATTTTTATTTGCTTTTTGAATTTGGTAAAGAAAAGCCCTTTTTTTCTTTATGTGGATATCCAATTGTTCAAGCATTGAACAGATTATTTATTCAGCAATGAATTCATTTCACCTTTGTTGAAAATTAATTTCTCACATATAATGTTTTTTATTTCTTGACTCTTCATTCTTTTCCATTGATCTATTAATCTATCCATTTTTGTGTCATTATCATCTTGTCTTAATTATTTTTATAGTAAACATTCAGCTTAGATATTCTAAGTTCCCTTTGTACTTTGGCATTCTCTTTGGAATTCTCTTATTTGGGTGTTGCTTGCTTTCATTCAACACCCTGGTCCAAAGATGAGATGGGTACAACCCATAATATTTTGAAGGTTCTGATATCAGAGTGACAGACCAGAAGATCAATAGTCATTATATAGTAGTTTTTCACTGAATGTGGCCTGTGAACCACCCACATTAGAATCAGCTTTGAAGCATGTGTATTTGCATGTGTGTGTGTGCACTTGTGCTATTAATGCTTACATTTCTGTGCTTGTGCCTGATCTACTGATTCAGAATCTCTAGGTGCAAAGGCCCAAAATCTGAATATTTAGTATGTTTTCTGTGATTCTTATTGACACTAAAGTTTGATAATCACTGAGACAACAATCCCTGAAAAAAAAAAACCCTTTCCAGTCTATTTTTTCACACATGATTGAAACTGATTTAATTATTTAGGTAGAAAGGAAGAAAACACTTTAACTTACCTGGTTATTCATTTATTCACTCGCTTTCTCATTCACTCATTCATTTACTATAAATAGGCTGCTGCTGCTAAGTCGATTCAGTCGTGTCCGACTCTGTGTGACCCCATAGACAGCAGCCCACCAGGCTTCCCGTCCCTGGGATTCTCCAGGCAAGAACACTGGAGTGGGTTGCCATTTTCTTCTCCAATACATGAAAGTGAAAAGTGAAAGGGAAGTCTCTCAGTCGTGTCTGACTCTAGAGACCCCGTGGACTGCAGCCTACCAGGCTCCTCTGTCCATGGGATTTTCTAGGCAAAAGTACTGGAGTGGGGTGCCATTGCCTTCTCCCTATAAATAGGCAGTGAAGACTAAAACATAATGACACAACTTGAAGAATCTGTGAAATCTATTTTTACAGACAGAATATGTTCTCCAGGTATTTGTGGCTTTCAGGTGATAAATTGGCTGCGGATGCTCCCAGCAGTTGGCAAACAGAGCAACGCTGTGATGGAAGGGAAGCCTACAGGCATCTCCAACCCCAGGCTTTTTGCAGATGTCTTTAAACAATCCCAAACTAAAAGAAAGCTAACTTAGTTTTAAGCCTGTTCAGGAAAGGGGATTTTGCATAAAGCCTCCTTCATGCATTAGTTCTAGTGTTCAGCACCACTTTTTTCCACTACAGGCTCCTGAGTGTCAACAATAGACATGAATTCTTATCACAGGAAAAGCAGGGATGGCCTGGGGCCATGGTACCCACTGGAGAAATATTAAGAAACTAATGATGATAGTTCCCATTGTGTTTACTCTGATGTCTTTCGTTTGTATCTTCACATCAGTATCGTAATGTTTGCTTTTTGGGTTTTTGTTTTTGTTTCCACTTCTGTCTAACTCAAAGCCTGTGCCAAGGAAATGGTCTTATATAAACTCATTCATATTGATGCCAAATCATTGATAAATGCATGGTGCCTTACACTGCAGAAATAAAATGGGGAACTCCAGATAATTAGAGCTAAGATAGATATTTTGGTGGAACCTCTCTTGTGTTGAAATTATTGCATTGAGGCAGTTTATTAATTTGTCTTCTCATCAGGCAGTTTTGGAAATTGTATAATTAAAACTTTCAAAGAGAAGGGTTAATATTGTGAGTAGTCATAGAAAATAACTCTTAGTGTTACAGAATAACATCATATCAATTTGACTTTCAAGACAGAGTACCTAGACATCAAGAGTAACTTTATGCCATAGAATAGAGCATATTAAAGTTGGAACGGATTCATTTTGATATTTGGCAAAACTAATACAATTATGTAAAGTTTAAAAATAAAATAAAATTAGGAAAAAAAAATTAAAAAAAAAAATAAAGTTGGAAGGGGCTTTGATATACTGGCCTCATTTTATAGGCAGAGGCTGGAGTCCAGGGAGGTGAACTGACATATCATAAGTCACACAGATGACAATTGACTATAATGTGACAGGGTCTTCCCAGGTGACACAGAGGTAAAGAATCTGCCGGCCAATGCTGAAGACACAAGAGATACTAGTTTGAACTGTGGGTCAGGAAGATCCCCTGAAGGAGGAAATGGAAACCCACTTCAGTATTCTTGCCTGGAAAATTCCATGGACAGAGGAGCCTCGTGTGCTACCATCCATGGCGTCATGAAGAATCAGACATGACTGAGTGTGCATGCCCACAAACATACCACATAATGTGGCGATCAGATATAGCAGCCTCTGCATACTGCTGAAATAATTATCATGGGTTGACTAATAACCCAGAGTAAGTAAGGGAGATGCCAAGTCCCTACTTGTCTCATAAACATGGCAAAAGCTCTGTAGTAAAAATGCAAGACAAGGTCCTGAGTCCAATCCTTTGTGTAAATAAATAAACAAGTAAACAAGCAACCTCCAATTTTATCTCCTAATAATGAAGAGTTTTTATTTATTTTTAATGAGTATATCCCTAGGGATATAGATGTATATTACCTTATGTTATATACTGACTAGAAAATGATTCACAGTCCCTCAGAAGACCCATTCCCTTGATTAGTGGTAAGTTAGGTTAGTTAATTAAGGTTACTTTAACAGTAATTAGTCAAGGCTTTAATTATGCTTTCAGGGTAGGAACATAGGAATACTTTGGTTCATAGTGACCCAGTTAACCAAAATGATGAGATTTCTCATTTTCCATCTAACAGTGATTAGTAATAAGGAATAGTGGGAGAAAAGCTGATCCAAAGGGATTATAGGAATATTCTTAAACCAGAGTCAATCCAAGAGCAACAGTGGGCTTAAGATAAAAAAGCACCCTCTGTAGCTTCTGGACTAGCCCTGCAGGGAGAAAGGCCAAGGGGCTGAGGCCTGGCTGACTTTGTCATGGAGAGCTCCACGGATATTGGTCCATCTAACCAGGAAGCAAATGAATCAGAGTATAAGAAATAAGCAAGGGAAATGGAGAATTACAGTTTTCAGTTAACCTCAACAATCCTAATCTGTATCTCTATGCCAAATAAATCAGTTCTCAAGGAAAAAAAAAAAAAAAAAAGAAATAAGCAAGGGCCTCAAGTTATAGAGGGAGTCATGACAAATAAGCTGAAGTGGGAAAGTCCTTCCCCAGCCATGGGAGTATAATTTACTTACTGAATGTTCTCTGTATGCTGAGCTTTTAGTGTAAGTGGACAGGAAGTAGTAGTCTGGTAGGGCAGACAGATTTGCAGACAGATAAAATATGCAGCAGCTCACTAACTGTGCTAGCTGCAAATCTGTCTCTCTTATCAGACTGCTTGCAGATTAGAAAGCATTCTGTTATTCACCAAATTTACAACTTCCCCGGTGGCACAGTGGTAAAGAATCTGCCTGCCAATGCAGGAGCCCCAAGAGACATGGGTTTGATCCCTGGGTCAGAAAGATACCCTGGAGTATGGTATGGTAACCCACTCTAAGAGATATTCTTACCTGGAAAAATCCCAAGGACAGAGGAGTCTGGTGGGCTACAGTCCATTGGGTCTCAAAGGGTCAGACATGACTGAGAGACTGAGCGTGGAGCAAGTTCAAGAATATGCAAATTCAATATTTGGTCCTGAATCAGACATATATTCTCAGCAGCTTCATTTCTGTGTCTTATGGTTCTTGAAAACTTACTATATAAAGCTCCTCTCCATCATTACTGGAAAAATCTCCTTTATTGTCTGAATATCTGACCACAAAGACTCTTAAACCAGGACTAGATAATGTGGAGTCATTTCATACATCCTTTGAACATTTATGAGTTTAATTCTACCTCTGCTATTTTGGGGTACACTGTATAGCTTCATCTGGTATAACCATATCAGTCTGTTAGTGTTAGGGAAAAAGTATTCCACTTTGGACTTTATGGGAATCCGTACAGTGTTGGTATCTAAAACCATCTATTTTGTTTCATATGGGCAATTTAGGAGATTTTCAAGAATAATTTTTGGTTATTGAAATTTTGCCTTTTGGGCTTTAGAAATTAATACTTTAACAAGAAATTTTATTGTTCTATATGTATCCTTCTTGAATCACAAGTGTTGCTCATTAAATAACTGCTGAATTTTTTCCAATTCTGCCTAGATAGTGTTACTGTAATCACAAAAGGAGATACCATAGAAGTTCAAAGACTAAACAAAATGTTGCATCCTCAAGGAAAAGCAAGTGGAATATTCGGGAGCTATAAAGTCACAAGTTAGGAAAGCAAAAAGAAACAGATTTGATAACATATTCTGGCTTTGGTCCTCTGTTCTTTGTGGCTTGGTGCCACATACATCTCCTTCTATTCTTATGAGCATTCCCTGTTAAGTCTCTGGGAAACATTGGGGCTTCTCTTGTGGCTCACCTGGTAAAGAAGCTGCCTGCAATGTGGAAGACCTGGGTTTGATCCCTGGGTTGGGAAGATCCCCTGGATAAGGGAAAGGCTACCCATTCTAGTATTCTGGCCTAGAGAATTCCATGGACTACAGTTCATGGGGTGGCAAAGAGAAGGACACAACTGAGCGACTTTGACTTCAAGAACCATTAATGTTATCTGACAAATAACACTCCCATATGTGGTTGTGGAACCTGTTTGCTTCCCCAATTCTCCCTTACTTAGTTCTGGAACTATTCTCACTAAATACCCATGATCGTCTGATGGCTCCTAAACTTTGTACCCATGAAAGTTTATCCTGTTTCTTCAGAATTTTTTTTTTTAAATCCAATTACCTGAAAAGTCTAACAGGTCACAAAATTAGCAGCCCAATTTTCCTCCTCTCCCACTGTTGTTCCCAGTTCTTCCCTTTCTAACAGTCATTTCTCTCAGAGTTGCTCTAGCCATAAACCATGCTATGTTTTATTATTCTGCAGCCTTTCCACCCTGACATCCAGTGTACCTGCCAATCCTGTCTATTGTATGTGCAAAATATGTTTCAAGTCCACCATGTTTTTCTCCCTTTCCCACTGCTGTCTCTGTCTGAACACACACCATTGTTTGCCTGAAATACTGCAGTAGCCTCTACACTAGTCTCTCTGCTTCCCCTTCTGCTGCCTCTTCCCTCCACATTCCATTCTCTGCTGAAATGTTATAGTGAATCTTTAAAAACAAAATTCAGATCATATCCATTCCCAGCTAAAACCTCCAATAGTTTCCCATTATACCCAGGATGAAGTCCAAGGTCCTGAACATGCTCTGGAAGTTCCTACATGACTCAACATCTGTTTATCTCCATGAATCATCCCATACCACTCTCACTTGACCACTAGTTTCTACAATGACCTTCTTTCTAGTCTATGAAATGTCAAGCTTATTATTATCTTAAGGTCTTTGAACTTACTGTTCTCTATACTTGGAATGTTCTTCTCTCAAGTTAGTCACATGGTTGATTTTTTTAATTTTTTCAGGTTTGAGCTCAAATGATCTCTCCTCAACAAGACACATTCTGTTCCTGTCCTCTATTACAGCAGCCACTTTGTTTTTTCATTGCACCCACTGACACCAGAAATGGACTTTTTCTGTCCTTGTGGAGTTATTACCTGTCTTCACCTTTTGTTCTCTGCCATGTCCTTGGCATCTGGAATGGTGAATGCCCAGGGCAGACACATGAACAAGTGTTAAAGTAAGGGATGAAATTGCCTAAGGTGTATCTTATTTAGGTTTCTTGATAGTCTTTTGGAACTATCCTCTGGCAGTCCTCACTTTTTTCTTGCTTCAGTACCCTTCAGGGGTAATTTCAGCTGAAACCTCTTCTTGTCCTACAGCCCCATGGGATGGGTTTTCGAGGCCTATCTTTCTCTTCCTCTGCTCCCCATCGCTACCAGAGAGACAGGAAATGGACACTTAGCACTGCAACTTCTAAAGCTGCTTCTAGCTTCTAGAGTCAAATCAGTGAACCATACAGCTGCTTCCATACAATTCTAAGGAAAATGACTTTGCTTTTGGTGGTTAAGATCAAACCATCTGTGAGTCATGATTTTGGTAGCCCACAGAACTGTCAATGAGATAACTTTGTATTTTTCTATGCAACCTTAATTCCCAAAGATTTAGATAGCAGTTTAAGGTAGTGATGAACCAGGGGGAGCCTGAGAAACACAACAATGCTGTGTTCACATCACTGCCCACCCACAACCCTCAAATTGGATCTGGTCAGAGTCTGGGTTTGACACTTGTAAGGCACCTGGCCTTACATGCAAACAGCTTCCATAGATTTTCCTCTCCAGGCTGCCAGGCTTGCCAAGATATAGCTGGATCCCACCATAAACATGGGTTAAGTTCCAGCTGTTACCCCTAGTTGCATGCCAAAGTACTGCTATAATCCTGACACAGGACTGACTAACATGCTTACAGAGTCAGAAAGTTTCACCAGGGAGATGATATTGCAACTTGTTTCAAAGAAAATTTTGGAGAATTTAGGCAGAGAAAAAAGTGAAGGCAGAGTGAATGGCATGTGCAAAAGCACAGAATTATGCAATCAGGGACTTAAGGGTAGTTATTACTATGAGAATATAAGCAGACGACAGAGGATGGGAAGAGATAGGGCTGGTAAGGGAAGTTGGCATCAGATTGTGAAGGGCTTGTGGGATATTCCCAGGAACCTAGGTTTTAACAAATAGGTGAATATCACTGAACACATTTTTAAGCAAGGAAGTTGATATCATCAAAATTTTCTTTTATGAAAGTAACTCTGGTAGGAGCATATATAATAAATTAGAGTGGGACTTAGGTAAAGAGAACAAGTAGAGTCAGCCAAGGTCAAGCGAGAGAAGATCTAATATTGGATTGTGCATGCATGCTAAGTAGCTTTAGTCATGTCAGACTCTGCGATGCTATGAACAGTAGTCTACCAGGCTCCTCGGTCCATAGGATTCTCCAGGCAAGAATACTGGAGTGGGTTGCCATGCCCTCCTCCAGGGGATCTTCCCAATCCAGAGACTGAACCCACATCTCCTTCAGCTCCTGCATTGGGCAGGCAGGTTCTTTATCATTAGTGCCACCTATAATAATGATGGTGGGAAAAGGATAGAAGGGTCTGATTTAATAGTCATTTCAAAAATAGACTAGAGCTGACAATGGCTCTGAGGGGTCATGGAAAATAAGTTTCAAGGGTGACTACTCAAATTTTGTTCTTGGGAAACTGAGGGATTGACAATGGTATCAGTCAAGATGAGTAACCCAAGAAGAGGCAGACCAGAGAAGGTGAAAAGAGAAGGGTCTTCAGGCTGTAATAATATAGCCCAGAAGAAAAGTCTTATGTTATAGATGTAGCATTTAAGGTGGAAATTATGGTTCTAGTAGGAACTAGAAATCTTGCCATTCCTTCACTTTGTTGATGGAATTGAAGGGTGTTATGACAGACATGGCATAATAGAAGTTTGTACTAAGGATTTGGATCCATATTGAAAAAGTAAGTGATCCTCAAAGTCACTGATCCTTGTCTGACATTTGCCCATTCTCTAGAGTCCATTAGTTATGTGTTGGCATTCCCACACTGACACATACAGAGCTCTTTGCCTTTTCAGTCTCATTACACAAACACTGAATCACTGTCTGTGCTCTAGAAAGAAGAAACCAATGTTTTGGTTAGTGATTTTTAAAATTATTGTGTGTAAAACAAAGAGTGGTTGGAATACCGAACTAGGAGTTGAAGAGTTTTTTGGCTCTTGTCTTGGTTCCTTAAGTTAGGTAACTTTTCTTTTTACCTTCCTTCTTTCTGTCTTTCTTTAAAATTTGATTTTCTTGTCTAGAAAATGGTAATGGGGAGTGGTGGTGTCAGTAACATTTTGGCTATGTTGCAGAAATCAAATACAAGTATCAGCTGGGTTGATCCTGGGATGGCGGCTATAAATTGTTATGTTGCTATTTATTTAAAGCACAGTAGCAGCAAATACCATCCAATGGAATTATGAGGTGTGTTGTGCAGAGTGCTCTGTGTTGCCTGGAGAAGAACCCACACCCCTATCCAAGTCAATTCTGAGTAAAATAAGAAAGTGATTGAGAGCAGAGACCCTGGAGCACATTGTCCCAAGTACAAGTCCCATGATCATAGCCAAATTGTGGGAACTCTTTAAACATACTTTCATTATTGATAAAAAGAGAGATAGCAATTCTTCCTTCACAAAGTTGATATGATAAAGCAAATGATCTAAGTATTGAGGATATTGATTTACTCCCTCACACTTGGGTATAAGAAATGTCATATTATTTTTCTAAATAAAAATTAATCTCAGTCTACTAACAGTCATCCTCTAGAATACTGAGGCAGTCATTTTCCTTCATATTTGTTCTTCTCTGCCTCTGGTCACAGATAAATGTTCCCCAAGAGTCTGAGTCTAATTTCGTGGCTGGAAAGAAGAAAAACCTTAACTCCCAAACACACTGTAGTGTTATTTAGATGCTCAATGTTTAAGTCCACATGATCCATTCAAACATGAGCAGCTCTGCTATTTCTGTGTCAAGCTTGGGTGTAGGGGTCTTTGCCATGGCTGGGAGCTTAAGCATTAGCAACCCAAGATACAGCATGCAACGTTCCCCTCCTCCATCCTGAGACAGAGCTAATAAATGTGTAATACATTTCCTGACAGAGTTAAAACTGGGTTGGGTGTGGATTTTTATAATTTACAAAAACAAATGAAACCTCCACCCCTTCACAGGTGTGGGGAATCTCCCCTTTCCTCGAATTCACGGTATTTGACCACTATCATTCCATGCTTCCTCCACTCAATCTTGGGGATTTCCCATATCAGTTTACCTCACAGCATATTTACAAACAGTGCTGCTATCTCTTTCTGGGCGTGTAATGGAAAATATGTTCATTCCATTCTTGCCATACTGAGTCCCTGTTTGATTCATGCCAATTGCTTATCATACTGCTTGGAACAGGATAGGTGCTCAGTTAACAAGAGTTGTGAAACTCAGCACTGTGTTGTTCAGCCTCCATATGTTTGAATTTTTAATAGTTTTTCTCCTGTAATTGACATCAAATCTTACTGCATCATGGTCAGAAAAGATGCTTGGAATGATTTCAACTTTTTTGAATTTACCAAGGCTAGATTTATGGTCCAGGATGTGATCTATCCTGGAGAAGGTTCCATGTGCACTTGAGAAAAAGGTGACATTCATTGCTTTGGGGTGAAATGATCTATAGATATCAATTAGGTCTAACTGGTCTATTGTATCATTTAAAGTTTGTGTCTCCTTGTTAATTTTTTGTTTAGTTTATCTATCTATAAGTGTGAGTGGGGTATTAAAGTCTCCCACTATTGTTGTGTTATTGTTAATTTCCCCTTTCATACTTGTTAGCATTTGCCTTACATATTGTGGTGCTCCCATGTTGGGTGCATATATATTAATAATTGTTATATCTTCTTCTTGGGTTGAAAACACAACAACCCAAAACCTATGGGACACTGTAAAAGCAGTGCTAAGGGGAAGGTTCATAGCAATACAGGCTTACCTCAAGAAACAAGAAAAAAGTCAAATAAATAACCTAACTCTACACCTAAAGCAACTAGAAAAGAAAGAAATGAAGAACCCCAGGGTTAGTAGAAGGAAAGAAATCTTAAAAATCAGGGCAGAAATAAACACAAAAGAAACAAAAGAGACCATAGCAAAAATCAACAAAGCCAAAAGCTGGTTCTTTAAGAAGTTAAATAAAATTGACAAACCATTAGCCAGACTCATCAAGAAACAAAGGGAGAAGAATCAAATTAGCAAAATTAGAAATGAAAATGGAGAAATCACAACAGAAATACAAAGGATTATAAGACACTACTAACAGCAACTATATGCCAATAAAATGGACAACTTGGAAGAAATGGACAAATTCTTAGAAAAGTACAACTTTCCAAAACTTAACCAGGAAGAGATAGAAAATCTTAACAGACCCATCACAAACATGGAAATTGAAACTGTGAACAGAAATCTCCCAGCAAACAAAAGCCCAGGACCAGACGGCTTCACAGCAGAATTCTACCAAAAATTTAGAGAAGAGCTAACACCTATCCTACTCAAACTCTTCCACAAAATTGCAGAGGAAGGTAAACTTCCAAACTCATTCTATGAGGCCACCATCACCCTAATACCAAAACCTGACAAAGATCCCACAAAAAAAGAAAACTACAGGCCAATATCACTGATGAACATAGATGCAAAAATCCTTAACAAAATTCTAGCAAACAGAATCAAACAATATATTAAAAAGATCATACATTATGATCAAGTGGGCTTTATCCTAGGGATGTAAGGATTCTTCAATATCCATAAATCAATCAACATAATATACTACATTAACAAATTGAAAGATAAAAACCATGTGATTATTTCAATAGATACAGAGAAAGCCTTTGACAAAATTCAACACCCATTTATGATAAAAACCCTCCAGAAATCAGGAATAGAAGGAACATACCTCAACATAATAAAAGCTATATATGACAAACCCACAGCAAACATTATCCTCAATGGTGAAAAATTGAAAGCATTTCCTCTAAAGTCAGGAACAAGACAAGGGTACCCACCCTCACCACTACTATTCAACATAGTTTTGGAAGTTTTGGCTATATCAATCAGAGCAGAAAAAATAAAAACAAGGAATCCAGATTGGAAAAGAAGAAGTAAAACTCTCACTGTTTGCAGATGACATGATCCTCTACATAGAAAACCCTAAAGACTCCACCAGAAAATTACTAGAGCTAATCAATGAATATAGTAAAGTTACAGGATATAAAATTAACATAAAGAAATCCCTTGCATTCCTATACACTAACAATGAGAAAACAGAAAGAGAAATTAAGGAAACAATCCCATTCACCATTGCAATGAAAAGAATAAAATACTTAGGAATATATCTACCTAAAGAAACAAAAGACCTGTATACAGAAAACTATAAAACACTGATGAAAGAAATCAAAGAGGACACAAATAGATGGAGAAATATACCATGTTCATGGATCAGAAGAATCAATATAGTGAAAATGAGTATACTACCCAAAGCAATCTATAGATTCAATGCAATCCCTATCAAGCTATCAACGGTATTTTTCATGTAACTAGAACCAATAATTTCACAATTTGTATGGAAATACAAAAAACCTCGAATAGCCAAAGCAATCTTGAGAAAGAAGGATGGAACTGGAGGAATCAACCTGCCTGACTTCAGGCTCTACTACAAAGCTACAGTCATCAAGACAGTATGGTACTGGCACAAAGACAGAAATATAGATCAATGGAACAAAATAGAAAGCCCAGAGATAAATCCACGCACATATGGACACCTTATCTTTGACAAAGGAGGCAAGAATATACAATGGATTAAAGACAATCTCTTTAACAAGTGGTGCTGGGAAAACTGGTCAACCACTTGTAAAAGAATGAAACTAGAACACTTTTTTAACACCATACACAAAAATAAACTCAAAATAGGTTAAAGATCTAAATGTAAGACCAGAAACTATAAAACTCCTAGAGGAGAACATAGGCAAGACACTCTGACATAAATCACAGCAGGATCCTCTATGACCCACCTCCCAGAGTATTGGAAATAAAAACAAAAATAAACAAATGGGACCTAATTAAACTTAAAAGCTTCTGTACAACAAAGGAAACTATAAGCAAGATGAAAAGACAGCCTTCAGAATGGGAGAAAATAATAGCAAATGAAGCAACAGACAAACAACTAATCTCAAAAATATACAAGTAACTCCTGCAGCTCAATTCCAGAAAAATAAGTGACCCAATCAAAAAATGAGCCAAAGAACTAAACAGACATTTCTCCAAAGAAGACATACGGATGGTTAACAAACACATGAAAAGATGCTCAACATCACTCATTATCAGAGAAATGCAAATCAAAACCACAATGAGGTACCATTTTATGCCAGTCAGAAAGGCTGCGATCCAAAAGTCTATAAGCAATAAATGCTGGAGAGGGTGTGGAGAAAAGTGAACCCTCTTACACTGTTGGTGAGAATGCAAACTAGTACAGCCACTATGGAGAACAGTGTGGAGATTCCTTTAAAAACTGGAAATAGAACTGCCATATGACCCAGCAATCCCACTGCTGGGAAACCAGAATTGAAAGAGACACATGTACCCCAGTGTTCATTGCAACACTGTTTATAATAGCCAGGACATGAAAGCAACCTAGATGTCCATCAGTAGCCGAATGCATAAGAAAACTGTGGTACATATACACAATAGAATATTACTCAGCCATTAAAAAGAATACATTTGAATCAGTTCTAATGAGGTGGATGAAACTGGAGCCTATTACATAGAGTTAAGTAAGCCAGAAAGAAAAACAGCAATACAGTATACTAACACATATATATGGAATTTAGAAAGATGGTAACAATAACCCTATATGTGAGACAGCAAAAGAGACACAGATGTATAGAACATTCTTTTGGACTCTGTGTGAGAGGGTGAGGGAGGGATGATTTGGGAGAATGGCATTGAAACATGTATATTATCATATTTGAAACAGATTGCCAATCCAGGTTCGATGTATGAGACAGGGTGCTCGTGTCTGGTGCCCTGGGATGACCCAGAGGGATGGGATGAGGAGGGAGGTGGGAAGGGGGTTCAGGATGGGGAACACATGTACACACGTGGCGGATTCATGTCAATGTAAGGCAAAACCATTACAATATTGTAAAGTAATTAGCCTCCAATTAAAATAAATAAATTCATATAAAAAAAAAAGTTTTGATAGATGACTTCTGTCTTCCTCAAACTCTACACTCCTACTCTGTGTCTCTGGAGGCAGATGCATTGAATGAGTTATTGTGTTCCATGCTCTGTCTCCTGGGTGGTCTGTCAATAAAGGAGACTAGAGAGAAGAAGGGGAGTTAGGCTGAGGGATTTATTTCCCTGGCTCCTCCCCACAGAATTGTAGTGGACTGGCTGCCTTGCTGTATGAAAGGGAACTGCTCCTAACAGGTAGCCCAGGCTATAGAGCCTTTTCTCTCTGCCCTCGACTGTTCACGGTAGGCATGGTAACAGCTTCCACTCTTCCAAGCCTTACTGCCCCTATCTTTTTATGCATTTCCTCAATCAGATCCACACTGTTGGTAAATAGCTCCCACCTTCATTCTTCCTGATAGAATCCTGATTTTTTTGATCCTTAGGTTCTCAAGTGCTTCATGGCTTGTTTTCTAAACTTAGAGGAATGTTGAAGCCAATTGTGATAATTTCATCCCCATGTTGGCAAAAGACATGAATATGTGATAATACTCCAGTCAATGAAATAGAAGATGAAGTCTTCTGAGATCACCTTGGAAAGTTTTTCTTGACCTTCCAAAGGGATGCCTGATAAAAATTCAGCATTTTTATCTTTTAATATTGTTGTGTAAGGCTATGCTATTAATACTTGGTTCCATTGCAGCCATATAGTGACCATGAGCAAAATCCAAGAGAACTGCAGAAAAAACTGACATCATTGAGTTTCTGAATTAAGTCCAGAACAGCCTATTGCCAAACACTTGATCTCTGATGCAACTTATTTTTTATAATTTAAATAACTTCAGTTGGAGTCTTATGTTACTAATAGCCCAAAAAGTCTTGATTTATTAGTCCCTATCAGTGTGCACACTTGTTTACCATTAGTGAAAAAAATCTTGTTGATAGAAAAATAATTATCCCAAGTGTTCAGTAGCTGCTATTTTTTGCATTTCATTTACTGTAAAGTTAAGACCAAATAATAAAAGAAAACAAATCGGTATAAGATAAATATGTCTAGCAATATAAAGTTCTGTATCATCTGGGAATGGCACACTTTTGAAATGAAAGGGGTAGGAAGTGGGAAAATTTAAATTTTAACATATATTGAGAACAAACAGTAAAGTAGCATCTGTAAGATTAAAGGAAAAAATGCCATTATGCTTTCATAAATTTTCAATTTTACTGTGCAAATTCTATAGCCTGAAAAGGAAAAGCTATTTCTTTATAAGTTAAATAAAGAATGGACAATTTTGAAAACTCAGGTAACCTGTAATAAAAGTCATTCTACCAATGACTAACTTGTAATTTTCCAAGTGCTTGAGAAAATTCCAGGCTCATTATTATCATGGTATAAATATTTGTTTAATATATTTTCTGCATGAAAAGAGAAGTAAAAGCTACAAGTGATAAATTTTCATTCTCAGATACAGGCAGACATAATAAAGTCATACAGTTGGGTTTTCCAGGAAAGATCCTATTTCTAACATGGATTGATTCATTCAGTTCTATGTCAGTGACTCAAGTATTACAGAGTATAAAGACCATAAGTCATATGACTCATCCTTTCCATGGTTTATTTCCAGAAACTCTATCAGTTGCCCAGAAAGAACTACAGCTTTAAATCTCTTACTCTCCCCAAAGTTCTTTATGATTGATTTCCTTCTTTTCCTTCAGTGCATTTTCCCTGAAGAGAGAAAGCTTGAAACAGATACTGAGAGATAGGGAAGTTCTGCTATCGAAAACATTTATGTTTTTGCTGCCTTCTGTTTCCCTCCTTTTCACCCCTTATTTTCACTTTTAGGTGTCAACTCAGGTTCTGTCCTCCCACAAGCCTAGACCAGGGAGGAGAGCAAAGTACGTTGACTCTAAGAAATAGCCACCTTTTCTACTATGACTCTGGTATAAGATTGTTACTGATACTAAAGCAAAAACAAAGGATTACACATATTATCCAATGTTCCTGTGTAAATCCAAAAAGACATCATTATTGACTGGGTTCTATATCAAGTCAGGCAAGTTATCCACAAATGGACTGAAGATAATAAACTTTTGAGGGCATCAGTATACCATACAACAATCTCACCATTCCCTAGAGCCACAGAGAAATTCATTTACTTCACATAGGTGAACCTTTCTCTTCCCTAGAGACCGTTTTGTTCATCTTAGCTCAATACAAGATCAGATCCATTGTCAGCAGTAACAATTTGTACTATGTTCTTTTCCATTGGGCTCAAACTTAAAGCATCCCTGAGTGGAAAATAAATGGCAATAGCTGTATCTCAGATTTTACATGGGCATGGAGGGAGAGGGGCGGAATGAACTTAGAGAAGAGTAAGACCTTTACCTGAAGTCATAAGTCCATCCAATCAATAAAAAGACAAGAAACTGAAGTCTGCCCTCAAAAACAAAACAAAACAAAACAAAAACAAAAAAACCTAATCCACTTATTTCCTAACTATTCTGTTTTCTTATTATGTGGTAGGTAGATGATAATCCTTCCCTCCCTATAACTCACACAAAGAGTTGAAGAGCCTTATTTTTGCTACATTTTGAGATTGGCCTTGCCTGGCTCTCTATTCATGTTAGAGAAAAAGTCAAAAAACATTATTTTTCTATTAAAGCAAAGGTTTATATATTAACTCTGAACTTCAGGACACCACAAAGAGCTGAAGATAGAAGTTGGAGTGACAGTGACACAGAAATGAAATGAATTGAAATTGCCACTGACAATAAAGCAGGAAGCAGTGGTAGGCAGTAAAGTCTTGTCCCTGAAAATCTTACAGCATTGCTGATGCTGGAGGGAACAGTAATTTAAGACAGTTATGGGCCTAAAAAAAAAAGCAATAATGGTGAAGTCAGACCCAGTCTGTATGAGATGGATATTATTTGGTTTAAGACTGTGCAGAATGCATTTATGACTTTGGTTTAAAAAAAAAAGAGTGAGAGAGAAAGAGAGAGAGGCTGACCCTGATGCAGTGAAAATTTGAAATGGGATTAGAGGTCCTTGTTCTTGGATTGTTGCTAAAGACAGGGGAGCAACAGTAAAAGAATGTCTTGGCACTAAATAGGCATATGTGTGTGCAGTTCCATCCACTCAAGGCTTAGAATCAGCAGACGCTCACATTTTAGGGCTATATTTGAAAAGCTCTAAAAAGAAATGGCACTCTGAGAGAATATATACATATGTTCCTGGTCTCACTGAGGGAGGTGACCTCTTCCATATGGGAAACCTTGCATTATACAGGAATCTGGTTGTAGAATAAAGAACCTGGATAGACCCAGAGGGTTTTATGCTAAGTGAAATAAATTAGAGAAAGACAAATAATGTATGTCTTTTGCATATAGAAAGACAAATATTTGCTTATGTATGGAATCTAAAAAAAACAAAAAAAATGAGCAAGCATAACAAAACAGAAGCAGTTATGGATACAGAGAATAAACAGCTGGTTGCCAGAAGGGAGGGGATGGGTGGAGATGAGAAATAAATGAGTGAGATTAAGAGGTAACAACTTTCAGTTGCAAAATAAATGCTGCGGGTATGAAATGTACAATGTAGGGAGTACAGTCAGTAACTATGGTGACATATCTTATTAGACTTATTATGGTAATCATTTTGAAGTGTATGTGCTGTGCCGTGCTTAGTCGTTCAGTCATGTCTGACTTTTTGTGACCCTGTGGTTGTAGCCCGCCAGGCTCCTCTGTCCATGGGGATTCTCCAGGCAAAAATATTGGAGTGGGATGCCATGCCCTCCTCCAGGGGATCTTCCCAAACCAGGGATCGAACCCAGGTCTCCTGCATTGCAGACGGATTCTTTGCCGTCTGAGCCACCAGGGAAGCCCTTGAAGTGTATAAATATATTGAATCATTATATTGTGTAGCAGGAACTAACATAGTTTTGTAGGTCAGTTATACTTCAGAAACAATTTCACAGGAAGAGATCAGATTTGTAGTTAGAGGAGGGGGAGTGTGGGTGGGAGGGAGAGTTGGATGAAGGAGTCAAAAGGTACAAACTTCCAGTTATAAGATAAATAAGTACTAGGGATGTAATGTACATGATAAAATCAACCCTGCTGCATGTTACATATGAAAGTTGTTAAGAGAGTAAACCTGAGTGTTATCACAAGGGATATTTTTCTGTTTCTTTAATTTGGTATCTGTATGAAATGATAATCTTATTCTGATAGTCATTTCATGATGTATGTGAGTCAAATCATTATGCTGCACACCTTTAACCTGCAAAATTATTGTGTGCTAAGTCACCTCAGTCATGTCTGACTCTGTTGGGACCCTTTGGACTGTAGCCCACCAGGCTCTTCTGTCCATGGGATTCTCCAGATAAGAATACTGGAACGGGTAGCCATGCCCTTCTCCAGGGGATCTTCCTGACCCAGAGATTGAACCCAGATCTCCCACATTGCAGGCAGATTCTTTACCATCTGAGCCACAAGGAAAGCCTTGCAGCTCAGACGGTACAATGGTATATGTCAATTATATCTCAATAAACCTGGAAGAAAAAAAATTAAGATATCAAGACATCATGTGTGCATCCAGGTCTTGCCTCTTCCCCTTACTGTCTGTGTTATTCTGGGCATGTTATTCTGGTTATTCTGGTTTTTAATTTGTCATTTATGATATGGAATTATAATTATATTTAGTTTATAAGATTAGGGGGGTTGAATGAATGTTTTGTCAATATCAAGCACTATATAAATGCCCCAAATTGCACCTACAATGTTGAAGTTATTAAAAGGAACAGTTTCCCCCTTCAAAATATACATGGATAGTCTCACAGGCATTTCATATCAGTTGCTATCAGGGTCAGAGAAGGCAATGGCAACACACTCCAGTACTCTTGCCTGGAAAATCCCATGGATGGAGGAGCCTGGTAGGCTGCAGTCCATGGGGTTGCTGAGAGTCGGACACGACTGAATGACTTCACTTTCACTTTTCACTTTCATGCATTGGAGAAGGAAATGGCAACCCACTCCAGTGTTCTTGCCTGGAGAATCCCAGGGATGGGGGAGCCTGGTGGGCTGCCGTCTATGGGGTCGCACAGAGTCGGACACGATTGAAGCGACTTAGCAGCAGCAGCAGCAGCAGCTATCAGGGTCTTGGACAAAATTGCAAAGAAGGCAAAATTTGCATCTTCCTAGTTTCTATATGAAAACCTTATCCATTTGATTCTTCTTTCCTCTGTCATCCAGAGAACCAGGTCAGAACAGAGGTGAAATGGGAGGATGGTGAAATGAATGGGGCAAAGATTATGGCATGTAGGCTCAGGGTTTTGGGTGTATAGAAATGCAAGAACTATTGTATAGTTTGAGACATGAAAAAATAATTTTGGTTCTAACTTCAGCTCAGCCCAGCTTACCTGGAGTTACTATATCACACATTTATTGTGAAGTGAGCATATTTTAACATGTTTGTATTATGTCCATTATATGCCTAGAATCTTAGAAGATCTTAAAAGGGTCTGGTGAGGATGGTAAAGAAAGACTTATTCAGTACAGCTAAACCAGCATTTGGGAGCTAAGTTAGCAAAGAAAATGGACATGAATATTCAGCTAGGAAAAGATATGTGTATGAGTGTGTGTGTGTGTGTGTGTGATGAGGGATGAAGTTAGCAAGCATGACTCAGCAGTAGCTGGAGGACATTTTCAAAATTCATGTATTTCTGTCTTTTTTGCGGAACATACAGTGAAATGTGGGGCTTAACATTCCAGGCTATGACAGTTTCTGCTTCTCGGTGTATTCCCAGCTTCAGCAAAGGTCCTAGCTAGGTTTCTTTGTCCATGAAATTCTCCAGGCAATAATACTGGAGTGGGTTGCTATTTCCTTCTACAGCAGATCTTCCTGACCCAGGGATCAAATCTGGATCTCCTGCATTGCAGGCAGATTCTTTACCGTCTGAGCCACCAAGGAAGCCCCAGCATATATTAGGTGCTCAATAAATATAGAGCAAATAAATGAAAGAGCTATCTAAGTCAGGGAGTACCCACTGATCCCAGATGAAGGCAAGGGGAGGATAGTGTTGGAGTGTCTTGAATCAGGCATTAGACAATGACTGGACTGAAAGTTACCCTGACTTAGGTGATGTAGCAGAAGAAATCAAATTTCTGCAAGGGATGCTAAATAATAATAATATAATCAGTGATGAAATGAGTTTACTGTGTTCCAGGTGTTATAGAACATGGACGTTCATTATCACATTAGCGTTCCACTGTAGCCACTATAACTATTGCTCTTTTATGGACAGAGACAGACAAATTACTTTTTTTTTACCTAATCCCAGTATTTGGCCAGACTGAGACTGAAACTCAAGGTGTTCAAGCTTCAGAACCTAGAACTCTTAATGACTACACTGTAGGAATCCTCAAGGGACCTAGCAAGAGGAAAACAGCCCCAATATGAAGGATCTCAGGTGGAATCCTGGTTATTAAGGCAGGAAATTGATCTGAAGGGATGATAACAGATACCAGTTTCCTTGAATAAGAGGCTAAGGTGGAGGTTAAGATATGGGAGCAAGAAAGGAGCCTGGTTTCTTGACCTGGGACATAGGACCTAGGTTGGGCTAGAGCAGGACTGGGGTGGTTCCAAAGTTCAGACTGAAGGTCCTAGGTTGGAGAATAGAGTCACCAGCTAGAGAGAGAAAAGAGCACTGGATCCCACAGTCCAAGGAATGTAGCCTGCCAGGCTTCTCTGTCAATGGAATTTTCCAGGCAAGAATACTAGAGTGGGTTGCCATATCCTCCTCCAGGAGATCTTCCCCACCAAAGGATTGAACTCACGCCTTTTATGTCTCCTGCATTGGCAGGTGGGTTCTTTACCAGTAGCACCAGTTACAGGTAGTCAGAGAGAGGAAAAAACTAGAGTAGATTTCTGAAGAGCCAAAAAGGACAGAAGTATACTGTTTTTGAAATGCTTGGAGAACTTGCTGGTGGCCTAAAATTGAACTATCAGCTGAACTATTATTAAAAAAAAAATCAGGATGTTTTCAGATGAACAAAAATGAGTTTATCACCAACAGAGTTGGTGTACTTCACCAAAGACATTTCTAAAAGACTCCAAGAAGATGGAAATAGACCCCAGAATGAAGGTTTTTTAAACCAAAGATTAAGAAATTAAGGGCTGCCATCTAAATACAGCCTGTAACCTGATTTTATAAGTTCTGAGAGCTAAGAATTTTTTTTTTTGAAAACAGTTTAAAAAATAATTTTATTTATTTATTCATCTATTTTTCGCTGGGCTGCATCTCTGTTAACGTTCAGGCTTTTTTCCAGTTGTGGTGAGTAGGGACTACTCTCTAGTTGCAGTTCTTGGCCTTTCACTGCAGTGGCTTCTCTTATGGAGCACTGGCTCTAGGGTGCTCGGGCTTCAGTAGTCACGGCACGTGGGGTCAGTTGTTTCTGCTCCTGGGCCCTAGAGCATGGGCTCAGTATCGTGGTGAGCATGAGCACAGGCCTAGTTGCTACATGGCGTGTGGGATCTTCCTGAATCAGGGATTGGACCCATGTCTTCTGCATTGGCAGATGGATTCTTTACCACTGAGCAGTCAGGCAAGCCCCATTTTTTTTTTTTTCTTTCTTAAAATAGATTTATATTTATAACCATTTTAGGTTTACAGAAACATTGAGCAGAGAGTACACAGGTCCCATGTACACTACTCTTCTCCTCTTTCATTCCAGTTTCCTTTACTACTAACATCTTGCAATAGTATGTTACATATGTCAAAATTGATAAATAAATATCAATGCATTATGTATACATACATACATATGTACACACACATATTAGAAGGTGCACACCTTCGCAATACACACACGCCCACGTTACTGATTGTTATGTCTTCTTCGAAAATAGATCCCTGTTTATTCCTGGTATGGTAGTTTCCCTTGAGGACCGGGTTTTGTTATGCAGAACAGAAGACTCTGAGTGTATTTCAACATCGCTGCTTTTCTTTCCTCCTTTCCAGAACAAGAGGGAATTTTTCCTCCGATATGAGCTCTTGGAACTGGAACTCGTGAAAGTACAGGGGCCTCCCTATGATGGGCCCTTTAGGAGTTTTAAGCCTCAAGCTAGTCCACACTCAGCCTTCAGCAACTGATCGATTGTTCCTACCAATTACTGGCTCCAGCTCCTGGTAAGTTTTGCATGCATGCATGTTAATTCACTTTAGTCATGCCTGAATCTTTGCGACCCTGTGGACTGTAACCCTCCATGCTCTTTGTCCATGGGATTCTCCAGGCAAGAATAATGGAGTGGGTTGCCATATGCTCTTCCAAGGAATCTTCCCCATGCCGGGATTGAATCTGCATCTCTTTATTTCCTGCAAGGCAGGCAGATTCTTCCACTAGCACCACCTGGGAAGCCCATAAGCAGTGTAGTATAAAGCCACTAATATTATACATGAGGACTAGTTAGGAAAGACAGTTTTATCTTACCTAAATGCTTACAACTTTCTCACCATTGGTGGAGGAAAAGAGTATGTAAAAATTCCTGATGGATTCAAAACCAAACAGGAAAGTAAAAAATAAAATGAAGCAAAGAAAAAGCAGAATAAATACGAAGTAGAAGAACTAATTCAAAATATACTAGTGATCACAAGAAATGTCAGTAGAGTAAACATGCCAGTCAGAATAAGAATGTTTTCAAATTAGGATAAATAATAAAATCTCTCTCTATATATACTTCTTTCAAAACACAACCTTAAGCATTTTAGACATATAATAATGAAAAGTTAAAGGATAAATATTAGGCAAATACTGAACAAAGTAATCTGGCGTAGATATGTAAATATATCCACCTCTCTCTCTCTTTATTAGACAAAATTGACTTCAAAGTAAAAATATGTTTGGGAGATAAAGAATATAAATGTTTAATAATAGGTAAGATTCTTATAGAAAGAAAAATCTAAATTTATAAGCACCCAATTCTATAATCTTTATATATATTTTAATGCATATATAGCAAAACTGACAGAATTTTAAAGAGAAATTCATACATGGACATTCATAATAGGAAGTTTTAAACTCATTCATAATGCTTGATAGAGACAGCAGACAGAACCATTGAGGATTTGAACAACATAATTAGCAAGTCTGACATAATGAGAATATCTACAACTCTGTAATAGGGAGGGACAAATCTGACTCCATATTAAATTTGTTTCTTTTACCTTAACTTTTGTATTCTATTGCTTTGCTACAAATTAATCACTAAGGGGATGTTGCTTATAACAAAGTATACATACAAGCCTCCCATGCCTGAACTAAAATACCTCTGTTCAGATCACAGGAAACATCCTGACCAGGCCCGTCTATGAATGGCTGTAGGAAAGAAGCAATTACATATCTCTTCCAGTGTCTGGGCAAAACCAGGAAATGTTTGCAATGACTTATTGCCTTTTTTACTTTACATCCTCATCTCCCTACTCTTTGTTCTATGAAAGAAACTAGCATACAAACTTCAGCAAGATAGTTCTTTGGGACACCAGTCTACCATCTTCTTGGTTTCCTGGGTTTCTGATTAAGGTTGTTATTTCTTCACTCGACAACTCCTCTCTCCATTTATTGACCTGTTGTTTGGCGAGCAGTATAAACTTGGACTGAGTATCCAACAATTAGAGAGTGTACATTCTTCACAAATATGCACGGAACATATATAAGAAATTTCTTCATTCTACATAATTAAGTAGGTTCTTGCAAAAAAAAACCCACAAAGAATTGTTGTCAGACAGGTGATCTTTTCTGTATAAAATATATTTACTTTAGAAATCATTAAAATGCTAATTTGATAAGAGGTTCATGACATTGTATAGGAGACAGGAATCAAGACCATCCCCAAGAAAAAGAAATGAGAAAAAGCAAAATGGCGGTCTGAAGAGGCATTACAAACAGCTGTGACAAGAAGGGAAGTGAAAAGCAAAGGAGAAAAGGAAAGATATATCCATTTGAATGCAGAGTTCCAAAGAATAGCAAGGAGAGATAAGAAAGCTTTCCTCAGCGATCAGTGCAAAGAAATAGAGGAAAACAATAGAATGGGAAAGACTAGGGTTCTCTTCAAGAAAATTAGAGATACCAAGGGAATATTTCATGCAAAGGTAGGCTCAATAAAGGACAGAAATAGTAAGGACCTAACAGAAGCAGAAGATATTAAGAAGAGGTGGCAAGAATACACAGAAGAACTGTACAAAAAAGAGCTTCATGACCTTTTTATCTTTACAAAAAAGACAATCACGATGGTGTGATCACTCACCTAGAGCTAGACATCCTGGAATGTGAAGTCAAGTGGGCCTTAGAAAGCATCACTACGAACAAAGCTATAAGAGGTGATGGAATTCCAGTTGAGCTATTTCAAATCCTGAAAGATGCTGTGAAAGTGCTGCACTCAATATGCCAGCAAATCTGGAAAACTCAGCAGTGGCCACAAGACTGGAAAAGGTCAGTTTTCATTCCAATCCCAAAGAAAGGCAATGCCAAAGAATGCTCAAACTACCACACAAATGCACTTATCTCACACGCTTGTAAAATAATGCTTAAAATTCTCCAAGCCAGGCTTCAGCAATATGTGAACTGTGAACTTCCAGGTGTTCAAGCTGGTTTTAGAAAAGGCAGAGGAACCAGAGACCAAATTGCCAACATCCGCTGGATCATGGAAAAAGCAAGAGAGTTCCAGAAAAACATCTATTTCTGCTTCATTGACTATGCCAAAGCCTTTGACTGTATGGATCACAATAAGCTGTGGAAAATTCTGAAAGAGATGGGAATACCAGACCACCTGACCTGCCTCTTGAGAAACCTGTATGCAGGTCAGGAAGCAACAGTTAGAACTGGACATGGAACAACAGACTGGTTCCAAATAGGAAAAGGAGTATGTCAAGGCTGTATATTGTCACCCTGCTTATTTAACTTATATGCAGAGTACATCATGAGAAACACTGGGGTGGAGGAAGCACAAGCTGGAATCAAGATTGCCGGGAGAAATATCAATAACCTCAGATATGCAGATGACACCACCATTATGGCAGAAAGGAAGAAAAACTAAAGAGCCTCTTGATGAAAGTGAAAGAGGAGAGTGAAAAAGTTGGCTTAAAGCTCAACATTCAGAAAACTAAGATCAAGGCATCTGGTCCCATCACTTCATGGGAAATAGATGGGGAAACAGTGGAAACAGTGGCTGACTTTATTTTTCTGGGCTCCAAAATCACTGCAGATGGTGATTGAAGCCATGAAATTAAAAGATGTTTACTCCTTGGAAGGAAAGTTATGACCAACCTAGATAGCACATTAAAAAGCAGAGACATTACTTTGTTAACAAAGGTCTGTCTTGTCAAGGCTATAGTTTTTCCAGTGGTCATGTATGGATGTGAGAGTTGGAGTATAAAGAAAGCTGACTGCCGAAGAATTGATGCTTTTGAACTGTGGTGTTGGAGAAGACTCTTGAGAGTTCCTTGGACTGCAAGGAGGTCCAACCAGTCCATCCTAAAGGAGACCAGTCCTGGGTGTTCATTGGTAGGGCTGATGCTGAAGCTGAAACTCCAATACTTTGGCCGCCTGATGTGAAGCGCTGACTCGTTTGAAAAGACCCTGATATTGGAAAAGATTGAGGGCAGGAGGAGAAGGGGATGACAGAGGATGAGATGGTTGGATGGCATCACCAACTCAATGGACATGGATTTGGGTGGACTCCAGGAATTGGTGATGGACAGGGAGGGCTAGCATGCTGTGGTTCATGGAGACCCAAAGAGTCAGACACGACTGAGTGACTGAACAGAACTGAACTTGGAAATTATAATAAAAGACGCTTTCAAATAATTTTTGGTTCTAAACAGGAATAATGATGAACATTAGGAAATATTTAGGATTGAAAATTGATGAAATATCTAAAAGTAAGGAGATGTAGGAAAAGCATTACTTAAAATAATTTTAACATTATTTGTTGTTGTTCAGTTGTAAGTTGTGTCCAACTCTTTGTGACCCCATGAACTGAAGCACACCAGGCTTCCCTGTCCTTCACCACCTCCTGGAATTTGCTCAGACTCATGTCCATTGAATCAGTAATGCCATTCAATCATCTCATCCTCTGCTGCTCCTTTCTCCTCCTGCCTTCAACACTTGTTACTTATAAAGTTTGAAAATTGATGACCTAATTATTCAACTCAAAGCAGTTAGAAAAAGAACAGCAGAATAAAATGAAAGGAAGTTGAAAGAATTAAATAATAAGAGGAGAAATTAATTGAATAGAAAAAAGATAAAATAGAGAGGATCCGCAGAGCCAAACACTCATTTTTGAAAAATCTAATAAAATAGACACCTTCTGGCAAGATTGAGCAAGCAAGAAAGAGAAAATCCATCAAATAAGCACATGAACAGAGAAAAAGTCCTAACCATGTAAACAGAAAGAGAAGATATTTTTTAAAAGATCTTATGTCATTACGTTTGAAAACTTAAGACAAAATGTTCAGTTTTCTAGAGAAATGTAACTAGCCAATAGTGATTCAGAAGAATTAAAATCCTGACTAATCCTCAGTGATCAAAAGAAATGAATCAATAATTAATATCTAAGCCTCACCATCTCCACCGATACCAAAACTGGATATCTGAGCCAGTGAAATTAAAAATTCCAATCAAAATCTTTTTTTTTTTAATCTACATGGAACTTGACAAGATGATTATAAAACATGTATATGGAAATCCCAAAGATGAAATATCCACAATAATTTGGAAGAAGTACAACACAAGGAGATCTCCTTACATATAAAAATACTTAATGTAAGCTATAAACCTATAAACAATAATGGCAGCATGCATTGTTCTGGGAAAGATAAATACACCAATGGAATTGAACAGAGACTTGAAATAGATCAGTGTTTGAATGGAAAGCTTATATATGACAGAGGAACCAATGCCTACCAGTGGAGGATAAGCTATTGATTAAATAGTATTCAGAGATTTTATTATTAATATAGCAAAAAGAAAAGCTCTCTAATGAAAGACCATAATTAATTTTGTGTGGATTAAAGATCTAAATACGATGATAGCAACAGTTTAAAATATATGGAGGAACTGTAAGACACTACCTTTACAATTTCACAGGAGGAAGTTGGGAGGGCTATAGTAAACAAAGAGTCTTTGGTTTTTTTAGTGGCTGAGTCCTTTCCAAGAAGTAGGAGAAGTCTACTTTTTGTACCTGGCTAGGATCTAAAGTCAAGAGATCACTTTTCTGGTCTCCCAACTCTATTTAATTGAAGTTTCTCTTTATTAGTTTTTTATATATGATTTTTGACCTTGTTTAAATTATGCTAAGCTAAGCTAAGAACACACAGAAGAACTGAACAAAAAAGATCTTCATGACCAAGATAATCATGATGGTGTGGTCACTCATCTGGAGCCAGACATCCTGGAATGTGAAGTCAAGTGGGCCTCAGAAAGCGTCACTACGAACAAAGCTAGAGGAGGCGATGGAATTCCAGTTGAGCTATTTCAAATCCTGAAAGATGATGCTGTGAAAGTGCTGCACTCAATATGCCAGCAAATTTGGAAAACTCAGCAGTGGCCACAGGACTGGAAAAGGTCAGTTTTCATTCCAATCCCAAAGAAAGGCAATGCCAAAGAATGCTCAAACTACTGCACAATTGCACTCATCTCACAAGCTTGTAAAGTAATGCTCAAAATTCTCCAAGCCAGGCTTCAGCAGTACATGAACTGTGAACTTCCAGATGTTCAAGCTGGTTTTAGAAAAGGCAGAGGAACCAGAGATCAAATTGCCAACATCTGCTGGATCATCGAAAAAGCAAGTGAGTTCCAGAAAAACACCTATTTCTGCTTAATTGACTATGCCAAAGCCTTTGACTGTATGGATCACAATAAACTGTGGAAAATTCTGAAAGACATGGGAATTCCAGACCACCTGACCTGCCTCTTGAGAAACCTATATGCTGGTCAGGAAGCAACAGTTAGAACTGGACATGGAACAACAGACCAGTTCCAAATAGGAAAAGGAGTACGTCAAGGCTGTATGTTGTCACCTTGCTTATTTAACTTATATGCAAAGTAAATCATGGGAAACACTGGGCTGGAAGAAGCACAAGCTAGTATCAAGATTGCTGGGAGAAATATCAATAACCTCAGATATACAGATGACATCACCCTTATGGCAGAAAGTGAAGAGGAACTAAAAAGCCTTTTGATGAAGGTGAAAGAGGAGAGTGGAAAAGTTGGCTTAAAGCTCAACATTCAGAAAACGAAGATCATGGCATCTGGTCCCATCACTTCATGGGAAATAGATGGGGAAACAGTGGAAACAGTGTCAGACTTCATTTTTCTGGGCTCCAAAATCACTGCAGATGGTGACTGCAGCCATGAAATTAAAAGACGCTTACTCCTTGGAAGGAAAGTTATGACCAACCTAGACAGCATATTAAAAATCACAGACATTACTTTGCCAACAAATGTCATCTAGTCAAGGCTATGGTTTTTACAGTGGCCATGTATGGATGTGAGAGTTGGATTATGAAGAAAGCTGAGCATTGAAGAATTGATGCTTTTGAACTGTGGTGTTGGAGAAGACTCTTGAGAGTCCCTAGGACTGCAAAGAGATCCAACCTGTCCATTCTAGAGGAGATCAATAATGGGTGTTCATTGGAAGGACTAATGCTAAAGCCGAAACTCCAATACTTTGGCCACCTCATGCAAAGAGTTGACTTAATGGAAAAGTCTCTGATGCTGGGACGGATTGGGAACAGGAGGAGAAGGGGACAACAGAGGATGAGATGGCTGGATGGCACCACCAACTCAATGGACATGAGTTTGAGTGAACTCCGGGAGTTGGTGATGGATAGGGAGGCATGGCGTGCTGCAGTTCATCAGGTTGCAAAGAGTTGGACACGACTGAGTGACTGCACTGAACTGAACTGAAGCTAAGATGAATTTTCTTATACTAGGTGTATTAAATGCATTTCAACTTTGATATTGTCAATGTATGATGCATGAGATGTAATCCCATTACAAAATAAGGAATATTTGTTAATCTTGTCACAATGATTGAAGTAGTTGTTCTTTAGTAAGTTGTGTTTAACTCTTTTGTGACCCCAATCACTAAAGCCTGCTAATTACCCAGGCAAGAATACTGGAGTTGGTTGCTATTTCCTTCTCCAGAAGATCTTTCTGACCTAGGGATTGAACCCACATCTCCAACATTGTCAGGCAGGTTTTTTGTTCATGCCAGTGAAAGGAAACTGATGTACAACACCTACTATAAGAGGATTCTTGCTTCCCTGAGGATGAAGAACTGTTCCAAACATTCTGCTGAAACTATCAGAAGAACCTCGAACTCCCAGAGGGCTACCAGGGCAGAACGGGGATACAGCCATCAGAGGACCAGAGTAGAGAGGATATGAGAAAGAAGATCCTTGGAGAGTTCATTTAAGGTGTGAGATCGAGACTTATTCTGACTTTTCAGTTACTTAAGTCAGTAATCCTCTTTGTTGTTTAAATAATTTTGAGTTTAGAGGCTTTTATTTTTTTTTTTCACCTGTTACTGAAACATTTCTACCTCAAATACTGCATAGATATTTTGATCTTAGAGACTGAAGAGGGAAAAATATCTTGACTATTATTCAAAGATTCTTTGATTTCAAGGAACAGAAAGATACAATTGCAGAATGAGAATTATCAGACAGATCTGTAGAAATGGAACCAAAGTACTAGGGAAAAAACAAAATCTTTTCACCTTACTCAATAGGACCTCCAGTTTCTGTCAGTCTCTGTTTCTTGCTTGCACATAAACTCTTGACAGGTCTATTTCATATTTAATACTTAAATTCAATAGATTTAGTTGTATACTGTGACCCATCTTTCTCCAAACCCTCCTCTACAAACAGCTTCTTCTCCAGTGTTCTCTTTCTTGTTGTTGGATCAACTATACATCTTGTTTACTAATCAGAAAACGTAAAGTCATTTTTCTCACCTTTCCCTTATCTTTAAGTAACTGACATTCAATACATTATGAAGCCCTATGATTCCTGCCTCCAAAATAATTGTCAAATTAATTTGTTTCTATGTCATTACTACCCATACTTCAGTCCAACTCTTATCATCTTGAGTCTTACCTGTTGCAATTGCTTCCTTTCCACTCTAATTTCCTCTCTTTGTACTCTCCAATCCATTTCCCACATTGTTGTTGTTCTTCACTCAGTCAGTCATATCCAACTCTGCAATTCCATGGACTGCAACATGCCAGGCTTCCCTGTCCTTTACTATCTCCTGAAGTTTGCTCAAACTCATGTCCATTGAGGTTATGATGCCATCCAAACATCTCATCCTCTGTTGTCGCCTTCTCCTGCCCTCAGTCTTTCCCAACATCAGGGTCTTTTCCAGTGAGTCAGCTCTTCTCATCAGGTTGCCAAAGTATAGGAGCTTCAACTTCAGCATCAGTCCTTCCAATGAATATTCAGGATTAACTTCATTTAGGATTGATTGGTCTGATCTCTTTGCAGTCCAAGGGACTCTCAAGCGTCTTCTCCAGCACCACAGCTCAAAATCATGTTCTTCAGTCTTCAGCCTTCTTTATGGTCCAACTCTTACATCCGTACATGGCTACTGGAAAAACCATGGCTTTGACTATACAGAACTTTGTTGGCAAAATGATGTCTCTGTTTTTTAATATGCTGTCTAGGTTTGTCATAGCCTTTCTTCCAAGGAGCAAGCATCTTTTAATTTTGTGTCTGTAGTCCAGTGATTTTGGAGCCCAAGAAAACAAAGTGTGCCCCTATTTCCATTTTCTCCCATCTATTTGCCATAAATAGATGGATCAAGATACTATGATCTTAGTTTAAATTTTAAGCCAGCTTTCTTACTTTCCTTTCTCCTTCATATAGAGGCTCTTTGGTTCCTCTTCACTTTCTGCCATTAGGGTGGTGGCATCTGCATCTGTATATCTGAAGTTATTGATACTTTTCCTATCAATCTTGATTCCAGCTTGAGCTTCATCCAGCTCAGCATTTTTCATGATGTACCCTGCATAGAAGTTAAATAAGCAGGGTGACAATATACAGCCTTGCTGTACTCCTTGCCCAGTTTTGACCCATTCTGTTGTTCAAATTTCCAGTTTGTTGTGATCCACATAAAGTCTTTAGTGTAGTCAATGAAGCAGAAGTAGATGTTTTTCAGGAATTCCCTTGCTTTTTCCATGATCCAGAGAAAGCTGGCAATTTGATCTTTGGTTCCTTTGCCTTTTCTAAATCCAACTTGTCATTTGGAAGTTTTCAGTTCATGTATTGTTGAAGCCTAGCTTGAAGGATTTTGAGTATTGCTTTGCTAGCTTGCGAAATGAGTGCAACTGTGCAGTAGTTTGAACATTCTTTGGCATTGCCCTTCTTTAGGATTGGGGTGAAAACTGACCTTTTCCAGTCCTGTGGCCACTGCTGAGTTTTCCAAATTTGCTGGCATATTGAGTGCAGCACTTTCACAGCATCATCGTTTAGAATTTGAAATAGCTCAGCTGGAATTCCATCACCTCCCCTAGTAGTTTTGTTTGAGTAATGCTTCCTAAAGCCCACTTAGCTTCACACTCCAGCATGTCTGGCTCTAGGTGAGTGACCATACTATCATGGTTATCTGGGTCATTAAGACCTTTTCTGTAGAGTTCTTCTGTGTATTCTTGCCACCTTTTCTCACACTCTTTTGCTTGTTAGGTCCTTGCTATTTCTGTCCATTATTGTGCCCATCTTTGCATGAAACTATTTCCTTGGTATCTCTAATTTTCTTGAAGAGATCTCTAGTCTTTCCCATTCTATTTTCTTCTATTTCTTTGCATTGTTCACTTAGGAAGGCTTTCTTATCTCTCCTTGCCATTCTTTGGAACTTTGCATTCAATTGGGTTTACCTTTCCCTTTCTCCTTTGCCTTTAGCTTCTCTTCTTTTCTCAGCTATTTGTAAGGCCTCCTCAGACAACCATTCTGCCTTCTTGCATTTCTTTTTCTTGCTACAATTGCTACAGTGAGTTGGCTGTTAAAGACCCTTCCCTGTTTTCTGGATGAGATATGCCAGCAGTCTCACTCAACATTATAAACATTGAATCTTGAAACCATCAGTGTTCTGCAATGCTCAGTTCAGTTCAGTTCAGTTCAGTAGCTCAGTCGTGTCCGACTCTTTGCGACCCCATGAATCGCAGCACACCAGGCCTCCCTGTCCATCACCAACTCCCAGAGTTCACTCAAACTCACATCCATCGAGTCGGTGATGCCATCCAGCCATCTCATCCTCTGCCATCCCCTTTTCCTCCTGCCCCTAATCCCTCCCAGCATCAGAGTGTTTTCCAATGAGTCAACTCTTCACATGAGGTGGCCAAAGTACTGGACTTTCAGCTTTAGCATCATTCCTTCCAAAGAATACCCAGGACTGATCTCCTTTAGGATGGACAGGTTGGATCTCCTTGCAGTCCAAGGGACTCTCAAGAGTCTTCTCCAACACCACAGTTCAAAAGCATCAGTTCTTCAATGCTCAGCTTTCTTCATAATCCAACTCTCACATGCATACATGGCCACTGGAAAAACCATAGCCTTGACTAGACGAACCTTTGTTGGCAAAGTAATATCTCTGCTTTTGAATATGCTATCTAGGTTGGTCATAACTTTCCTTCCAAGCAGTAAGTGTCTTTTAATTTCATGGCTGCAATCACCATCTGCAGTGATTTTGGAGCCCCCCAAAATAATATCTGACACTGTTTCCACTGTTTCCCCATCTATTGGCCATGAAGCTATGGGACCAGATACCATGATCTTCGTTTTCTGAATGTTGAGCTTTAAGCCAACTTTTTCACTCTCCTCTTTCACTTTCATCAAGAAACTTTTTAGTTCCTCTTCACTTTCTGCCATAAGGGTGGAGTCATCTGCATATCTGAGGTTATTGATATTTCTCCCGGCAATCTTGATTCCAGATTGCAGAATAGAATCTGCAATGCTATTGGACCACATTTGGTCCAGCATGCTTGATAGAAGATGGTCACCACTGCTGTTTCAGAATTCATGATTTCTTCCTCCAGCAGTTCATCTTGCTGCTTCATGTGCCACATCAAAAGAACATTATTATCTTTTGTCCAGCCACCAACAGGGTGAAGGAGAAAGACAGGGAACCTGTAGTCCCTCTCTAGAAGTTGCTTTTGAGTATCCCGCATTAAAAGAGCATGTCCATTGTACACTAGGTTTTGTAATTAAATACAAAGACAGCATCAGCATTCAGGTCCTTAAACATCTGCTTTAGCTCAGTAAGAGTGGAATACTGATCAAGATCATTCATTCCAATAAATTTGGTCAAAGACTTGAAGGTCTCCTTCTATCAGCCAGTCTCCTTTCTCTAAAACAATCTTGATGTAGGGGTGGTCCTGAATGCTGTTCCTTCCTGTCTAACACAGTGCTCTTTCTTCCTGTGTTAAAAAAAAAAGCTCAGTATTGTAAAGAAGAGCCACACTGTGACCCTTCTACACCAGAGAAAATGCTGTCCAGATGTCCAGCATTTATCTTCTTGAGTAGCTGTCAGAACTACAGGCACTGACAAATTAAAATAACACCCCCACACAGAAGACAATCAAAATGAAGGTATTGCAAGTTCTGCCTCTCTCTCATAAAACCATTCAATGGGCTGGGCCAACTTCTGCCAAAACCTGTAGTCACTGCATATCCACTTTATTAATTTTTAATGCTGTAATTTTTCTCCATCTGTTTTTGCCAAATGAAGTTTATTTTCTGGCACACAGAGGATGTCACAGGTACAACACCCTGTTCCCAGAGAAGTTCCATAACTCTTACTGCACACGATCATTTCTATCACAAGTCTATTTTCAGCATCATATCAGGGGCCTTTGGTTTTTTATATTCAGAACTGATTCAAATGAAATCTTTAATTCTCTAGCCTGTGCATTTTGTTAGAGTCCTTTAATAGCTCTGTTCACAAACATACAGGGAAGCATCAACAAGTACTTCAAAAAAAAAAAAAAAAAGGCAAGCACACCCTTAGGAATTTGCCATACAATATGGTGATCTTGAAAAAGAACACCTTCCCTGGTAGTTCAGATGGTAAAGCATCTGCCTACAATGTGGGAGACCCGGGTTCGATCCCTGTGTTGGGAAGATCCCCTGGAGAAGGCAATGGCAACCCACTCCAGTACTCTTGCCTGGAAAATTCCATGGACAGAGGAGCCTGGTAGGGTACAGTCCATAGGGTTGCAAACAGTTGGACACGACTGAGCAACTGCACTTTCTTTCTTTCTAGCCAGGGCATGGCCCACCTGTTTCTTGTTGCTGGAAATGGTGGCAGCTGCCTCCGGCTAGTCTGTGGTGGCCCAGATTGACTGGTTAGAAGGGAACCCCAGCAGCCAGCACCAAGCAGCCTTAGGAGTCCAGGAGCCCTGCAGCTGAGAGGGTCCTCACTTCTCTGGTGATTTTCCCAGGGCAGGACCCAGGACAAGATGCTCCCTCCAGCCAAGAATCTACCTTTGGATTCTGACTTTGACAGCTCAAGCCAACACAGAACGTCCCTACTGAGGTTGACTTCTCTGGTGGCTCAGGCAATAAAGCATCTGCCTACAATGCTGGAGACCAGGGTTCAGTCCCTGGGTTGGGAAGATCTCCTGGAGAAGGAAATGGCAGCCCACTCCAGTGTTCTTGCCTGGAGAGCCTGGTAGACTACAGTCCATGGGGTGGCAAAGAGTCGGACACGACTGAGCGACTTCACTTATGGTGATCTTGAGTATTGTTGCTGTTGTTCAGTTACTAAGTTGTGTCTGACTCTTTGCTATCTCATGGACTGTAGCTCACCAGGTTCCCCTGTCCCACTATCTCCTGAAGTCTGCCCAAATCCATGGCCATTGAGTTGGTAATGCTATATAACCATCTAATCTGCTGCCACCCCCTTCTCCTTTTGCCTACAATCTTTCCCAGGATCAGGGTCTTTTCCAGTAAGTCAGCTCTTGGCATCAGGTGGTCCAAGTATTGAAGCTTCAGCTTCAGCATCAGACCTTCCAGTGAATGTTCAGGGTTGATTTCCTTTAGGATTGGCTTACTTGATATTCTTCTTGTCCAAGGGACTCTAGCATCTTCTCTAGCACTACAGTTGGAAAGCATCAGTTCTTCAGCTCTCAGCCTTCTGTATGGTCCAACTGTCACATTGGTACATGGCTACTGGAAAAACCATAGCTTTGACAATACAGATTTTTGTTGGCAAAGTGATATCTCTACTTTTTAATATACTGTCTAGGTTTGTCATAGCTTTCCTTCCAAGGAGCAAGTGTCTTTTAATTTCGTGACTGTAGTCACCATCTGCAGTGATTTTGGAGCCCAGGATCTCGAGGATATAGTAATATAAAACATGTGATGCACACTAAGCCAGTACCTGTAAACAGCTTAGTAACTTCTGCAACTCATCAAACATTCTCATCTCTGTTCAAGACTAAAGCCAAGGTTTTTATTGAGACCTTGATGAATGTTGTCACCATCCAAAGTGTAGCATGATATTCTGGCAAGCCAAGTACTCCTCCAAAACCATGCTCACTGTGGTCTTTCCTGCTCCAGATAAGCCTGTCAGTGAAACTCTGCAACCACAAAAGCCTCCTCTGGTTTCTACCACCTGGCCCTTGTTTCTGTCAACATAGTGAGCTTGATAGGTGCCTTTATTTGCCCTCTGCCTCTCCCAGTTCTGCGTGTTATTGCTCAATATGGCTTTCTTATACAGGTTCCCAAGGTAGTAGAGGTTCTCCATGGCTGTAGAGAGTACACAAGGTGCCAGGGTTCTCAGCCCCTAGACTGTAGAAGGATGAGGGGAGGTCTTTGGGGTCAGAGCAGAGCCAGAAAGTATGCTCTGACTTATGCACTTTGTGCTCTAGATTCTGGTTGTGTGACCTGTTGGCTGCACTTCTGATGTGGATCAGGGAAGTATATGGGACAGGGGACTTTTCTTTTCTTTTGATATCTTTGACTGATTTTGGTATCTGGGTAACACTGACCCAGTAGAATGAGTTCCTTCTCCCCTTATTTTTTGGAAAAGTTTGTGAAGGGTTGCTATTAATTCCTATTTAAATGTTTGATAAAATTCTAATTTTATCAAGTTATCTAATTCTGAGCTTTGCTTTGTGGGAAGTCTTTAAATTACTATTTCATTCTTTTTGTTATAGGTCTACTCAAATTTTCTATTTTTTTCTTGAGTCAGTTTTGGTAACTTGTATTTCTAGTAATTTGGTCATTTCCTCTAAATTCTCTAATTTGTTGGCATACAATTGTTTACAGTAATTCCATGTGATACTTTTATTTTTGCAAGTTTGGTAACAGTACTACCTTTTCATTACTATCCTGAAAAGGTAATCATTATCATGCCTTGTATGGTAAACATTTCCTTAAGCTTGTATTCTTAAACACTATAGTTTGAAGTGTCTTCTGAATTTCACACGAATGAAATCATACAGAATATGTTCTTGGCTTCTGTTACTCAATATTATGTTTGTAAACTTATACTTGTACTTACAATTTGTTCATCTCATTGCTGTGTATTATTCCATTGAATGAATATAGACACACCTTGTTTCACTGTATTACAGCTTTTAGATATTAATGGTCTGTGAAACCCTGTGTCTAGCAAGTCTATGGGTGTTGTTTTTCCCAAAGCATTTGCTCGCTTCATGTCTCTGTCACATTTTGGTAATTCTCACAATATTTCAAATCCTCTGGCAAAAATATTTTCAACTTGCTGAAGGCTCATGATGGTTTTCATGTTTTAGCAATGAGTCATTTTTAAATTAAGGTTTTATATATATATATATATATTTTTTTTTTTTTTAGACAGATGCTATCATATGCTTAATAGACTATGCATGTGTACATGCCAAGTTGCTTCAGACGTGTCTGACTCTTTGCAACCCTATGGACTGTAACCCACCAGGCTCCTCTCTCCATGGGATTTCCCAGGCGAGAACACTGGAGAAGGTTGCCATTCCCTTCTCCAGGGGATCTTCTCAACCCAGGGATTGACCCACATCTCTTACAGCTCCTGCATTGACAAGTGGGTTCTTTACCACTATCGCCACCTAGGAAGCCCCATGCTTACACTATCCTATAGTCTATTAGGGCTTCCCAGGTGGTGCTGTTGATGAAGAACCCCATATGCCAATGCAAGAAACATAAGAGACATGGGTTCAATCCCTGGAGAAGAGAATGGCAACCCCCTCCAGTATTCTTGCCTGGGAAATCTCATGGGCACAAGAGCCTGGCAGGCTACAGTCTATGGGATCTCAAAGAATCAGACACGACTGAGTACATACATACCTTACACATAATATACTGTACATATCAAGTGATTTTGAGTCACTTAATAAGCAATTGCACTATGTATTAATCCCTTTAGTATTTCTTTCTCTTTCTCTTTTCACTACAGTAGAAACAGTATTCCATTATTACCTGTCATATAGGTTCAATGCTGTTACCTCTAGGAGGTCAAAGTGTGACATAGGAGATATTGATCTAGTAAAAATAGATAAGAGGCATATAGTTATTTACTAACAACTCACCCAAGAGCTATGAATGATACACAAAGCTAAGATACACATGCCATTAATATATAGATATGTACTATGTAGAAAACTCACTAGCTCTACTTTCTGTTCAGGAAATGTATAATTTTCCTTACTATAACCTCAGTACATGAATTAGAGTATATGAAGGGAATTACCACACCTTCGATATTTCTATTTATCTCCATGATACATGTATGTGGTAATGTCCTTTGGCATTTTTATCAGGTGTTTGGATGAAGCTGGGTTCAAATGAACAAATAAAAAAATCCAAATAAGTTATTTTAAATATCACTGTTGTAAATATATATGTGTATACATATATTATACTATATACATATATAGTCTCATACATATAATGCTACTCATACATTTAAAAAATTGGTTGCTAAAAATTTTATGAAGTAGTATAAAATATCAACAAGTAAAATATTAGTAAAATAAATGCAGACAATATCAAAATAAAATAATATTAGATGTAAACAAATCTTAATTCCAAAAGCCATCTTCATATTGTCTCAAGATTCAGCTGCTTAATTTTAGTAGTTCTATATTTTATGAGCTCTAATTGTTAGTACTTAGACATGACAATAAAAATAGTGATTTCATTCATAGATATAAACTGGATCATTCGTCTATCCATTTTGAAATTATTCAGGCCTAATATATGCATAGCAACAATATATTGGGTATTTAATCAGGGAAGACAAGAGTTGGATTTACAAAAAAGATACAAATAAAAGTCTCACTCTGAGAAGTTATAACAAATTCAACATTGATTAAACATTACGGACAAATATAAGGTAATATGAGAAGTAATAAAACACACACACACAAATCCATTAACAACAGTAATCATTGAATAAGGACTTATTTTATCTCAGGAACTCTAGATGTTTCATCTGTATCATCTCTAATCCTCAGAGACACTGTAAGGTAAGCGTTCTTTCAATTTCAGTTACAAGGAAATTAAGTCACAAGGAAGTGAAGTAACTAGCCCAGTGTTACACTGGATTAGTGATTCTGGATTTAATCTCTAATCATCCAAGCTTCAAAGTCTGCAGAGGTCCTCCCTGGGTGATGCTGCCTGCCTAGTGCAAGGCAACAAACACATCAGAAAAAGTGACACTTCTAAGACTTGGGAATGGATCACTTTCCAGATGTCAATTTAGGATTAAGCTGTTCTTTGTTTCTAAGATGAGAGTTGCCTTTCTGGAAGAGGTAATATTTGAACTGCATTTTAAAGACAGTTTTGAATGTGGAATGGAGTTGATGAAGGAAGACATTCCCAGAGCAGGTCATAAAGACACTAAGCAATGTGAGAAATGGGAAGTTAAAGGCCAGGACCTGTCTTAGTGTCAGTACCCAGATGGTTGGATCAAAAATGGAGAGGAACTTGAAGCAAGTAAGGATAGAGTGGTGGAAGAAACTTCTAGAGTATATGTCCTGGAAATGAGGGAGTCTGGGGTGGGGAGGGGAGGGGAGGGCATCGTGGCTGTAGAGCAAGTATGTGAGGCCTAGAGTCAGAAAGCAAGAATCAGTAATGGAGGACTATCCTGGCCAAAATCAGGGACATTAATGCAAGTCACTGAGTTTTCACAGGAAATCAAGAATTAAGTATAAACAGGAATCATAAAGGGAAGAAAAGAATAGAACTAAAACTTATTCAATATCATCGATCTTAAACATTATATTAAGAGATACTAAAGCATTATTGCACAATTGTCACATTATTTACTCCTTGCAACAAACCTTCAACCTATATATTATTATTCAGAAATGAAGGAAACCAACATCAGAATGCTTAAGGAACTTGCAAATATGGATATGTCTAGTGCTGACTGTGGTCAGGGTAGGCACTCAAGTCTGTATGCTTATAATGTCCATATTTCCCCCAAATACCAAATGTGTATTTAGCATGGAATACTGGCAAGGGGCTTTCTGAGCAGGGAATACAAAAATATGTCAGTTCCTGCCCTTAGAGGATATGCACACCAATCATACAACTCAACAAAAAGATGCCAAAAGCTTACTTTTGTATTTCTCTATCAAGTACTGAGTCACAACCTTTGTCCTTGAGTAAGAGACCGCTGACAAATATTAACTTGATTCAATCATTCCAATATTCCTACGTAAAAGATTTCCTTTTACACACATATTCTTTAAAATGTAGTTTCATCCATTTTGGTAGATGGTTGTAAACTTCAGTGTAATCTCATTTGGAAAGGTGATCAGTTTCTGCTCTGTGGCGTTGTTCCAGAGGCCTCATCCTACATCCCACTGCCCAACTGCCTCCCAGCATTTAGTAATAGGCCTGGGTGGGGAAGATCACTTGGACTAGGAAATGGTAACCTACTCCAGTATTCTTGCCTGGAGAATATGACGGAGAGAGGAGTCTGGCAGGCTACAGTCCATGGGGTCATAGAGATTTGGACACGACTGAGTGACTAACACACATACTCAACTCCCATATTATTTTCCTTACTCTGTCTTTGGGTGTTATGGTTTTCACTGAAGTCCATTGAGTAAGCAACATAACTGGATCCCTGTTAAAATGTTCAGTTGAAGAAACAGCTCAAAATCAACAGCAAATCTAGTGTCACCACATTTGGAGTAAGATTGTTGTTCACAGAACTGAAAGAAAGTAGAATGATTCTAATACATCATAAAATAAATGAAGTAACTCATCATCAGTGTAACTCTATGTTGAGTTATATTTCCACTAAGGCATGTGTCATATAGATATACTTCTAAAATAAAAAGGGAAAAGTGTAAAGTAAATTGCTTACATGTGATACTTTGATACTATAAAAGTAAGGATGCTTGAACCTTCACGTCTCTTTGTGCTATGGTGAATGATCTGTAAAACTTCACAATTTTCTTTCAAACACAAATTCCTTTTGCTTTCATGTCCATGAATTCATTTTAGAAAATGTCATTAATTCTCAATTCAGAAATTTTGAGTGTTTTTCATATTAATATAAAATTATTTAATTTTAAAACCATCTCCAATAACATGAAGAAAATGAACTTGAAACCATTGTAGTATGATAGCAATGTTTTCCCAAAATTTGTTGGATCCTAGACTATTGGGAATTAAATTAAAACAAAAACTTATATTTTCTCCTGTATGCAATTAACTTTAAAATAAAATATAAGCTTCCTTCTTTTTACTTGGTAGCATTTGTCACATCTTGAGAATCTTTCTACTCAGTATTGACTTGTAGGTTCACTTTACTACTCAAGGGGGTTAAGTTTCATAAGCTCACTGTGCAAAGTCTTCAAAATGTTTACACTTCTAATTTACATTCATGCCTGAATGGATACACATATAATATACTCATTCAGAAGTAGTTCAGTTGAAAAGAAGTGGTCAGAGAAAATTGTTACTGAGCCACAAATCCATTACCTTCATTTTCCATTATTTTGTTTAACCCCTACCATTATCTTTTCCTATCTATAATCCCCTTTCTTTCCCTTTAGCACCAAACTTCTTGAAGTGATGTTCATACTTGCTATGCTCACATATTTAGTCTAGTTAACTGATGTGCCTTAGGACCCAGATCACCTTTAATTTTCTCAAGCCATGTGACAACTTTTTCCTCAAACCTTTGGGTTTATTTAACACTTTTAAGTAACATTCCCTAGTGAAACTCCACACTCTAATTTTCTAAGTTAGCACTTTCTCAGAGCTTACTTTTGCCTCTGGCTTCTTAGTCTTCTTTCAATCTCCATTTTGACTATGTGTCCTGTAAAATGTTGACATTCTCAAGACCTGTAATGGCCTTCTGCTATCTTCTGTATGTGATTCCTGCATGAGCTCACTCTTACTCCCATATTCAGTCACAGGTGTTCAGTCACAATTTACATGTCAAAGACCCCAAATGAATATCCCTATGCCAGGACCACTCTGCTGAGACATAGAGCCACATGACACAATTGACATTACTTCTCTACTTAGGCACTCCGTAACAATTTCGAAGTCACCATGGCCAAAACTCACTCCAGTAATTGCTTTTCATAGAGTCTCCATCATTGCTAATGTACCATGCCTTAGCTTAGATGACCTTGGGAAAATCATTTTTCATCTCTAAGTTTCCCTATATTAAAATGAAAATAATAGTAACTTCTATGGATTTTTATAAGGATTTAAAATCAGTTATTATGCAATCCACAATAATGAATGCTAACCACCCAGAAATCACAGTAGAATGAAGCAAACACTAACGCTGTCCTCATTTTATAGCAGAGGAACACAAAATACAATAAGGTTAAGTAAATTGCCCAAAGTTATCTAGCCAATTTGCACTCAAGCAGGATTTGAATGAAATCTGGATCCAGCGCCTGACCTCTTAATTGCTCCACTACCCTGTATGATCTTATATATAAAGAATATAAGGTACAATCCTTAGCACTTACTGGATGTATCAAAATCACAGTGATGCAGAGGAGGACTTTAAATGTTCTGGAAATCTGCATTTTAAAGAGCTCTCTCGTGAATCTAATATTCAAATGGGGTTAAGAACCAACACAGTAGACTCTCAAGAATGTTTGTTCCTTTTATCCAAACGAAAATAATTGAATCAATTTGACCCTCTGAACACTTTCAGAAATGCTGTAGCCATTAAGCCTAAAGTACCTTTTAGAAGGGCTGTCTTAGAAATTCATTTTTTGAAATGACAATAGAAGAGCAATAATAAAGACACACACATACATTAAAAAAGCCCTCAGTATTCATATAACCAGAGGCATTTAATCCACACATTGTGTTTTCATTTGTACTGCATGATTTTATCCTTTGGAACAAGGGCTTTAAAAATATTAGACTTGTGTATAACCCAGAAAAATCACTTTCTTAAGATCATTAGGCTGCTGGGTAGATACTCCATCTGGCCTAAAAATGTTTCATTTTACCTTTCCCCATCTACCAAATCATGTGCTTTCTCTCCAGCTATCGCTTCCTCCCATTGTTTCTCAAATAATTAGAGTAGGATATTTCACCTTTCAGCATATACATGCAAAAAAAAAAAAAAAACAAACAAACCAAGTATACACAAAAGAGAAAACAATATAGTAAAATTCTGATCTCTTTTTCATGAGTCCTATTAGTGTGTATGTGTGTACATTTATATATCTTATACTTACCCTGGTACACAATTTACTATCCAGATATGGCCAGATTTTTGTTGTTTGCAAGTAGCAAGATATGATGCTTCCTAAAAAAAAAAAAAAAAAGATATGATGTTTCCTAAAACAAACCAAAAGAGAATTCATTGGAATAATTTGGGCTGTATCAATGAAATAAACAAACGTGTATATAGATGTATATTTCAAATAGAATGGGAACTGAGGACGTTATGTGTTTGACAGTTCATCAGAAAGGCACAGGCTGAACCACTGCAACTTGGTGTCATTTTGATTTGGTTTCAATGTATCCAAAGAGATCCTTATTGGTTTACCTTAATTCTCAAGACCCTCAGTTGAGCAGAGTATCTGTTGATATTTCCACCAAGACTGTACCAGAGGAGGAGAGGTGAATCTTCCAAGAAAATTGGGCACAGAGCTAACCAAACAAAAAGAAGTTGGGTAAGGGACACTCCAAACTACAAATGTTCCCTCTCATTCTTATTGCTAGTTAGAAATTTCACAAGTAGTGCTAATATAAAAATGTATTATGTTGATTTTGTCATCTAATGTCTTCTAATTAAGTTTCTTAAGCCTTCACTGAATATTTCCAAGTAACTTTAAATGGTATGCTTATTTGTTCTACTTATTGTGTCAGAAGTACCTCTAAGGCTTTCTCCTTTACAGATAATTCCATTAGTTTTCTATGTCACTGAATGATCTCAAAACATTCTGATCGCTATAGGCAAAGAGTTGTTTGCTTCTCAATATCTGTTCTCTTGAACACATGATTTTCATGTCTCTTAGAAGAGTGCATTTCTTAACCCTACAGCCTACTGTAATTTGAGACTAAGTTCTAGCTAAGGTGATGTGCTGCTTCTGGTATTTCTTTTTGATGAAACAGATATGATCCTTCCTCTGTCCTCTGTGAGCTGAAGCCATATCTCAGACCATGAGGTTGAGGGACTCGTCCTGGGGATAAAAAAAAAGCAGAAGGACAGATACTGCCTGGACCCCAGAAGACCATGGAGCTGCCATACAAGCCATGAATTAACTACATCAGGACTTTTAAGTGACAAATACTTAACTTGTTTAAACCATCATTATTTGGGGGTGTTTACTATATCTTTATATCTAACCTATTTTTATATCTAGATCTATATCACACTTCCCATGTGGCTCAGTGGTAAAGAATCTGCCTGCCAATGCAAGAGACACAGGAGATGCTGATTCACTCTCTGGGTCAGGAAGATCCCCTGGAATATGAAATGACAACCCACTCCAGTATTCTTGCCTGGAGAATCCCAGGCAATGGACAGAGGAGCCTGGCAGGTTACAGTCCATGGGGTCACAAAGAGTTGGATATAACTTACCAACGGAACAACAACAAAAACCCGTATATACACATATTAGGTAGAACACTAAGCAAGTGATACTGATTCCAAGAACCATAATACAAAATTCAATCTACTTTCTTCATTGTTACATGTGTTGATCTCTCTGTCAGTGTGTTTTCCAGATCTGTGTGTGTGTGTTTGTGTATGACCATTTCTATTCTCTAAGCCTTGGCAAAACTATTTTGGAATCCTTGAGGACAGATTCTAGAGGTTAGGTATTAACAATTTAAAAGAGCAGTACTTTTATTCTTTAAGAATTGTATTTTAAAACACATTGTTCCTTTTATATGAAAGATCATCTGGTTGGATTTTTGTATCTGAGAAGGAAATAAAAATCTTAGGTTTTGTTCAAGAAATTTTAAATCATTGAGAGAAAAATTATTCTGTGTAGCAATATTGAAGGGGTCTTCAGTTTGGGTTGAGTTACAACCATTATGTTTCATAGCAAAAGTGGTTCCTAAATAAAATGTATGTGTTCCCTAGTTTAATCAGTTACCCTCTGGAGACTGAAGCAGAAATTGAATGATGGGAAGAGAATCATGAAGCTCAATATTCCTATTATGGTGACAGGGAAACTCTAAAGAGGATGAGAGTGAGTTTTAAACTCAACATATTTTGATAAAGACATGCCCTTAGACTAAGGGCTGGCAAACGATGGTTTGCTGGCCAAATCCAGCCCAAGGCCTGTTTTTGCACAGTCTATAAGCTAAAAAAAGATTTTTACATCTTTAAACGGTTTAAGAGGAGAAGGAAGAGGCAGGAACAGAGAAAGAGGAGAAGAAGAAGAAAAAAGCAACAGCAGCATCTCCAGGAGAGTGTTCTGCGATCTGCAATGTCTAAGATACTTAGTTATTTTTTTCTTTTTCTTTCTTTTTTTAATTGGAGGATAATTGCTTTACAATGTTATGTTGGTTTCTGTCGTATAATAACATGAATCAGCCATATTTATCTATATATCCACTCCCTCTTGAGCCTCCCTCCCATGCCCCATCCCACCCCTCTGGGTATCAGAGAGCATTACACAGGGCTCCCTGTGTTGTATAGCAGCTTTCGATTGTTTTACACATGGTAGTATACACATGTCAGTGCTATTCTCTCGATTCCTCCCACCCTCTCCTTCCTCCATCATGTCCACAAGACCATGCTTTACATCAGGGTCTCTATTCCTGTAAATAGGTTCATCAGTACCATTTTTCTAGAATCCACATATATGCATCAGCATATGATATTTGTTTTCCTTTTTCTGACTTACTTCATTCTGTGTAACTGGCTCTGCTTCATCCACCTCATCTCAATTGATTCAAATTCATTCCTTTTTACAGTTGTAAGATATTTATTTCCTGGTCTTTTATAGATAAAAGTACTGATCCCTGTCTTAGACCCCAAAATCTCAACAATATGGAATATGCTGAATTGGGGTATGGATAGTTTGTTTTTGCATACAATAGAATCAGAATGTTTGTTGAATAAAAGAATCACTGAATGAATACATGTTTTCAGTGACAATAAGGACAATGGATTGCACGTTATTTATTTACCAGTGGACTCTACAATATGGAGTACAGTATAGTAAAAGCAGTTGGAGTGAGAAATAATTTGGAGTGGAGTTGTTTTATTTACCTTTAAAGCTATAATATAGGGTTTATATAATCTCACCAAATAGCATTGTTTTACAATCTATACGCTGAGAATAGAAAACTTGGATCAAACTGTCATCATGTATAAATTCAAATCGGCATCAAGTATAAATTCACTTGCCATTTTGCAGTGTCTGGTAATAGCGTTTTTAATTAACGTGGTCAAATAGATAAATGAATACTTAACACTGTTATTGTAAACACTTATTCCAAGACTGCTGGTTCTCTTGTCTAGTAAAATAGTAACTTTGGCAGTGAGTCATTTTATGGCAAATATTTCCTTTCTCTCTTCATCTAAGAAATGTCTTTCTCATGTATTTTCCTCATTTCAAAAATCTGTGAGAAAGAAAACATAAAAGGACTTATAATTGACAAGAAACAAAATTTTTTAGTTGCTGTGTGAGCTGCCAAAGATGATGTGACTTAAAGGAAAAATGTCAAAAGGTGGTCAAGAGCTTAAAGAAAGACCATTGGTACTGGCGTTTCTCAGAGTGATAATGAGGCATATACTGAATTTTTGTTCTCTGGTGTGATTGTATGGTGAGTACTCCTTTTTGCAGATTTGCTTTTAAGAAGTAATGTGACACAATCCTCAGCCTCATGGGCAGGCTTTGTTCACAAACTTCTCATTTATGATAAACTTTAAATACTCATGATCCTCTTTCCCTTCCCAATGGTACTTTCCAATTTAATCTATACAGTAAAGGGAGGCTGTACCTTGAATGGAACTTAAATTTTTTTTTTTTTCCCCTATGACCTAAGCACATCCTAAGAGAGACTTCAATCATTTTCAAGAGTTTGAGCCTAAAGGAGTGCTTTCTTCTGGGTAAGGTCAAGGCAAAGAAAAAAGAAGTAGCACAGCTCTGTGGTTCTCTGTTGTCCAGATCAAATCTTTGAACATTTTCTTCTTGTCATCAAAGGACCTCTCTGAAGGGCAACATATAGAAAATAAGATCCATGAGACTTTGGCTAATGTTATGGGGGAAAAAAAAAAAAAGATAAGGATCAAAAATTTAAAAGGGAAATCTTGGCTTGAAAAATATAGAAAATTTTTCTTTGTCTTCTGTAGCATGTGAGAAGATGTTTAAGTTATTTGGTCTATGGACATCTGGGCCACACTTGTGTGATAAGAGTTTAGCATAATAGAAGCATAACTGCCTGATGCAAATTATTTAAAGGAAGCTTTTAGAATAGTCAGTGGAATACAGCTCACTAAAGGAGAAATAAAACTGACTCTTCAAAGAAAACTTGCAGCTTTTTTTAATTTGGGAGAAGATTTGATAAGTTGAAATCTAGATAAATAAGAACTTTCAATAAAACCACTTTAGATCATCAGTACGTAGTAATAAATAAGACAGAATGAGTGTTGCTTCAGTCACTCAGCAAACACTAGTTGAGCATCTATCATTAACCAAGAACTGAGCTAAGTGCTGAAATAAAGACATCACAAAAACCCAATTTCTTCTTTTAAGGAGCTAAATTGTGTTAAAATGGATATGGGAAATCTACAGATCCAGTTCTCATTTGCAAAAAATAAACTTCTTTCACTCTCCATGGGTCTTTCAACACAAATTGCCATTTCATTTCATTAAATTAACCAATCTTAGTATATACAGTTAATTTTATATTCATTTATTAATGCAATGAATAGACATGTGTGGCAGCACTGAAGACTTGGAAATAAAGATGAAGAAGACATTTCCTCTCAGAGAATGTACAATTGTCAGGTCTAAATTAATATATGCTCAAATAAGAAAATATTTAATGAAAGGTGCTATCATATTACTAATAATATTACTAAGAATATCTAACACTTACATAATGCTTACTATGTGTTTTACATATATCATCTTATTTAATCTTTCTAACAGCACTGTGACATAAGTGCACATTTTATCTCCATCTTATTAAAGAGAAAACTGAGGAAAAAGAAAATTAGATAACTTGTCCAAAGTTGTGGCTGGGTCAAATGGCTCCAGATTCTATCCTATCAATCTCTATATTCACATGAATTTAGTGGAGGAAGAAATTATTTCTGATAAGATGATAAGAAAAAAGTTTCATGGAGGAGTTATCATTAACATAGATTTATAAAAATATCTAAAATTTCATACTCCAGCTAGGAAGAACTGGTTTGTAGCAGACCACCCTCCCACTGAGAGCAAAAATAAAGCTGGATTTGATTTAAAAATTGTTGGAACACACCAGAAAGCAATCAAGGCAACAAAAACTTGGAGACCCTGGATTCCAGAGAGGAGGAAAACTAGTTAAGTGTGTTATTCTTGGCAGCTTTTCTCTTTGAGTCATTTGTTAGTGCATATGCAGTGTGGGTGGAAAGGCTCAGAAGCTAAAAGCAGACAGTTGAAAAGAGGCAGAGAATTACAGTGCTGTTTGGAGATTAAAAACTGAGTTCAAAGTCTAGCAAGATTTGACTACATCAAATCTTCTAGGTATTTAGTTAAGCCTTCTGGAGAAGTATACACTGGGAATAATAGCGAATTAGAAGACCAAGCCTAAAACCAGTTACAAGTAGCTTAATCTCTGACTGCATTAAGGAGATCAGCTTCCTTGCTAACAGGCTATCATAGAGTTACAAGAAAGATTAGTGAATAAGATAGATAAATTAGTAAAAAATATTCAAAAAGATTAAGAGTACAGAAAAGAGCATAACAGGTGTCTAATACATAAAGAATTTATATATGTGATGCATAGACTTTTAAGACACTAAGAAAGACCTGAATAAAGGCCCCAAATTATCCAAAATTGATGAAAGATATTAAGCTACAGATTCAAGAAACACTAGAAGACTAAACAGGATGGAGACAAAGAAAATGACACCCAGGCACATTATAGTAAAATTAATATAAAGTAATGACAAAGGGAAAAATCTTGGAGAAAAAAAAAGACAAAATTAAAGTAACAGTTCTACAATTCTTAATTATTTCTTACACAAAAAAGTGGAAGCCAGAAGAGACCTATATGAAGACCATAAATGGTTTAAAAAAAAAAAAAAGATGGTTATCTTAAAATTCTCCTTTTATTGTAAATATCTATCAAAAATGAAGACAAAAGAAATTTCCTCATAAACAAAAGCAAGACAGGAAATATTGATGCCAACAAAAACTCCTAAAAGGAAATATTTGTTTAAACAGAAGGAACATCACCTCATAGGGAAGAATGAAAGCAGAGAGGGGAAGACTAACAATGTAAATGGTGAAGTTGTGAATCAGTTCAGTTCAGTTCAGTTCAGTCGCTCAGTAGTGTCCTACTCTTTGCGACCCCATGAATTACAGTACGCCAGGCCTCCCTGTCCATCACCAACTCCCGGAGTTCACTCAGACTCACGTCCATCGAGTCAGTGATGCCATCCAGCCATCTCATCCTCTGTCATCCCCTTCTCCCCCTGCCCCCAATCCCTCCCAGCATCAGACTCTTTTCCAATGAGTCAACTCTTCGCATGAGGTGGCCAAAGTACTGGACTTTCAGCTTCAGTATCATTCCCTCCAAAGAAATCCCAGGGCTGATCTCCTTCAGAATGGACTGGTTGGATCTCCTTGCAGTCCAAGGGATTCTCAAGAATCTTCTCCAACACCACAGTTCAAAAGCATCAATTCTTCAGCGCTCAGCCTTCTTCACAGTCCAACTCTCACATCCATACATGACAATAGGAAAAACCATAGCCTTGATCAGATGGACCTTTGTTGGCAAAGTAATGTCTCTGCTTTTGAATATGCTATCTGGGTTGGTCATAACTTTCCTTCCAAGGAGTAAGCGTCTTTTAATTTCATGGCTGCAGTCACCATCTGCAATGATTTTGGAGCCCAGACAAATAAAGTCTGGCACTGTTTCCCCATCTATTTCCCATGAAGTGATGGGACCGGGTGCCATGATCTTCATTTTCTGAATGTTGAGCTTTAAGCCAACTTTTTCACTCTCCACTTTTACTTTCATCAAGAGGCTTTTTAGTTCCTCTTCCCTTTCTGCCATAAGGGTGGTGTCATCTGCATATCTGAGGTTATTGATATTTCTCCTGGCAATCTTGATTCCAGCTTGTGTTTCTTCCAGTCCAGCGTTTCTCATGATGTACTCTAAGCAGGGTGATAATATACAGCCTTGACATACTCCTTTTCCTATTTGGAGCCAGTCTGTTGTTTCATATCCAGTTCTAACTGTTGCTTCCTGACCTGCATACAGATTTCTCAAGAGGCAGGTCAGGTGGTCTGGTATTCCCATCTTTTGAAGAATTTTCCACAGTTTATTGTGATCCACACAGTCAAAGGCTTTGGCATAGTCAATAAAGCAGAAATAGATGTTTTTCTGGAACTCTCTTGCTTTTTCCGTGATCCAGTGGATGTTGGCAATTTGATCTCTGGTTCCTCTGCCTTTTCTAAAACCAGCTTGAACATCAGGAAGTTCACGGTTCACATATTGCTGAAACCTGGCTTGGAGAATTTTGAGCATTACTTTACTAGCATGTGAGATGAGTGCAATTGTGCAGTAGTTTGAGCATTCTTTGGCATTGCTTTTCTTTGGGATTGGAATGAAAACAGACCTTTTCCAGTCTTGTGGCCACTGCGGAGTTTTCCAAATTTGCTGGCATATTGAGTGCAGCATGATCATAACTTTCCTTCCAAAGAGTAAGTGTCTTTTAATTTCATGGCTGCAGTCACCATCTGAAGTGGTGAATATGTTCAAATAAATAGTGACTATAAAGATCAATAATAATGCATAGTGGTATTTTATCAAAACACATGACAAGAATGGCACAAAAATGCAAAGGGGTAATTGAAGTTAAAGTATTTTAATATCCTTGCACCATCTAGGAATGCTAATATATATAAATACACACACACACACATATATATAAGATTGAGGAATTGAAGGATTCTTAGAAGAACCACCCAAAACACAAGTATAATAAAATAAAATTAAAAATGTTAGTGAATGTATAACGTAAAAGGTAACAGAGGACAAAAATACAATGAAAAATACTTGATAAACCCAAAAGAAGTTAGGGAGAGAAAAGGAAAGCTAAAAGAAGTGAGGCAAATAGAATAAAATATTAAGATAGTAGTAAATCCAAATGTATCAATACTTGATTAAATTCATAATAAGATTATTAAACTCTATAATTAATAGTCAAAGATTACCAGACAAGACACTTATATGCTGCAGCAAGAGATAAAATCTTAAATCTTAAATATAAGGACCTACATAAAAGTGGAAAGTTAAGTAAAAGAAAAAAAGATGTAACATTCAAACAGCAACTAGCATAAATTTTATGTAACTATACCCATATTAGATATAATAGATTTTAAGACAGAAAGCATTACTGGTGGTAAAGAGAGGCATTTAATAATGATAAAAGGGTCAATTCATCAGGAATATATAATAATTTTAAATTTGTATGTACCTAATTACATAGTTTATAGAATAAACACTGAAAGAATTAATAAATATATAAATCCATGATCATAGGGAAAGATTTTTAATACAAAATTTCCAGAAAGCTATGGATAAAGCAGAAAAATATCAGTAAAAGTACAGAATAATTGAAAAGAAAGATTAATCAACTTAACCGTAATTGACAATATAGAGCACTGCATCCAAGTAATCAATATACAGGAGTGTACTTGGAATATTTCCCCAAATTTTCATATGGTGGACTACACATACAAAAAGCTAGTCTCAGAATACTTCATATAACTGAAATAATACAGAGTATGTTCTGACTATAATAGATTTGAGTTTGAAATCAGTAAATAAGAAAGTAAGTAAAAAATCTCCTAAAGTTTGAAAATGAAATAACCCATACATAAAAGAAGAATTATTAATAAAATATTGTTGATAGAAAATGTTTTGAGTTTAAGTATAATGAAAAGATAATATATAACATTTATGGTATGGGACTGAATACATCTTCAGAAAAAAAAAAATATAGCCCTCAAAGTATATATGTGAAGAAAAAGCCTGAAAATAAATGATGTATATGTATCAGTCTGAAGAAGTTAGCAAAAGAGCAGCAGTTTAAACCTAAATAAGGTACAGTGAGGGGAAATAATAAAGAACAGAATTTAATGAAAACACACAATAGGTAAAATGAGTAAAATCAAAACTAGTTTTTTAAAAGATGAAAACTAGTAAATAGTAAGACTAACCAAAATGAAATGCAATAGAAACAAATCACCAGTATTAGGAATGACAGGTAATGACAATAATTCCTTGTGCTATACAATTATAGTTTTGTTTCATTTACTCTTTGACCCAGCAATCCCACCTGCAGGAAGTTAGTCAAGATTATTCATTGTGGCATTAGCAAAAAACTGAAAAACAACTTAAATATCATGTAGAAAATTTAATATGCTCAGGTACATTCACACTCTGAAGTATTATTGCTAAAAAGCAAATAAATACAAATAACAATAGAGATATCTTTAAGGTAACATGGAGCAATTTTCTAGTATATGCTACTGTATGGAAAAAGCTCAGTGCAAATGTATACATTTAATATGCTGTCTTTCCTCTAAGAAATAACAAGAATTTATACTATATATAGAACAGTCTGTGGGGGGTGGGGATGATTTGGGAGAATGGCATTAAAACATGTATAATATCATATAAGAAGTGAATTGCCAGTCCAGGTTAGATGCAGGATACAGGAAGCTTGGGAATGTTGCACTGGGATGACCCAGAGGGATGGTATGGAGAGGGAGGTGGGAGGGGGTTCAGGATGGGGAACACGTGTACACCCGTGGTGGATGCATGTTGATGTATGGCAAAACCAATACAATATTGTAAAGTAAAAAATAATAATAATAATAATAATAAATAAAAATTAAAAAGAATTTATAATATATAGATATTTGCTTAATTTTGCTAAAACAAATGAACCTTTACTAGAGAAAGTAGTGAAGTTGATTATCATGTGAATTAGGTGGGAATACAGATGTGACTATGATTTTTCTGAGTATTTAGTTAGAAGTTTTGATTTTGAGCCATGTGTTTTGCTAAAAAAAAAATAAAATTAAACAAATCAACAAAGATGGAGACAAAAAGGAACCTCATACTGAAGAAAAGCAAAACCAAAGAAATTTAATGTCATACCTCAATGAAAGAATATCTCATTGAAATTAACCCATGCAACTTGAAATGCTATATTCTGTATCCTCAGAGAGATGCATTCTAAACTGTATCTCTAAACTGAAAAATATTATGAACTTTTCTTATAAAGTTTGTTTTGGTAGTGATATGGATAAAGCAATTCCAAAATTATTTTTCATGTATTATAGGACTGAGCAAATGAGTAAATATGTTAATGTTGGACACACAAAAAAATGACAGTCAAAAATGTAGAGATGGAATACAAAGTCATGAGGTATTAATGCATGAGATTTCCCAGTGTGTAGTGAGAGGAAAAGATGATTTTAAGAGAGGTGAAATCTTTTCCCCATTTCAGCAGTTTATAACATATAAGAAACACAAAATGTGCTTTTTTTGTTTCTTTTTCTCTTGTCAAGGTTGACTAAATGTTGTATTACATACAATAAAATGACTTTTTAAAAAATGTTAAAGAAACACTTTAACAATGATCAGGTGATCTTTTGAAATATAGGAGAAAAAAGAAAATGGTAGTTCAAGGTTTTAGTATAAATATTTTTTCTTTATATTGTGTTGTTTGTTCAGGCAAAGTTTTTATTTTTAAGTATAGATTTCTGAGAACCCAACTTTGAAAAATAAACCAACTTAAAAAATATGAATAAAGAATATTAATGATTTCTTCAAGGGTAAAAGTTCACATTAGCCTTTAAGCGGATATGTCTGTTGGCTTAATTGCAAATACAGAGAGCATATTTGCTTGTGCTGAAGTGCCCTGAGCTGAGTGCAGTTATACATTTTGTGGGGTTATCAGACCATTTCATGGAAATAAGTCACCATATCAGCAGGGACAAATAGATTTTGATGAATAAGAGTGGACTGGGTTTTACATGGTCAGTGAATAACCATCTTCTCTTTTCTGTCCTAATTTTGTTACAAAAAAAAAAAAAAAGAGAGAGAGAGAAAGAGAGAGACACTCTAAAAGTAGATAAATATTGCACCTTATTAATTGATAAACATTTGATTGAAAGTAATGACCTAATTGTAGGTAAATGGGCTCGCTGGCACATTCACCTACTTCCAGTCTAGACAATTGTCTAAAAATAACCTCAGATATGCAGATGACACCACCCTTATAGCAGAAAGTGAAGAAGAAGGAAAGAGCCTCTTGATGAAACTGAAAGAGGAGAGTGAAAAAGTTGGCTTAAAGCTCAACATTCAGAAAACTAAGATCATGGCAACTGGTCCCATCACTTCATGGCAAATAGATGGGGAAACAGTGGCAGACTACTTTTTTTTGGCTCCAACATCACTGCAGATGGTGACTGCAGCCATGAAATTAAAAGACGCTTACTCCTTGGAAAGAAAGTTATGACCAACCTAGACAGCATATTAAAAAGCAGAGACATTACTTTGTCAACAAAGGTCCGTCTAGTCAAGGCTATGGTTTTTCCAGTAGTCATGTATGAATGTGAGAGTTGGAGTACAAAGAAAGCTGAGCGCTGAAGAATTGATGCTTTTGAACAGTGGTGTTGGAGAAGACTCTTGAGAGTCCCTTGGACTGAAAGGAGATCCAACCAGTCCACTCTAAAGGAGATCAGTCCTGGGTGTTCATTGGAAGGACTGATGTTGAAGCTGAAACTCCAATACTTTGATCACCTGATGTGAAGAGCTGACTCATTTGAAAAGACTCTGATGCTGGGAAAGATTGAGGGCAGGAGGATACTCAATGGACATGAGTTTGGATAAACTCCTGGAGTTGGTGATGGACAGGGAGGCCTGGCATGCTGTGGTTCATGGGGTCGCAGAGAGTTGGACATGACTGAGTGACTGAACTGAACTGAACTGAACTGAAGTTTGGATTGGAAGAGCTGACACATTTATTTTCATTGCTGAGTTACACTGGTCAGGGTTGGAGATGGAAGAAAAGAAAATGATTCCTTAGTCATTTTTAATAGATTGTCTCCACTCATTCATTAAATGTGGACACCTCAATCAGTTATTTCACTTTCTCTCCATGAGAAAGAATGAGTAAGAAGATGAGGGAAGATATCAGGAATGTTAATCTAGAAGTAGTCCCTTTTCCTGGAAACAGTAGTAAGGACCAGAATCATTTTAAATTCTTGTGGTTGACCTGAGCTGCAAATCTAAAAAAAAAAAAAAAACAATTAGCAGATAAATGTTCAATCAATATGACAGTTTTAAATGAAAATGATAAGGTTAAAAATAAAAATGCCTAATAAAAAGTGTGAAATAATATTTTATAAATGCATATTTATTTAGAAATATCCTGAGATTTGGGGCCATGTAATTAAGCTTTGGGAACTTTTTACATCTTATGTAATTTTGAAAAATATTTTTTTCCATAAACTGTAAACACTGAATTAGATGCAAGGCAGAGTCATAATTGAGATGTCCCAGGATAAAATACATTTTGTAGATCTTAAGAATGCTCAAGTAATCATATAGAGGACATCCTCTAATAATAGCCTTATGATAATATAAATTTGGGTATATGGTAGCATAATTGGAGATTGACTCCTGTTCTTTTCAGTAGGCTTACCTAGACTATTTCATTAGCTCATAATAACAAGAGTTCATTTTATGTAATTAGTATTTTTTCTCATTACATTATGGTAGAACATTATTATACATGTTTGTACATATACTGTACATTAATGTTATTTATTCACTAGCATTAGGTCTATAACTCTATATCTTTTATGGCTCAAAATATTTAGTATTGAATAGATTGAACATGCAATATTAATTCTTGCCCTGAAGTCCACATGTAATATTTTCTGCTTAAGTGAATCATTATTGAAAATATTTGGATGTTCCTAATCAAATTGATAGTTGATGATGACATGGATTGAGTGTGGTATCTGCCTGTCTCATTACTCTTCATGTTAACAGAAACTAAGTCTACTTAAAGGAAAACATCTTAGTTTGATTTCTTTAGAAGCAGAGCCTCAGGGATTTACTGAAGGAGAGAAGATAAGGGAAGGGAAGAAGGTAAACAAAGGTGTGGCTCTAGGAGAGAGTCTACAGGCAATCTGATCTTACTGGAAGTATTGGGGAGTTAGATCCAACTGGAGGCAACCATGTGAGCTTTTAAATAAAACCCTGCTAGTTGTTGGCTCGGAGAAGGCGATGGCACACCACTCCAGTACTCTTGCCTGGAAAATCCCATGGATGGAAAATGACTGAGCAACTTCACTTTCACTTAAACTTTTCACTTCCATGCATTGGAGAAGGAAATGGCAACCCACCCCAGTGTTCTTGCCTGGAGAATCCCAGGGACAAGGGAGCCTGATGGGCTGCCATCTATGGGGTCACTGGATCATGGAAAAAGCAAGAGAGTTCCAGAAAAACATCTATTTCTGCTTTATTGACTATGCCAAAGCCTTTGACTGTGTGGATCACAATAAACTGTGGAAAATTCTTCAAGAGATGGAAATACCAGACCACCTGACCTGCCTCTTGGGAAATCTGTATGCAGGTCAGGAAGCAACAGTTAGAACTGGACATGGAACAACAGACTGGTTCCAAATAGGACAAGGAGTACGTCAAGGCTGTATATTATCACCCTGCTTATTTAACTTACATGCAGAGTACATCATGAGAAACGCTGGACCGGAAGAAACAAAAGCTGGAATCAAGATTGCCAGGAGAAATATCAATAACCTCAGATATGCAGATGACACCACCCTCATGGCAGAAAGGGAAGAGGAACTAAAAAGCCTCTTGATGAAAGTGAAAGTGGAGAGTGAAAAAGTTGGCTTAAAACTCAACATTCAGAAAACGAAGATCATGGCACCCGGTCCCATCACTTCATGGGAAACAGATGGGGAAACAGTGGAAATAGTGTCAGACTTTCTTTTTTGGGGCCCCAAAATCACTGCAGATGGTGACTGCAGCCATGAAATTAAAAGACGCTTACTCCTTGGAAGGAAAATTATGTCCAACCTAGATAGCATATTCAAAAGCAGAGACATTACTTTGCCAACAAAGGTCTGTCTAGTCAAGGCTATGGTTTTTCCTGTGGTCATGTATGGATGTGAGAGTTGGACTGTGAAGAAGGCTGAGCGCTGAAGAATTGATGCTTTTGAACTGTGGTGTTGGAGAAGACTCTTGAGAGTCCCTTGGACTGCAAGGAGATCCAACCAGTCCATTCTGAAGGAGATCAGCCCTGGGATTTCTTTGGAGGGAATGATACTGAAGCTGAAACTGCAGTACTTTGGCCACCTCATGTGAAGAGTTGACTCATTGGAAAAGAGTCTGATGCTGGGAGGGACTGGGGGCAGGAGGAGAAGGGGAGGACAGAGGATGAGATGGCTGGATGGCATCACTGACTCGATGGACATGAGTCTGAGTGAACTCTGGGGTTGGTGATGGACAGGGAGGCCTGGCTTGCTGCGATTCATGGGGTCACAAAGAGTCGGACATGACTGAGAGACTGAACTGAAGTGAAGCGACTTAGCAGCAGCAGCAGAAGTTGTTGGCTATGGATTAGGGTAAAATGTAGGCATATCCAAGCAAGGCAGCTGCTGTCAACTACAGGTTATCCCCTGGAAATGGTGCAGATGTGAGCTTCAGCTTCCAATGCCTGCAGCACTTAGGGTATGAACTTCTTGCTGCTAAGTCGCTTCAGTCGTGTCCTACTCTGTGCGACCCCATAGATGGCAGCCCACCAGGCTCCCCTGTCCCTGGGATTCTCCGGGCAAGAACACTGGAGTGGGTTGCCATTTCCTTCTCCAATGCATGAAAGTGAAAAGTGAAAATGAAGTCGCTCAGTCGTGTCTAACTCTTAGCGACCCCATGGACTGCAGCCTACCAGGCTCCTCCATCCATGGGATTTTCCAGGCAAGAGTACTGGAGTGGGGTGCCATTGCTTTCTCCGATGAACTTCTTAGGGCCCTAAAAAGAAAATTAGTGAGCACTAACAGCAGTAGCTATACAAAAAGTGTGGGGATAATTTTAATTAATTTAAAAATTATTTAATTTTAATTTAATTTTAATTATAATTAAATGAAGTCAATAATTCTATTGACTACATTATGCCATATAGTTAGAATATAGCTCACCTCTCCCATCATGCCAGTTGCATTTCTGAGTTTTGCTCCTGCTCAAAACTTGTCTAGAAACATCTAGACTTCCTTTTCAGGCACAAAGTAGGAACTGTTTCACTCACGAATAAGGAAGTGCACAGCAATTGTACTTTAAATATAGAGACTCACTTTGATACAATGTGAAAATAACATTGGAAGATAAACGTGAAGAGTTTTGAATCCATTTGAATCATTCCTCCACTTACAGGACCCTTGTGTCTCTGTTTACTATTACTCTGGAAGTCTGGGAGCTTTGTGGCTGACAAATAGAATAGTCACAGAAATGAAAATCTCACTGTTTATTCAGGCTTGCCACCTCCTTATCTATGAATAAAATGTTAGGATTATTTTCATACATTTTTAAGTGGCATCCATTCTGGATGGGGAAAATAAATTGAAATTAGACTACAATGCATGGAGCATATGGTTACTTATTTTCCAATATCAATTCTTCTCCTTTTCTATTTTAATAGAGCTCCTGAATTTTAGCTGGGTAGAAAGCCACCTAGAATAAATATTATATTTTCAATTCTTTCTTGGAATTATGTAGGCCCACGTGAAACTTTGATCAAAGGGATTTCATTAGAAATGATAAATTTCCATCTCTGATTCATGACCTTCAAAAGAAGACGAATGTCTCTGGTCTCCTTCTTCCTCCTTCCCCCTTCTTCCAACTGGAAGGTGAATATGGTGGTGATTACTTTTGGATCACATGGATGAAATCAAGAAGTTAGGATGGCAGAGAAACAAGATAGAAAAAGTCTGGTCCTTGACACTGTTGAGCCCTGGGATTCTTCAATATAGTTTGTTACATGAGACAGAAATAAAGTTCTGTCATATTTAAATAACTTTTATTTTTCATTTAGTCCAGCAACTGACTCTATAATTTAGTTGGTTCATCAAATCTTTTTCAGTGGTATTATTTTGTATTCTGATATTCTTAAAACAATATCAACAAGGTAAGGATGGATCCCTTCTTCTATTGGAAAAAATTGTTTTAATAATTTTAAGCAACATGTTTGACCTTTTGACTTTATTTAAATGATTATTTATTATTATGAACCTGAGGATAAGGTCATTATCAACAAAAATATTATTTTTTCAACAGAGAATCAAGTAATTTGAATGAGAACAAACTGTTGTTATATTGTGTCATAAGGGGTATAGATTAGTTCATGTTTATGAAAAACTCTGAAATGTCACAGAGATAAAAGAACAATGTATCTTAATGCATTTACTTTGTGACAAAGGTTGTAAAACTGAAGATGACTATAGCAATTATGCAGGAAAAGTCATTTAGAAACAAAGAAAAAGCATATATATATCTTAAAGGAAATAGAAGTGAATGGCAAACTATTGTTTCTGCAAATTATTCCATCTATATCAAAGTCCCATAGTATTGTTTGGAAGTATTATGGTCTCAAACTTCATAAAATAAGGTATTTGATACAGAACATCTTATTAAACATCAATTTGAAATAGCAACAAGGTCTTTGGAAAAATAATGTTTATGTTTATTGCCTTAGTTCTGGGACAGGTACCAATTTAGAGGGAGAGGGAAAAAAAGATTAGCTTTCTTAGTAGAAACTATAAATTTTCCAAAGTACAATATATCGAAAGCTTCTGTCAAGACTAGAGGTTACACTGTTAATAGGTTGAATTTAAGAGATTTCTTCTTACATAACAACACAATTTCATCTTCAATATACCTGATTCTAGTGAAGAAAACAAAGTTCTTTGAAGAACCAAGTCATCATAATGAAACATAAAGATAAGTAGGAGGCAAGGGTAATTTGAAAACTGAGCTGAGTCATTGACTTTAAACTATTTTTTAACACTATATAATATGAAATAGATTTTTGTTATGTCAATAATTCACCCAGAGAAATTCAATAGAGGAAAGAAAACAATAGTGATAGTAATTTTTTTACATTCGAATGTGAACTAAAATGGAGTTATTAAGCTTAAAAAGAAAAGTAACTTTAGTAATGTGCATTCTTATTTTGTGAAAAGTGCTTCTTTGGTATTAGAAGCAATTTTTTTCTTATTTCTATGGACCAGGTTTTCTGACTGAAGTTTATAAATGTATTGAGCTAGGACTATATGACAGGTGCTGAGCAAATTATAAGAGAAGAATGAGACAAGATGCTTCCTTCAAATCTTTTAGATGTGTACTGATACACATTGTGGAAGTGTTGACTGGTACAAGCATTCCAAAGAACAGTTTGTCATAGTTAGTGCGTGGGAAATATAAATACAATGGCGCACAGCAACTTCCTCCTAGGTATAAGTTTCAGGAAAATACTCACATGTCCATTAAAGAACATTAGAGTATTGTTGGGCTGCAACCTCAGGCTTACAAGACCTGTACTTACTCAGCCACAAGATCATAGAAAGGGTCCAGTGTCAGGGACAGAGACACCAATAGCTTAATGGATGGGAGAGCTTACAGGTCTGAAGCAAGGTCCTGGAGCGACACTCTATTGTGTGTGGCAGACAGCAGGCAGTAGTCTTTGCTATCAAAGCCAGAATGAGATTACCAGTTATAGAGGGAGTTGACAGGGGTTGGCTCATTGGTTACCAGGGAAACCAACAGAACAGCACACTCCTCACTTCTCTTTTGATAAACTATCATTGTAGAGATAGTTCTCATCTAAGGATTGGAACAATCACTAGCTGGGGCCAGGGGCAAATATATAGGCATTTACTGACTAGGCTTTATGATTAAGAACAAAGGTCAGTCATACCAACTGGGTGTAGGTGAAGCAGAGTCTGGATGTGTAGGTTACATAGAGAGAGCAAGGGAGCAACCATCTTGGGTGGCCTGACCATACAAGTATTTACTACAGTATTACTTGTGGTAACAGGAAGTTGGAAACAATCTAGGTTAACTGCTCTTAATAGTGGATGTGCCTTATAAAAAAAATTAAGCAATTGGAGACAAACGGACATATAGAAGTATGTCAACATGATAGACCATAAAAACAGCTCCAGTTAACAGAGTGAAAAATCAAGTCAGTGTTGAATATAATAACATTAATGTCATTTAAAAAGATATGTGTATAAAATAATATTGCATGTTATACAAGGGCACCTAAAGATGAAAAAAAAATACTTTAACATTTTAGAAAGAATGACCATTAGGAGAGAAAAAAATTGAAGTGCAGAATGAGAATGAAAGGAGATAAATAAATTAAACAAACAAATAAAAAAAAGAATAAATAAATAAGGAAATCTAAAGAGGGTCTTTTGCTGGAAAATCATGGTATTGGATCATTGCTATGGACTGAATGCTTGTGTCCCCTCCCCAGATTTATATGTTGGATTTCTAATCTCCACTGTAATGGTATTTGGAAGTAAAAATTTGTAATATAATAACATTTTGAGGTTGGAATCCTTATGAGTGGGGTTAGTGCCCTTAGAAGAAGAGACATGATCTCTCCACCATATGAAGCCATAGCCAGGAAGAAGGTCCTCATCAAGAAACTAACCATACTAGCACCCTAATCTCAAATGCCCAGCCTCCAAAACCATGAGAAATAAACTATTTATTGTTTAAGCCCTCTAGTCTGTGGTAATTTGTTATTGCATCCTGAACTGATCAAGACAATCGTGAACTAATCGAACAGAGTAAATTCTCTATACCTACTATGAATATAACTGCAATTAAAACAATTATGTCATGCTTCTTATAAAACAGTGGTCTAGATATTTTAAAAATGTTTTACTCCCAAATAGCTAAAAATGCTGGGCTTCCCTGGTGGCTCAGCAATAAAGAATCAGCCTGCAGTGTAGGATATACAGGAGACATGGGGTTCAGTTCCTGGGCCAGGAAGATCCCCTGGAGGAGGGCATGGTGACCCACTCCAACATTCTTGCCTGGAGAATCCCAAGGACAGAGAAGCCTGGTGGGCTCCATAGGGTTGCAAAGAGTTGGACATGACTGAAGCGACTGGGCAACTAAAAATGCTAGATTGAAAAGTCAAATATTCTAGATGAGTTTGCCAAAAAAGGAAAGCAGGCAAATTCTGAAGAAGGAAATGACTACCAGTGTGATGAGTATAATCTGATTGTAGGCCTACTTTGACAAGCATTTTGAGGTTTAAAAAAATATAATGGCCGTTTAAGAAGGAGACAAGGTCTTGGACCCACTTAGATATGTTGTTGGAACTCTTGAAATCAAAACTTTTGGATGCCAACAACTTTGGTGAGAGTGAAGATTACCAATTTTTATTTACCAGCAAATGGAGAATTTATACCTATAGTCTTATCCTTATGCAGGCATGACATTTGAATTTACCCTGCTTGGGTGATATAAGAAATCTTAAGTGGAAAAATAATTTAAGGTGGTCTTAGATTTCCCTGGTGGCTCAGACAGTAAAGCATCTGTCTACAATGCGGGAGACCCAGGTTCAATCCCTGGGTTGGGAAGATCACCTGGAGAAGGAAAGGGCAATCCACTCCAGTACTATTGCCTGGAAAATCCCATGGACCCATGGGGTTGCAAAGAGTCGGACACGACTGAGCGACTTCACTTTCACTTAGGTTTGTCATGACTAGAGTGCCTGGCAGAAATAAACACATATCCTCTCTGACTGTACCTCTGATTGTACCTCTCTGGTTTGTACCTCAATTCACATTCCTCTGGATAGTCATATCAATAGGTTATTTATACAAACCAATTTTAAAATCATATGGAGTAACCAGGTAAGAAAAAAGAGTTCAAGAAAAATCATGTAAAAGAGAATTAACCCCTACCTCAAAGTTCAGATTTTGGAATAATTAAAGAATATAAAGTGATTATATTAAAGATTAGTAATGATATAAAATGTGGGCCCCAGAATTGGTAAAGATTAAAAATACCATAAAAATGACTAGACAGTACTTACAGGAAAAGTACCAAATGGAACTCTTAGAAATACTACACACACACACACACACACACACATATATATTTATAATAGAAACTGAACATGACGTTGGTGCTTTTGACAGCAATTAGAAATAGTTGAAAAACAAATTATTTAAATGTAGATTGATCTATAAAAATGTCAAGTACAGAAATAGAGGTGCAAAATATGAAAAGGATGTAAGAGTTATGGAGATAAGAATAATTATTTTGAGATGCATCTATTCAGACTTCTAAAAGAAAAGAATAGAGAAAAAAGTGGCAAGATAATTAATAATCAAAGATATAGGGGCTCATTCCAGACTGATTAAATATAAGAATGATCAGCTACAAGAAACAAAAATGAAATCTAGAGATTCACATTTAAATACATTAGAATAAAACTATAGAAGATCAAAGACAATTAGAAAATCTTAAAATTAGCCATTGGAAAAAATAGAAATAATCCAACAAGGAATAAAAATTAATGCTAAGAGCTGACTTTCCAACAGTTATCATAAAAGACATAAGAAAGGGGAATAACATTTAAGAGACAATTACTATTAATGCAAAATTCTGAACCCTGCAAAATTTTATTCCAGAATGTGGTTGACATGAAGATATTCAAATATTAATTAAAAGAAATTCTCAAGGTGGTAGTTGATTAAAAAAAATCCAGGAAACATGATGTAAAATGTGAGAAATAATGGTAAGTAAATTAAAAACAGACAAACAGGTTATTCTAAAAAATTATGGCTATATAAATAGCAATGTTAGCCTCTACTTTGTGGGATAATGATTAACAATGAAAAAAAAGATGGAATTGGAATTACTGGAGTTAAAGAATTCTGAAATAGCTGTATCATTCAGAAGTATAGTATTTTTAGGGCTTCCCAGGTGGCTCAGCTATAAAGAATCTGCCTGCAATGCTGGCAACACAGAAGATGCGGGTTCAATCCTTGGGTCAGGAAGATCCCCTGGAGGAGGGCATGGCAACTCACTCCAGTATTTTTGCCTGGAGAATCCCTTGGACAGAGGAGCCTGGTGGGCTACAGTCCACGCGGTCACAAAGAGTCAGACACAACGGAAGCTACTGAGCGTGCACGAGCATGAACATAGCAATTTCGACTTTAGATTTTAGTGCAGCATATGTAGTAAAAGTTTACCATTTGAGAGGAAATCGATGCACAAATAATTCAGTGTGCATTTTCTAAAAACAAGGACATTGTCATATAACTATAGTACAGCTATCATAAACAAGAAGTTAACAATAGTATGTACAGTGTTATTATTCAAATATTGCAAGCACATTTTATAGAAAAAGAAAAACATTTTTCTGATCCAGAGTCCATTGCATGTATTATTTTTTGTTCTGTTTTTCAAAAGTCTGGAATAGTGCTCAGTTTTTCTTTGTCTTTCATAATCTTATGTTTTTGAAGAGAACAGACAGACCCTTGAAAAAAAAATTGGTAGAATATTGCTTAATTTGAAATTGGTATTTTCTAATGATTAGATTCAAGTTGTGAACTTTTGGCAGGAATATTGCAAAGTTAATTCTGAGTTCTTCTTAGCAATACTTCAAGTTCATTAATTCTTTTATCTACAGTGTCTGAACTTCTGTCGACCCCATCCAGTGAATTTTCAATTCTAACACTTGTATTTCTTTTTTTTTGACTTTATATTTCTCTCCTGAATGACTTCATCTTCTTATCCATTCTATCAATCCTTTCTTGCAAAGCATTTAATATGGTTAATTTGGTTAAAATTATTGTCTAACAATTCCCATGACTTGGATATGTCTGAGTTTGTTTCTGTAGCACTCTGTGTACTCTTGACTACGAATTATACTTTCCACTTATTTTCATTTTATTTTCATCATAATTTTGCATTCATTCATTGTGTATAAAAGTGGATTCCAAATAAAATTATTGCCTTTGTGTTATTCTTCATTTCCCAGATATGCAAGCACTTTCAGAGTTTTAGGGTTAGAATGAGGGGTTGATCATTCAGATTCATTATAGGGTTGAATTGGTTTGTGTCTCAGCTGTTTTAATTAAATTGAGTTCTCATACTAATAGTTAAACTCCTAATTTCCTAAACCTTTTTAAAAAATTATATCAGTATTTGAACTGGGGAGTTGGGCAGCTATTTCAAATATTTTTGATTCACTTTTGCATTCAACCCCATTAGAACCTTGGAATAGAATCATCATATAAATGTGCAGGACTACATTTGTAGCCCTTTATCCACTGATATTTTCTCTGTAAAAATGTGTGAATGGGGTATGATGGCAGACAAATTTTTGGTCAAAAAGTGTTTTTGCATTTCAGTCAGTTCAGTTCATTGGCTCAGTTGTGTCTGACTCTGCAACCCCATGGACTGTAGCACGCCAGGCCTCCCTGTACATCACCAACTCCTGGAGTTTACTCAAACTCATGTCTGTTGAGTCGGTGATGCCATCCAACCATCTCATCATCTGTCATCCCCTTCTCCTCCTGCCTTCAATCTTTCCCAGCATCAGGGTCTTTTCCAACGAGTCAGTTCTTCGCATTCAGTGGCCAAAGTATTGGAGTTTCAGCTTCAACATTTAGGGGCTTTTCAAAATTCTGATAGTCATCTTTCATATAGCCACAATATTGTATAAAATTTAACTAATATCTCCTTGTGCCATTTTTAATATTAATTAGTACATTTATTGAGAATTTATCATGTATCAGTATAATTTTAGACACTTTACATACATTAGGTCATCTAGCCTACCCTATCTATTTTATTCATAGTATTAAATAATTATGAATTTTGTTAAAAGAACTCAAGTATACCTGGGGTATGCACTTTAAATTCAATGTTTTGTCTTCCTAGGATAAAGCGGATTTAAACTCAGTCAATCTTGGGGCCTTTCCCCCTCAGGTTAATGAAAAGATCCAGGATACTCTGAAGGTACTGTCATTGTGGCTCAAGACTCCTCCAGATCCATTCCACAGGTGTGATGACTCAATGGTCTCTTCTCTTTGAGGACCAGCTTTCTTCCCATGGTGTGCCAGGAGGAGGTTCCTGTCTTTACTTCTCTTGGAGCCTGCAGTCTTCTCTCCTTCTAACTTCTGCTACTGCTTTTATTCACATAGACTTTCCCTCCTTCTTTTCCCAGAGACATGTCCTTTCCTCTTCCCTGTGAGAATACCTAGCATAATTTCCTCAATTACTTTTGGCATTTGGAAACAAAACCTAGGAAGAGAACAGCATGTTAGCTTACTTCTAGCTTTTTGTTCCTATCATTAATTGCTCTGAACACTGATAAGCAAAAAAGGGGACTAAAAAAAAAAAAAGAACTAAACTAATAACTTAAAATGTCCTACAAGGTATGGGCTACCTACAAGGTGTTACCTTGGGCTAATTCATTTATTGCCTAACTTCCTCAGTAGGCTGGGAGTATCATGAAGGGAGGGACCATATCTGTTTTGGTCATCATTTGGTCATCTTTGGCATTTGGCACATGGAATGTGTTATAAATAAACAATTGGTGTTTGTTTATTTCTTTGGCCGCACAGGGTGGCATTCGGGATCTTAATTCCCTGAACAGGGAATCTGAGCCCCTTCTCCCCTACTGATCTCGACATGAGGGTCGATTCCCCTGCTTTGTCTGGAAAGGGATCCCGAACTTCCTGTGGCACCTCAGGAGGAGGCTGGTCTCACATTGAAACTCGAGAGAAAGCCTCATGGGTGGTTTCACGTGCCCTCTACAGTGAACGTGAAGAGTCTTAACCGCTGGATCACCAGAAATGTCCAAGTAAACATTTGTCAAATGCGTAAACTAACATGGTAGACAGTCTACTATACCTACTTTGTCAATGGACTGCTAAATCCATGGCAATATTTTGGACATGGCTAGGAAGAATTCACCAAATTTAAGCCACTAGGAATCTTATCAGATATGGTCATTCTTTTAAATTATGAAAGATTTAATTGTCTTTTATTAGAATGAAAATATTTACAGGAGAATACAACTTGAATCTTTTACTAATGTTTTAGCAAACTTAGAATATGTAGCTCTAGGCAGTACCTTATGGAAAAGTAGCACAGGTTAAACACCTTGAGAAAACAGGGCCCTGCAGAGAGGAGAGAAACCTGTTACAAACTAATTCTTTCCAGGAATGCACTCGTCCTATGCTTGTAGCCATGGACAATCATTTGTTGCACACACACACACACACACACACAAACACACACACAGAGCAATCAAAGTAAGAGACCTTATAAATATACCTTAATGTTTCAGCCCATTTTAATATCAATATGAGGTAATCAGGAAGTATATATAATAGCATAATTAAATGGATTCATAGCTGATTATAAAGCCATTCCTGAACAATATTAATAGTTGACTGATTTCTGTTTTATTTTTATTATTAACAAGTAGTCTACCTGGACAGTATCCTAGAATATATAAGATGTTGATTATCAAATTTTAATATCATATAAAGTGAAAGTATATTTTACTGAGCACTCCCTATGTTCTAGGTAATATGCTTGCAATTTTAGACATGTTCGGTTGAATCCTTTCTACAACCCAGGTCAAAATTTTATTGTCTTATTTTATATTTTATATGCTCACACAAAGCATAAAATGATTGCTAATGTTCTGTTGTACTTTGTGAAGGTTAACAAAGGGAAAGAAATGTAATTAGGTTAAGATTTAAATTTGGCACATTTGTTCAAAATGAATGATTGTGTAAGACTGGAGTAGTAGAGATATGGATTAGAGTATTTCACTCACAAATAACCAAGGGGATTTAGTTAACTGTAAACACAATATGGGGCTTCCCTGATGGCTCAGCAGTAAAGAATCACCCTGCAATGAAGGAACCACAGGAGACACAGGTTTGATCCCTGGGTAAGGAAGATCCCCTGGAGGAGGACATGGCAACTCACTCCAGTATTCTTGCCTGGATAATTCCATGGACAGATAATTCTATAGCCAGGTGGGCTATAGCCCGTGGGGTCACAAAGAGTCGGACATGACTGAAGCAACTTCGCACACATGCATGCAAACTCAACATAAATCAAAAGTGTTATGGAGCTGCCAGGAAAAACTAACACAAATATTGTTGCTCTAATGGAGGAGCAACTGGTGTCTCACTGGGAATGTCTCACTATGGAATGGTGATTCCTCATTTGTTACAATGTGTACTGTTTTGGACACCAGTACCCAGGGACTTTGACAATCTGGACTGCATCAGCAAGATAGCAATCAGGATGTTGGAGAAAACTTTAAATGATTAACAGGTGAAAGAATCAGGAGAGAGAGAAGGAGTGTAATAGGAATATTTAAACAATAATAACAACAATGTCATAATAGCTCTTTTTAGCTGCGTTACATTTCATTGCTTCATTTCAGTATAACCCTGTGAGACTGAGGCTATAATGGTTTTGCTGAAATACTTGTTAAAAGAAACAGAAAGAAAGTGAAGTCTCTCAGTCGTGTCTGACTCTTTGCAACCCCATGGACACCAGGCTCCTCCATCCATGGGATTTTCTAGGCAAGAGTACTAGAGTGGGTTGCCATTTCCTTCTCCAGGGAATCTTCCCAACCCAGTGATTGAACCCAGGTCTCCCACATTGTAGCATGCTTTACCGTCTGAGCCACCAGGGAAGTCCAAACAAACCAAAAATCTGAGTCTCAGAAAACATAGGTAACTTCCCTCAGATCTCAGATATCAAATATTTTGATATTTAAAATAGTTGATGATTTTTTTTTGTGAAATTATGTTTACTTTACTATTTATGGCTGTCAAAGCAAGTTCTCACTCCCAGATTGGGCGAGAAGAGCTAGATCAATACAGACAAACATTTTGGTTTGATATTTAGATCAAAGAAAAGCTTTCTAAAAACTATAAGCATTTGAGAATGGAATTATTTTCTCTGTGAGACAGTGAATTCTCCTCCCTGGAAGTCACTTGTCAAGTGTGCTGAAAAATTGAACTCTGTTTGGGAAGTGCTGTGCTGTTCTTAGTCTCTCAGTCATGTCTGACTCTTTGCGACCCCATGAACTGCAGCCCACCAAGCTCTTCTGTCCATGGGATTCTCCAAGCAAGAGTGAAGTGCATTGCCATGCCCTCCTCCAGGGGATCTTCTCAACCCAGGGGTCAAACCCAGGTCTCCTGTTTGAGAAGGACAGCTGTCAAATAAATGTCTTCTCTGGTATCTATGAGTCTGGAACAGAGGGAGGTGAAAACACAAATATTAAATCTGAGTTGTAAATTCATTCTGGGGAGATCTATACTGAGTGGATTATCTCTTGTAAAAGACATCCCAGAGTATATTTCTTCTTGCAACCTTCTGATCCATCCTTTTCTCTTTCTAACTCAGTTGCTTGCTCATTTACCATTCATTATGCTGCTCTTTGGGATCCCTAGGAATTTTGACTGGTTCCTGGCCTCAAGTAACTCATACTTATATCTGCATGAGGTGCCGTGAGTCCTGAGACAAGGGTATGGACCAACCTCTCAAAGAATATAGAGTATAAATGATTTATATCTCCAGTGAATTCAACCAGAGGGAGGAAAAATATTTACAGTGGAGAAGCTGGTTATTATGGATGAAAGAGTAAAATTTGGCCAAGTAGAAAAAGGGAGTGGGGAATTTCAGTCATACTCTAGCTCACAGAAATGAAAGCTACAGAGGTAAAAGGAATGGCAAATAATTTGGTATGATTGGAGGACAAAGACTTGTGGAAGCACATGAGAAAGGGCACACTAGGGATTTTAGACTTGACCTTATAGGTGATTGGAAGAATTAAAGCGATTTTAAGAGGGAGATAATACAACATTGTGAAAGTACATATTCTGGAGAAACATCATAGAAGGCTTTACTATGGTTTACATTATTTGGCACTTTCTCCTCTGTGTTAGCGCATTTAGTCAAGAATCAACTTGAGGATATTTTTGGCTTCAATATAATCAGCCTTCTGAAAAACATCCATAGTAAGAGTTATTTCAGAAAATCTGTCATTAACTTATTTTGTTTTGATGCTAGTTATAAATGCCTAGTTATAGTAAAGAAAGAAAAGAGCCAAAGTGTGTTTAACCAGGTTAAAATTTCAACCTCTCCAAATGTTAGAAGCTTGACTTCTTCAAAGTAAAAAAACAAAAACAAAAATAGGCAACCTTTTGAAGTTTTGATGTACACCTTTTCCATAAGGCTTTGTCCTTCTTAGTAGCATTCAGTCTGCCCACCCGGGAGCTTTTCCCAACCAATCAATCCAACAGGGATCTGTTTTGCTTGTGTTCTCGGTCCTGTTCCTAGGACACTGCTCAACCCATTGGCCAGAGTGGCCCCTGAATCTTCTCTGCTGCCCTCCTGGTGAACTTCCCCATGACTTGCTGGGCTGAGTTGCATTAAGCATGGAGAGGCTCCAGCTTTCCATGTAAAACTCAGAGCAACCTTCACTTTCTCCCAGACCAATAATGACAGTGGTAAAAAGAGTACAGGCCTCTAAAAGAAATTACTACAAATAAACCTTATAATTAAAAATAGAAAACTTTGTCATCTAATGCCACTTCCTCTCCCTGCTCCCATTCTCTGTTAGAAATATTGGAGAAATTGCCCCTGATTCTTTCCTTATTCCTAATTGATCTCCACATGTTGTGCTATCAGCCTCCTTAGACCAGCCTCTCTATTTACAAAACAAAATTCTGCCATCTGCACTGTCCACATTCTCTTGATTAAAATCTTTCTGTTGCACTCATGAATAGCCTGGACACAATGTAGGTTTATTTCACGTTGTGTCTTAAATTTGTGATGCAATTTACATAAATCTGATGGTAAAAAATTTGATGGGACTCTATGTTCATTGTCTTACTTAAATGCTTACTTGGTAAACCTAATTGTACATGCTCACATTTGCTTTAGGGTGAGTGTGTGCTCACTCACGTCTGACTTTTTGTGGCCCCATGGACTTTAGCCTACCAGGCTCCTCTGTCCATGGAATTTTCCAGGCAAGGATACCAGAGCGGGTTGCCATTTTCTTCTCCAGTGTATCTTCCTGACTCAGGGATCAAACCCACATCTCGTGTGTATCCTGCATTGGCAGATGGGTTCTTTATCACTGCACTGCTTAGGAAACCCTTGCTTTAGAACAACCTCCTATTTACTTTGCTTTCCCTCAAACCTCAGAACTATTATTTAAGGGCTGCTGCTACTGCTGCTAAGTCGCTTCAGTCGTGTCCAACTCTGTGCGACCCCATAGACGGCAGCCCACCAGGCTCCCCCGTCCCTGGGATTCTCCAGGCAAGAACACTGGAGTGGGTTGCCATTTCCTTCTCCAATGCATGAAAGTGAAAAGTGAAAACTGAAAGTGAAGTCGTTCAGTCATGTCTGACTCTTAGTGACCCCATGGACTGCAGCCTACCAGGCTCCTCCGTCCATGGGATTTTCCAGGCAAGAGTACTAAGAACAATTAAAGAGAAGCTTTCACGTGCCTTCAAATAAACAGTTCTCAGATTTCATCTTAAAAATGTGTGTGACACATCTCCGGAGTCAGCAGTAGTGAAACCAGTCTTAGAGATGAACTTGTCAGGCCCCTGGCTGAGTGGAAGAAGGGAGCTACTCTGGTTGTGTATTTGCACTCAACATGGAGAGCAGTCATGAATGCCAACCAACATCATCTCTAATTACTGCTATGATTAGCATCAAAGAATTGGGTCCCGGGAGGCTTGCTTTCCTGAAGAAAATCCAGTGCCATATGTTGCAATATTTTTTTACAGTTCTCGTGTGTCGTTGAAGTTCCCCTTTGACCCAGAAATTGTCCTATCAAGTGTATCTATTTGAAATTTATTTCTAAAATAGCAAGTTTTGCTGGTTGCTCAGCATTGACCTTTTTGGAAAATAAACTGCCATTTCACTTTTTAGGAAAATATCCTATTCTTATTCTAGAGGTGTAAGCATAAGATGTAATTCATTTAAAGACAAAACAGAAGAAAAAAGAGGGTTTGATTGAAGCCTCAAGGCCTTTCTCAGCATGGAGTCTGCTTGTCAAAGAGTGCATCAGTAATTAATACAGTTTAATCCTGCTGAACAAAATTTTTTCTGTTGAATAAAATATTTTCCTTCATTTTTTCCCATTTAGATGTGAAAGACCGAGGTTTCTGAAACACGAGGCTATGTGAATTAGTGAGAAGCGTTACAGTGTTGGGAACTAGATCTTCTGACAACTATCTCACAGAATTGTTGTATCCTTTAAATGAGACCATATATAATGGACATGATACAATGCCCAGTAAGTATAAGGATTTATTTTCTTATTTCTTCTAGAACACTGTTTTGAAAAATATTACCCTGTATAAACTTCTACAGTCTATTCAAATATGTAAAGAGGTTAGAAGTAGTCAGTCCCATTCTTAAAAGAAGAGGTTGAACAAACTAAAAATTGATTACTTTTATTGATACATCAAAGATATGAGGTCGCAGGGAAAATTACAACCTTGAAACCTGATAAGATATGTAAAATTAGAGAATTAGAGCTGAGATTTCTCTCCTGGGAGCAGAAGCCACTGGAACAATATTTTGACAAACTGTTGGAGGTGAAGTGTGGACAAGTATGAGAATAATAAATTCCTGGGGATCACAGTCTTTGGGAAGCCCCACATTTTTTCTATGGGTTTTACTTCCTGAGACCCTATCAAGTTCTAACGCTGAAGATCTGAAGATCTCTTTGTGACTCAACAGGTTTGAATAACACTTGTATAATATATACAAAGTGTTCTCCATGACAAAGAGTTATTCTTCAAGGAAAAGACTTTATCAGAGCCTCATCCCACTGGAAGGAAGGGGTTTTTTTTTTTTTTTTCATTCCAGCCCCCTGTAGCCCTCTTGTCTAATTTAGGAAGGGAAAAATGTCTAAGAAACAACTGTATCACAACCCAAGGACATAGGCCAACTGAGATTTTATTACAAAATTACAAAATGCTTCCCTTCTCTTATACCTTCCCACCACTTAAAATAAGGCTGCAGTGTAACAGTGGCTTAGAGATGATAGAGCTATAAGACACAGACTCTCTCTGAGAAGAAGTTCTTGGTGAATTCCAAGGTCAACAAAGGAGAGAAAAACAAGGATCTTAGAGGAATTCAAAGACTCTGGAACCAACAGCTAGTCAGATAAACATTAGCCTCTTCATAGCTTCAGCTTTTCTCTAGTTGCCACCAGCGGAGGCTACTCCCTAGTTGAGGTGCACAGGCTTCTCATTGTGGAGGCTTCTCTTGTTATGGAGCACAGGTTCTCAGGCACATGGGCTCAGTCATTGCGGTGCATGGGTTTAATTGCCCTGAGGCATGTGGGGTCTTAGTTTCTGGACCAGGAATCGAACTCATGTCACCTGTATTAGAAGGCAGATTCTTAACCACTGGAAGGGACCAGGGACCAGGGAAGTCCCTCCACTCTTTTTTAGATTCTTTTCCTACATAGGTCAATATAGGGTATTGAGTAAAGCTCCCTGTGCCATATGGTAGGTCCTTTTTAATTATCTATTTTATTTATAGTAGTGTGTATACATCAATCCCAGTCTCCCAATTTATCCCTCCCCGTTCCTTACCCCCCAGCTATCCTATTCCAGGGTAGTCATGCAAGAGAAAAGAAGGTATACATCATTACAATGACTTGTACATGAATAAAGAAGTCTAATATCCATCAAAAAATGGATGAACAAACAAATCATGGTATAACCTTGCAATCATGGTATAATCTTGCAGTACTCCTCAGTAATAGGCCGAGTGAATGAAATTTGACTGAAGAGGAGTGCTTTCTACATGAAGCCCTTATTTATTTATTTAGTGTGGATAACCAGTAATGACAGGACCATTTGTGGAAAACAGTATCCCCTTTCCACTGAATTTCTGTTGTATTAAATATTTTTGTCAGAAACAAGCTGTTCATCTCTGTGTGGGTCTATTCTGTGTTCTCAGTTGTGTTTCATATATTTGTTTCTTGTGCCACTGATATACCATACTGTTTTTGTTACTGTAACACTTTATAAGTCTTGAAACCAGATAGTGTTAACTCTCTAATGTAGTTCTTTTTCGAAGATGTTTTACCTATCATAACTCATTTACATTTTAATATGATGTATAGAATCAGTTTCTCAAGTTCTAAAAGAAAAAAAATCCTTCTATAGTGCAAAGGATGCTTTGAATTTTGAGATCATTTTGGAGGGACTTGATATCATGCTAGGGCTTCCCAGGTGGCGTTAGTGGTAAAGAATCTGCCTGACAAACAGGAGACATAAAAGATGCGGGGCTCAATCCCTGGGTTGGGAAGATCCCCTAGAGGAGGGCATAGCAACCCACTCCAGTATTCTTGCCAAGAGAATCTCATGGACAGAGGAACCTGATGGGCTACAGTCCATAGGGTTGCACAGAGTCAAACATGACTGAAGTGACTGAGCACACAGGCACAGTGTCATGCTAATACTGAACCTTCTGATCCATAAACATTTATTTAGATTTTTAATTTATTTTGGCAAAGTTTTGTAGTTTCCACTGTCAAATATTGCATATTTTGTTCTCAGATGTATCCCTTAGTATGTTTACAATGTTATATTAATAAATAGCATTTTATTTTTAGTTATAAATGATATTTTATTTTGATCTTGTAGACTCCAAAATCATCAAACTCACTTATTAGTTCTAGCAGCTTAGATATAAATCTCATAGTATTTTCCAACTAGTATTGGAACATAGTATTTCCAACATAGTATTTTCTGGTGTCATCTATAAACAAGGACAGCTTTTATCCTCCTTTCTGATCTTTTCAATCTTATTTTCTTACCTTATTCCACTACCTAGGATTTCCAAACTCCTTGTTGAATAGAAGTATTGAGAGTGGATAACCTTGTCTGATTTCTGATTTTAGGGAGAAATCATTTTATCTTTCAGCATTAAGTATGAAGTTAATTATGCTTTTGTTCTTTAAAAAAGTTTTAAAAAGTATTACTCGATTCTTAGTTTGCTGATACCATTTATTAGGTATGTTTCCTGGGTGTAGTTAAATGAATTTTCCTCATCTATGGTGATCATATTGTTTTACTTTTTGAAAAATATTTATTTATTTGGCTTTGCCGGGTCTTGGTTGCAGCATGCGAACTCTTAGTTGCAGCATGTGGGATCTAGTTCTCTGACCGGAGATTGAACTTGAGCTGCCTGATTTGGAAGCTCGGGGTCTTAGCCCCTGGACCACCAGGGAAGCCCTTGATTTTACCTTTTAAGTTTATTAATGTGGAAAATTACATTGATTATTGAATGTTAAATAAAACTTGCTTTCCTGACATTAACCTCATAATTCCTTTTTATGCATTTTAGAATTTGATTTACTAAAACTTTATTCAGAAGAAAGACATACGTACTTGCTCAGTCACTAAGTCATATCCAATTCTTTGTGACCCTATGGACTGTAGCCCACAAGGCTACTCTGTCCATGGGCTTTCCCATGCAAGAATACTAAAGTGGTGGATTGCCATTTCCCTCTCGAGGGGATCTTCTCAATCCAGGGCTCCAACCTGCATCTCCTGCATTGGCAGGTGGATTCTGTATCACTTAGCCACCTGAAAAGCCCCTCAAAAGAAATATTGCTTTGTAATTTTTTCTAATGTTTTTGTCTGAGTTTGGTATCAGAAAAATGCTGTCCTCATTGAATGAGTTGGGAAGTACTCCCTTCTCTTCATTTTCCCCCCCTAATTTGACAATGTCTGCCTTTTAACTTGACTATTGTAATGCAGTTATTGATATGGTTAGGTTTAAATTTATTGTGTACTATTTGATTTTTATTTGTTACCTTTGTTATTTATTTTTGCATTTTCAGCTTCCTTTTAGAAACGAATATCTTTATTTTATTTTATCTCCTATGTTGGCTTATAGTCATAACTCTGTATCACATATCTTTAATATACCTACAAGTGAGATTATACCACTTCATGCCTAAGAATTTATAACAGCATACTTCTATTTACCCTGTGCTACTGTTCCCCTCTGCTGTTGTATGCTACCACTAATTAGTTATATTAATAAAGTAGTTTATTAATACTTGTTATAAACTTTCAAAGCAATGTTATTATTTTTGCTTTCATATTTATCTTTAAAAGAGATTTAATATTAAGAAACAAACTTGTACATTTATCCATGTAGTTATTATTACTGGTGTTCTTCATTCTTTTGTATAAATCAACATTTTGAGCTGATGTTATTATTTTTCTTCCTAAAATACTTTCTTTAAGATTTTTTTTGGTATTACCTTAATAGTGATAAATCTTTTGTATGGCTAAAAAGACCTCTATTTCATGTTTGTTTTTGACAGTTATTTCTTCCTAAGTAGAGAATTCTTGGTTGACAGGTTTATTTTTTCTATGAATATTTTAATGATGTTATACTCTCCTCTTTTTTGCATTATTTCTGTTGAGAAAACTGCAGTTATCCTTTTCTTTCTCAGTATGTAATGTATGTTTTTTCACTAGTTACTATTAAGATATTTTTCTTTATCAAGTTTCTTGTATAATTTTATTATGAATAACTTTATTATGATAGCTCAGTTGGTAAAGAATCCGCCTGCAATTCAGGAGACTCCAGTTCGATTCTTGGGTCGGGAAGATACGCTGGAGAAGGGATAGGCTACCCACTCCAATATTCTTGGGCTTCCCTAGTGGCTCAGCTGGCAAAAGAATCCGCCTGCAATTCAGGAGACCTGGGTTCTATCCCTGGCTTGGGAAGATCTCCTGGAGAAGGGAACGGCTACCCACTCCCTTATTCTGGCCTGGAGATTTCCGTGGACTGTATGGTCCATGGGGTCTCAAAGAGTCAGACACAACTAAATGACTTTCACTGTGCTATTGTGCTATTGCTATGAATAACTTTTAAATGGTTTTCTTCAAATGTCTTATTATTGGGATGCATAGATAGACTTCTTGAATCTAAAGGTTTATAGGCTTTTAAAAAAATTACTTTGAAAAAATTCTAACATTTATTTCTTCAAATTTTTTTAATATATGTATATTGTTTTTTTTATTTATTCATTTTTCTATTTTATTTTTTAAAAATTTTATTTTATTTTTAAACTTTACAATATTTTATTAGTTTTGCCCAACATCGAAATGAATCCACCACAGGTATACCCGTGCTCCCCATCCTGAACCCTCCTCCCTCCTCCCTCCCCATACCCTCCCTCTGGGCCGTCCCAGTGCACCAGCCCCAAGCATCCAGCATCGTGCATCGTACCTGGGCTTGGTGACTCGTCTCATACATGATATTACACATGTTTCAATGCCATTCTCCCAAATCTCCCTACCCTCTTCTTCTCCCACAGAGTCCACAAGACTGATCTATACATCAGTGTCTCTTTTGCTGTCTCGTACACAGGGTTATTGTTACCATCTTTCTAAATTCCATATTGAATCAGTTCTAATGAGGTGGATGAAACTGGAACCTATTATACAGAGTGAAGTAAGCCAGAAAGAAAAACACCAATACAGTATATTTCTTCAAATATTTTATTGTTCTGGGAGGCCCAATAACATTCTAGAAATTGTTGCACCAATCAGTGATACTGTAATATTTTTCTTGGTTTCTATTGCTATATCTTCAAGTTCATGAATATTTTCTTCTGCAATATCTAGTCTGAAATTAATTTCATCCAGAGTATTGTTCAGATCAAATGTTATAGTTTTTATCTTTAGAAGTCAAATTTGTATATTTATAAACGTCTGGAATGTAGTTTTAATTACTGTTTTAATATCATTACTTGCTAATCCTATTATCTGTTTACTTTAGATTGGTTTTGATTGATTTTTGTCCTCGGTATGGATTTTATTGTTCTTCCTCTTGTCTTGTCTAATAATCTTTGATTGGATGCAAGATGATGTAACTATTATTTTGTTTACTGCTGAATATTTTTGTATTCCTAGAAGTATTCATAAATGAGCTTTATTCTTAAATAAGTTTGGCTACTAAAAGATAGTTTGATCTATTAGGTTTTATTTTTTAAGATTTTTTAAAAAGAGTTATAGCCCACTGGATGTAGGGATAGAGCAGTTTTTAGTCTAGGGCTAATTATTTCCTACTGCTGAGGCAAGACCCTTCTGAGCAGTCTGCCAGCATGCTATGAATTGTGAGGTTTTCTTCTCTAAGTTATGGCAATATGCACTATTCCTATTCCAGTGTGAACACTGAGCATGGGTCCCTCTATTCCTCTGAGACGGTTCTATCCAGCTTTGGGGGTTTTTCTCTCACACGTGGTCAGTAAGTACTCTGCCCAATATCTGAAAAGGACCCTCTGAAGTCTCTGAAATTTTCTCTCCATGTAGCTCTCTCTTCTCCAGGATTCTGTTTGGCAAAATCTAACCATGTTGTTCTCCCCAAATTTTCAGCTCTACCTACCCAACTTGGAGAGTTGAAGGGCTTTTCCTGAGATTTCTTTCTGTGTGCTGTAAACTTTCAGTGCTTCAGACAGTAAGCAGGGGAAATCAAAATACCTTCTTTGTTTCCTATCTCAGGATTTACTTCCCTTTCTTGGCTGGTATCCAGAGTCCTGAAAACTGTTTTATCATATATTTTGCCTGTTTATTTTTGGTTGTTTCAGGTAGAAGCAGAATGCATATGTTCCTTAGTGTAACTTCTTTAATAACAAAACATGTATCTCCTTTGAAACATGCAGAGCAATAACCTTATGCCACTCTATATACATCAATACACTAAATATGGCAAGTCAAACCTGGGTTTTATGATCTGTACACTTTGGGTAAATTCTGTATAGAGCTGGAGCTCCCTGCAGGCTTTCCTATTTCTGGTAGAGTGTCTCTATCATATACAAAAAAGGCTAGTCCCTACATGCTTGAGGACAGGAACTCCTATTTCAATACATATCAAGTGTTCACAATGGGAACTTAATGAAAGTTTAAAAAATATGTTGGATTGCAGTATGCTTTCCAATTGTATGATGGAAAAATTGAAATTACTTCCATTAATTTTTTGTGAAAAAAATTCTATCAGGTAAATCAGGCCACAAGATTTAAAGAAAAAAAAAAAAACAAAACAGGGATGAAAAATTAGGTCATGACACAGTAGCTACAAATTGTAGAAGAAAAACATCCTGATTGCTCAGTCCAAGTTTGAGCTTTAAATCTTTTACTAGCTTCTTAGCTTGCCTGTCATGTGCTGAGTCCTGGCAGGTGGCTCACCGCAGGGACTAATCTGGGAACATTCAGTTGCACAGAGAGCTACTAATCCCTGGAGGTTAATGGTGCAGGCTGAACTGATTGTCTGGCATTACTCACAGCCCTAGGGAACAATGGTTGGGATTCAGGACCAACTCAACAGAATGGAGATGGGGTTGGAGGTATTTTCACCAGCCTCCAGCCTCAGAAACTATCCAAAAAGAACTAATGGGCCTTGCCAAAATTTAGAATGGGTTTCTGCACTTGTTCTTAAATCATGGAAAACAGCTTTACTTGGCATCATCTTTCTACTCTTCCAATTATCATATTATGTAAAAAGCAGGATACAGAGGTATGGGAGAAATAAGGACTCTTCTAGAGAAATGGTACTGTAAACATTTCTCCCAAAGTAGCTCTAAGGACAGTAAACATGATCTAAGCCATCTTAGTAGCTTCCTTGTTCCTTCTGCTCTTTGGGGAAATAGATTACGCCATCAACCATGGATGAAATTTATTTGAAGCCTCAAATTTTTCATGAAATTTTAGGAGCATTTTGCACTATAATTTTTCTATATGTGCTTTAATATAAAGTTTTCAATTACTTACTATTTAATTACTCATCTTACTCTCCCTCCAAAGTATCAGATAAAATTGTTACTTCGGGAAGATATGCTGCATAGAAATGGCATCATGCATCCAACACACAACCAGGTACCCTTAGATATACATATAATCCAGTCAGAGAAGATCTCTAGGTGAATAAAGTATATCAGTCCCAGGAAATATGCTTCTTTATGCTCTGTAAGGATAGTCTTATGCCTAATCATTAATGAAGGTGCACAAGAAATATTTTTCAATTTTCTTACTGATTAAATTTTGCTTCTTGATTTTTAAGCTGTAAAGTACTACTCACAGATCTCAATTTTTCGTTTAAAAAGAAACAAATGAAACCCTAGAAAATAACTGCAGTTATAGTACAGAGGTATTTGCTTTATTTTATTTTTTCTAAATGCTTTTGTCATTAAATGACCACTCAACTTGGAAGCTGCCTGTAAACTCAGAAGTGACTGGAATATTTTCTGGAAGTCATTAAAATTGCTTTTGTTAGGCAGATATCTCTTTTTTTTTTGGTGAGAACATTTATGTTCTACTCTCAGAAAATTTTAATTATATAATATGCTATTTTCAACTATAGTCACCATGGTATACATTAGGTCCTTAGAACTTATTCATCATATAACTGAAAGTTTGTACCCGTTAATCAACCTCTCCTCACTTCTCCCCCACTTCCATGTCGCAGCCCCTGGCAACTACTTTTCTATTCTCTGTTTCTATGAGTTTGACTGTTTTTCATTTTTTCTTTTTCTTTTTTACATTACACAGTAAGTGAAACCATGCAGTATTATCTTTCTTTATCTGACTTATTTCACTTAGCATAATGTCCTCCGGGTTCCTTCATATTGTCACATGACAAGATTTCCTTCTTTTAAGGTGACTAGTATTCCATTGTGTGGGCTTGAAGTTTTGCTATATGTGTCACATTTTCTTTTTCCATTTGTCGGCCGATGGACACTTAGATTGTTTCTATATTTTGGCTATTGCAAGTAATGTTGCAGTGATAACGGAACTACAGCTATTTCTTTGAGATAATGGTTTTGTTTCCTTTGGAAATACACCCAAATGTAGGGTTGCTGGATCATATGACAGTATGATTTTTAAGTTCTTGAAGAACTACATTATTTAACCTCATTATTTTTATAATGGTTGTACCAGTAGTGTACAAGAGCTCTCTTTCCTCCTCATCCTTGACAGCATGTGTCATCTTTTGTCTTTTCATAATAGACTTCCTAGCAGGTATGAGGTGGTGTCTCATTGTTACTTTAATTTGTGCTTCCTTGACGATTAGTAATGTTGAACACCTTTGCATGTATTTGTTGGCCATTTACTACATCTTCTTTAGAAAAATGTCTCTCTTGGTCCTTTACCCATTTTGAAATGGGTTGTGTTATTAATTTGCATGAGTTTTTTGTATATTTTTAATGTTAACACTTTATTGAATACATGGTTTGCAAATTTTTTACTCTATTGGGTCGGTTGCCTTTTCATTTTGTTGATGGCTTCCTTTGCTCAGCTGAAACTTTTCAGTTTGATGTAGTCCCATTTGTTTATTTTGCTTTTGTTTAGGTTGCTGTTTTTTAAATCTACACAACATTTTTTTTTTTTTCTGGTCTTCAGAGAGCTTGAATACACACACACATACACACACACACAGTGTTTTTTATATATATATATATATATATATATGTAGGACATTTTATTGTTGAATAAAGTAAACTGTATAAAGCCAAAGGTAGATTTAAATTTAATAATTCCTTAGTCGGTATTTTGGGGAAAAGTCACTTAACAGATTTGATTCTTGTATTTTCCAACATTGATTTAATATAAAAAATTTAGTTAAAGTCCAACTTGAAGAAAGTTGGCAAGGGTCTAGTCCTCTAGTTGTTTAAATTACTTAAATGCTAATTTCTCTTCTAATGTATGAATTGGCTGCTCAATTATGCTGATGTGTAGGTTTCTCAGGGAGGCTTGTAGGAAGATATTCTACAGGTCTTTATACTTTCTCAATACAAAATTCTAGACATGGCATAAATTCAGGCTGCTATGCCTCAGCACAGAGGAAGAATACTAGTGCGAGCACTTAGAAATATTGAAATGATCTCTTTCCCCTCTTCATCGTATATACTTTTGTTAGCACTGTCTCTTAGAAATCAAGTCGTTAAAAGGAAACTATCCAGACAGTATTAAAAAGAAAAGGAGAAGAAAGAAAGGCTAAAGAAAATACATGTCCAAAGAATGATGAGAAAAAGAAGCAGGTCACCTGAGAAAATTAGTGAGAAGAGTGATGGGAAAGGAAGAGAGAAACACAAAGGATTTCATGGGGGCTGGGAGTTAAGGTAGGCATAGTGAAATTAAACAGGTAGAAGACTGTGTAGAAGACTGTGCCAAATCAATATAGAAATTAATTTTCTTTTGAAGAAGAATATTCACTGCCATTTTTTGGGAAAAGAGCATCACTCAGCATTTTTCAGGCTCAATAAAATTTCCAAGCTAATGCAGCTATCAAAACCACAAGGCAGGACTAAGGGAGAGTCTAGATTAGAATTTGTTTTTGTTTCAGCTGTTTCTATGAGATGTGAGATGAGAGCCTCTCTTCTTTTGGACACCATGCACACTAGCAATATGTATTATTATCTTAACTTTTATGGAAGCAATTTCAAAATCCATGAAACTAAAAGACTGAAAAATGTTAAGGCATACAATAAATATTTGGGAGAGATATTTTGAACTTGATAAAGTGCTAACATTATCTATTTTTTCCCTTGATGGCTCATTTATCTGTGAAGCTCGTGAAAGACAAACTATTCACAGAGAATTCCATCCATTTGGACCACTCAGGCTCTGTAGAGAGACAGCATAAACATTAAAACAAAAACACAATAAAAACTAATAATCAAATCTAAAATTTCATTGACCTTCCATCCTAGGTTTCATCTAGAAACTTTTCCTCTATTTCTGTTGTTTGCTAAAGGTCTGAAAGTTCTCAGATGTTTTGACTCATATTGATACTTGGCGTTTTTAATTCCTTTGTCGAAACTGAAATTTTCTCCTATTTCTTATTTACAGAATAAAAGAGATGGTTTTTATGACTTGAACTTGTCTTCATATATTAGTCAGGACCTTTTGGATGTCAATAACAGAAAGTAGCCTTAGCCATCTTAAACTAAAAAGGAAAATTTACTGTGTGAGGATACAGCGGTGACTCATATAACCAAAAAGAGAAATGCATGTGGATCTCAATAGATAATGAGAACCAGGGAGAGAAAAAGTATAAGAAACCTCTCTTTGTCTATTTTTTTCTAGTTTTTTGTGCATTTTTTATTCTCTCTATTTAAAAATGTACTTTCTATTTGTACACCAAGTTCATAGCAGCATTATTCACAATAGCCAGAAGAAACCTGTGTTTATTGGCAGATAAAAGGATAAACAAAATGTGGTATAATATCAGTATATACAAACAATGGAATATTATTCAGCCTTAAAATGGAAGGGGATTCTGACATGGTACAACATGGATGAACCTTAACAACATTATGCTAAGTGAAATAAGCCAGTCAAAAATAAAGACTGAATGCTCCCACTTATATAGGTTACCTAGAAGAGTCAAATTCATAGAGGCAGAAAGTAAAATGGTATTGCCAGGGTTGGTGGACGGGGAGGATAGGGAGTTGCTGTTTAATGGGTATGAAGTTTCCATTTTGCAACATGAAAAGAGTTCTGGAGCTTGGCTCCATAACAATGTGAATGTACTTAACACTGCTGAATTGTACACTTATTTTTGTATTCTGTGAATTTTGTCACAATTAAAAAAAAGAAATAAATGATTGTAGATAATTAAATTTGTCTGGTAACAAATCTGTGCATGGATTTATTAAACCAGAAAATGTTGCTAAGTTATGGGCACATATCACATAAATTGGATGAAAATTGGCCTATGGTGGGTAACAATAAATGTCAAACTGTTCACCATTGATTTTTGGTGAAAGAATACAGCTTAATAAGGAATTTAATATCTTTCTGTGGTTAAAAAAAAAAAAATTAAAACCCTGGCTTTCTCTGGTTTACTGGTTGACAAAATGGAAAATGCCTTCTTCTCCTTAGCATCTGACTTTATAGTACATATTTTAGCCATTTAAAAAGACTACAATAGTCTTTAAAATTCTAGAAATCTGATTCAGTTTTTTCAAGAGCTTACTCATGGCCCAAAAGGTATGATCATGAAGGATATTTCATCTAACATAGGTATGTCTGCTAGTTGGCTCACCCTGTGGGGAAAGTGTAAGAATGTCAGCCCCACAGGAAGCTGGGAACATAGCTTGGAGTCAAACACACTTGCTCCTTGGAAGAAAAGCTGTGACCAACCAAGATGGCATATTAAAAAGCAGAGAAGTTACTTTGCCAACAAAGGTCCTTGTAGTCAAAGCTATGGTTTTTCCAGTAGTCATGTATGGATGCAAGAGTTGGGCTATACAGAAAGATGAGTGTGGCAGAATTGATGCTTTTGAACAGTGGTGTTGGAGAACTCTTGAGAGTCCCTTGGACTGCACGGAGATCAAACCAATCAATTCTAAAGGAAATAAGCCCTGAATATTCATTGGAAGGACTGATGTTAAAGTTGAAACTCCAATACTTGGGCTACCTGATGTGAAGAACTGACTCATTGGAAAAGACACTGATGTTGGGAAAGATGGAAGCAGGAGGAGATGGGCACGATGGAGGATGAGATGGTTGGATGGCATCACTGACTCAATGGACATGAGTTTGAGCAAGCTCCGGGAGTTGGTGATTGTCAGGGAAGCCTGGCGTGCTGCAGTCCAGTTCAGTTCAGTTCAGTTCAGTCGCTCAGTCGTGTCCAACTCTTTGAGACCCCATGAATCGCAGCACACCAGGCCTCCCTGTCCATCACCAACTCCCAGAGTTCACCCAGACTCACGTCCATCGAGTCAGTGATGCCATCCAGCCATCTCATCCTCTGTCGTCCCCTTCTCCTCCTGCCCCCAATCCCTCCCAGCATCAGACTCTTTTCCAATGAGTCAGCTCTTCGCACGAGGTGGCAAAAGTACTGCAGTTTCAGCTTTAGCATCATTCCTTCCAAAGAAATCCCAGGGCTGATCTCCTTCAGAATGGACTGGTTGGATCTCCTTGCAGTCCAAGGGACTCTCAAGAGTCTTCTCCAACACCACAGTTCAAAAGCATCAATTCTTCGGCACTCAGCCTTCTTCATAGTCCAACTCTCACATCCATACATGACCACTGGAAAAACCACAGCCTTGAGTAGACGAACCTTTGTTGGCAAAGGAATGTCTCTGCTTTTGAATATGCTATCTAGGTTGGTCATAATTTGTTGGGGGCCAGAGTGAGGTACTCCACCTGTGACAAAGGTCATGAGGAAGGAGGCTCGACATATGCAAAGGCGGGATCGAGCCTCAGGAGTCCCCCTGGAAATCCTCGAGCATCTACCCCCATAACCAGAGCCTGCCTACTTTACTACTCTGTGCTCTCACCTACACCTCTGACTTTACAGGGGGCTGTCTCCCACCACCTCTTTCGGAGAAGGAGTTAACTTAGAGCTCCAGTTAATAATAATTCCTGGGCGTGATAAGAGTGTTTCAACCTACAAACTCCTCTAAAGGTTCTCTGGCCTGCCTGACAGGCTTGTCCGGCCACATGTGATTACTCACAGCCTCCCAACCATGAGAGGCACGAGATGCTTTAAACCTTCTAAAAACAGGTTCCTTAGAAAAGTTAGAAAACTATTAGTATAAGTATAATGGGCTGATTAGAAATTGTATTGGTGAAGGGTTTTTCATTTGTTGAGCCAATGTTTGTTGCTAAGACTCCACATCCCCTGACCTTACACACATTAATGAATATATAGAAGAAATAAGTATTAACCTTTGATATTAATCATGTTAGACCTTAGGCTAAGTAAATTCTTTCCTAAAACTCAGTACACCCTCACCCTATAGGAATGTAACTTTATTTGGGTGGCGTCTGTTTTAAGAATAATCACCCTTGGAGAAAAAAGTGTTCTGGTTGACTGACTACTGTCACAAGGAGAGGGTCGTAAATTGTCAGCAGGCCCCCTGGCCAGAAGATGATGTAACACCCCTAAGACCTCTGTATACATTTGTGTGAAGCACCTGACTTTAATAAAAGTCAGGACTGCTGTCCCCACGTGACTTTTGTATAACATCTCAGTGTATAAAAACAGACTCTGGAAAATAAAGAATTGGGATCAGTTCCTCGAAAGACTGGTCTCCCCATGTCTCTCTCTCTCTCACTCTGGCTGAGTCTCCATCGGAGCGCAGAACCTGCCATGCTTACTTATTATGCCTGGGCTTCTAAGATCCGACCGGGGAGGCCTCAGTGTCTCCTCTCCTTCGGGAGAATGGAAGGACGCCTGCAGCCTACGTAAGTGGTGCAAACTTCTTGTCTTGAAGTTTTATTGGTCTCCCGCGTAAACCAAGCTACTCAGCCTCTTTTCTCCACTGAATTTTCCTACTGAGCCATCCTCATTCTATTACTCTTTATATCTTTGATGAATATTTAAATAGTCGCCTAAGCCGTCTCCCCTTCAAATACCCTGGATCAGCCGGGGCTGGACCCCGGCAATAATTTCCTTCCAAGGAGTAAGCATCTTTTAATTTCATGGCTGCAGTCACCATCTGCAGTGATTTTGGAGCCCAGACAAATAAAGTCTGACACTGTTTCCACTGTTTCCCCATCTATTTCCCATGAAGTGATGGGACCAGATGCCATGATCTTTGTTTTCTGAATGTTGAGTTTTAAGCCAACTTTTTCACTCTCCACTTTCACTTTCATCAAGAGGCTTTTGAGTTCCTCTTCACTTTCTGCCATAAGGGTGGTGTCATCTGATTATCTGAGGTGATTGATATTTCTCCCAGCAATCTTGATTCCAGCTTGTGTTTCTTCCAGTCCAGTGTTTTTCATGATGTTCTCTGCATATAAGTTAAATAAGCAGGGTGACAATATACAGCTTTGACGTACTCCTTTTCCTATTTGGAACCAGTTTGTTGTTCCATGTCCAGTTCTAACTGTTGCTTCCTGACCTGCATACAGATTTCTCAAGAGGCAGGTCAGGTGGTCTGGTATTCCCATCTCTTTGAGAATTTTCCACAGTTTATTGTGATCCACACAGTCAAAGGCTTTGGCATAGTCAATAAAGCAGAAATAGATGTTTTTCTGGAACTCTCTTGCTTTTTCCATGATCCAGTGGATGTTGGCAATTTGATCTCTGGTTCCTCTGCCTCTTGTAAAACCAGCTTGAACATCAGGAAGTTCATGGTTCACATATTGCTGAAGCCTGGCTTGGAGAATTTTGAGCATTACTTTACTAGCGTGTGAGATGAGTGCAATTGTGCGGTAGTTTGAGCATTCTTTGGCATTGCCTTTCTTTGGGATTGGAATGAAAACTGACCTTTTTCAGTCCTGTGGCCACTGCTGAGTTTTCCAGATTTGCTGGCATATTGAGTGCAGCACTTTCACAGCATCAACTTTCAGGACTTGAAATGGCTCAACTGGAATTCCATCACCTCCACTAGCTTTGTTCATAGTGATGCTTTCTAAGGCCCACTTGACTTCACATTCCAAGAAGTCTGGCTCTACGTCAGTGATCACACCCTTGTGATTATCTGGGTCATGAAGATCTTTTTTGTACAGTTCTTCTGTGTATTCTTGCCACCTCCTCTTAATATCTTCTGCTTCTGTTAGGTCTATACCATTTCTGTCCTTTATCGAGCCCATCTTTGCATGAAATGTTCCCTTGGTATCTCTAATTTTCTTGAAGCGATCTCTAGTCTTTCCCATTCTGTTGTTTTCCTCTATTTGTTTGCATTGATCACTGAGGAAGGCTTTCTTATCTCTTCTTGCTCTTCTTTGGAACTCTGCATTCAGATGCTTATATCTTTCCTTTTCTCCTTTGCTTTTCGCTTCTCTTCTTTTCTCAGCTATTTGTAAGGCCTCCCCAGACAGCCATTTTGCTTTTTTGCATTTCTTTTCCATGGGGATGGTCTTGATCCCTGTCTCCTGTACAATGTCATGAACCTCACTCTATAGTTCATCAGGCACTCTATCTATCAGATCTAGGCCCTTAAATCTATTTCTCACTTCCACTGTATAATCATAAAGGATTTGCTTTAGGTCATACCTGAATGGTCTAGTGGTTTTCCCTTCTTTCTTCAATTTCAGTCTGAATTTGGCAATAAGGAGTTCATGATCTGAGCCACAGTCAGCTCCTGGTCTTGTTTTTGTTGACTATATAGAGCTTCTCCATCTTTGGCTGCAAAGAATATAATCAATCTGATTTTGGTATTGACCATCTGGTGATGTCCATGTGTAGAGTCTTCTCTTGTGTTGTTGGAAGAGGGTGTTTGTTATGACCAGTGCATTTTCTTGGCAAAACTCTATTAGCCTTTGCCCTGCTTCATTCCGTATTCCAAGGCCAAATTTGCCTGTTACTCTAGGTGTTTCTTGACTTCCTACTTTTGCATTCCAGTCCCCTATAATGAAAAGGACATCTTTTGGGGGTGTTAGTTCTAAAAGGTCTTGTAGGTCTTCATAGAACCGTTCAACTTCAATTTCTTCAGCATTACTGGTTGGGGCATAGACTTGGATCACCGTGATATTGAATGGTTTGCCTTGGGAACGAACAGAGATCACTCTGTCGTTTTTGAGATTGCATCCAAGTACTTCATTTCGGACTCTTTTGTTGACCATCATGGCTACTCCATTTCTTCTGAGGGATTCCTGCCCGCAGTAGTAGATATAATGGTTATCTGAGTTAAATTCACCCATTCCAGTCCATTTTAGTTTGCTGATTGCTAGAATGTCGACATTCACTCTTGCCATCTCTTGTTTGACCACTTCCAATTTGCCTTGATTCATGGACCTGACCTTCCAGGTTCTTATGCAATATTGCTCTTTACAGCATTGGACCTTGCTTCTATCACCAGTCATATCCACGGCTGGGTATTCTTTTTGCTTTGGCTCCATCCCTTCATCTTTATGGAGTTATTTCTCCACTGATCTCCAGTAGCATATTGGCCACCTACTGACCTGGGGAGTTCCTCCATGGGGTCTCAAAGAGTCAGACACGACTGAGTGACTGAACTGAACTGAACCCTAGATCCTTGTTTGATTACAGGAGTCAGAGGGAACTAAGGGAACCCCTGAGACAACAGTCTCACGTACAGAGAGGATGACTACTAGCAATAACCAGGAGAAGAAGTCTTGCTGAGCATCTTAACCCATTTTAGTTCCTCAAAAAGGAAAAGGAGTTAGGATACAAAAGGATGAAAGCAGAAAGCTGAGAACTAGCTCTCAGTAGATGTAAATTAAGGCAGAAGTGAGGGATCAGAATCCCAAGATCAGAAAGATGCAGGGAAATCAGAACAGGAAAGAAAAGCTATGAATCAGAGGAGAAGAATTTGTGGCACTGGGGAGAGACTGTGTCAGAAAGTCCAGATCGAATTCTGTCTTGTTGAAAGTAGCACCTGTGCTGGCCCTAGCCGCACTTAAAGTGTCTTGCTGTATATCACTACTTCTATTTGCTTGCAGTCTATTTGGTTGAAAACAATTTGCCTAAAACAAAACTGGTAAAAATAATTAATATGACTCTTCTTTTGTAATTTTTTGTTTATGTGTTATTAATGTTGAAGCATTGGAGAAGGTGTTTAGAATAACAATGCTTTATTTTTTCATTTTTCAGAATTTTAGTGGTTTTTCTCCAGTTCTTTGAACTTTTATTTTCAATTTATGATAGACTTTCATCCCGTCACACTTGCTTGTCTTATTTAGCAATACTTTTATGGTTTTGTACAAACTCACCAGAAACAAGCTAACATTTGTTTTAATTAGTCTTATGATTAGTGTATATTCTAAGGAATCTGCAGAATTAAAGACATGATGTGATAAAAGGTGGTTGTGAAGAATGAAGTCATTGGAAATTGTTGAAGTTTGTTAATCACTACGATTACTTAGAACATTCTGCATTTTTCATTTCTATCTTCAAGTCTTTCCATTATCAAAATAATGTAAGGATTCGCTGAGTCAGAAAATCTGGCATAAAGTTTTCACCTTCCCTTTCTTTAGTGAAAATATCAGTGGTTCGTTCATCTGCTCTCAGGAATTTTTCCATACATTGTTAGGTTGACAAATTTACACCTAAGCTTAATGTGAGAAGCCACATTATGACCGTATGTTTTTCGTTATAGCTTCAATTCTGACAGTAACACTGAATAGTAAAAATACGTCTCTGTAAAATTCGCTGAAACGTACAAGAAATGTTCAACCGAAATAGAACACAAAATAGGGTTAAGCAAATGAAGTTAACATCACTGGTTAAAAATGAATCTAACCATTTTAATGAGCAAAATTACACAGCTAGTAAAATTTTTATTAAAAGTATGACTAAAAGTTGTGAAAATTACACCAAGATTCAAAAAATTACAAAATAATGTTAACTGGTGATTGAAAACATTGATTTTAGAATAATTACCTTTTGGACAAATAGCAGAACAGATGCAATTGCCTGTATATAAATTAAGAATGAGAAAAAAAAGAAAAACTTCGTCCATCTCCAAAAAAATTCTGAAAAAAATGACAAAAAAGCTTAATGGCTCATGAAATCTCACAAATCTTCTTCAATTGCATTGAAATTACTAAGATGAAAAATCTATATCAGATGATATTTTTGACCAATTTATCCTTTCCAACAATTTGACTTCAAGAAAATTGTTTTAGGTCAATTTATTTTTGACAATACACTTTAAATTCTTGGTTTTTCTCAGCAATCCATTTCCCTCTGGCATTCTTTCTTGTTAAAAGCCATTGATTCAATAGGAAGACTTTCCCATTAGTTGCTGGAATAAAATAGGGGAGAAAATTCTTACAAGAATTCATCAACAGTTAACAGTTGGGAGACACTTAAAATCATTCAGTCCAAGCCCGTCCCTTTTCAGCTGAGAAAAGAGAAGTCTGGACATTTGTGATTTCCTGACAAAAGTCACTGTAAACCAAATAAAAAAGTGGAACTGGAGATTTTTATTTATTTATTTATTTTTAATTTTATTTTATTTTTAAACTTTACATAATTGTATTAGTTTTGCCAAATATCAAAATGAATCCACCACAGGTATACATGTGTTCCCCATCCTGAACCCTCCTCCCTCCTCCCTCCCCAATTTGTTAATTTCTACTATACAGTAAAGTGATTCAGTTTTATATATATATATATATATATATTTATATATATATATATATACATTTTTTCATACTCTTTTTTTTTCCAAACTTTAACCTTTTTATTTTGTATGATGTATAGTTATTAACAATGATGTGGTAGTTTCAGGTGAACAGCAAAGGGACTCAGCCATACATATACATGTATCCATTATCTCCAAAACCTCCCTCCCATCTAGGCCGGCAAATAACATTGAGTACAATTCCATGTACTGTACAATAGATTCTTGTTGGCTACTCATTTTGAATATAACAATGTATACATGACCTTCTCAAATTTATCACAGAATATTAAATATAGTTCCCTGTGATATACAGTAGGACTTTATCCTTTCAATATATAATAGCTTGCATTTGCAAACCCCAAATTCCCATTCTGTCCCTCTTCCATGCCCCTTGCCCTTGATAACCATGAATTTGTTCTCTATGTCTACGAGTATTTCTTAGATAAGTACATTTTTTAGATTACATGTATGATACCATGATATTTGTCTTTCTCTTTCTGACTTACTTCTTTCAGTACGACAATTCTAGGTCTAAGCATGTTGCTGCAAATGACATTATTTCATTCTTTTTATGGCCAAGTAGTATTCCATTGTATATATGTATCACATTTTCTTTATCCATGCGTGTGTCGATGGACATTTGGGTTGTTTCCGTGTCTTGGTTATTGTGAATAATGCTGTTGTGAATATAGGGTTGCATATATCTTTTTAAATTATAATTTTGTCTAGATATATGCTCAGGAGTGGAATTGCTGGATCATATAACAACTCTAGTTTTAGTTTCTTGAGGAACCTCTGTACTGTTGGTCTTCATTGAAGCTGCACCAGTTTACATTCCCATCAACAGTGTAGGATGGTTCCTGTTTCTCCACACCCTCTCAACCCTCTTTGCTAGTTGTAGACTTTTAAATGATGGCTATTTTGACCAGTATGATAGAAAAAGATATTTCATGCAAATGGAAATAACAAGAAAGTGGGGATCCCAATACTCATATTAGACAAAATATGGCCTTTAAAACAAAGGCCGTAAGGAAAAAACTGGAGATTAGACCTCATCTTCTATAATTTTAAATACTGAATGAGAATCACTCCATTCTTTGGCTTAAGTTTTAAAATCTGATTTATAAAAACATGATTTTAACATTGTTGCTCCATGCTAAGAAGGTGGATAATGTGCTATTCTATTTGGTTTCTTTTGGGCATTAGGATAGTAATAAAATTGAAAACTTATGCAGCTCTGACAACCAGCCCAGCACTGTGTTGAACTCATTTAATCCTCACAGTGTAGGAGACACTGCCATCCCCAAAGTGAGAGTAAATACCCTCCCACTAGATAGTCCTTCCCTGTAACCATACCCCTTGTAACACGACATTGCAGATTCTTCCATTAAGAGTGAGGTCTTTTTTGAGCTGAGCTTGTGATTTGTTTTGGCTAATAGGATGCAACGAGAGTGATGTCACGGCAGTTCTGAGTCCAGGACACAAAGGCTTGCACTTTTTTGTGCTTTTGTGCTTAGAAACCTGTCACCACCATATGCCTGAGCCTGAGAGCCTACTTGAGGGGAGAGTGTGTGCACGTCTGCTCAGTCGTGTCTGACTCTTTGTGACCCCATGGACTGTAGCCCACCAACATCTTCTGTCCATGGAATTTTCCAGGCAAGAATACTGGAGTGGGTTGCCATTTCCTACTCCAGGGGATCTTCCTGATCCAGGGATCAAACCCACATCTCTTGAGTCTCCTGCATTGGCAGATGGATTCTTTACTACTGTGCCACCTGGGAAGCCCTTTAGGGGAGAGACCACATCTAAAATATGTGAGAGAATCAAAACAAGATTGCGGGCTGTATAGTTTACGGTTATGAAGCTACATAGCACACTGGTTCAAGAGCATGAATGCCAGAGTCACAAAAAAGGCCACTTGAAATCAAAAGAAATACTGGATTTGAGACCATAAAAGCCCATCCAATTGAATCATATTGATCTCAGGTGGCCTCGGCCTACACAGTTTGGAGTGGGGCTTCAGTTTCCAGCGAGAGGCTGAGGTTGCATCATGGCGGTAACAGCACTGAATCCTAGCCACTAGACCCCTGGTCAGTGATAAGATCCTGGCTCTTCAGCTTTGCAGATACAGAATTCTCCCAAAGACAGAAAGTAGTGAAACAAGTAAAGTGTTTATTAGGTGGAGAAAGAGTACAACACATGTGGATAGGCACGTGGGTGGGCTCAGAGACAGAGTCGCATCCTTGTGGCAGTTTAAATTGCTTATATGGGGCATTTCTTCCGGGTTTCTTTTGGCCAAGCATTTTGATTTGCCTGGTTCAAAGTCTGTAATTGTTATATCTCAGGATCCTCCTGTATGTGCACCCACACCTCCTGGTCAAGATGGATTCTACTGAAGAAGCCTATGAGAACTTAGCATCACTTCTCTTTTGACCTCCAAGGAGTCTTCCTGTGAATGTGTAGTTGGGGAGGCCTCCTGACTTTGAGAATGAGAAATATGTGGTCTCTTCAGTCTGGGCAGGACCCAGGTTCTTTCCTCCGTTGTCCTGCTATTTTTGTCTTGGGGTATCCATCCTGTGGCAGGGGAAAGGGAGCATCTACCCCCTGCCTCAATATAACTGAAGCAAGAATAAATGCTCTTTGTTTTAAACTGAAGAGTTTGAGGTTTGTTATATGACATAATGATAACTAAATTAAGTTATACACTCACTTTTATAAATAAGGGACTGAGGTATTGAGTGGTGTAATAACTGGCTCACAGTTCCAAAAATATATGTAGCAGATATGGGATTTGAACCTAGGCACTGTGACTTTACCATCTGAGCCACCAGGGAAGCCCCAGGTGGCAGTAGTGGTAAAGAAGCTGCCTGCCAATGCTGGAGACATAAGAGACGCAGATTTGATCCCTGGGCCAGAAAGATCCCCTGGAGAAGGGCGTGGTAACCCACTCCAGTATTTTTGCCTGGAGAATCCCCATGGACAGAGAAGCCCGGTGGGCTACAGTTCACAGGTTCGCAAAGAGTTGACACGACTGAAGTGACTTAGCATTCACACTGCAACTATATCCTCCATGCTCTTATGTCATTATTCCATTAAAAATTGCCAAGTGTGAAGCACATGACTTCATAAAGATGAACAGCCAACAATTTGCCATCCTCCATCCATCCCAATAGTCTTGAATGGTTTATAGTAACAAAATGAAATAAAAAGTTCCCATCTCTTCCCACTTTCAGATTTAAGTCTGTGATCCATCTTTTCATTTATTGCCTCACCTCATCTCCATTCCACTTAACTGAATACTTTTCTCAACCATGGTTCAGAGTTTGTCTAAAATCCTTTGCCTCTACCCATTTTAGGTTCTCTGACTGGGGTCTTCTGAATTAGATTGACAATAAAACAGATCAACAGGAGAAAAAGAAACAGATGTTTATTAACATGTACATTGCTCATACATGTGACAGCACATAGAGTATCTCAAAGAAGTGATTAGAAAACTTTACAAAATTATGTCCTGCTTTTAGGCAAGTAGGAGGAGGGCAAAGAGCTTTTCTTGCCCCCTTTGAAATTACCTTCAGCTCAAACTAATCCTTAGTCCAAAACTGTGTATTTTGGGATGGCATATTCTGCTACCCTTCACCATTTATGTTGTTGGCTGCCGTGGTAAGCGTCTATTCCATCTGTGTCTCAAGCAAGAGGAGACCCTCTATGAGCACAACAACAAATAATCTACTACTGATAGTTTAGAATCACATTTTCTAATGATTCTACCTGCTCAGAAAAGCTTTCATCATGTGATAGGTGAGGGAGAAAAAGATGCTTATTTTGTGTTTGGACCATAACTTCTTAAGCCATGTCACTCCGTCAGTATTTCACCATTTGTCCCATTTCTCTAAATCACTTTGGTTATCAGCTGATTTTCTTTTCTCAATATTGTATCCTCACTTCACCAATAATCTCCACTAAGATCTTGGGTCAAATTATTTTTATTTGACTGAAATCCACCAGCTTGGCTTAAGCAGAAAGAGGGAATTCACAATACTTATGGAGTATCTCGTGGTGTCCAAGTCAGGGACACAGCTGGGACTTCAGCGGTTCTGAGTCTCTTTCTAGTCTGTGTTTTCTATCTATAGACAGACTTTTACTAAGACATAGAGCTGAGTGTTCCTAGTTATATAATAAAGGCCTGTCACTTTGACTGACTTTCTTTTTCTCACTCAGTTTGGTTCAAGGGCCAATCATCTCTGAGGAAATCAAGTAGAGTCAAAAGATGAAATAGAGAAAAAGGTCACTGATTGTCCCCAATACCATCCTGTGCCATTTCTGGCCTGGTCAATCTTGGCTGCAAGGAGAGGGTTACTGGGGTAAAATGGCCAAAGGAGAAAACTGATGTTACCATGTAGATGTGAGAGCCCTTTGGGCTACTCAGAGAGATCATGAGAATCCAGGTGGGACAGCTTAGTAGCTGTATACTATTCTGTCTTTCCTGCATACAATCTTAGCCATTTCCCTGACTATGTCAGGAAAAGCTGAGTAATGTAGAGAAAAACGAACAAAACAAAACAGTTTTAGGGCTTTGATGGTCTCTGCTTGAATTTCAGCTTGTTCATCTGTGTAATAACTGACAAACTCGCTAACATCCTTGAAACCAAGCTATATCTATAAAACGAGATTCATAAACTCTGGATAAGGCATACCCAGGCTTACCTTGTTGTTGTTCAGTTGAACAGTCATGTCCGACTCTTCGCAACTTCATGGACTGCAGCACTCCAGGCCTCCCTGTTCCCCACCATCTCTCAGAGTTTGCCCAAGTTCATGCCCATTGCATTGATGATGCCATCAGCCATCTCACCCTCAAATGCCCCCTTTTTCTCTTGCCCTCAATCTTTCCCAGCATCAGTGACTTTCCCAATGAGTCAGCTGTATGCATCAAGTGACCAAAATACTGGATCTTCAGCTTCAGCATCAATCCTTCCAAAGGTACATCCAACTGAACTGCTGCTGCTGCTGCTAAGTCGCTTCAGTCGTGTTCAACTCTGTGCGACCCCATAGACGGCAGCCACCAGGCTCCCCCATCCCTGGGATTCTCCAGGCAAGAACACTGGAGTGGGTTGCCATTTCCTTCTCCAATGCATGAAAGTGAAAATTGAAAGTGAAGTTGTTCAGTCGTGTCCAACTCCTAGCAACCCCATGGACTGCAGCCCACCAGGCTCCTCCGTCCATGGGATTTTCCAGGCAAGAGTACTGGAGCAGGGTGCCATTGCCTTCCCCATCCAGCTGAACACAGAGTTCCAAAGAATAGCAAGGAGAGACAAAAAAGCCTTCTTCAATGAACAGTGCATAAAAATTGAGGAAAACAACAAACAAGTCTTTTCCCCTTCCCAGAAGGGGAAAGACTAGCGATCTCTTCAGGAAAACTGGAAGTATCAAGGGAATATTTCATCCAAAAATGGGCACACTAAAGGACAGAAACAGTAGAGATCTAGTAGACACTGAAGAGATCTAGAAGAGATGGAAAGAATGCATGGAAGAACTTTACAAAAAAGTAAATTAGCCAGATAACTACAACGGTGTGGTCAGTCACCCAGAGCCAGACCTTCTGGAGTGTGACATCAACTGGGCCTTAGGAAGCAATGCTTGTTAATAAGGCTTACCTTACATATCTAAATTCCCTTTCTCTATTCCTCCTAGATCTATGTACTCTCTGTGGGAAACAGGAGAAAACCTTGGATGAGAATGGAGAGTCCATATTTTGCTCTGTAGCATGAGTGGCTTGCTGTTGTTGTTCAGTCCCTAAATCGTGTCTGACTCTTTGTAACCTCATGAACTGCAGAATGCCAGGCCTCTCCTGGAGTTTGCTCAAACTCATGTCCATTGAGCTGATGATGTCATCCAGCCATCTTAGCCTCTGTTGCCCTCTTCTCCTTTCCCAGCATTGGGGTCTTTTCCAATGAGTTGGCTCTTGTATGTATGGCTTGTAGTTTAATTTCCTTTTTTTTTTTTTTAAATAAACTGAAGTTTCTCTGCCCATGCTGATAATCTCTCATTTACAGTTCTGTATTTGCTCTTGTGGATCTTCCCACATTAACTATACCAACATTACTTTGGACCAACTTACTCTGCTCTCTTTTGAGATTCCATATGTATTCCATGGGCTTCCCAGATGGTTCAGTGGTAAAGAATCTGCCTGCCAATGCAGGGGACTCAGGTTCAATCCTTGGGTCAGGAAGATCCCCTGGAGAAGGAAATGGCAACCCATTCCTGTATTCTTGCCTGGAGAATTCCATGGGCAGAGGAGCCTTGTGAAATACAGTCCATGGGGTCACAAGAGATGAGATATGACTTGGTGACTAAACAACAGCAATATCCTGTGTTACCCATACTGTCTCAAATGTATCAGATGCCTGCATTTTATCTTTCCACACTCTCAGAGGGAAGGGATACTTTTTCTTTGGTTCTCATGTCCCCTACAATGCTTGACCTGAGCTAGCACATAGTAGGCATTCATTAAACAGTTGCTGTAACACAATAACTTTGAGCAGCAACTGTCATGTGTGAATGGGATTCTCAATTTGGTTCACAAAGAAGTCACTTGTGGCAAGTCACAGAAGTAGGATTATTTTTTCATCAGAGCATAATGTTGGTTCTTTGATCGGTGGAGACTTTTTTTCCCCTGACAAAGATTTAAGCACACTGGGTGCTTTCTTTCAATTAATGCTAATGGCAGGGTTTCCAAAGAATACAGCAAATAAGAAGGATAAGAGACAAAGACAACATCCAAAGCTACTTTTATTAAAAAGTAATCTGCTGCTTATCTTAGTTCTTTTGACATCAAATATCCAAAGATGCTATCTGAATATCTCCCCCACCAGTAACTCTAAGGTTTTGAAGCCAGGGGCTCACTGAGCTTCACCCTCATCTCTGGCCCAGGACAATGTGCAGCACACACGACACACATCCCCTCTCCTTCCTCCCTCTATTCCCTCTTCTGCTGCTCTTTGCCGCTCCTCCATATTTATGAGAGGGGAAGGGTGAGCGGTGGCTATCACGGCCTTATTATCTGTTTCTACAGAGTATGCTCCTTTGTCTTTTACAATTTCTCTCTATTCCTTTCTTTATCTGCAGCCCAAATCCTATTTTTGTGTCATTCTAAGCTAAATCTGCCAAACTATGGGGCTGACTACCCTAAACTGGAAAACAGATTGCTGGCACGTGTCGATACAGCATGTGTAACTGTAAATATCTAACTCTCTGTACCTGAAACCGATAGCGAGGTGACATTTGCTGAATATGGAAGTAGCTTATTGGATGTGTGAACTTGGTCAAGTTGCTTAATCTCTTTCAGTATCAATTTTCTTGTCTATGAAATGAGAATAACAGTACATACCACATAGATTGGCTTCCAGGTGGTGCTGGTAGAAAAGAACCCGCCTGCTGATGCAGGAGAGTTAAGACATGCAGGTTCAATGCCTGAGTCAGGAAGATCCCCTGGAGGAGAGCATGACAACCCACTTCAATATTATTGCCTGGAGAATCCCATGGACAGAGGAGCCGGGAGGGGTACAGTGCATGGGGTCACACAGAGTCGGACACCACTGAAATGATTTAACATCCACACACACACCACATAGATACAATATGAAAATTAAATTGATAATTGTATAAGCATCTTATTAATGTTTATGTTACATTGCCAATGCCAAAGAAGTTTGTTTTAATAGAAATGAATAACTTTTACTTAGTTATTATTGTTGTTATTATTAATAAATATATCATTACTTAACATAATCCTGCTCTGTGAATGCTCACTGAGTTCAAGTGTAAAATCCCATGCTAAGTCCTATAGAAAATATTAAGATATATAAGATAAGGTATGAAGCTTAAAGGAGAGTAGAATCTGATGGGAATGAGATACTTATGCCAACTAACCATATTATTAGGCAGAAGGTGGTAAATGCTAGACATGAAGTACAATCCGAAATTAATTACTCATGAGCAGTTAATCATGAATGGTTGAATGTGGTAAGGCTTTACTGAAAAGGTGCTATTTGAACTCAACTGTGAAGAATAAGACAGGACAAATGAGACTGTAAGGAAGGAAGAGTACTGCAGTTTGAGTAAATAGTAGAAAACATAAAAATAAATAGCTTATGAAAGCAATATTGGATGATTATTTCCCATTCATTTAATATTTTATTGTATATTTATCTATGTATTTACTTTGATAGTTAGCCAATAACTTGTTTTGGCAATAACTTACATGCAGAGAAAGGAAAGGATTGCAGTACACTGTCCTGGATCAGCATTTTCCAGAATATGTTACTGATAGGGATTCCTGGTATTAGTAGTCCTATAGGTATTGATATTGCAAAGCATTGTTTTATCCTTTCAGATTGTGCTGCTGCTGCTGCTGCTAAGTTGCCTCAGTCGTGTCCGACTCTGTGCGACCCCAGAGATGGCAGGCCACCAGGCTTCCCCGTCCCTGGGATTCTCCAGGCAAGAACACTGGAGTGGGTTGCCATTTCCTTCTCCAGTGCATGAAAGTGAAAAGTGAAAGTGAAGTTGCTCAGTCATGCCCGACTCTTCGCGACCCCATGGACTGCAGCCTACCAGGCTCCTCTGTCCATGGATTTTCCAGGCAAGAGTACTGGAGTGGGGTGCCATCGCCTTCTCCATTTCAGATTCTACTAATATTCTAATAGTTTTCTTAATATTTGCAATCTAACTACTAACACATGTCATATACTGCAGAATTTTCTTACAGTATGGCTTCCTGCCCACCTCCCCCACCCCCCAAAAAATCTTGTATGACACAAGCTAGGCCAAGTTATGCTGCAGCAACAACCACAAAATCTGGCTTAGAACAACGAAAAATTGATTTCTCAGTCATGTGAACCATGTCCAGAACTCTGGTGAAGGGGGGACGGTGCTGTCTGTTGTTACTCTGCAACAGACAGATGGAAGTTCTGTCTAAGTCACGCTTCTGCTGTGGCCAAGGAGGGAAGGATGACTTTCATGGTTCCCCCAAGAAAGGCTGCGTGGCACTTCATTCACACTTTTTTGTCCAGAGCAAGTCATAGGACCACATCTAATTTCAAATGTGAGGAAAGAAAACTTACTATGTGCCTGAGGATGGGGAGGAAAACTTGGATATTTGTAAACAAGCCTAATGACTACCATACTTAGATTACACAATTAAAATGAGACTGCAGAATTTCTCATTCTTTAACATATTGATGTAAAATACAAATTTCCCAGAAGATGTTATAGTATGCAGACTGTCATTCTTTTCTGAATCTGGGACCATTTTTTTTTCCTTCAAAAAAAAAAAAAAATTATCATTATCATTTCGTGGAATCCAAATCAGAAATTTTTTATATACCCTAAAGGCTATTTTTAATTGACTATGTTTATGAATAGGAACTGAGAAAGGATTGGTGTTCACGGACTTGAGTAGCTGGTAATGCAGTCTGAACTTTTTCAGTATAATAGATAAAATAGATAATCTACAATTTTTGTCATTTGTGATCACCTACTAAATGCCAAATCTTGTATCATCTATTTTCATATATATTTTCCCAACTAGTGCTCAAAAGAGCAACCCCAGAAAGACAAGCAACATGACTTCCATTTTGTAGACTCTCATTTTGTAATTTTTGAGGAAATCAAAAATCAAGGAAATTGAATAACTTACATACAACCTTGTTAGTGAGTGGCATGGCTTGGGTTTATATCTGAGCTGTGTGGCCCCTGAACTCATGTCCTTTCTTCTAGGATAAGACTAGGATGTTGGCCAGAACCTCTCTGGGATGACTGTTAAGGTTCTCCAGTGAAACGGAATCAATAGGATATATATTTATGTATCTATCTAGCTGTAATGAGGACTGGCAACTCTGAAGTTTATAGGCCAGGCCTGAAGACTGTCAGGCAGGATTTCTACATTACTAAGGCAGAATTTCTTCTTTTTTTGAAAATCTTAGTTTTCTTTCTTTCTTTCTTTCTTTTTTTTTTTTTCGTGCTTCTCTTGAGGGCTTTAACTAACTGGATGAGACCCACCTATATTATGGACATTATTCTGCTTTATTTAAAGTCAGCTGGTTGTGAATGTTAATCCCATCTACAGAATACCTTTACAGTAACATCCAGACTAGCATACGACCAAATGACAGGGCATAATAGCCTAGCCAAGGTGCAACATAAAATTAACCATGACAACAAAATAAATGCTCTTAAGAAAAGTTGAAAATAAAAATAGATAAAATAGCAATCTAAATTCTTAGCTTGGTACATCTAGGATGAAAAATTCCATTTGAGAGAAAGTTATTTTTGTGTTTTTGGTCTTTGTTTCTATTCCTGCTCCTTATCATTCAAATTAATTCTATCCTCAGGACCAGTAAAGTTGTCAGGACATTCTAACCTGTCTTCCACATCCCATCTTCATCTACTTCTCAGGAATGATGCTCCTAGGACCCTGTTAATCAGGCTTTCTGTTTTGACTTTGTTTCATTCTCCCTTCATCTTCATTTTTCTGTTTTCCCAGCACTAACTCTTCCTATAACATCAGTTTAACATTTTTCTGTTTGTAAGTAGTAGCCTTCCCTGGCGGCTCACTGGTAAAGAATCTGCCTGCAATGCAGGTGATGAGGGTTCAATCCCTGGAGAAGATTCCCTGGAAAAGAAAATGGTAACCCACTCCAGTATGCTTGTCTGGGAAATCCCATGGACAGAGGATCCTGGCAGGATACAGTCCATGGGGCTGCAAAAGAGTCAAACATGACTTAGCAACTAAACAAGACTCTTTCAAATAGAATCTTGCTCTGAAGTTTGATATGTAAAACGGATGTTCAGCTCTGCTCTAAAGTTGGATAGAGATACTGGAATGTCACTCTTCCCCATCCTGAGTACTCCTCCCTCACCCAATTTTACACTCCCATCTCCTCTTTGAGCTGCCATTCCATCAGGGCAAGGTAGAATGAATGTTATGTCACAAAGACACCATGGCAACAGTTCCGCAGGCTGAAATGGGGGCCCCATAACTCCTACGGGAGATCCCCTTAGTCCAGCTTCAGGTTAGTCCCAAGCTGTCCCTGTGGATAGGGCTCCTACTTCTACTGCAGCCCAAAATAATATTCTTTCCTTTGCTCTGTGAATTTTCCAGGTTATTACCAGTGACTGCTTCAGAGCTTGTCATAAACTACCCAATATGATTCGGTTATAGAAGAATTTACAATAGATTCCCCCAAAATACTGTGCTTTGGATCAATGACTTTTCAAGTGGCTTAAGCGCTTTAACAGCTCCATAACCATGTGTCAAACGGACGCAACTGAAAGAAGTAGTTATTGTTTGTTTACAAGAGTCGTAATTTTCTTGTACTAATAACACATTTACTTCAAAAGCGTCTCACAGAAAGATGATGTCAAAGGGCTTGAGGTCCGGAGTATAAAACCTAACAGTTGGAACATTTTTATCTTAGAAAACAAAGGCCCCTTCTCCCTTGAATGAGTACAAAATTTAGCAGTTCCAAAACAACAAAACTGACTTAATTGCTATATCATTAAGACATTTAATTTATGTTAAAGTTCTAAGTGAGGTCTTCCCCCATAAAAGTTCTACCTGTAGCTTAGAAATCTTCATTTTGCGAAATAAACATACGTATTTGTCACCAATTGCCTTCTGAGGTTAAATTGGTAAAACAGGACTTGTATCTAGTGGCCACATACGGCATGAATACTCTTTATTCCTCTTCTGACAGGGATTCAAGTTCCCCTGAACTTGATGCAAACTGTAAGAGCAAACCTGTCTCGCTGATCACCATTCCTATGTTAATATTTGTTTTACTTAGACTGAAAGATCCCTGGTCAGACACTTTGCCTATGTTATGTACTCTCTCAAATGCAAAGTATTTGCATTTTTTCTATTGCCACAATTGAAGCAAATAATGATGCTCTTTTAATAAAAAGGCACCTTGAAACCCTGTGGCTTGTCAGAGCTTGATTGTGCCAACTGGTTCCCTGCCCGGGTCTCCTCTGCACACTAATGACAGGCAGGGGTGCCATGGGACCTTTGACCAATTAGTACACTGGTCATTCTGAGTCGACTGGAGCTGGCTGATACCTTGGGACCCTGCAGAATGGTCATGACCTGGGAAACAACATGATGGTATGAGGGCCCAAATCTCTAAACAAAGCAAAACACCTGTTTTAAAAGTATAACCAGTCCCAATCTCAGTGGAAGGAGCCCTGGGCTAGGCAGGGAGCTCAGGCTACCGGGGGAACTTGTACAAGGGGGAACTTGGTCCCATTGCTTAGGACTTCTCTGCTTCTTTCAAGGTCTTTCTCCATATTCCTTCCAGGAACAAGTTTTCATCATAATTTTTTACCATCAAGTCAATATGTTAATTTACAAAGTTTTTAAAATAAATGTTGCTTCACTTTGTACTGTGCTTAGTCCCTCAGTTGTGTCCAACTCCTTGCGACCCCACGAGGCTATAACCCACCAGGCTCCTCTGTCCATGGGGATTCTCCAGGAAGAACACTGGACTGGGTTGCCAAGTTCTCCTCCAGAAGATCTTCCCAACCCAGGGACTGAACACAGGTCTCCCGCATTGCAGGAGGATTCTTTACCATCTGAGCCCTTGCTTCACCTTACTCCACCCATAAGTACCAATTCTGACACCTGTGTAGAATAAACTAGACGCAGTTGAGATGAGGGCACAATGAGAGGACATGATGATGATGATGACAATGAAGAGGATGATGACAGCAAACATTTTTAGAAGGCTCGTCTGACTTGTGCCAACTCTGGTTTAAGTGTTTTCCGTGTAAAACCTAGACATACACTTGTGCAGGGTGTTCCCTGAGCAAGGCTGACCAGGTAAGGGCTGGTGGTGAATGGGCTGAAATCTAGGGGGTAGCTTTGCTTGCCGTGCTGTGTACCCTACAGAGGGGATGTGTGTCCACCCTGAACGGGCCCCTTTGTCTAATTTCCACAATGTGCTACAAACCATTAGCAGCTATGCTTATATGAACTCTTCTATTTCATCCCCACAACAGTTCTTTGGAGTATTGTTTTCAAATACTTTCAAATATGAGGCAGTAAATGCCCAGAGAATTTAATGAAATCCCCAAGAATATAAGTGACTGCGCCAGGATTTGAACACTGAAGTCAGAGCAAAACCCACACCCCAGTGAACGGTAGCAGCAAGATTTGTGCCATGACTGCATCTAGAAGCTACCCCTTTTTCCTCCTGAGATGGCACTTAAAATATTTTGTATAACATTTACATCCTTGTTCATACCACCCCCCCATACCTAAGGTACACTGAACTTCGCAAAAGTTTTATGATACACTATAAAATATATTCTATATGTTTTCTATTCTTAATCTTTATATTTTTTAAGAGATGCCATATCATGACTAAGTCCAGAAGGAAAAGGGTCATCAAATGTGGGGAGAACGCAGGTTCCCACAAGAAGCTGAGTAAACAAAATATAACTTTGTGCTTTCTTATTCAGCAGCTGTAACCTTTCCTCTTTAAGCACTATCCAGTACATGCAAATGAATGTCTGGATGCACTGAAATGCTTTGTAAATCTTAGTGATAAGTAGTTTTTATCTAAATGTAAAAATGATACCTTTGTCCTCAAATAGTTGACATTAAAAGGTTTCTATGGGGAGATGGAGCAGTAAGGACATCAATGTGATTACGCCACCTCGTGGCAGATGATTGATTTTCAGCCTCTTTGGATCTCTGTTTATGGAGAATTTCAAGGGCTTCTTGGGCGTTGGTAATATCCAGCTCTTTTCTGTGGCAAAGATGCTGATGTGAACTTAGCCCTGAGAATCAGCCTCTGTGTGTGTGTGTGTGTGTGTGTCTAGGGATGTTTTCCATTCACAAATTGCATGACCTGTCCAGCATGTCACTCCTCATGGCCAGGCTTACCCCATTCTTCAACTCTGCTCTCCCGAACTTAGTGGCCACCAACACAATGGAAAGTGTTGAAGCAGAAGGAATGCTGTACAAACTTCAGCTCAACACAGTCTAGAACCCATTTTAGGATGCTGCACAGTTGTCGCATACTCAAATATTACTTGCTAAGAAAATGTGTTACTAATAGAAAGTGGGTCTTGCTTGCTGAAGTCGCAATTCAGCATTTCTAACAAGACTTCCCACCTGTTCCCTAGGCAACACGCTGAACACAGTACCTTGTAGTTACTATAGACATGTCAAAGCATGGTTGTAACTCTCAGAAAGAATGAGAAAAGATAGTAGTAACTTCTGTAATTATAAATCCCTAACAGCCTCCAAAGGAATAAGACTGAAGGATAAAAAATGCATGTAAATATAGGCAGACTTTTTCCAAGCAGGTCTCTGGCAAACACAATCATCTCAAGAAAAGAAAGGGGATTAGGGTTTAAATACGTAAGAAAAAAGAACTGAAAAGTAATAAAACTTCAAAAGATGCAATACATTGTGTTAATGCCACAAATGTTTCTAAGGTATTTGAGAGTAACTAGAATGAATACTTTGAGTAATTTATTGGAGTCAAAGAGATAAGAGCCTTGAACACTCTTGTTCTCAGTAGGAACAGGCTGTGGAAGGTGTTGATGGTTCTGATCAGGGAGAAATATATTTAAAATGAATAGAGTACATTTATGAAGCCTCACAGATTTACAGTTGTGAAGCTATTAATATAATTTGGGGATGTACCTCTAAATTTACTGAGAGATGAGCTCCAAGAAAAGAAATACTGAGGAAAGAAGTCTGAAAAGGAAAGCGTGTTATCTGAGGTGATTGTCACATGTCATCAAGACCAAGAAGAGAATAAACCTGACTAACATCTGAAGACATATGTAAACACTTTCAAACCTTGGGGACAGAAGGACGGAGACCTGGATGTTTGACAATCCAAGCCAGGCCTCAGGAGCGGGAAATCTGAGGAGATCAGCACTTACTATGCCTGAGTGATAACATGTCACTACAAGGAACTTTCAGAACTTAACATTCCTAAGGCATCTCCTGCTCAATTGGCAAGCATAGGTAGTGGTTTAAATTGTTAAGTCACATTCGACTCTTAAAACCCCATGGACCGTAGTGCGCCAGACTCCTCTGTTCATGGGATTCTCCAGGCAAGAATACTGGAGTGGGTAGCCATTTCCTCCTCCAGGAGATCCTCTTGACCCAGGAATTGAACCCAGATCTCCTGCATTGCAGGCAAATTCTTTACCAGCTGAGCTACCAGGGAAGACCTGGCAGCATAGGAGGTGTTTCCAAAGGAGGCAAACCACTTTTTAAGGAGGAGAGAAAACTGCAGGGGAGGGGAAGGAGAATTGAAACTGTCACATGAGATGAATTGAATTTTAGACTCACAGCCAGACACTGCAGACCAGGGCTGGGGGGTGGGTGGGAAGCCCTAAGGATGTGGAAACCTATTACTGTATAATAAAAGGCTTCTGGCCAGTGAGTCTTAGAATAGATAAAAATGAAGCAATAATTAGCAGCATTTTAAATATCCCTCTAAAATAGACTACCAGGATTTTCCTCCCTCAGGAGGTCTATAACTAAAGGATGGATATAAAATTGGGAGGGAAATTCTGAGTTTCTAGTGTCTGAACGGCAGTCTGAGTAATTTACCAGGTCTCTGGGAAGAAAAAGAGTAACTGTCCAAATTTTCAGTCAATATTTACCTCTTAGGTTAATAAATCTTGCTCCTGATCTCAGCAGAAGTCAATACCTCCTGATTACTATATGCATGTGCCTCTTCGGCCTTTCTGTTTACCCAAACAAGACATGGAATGAGTCACCCTTTTCCCAAGAACCCTTCTCTTAGGTCATGGGTGTAGACTGAATAATTGCTCACATATCAAATGTGTAGGCAAGTTGCCAATAATTAGAGCAATGGCTCAATGTTTATTTGAATCACCAATTCTAATGTGTTGGCTTTTCCATTTTAGGCTTTGAGGGTGGTATTCAGAGGTGAAGTGGGGCTGAGGTATTCCTATGAAGCATTCAAAGCCTGTAAATGAGACAGTAGCATGGGAGGCAGATGCAAAGAAGAAAAAAATATATAGCATTTAAAGAGTGAAACAGATACAACTTTGAGCCCTGTTTATGCCACTTAATGGCTACAAGTTAATCATTCAATTTCTTTGCACTTGAGCTGTTGGCTCTGTTAAATAGGACTGATAACTGGCCTTAAAAGGTTGTTGTGAGAGTTAAATAGATTCCAAATATGGAAATGATTTATCTTTTAAAGCAAATAACACATTGCCATTTGAAGCCTAAGAAAGACATGAGTTTGAATCAGTCCCAGCAGTGAACCCATTAAAAAGAAAAAAACAAAGCAAATTTATTTCTTTTTAAAGGTGTATTTATCTGTTAGGAATATGATACTTCGAGAATATTTTTAAAATGAGGTTAGCATGTGTACATTTCTTCATACTCATCACTTTCCCCTCACTTTAAAGGCTGCTGCTGTGACTCAAACATCTTAGCTTGGGAGAGATGATCAAGATTGGTGATTTTTCCCCCCTGCCTTCTTCAAAACAAATTTTTCTTTTAAGAAGAGCAGGGCTACTTATATCTTTATAGTTCAACTTGGTACATTATGTTGACTTGACAACTCTAATTTTGTCAAGGCAGAGAGAAAATGGAGACATGAGACAATTAAATTCCATTGTGTATATTTACTAGGTAAAAGCTGCAGTTTGCCATGGAAGTTAAGTAGAATTCCAGCTCATCAGCCTGGGGTCAAAGGGATGGCCTTTGGGTTTTGTATACATGGTCCACCATGGTGACCAAAAAATGACCAAACAAAGAGGTTTGGTGTTTGTTTTATGCAGATACGTTTAAGTGCACAAATAATTCTTTCAGTTCTACCAATTTGTGTTGATGGGAGTAAGATGTCAATGACCTGACACAGAGGTGAGAGATGTGCCCTAACCCTACTTTACTGTTGGATAACCCTGGGTGGTCCTCTTTACTTTTCTTTGACTGCATTTCCCAGGGATAGGACTTGACTGTCATCTTTCCCATCAAAACATAAAGAATGCTTTAAATACTAATCATTTCATACACTAAAAAATGTCCTGCTCTATTCTGATGTAAAGAATCTGGACAAGTTTCACATTTTAAATAGCAGTCTCAGAAAATTTTACAATCAGGTTGGTGAGTGAAGCTCCACTGAGAACAATGGTTCTTTGTTTACATTCTGAAGGGTCTTTTATAGTTTACTTTTCAATTTTTAAAATTTATTAAAAACATTTTAAATCTAAGTTTATCTAATTTATTTATAGTCATTGAAAAAATGAGACATAAAGAAAAAAGTAAATTTTTAAAAAGTTAAAAATCCTGAAATCCAGATAAAGCTACTGATCTTTCTCACTTTGTTCAATACATATTTTTAAATTATAAAAAAATAATACCTCTTCTTCATATGATATAAATAGTTATAAGGTATATTAAAAAAACACTTATAATTTTCCCAAATTACTGAGGTAACCAAAATTAGCAGTTTGGGCTTCCCTCATAGCTCAGTCCATAAAGAATCTACCTGCAATGTAAAGGAGACGCAGGTTTGATTCCTGGGTCAGGAAGATCCCTTGGAGAAGGAAATGGCAACCGACTCCAGTGTTCTTGCCTAGAGAATCCCATGGACAGAGGAGCCTGGTGGGCTACAGTACATGGGGCTGCAAAAGAGTTGGACACAATTTAGCGACTAAACAACAACAGTAAATCATTTAGCACTTTCCTTACTCTCAAAAAATATATATAAACATATAGACAATTTTACATTTTTAGGCAAAAGTTGAATCATATTATATACATTATTCTGTAATCATAGTTTTGATACTGTTACTGTTAAATTTAGTATGTATGTATTTACATAATACTTTTTCAGGTAGAAGTATAATGTTTGCTTGTATGAGTGTGCACCGTTTTTGCGGTGACTCAAAACAGTGAGCATTTATTATCCCATGACCTCTGTGTCAGGAATCTGGGAGAAGCTTAGTTTGGTTGTTCTGGCTTTGGGTTTCTCTTGAGGCTGCAGTCAAGGTGTTGGCTAGGTTTGCAGTCACCTGAAAATTTCACTGGGATGGGAAGATCTGCTCCCAAAGTAGCTTACTCACATGGCTGTTGGCTGGAGTTCTCAGTTCCTTGCCAGTTGTTGGAAGACCACATCTATTTTTATACATGTAGACCTCTACATAGGGCTGCTTGAGTGTCTGGTTTTCCCCTGGGTAATTAATCCAGCAGAGAATGAGGTGAATGAATCTGTGTTTTTTTATGACCTATCCCTGGAAGTTTCATAACATCATTTCCATGTACAGTTAAGAAGCATCTAAGTTGTTCTCCTCTTTGCTAACACACAAAGGTGATAAAAATTACCTATGTGTGTGCTGACATTTTTATTTATGTCAATTGCCAAAAGTAGTATTTCTCATACAACATTTCAATAGAAAACCGTTACATTATTTTTCAGGCTGGTGTAGCAATTCCTTTATTAGCAAATGAATGTTGGGGAGATCTTTCTTTGCAACCTTATACATATGGATGTTAAATTTTTTGCCAACAATACACGTGCTGCTGCTACTGCTGCTAAGTCACTTCAGTCGTGTCTGACTCTATGCGACCCCATAGACGGCAGCCCACCAGACTCTGCCGTCCCTGGAATTCTCCAGGCAAGAACACTGGAGTGGATTGCCATTGCCTTCTCCATTGTGTGAAAGTGAAAAGTGAAAAGTGAAAGTGAAGTCGCTCAGTCGCATCCAACTCGTAGCGACCCCATGGACTGCAGCCTACCAGGCTCCTCCATCCATGGGATTTTCTAGGCAAGAGTACTGGAGTGGCTTAACATTGCCTTCTCTGAACAATACAAGTAACCATATATAATTAGCTAGATTATTCCTATGTACTTATATACCCTATAGATACAGCTGGTATACATAGGCAAAATGGGATATGTTCTCCCATTTTTTAAACAAAAAATAGCCTCTTTTATTTATAACCTTTGCAACTTGGTTTTAAAATCTATTCATCAGCATATTACACACACATATTGTAAGTTAATTTTTCTGATAACATATATAAATTTCTATAATAATTCATCCTAGTGGCTGAATAGCATACTCATTTATAAATGTATCATTGTTTATTTAATAGATCAGTTATTGTTATTAATGTAAGTTGGGTTCCATTTTTTTCTATTATTGTAAAGATAGAGCACTAAGTATTTTAAAATGTATAGTTTTGAGGACTGATACGATGTTTCTTTTCTCACTTCATTTTATAGTAATACACTTGGGCAGGAACTAAGCTAAATAAGTCATGAACTTGTTGAGTGCACTTATGAAACTATAATTTCTTTGAGAATGGATATGTAAGAGTTTTTACTACAAGACATATAAGAGTTGATATTGCTGATAAACAATATCCTTTTTTTAATCTTTGATTATTGTGGGTTCTCTTCACCAGAAAACAAAGCTGTTCTTTTCTCTCTCCACCCACTACCAAGTTCAAAACTTTCTAGACAGCATTTCATTGAATTTGCAATAATTATGTAGTGTTTCTAGGCATCTGTTTGAAAACAAGGTGAGAGTAGTTCCTGTAGGAGATATCTCCTCTTCCTACTACTGCTGCTGCTGCTTCTAAGTCGCTTCAGTCGTATCCAACTCTGTGTGACCCCATAGACGGCAGCCCACCAGGCTCCCCCGTCCCTGGGATTCTCCAGGCAAGAACACTGGAGTGGGTTGCCATTTCCTTCTCCAATGCATGAAAGTGAAAAGTGAAAGGGAAGTCGCTCAGTCGTGTCCAACCCTCAGCAACCCCATGGACTCCAGCCTTCCCGGCTCCTCCATCCATGGGATTTTCCAGGCAAGAGTACTGGAGTGGGGTGCCATTGCCTTCTCCAAAGTTAACATTTATTTAGCCTTTACTTTGATGCCAGGTACTGCACTGAGTACTTTGTAAGCATCATCTCATTTAAGTCTCTCTACACTTTATGAACTATTGATATTTCCAGTTTTCAAATATGGAAAATGCATCTTAGAAAGTTTAGTCCTCATCCAGAATCCTACAGCTATATATGGAGCACAAACCACATGGGTTTGACTCCAAAGCCTCAGTTTGTGACCACTACATTCTCTACTGTCAGTACTAATGCTATGAAACTTGCTTGAAGTTAAGAGTATTTGAAGACATTTGTGGTATGCAATATTCTTGGAAGGTCTTTACTATCACAGTAATTTAATGCCTCTTATCTTGCTACATGCCAGCTTTGTCAATGTCAATTTTTTTCTTCTTTTGGCCTGTTTTGCTTTGTCAATGTCAATATTTTCAAGGGCAGATTTGTACACAGGAAAGATTATTCAGAAGTTGAGTTTAGTTAAAAGTATATTTGAGTCATTAAATGCAAAAATTTGAAAACTTAGCTCTTCTATAATCTTATATTTATAAGTCTGGCAAATTTAGCAATCACTTTTATGAGGTCTTTGATTAATGTTTAGTCCAATTTACAAACTAAGTTAATTAAACTCCTTTGAACATTTTAAACTAAATTTATAAGTTAAATATATTTGACTTCTTATTTAGACACTTCAAATGGGTAATTTAAAAACAAATTTTCTAGAATACTTAAAATACCTCTAATGACTCTGATAAATTAAACCTAGAAATAATATGGACCTTAAGTTTTCTAAAATGTTTTAATATTTTATACACTTACTGTAATTACTATTTAAGCTAAATAAAATTTCTGCTTAACTGCACAGGCTTAAACCAACTGCTAATTATACATTTTAAGTTGGATCATAAGTTTTACCTATTCTTTAATAAACTAAAATATTTTAAACATTATAAATACTCAAAAGTGAAGCATATTTCCTGAGTTCTTAAATATTAACACTATGTATTTGATTATCTTAAATATATCTGTAATTATTTCTAAAGTTTCAGTTCAATAAAATGCTACCAATGAAATATTTTATCCTAAGCAGTTGTTGGGGATAATTTCTTGCAGATGAATATATATCAGGAGATAAGGGCTAACATGATGAATAAATTATTTCTAGTGACCTGATGGGATATATAGAGCCGTATACATAGTGTGACTCTGTGACTATTCATAGTCATTATGTCACAGGCGTGAAAACATTAAAAAACAAAAGAAAAGGTTGATCTCATAATCTAAGTATCCTTGACTTTCATCTACTCAAGGAAGCCTGTTACCCCCCTTGGGCTCCCACCTCATTTAACGTATGTGCACTCATGGTTACATTCCTCAAAGCAGAGGTATTTAATTTAACTGGCCAGTTAAATTAACTGTGATGGTGGCCAGGGAAAAAGAGTGGAGGTTGCCTATAAGGAGAAGAAAAGTAACTGTAACATTACCACCTAGAGATTCCCAAGGAAGGAAAAGTATGAAGCTAAACACTCTATATTGCTCAAGAAGCTCCTTTTCACTAAGAGGAGTCTAATAGCACTGACATTTTGGAACAATCCACAGTCAAGTGGTCAGAATCTAGGATTCCAGTTCTAGGAGAATGGAAGGGAGATGAGAACAAGGGAAGACGAGAAAGGTATACATGGAAGACCTACCACTGTAGATTGGCTGGGTCTACGGAGAGGTGAGTGAGATGTCCAAGTCACAAAATGCAAGCTCAATCTTCTAATTAGGAAAAGTGATAAGATCAAGAAGGTATTTATAATGTTTATAATTGTACTTATAATTATGTCTTATATAGCAAATAAGTAGATGGTAACAATAACCCTGTATACGAGACAGCAAAAGAGACACTGATGTATAGAACAGTCTTTTGGACTCTGTGGGAGAGGGAGAGGGTGGGATGATTTGGGAGAATGGCATTGAAATATGTATAATATCATATATGAAATGAGTCGCCAGTCCAGGTTCGAAGCACGATACTGGATGCCTGGGGCTGGTGCACTGGGATGACCCAGAGGGATGGTATGGGGAGGGAAGAGGGAGGAGGGTTCAGGATGGGGAACACATGTATACCTGTGGCAGATTCATTTTGATATATGGCAAAACCAATACAATATTGTAAAGTTAAATAAAATAAAATTTAAAAAAAGAAAAAGTTTCTTAAACTTAAAAAAAAAAAAGAAGTTTCAGTATTGGTTAATTTAAAAGATGCAAAAATATAGCTCAGGTGATTTCCAACTCTTTTCTCATTCATGGTTGGCCTTTAAATTCAGACTTTTGCCTTGACTTAGCATGGATTTTGAGTCAGAAAGGGTCTCAAGGAAAACAGATGAACTTTAAATTAGCATAACTCAAGATTATTTGCAAAAATGCATGAAGATTGTAGGCAACCACAAGGGATGGTACTGTTAGCCAAGGGGCTGGCTGGTAATAGCAGGAGAACAGCCACCATCCCTAAGCATGAAGGGGCAGGGGGACAGAGCAGCTACTAGAGCCAGGAAGGAGATGTGTAGAGAAGCCAGCCTGAAAAGAGCTGTGACTTTCAGCATGAAGACACAACCACCAGGACACCATGTAGAGAGGGAAATAGAGGAATTATTGAGTTCCTGACTGTCCTCTCTTCCTCCAATCCTGTCAGAGGTGCTCTTTGGTTAAACCCAGTAGGAAATCAGAGAGCAAGGGAATAATTTAACTTGTTCTGATAGGCCAGTCTCCCAGAAAGCAGAATGGGGAAGGAAAGAGAATTTTTCTAGAAGTGTAAACAGATGATAAGCAGCACAGCTGTTGTGCTTTAAGCATCATATATCCTCACATAACCACTTCTAGCATGAGAATGAGTGCCTCTCTTCATTTTTCTCTATTATTATTATTTTAGAGAGAAAGAAACCTTTCTCAGAAGCTTCTCGGATTTTCTCATAGATTTGTTTTTCTAGCATGTTCCAATTACAAGGGTGAATGGGAAAGTTAGTATCCTAAGTGGAGGGACATGCAGGACATCACCTTTGGGTGGGCAGTCAACAGTGTGCAAGTTATAAGAAAACTGCATTTCTTTGGAAATTTTGAAATGATCCAGTAAATGACTAATAGTAAAAGGCTAATATGAAAAAGTGTCACAAGAGTGTGAGACAGCTAGAATTCTCATATATTGCTGGTTGGAGTGTAAAATGGTATAGCCACTCTAGAAAATAATATGATAGTTTCTCAGAACACCAATTATACTCCTACCCTACAGTCTAGTCATTCCATTTGTAGATATTACACACCAGAATGAAAGCATGCTAGTACAAATTTATACAAGATACTCATAGCAACCTTATTTGTAGTGGCCTTGAACTGGTAACAGCACAAATGCCACTCAACAGGTGACTGGATAAACAGATTATGGTGTATACATACAATGAAATACAACTCAACATTAAAAAGAATGGCACAAAATGGATGAGTCTCAGTTACGCTGAATGAAAGAATCCTGACAAAAAGGAACACTATGTGAATCTAATATAAAACTCTAGAAAATAGGTGCAAACTATAGTGACAGAAAGCAGGTTTCAGTCAGTTCAGTTCAGTTGCTCAGTTGTGTCCACTCTTTACGACCCCAGGGACTGTAGCACCCCAGGCTTCCCTGTCCATCACCAACTCCCGGAGCTTACTCAAACTTATGTCCATAGTCGGTGATGCCATCCAATCATATCCACCTCTGTCATCCCCTTCTCCTCCTGCCTTCAATCTTCCCCAGCATCAAGGCCTTTTCAAATGAGTCAGTTCTTTGCATTAGGTGGCCAAAGTATTGGAGTTTCAGCTTCAGTATCAGTCCTTCCAATGAATACTCAGAACTTATTTCCTTTAGGATGGACTGGTTTGATCTCTTTGCCGTCCAATGGACTCTTAAGAGTCTTCTCCAAAACCACAGTTCAAAAGCATCAATTTTTTGACACTTAGCTTTCTTTATAGTCCAACTCTCACATCCATACATGACTACTGGAAAAACCATAGCTTTGACTAGATGGATCTTTGTTGGCAAAGTAACGTCTCTGCTTTTTAATATGCTGTCCAGGTTGGTCCTAACTTTTCTTTCAAGGAGCTGCTGCTGCTGCTGCTAAGTCGCTTCAGTCGTATCCGACTCTATGCGACCCCATAGACGGCAGCCCACCAGGCTCCCCCGTCCCTGGGATTCTCCAGGCAAGAACACTGGAGTGGGTTGCCATTTCCTTCTCCAATGCAGAAAAGTGAAAAGTGAAAGTGAAGTCGCTCAATCATGTCTGACTCTTAGCGACCCCATGGACTGCAGCCCTCCAGGCTCCTCCGTCCATGGGATTTTCCAGGCAAAAGTACTGCAGTGGGGTGCCACTGCCTTCTCCGTCTTTTAATTTCATGGCTGCAGTCACCATCTGCAGTGATTTTGGAGCCCAAGTAAATAAAGTCCGTCACAGTTCCCACTGTTTCCCTATCTATTTGCCATAAAGTGATGGGATCAGATGCCAAGATTTTCATTTTTCTTTTTTAATTTTTTAAAATTTTATTTTATTTTTAAACTTTACAATATTGTATTGGTTTTGCCAAATATCGAAATGAATCCGCCACAGGTATACATGTGTTCCCCATCCTGAACCCTCCTCCCTCCTCCCTCCCCATACCATCCCTCTGGGTCATCCCAGTGCACCAGCCCCAAGCATCCAGTATCATGCTGGATGAACCTGGACTGGCGACTCGTTTCATATATGATATACGTATTTCAATGCCATTCTCCCAAATCATCCCACCCTCTCCCTCTCCCACAGAGTCCAAAAGACTGTTCTATACATCAGTGTCTCTTTTGCTGTCTCGTATACAGGGTTATTGTTACCATCTTTCTAAATTCCATATATATGCGTTAGTATACTGGATTGGTGTTTTTCTTTCTGGCTTACTTCACTCTGTATAATAGGCTCCAGTTTCATCCACCTCATTAGAACTGATTCAAATGTATTCTTTCGAATGTTGAGTTTTAAGCCATCTTTTTCACTCTCCTCTTCACTTTCATCAAGAGGTTTTTTTAGTTCCTCTTCGCTTTCTGCCATAAGTGTGGTGTCATCTGCACATCTGAGGTTACTGGTATTTCTCCCAGCAATCTTGATTCCAGCTTGTGCTTCCTCCAGCCCAGTGTTTCTCATGATGTACTCTGCAAATAAGTTAAATAAGCAGGGTGACAATATACAGCCTTGATATACTCCTTTTCCTATTTGGAAACAGTCTGTTGTTCCATATCTAACTGTTGCTTCTTGACCTGCATAGAGATTTCTCAGGAGGCAGGTCAGGTGGTCTGGCATTCCCATCTCTTTAAGAATTTTCCAGTTTGTTGTGATCTACACAGTCAAAGGCTTTGGTACAAACAATAAAGCAGAAGTAGATGTTTTTCTGGAGCTCTCTTGCTTTTTTGATGATCCAGCAGATGTTGGCTATTTGATCTCTGGTTCCTCTGCCTTTTCTAAATCCAGTTTGAACATCTGGAAGTTCGTGGTTCATGTACTGTTAAAGCCTGGCTGGGAGAATTTGAGCATTACTTTGCTAGCATGTGAGATGAGTACATTTTTGCGGTAGTTTGAACATTCTTTGGCATTTCCTTTCTTTGGGATTGGAATAAAAACTGACCTTTTCCAGTCCTGTAGCCACTGCTGAGGTTTCCAAGTTTGCTGGCATATTGAGTGCAGCACTTTAACAATATCATCTTTTAGGATTTTAATTACCTCAACTGGAATTTCATCAGGTTTAGGGGAAAGGAATAAGGAAAGGATAAGTGGAGGATTACAAAGGGCAAAAGGAAACTTTTGAGAATGATTGAATGTGCTCATTATCTTATTGCAATTGTTTCATTGGTCCATATACATGTCAAAATTGATCAAATGGTACACTTTACATTAATGTGCATACAGTAAGACTATATGCAGTGGCAATTGGAATATTTTTTCTCTTCAAGTTCTTCTAACTTTCCAATGTCTATTTCCTCTAAATAGTTCCCAACTTTCTTTAGAATACACATTTTCCTACAATCTCCCATTGTCGTAATCTTTAATGACTCACCTTTAAGAATGGCTGTTACAAACAGACTGATTAAGATTTCATGTTTTTTTCTGCTGTCTTCTCTCCAAGCCACCCCATACTTGATTTTATGCCTAATAAATGCCTTTTCTGGCAATTAGATAGTTTCAGAAGGGTAGGAAATCATCTCTGCAATTAGTCAAAAATGTTTTGAAGCAATGCCTTTTTCACATCTGTGGGCATCATTCTGTCCATCTTCTGTGAGCTTCCAGTGGTGAAAGCACTACCCTCAGACGTCCGTGACAGACTTAGCCCAACTAGACAGTAGATTGAATGAGAAAGTTTGTGCTGCTCCTATAAGCCTATCAGCATTAGAAAACAAAGGACTTAGACTGTGTCCTTTTCTCATCTTTGCATACAGAATATACATGAGGTAAGACTATATATTTGCAATAACCACAAATATTCAAGTAGAAATTTCTTAACTTTTTGTGGGAAATTCATATACATATATGGAGATAAATAGAAATTTCATTACAGGGAGAGTTATATTAAAAACATACATTTTTGGAGAAGGAAATGGCAACCCACTCCAGTATTCAAAGTTGGAAGTGACTGAAGTGACTTAGCACACACAATGCTATGAACACTGAGGTTCATGTATGTTAACACGAATGGATAAAGAAGATGTGGTATATATACACAATAGAATACTACTCAGTCATAAAGAAGGATGAAATAATGACATTTGCAGCACCATGGATGGATTTGGAGTGCATTGTGTTAAGTGAGATAAGTCAGATAAAGACAAATACTTGATGATATCACTTATATATGGAATCTAAAAAATGCAACAAACTAGTGAATACAACAAAAAAGAAGACAACTTACAGATAGAGAAAGCAAACTAGTGATTATCAGTGGGGAGAGAAGAGGGGAAGGGCCACATAGAGGTAGGTGATTAAAAGGTACAAACTCTTATGCATTAACTAAGGCACAAGGGTATATTGTATAATAAAGTAATATGGCCAATATTTTATAGTAAATATAGATGGAATGTGTGCTTCCCTGGTGTCACAGACTGTAAAGAACCTGCCTACAACACGGGAGACCTGGGTTCAGTCCTTGGGTTTGGAAGATCCCCTGGAGGAGGGCATGGCAATCCACTCCAGTATTTCTTGCTGGAGAATCCCCATGGACAGAGGAGCCTAGTGGGCTACAGTCCATGGGGTTGCAAAGAGTCAGACGTGACTGAGTGACTACACATACACACATAGATGGAGTGTAACCTTTAAAAATTATGAATTAGGATGTCCCTGATGGTCCAGTGGTTAAGAATCTTCTCTGCAGTGCAGGGAATGGAGACTCAATCCCTGGTTGGGGAACTAAGATCCCACTTGCTGCTGAGCAACTAAACCCATGTGTCTCAACTAGAGGGCCTCCACCAGTAAGGAGAGATCCCATGTGATGCCTTGAAGATCCTGAGTGCTGCAACTAAGACCCAACACAGCCAAATAAATAAATATTTTTAAAAGTTATGAATCACTATGTTGTATGGTTGCACCTTATACTAGCCATCAACTGTACTTCAATTTAAAAAAGAAGAGTTTAGCTATTATTAAAAAAACAACCAAAGAATTCGCCCTATCTGTGCCTCCCCACTCCACACACACAAAAACAAAAACACCACCACCAGCAGATAGCCAGGATAATCTGCCATTTAGTATACCAAGAGTTATCGCTGGAGCTTCCTAAGAGTTAAGAGCCATTGTATGAATTTATATAGAGAGACCAAATGAGGCTGTTTATGAGAAACTTGTTCTCAAAGTTAGTAAAGATTTTAGGCAGGAACTTGGCTGCTGATGGCAAATGGACAAGTAGATGTAAATGTAATTCAACCATTAAAATCTAAACCCATAGAAGCGAGGAAATTCACAGTTAAAGGAGGAAATGGGTTGTGCAGTGCTTTCTCTAGCAGTGAAGCACAATGGGGTGTATTGAGGAATTTGAGATACCCCATAGTCTGAGGCATTGAAGGCATTGTTCATGTTTCATCTCTTACTTGCAGATTTCAGAGCATTTATGGATTTGAATATTCCTTGTAAAGTACCATCTTTGGGGATATGGTTAGGAAGAAAAGAAAAGAAAAACAGTGTTTTTCCTTCCTTATTGCAACAAGGCTGGGGATGAAGGTATGAGGGTGAATTCATATCACATGAAAGAATTTGGGGTGAGTAATCTGAAATATTGGAGAAGGCAATGGCAAGCCACTCCAGTACTCTTGCCTAGAAAATCCCATGGATGGAGGAACCTGGTGGGCTGCATTCCATGGGGTCGCTACGAGTCGATCGCGACTGAGCAACTTCACTTTCACGCAATGGAGAAGGAAATGGCAACCCACTCCAGTGTTCTTGCCTGGAGAGTCCCAGGGACGGCAGAGCCTGGTGGGCTGCCGTCTACGGGGTCGCACAGAGTCGGACACGACTGAAGTGACTTAGCAGTAGCAGCAGTAGCAATCTGAAATATCCATGTTCTGGCTGAGTATTCCTCCAGGATTTCATGCATTCCTGATCCATGTGTACAGACCTCAGTTTGGGCAAAGCTACTGGACAAACAGAGACTTAGTGTAACCCAGTAAGTTCTGTTCAGCTTGGATGTACAGAGTTTGATTTCTTATCAACATGAGAGCTATTTGGGACAATGGAAAGTCATTTTCCATTTCCACTTCTCTCAACTATGGTATAATAAAATCTGTTTGGCTTGTGCACAATTGGGTGGTTGGTGGTGAAGAGAAAAACTCTGAAGTGACCTAGTAACATCCAGCTTGCATGTATTTTATGGTTTGGGAAAAACAATTTTAAATATACATTTTAAAAAAGTGTCTTAATCTTGATATGCTTTTAAGACTATACAGTAAATATGATAACTCAAGTGAAGAGCAGAGTCATAGCAATTGGAAACCTGAAAGAAAGTCTCTCTTTTGCCCCAAAATGAAAGAATGTTGATCCGGCACACAGAACATAGGCATTGTGTACATGAAAATACATATGCATGTGCACACACACACACACACACACAACTAGAGCAGCATTCAGAGGTCTGTAAAGAGATCTGAAGCACACTCTAGGGAAATAAATTGTATCTTTTCTACCTTTTTCCTTTCAAATAAAGTTTCATTATGCAAGCTTGGGTATTCCACATTTCAGTGAAAAGTTAATCAGAATAAGAGACCCAAAGTATAGGGAGAAGGATAGTTGCCATCAGAAACAATGATCTAGGAGTGTTATTACTGATGTCATGTGAATAAACACACTTTTAGTAAGTCAAGGAACCTATATGGCCACCACCACGATATAAAGAGCATGTGGCTATATATACTTAAAGTCTTAAAAATGACTCCACCCCTATCATCTACACTAAAAGAAAAATGTTTATAATAATACATATATTGACTTCTGCTTTCTAGTCAATAACAAGATTTATTGTCCCACTCTTCAGTCAATTTTATCCTCTTTGGGTCAACAAATCTTGATATTGATCTCAACAGAAGTCAATACCTGCTTATTACTTACCTCCACATTTAGACGCCTACCAACAATTCTTATGGGCATCCCTTGACAGGCAAAAGTGAATACTCACTATCTCCTTTCTATACAAAATACATTTTTATGGTGTTCGTGTATAATGTCACTTTTACAAGCCTAAGTTCAGATCTAGTTATAAAACTAAATGAAGAAAAAAGATAGATGGGTTTCAGTAATCTGTAAGTATAAGCTAGACAGAGGTTTAATATTCATTTATAATTTCCCAAAAAATAAAATCATGCTCTTTTGTATTAATTAGTCTCTAGTCATTTCCTACATCAGAGATGATTAAACAAGATCACAAAAACAAAATTTTTGAGAGTAAAAATCTGACAGTAAATAAAGTTTAAAATTCTAGGCTATTTTAAATGCTTGAAAAGCAGACAAGTCATACATTCCAGCGATTATCCAAATGTCTGCCAAGCTCCAACATCTAAATGTTGAGATATTTGAGATATATAACTTTCATCGTAGTCAAAGATATTCTAGGTTAGATAACTAAGCAGCTTTCAGGAAGGGATTTTTGTTTGTTTGCTTGGCAACTGAAAAGAAATGAAGATCAAGGAAGCAGCCTTGCCTGGGCTTTTTAATGAATGTGAGACAAGTTCTACCAAAGGCAATTATTAAACCATCCCCCAAAGTTGTTTGTTCCGCTTACGAATGCAGTCCTGGTTCCATAAGACCTCTAGGTGTAAAACAGCATCATCAGCTGTCTTGCTAACCTCACCTGTTGAAATATTAAAAAGGAAAAAAAAAAATACCAATATGTACAAACCCAGAGGCAGACAAAACAAAATACACTCAGGGCTGTAAGGAATTAATTTTTCAAATTCAATAAATAAACCTCCATTGCATATGTATGCTAAAATGCTTCAAATTAAAATTCAAGAATACTTATCTTTTGTGCTGCCCTTGAAATACTCTGCTGTCTCTAGATTGACTCACAAACATCATAAGGTCCACATTTAAAACCTCTGTCTTGCCACAGGCAAAATGCCAATAAATAATAACAAAAAGGGAAGAAAGAAAAAGACAAATGGAGCAGGTAACACAGATCATTTTATCACTAGCTGAAGTTTGCTGCTGCCAGTTCCTTCTCTTTCAGATTATATAATAGTGAATCAAAAGTGAAAATAAACTGAAAATGGAACATAGGAGAAAAAAACCACTTAAATACTTAGACATGTGTTAATTCAGAATGCATATAAGCTTTCATAATAATTTAAAGCGGTTTTCTAAAAGATGTGAAAGCATGCATGTTCTTTGAATAGCCGCTACTAGCTTGTTAATCAATTTTTATAAGCTTTGTCTAAGAGAGTTAATTTTTTAAAACTGTGCCACTAATTTCACATTGTGTTTCCTGAATAAATTCATTAACTTCCCCTACAAGTCTTAGTTGCTATTTTCCAAAATAACCAGCTCAAAAGTGAAAAATGTGGTAGGGAGAAAGAAGCCTGCTGTTTTATCAACTTCAAACTCCTTTTGAAAATGTAATATAAGCACTTAGTTTGTAAGTTTAGACACATCTGTAAATTCATCTTCAGGTTCATTTCCCAATTTTCCCTCTTTGCTTCCAAGAATTAGGAAAAACAGGGTCATGTACCTTGTCATTCAATTTTCCCAGGCAGGTCTTAAAAGGGACTGTGAACAGGACATCTGTGACTTGGCTGTATTGTGTGATGTTTTCAAGGCTAATTTGTAATGGACTTAGGAAATATGAAATAAGAGAGATGATTTCTCAAGTTCAGCACTACTAATAGTTGGAAGGATAATTCTTTGTTGGAGGGGGAGGGGTACCCCTGTGAATTAGAGGCTATTTAGCAGATTCCCTGGCCTCTGCCCCTCAAGATGCTAGTAGTACCCCCTACCCAGTTGTGACAAGAAAAATACCTTCAGAGACTGCCAAACGTCTTATGAGGAACAGAATTGTCATACCAAGATACAGCATTGTTCGTAAAACATCAAGAAATATTGCAAAATCATCTATCACTATACTCATGACAGACTGACCAAATCAATGGCCATTTTGGATTACTGTACGCAAAAAGAAGATTATTAAGCCACAGCCGCCAAAGATGTTCACTCTGCTTATTAACTGAGCCTTAGTTCTGACATCCTCAGATTTCTACTAAGTGAAAACACAAAACAGAATCCCTTAAAAGCTAAGTCTCCAAGTCTTGAGAGTAGAACCTTAGAATTTTAGAGCTAGAAGGAAACTTGGAGTGCATCTCTAAAAGCATTCTCTTTATAGCTGCGCAATGAACCTAGCAAGGATATAAGACTTGCCCAACATCACACAGCTATTTAGTAACAGAAACAAGAAACCATATCTTTGAACTCTGACTCTAGATTCTTCTCTGTATACTAAAATGTGAATCTATTGACTATGGTAGATTGCAGGTTACTCATGGAACTTTTTCCAGCCCCATTCTTATACGAAAATTTAAAAGATGGTGATAGTATAAATAAAATTTGCTTCAAATTTTTAAGCACAAGACCTTATAACTTTATCATCTCAGATGATAGTTCGCCTAGACTTGATCTTAAATTTAGTACTAAGCATATTCAAGTTGAAATCTACTTTAAAGTACTTTATTGTATTCTTCTGGAAGATGCCTTGGCATAAGTAATCAAATATTACTAGATATTTTCACTTAAATATTTCTTCATCTCCTGAAACTTATCTCTTCTTCAAATCTACCTCCAGATTTTCATAACTCTGTGAGTCTTCTAGTTGAAAAACTAACATTGCCTTTTCTTATCTTTTTGTTTCTTATTGTTTGTTTTCTAAACAATTTCAATATCCTATTTACTACTTTTCTTCATAATATTTTTGAAAAACAATTCTTTCTTTTCATATTCATTGTTAGCACACCATAATGGTCCCTATCAATATGTATATAGACTAACAAGTGATGCCAAATTTATTTTGCCATATTTACTCCTTTTTACATCTACTACCAAACCCACCTTGCCGAGGACCACCTGAGGATTCCTCTGCAGAGTTTTATATAATGAATTTATCAATAAATATTCACGGAACAATTCCTGAATTAAGGAAATGGTGTAGGCATAATTGCTAGGTGGAAGTACTGAGGTATGTCATGGAGAGGGAAAGATTTGTGGCTAAAGAAGTTTTAGATCAGGACCTTACTTTCAGAATTTATGTTTCAGTTGAAATGTACAATGAAGTTCAGTTCAGTTCAGTTCAGTCGCTCAGTCGTGTCTGACTCTTTGTGACCCCATGAATAGCAGCACGCCAGGCCTCCCTATCCATCACCAACTCCTGGAGTTCATTCACACTTACATCCATCGAATCAGTGATGCCATCCAGCCATCTCATCCTCTGTCGTCCCCTTTTCCTCCTGCCCCCAATCCCTCCCAGTGACTTAACTAAAGTCTTAGTGCAAGAGCACACATACATGCAAATAGGTAAGTACAGAAACTTGTCATTTCTGTTTCAAATTCCCGAGATGATTAATCTTTGAAAAATTTTGGTTTAAAGATAAATCTTAATGATAGTTTGTGAAGATGCTAAAATCCCATTTGTGATCATCTCCACACTGTTCTTCTCCATATGTGCTGGTTATAAAACCAGTTTTGCAGTGCTATCAACCAACGTGCAATAGCAGCTGAAATCACCATTCAATTCAGTTCAGTTCAGTCACTCAATTGTGTCCAACTCCTTGAGACCCCATGGTCTGCAGCACACCAGGCCTCCCTGTCCATTACCAACTCCCAGAGTTTACCCAAACCCATGTCCATTGAGTTGGTGATACCATCCAACCATCTCATCCTCTGTCATCCCCTTCTCCTCCTACCTTCAATCTTTCCCACTATCAGGGTCTTTTCAAATGAGTCAGCTCTTTTGCGTCAGGTGGCCAAAGTATTGGAGTTTCAGCTTCAGCATCAGTCCTTCCAATGAATATTCAGGACTGATTTCCTTTAGGATTGACTGGTTTGATCTCCCTGCAGTCCAAGGGACTCTCAAGAGTCTTCTCCAACACCACAGTTCAAAAGCATCAATTTTTTGGCACTCAGCTTTCGTTATAGTCCAACTCTCACATCCATACATGACCACTGGAAAAGCCATAGCCTTGACTAGATGGACCTTTGTTGGCAAAGTAATGTCTCTGCTTTTGAATATGCTATCTAGGTTGGTCATAACTTTCCTTCCAAGGAGTAAGTGTCTTATAATTTCATGGCTGCAATCACCATCTGCAGTGATTTTGGAGCCCCCAAAAATAAAGTCTGCCACCGTTTCCACTGTTTCCCCATCTATTTGCCATAAAGTGATGGGACCGGATGCCATGATCTTAGTTTTTTGAATGTTGAGTTTTAAGCCAACATTTTCACTCTCCTCTTTCACTTTCATCAAGAGGCTCTTTAGGTCTTCTTTACTTTCTTCCATAAGGGTAGTGTCATTTGCACATTGAGCTTATTGATATTTCTCCCGGCAATCTTGATTCCAGCTTGTGCTTCTTCCAGCCCAGCATTTCTCATGATGTACTCTGCATATAAGTTAAATAAACAAGGTGACAATATACAGCCTTGACATACTCCTTTTCCTATTTGGAACCAGTCTGTTGTTCCGTGTCCAGTTCTAATTGTTGCTTCCTGACCTGCATACAGATTTCTCAAGAGACAGGCCAGGTGGTCTGACGTTCCCATCTCTTTTAGAATTTTCCACAGTTTATTGTGATCCACACAGTCAAAAGCTTTGGCATAGTCAATAAAGCAGAAATAGATCTTTTTCTGGAACTCTCTTGCTTTTTCGATGATCCAGCAGATGTTGGCAATTTGATCTCCGGTTCCGCTGCCTTTTATAAAACCATCTTGAACATCTGGAAGTTCATGGTTCACATATTGTTGAAGCCTGGCTTGGAGAATTTTGAGCATTGCTTTACTAGTGTGTAAGATGAGTGCAGTAGTTTGAGCATTCTTTGGCACTGCCTTTCTTAGGGACTGGAATGAAAACTGACCTTTTCCAGTTCTGTGGCCACTGCTGAGTTTTCCAAATTTGTTGGCATATTGAGTGCAGCACTTTCACAGTTACCACTGGCTCTCTGCAAGCCTGAAAGGCAATTATATCACATACTCAAACTGGCCAGTGAACACTAGGCTAGGGCCAGTTCAAAGGGACCCTTCTAGTTTTTCAGAAACAATTGGTTCAGACTAATATATACTCAAGGTTATTCATTCATACTTGGAGAAGGAAATGGCAGCTCACTCCAGTATTCTTGCTTAGGAAATCCCATGGACAAAATCTGAACCTGGTGGGATATAGTCCATAGGGTCACAAAGAGTCGGACATGACTTACCAACTGAATACATATTTTCATAAGACATTGCTCCACCAGTGTCTGTGTTCTCAGTTTACATTTTTGTCCTCATGTTAGAAATGAAACTCAGACCATTAAATGTACAGTAGCAAGACCGAAAGATGGGTGACTATGAATCTTTTTATCAGAACTGCCTCAGTTGGATCTAAGATTTGAATAGTGATTTAGCATTCATGTGTAACAGATATCCTTTCAGTTAAAGTTATATGTAAAATACAGTTGGCCTAGAGTAGTGGAAATTAAAACGAAAATAAGCAAATGGGACCTAATTAATTTTAAAAGCTTTTGCACAAAGACAGAAACAATAAACAAGAACAAAAGATGACCTTCAGAATGGAAGAAAATAATGGTAAAGCGAAACAACTAACAAATTATTCATCTCCAGAATACATAAGCAGCTCCTACAGCTCAATAGTAGGGAAAAAAAAAAAAAAAACAGCCCAATCAAAAAATGGGCAAAAGAGCTAATAGTCATTTCTCCAAAGAAGACATACAGATTGCCAACAGACACATGAAAAGATGCTGAACATCACTAATTGTTAGATAAATGCAAATCAAAACAATGAGGTATCATCTCACACTAGTCAGAATGGCCATCATCAAAAAAATCTATGAACAATAAATGCTGGAGAGGATGCAGAAAAAAGGAAACACTTCTACGTTGTTGGTGGGAATGTAAACTGATACTGCCATTATGAAGAATAGTAAAGAGATTCCTTAAAGAACTAGGAATGAATCTACCATATGACCCAGCAACCCCACTATCGGGCATATACCCTGAGAAAACCACAATTCTAAAAGACACATGTATTCCAATGTTCATTGCAGCACTATTTACAATAGTCAAGTCATGGAAGCAACCTAGATGTTCACTGACAATTGAACAGATAAAGAAGATGTGGTACACACACACATATATAATGGAATATTACTCAGCCATAGAAAGAACAAATTTGAGTCAGTTCTAGTGAGGTGGATGAACCTAGAGCCTGTTATAAAGAGTGAAGTAAATCAGAAAGAGAAAAACAAGTATCATATATTAATGTATATATGGGGAAACAGTGGAAACAGTGTCAGACTTTATTTTGGGGGGCTCCAAAATCACTGCAGATGGTAACTGCAGCCATGAAATTAAAAGACGCTTACTTCTTGGAAGAAAAATTATGACCAACCTAGATAGCATATTCAAAAGCAGAGACATTACTTTGCCAATAAAGGTCTGTCTAGTCAAGGCTATGGTTTTTCCAGTGGTCATGTATGGATTCGAGAGTTGGACTGTGAAGAAAGCTGAGCACTGAAGAATTGATGCTTTTGAACTGTGGTGTTGGAGAAGACTCTTGAGAGTCCCTTGGCCTGCAGGGAGATCCAACCAGTCCATTCCGAAGGAGATCAGCCCTGGGATTTCTTTGGAAGGACTGATGCTGAAGCTGAAACTCCAGTATTTTGGCCACCTCATGCGAAGAATTGACTCATTGGAAAAGACTCTGATGCTGGGAGGGATTGGGGGTAGGAGGAGAAGGGGATGACAGAGGATGAGATGGCTGGATGGTATTACTGACTCGATGGACTTGAGTCTGAGTGAACTCTGGGAGTTGGTGATGGACAGGGAGGCCTGGTGTGCTGCGATTCATGGGGTCTCAAAGAGTTGGACACGACTGAGCAACTGAACTGAACTGAACTGATGAACTCTAGAAAAATGGTATTGCTGAACCTATTTTCAGGAAAGGAATGGAGACACAGATGTAGAGAATGGACTTGTGGGCACAGGGGAGGATGGAGAGAGTGGGATGAACGGAAATAGTAGTATCAACATATATATACACTATTATGTGTAAGATGGATAGCTGGTAAGAAGTTGTTATGTAACACAGGGAGCCAAGTCTGCTGCTCTGTGATGACCTGGAGGGATGAGATGGGGGGAGGAGAAGGAGGGGACAGAGGGACAGGGTTGTACATTTAACTTTGGCTGGTTCACATTGTTGTATGGCAGAAAACAACACAAAACTGTAAAAAACTTCAGTCAGTTCAGCTCAGTCCCTTAGTCATGTCCGACTCTTTGTGACGCCATGGACTGCATCACGCTAGGCTTCCCTGTCCATCACCAACACCTGGAGCTTACTCAAAGTCACTTTCATTGAGTTGGTGATGCCATCCAACTGTCATCCCCTTCCCCTCCTGCCTTCAATCTTTCCCAGCATCAGGGTCTTTTCCAATGAGTCAGTTCTTTGCATCAGGTGGCCAAAGTATTGGAGTTTCAACTTCCGCATCAGTCCTTCCAATGAATATTCAGGATTGATTTCCTTTAGGATTGACTGGTTGGATCTCCTTGGAGTCCAAGAGACTCTCAAGAGTCTTCTCCAACACCAGAGTCCAAAAGCATCAATATATATGGTTAGAAAGGTCACTCTGTATATAAGACACATATTTTGTGTGTGTCCTATCCCTAACTTTTCTAGGGACATCCACTCTTCATATCCACATTGTTATCATGCAAACACCTATTTTATACACTATAAAATTTCCCCTAGATTGCAGTTGATTGACTCAGTAGTGACAATCTGATCCAAACTAGGCCTCCGAATTCCTTTCTTGAGATTTTGAACTTCAGAGCGGGAGTTTTGGCAATCTCTGGTGGCTCAAACGGTAAAGTGTCTGCCTGCAATGCAGGAGACTTGGGTTCGATCCTTGGGTCAGGAAGATCCCCTGGAGAAGGAAATGGCAACCCACTCCAGTACTCTTGCCTGGAAAATTCCATGGATGAAGGAGCCTGGTAGGCTACAGTCCATGGGATTGCAAAGAGTCGGACACAACTGAGCAACTTCACTCACTTGCTCACTTGTAACCAAAGATGTCAAATGTCAATTAACCTGGGAGCTCTTCATCAGTCAGTTTTAAGCCATGAAATGGAACCAATTGGTTTACACAAAAAGAAAAATGGAACAGATGAATAAATAGTTACCTTGAGTAGAGACAAAGTGAATCCTGACACTCTTATATTCCCTGGTATTCCTGATAGTTCCTGAGCCCAACTGCATCCCTGACCAGCTACTATTTTTTTTTATTGAAGTACAGTTGATTTGCATTGTTGTGTTAATTTCTGCTGCGCATCAGAGTCATTCCGTTATTCACACACACACACACACACACACATTCTTTTTTAATATTCTTTTCCATTATAGTTTATCATAGGATTTTCAATATAGTTCTCTGTGCTATATAGTAGGACCTTGTTGTTAATCCATTTTATATATATTACCTTACATCTTGCTAACCCCAGTTACTATTTATGACATGTATAGTTAATCCACTATTTCAGAGGTGTTGGTTTTAATTCCTCCTAGGGGAATATATAAAAGCTCTTTGAGGGTAAAGACCATGCCTTTTACTTATTTTTACTATACCCTCCTCCTGTCCTGAGTCCACTGAGAGTGAGCATTTGGTAGTGTTTTATTTGAATTAACACATACGAGAGTAAAATATGGTATATTCCCTAAGGGAACCAATTATAAATTTTGTATAAAGGGGTGTTAAAAGTTAAATGAAAAAGCTCATATTGGCAGAAGATAAAAAAGTTTAACTAACAGCTGCTACAGATACAGGGACATTTGAGGATGAATGATAGATATAAATCTTAAAGGAAACAAGCATATGAATAAATTAGAAGGCATGATGGCTAAAGAAAAGGGAAAAATAACCAAGCCCTATTTAATTATTTTTTTTCTAAATCTAGGGATATCCATGTACCCTTCTCATCTTCTAGACTATAAACTCCACCAAGCCATTTATCACACCTGCTTTGTTCATCATGGTACAGCCACCTCAATCTAGTGGGATTCAATGAACATTTCTGTAATGAGTGAACTGCATAATCAGAATGCATTTTTTATTAAGTATTTCTGTAGAGGTCACATGTACTTTCTAGAATTTCCAGAATATGGACCCAAATTCTGCAATGGCAATCAGGGACTAACTGACATAAGCAAAGTATTAGAAATATCATTGATGAAATGTATATGGTCAGGGGAGTAAAACCTCTGTGCCATAGACACTAAATTCACATTAGTTGCCAGCAGGAAGACTGACAGCTGCCACTAACAAAGGACTTTGGTAAAAAGGAGTGATCAAACCAGCACAGACAGTGTGAGATTGGACCAATGCAGAGAGTAGAGTATGTAGAAGCCGATGTGACAAGCAGCTGAGAAAGGACTCAACTAAAACCAGAAGGATGTTACCCAGCTTCTCCTAGTTAAAGGCGTCATGAGCATCTCAGGGAGAAACTGATGCTGATTTTATCAGTCACCTTCCTCTAGGTGTCACTTAGAGATGAACTCCAAATCTAAGTGGCTTGAGACCATAAAGCTTGATTACATTTCAAGTTGGCTGCAAGTCCACTGAGGTCTTATCCATATGCCTTTCTTTTCTGGAACACAGATTAAAGGAGCAACTATTATATGGGATCCTGCAAAACTAGCATTACCAAACATAGCCAATAAAAATATAAAACTTCCCATTAGATTTAAATATCAGATAAATAACAAATTATTATTATTATTCAGTGTAACTATATCCTATGCAATATTTGGGACATAATTACACCAAAAATTTATTTGCAATTTATCTGGTTCAGATTTCAATGCATGTCCTGTTTGTTTTCTGGTAACTCTTTGCTAGACTCATGAATAAAGAAAAAGATAAATGATGTGACTTCATGAAGGCTTTTAAATCTTCTGCTTACAAGCAGCATTTGACATTTCTACTCTTCATACATTGACTAAAAAGACACATTACTAATTCTGCCATTGGTGGGATAAGAGATGGAACCCTCTCTTAGAGACAGATCTAACAAGGAAGGAGCAGCAGGATTATGATGGTAATGCTATCTACTACAGGATTGAGTAAGAAATGGAAAGTTCATCTAATAGTGTGTGTTTGTGGGGAGGTGGGGGCAGCACTTTTCAATGATCTTATTTTCACCTCTGAAAAGGAGCTAAAACAATCCCTTCAATTGTGTTAAGGGGAAATATCTGGAGCAAGAAGTTGTCTCTGACATTCTCAGTCTCTCCTTCTCTGAGCTTCCAGAACAGTTCTTGCTACTCTGCTCCTAGTTGAAGGAACTGCTTGAGTTGACAATGAGGAGCCATTACTATTAGAATGGCTTCTTAGGCTTCTTTGTTTTAGGGTGAGGCTCCTGATACTAGTTAATTGGCTTCCCAGGTGCTCAGAGGGTAAAGAATCTGCCTGCAATGCAGGAGAAGCAGGCAGACGTGAGTTCATTCCCTGGGTTGGGAAGATCCCTGGAGGAGGGCTTGGTGACCCACTCCAGTATTCTGGCCTGAAGAATCCCACAGACAGAGGAGCCTTATGGACTACAGTCCATGGGGTTGCAAAGCGTCTGACACGACAGAAGCAACTGGACAGCATGCACCTGGTACGAGTGAGTGAGCCGTGAACTGAGAATGGAACCTGAGAGGGAGAAGGGAACGGTTTTGCTAGCAGAGAACAATACACTTCTAAAGTGTTGTTTGGTTTTTTGTTTATTTGTTGTTGTTGTTTTTTTCTTCAAGCCATGCCATGCAGCTTGTAGGATATATCAACCAGGGATAGAACTGGGGCCCAAGGCAGTGAAAGCATGAGTCTTAACCACTCTACTGCCAGGAAAGTCTCATCTCTGCAGTGCTGGTGTTTGCCTGTGGCCCATGGCCTCTTCCACATCTCTTCCTTTGAGATGGCCTTCCTTCTGTACTCATTCCTCTTTCTTCCCTATTAAAGGCACTCTTGGTTCATATTTTACACATTTCAAGGGATATTTTGCTAGGGAAGAGGACAACAGTGGATGGAGACATGAGCTGGTGATACACAGGATTTCCTGGTCCCTTAGGCCCTTCTGGTTTGGCTTAAGGTTTTACATATATTCAAACTCCTTGTTGAAAAATCAATTTCTAACTTTTGTTACTGTTGTTTATGTCCCAGAAGTAATTGTTTCCTTACTACAGTGTGTGAAAATTGCTCCTAGTTGATTTTCAAGGTCAATCATAATAGGAACTAGATCCCTGAAATAGCCCAGAATACGATGAATACATATCATCTGTGTTGACTTCTGTTTTCCTGGGTTTTTCTTTCCAGTTCAAAGATGTTTCTAAATATTATTTGCCCAGCACATTATAATGTGCTTCATATTCAGAGTGTGCCTAAACAGGACATTTGGCTAATGAAGTGAGATAATGGGGAATTAAATGGTTTTCAGTGTGAAGGGAACAGCATTATTTACAGGGTATATTGCCGATTAAGGAAAAGAAACACTATTTTTTTTCTTTTAAAAAGAGACAAGATGATAATTAAGTTCCTTAAACACACAGCATTCCCAACTTGTGATATGGTGCAATCTCTTTGGATTTGCTAATTTAATACCAACCACACAATGATTGTCTTTCATATCGAATATGCTGGTATAAAATGAAACTTACGTACTGCCTGTCACAATTCCTGACAATTATATTGAACTTGTAGGTGAAAAGTATAGTTCATCTGAAAACACATAAGACTATCTGAAATCCTCAAAATATGTTTGTTTGGTTTTTTTCAGATGGAATTACTTCATCATCATTACTTCACCATCAGCACTAAGAAAGAAAAATGAACTATATGATTTTTTTCAACTGTAATCACTGGGGATTGACAAATGGGTAAAATAATGGGGCAGAAATCTGCAGATATTAAATATATATATATATAATGTATTAATAATTTTCAGCTTTTTTAAAGAATATAAAGTAATTGATAATTTTCACTTTTATACCTGTGTATGTTTAGTTTTTCGTTTGTTTGTTTTAAATAACAAAAGTAAATTATTCTGTAGTTGAGGATGAAGATTCCAGAACTAGGAGGAGCATTTTGAGATCACCTAGTTCTAGGCTGGTAGAGTCTGGTTCAGATCCTTCCAATCCCTAACTTTTTACCTCCGGCAGATGTTGCTGAACAGTGAAAGTCTTTTCTGAAGAGCCAGGGTTGCGAGTGATAGCTCTTACCACAGCAGTTCAGATAATCATTGGCAACTGGTCTGAGTTGACAGAGAAGATGGAACCATCGAATTGTTGTTGAATGTCCAACCTCTTTATCATAAGGAAGGGAATACTGAGTCCTAGTAAGGCATAGGACTTGTCAAGGTAAAGCAGAATCAGGCGTGGGTCTGCTCTGACTTACAAATCCAATGCTCATCTATTCTTTTTTTAAAATTTTTTAAAAATTTTATTTGGAAGCTAATTACTTTACAATATTTTGGTGGTTTTTGCCATACATTGACATGAATCAGCCATGGGTGTACATGTGTTCCCCATCCGGACTCTTCCTCCCACCTCCCTCCCCATCCCATTCCTCAGGGTCATCCCAGTGCACCAGCCCTGAGCACCCTGCTTCATGCATCAAACCTGGACTGGTGATCTCATTTCACATATGATAATAAACATGTTTCAACACTATTCTCTCAAATCATCCCACCCTCTCCTTCTCCCACAGAGTCCAACAGTCTGTTCTTTACATCTGTGTCTCTTTTGCTGTCTCGCATATAGGGTCATCGTTACCATCTTTCTAAATCCCATATATATGCGTTAATATACTATATTGGTGTTCTTCTTTCTGACTTACCTTGCTCTGTATAATAGGCTCCAGTTTCATCCACTTCATTAGAACTGATTCAAATGCATTCTTTTTAATAGCTAAGTAATACTCCATTGTGTATATGTACCATTACTTTCTTATCCATTCATCTGCTGATGGACATCTAGGTTGCTTCCATGTCCTGGCTGTTGTAAACAGTGCTGTGATGAACATTGGGGTACACGTGTCTCTTTCAATTCTGGTTTCCTAGGTGTGTATGTCCAGCAGTGGGATTGCTGGGATGTATGGCAGTTCTATTTCCAGTTTTTTAAGGAATCTCCACACTCTTCTTCATAGTGGCTGTACTAGTTTTCAATGCTCATCTATTCTCTTGTTTAGGCAATTTAATTAAATGCAGATCCTTTAAAATGCCATTTTATTTTTACATGGTGTTATTGATATAGAATATAATATAATCATTATCTATCCCAATAATGTCAGAAGAGAAACCAGGGATAAAAATAGGGATAAAAAAAACAGGGATAAAAATTCTATTTATCAAACAGAATTAATTAAAAAAGAGTTGCAAAAAAGCAGATACAGCATAGGAAATACTATTTTCTAAATAATCAAATTAATTTCATCATTGTTCTAGCACTTCATAATCTCAGTTGTTTAAAATGGTTGGGGAGGGGTGAGGGAGAATGAGACCTACAGCCTGTGAAATAGCAGATTCTGTCTCTAGAGCTCTCAGTGTGTATATTCCCAAGTCTAAGACTGGTTTAATCAGTAATCTGTCTGTCATCTGATGATGAATAGATCTACTGTAGAAAACTTGTTGTTGTTCAGTCGCTAAGTCATGTCTGACTCTTTGTGACCCCATGGACCACAACACACTAGGCTTCCTTGTCCTTCACTATTGCCCAGAGTTTGCTCAAATTCATGTTCATTGAATCGGTGATGCTATCTAACCATCTCATCCTCTGCTGCCCGCTTCTCTTTATACCTTCAATCTTTCCTAGCATCAGGTCTTTTCTAATGAGTTGGCTCTTCACATCAGATGGCCAAAGTATTGGAGCTTCAGTTTCAGCATCAGTCCTTCCAATGAATATTCAGGGTTGATTTCCTTTAGGATTGACTGGTTTGATCTCCTTGTAGTCCCAAGAGACTCTTAAGAGGAAATAGGAGAAGGCTGAGAACTAGGGGACAGAGGGCATACACATTCCTACTAAACATCACAAGACGGTAAATCAGTGCTTTCTCTCTGTGTACCTCTGGGCATGTTGTCCAACACCAGGGAAACAGTCCTTCATGCTGTTTTCAGTTTTGAGTCAATGGGGAGTATACACAAAGGATGGTTTGTTTTAGCAATACCTGTTTCTTGTTTTCGAAATACATGTTTCATAGTTTCGGCTTCAGGTAGGGATTGTCCTGATATCACTGGTAAGCAAAGAGTGAGTTTCCAGCATCATCAGCTTTCTATTTTTTTCATTTCCTTCCCATCCTCTGCTTCTCCATCTCCCTCTCCCCTTCCCTTTACCTCACTCTCCAAGTTTGCTGCCACTGCTGCTGCTGTTAAGTTGCTTCAGTCGTGTCTGACTCGGTGCGACCCCATAGACTGAAGCCCACTAGGCTCCCCCGTCCCTGGGATTCTCCAGGCAAGAACACTGGAGTGGGTTGCCATTTCCTTCTCCAATGCATGAAAGTGAAAAGTGAAAGTGAAGTCGCTCAGTCGTGTCCGACTCTTCGCGACCCCATGGACTGCAGCCTACCAGGCTCCTCTGTCCATGGGATTTTCCAGGCAATAGTACTGGAGTGGGGTGCCATTGCCTTCTCCACTCTCCAAGTTTGGGGACAGACAAACTCTTCATTTCTCTGAGAAGGAAGAGGAATCGCCTCTGCCATGGGCCTCTGGGACCTCATGTATTAAAATTTGTCATCAGGTAAAGACCCAATAATACCATTAATGTTAAAATAGAAGTGACTTATATATGTTACCTTCCACTGGGATATTTGCATTTTAATAAGCACAAAGCCATAAACCTCGGGAATCAGGAGTTTGGGGGTTGTATTGGTGACACAGATGTTTTAGTCTTCACTAAACTTCTCTCTGAACTTCTATCATACTCAGGATCCAATCTTCCTAGAGGGGAAGATAGTAAAGTATAAACTTAAAGGTTGTCATCATGTAAATCAAACAACTTTAACGGATTTGGGGAGGAAATGGTCATGAGAGATTCCATCATAAATGTAGAAGCAAACTTCATCACTTGAAAAATAATTTTGGTTATTTATCTTGATAGGAAAAACTCTTTAACTTTGCTTTCTGCTTGAAAGATTCCTATCCCCTCATTGACCCCATGCTGAGGGGTAGGGTCTCTTTTTTCGAGATCCTGTCCTTCCAATAACTTGATGCTCAACTCCCCACACAGACATTTCATCCTCTAGTTTCAGGCTGAATCTCAGAGCATTGAGTTATCAGAAAGATCACTCTTAAATGCTGTTTTAATAATTATTCCCTTTTTCTACCCTTTCTTCCCAAACAGGCTCTATTTATCATGTTCCCAAATGTAATTTGTAAACTACAAAATATTAAATAAAAGTGAATGCACATTATCTCCAAGATCATATTGTCATTTCAAATTTTTCTGGCTCTAGGAGAAACTAACCTTAGGTAAACAGATTATGGTAGAGTGAATTATAAAAAGTGAGTCAAATTGTTACTGTTTGCAGAGGATATATGCTTAAACACACATTTTGGTGATCACTGTCATAAAATGTTTAAATTTCTAATAGGGATTTCAAATAACCCTAAGAATAAGACAAGGAAAAAAAATAGCAAAAGGAATATGATGATTTAAATTTTGATTATTGCATGACTAAGAATTCGAACAGGATAAACTCCAGTGTATAACGAAAGCTGAGTGCAGAAGAATTGATGTTTTTGAACTGTGGTGTTGGAAAAGACTCTTGAGAGTCCCTTGGACTGTAAGGAGATTCAACCAGTCCATCCTAAAGAAGATCAGTCCTGGGTGTTCATTGGAAGGACTGATGTTGAAGCTGAAACTCCAATACTTTGGCCACCTGATGTGAAAAAACGCTAACTCATTTGAAAAGACTCTGATGCTGGGAAAGATTGAGGGCAGGAGGAGAAGGGTATGACAGAGGATGAGATGGTTGGATGGCATCACTGACTCAATGGACGTGAGTTTGGGTAAACTCCAGGAGTTGGTGATGGACAGGGAGGCCTGGCATGCTGTGGTTCATGCAGTCGCAAAGAGGTGGACATGACTCAGTGACTGAACTGAACTGAAACTCCAGTAGTATTGTAGACTATGGTAGACTAACAAAATAAAAAGGACACACCAACTTACATACTTTGCATTTGGCAGAAAGATTGCCGAAATTAAGAAAAAGTACAGTGGCATTGAGTAGGTGTGATAGAAGTAATATAAGGCAGAATTTTCTGTATTTCTGCAATTTGAAAGAGAGGGCAACTATCTCCTGTGCTTTGAGTGAGCGCTGCCTGCTGGAAGAATGTGAAAAACAGAGTGCCCTCTGCTTTTGTTGAGCTCTCCAGTTTTTCTCATAACAGGTGTATCCAGTATTAGTAATGCTGATAAAATGACCTTCCATGAAGAGGGGGTAGTTGAGGGGTTTATGAAATAAAAGAGACTTAATACATTCTGTGTATATACTTGCATGCATGCTAAGGCGCTTCAGGCATGTCCAGCTCTTTGCAACCCCATGGACTGCTGTCCACCAGGATCCTCTGTCCATGGGATTCTCCAGGCAAGAATAATGGAGTGGGTTGCCATGCCCTCCTCCAGGGGATCTTCCCAATCCAAGGATTGACCCCCTGTTCTTACGTCTCCTGTATTGGCAGGCAGACTCTTTACCACTAGCGCCACCTAGGAAGTCCAGTGTATATACTTATTCCTCCTTCAAAAACAACGTTTGAAAGAAAGAGTAAAATATATAGAAACACAAATTTAAAAATTAATGTAATAAGGAAGCGGATCACTAAAGCTGCAGGAAAAGACTTCTGTGAATGAGGAATGAGATGCTGCAATGTAGATGCTGCAATATAGTTTTCCTCTAGACAGCCGTCTGAGAATTTTTTTTTTTTCCCTCTAAGTCTAAGCCTTCATGGAACTGACTGTACAGGTGCTGGAAGCATTATGCCTTGAGATATTTTGCCAAGGCAGTGGTGTTTCATTTTATACTAAAGAAAGCCACATTCTTCCTCATACTCACACACAAAAAAATCACACCTCTATTCAGAGCCCAAGTTGTCATCGGAAAGGAAAAGGTTGGAGTTCATTTATCATGTGCATTTCTATGGCTACAGAGATAATTGGGTTGATTCCATCTAGCCTTCTGCTTCTCTCGCATTTTAATTGAAAAGCCTCCCGAGTGTTAGAAGCACAGAGCTGGCCTGAGACATGAGGATATTTCACTTAGGCAGCAATGGACCAAAATGACAACCAGAAGACAGCCTAAGCAGTGTGTGGGACCAGGAGCCTGTTATGTGGCTGCTGGAAACTGACCAGCAAGGGGGCAGGGGTGGCACATTCTGTACCTGTTTTTTTTTTTTTTTGCTTGAGAATACTCACAGATTTCATTTCTGGCTACTTTTAATTTAACATTTTTATCACAGCTTTTCCATCAGGTGTGAGTACCCGAAGACAGGACTGCTCTCAGCCTGAACAATTTAAACTGAGTCTGGTTGATTAAAAGAAAAGGCTCAAGCCCAAATGGCATTGGAGGCAGCAGAGAATAAACCAGCCTGTAACTTTTGGGTGGTGTTAAAATGGTCATACGTTTAGTATTATTTAAATATTTTGTTATCAAGCTCAGCCCTATTAAAACTTTGCAGGTTTGGTTGGTCATTTTGTGTGTGAATGGGCTCTCTGAGCATGCTCAATGTATGCTTAGGAGATTAATTTATAAGCTTTTCTAACTCTGAATCTCCAAGGTTTGTTCTGTCTCTGTGTTGTTTGCATAATGCACTTTTGTACAGCTAAAGCGCTACCTATAAAGGGATTATTTTCATATGCAGCACATTAAAAATCTAGCTCAATTCACAGATCCCATTCTGTGTTTATGCCTGAGATAACAGGTGAAAAGTATCTCATTACAAGTGTCTAGGAAGCAAACAGAAGAACGAGAATGTTTGGGGAGAGAATGTACCCCTACTGAAATTAATTCCCCGATGGTTTTATTAAAGTCTGCAAATTGCATTATTTTCCCATCATATTTGAAATATTGCCCTCCCTTAATGCCTGCTCTAACCCATACCATGCCATCTTCCCTGGAGTGTCTAGACACGGTGTCTTAGATTTATGTGTATGATCTCAGTGTGTTACAACATCATTCCTGACTAATGCATTATTACAATACTTACAGATATTCCCAAGTGCCACTGTATTGATTAGAAAATCACCAATCTGCATATGCACACCATCTGTGCTGCAGAGAAGCAAAAAAATGCAGGATGACATTTGCCTTATTCGAAGGAAGATTCAGAAACCTACTAATAAAATGAAGAGGGAATTCTCTTTTGCAAGGAAGGGAGTTGGCTTTTTAGAATTAAAAAAAAAAATGCACCATATGAATTTTTATAGAACTATCCAGTGTAAACCCAAAGTGTTTAAAACTCCTTGTCCCTCTCTCCTTTCTGGTAGATTGGAAAGCCCGAGTCAGCACGCAAACAGCATGCTTAACCATTTAGATCCTGAAAATGATACCATATCAGGACCACTGGTGCCATGAAATTGATAAATCTCGGCTCCACTGCAGCAGCCCTTTGGTGGAAAACTGCCTGTAGTGAGCAGTCAGTTGTGTCTCAGTGGAAAGGCCGAAAGCCTGCCTGCAAAAGATGAATGAGGCATTCACCTACTGGGCTGAAATGCTTTTAAAGGACAGGAATCTGTTTATCTTTGATTGATTGTTCAGTCTGATACTTTCCTTTATAAAGTTTATTGACTACAAGAACATAAATCAAAGAAAAACAAATCACAGGTTCAATTTTGGGGGCATTGACATCCTGCCATCTCTGCAGCTACTGCTCACACAAGTCAAAGGGCAGGAAGAAGGATGCAAGGGTGCAAGGGATGGGGGCGGGGATGGGGACGGGAAATCACATGATGGAAATGGGCACTAGGAAAGCCCTGCTCTTATTATTCTCCTAAAGTCTCATTAGATGGGGATATATCTAATATGTCTGGATACATACAGCAATTCCAGGCAATTAGGCAGCTGTTGGAACATGAATGATCAAAAGCAAAAAATAGAAAAAGGATTTTTTTTAAAGAACTAATTGCAAGCAAGTGACACTCGGATTCAACATTTTTTAATGTCTTCTATTATTGATCATTCTGTTTACCTCCAGTCTTATTCATTCAAGTGTAATATTTATTTCATTCCCTCCAATTCTTACGGAAAAAAATAAAGAAAATGCTAAAACAAGCACTCTAATGACCTTTGAGTGAACTGAGGGGACAGCGGCAGGAGCATCTAACCACATCCCTTTCAACCCTGGCCCCATCCCAGTGGAGGGGGTATTGCCTTGGCTGCCTGGCCTTTACAGAACTCTTGTCTGTGCGGATTGTGAGGTAAACTCTAACTATGATATAACCCAGATGGGTTTGTGCCAGTGGCCCTAATGAAGCATCACACTGTGTCTCTCTTTAAGCTAAATGTGCAGGGACTAAAGCACCTACAGAAAGTCCTCTGCTAGTTGGGCACGAACATCTTTCCTCAATTTTCTTAGACCAACAAACGTTTTCCCTTGTGAAGAGTTAATGGCAATATTTTCAGAACCTGCCTTTTTGAAATATGCCTGACTTAAAAAATAGCAAACTTGCATTCTTCATTCCCTATGCATTTTTCGAGATTGTTGTTCTCTATTTTTCATGTTTTAGTCAGCTAAAAATCATGTAGGGGATACTTCAGAGTTCAGGATGGTGTTGTCTCTGGGCTCCAGAAGCCTGTCTCTGAACACATTTTCTGTATTTCATGGGAAAATCTGTGGGGGAGGGGAAGGAGGAGACATAAACCAGTCTTCTCGTAAACTAGCGCTTGTCTGTAAGAATTTCCATCTGCCACCCTAGGCCCCGTAGTCAAGGTGTTATAGCTGAGACCCGGAGAGTAACACAGCCAAGCTGACAGAGGCAGTGGAAGATGGAGGGAAGGAGTTTGCTGCTGGGGCAGGTGTAAAGCGTGAACTTTTTCCTTCTCTGCAGGAACTGGGAGCATCTCACAAAGCCTTCCCAAGAGCAAATATCATTTTGCAGTGGTCACCACTGGCAGAGCCACTAATGAGGCCTAATTGGGGCGACAGGGTCTGCCTGTGCACATTAGCATCTCTAAGTCATCCCAATTAAGGAACAAGAGACAGCAGGGTGGGCATTGTTTGGATAGCAGTGCCCCGCTTGGGTGTGCTGTGAGGAACAAGGCCAAAGGCTGAGTGGCTTCAACTACCCAACGTGTGACCTAATTGCTAATTGATGCACAACCTCGGGTGGCCTGCAGCATCTTAATGGTGTTTCAGACTGTTTGGGGTCCTAAAACAACAAGCTTGTTTTGGAACAAAGCCAACAACTTATCTTCACTTATCCGTGTTTTACCCTTTCAGGAAAAATTTTTTTAAAAAACACATTGCAGGATGGAAACGAGAAATACTAGGCACTAATGACTTTAGGCACTAAACTGTGAGTCAAAGAGGCCCATTGTGGTTCATAGGGTGGAAAGTCTAGGAGACCTCAATGTGTTAAACAGTGATAGAGAAGGTATTCTTGGAGCATCAAGAGCTGAAGGGAAAATAGAGGAATGTGTAGCACATTATAGTTTAAAAATGAGATCACAGCAAGAAACTTAAAATTTATAGAATTTATTTCAGAACTCACTGCCCATGAGAATAGCTTCATTATCCCACTTGCCACAGTCCACTTCTGGTCTTCACACTTTCAGGGAACAGTGGAACGAGCAGAAAAGTTTTAGATGAGTTACAAAGAATGAGGAAGGAGGGCTATTTTTGAAGACATGGAAATGGAGATGGGCTGGAATTTGTTTATTTTTAATTGGAGGATAATTGCTTCACAATATTGTGTTGGCTTCTGCTATATAGCAACAGGAATCAGCCGTAAGTATACATACGTCCCATCCCTCTTGAACTTCTATCCCGCCCCTCTAGGTTGTCACAGGGCAGTGAGTTGAGCTCCCTGTGATATACAGCAACTTCCTATTAGTTATCATGTCAGAAACAAACAAACAAATTTTGTATATGAATGCATATATTAATATATAGAATCTAGAAAAATGGTATGGATGAATTCATTTGCAGGGTATAGAGATGCAGACATTAGTTGTGGAAGGAGAGGGTGGTATGAATTGAGAGACTAGCATTGAAGCATATACATTACTGTATGTTTGTTAAATAAATGAATAAAGTAATGAAAATTTTTATTCATTACTTCATTCATTTAACAAACATAGTCTAACTGCCTTCTATGCTCCAGACACTAAGCTAGGTACTAGGGCTTGTAGAGTGTGCAAAATAATATAGTCTCTGACTTCAGAGAATTTACACATTAGCAGAAAAAAGTCACTACATGCAAAGAAGATAATAATGAAACTAATAACTGAATTTTGTTTCATAGTGTATGCTATGTAAGGAGAGGATATTAGCTCTATCTAGACATTAAGGAGTTTCCTGAAGAAGTTGTGCTGACTCTGATATTGAGAAGGCCATTCCTTTGGCTCTTGGAATACAACTAATTTATAGTTTCCCTTAAAATCAGATAAAATATTTGGGCTGCTCTTAAATCCAGAAGTAACATAAACTATATTTTAAAAATACAGCATCTTTTAAAAATATCCACTTGGTTTCTACATAATGCATGGTCTAAATGGGGAAAGGAGTATATTGTTAAAAGAGATTAAGTAGAAAGAGACAGTAGAGAAACAGAAAAGAAAGCAAGAGAGACAGAAAGGTAGTGGGGGAAACAGTGGGGGAAGAAATATACCCAGAATAATGGGAATACTCATCAAGAAACATAAGAAAAAGAAGAAAGTAATTGGTAGATAGGAAAGAAGAATAAATAGAAGGGGGGAAACTGGACATGGAAAAAGGGAGTAGAACAGTGAAAAATGTATTGTAGTTCTTAGGGGAATTTCTAGCCTGAAATAACTGATCTGGTCAAATCTTCCTCATCCCTTACATTGTACTTTCAGGTAGTAGTTACAATGCTTTATTGACTTATTTGTGAATTTGAAAGAGCTGGTCAATCCCTGTTTATAATTATCCAACTGGGATAGCCCAATAATGCTCTTATGAAAGTATTTCCAAGAAAGTAAATAACAACTTGAGAATTATGAGATGTGTTTTTGATGACCAAAATTAATTACTAGCATGTTCATTGGTCAGTTTACTTATTTAGCAAATATTTGGTGAGTGTATACTAGTTAAAAATATTGTGTAAGGATGATCAATAAGCTCCATTAATATTTTTAATAAAATTATCCAGAATATAATATTAAAGACAGCTACTATTTTTGCTCTTTCTCCTCCTCTCCTCACCACTCTATTTTAAACTGTATCTTTTAATATTTTCCCTTCTCTCTTTGGCTGATCCAACTTCCTCCCATCTTTTTATGCGCTATTTACAATTCCTGCTTTCCGGGAAATATTTCCACTAGAATTTTTTATTTTTGTTTAGAACTTGTGATCAGAATTTCTGAAACCAGGGTGTCATTTTGAATGAAGTCATGGTACAACTATCACTGCTGATCTTTGATATTTTCAATTATCACAGAATCACTGAAGTGTCAAAGCCATCAAGTATGGTGTTTTCTGTAGGGTTTTTGGTTAATAGTACATATTAAATTCAGAGAGGACCATTCTACATCTAATTTTTAACTTTTTTAAACTATAAATAGATTTCAACTCTGTCAAGTACGTTTTCTACATCTATTAAGATGTTCACAAATGATCTTTTTTCTCTTAACAAGGTGAGTTATATATATATGAATTTTTAATATTAAATCTTCCCCACATTCTTGTTGGGGTAAATGACCCTTTCTACAGCTAGATCCACTTAGCTGATAATTTATTTAAGAATCTTTCGAAGTATGTTACTAGAGAGATTGGCCCAAATTTTTCTCTCTTGTAATGTCACTGTTAGATTTCATTGTCAATGTTATCTGGTTTCATAAAATAATCTGTGAAGAATTTTCTGTTTTCTGCAAGAGTTTGTTTAAAACTGTGCTTTTTATTTAAAAAAAACTGATTCTGTTGCCCTGAGCCATGTACACACACACACACACACACACACACAGTCAATCTGGTATGATTATGAACTTCAGTGTTGTTATTGTTGACATGTTACTTCCATCTCCTCAATCTCATCCCAAGTTTGTTACTCTAACTGAGTGTAAATCAAGGTATTCAAATAAATCTCAAGGCATAAGTAAGAGTTTGTGGACATAGTTTGCATACTAGACAATGTCAACACATATAACTTCACTCTTTGGATTCCTTGGTATTAAAATTAATACCAAATAATTAGACTGTATGTTTTCACCCTGCTTATTTAACTTATATGCAGAATACATCATGCAAAATGCTGGGCTGGATGAATCACAAGCTGGAATCAAGATTGCCAGGAGAAATACCAACAACCTCAGATATGCAGATGATACCACTCTAATGGTAGAAAGTGAAGAGGAACTAAAGAGCCTCTTGATGAGGGTGAAAGAGGAGAGTGAAAAGGCTGGCTTGACACTCAACATTAACTAAGATCATGGCATCCGGTCCCATCACTTCATGGCAAGTAGATGGGGAAAAAGTGGAAATAGTGACAGACTTTATTTTCTTGGGCTTCAAAATTGCCGTCTAGTCAAGGCTATGGTTTTTCCAGTGGTCATGTATGTACGTGAAAGTTGAAGTGTGAAGAAAGCTGAGTGCCGAAGAATTGATGCTTTTTGAACTGTGGTGTTGGAGAAGACTCTTGAGAGTCCCTTGGACTGCAAGGAGATCCAACCAGTCAATTCTAAAGGAGATCAGTCCTGGGTGTTCTTTGGAAGGAATGATGCTAAAGCTGAAACTCCAATACTTTGGCCACCTCATGTGAAGAGTTGACTCATTGGAAAAGACCCTGATGCTGGGAGGGATTGAGGGCAGGAAGAAAAGGGGACGACAGAGGATGAGATGGCTGGATGGCATCACCGACTCGATGGACATGAGTTTGGGTGAACTCTGGGAGTTGGTGATGGACAGGAGGCCTGGCATGCTGCAATTCATGGGGTCACAAAGAGTCAGACACGACTGAGCGACTGAACTGAACTGAACTGAAAATTGCAGTGGACAGTGGCTGAGGCTGTGAAATTAAAAGATGCTTGCTCCTTGGAAGACAAGCTAGGATGAACTTAGTCTGTTACAAAGCAGAGACATTGTAAATAGTGCTGCAATAAACAATGGCATACACATTTCTTTTTCAATTTTTGTTTCCCTGGTATATATGCCTAAGAGTGGAATTGCTGGGTCATTTTATTTTATTTATTTATTTATTTATTTATTTTTTGCTGGGTCATTTTATTCCTAGTTTTTGAAGGAATCACCATACTGTCTTCCATAGTGGCTGTATCAATTTACATTCCCACTAAAAGTACAAGAACATTTCCTTTTCTCCATAACATCTCCAGAATTTATTCTTTGTAGCCTTCTTTATGATGGCCATTCTGACCCGTGAGAGGTGATAACTCATTGTAGATTTGATTTGCATTGCTCTAATAATGAGCACTGTTGAGCAACCATTTGTGTGTTTGTTAGCCATCTGTACATCTTCTTTGGAGAAACCTAGATGTCCACAGACAGATGAATGGATAAAGAAGTTGTGGTACATATACACAATGGAATATTCAGTTCAGTACAGTTCAGTCACTTAGTCATGTCTGACTCTTTGAGACCCCATCAATCGCAGCACGCCAGGCCTCTCTGTCCATCACCAACTCCCAAAGTACAGCCAAACTCATGTCCGTTGAGTTGGTGATGCCATCCAGCCATCTCATCCTCTGTTGTCCCCTTCTCTTCCTGCCTCCAGTCCCTCCCAGCATCAGGGTCTTTTCCAATGAGTCAACGCTTTGCATGAAGTGGCCTAAGTATTTGAGTTTCCACCTCAGCATCGGTCCTTCCAATGAATACCCAGGACTGGTCTCCTTTAGGATGGACTGGTTGGATCTCCTTGCAGTCCAAGAGACTCACAAGAGTCTTCCCCAGCACCACAGTTCAAAAGCATCAATTCTTTGGCGCTCAGTTTTCTTGACAGTCCAACTCTCACATCTATACATGACCACTGGAAAAACCATAGCCTTGACTACATGGACTTTTGTTGGCTAAGTAATAGCTTTCCTTTGAATATGCTATCTAGGTTGGTCATAACTTTCCTTCCAAGGAGTAAGTGTCTTTTAATGTCATAGCTGCAATGACCATCTGCAGTGATTTTGAAGCTCAGAAAAATAAAGTCAGCCACTGTTTCCACTGTTTCCCCATTTATTTCCCATGAAGTGATGGGACCGAATGCCATGATCTTAGTTGTCTGAATGTTGAGCTTTAAGCCAACTTTTTCACTCTCCTCTTTCACTTTCATCAAGAGGCTTTTTAGTTCCTCTTCACTTTCTGCCATAAGGGTGGTGTCATCTGCATATCTGAGGTTATTGATATTTCTCCTGGCAATCTTGATTCCAGCTTGTGCCTCTTCCAGCCCAGCGTTTCTCATGATGTACTCTGCATATGAGTTAAATAAGCAGGGTGACAATATACAGCCTTAACATACTCCTTTTCCTATTTGGAACCAGTTTGTTGTTCCATGTCCAGTTCTAACTGTTGCTTCCTGACCTGCATATTGAGAGTCCTCAAAGGGACTCTCAAGAGTCTTCTCCAACACCACAGTTCAAAAGCATCAATTCTTCGGCACTCAGCTTTCTTCACAGAAAAGAAGAGAAGCGAAAAGCAAAGGAAAAAAGGAAAGATATAAGCATCTGAATGCAGAGTTCCAAAGAATAGCAAGAAGAGATAAGAAAGCCTTCCTCAGAGATCAATGCAAAGAAATAGAGGAAAACAACAGAATGGGAAAGACTAGAGATCTCTTCAAGAAAATTAGAGATACCAAGGGAACATTTCATGCAAAGATGGGCTGATAAAGAATAGAAATGGTATAGACCTAACAGAAGCAGAAGATATTAAGAAGAGGTGGCAAGAATACACAGGAGAACTGTACAAAAAAGATCTTCACAACCAAGATAATCATGATGGTGTGATCACTCACCTAGAGCCAGATATCCTGGAATGTGAAGTCAAGTGGACCTTAGAAAGCATCACTACGAACAAAGCTAGTGGAGGTGATGGAATTCCAGTTGAGCTATTTCAAGTCCTGAAAGTTGATGCTGTGAAAGTGCTGCACTCAATATGCCAGCAAATTTGGAAAACTCAGCAGTGGCCACAGGACTGGAAAAGGTCAGTTTTCATTCCAATCCCAAAGAAAGGCAATGCCAAAGAATGCTCAAACTACCACCCAATTGCACTCATCTCACACACTAGTAAAGTAATGCTCAAAATTCTCCAAGCCAGGCTTCAGCAATATGTGAACCGTGAACTTCCTGATGTTCAAGCTGGTTTTCGAAAAGGCAGAGGAACCGGAGATCAAATTGCCAACATCTGCTGGATTGTCGAAAAAGCAAGAGAATTCCAGAAAAACATCTATTTCTGCTTTATTGACTATGCCAAAGCCTTTGACTGTGTGGATCACAATAAACTGTGGAAAATTCTGAAAGAGATGGGAATACCAGACCACCTGACCTGCCTTTTGAGAAATTTGTTTGCAGGTCAGGAAGCAACAGTTAGAACTTGACATGGAACAACAGACTGGTTCCAAATAGGAAAAGGAGTATGTCAAGGCTGTATGTTGTCACCCTGCTTATTTAACTTATATGCAGAGTTCATCATGAGAAATGCTGGGCTGGAAGAAGCACAAGCTGGAATCAAGATTGCTGGGAGGAATATCAATAACCTCAGATATGCAGATGACACCACCTTTATGGTGGAAAGTAAAGAGGAATTAAAAAGCTTCTTGATGAAGGTGAAAGAGGAGAGTGAAAAAGTTGGCTTAAAACTCAACATTCAGAAAACAAAGATCATGGCATCTGGTCCCATCACTTCATGGCAGATATATGGGGAAACAGTGGAAACAGTGTCAGACTTCATTTTTCTGGGCTCCAAAATCACTACAGATGGTGACTGCAGCCATGAAATTAAAAGACGCCTAACCCTTGGAAGAAAAGTTATGACCAACCTAGATAGCATATTGAAAAGCAGAGACATTACTTTGCCAACAAAGGTCCGTCTAGTCAAGGCTATGGTTTTTTCAGTGGTCATGTATCGATGTGAGAGTTGGACTGTGAAGAAACTTACATTACCATATGTAAAATAGATAGCCAATGGGAATTTGCTGTATGGCTCAAGAAAGTCAAACAGGGGCTCTGTATCAACCTAGAGAAGTGGGATGGGGAGGGACATGGGAGGGAGGTTCAAAAGGGAGGAGATATATGTATACCTATGGCTGATTCATGTTGAGGTTTGACAGAAAACAACAAAATTTTGTAAAGCGATTATCCTATATTAAATAATAAATAATTTTTTTAAAAAGCATAGACTTTACTTGATTGACAAAGGTCCATATAGTCAAGGCTATGGTTTTTCTAGTAGTCATGCATGGATGTGAGAGTTGGACCATAAAGAAGGCTGTGTGGCAAAGAAATGATGCTTTCATACTGTGGCGCTAGAGAAGACTCTTCAGAGTCCCTTGGACTCTAAGGCAATCAAACCAGTCAATCTTAAAGGAAATCAGTCCTGAATATTGAGTGGAAGGACTAATGCTAAAACTGAAGTTACAGTACTTTGGCTACCTGATGTGAAGAGCTGACTCACTGGAAAAGACTCTGATGCTGGGAAATATCAAGGGCAGGAGAAGGGGGTGACAGAGGGTGAGATGATTGGATGGCATCATTGGCTCAGCAGCATGAATTTGAGCAAACTTAGGAAATAGTGGAGGTCAGAGGAGCTTGGAGTGCTGTAGTTCATGGGGTTGCAAAGTGTTGGACAGGACTTAGTAACTGAACAACAACAAAATCCAGTACATTCTCAGTCTCAAGTATCTTTACTTTCTAATGTATGCCAGTCTTTTTCATGAGTGAATTGAAAGTTTCTTGAAGGCAGAAACAATATTATAACTTTCTTTTTAAATTCTGCCCATGTTTTTTTGAAACATCCATTTATTTAGGCCATGTCATGCAGCATGTAGTGTCTTAGTTCCCCCACCAGTAATTGAACCTATGCTCCCTGCATTGCAAGTGTGGAGTCTTAACCACTGGACCATCAGGGAAGTTCCCTCAATATTACATCTTTTGTTTAAATTAAAATATGTATACAGTTGAAGCCACCTATCTGTCTACTCATTGATTACTACAATTATGAATTTGGTCATCTTTTACATGCATATTTTCATACGTTAAATTATATTCACAAATATGTGTGCTGTGCTGTGCTTAATCGCTTAGCCATGTCCAACTCTTTGTGACTCTGTGGACTGTAGCCCACCAGGTTCTTCTGTCCATGGAATTCTCCAGGGAAGAATACAAGAGTGGGTTGCCATGCCCTTCTCCAGGGGATCTTCCCAACCAGGGATCAAACCCAGGTCTCCCACATTGCAGGTGGCTTCTTTACCATCTAAGCCACCAGGGAAGCCCAAGAATACTGGAGTGGGTGGCCTATCCATTCTCCAGGGGATCTTCCCAACCCAAGAATCAAACTGGGATCTCCTGCATAGCAGGTGGATTCTTTACACTGAGCCATCTGGGAAGCCTGCTGCTACACCTATAGCTTTTTGTTGTTTAATTTAGAAGCTTTCTAATTTCAGGCATTTATAGTTGAAATGTTTTGGGGCTCCAAAATTACTGAAGATGGTGACTGCAGCCATGAAAGTAAAAGACTCTTGCTCCTTGGAAGAAAAGCTATGACCAAACTAGACAGCATATTAAAAAGCAGAGACATCACTTTGCCAACAAATGTCCATCCAATCAAGGCTATAGTTTTTCCAGTAGTCATGTATGGATGTGAGAGTTGGACTATAAAGAGAGCTGAGCTCTGAAGAACTGATGCTTTTGAACTGTGGTGTTGGAGAAGACTCTTGAGAGTCCCTTGGACAGCAAGGAGATCCAACCAGTCCATTCTAAAGGAAATCAGTCCTGAATATTCATTGGAAGGTCTGATGCTGAAACTGAAACTCCAGATCTTTGGCCACCTGATGGGAAGAACTGACTCATTGGAAAACACCCTGATGTTGGGGAAGATTGAAGCCAGGAGGAGAAGGGGACAACAGAGGATGAGCTGGTTGGAAGGCATCACCGACTCAATGGACATGAGTTTGAGTAAGCTCCAGGAGTTGGTGATGGACAAGGAAGTCTGGCATGCTGCAGTCCATGGGATCACAGAGTCAGACACAACTGAGTGACTGAACTGAACTGAACTGATTTACTCCCCTGGTGCCTCAACCCATTCTGTCTATGCCAGTACTCTCTATCCTACTTCCCAGCCTTCCCATCTCTTGATAGTTCTAGAATCATGTGTACTTGTTGACATGTTTTTTTGCTTATTAATTGGTTGTTTGTCTTCCTCCTCAAAGAAAATTCGAGTCTTATTAAGAGTAGAAATTTTTGTTCTCTTGATACTCTATCCCTAGCACTTGAAATGATGCCTGTAATATAACAACTTCTCAATAAATACTAATTGACAGGATATTCAAAGAATGTATTTTGTAGCTTTATTTATTTTTCCAAGTCACAGTTTTGATGTAGCTGAAGATAGTTGTAAATCTATTCATTCATTTTAACTTTTTATTATACATTGTGTGAATATGCCAGAATTCATTGATCTGGTTTTCTTTTGATAGACAGTTAGTTTGTTTGAAAACTATATATCACTCAGCACATTTTTAAGTGAACATCTATGTTTTTTTTAATCCAAAGTTAAGAGTTACAGAGGATATATAAATTTCATCATAGTCTAAGTTGTATTTGTGCTTTAAATACATTTTGGTCAAAACCTTGGAGCAGATTTGGCTAACGTGATTTGTAGGAATTGTCTATTATTTAACTAAAAAGGCAAATGGGTCTTTGTTGTCAAAACAAACAGTTATCAGACTTATGTTCTGTCAGAAATATATGACTTTATTTTTCAATTCAAATAAACATGCTTTATACTCATCTCCATGACAACCAGTTCACTGTGGAATTCTATTTCTAAGATAGGTGAAAAGAAAAAAGAATAGATGAAAATATAAAGGCAAAGGGCTTTGCCTTGTTTGGTTACTGGGATAAAAAAGCCATTGCTCCCTTCAAAGTTTTTTAACCAAGGTTACTGCTTGCAGTCCCAGGACTTTTGCTTATGAGCCATGCATTCTTGAAATGTCTCTTTGGGCAGTCCACAACTGCAAGGTTCAAAAAAGAGAGAGGTATTCTTTCTTATTGAAAAGGATAAGTGTGTAGGAACCTAGGAGTATTTAAAGAGAATAGGCAGACCTCTCTTCTGAGGACACCTATTTCTAAAAAGGGTACCATGGATATTGAAGATCTTAATGTTGGCTCCCATAAAACTGTCTATGCCTACATATTCCTCATGATGTCATTATATAACCCTAGCTGTATGAATACTTCAGTGGGAAGAAAACTGCTCCACTATATGTACTTTAAGGTGAATACTTGGGTTGCAAAGTATGATGTATCTTCAGCATTGTTAAATATTATTAAGTAGATTTCCAGAATATGTGACCCAATTTTCACTCTATAGTTAGAACATGAGACTCACCATCCTTCCGTCTCCTTTTCTGCATTGTCAGATTTTTAAATTTTAAATCATTGGTGCATGTACAATTTTATCACATTGTAATTTAAATTTGTATTTCCCTTTTGAATTATGAGGTTGAGGTTTTTTTAAGTACATGGCCATTAGGGTTGCCTATTCTGTGAATTGACAGTTTATAATTTTTTCCAAGTTTTCTCTTGGTTTTATGCTTTTTACTTATTGATTTATCACATTTTAAATAGCCTCAATATTAATTTTTATCTATTTTACATGTTGAAAAAATTTTCTCCTAGAGTATGGCTATCTTATTTCTTTAGGAAAATTTTTATATAAGAACAGTTTCAGGCTCACAAAAAAGTTATAAATATTGTATAGAAAATTCCTTTATATCCCACAACCAGTTTCTCTTATTATTATATTAGTATGGTACACTTGTCAAAATTAATGAACTAATACTGCATGTTATCATTAAGCAAATTCAAATTTCTCACTAATGTCCTTTTTCAGTTCCAGGATCCATCCAGGGTGTTAATTTAGTCACTGCATCTTTTTACGATTGTCTTGGCTATGATGATTTCCCAGGGCTTTTTGTTGGTAGTGGTGGTTCTTCGTTTTTGATGACCATAATAGTTTTGAGTACTGATCAAGCATTTGTCAGTTGGAATTTACATGATGTTTTGCAAATGGTTATACTAGGCAGGAAAATCACAAAAAGTACCATTTTCATCACATCACATGCAAAAGTTGCATACTATCAACATAACTTATAATTGTTAATGTCAGCACCAGTCACCTGACTAAGGCAGTGTGTGTCAGGTTCTCCATTGTCAAGTAATTAATTTTTTTCCATTTCCATGCTCTCTCCTGTTTGGAAGGAAGTCACTATAGGCAGTCAACACTTAAGAAGCGGGAGGTTAGATTCCATCTCTGAAAGGACAGAATTTATACATAAATAATGTGAAATTCTTTTGCACTGGATATTTGTCTGTTCTCCCCCATGCATTTATTTATTTAATTTATTTTTAATATCAGATGGACTTAAGAATATTAATGTTATAATTTAGATTATAATTCAATGTTACTTTATTTTATAGCTCAAATGGTTCCAACTTTGGTTAGGACTCTTTTTTAATTTACTTGAGGATTTTTATTTTAAACATTTGAAACTTCATGGGAAATAGATGGGGAAACAGTGGAAACAGTGTCAGACTTTATTTTTGGGGTCTCCAATCACAGCGGATGGTGACTGCAGCCATGAAATTAAAAGATGCTTACTCCTTGGAAGAAAAGTTATGACCAACCTAGATAGCATATTCAAAAGCAGAGACATTACTTTGCTGCCTAAGGTCTGTCTAGTCAAGGCTATGGCTTTTCCAGTGGTCACGTATGGATGTGAGAGTTGGACTGTCAAGAAAGCTGAATGCCAAAGAATTGATGCTTTTGAACTGTAGTGTTGGAGAAGACTCTTGAGAGTCCCTTGGACTGCAAGGAGATCCAACCAGTCCATTCTGAAGGAGATCAGCCCTGGGATTTCTTTGGAAGGAATGATGCTAAAGCTGAAATTCCAGTACTTTGGCCACCTCATGTAAAGAGTTGACTCATTGGAAAAGACTCTGATGCTGGGAGGGATTGAGGGCAGGAGAAGGGGATGCCAGAGGATGAGATGGCTGGATGGCATCACTGACTCAATGGACGTGAGTCTGAGTGAACTCCGGGAGTTGGTGATGGACAGGGAGGCCTGGCATGCTGCGATTCATGGGGTTGCAAAGAGTTGGATACGACTGAGCGACTGAACTGAACTGAATGTGATCACATTTGTTAATACTTTTTTTCATGGTTTGTATTATCTTACATCATGTTTAAGAAATTCTGTCCAGTCTTATCTTGTTCTAAATATGTAATATTTTGCAAATCAAATACAAATTCAGTTCAGTTCAGTCTCTCAGTCATGTCCGACTCTTTGCGACCCCATGGGCTGCAGCATACCAGGCTTTCCTGTTCATCACCAACTCCTGGAGCTTACTCAAACTCATGTCCATTGAGTCGGTGATGCCATCCAACCATCTCATCCTCTGTTGTCCCCTTTTCCTCTAGCCTTCAATCTTTCCCAGCATCAGGGTCTTTTCTAATGAGTCAACTCTTCTCATCAGGTGGCAAAAGTATTGGAGTTTTGGCTTCATCTGTCTTTCCAATGAATATTCAGGACTGATTTTCATTAGGATGGACTGGTTGGGTCTCCATGCTGTCCAAGGACTCTCAAGAGTCTTCTCCAACACCACAGTTCAAAAGCATCAATTCTTCAGCACTCAGTTTTCTTTAAGTACAACTGTCACATCCATACATGCAAAAATAAACTCAAAATGGATTAAAGATCTAAACATAAGACCAGAAACTACAAAACTCCTAGAGGAGAACATAGGCAAAACACTCTCTGACATACATCACAGCAGGATCCTCTATGACCCACCTCCCAGAATATCGGAAATAAAAGCAAAAATAAACAAATGGGACCTAATTAACCTTAAAAGCTTCTGCACATCAAAGGAAACTATTAGCAAGGTGAAAAGACAGCCTTCAGAATGGGAGAAAATAATAGCAAATGAAGCAACTGACAAACAACTAATCTCAAAAATATACAAGCAACTCCTGCAGCTCAATTCCAGAAAAATAAATGACGCAATCAAAAAATGGGCCAAAGAACTAAATAGACATTTCTCCAAAGAAGACATACAGATGGCTAACAAACACATGAAAAGATGCTCAACATCACTCATTATCAGAGAAATGCAAATCAAGACCACTATGAGGTACCATTTCACACCAGTCAGAATGGCTGCGATCCAAAAGTCTACAAATAATAAATGTTGGAGAGGGTGTGGAGAAAAGGGAACCCTCTTACACTGTTGGTGGGAATGCAAACTAGTACAGCCACTATGGAGAACAGTGTGGAGATTCCTTAAAAAACTGGAAATAGAACTGCCTTATGATCCAGCAATCCCCTGCTGGGCATACACACTGAGGAAACCAGAAGGGAAAGAGACACGTGTACCCCAATGTTCATCGCAGCACTGTTTATAATAGCCAGGACATGGAAGCAACCTAGATGTCCATCAGCAGATGAATGGATAAGAAAGCAGTGGTACATATACACAATGGAGTATTACTCAGCCATTAAAAAGAATACATTTGAATCAGTTCTAATGAGGTGGATGAAACTGGAGCCTATTATACAGAGTGAAGTAAGCCAAAAGGAAAAACACCAATACAGTATACTAACGCATATATATGGAATTTAGAAAGATGATAACAATAATCCTGTGTACGAGACAGCAAAAGTGACGCTGATGTATGGAACAGTCTTATGGACTCTGTGGGAGAGGGAGAGGGTGGGAAGATTTGGGAGAATGGCATTGAAATATGTAAAATATCATGTATGAAACGAGATGCCAGTCCAGGTTCAATGCACGATACGGGATGCTTGGGGCTAGTGCACTGGGACGACCCAGAGGGATGGTATGGGGAGGGAGGAGGGAGGAGGGTTCAGGATGGGGAGCACATGTATACCTGTGATGGATTCATTTTGATATTTGGCAAAACTAATACAATTATGTAAAGTTTAAAAATAAAATAAAATTTAAAAAAAAAAGAAAGAAAAATCCATAGCTTTGACTAGACGGACCTTTGTTGGCAAAGTAATGTCTCTGCTTTTTAATATACTATCTAGATTGGTCATAACTTTTCTTCCAAAGAGCAGGAGTCTTTTAATTTCCTGACTGCAATCACCATCTGCAGTGATTTTGGAGCCCAAATAATAAAGTCTGTCACTATTTCCACTGTTTCCTCATCTATTTGCCATGAAGTGATGGGACCAGATGCCATGATCTTAGTTTTCTGAATGTTGAGTTTTAAGCCAACCCTTTCACTCTCCTCTTTCACTGTCATCAAGAGGCTCTTTAGTTCTTCTTCGCTTTCTGCCATAAGGGTGGTGTCATCTGCATATCTGAGGTTATTGATATTTCTCCTGGCAATGTTGATTCCAGCTTGTGATTCATCCAGCCCAGCATTTCTCATGATGTACTTTGCATATAAATTAAATAAGCAGGATGACAGCATATAGCCTTGACATACTTCTTTCCCTATTTGGAACCAGTCTGTTGTTCCATGTCCAGTTCTAACTGTTGATTCCTGACCTGCATACAGATTTATCAAGAGGCAGGTCAAGTGGTCTGGTATTCCCATCTCTTTAAGAATTTTCCACAGTTTATTGTGATCCCCACAGTCAAAGGCTTTGGTATAGTCAATAAAGCAGAAGTAGATGTTTTTCTGGAGTTCTCTCTTCTGCTGTGCAACTCTGCTCCCAAATACAAATTAGGAAATTATTAATTTCAGATTGAATTTCTGTGTGTAATGTGAGTCAGTGATCCAATTATAGTTTGCATATTGTATGATATATATATAACAGGCAATCCTTTTGTTAGTTATTTGCAATGTCATCACAGATATATATTAATTTTTCTATATACATAGGTCTGTTTCTGGACTTTCTTTTCTATTCAGTTTGTCTATTTATCATTGTCTTAATATTATATTTTCTGAATTATTATTGAAATATAATAGGTTTGTTTATAGTGACCAAGTAACTATAGCTTGTTCTTCAGATTGTTTTAGCTATTCTTGGTCCTTTTCTCACACAAATGAGTTTTAGCATCAGCTTGTAAATTCTATGATTTCTTACTAGGAAGTTAACTTGAAAATTTTTGATTTCCTGGGTTTTTTTTTTATGAAACTCTTAATTTTTATTAAATATTATAATTGTTCATGACTGCATAGAAATGCTTTTGAATTTTGTATGTTAACATTATAAACAGGAATCTTGATGAATTATTATATTAGTCTAATGATTAATTTATCTAAAGTTATCTGTTTGCAATAATATAGTTTATAAATAATGACAATTTGGTTTTGTCTAGTGCACATGTAACATTTAATTATTTATATTTTGTTGCATTAACTAGGATTTCAGGTACAATATTCAAGTGTGGTATTTAATTTTCTATTATTTTGGGGTTTTAGAGATAACTTTCTTATATTAATTTGTAAATAATTGCATCATGGTAAGGGAACATAATCTGTATTATTCCACTACTTTAATAATTGAGACTGGTTTTATAGCCTAGCATAGTTCTATTTTGGGGAATATTCCATGTCCTCTTGAAAAAAAATCTATACTTACTTATCAGCTGTTGGTGAAGTGTTCTATGAATGACAGTTAACTAAGTTGGTTGACAATGTTTTTAAATAATTTATATTTCTATTGATTTTCTATTTGTTTTATCAATTACTGAGTAAGAATGTTGAAATGTCTACAATTGTGGATTTATTTATTCCTTTCTTCAGTTTTGTCATGTTTTTCTACAGATATTTGAAGCACAGTGTTCAAATGTACATTTAAGATTGTTAATGTCTCATTATTATAAAATATCTTTCTCTGTAGTATTATTTCTTATCCTGAAGTATACATTGAATGTTTTAATATAGCCACTCTAGTTTTCTTATGATGAGTGTTTACATAGTATATCTCTTTGCAGTTGTGTCTATATCTGTTTCTATGTATATCTGTATCTATACTTCAAGTCATGCTGTATAGACTGCATATAGATGGGCTGTGCTTACTTTTTAGCCTAACAACCACTTTCTTTCAATTGCAGTGTTTTTTTCCTTTTACATTTAGTGAAAATATGATTGACATGGCTATGTTTAAATCTGCAACCTTGTTACTTCTTTTGTTTGTTCTACTTATATATATATTTTTCTTTTTCTGTCTTTTGTTTTAGTTTGAGCATTTTTATGAATATCTTATTTCCACTATTGGTTCATCAGATGTATCTCTTTGTTTTATACTTTTAGTCGTTCCTCTAGGATTTAAAAGGTGTATATTTAATTTGTTACAGTCTACCTTCAAATATTATACCTCATTATGTGGAATATAGAAATCTTACAATAGTTTAATATCATCTCTTTGTATGCTTTTATGCTATTTTTCTCATATTTTTAAAAATATGTCACAAATTCCACAAAAGCATTGGTATTATTTTTGGCTTTAATCAATCAGTTACCTTTTGGAGAAATTTTTTAAATAAGGAAATAAGAGTCTTCTGTGTTTGCCCACATGTTTACTATTTCTGTCTCTCTTTATTCCACTTTGTAGCTCCAGTTTTCCATCTGGTAATACTTGCTTTCAGTTTCAAGAAACTTCTGTAGTATTTTTTGAAGAGAAGATCGGTTGACAAATTGTCTCAGCTTTTGTTTATCATCTGAAAAATTCTTTATTTCATCTTTACTTTCAAATATTTTAAAAGTTTTATTCAATACTGTATCCATACATTAGCCTTTATTATTTAGCAATTTAAAAATACAATTTCATTTTTTTCTGGATTGCTGAGATTCTAAGAAATATTTTTTCCTCTGTGTATAATATATCTTTTGTATTGGTCGTTTTAAGAGTTTCCCCTTATTAATGGTTTTCAGGAATTTGATTATGTGTCACTTAGTTTGTTTTTCTTTGTGTTCATTCTTCTTAGAGTTCAATATGCCTCTTGGATCTTAAATTTTTTTTTATTGAGGTATAGTTGATATACAATACTATATGTTTCAAGTAGACAACATAGTGATTCATAATCTTAAAAGGCTATATTCCACTTATAGTTATTATAAAATATTATTTGTATTCCATAGTGTACAATATATCCTTGTAGTTTATTTATTTTATATATAATAGTTTGCACCTCTTAATCCCTACCCCTTTCTTATCCTTCCTTCTTCCCTCTCCCCACTGATAACCACTAGTTTATTCTCTATATCTGCAAGTCTGCTTCGTTTTTGTTATATTCACTAGTTTGTTTTATTTTTAGATGCTACTATAAGTGATATCATACAGTATTTGTCTTTCTCTGACTTACTTCATTTAGCATAATACCCTCCAAGTCCAATAAATTTCTAAGTTTATCTTGTCATAAAACTTGAAAAAATTTTAGCCACTACTTCAAATTTTTTTTGTTTTTCTGACCTCACATTCTCCTTTCCTTTGACTAGTTATATTTATGTTAGAGCATATTGTCTCATAGGTTCTTGAAGTTTTGGGTTTGTTGTCATTGTTCAAAGTTTTTAAATTTTGATACTCATTTGAAAAGTTTCTATTGCTACTTTTTTTTAAGTTCACTGATATTTTTTTTCTTTTTTTTTTTTTTTTTTTTAGTTTTTTTTTCTTTTATTTAATTTTTTAAAATTTTTTTCTTTAATAGAAAATTATTTAATTAGTATACATGTGTTCCCCATCCTGAACCCTCCTCCCTCCTCCTTCCCCACACCATCCCTCTGGGTCGTCCCAGTGCTCCAGCCCCAAGCATCCAGCATCGTGCATTGAACCTGGACTGGCATCTCGTTTCATACATGACGTTTCACATGTTTCAATGCCATTCTCCCAAATCTTCCCACCCTCTCCCTCTCCCACAGAGTCCATAAAACTGTTCTATACATCAGTGTCTCTTTTGCTGTCTCGTATACAGGGTTATCGTTACCATCTTTCTAAATTCCATATATATGCGTTAGTATACTGTATTGGTGTTTTTCCTTCTGGCTTACTCTTCTGAAGTATCTGTTGTGTTCTACATAATAGAGAAATTTTAATTCAGATTTTATATTCCATCTCTAGTAGCTCCATTTGGGTCTTTGTAAAATCTATTTTTCTCCACATTATGTTTTTCTTTAATTCTTTGAGCATATTGATCAATATCTTTCGTGCTACTTCAATTATCTCTTTTCATTTCTGATTATACTGTCATCAGTTGATGTCTTTCCTGGTTATGAGTCAATTTTTTTCTGTTACTCCTTATGTCTAGTAATGTTTGGTTGAAAGTCAAACCATTGTGCTGGATATTGTATTTCTTTTAAGAAAAAGCAATTTACCTGATATTAGTTTGATTTTTTTGAGTCTTGTTTTTATTTTAGTGTAGGTCCAGAATAGGGTTTATTTCTGGCCAAGTTTAGCCCTGCTAATAAATTGTCACTCTCTGAGTTCTCAAGTGAATGTCCCATATAGTCAGTGAGGTCTCCCCAGACTGGCTTGTGGAGATTTGAGTGGTTTCTTGCTTTGTGTAAGCTCTAGCAATTATTTGTTTTGTATCTGCTCTCTAATTATTTTTATAAAAATTGTTTTTTGCTTGACTTCATATAGTTTATACATGTGAAAATTGCTTGTGTGCTCAGTTGCTCAGTCATGTCAGACACTTTGCTACGCTATGGACTGTAGCCCCCAGGCTCCTCTGTCCATGGTGTTCTCCAGGCAAGAATACTGGAGTGGGTTGCCATTTTCTCCTTCAAGGAATCTTCCCCTCGCAGAGACTGAACCTGAGTGTCCTGTGTTTCCTGCATTGGCAGGCAGATTCTTTACCACTGAGCCACCTGGGAAGTCCATGTGAAAACTGGCATTCATTAAACACTTAGGTGAAAGTCGTTCAGTCATGTCCAACTCTGTGACTCCATGGACTATACAGTCTACAGAATTCTCCAGGCCAGAATACTAGAGTGTGTAGCCATCCTCTTCTCCAGGGATTCTTCCCAACCCAGGGATTGAATCCAGGTCTCCCATATTGGAGGGAAATTCTTTACCAGCTGAACCACCAGGGGAGCCCAACAATACTGGAGTGAGTAGCCTATACCTTCTCCAGCAGATCTTCCCAACCCAGGAATCAAACTGGGGTCTCCTGCATTGCAGGTGGATTCTTTACCAACTGAGCTACCAGGGAAGCCTTAAATACTCGAAAAGACTGCAGATTCCTGAAACTATTAATCTGTATATCCCTCCTTTTTTCATACTATGCCTTGAAAGTTCTTGTTTCTTTGGACTCCCTAAATGCTGCTACCCATCTTCCCCTTTTTGTGCGAATGCTGGTGTCTCCTGAGTTCTCTCTCCCCTGCACAATGATCTGGAAACTTTCCAGGTAGAGACCTGAGGTCATCATACATCTCATTTCATTTTCTTATTCTCAGGAATAATAGTCCTGTGTTGCTCAGTGTTCAGTTTCTAAAATCTATTGTTTTATGCATTTTGTCAGTTTTCTAGGTACTGAGTTTGGACCCACCTCCTCTCTCAAGGTCAGAAGTGAAATACTACTTACAATTTAAACTATTTTTTGCTATTTTTATCGACATTGCTCTCATGGACAGTTTAGATATGATTTTTCTCATCTCAGCTATATGTTGTGTTTGATAACTCAATAAAAATGTTCAGTTCAGTTCAGTCACTCAGTCGTGTCTGACTCTGCGACCCCATGAATCGCAGCACACCAGGCCTTCCTGTCCAACACCAGCTCCTGGAATTCACCCAAACTCATGTTCATAGAGTCAGTAATGCCAACCAGCCATCTCATCCTCAGTCGTCCCCTTCTCCTCCTGGCTTCAATCTTTCCTAGCATCAGGGTCTTTTCCAATGAGTCAACTCTTCGCATGAAGTGGCCAAAGTATTGGGGTTTCAGCCTCAGCATCAGTCCTTCCAATGAACACCCAGGACTGGTCTCCTTTAGGATGGACTGGTTGGATCTCCTTGCAGTCCAAAGGACTCGGAAGGTCTTCTCCAGCTCCACAGTTCAAAAGCATGAATTCTTTGGCACTCAGCTTTCTTCACAGTCCAACTCACATCCATACATGACTACTGGAAAAACCATAGCCTTAACTAGACAAACATTTGTTGGCAAAGTAATATCTCTAATTTTTAATATGCTATCTAGGTTGGTCATAACTCCTTCCAAGGAGTAAGAGTCTTTTAATTTCATGGCTGCAATCACCATCAGCAGTGATTTTGGAGCCCCCAAAAATAAATTCAGCCACTGTTTACACTGTTTCCCCATCTATTTGCCCTGGAGTGCGTGCCATGATCTTCATTTTCTGAATGTTGAGCTTTAAGCCAACTTTTTCACTTTCCTCTTTCACTTTCATCAAGAGGCTTTTTAGTTCCTCTTCACTTTCTGCCATAAGGGTGGTGTCATCTGCATATCTGAGGTTATTGATATTTCTCCCGGCAATCTTGATTCCAGTCTGTGCTTCTTCCAGCCCAGGGTTTCTCATGATGTACTCTGCGTATAAGTTAAATAAGCAGGGTGACAATATACAGCCTTGATGTAGTCCTTTTTCTATTTGGAACTAGTCTGTTGTTCCATGTCCAGTTCTAACTGTTGCTTCCTGACCTGCATATAGGTTTCTCAAGTGGCAGGTCAGGTGGTCTGATATTCCCATCTCTTTCAGAATTTTCCACAGTTTATTGTGATCTACACAGTCAAAGGCTTTAGTAGGGTCAATAAAGCAGAAATAGATCTTTTTCTGGAACTCTCTTTCTTTTTTGATGATCAAGCAGATGTTGGCAATTTGATCTCTGGTTCCTCTGCCTTTTCTAAAACCAGCTTGAACAACTGGAATTTCATGGTTCACATATTGCTGAAGCCTGGCTTGGAGAATTTTGAGCATTATTTTACTAGTGTGTGAGATGAGTGCAATTGTGCAGTAGTTTGAGCATTCTTTGGCATTGCTTTTCTTTGGGATTGGAATGAAAACTGACCTTTTTAGTCCTGTGGCCACTGCTGAGTTTTCCCAATTTGCTGGCATATTGAATGCAGCACTTTCACAGCATCATCTTTCAGGATTTGAAAGAGCTCAACTGGAATTCCATCACCTCCACTAGCTTTGTTCATAGTGATGTTTTCTAAGGCCCACTTGACTTCACATTCCAGGATGTCTGGCTCTAGGTCAGTGATCACACCATTGTGATTATCTGGGTCATGAAGATCTTTTTTATATAGTTCTTCTGTGTATTCTTGCCACCTCTTCTTGATATCTTCTGCTTCTGTTAGGTCCATACCATTTCGGTCCTTTATCGAGCCCATCTTTGCATGAAATGTTCCCTTGGTATCTCTAATTTTCTTGAAGAGATCTCTAGTCTTTCTCATTCTGTTGTTTCCCTCTATTTCTTTGCATTGATCGCTGAGGAAGGCTTTCTTATCTCCTCTTGCTATTCTTTGAAACTCTGCTTTCAGATGCTTATATCTTTCCTTTTCTCCTTTGCTTTTGCTTCTCTTCTTTTCACAGCTATTTGTAAGGCCTCCCCAGACAGCCATTTTGCTTTTTTGCATTTCTTTTCCATGGGGATGGTCTTGATTCCTGTCTCCTGTACAATGTCACGAACCTCCGTCCATAGTTCATCAGGTACTCTGTCTATCAGATAGAGTCCCTTAAATCTATTTCTCACTTCCACTGTATAATCATAAGGGATTTGATTTAGGTCATACCTGAATGGTCTAGTGGTTTTCCCTACTTTCTTCAATTTAAGTCTGAATTTGGCAATAAGGCATTCATGATCTGAACCACAGTCAGCTCCTGGTCTTGTTTTTGCTAACTGTATAGAGCTTTCCCATCTTTGGCTGAAAAGAATATAATCAATCTGATTTTGGTGTTGACCATCTAGTGATGTCCATGTGTAGAGTCTTCTCTTATGTTGTTGGAAGAGGGTGTTTGCTATGACCATTGTGTTCACTTGGCAAAACTCTATTAGCCTTTGCCCTGCTTTATTACGCATTCCAAGGCCAAATTTGCCTGTTACTCCAGGTGTTTCTTGACTTCCTACTTTTGCATTCCAGTCCCCTATAATGAAAAGGACATCTTTTTTGGGTGTTAGTTCTAAAAGGTCTTGTAGGTCTTCATAGAACTGTTCAACTTCAGCTTCTTCAGCGTTGTTGGTTGAGGCATAGGCTTGGATTACCATGATATTGAATGGTTTGCCTTGGAAATGAACAGAGATCATTCTGTCATTTTTGAGATTGCATCCAAGTACTGCATTTTGGACTCTTTTGTTGACCATGATGGCTACTCCATTTCTTCTAAGGGATTCCTGCCCACAGTATTAGATATAATGGTCATCTGAGGTAAATTCACCCATTCCAGTCCATTTTAGTTTGCTGAATGTCGACATTCACTCTTGCCATCTCCTGTTTGACCACTTCCAGTTTGCCTTGATTCTTGGACCTGACATTCCAGGTTCCTATGCAATATTGCTCTTTACAGCTTTGGACTTTGCTTCTATCACCAGTCACATTCACAACTGGATATTGTTTTTGCTTTGGCTCCTTCCCTTCATTCTTTCTGGAGTTATTTCTCCACTAATCTCCAGTAGCATATTGGGCACCTACTGACCTGGGGAGTTCCTCTTTCAGTATCCTATCATTTTGCCTTTTCATACTGTTCATGGGGTTCTCGAGGCAAAAATACTGAAGTGGTTTGCCATTCCCTTCTCCAGTGGACCACATTCTGTCAGACCTCTCCACCATGGTTAGTTTTAGCTAAAAATTCTGAAGTATTTTGTGAGACATTTTCCCCTCTATTGTGGATTTGTGATTAATCCTAACAAGACTTTTATCTAGGGAAAGTAAATAATATCTCTTTTGGTGTGTACCTTAACTGATTTTCAAGCTTCTTTCTTAATTGAATGTCTGTATATGGTCATATATGTAGTTTTTTACTCTAATTCTAACTCCCAGAATGAGAAAATCAAGAATTAACTGAGCAATACTCTTTTACATCTGGCCTTTATTGCCAGAGATTTAAAAGCAAATGCAGTTTTAACTCCATAGTTGGTACTGGGATTTAAGCACCAAACGGTGCCTCAGTGTCTGAGAAGATGTCGCTTATGCTATTTCTATAAACATATAAATTTTCTTTTGCCTTGCAGAATGTTGAGTTAAAAAAATAATTCTGGAGTTTCAATGTTTCCCTAGTAGAAACTCTAGCTTAGTGTAACCATTTCAAATAAACATCTCAAGATAGTAAAAACTATTTTAAATAGACAATTATATCTTGTGGCATAATCTCCTGTTAGTACAGTTAAATGAAAACTGTCTTTCATAGACAAAAATCTATGAAAAATGCTACCTGTAAAACTGAGGGAGAATTGTAAACACAAGATCATTCTGTTATTTTCCTTACCATTTAAAAAGCATTGTTTTAGATATATACTTTCTTTAGGCCCTGAAATAATTTTAGAAAATATACATAGCTTTGCTTTCAAAGGTCATGAGCAAGTATAATTGTACCCATTTTAGTATAAGAAAACGTTTCAGTCATGCTTAGTGACAATCTTCCCCATATGACATGATCCTCCTTTAAGAAGAAAACTAAAGTACATCTAAGAAGTTCAAGGAGCTGCTCATTTCCTGAAGTAGAGCAAAATAGACAGTATTCAAGTTAGGTTGTTGCTGCTGCTGCTGCTAAGTCACTTCAGTCGTGTCCGACTCTGCATGACCCCATAGACTGCAGCCCACCAGGCTCCCCTGTCCTTGGGATTCTCCAGGCAAGAACACTGGAGTGGGTTGCCATTTCCTTCTCCAGTGCATGAAAGTGAAAAGTGAAAGTGAAATCGCTCAGTCGTGTCCTACTCAGCGAACCCACGGACTGCAGCCTACCAGGCTCCTCTGTCCATGGGATTTTCCAGGCAATAGTACTGGAGTGGGTCACCATTGCCTTCTCCCAAGTTAGGTTAATTGTGTTCGAAAATGAAGAGGTGAAACCTTAGTTGTGTTGAAGGATGATGGGAGCACATGCTATTGTATGATTTTGGACTTGGTAGCAAAAGACCATTTTTTCATTAAGAGGGATCATTTTAATCTAGTCTCTCAATTCCCTTCAGTAACAAAAGCCACAGTCCAGCAAGAAATTAAGAAGAAAAAGAAGAAGGCAAAGAGGAGAGGGAAGGGAATATGGAGGAGAAAGGAAAGAAGAAGGAACAGTAACCCCACAAATAAAAAAAAAAAAAAAAACTAACAGAAAATTCACTAAGTAAGCATCTGAGACAGCTGAAATAATTTTCTACATTAAATTGTAAATAGTAATTTTTTTAGTTTCATAATAATGTTGATTACTAATGAGTTTTCAGCTGGGTCTGTGATTTTTGGGTAATGCTAGAAGGGAAAGGTGTGCTCAGAAGCAGCATAGGTTTATATATGTGAATACAAAAAAGTGCATTGTGATGGATAGCCCTAAGAGTAGCACACAGAATTTGAAGATTACTTCAAATAGCATTCAAAACTAGGTATTCAAAATCCACGATAAGAAAGTATGTACTTTATGAAGGGACAAAGTTTTCAGGTAAGGTTTCTACCCTTGAGGTTTTCACTGAGAAGTATTTTGAAATATGATGGCAGAAAATGTGCAAACTAGAGATATGTTCATTCTCTCGCTCATCTATATTTAGAGACTAAAGGTAGTATGAGCTGCTTTCATATTTGGTTGAAATGCCTTGAGAAAGCAAACATTTTTAAGAGAGCTGCTTATCTGCTGCTTATTTCAACTAGCTTGACCCTTCTATAATAGTTTGGCTTTTAATTTCTTCCAACAGATACTCCATTCCCATACCCTTAACCATCCATACTAATCCTCCCAGTCGCAGACCACTAGACAGCTCCAAAAAATAACTCTTGTGTGAGCCTCTCTCACTGTGTAATTAAAATGATTGCTTCTGTGATTGTATTACACTCACTGGAGGATCAGGATGGGTTAGCACATGCTTTACAGCTTACCTTACAGTTCTAAGATTGTAACACAGAGATTCAGCCTAAAGGTGAGGTTAACTGTTTTCAGAACTGCATTATTTCACCTGAGATAGATAATCTATAATTACTGGAAAAAAATGCAGAGAATATGGAAATTCAGAGTTAACTGTTTCCAGTCTAGCTTCAGTTCAGTTCAGTTCAGTTGCTCAGTCGTGTCCGATTCATTGCGACTCCATGAATCGCAGCACGCCAGGCCTCCCTGTCCATCACCAACTCCGGGAGTTCACTCAAACCCATGTCCATCGAGTCGGTGATGCCATCCAGCCATCTCATCCTCTGTCGTCCCTTTTTCCTCCTGCTCCCAATCCCTCCCAGCATCAGAGTCTTTTCCAATGAGTCAACTCTTCGCATGGCCAAAGTACTGGAGTTTCAGCTTTAGCATCATTCCTTCCAAAGAAATCCCAGGGCTGATCTCCTTCAGAATGGACTGGTTGGATTTCCTTTCAGTCCAAGGGACTCGCAAGAGTCTTCTCCAACACCACAGTTCAAAAGCATCAATTTTTTGGCACTCAGCTTTCTTGACAGTCCAACTCTCACATCCATACATGACCACTGGAAAAACCATAGCCTTGACTAGACGGACCTTAGGTGGCAAAGTAATGTCTCTGCTTTTGAATATGCTATCTAGGTTGGTCATACTTTTCCTTCCAAGGAGTAAGTGTCTTTTAATTTCATGGCAGCAGTCACCATCTGCAGTGATTTTGGAGCCCCCAAATATAAAGTCTGACACTGTTTCCACTGTTTCCCCATCTATTTCCCATAAAGTGATGGGACCAGATGCCATGATCTTCATTTTCTGAATGTTGAGCTTTAAGCCAACTTTTTCACTCTCCTCTTTCACTTTCATCAAGAGGCTTTTGAGTTCCTCTTCACTTTCTGCCATAAGGGTGGTGTCATCTGCATATCTGAGATTATTGATATTTCTCCCAGCAATCTTGATCCCAGCTTGTGCCTCTTCCAGCCTAGCATTTCTCATGATGTACTCTGCATATAAGTTAAACAAGCAGTCTAGCTTAACTTTCTCCAATTAAGATATGATGGCATACAGACTCACCAGTTATCTTCACAATACAGTCTTTTAGGCTTTAGGGAACCTCTACATGTAGTATTGGCCACCTGATGCAAAGAACTGACTCATTTGAAAAGACCCTGATGCTTGGAAAGATTGAAGGCAGGAGGAAAAGGGGAACACAGAGGATGAGGTAGTTGAATGGTATCACTGACTCAATGGACATGATTTTGAGTAAACTCCAGGAGTTGGTGATGGATAGAGAGGCCTGGCATGCTGCAGTCCATGGGGGTCACAAAGAGTTGGACACAACTGAGGAACTGAACTGTACTGAAGATGTACTATTATGTAGCAGAAGTGACAAACACGGTCACTTCACAGAGGGTGAATCTGGAGCCTTACCAACATTCCCCAATAAAAACCAGAGCTGAAACCCTGCAAACAGTTTCTAGAGCCCTAAATACACATTGAGAGAAAATCATATTTCTCTGGATTAGATGAGGGTAAACAAGCTATAGAATATACATTTTATAAGATTCCCTGGTTAAAATTCTCTAAGCTATTTTGAACTCTCATTACTACCATTGATTTTTAATCAGTAGTCAGTTTGAATAACACATTCATTGGCAAAGAAAAAAAACAATCACTCTATTTAAGCCTATGATTGAAAATTGCTATAGAGTGTTGTGGGCAGCTTTCCTCCTCTTTATATTAACAACTATGGACTTCAATAGCAGAGGGATTTATTTAATAAATTAGAAGGAAAACTTCTGTGACTGAAGAGTAAATTGAGCTTTTTAAGAGTATGGTAGAAGCTTCTAATAAGATGATGATTTCTAAAACAGTTAAGACTTTATATACTAGTAAATATTTTGAAAATATGGAGACTAACGTAGAGTTTCCAGTTCTTTGTTGTTGTTGTTTTTTCTAAATAAGTATGTTAAATAAAAGGAAAACCAAGTTATTCAAAAAATACTTATTGAAACTCTATTCATGATAAAGCACTAAGTTAAAATCTGGGGATAGAATGGTAAGTCTTCTTCCTCAGGATTTTATAATTTGGTTGGGGTAAGGCACTGTTCTGAGCATGTATGTGTATGACATCTATGAGGTAATTTTATATCCTTATTCTAAGGATGTGAACATTGAGATACAGACAGATTACTTAACTTGCCCTAATTTTATAGCTTGTCAGTGATACAACCTGACTGAAGAACAGTTTTCATAATTCTTATAAATTCAGCTTTATGTAAATCTTACTACATTGCCTCTAACTTTATCCTTTTAGGTAGCAGAATGGTAAAAACCCAAGGCCAGGACTACTTGTGAACCTGTAAAGGAAAGCCACCTTCAAAGATGGCTTTTTGAATGAAGATGCACTGAATGAAATGGTTTAACACGATTTTATGCCCCAAAAAGAAAAGACTAGACTGAATTTAAAGGACAATTCCATGTTTCTAATACCATAGTTTTGAATGCATTTTCAATAATAATCAGTTCAGTTCAGTTCAGTCGCTCAGTTGTGTCCGACTCTTTGTGATCCAATGAACCGCAGCATACCAGGCCTCCCGGTCCATCACCAACTGCCAGAGTCCACCCAAACCCATGTCCATTGAGTCGGTGATGCCATCCAACCATCTCATCCTCTGTCGTCCCCTTCTCATTCTGCCTTCAATCTTTCCCAGCATCAGGGTCTTTTCAAATGAGTCAGCTCTCTGCATCAGGTGGCCAAAGTATTGGAGTTTCAGCTTCGACATTAGTCCTTCCAATGAACACCCAGGACTGATCTCCTTTAGGATGGACTGCTTGGATCTCCTTGCAGTCCAAGGGATAAAGTCTATCACTATTTCCACTGTTTCCCCATCTATTTGCCATTAAGTGATGGGAGCAGATGCCATGATCTGAGTTTTCTGAATGTTGAGTTTTAAGCCAAATTTTTCACTCTCTTTCACTTTCATCAAGAGGCTCTTTAGTTCTTCTTCACTTTCTGCCATAAGGGTGCTGTCATCTGCATATATTGATATTTCTCCTGGCAATCTTGATTAATCAATAATAATATGTGGACTTTAATCTGACTTTTAAGGTATTACATTTTACAATTTGCTGTAAACTAAAAAGTAAAATGCCCCAAAGCAAAAGATAACAGGATAAGATAAGTAGAGCTTCTATTCCAAAGGTAATTTGGAATTTCCTTTCTTTAAGAAAGTATTTGCTCATTTACTTGAATTGTTTGTTAAAGGGCAGCTAAGTATGAATAATAAAAGGAACCTGTTCCATATCAGTTGAAGTTTTTATCCACTTTGAGTATGGTTATAGAGATGAGAGGATGCTAAAGAGAAGAAAAGCATCAACACTTTCCAATAAACATTTAATTTTACTTTAATGGAAAATATTGATGTGAAGTAAATGAAGATTGATTACCAAATTCCCAAGGATGAAGAACAATCTGAGAAAAAGACATTCCTTTTCTATGGATCTGGGATGAAAAAGTCCCGGACAGAACTTTCCTTTGATAGCCTTCAATTTATCTAACCTTGTCTTGGGCCCAGCTCACTTGTCAGCTCCAGTAAGGAAGACAGCAATGCAATATACAAGCAACTGGGTTGTCTCACCACAGCAGGAAGCCACTTTTAAAGTCTCATCAATAAACACTCACCAAGCCTTGTTTCTGCAAGACCTTACATAAATGACTGCTTTTCCCAACTGAGACTGGCTGTGATGATAGTTGGTTGTAAAAACATGGTAAAGATGTGGACCAGGGACTCAAGATCTGACCTTAGAAAAGGTAACAACACAGCGTGTTGCCTTTGCTTCTCCCCCATGCAGTGAAAGTGCAAGTTCATCAGGCAAAGCCCTAGAAGGTAGGCTGGCAGGTCTGATGTATCCTATTGTTATGGTTTCTTTCTGTATTTGTATTTGTTATGGACTATAAACCATGATGTTGCAATAAAGGGCTGGGGCCATGAATTCCAATTGGCTGTGCATTGCTATTTCATGGAGGGGCAAGTCCAACTGTAATGAATTCAGACGACAAAATGATTTCAGTTTCACTGCATTGCTCTGCTCCCTGGGAACCTGCAGAAGATAAGTGAGGGGGCACCTATCATAAATCCAGACATACATGCAACATGAAAATAGTCAGTGAAGGTTTAAATCAATGCAGATGTTAGACTAGTGAAAATATTGGTCACACTATTTGGTGAAACATATTAATTAACTAGGGAAAATTGATAAAATGCATTTCTAGAAAAGAAACTGCTCAAATATCTTTCTTTGTGCTTATTTGTATCTGTGTGAATATAAAATGCCATTGGTTCTTCATCTTTAACACCTACGGGATTTATAAGCATATTGCTTCAATAAAACTTGGTTCATCTGTACAGAACATGGATCAGATATGCATATTTAATTACCCTGAAAGTAATTTACTCATACAGATGGTGGTATTAGAGGGTCTTACTTCAATTTAAATTACTTTCATTGGGAAAAAAAAGTGTTCCTTGGCTATGATTTCCAAGAAAAAAATTAACTTTTATAACATATGGAATATACCTGCCAGTAGTCATTATATAGGAATAATCCCACCCATACAAAATAAATATTATTGTAAAAATTTGAAGCAGCTCACAGGGACTAGTATCATAACAAGATAATTCAAGACTCTTTCAGATGCTAAGCTTAGGATGCAGTAAATTCTAAACTTGCAGCCAAAGGATATAAATGAGCTTAGAAAAAAGCATGGGGATCTAATTTGTACCTTAAAGTAATGAACAGCCTCCTCAGCAGAGCACAGCAGCCTAGCTCATTCGTTCATTAAAACCCCTCATGCCTCTCCTTCCTGCGTGAAACTTGAAGGAAATTAGGAAACAATACGTGGGCCGGTCTTAGAGAATCACACAAACATGTGTATCCCCCAGCAGAGACTTCAGTCACTTTGTACTCCCTCTCTGGGAAAAAAAAAAGGCTACCTTCCCACTGCAGCGTGTGCTTTCTGAAATGCAACATTCATCCTGTTGAAACAAGCACTCAAATAAAAATCATCACATTAAAGGCAAGCCAGTCACAAAGAAAGACAAATGGCTTATAGCAGATTGTATTGATTATCCCACAGTAGCTGGGTATTAAAAATCGGGAAAATATAAATGCCTTTGCAAAAGATATTGTTTTCTATTATGAGATTATAAAAATGTGCCCATGTGTTTGTTCATTCTTCACTGCAAGTATTTCTTTATTAAAGCACTGAATCTTGGAGGCAGCACATGTACCATCCTCTATTCTGGTTGCTATGGTAAGTAGTTATGTTTTATTGAAAAGTAAATGGCCACCACCCACATGAATGGCTCCCAGGTGACCTTAGCACAAGCTCCCTCCCCCAGTTTTTATTTATTTATTTATTTATTTTTTTGCGCAGTCCTGATTTTTTTTTAGCTACATGTGAATTTTCTACTTATTCAGAGTATGACAAAATCTTTCTGCTGTCTTCTCTCAGATCTATCTTGAAAAATTATCCTACTCATTATTGGCCATGAAGACCAGAAAAAAAGAGTTCAATTTGGTACACAGAAAATAAGGGAAGAAAACATCACAAGTGTATGTTCTGTTTCAAACAAAAAGTATGTTATCAATATTTCATATTCTATATACATTGTAGCTTATAGTGCTCTTTCACATACTTGATTTTCTTTAATGATCCTTGCTTTGTTAGTCACGTCAGCCTTGAAAGTCTTTGTTATTATACATCCATATCTATTTCTCTTACCTATCTATTGAGAAAGTATCTGTCATGTGTTGTAATCTGACTAATTGCTAATTTAGAGACTTTGAAGCAAAGCGAGGTTTAAATGAGGTCTATTTTCACTTTACATGAAGTCATGACTGTTCAATGTGGGTATTACAAAAAAAAAAAAAGCTCTACCAGAAATGCTTTACAAAAAGTAATTGGTTTATGAAGACAAAATCTCCAATGTTGATGAAAAAAAAATCTTGGAATAAAAGGACTTCAATTAATAGCATCCAGTTTCTTTAACAAAGTCAGCTCTTTCTTTAACAATTTCTTACTTCTGCCATTTTTCTAGTTTTGTTTTATCTGCCTCAAATTTGGCCTGAAAATGACTAGGCTAGATTGCTCACTTGGGCCACATACCTATGACTCAGTGTACAAGTTTTCCTATCATTTGGGGTTAGCTGAATTGTTATTTTCTCACCAAGACTGAAAAACTACTGCCATTTCATAAAGAAGAAAAATGCAGGGCAAGGTGAGAAGAAAAGATAACGGGGAGCAGAGAGATGAGAAGAGTGTTTCTTAATTGTGTGGTGGAATCTCTGGCGGGTCCTTTCCTCGCCCTGCACTGTGCAAAATTAACTGGCACACGGTGACTGCACAGATGACTCAGCAGTGGCACGTGAGTGACTCAGTGTGGCTCTGAGACTCCTGGAATCGATTGCTTTTATGTTTAAGAAGAAAAGTTATTTAAAGTTTATTTTAAAGAAGAAAAGAGTTTGACCAAATATATTCAAGATTTTTTTTTAAAAATTTCCCTTCACTCCTGTTTATTGCATAGGTTCAGTTGTAGGGGATTTCCCCCTATACAATTTCTTTTATTGATTTTTATATTAAAGCAATTGAAAGCAATGCAATATCATTTTCTGGTATAATAGAGCCATAGAAGCATGACAGCTGACACCTCACTGGGGAAAATAACATGTAAATGCTATACAAATTAGCCTCTTCTAATACAGTTAATAAAAAGAAAATAAACACTTGCAGATGAAGTAGAATTAAACAATACATTAGTGCTCAGTGTAGAAGTTTACTGTAGTCTTGGCTTTTTAAATAAATGACCATCACTAAAATGATCCTAAATACCCCATTAAGGAAAACTTACTTGTAATATGTGGAGACTAATGAAGCAATAGAAAGTATAATTGGAGAAATTGCTACCTCAACTGCAGAAAATTATACCAGTATGCATAACCAAGTATCAGTGTCTGTTCAAAAATTTTTAAACAGTTAATCCTCCAAACTGAAAAGAAGAATGAATACTTCATTTATTCACTTATTTGTTCATTCATTCAAATTTGATTTATTACATCTTATGTGTGTTAAATGCTTGAGAGAGAAAAAATAGGAACAACTAGTGAAGTTAGAGCAGCATCAGAAGTAGGATTCTTTACTTGTCATTTAGAACAGACTACTTCATTAAGACTGACAAAAGAATAAGAGGGCCTGGACATCAGAAAGAGAACTAAAAATGGTAATGGGAGTCCATCTATGATAATGAATCTGCATAGAATAAGTGAACACCACCATTACTTCCCATGTGTGCCTTTTTATTAGCTTCCTCCCACTGTGACCTCATGTTTCCCCTTGGACTTTGATTTTCACACATGCCCTATATGGATTTAATGTGTCTTGTTCCATTAGCCACATCTTCAACTCTGCTTCCATGAAAGGAACATGAGTGTAGCTTTGCATTTTGATAATAACTCTTCAGTATCCAATTCCTGACCCTCCCTGATTTTCAGCTTCATTACCCTCACATTTTGCTGACAGGTGGTAGCGGTTTGCCCTGAAATGCCATCAAGATAAAATAAATGAAAACAAATGTAATTCAAGATACAACATGATAAGTGCCATTAGAGATAGATAAACAGAATGCGATGGGGTTTGGGACTGGAAAATGCCACTCTCAGGGATATCTAGGAAGACTTGATTCAAGATGTATAATGACATATGAATTTAAATTTGTGAATCCACAATATGTTAGCCAAAAGCTGCCGTTAGTTATTTAGGGGAGAATCTTTCATAAACCTACAGAAAATTCTGACCCACAGAGCTCTTTGATAGCTTAAGAATGGTTTATGCATGCGTGTGTGTGCGTGCTCAGTCGCTTCGGTCATGTCCAACTCTTTGCGACCCTATGGACCATAGCCCACCAGGTTCCTGTGTCCATGGGATTCTCCAGGCAATAATACTGGAGTGGGTTGTCATGCCCTCCTCCAGGGGATCTTCCTGACCCAGGGATCAAATCCATGTCTCTTATGTCTCCTGCATTGGCAGGCAGGTTCTTTACCACTAGTGCCACCTGGGAAACCCAAGAATGGTTTATACACATGACTGTAACCCATCACCCAAGATACACAAACAGAAAATTCTCACATTTTGTTCAAGAGTAATTCATATATGTGGAGGTGGGCTTTACAAAATAAGTCAATTATTTCACCTTGAGTGCCTTCTTACATGCAAGTTGAAATCATTAAGTTGAAATTAACCCTACTAGTACTAGATCTGAAGGAATATCAGGTATTTTATATCCAACTCAGTCAGGCCAAAGCATAGTTTACATAAAAAATACTGGTTCTCAGGCATGTAGGTATCATCTTTATTTTTAACAGTTACATGTTTATTGGGAAGCGGGGGATGGAAGTCTTCATTTTTAAATCACTGCAGGTGATTCTAAATCAGGAGATCTCTCAATAAGAAACAGTGCTTCACAGTGTCCATCTCTGCCTCTGGGACTAAGGCTGGCCAAACAGGGCAGCAGATAAGGTAAGGCAATCTCAGACTTACCTAGCTTGTGTAGATGTATCTGAGGAAGAATTCCATCAGAAGGAGAGAATTTATACTAAAAATTCAAAAGTTAGGGCTTAGTGCCCAGAGTAGTAAATGTTGGTGCCTATTTCAATAAGAAAGGAAGAAGGAAATAAAGAGAGAGGCTGAAGAGACTGGTAGAAACCAATACCTCCTATGGGAAGAGGGTGTCGAGTAGCCTGGATTTGCCCAATCACCATCCTATCAGTTGATGGAAGGATTCAAACTACAGAAATGTCTGTCATTTATTTAGTTTCATACAGGAGACCTAGAGAGAATAAAGATTGTGAATAAAAACTGAAAGATCCAAGTTCACTAGAAACTTTGTCATAAATTAAGAAACAATGTTGGTGCCTATTTCAATAAGAAAGGAAGAAGGAAATAAAGAGAGAGAAAGATCAGTTTTAATTCAAAAAAATTTTAATGAAAAATATATCTATTTGGTCATTTAGATGACAAAAATATATTTCTCATATAGATTTAGTTTTCCTCCATGATTTCTGGTGCTTATCTTCTAAAATTCTTGGATTTTCCTGAGTGAAAATAGCAATGGGAAAATCTTTTGTTGTAATATTTGGTCTCCTGTCCTCAGTTTCTGAAGTCCTTTCAGAGCCATAAAGGTGAAATGGGTATCTTATTGTTCATAACAAATCCATTTGCCACAACTGGGTTTATGGTAGTGAGGTGACTTTTGGAAAGAATCTAAGGATAGGAGCTGGTTACCACAGGAACCAACCCTGATTCAGTTCAGACTTCAGTTCAGTCACTCAGTTGTGTCCAACTCTTTTCAACCCCATGAATCCCAGCACGCCAGGCCTCCCTGTCCATCACCAACTCCCAGAGTTCACTCAGACTCATGTCCACCGAGTCAGTGATGCCATCCAGCCATCTCATCCTCTGTTGTCCCCTTCTCCTCCTGCCCCTAATCCCTCCCAGCATCAGGGTCTTTTCCAATGAGTCAACTCTTCGCATGAGGTGGCCAAAGTACTGGAGTTTCAGCTCTAGCATCAGTCCCTCCAATGAACACCCAGGACTGATCTCCTTTAGGATGGACTGGTCGGATCTCCCTGCAGTCCAAGGGACTCGCAAGAGTCTTCTCCAACACCACAGTTCAAAAGCATTAATTCTTCGGCACTCAGCCTTCTTCACAGTCCAACTCTCACATCCATACATGACCACTGGAAAAACCATAGCCTTGACGAGACAGACCTTTGTTGGCAAAGTAATGTCTCTGTTTTTTAATGTGCTATCTAGATTGGTCATAAATTTTCTTCCAAGGAGTAAGCATCTTTTAATTTCATGGCTGCAGTCACCATCTGCAGTGATTTTGGAGTTCCCCCACCCCAAAATAAACTCTTACTGTTTCCATTATTTCCCCATCTCTTTGCCATGAACAGATGGGACCAGATGCCATGATCTTTGTTTTCTGAATGTTGAGCTTTAAGCCAGTTTTTTCACTCTCCTCTTTCACTTCCATCAAGGGGCTCTTTAGATCTTCTTCACTTTCTACCATAAGGGTGGTGTCATCTGCATATCTGAGGTTATTGATATTTCTCCTGGCAATCTTGATTCCAGCTTGTGCTTCATCCAGCTCACCATTTCTCATGATGTACTCTGCATATAAGTTAAATAAGCATGGTGACAATATATAATCTTCATGTACTCCTTTTTCTATTTGGACCCACGTCCAGGGTCAGAAAAATCCCAGTAAGATGGTAGGCACTGGAGTGGCTGTGAGGAGCTACCCCACATCCAAGGGCAAAGGAGAAGCCCCAGCAAGATGGAAGGAGGGGTGAATTCGTGTTTAGAATCAAACCGCATTCCCGCCAGAGATGCTCAGAGGGCTCAAAAAACCTTGTGTGCACCAGGACCCAGGGACCCCACAGAGACAGACAGAACTGTGTTTGAGCATTTCTTGTGGAGGTACAGGTCAGCAGTGGTCTGCCGCAGGGACAGGGGCTCTGGGTGTGGTATGTCATAAGTCCTCTTGGAGGAGGTCACTATTAACCCCACTACAGAGCTGTCAGAACTTACATAGGAATGGGAAATAGACTCTTGGAGGGCACAACAGAATCTTGTGCACCAAGACCCAGGAGAAAGGAAGAGTGATCCCACAGGAGACTTGTCTGTGGGTGTTCGGGAGTCTCTGGTGAAGGCATGTGTCCATGGTGGCCTGCTGCAAGGTTGGGGACATGGACTGCAGCAGTGTATGCCTGGGATGTTTTGAGAGAGGTCACCATTACCTTCATTATCTCCACCATAGTTTGGCCCCATGTCAATAGCAGGGAGGGAATACAGCTCCATCCATCAAGAGAAAATTGGATTAAAGATTTACTGAGCATGGCCCCATCCATCACAACAAGACCCAGTATCCCTCTCAATCAGTCTATCCCATCAGGAAGCTTTCATAAGCCTCTTATCCTTCTCCATGGGGGGCAGACAGACTGAAAACCACCATCACAGAAAACTAACCAATCTAATCACATGGACCACAGCCTTGTCTAACTCAATAAAACTATGAGTCATGACCTGTAGGGCCACCCAAGATGGACAGGTCATGGTGGAGGGTTCTGACAAAATGTGGTCCACTGGAAAAGGGAATTGCAAACCACTTCAGTATTCCTGCCTTGAGAACTCCACAAACAGGATGAAAAGACAAAAAGATAGGACACTGAAAGAGGAACTCCCCAGGTCGGTAGGTGCCCAATATGCTACTGGAGATCAGGGGAGAATTAACTCCAGAAAGAATGAAGAGATGCAGCCAAAGCAAAAACAACACCCAGTTGTAGATGTGACTAGTGATGGAAGCAAAGTCCAGTACTGTAAAGAGCAATACTGCATAGGAACCTGGAATGTGAGGTCCATGAATCAAGGCAAATTGGAAGTGATCAAACAGGAGATGGCAAGAGTGAACATTGACATTTTAGGAATCAGCAAACTAAAATGGACTGGAATGGGTGAATTTAACTCAGATGATCATTATATCTACAAATGTGGGCAAGAATCCCTTAGAAGAAATGGAGTAGCCATCATAGTCAACAAAAGAGTCTGAAATGCAGTACTTGGATGCAGTCTCAAAAATGACAGAATCATGTGTTTGTTTCCAAGGCAAACCATTCAATATTATGGTAATCCAAGTTATGCCCCGACCAGTAATGTTGAAGAAGCTGAAGTTGAACAGTTTTTTGAAGACCTACAAGACCTTCTAGATGTTAACCCAAAAAAGATGTCCTTTTCATTATAAGGGACTGGGATGCAAAAGTAGGAAGTCAAGAGATACCTGGAGTAACAGGCAAATTTGGCCTCGGAGTACAGAATGAAGCAGGGCAAAGGCTAATAGAGTTCTGCCAAGAGAATGCACTGGTCATAGCAAACACCCTCTTCCAACAACACAAGAAAAGACTCTACACATGGACATAACCAGATGGTCAACACTGAAATCAGATTGATTATATTCTTTGCAGCCAAAGATGGAGAAGCTCTATACAGTCAGCAAAAACAAGACCAGGAGCTGACTGTGGCCCAGATCATGAACTCCTTATTGCCATTTTCAGACTTAAATTGATGAAAATAGGGAAAACCATTAGACCATTCAGGTATGGCCTAAATCAAATACCTTACAATTATACAGTAGAAGTGAGTTAGATTTAAGGGACTACATCTGATAGACAGAGTGCCTGATGAACTATGGATGGAGGTTTGTGGCATGGTACAGGAGACAGGGAGTGAGACCATCCCCAAAGAAATGCAAAAAAGCAAAATGGCTGTCTGAGGAGGCCTTACAAATAGCTATGAAAAGAAGAGAAGTGAAAGGCAAAAGAGAAAAGGAAAGATATACCCATTTGAATGCAGAGTTCCAAAGAATAGTAAGGAGAAATAAGAAAGCCTTTCAGTGATCAGTGCAAAACCCTGATTAGAGGGTTGGAATTGTCAGTCCCACTCATTGATTTCCAGGAGGGTGATGAGGGCTAGAAGTTGAATCAGCACTAATGGCTAATGAATTAACCAATCACGCTTGTATAAGAAAACCTCCAAAGAATCCCAAAGGATGGGATTGGGAGGGCTTCTGGGTTAGTGAACATGTAAAAGTGATGGGAGATTGGCCACTTGATGAGGACTCAGAGGTTCTATGTTCTTTCCCTATACTTTGCCCTCTGCGTCTCATCCACTTGGTTATTCCTCTGTTATTTTATAATAAACCAGTGATCTAGTTTAAAAAAAAAAAAAGAAAGAGAGAGGAAAAGATGGAAGGAAGGGAAGAAGTACTCCTCTCTATTTTGCCACAAGACTCATTGGTGCTTCAGCAGCATAAACTTTCTGAGGTATGAGACCCTGAAAAAGAGGTGGCAACAGTTTTGGAGGATGAAGCGGGAAAGCCTGGTTAGCATCCATGCTGAACTGGCTTAAACAGTACAGGCTGGGACAGTATTCCTGAAACAGGGGCTCAGGGAATGTGAGCCGTGCCTGTCAGGGGCCACGTTGTACTTGATGATCTTATTTCTGAACACATGTGAGAAAACCTTGGGGAGTTTCAGAAATTAAGTGGTGGGGAAAATGTTTATGATGCTTGAGAGCTCTCTAATAGCAGGTGGGAACTGGATCAAACAAGCTAAATATGAGTTATTAATGCCAAAATGACCCATTTATTATCAGTCAGCCCACTGGTCTCAAGACTGACTGGGAGATAAAGGTTGTACCACACACATAATCAGTCTCTAAATCAATGAAATGTGAATATTATGGCTCTATTGAGTAGTGTGGAAAAACTATTGTGTAAATGTTTTCAACCTAATTCAGCAGAGAGCTCTAGAAGCTCATAATATATCAAGACCTTTAGCACTGAAAATGTTCAGTGGTGCCATATTTACTTAATATAAAGGAAGAGTAAAAGCCTGAGGACTAAAAACCATACTAGGCAGCAGACACTAGAGTAAATTAAAAAAATAATTCTGGAATCAAACAAATATCTACATAAAATTTTTGTAACAGCTAATGTCAAAGAGTCACGTGGCTAGCAGAAATCAAAGACAGACCTAACTAGAGAAAGCCTGTGCAAAGCAATGAAGACCCAATGCAGCCAAAAATTAATTAATTAAAAAATAAAGTTTTATATATACAAGGATTCCCACTGTCATCACTTTCCTTCAACATAGTATTGGAAGTCATATATATATATATATGAGAGAACATATCTCAACATAAAATAAGACCATCAACAAGAAACCTATGGCTAACAAATTTAATGATGCGTGTGTGTGTTAGTGGATCAGTCAGGCCCAACTCTTTGAGACCCCATAGACTGTTGCCTGCCAGGCTCCTCTGTCCATGGAACTCTCCAGGCAAGAATACAAGACTAGGTAGCCATTCCCTTCTCCAGGGGATCTTCCTGACCCAGCGATTGAACCTGGGTCTCCTGCATTGCAGGCAGACTCTTCACCATCTGAGCCTCCAAGGTAGCCCTCAATGGCACAAAGCTGAAAGTTTTCTCTCTAAAAATAGGAAGAAGACAAGGATGCAAGAAGACTGTCATCACTTTTATTCAACATAGTACTGGAAGTCCTAGCCACAGCAAATAGTCAAGAAAAAGAAACAAAACCATCCATATTGAAAAGAAAGAGTAAAACTGTGTCTATTTGCAGACTACATGGTATTATACACAGGAAACCCCGAAGGCTCCACCAAAACACTGTTAGAACTAATAAACATATTCAAACTTGCAGGATACAAATTCAATCCATAAAAATTAGTGGCATTTTTATACACTACTATGAATTATCAGAGAACTTAAGAAAACAATATCATTTATAATTGCATCAAAAGAATAAAATATCTAGTCATAAATTTAACCAAGGAAGTGAATGACCTGTACACTAAAACTATTAGACATTGATTAAAGAAATTGAGGGGCTTCCCAGGTGGTGCTAGTGGTAAAGAACCCACCAGCCAATGCAAGAGACTTAAGAGATGCAGTCTCAATTCCTGCATTGAAAGATCCTCTGGAGAAGGAAATGGAAACCCACTCCAGTATTCCTGTCTGGAAAACCCCATGGGCAGAGGAGCCTGGTGGGCTACAGCCCATGGTATTGCAAAGAGTTGGACCTGACTGAAGCAACTTAGCAATAGCAATTAGCAAAGAAATTGAAAAGAACATAAATAAATAGAATATTCTTTGCTCACGAAAGTAAGAATTAATACTGTCAAAATGTCCATACTACCCAGAGTAATATACAGATTCAATGCAATCCCTATTTAAATCCAGTGTCATTTTTCACAGGTATACAACAAAATAATCCTAAAATTTGTTGAAACAATAAAAGACCTTGAAAAGCCAATCTTGAGACATGCTTGAGAAAGAAGAATAAATCTGAACACATCACACACATCCTGATTTCAAGCTACATTACAAAGCTAATGGCAATCAAAATAATATGATACTGGTATAAGAACACACATAGATCAATGAAACAGATTAGAGAACTTAGAAATAAACCCACACATACACAGTCAGTTAATTAACTGCAAAGGAGATGAGAATAATGTAATGGGAAAAGGATAATCTCTTCAATAATGGTGCTGGGAAAACTGGACATATGCTTTCAGTTCAGTTCAGTCCCTCAGTTGTGTCCTACTCTTTGTGACCCCATGAATCGCAGCATGCCAGGCCTCCCTCTCCATCACCAACTCCCAGAGTTCACTCAGACTCACGTCCATTGAGTCAGTGATGCCATTCAGCCATCTCATCCTCTGTCATCCCCTTCTCCTCCTGCCCCCAGTCCCTCCCAGCATCAGAGTCTTTTCCAATGAGTCAACTCTTTGCATGAGGTGGCCAAAGTACTGGAGTTTCAGCGTTAGCATCATTCCTTCCAAAGAACACCTAGGGCTGATCTCCTTTAGAATGGACTGGTTGGATCTCCTTGCAGTCCAAGGGACTCTCAAGAGTCTTCTCCAACACCACAGTGCAAAAGCATCAATTCTTCGGCACTCAGCTTTCTTCACAGTCCAACTCTCTCATCCATACATGACTACTGGAAAAACCAAAGCCTTGACTAGACGGACCTTTGTTGGCAAAGTAATGTCTCTGCTTTTGAATATGCTATCTAGGTTGGTCATAACTTTGCTTCCAAGGAGTAAGCTTTAGCTATGTGCTAAAGAATAAAATGGACTATCATCTTCACCATGCACAAAAATCAACTCAAAATGGATTAAAGACATGAAAGAAGACCTGAAACCATAAAACTAGAAGTGAGCTCCTTGATATTGGTCCTTGCAATGATATTTTTGGATTTGACACCAAGAGCAAAGGCAATGAAGCAAAAATAGATAAGTGTAACTTCATCAAACTAAAAAGATTCTATACAGCAAAAGAAAACATCAGAAAAAAAAAAAAAAAAAAGGAAAGACAGCCCTGGAATGGGAGAAAATATTTGCAAATCACACATCTGATAAGGTGTTAATATCCAAAATACACAAGGAACTCAATCAACTCAATAGCACAAAAAAACAACAACTCAGTTTAAAGATGGGAATGTGTGTGTGTTCACTCAATCATGTCTGACTCTTTTGTGACCCCATGGATTGTAGGCTGCTAGGCTCCCCTGTCCATAGAATTTTCCAGGCAAGAATTCAGTTCAGTTCAGTCACTCAGTTGTGTCCCACTCTTTGCAACCCCATGGACTGCAGCACGCTAGGCCTCCTTGTCCATCACCAACTCCTGGAGTTCACCCAAACTCTTTACTAGGGCCTAAATAAACATTTTTCCAAAGAGAGACATCATATAAATGGCTTACAGATATGTAAAAAAGTGTTCAACATCAGTAATCCTCAGAGAAATGCAAATTGAAAGCACAATGGGATGTCACCTCACACCTTTTAGGGTAGCTATTATCAAAAAGACAAGAGGTAACATATACTGGTGAGAATTTGCAGAAAAGGGAACCCTTGTGCACTGTTGGTAGGGATGTAAGCTAGTGTAGCCACTATGGAAAACATTATGGAGGTTTTTCGAGAAATTAAACATAGAACTATCATATGATCCAGCAATCACACTTATGGAGTATATATCCAAAGAAAACAAAATCATTATCTCAAAGAGGTATTGATACTCCCATGTTCATGCAGCATTATTCATAATAACCAAGGTTTGTAAACCAACGTGTTCATCAGCAAATTAATCAATATCATATGTATATATATATATAACTACATTATTGATCCCTTTATGTATATTATGTATATATATATATATATATATATATATATATATATATACATGCTCTCTATCCATCTCACATATACATGGATATTATTCAGCCTTAGAAAGAAATTCCTGTTATTGCAACAACATGATTGAAATTGGAGAGCATAATGTCAAGTGAAATAAGCCAGAGAAGGAAAATACTGTATAGTTTCATTTCACTTATATGTAGAAACTAAAAATAAAGTCAATCTCATAGAAACAGAGAGTAAGAAAAAAATATAGTTACTAGGATGGGGTAGTGAGGGGAATAAGGAGAATCTGGTAAAAGGGTACAAACTTTCAGCTATAAGGTGAATAAGATTGAAGAATCTAATATATAACAAGGTTGACCATAGTTAACCTGTATTGTATAACTGCAGTTTGCTAGGACAGTGAAACTAGAATGTGTTCACACGTGCACACACAAAGGTAAATATGTGAGGTGATGGATGTGTTCACTAACTCAATGAGGGGTATCCTTTCACAATGTAGACATATATCAAATCAACATGTGCACTTTAAACATCTTACAATTTTGTCAGTGATAGGCCAACAAAGCTGGGGAAAAATATAAGCATAGGCATCCATTTAAATAACATGGAGAATAAGACTACAAATAAAACTGAAGGTTAAAAGGAGTTACTCTGGATAGTAAGATTGTGAAGATCTGGAAGATAGGATACTAGTTTCTCAAAGTTAGCTCTTCTCTGTCATAGAATTTCCTGTGGATCAACGATAAAGAATCTGCCTGCCAAAGCAGGAGATGCAGGTTCGATCCCTCACTGAGAAGATCCCCTGGAGAAGGAAAGAGCAACCCACTCCAGTATTCTTGCCTGAAAAATCCCATGGACAGGGAAGCCTCTCAGGCTACCCTCCATGGGATCAAGAACGAGTCAGACAAGACTTAGCAGCTAAACAACAACAACTAATTTGATTGAAAATAAGAATTTTAAAAGGTAAATGTATTTAAGAAACTGTAATTTTAAAGAATCAAAGAGGTCTAAATCGGTCTTAACAAGAAGGATTTTGGCAAACACAGATTCCAATGACCATATATTTGTAAATACTTATTTTGATCTGCACAGCCCTTTTATCCCTTTTAAAAAATCATTCAGCCACGTCGCATGATTTCTTTCTCTTGCCTGCCTGGACTTCAGTGACTCTGCTTTCAGTTCAGTATCTGAACCCTAGTTCTTAGTTTTGCCCTTTCATAGACTCAGCTTTAGCTCTCCACTGATCTCTTCACTGTGGCCTTGCCTAGAGGATGAAGCAAAGTCTTCAGCAACTGTGCTAAAGGCTTGTTCTGCCTCATTCTTCTCAATGTGCACCATCCTTACCATCTGAGACTTATGATTAATTACTCATTAGGTAGGCTATTATAATTCATAAACTAATATGGAATCATGAAGAAAATGGTTTAGCCTTTACTGACCATTTCTAACTTCTCATGTTAAAATAATTTCTGACCTCGTCAACACAGAAGGGAGCTAAACAGAAGCATTACCTCAAGATCGTTCCATTGTTCAAACAGAGAAACCATAACCAATTACAATTCCTACAGCTTGCCTTACACTTCCCATTCTCAGGTAACACGTATTAAACCAACAATTGTTTTAGTTATGATGGAAAGGGTCAGTAACACAATCTTCTTAAATTCTACTCTTAATCAGGCCAAAATAAAGGGCACAGGCTTCTGTCTGACGCCAATTTAATTACATGAATCTGAACATGCCAACTTTTAATAGTTAGCAAAGTAAATCTTCCATGTCCTTTAAGACTGTAAATGATACTGTGAAGTTATATTGAAGGGTATAACACACAGCACAAATATTTACAGCAGGCTAAACTGTTTGTTACAATACTCATTTCTAAATGAATTATCTTGTGGGTAGTAGTAAAGCTGAAAACTAAGAAATAAGGGTCAGATTCCTCCTGTGAGATCTCACTTGTATAATTATCCCAAATGTAATAATACGACATTATTGACTTAAGCACACTTTCCAATGACATGCCATAGCTGACCTGTAATTTTTATCCTACACGATGCCAGCCCTAATAAAATGACACTTGTGAATGTAAATTAAGCTCACAAAGGGGACAGATTGCATGATTCTGGTTTCTTTCAGATGCCTGTAGGCTATCACAGGTTCCATATGTGAAGTAATTATGTTCACTGAAGGAAAGAATAAATGCTGTCAAATTGTGTACTGAGAGAGAAAGCAGTTATTATATTTCAGTAGTCGCTAGAGCATTGCCCCCAGACAGTAGCAAGATGTATAAGAAAATAAAAACTGTGCCAGCCATATATTACACATCTGCCTTTATATTTGTAGCTCCCTTTAAATGTATATTATACAAAGTCAATAACTTACCAATGAACGTTTGGCTGTCTCCTTCAGTATATTTTCTGTGGAGCCATTTTGGAATATGTGGCATGATGGTTATAGAAGGGGTAATGAATATAGATGTTTCTTAGTTCTGCTTTCCCTTATGTTGAGCTGCAAAACAACAATCCTGTTGGATCCCTGATGTTTGGACTTTGCTTTTTTCCTTTAACAACATCTCAAATTCAACTTCAGACCTGCCCACTGCTGTTTTCTTTATAGCTGATGGGAATGGCTATGAAACATTCTACCTTCTAAAGCATCCTTACCTATTGAGAGCATTTTAAAAAATAAATTTAGATAGAATAACAGATAACAATGACTTGGTACTCATTAGGCATTGAGTAATTTATTAGAGAATCCTCATACTTTATCTTACTCAGCATTTGAAGTAAAGAAGTGAATGATAATGACCTTTTTTAAAAGTATGGTTTCCAGCATAGAAACCATCTAAACCATCCTTCCTTGCCTAGGGGAAATAGCACTGAGACCCGGGTGACACAGCAACATTCATTCAGTTCAGTCGCTCATCGTATCCGACTATTTGCAACCCATGGACTGTAGCACACCAGGCTTCCCTGTCCATCACCAACTCCTGGGGCTTGCTCAAACTCATGTCCATCAAGTCAGTAATGTCATGCAACCATCCTCTGTCATCCCCTTCTCCTCATGCCTTCAGTCTTTCTCAGCATCAAGGTCTTTTCCAATGAGTCCGTTATTCGCATCAGGTAGCCAAAGTATATTGGAACTTCAGCTTCAGCATCAGTCCCTCCAATGAATATTCAGGACTGATTTCCTTTAGGATTGACTGGTTTGATCTCCTTGCAGTCCAAGGGACTCTCAACTAAACATTCATTAATGCTGGGTAATCACTAGAAGAGTAAAGTCCCATCATTTTGTGGATCTTGTCCCTTTCTCTGAGAAAGGGAGGTAACTTTTGAGAATGATAACATCCCACTTCATTAGAGACTGCTTCACTTATGCTGGTTGCAAACTAACAAACAGTCTCTCTGTCAGGCTTCTAAACGTAATTTAAAGTACTCCATTTTCCAATCATCCTCTCCATCCTTGGAAAACAAAACAAACTCTAACATAACTCTTCAGAACAGTTTATTTCAATTGAATATGAAAACGAACAAAACAACAACCTAACATGTACTATGGTGTTGATGAGTGGGAGGTCATTGTCATTATGTATTTGCATATTGTAAAGGAATGTTTTGGAGAAGGCAATGGCACCCCACTCCAGCACTCTTGCCTGGAAAATCCCATGGATGGAGGAGCCTGGTGGGCTGTAGTCCATGGGGTCCCTAAGAGTCGGACACAACTGAGTGACTTCACTTTCACTTTTTCACTTTCATGCATTGGAGAAGGAAATGGCAACCCACTCCAGTGTTCTTGCCTATAGAATCCCAGGGGCAGGAGAGCCTGGTGGGCTGACGTCTATGGGGTCAGACAGAGTTGGACACGACTGAAGTGACTTAGCAGTAGCAGCAGCAAAGAAATATTTACTAAACTCAACAAGTGTTTACAAACTGGGTGATAAAATGAACTATGGAATCTTAGGTGGGATAGATTTTCTAAAAAAAAATTTTATTGGAGTATAGTCAATTTACAATATTGTGTTAGTTTCAGGGGTTCAGTTACTCAGTAATGTCTGACTCTTTGCAGCCCCATGGACTGCACCACGCCAGGCTTCCCTGTCCATCACCAGTTCCTGGAGTTTGCTCAAACTCATGTGCATCAAGTTGATGATGCCATCCAACCATCTCAACCTCTGTCATCCCCTTCTTCACCTGCCTTCAATCTTTCCCAGCATCAGGGTTTTTGCTAAAGAGTCAGTTCTTCACATCAGGTGGCCACGGTATTGGAGCTTCAGCTTTAACATCAGTCCTTCCAATGAATATTCAGGACTGATTTCCTTCAGGATTGACTGGTTTGATCTCCTTGCAGTCCAAGGGATTCTCAACAGTCTTCTTCAACACCACAGTTCAAAAGCATCAATTCTTTGGTCCTCAGCTCTCTTTATGGTCCAACTCTCACATCCATACATGACTACTGGAAAAACTATAGCTTGACTAGACAGACCTTCGTCGGCAAAGTAATATCTCTGCTTTTCAAAATGCTGTCTAGGTTTGTCATAGCTTTTCTTCCGAGGAGCAAATGTCTTTTAATTTCATGGCTGCAGTCACCATCTGCAGTGATTTTGGAGCCCCCCAAAATAAAGGTTGTCACTGTTTTCATTGTTTCCCCATTTATTTGCCATGAAGAGATGGTACCAGATGCCATGACCTTCGTTTTTTGAATGTTAAGTTTTAAGCAAGCTTTTTCACTCTCCTCTTTCACTTTAATCAAGAGGATTTTAGTTCCTCTTCACTTTCTGCCATAAGGGTGGTGTCATCTGCATCTGAGATTATTTCTCCCAGCAATCTTGATTCCAGCTTGTGCTTCATCTGGCATTCCAGTCCAGCATTTCTCATGATGTACTCTGCATATAAGTTAAATAAGCAGGGTGACAATATACAACTTTTCCCAATTTGGAACCAATCCATTGCTCCATGTCCAGTTCTAACTGCTGCTTTTTGACCTGCATACAGATTTCTCAGGAGGCAGGTAAGGTGGTCTGGTATTCCCATCTCTTTAAGAATTTTCCACACTTTGTTGTCATCTACAGAGTCAAAGGCTTTAGTGTAGTCAGTGAAGCAGATGTAAATGATTTCCTGGAACTGCCTTGCTTTTTCAGTGATCCAATGGATGTTAGCGATTTGATCTCTGGTTCCTCTGCCTTTTATAAATCCAGCTTGAACATCTGTAAGTTCTTGGTTCACATGTTGTTGAAGCCTAGCTTCGAGAATTTTGAGCATTACTTTGCTAGCATGTGAGATGAGTGTAATTGTGTAGTAGTTTGAACATTCTTTGCCATTGCCATTCTTTGGGATTGGAATGAAAACTGACCTTTTCCAGTCCTGTGGCCACTGCTGAGTTTTCCAAATTTGCTGCCATATTGAGTGCAGCACTGTAACAGCATCCCCTTTTAGGATTTGAAATAGCTCAACTGGAATTCCATCACCTCCACTAGCTTTGTTCATAGTGATGCTTCCTAAGGCCCACTTGACTTCACATTCCAAGATGTCTGGCTCTAGGTGAGTGATCACACCATCATGGTTATCTGGGTCATGAAGATCTTTTTTGTACAGTTCTTCTGTGTATTCTTGCCACCTCTTCTTAATATTTTCTGTTTCTTTAAGGTTCATAATGTTTCTGTCTTTTATTGTGCCCATCTTTGCATGAAATGTTCCTTTGGTATCTCTAATTTAAGAGATTTCTAGTCTTTCCCATTCTATTATTTTCCTCTATTTCTTTTCGTTGATTACTGAGAAAGGCTTTCTTATCTCTCCTTGCTATTCTTTGGATCTCTACATTCAGATGGGTCTATCTTTCCTTTTCTCCTTTGCCTTTCACGTCTCTTCTTTTCATAGCTATTTGTAAGGCCTCCTCAGACAAACACTTTTCCTTTTTGTGTTTGTTTTTCTTGGGGATGGTTTTGATCACCACCTCCTGTACAATGTCATGAACCACCCTCTATAGTTCTTCAGGCACTCTGTCTATCAGATCTAATCCCTGGAACCTATTTGTCACTTCTGTTGTGTAATTGTAAGGGATTTGATGTGGAGGAGCAACCCCACGTCCAAAAAGCTGTGGCTATGAGGGCGCAGGAGGGCTGAGAGGAGCCACTCTACGTTAAGGTCAGGAGGGGTGGAGGTGAGGAGATACCCCTCATCCAAGGTAAGGAGCAGCGGCTGCGCTTTGCTGGGGAAGCCATGAAGAGATACCCCACATCCAAGGTAAGAGAAACCCAAGTAAGACAGTAAGTGTTGCGAGAGGGCATCAGAGGGCAGACACACTGAAACCATAATCACAGAAAACTAGTCAATCTAATCACACTAAGACCACAGCCTGGTCTAACTCAGTGAAACTAAGCCATACCCTGTGGGGCCACCCAAGATGTGCGGGTCATGGTGGAGAGGTCTGACAGAATGTGGTCCACTGGAGAAGGGAATGGCAAACCACTTGAGTATTCTTGCCTTGAAAACCCCATGAACAGTATGAAAAGGCAAAATGATAGGATACTGAAAGAGGAACTCCCCAGGTTGGTAGGTGCCCAATATGCTACTGGAGATCAGTGGAGAAATAACTCCAGAAAGAATGAAGGGAAGGAGCCAAAGCAAAAGCAATACCCAGTTGTGGGTGTGACTGGTGATAGAAGCAAGGTCCAATGCTGTAAAAAGCAATATTGCATAGGAACCTGGAATGTTAGGTCCATGAATCAAGACAAATTGGAAGTGGTCAAACAGGAGATGGCAAGAGTAAATGTAGACCATTCTAGCAATCAGCAAACTAAAATGGACTGGAATGAGTGAATTTACCTCAGATGACCATTATATCTAATACTGTGGGCAGGAATCCCGTAGAAGAAATGGAGTAGCCATCAGGGTCAACAAAAGAGTCCAAAATGCAGTACTTGGATGCAATCTCAAAAACGACAGAATGATCTCTTTCGTTTCTAAGGCAAACCACTCAATATAACAATAATCCAAGTCTACGCCTCAACCAGTAACACTAAAGAAGCTGAAGTTGAACAGTTCAATGAAGACCTACAAGACCTTTTAGAACTAACACCCAAAAAAGATGTCCTTTTCACTGTAGGGGACTGGAATGCAAAAGTAGGAAGTCAAGATACACCTGGAGTAATAGGCAAATTTGGCCTTGGAATACAGAATGAAGCAGGGCAAAGGCTAATAGAGTTTTGCCAAGAGAATGCAATGGTTATAGCAAACACCCTCTTCCAACAACACAAGAGAAGACTCTACACATGAACATCACCAGATGGGCGACACCAAAGTCAGATTGATTATATTCTTTGCAGCCAAAGATGGAGAAGCTCTATACAGTCAGCAAAAACAAGACCGGAAGCTGACTGTGGCTCAGATCATGAACTCCTTATTGCCGAATTCAGACTGAAATTGAAGAAAGCAGGGAAAACCACTAGACCATTCAGGTATGACCTAAATCAAAACCCTTATGATTATACAGTGGAAGTGAGAAATAGATTTAAGCGACCAGATCTGATAGACAGAGTGCCTGATAAACTATGGATGGAGGTTTGTGACACTGTACAGGAGAAAGGGATGAAGACCATCCCAATGAAAAAGAAATGCAAAAAACCAAAATAGCTGTCTGGGGAGGCCTTATAAATAGCTGTGAAAAGTAGAGAAGTGAAAAGCAAAGGAGAAAAGGAAAGATATAAGCATCTGAAAGCAGAGTTCCAAAGAAGAGCAAGAAGAGATAAGAAAGCCTTCCTCAGCGATCAATGCAAAGAAATAGAGGAAAACAACAGAATGGGAAAGACTAGAGATCTCTTCAAGAAAGTTAGAGAAACTAAGCGAACATTTCATGCAAAGATGGGCTTGATAAAGGACAGAAATGGTATAGACCTAACAGAAGCAGAATATATTAAGAAGAGGTGGTAAGAATACACAGAAGAACTGTACAAAAAGATCTTTATGACCCAAATAATCACGATGGTGTGATCACTCACCTAGAGCCAGACATCCTGGAATGTGAAGTCAAGTGGACCTTAGAAAGCATCACTATGAACAAAGCGAGTGGAGGTGATGGAATTCCAGTTGAGCTATTTCAAATCCTGAAAGATGATGCTGTGAAAGTACTGCACTCAATATGGCAGCAAATTTGGAAAACTCAGCAGTGGCCACAGGACTGGAAAAGGTGTTTTCATTCCAATCCCAAAGAAAAGCAATGCCAAAGAATGCTCAAACTACCACACAATTGCACTCATCTCACACGCTAGTAAAGTAATGCTCAGAATTCTCCAAGCCAGGATTCAGCAATATGTGAACAGTGAACTTCCTGATGTTCAAGCTGGTTTTCGAAAAGGCAGAGGAACCAGAGATCAAATTGCCAACATCTGCTGGATCATCGAAAAAGCAAGAGAGTTCCAGAAAAACATCTATTTCTGCTTTATTGACTATGCCAAAGCCTTTGACTGTGTAGATCACAGTAAATTGTGGAAAATTCTGAAAGAGATGGAAATACCAGACCACCTGACCTGCCTCTTGAGAAATTTGTATGCAGGTCAGGAAGCAACAGTTAGAACTGGACATGGAACAACAGACTGGTTCCAAATAGGAAAAGGAGTTCGTCAAGGCTGTATATTGTCACCCTGCTTATTTAACTTATATGCAAAGTACATCATGAGAAATGCTGGGCTGGAAGAAGCACAAGCTGGAATCAAGATTACTGGGAGAAATATCAATAACCTCAGATATGCAGATGACACCACCCTTATGGCAGAAAGTGAAGAGGAACTCAAAAGCCTCTTGATGAAAGTGAAAGTGGAGAGTGAAAAAGTTGGCTTAAAGCTCAACATTCAGAAAACTAAGATCATGGCATCTGGTCCCATCACTTCATGGCAAATAGATGGGAAAACAGTGGAAACAGTGTCAGACTTTATTTTGGGGGGCTTCAAAATCACTGCAGATTGTGATTGCTGCCATGAAATTAAAAGATGCTTACTCCTTGAAAGGAAAGTTATGACCAACCTCGATAGCATATTGAAAAGCAGAGACATTACTTTGCCAACAAAGGTCCATTTAGTCAAGGCTATGGTTTTTCCAGTAGTCATGTATGGATGTGAGAGTTGGACTGTGAAGAAAGCTGAAAGCTGAAGGTTTGATACTTTTGAACTGTGGTGTTGGAGAAGACTTGAGAATGTCTTGGACTGCAAGGAGATCCAACCAGTCCATTCTAATGGAGATCAGTCCTGGGTGTTCTTGGAAGGAATGATGCTAAAGCTGAAACTCCAGTACTTTGGCCACCTCATGCAAAGAGGTGACTCATTGGAAAAGACTCTGTAGCTGGGAGGGATTGGGGACAGGAGGAGAAGGGGATGACAGAGGATGAGATGGCTGGATGGCATATCCGATTCGATGGACGTAAGTTTGAGTGAACTCCTGGACTTGGTGATGGACAAGGAGGCCTGGCGTGCTGCAATTCATGGGGTCACAAAGAGTCAGACACGACTGAGCGACTGAACTGAACTGAACTGAAGGGATTTTACTTAGGTCATACCTGAATGGTCTAGTGGTTTTCCCTACTTTCTTCAATTTAAGTCTGAATTTGGCAATATGGAGTTCATGATCTGAGCCACAGTCAGCTTCCAGTCTTGTTTTTGCTGACTGTGTATAGCTTCTTCATCTTTGGTTGCAAAGAACATAGTTAATTTGATTTCAGTATTGACCATCTGGTGATGTCCATGTGTAGAGTTGCCTCTTGTGTTGTTGGAAGAGGGTGTTATGACCAGTGTATTCTCTTGGCAAAACTCTGTTAGCTTTTGCCCTGCTTCATTTTGTACTCCAAGGCCAAACTTGCCTGTTATTCTAGGTATCTCTTAACTTTCTACTTTTGCATTCCAGTCCAGTATGATGAAAAAAGTGAAAAAATGAAGTCACTCAGTCATGTCCAACTCTTTGCAACCCCCTGGACTGTAGCCCACCAGGCTCCTCAGTCCGTGGGATTCTCTAGGCAAGAATACTCGAGTGGGTTGCCATTCCCTTCTCCAGAGGATCTTTCTGACCGAGGGATCAAACCCAGGTATCCTGCATTGCAGGCAGACGCTTTAACCTCTGAGCCACCAGGGAAGCCCATGATGAAAAAGGACTTCTTTTTGATATTAGTTATAGAAGGTCTTGTACGTGATTATAGAACCATTTAACTTCAGGTCCTTCAGCATTACTGGTTGGGGCATAGACTTGGATTACTGTGATATTGAATGTTTTTCCTTGGAAACGAACAGAGATCATTCTGTCATTTTTGAGACTGAGTCCAAGTACTGTATTTCAGATTCTTTGGTTGACTGTGAGGGTTACTCCATTTCTCCCAGTGTTCTTGCACTGTTACAAAAGTTCTAGGACCCACAATAGACTTCCGAACCCGGGGATCCAGCAATGGCACTGAGAACCCACAGGGAATTTGACTTTGGGGGCCAGTGGTATTTGATTACAGAACTTTCACAGGACCGGGAAAAGAGATTTTCACAGGGCACAAACAAAACTTTGTGTGAACCTGGACCAAGGAGAAAGGAGCAGTGACCCCACAAGAGACTGAGCCAGACTTGTCTGTGAGTGTCCAGGAGTTTCCAGCAGAGGCGTGGGGCAACAGTGGCCTGCTTCGGGGTCAGGGGCACTGAATACAACAGTGCTTCCATAAACCCTTTTGGAGGAGGTGGGCCTACCATAGTTTGACCTCAGGCCAAACAACAGGGAGAGAACACAGCCCCACCCATCAACTGAAAATTGGATTAAAGATTTACTGAGCATGGCCCCAGTCCATCAGAACAAGACCTAGATTCCCCCACAACCAGTCCCTCCCATCAGGAAGCTTCCACAAGCCTCTTATCCTTATCCATCATAGAGCCAACGAATAAAAACCACAATCACAGAAAATTAACCAAACTGATCCCATGTATCATGGCCTTGTCTAACTCAATGAGGCTGTGAGCTATGCCTTGTAGGGCCACCCAAAATGGACGGATCATGATGGAGAGTTCTGACAGAAAGCATTCCACTGGAGAAGGGAATGGCAAACCACTTCAATATTCTTGCTTTGAGAATTCCATGAACAGTATGAAAAGGCAAACAAAAAAAATATGACACTGAAAGATGAACTTCCCAGTTTGGTAATTTCAGGTGTACAGCAAATTTGTTTTACACACACACACACACACACACATACATATATGCTCACATGCTCAGTCACTCAGTCATGTCTAAGTCTTTGCAACCCCATGGACTGTAGCCTGCCAGACTCCTCTGTCATTGGAATTTTCCAGGCAAGAATACTTGAGTGGGTTGCCATTTCCTACTCCAGTGGACCTTCCAGACCCAGGGATTGAACTCACGTCTCCTGTCTTCTGCATTGGCAGGCAGATTCTTTACCATATGTAAAACATATATTTTAAGATTCTTTTCCCATATAGGCCATAACAGTATATTGAGTAGAGTTCCACGTGCTATACAGTGGGTTCTTTTAAGTTATCTGTTTTATATATAGTAGCATGTATATGTCAATCCCAGTCTCCCAATTATCCCTCTCCCTACCACCTGCCCTCCCCACCCACCCCCCCACTTATCCCCTGGTAACCATAGGTTTGTTTCCTATATCCATGACTCTATTAATACTTCTGTTTTTTAGTAAATTCATTTGTATCCTTTTTTTTTATTATACATATGATCTACATATGATTCTACATCATGATATCATATGATGTTTGTCTTTCTGTGTCTGACTTCACTCAGTATGATAATCTCTAAGTCCAACTATGTTGCTGAAAATAGCATTATTTTGTTTGGGCTGAGCAACACTCCATTGTATATATATGTACCACAGCTTCTTTATCCATTTCTCTTTTGATGGACTTTAGGTTGCTTCAGGTGGGATAGATTTTAATGTCTTTCTACATCATTTAAGAAATAAAGTTTATCAGTTTCCCTGTGAACAATTCTAGTGCTTGGGAATTGTTATCTTCCATCCACTAAATACTAAAAGAGTTCTTTATAACAAGGTAAAACAAACAAACAAAAAAATGGCATTGATAACATTTGCCTTTTGATGCCAGTTGTTCTTTTAAGAGCTGCAAGGAAAACTTGCCTTCCTGTCTGCTGTTGCTGTTGCTAAGTCGCTTCAGTCATGTCCGACTCTGTGCGACCCCATAGATGGCAGCCCACCAGGCTCCCCCATCCCTGAGATTTTCCAGGCAAGAACACTGGAGTGGGTTGCCATTTCCTTCTCCAATGCATGAAAGTGAAAAGTGAAAGTGAAGTCGCTCAGTCGTGTCCGACTCTTAGCGACCCCATGGACTGCAGCCCACCAGGCTCTTCCGTCCATGGGATTTCCCAGACAAGAGTACTGGAGTGGGGTGCCATTGCCTTCTCCGCCTTCCTGTCTAGCACCTTGCAAAATTTGAGGCACTGGCCACATTCCCACTCCCCAGTTGAGAGGTTTCATCTTGAAAACATTCAAGAAATATAAAGGTGAAAGTGTTTAGAGAACTTTGTATTTTTTAAGTCATACAACTTATCCCTTCTCCCCATCACTATGGTTGTCATTGTTCAGTCACTAAGTCATGCCCAACTCTTTGTAACCCCATGGATATCACCACTATGGTAATACTAGCATTTTTGTACTTTTATCTGGTTTTTATTGTTTTCAATGAATGCTGAATTTTGTGAGTGATATGAAGAATTCTAAACTATTTAAACTTCTGATCAGTTGCTGCCTGTTTTCTTTGAGTATCTAGAACTAGACTACTCCCTGTGTTGAGATGTGTATAAAGAAACCATGACATGGGATGCCCAGGAAAATATCTACTCAAAGTCACATGAGATCACCTCAGAAAATACATTCTGCCCTTTGAACAAGGCAGAGGCTAGAATCTCTCTTTTAAAGCAAAGTATGTTTTCTAATTAATAAAAAAGTACCCTTCACCTTTCTGAAACTAAAACAAACAAGCAAAAAGAATCAAAGGTTCAAGGCAAGTGGTCAAGAAAGTCCTTCTATGAGCCTCCAGCCTTTGGTTTTAGGTGAGTTTCTTGATGTGATTTCCAATCAGCCCAAGTCAGATGAATCAAAAGAGGAGTGTGAAGAGACCTATTGAAATGATGTAAAATTTACCTAGTGATGGTTTTTCATTTACTTTTTAGCAGGAAAATTCAACTTTATTATAACAGAGGAATCATTGACTAAAACTATAGTGAAAGTTAAAATCACTCAGTTGTGTCCAACTCTTTGCAACCCCATGGACTATACAGTCCATTGGATTCTCCAGGCCAGAATACGGGAGTTGGTAGCCATTCCCTTCTCCAGGGGATCTTCCCAACCAGGGATCAAACCCAGGTCTCTCACACTGCAGGTGGATTCTGTATTAAGGAAGTCTGTGTTAGGGAAGACAATTCTTTGTAAAATCTTTTCCTGGGAGCTCAACGACAGAGGAGGAAATGGAGGCTGGGAAAGAATGTCTCTTAATCGCTCTGATATGCACTTTTTAAAACACAGCTTTATTGAGATACAATTCACATGCCATGCAATTTCCCTATTTAAAGTTCATAATTCATTGGTGCTTAGTATATTCACAGAGTTGTACCACCAATATCAGAAATCAGTTTTAGAGTATTTTCAACTCCCCCAAAGAAACTTTGTACCCATTAACAGTGTATACACCCCATTCTTTCCTCACTTCTGTCCCAGGAAACCACTAACCTAATTCCTGTCTCTATAGCTTTAGGTTTACTTATTCTGGACACTTCCATAAGTAGCATCATATGTGACTCCATATATTGAAATCATACAATGTGGTCTCTTTTGCCTAGTTTTTTTTCACTTAGCATACTGTTTTCAAGATGCATGCTGTTACATGTATCAGTACTTCATTCCTTTGTGTTACCAAGTAATGTTCCATTTTATGGATATATTACATTTGCTTATGCAGTCATCAGTTGATGTACATTTTGGTTATTTCTACTTTTTGGCTATCTGAATAACACTCCTATGAAAACACAAGATTTTTAAGAATACATATTTTTATTTCTCTTCTTGAGAATTACTGGGTCACATGTTAACTTCAAAATTTTTGAAGAACTGCCTAACTATTTCCAATATGGCTGCAATATTTTACATTTCCACTAGCAATGTATGAGAGTTCCAAATTCTCTACATTAATGCTAACATTTATTTTGCCTTTTTGATTACAATATCTTACTGAGTATAAAGTGGCATCTCATTATGGTTTGATTTATATTTTCCTATGACTAATGACACTGATCATCTTCTCATGTGATTACTAGCCATTCATATATCTTCTTCACGGAAATGACTGTTCAAATCATTTTCTAATTGGGTTATTTACATTTTTATTTTTGAGTTGTAAGAGTTATTTATACATTCTAGTTCCTAGACTCTTATTAAATTTATAATTTGCAATTTCCCTCCCATTTTGTAGGTTGTCTTTTTACTTTCTTGATAGTTTCCTTTGAAGCACAAATGGTTTTAATTTTAATAAAGACTAATTTATCTATTCTTTTGTCACTTTAATTTTTGATGTCAAATTTAAGAAGCATTTGTCTAATTTAAGGTTACAAAGATTTACTCCTATGTCTTCATCCAAGAGTTTTTGGCTCTTAATTTAGGTCTGTGACCCATTTTGAGTTAACTTATGTGTGTGGTATAAGGACAATGTCCAACTTTATTCTTTTGAATGTGGATATTCAATTATTCCAGTACTATTTGTTGAAAAGACTATTCTTTCTCCACTGAAAATTCTTGGCAACTTTGTTGAAAACCAATTGACCATAAATGTATGATATGTACTTTTGACCTCACATTGAGAGAGACTAAAAAGAATGACCAGAACACTGAAAAGCAATAGCTCTACCAAAAGGCCAGGATTAGGGTGAGGCAAGTGAGTCACTTGCTTCAGGCACAGAATTTAAGGAGGTATCAAATGCAATATTTAAAAAAAAAATCAAAAGTGACAAGAAAGAAATATGTGATGAACAAAATTTTAAATACAGATAGGATCATCATTACTGATTATTCCTTTTGCCTCAGGCTTCAAAATGGCTTGGCACAGCACTGTTACTAATGCTATCTCTATTAATCATTTCAGTACATTGTTTATCATAATTTTTTGAAATTTTTAACAAATAATGCACTGAAGTACATTTATTTTGATTATTGTATCCCTCCATCCTTAAATTTTGCTCTGAGGCAAGTGCCTCATTCATCTCACTCACCTGGCCCTAGGCCCAGACTGGCTGACAACTACAAATAATGATTTCATACCCTAAACTTACTACACAAGTTGTTTGCAAGCTTGACCAGCTAACCATAAACAAATATCCATTCAACTAGTTAAACAGACAGATTCCTTTTTCCCTACTTAATTAGAGATTTTTTAATGTTGCATAACACATACCTATTAGTTAAAGTGATGTTTGATGTTATAACACCTGATACAGTTTGACTGCTGAATAAAAGAGTATAGGGAGCAGATAAAGAACAGAGAGCCTAATTTCAGGTACCAGCCCTTGATTAACTGTCTTCTGTAGGGCTTTAGTAGTTCTGTCCTTTCATTACTAATTATCGGTACTGGCTGGTTATCTACTGGTTTACTGACAAGGCCACAGAGATGACATAAACGCTCATGACAAGAGTGTGATGCTCCTGAGCAGCTGTAATACTTATTAAGTATATGGGACTAGGTAATTACAGAAGAATTCTAATGTGCTAGACATATGAGATGTGGCTGATGAAATGGTTAGAGAGGGAGGAGAAAAAGGCCTGTAAATATCAAGAAAGGACAGGTGAAAGAGAAATAAAAGGAGATTCTGAGGCTACTAGGATATTTTCTTCCTCCATTTTCATAGTGATATTTAAGTTTTTCCATTAAAGATAATTTGGTTTTATATTTGAACCTCATCCATAATTCTTTTTGTTACTGCTTTGGGGTTGCGCAGCCATGACTGGAGTTAACAAAGCAATGGTATTTTTTAAATAGCTATTAACAAATACATTTGATTATTTTTCAAACAAGAATATGATTGGCTTAGAGCCAAGTGTTCATAAGAGGTCAGTTAAGACAGGGAGAGGCTCAAGAAATTTGAGAGAAAAGACCTATCAAGGAAGAAGTGGCTGTGAGACTAGGAAGAGCGGAGGAGACAGTGTAACACAGCAATACAGGGTGCCTGTGGCAGAGCCATTGTGGAGAAACCCAGAGGCCACTGAAGGTCAGAAATCTAATTTTCTGCTCAGGGATGAGCTTGCTAATTCCGGGTCAAAATAAAACAATATTGATACAAGAAGCAATTTCCTCATCCCCACTAGTCTGGTTCTTTTTTGTAATCAGATTATCCAGTTTTGCTCTGAGGTGAATTTTTTAAAAAGATGAAGAAATAGTTACACAGTCAAATAATCACCACTTTATGAAGGAGCTTTGAATGGCAACGTCGTGAAAGCCATTCCTATCTGAAACAACTTCTATTTCCTACTGTCAGCTTCTACTCGAGCCATTCTCCACTTGAGACACCACTTCTCTGAAAATCTCATTCCTCTCAAGGGGAATAATGGTGATTCTCACTCATGTCATTGCAGTTCCCAGTTAGCACAGCCTCTGCTCACCAGGACTCCCCATCATGACGCTTTCTAGTGTGTTGTTCTGAACTCTATTATACATTTTGATGGTCAATTTAAAAAAAAAAAAAAAAGGGGAGGCTATCTTTTACTACTGTAGGCTATTTGAGAAAGTTTGGGTTTGGGGATCTCAAGAGTGGGCTTCTAGTGATGGTCCTGAGAGACAGTGGTGGTGGTGAGTGGGATCTATATAATATCTTTTAAAAGATTTGACCACAGAATCTTCATGATCATTTTGATGAGAATAGAGGTAAGGTGGAAGAAGTTGTAAGATAGCATAGTGTTCCTTCAGCCCTGTTTGGGGAAATGTGGTCTATTGTGTCCTGTTTCTTCAATTTTTTAAAAAATATAAATTTATTTATTTTAATTGGAGGTTAATTACTTTACAATATTGTATTGGTTTTGCCATACATCAGCATGAATCTGCCATGGGTATACACATGTTCCCCATCCTGAACCCCCCTCCCACCTCCCTCCCCGTACCATCCCTCTTGTTCATCCCAGTGCACCAGCCCCAAGCATCCTATATCCTGTATTGAACCTGGACTGGCGATTCGTTTCTTATATTACATTATACATATTTCAATGCCATTCTCCCGAATCATCCCATCCTCTCCCTCTCCCACAGAGTCCAAAAGACTGTCCTATACATCTGCGTCTCTTTTGCTGTCTTGCATACAAGGTTATCGTTACCATATTTCTAAATTTCATATATATGCTTTAGTATACTGTATTGGTGTTTTTCTTTCTGGCTTACTTCACTCTGTATAATAGGCTACAGTTTCATCCACCTCATTATAACTGATTCAAATGTATTCTTTTTAATGGCTGAGTAATACTCCATTGTGTATATGTACCATGGCTTTCTTATCCATTCATCTGCTGACGGACATCTAGGTTGCTTCCATGTCCTGGTTATTATAAACAGTGCTGCGGTGAACATTGGAGTACATGTGTTTCTTCAATTTTTAAGGGAGGTTTAAGGTTCAAAAGTTTGAGAAAGAACTAAAAATTCCCAAATTCATTTCTATCCCCAGCCTCATTTATAATACAAATGGCCCTCCTACATTTAGTCCATATGAAAATCTGTTCTTCAGCTGTATCAGTTTTCTCTTGCTGTATAACAAATTGCCAAAAAACTTACGGTTATTCAGTTGCTAAGTCATGTCTGACTCTTTGCAACTCCGTGGACTACAGCATGCCAGACTTCCCTGTCCTTCACTATCTCCTGGACTTTGATCAAACTCATGTCCATTGAGATGGTGATGCCAGCCAAACATCTCATCCTGTTTTCCCCTTCTTCTCCTGCCCTCTAATCTTTCCCAGGATCAGGGTCTTTTCCAATGAGTCAGCTCTTCACATCGGGTGGCCAAAGTATTGGAGCTTCAGCTTTAGCATCAGTCCTTCCAATGAATATTCAGGGTTTATTTCCTTTAGGAATGACATATTTGATATCCTTGATGTCCAAGGGACTCTCAAAAATCTTCTCCAGCACCACAATTCAAAAGCATCAATTGCTCAGCATTCAGCCTTTTTTGGTCCAACTCACACATTTGTACATTTCTACTGAAGGTGATGGCACCCCACTCCAGTACTCTTGCCTAGAAAATCCCATGGACGGAGGAGCCTGGTAGGCTGCAGTCCATGGGGTCACAAAGAGTCGGACACGACTGAACGACTTCACTTTCACTTTTCACTTTCATACATTGGAGAAAGACATGGCAACCCACTCCAGTGTTTTGCCTGGAGAATCCCAGGGACAGGGGAGCCTGGTGGGCTGCAGTCTATGGGGTCTCACAGAGTCGGACACAACTGAAGCGACTTAGCAACGGCAACTGGGAAAACCATAGCTTTGACTATATGGACTTTTGTCAGCAAAGTGATGTCTCTGCTTTTTAACACACTGTCTAGGTTTGTCATAGCTTTTCCTCCAAGGGCAAGCATCTTTTAATTTCATGGGTGCAGTCACTGTTCATGGTCATTTTGGAGCCCAAGAAATTAAAATCGCCACTCTTTCCACGTTTCCCCCATTTGTTTGCCACGAAGTGATGGGACCAGATGCCATAATCCTAGTTTTTTGAATGTTGAGTTTTTTTTTAATTTATTTATTTTTAATTGAATAATTGCTTTACAATATTGTGTTGGTTTCTGCCATACAAAAACATGAATCAGCCATAGGTATATGTATGTATCCTCCTTCTTCAACCTCCCTCCCACCTCCCACCCTATCCTACCCCTCTAGGTTGCTACAGGGTCCTGGTTTGAGTTCCCTAAATGTTGAGTTTTAAGCCAGCTTTTCACTTTCCTCTTTGACCTTCATCAAGAGGCTCTTTAGTTCCTTTTCACTTTCTGCCATTAGAGTGATATCATCTACATATCTGACATTGTCGGTATTTCTCCTGGCAATCTTGATTCCAGCTTGTGCTTCATCCAGAGCTGCATTTTGCATAATGCACTCTGCACAGACATTACATAAGCAGGGAGACACTATACAGCCTTGATGTACTCCTTTCTCAATTTGGAACCAGTCTGTTGTACCATGGCCGGTTTGCTTCTTCACCTGCATACAGATTTCTCAGGAGGCAGGTAAGGTTTCCACAGTTTGTGTGATCCACACAGTCAAAACCTTTTGAGTAGTCAATGAAGCAGTAGATGCTTTTCTTTTTTTTTTGAAGTAGATGCTTTTCTAGAATTCCCTTGTTTTTTTTTTTTTTTTTTTTTTTTATGATCCAGTGGGTATTGGCAATTTGATCTTTGGTTCCTCTGCCTTTTCTAAATCCAATTTGTACTTCTAGGAAGTTCTCGGTTGACAAACTGCTGAAGCCTAGCTTGAAGGATTTTGAGCATTACCTTGCTAGCTTGTGAAATGAGTGCAGTTGTATGGTAGTTTGAATATTCTTTGGCATTGCCTTTCTTTGGGATTGGAATGAAAGTGAACCTTTCTAGTTTCCACAAACTTAGTGGTTTAAAATAAAGCACATGTATTATCTCACAATCTCTGTGGGTCACATACCCAGGCATTATTAAGTTCTTTTCATCAGTATCTTATCAGTCTGCAGTCCAGAAGTCAACCGGGGCTGTGTTCTCACCTGAAGCCTGCAGTCTTCTTCCAATTTCTTGTGATTGCTAGCAGAATTTATTTCCCTGTAGCTGTACAACTTGTGATGACTTGTTTCTCCAAAGCAGGAGAGAGATTCTAAAATTATGGAGACTCAGTCCCTTTTTTAAAAATCTTTCACATGATAAAGTCAGGATCACACAGGACAATCTCCCTTTTGATTAGCTTACAATCAATACATTTGGGACTTAACTACATCTGGAAAATCCCTTCATATTTGCTACATTCTATTAGCCAGAAGCAAGTCCTGGGTTCTTCCTGAACTTGAAGGGATTTTACAAAGATATGTTTATCTCATCAACCCAAAGCCAGTTTTCCTTTTCACTGTAATTTGTATTTGTTCCTTGAAAAAAAAAAAAAAAAAAAGTTTTTACTGTTTAGTTTACTATGAATAAACTTCAATTATAGAAACCTAAATATCATTGAAATAAAGCCTTATATCAATTTCTATTAATACTTATTTAAGAAACTGTACTATAACTTGAATTGGATTACTCAAAAGCTGTAAATTTAAAACATTTTCTTATACTTGAGTGTCAATCCTGAAAGAATAGTTGTGGAGGAGAATATCACAACGAAGTATATATAATTATGATAACTGTTGTTATTTTAAATGTCTCTTTGATTTCAAATGTTTATTAAAAACACATGTGACCTTTAGTCTTCTGGTTCTTTTTGGTTGGTTAGTACATGTGAATTGGGATATTCAAAGCTGAAATGATGTATCATTAACCTAAATATTTAAACACATAAATGTTACACTAAATAAATTCTAGAGCAAATGATCACTGCACTTGAATGTTTCACTTTACTAATAACTCTCTCATGATGGTGGTAGCTGTTAATCTTGTAGAGAGCTTTACATACGGGAAGAGAACCTAAATAAATTCTTAGTAACTATAACTTTTAGTAGTAAAAAAAAGTTACATTAAATTTAAAAAAAATTTTAATTTTGTTTTAAATATAGAATAGCTAAAAAAATTTTTTTTCCTGAGATCAATTCTATATGAGGTGTTCTGTAAACAATTCAGTCTAATGACTAGTCAAAGTTATGTGTATGTTATGAATTAAGGGTAAGGTGGGGAGAAAAGACAAATTACATTTTACTCCAGTGGTATTTTGTTTTGTAAGCAAACTGGTTTGTCCCATTTAAATGGTCATTACAGTGCCTCTACAAAGGTAAAGTCTTAAGAAACATAGTCTATGGAATGGTGGTATGTGTCTGAATTGTGGAATTTTCCATTTTTCAAGAAGGCTTAGTTTTCTGATTCTATAAGAATTCTTTTCTTTATGAAAAAAGAAAAGAATTCCATTCTTATCTTTATGAAAAAAGAAAAGAATTCCATTCTTTTGAATTACAGAAAGAGCTGCCATTGAAATATACTGGTTTTAGGCTTTACTGTACAAAAAAAAAGATAATTGGAGTATTGTCACTAGATTGTGAGATACACTAAACAAAAGGGTTTGAGCTAAGAAAGAAACACTAGGAGATCAACACGGTAGGACAAATGGGAACAAAGGAGGTAAGCAGTCAAGCTACTGTGCATCATTTTAGTTAAAATAGTGGGCATACTAGTTTAAAGATAATATAGTGAGATTTGAACACTAAGAACTACATCTACCTCACTATATTAACTGACCTTTAAATGTGATTGTCCCTTTCATTTGCCCAAAGGACATTTACCTCATAAAAGAAGCTATTCGTTCACTCTAGAAAACCTATAACATGGGAAAATATGCTAAATTGACATTTAGAATTATCTCAAAATACCTTTATGATAACTTATGTTATTATTTCCATATAATTTGGATTTGAGATTTTAAAATGTGTTTTAAACCCATTTAAAATAATAGCCAGATATCAGATAGCTATTAGGGTTATCTGATAATGATATTAGGATTTTTCTTAACAGCTAAGTAATTGCTTCTTTGCCATGCTGAAGGCAAGTTAAACTCTATGCCCTCTTTAAGATTTACACCTGTATTGTATGAGGTAATGGGGCAGCAGACTGATATTTTAGGTATGGCAGCATTGTTTTGTAATAAGGAGAAATGCTTTTCTACATTGTCTTGATGATTTGGGAAACAGTGGTAGCAAAGCAGCAAGAGTGTTATCGAGGTTGCAGACACTGGCTGACCTGTGATCCAGAGCTGCAGTCTGCCAGCTAGATTTTCTCTTCAGGACATCTTTTCACTGCACAGAAACACATCCTACCTCCCCAGTTGGCACCAAACTGCTTTCCAGAATCTTACAAATCATAAGGAACGCATTAAACAAAACCATTTCAGCAAGCTTCAGTACCTTGGATAGCTGCCTTAGTTTGACATAAATAAAAAGACTTTGGATACCTCATGGCTATAATTACATCAAAGAGAAGATAGGCAATTTCACTTTCTAGTCTCATGCAAGTTGAAAAGTATAGGCCTCAGTTATAAAGCAGAATTCAATTGAAGATGTATTCCTGAATCCTTATCCCTTGGAGAAATATTTTCCTACATGATTTTAACATACTTGACACTAGTAACTGAATGGGTTTTCCCACACAAACAATTGCAGAAATAGGAAACAAACAAACAGATATACTTAGGATTAAAAGTATATGAAAAAAGATCAGATATCCAGTCCCTAGAATCTAAAAGGATTAGGGTATACCAATCACTGCTCTATTTTACTGCTAAGTATGAAATCTGGGCTAACAAGTATAGCCAAGCAGGCCTAGTGAGCACTTTCAATGCACTTTGTTAACCTAACAAAGCCTGGGGGGCTGTTATAAATATATACCTGTGCTACAGGAAGAACTCCTGTTGCTTCTTATGAAAAGAATGCCTAATTTTAAACACCTAATGAGCTTGGTGGGGTGATCCAAGCTTCTAAAGATTTCCATAGACTTAGAGCTAATGAGAGCCAAGTTGTGGGCTGCTTTGTATCAGTGGGAAACTCTGCTTTTTGCTTGTCTAAAGGATGGAAGAGAAGTGTATAATGGCTTTTGCCTAGAGGCAATTCTCAGGCTAGCTTTTCACTTAAGTAAAGGTCTTCTCTTTGCCTCCAGGGCTTCCTACAGAACAACTATATATGGAGGCCTTCTTAAAGGTAAGATTATTTTTAGATACACAACTGCTTGAAAAGAGATACTTCAGTCAAATCTATTTTTTTGAAGACAAATACTCAGATATTTGTTCAATTTTATTTCCATCCCCTCATCTCCACTTTTTTTTTTTAAACTGAATTTAGTCAAACTAGTTGAATTCAAGGACAAGATTTTTTTTTTCATAAACATTAAGCATATGCAACTGTTTTTGGCTTTCATCATAACATATTATCCAATTTATGATATATAAATTACTTCTTGCCTTTTGTTATGAGTTATTTTTGTGTTATTTAATATCCAATTGATACAAATTGGAACCATGGAGTTTTCATGAAGAATAACTATTGCCTCTCTGTGGGTATTGATATTAAATTCAGCAATATTAACAACATAATAACAACAGGCACAATAAGAATTACTTTTAGTAGCGCATTATCCAACAGGACACTGTGGGATTAAGCTTAGTGGCATTAAATACCTGTCATTTCATTTCCATCACTTTGCAGTGGGTGGTTGATTGGGATTAGTGGGCAGATTAGTCTTTTTATGGAAATGTTCTATGCATTCAAGAAGCACACCGTAAATGGTTGGCTGAGTCCAACATTGATTTGTCTTTCATAGTAATGTAGTCCATGGTGCCTACTATTTAACGGGGAATATACTGTAAGGATGGGGAGACGCCTGGGGTTAGGATGCACTTCAGAAATATCTTGATTCAAAAAATGCATTTTTCACATATGTTTTTCAACTCCAGCCTGTCTCTCCCTTCTCAAATCCCCAAATAAGATGGAGATTCTCAGGGCAAAAACAAATTCTGAGAGAAAAAAAGAAGCTGGAAGAATTAAAACAGAAAAGAGAACTGGCCCATAGAGGGACTTACTTGCCTTGTACACCCCGAATAGCTTACGACTAAGAAATATCAGATGTGAAGGGAAGTCAAACAGAAAGCAGAGGTGTTAATTAAAGCTGTCTACAGAGCATTTGAACTCCTTCACCAGCACCACACACAGGCATTGCATAAAATGTTTGGTAGAAGTTTTTCCCAGGCAGGGATTGGAGGCTTTTTCTCAAAGGAAATAAAATGAGCTGTTTGAAGAGAACTAATGTGACTTTAGAACACCAGAGAAAATCCTGGAGTTTGGGGTTCCCAGTGTTAACAAGGGGCCCAGACAAAGTCATCAAATACTGTCTCTCCCTCTCTCTCTCTCTCTCTCTATATATATATATATATTTATTTATTTATAGTACTCAGAGCTTTGTTTTTAATCATCATTGTTCAGAAAAAGTAAAGATCATTGTTTTAGGAAAGCCAATTACATGGAAGTAAAAGACACAAACACACACCCAGAAAAAAATTACCCCTTAAAAAATATAATAAAGCCTCCACAAAATAACCCTTCTAATTAGAACTCAAAGACATTTGAAAAGAAATTGCAAAGGAAAATAAAACAAAACAAACAAAAGGTTTCTACTAAGCAAAGAAATAATCAGAGAATGAGAGATCTCTTGGAAAATAAATATATGACACTGAAATACAAAATTCAATGTTAGGATTTAAATACACATTACTGCTGCAGAACATAGAATGAGAAAAAGAAGCATAAAATACATGAAAAAACATAAGAGACATAGAAGATCAATCTCATATGGCTAATGATCTGATTAATAGAAGTTACAGAAAGACAATAGAGTTAATTGGTAGAGTGAAAATTATCAAAATGATGTTCTTGGGTTTAGGTCTTTATTACTTGTGCTGAGTACTCAGTGTCTCCTTTTAGTCTGAAGACATGAACACTTTTTCTCAAGGAAATTCTTTTTCTTTTTTTTATAATTTTCTCTCTACCAATTAATTCTGTTCTTTCTTTCTGTGTTTGCTAAATCCTGTTAGACTCTGTGCAACTCCACAGACTGTGGCCCTCCAGGTTCTTTACCACTAGCCTGCCTGGAAAGCCCTTCTCCTTCTGTAACCTCTATTAATCAGATATTTCACACATGCAAGGACACAGAAAACTTGATGTCGCACATTCTTGGGAAATTACTTGAGGATGGAAACACAAAAACTAGAAATTACAAAACAAAACAAAATGAAACAAATCTGCTTAGTCAAATATTACTTTATTATATGTCTCACCTGACTACTCTATTTAATATAAATTTTTAATAGAGATTATTATTATTCTCTTGACCCAGTATTTTTCTTGACAATACTCATTACTACTTAACATGTTGATAAACTTATTGTGTATTTATTTATTGTCCTCTTTGTCCCCTGCTCCCCATATAAGCTCCTTGAAAGCAAGGACTTTATTTTATTAACAGTTGAGCCTCCATACAGCAGACGCTTGCTAAATATTTATTGTATGAGCAAATGAATGGCTAAGTAGGTATCTGGGAAATGCAGGAAAAGAAGAATCCATTCAGATTTGACTCCAGTAAAATTCACTTTGAGTGTCAAATGATTTGTGTCATTAAATTTGTGGAGGAGGAAATGTAATTGCTGTAAACTCTTTGACTATGAAATGAACAATATTTACATAGCCATAATGTTATAAATGATGATGAATAGTTTTCATTAGGATTAATTCACACACAAATAACAAAAGGCTTTCTTGCGGGTAAAAATGGAATGTCAATGAAATTCACCTAGACAATGAAAAGGTAAAGACAGACTAGAAGAGATGTTTAGAAATGAATCAAGAAGTGGAGGAAAGTGTGGGAAGGTTAATGTCATTGTTGTAAAAGTTTAGAATGAAGAGTTACTGCTATGGGTTAAGAAAAGGAGGTTAAAAATATGGTTTGAAATTACAAGGATGACCAGTAGAGGAACTGAGAATAAAATTTTAAATGTTTTGCAAGATTGAGGATAGAGAAAGGGGAAAATGTTATAAATTAATTAAATTCTCATCCATCATAGTCTAAGGTAAGAGAGGATATTTAAAGTAGGTAAGTAGAAAATGTCAGTATAAGTGCTCTATTTAAAGGGGTGGGAGATAGGTATAAACACCAGGAGAACAAAACAAGATATGGTTTTATATGGAGACTCCATATACAAGAAGTAGTGAGTGTGAAGAGGGGTGAAGACAAGGGAAATGGTGTTTTCCATTACTTGCCTTGACTGTGTTTTAAACACTGTGCTTGTATTAACTTAATAAACAGAAAAACAAAGTGTTATTTTAAAGAATAAGCAGAAAGATGTAATAGAAAACATACAAGTTGACCACCCAGGATCATAGTATTTAAATGAACCTGCTGCTGGCTTTGGAGGAGACTAGAGGTGAGTTCAATATCACAGTAATCCAAGTCTATGCCCCAACCAGTAATGCTGAAGAAGCTGAAGTTGAACGGTCCTATGAAGAACTAACTACAAGACCTTTTAGAACTAACACCCAAAAAAGATATCCTTTTCATTATAGGGGACTGGAATGCAAAAGTAGGAAGTCAAGAAACACCTGGAGCAACAAGCAAATTTGGCCTTGGAATACGAAATGAAGCAGGGCAAAGACTAATAGAGTTTTGCCAAGAAAATGCACTGGTCATAGCAAACACCCTCTTCCAACAACACAAGTAGTCAGACACTACTGAGCAACTGAACTGAACTGACTGAACTGAGATGTGAGTTATTTAACAATATGAACTGTTTCTTCAATTGAGAGAGACTCAAAACTATTTCCACCTCTATGATTTCCTGTGATTCTGACTCTATGATTTTTTTTTTTCTTCCTTTACTTTGGGAAGCTACATAGCACATGAGCAAGATTTGGAAAAACACCAAATTGAAAATGCAGCCCTTTGTTAATTGTAAAGAAAAACATGCTTATCCTTTCAGTTCAATTCAATCACTAAGTTGTGTCTGACTCTTTGTGACCTCATGAATTGCAGCACACCAGGCCTCCCTGTCCTTCACCAACTCTCGAGTTCACTCAAACTCACGTCCATCGAGTCGGTGATGCCATCCAGCCACCGCATCCTCTGTCGTCCCCTTCTCCTCCTGCCCCCAATCCCTCCCAGCATCAGAGTCTTTTCCAATGAGTCAACTCTTTGCATGAGGTGGCCAAAGGACTGGAGTTTCAGTTTTAGAATCATTCCTTCCAAAGAACACCCAAGACTGATCTCTAGAATGGACTGGTTGGACCTCCTTGCAGTCCAAGGGACTCTCAAGAGTCTTTTCCAACACCACAGTTTAAAAGCATCAAACCTTCAGCTCTCAGCTTTCTTCACAGTCCAACTCTCACATCCATACATGAGCACTGGTAAAACCATAGCCTTGACTACATGGACCTTTGTTGGCAAAGTAATATCTCTGCTTTTGAATAAGCTATCTGGGTTGGTCATAACTTTCCTTCCAAGGAGTAAGTGTCTTTTAATTCCATGGCTGCAATCACCATCTGCAGTGATTTTGGAGCCCAAAGAAATAAAGTATGACACTGTTTCCCCATCTATTTTCCATGAAGTGATGGGACCAGATGCCATGATCTTAGTTTTCTGAATGTTGAGCTTTAAGCCAACTTTTTCACTCTCCACTTTCACTTTCATCAAGAGGTTTTTGAGTTCCTCTTCATTTTCTGCCATAAGGGTGGTGTCATCTGCATATCTGAGCTTATTGATGTTTCTCCCGGCAATCTTGATTTCAGCTTGTGCTTCTTCCAGTCCAGCGTTTCTCATGATATATTCTGCATAGAAGTTAAATAAGCAGGGTGACAATGTACAGCCTTGACGTACTCCTTTTCCTATTTGGAACCAGTCTGTTGTTCCATGTCCAGTTCTAACTGTTGCTTCCTGACCTGCATACAGATTTCTCAAGAGGCAGATCAGGTGGTCTGGTATTCCCATCTTTTTCAGAATTTTCCACAGTTTATTGTGATCCACACAGTCAAAGGCGTTGGCATAGTCAATAAAGCAGAAATAGATGTTTTTTTGGAACTCTGTTGCTTTTTCAATGATCCAGTGGATGTTGGCAATTTTATCTCTGGTTCTGAAGAAGGAATTCATAGGGTCTGGACTCCATCTTAGGGCTGTTCATGCTGATCATGCTCGGCCACCTTTCCGATGGACTCTGAACTCTGTGTTTAGTGCCTATGAAAACAACAACAGAAGGATAAGACCCCCTCCAGATAGGGGAACCTTGAAGATCGTATCTGGGTTACTCATCACCTAAGAGAAAACATACACTAATCACCCTTTCCTCCAGACAGGCCATAAATTTTTCTGTATCTATTGGAGTGTAACCTCAGGTTTATTGATTATTGGCTAACTGTTCGACTGTTTGAGCACATGAGCACATAGCACGTGAATGATGGGGTTATTGGGATTGTATTTTCCTTGGTTTATGTAAGTCTCAAGGAATTTGGAATGGTGGGTTCAGACACGTACACATGGGGTATAAAAGATTTTCACAGATGCTGGTCGGGGTCCTTGGCTAAGAGGAGACTCTGCCTTGGGCCCGCCGGTGTGATAAACCGCACTCCACTATCTGCATTGTCCTTCTGAGTGAGTTTGTTTCCCGGAACATATGGCTACAGCATTTGGTGCTTGGGCCGGGAACCTCCTCACTTTGAGGAGACAGGTCTCCTTTGAGGCCACCCCGAGTCTTTGTGGCTTGAATCTCCTAGAGGGGGGAAGGCGCCTCACCCGTCTGGATGAATTCAGCCTTTCAACGTCCGGTTTCTTCGCTTTGGCAGGTAGTGAATGGCAGCAAGGGAACTGAGTGCTCAGGTGAGGAGGAACCCACCCGGCAGGGTGGAAGAGGGGGCCTGATCACCCCCCTGGGAGGGACTAGAAGGGGCACGGACCCACAGGGGCCTGGAATAGGCAGGCAGCAGCGATTGCTTGGTACACAGGTCGACGAGCATGCTACGGTTTAGGAAGGAAATTTGTGAAGGTCATTTAGGAGGTGTGTCCACACCGTCTCAGGGAAAATTACTACCAGCGATCACCAGGGAATTTTTAGGATAGAAAACTGGTCCTTGTATGCTCATATTCTGCCCTCCCCCAAGAGGTGTCCCATCGGCTGTGAAATTCTTGACCCCCTCGGAATTGTTAGGCTAGAAGGAAGGGGATACATAATGAATTGGCTTTCCCGGAGATGGCCTGGGACATGGGATCTTTAACCCATCTGTGTTTTCGTCCACACCTGATAAGCCCGCCAAGGCAGAACGGACTTTAAAGGAGAAACAGTCTTGGACCACGTGGTGTTCTGGTTCAGCTGTGCTAACTGGCAGGTGAAGGCACGCCAATCCCCCTTCTCCCTCTGGGATCTAGCAGGTAAGGCTCTTCTCACCCCAATTAGGGAGGAGGCAGAATGGCAATTTAAGTGTCATTGAGTGGAAATATCAGAAGTACATAGGGTACTGAGAACTTCATAGACAGAATGAAAAGGAAAAGTAGAAGAAGGTCTGAGAAGGTAAGGAAGATGGGAGGAAGTGAATCTAAGGCAACTGTATTGGAGTGCATGATTAAAATTTTTAAGAAGGGATTTGGAGGAGACTATGGGGTGAAGATGAAGCCTAACCACCTCCACATACTCTGTGAGGTCGAATGGCCCCCTATGGGAGTAGGATGGCCACCAGAGGACACCATGAACTTAATAATAGTGGAAGCAGTCTCTACAGTAGTCACAGGAGAGCCAGGATACCTGGATCAACATCCATATATTGCCTCATGGCTAGGGTTAGCTCAAGATCCTCCTACTTGGACAAGGTTCTGTATCCAGAAGGGAAAGGGAAAAATATTAATGGCACAAAAATTGACTGATGATAAAACAGGAAATTCTACAGGATGTGGACGGGTAGACCTGACCCCTCCTCCATACTGGATAATGACGCTCCTGCCTCAGTGCTCCACCAGGATTGGAGGCTGCCTTAATGCCCAATCCAGGGCCAGGTGAAGTCCTGCAATAGCCGCTGCTCCTCTGCCAGCTCTTCCCGAGGTCGTAGAGCCGCCACCTCGGCAGGCTCCGATCCCAGTGACAGAAGCCTCTGGCCAGCACTTCCAGGATCCGGCTCCAGCCAAACCGCCCAAGCTATACCCATCTCTCCTGGTGAGTACTGACAAGAAGGGGAGGGAGACGTTGGAATTAAGCAGAGACTGCACTCTGCCAGAGAGCTGGAGGGAATGAAAGAGAACAGACAAGAGATTTTCAATGTTAGCTGCTGCTCTGGGAAAGTCCATCTCCCGCCCTCCGGAAAACCTCCTCTGCCCCAGGGACAGGACAGTCCTTCAACCGGTCCCAGTGAAGGCCCCGGGCCCCGTTACAGCCAAACCACTGTGCCTGGTGCCAAGCTTTTGGCCACTGGAAGAATGAATGCCCTAAGGCAAGGAAGGAAGAGGAAGCTCCTGCAGTTGTGGGGCTTGCTGACTTGGAAATTAAATAGGGCTGCTGGGGCTCAGAGATATCAGGTCCCCGAGAGCCCATGGTAACCTTAAAAGTGGGGGACCAAAACCTTGACTTCATGGTGGATACAGGAGCAGAACTGTTGGTAGTAAAACCTGTGGCACCACTGTCCAAAAAGACTACCGCTGTAACTGGGGTATCAGGAGAAGAGATGATTAAATCGTTTTGCCAGCCCAGAAAATGTCAGATGGGGCACCAAGTGATTCATGAATTCCTCTACATTCTGAGTGCCCAGTACCCCTGTTGGGAAGAGACTTGCTCTCCAAACTAGGAGCACAAGTGACTTTCTCCCCTGAGGAGAGGCCCACCTTCTGGATGGGCACTATGACTTATTTGCTCTCTCTCTCAATACCACCCCAAAATGAGTGGAGGTTGCATGAGCCTCTGAAGGAAGACCCGGGTGGGCCAGAAGAGCATGAGAGCGAGCTAACTCAATTATTCCCTGAGGTCTGGACAAAAGACAACCCCCCCCCCCCACCCCCTTCCCCCCAGGCTGGCTAGACATCAAGCCCATGATAATAGAACTCAAACCAGGCACCATCCCGGTTAGAAAGCGCCAGTACCCGCTACTGATAGAGGCCTGGGCCTGCATACTGCGCCACATCAATAGATTGAAACAAGCGGGCATTCTAGTAGAGCCAGTCAGCTTGGAATACACCGATCCTGCCAGTCAAAAAGGAAGGAGGGCAGGACTATAGGCCTGTATGGGATCTCAGGCTAGTCAACCAGGCTACTGTGACTTTACACCCCACTGTTCCAAACCCCTATATCTTACTTAGCCTCATCCCGCTGAGGACTAAAATTTATACTAGCCTAGATCTCAAGGATGCCTTCTGCGTATGCCTCGCCCCAGCGTCACAGCCCATCTTTGCCTTTGAATGGGAAGATCCAGTCAGGGGCACCAAGCAACAGCTCATCTGGACTCCCCCACAAGGGTTTAAGAACTCCCCAGCCATCTTTGGGGAAGCCTTGGCTTCTGACCTGAACTCATTCCATCCAGAAGAGTATGGATGTTGGCTCCTACAATATGTGGATGACCTGCTGCTGGCTGCCGAGACCAAGGAAAAATGCTGGAAAGGGATAAAAGCACTCCTCCAGCTGCTGATGGAAGCAGGTTACCGGGTGTTGAAGAAGAAGGCCCAGATCTGCAAGGAGGAGGTAAGGTATCTGGGGTTTGTTTTAAAGGACACAAGGTTCCAGACCCTAGTTGGGTTCTATATACTGATGGCACTAGCCTGATAAGGACAATGGTTGTCAGGTTAGCCAAAGCGGAAAGGGCCATCAAGACTGAAAAGGGATGGTGGGAATTGCCAAGTGGCAAATTATTGGTACCGGAGGAGCTGGCACATAATCTGGTAAGCCAAACACAACAAGTGACCCACCTAGGCCATGCTGCCTCCTCACAGGTTAATGCTGCCTCTCGGTATTCAGACAAAAACCTCCAGGTATTTAGCTGAAAGGCACACTGCACTTTGAACACCTGGAAGTGGACTTCACTGAAATGAAACCTCACTGACACTGCGGTTACCTGCTGGTCATGGTATATACGTTCTCGGGATGGGTAGAAGCTCTTCCTACCTGGACTGAAAGAGCATCAGAAGTAGCCCGGTGCCTGCTTAGGCAAATAGTTTCCAGATTTGGACTTCTTATCAGCATTGGTTCAGACAATGACCCGGCTTTTGTAGCTGATTTAGTACAAGTAAGCAAAACTTTAAACATCAAATGGAAACTGCACACTGCATATAAGCCCAGAGTTCCTGAGATGGTGGAATGAACCAATGGACATTAAAGAGACTCTCCAAGTGGATCAAAGAGACTGACTGCTCCTGGGTGGACTTGCTTCTGACGGTTCTGCTCAGACTCAGGATGACCCCACAGTCCGAAGGCTATTCTCCATACGAAATTGTGAATGGGAGGCCCCCTCCCATAATAAAACAGGTGTCAACAAGTTTGCCTCAGGTAAGGGGGGATAGGATTTCACAGCAGATGGAACTGGGTAAGGTAATAAATCGGGTAACTAAGTTTGTACAAGAAAGGGTGCCGTTCCCCCTTGGGGAACAGATTCATGAGTTTACGCCTGGTGACCAAGTATGGGTCAAAGATCGGAAACATGGTTTGCTAGCCCCTTGGTGAAAGGGCCGTTATGTTATTCTAACTACCCCTACTGCAATTAAAGTTGCAGGTATTGTCCCTCGGATCCATCATTCGAGGGTGAAGAGAACATACCACGCAGACCCAAAAAACGCTGAGTGGACTGCACAGAGGGACCCCGCTGACTCTCGAGAGACTAAGACCATCCTTAAGAAGAAGGAAAAGAAGATCCTGGACAAGCCCCTTCAGGATGAAGCCACACAATCAACTCTGCTGCTTGGCCTCATCAACGTGATTTTGAATTTAACTTCCATTTCAACTCAGGACAATGTTTTCATCTCATGGGCACATTTCTATGCAGACTTCCACAACACTTCCAACTGCTGGGTATGTAGGGCTATGCCTCTGTCAGGGATGGATGGACTTCCTTGGTGGGTGTCACCGCTCTGCCAAGGAAATTTTAAACCACTCTGCTCTTTTCTGGGATGACAAAAAGAGACTTTCCTCTCTCTTGTCAATCATAACCTCTCCTTGCTCTCTTGCTGTAAGACCTACAGTCAGTAGACTCGGGTCATGGGGTTACATTTGATATAAATGCCAATGTAACAAAAGCCTAACCTACTTGTTGTAAATCTACCCCGGTAGCCCCGGTAAATCTACCTTATTTACATGCTAGGTGGACAAGATCTATGTTTCGATGGTATGAGTATATTGCTGCCTTATTCGTACCCTCTATAGGGACAACAGATATCATGATTAAAACAGAGGCCTTGACTAATTTCACAAAACAGGCCCTCCTAGATAGAACAAAAGCCATCCAAGTCTAAAATGAAGGGCAAATCCAAATGAGAAAAGCGGTAATTCATAATAGAATGGCTTTGGACATACTCACAGCTGCTCAAGGAGGGACTTGTGTTATAATTAAGGTTGAATGTTGTGTATACAGCCATGACTTATCTGGCAATGTATCAACTGCTTTAGATGATATGAAAAACCAGGTAAAAGCGATGTCAAATGAAAACATTCCTTTCTGGACTTTGGTCCTATCTTGGGCAAAGGGAGATTGGTGGAAAACTAAATTTACCACTGTTATAGTTGCCTTGATAGTTCTGCTTTGTGGACCCTGAATTTTACAATGTATTATGAACTCTGTAACCTGAAGTTTCGGAGAGAAGGCAATGGCACCCCATCCAGTACTCTTGCCTGGAAAATCCCGTGGATGGAGGAACCTGGTAGGCTGCAGTCCATGGGGTTGCTAAGAGTCAGACACGACTGAGCGACTTCACTTTCACTTTTCACTTTCATGCATTGGAGAAGGAAATGGCAATCCACTCCAGTATTCTTGCCTGGAGAATCCCAGGGACTGGGGAGCCTGGTGGGCTGCCATCTATGGGGTCACACAGAGTCGGACACGACTGAAGCGACTTAGCAGCAACCTGAAGGTTGATGTCATTCTCCCAAATGCCAGGGTGCAATATATCCCTATGAATGACGCTCATAATATGAGTTAAGAGCATCAAGAGGGGGGAATGAAGAATGAATTCATAGGGCCTGGACTAAAAGGCCTGTTCATGCTGATCATGTTAGGCCAGCTTTCCAATGGACTCTGAACTCTGTGTTTAATGCCTATGAAAACAACAACAGAAGGATAAGACCCCCTCCAGATAGGGGAACCTTGAACATCGTATCTAGGTTACTCATCACTTAAGAGAAAACGTACACTAATCACCCTTTCCTCCAGACAGGCTATAAATTTTTCTGTATCTATCAGAGTGTAACCTCAGGTTTATTGATTATTGGCTAACTGTTTGACTGTTTGAGCACATGAGCACATAGCACGTGAATGATGGGGTTATTGGGATTGTATTTTCCTTGGTTTATGTAAGTCTCAAGGAATTTGGAATGGTAGGTTCAGACACGTACACATGGGGTATAAAAGATTTTCACAGATGCTGGTCGGGGTCCTTGGCTAAGAGGAGACTCTGCCTTGGGCCTGCCAGTGTGATAAACTGCACTCCACTATCTGCATTGTCCTTCTGAGTGAGTTTGTTTCCCGGAACATATGGCTACAGCATTTGGTGCTTGGGCGGGAACCTCTCACTTTGAGGAGACAGGTCTCCTTTGAGGCCACCCCTGAGTCTTTGTGGCTTGAATCTCCTAGAGGGGGAAGGCGCCTCACCCGCCTGGATGAATTCAGCCTTTCAACGTCCGGTTTCTTCGCTTTGGCAGGTAGTGAATGGCAGCAAGGGAACTGAGTGCTCAGGTGAGGAGGAACCCACCCGGCAGGGTGGAAGAGGGGGCCTGATCACCCCCCTGGGAGGGACTAGAAGGGGCACGGACCCACAGGGGCCTGGAATAGGCAGGCAGCAGCGATTGCTTGGTACACAGGTCGACGAGCATGCTACGGTTTAGGAAGGAAATTTGTGAAGGTCATTTAGGAGGTGTGTCCACACCGTCTCAGGGAAAATTACTACCAGCGATCACCAGGGAATTTTTAGGATAGAAAACTGGTCCTTGTATGCTCATATTCTGCCCTCCCCCAAGAGGTGTCCCATCGGCTGTGAAATTCTTGACCCCCTCGGAATTGTTAGGCTAGAAGGAAGGGGATACATAAGTGAGTATGAATTGGCTTTCCCGGAGATGGCCTGGGACATGGGATATTTAACCCATTTGTGTTTTCGTCCACACCTGATAAGCCCGCCAAGGCAGAACGGACTTTAAAGGAGAAACAGTCTTGGACCACGTGGTGTTCTGGTTCAGCTGTGCTAACTGGCAGGTGAAGGCACGCCAATCCCCCTTCTCCCTCTGGGATCTAGCAGGTAAGGCTCTTCTCACCCCAATTAGGGAGGAGGCAGAATGGCAATTTAAGTGTCATTGAGTGGAAATATCAGAAGTACATAGGGTACTGAGAACTTCATAGACAGAATGAAAAGGAAAAGTAGAAGAAGGTCTGAGAAGGTAAGGAAGATGGGAGGAAGTGAATCTAAGGCAACTGTATTGGAGTGCATGATTAAAATTTTTAAGAAGGGATTTGGAGGAGACTATGGGGTGAAGATGAAGCCTAACCACCTCCCACATACTCTGTGAGGTCGAATGGCCCCTATGGGAGTAGGATGGCCACCAGAGGACACCATGAACTTAATAATAGTGGAAGCAGTCTCTACAGTAGTCACAGGAGAGCCAGGATACCTGGATCAACATCCATATATTGCCTCATGGCTAGGGTTAGCTCAAGATCCTCCTACTTGGACAAGGTTCTGTATCCAGAAGGAAAGGGAAAAATATTAATGGCACAAAAATTGACTGATGATAAAACAGGAAATTCTACAGGATGTGGACGGGTAGACCTGACCCCTCCTCCATACTGGATAATGACGCCCTGCCTCAGTGCTCCACCAGGATTGAGGCTGCCTTAATGCCCAATCCAGGGCCAGGTGAAGTCCTGCAGTAGCCGCTGCTCCTCTGCCAGCTCTTCCCGAGGTCGAGAGAGCCACCGGCAGGCTCCGATCCCAGTGACAGAAGCCTCTGGCCAGCACTTCCAGGATCCGGCCCCAGCCAAACCGCCCAAGCTATACCCATCTCTCCTGGTGAGTACTGACAAGAAGGGGAGGGAGACGTTGGAATTAAGCAGAGACTGCACTCTGCCAGAGAGCTGGAGGGAATGAAAGAGAACAGACAAGAGATTTTCAATGTTAGCTGCTGCTCTGGGAAAGTCCATCTCCCGCCTCCGAAAACCTCCTCTGCCCCAGGGACAGGACAGTCCTTCAACCGGTCCCAGTGAAGGCCCCGGGCCCCGTTACAGCCAAACCACTGTGCCTGGTGCCAAGCTTTTGGCCACTGGAAGAATGAATGCCCTAAGGCAAGGAAGGAAGAGGAAGCTCCTGCAGTTGTGGGGCTTGCTGACTTGGAAATTAAATAGGGCTGCTGGGGCTCAGAGATATCAGGTCCCCGAGAGCCCATGGTAACCTTAAAAGTGGGGGACCAAAACCTTGACTTCATGGTGGATACAGGAGCAGAACTGTTGGTAGTAAAACCTGTGGCACCACTGTCCAAAAAGACTACCGCTGTAACTGGGGTATCAGGAGAAGAGATGATTAAATCGTTTTGCCAGCCCAGAAAATGTCAGATGGGGGGCACCAAGTGATTCATGAATTCCTCTACATTCTGAGTGCCCAGTACCCCTGTTGGGAAGAGACTTGCTCTCCAAACTAGGAGCACAAGTGACTTTCTCCCCTGAGGAGAGGCCCACCTTCTGGATGGGCACTATGACTTATTTGCTCTCTCTCTCAATACCACCCCAAAATGAGTGGAGGTTGCATGAGCCTCTGAAGGAAGACCCGGGTGGGCCAGAAGAGCATGAGAGCGAGCTAACTCAATTATTCCCTGAGGTCTGGACAAAAGACAAACCCCACCCTCACCACCCTTCCCCCAGGCTGGCTAGACATCAAGCCCATGATAATAGAACTCAAACCAGGCACCATCCCGGTTAGAAAGCGCCAGTACCCGCTACTGATAGAGGCCTGGGCCTGCATACTGCGCCACATCAATAGATTGAAACAAGCGGGCATTCTAGTAGAGCCAGTCAGCTTGGAATACACCGATCCTGCCAGTCAAAAAGGAAGGAGGGCAGGACTATAGGCCTGTATGGGATCTCAGGCTAGTCAACCAGGCTACTGTGACTTTACACCCCACTGTTCCAAACCCCTATATCTTACTTAGCCTCATCCCGCTGAGGACTAAAATTTATACTAGCCTAGATCTCAAGGATGCCTTCTTATATGCGTATGCCTCGCCCCAGCGTCACAGCCCATCTTTGCCTTTGAATGGGAAGATCCAGTCAGGGGCACCAAGCAACAGCTCATCTGGACTCCCCCACAAGGGTTTAAGAACTCCCCAGCCATCTTTGGGGAAGCCTTGGCTTCTGACCTGAACTCATTCCATCCAGAAGAGTATGGATGTTGGCTCCTACAATATGTGGATGACCTGCTGCTGGCTGCCGAGACCAAGGAAAAATGCTGGAAAGGGATAAAAGCACTCCTCCAGCTGCTGATGGAAGCAGGTTACCGGGTGTTGAAGAAGAAGGCCCAGATCTGCAAGGAGGAGGTAAGGTATCTGGGGTTTGTTTTAAAGGACACAAGGTTCCAGACCCTAGTTGGGTTCTATATACTGATGGCACTAGCCTGATAAGGACAATGGTTGTCAGGTTAGCCAAAGCGGAAAGGGCCATCAAGACTGAAAAGGGATGGTGGGAATTGCCAAGTGGCAAATTATTGGTACCGGAGGAGCTGGCACATAATCTGGTAAGCCAAACACAACAAGTGACCCACCTAGGCCATGCTGCCTCCTCACAGGTTAATGCTGCCTCTCGGTATTCAGACAAAAACCTCCAGGTATTTAGCTGAAAGGCACACTGCACTTTGAACACCTGGAAGTGGACTTCACTGAAATGAAACCTCACTGACACTATGTTACCTGCTGGTCATGGTATATACGCTCGGATGGGTAGAAGCTCTTCCTACCTGGACTGAAAGAGCATCAGAAGTAGCCCGGTGCCTGCTTAGGCAAATAGTTTTTCAGATTTGGACTTCTTATCAGCATTGGTTCAGACAATGACCTGGCTTTTGTAGCTGATTTAGTACAAGTAAGCAAAACTTTAAACATCAAATGGAAACTGCACACTGCATATAAGCCCAGAGTTCCTGAGATGGTGGAATGAACCAACGGACATTAAAGAGACTCTCCAAGTGGATCAAAGAGACTGACTGCTCCTGGGTGGACTTGCTTCTGACGGTTCTGCTCAGACTCAGGATGACCCCACAGTCCGAAGGCTATTCTCCATACGAAATTGTGAATGGGAGGCCCCCCTCCCATAATAAAACAGGTGTCAACAAGTTTGCCTCAGGTAAGGGGGATAGGATTTCACAGCAGATGGAACTGTAAGGTAATAAATCGGGTAACTAAGTTTGTACAAGAAAGGGTGCCGTTCCCCCTTGGGGAACAGATTCATGAGTTTACGCCTGGTGACCAAGTATGGGTCAAAGATCGGAAACATGGTTTGCTAGCCCCTTGGTGAAAGGGCCGTTATGTTATTCTAACTACCCCTACTGCAATTAAAGTTGCAGGTATTGTCCCTCGGATCCATCATTCGAGGGTGAAGAGAACATACCACGCAGACCCAAAAAACGCTGAGTGGACTGCACAGAGGGACCCCGCTGACTCTCGAGAGACTAAGACCATCCTTAAGAAGAAGGAAAAGAAGATCCTGGACAAGCCCCTTCAGGATGAAGCCACACAATCAACTCTGCTGCTTGGCCTCATCAACGTGATTTTGAATTTAACTTCCATTTCAACTCAGGACAATGTTTTCATCTCATGGGCACATTTCTATGCAGACTTCCACAACACTTCCAACTGCTGGGTATGTAGGGCTATGCCTCTGTCAGGGATGGATGGACTTCCTTGGTGGGTGTCACCGCTCTGCCAAGGAAATTTTAAACCACTCTGCTCTTTTCTGGGATGACAAAAGAGACTTTCCTCTCTCTTGTCAATCATAACCTCTCCTTGCTCTCTTGCTGTAAGACCTACAGTCAGTAGACTCGGGTCATGGGGTTACATTTGATATAAATGCCAATGTAACAAAAGCCTAACCTACTTGTTGTAAATCTACCCCGGTAGCCCCGGTAAATCTACCTTATTTACATGCTAGGTGGACAAGATCTATGTTTCGATGGTATGAGTATATTGCTGCCTTATTCGTACCCTCTATAGGGACAACAGATATCATGATTAAAACAGAGGCCTTGACTAATTTCACAAAACAGGCCCTCCTAGATAGAACAAAAGCCATCCAAGTCTAAAATGAAGGGCAAATCCAAATGAGAAAAGCGGTAATTCATAATAGAATGGCTTTGGACATACTCACAGCTGCTCAAGGAGGGACTTGTGTTATAATTAAGGTTGAATGTTGTGTATACAGCCATGACTTATCTGGCAATGTATCAACTGCTTTAGATGATATGAAAAACCAGGTAAAAGCGATGTCAAATGAAAACATTCCTTTCTGGACTTTGGTCCTATCTTGGGCAAAGGGAGATTGGTGGAAAACTAAATTTACCACTGTTATAGTTGCCTTGATAGTTCTGCTTTGTGGACCCTGAATTTTACAATGTATTATGAACTCTGTAACCTGAAGTTTCAGAGAAGGCAATGGCACCCCATTCCAGTACTCTTGCCTGGAAAATCCCATGGACGGAGGAACCTGGTAGGCTGCAGTCCATGGGGTTGCTAAGAGTCAGACACGACTGAGCGACTTCACTTTCACTTTTCACTTTCATGCATTGGAGAAGGAAATGGCAATCCACTCCAGTATTCTTGCCTGGAGAATCCCAGGGACTGGGGAGCCTGGTGGGCTGCCATCTATGGGGTCACACAGAGTCGGACACGACTGAAGCGACTTAGCAGCAACCTGAAGGTTGATGTCATTCTCCCAAATGCCAGGGTGCAATATATCCCTATGAATGACGCTCATAATATGAGTTAAGAGCATCAAGAGGGGGGAATGAAGAATGAATTCATAGGGCCTGGACTAAAAGGCCTGTTCATGCTGATCATGTTAGGCCAGCTTTCCAATGGACTCTGAACTCTGTGTTTAATGCCTATGAAAACAACAACAGAAGGATAAGACCCCCTCCAGATAGGGGAACCTTGAACATCGTATCTAGGTTACTCATCACTTAAGAGAAAACGTACACTAATCACCCTTTCCTCCAGACAGGCTATAAATTTTTCTGTATCTATCAGAGTGTAACCTCAGGTTTATTGATTATTGGCTAACTGTTTGACTGTTTGAGCACATGAGCACATAGCACGTGAATGATGGGGTTATTGGGATTGTATTTTCCTTGGTTTATGTAAGTCTCAAGGAATTTGGAATGGTAGGTTCAGACACGTACACATGGGGTATAAAAGATTTTCACAGATGCTGGTCGGGGTCCTTGGCTAAGAGGAGACTCTACCTTGGGCCTGCCAGTGTAATAAACTGCACTCCACTATCTGCATTGTCCTTCTCAGTGAGTTTGTTTTCCAGAATGCGTGGCTACAACAGTTCCTCTGCCTTTTCTAAAATCAGTTTGAACATCTGGAAGTTCACGGTTCACGTATTGCTGAAGCCTGGCTTGGAGAATTTTGAGCATTACTTTACTAGCATGTGAGATGAGTGCAATTTGTGCGGTAGTTTGAGCATTCTTTGGCATTGCCTTTCTTTGGGATTGGAATGAAAACTGACCTTTTCCAGTCCTGTGGCCACTGCTGATTTTTCCAAATTTGCTGGCATATTGAGTGCAGCACTTTCATGGCATCATCTTTCAGGATTTGAAATAGCTCAACTGGAATTCCATCACCTCCACTAGCTTTGTTCGTAGTGATGCTTTTAAGGCCCACGTGACTTCACATTCCAGGATGTCTAGCTCTAGGTCAGTGATCACACCATCATGATTATCTTGGTCGTGAAGATCTTTTTGGTACAGTTCTTCTGTGTATTCTTGCCACATCTTCTTAATATCTTCTGCTTCTGTTAGGTCCATACCATTTCTGTCCTTTATCGAGCCCATCTTTGCATGAAATGTTCCCTTGGTATCTCTAATTTTCTTGAAGAGATCTCTAGTCTTTCCTCTTCTATTGTTTTCTGCTTATTCTTTAACACTCCATTTATAACTGCAAAAAATATCTGAGGAAACAAGTTTGGCAAAAATGTTTTAAAAATAAAAATCAACCAAGTTCTTTCACTATTTTTTACCTTTCAGATATGATATTCTTCATTATTTGGAAATGAAAATATGAACCCAATATTTCAGGCTAATTTAAGGCTAAAATTTGGATAAGCGTATTTACTTATTTTATAAAGGACAAAATGTCTTGGTTTTATACTTTGGTATAAAACAAAATGTCTTTGGTTTTTATAGTATAAAACCATACACATAATATTATGCATTATGGCCCTCAAAGAAAGAGACAAGCCAGTTTTACCAGGGAACATAACCCAGAAAGGCAACACTTAACCTATGCACACCTGATAATTGAGTTGAATTTAAATTTGTGTTATATTAGAGGATCAGAATTTAGCATATACCTAAATATTTCTACTTGTTTGCAGGCTTCCCTATTTAAATGTTTGCTTTTCAGTGAGTCCCTAAACTAAGTTGGACATAAACATTCTTCCTTGTAAAATATTTTTTAGAAAGTAGGCTTTCAAATGGCTCTGCAGTTGAGACCCTTTTTACACTGACAGCAGATATCACACCAGTCTAGAGCTCTTCTCAGTGTGTGGGAAATTTAAAATCACACAAAAATGCATTCTTTCCATTAACACTCTTTCATATCAGCTCTGAAAATGAATGCAGGTATTGAAATGTTAGGTACACAAAATCTGTTTTGGCTAAACAGTGTGCTTTTCAATGTCATTTAAAAATAAATTACTTGAAATAATCAAGCTAAATATGTAATTTAATTGGTACCCCAAAATACTCAGGTCTACCGAGGTGGTGCTTGGAGCTTCCCTGGTGGCTCAATCGTAGAGAATCCACCTGCCAATGCAGGAGATGCAGGTTTGATCTCTGGGTCACGTATATCCCCTGGAGAAGAAAATGGCAACCCATTCCAGTATTCTTGCCAGGGAAATCCTATGGACAGAGGAGCCTGGTGTGCTATAGTCCATGGGGTCCCAAAGAGTCCAACATGACTTAGCAACTAAACAACAAGAACAGGTGGTCCTCAAATGCCAACAGATCACCTTTTGACCTGACTCTACAACTCATAAGCTAATTAGAAAACAACTACCTCAGATATGCAGATGACACCACCCTTATGGTAGAAAGTGAAGAACTAAAAAGCCTCTTGATGAAAGTGAAAGTGGAGAGTGAAAAAGTTGGCTTAAAGCTCAACATTCAGAAAACGAAGATCATGGCATCTGGTCCCATCACTTCATGGGAAATAGATGGGGAAACAGTGGAAACAGTGTCAGACTTTATTTTGGGGGGCTCCAAAATCACTGCAGATGGTGATTCCAGCCATGAAATTAAGACGCTTACTCCTCGGAAGGAAAGTTATGACCAACCTAGATAGCATATTGAAAAGCAGAGATATTACTTTGCCAACAAAGGTCCATCTAGTCAAGGCTATGGTTTTTCCAGTGGTCATGTATGGATGTGAAAGTTGGACTGTGAAGAAAGCTGAGCGCTGAAGAATTTATGCTTTTGAACTATGGTGTTGGAGAAGACTCCTTGGACTGCAAGGAGATCCAACCAGTTCAGTCTAGAGTAGATCAGTCCTGGGTGTTCATTGGAAGGACTGGTACTAAAGCTGAAACCCCAATACTTTGGCCACCTCATGCGAAGAGTTGACTCATTGGAAAAGACCCTGATGCTGGGAGGGATTAGGGGCAGGAAGAGAAGGGGACAACAGAGGATGAGATGGCTGGATGGCATCACTGACTTGATGGACGTGAGTCTGAGTGAACTCCAGGAGTTGGTGATGGACGGGGAGACCTGGTGTGCTGTGATTCATGGGGTCGCAAAGAGTTGGACATGACTAAGTGACTGAACTGAACTGAACTGATCCAGTTACTTTCAAAGAATATCTGCTCCTATACCTACCACCTGAATGGCTTGAATTGATTCCATAATCCTGAGACCAGGAGCCACCTTCAGAAATATATCACAGGTGAAAAAACTAAGGCACAAATTTTGGTAATTATTTTTGATAACTCAAGAATGATCATTTGTAACCTCTCAGAAGAAAAGTAGATGAATCTGTCCTACAGGTTATCAGAATTACTAGTTCTTCATTATCAGTTTGTCAGGCAATGATCATATTTGAAATTTGATTAGCAAATGAGCAATCTTGAATTTATGAGGATATTTCCAGATCATTGTACATTCCAAAGGGCTGTGTTTGGGGTATTTATTACTTGACTGCTAGTTTAACAGCTCTTTGTCGGTAGTATAAAACATCATGTGGGTAGCAGTACATTGAACATGTAAATACTTTGTAAATGAAAAAAGCACTATTATTATTATATTACTACAGTATTAGGAATTGTGTTCACAAGAACAAATAAAATACTTGCAAATACAATCCAGTGATGGGTATCACTTACAAAAGTAATGATAAGCCTGGTGGCAAATTTTCCATTCCCCAAATAAAGAGTTGGTAATTTAAAAATTAATTGAGTACACTTGTGCTGAGCTATTGATTGAATGGCCATGTAGGCTTTTCACAGAGAGACACTCTAAGGTGGACCTTTCGTTTTCTTGCTGCTTTGAGAAGAACTTGCCATGCTCTTGAGTTTTGTTTCTTACACTGCGTACACTGAACATTGGTTGTGGCAGGGAGAGTTATAAGAATCTGACAAACTTCATATCCAAAGGAGTAGATGTGTTAAATGGTTGAAAAGTGAACAGATATTGCCTGGCAATATTTTTGAGTGCCCAAATAGAGCACTGGTGTTATGACTTTGTCCCTTATTTTCAATTCCATTTGCTTATCTCTTTTCAGCAAAATAGTATAGTTATTAAGGGTGACATAATAATGGAAACTTACATTAGCCTTTAAAACTGTTCTTTTCTTTTTTAAAATGGGGCTATAAACAATGACACTATAATCAGGCGATGGTCCCGTCTTCTCTCTGTTCTATTGAGATACTACGTGTCCTGTCAGTGGGCTAGGTGGCAGCAGCAGTCAAGCCTCAAGGCTGTGAGAAACCCAAGGGAAACAGTGAGTCTGAGAAATGGTAGGATCTGCTTGTGGAAAAGAGCAGAAGCAGTCTCTGTAGACAGTGGTGGTGGGCTCAGTGGTCACTTGATGTCACCCGTCTAAGTTTTCTTCCACCCAATAAAGATAAGGATCTTCCCACGGGGCTTAAAATGTGAAATATTGTTTTATTAAATTTCATTATTTCTGGAATATGATATCTCTCTATATTAATAGATCAAACTTTTCTTGTTTTTTTGCGGGGGGAGGACAGAGGGGATGTGACATGGAGTCAGAAGAGGTCTAAGTTTTCCTTGTTGCGTATCACAGATATGTGAACTTATTGCTCCTTATTTATTTGTAAAGTCCACTATTAAATTTGGGTGGAAATCTAAAACTATCTTAATTCCTTTATAGATTCTCAGAAAACAGAAAACAAAATATCAAGAACACCTTCAGGACAAGTATAAAAAAATAATTTGCATTGCATTTAGTGACTACAGAAATTTATTTTAGTGTTGCTTTCCTTGTTACATTGGTCCTTAGTTCAAAACTCCATCCATAAAAAAAAAAAAAACATTGGTGAAAAACTATACATATATAGATAAAATATACTTTCTTGAAAAATCTAAAGATTGAGTATTCATTAGATTAAATTTCTATCAATTTTTATAATAAAGAGACAGTATCTGTTGCCATGAAGCTAGCATAACAATGTGAATGGAATTAACCTTCTGAACTGCATATTTAAAAACAGTTAAGATGATAACTTTGTTACATGTATTATACCACATATTTTTAAAGTTAAGGAAATAACTCCCATAAGGGAGGGTCTGAGTCTTACTTTCTAAAATTATCTATCTTTCAAGTATTAAACAGAAAATATATGTGAAAGTTTGTTATAAAATATAGCATATCTGTTACATTATTCAGTTCAATAAAATAAAAAAAAATATTTTTTTGAGCCCCCAAAAATAAAGTCAGCCACTGTTTCCACTGTTTCCCCATCTATTTCCCATGGAGTGATGGGACCAGATACCATGATCTTAGTTTTCTGAATGTTGAGCTCTAAGCCAACTTTTTCACTCTCCTCTTTAACTTTCAGCAAGAGGCTCTTTAGTTCTTCTTCACTTTCTGCCATAAGGGTGGTGTCATCTGCATATCTGAGGTTATTGATACTTCTCCCAGCAATCTTGATTCCAGCTTGTGCTTCTTCCAGCCCAGCATTTCTCATGATGTACTTTGCATATAAGTTAAATAAGCAGGGTGACAATATACAGCCTTGACATACTCCTTTTCCTATTTGGAACCAGTCTGTTGTTCCATGTCCAGTTCTAACTATTGCTTCCTGACCTGCATACAGGTTTCTCAAGAGGCAGGTCAGGTGGTCTGGTATTCCCATCTCTCAGAATTTTTCAGTTTGTTGTGATCCACACACTCAAAGGCTTTGGCATAATCAATAAAGCAGACATAATTGTTTTTCTGGAATTCTCTTGCTTTTTCAATGATCCAGCGGATGTTGGCAATTTGATCTCTGGTTCCTTTGCCTTTTCTAAAACCAGCTTGAACATCTGGAAGTTCATGGTTCACATTTGCTGAAGCCTGGCTTGGAGAATTTTGAGCATTACTTTACTAATGTGTGAGATGAGTGCAATTGTGCAGTAGTTTGAGCATTTTGGGGCTTTGCCTTTCTTCCAGTGATCCTAAGAAAACAATTGCTTTTACTTTTGTTTTGCCTATCAGAAAAAAATTCAGCTTGCTGTCGCACAAGGTCTGGCTTTGGTTGATCGTGATAGAAACAGGGCAATTGAGAGTAGGTTGGGGAGAGGGGGTTAGAGTTAGGAGTTAAAAGTCAGGGTTAAGCTTGCAGAAATGAGTCATCGAGATGGACTCAGTAAACTGGAAGAAAGTGTCCTGATTCATCCTTTCTCTCTGTGACCTTCCCTGTTGTCTCAGACGCCTGCAATGCAGGAGACCTAGAAGAAATTGTCCTGACTTATCTTTTCTCTTTACCCCTCCCCATATGATTCCTCTGCAAGAAAGAGAGAAGACATTCAGGCCTAATTTCATCCAAAAATGAAGCCTAAACAAACAAGCAGCAAACAAAAATCCCCTATATGGTGACAAATATTTATTTATGAGACTGCTACATCAATAACACTAATTATACTGTAATTGCCAAGAACTGAAATTAATATGATTTTGTGGAAATCCACAATCAATCTCAGGCCTAATTTCTGTGAATGAATGCACTCTGAACAAAATTTCAGTTTAGAGAGCATATTTCATTCTTAGAGCACTTGGCAAAATGACACTGGGGAGGGGAATTGCAAGATATAATAGTAGACTTCAATCTTAACCTAGAGAGGCAATGCAGTCATTCCATTCAATACTGCCTGATCATATGGCAGCTCCTTTATGGCCATGCAGTGAAACTGGTGCTGTGAATTACCAGACCTTACCTCTAGCCAGAGACCATTGTCAAGGTAGCAGACTGAAAAGTTCAGTGATCTGAGCATCATAATATTTTCCCAGCCATACATGGAGATACAGTAAAACTGAATTATTTTCTGTTTAGGTTGTAAATGTGAGAGACAAAGGACCTTTTCCTGATTTGCTTCAGCATATGGAAACGAAATGCATTTTGCACAGTAGCTAACATGAATGTTATGTTCTCTAGTTTGTGGCTAAATTTGAGCAACAGTGTGATCTTGCTTAAGGTTTTAAAACTCCATCATCTCTCTTTGATTTTATGAATGCTTCTTATCTAGAGTATCATTTTGATATTATGGAACTGGAATGAAGCTAGACCCCTTGTTTGCATTTCAGAGACTAAACAAGAGCTGCTGAAAATAAGGGACCATATTCTAAACATTCAATTTTAGCATGGAAAACACTGTTTACACAGTCCACAGTAATGGCAGCTGTTTCAGCTATTTAAATAGTATAATTACACATTTCATTCCAGAGTATAACAGTAACAGTTAGTTTACTAGTAAATCTCGAATTGAATGTACCCGTTCCTATATAAACATGTACAGGTAACCTATCAATAGTTACTGCCAATTATATCTGAACTATAATTTGGTCTTTATTGGAGCTGCAGAGCTTCAAAAGAACACTTTCCTTGGGAATGTTGAACCTTCCTCCACAACCCCCCCCCCCCCCCACAAATGATGAAAAAAAAATACAGTTGTCAGCATAATGTCTTGACATTCATGATGCCAGCCTGTCTTTACTGGTGTCAGATGTGAAAATAAATAGATATTAAACTGTCAGTCAATGAAATTGCAAAGTCAAGAACAGCTCTAGCTGTGATCCTGTGTGTTCTACTTGATGGACACAGGTGTTTTAAGTGTTATGAATTCAACAGGGCTGGGGAACAAGAGAAACATTTTCCAGCAGTTTTATATTTGCTAAAACATTCAAGATGAACTTTCCTACATCTCTGGACTTCAGTAGATTCTCAGAGACTTGAGAAAGTGCCAAGAGTTCCCCCACTGTTTTCAGTGCTAAAATGTGAAAAGTCAGCCCCAGTTCCTGCAGGTACAACCTTTTATCCTCTGTGCATGCAAGGTCTTCAACATCAAATCAAGGGAAGCCTTGAACATACACTTGTGGCAGACACCAGATACTCACCTGATTTATTTATTATTCATAAGACACTTAGAGCCAATTATCTGTCACTAATAAACATTGACACTATTAAAGATTAATGGTCATCTTATAGCATGCCGAGACCAATTTTTCCTTCTGCTTGATGACTTTTGGAGCAAAACACACCATATTTACTTGTAACATGTACAACTGTTTGTCATTTGCTGTTTTTATTAATCACTAGCAATATGGTGCTAGCCTTTGTGAGAGAGTGCAACCTCTTGCTGATACAAAATTCTCATTTTTCAATATGTCATTAAATTTGTATCTCAACAAGTATCATTAACTTCTTCTACCAGAAAATGGTGCTTTATGAGGATACCATAAACAAAGAAGCCCTGTGCTTGAATACTGACTAGTGATATGTAGAAAGAAATGGATTCTTATTGCACGGGGACTCTAATCCTGCATCCCTGGCCAGTTTGTAAAATAGTGCTCCCAAAATCAAGACTTATAGCAGATGATCTTTGTGCCAATGGCTAGTTTAAATGCCTATAGTGATCAAATTGAAATGTTGATGGGACACTATTTATATCCCTGTGATCATTTACTAAAGTATATGTAGAAAATCCTAAGTTTAGTGTTCCCCCAATAATTTACTTGCACTTACAATCCTTTAGTGATGTCTGTTTCTCTAAGGACCTAAACCAACAAAGTCAAAAAGGCAGATCAGAAAAATTACTCCAGTGACAAATTGGAAAATGGCATTTGGCGGAAATAAGTCTTACCAGGTCAAATAAGATGCCTCATTCTGATCTATTTCTTCAAATCAGTATTCATATTCAGTCATTTCCAAACTTGGGAAGAGATAGTGTCTGTGGTGACTTGCAGCTAGAAGCAAGGTGGATGAGATTGATGAGCACAAGTACCAAAAGAAGCTAGAGACAAAAATCTTAAAGATTTAGAACTTAAAAACTTAATTTCCTGATTATAGAATAAAAGCCCTGCCAAAGGCTTCCTTTTCCTTCAAGGTTCTGCACTACTTCCTCATCATCACTTAATTGACAAGGAGAGGCAATATTTGTTTGACTTCCTCACATCCTTCTCTGTAGTAGCTTGTGAAACTGGCCACAGCTCTACATCTAGCTCTGTATCCTTTTGCAGTAGTTTTGTCGTTCTTCCCATCTAGAGGTCAGATCCATTTCCTCTCTTCTGAAATCTGGCTGCCCTTGAGATTGGCCAGTAGAGCAGGACAATGATGATAGCGTGCTGTCCACACCTGGATCTCAAGTCCTTTCATGCATCTGCTCACTGTCTTGGGTCCTTTCAGAGCTGCTGTGTAAGCGAATCTAGGCTGGCCTGCTGGGTGTTGAGAAACGCACGGCCAGCCGCCATCATCATCCCAGCTGATAGCCACCAGAAGCTGATGAGAAGCTGACTAAAACCAGCATGGGTCGAACTGAGCCCTGAAAAATCTCCCCTGTGAGCCTGGTCTAAATGACTGTCCCACAGAACTGTGAGCCAAAAATAGATATTGTTTTAAAGCACAACAAAAACGGACACACCCTTTTAAACTCATTATAGTGTATTTTTGGTCTTCATCAATGAACTCATCTCATTATGGTCACTAATTAGTGAATACTGTTGCCAGGTTTAATGACATAATTGTAATTCTTGCCCTAAATCCCTCCGCTGTGGCACCATTACTGTTGGCTTCCCTTTTCCTGTATGTCAGCAGGACAGTCTTCTTTCTACCTTTCTATTGACAGCTATAGTAGTGTCTTATGTTTGCCTCTTGCATGTTGGTCTTCTTTAGGATCTGACCTTAATCCTCTTCTCTATCTCTAAAAGTTGTCCTTGTGATTTCACTCATTTGGATATCCTCAACCTGTACACATATTTGTTGTTCAGTCGCTAAGTCGTGTCTGAATCTTTGTGACCCCATGGACTGTAGCAGGCCAGGCTTCTCTGTCCATCACTATCTCCCTGAGTTTGCTCAAACTCGTGTCCATTGAGTCAGTGATGCCATCCAACAGTCTCATCCTCTGTTGCCCTCTTTTCCTCTTGCCCTCAATCTTTCCCAGCACCAGGATCTTTTTCAATGTGTCAGCTCTTCGCATCAGGTGGCCAAAGTATTGGAGCTTCAGCTTCAGCATCCATCCTTCCAATGAATATTCAGGATTTATTTCCTTTAGGATTGACTGATTTGATCTCCTTGCTTTCCAAGGGACTCTCAAGAGTCTTCTCCAGCACCACAGTTCTGAAGTGTTAATTCTTTGGTGCTCAACCTTCTCTATGATCCAGTTCTTATATCCATACATGACTACTGGAAAAACCATAGCTTTGACTAGATGGACCTTTGTTGGCAAAGTAATGTCTCTGTGTTTTAATATGTTGTCTAGGTTGGTCACAGCTTTTCTTCCAAGGAGCAAGTGTCTTTTAATTTCACAGCTGCTGTCACCATCCACATTGATTTTGGAGCCCAAGAAAATTAAATCTGACACTGTTTCCACATTTTCCCCATCTATTTCCCATGCAGTGATAGGACCAGATGCCATGATCTTAGTTTTTTGAATGTTGAGTTTTAAGCCAGCTTTTTCACTCTCCTCTTTCACTTTTATCAAGGGGCTCTTTTGTTCCTCTTCACTTTCTGCCATTAAAGTGGTATCATCTGTACATCTGAGGCTGTTGATACTTCTCTCGGCAATCTTGATTCCAGCTAGTAATTCATCTAGCCTGGCATTTCACATGATGTACTCTGCATGTAAGTTAAATAAGCAGGGTGACAATATATAGCTTTGATGTACTCCTTTGCCAATTTGAACCAGTTCATTGTTCCATGTCTGGTTCTAGCTGTTGTTTCTTTTCCTGCATACAGCTTTCTCAGGTGGTAGGTAAAGTAGTCTGGTATTCCCATCTGTTTAAGAATTTTCCAGTTTGTTGTGATCCACACAGTCCACAGTCCATGAAGCAGAAATAGATCTTTTTTTGGAATTCCCTTGCTTTTATACACTGATGATATCTGAATGTACATCCATTAGGCCCTGACATATTTGAGCTAGCTCAACTGAAATAAAATGTTTGAATTTTAAGTCATAATTCACCTTCAATCCAAATGTTTTGTGACTCTAATCATCATAATTAAGAATTTAGAAACCTTGGAGTCATCGTTGTTGTTTCCCTAAATCTTTTTTTTTCATGTCTAAACTTATATCCTTTCTTAGTTTAAGGCCGCAAAAGAGCAGCTCAGGCCAATAGAAAAACCACCAGTCTTTTTATTCCCAGTCTTTTCCAGTACTACAAAACTTATGTTAACACAAAGAGAAATAACACCTTGCCACATCCCTTTTTACAGTCTCTACATAGGTAAAGTCTAAACATTTTAATATGTATTTTAGTATCAGAAAGACCTAAAGTTTTAGTCTCCCAAATTAATAAATCTCTGACCTTGGGAAACGGTATATTCTTTGTATTTCTATATATTTCTCTCTTTGTAGTTTCTCAATTTCTCTATGTAATACTATACTTTGAAGTTGCTCTGATCATTGAAAGACATACTTTGGCAGGAGAGTGGAGGCAGAGTTAAAATAACACAAATTTCTTCCCTTATAGTTCAGGAGACATATTTTATATAAGGCTCTTATCAGAAGGCATGGTACATAGTGAATATTTAATGCTCACCTCTAGTTACTTCCCTTGGGCTTCCCTTGTGGCTTAGCTGGTAAAGAATCCACCTGCAGTGCAGAAGACCTGGGTTCAGTCCCTGAGTTGGGAAGATCCCCTGGAAAAGGGAAAGGCTACCCACTCCAGTATTCTAGCCTAGAGAATTCCATAGACTGTACAGTCCATGGGGTGGCAAAGAGTCAGACATGACTGAGCGACTTTCACTTTCACTTTCTAGTTTCTTCAGGATTTCCCTGGTGGCTCAGATGGTAAAGAATCTGCCTACAATGCAGAAGATCCACATTTGATCCCAGGGTCAGGAATATCCCCTGGAGAAGGGAATGGCAACCAATTCCAGTATTCTTGCCAGAAGAATCCCGAATCCCGTGGATAGAGAAGCTTGGTGGACAACAATCCGGGGGTCACACAGTCGGACCCAACTGAGACTAACACTTTCACTTTCTTTCAAGTTACTTTTCTGATACTGTTTCTTGCCATTTCTATCATTTATATTTTTTCTTTACTCCTGGCCTTGAAATTTTTAACACATTGACCACACTTAGTTTAGGACCGTATCCTAAATAGTCTATCACATTTTACTGATTCTAAGATACTGTTAATGTCTCTAACTTTAGGATGTGTCATACAATTAATGGCATGTTATAGCATATTTAACTGGTATCTTTGTTTCATTTTGGTGGCACTTATACCATGTATGTAATGTCTTCCCAGCTGGTGCTACTGGTAAAGAAGCGCCTGCCAATGCAGGAGACTTAAGAGATGCAGGTTCAATCCTTGGGTCGGGAACATCCTTGGAGGAGTGCATGGCAATCTACTCCAGTATTCTTGCCTGGAGAATCCCATGGATAGAGGAGCCTGGTGGGCTATAGTCCATAGGGTCTCAAAGAGCTGGACTCAGCTGAAGCCCCTTAGCCCAAACACACACATACAATATATTTGGGGTTACAAAGAGTCAGACACAACTGAGCAACTTTCACTTATATTAAAAAATATTTAAGTATTAAACACGGAACTTCCTTTGTCCCCTCCTCATGGAGTGTTAATTTCTTGGCATCAGTGTGAGATAGTATGCATGGACTATTGCCAACCAAGGAAGCTCTCCCAAGACTAGGGTCCAGAGTTGTAACTGGGGCTCCATCATGTAGGCATGATTGACTGACCGCCAAAATGATGTCTCTCAGTTTCCAGGTGAGTGATTAACCCAAGTACCTAGCTGAATGAGATTGTTGATCTATGCAGCATGACCACAAGCAAACAAAAGCAACCCTATCAGACTCGGCATTCCAAAGACTGAGAGGTTACCTCCCAGAAGCCAAATAGAAAAGCCAGACCTATTTTTACACAAAGTTACATTTTTTTTTATTACACACTATTATATGCTAATTACTGTTTTTTTTAAATATGTCCTTTCTCTGTAGCCTATATGTTCCCAGAGGTTTGAGAGCACATGTTTTAATTCAAATAAACCTGTACTCAAATCCTGGGTCCATTGCTTACCAACAGTGTGACCTTGGGTAAGTCACAGTGTAGTTCTCTTGTCTAAAAAACTGGTGCAATTAATACTAATAATATAGGAGAATTCTGTGATTGAATTAGACAACATACATGGGACATTTATAACAATGTCTGTCCAGGGTAATCACTTAATAGATTGTAGCATATGAATGATTATTATTTTTTTAAATATCCACATGGATTATAATTATTATCCTTTATTAGGAAAAAATGAGCAAAAATAACAGAAGCAAAAAATGTTTAGCTCAGAGACTGAATCAATTTTCACTAAATACATTATGATCATTTCCAATTTATAGTCAATCCATGAGCTACTAACTTTGTTTTAGATCATTATTTCTAAAATAAAGGATCTATTGTTATTAGTGTATCAACAACATTATAAGAGGAAAATTATAGATAATAGGTAATTCTTCATTAAAGAAAATTATTTTAATCACTTTAATTTTATTTATTTAAATTTGTTTAATTAATACATTTAATTTATCTTTTAATTTAATTTTTTGTTTTTAATTTACCTCGTGGTTCAGATGGTGAAGAATCTGCGTGCAATGTAGGAGACCTGGGTTTGATTCCTGAGTCAGGAAGATCCCCTGGAGGAGAGAATGGGTTACTCACTTCAGTATTCTTGTCTGGAGAATTCCATGGACAGAGGAGCCTGACAGGCTACAGTCCATGGGGTCTCAAAGAGTTGGACATGACTGAGCAACTAACACTTTAATTTCATTGTTAATGTAATAAACACATTACCAGAGTAGAATTAAATAAAACAATATATTAAGTAGTAAATAAATAAATCCATGGTAGATACAGTTAGAGTAAAACTGTAATACCCTAAATAAAAAGCATTAATAATATTCAGAAGATGTCAGAATAATAACTCTAAAATTTAGAGAGAAAGCTAGCTGGCACTATAAACTTTACATGGTTAAGTTCTCATCCAAGAGTCAGTATAACATAAACCACTGTTTGACAAAGATTGTTAGGCATTATTTCATTCAGAAATCCTCACAAAAAGAGATCCTAAAAAAAAAAAAAAAAAAAAGTATTTTTACGAAGAAGAAACTGAAATGGAAGGAGTGAGATGTGAGAAACAGGAAGAAGAAAATTTAGAAATATTAAAGGAGTGAAATATTAGAAACAGTATGAGGCAGATAACTTAGTTAAATACAGGCACATTCAAACAATTATTGATGGCATGAGGTAATTAAAGTAATTGCTTTTGTGAAAATAAAATATCAAGCAACACATGTAAAACTGAATGAGTTTTGAGTTAATGCATTAAGATCTGTGCAAGTTTCTGAGTAGATAGGGAATATGATTAAATTTAAAAGTTACTTGTTATATTAAAATTTGAAGGCTAACTACTAAAAGCATAGAAATAAAACGTGTCACTTCTAACTCAGTAGCAAGTGGAAGTGTTGTTGCTCAGTTGTGTCCAGCTCTTTGTGACCCCGTGTACTATTATTGCCCACCAGTCTCCTCTGTCCATGGAATTCTCCTGTCAAGAATTCTGGAGTGAGTAGCCATTCCTTTCTCCAGGAGAGCTTCCTGACTCAGGGATTGAACCCAGATCTCTTGCATTACAGGCAGATTCTTTACCATCTGAACCACCAGAGAAGTCCATCAAAGCATAAATCTACAGCAGCTAGAATCCATAACTACAGATAGAATTATTTTTAAAAAAACTATAGTATAATACTATGAAAACTTTGAATTTGAAATGCTTATAAGTCTACTTATAAATTTATAAATTTGAAGCCTTGCAAAAACAATTTACCAAAAGAAGATAACATGCCTTCTCACTTGATAACGTGCCTGACTCACTGGATTAGACTTAAAACTCTTTATATTTAATCACTATTTAAAAGTATATTCTGTCCACATATCCTCAAATGACAGACTTTGGCAGTTAAACATAATTCTCTTAATGTTTTAAATACAGATAATATCAATTTTATGTAAAATATTCCAAAAATAGAAAAGAGAAAAATTTCTCAAGTATTTTTAAAAGGCTACTAGAGGGAAAAAATTATACATTGCCGTCAAGTTGGGTGTACCCAAGTTTTGATACTGGACAATATACATTAATGTAATTTCTTGTGGGCTTCCCAGTTGGTGCTAGTGGTAAAGAACCTGCCTGCCAGTACAGGAGACATTAGAAACATGGGTTTGATCCTTGGGTAAGGAAGATCCCTTGGAGAAGGAAATGGCAACCCACTCCAGTATTTTTGCCTGGAGAATTCCATGGACAGAGGAGCCTTCAGTCTACAGTCCATAGGGTTGCAAAGAGTTGGACACAACTGAGCGACTTTGCATGCAATCTCTGATGATAAATTAAAGATGAAGGAAACATAACCACATCAATAGACACAGAAAAATCCAGCATACTACATTAATAACAAAATAAAACTATAATCAAAATAGGAATAGAAGGACAATTTCTTAGCCTAACAAAGTTGTATTCACTAAAACTACAATAATATTATTCTTAAGGGTGAACCATAGAAGCTTTTTATTTCCTAAGTCAGGATCAAGACAAGAGTGCTTACTATCACTGCTTTTAATTCATTGCTTGGAGGGTGTAGCTAATACAAATAAATTATAAAAGGAAATAAAATCTATTTGGATAGAAAAAAAGAAATTAAAAAAATCTCATTTTCAGGGACAATACGATTGTCTGCATAGGAAACCCAAGAAAATTTACAAACTAGTAAGCAAGTATTCTGGACACAAATTCAATATACAAAAATAGAAAGTGTAATGAAAAAAATCTTCATTTAAAAGGGACACAAAGACTGGAATCAACACAGTCAGAAATTTCACAAAGACATTCAAATTTCATATGGAAAACATTAAAACTATATTGGGAGACATAATGAACACCACACAAATGAAGCAATGTAATATGTTCACAGGTGGAAAGACTCAACAATATTTAAACAGTTTTTCTATACAGAGTGAAGTAAGCCAGAAAGAAAAACACCAATACAGTATACTAACGCATATATATGGAATTTAGAAAGATGGTAACAATAACCCTGTATATGAGACAGCAAAAGAGACACTGATGTATAGAACAGTCTTTTGGACTCTGTGGGAGAGGGAAAGAGTGGGATGATTTGGGAGAATGGCATTGAAATACGTATAATATCATATATGGAACGAGTCGCCAGTCCAGGTTCGATGCATGATACTGGATGCTTGGGGCTGGTGCACTGGGACGACCCAGAGGGATGGTATGGGGAGGGAGGAGGGAGGAGGGTTCAGGATGGGGAACACATGTATTCCTGTGGTGGATTCATTTCGATATTTGGCAAAACCAATACAATATTGTAAGGTTTAAAAATAAAATTAAAAAAAAAAAAAGGACAGAAATGGTGTGGACCTAACAGAAGCAGAGGATATTAAGAAGAGGTGGGAAAAAAAACAAAAAACAGATTTTTCATGAACTTTGACTTCATGAACTTTCATGAACTAAAATTCTTATGGAAATATGAAGGTCAATTGGCCAAATATATTGGCCAAAAATATTTTCAGGAAGTAGAATTTAGGAAGATTTGCCATATCAAGAGTCCAGAAATATTACTACAAAACTATAATTACAAATACTGTTGTATTAGTGTAAAAAAAAATTCTAAAATAGAATAGATTGCTTAAAAACAGGCCCCTACAACTTATTATAATAATAACTTAGTAATGGCCAATTACTATATTCCAGTGGTGATACTGTACCACAGAAAGGAATTAACAAATAGGACAAATGATTTTGCATCAGCTATATCCCTACCTCACATAAACTGTACAAATCAATTTCAAGTGACTTTAAGGTCTAAATGTCAAAAGCATCATTTTAAAAAGAAGAAAATAATATAAGATCATAATTAACCTCAGGGAAGGCATAAACATATAAGCCATGAAGGGAGAAAAACACACATTTGATTACACATAAATTTAAAATATTTATGTATCAAATGATATTCACAACATAATGAAAAAAAATGTGTTTAGCTTTCACTATCTACCTGAGAATTTCTGAATCTTTACTTCTTACACTATTTTACTATCAAGCCAGTAACACAAGACAGCTAATACACAATATAATGTCATTTAAAATTCCATTTTATTTTTTGAACATATTCTATGCCAGAGGCTTTGTGGCACATAGACTGCAGTGCCCTAACAAATCTTATTTATGCAGCCTCCCACCCAGCCTATCGTCATTAGTGGTTAAAGTTATCCTCAAGGATGTAGAGTATTTCTGAAGCTTTAAAGTCTTATTTTAAAGGCTTCAGCAAGGGAGTTTTGACTTCAGATCCTTGAGTTTGGGAGCTCAATTTGTGTCTTGAGAATGTGATGAGGTGCTGTCTGATTTTTATTTGATGGAAGCATTATTTTATTTAGAATGCCTATAATAGCACCTGCTCACCAAACCCACAACAGATCAGCTTTATCAAAAATTCAAAACACCTCCAAGGTAATTTGCTATAAGTCTATCCTTTGCTTATTTAGCTCATTCTCTTCTTCGGTAATCTTCCTAATTGAGTGTTTTCTTCATTGGGCAAATTCCCAGCTTGAGTCACATTTGTTATTCTGAAAGAAACTGATTATTTCCATCCATGTTTGTACATGTCTGGTTAGCTTAAAAAGCCCAGGGAGCATGCATGGGAGAGAATGTAAACATGTTTATGTATATGTTTATATGACTGTTCTCACTTACCATACATACACATAAACAGCTTTGAACAAAAACCAATAGATTATGTGCCTGCTCCCTTCACGAGGTAAACTTTCCAGTATAATCTTGTTTCCCCCTATAGACATGGTCCTAATTTGTCTTTTCTTTATCTCAAAATTCCTGGGCTGTCAAGCCAAGTTAGTCTTAAAAGGACTCTGGGAATTGCAGTCAAGAGAAAGATATATTAAAGTATCATTATTCAAACATAAAAATTCAATAAAAATGTTAACAAGGTTTCCCCAAGGTGGGGGTGTTTATTGCTTACATTTTTTTTTTTTAACAACACAATTACATTTCTATAGATAGAGGTCAGGTATAACTTATAGCACTTGCTATTAAAGAAAATGTTGGGGGAAAAGAACATACTCCTCCAAATGTTATATATGCCACTTTCTTTCCTATGTAATTTTAAAAACTCTTTTAATTTTCCCCCAGTTTCAAAGGAAAGTTCAAACATGAATGATGGCCATGGCTTTTTCTTTAATTTCTGACATCTAATCTTTACTTTGGGCTGCGCCAGTCACATCTCACTATGTCTCACTGCGTGTGCCCTGACACAATACATCATGGCCAAGGTGATCCAATATCGTGTGACATTTTTTTTTTTTAAAGGATATTAAATGGTGGCAGAAGATATGCCTGAAACACGTCAATGTGGGCCCAGGGGCATTGTTCTTCACTAACAGTTTGCTCCCTCCTAGTCTGGCTAGAGGAATTATTATTGTCCTTTATATATAAACATCCTTATCCAAATAGTCTCCTCTTATGCCTAATATATGCATTCCTGTCATAAGAAAGCCTCTTGCTTAAGCTGCTTTTCTGTCTATTTGTAGTCTGTTCAGGCACACAGTCCCCAGCAGGAGTCCAGCTCCATGATTCATTGCCTCAGATTTCCTATGGAGCTTACATGATGCTCGCTCAGCCCCATACGGTTTTGTATCCATTATAACCAGGGACAAGTAAGCAGGGCTCAGGAGTCTGAGCATCTATCTAAGAATAGCTCCCTGACGCCTTGCTTTACTCACAATAAATGAACAATGAACTCTTTACATGCTAACCCCGTATGGTGAAGAGAAATTATAGGAGCTTAAATAAGGGAAGAAGCATTTAGAGTGAAGCTCCTTAAATGAGCAGGTCAATAACTAGTTTACAGAGACCAGGGCACCTGGCTAATGGGAGAATAAAGAATTATGCTTGTCACAGAAGAAGAAAGATGCTGTCCTGGTTTAGTGCTAAATAATTACATTCATTATACTGAGAATAGCTCTGCAAGTGGTCGGCTGCACTAGTTAATTCATTAGCAAAACTAATCGGCAAACCACAAACAACAATTGGGGGTAAATTTAACCAATTCTAATAGAAATATTGGAAAAACAGATTGTCTTTATACTAGAAAGGAAAATTTTGCTGGAAAACTGCACACACAATTGTATTATCATCTTACTTTGTCTTGAGTTTCAACATGAAAGAAGAGAATCATAACTAAGGTAGAGAGAGGGCATGTGAACAAATGATAAATGCACCGGATTATTTCAGATGACCTGAAATATCTCAGAGTTTGAATGTTAATCCTGACAATGAACAGAAAACAGATTCCAATAACAAGGGATTTTCCACTGTCTGCTTTATGAGACCTGTAATTATATAAATAAATACAATATATATGTTATATGTAACATACAGTAACTATAGTTTAATTATTAAATTAAAAAAAACCTTATAGTTTAATTTTTAAGAGTTAATAATATAACTTTGACTACAGTAACCAAGAGAACCTTGGAATAGTTTTACCTATTGACCAAACCACTTGAGGATTAAACGGCTGATACAAAACTCCAGTATAATTAGAATGTTTTTCATTCTTACTTTTATGCAATTAATTTGTTCATTTGTCTATTCAATATGCATCACAATTTTAGACAAAAATCCTGCAAGAGAAACAGGACTTTGCTGTAGTGGAAGTGGGGAAAGTCACTAGATTTTATGAGGTAGACTCTTCTTCTCAAAATGAACTTTTTTCCTGTATTTCTGGAAAGAAGGCTTTTTTCTTCTTTTAGAATGGAAGAAAGAATTCAAATATACAATGCTAGGAAAGAAGGTAAGATTAAGGATAAATCCCAATGGGTCTACTGAGCCTGGTGGGTTTATTCTGTGTCACTGCAGAGCAGAGCTGTTTGTTTGGAATTCCAAAAGAACCTGTTCTACTAATGTGTTTAATTCAGGATAAAATCACTGATTTGATCCATTACAGATATAGTCATCATGGATTCTTTTCCAAAAAAATGATGGTCTATGGGCTTCCCTGGTGGTTTAGATGGTAAAACATCTGCCTGCAATGTGGGAGACCCAGGTTCAATTCCTGGGTTGGGAAGATCCCCTGGAGAAGGAAATGGCAACCCACTCCAGTACTCTTGCCTGGAAAATTCCATGGACAGAGGAACCTGGTAGGCTACAGTCCATGGGGTTGCAGAGCTACTTCACTTTCTCTCTTTCTTTCTTATGGTAGGATCTATGTATAATACAAAAATTCCTTGATAGACCCTAGAATCAACATAATGAGATAATTATATTCATCAATGACTTACCTCTTCACTCAAGAACATCACTGCCAGCCAAATGCTGAGAGCAACAATGATATTAAAAAAGTTTTTTCTTTCCTTTGTTTCAGGCTCTCTATTCCTAAAAATCGGGAATATGTAGCAGGATCATGGCTTCTCCTATTCTCTAGCCCAGGATTTCTCAACCTTGGCACTACTGATCTTGTAGCCTAAACAGTTTTTTTTTTTTTGTTATAGGGATAGCCATGTGCATTACAAGATGTTTAGCAGCATTCCTGGCTTCTACCCACTAGAGGCCAGTAGCAAGCCTCTCAAGTTGTAGCAATCAAAAAACATCTCCAGACATTGCAGAAAGTCCATTGGGTAGCAAAATCTCTCACCTTTCTCCGCATCCCTCTATCCTCCATTAAGAACCATGGCTGTGGTCCCATCACCCACTGCTTTCCTAGGCACAGCTCATACTTCAGGGCCCCTAGTCTGGACTCTCCCAGATCTCTCCACTTTGCATACCTTGCTCCATCTAACTGCCATTCCTCTCACTCCCAGCCCACCTATTCATCCTTCATACTTGGGTTTCTGTCAACTCTATACTGAGCTGGTGCTTAGTCACTGAATTCTCATACAAATATCTTTATGGAAGCACTTGGTCTCTTTTTAATTATTGACTGACTGACTTGTTTGTGTGGGGCTTCCCTGGTGGCTCAGTGGTAAAGAATCTGCCTGCCAGTGCAGGAGATGTGGGTTTGATCCCTGGGTTGGGAAGATCCTCTGGAGAAGGAAATGGCAACCCACTCCATATTCTTGCCTGATAAGTATGGACAAAGTAGCCTGACTGGCTACAGTCTATGGGGTTGCAAAAGAGTCAGACATGACTTAGCAAGTAAACAGTAACAACAGCAAACCTGTTTGTGCTACCAGACTGTAAACTCCTTATGGGAATGAAACATATTTTATATATCCCTAGCTCTCAGCATACTTCCTGGTGTATTGGAGTCAAATTCAAAGGAAAGAGGAAAGCAAAACAATAAGGATGAAAGGAGAAACTCAGAATAAAAAGTAGCTTATTAAATAATACTGTTAATGAATACATTTATGGGAGGGCATTTACAGCTATTATTAATCTACAACATTCAGGGCAGGTTAATAAGAAGTATATTTTTGGTTGTTCCATGCAGTCTCAAAATCAATTTAGTACAAATAAATTGTTTATGTAAGTTTGTTATCTTTGCTGTGAGTTGTATACGTGGGTTTATCCTTCCCTTCCATACCTCAGCTAATCTCTGACACTGCTGGGGAATCTATCTACATCTTGGTTTGAAATTGTGCCAGGTATTATCTGCTGATATTCAAAATTACTTTAATTTTGAGGAATGATCCTAAACTTTTGTGGAGGTTTATAGTTTTTTGCCTTTGTCACTATCTTCATTTTCAATTAAATTTTGCAATATGTTTGGTTTGGGATTTCTTAAGCTTCATAGAGTGGTTACATATATAACCCATTCTCATTTTGAATATTGCATTGAGAATTCTGCTTAGGGTCTAAGGCAGGCAATATTATAGTTACTGCATCTTCAAAAAGTTACAGCCCTTGGATGGAATGTCTTTTAACAACAAGAAAGAAAAGGAGAGAGAGCATTTGGGAATGTGTAGTTGGAAGAATTCAAATTTACTTCTAATTGTGATCTCTTTTAGAACAATTATTCTCACCTAGGTACCCACAAACTGCAGATTAGAATCTATTATTACTTCATTTTGCACTATCATTTTTTAAGAGAACATAAATATGCTGTTGAGATTTTTCTTTGCTTTCAGATGACTTTCTCATATGTGTTATAGGAAGGCAAATGAGGAGAACATAAGTGTGGTAGACTGTATAACTGTTTCAGATGTCCATTGCCCATCCTGGTGAGATGATCATACATCCCCAACCCACTGATATCCTATCTGGCCAAATTAATTGCCTTGGCCAAGGGAATGTTTATAGAAGGGATCTGTGCTGCCAGCTGAAGATGTAACAACTGTCCTGAGTTCCCTCATCAATTTTTATTTCCTCAAAATAGCCAAGATTATGGCTATTTTGTCAGCTGAGTCTCAGAATGCAAAGGTCATGGAGCAAGGATGCCTCTAATCCTTGAAAGATATGTTAAATGAGTGAGGAACATTTTTGTTGTTGTAAGTCACTGTAATGTTTCCCCATTCACTTAACAATTATTTTTTAAGATGTGCTATGTGCCAGGGACTATTCTAGACACTGGGGCTGCATAAGTGAACACAGCAGACAAAAATTTTGCCCTCATGGGACTTATTTATACTCTATTGGAGAGAGACAGACAATTTAAAAAAGTAAATATTATAGTATGTTAGAAAGAAATAATATGATGGAGAAAAAATTAATCAGAAAAGAAGAATGGGTAGAGATGGTAGTTAGGGTTTCAGTTTTAAAAAGGATGATCAGAGTAGGTCTTACTGAAAGATGACTTTATTCTTAAATTGTCTTTATTGCACAATGCAATTAAATATTTTGAGAGATCAAATTTTCACATGTTTTCATGCATACCTATTGAGTATGAACCTAAGAAAGTAGGCAAGAACACATCATTAGGTAATAGGATGTATTGAAAGAAAGTTGTTTGAGGCCATGCCATTTTGGTGAGAATGAAAGAAGCAACCAAACGAGCAAGAAAGCTAAACAATGAGAAGAGATCTCATTGACCTTGCAACTTCCTCTTTCAAATTCCTTTCAAATGACAAAATGAATACAATGGACCAACATTACCCCAGATCATATACTTGAGTTTATATTCTGAAGGAAATGCAGAAAACAGGAGACATTTTCCCTAGACTCTAACACTTCCCCAAACTATGACTTAGTCTCATTAAAAAGAACAAACAATATCAAGTTATTCAAGCTTGTGTTGAGTTATATATGCCTAAAAGTTCTAAGGACAAGCAATAAAAAGATTGACTGCTCAGTAATATTGCCCAGAGAAGTAAAAACTTTTAATGAGGGTTATTATTGGAGCATAATTTTGTGCAATCAATATACCAATCACTAATATCTTCTAATAACAATATCTGGAAAAACTTAAGAAGGACACATACTGGTAACAAATATGACAACAGATTAATACTTAATGTACATAAACATATTCAATTCAATACAAATAATCTTAGAGGTAAATGCAAGAAATGCAATTAGCTAAAAAATAATAATCTATGTTTCAATAACAAAGAAATGCCTGTTAAAACAGCGAGGTAGGGTTTTTCTCCCTCATATAAAAAGAAATAAAAAGTTTTGAGTTCTAAATTTATTTCCAGCAAGAGAAAGGTATTCTGTAGGTAAATGAAACATGGCTATAGTGCTTTGGGGAGATAATTTAAAAAAATAACAACACTTTTCAAATATTTTCAGTAAGTATATTTCTAGAAATATATCTGAAGGAGATAATCTGAAAAGTTAACTACAAATTATTACATGTTGCTTTGTTTCTAGTAATAAAAAATTGGCAGTGAGCCACATACCACAGGAGAGTGGTTAATCAAGGTTTGTGAAAAAATTTTAAGACAATTTACTATCAACATGCCCTCTATTAAATAAAGCACAGAATTATGCAGAGATTACTAGATGTTTCTTGAAATCCTCTTTCCTGCCTTTGCAGAGTAGCAGAATTCAAGCCAACCACATGGATGCCCAGCCACACACATTTCTGTTTCCCTTAGTTTCAAAGTTCTCTCCAACAGGATATACAAGAAAGTGACTGGTGTCTAAAGACTTTCCTACCAGCTGACACCTGGATGTAATCGTGACCCAGCTTGACAACAGCAGTGCCCGAGGAGATGGTAGAGCAGATATCTAGAAGGAGCTCTAATCCCTTCACGTGCACAGGGTTGAGTTGCTCATCAACCAGGCACCTTGGATTACTGTGAGAGATCTAATTTAAAGTTTTTGATATAGGAAGGTGGGAGGTTATTGTGGGGTCTTACTGAAGTTGTTACATACAGAAACATGGTATCATTATCTTCTTCATTTATTTAGCTATCTGTGTCCACACTAGAACAAATACTATTGACAACAGGGACTTGATGTACTTCATTATTGCATCTCAGTGTCTGGATTTCTACCTAGAAGACAGTGAGTGGTCTATAAATGAAGGAATTATATCTATTTTTATAATATAGCAGACAGATTTTATTTTAGTTCTCATAGGAGAAGATGAGCGCATGTCCTTCTAATCCTCCATCTTCCTCCACCACCAAAATTACAACTCGCTACTGAACAACCATCGACAGGAGAATTTTGGATCCCACCAAAAAAAGATACCCCACATCCAACGGAAAAGGAGAAGCCTCAGCAAGATGGTAGGAGGGGCAAAATTACATTTAGAATCAAACCCTATTCCTGCCAGAGACACTTGGAGGGCTCAAACAAATCTTGTATGCACCAGGACTCAGAGACCCCACAGAGACTGAGCCAAAACTGTTTTGAGTATCTCCTGTGGAGGTATGGGTCTGCAGTGGCCTGCCACAGGGGTAGGGGCTCTGGGTGCAGCAGACCTGGGTATGGCATAAGCCCTCTTGGAGGAGGTCACCATTAATCCCACCAGATTAATCCCACCAATAGAGCCATGAGAACTTACATAGGACTGGGGAAACAGACACTTGGAGGGTACAAACAAAACCTTGTACACACCAGGACCCAGGAGAAAGGAACAGTGACCACAAAAGTGACTGACCCAGACTTGCCCACGAGTGTCCAGGAGTCTCTGGCAGAGGTGTGGGTCAGCAGTGGCATGCTGCAGGGTTGGGGGCATTCAGTGCAGGGGTGCATGCATGGGACCTTGTCTTCATTACCTCCACCATAGTTTGGCCTCAGGTCAAACAACAGGAAGGGAACACAGCCCCTCTCATCAACAGAAAATTGGACTAAAGATTTACTAAGCATGACCCCTAGAACTGGACAGGGAACAACGGACTGGTTCCAAATAGGAAAAGGAATATGACAAGGCTGCATATTGTCACCCTGCTTATTTAACTTCTATGCAGAGTACATCATGAGAAATGCTGGACTGGATAAAGCACAAGCTGGAATCAAGATTGTGGGGAGAAATATCAATCACCTCAGATATGCAGATGACACCACCCTTATGGCAGAAAGTGAAGAGAAACTAAAAAGCCTCTTGATGAAAGTGAAAGAGGAGAGTGAAAAAGTTGGCTTAAAGCTCAACATTCAGAAAACGAAGATCATGGCATCTGGTCCCATCACTCCATGAGAAATAGATGGGGAAACAGTGGAAACATTATCAGAGTTTATATTTGGGGGCTCCAAAATCACTACAGATGGTGATTGCAACCATGAAACTGAAAGATGCTTATTCCTTGGAAGGAAAGTTATGACCAACCTAGATAGCATATTAAAAAGCAGAGGCATTACTTTGCCAACAAAGGTCCATCTAGTCAAGGCTATGGTTTTTCCAGTAGTCACGTATGGATGTGAGAGTTGGACTATAAAGAAAGCTGAGTGCCAAAGAATTGATGCTTTTGAACTGTGGTATTGGAGAAGACTCTTGAGAGTCCCTTGGACTGCAAGGAGGTCCAACCAGTCCATCCTAAAGGAGATCAGTCCTGGGTGTTCATTGGAAGGGCTGATGCTAAAGCTGAAACTCCAATACTTTGGCCACCTCATGTGAAGAGTTGACTCATTGGAAAAGACTCTGATGCTGGGAGGGATTGGGGCAGGAGGAGAAGGGGATGACAGAGGATGAGATGGCTGGATGGCATCACTGACTCGATGGACATGAGTTTGAGTGAACTCCGGGTGTTGGTGATGGACAGGGATGCCTGGCATGCTGCAATTCATGGGGTCACAAACAGTAGGACACAACTGAGAAACTGAACTGAACTGAACTGAACTGAAGCATGACCCTGCCCATCAAAACAAGACTTAGTTTCAGGAAGCTTCAATAAGTTTTTTATCCTTATCCATCAGAGGGCCAAGAGAATGAAAAATCACAATCACAGAAAACTAGTCAAACTAATCACTTAGACTGCACACTGTTGTCTAACTCAATGAAACTATGAGCCATGCCATGTAGGGCCACCCAAGATGGACGGGTCATGGTGGAGAGTTCTGACAAAACGTGGTCCACTGGAGAAAGGAATGGCAAACCACTTCAGTACTCTTGCCTTGAGAACCCCATGAACAGTATGAAAAGGCAAAACTATAGGACACTGAAAGATGAACTCCCCAGGTCAGTAAGCACCCATTATGCTACTGGAGATCAGTGGAGAAATAACTCCAGAAAGAATGAAAAGATGAAGCCAAAGCAAAAACAACACACAGTAGTGCCTGTGACTAGTGATGGAAGTAAAGTCCGATGCTGTAAAAAACAGCATTGCATAGGAACCTGGAATCTTAGGTCCATGAAATCCAGGCAAATTGGAAGTGGTCAAACAGGAAATGGCAAGAGTGAACATCGACATTTTAGGAATCAGGGAACTAAAATAGACTGGAATGGGTGAACTTAACTCAGATGACCATTATATCTACTACTGTGGGCAAGAACCCCTTAGAAGAAATGGAGTAGCCATCATAGTCAACAAAAGAGTCCAAAATGCAGTACTTGGATGCAATTTCAAAAATGACAGAATGATTTCTGTTTGTTTCCAAGGCAAACCATTCAATATTGCAGTAATCCAAGTTTATGTCCCGGCCAGTAATGCTGAAAAAGCTGAAGCTGAACGGTTCTATGAAGACCTACAAGACCTTCTTGATCTAATACCCCAAAAAGATATCCTTTTCATTATAGGGGACTGGAATGCAAAAGTAGGAAGTCAAGAGATACCTGGAGTTACAGGCAAATTTGGCCTTAGAGTACCAAACGAAGCAGGTCAAAGGCTAAAAGAGTTTTGCCAAGAGAACGCACTGGTCATAGCAAACACCCTCTTTCAATAGCACAAGAGAAGACTCTACACAGGGACATCACCAGATGGTCAATACTGAAATCAGATGGATTATATTCTTTGCAGTCAAAGATGGAGAAGCAAAACAACAGAGTCAGCAAAAATAATACTGAGAGCTGACTATGACTCAGATCATGAATTTCTTATTGCAAAATTCACAGTTAAATTGAAGAAAGTCGGGAAACCCACTATACCATTCAGGTATGACCTAAATCAAATACCTTATGATTATACAGTGGAAGTGACAAATAGATTCCAGGGATTAGATCTGATAGGCAGAGTGCCTGAAGAACTATGGATGGAGGTTCGTGACATTGTACAGGAGACAGTGATCAAGACCATCCCCAAGAAAAATAAATCCAAAAAGGCAAAATGGTTGGCTGATAAGGCCTTACAAATAGTTGAGAAAAGAAAAAGTGAAAGTGAAGTTGCTCAGTCATGTGACCCTTTGCGACTGACCCCATGGACTATAGCCCACCAGGCTCCTCCATCTATCAAATTTTCCAGGCAAGAGTACTGCAATGAGTTGCCATTTACTTCTCCAGGGGATCTTTCTGACCCAGGGATTGAACATGTGTCTCCCACATTGCAGGCAGATGCTTTACTGTCTGAGCCACTGCGGAAGCACCAAGAAAAGAAGAGAAGCTAAAGGCAAAGGAGTAATAGAAAGATATACCCATTTGAATGCAGAGTTCCAAAGAATAGCACAGAGATAAGAAACTTTCCTCAGTGATCAATGCAAAGAAATAGAGGAAAACAATAGAATGGGAAAGAAGAGATCTCTTCAAGAAAATTAGAGATACCAAAGGAACATTTTATACAAAGATGGGCACAATTAAGGACAGAAATGGTATGGACCTAGAAGAAGCAAAAGATACTAAGAAGAGGTGGCAAGAATACACAGAAGAACTATACAAAAAAGATCTTCGTGATCCAGAAACCACGATGGTGGGATCATCTAGAGCCAGACATCCTGGAATGACAAGTCAAGTGGGCCTTAGGAAGCATCACTACGAACAAAGCTAGTGAAGGTGATGGAATTCCAGCTGAGCTATTTCAAATCCTGAAAGATGATGCTGTTCCATTGCTGCACTCAAAGTGCCAGCAATTGGAAAACTCAGCAGTGGCCACAGGACTAGAAAAGGTCAGTTTTCATTCCAATCCCAAAGAAAGGCAATCCCAAAGAATGTTCAAACTACCACACAATTGTACTCATCTCACATGCTAGCAAAGTAATGCTCAAAATTTTCCAAGCCAGGCTTCAACAGTATGTGAACCATGAACTTCCAGATGGTCAAGCTGGTTTTCGAAAAGGCAGAGGAACCAGAGATCAAATTGCCAACATCTGCTGGATCATCAAAAAAGCAAGAGAATTCCAGAAAAACATCTATTTCTGCTTTATTAACTATGCCAAAGCCTTTGACTGTGTGGATCACAATAAACTGTGGAAAATTCTGAAAGAGATGGGAATACCAGACCACCTTACCTGCCTCCTGAAAAATCTGTATGCAGGTCAAGAAGCAACAATTAAAATTGGACATGGAACAACAGACTGGTACCAAATCTGGAAAGGAGTACATCAAGGCTGTATATTGTCACCCTGCTTATTTAACTTATATGCAGTGTACATCATGAGACATGCTGGGCTGGATGAAGCACAAGCTGGAATCAAGATTGCGGGGAGAAATATCAATAACCTCAGTTATGCAAATGATACCACCCTTATGGCAGAAAGTGAAGAACTAAAGAACCTCTTGATGAAAGTGAAAGAGGAGAGTGAAAAAGTTGGCTTAAAGCTCAACATTCAGAAAAATAAGATCATGGCATCTGGTCCCATCAGTTCATGGCAAATAGATGGGGAAATAATGGAAACAGTAAGGGTTTATTTTTGGGGGGCTCCAAAATCACTGCAGATGGTGACTGCAGCCATGAAATTAAAAAATGCTTACTCCTTGGAACAAAAGTTATGACCAATCTAGACAGCATATTAAAAAGCAGAGACATCACTTTGCTAACAAAGGCCCATCTAGTCAAAGCCATGGTTTTTCCAGTAGTCATGTATGGATGAGAGACTTGGACTATAAGGAAAGCTGAGTGCTGAAGAATTGATGCTTTTGAACTGTGATGCTGAAGAAGACTATTGAGATTCCCTTGGACTGCATGGAGATCCAACCAGTCCATCCTAAAGGAAATCAGCCCTGAATATTCATTGGAAGGACTGATGCTGACGCTGAAACTCCAATACTTTGGCCACCTGATGTGAAGAACTGACTCATTTGAAAAAATCCTGATACTAGGAAAGATTGAAGGCATGACAACAGAGGATAAGATGGTTGGATGGCATCACTAACTCGATGGAGATGAGTTTGAGTAGGCTCCGGGAGTTGGTGATGGACAGGGAAGCCTGGCATACTGCAGTCTATGGGGTCACAAAGAGTCAGACACAACTGAGGAACTGAACTGAACTGAACTGACACAGATATTTTAAGATAGAACCATCCTGAACGAGATGTAAACAATGACTATCTAGAGGGTGATGGTTAATTAATAAAACATTATTTTAAAACTTAAAAAGGAACCATGCTCCCTCACTTATAAGACCTTAGAACTTACATTACATTTATAATGTTTTGTATCTTTGTATATCTCAGTGATTTTGGTGGTGGTTTAATCGCTAAGTTGTTTCTCCAGCTGTTGTGACCCCATGGACTTTAGTGTGTCATACTTGCCTGTCCATGGGATTTCCCAGGCAAGAATACTGGCGTCGATTATCATTTCCTATCCCAGGGGATCTTCCCGACCCAGGGATAGAACTCAGGTCTCCTGCTTTGCAGGCAAATTCTTTACCACAGAGCCACCTGGGAAGCCTAATATTCTGAAGATAGAATGGTTCTAGTAAGCATTATCTGATAAATTTATTTATACTGTAGAAGAGTGAGAAAAAAAAATAATTAAATGCCTCAAGTATACAGAACCAAATTAGCCCTTTATACATTAAAATGCACACTCTGAGCTATGCCCATCATCATCAACCCTCATCTTGCAACCCTAACTCGATGTTTCTTCATTTGCAGTCTCCAGGCCCCTACACCTGGGTGTCATTTGATGGCTGTGGGGCAGTGCTGCTGCTGCTGCTGCTTAGTCGCTTCAGTCGTGTCCAACTCTGTGCGACCCCATAGACAGCAGCCCACCAGGCTCCCCCGTCCCTGGGATTCTCCAGGCAAGAACACTGGAGTGGGTTGCCATTTCCTTCTCCAATGCATGAAAATGAAAAGTGAAAGTGAAGTCGCTCAGTCGTGTCCGACTCTTAGCGACCCCATGGACTGCAGCCCCCAGGCTCCTCCGTCCATGGGATTTTCCAGGCAAGGGTACTGGAGTGGGGTGCCATCGCCTTCTCCTGTGGGGCAGTGGACCACCGCAAAACAATGCAGGTTCTAGAACCAGGGCAAAGTGTGTGCCTTGTCTTTCTAGCACCTTGAACTTGACAAGTCATATCTCTGAATTGCAGTGTCCTCAGTTGGAAGATGAGAATGCCACCATAAATGCAGGCAATTCTTAGATTTAACACTGATGGTTTCTACTGTGATGAAGTTTCTCTTAGGGTTTGGACTTGTACTAACTTGGGGGGATCTTAACTGGTGAGTGTGCTTGCTGACCCGTAAGTACACATACACCTTCATCCCGCCCCAACTCAGGCTTTTCCTATCATAGTTTTCCCTCCTTACAAAACTGCACTTTTGGGGAGACTGAAATCTCAGGAGGCAATGCCTCAAAAATAAAAACCTAAGAATAATTTATCTCCCATAGTAAATCAACTAAATGACATATCTCCCTCCCCCCTTAATTTTATCTCCCTTTACTCCATTTCCATTGTCTTCAATAAGAGCTATCACCTTCATAGCACTTACTATGTGCCAGCCCACTTTCACCTATGTTAATTCATTTAACATTCTTAACCTTAGGAGGCATGTGTCGCTGTTATTATTATTAACTTAATTTTTAAGTGAGAGAAGTGAGGTGCAGAGATGTTAGGCAACTTGCCTAAGACCACATGGTTAGAGAATAGCAAAACTGGGAATCAGACTTGGGCAGTCTGCCTCCAGAATCTATGCTCTTCATCGTTCCACTCTAATGGAATTTTGCTGGTGCATGCTAAGACCATTTCTTAACTTACATTACAGCAATAGCCATTTAATTGTCCTCTCTGTGTCCACATTTGCCTCCCTATAATCCATTCTCCATTCTGTAACCAAAATTATTTTTTAAGTTAATCTTCAATCTCATCACAACCTTATTAGAATCTTTACATTGCAAACATTTTTTTCTCCCTTTTCAAGGAGTGTATATGAAGGCATAGACACCCCAGCTCTGTGGACTTGAGTCTAATACAGTTTTGCAGAGAGTCAATGATGATATCAGAGTGTGTAGAAAGCAGATACAAGTGGGAGACATACAAGGAAAATCTATGTGGCCAACAAATTCAGGAATTAAGAACAGATGTCCAGAGCCACAGGATGGGGCACAACAGGATAAGCATCAAATGGTGGCTGAGAAGATATGGAGAGCATTTCCGGCTAATATCCTGGGACAGCGTCTGTTATTTCCTACTGGCCTTTCTCATCCCTAAGATGGTAAGTAGTAGAGTGAGAGGAGGTAGAGGGGCTGGGTTTAAATTCTGATTCCAGCATAGCCTAGAACACTGGCTCATCTTTCTCTTTGATAAATTCATTGGGTAGCTTCAGGAATAAGTACTCTGCCTAGCATAAGATAGATTCAAACTGTGGCTAATAATGACCATTTGGAGAGCATGAGAGAGACAACTATGGGTAAGGGCCATGAGTGATGTGGACAAAATATGTTCATTTATTTCAACAAGAAGTTCCAACTCTTCAATACACAGGGCCTGGTAGATTTATAAATGATCTCTAGATTCAACAGACAAGCAATAAGCTTATTGGCATCTTTTGTTCCATTCTCCTTTTAAGAGTTAGAGATTCACAGTTGCCTGGAAGCCAGGTATAAGGTTTTATGTGGGAACATGTTGCTGGCTATTCTGATTTGGCTGTTTCACTTCTTAATTTAATATCCATGCTGCTGCTAAGTTGCTTCAGTTTTGTCCGACTCACCATAAGAGCTATCACCTTCATAGCACTTTTTATTTTTTATGTGTGCCAGCCCACTCCTTCTCACCTATAAGCACTCATTTAACATTCTTAACCTTAGGAGGCATGTGTCGCTGTTATTATTATTAACTTAATTTTTAAGTGAGAGAAGTGAGGTGCAGAGATGTTAGGCAACTTGCCTAAGACCACATGGTTAGAGAATATAAAACTGGGAATCAGACTTGGGCAGTCTGCCTCCAGAATCTATGCTCTTCATCGTTCCACTCTAATGGAATTTGCTGGTGCATGCTAAGACCATTTCTTAACTTACATTACAGCAATAGCCATTTAATTGTCCTCTCTGTGTCACATTTGCCTCCTATAATCCATTCTCCATTCTGTAACCAAAATTATTTTTAAGTTAATCTTCAATCTCATCACAACCTTATTAGAATCTTTACATTGCAAACATTTTTTCTCCTTTTCAAGGAGTGTATATGAAGGCATAGACACCCCAGCTCTGTGGACTTGAGTCTAATACAGTTTTGCAGAGAGTCAATGATGATATCAGAGTGTGTAGAAAGCAGATACAAGTGGGGAGACATACAAGGAAAATCTATGTGGCCAACAAATTCAGGAATTAAGAACAGATGTCCAGAGCCACAGGATGGGGCACAACAGGATAAGCATCAAATGGTGGCTGAGAAGCGATACAGAGAGCATTCGCCATTGTCCTGGGACAGCGTCTGTTATTTCCTACTGGCCTTTCTCATCCCTAAGATGGTAAGTAGTAGAGTGAGAGGAGGTAGAGGGAGCTGGCTTAAATTCTGATTCCAGCATAGCCTAGAACACTGGCTCATCTTTCTCTTTGATAAATTCATTGGGTAGCTTCAGGAATAAGTACTGCCTAGCATAAGATAGATTCAAACTGTGGCTAATAATGACCATTTGGAGAGCATGAGAGAGACAACTATGGGTAAAGGGCCATGAGTGATGTGGACAAAATATGTTCATTTATTTCACAAAGTGTGTGCCTTGTCTTTCTAGCACCTTGAACTTGACAAGTCATATCTCTGAATTGCAGTGTCCTCAGTTGGAAGATGAGAATGCCACCATAAATGCAGGCAATTCTTAGATTTAACACTGATGGTTTCTACTGTGATGAAGTTTCTCTTAGGGTTTGGACTTGTACTAACTTGGGGGGATCTTAACTGGTGAGTGTGCTTGCTGACCCGTAAGTACACATACACCTTCATCCCGCCCCAACTCAGGCTTTTCCTATCATAGTTTTCCCTCCTTACAAAACTGCACTTTTGGGGAGACTGAAATCTCAGGAGGCAATGCCTCAAAAATAAAAACCTAAGAATAATTTATCTCCCATAGTAAATCAACTAAATGACATATCTCCCTCCCCTTAATTTTATCTCCCTTTACTCCATTTCCATTGTCTTCAATAAGAGCTATCACCTTCATAGCACTTACTATGTGCCAGCCCACTTTCACCTATGTTAATTCATTTAACATTCTTAACCTTAGGAGGCATGTGTCGCTGTTATTATTATTAACTTAATTTTTAAGTGAGAGAAGTGAGGTGCAGAGATGTTAGGCAACTTGCCTAAGACCACATGGTTAGAGAATAGCAAAACTGGGAATCAGACTTGGGCAGTCTGCCTCCAGAATCTATGCTCTTCATCGTTTCCACTCTAATGGAATTTTGCTGGTGCATGCTAAGACCATTTCTTAACTTACATTACAGCAATAGCCATTTAATTGTCCTCTCTGTCCACATTTGCCTCCCTATAATCCATTCTCCATTCTGTAACCAAAATTATTTTTTAAGTTAATCTTCAATCTCATCACAACCTTATTAGAATCTTTACATTGCAAACATTTTTTTCTCCCTTTTCAAGGAGTGTATATGAAGGCATAGACACCCCAGCTCTGTGGACTTGAGTCTAATACAGTTTTGCAGAGAGTCAATGATGATATCAGAGTGTGTAGAAAGCAGATACAAGTGGGAGACATACAAGGAAAATCTATGTGGCCAACAAATTCAGGAATTAAGAACAGATGTCCAGAGCCACAGGATGGGGCACAACAGGATAAGCATCAAATGGTGGCTGAGAAGATATGGAGAGCATTTCCGGCTAATATCCTGGGACAGCGTCTGTTATTTCCTACTGGCCTTTCTCATCCCTAAGATGGTAAGTAGTAGAGTGAGAGGAGGTAGAGGGGCTGGGTTTAAATTCTGATTCCAGCATAGCCTAGAACACTGGCTCATCTTTCTCTTTGATAAATTCATTGGGTAGCTTCAGGAATAAGTACTCTGCCTAGCATAAGATAGATTCAAACTGTGGCTAATAATGACCATTTGGAGAGCATGAGAGAGACAACTATGGGTAAAGGGCCATGAGTGATGTGGACAAAATATGTTCATTTATTTCAACAAGAAGTTCCAACTCTTCAATACACAGGGCCTGGTAGATTTATAAATGATCTCTAGATTCAACAGACAAGCAATAAGCTTATTGGCATCTTTTGTTCCATTCTCCTTTTAAGAGTTAGAGATTCACAGTTGCCTGGAAGCCAGGTATAAGGTTTTATGTGGGAACATGTTGCTGGCTATTCTGATTTGGCTGTTTCACTTCTTAATTTAATATCCATGCTGCTGCTAAGTTGCTTCAGTTTTGTCCGACTCTGTGCGACCCCATAGACAGCAGCACACCAAGTTCCACCATCCCTGGGATTCTCCAGGCAAGAACACTGGAGTGGGTTGCCATTTCCTTCTCCAATGCATGAAAGTGAAAAGTGAAAGTGAAGTCACTCAGTCGTGTCCGACTCTTAGCGACCCCATGGACTGCAGCCTACCAGGCTCCTCTGTCCATGAAATTTTCCAGGCAAAAGTACTGGAGTGGGTTGCCATTGCCTTCTCCATAATATCCATGAATGTAGGCTATTTTCTTGAGCAGAAATTCAAAGTTCTGACATCTCCTAGTGCCCAGACTGTGCCAATGGAGGCCTAACCTTCCATGACTTACATAATTGAAATGTAGAGGGTGGTGGCCAGTCTGTGTCCCAAGAATCCCAGATAAGTGGAAGATATCTCATCACATTTTTATGAGTCCCTGAAAATCTTGGTGTGGTGGAATACATATTTGGGCTTTGCTGTTGACTGACTTTTATCCTAATCTTATACCCATTTCTTATGAGGTATATGACTCTAAGCAGTTACATTACCTCCTCTTCAATTTTTTTTTCATCCATTAAATGGGACAATGACACTTACCTTAAAATACTGCTGCAAAAGTTAATAAAATTTCATGTATTTGGTTGGTGCAAAAGTAACTGCAGTTTTTGCATTGTTAAAATTTCATATTTGATATTGTTTTACATTCTTAAATAAAAATGGTTGTGTTATGCATCATTTTAACATGCATTTCTCACCTTATGTTTTTTTGCTAACAACTTAATACATGCTATTTATTTTGTATTTATTTTAGACTATGGAAATGATGTTAAGCAAAAAGTAAACTCCAGCTATTTTCTTATTTAAGTTCAGAATGGGTCATAAAGCAACAAGGACAACTCACAACATCAACAACACATTTGGCCCAGGAACTGCTAACAAACATATAGTGCAAAGATGGTTCAAGAAATTTTGCAAAGAAGATGTGAATCTTGAAGATAAGAAGTGTAGTGGCTGGCCATTAGAAGTTGACAACAACTGAGAGCAATTATCAAAGCCGATCCTCTTACAACTACATGAGAAGTTGTTGAAGAACTCAACAACAACCATTCTACAGTTCTTTGGCATTTGAAAGCAAATTGAAAAGGTGAAAAAGTTCAATAAGTGAGTACCTCATGAGCTGATCAAAAATCAGAAAACTCTGTGTTTTGAAGTGTCATCTTCTCTTATTCTGTGAAAAATGAACTGGTGTTCATAGATTGTGATGTGTGATGAAAAGTGGATTATGTACAACTGGCAATGATCAGCTCAATGGTTAGACTGAGAAGAAGCTCCAAAGCACTTCCAAAAGCTAAACTTGCACCAAAAAAATGGTCATGGTCACTCTTTGGTGGTCTGCTCCCTGTCTGATCCACTACAGCTTTTTGAATCCCAACGAAGCCCTTACATCTGAGAGTTATGCTCAGCAAATCAAAGAGATGCACCAAAAACTGCAGGGCCTGCAACCAGCATTGGTCTTCTCCATGACAATGCCTGACTGCATATCACACCACCAATGCTTCAAAAGTTGAATGAATGGTACCATGAAGTTTTGCATCACCTGCTATATTCACCTGACTTCTCACTGACAGACTATCGCTTCTTCAAGCATCTCAACAACTTTTTGCAGGGAAAATGCTTCCACAACCAGCAGGATACAGAAAATGCTTTCCAAGAGTTCATCAAATCCCAAAGCACAGACTTTTATGCTACAGGAATAAACAAACTTATTTCTCATTGGCAAAAATGTGTTGATTGTAATGGCTCCTATTTTGATTAAGAAAGATGTGTTTGAGCCTGTTATAATGATTTAAAATTCACAGTCCAAAACTGCAATTACATTTGCATCAATCTAACAGACATCCTACAGGAGCATGGATCCAAGAGGTTCTAGGTACATCCATAGTAAGCCTCTTTTCCATAGACATCTTTTCAGCAAACATTTTCACCAAATTTACAGTAACTCAGTTTTGCCATAAAAGATAAAATAATAATAAGTATGAGGGACATTGAAAAGGACATAATGAAACATGAGAAATGAGTAGCAAAATTAAATGTATAAAAATGGGGGTAATGTGTCAATGGAGAAATGAATCTCAACTGTCAACCAGTTGTTTTATCTTTAATAATAAAATTGTCTTACAGCCAATCAGTTATGTAGCAAAAATGCTTGTGACAAAGATGTCTGTGGCAAAGATGCTTACAGTGAAAATACTGGACATGGATTCAGGGTGCCCCGGGACACTAACCTTTCAGGGATAAATGGCTAGTACACCCTCTAAACTTATTTGCACACACTTATTCTCTCAGAGCCTCTGTTGCTCCGTAGTGTGGTCTTCCTGTGTTTTTCTGCATGACCTAGACCATACCAGTAACATACCTTGGAAGTAAACCTTGTCTTACTTCTCATTTTTACCCCCACTGCTTAGAAAAATGGGAAACATAGGAAGGATTTTAAATGTTTGTCTAGTTAATATATCCTTTGGGTACCAAAACTGTGATTCCCCACTCTACTATCCTTCAGACTCATTTATTTCTCCTGGTTTAATCCCTTCAGTGTCTCCTCAGTACTTTCTAAATGAAGACAAATCTCCTAGAATAACTTACAGAAAAGCTCTCATTATGACTATGAACACAGACTGTGAGGGGTACATCTTTTTTTTTCCCCGGACTAATGAAATGATCTTCAGAAATACTAAATAAGCCCATCTATAATAGGGACAGAAAAGAGTTTTATTTAAGTCAAGCAGAGGACTATAGCCCAGGAGATACAGATTCAAGAACCATTTGAATTGTGTTAAGTCAGTCTACAAAATGGGGGAGACTTATAAAGGAAAAATCGGCAAAGTTACATAAATTGTTTTTCAAGAATTAGGATTGGACCCTGCTGGATGTGAGAGTCTGAAATTGTTGCAGAATTACAAGGAGAAACCTTGAGATCATAAGGCTCCAATGGACAGCCATTAGCAGATACTGTTTTGGAAAAGGCTAGTAGTATCCTTAAGCCTGTACGAGTTTAGAAAATTCAGGTTCTCAGTAGTGCAGGAATGTGTCTGAAGCCACATCCAAAATGGCTACCTGACTCCATTTTGGATGCCTGAACCACAGTTACTCCATTCTGATTTTTAAATGTGTTTTTTTCTTTAATGGTTAAAGCAGATATTTAATAGGCCACAAACAAGCTGTTTTATTTAGCCTAAAGTTTAAGTTAAATCATATATAAGCCAGAATAACTTCCTTCTACCTCTTTATATGAAAAATCCTCCTATCAAGGTATAATTGACAAAGTTGCATGATATTTAAAGTGTACATGATGATAATTTGATATACATATATACATTGTCAAAGGATTCTAGGGGCCGTATCTTGTCATCTCTGTACCCTCACTGTCAGATTGTTAATCACTCAGTAAAAATGTATAGAAATGTTTTGCATAAACTGGAGAACTCCTTCATGTGATAATACGCCTATGAGTACATGTGGTCAGATAGTTGTGCTCATGAGGCTGTTGGCCTGGGCTTGACTGCCAGGAAGGCTTTCTAGCCTGTCATATTGAAAACCAGGTGGCACAGTGGTAAATAATCTGCCTTCCAAGGCAGGAGAAGCAAGAAATGCAGGTTCGATCCCTGGGTTGCAAAGATCCCCTGGAGTAAGAAATGGTAACCCATTCCAGTATTCTTGCCTGGAAAATTCCATGGACAGAGGAACCTGGGGGGCTACCGTCTATGCGGTTTGCAGAGACATGACTGAGCATGCAGGTACACACAGTTCATAAACAGATGGTGCTCCAACCCCTGTGCCACTACCTAAAAAAGTGGAGAACTAGGAAAAACTATCCATGAGGACTAAAGCAAGAATAAATCTTTGTGGAAGGAGATGACATTCTACATTGAAATATTTCAATTTCCACTCAAACTCAACAACAGCGACAAATGATATCTAAAAACCTGTCAGAAAATGAAATTCCAAGTCCAGGAGGGAAAAAAAAAACCAACTTGTGACAAAATGTATTTTTGTCTCTAAGCATCTGTGAACCAAGCAGCAAACAAATGTCTGGGACAGGAATGGACTGAAACACAGAGGGGCTTAAAACAGAATTTTCACGAAGAACCTGATTCCATCGGGTTTTCATTTTGGCTTCCAAATGGTGATTTACTTAAACAAAGTTGTCTTTTGACTGGCTGAAAGCATGATAGAATTTCTCAGAGTTGCCTGCTCAGATCACAACTTCCACTAAGCATGGGTTGACTGGGTAAGCTTCCTCACCCAGCACGTGGTGTCTCTCACATTCAGATGAAATTAGCATCTTTTGATGACAATAGAAGTTTTCGAAGAAAAGCCCATTGATGGTCTATAGATGCATCAGATTTCATTTTGCTTAACATTTAAAAGCTTCTTCCTGCCAGAAAATCCACAGAGAAGGGGAAAGAAAAAACAAAAACAAAACACCAAGGCCAAAAATAATTGTCAGAATGGATAATAAGGAAGATATTACATTTTATATATTTAAATTTCTTCCCTGAGCAAAGCTTTCAAGTTAATTACAGTTCCAAACAGACCTCTTCTTGTACAAAAGTGTAAAAGAGATGGTTAGTTTTCATGTGATCTGCTTTTCTTTTAGTGTGTATTTCTATTTTTCCACTTTTTTTGAGATAAATTTTAAACCCAGGTATCTATATTAGGTCCTTGTTTGTCTGGCTTTTGTTCTTGGCCAACTGGTTAATTAAAACTTAAAGTATTAACATATGCTTTAAATTTTACTAAAAATTTTGATAGTAGAGATAGGTAAATAGATAGATAAACACAAATATACACGAATATATATGTTTATATATATGCACAGGCTGGCCAAGAAAGAAAGATTGTCACATAATCTTTCTCTTCCGGGTCTTCACCCCTACAAACAAACCTAGAAGATGAATTTCTAAGAATATGAAGCTTAATATAGCAGTTCAGAAAGGAATCAACGGCCTGTTTACTGCACTTATCGACAATTTGTGAAAGAAAAGACGAGAAATCAGTCTAATTACCAGAATGCCAGTTGTGCTTGTTAACACCAGCTTTGTGACCAAATGTTATTCCACAGTTGTCACATCACACGAGGGTTTCATTACTAACATAATAGTGAACAAGATCACATGAAAAGCTATTGATTGATCTGCCACACAAAGGAAGGACACACTTGTCTCTATTATAACATGTTACATCTTAGACTCTGAGCAGCAGATGTAACCCGGCCATTCCTTTTCTTAGGGAAGTGTCATTAGATACTGTCCTGCTTCTTTCAGCGTTTGCCAATTCGGCTCCCCTTTCTATTTGCATATGTCATCAATGGGCTGAAGAGACAAGAAATTATCCTGTTCTAGTTCTTCCTGATCTTTAAGCCAGACTTAATCGATTCTCTTGAATTGAGTCCAGGAGACGCTTGGGATGTGCACAGTGTCTACTTTATCAATTGCCATTTCTGGCAATAAAAAGAAATGGCTGCTTTGTGTTAGGTTGTTTTCACGTGTTCTGCAGAAGATTCGGCTATAATTAGACAAACCAGAAAAGGAAGAGGAGAGGAAGCCAACCCCATCTTGCAGTCTCTCTTCCCTGAATGGTCAGAGTTAGATGGCAGAAGGGTGCCTGCAGCCCCAAGTCAACTGAAGTCACCGTCACCATAGTTTTTCAGGTCCTGCATTTTTCATTGTCTGACTCAAAGAAACTCAACAAACCCTTTTGCACTGTCCACATATTTTGAAGGAGTAGCCACTTTTATTTTTGAATGAGCTCAATGAATATTTGGATTTGTTTACCACAGAGCAAGCACCTAAACAAGTCCACTGTATCATCTTACCTGAGAATGAGTAATTTATCAGGCAGAACGTGAGTCTATTCCTCACTGGCTCCATTTTCCTGTTGATGCTTGTTGAACAGATACAATTTAATGAAAAATATAAAGTACTTAAAATCCATCTACCATTAATAGTTTAATTAAACTGACACATACTTCAAAAACAGAGCGACAGAAAACATTAATTTTGGTTATAAAGGGCATGGCATTATTAAAGTGCAATTAAAAACAACATTCACTTACAGCTAACAGCTAAAACAATTTAATTATTTAACACTGGATTGTCACTTGTGACTAACTTCCCCTCTTTGATGTGGAGATGTTCTGTGTCCCTGTTGATTGTTATGGTTCCTTCTCTAGAATTCCAAATGGGGTGGCATTCTCAGAGCAGCTTTCTTCATTCAGTCATGCCTGGTTAGCACACATTGTGAAGGATGAAAATTTAACCGAATGTTTTGTAGTGGTAACAGCTACTCTACAATAAATGGTGATTACACAGCATATGTGAAAAGTTTCACCTAGTCTGAAAGCATTAGCCAAGGTTATGCTTTCTCTTCAGGCACCTTAAACAGTAAGTGTTCGATGTAGTACAACCATTAAAAAACATGGATTTATTCTGGCCTGTGCTGCCTGGTTTCCAATTGAAGATCCCTAACTTTTCCCTAGGTAACTCAGGTCATGTTTTCAAGTCTTACGTGCCTCTGTGTCCTGGTCTGAGGATGGAGATAATAATAGTACTTGTATTAACAGGATTAAATGAATAACTAGATTTAAAGGCAAAGATTGCTGCTTGATACATAATAAGTGCTCAAAAATGTCAACTTAGATCGATATTATTATCATTAAGTAATGAGAATGAAAATGAAGGCCTGTTAAGCATAACCTCAAATGGTCAAGGATTAAGTAGGCAAAAACGAAGGTTCTGTAACGAGGAGTAATCTAGCCATCAGGAGACCACAGACAGTATGAGAAAAATTCCCTACTCAGTTTCAAAACTACAAAGACAACAAATGCCTGTGTATGTGTTCCATTCACACTTTGATTTGTTCTTACGAATCTGTATATTCACACACAATTGACAACACTTAAAATTTTGGATTCCCTCCAAAAAAGAAAGCACAAAGTCCAAAACATGGAACCTAGTCAATAGAGATTGACTCACCTCTGTTTCAGGTGAGAGGACTGAAGACCAAAGGAATTAAAGAAGCAACACATTCAAGACCAAAGCTAGAGACAGAGGCAGAATTAAACTGAGGTCCCTTCTCTTAGCAACCACACTAATATTCTTTCCGTTATTTACCTGTACCACTAATCTCTATGGATAAGAAATGGAGGTAAAAATGAGTTCTAGAACTTGTCTTTACAACAGAGTCAGATATCTTAGAATCGAGCATTGACTGAAAGTTCTCCAGTGCAAGCAACATGTGTGGGATATTTGAAGTATTTCTGTACAGATATCAGGAAGAACAACCATGAATATTTGAAAGGGAGGCACATACGGGCCAGTAAGAACCATAGCTCATAAAAGTAATTAAAAGATTATCATGACCTTAAGGGCTTCCTAGATGGCACTAGGGGTAAAGAATTTTCCTGCCAATGCAAGAGACACAAGAGACCGGTTCTATCCCTGGATCAGGAAGATCCCCTGGAGTAGGAAATGGCAACCTATTCCAGTATTCTTGCCTGGAAAATTCCATAGACAGAAGAGCCTGGTAGGCTACAGTTCATGGTGCTGTAGAATGTCGGACACAACTGAGCAACCAAGCACGTGCATACACACACACGACCTTAAACGTGTTATGATTACAAGAATACACTTGTAGTCCTCAAAAAAGATAGCAAGGAGATGAGAAAAGAAATTTAGCAATTAAAAAATTGGGGATAATCTACTAAAAGAATATGCATATAAAAATTTTATTCCTGTGACTTGAAGATAGTAGGTCAGTGGTCCTTAGTATACAAGTTTGAACACATAGCAAGTCGGGAAAAAACCTTTAGCTTGGTAGATTTCAGGGAATTATATGCTGCTGCTGCTGCTGCTGCTGCTGCCACCAAGTTGCTTCAGTCATGTCTGACTCTGTGCGACCCCATAGACGGCAGCCCACCAGGCTCCCCCGTCCCTGGGATTCTCCAGGCAAGAGTACTGGAGTGGGTTGCCATTTCCTTCTCCAATGCGTGAAAGTGAAGTCTCAGTTGTGCCCAACTCTTAGCGACCCCATGGACCACAGCCTACCAGGTTCATCTGTCCATGGGATTTTCCAGGCAAGAGTACTGGCGTGGGGTGCCATTGCCTTCTCCAATTATATGCTAGTAGATTTTAACTTGAATGTTATCTACTTGTCATAGCCTGAGCTAGCATCCAGGGGCAGAGGAACTTCATTAGTGCCCTTTTAAATGGACTTAAATTGAAGGCTTGTCAGATGGCTCAGTAGTAAAGAATCTGCCTACTAATGCAGGAGATGCATGTTCAATCCCTGATCAGCAAGACCCCTGGAAAAGCAAATTGCAACCTGTTCCAGTATTCTTACCTGGGAAATACCATGGACAGAGGAGCCTGGTGGTCTACAGTTCACAGGGTCACAAAAGAATCAGACACAACTGAGTGTGAGCATGTATATATCATGTATATTTACTAAGCACTCTTTGGTGATCTGTCAGAAACTGGTAGGCTCCCATTTCCTCATTTCCCTCTGCCCTGCAGATGTTCCCACCAGGTTCCAAACAGCTGTAAAGATCTGCTCATACCCTGAGATCAATATAGATGCTGACCCTTGTATATTTGTAAGTACTGAAAGGGTCTAGACACCTCTCAGTACTTACTGATTTTTAAAAACTGTATTTTATTGAAGTATAGCTAATTTACAATATGTTCATTTCTGCTGTACAGCAAAATGATTTGATTATATATGTATATACATTCTTTTTCATATTCTTTTAAATATAGTTTGTCACAGGATACTGAATAGTTTCCTATGCTATACAGTAAGATGCTGTTGTTTATCCATTCTATTGACTATATGTAATTGTTTACATATGCTGATTCCAAACTTTCAACCCATCTCTCCTACAACCCTGCTTCCCCTTGGCAACCACACGTCTGTTTTCTATGTCTGTGAGTCTCTTTCTGTTTTGTGGCTGAGTTCATTTGCGTCATATGTTAGATTTCACATATAAGTGATATCATATTGTATTTATCTTTCTCTTTCTAACTTACATCATTTAGTATGATAATAAGTTCCTCCATGATGCTGCAAATGGCATTGAAAAGTGAAAGTGGCTCAATCATGTCCGACTCTTTTCGACCCCATGGAATAGTCGATGGAATTCTTTAGGCCAGAATACTGGAGTGGGTAGCTGTTTCCTTCTCCAGGGGATCTTCCCAACCCAAGGATCAAACCCAGATCTCCTGCATTGCAGGCAGATTCTTTACCAACTGAGCCAGCAGGGAAGCCCAGCATTATTTCATTCTTTTTACAGCTTAGTAATATTCTGCTGTATGTATATTACTGATCCATTTTTGATGCTGGAACATTTTGCATGTGACCCTATTCAGATTCTCACTTTCTTCATGTTGTATTTTTAGGCTGGTTCCTTGACCCCTTCTCCCTTTCCTCATTGAACCTCTTCCCTTTCCCTCTTGAACTTACTTGCTCTTTTCTGAGATTTCAAGCCATGCCTCACTTCTCCATGTGCCTGAGTGATAAGATCTATTCCTATAGAAAGGAATTTTTGTTTTTTTTTTTTTTTTTTTTTTTTTTTTAGCATGCCTGGTTTTTCCTTCTTTATTGAATGACTTTTCAAGATGTAATTACAATTGAAGGTGACGCGTTAGAAAGGAGAGGTGCGCGTTGAAGGCATAAGGCTGCTCGTAGACCCGGCTCCAGAGACAGGTGGCCGGAAAGGAACAAGGATTAAAAAAAGGCTGAGCGTGTGTGTCGCTCATGGGGACGGGCGCGTGGGTGCAGCTCGGCTGGATGGCCCTTGGTGGCCCCCAGGAGAGGCCTGGCTGAGCAAGCAGAGCCCCCAAGCAGCAGAGGGGGGCCCTGCCCTGCAGTCCCCACGGCCCACTCACACGCCCCTACAGGTGACGTCAGCCCCAAAAGGACAATTAACAGGGAGCTTCAGGACATGAACAAAACCTCAAAAGTAAAAAAGCTGATAAGTGTAGCAGTGGTACCAGGAGGTTATATACACAGGTGGCGGCGGCCCCTTCTTGGAAGTGTCTGGATCACTCCGGGGGGCGCTGCCGGGGTCCCTGAGGCCCTCCCTGAGGCCTCAGCGGCTGCAGCCTCAGTACACCGAGCTGTTCCGAATGCCACAGCAGAGCACCATGCTCAGGATCATCTCGAAGATCATGATCACAGCGACCACGATGGCCGCGATGCCAATGAGGTACAGTTTTCCCGAGAAGAGCTCGTCAATCTTCCCATGGCAGTCCTCCTTGAACAAATTAGTGATGACGTTGCCGCTGGAGGGACACAGGCTGTTCTTGAGCACAGAGGTGGTCAGTGTCATCAGCGTGTTGGAACCACAGCAGTTAAGCGTCTCGTGGAAGGTCTTCACCACGGCCTTGGCGTTGTTGGCGTCGTCGTCCACGATGGCCTGCTGCAAGGCCTGGTCATAGAACTGCTTCACATCCTTGGCGATCTGGTCCTTGTTGACAAAACCCCAGATGCCGGCGGCCACCTCACAGGCAAAGAGGATCACCAGGCAGGTGAAGAACGTGCCCAGCAGGCACTGGGACTCCTGGATGGCCCCGTAGCAGCCCAGGAACCCAACGAAGGGCGGAAGGTGACACCAAAACATAAAAAAAAATAAGTCCTATTGACATAAGGCATATATGACAAGCTGACATGAAATAATTAGATAATAGGCAGGCTTTATAGCTGTTCAGTTGCATAAGATGACATCTAAGCAATAGAACAGTTACGGGAGGGAGTGCTAGATACAGGGTACCCACATCAGGATGTGCTTTCCAGAGGCTACAGGACCTGTGCTGTTCAAAGTCACTAGAAAGACAGAAAAACTGAGGTGTTCTGCCTTCAGTTCAGTTGCTCAATCATGTCCAACTATTTGCGACCCCATGAATTGCAGCACATCAGGCCTCCTTGTCCATCACCAACTCCCGGAGTTCACACAGACTCAACGTCCATCGAGTCAGTGACGCCATCCAGGCATCTCATCCTCTGTTGTCCCCTTCTCGTCCTGCCCCCAATCCCTCCCAGCATCAGAATCTCTTCCAATGAGTCAACTCTTCACATGAGGTGGCCAAAGTACTGGAGTTTCAGCTTTAGTATCATTCCTTCCAAAGAACACCCAGAGCTTATCTCCTCTAGAATGGACTGGTTGAATCTCCTTGCAGTCCAAGGGACTCTCAAGAGTCTTCTCCAATACCACAGTTCACAAGCATCAATTCTTCAGCACTCAGCTTTCTTCACAGTCCAACTCTCACATCCATACATGAGCACTGGAAAAACCATAGCCTTGACTAGACAGACCTTTGTTGGCAAAGTAATGTCTCTGCTTTTCAATATGCTATCTAGGTTGGTCATAACTTTCCTTCCAGGGAGTAAGTGTCTTTTAATTTCATGGCTGCAATCACCATCTGCAGTGATTTTGGAGCCCCAAAATATAAAGTCTGACACTGTTTCCACTGTTTCCCCATCTATTGCCCATGAAATGATGGGGCCAGATGCCATGATCTTCGTTTTCTGAATGTTGAGCTTTAAGCCAACTTTTTCACTCTCCTCTTTCACTTTCATCAAGAGGCTTTTTGGTTCCTCTTCACTTTCTGCCATAATGGTGGTGTCATCTGCATATCTGAGGTTATTGATATTTCTCCTGGCAATCTTGGTTCCAGCTTGTGCTTCTTCCAGCCCAGCGTTTCTCATGATGTACTCTGCATATAAGTTAAATAAGCAGGGTGACAATATACAGCCTTGACATACTCCTTTTCCTATTTGGAACCATTCTGTTGTTCCATGTCCAGTTCTAATTGTTGCTTCCTGACCTGCATACTGGTTTCTCAAGAGGCAGGTCAGGTGGTCTGGTATTCCCATCTCTTGAAGAATTTTCCACAGTTTATTGTGATCCACACAGTCAAAGGATTTGGCATAGTCAATAAAGCAGAAATAGATGTTTTTCTGGAACTCTCTTGCTTTTTCCATGATCCAGCGGATGTTGGCAATTTGATCTCTGGTTCCTCTGTCGTTTTTAAAACCAGCTTGAACATGTGGAAGTTCACGGTTCACGTACTGCTGAAGCCTGGTGTGGAGAATTTTGAGCATTACTTTACTAGCGTGTGAGATGAGTGCAATTGTGCAGTAGTTTGAGCATTCTTTGGCATTGCCTTTCTTTGTTCTGCCTTAGTTGAATGAAATACAAGTGAAAGAAACAATGTGAATTAAGACAGAAAGACATAGGGAAGACAGTGAGCATAGGGAAGGGGTGATGAAAAGAAAGAGGGACAGGAAGGACAGACCTGAGACTGAGCCAAAAACTGAGCCTGAAAAGTACAGCTTAAAGTCGGACAGGGTGTATGGCGCAGTTTAATGACCGATCTTTCTATTTAGTTATTCCATATCATAATCTAAGAAGAAAATAAAAGAAATAAGAACTCATGACAATTGAGCCACAGTTAGGCTTTGGGAATAACCCAAGACTATCAACATGGAGCAGGGTGATGTTTTCTCCTGCAAAGTCCTCTGACTAACCAGTACAGCCAAAGCATGGAAATGAATTAAAATAGGAGGCAGGTGAGAGAGCTTCCTGGCTGGGCTGTCCTTTCTCTCTTCACTTTATTGAGTGCATGGAGCTATTACAATTGCATAACCCAATTTCCAGCAAAAAACGGCTAGGTCAACTGATTTAATTTTACCAAGACAATCTTGCCAGCTCACTCTGTGAATCAAACAATAATCCTTTAGTTAGTGGATCAATAAGAAATTAAGAAGCAATTAAAGAGAAATGGAAAAAACTTAAAAATTTACATTGATCTGGCAGTCAGATTTTTTTCCTCCTAGAAAATCAAGATTTAAAAACAATTGAACCCATTGTACTCTTCTTGCATTTTATCTGTTGGTTTGGAAAATCTTTTAAATATCAAATTAGTGGGAAAAAAACAGTAAAAAAAGATAGAGAACTTTAAGTTTTAGAACTCAAACAACAAATAACATAATATTGGAAACTAAAATGTCTTCTCTTCACAATGACTTAAGCCAATAGCTAAATGGACACAAACATGTTTTATGGAAATAGCTGTGACTATGAAGAGATGCTGTAGAATAAGAATCAGTTTCCCAAATAATCATTTCATCTGTAGCACAGAGGCAACATTTCAAAATTAAAACTGTCACTTTCAACTAAGTTCATTTCAGTGCCAACTCCTCTCTAAATAACCAAGCACTATTCATTTCATCCACCAAAACAAAAAGTTTTTTTTGTTTTTTATAAAGAAGCCTTAATATGGTGTCCAGCTTTGATCTTTCTCAGCCCTAGTAATCATAGTTGCAAAAGCTGGGAAATAGGAATACCTGCTTTGGTATATTTTTCTCCAGCTGAAATGTTGGCTATCCTTTGATACATTGTTTTACCCCATTGTGTCTTTGGATTGTTGCTTACCTACGAATGTGTTAAAGATGAGTGAGCCCAAGTAAGTCTATTAAGGGCTAAGAATAGAGACATAATATAATGATGAAATGGTGTAATTTTTAAAGCAAATCTTTAATTCAAGGATCTGACCTACTCGTCATGATTATCTAGAAAAATTTCTTTGAGGAAAAAAAGATGATCCTTTCCTTAAATGGATCATGCACAACAACAAACACAAATGTGAAATAAAAACCCAAGAAAGATAAATGGGAAAAACAATGCAGGTGTCTTCTAGCAAAGGCCTAGAAAGAAGTGGGACTTAAGTTTTATTCTCAAGCAGGCAGGCATACTCGTGCACTGCTGTTCTAATTTCCCTGCTATGGAATAAAACAGCAGACAATTGCTAAGCATTGCCTCTTTTATGGGCACTGACTGCTGTGGGGGCACGGACTTCAGAAGGTGCTGATGTTGGATGAAGTCTTGAATACCATAAATGACTGTATTTCCTTTTCTGATTTAAAGGTGTTTTATTAGACAATATATGCCATCTTTATGTTTCACACTTAATCCTTCAAATAGAGAAGTATTATGCGAGAAGCTGCGTGGGGTACTTAAAGACATGCACACCAAGAGTAATGCAATTAAAACTGGCATTTATAAAAGTATATTTTGATTCCTAATCCTGTTTTTACAAGTGCAAAATCACATTAGAAAACAATGTGATGCTAATTAAAGCTTTGTCACCCATAAGACCTTAGTGAATTGCATTTGTAATAGGCTCTGATGCAGAAGCAATTTCTGCCGGGGAAACTTAAACAGAATAAGTGACTACACATCTTGTTACTCTATTAAAATCAGTTCTACAGTTGTATATATTACTGTCATGTTTTTATCTCTAAACAGCTTGAAATGTCATGTCGTCTAAAGTTAAATGCAAAAACTGAAAAAAAAATTGCATTATATTGCATATGTAAAAGTCAATCAAAAGACCAGAGATACTATTGGTTTTTACTATATCAACAAATACTTCAGATAATATATGAATCCCACTTTGCCAAACTAAAAATGGCTACTGGAGAAAAAATACTAACTGGACCTTGTTCTTATGTTTATATAAGAGTTACCTATAAGATTATGAAGTCTGAATGAAATCAACATTTTGTTCATACATGGTTTTAAGGATATGAATTTTTTGGATTCTCAGATCAGCCTAAACCCACTGAGCCTACGGTAATTAGTAAAATCCCAGATATAATGGACACTTAAACATACAGTCAAGCTCAGTTCTCTTGATTCCAAGAGGCAGCACTAGGGCTCTGATTATTAACAGAGAAGGAAATCATGCGGATTGGAATCTGAAAACCAACCAGAGCTTACCTTGATCTTTACACATGGCCACTAACATTACTTAACAGCTATATAAATGTGGATGTCTGTGTATATGTGTGTATGCAATTTAAATAGTCCTTGGACTCTGCCATTTTTATTCTGAAAATCTCTCAATAGTATTAATAACAAGTAAAAAAAACCCATAGCATTTTTAATGACTTACCCAAACAGCACAGTTTCAACTATCAAGAAAAAACTAATGTGCCTGGAGGAAGCAAAATGGACATGGATAATTAATATCCATGACAGCAATTATAGGAAAGTTTTAAACTCCTAGAACATCTCAGAGAGCTAGAGCATGTAAAAATTATTCTAAACTATTCAGATATGAATCCTTGAGGTTGGTTTCATCATGTAGTTATACTGATAAACATCAATCCAGTGTGCCTTCCTCCTTACCACCCCCCCCACCTAAAAATCTATATACTTGTAGCTCTTGATATTGATGAGTCAGAGAAATGAATAAATGGAGATACAAAAATCTGAAAGAGATAAAATGATGAAATTTTGACAAATGCTCACAACAGATAGGACAGCAAATAAGCAACCGCCAAACAGATCAGAATAAGGAGGAATCAGTGAATATGGACAGTGGTGCATTAGGGACATTGAATCAGAAAGTTGAGCACAAGGCAAATAAAAATAGCCTGAGATTTAATGGCAGTGTGTGCACAATAGGTGAAAATGAAAGAACACATCAAATGAATCCATATATTTGGAAGAAAGAAATGCTTGATGGTAAGATGAAGGATAGTGCAAAGGGAAGCAGGCATGAGACCAAAGGAAAAAAACTGCATATTTCATCTTGCGAGGGAGTGGCGCCCACTGAAAACACAACCCATAATTATAGTAAACCCAGTAAACAAAGTACACATAAAGAGAAGGAGAACTGGAAATAGAAAAAGGAAATTACATGGGTATTTTCTTCCCTCTAAAGCTACATTACTCTTCCTTTTTTGTATTCTGCTTTTCTCATCCTCTTATTTCTCTTCAAAAGAAACAAGCAAAAATAATTTACAACCAGAGATTATCAGTATCCACAGTCCATCTGTTTAGCTTAACCACAGCAGAATGTGTAAGAGTGTTTGTATTTGAGGAGAGACGAGCAGGCACTATTATGTACCAATGAAACAATCTAATGTATAAAACCCGGATTCTGTTCAGTAATAAATTCTACTGTCTATGCTATAATCCTGCTTGAAAATGCTCATAGGAATTCAACTTAAAGAATTCCTCTTCTTCTTTTTTTAAAAGAAGTCAATTGTTCCTGCCATGAATATTCACAATACATGTCCCCACAAAGGACAGCTAACGCATCCAAAAGAGAAACCAGTAAACAGCCACTGGCAACAGAAATTTATGGAATTAGAAAAACCGGACTGGTTAAAATACACGACTGCATTCATTGTTGCAAAATGATTGGATTCATGTCTCATCAAATTTACATTGTGAAGACTGAATATAGTATGATTAGGCATTATTTTAACAACTACATTAAAATACAATTTAAAATAAAATGGCCCTTCATATCATACTAATATCTGTGTTTTAAATAACAAAGGGGATTTTTTTAAAGGAAAGGATTAGCATTTTGTTTCAATCAGTACAAGCAATGAGATTCCAGTTGGGGTCTCAAAGATTCAGGATTTTATTAATATTCCAGAGATGCATTTGTGTTGCCTCTGGGTACACTGAAAAGCCACTTAAACCGCACTTAAAACAGCACTACAGGATCAAATTGATGTGCATCAACCATTTACAATAAAACTTGATTATTATAAAGGCATACATATTTGCATAATTACATGTTTGATTTTTTGATAATGCAGCATACAGGACAAAATGTGGTTTCATGTAGAAACACATCATCAAAAAGCACCATCTGCTGTAGTATTTAATGCACTGCACACTGATCAAAAATGTTGAAGATAGATTTTCGAGTATCAGAAAGAAGAAAGCCTGAGTTGTATTTACACAGGCAGTATGGCTGGCTGGATCATGTAGAAAGGAGAAATAAAATTCAGGCAAAGCATGGTATAAAAAGATAAGAGCCACACATCTTCAAACACAGAAATGAGCACTTTCATGAATGTGGGATAAGAGGTTTGGATATCTGTTTATATGATGTCATCCTTGCATTTAGTAAATTCTCAGATTCTAGATTCTATATTTAGAAATGAAACACTTTAGAATAATTGCTCATGAATAGGGTTATCCTTGGAGAGGCTTCCATTGTATTTAGCAGTGGATTTGGAAAAGAGGAAAGAAAAAAAAAAAAAAAAACACTCCATTTTTCATTGTGCACTGAAATGAAGGTAGTAACAATGATTGCCTTGGATAGTGGAATTATACATGTTTTTTTCTTTTCTTTTCTTTTTATGTTTTTTCCCCAGAAATAATCTTCCTAATTTTTATGTAATCTACCTTTATAAATGATATAAAATAAAAAGTTAAAAAATATAAATATAAAAGTTAGAGATCTACTTAAAAAAAAAAAAAACTGGTCTTAGAGGAAAACAGAATGAAGAGAACACACAAAATATACTAACATGAAAAACAAACTTCTAATGCGCTTTGCAGAGCACTTAGGAGGGTAGAAGACACACCTGTGGGATGAATAGAAACTCTAGTCATGAAGGTGATGATGCTGTTTTGCTATTGGTGAAATTAAGCTCCAGATCATAAAGTTTTTAGTGTCAGAAATGGAAGTACACTTCTCAAAAGGGTGAAATGACCTCTTCATTAAAATTCCATTAATTCAGGGCCTATAAGAATTATTTAAATATCCAAATGTTCTCATACAGTTCTTTTGCTATGTGAGTCCCCAGAGAGGACTGACTTAAGAAAAGAAATTTTCTAGATGAAGAATATGTGGTGAATGAGGGACTTCGGGAAACAGAGAACTTGAAATAAATGAAATTGGTTCTTACTGCTAGTTCCAAGCAAAAAAAAAAAAATTGAAATATTATTTTAATCACAGATTTAGTATTATAAACAGAAGAAATCAAGTCTTATGTATACATTCTGTAACAAGTATTTGGAACTAACAAAATAAAGGTTCAATAATACTACCAGTTTTGTCCAATTAGAAGTGCCTGGTGAGAGGGGAACTGTTCTGAGGAAAAGTTCTAAAAGCTTTACAAAGTAAGAAATGTGTGTACCAAAATGAGCAAGAACATAAATCAAACACTAGACTATCCCACACTTTGAAACTGGTTCTGGGAAATTCTAGACCTACTGCTCCTTTGACATTGGTAGCTCCAATCACAGGTTCCTGTCTGAAACCCACTGTGGGAAGTTCTATTCATGCAAACTGAAATGGCCACATAGGCACTCTTGCAGGTGAAAGAGGGCTTCTGGCAGGAGCTGGCTGTTCTCTGTGGATGCTGTATGCCGCCCATGGACTTGAACATCAGAGATGACAGTGCACAAGGACGATAGCTACAGACACCACCCAAGGACATCTTGTATCTTAGCATGCCTGTGTGCTAAGTCGCTTCAGTCATGTGTGACTCTTCAAGACCCTTTGGACCATAGCCCACTAGGCTCCTTCTCCACGGGATTCTCCAGGCAAGAATACTTGAGTGGATTGCCGTGCCCTCCTCCAGGTGATCTTCCTCACCCAGAGGTCGAACCTGCATCTTTCATGTCCCCTGCATTGGCAGGTCGGTTCTTTACCAATAGCACCACCTGGGAAGACCCTTAAACCTTAGACCTGTGTCCAAAGATCCAAAGTCAAATCAGCTGTAATTTTTGACTGACACTCCTTTCTTAAGACCTGCAATGTGTGCATGCATGAATGTGTGTGTGTGTGTGTGTGTGTGTGTGTAAAAGCACTTGGAAATATGCCATGGCTCACTAGAAAAAGATGAAAATCCTTTTTTTAACCTAAATATTAGTATTATACTCCCTTTTAGTGGGTTCACCATTTATGTTTGTAGTCTTTTTTCATTTTTAATGTTTCTTTTCTAATTGTGAAAATAGTACATATGTGGAGTAGAAAATTCATAGCCTATAGGAAAAGACAAAGAAGAAAATTAAAATAATCAGCATTCCTACTATTCACTTACTTAGATTTTAAATTTTCCATGAAAAAATCTACAAGATATTTTTTAAATGAAAAAAAAAACCTTTTGATTCATTTAGAACTCTTCTTTTAAAAATTTAACTTTATATGATAAAGTAAACAAATGTTAATGGTAACAATTCAACAAGCACTGGTGAAATATACGGTGCCCACACTTCTAACAATCCTCCTCTGGGCTCATTTGGCCAATATTTCTGTGGCTCAGCTGGTAAAGAATCCCCATGCAATGTGGGAGACCTGGGTTTGATCCCTGGGTTGGGAAGATACCCTGGAGAAGAAAAAAGCTACCCACTGCAGTATTCTGGCCTGGAGAATTCCATGGATGTATAGTCCATGGGGTTGCAAAGAGTTGAACACAACTGAGTGACTTTCACTTTCACTTTCCTCTCCTCTGAGTAAGGATTTCACAGGATTAAGGGAGAGTGCCTCCAGACAACTCATGCAATATGCTCTAGGGAGCCAGGGGCATAGATTCTCTGCCCCAGAGGTTCATCTCCAAGGCCTTCACCTTTTCCCTGGTTATTCCAAGGGTGAGCTATACTGCAGTTGGGTACACCTTTGTATCTACAAGATATCCCAGGGGCAGCTGAGTATAGATGACATAAAGATGCAGTTTAAGGTTAAGTGAATTGGGTGGGCAGCATGATGGGGACTAGAGCAGAACTCAGCAGAGTCTGAAAAAGATATATTTGAATCTGACCTTATAGGTAATTAAGAAGATATTATCAAAGAAGGAGACTAGAACATGTCTCAATAGCTGTGTTAGCCTGATTTAAAATCCTCAAAGATTTCATATATGGTATATTGGCCTACATGTGTTATTGTGCTCCTAGAGCTGTAAATGTTGGGGACAGCCCTAATGGCAATAAAGTACCTGTTTAGTAGAGTTTCCTGCAAGAAAGCAGTGGTAGTTTAGTTCTCAGGACTTCCATGTTTCTCCATGGAAAATAAGAGCAACAAGAGACAGTACAAAAATAGCAACAAACTCTATTTTTCACTTAAACTAGAGAACAGAAAAACATTTGTAATCTTCCAAGGGGCAGGTTGCTCTAGAGAACACTGAGACCGAATGGTGAGAAGGTGTGGGCAGGCTGAGGGGCTGAGCGGATACAGTTCTTAGAAACATGCAGAACGCATACGCTGCTGAAAGGGAAGAGCGCCAACCTGAGCAGGAGCTGTTGGGAGCTGGACTGAGGTCTTACGGGAACCAAATGGTGGGAGAGGCAAAATGAGAAGTGAAGAAAATGCCTGGGGGGACCCAAAGGTAGATCTTGGAATCTACCAAAAAAAAAAAAAATAGTATGTAAATAAGTGAACCAATAAAAGTACCCTGAAGGTGTGGAGAAGTGCAGCAGCTGGTGAAGGAAAACAGGCAAATGTAAGCTGAATAAATCCTTCTGAATTAAATTAGGTTCTAGAAGAAAGATAGCACATTTTAAGGAAAATACAGTATTTATTTCTGTAGTAACAAAAGTGCTGTTGGCCTATACTGTTTTGAAAGATACATTGCCCCTACTCACTCTTCCAAGTAACTCTGGCTTTTATTAATAACAAGTCCAAAAAAATTCAACTCATTGATTATGAGTATCAGAAAAGAATAAGTGCAGCATACATACAAAGACACCACAAGAAAAAATACTACTAAACATAAGCAAAACTATTCTACAAATGAAGAAATTTCAGTGGAAAAATATCTGCAAGGCAGATAAAAATTATAACCTAACATTAAAACAATCCTGAAGCAATTACTCTTATAAAAGAAACCACAAAACAGAAATGTAAGAAATTATTAAAGTGTTGCTTAGGCCAAAGCTGTCAAAAATAGGAGAAAGTAAACCAGTTACTAGCAGAACTCAGACAGAAAATGGATAAAATCAAAGTATTTCAGAAATGAAGATTAATTATTAGCACTTAGGAGAACAGACACTACAGAGAGTAAAAGACAGGATAGAAGCTCGAAAAGCAAATGAAGTGAAACAAAAATGAAGAAAGAATTTTTTTTTAAATCGTAGAGAAAAAAGAGAACTATAGAAGACAAAGAAGATTCAATTTGTGCGTTGGTATATTTTCCTCCAAAGAAAACTATACAATAAAACAAAAAAATTAAATATAATTTAAGAAACCTTTCCTGAAATGGAAGAAGACTTGTGTCGACATGATAAAGAGCATCAGGAAAACTGACCCCAAATGATCAAAAAATTACACTTATTCTTGTTAAGTAGGGTGTATAATTTTAGTATCCAAGGTGATTTCTGGCTAATAAGCATAACAGAAAAAGAACGAAATTTATAATGTTAAAGAGGACAATGAAATTTTGATGACATATGCTTAAAAATGGCAGCACCTATAACAAAGTAGAGGCTTCCCTGGTGGCTCAGTGGTAAAGAATCCACCTTCAATGCAGGAGATACTGGTTCAATCCTTGGTTGGGGAAGATCCCCTGGAGAAGGAAATGCAACCCACTCCAGTATTCCTGCCTGGGAAATCCCATGGACAGAGGAGCCTGGCACGTTACAGTCCAAGGGGTTGCAGAAGAGTCAGACACGACTTAGCAACTAAAACAGCAAAGCAAATAACAAAGGAGACTTTGCAGAAATTCATGGAGAAACAGAAAGATACAAGTTGTCAGAAGCTTCAGTTTACCCCTTTTGGTCCAAAACAGATCTAGCGAACTAAAAATAAGTAAGGAGAGAGGGGACCCAAACAACATAATAAACAAGGCAGAAAATTTTTGTTTATGTAATTGGGAATTTTATGTTATTACCAGATCATAATCATTCTATGGGGCTTTCCTGCTTTCCTCCGTCTAGTCAAGGCTATGGTTTTTCCAGTAGTCATGTATGGATGTGAGAGTTGGACTGTGAAGAAAGCTGAGTGCCGAAGAACTGATGCTTTTGAACTGTGGTGTTGGAGAAGACTCTTGAGAGTCTTGGACTGCAGTCCCTTGGACTGCAAGGAGATACAACCAGTCCATCCTAAAGGAGATCACTCCTGGGTGTTCATTGGAAGGACTGATGCTGAAGCTGAAGCTCCAATACTTTGGCCACCTGATGCAAAGAACTGACGCATTGGAAAAGTCCCTGATGCTGGGAAAGATTGAGGGAGGGAGCAGAAGGAGATGACAGAGGATGAGATGGTTGGATGGCAACACCAACTCAATGGACATGAATTTGAGCAAGCTCCAGGAGTTGGTGATGGACAGGGAAGTCTGGCATGCTGCACTCCACTGAGTCGCAAAGAGTTGGACATGACTGAGAAACTGCCTTTGTACTTAAACTGAAACATTGCTCCTCTTGGTCTCAAGCCTACCGTCTTTTGAACTGGAACTTACACCATCAGCTCTCCTGGTTATCAGGCCTTGGGACTTGGACTAAAACTACACATCAGCACTTTTGGGTCTCCAGTTCACCAACTGTTGATTTTGGGACTTCTTATCCTCTATAATCACATGAGCCAATTTCTTATAATAAATTTCTTCACATATATATTTCTTCATATATATATTTGTCATTGGATGCATAGTGTATGTCTGCTCAGTCGTGCCCAACTCTTTGCAACCCCACGGACTGTAGCCCACCAGGCTCCTCTGTCCATAGAACTTTTCAGGCAAGAACACTGGAGTGGGTTGCCATATCCTTCACTAGGGGATCTTTCTGACCCAGGGATCAAACCCACATCTTCTGTAGCTCCTGCTTTGGCATGCAGGTTCTTTACTACTAAGCCACTGGGAAAATCTTTATATATATATATATATATATATATATATATATATATATATCCTGTTAATTCTGTTTCTTTGAAAAACACTAATAAAATAGTCAAAATAAAATAAAGTGCTAAAAATAACCTTTTAGTATAATCAAAGTTTATCAGGGTATTATTTCTTCTGAGGGTGTATTTGTAAATGTCAAACTCTAGGTATTCATGGTTTCAAAAACTTTCTATTTTACTATTATGCAAAAGGTCAGTAAGTAGAGACATTAATGTGCCCAAGTAAACTAGAGTGGATAACAGCTTCTTAGTCCCAGGAATGCTACTAACTGTTTCTTGAAGAGTTGCTGAATTTGAAGTGAAAATTTATTCCAAAATGGTACTATTTTCTACTCTTCATTCCTTGATCCTACACGTCAGCTTATGAAATCTATTTTCAATCAATTAAAAAAGCACACATATGACTGCAAATATCACTAAGTGATTCACCAAATAATTACTTAGTGTTACTAGATAACAAGCACTCTGATAGGGACTAGATATATTTTGGCCAATTATGCATAGTCTTCTATAGAATCTAATGGAAGAAATAGAAAGAAACAAAGATCAACAAAATAAATAAATAAACATGTAATTACAGATTAGGGAAACAAGGCAGATCCACAGATAAAGAATGGATGGAAGACTGATAAAGATACAACCACCAAGATGTCTCTGAAAATATGATACTAAGCCAAAAGCTAAAGATACATTAGAACATTAAAACATCAGAGTAAGTGTAGTTTTAGAGTAAAAAAATAATAATAATAAAAATTTAAATAAATAAAAGACAAAAAAAAAGTAGAAGAAACACCACGTGATGGGTTTTGAAATAAGAAAGAAACTGACTTGCTTGAGAAAATGTCAGGAATTAGTGAATCTAGACTACGGAGGTTGAGGGAATACTATGTAAAATAAGCTTGGGGATCTGAGTAAGAGGTTGACTGGCAAAGAAGCCACATTCATGTGCCTGGACTTAAGACAAGGTGCAAAGAGAGATTTTAAATTGTCAGAGAGTGTCATGCTAGAATTATGTTTCACAAAATACTATTTCTGTGCCTGTGTACAGAATCACTTAGGAATGGGAATGGCTGTGTGTCATGTGTATGGAGGTATTGTAGTAATTGGGTTTAAAATCTTGATAACTTGGACTAGAGTGTGGCAGTGATGATAGAGAGAAGTCGATCACCTTGATATACATTTAGGAGAAACAGATGATTGGACTTAATGATTAGCTAGATGAAGAGGAAGAGAGACAGAGAGGAATTATGAGTATCTTCCAGGTTTCATAAGAAACTGGGTAGATGATGGTACCAAAGGAAAGGAAGTTGGAAGAAGGTTTTTAGAGGAAAATAAAAACTGCCTCTTGGATCTATTTGTGTGAAATGATCCTGAAATATCTATGACAGAGTGGAAAACAAAGGTATATAAGTTAGAAGGCTAGAAGGAAGGTTAGGACTAGAAGTACATGTGTAGGAATTGTTGACCTGAAAATGGTATTTTAAGCCACAATGATGGAGAAGGTCATTTTATGGAAACATGAGACTTGGGGCTTAGATTAGAATATTGAGGAAATTTAATACTTAGAAATATGATATTCAAAGGAGATGCAAAGGAGATTTGGGAGGAACATGTAGAGAAGCAGGGGGAAACTGAGAAAATATGAAACTGTATAATCCAAAAACAGAATTTGGGGAGAAAAATGGTCAATTATTAACTATTCTAATGTTGATTTTGCAATACAGAAGTTGCTAGTGACCAACTAGGTTGTGAGAGTGAATGTCAGTTTCAAGTAGTTTACAAAGTGAACATGAAGTATAAAGATGAGGGTGCTATAATATATACACACATTTATTTTATGGAGTTTCATAGAGAAATAGAAGAATGATATGGTAGCTAGAAGGAGATGTGGATTGATACAGAGCTGTTTAATTTTAGTTTTTAGGATAATAATACTTGATTAGGTGCATATACTGGTGGGAATAATTCAGTAGAGGAATGACAAAAGCATTGAAATTCCTGTGAAGACGAGAAGAAAGTCAGGCCTTTGATTAAAAGGGGACACACTCAATTAAAAGAGGGACAGAGACAATAGGAATCATGGACAGAGGAATTCAGATTTTGTGGTAGAAAGCTCCTATTAATCTCAATAAAATGCTAGAGGAGCAGAAAGAGAGTAGGAGGTAGTACCCTCAAACACTAGATGCTGGTTGAGAAGAGTCTTCAAAGAGATGTAGGTGGGCACACGGGAGGAAAAATGGGTAGAGTGAAGAGGGCAGACAGAAGGGTGTTCCCAACGAAGAACAGTCTGTTGACCAAATGACCAAGTCACAGAACAAGGTAACAGCCTGGTACATTCTATTGAATATATTCAATAGATTAATGTACCTGGAGCAAAGGATGAAAGGGCTAAGATGGAGGGCCTTGGATGAAATGAAATGCTTATGAGTTTGAACAGTGTTCAATAGGTAACATGGAACCACGGAAAGCTATAAACAGTCAAAAGAAGAATGTTACTCAGACCACAATGCCGATAATGCATTTAAGAGATGTGAAACCAATGACAAAGAGATTACTGCAGTGGCCCAGGTAAGGGAGGTTGATATCCTGAGCTAAGGCATTAACAGCAGGAATAGAGGGGAAATCACAGATTAGAAAGATATTAGACAGTTTTATTTGACAGGGCCTCATTATCAAATAGTGATGATTATATAGGGAGATAGTGGGAGGAGGTGAAAATTAAGAGCATAATCCTGGTGAGCAGTTACAGTTAAAGTGCAGTAGAAAAGTAACAGCTAGGGATGTGGGAGAAGACACAGTAGAAATAGAGTTGTCACAGAGTCAAAGTAAGTGAGAATTTTAAGGAAGAATGATTATATCGAAGGCACACACACACACACACACAAACATAGGACCATAGGACATGAAACAGAAAACTATCCATTGGAACCATCACTTGTAAAATGAAAACAAATGAGAAGTTTTTAAATACTGTGCAAAGAGAGAAACTCTGCAGTTGGTAATAAGGAATTCTAAAGAGTAAATAAAAATCAGTTTTAAGGGATTCATCATTACAAATTTATTTATCAAATAAAGTGAATATAAATGGCATCTGTAATAGTTTATGTTAGGAAATAGACAATTATGATAACTTTCTTCAATTCATTCACTAACTTCCCAAACTCTATTTTCTTCTCAAGGTCATAAATTCCTCAAACATAATTTCTCCATACCACAGGGATTTTCAGGACCATAACCTTCAAGATTAAGAGGGAAATACTATATCTGAGAACAGGTTTTGCCATCAGTTAGCCACCAAATTCTCCCTAGGCTTTTGTTTCCTCATCTGTAAAATGAAGTGTTTGTATTCAGTGTCCTACAGGGTCTCTTCTCTGGTGAGATATCTATACATTTGCGAATGTGGCCATTATCTCTGAAATATTCCTCCAACTTGTGATGCTCTCGACAAGAAGACTCAACCTGATAGGTCTGCAAACCACAGCCTGTCTGCCCACTGATTGTTTACTTAAAATAAGTTTCCTCTCCCTTTGTGTCCCAGTTTCCATTTTGTGAAAACAGGCACGTTTGCAGAATCAAAGCCCAGAACTACAGAAACTGAACAGGCAAGGTGCTGTGTAGAAACTTAGCATTCAGTATTTCTTGTATAGATGAATATATAGAGATACATATTCAGAAGTTATTAGCTCTAATATACCAGAGGCTACTAGAATCCCTTTTATAATACCTGTGACCATCTACCTCTTTTTAAAGATCTCCAGACATGAGAAACTCCTGGTCTTGCAGGGTGCCAATGAGTCCTTATGGCTGACGCAGAGTGATGATAGTATTTCTGGCAATGAAAACAAGTTCCATTTAGCCAGGGCAATGCCAGACAGCAGTGTCAAAGGTGCAAACGGCAGGAAGTACCAGCCTATGAAGCTGAAGTTCAGTAGGGCTGAGGTGCTTCGAGGGACACAAACAGAAGGAAGAGTATTCAAACTGATGTTGCCATAATGTAAAGCTTCTATGGGGACTATCTTGGGAATTTTGTAGGAAAAAAAGAAATCTTTCTTCTTAATACAACATTAACTCTGCTTCCATTATGGTTTGCTATTCCTGAAGACCTTAGCTCCTTAGCCATATAGGAGAAACTGTTCATTTATTTATACAACTCTTTAGGGTTTTCCAAAGAATGACCTAAAAATCACCTTTATAATAATAGCTTTGGGCATAGGTTGTGGGATACTGCCCACCATTAACATGCCAGACCTTTAATAATCTGAAGATATCAGTTACATAATATTTCAGGCACCAAAATATGCTTTTGAGTTATATAAACCCTTACATACTCTCTATTCAGCTTAAGAAACAAACATTACAGATTAAAATAACAAATTTTGTACCCCTGTGCTGTCATTTTTTTCTCCCCAATATAATGAATGGGCTTCCCTAGTGACTCAGTGGTAAAGAAGCTGCATGCCCATGGGTTAGATCCCTGAATCAGGAGGATCCCCTGGAGAAGGAAATGGCAGCCCACTCTAGTATTTCTTGCCTGGAGAATCCTATGAACAGAGGAAGCTGGCGGGCTACAATCCATGGGGTCGCAAGAGTCAAACATGACTTACTGACCAAACAACAACAACAATGACATAATAAATCTGAAACTTGCCTGTATTATTCTCAAGTATATTTTATAATTTTACTACACACAGATGATTCCATAAAAGGTATGTTTCACATTTTTAGGAGTTGGGATTAAAATGCACACACTATTAAATGTAAAATAGGTAACCAACAAAGTGTATAGAGAAGAATTATACTCAATATCTCATAATAACCTATAATAGAGAGTATAAAATCAGAATATATTTATATATAAGTATATATATGTATAACATAATCGCTTTGTTGTACACTTGAAACTAAAACATTGTAAATCAATTATATTTCAATAAAAGTTTTAAAAAATTAAAATAAAAATTCTGATACTTCAGAAAAACATTTTTGTTTTAAATTTTATATACATCATATTATACCATACCTCTAATTCTGCAACTTTACTTTTAACACTTTTCTTTTGACACTCATCCATGTAACTCAAGTGTTTTCTTTGTGTAACTGGGGTAGCCCAATGTATAAATGTACGACAATGTATTCATTATTTCCCTAGATACTTCGATTGATGAACTGCTGTCCTTGAAAGTGGAAACCTCCAATTGCCTGAATATTCCTGAACCCCAGTGGAGGTTTTTGCCATTAGTAATAGATCTCATCTGCTGCCTCTAAGAAATGCAAAGATTGTTTAGTGAACAGCCTAGTAAGAGGAAGAGGCATTTTGATTTTTCCTTACTTTCCCAGGTGGAAGAATTCAGGGGACGTGGTGAAATGTAATTACAACTCCCTTTAATCTTATTTAAGGGAGCAATGTTTCTCTCTAATTTACACACATAAATTAGAGCAAAGAAGCAAGTACTTCAAAGAAGGAGGGGAAATTTAACTAAGCATTTGGCAGAAATTGTTCTACCTCAGGGCTGCTGTGGAAAGGTCAGCTATTGGGACCATTAAGAGCAATAGGGCCAATGTGCCATTGTCACATGGCATTTCTCATAGATGCCCTATAACAGCCACCCAACTTTGTGCTTTGTAAAACTAACTGTGTAAACATAGTTTTATACATGTATACACTTGTTTATGTATGCTTGCACATATGTGATTGGAAAAATAGGTATCAAAAAGTAGACAGAAAAAACTCTAAATGCTGGGAAAGATTGAGGGCAGGAGGAGAAGGGATAAGATGGTTGGATGGCATTATTGGCACAATGGGCATGAGTCTGGGCAAACTCCAGGAGATAGTGAAGGACAGGGAAAGCTGGTGTGCTGCAGTCCATGGGGTCTCAAAGTGTGGGATACAACTTAGCAACTGAGCAACAATTAGCTCTTGGTATTGAAATTATGGGTGGTCTCCTGAGTGGGATAGTTCACTGCATTCAACATCCTCTCTGCTAGCATTAAACTGGACTCTGGAGACACCCTGGCAGCTAAACACTCATGGACTTGCCCTACACCAGAACTTTCTAAATGCTGTACTCTAACTTGAATTAATTTTGAAATAAGGCAAGTTAACATTTTTTAAGAATCTATCAGATGTGCTATTGGAATTAAGCTATGAATGGAAAGAGATAATTTGTTTTAATTATAGCTATTTCACTGACAAGATAAAATTGCATTATTTAAGATGCTACTAATATGGTTAAGTAAATTCTTTTCCTGAGATCATGGTAGCCATTTAAAAAGAGAAAATGGAGTTTAGGAAGTGCCAAATAGATTTATGTCTGCATCTTCTATTTGGGAATGGGAGTAGGTTGGAGATGGAGGTAAACTGAGCAGAGCTCATGAAATCAGCCAGTCGGACCCAGGTCACCATAGCCTATCCTGCTTGTACTCTCCATATAGGTGGTCACACTATCCAAACTCATATCTGTCAGGTCTTTTTCACTCTTACCATCATTCTCCTTGCTCTGTTTCCTCTGCCCTCCAAGTTCCATTACAACCACCTTGAACACTGAAACAGGCATAATTAAAATATTATCTGTTGTTTTTACTAAAACTCATTTACATGGAAGTTTCAGTCCCTTGCCTTACAGATGTATATTTTCGAGGTTTATTAATTTCCATGATCAGGACTTCTTGAATCCTGAAACCATCTATGGAAATGTCATAGGTACCCAGCCAGCTGAGTCCCCCAGCAGGCAGGCCTGGAGTAACCTGTGACTATGCCCATCAGCCACCCATTTCTTCAGGTGGACAGCCTCCTTCTCATGCTTGCCTTCTCTTTGTTGCCCACTTCCAACTAAAAAGTAAGCTGTTGGAAAACAGGCCCAGGTTTAGATTTATCCTCCATTTATCTGCAGTGGAGGGCAGAGTTCTGACACAGTTCAGTTTAGTTCAGTCGCTAAGTCATGTCTGACTCTTTGTGACCCCATGGACTGCAGCATGCCAGGCCTCCTTGTCCATCACCAACTCCTGGAGTTTACTCAAACTCATGTCCATTGAGTCAGTGATGCCATCCAACCATTTCATCATCTGTCATCCCCTTCTCCTCCTGCCTTCAATCTTTCCCAGCATCAGGGTCTTTTCCAATGAGTCAGTTCTTGGCATCAGATGGCCAAGTATTGGAGTTTCAGCTTTAGCATCAGTCCTTCCAGTGAATATTCAGGACTGATTTCTTTTAGGATGGACTGGTTGGATCACCTTGCTGTCCAAGGGAATTTTATCCAACACCACAGTTCAAAAGCATCAATTCTTCAGTGCTCAGCTTTCTTTATAGTCCAACTCTCACATCCATACATGACCACTGGAAAAACCGTAGCTTTGACTAGACAGACCTTTGTTGGCAAAGTAATGTCTCTGCTTTTTAATATGCTGTCTATGTTGGTCATAACTTCTCTCCCAAGGAACAAGCGTCTTTTAATTTTGTGGCTGTAGTTACTACCTGCAGTGATTATAGCCGCTTAATGTTACATAGTAAGTCATGGTCTACACAGACATTTGAGTAGAAATTCAAGAAATGCTAAAAAGGAAATTTAAACACCATATTAAGATAGAATTCAATATGTTTGGTTCATTTGTCTCCAGGTTAGAAAGTGCATGTATTCTTGACTGGTCACTGAAATTAAGCCATGGGCTCAGTGCTGGACTAAAATCTCATCTCCAGCCAAGTGGTGTCACCACTCTAGTGAATGGCATGGCCTTGTGTTACTATGGAGGTTCCTTCAGCTGCCGAAAGAAGCATGTCACCCTTCAGCAGGGACTTGGACTGGAAAACTCCATGCATAAACGCACCTTTGTCATTTTAAAGCTCGCAAAGCAGGCAGTTCAGAACTGGTTCAAATAGAGTAAACATTGATATCCAAAAGTGTCTTTTCTCTCTCTTCCTCGAGCTTAAGTCTCTTGCAGGACTCAGAAAGAAGCTAAGGCTTTAAAGATTTCTATTATGCTCTCCTGCAGAAATCTCAAACTTAAAATATTAAAAATTGAATTTATAATCTTGCCCTCCCCCTCCAGTGGAGATTCCTCCCAACCTTATTTACATCTTCCTGTGAGATCATCTTGAATTTTTCCTGATTCTTCACTCCCTGTATTAGTTCACCAGGGCTACCATAACAAAATCACACAGACTGGGTGGCTTCAACTAGAAATTTATTGTCTCACATTTCTGGAGGCTAGAAGTCACAGATTCAGGTGTTTGCAAAACTGGCTTCTTTTGAAGCCTCTCTCTCCTTGGTTTGTTGATGGTCATCTTCTCCCCCTGTCTTCATACCATCTTCCCTCTGCATGGATCTGAATCCAAATTTCCTATTCTTATAAGGATACCATCATATTGGGGTAGGGCTCCTCCTCCCATAACCTCATTTTAATTTAATGATCACTTCAAAGACATATCTCTAAATATAGTCACATTCAGAGGTCCTGGGGGTTAGAACTTCAACTTCAGTGTGACCTAGTGAGGACTGGCATCTAGCTCTACTATTTGTATTATGTGTGATCAGAAAGCTGTTATTACTTAAGATTCTGTCAGTTGGGTTTTTTATTGTTGAGCAACAAAAATTAACGCTAGCTAATTCAATCAAAAAACAAATTTATTAAAGCTATCAGTGTCTAACAGAAACTCCAAGAAGGCCAAAGAACCAGCTTGGAGATGACCAGATATACCCTATATTACAAATCAAGACACAGCACTGAACATTCACAGCTCTCTTTCCTGTTACCAGTGCTCTGGTTGCTTTACACACATCCCTAACCTCACAGTCACTGAGATCCCGGCATGTCTACAGGAACCACCATGATTCCTGCCTCTGGAAACTGGGCAGCATTCTGCCGCTGTTCCCATCAGGATGGCATCTCACACAAATCCTCTTAGTGGATTTAGAGTCTGGGTCAGAATCTGACACAGGCACCTCTATGGGTGGAGAGCCTTCTGACATCAATGTTACAGCTCTCAGGGAAAATGGGGAAAATGAGTATTTTGTATTTTCAACTTCTATATTGAAGTTGGTGTCTTCCTCCCAGCAAAACACTCATGAGGCTGGGCATTCCATAAATACAGAAAAATGCTTTAGATGCCAGCCAGCTAAAAAATATGGGAATATACAATATGCCCTCTAATTCTAAGTCACTATATATATATATATAAACAAACATATTTATTATATGTTGTTGTTCAGACACCAGGTTGTGTCCAACTCTTTGTGACCTCTTGGACTGCAGCACGCCAGGTCTCTCTGTCCCTTATCATCTCCTGAAGTTTGCCTGAGTTTATGTCTGTAGTATCGGTGATGCCACCTAGCCATCTCATCCTCTGACACCCTCTTCTCCTTCTGCCCTCAATCTTTCCCAGTATCAGGGACTTTTCCAATGAGAAGGAAGGGATGGCAAACCACCCTAGTATACTTGCCATGAGAACCTCATGAACTGTAGAAAAGGACAAAAATTATTATATATAATCAATAATATTTCATGTTATAATTTATTATGTATATTACATATAATATGTATGTTAAATAAAATAATTATAATACTAGTACCTACTTCTATGGTTACTGTTAACATGACATGTGACTGTATTTGTGGAATCAGTGCATTGAATATGGTAGGGCACAAACGTGAAATGCTTTTGTCTCCAACTGTTTATTGTGCTGGATTTGTCAAGTCTTGACATATTGGGTGGATCCCCTAGCTTTCTAGTCATATTCTGTTATTACAAACAAAAATCTCAGTGAAGTTCAATTCCTTACAGTATCAGTTCAGTTGAATTCAGTCATTCAGTCATGTCCGACTCTTTGTGACCCCATGGACTGCAGTACACCAGGCCTCCCTGTCCATCACCAACTCCTGGAGTTTACTCAGACTCATGTGACATCATCCAACCATCTCACCCTCTGTCGTCCCCTTCTCCTCCTGCCCTTAATCTTTTCCAGCATCAGGGTCTTTTCAAATAAGTCAGCTCTTCACATCAGGTGGCCACATATTGGAGTTTCAGCTTCAGCATCAGTCCTTCCAGTGAATATTCAGGACTGATTTCTTTTAGGATGGACTGGTTGGATCTCATCCTCTCTCGTCATGCCTTCAATCTTTCCCAACATCAGGGTATTTTCAAATGAGTTAGTTTTTCGCATCAGGTGGCCAAAGTATAACATAGCCCAATTTAAAACTTGGATCTCATGCTTATTTTAGTATGGTTTGGAATGACAGAGTGTCACTTGGTTCATGTATAAACTCAGAGACAAAAGTTTTAGCAGATGCATGGGTCCCCATTTTTTTCAGCATCTTGTTGGGGAAAAAAAGCATGTTTAATGCAGAGCATTGCTAGATTTACCTGAGGATCTTCTCCGAAAAGAGAGGGATCCTCTGTGAAAGGATAGTTGTACAAGGAGCTTTGGAGGCATACATAAACATTTGGGGCTCAGGCACCAAGTATTCTTAGCTTTGGTGCCAGGTATTTAGGGAAGTGCTGGAAAATGTCAACTGCCCTGTACCTGGAGACCTCAGGAGCCCTGGGCTCAAGAGAAGCTGAGCTGGAGGGCAATTTTTCCTTGGGAGGTGGTGAGGGGAAATTTGATACCTGTTGGCTGTTTATCAGGTGACTCTCAGACTATTTTCAGGATGATTTAAGTGACTGGGCACCCCTGCATATCTTCCCAAATGCTCTTGTCCTCCGGTTCTGGATCTGATTCTTGGCTCAAGGGTCTGCAATGGGGAGAAACTGCACAGGCTATTCTTATGCACCTGCTGATTTTTGATTCTTTTGACCTGATATCTTTAGGTGAGAGGAAGCTTAGGTTGGGAAAGAGAATTGGGTTTAAGAGCTTTTTCTTAACTGATGCTGCTCTAAGGCCTCCATGGGCTGATGACACCTGGTACACGGCAAGCATTTAACACTGGCTTCTTGTTGAGGCATAAGATGTTCTCCAAGGTGACCGCTTTTCAACACCCTTTTTAGTTCCTGACACTCCACGCACCCACCTCAGCCTCTGCCCCAACGGTAGCCTTCTGGGGCATGGTACCAGCAAAATAATGCCAGCTTTGCCATTAGTCCTCAGGAAATTCATTCAGTCTCATTATGTCAAACACAGAGAAGTTGCACGTAATCTTCTCTTGCTAGTGGTCTGTTCTTTCCAACTCCCTTCCCTTTGCTCAAATAGACATAGAAGGGCAATGAGAAAATCCATTCCATAGGCAGATACTCAGCTGGGAGCGGATTTCACTCTGTCTTCAGGCTGCTTGCTGTAGTGCAGTCCCTGGGACTGTGTCTCTTGGAAGCCATCTCTTCTCCTGGAGTAAGGGATTCTCCTCCACCTCTTCCTGCCCAGAGATGGGAAGAGAAAGGCCACAGCCTTTTCACTCACCTGCTTTCTCTATCTTGTTTTAGCTAGGAGCTCAAATTTCACTTGAGGCTGTTTTTATTGGCCTCTTAACTGGGCAGTCTGCAATCTGCTCTGCGCTTGCAGGGCCCAGGGTTCAGTCAGTGAGTTTGGAGGGTTTGTACAGAGAATCAGAACCTGCCCTACTCCAGAGGTCTCCTTGGAAGAATTCACCCTCAACTGCAAGCAGCTGAAGTTCTGTACTTTTCTGGTCAGAAAGCTGAGCAGCCTCTATTGGAACTGCAGCTTCACCACCCATACCAGCTCAAGACTATGGACTACACTCTGGGGGAAATTGCAGAAGTGAGGAATGCATCCTTGTGATTTCTTTTTTAGGTTTTGCTCCCTCTCCCAAATTTGCCACTTTTGTTCACATTCTAGAACCTTCATGAAGTTGCTTTTTGTAATTTTTATCCACAGAGTATAGTTGTTATCTATGATAGACTGATCATCTGGGAGCTGATTTTACCTCACCAAAACAGAACTGCCCTTATGTGTCTTATACCCCTTGAACCATGACCACGATGCTTTGCGCAAACTAGGGACTCAGTTAGATGGAAGAAGGGATTAACAATTAGCAATTAGCATTTCTTTTCTTCCCTCCATTTTACATCATTTTTATTACACCTTTTTTTCCTCCAGATATATAATCCACCAATTATAGCTCAGAATTTCTATTAACTGAAACTCTTCAATAGCAGCCAGAAGAGATTGAGAAAGATAAAGATTCTTCTGCCTTTTAGGAGCTTGATCTAGGGAGGACTTTTGTAGATCCAGAAGAAGAGCTAAGGAAACAGGGAGCCAGAGCCCAGCCCTGGTGGTGGAGACAGAGGGAAGGAGGGGTCAGAGCCTGGGGAGTCGACAGTTTTGTGTTTTAGACAGTGTGTTAGTGTTACACATGATGAGGGAGCATACGAGGAAAGCTTGGAAGACTGAGGTGGGCCAAGTCTATCTCTGGTCATATTTATACCCCTCTAACTTCTCTCCCTTTCACATTTCCACTGTCCTATGTTTTCCTGCTCCGTATTCAATTACACGGGCTTCGCAGGTGGCACCAGTGGTAAAGAGCCTGCCTGCCAGTTCAGGAGATGTAAGAGACATGACACAGATTCGACCCCTGGATCAGCAAGATCCTCTGGAGAAGGGAATAGCAATCCACTCCAGTATTCCTGCCTGAAGAATCCCATGGACAGAGGAGCATGGCTGGCTATAGTCTACAGGGTCGCAAAGAGACAGATATGACTGAAGCGACTTAGCATGCGTTTAATTTCATACCCCAAAGCTCCCACCAAATTCTGAGTGGCACTTTCTCCAATAACATTCCTTTGAAAATCCTGATCTCCTCAGAACTCTTTTTGTTTTGTGGAGTTTTCATTTGTTCCTCTCTGAGCCACAGAAGAAAAATGTTTTATTGCTGTTGTTATCATATGTGTGTTTCCTGTTCCAGATAATAATAGTAATTTACACCTTTTAAAAGAAAATATGAAAATATTGTCACATGCAAGGGAAAGAATAAAAAATGATCCATACCTTAGAACTCAGCCAATCACCACTATCATTTTAATGTCTAGCTTCAGTCCTTTTTCCATTAAAATAATTTTTACAATATTACATTTTTCACTTGATATTTTACATTTAATTCCACACTGTGGACATGTTTTAGAGCTTTGTATGGTCTTCAAAAGCAAGATTTATAAATCAGCTTAGTCTTCTATCTTATTCTTATACTAGAAGGAATGCAAATATACATTAGATATCTTCCCTGAATTACCTTTTTGATTGGATCATTGTGAAATGAAAAAAAGACATTCATGATTTCGGTCTGTTTAAGCTGAACTTGGGTTTAGGAAAATTTCTAACTTATTCCTGAATTGGGTAATTATATATTGAAAAAAACACATAACTATTATGTATAATAATTATTTAGGGATAGTATTTACTGAACATTATCAAGACTTTAACACCAAAACAAGCTACATTGTTTTAACCACAGAGTACAAGGTCAGAGATAGAGATTTCAAATACCTAAGCCAGGCTTCAGCAATATGTGAACCGTGAACTTCCTGATGTTCAAGATGGTTTTAGAAAAGGCAGAGGAACCAGAGATCAAATTGCCAACATCCGCTGGATCATGGAAAAAGCAAGAGAGTTCCAGAAAGACATCTATTTCTGCTTTATTGACTATGCCAAAGCCTTTGACTGTGTGGATCACAATCAACTGTGGAAAATTCTGAAAGAGGTGGGAATACCAGACACCTGACCTTCCTCTTGAGAAATCTGTATGCAGGACAGGAAGCAACAGTTAGAACTGGACATGGAACAACAGACTGGTTCCAAATAGGAAAAGGAGTTCATCAAGGCTGTATATTGTCACCCTGTTTATTTAACTTCTATGCAGAGTACATCATGAGAAACGCTGGACTGGAAGAAACACAAGCTAGAATCAAGATTGCCGGGAGAAATATCAATAACCTCAGATATGCAGATGACATCACTCTTATGGCAGAAAGTGAAGAGGAACTGAAAAGCCTCTTGATGAAAGTGAAAGTGGAGAGTGAAAAAGTTGGCTTAAAGCTCAACATTCAGAAAATGAAGATCATGGCATCCGGTCCCATCACTTCATGGAAAATAGATGGGGAAACAGTGGAAACAGTGTCAGACTTTATTTTTCTGGGCTCCAAAATCACTACAGATGGTGAGTGCAGCCATGAAATTAAAAGACGCTTACTCCTTGGAAGAAAAGTTATGACCAACCTAGATAGCATATTCAAAAGCAGAGACATTCCTTTGCCAACAAAGGTCCGTCTCGTCAAGGCTATGGTTTTTCCAGTGGTCATGTATGGATGTGAGAGTTGGACTGTGAAGAAGGCTGAGCGCCAAAGAATTGATGCTTTTGAACTGTGGTATTGGAGAAGACTCTTGAGAATCCCTTGGACTGCACGGAGATCCAACCAGTCCATTCTGAAGGAGATCAGCCCTGGGATTTCTTTGGAAGGAATGATTCTAAAACTGAAACTCCAGTACTTTGGCCACCTCATGCGAAGAGTTGACTCATTGGAAAAGACTCTGGTGTTGGGATGGATTGGGGGCAAGAGGAGAAGGGGATGACAGAGGATGAGATGGCTGGATGGCATCACTGACTCGATGGACGTGAGTCTGAGTGAACTCTGGGAGTTGGTGATGGACAGGGAGGCCTGGCGTGCTGTGATTCATGGGGTCGCAAAGAGTTGGACACAACCAAGCGACTGATCTGATCTGATCTAAATTTGGGAGAATTTAGTCCTGCTGAGGTAGCACAGAGGTAAAGAATCCTCCTGCCAATGCAGGAGACACAAAAAACATGTGTTTGATCCCTGAGTCGGGAACATCCCCTGAAGTAGGAAATGGCAACCTGCTCCAGTGTTCTTGTCTGGAAAATTCCATGGATAGAGGAGCCTGGTGAGCTATGTCCATGGAGTTTCAAAGAGTCAGTCATGACTGAACAACTAAATACACATACACACACACACACACACACACACAGTCCCACTGAAATTAGTAAACTTGACTAAGGAATACAGGCCTACAGAAGATTCATATTTAAGGTAATTAGTTTTGAAAAGAAAGATTTCCATTATTAGTAAAAAGATATTCTGAATTCATGTCTAAGCCTCAGGTGTCTCATCAGGGGTAATGATTAATATTTAATAAACAGATCTGTAATAGTACATGCAGCTACTGTATTCCAGAAAGCATAGAGGAATACATCCCAAGGTAAAAGCAATACTGCCCCATAAATAACTTCATCACTCACATTCACACTTTGGATATCACCGCAGGTGATGACAATGATAAGGATAATTTGCCACTCATTCAGTAAGTCATATCCAACTCTTTGTGACCCCATGAAATACAGCATGCTAGGCTTCCCTGTTCACCATCTCCTGAAGTTTGCTCAAACCCATGTCCATTGAGTTGGTGATGCCATCCAACCATCTCATCCTCTGTCATCCTCTTCTCCTCTTGTCCTCAATCTTTCCCAGCATCAAAGTCTTTTCCAGTGAGTTGTCTCTTTGTATCAGGTAGCCAAAATATTGGAGCTTCATCTTCAACTTCAGTCCTTCCAATGAATATTCAGGATTGGTTTCCTTTAGGATTGACTGGTTTGATCTCCTTGTTGTCCAAGGGACTCTCAAGAGTCTTCTCCAGCACCACAGTTCAAAAGCATCAATTCTTTGGCCCTCAGCCTTCTTATGGTCCGACTCTCATATCTGTACATGACTCCTGGAAAAACCATAGCTTTGACTATCCAGACATTTGTTGGCAAAGTGATATCTCTGCTTTTTAATAACTGTCTAGGTTTGTCATAGCTTTTCTTCCAAGGAGCAAGAGAATAGCTAACTTTTAATGAATATTTGGGCTTCTCTAATGACTCAGACTGTAAAGAATCTGCCTGTAATGCTGGAGACCTGGATTCAATCCCTAGGTTGGGAAGATTCCTTGGAGAAGGGAATGGCAACCCACTCCAGTATTCTTGCCTGGAGAATCCCATGAACAGAGAAGCCTGGAAGGCTATGGTCCATGGGGTGGCAAAGAGTCAGACATGACTGAACAAATAACACTATCACTTTTTCAATGAACACTTATTCTATGCCATAAAATATCCTAAGTCCTCAAGATACATTAACTATTAAGTCCTCTGCACTGTCTCTGAGACAGACACTTTAATTAACATCACTTTACAGCCAGAAGACTGACACCAGGGAGGTTAAGAAAATTGCCCAATGTTAGCAGCTGAAGTAGAGGAGCCAGAATTTGACCCAGGGAGTCTGGCTCCAGAGGCAATGCTCTTAACCTAAATTATGATTATACTATCCTTAGCATAGTAACCAGTATTGTGATTATCCTAAATTTGAGGAATGCCCTGTTTTTTCTCAAATAAACATCTACAGTGCCTGTTACTTATAAGACAGTGTATAGCATTTAAAATACTTTGCACACATTTCTTCATTCAATGTGCACCAATACTTCTTCCATTTAACAGAAGAGGAATATGGACTTAAGGTGAGTCAAGAACCTGGTCATTTATTCTTCTAATCAAAAAGACAGACTCAAGAAAAAAAGCAAGTGACTATCGAGAGGACTTCTAACTTGGACTTCACTGCCCTGGTCAAACAGAGAGGCATGTAATGGTCATCACGCTAATGACTCAAATAGGAGCTCAAAGACAGATTTTTTTGGCATTGAAATCTCATTACAAACCTAGGAAGCATTCAGTGCAACCAACATCAATAAAAATTATGACATGTTTGGAAATCTGTGCTGCAGGTGAAACTTAGTTCTCTCTGCTGCTTTTACTGCCTTAGAAAACAATGGTGCATATCTTCTTGATGTAAAGAATGTGCATGCTTAGTCCCTCAGTTGTGTCTGATCTTTGGGACCCCATGGGCTATATAGCCTGCCAGGCTCCTCTGTCCATGGGATTTTCCAGGCAACAATGCTGGAGTGGGTTTCCATTTCCTACTCCAGGGGATCCTCCTGACCCAGGGATTGAACCCACGTCTCCTGTGTCTCTTGCATTGCAGGCACATTCTTTACCCACTAAGCCATCAGGGAAGTCTGAGATAGGATCAATCCTAATCTGAGAGGTCAGATAAGCCAGAGTGGGTTGTTTCTCCCCATGTTCACTTCCTAGATCATTTTGGTGACAAATTTTGGAAGTTGCCAGAGGTGAGCACGGACCATGAAACTCTCATTATGAAGGCATTCACTATGGATGGGCAGCCACTACTCTGAAGAAGGGATAACTTTCTTAAAAGGGAACATAGATCCGTTTACATACTACCCTTGGGTAAGCTAAAAGCTTCTGGCTAGCCTCTTTCTTGGTAGAACTCAGAAATTTCAGATAATAAAGGAAAAAAAATATTCTTGTGCAGCATGGTAGTTCAATTCTATAGATAACATTTCATGATATCCAGTTATGACAGACAAGAAGAAAGACCACACTCTATAGGAAGTGAAAACATCTCCACATGCATACTCTTAAGACTGCTGTTGTTTAGTCATTAAGTTGTGTCTGACTCTTTTGCAACTGCATGCACTATAGCCCTGCCAGGCTCCTCTACCCATGGGATTTTCCAGGCAAGAATACGGTAATGGATTGTCATTTCCTTCTCTTGAGGATCTTTCCGACCCATGGATCAAACCAGCGTTTCCTGCCTTGGCAGGCGGGTTCTTTACCACTGAGCCACTAGGGAAGCCCATCATTGAGACTGTTTTACAACAAATGTTGTTATAAATGTCACAAATGGCATCCATGGGCTTACAGGCTGATTTACACAGCTGAATGAAAGTTCCAACAAAATCATCTATTTTTGCCTAAGTACCTTCGTGGTACCCTTTGGGGTTTTGTTATTACTGAATCCAAAAGGAGAATAGCACATGTGCTGATGAGTCATTTTACATAAATATGTCTCCAAGCTTATTGACAGAAGAGGATGAGGCTTGACATAGAGAATCTGACATCCTTGGGAGAGAGTTTCCTGATTTTTTGTTATTGGTATTGATAATCAGTTGTGCCTCATTGGCTGCCTCCAGAGGTGACTCACAATTCAAAGGAAATAAGCCAAATGCCAAGAACTGAGAAACAGGGATAGAAACTCCTTTACTCGAATCTTGAGGGGCAGCTTTTGCAATTGAGTCTCCTACAGCAGCCATACGTAGTATGATGGTTTCCACCAAGCACTACTTTTTCCTCGTGCTTGGAGCATGAGGTGGGCAGGATTCTTTATTTCACACATCATGTTTGGCTGCCTCTGTGATTCTGCAAAGACAGATGTCTTTGGAAAGTTAATGAATGAGGAATGTGCTGGTGGGCTGTTTCCTGTAGGGGAAGGTGGTGGAGTTATTGAAAGTTCGACTCCTGTGTCTGAGGCTGGTTACACTGAGAGGCTTCACACATGGTTCCCGCCACTGGTTTCCTTTTCATTGTGTGGTACTGACAGGTTATGATAGCAGAGCCATTTATCTTAAGTTAATAAATCAGAAGGAGCTTTTTTTTTTTTTTTTCCCCTTAAAGGCTGTCTGTGATGCCTCATGTAGCAGTTTTGGGAAGCTCAAATCAAATCCTGATTTGAGCTTATGAGGAAAATTATTTATTCAAGTTGCTAATTAAGAAAGAAAAGGAATACCCTTAGTTTGACTGTTCTGTTGCAACCAGGGACATCTCCTAATAACAAGCTACCTGGGCTGTTCCATCTGCGGCAATTCAGCCTACAAGCCCAGCACTGTCTAACACTTTTCACCTTTGCTTGTAAATTCCACTACAGCAATATCTCATCTGAACAGGAAGTGCTTTGTGCTAATTGTCTGCCACTCAGGTTGGTCAGAAAACCGACAAATATAGCCAAAGAAAGAGATAAAGCCAGGGCTTTCTTTCATTCTTTAAAAAATATATCCTTCTTATTCTCGCTACTCTTAGTTTTGAAAGATTACTACAATTTCTAGTTTAGTGAACTGGTATGAAGAGAAATGGACTTCCCAGGTGGTGCTAGTGGTAGAGAATCTGCCTGCCAATGCTTAGGAACCGTGGGTTCGATCCCTGGGTCAGGAAGATCCCCTGGAGGATAGTATGGCAACCCACTCCAGTATTGTTGCCTGGAGAATCCCGTGGACAGAGGATCCTGGCAGGCCATGGTCCATAGGGTCACAAAGAGGCAGACACAACTGAAACTACTTACCACGCACACGTGCATGAAGAGAAACACTTGACAGAAGGAGTGCACTCTTCCTCCACAAGTTCTGATGCTTCTAAGAGGAATTTCTGTGCATGCAGATCACACCTTTCACTTTCGTTACTTGAAGCTCATTCCACAATTATTTTTAACTAAGCACAATGCTGAGATTGTGCACACTTCCAGGAAAGAGGGGCTGCAGAAATCACTGCCATGATAAAAATGAAAGTACTGTAGCAAGTTCCCACAGTGAGGCTGCTATCCTGTGATGCAAATGTCTCTGGCAGAGCTTGGGAAAGACTAAGGACTGGATTGGAGGCAAGAAGTGAAAGAAAATGCTTTAGCCATTGAGAGATATTCCTAAAACTGGCTTCCTTTAGCAAGAGAGCAGATCACAGCTGGGCTGTCTACCACTTCTATTTCAGCAACTAACTTCATTGTAATGAGAATAATAGTCTAATTAAAGGGACACAGAGAGTTAGGCCCTTTTCATGGTCCCAGAGGCCTGTGAGACACTGTTTCAGGGTGTCAGAAAATAGGGCAGGGCAGTTGTACTAAAGGTTATATGTTTTGCAGCTTCTTTCAGTCTAGATTGTCTTTTCCTTTCAGTGAAACTTCGTATTTATAAAGAACTCTGGGCTTGCTTCTGGCAGACACTTGCTGTCAGAGTTTTCCAAAGTAGGTGAGAAGTGATCAAAATGGAAGAGGATCTATTTTGACTGCGGTCCATGTAGACTTCCAAGAGCCCCCAAAACTGGTAATTAAGATAATTACAATGTGATGAAATGTCAGGAAAACTTATTACCTAAGCAAAAGTTGGACAAGATTTGTTGTCTCTTGCTCTTCCTTATCCTTTGCCTCCTCCTCTCCCTCCCCCTTTTTTGAATGGTTTTTAATATTAAATTCAAATGACTTTGATTAAGATACTACAAGAAAGGTCTTTATGAATCCTATTTTCAAGTAATTATTACCAAGAAAAGATAAATGATTGTATTGATAATCTTCATAGCTCTTTTGCATTTTAAAGACTTCTGCTTTTTCGAGCTTTCAACAGAAAAGAATAAAGGCAATGATGAAGGGCCTCCACTAGGTGCTAGTTGCTTTCACAGGTGGTCCTCATGGAACTCATGAGGCGGGTGTTATTATGTTTGATTTTATTAAAAGAGAAAGATGCTCTGGAGACTAGTTATCTAGCTCAAATTCAAAGACATAGAGCCATAATTTGAACCCAGATCTAAATCCTGAATTCCCACTCCTTCTAAAACATGTCTTACTCCATAAGTGTGTGTAAATACTTTTTTCACTAATATTTAAGAAATTACAGTGATGTGAGTAAAAGGTTATGAAGCCCTTTTTACTGGTTGGGGACCACAGCACAGAGACTCAAACTAAAACAGGTTAGGGCAGGCCTCTGAAGGCAGAGGAGCTTGAGGGACTCCTGGGCCTCCCTCACTGCAGTCAGTTCCTATGTCAGTAATTACCTTCCCTCCCTCATGCCAGATCTACAAAAACATGTCCTTCAAGAGCCAAGTGGCTGCTCTTCTCGGAAAAAAGTGTTGACCTTTATAAGGTAGAATCTGATGCCCCTCATCTAGACTCTTGAGACTTTGCATGGGGCTTCCAGGTGGCACTAATGATGAGCCCATCTGCCAATGTAGGAGGCATAAGAGACATGGGTTAGATCCCTGGGTTGGGACAATCATGGGAGAGGTCATGGCAACCCACTCCAGTACTCTTGCCTGGGAAATCCATGGACAGAGGAGCCTGGCAGGCTACAATCCGTAGGGTCACAAAGAGTTGGACATGACTAAAGTGGGACATAACTGAAGTAGGACGTGACTGAAGTGACTTAGTACACACACAGGGCACTATTACCCACGTGTAATTATTAGTTTTCTTATTTGAACTCTCTGTGAGTTTGCCCTATGAGGACAGTCATTTGCCATGTCTTGTTTCTTTTGTTTCAAGTCATAGGATTCACACATTGGAAGTCTCTCTCAGATGTGTAATGACAGTCGACATTTACTGATCTCTTACCATGTTCCAGACAATATTTTTGTACTTTGGATGATCCAACTTTTTAAACCTCATGTTAATGAGCAGAGCTTCTATTAAGCCCAGTTTTTAGGTCAGGGTTTGGGCTTCCCTGGTGGCTCAGATGGTAAAAAATCTGTCTGCAATATAGGAGACCAGGGTTCCATCCTTGGATTGGGATGGAGGAGGGCATGGCAACCCATTCCATGGAGAATCCCTATGAACAGAGGGGCCTAGCAGGCTCCAGTGCATGGAATTGCAAAGAGTTGTACATGACTGAGTGACTAAGCACAGCACTGAAGTATCATAAGTATATTGATTGCTGAAGTTCACATACTGAGAAGAGTGGAGGTTTAAACCCATGCATTCTGACACCAGAGCACATGATCTTAACCACTGATCTAGATTAGGATGTTTTTCACAGCGGTTCAAGGAAGTTTGCAAAATGAATAAGAGAAAGGAAACTTAGAATAAACCTTTCAAAAAATTTAGGCCCTAACAAAGTCAAATGAGAACACTGAGGATAAGATATATAAGAACCTTCACTTCATGAGCCTAAATAATATCAAATAAACTCTCACAGCTAATAAGTGTCCCAGTGCAGACCAGAAGCCTCGCCTGCCCACGCCCTCACAGCAAATTATGAAGAACACATCAAAGGGGGCTTACATTGTACATAACTCTTCATTATCTTTTCCTGATTATAGTAAGCCTTCAGTTTTATGCTTCTAACTGGCTATAGATATTTTTGAAAGACAGATCTGGGAGCTTTCATTGGACATTTCCCTGATCCCAGAAGAGGCTCACTTATTATTCATTCAGTGACTCAGACTTCACTGATTCCTTTTCTGTCTGGGGATGCTGAAGTTTCATTATTGTCTGTGCTCTCCCAGATGTCAGAACCCAGTTCTTCATAGGCCCAGATGTCTTTGCTGCATGATTCATTCTGCTCACCAGAGCCACCAACAATGAGGTTACAGGCAGAAGAGGAGGTAAATGTTGGCATGGATTCTTGAAGTGGCCAAATTTAATTCTTCTTTTCTATGTATACAGCATGACAATATACCAGACACCAAAGGATGCAAAAAAAAAGTAAAATAGCACTTCCTTTGATCTCAGTTCCAGTTTTTCAGTTTCAGTTCAGTCGCTCAGTTGTGTCTGACTCCCTGCGACCCCATAAACTGCAGCATGCCAGGCCTCCCCGTCCATCAACAACTCCTGGAGTCCACCCAAACCCATGTCCATTCAGTCAGTGATGCCATCCAACCATCTCATCTTCTGTCGTCCCCTTCTCCTCCTGCCCTTAATCTTTTCCAGCATCAAGGTCTTTTCAAATGAGTCAGATCTTCGCATCAAGTGGCCAAAGTATTAGAGTTTCAGCTTCAGCATCAGTCCTTCCTTCCAATGAACACCCAGGGTTGATCTCCTTTAGGATGGACTGGTTGGATCTCCTTGCAGTCCAAGGGACTCTCAAGAGTCTTCTCCAACACCACAGTTCAAAAGTATCAATTCTTCGGCACTCAGCTTTCTTCACGGTCCAACTCTCACATCCACACATGACCACTGGAAAAACCATAGCCTTGACTAGACAGACATTTCTTGAGAAAATAATGTCTCTGCTTTTTAATATGCTGTCTATGTTGGTCATAACTTTCCTTCCAAGGAGTAAGCATCTCTTAATTTCATGGCTGCAGTCACCATCTGTAGTGATTTTGGAGCCCAGAAAAATAAAGTCTGACACTGTTTCCCCATCTATTTGCCATGAAGTGATGGGACTACATGCCATGATCTTAGTTTTCTGAATGTTAAGCTTTAAGCCAACTTCTTCACTCTCCTCTTTCACTTTCATCAAGAGGCTCTTTAGTTCTTCACTTTCTGCCATAAGGGTGGTGTCATCTGCATATCTAAGGTTATTGATATTTCTCCCAGCAATCTTGATTCCAGCTTGTGCTTCATCCAGCCCAGCGTTTCTCATGATGTATTCTGCATAGCAGTTAAATAAACAGGGTGACAATGTACAGCCTTGATGTACTCCTTTTCCTATTTGTAACCATTCTGTTGTTCCATGTCCAGTTCTAACTGTTGCTTCCTGATCCGCACACAGGTTTCTCAAGAGGCAGATCAGGTGGTCTGGTATTCCCATCTCTTTCAGAATTTTTCACAGTTTATTGTGATCCACACAGTCAAAGGCTTTGGCATAGTCAATAAAGCAGAAATAGATGTTTTTCTGGAACTCTTGCTTTTTCAATGATCCAGCGGATGTTGGCAATTTGATCTCGGGTTCCTCTGCCTTTTCTAAAACCAGCTTGAACATCTGGAAGTTCACAGTTCACGTATTGCTGAAGCCTGGCTTGGAGAATTTTAAGCATAACTTTACTAGCGTGTGGGATGAGTGCAATAACTTATAATTTAAGGGAGAGGGAAATAGTTGGCTATGATATTCTGCTATTTTACAAGGCTATATCATACTGCTGCTGCTGCTGCTGCTAAGTCACTTCAGTTCTGTCTGACTCTGTGTGACCCCATAGACGGCAGCCCACCAGGCTCCCCCGTCCCTGGGATTCTCCAGGCAAGAACACTGGAGTGGGTTGCTATTTCCTTCTCCAATGCATGAAAGTGAAAAGGGAAAGTGAAGTCGCTCAGTCATGTCCGACTCAATGATCCCGTGAACTGCAGCCTACCAGGCTCCTCCGTCCATGGGATTTTCCAGGCAAGAGTACTGGAATGGATTGCCATTGCCTTCTCTGATATCATACACTTTCTCATAAATAATATAAACAAAGTTATTTTGAGGGGAGCTAGATTGGGTGTGTATTACTTTAAGATAATAAAATAGTAGGCAGTTGGAGTAAGAATAAAAGCAATCTTAAATATTAAACACCATTATTAATGTTTGGGCTTTTTTGGTGGCACAGATGATAAAGAATCTTCCTGCAGTACAGGAGATCTGGGTTCTATCTCTGGGTAAGGAAAATCCCCTGGAGAAGGAAATAGCAACCCACTCCAGTATTCTTGCCTGGAAAATCTCATGGATGGAGGAGCCTGGCAGGCTACAGTTCATGGGGTCGCAAAGAGTCGGACACGACTGAGTGACTTCACTTCACTTACTAATGTACATGGAATAAAAATGAATGGCATGTGTCACAGAGGCCTGGAGAACTTCATGTAAAAATCTTTCAATCTGTACATTTTAGAGTTACCTTAACCCTCCATTTTACATTTTGAAGAACTTTAGTAACTAATTACTATGATGGAGCACATTTTAATTGTTTGATTTGATTTATATATCAAGCACTCAGTTCACTGCAATTGAGTATATTAATACATTCACATATACATCCATTCATTTTACAATATTAAGTGCTGAGTTTGAACCAGGTGCTGTTCTACACATTAGGGATTAAATACCATATCTTTGTCTCATGAGGTTGACAGTCAAGTAGGAAACAGATACAACTCATTAAGCAAATGAATAAATAAATTGATTTTAAATTGCAAAATGTGCTATGAAGGAAACAAGGAGGAAACAAGGAGAAACAAAGGCAACTACATAAATGAATAAAAAAACAAAAGGACATCTTCCTGATTAGATTTCAAGGGAACTATCAATATATCTTCACACTACTAGTGAACCAAATATACCTTTTGGTCTAACAGAGGTTGGTTGGTTGTTAAAAGTAATAGTCAACTAACAGTGAAGGTCACCATAATAAAGATAACTCATGGAAGAAAAGAATACATTTAAAATTATATCAAAATTTTAATTAGGACTATAATTTTATTACTAAAACTTTGATAGTCAAATTTTTCAGAATTTGAAATTATCATGCAAGAACAGTCATTTTTAAGAACTATCAGCTGCTAAATTATGTGCACCATCACTACACTGCCCATATGTGACACGAAAATGTGCTTGTTTTCAATTACTAATGCCAGTAAACTTTTTGTGTCCAGTAGAAAGAAATTCAGAAGCATGTTTTTCAGTCATCTCTCTCCTAGAAGAAATTTTGTGCCTTAGATTTTATAGCTTGGGGAACTTTCAAAAATTCTTCTTTTTCAACTATTGAAAATGGTTAGCAGTCTAGAGCAGTGGTTCTTATACTCTGGAACACTCTTGGATCATTAGAGGGCTCCTAATAATACCCTCTGTGGGCCCTGGACCCACAGCTGATCCTGACCTGCTGGTTCAGGGACCACACTTTGAGAACCACTAGACCAGAACACTCTATTTGACAAAATTCAAATCTCATATTTAACCTCCATAGACTCCAAAATTACAAGTAATTTTCTTAAATTTGTCTGGCAATGTTGGTTGGTCTGAAGCTTGGTTAGTAAAAATAAAATGTGTGGAATACTTTCTTATTTCCTTCATGTCATTTTCTTTATTTTGTTTGTATCAAATACTTATGCTAGGTACTATTGAAATGATGGGAAATTTTCCTCCTCATGAACATTTTGAGGTAGAAAAATTGACATACTCAAAATCATGAAAAATTCAAAATAGGAATTTTTTTTGAAAGAAATCCTGGCATAAATAGAATTATATAGCTAAATACTAAATACGGTACTTAAGTACAATTTTGTCTAATGCTTTCAATACTACTATGTCAAACAACTTTATAAGGATTAAAATTATGGTTTATTCAAATCTTAATTATTCTCTTTTATTATTTATATTTTGTAAACATGAGTTATCTCAAAAAAAGGATATGTTCCAAAGTTATCTATCCAATACTTTATTAGTACTCATGTGCATGCGTGCATTCTAAGTCATTTCAGTTGTGTCCAACTCTTTGCAACCCTTTGGACCATAGCCCACTAGGCTCCTCTGCTCATGGGATTCTCTAGGCAAGAATACTGGAGTGGGTTGCCATGCCCTCCTCCAGGGGATCTTCCTGACCAAGGGAAGGAACCCAAGTCGCTTGCTTCTCCTGCATTGACAGGAGGGCTCTTTACCACTAGTGCCACCTGAGAAGCCCATTAGTATTCATAAGAACCATCAATTTCTCTGATTATTTGAAAACACCAAATAATTATTTTTTAATAAAATCAGTTACTTTCACAATAATAATTACTCATAGCAGCACATTGCTTTGGCAAAAATTAATACATTTTTATCCAATACTTGATTCTTAAGAGTGTCATACATGTTATATTAAGAAAACTAAAAGCCTTTGGCACATAACTTTCATCAGTGTATGTCATGGATATTATATGACTATTAAGATTTGGGTGAAAGTTTATTCCATGACTGGAATTTTGAATAGATCAGGACCTTGGATTTGCTTAATTTAAGCCAATTAAGTTGCTTAGAAGAAACAATAGACATTAACAAACCAAGGAAAGAGAATTATATCAAGGAGGCAAAACAGACCATATGAAGATAAAACACAGGTAGAAATACAAATCGAGAAGAAATGAAAGTATAGAACACAATTGCTGTTTCCTGAATCTGAATATTCCTCCCTATAGGTCTTTCAAAAGAAGTGGACCAGGACAAACACACCAGGAAAAATTATGTTTCTGAAGAAGTAAGCTTTCAGCACTTAAAATTTACTTCCCCTTGTGCCTTCCTGAAGATCTGTGGGCTCCTGGCAATCATCTATTCTAAGTATCAGACATTAAAGTGAAGATGCTTTGCAGAAAACCTCAGTTATCAAAAAATTAAGCCTGCTTGAGCAGTGAGTGATATTTTTTTCCCTTCAGTGAAGATTTCCTGGCTCCTTGAGTATACAAGTAGCTTTTAGTTAACAGCCAGGAGAGGGTTAACCAATAATTATACCAACCCATATGGACCAGCAATTTGGCCACCCTCCCTGCACTGATTTCCTGCCTCCTCCAATTATCCAGCCTCCCACACCACACCTGGTAGTCAAGGTCCTGTCTCCGCAGTGCAGGACGCTGGTATGGATGCCCTAAAATACACCTGTTGCCAGCAGATTCCTGCAGGTTAATTTCCACTGCCAGAGAAATTGCTCTAAATTGCATTGACTTTCAATGGGCTCCCACTGGCAAACACCTGGAGGCAATCGCCTGCAGATGACTGCCCAGAGACCCAGGTGTGTTTTGGAGGCTGCCTTGCCCCAGTTCATCCTGAGGAGATGTCTTGGTGCTCAGAGTGCAAAACAACTACCCTAGGTTAATGAGTCGCAAAGATATTAACATCCAAAAAGGCTCGCAAAGAAAATGAAGCCTAAAGACAACAACCTCTGTCAGCCAGAGCAGGGAAAACTTGCTCAAGAGAGAAGCAGTAAGTGGGAGGTTTCATTCTAACAAACATCCCTGAGCCTCTTAGCAGCCCCTCCCCTTGATGGAAGCAAGATTTCCAACACCAGCATTCCATATGGTAACTGTCTTTTCTGAATATTACTTGCTAATGAGTTGAGTATCTACTTGTACATGCTTAAAGTTATTTTTCTTTCTTCTTTTTTCCCCATCTGCATACAGTTTCTGAATCATCTGATTTTATGAAGACAGATTCTAACAAAATGTAGATGAAAGATAAAATCCCTAAATGCATTTGAATACCACTAAACTTTTTAAGAACATATTTATTATTATTAAATTAAAACATGCAATTCTTGTATTTATAATACAGTCCATGGAATTCTTCAGGCCAGAATACTGGAGTGGGTAGCCTTTCCCTTCTCCAGGGGAAATCTTCCTGACCCAGGGATTGAACCCAGGTCTCCCACATTGCAGGCAGATTCTTTACCAGTTAAGCCACAAGAAAAGCCTAAGGATACTGGAGTGGGTAGCCTATCCCTTCTCCACGGGATCTTCCCGACCCAGGAATTAAACTGGTACCTCCTGCATTGCAGGTGGATTCTTTAACAACTGAGCTAGGAGGGAAGCCCCTTCTCTAAATTGGGCACAGAGAATTAGACTGTCTGCTGGAAATGACAACACAAATGAAATTTAGATTCAACTCATTTTAAAGGTTGTCTTGTACACTGGCTGTCATATTTTGTGTCCAGTGATGGTCACAATTGGTATTAGGATTTCAGCCAAAAATTGCTTCCTCTCAGTATGTAAGGGAAAAGCTGTCTAAAATTAATAATAGGCCTAATGATAATAACTTGGAGAAGGAAATGGCAACCCACTCCAGTATTCTTGCCTAGAGAATCCCATGGATGGAGGAGCTTGGTGGGCTACAGTCCACGGGTCGAAAAGAGTCGGACATGACTCAGTGACTTCACTTTCACCTTCAGTGATAATAACTATCTTTCACTGAGTGACATGCACCATTATAAAGCTTTTGCAGATAATCACATTCAGGTAGAAAGTACCAACTCCAGTGTCAGGGCAAATTTGATGGCAATATAAATTTGGGAAGGAGAAGGGTAAGGAGCTTTTGAACTACAAGATTGTTAAGCCACTCTGATATTTGCTTTCTGGAAATAAGCTGGAAAGACCCTACCTGCTGCCTCTTGACAGAGCTGTTTCAACAAAGTCTTCAGCATCCATAAGCTTTGATTTCCATCTAGTTTCAGGTGCTTCTCTGCCAATTTTCTGTTTTAACTGCTTTGATGTGGTTGGGCTTTCTTAAACCACTATCTTTTGCCTTGGTCGTGATGTTGTAGCAAAAAGTTCCAAGATGCCGAGTGGAGATGAATCGCTTACTTCAAATTCAATTGTTTGCCTAGTTGATGACAGGCAGCTGTGTAACATCAGGGAATGACTGGAGAAATTCAAGGCCACCAGCCCAAACCAGGAACTGTTATCAGTAGCGTGGTCTCATCTGCCAGTCAGTGTCCTAGCTTGGCCTCTGCTTTATGGGGAGTATGTTATCTCAGCTCTTTTTCACTTCTATTTTCATGTTATAGACCTTTAACTTCACTCTGTCTCTGGGAGCCAAGGGTAGGACAGAGAGAGAAATCAAAAGGCAAAATATAGATCATAACTAGGTGGAACCAATTTAAGACAGTCTTTACACAGTTTAACTTTTCAGAGGAGCTAAATTTATTGGAACCACTGTTATTGTGATATTAGTTAACACAGAGTTTATTCATCTCTAGTCCATTTCCCTATGGAACACAATGTTGTGTCTAATAGTTGGGCACATTTTGGTTGTATTTGGAAAAGGGAAAAAAATCCGTAACTTTGAAGAGACACTGGTCCTATCTTTGACCTTTCTTTAGGTATGTTAAACATCTGATCTAAGCCTGGAGATTGAATTGACTGCATCAAGCCAGGTAACAGACGCTACGGAAGCACAAGTACCACTGTTGCTGCATGAGCATTGAAGTATAAACAGTACAAAGTGCACTCTATACTCATATCACATCCATTATCATATGCCTGTTGTCTGTTGCCAGGACAAAGAAACACGAACTGAACACCTTCTCAAGGACTGAGCACGAGTGAGAATGGTTACTAAGCTTTGTTATTGAAAAATAAAACCAGTGATTATTTATCCTTTTAATAAAGATTTAATGACTATTTATAATGGCCAGGGTCTGTGCTAGGGGCTTGGGAGTCTATTGTAAACAGGACAGAACTAGTTCCTAACTTCAGGGAGTTTACCGTGAAAGACACGAATAAAGGGAATGGTTTCCTGTGACTACTAAGTACACCAATGTGGCTGATAAATCAAGTTGCAATTTTTGTTATTTCTGTAATTCAATTATGAAAACAAACCACCTTTATAAAACTGTTTTCAAATTTTTAAAACTTTTATTTAAAAAAGAAACCTATTTCTATTGCTTGTTAAGGATTTAATAACAAGGGGAATAGATGAAGTTCACTTTGACAAGCTGAATAATTGAAGACTTCTGGGGTACTACAAATGGGTCATATAAGAATCAAGGAATCATAGGAAGCTATAGTTATTCATGTGGATCCTCACGCAGGAGCCCCAAAGTCAGAGGCCAGAGACAAATTTGAGTGTATATTGAGCTTGGAAAAAACTTGAATAATGATATATGAAGATCATTATTACAGGCTAAGTGTAGGATGTAAGCTTTGGAAAGCTTGAGAGAGAAACTAAGTTTCAAGAGGGAAATAGGTACTTTATCTTCTGTTCTACTGTCCCGAAGGTATCTATTTTACTCAGTAATAATTGATACTATGTTTAAAAAAATCTTAAAATATATTTATATATTTTAATATATATTATAATTTTTTTACTATATCTTGTTTAATAGTTTAAGTTAGGGTAAAAGGTTAAGCTGCTACCACAAGACCTAAAAAAGAAAGTGACTTAAGAACAAGTCTTAAGTTGCTTGTTGTCTCTCCCCAGTAGGCTGTGGTGAGTGCTCCGTATTGGAGGGTAGCTGTGTAGTCCTTCATGAACTCTGGCTGACAGCATCTTTGCCATTAAAAAAGTGAGTGGCTGCCGTGTTTGTTCTTGTCATCACTGTTCCAGCTGGCAGGAAGGGCAAAGGGTCGAAGTTCAGGGCCAGAGAGAGAAATGAGGCAAGAAGCATTTTCACATCAGCTGTGCTCACGTCCTGTTGGCAGTTCAGTCCCCTGGCCACCCACATAGGAAAAGGGGTACTGGGAAATGTAATCCCTCTTCAGGCACCCAAGTGCCCGGGTATAATCTGTTTTCTATAGAAGACACAAGGCATAAAATATGGTAGAAAACTAAGAACGTCCGCAGTTACAGGGAATCAAATTATGAAGAAGTATTTAATTTCAAGCTTAACTTTATAAAATTTTCCAGCCAAATATAGCAACTATAAGTGAAAAATACAAATTTGGACTCTCACATTTTAGGATGATCAAAGCTTCTACTTTCTCTCTTTTCCCAGATCTTTTAGACTTAGCTTAGAAAGTGGTAAAGAGAAATAAAGGTGGATAGAAAGACAACTGGGGGAAACCAAGCTATTTCACTACCCAGTGTTTTGTCAGAGGTTAGGCTGGAAATCCAAGGAGAGAGCCTGGGTTTTTTGCTTCAAGGTCTATTGTTGCTTCCTATATTCTCAGCCTTACCAAACAAGCATGTGTGGTCCATTTTGTTTCACTCTTCTTTGATCTAAATTCTGATGCCTGTAATAAAAGTCATCTTTCATTGACTTGCATATAATTAATGGCTAAGAATCAAAACTAGACTTATGGCAAGAACTAACAAGTAAGAAATTTAAGAATAACAATTATACTTACACTTCCATAGTGCCAATCAGTAACTTGGGTTTACTTGATTTATTGAACAAGAATATATAAGTCTAGAAAATGTATTTTGCCATGATATAATACATTGCCTCCTTTTCTACTTTAAAGAAAGTTTGCGTGTTTAATCATCTGGGGGAAGTACTGTGGAAAATATTTGCTAAGTAGTCTGTCTTTGCGGAGAAGGCAATGGCACCCCACTCCAGTACTCTTGCCTGGAAAATCCCATGGACAGAGGGCCTGGTGGGCTGTAGTCCATGGGGTCGCTAAGAGTCAGACACGACTGAGCGACTTCCCTTTCACTTTTCACTTTCATGCATTGGAGAAGGAAATGGCAACCCACTCCAGTGTTCTTGCCTGGAGAATCCCAGGGAGGGGGGAGCCTGGTGGGCTATCGTCTATGGGGTCGCACAGAGTCAGACATAACTGAAGCGACTTAGCAGCAGCAGCAGCAGCAGAAAATGTATTTTAATTCCTCAAATCTTTTGTGTCCTGGCAGGAATCCAGGGTTAGGCCATACTTTTTTTTCTATGCTTTATCACTAACTGAACCTGCCTTTCTGTCAATCCCTTGTTTATTTCCAGAGAAGTAAGATGTGATTGGACTGAGACAAAGTGCCCTCCTGCTGAAAATTCAGCTTTCTCCTTCTTTCAGATCCTGTTAACTTTCATCCCTACTCAACAAAGAATTTACTTTTGGGTTTCACATAGCTTTGATTTAAAGTGAGAGTAGCATGTTTTCCACTTAATGTTTTAAATGAAAATTAAGAGGTAAGGTGATAAGGGCAATGTGAGTATGTTCAACACTTGATAACAATTACTGTGAATGATGAACAGTCAAAAACTGTGAAAAAAATAGTATAAAAATGTGCATGTTTAATGTGCATGTGGGCTCGATTGCTCAGTTGTGTCCAGTTCTTTGGGGCCATGTGGACTGTGGCCTGCTGGGCTCCTCTGTCCATGGGATTCTCCAGGCAGGAATGCTGGAGTGGGTTGATAATGCTGGGGGATCTTCCTGACCCAGGGGTTGAAATCGTGTCTTTTGCATTGGCAGGCAGATTCTTTGCCACTGAACCACCTTTTACTTTTCACCTGAGAAACCCTGGTACGCACTTAATATAGCCAATTGAAGCAAATATCTTTTTTTTTTTTTATCATTTTCTTCTTTTTTAAAATCTAAATAGGCTGAAAAGAGCCAGAAGCCTATTTATTTAACCAAGAATTCTGGAACAATGTGCTTTTCAAATTTTTTTCCTTTCTAATGTTATTAAAACTATTATGCTATAAAAAATAGAGTAATAACTTTTTAAAATCAGAGTTATCTTGTATATTTAGCAACCTCTGATGATAACCTGGAAATGCACACATAATAAAACAAATGGAAAAGATCAAAGTTGCATATATCAAGTATTCACGCTGAGCAAGTAAGCATTCCAAATAAGAGCTTGTGGGAATTACAGAGATTCATTCCTTTCTGTGTCTTTTTGGTGTTCGACTTTATTTCCTTCTTATTCTGACATTTGACTCTCTGAGGCTACTCAGTAAGAATGACTCTGATAATGACTTTTCTGAGTGTCCCCACTGTCCACTTTATCTTGCATTATATGTTCATAAATGTTTGAAAAGTTTCCAAAGAGACCTGTTCCTTAAGAAGCAACCTGAATTTTAAAAGGACTTTTCAGTTAACCAAAACCAGCTGGACTGTTACTAATTCTCAGGAGAAGAAAAGTCAGTTTGAGGCTCAGCCAACAGTAGGGCACCAGGCTACAGTACACTCAAAAGCAGAAGATGTACAAATCCTAGAAATGTGATTAGCAATGTAGAATTGAATGAAAATACAGCGTTGGGAACAGCGGGTTATTCTGCCTCCATGATAGCATTCAGATGTCAGTAGAGGGAGAAGAGCTCTATCTGACTGTCCATCTCTGGAACACTCTGGTGAAAACAAGAAGGTGTTGTCTTAGTGGAATTTTCAGGTCTCTGAGCCCTGGAGAAGGAAATGGCAGCCCACTCCAGTATTCTTGCCTTGGGAATCCCATAGACAGAGGAGCCTGGTGGGCTACATCCCTTGGTGTTGCAACAAATCCGACACAACTGAGCAGGCAAGCACACATTAGGCCTTTGAGAGACAGAGCTGGAAATACTTTGGGAATATTGGTCTAGCAAAAGTAGTGATAGGAAGAAATTGAAAAACTAACTGCCCTAATTTTCTTTAATGGGGAAGAGATTGATGGTACCTGTTCCTTCCTACAGGGCACTGGCCTAGGGTGTCTCCCACTTTTCAATGATCAAGTCATAATGTCAATTTTATAAAAACTTTCCACTTTCCATTCCTCATGTTTTCAAGCTGCAGTTAATCATTCATTCTGTGTAGTCCAACTGCACTTTTTTCTTTTTTAAAAAATGCTTAACAGGTTGTTGTTTAGTTGTGTCTGACACTTTTGCTACCCCATGAATTGTATCCTGCCAGGCTCCTCTGTCCATGAGATTTCCCACGCATGAATACTGGAGTGGGTTGCCATTTCCTTCTCCAGGATATCTTCCCAACACAGGGATAGAACCTGAGTCGCTGGCATTGGCAGGCAGATTCTGTACCACTGAGCCACCAGGGAAGCTCACTTAACATGTACTGCCTCTACTATAGTTAATTATGTATATATCTATTCCAGCAGTTAGCAAACTTTTCTGTAAAGGGCCAGATAATAAATATTTTAGGTCTTGCAGGTGTATGGTCTTTGTTATAATTACTCTACTCTACTTTGTAACACAAAAGCAGCCATGGAAAATACACAAGCAAGTAATTGAGGCTCTGACTCAATAAAAATTTATTTATGAAAACAGGTAGTGAGTCAGATTTGGCCCATGAGCGATTGTTGATCACTGGCCTATGCCAATAGTCTGTAAACTCATTGAAGGCTTTATTATTCTTTGTAAATCATATCAGGTTTGATAACAATGATTAAAAACCTGGTATTTTAACAGTTGGGTTAAAATACCAGCTGTTTATCTTTGGGACCCTGGGCAAATCATTTTACTGCTCTGAGCCTCAGTTTCAAATTATGAAAAACTATGATAATAATGAAACCTGCTTCACAGACTTATTAGGGTCAAGTGAAATAATTCTTTTAACACACTGATACATGTTAAATGCTCAGTAAATGTTAGCCATTAATATCTTTTACAGCACCATGCTCAATAGACAGATATTTGTTAAATAAATTCACAGTGAGATATTAAATTCATGTTTCAAGTTTATCTGTAATGGATCAATGTTATTTGAAGATACTGAATGTTAAAAAATACTTATTAAAATATGTTAATAAAAGGCATACTTATAAATATAAATATCTATAGTAATTTAAATTGTCTATTATCATCTTGAATAGCAAAAGCTGTTTTTGAAAAGATGTAGAATACAGATATGAAGGGGGAGATAAGCGGCAGGAAAAGCCAGTGCTTAATTTCATGGGAGTAAACAAAATCAATTCTGGAAATTTATCATTTTTTAAAAAATTGAAATACCAATAAGTTAATCTAATCAGAAGTAATAAATATGATTTTTAAAAAACAAATCAATGCCAGAATTTTTGATTATTTAATAAAGTTAAAAGATTAGTAGATGAGTAGGTCTAACAAATCAATTTCTATATTTATTTTAATAAAAATGTTGATATTTAGTTATAATTGTTATTTATATTCAGCATTACATCTCACCAAATTAATAAAAATTGGTATACACAAAAGCTTGCTACATAAAAGGGAAACAAGATGAGAACATTCAAATCACCTTCAGTGAAGAAGATTTGGGATTTTTAAATGAGAATCGTTCCCATTTTCCATTACACACACACACATTCATGTCTGTAAAGTAAGTTAGTAAAATATATATGGCATCCAACCTTAAGAAGTACTGGTGATGACTCATCTCCCTTTGTTTATCTCCCTATACACTCCCCACTCTCTCTGCTCTGCTGTATAACCAAGATGTCAGCCTCTTGTGGATGGCTTCCTCCGGGCTCCCATGCCGGCTGGCCTCTGGTTTATGGGACCGCTGAGAGTGGGGATGCCAGCAGGAAGTCAAAAAGTGCTTGGAAGAAAGAGAGGCTAGAGTATTTCCTTTTCAGTGCATCTCTGGTGGATCTTAGCCACCACCCCCACAGCTACTGGATCCTATGCTAGAGCCCCACAGCACCCCCTCCAGGCCTCTGCTCTTACTGGGCACCCATCATGCTCTCCCCTACCCCTTTACTGCAGACTTAAGGATGCCATCAGCTTTCTGCTGCTGCCAGTCCCTTGGTACCTCAACATTCCTTGCTTCTTCCCTTACACTGCCCACACCTCTGTAAGTAGTCCTTTTTTTTTTTTTTTTTAACCAACATCTCCTAGCTCTGACCAATACAAAAAAGACCTCCTAAGGATACAGGACTTCCCTGGTGTTTCAGATGGTAATGTCTGTCTACAGTGCGAGAGACCCGAGTTTGATCCCTGGGTTGGAAAGATCCCCTGGAGAAGGAAATGGCAATCCACTCCAGGATTATTGCCTGGAAAATCCCATGGACAGAGGAGCCTGGTAGGCTACAGTCCATAGGGTTGCAGAGAGTCAGAAATGACTGAGCAACTTCACTATAGTCTATAAGGATAACAGTATTTTAGCTAAAGCAAAATTTAGAGAAAGGTAAGAAGGTAATAAACATTAATAAATGCATTTCAAGTTAATATGTTGCAAAATGTTCACTTGGGGAAATAATTTAACTGGAAACAAAACAAAAACCCTAGAAAGTAATAGTAACAACTGTTTGAATGTATATCTGGTAAAAATGAGGTTGCAGGGTTTACATAAGGAGAAAGAATCATTATTATGCATGAGCTGATAATACATAAAGGCAATTTCTATCCTTTGCCCTCAGGCATATCCTAATCAGCTTAGTTCAGTTCAGTCACTCAATCGTGTCCGACTCTGCGACCCCGTGAATCGCAGCACGCCAGGCCTCCCTGTCCATCACCAACTCCCGGAGTTCACCCAGACTCACATCCATTGAGTCAGTGATGCCATCCATCCATCTCATCCTCTGTCGTCCCCTTCTCCTCCTGCCCACAATCCCTCCCAGCATCAGAGTCTTTTCCAGTGAGTTAACTCTTTGCATGAGCTGGCCAAAGTACTGGAGTTTCAGCTTTAGCATCATTCCTTCCAAAGAAATCCCAGGGCTGATCTCCTTCAGAATGGACTGGTTGGATCTCCTTGCAGTCCAAGGGACTCTCTAGAGTCTTCTCCAACACCACAGTTCAAAAGCATCAATTCTTCGACACTCAGCCTTCTTCACAGTCCAACTCTCACATCCATACATGACCACTGGAAAAACCATAGCCTTGACTAGATGGACCTTTGTTGGCAAAGTAATGTCTCTCCTTTTGAATCAGCTCAAGTGAAAGTGAAAATCGTTCAGTCCTGTCCCACTCTTTGCCACCCCATGGACAATACAGTCCATGGAATTCTTCAGGCCAGAATACTGGAGGGGTAGCCTTTCCCTTCTCCAAGGGATCTTTCCAACCCAGGGATTGAACCAAGGTCTCCCACATTGCTGGCGGATTCTTTACCAGCTGAGCCACTAGGGAAGCCCAAGAATACTGGAGTGGGTAGCCTGTCCTGTTTCCAGCGGATCTTCCTGACCCAGGAATTGAACTGGGGTCTCCTGCATTGCAGGCGGATTCCTTACCAGCTGAGCTACCAGGGGAGCCCAAGGATCTTAATTAGCTCAAGGCTCTTAATAAATTTCTCTCTGCCCTTGGACAAGATCCCAACTTTCCACCAAAACCTGGCCCCTCCTGCTGACTAAACCATGTCTCCTGACTGTCACTATCTCTGGCTTTTATTTCCACCATGGGATTACACAACCTGTTTTATTTAGGGTGTCCCTAGTCTCAGACAGTAAAGCGTCTGTCTACAATGTAAGAGACCTGGGTTCGATCCCTGGGTTGGGAAGATTCCCTGGAGAAGGAAATGGCAACCCACTCCAGTACTCTTGCCTTGAAAATCCCATGGACGGAGGAGCTTGGTGCAGGCTATCCATGGGGTCGCAAAGAGTCAGGCACGACTGAGCGACTTCACTTTCACTTTCTAGTCTTACCCACACCGTCTATTTTCCTCTGTGCTCTGAAGCTACTGGACTGTCCTGCCCACTGCACAGCCCCCAGCTCCAGAACTCTAACCTTGCCAGCATGTATGATGTCCCCCATATATACACACAACTGACTCACCCAGAAAGGAATTTCAAATAACTCATTTTTAGACATGTATTCAAAAGTGTGAGCACAAATGTTCTTCTTGTTTCTCAGAGGGATAAGTCATAAATCAAAGGGTTTCAGGGAGCAAACCTAAAATAGAAACCATATCTTCTCGATGACTTACTTCCCTAGATTTCATCTGTTAGAGCTGAAGTCCTCAAATTCTTTGCCTTGTGTAGTTCTACAATAATTTTGAAAAAACTATGGACCCTCTTGCCCATTTTAAGCTGACATCTCAAATTTTTCATCATAAGTTTGAAATAAGTTCATTTCTTGTGAATAGTGAGAATTCACTATAACTGGAATAAATATTTCTTAATATAATTCAATAAAATATATATTAACTATCTCATTAAATAGAGCTCACCAAGTCTGACAGAAATCTCATAAAATTTTATCTGCTTTATTCAATGTATTGTCAAATAAAGACAAATCCAGACTTATGAAAGGACAGACCATTTGAAAAGACTATTGCAACAGCAAGAACTTTCAGAATGCAAGATGACAAGCATCTATAGAGTCAGGCAAAAGAGGGCTTTCTTCACAGGAAGGTGTAAACAAGGCTGAAAAGAACTTGAATTAGATAAGTGATCAGGGAATGCTGCTCTTTGTGGTCAGTTTTGGGAGTGGAGGGTCATTAAAAAGAAACCATTCCTTATTCTGATATTGGCTCAGGCTGAGGGTGGGTCAATGTTCAAAGTCAAGTGAGAAGGGGAAAAGTTGAACTACAAAGTTGGGACAGGTCAGGTGAACAAGAATTTTGTTCTGATTTTTCAGTGGAGATTAAAAATTCAGCTAGTCATTTATGAGGCGAAGAATGGAAATTTGAAGGGTCTGTATCTGGCTCTTGTTAGGAAAACAAGGAGATTATCCATATTACTTATCTCAGTCGTATTAGAAAGAGTGGTTCTTTGCAGTAAGCCCTTTCCCAGAATACAAAGGAAGGGGGAGGTTTCTTTAACTGTAGCTGATTTCCAGAATTACAGAGCTCAGGTAAAGTTCAACGTTTTCTATAAAACATTCCTATTATGTTAATAAGAGTAAATGTCACTAACCTATACTGTTCCATATATTCTGAATTCAGAGTGCCCCCAAATGGGCCAATACATCCTGAGGGAAATCCAGGCAGTGCTATGTGCTTAAGGTTCTTTGAGTTGTATTGAAGGGGTGTAGCCAGGTTTTCCTATCCGGTATTTCCATATGTCTCACTGGGGCTCTGGGTGGTTTCATTCTCCATGACAGTTCACCACAGTATGATTTAGAATGGATCCAGCCTCTGCCTTCCTTCTATGAAGTGGGAGAACTACGTAAAGCTATTCTTGCCCAGAGTAGCCCAGGAGAGTCTTTGCATAACTGTCTGTTAGTGTAATCAACATGATTCTAATCTACCAATGGTTTCTGCCAGGAAAATTTAGCTGATATTTTTGTTAGTATGCATTAAATGTCAAAAGTGTCAGTTAATGCAATAGACAATAATAAAAATCTTCCCTATTACTAGGTCTTCTTTCTTCTTATGGGTCACTGGAGCTGTATGTGCCCAATCGTTCAGTCATATCTAACTGAGATTCCTCTGTCCATGGAATTTTCCAGAGAGGAATTACTGTAGTGGGTTGCCATTTCCTTCTCCAGGAGATCTTCCCAACCCAGGGCTTGAACCTTCGTCCCCTGCATCTCCTTCACTGGCAGGCAGATTCTTTACCACTAGCACCACCTGGGAAATCCCAGTGTAAATGGATATTACAATGAAAAATCCTCTCTGTTAGCCTTAGCAAGACCTTAGAAGACAGCTATGAGTAGTCTTAGGAAATCTAAACCTATATATTCATTGTAGTAGGCAACAGACAAAGGCCCATCTAGTCAAAGCTATGGTTTTTCCAGTAGTCATGTACGGATGTGAGAGTTGAACTATAAAGAAAGCTGCATGCCGAAGAATTGATGCTTTTAAACTGTGGTGTTGAAAAAGACTCTTGAGAGTTCCTTGGACTGCAAGGAGATCCAACCAGTCCATCCTAAAGGAAATCAGTCCTGAATATTCATTGGAAGGACTGATGCTGAAGCTGAAACTCCAATACTTTGGCCACGTGAAGCAAGAATTGACTTATTGGAAAAGACCCTGATGATGGGAAAGATTGAAGACAGGAGGAGAAGGGGACAACAGAGGAGGAGATGGTTGTATGGCATCACCGACTTGATGGACATGAGTTTGAGTAAGCTCCGGGTGTTGGTGATGGACAGGGAAGCGTGGCATGCTGCAATCCATGGACTCACAAAGAGTCAGACACGACTGAGTGACTGAACTGAACTGAGACAATAGAAACAGGAGAGGAAGGGTTAGTTATGTACATTTCTACCTAGCTAGTTAAATTTTTTATTGGTTATCTTATCTAACAGTCAACATTCTCCTTTGGAAGTACAGAATATTCTGTCCATTTTTGAATGAGAAAATTAAGGGTCAGGTCAATAAAATTATTATTATTTAATAATAAATAAGTTATTCAATTTGCTTATGGTGTAACCAAGCAGTTCCCTACAAGCTTTCACATAGTAGATCCCCACCCATGTCCTTTGTCTGCCTTTTGTCTGCAGAAAAACTTCAAAGAATAAACTTAATCAGAGAAGTGAGAAAAGGCCAAGAAGAAAAAAAGTCAAGCAAGACAAAATAATAATACTTTAGCCATTAAACAAAGGACGTTTGGTTCTTCCTTAAGGTCTATAGATAATATTGAGTTATGTTCTTTGAGCTGTTTTGCAGATACCAAAACCCCCACCAGGTGGAATAAGTTAACTATATGCTACCCACAAGCACATAGCCTGCAGACAGATTGGAACCAGAAAGTTGATGATGCTGACTCCCAATTACTTCACCACCTACAAATCAAAAGAATGTCCATGAGCCAGTCATACCCTTGGACACTATACGACTCCCTACAGCCTCCTCCAGGGCGGGACACACGCTCTTGAAGACATTAGCCCATGGCAGATCCCTTTGCCTGGCAAAGCAATAAAGTTATTTCTTTCTACTTCACCCACAATTCTGTCTCTGAGACTTAATCCTGCACTGGTATACAGAAGCTGAACTTTGGCAACAATGGTTGCAAGAGTCAATGGAAGAACCAAGACTCCAATCTGGTCTCCGATCAGACCCCAAATTACCACAAATTCTGTCCCAATCTTTTACATCAGGCTTTCTCTTTTAAAAAATTGCTAAATTTAGAAGCAAAAGACCTCAATAGGATCTGGTTCTGCCATTGTCCTATGTATCATTCAGTACAAGTCCATGAGACTCTCTGATATTTGGCTTTCCTTGTCATAAGATGAAAAGAGTATTATACAACTTATATAGGATTGAGAAGGCAAAATGAGATAAAGTATATAAAAATACCTTGAAAACTCTACAAATGTTAGATATTGTAACAAATCATGGGTGTTGTCTAAGTTCAATGATGTTAACCACATCTGATTTCTGAAATATTTATGTAAGGAAGATTTCCATTTCTCTGATAATGAGTGATGTTGAGCATCTTTTCATGTGTTTGTTAGCCATCTGTATGTCTTCTTTGGAGAAATGTCTATTTAGTTCTTTGGCCCATTTTTTGATTGGGTCGTTTATTTTTCTGGAGTTGAGCTGTAGGAGTTGCTTGTATATTTTTGAGATTAGTTGTTTGTCGGTTGCTTCATTTGCTATTATTTTCTCCCATTCTGAAGGCTGTCTTTTCACCTTGCTAATAGTTTCCTTTGATGTGCAGAAGCTTTTAAGGTTAATTAGGTCCCATTTGTTTATTTTTGCTTTTATTTCCAATATTCTGGGAGGTGGGTCATAGAGGATCCTGCTGTGATGTATGTCGGAGAGTGTTTTGCCTATGTTCTCCTCTAGGAGTTAAAACCACTATGAGGTACCATTTCACACCAGTCCGAATGGCTGCGATCCAAAAGTCTACAAATAATAAATGCTGGAGAGGGTGTGGAGAAAAGGGAACCCTCTTACACTGTTGGTGGGAATGCAAACTAGTACAGCCACTATGGAGAACAGTGTGGAGATTCCTTAAAAAACTGGAAATAGAACTGCCTTATGATCCAGCAATCCCACTGCTGGGCATACACACTGAGGAAACCAGAAGGGAAAGAGACACGTGTACCCCAATGTTCATCTCAGCACTGTTTATAATAGCCAGGACATGGAAGCAACCTAGATGTCCATCAGCAGATGAATGGATAAGAAAGCAGTGGTACATATACACAATGGAGTATTACTCAGCCATTAAAAAGAATACATTTGAATCAGTTCTAATGAGGTGGATGAAACTGGAGCTTATTATACAGAGTGAAGTAAGCCAGAAGGAAAAACATCAATACAGTATACTAATGCATATATATGGAATTTAGAAAGATGGTAACAATAACCCAGTGTACGAGACAACAAAAGAGACACTGATGTATAGAACAGTCTTATGGACTCTGTGGGAGAGGGAGAGGGTGGGAAGATTTGGGAGAATGGCATTGAAACATGTAAAATATCATGTAAGAAACGAGTTGCCAGTCCAGGTTCGATGCACGATACTGGATGCTTGGGGCTAGTGCACTGGGACGACCCAGAGGGATGGTATGGGGAGGGAGGAGGGTTCAGGATGGGGAAAACATGTATACCTGTGGCGGATTCATTTTGATATTTGGCAAAACTAATACAATTATGTAAAGTTTAAAAATAAAATAAAATTAAAAAAAAAAAAAAAGATTTCCAAGTGTCTCCTCTATATATACACAAAACAAATTTTATTTGCCTTTGCTTAAAAAAAAAGCAGTCAAAAACAGCTGCATTTTAAAAACCATTTAATGTACAACCATCTGATTTATACAATTTACCAGGAAATCATCCAATTTATATAAAGTAAGTACATTATTGAAAGCAAAAATAATTGGTTTTCTCTATATCCAACCTAAGACACAGTGAAATAGTGTTTCATTCCATATGCCCTATTTTTGGAATAAATAGACAGATTGGAAAATGCTCAAAGAATGATGGTGGCCTGAGAGATTGATTCAAGAGGAGAGAATAACAGGGTTAAATGTGCACGGATGGGTTGGGCAAAGACTACCAGAAGGACAAGATAACTGCTTACTGATATCTGATGATGTAAACATCTAAACAGAAGAGAAATTATTAGGCAAGTTACAAGTTAATATGACTATGAGTATATAGGGTGAAATTTTAAAAAGAAAAAAAAAAAGGAAATTCAAGATAAATTTCAATAAAAAAAAAAAAAAAAATCCTGGCAGTGAAATCCATTAGCTTGTGGAAGTATCTCTTTTAACAAAATTTGAAGTGCAACCCCTTGAAATATTTAAAACAAGGAAGAAAATAAACCTAGAAACTTATTATAAGAAAAACAGACAAAACTGAGAAGGAAGACTTGATGACTTAAATCATTTTAAGTCCTATCCCTTATGGTCACGTTTGGTGCTTTTAATGGTCAAATCCAGAATTTTAAAAGTTTGTATTTTATTAAGGAATGATTTTTTTATATATCAAGCTGCCTCCAACTGTCACTCTTACTTACAACACTTTGTTCCAATGGTTTTATTGATGTTGGACTAAAGAAATCCTTTATGAATCAAATGCTAACATAATTTCAAAGTGCAGGCATTCCAATGTCCAAGTTACTTTAAAAAGTGTATTCTAAAGAAGAAATATAAAATAGTGGTATTTAAATTTTAGTATATTTTAAACTATTTTTAGGCACAGTCTCTATTTTGCAACAGAAAGAACAAAATAATTTTAAGAACATACTGTTCTGTTACAGTGCAAGAATTTTTTATGTTTATTTGTTGTATTCAAACTTTGTAACTAAAAAAAAAAAAAAAAGCTCTTACAGCTTAGCGAGCTAAATTTGCAGTCAACACAATTAAATTAAATCCAACTTTATCATCCCTCTCTGATATTTGACTTTTTTTTCTTTTATAAATAATGAGTTACATTTAGCTAGCCCTGAAGTAGCTGCAAATAAGAAAAATAATGTTGCCTCTGAGAATGACACTTTAAAACCAGCATACTCTAAGAGCAAAAACCCACATGGCATCTAAAGACTAGCTTATTTAATCCTGAATATTGGGCTTCCCTGGTGACTCAGTGGTAAAAAATCCACCTGCCAATGCAGGAGATACGAATTCAGTCCCCAGGCTGAGAAGATTCTCTGGAGAAAGGAACAGCAACACTCTGCAGTATTCTCGCCTGGGAAATCCAGTGGACAGAGGAACCTGTTGGGCTAGAGTCTATGGGGTCACAAAAGAGTCAGACACCACTTAGCAACTAAACAACAACAACAATTCTGAGTATTTCTAGCTGTAGATATATAAAACTGATTATCAAATACTTAATTATGACAAATTCAGCAAAATAAGGATAGGCTGAAGGGGCTTTTGCATTTTTGCATTGTCACACCTAATTTGATCTTCATCCATAAGTGAGGAGAAAAATATCTTTCAGTGATCACTGGAGAAGTGCCCAGCATCAGTCCCACCACTCACTGCCCTTATCTCTAAACCTTAAATTCCAGCATACAGAGGGCCTCTTGACCCTTTCCCTCCCCACTACATGGCTACATACTCACTTCAAATCTTCATCATTCCCATTCACTTTTCTCCTAGCCCTTGGAGCTGTTATCGTCTCTTCCTCGTAAGCATCAAAATTTGATACATGCACAAGTATTTTCAAACTGATACAATGTTGAGGTATTTCTTTTCTTTCTAATATAGGTATGAATCTTGAAAATAATTCCACTTCAGATTCTCATGTTACATGAGACAGGAAAAGAGAGTAGAAAGAACATTTAAAATCAAGTTATATAGAAATAAATAAGTAAATCTCTTTTTTTTTTCCAGTTGAAGAAGAAGAATAGTGAAGCCTGGAACATATGCACCATTGTTTGGAGGAAAATATTTTGAAGTTTTCAGATGTCCCACAGGATGCTGAGCTTCAGTTATGAGTAAGTATACCTGTGGCTGATTCATGTTGATGTATGCAAAAACCATCACAATATTGTAAAGTAATTACCCTCTAATTAAAATGAATGTTAGTTTAAAAAATAAAAATTATAGAAAAGCTTGGCTTCTTGAGCAACCAGGGACAAGATGGATTGAGGAAAGACAGAGCAACATTGCCAAAAGCTGAAACTCAGATTGGCATAAATGACCACTGAGGGATTTCTTAAGGACAAGAAGACCCCATAATCAATCTAAAGTTGTGTGTGTTGCTGAAATGTAAGTCCTCTCTATTTCCCAAAATATTCATTATATTTTGCTCTACACAAAACAGCCTTAGAGTGCTTACTTTTGTTTGCATTTATTTTTATTTTTTCTGAGGGGTGGTAATTGTTTAATTATCTTTATCTTGTTAGACTGTAATTATGGATATTTTGTGGGTAAAAAGACAAAGGGGCTGAATTCTATGTCAGTTTCAATACAGAACACTGACAGCTCAGATGAGTGGTGGATAATTACAGACAACCAGTTAAGCAGGGTTTGAAGGACAATGCAAGCTACTCTATCCTCCCTGAAATCTTAATAAAGAATGACAGAAAAATAGGCTTAGAAGAGCCCTATCTTAGTCCATATGTGCTAAATAACACAAGACTGTTTAGCTTATTAACAGCAGAAATTTATTTCTCATAGTTCTGGATCTAGGGAAGTGCAAGACCAGGACGCAAGCATGGGCATGTGAGGGTCACACATTGTATCCCCATACAATGGAAGGGATTAGGTAGTTCTCCAGGGCACCTTTTGTAAGGGCACTAATCCCATCATAAGAGCTCCACCCTCATGCTCTAATCACCTCCCAAAGGCCCCAACTCCTGACACCATCACCTTGGGCATTAGGATTTCAACATACGAATTTGAGAAGGACATAAAGAGTGAGATCATAGTAAGCCCTATTTTACCATATGTCACCCAAATTGTTCAAGCGGCTTACCTAGGATTTCCTAGCACAGTTGAGGTTTGCTGATTCTCATGACTTTCCTCCGTTTAAAAGAAGCTCATTTCAAACTGCAAATGAGTCCATTGCAGCCTCTGGAGTACAGCTACCTGCATATGGCTCTTGGGTATTTGAAATTTTAGCTTAAAGTGCTCTTGGGGACCCAGAACCAAGACAAAGCCCAAGAATCTTGGAAAACTTCCTTCCTTCCACCCCTGAGCCATGGCAACCACAGATCTACAAACTACAGACAATTTAAATTACCATGGCCTGAGGTGCCTGGTTTACTACCCTTGCTGCTTAACTTCACACTGTTCCCTTTAATGGCAAGCGTGTGGTAGGGATCTCTTAAGTGAGAAATGGACACCAAGAGAAGACCGACTCTTCCCTATGCCCTTGCTGCTCTGATCCCAGTCTTGCTTTTCCTTCTAACCCTTGGAAAACACGACCACTTCCATCAAACAACGTGGGTACTATGGCCTTGCACCAGACTCCTGGTGAGGCTTAGATTTAGTTGATGAATGCCAAATTGATTATTTTTTAAAATTAGGGGGATTTTTTTGTCTTGGACTTATTTCTCATTTAATGCATAGAGCTGCTCTGAGAAAATATTTATTGTGAAGAACTCGAGTGCTTACTATGTGATATTTTTGGCCTCTCCCAGGGCTAGGAAGGCAAGAGCAGGACTCCTGAAGCTGGAGGTCCATGGTAGGCGACAGTTTTGTCTCTGGGATCAATGAATTCCAGAACTAAGGACGCGTTTGTTTCCCACATCAAGGGCAAGCGCTGCGGGTGCGCAGGACTAAAATCCTACAAAGGCTGTTACTCTCAGGCACTCCTGCTGCCTGCTCCTGTATATTGAGCCTTAAAGGAATACAGAAACAAGCTAAACACGTTTTATTGTGTAGAATTTCCACCAAGCTCCTGAGAATTGAGAACGAGAGTAAATAACATTTTCCTTCTTTATTATGTTGGCTGCCTCTTATGAACTACCTCGTAGAATGTGAGGCAAGTATACAATCATGTTCCAAGTAAATAACATCATTAATTCAAATGGAATAAAATGTGAAACATGACCCAACCAAACTATTATATATAAACTATATATATATATATATATATATATATATATTTAAAAATTAGAATGATCTCATGTGAAAGTGACAGGAATGTGCTGTAATTTAGAAATAGATGAATCATCTAGTGTTCCCAGGATAACATTTTTATGTACTGATGAAATCTATGTAATATATCATGTTAAGAAAAATAAACCTCTGTCCATGAAATACTTTTATTAGAGTTTACCGAGTTGAGCAGAAATGGCAGCTAATGTTTGGAGTGCCTATTAAAGTACAGGTTATTTGTCTGATAGTGATTATCGAGCATATTATTAAAAATGTGCTTTCACAAAATGTTAACAATTCTCACTGTATACAGATCCACACAGAAAATAAAACTTTTAACTTGAGATTAAATACCTGGTAAAATATTTATTGTTGCACAATGTATTCTTAACTGTGTTGACTACTCTTCAGTAAGGTGCTACATAAAACGAAAAATTAACCACTGTAGGATAGAAAATAGTTTAAAGTTCCGAAGCAAGTTCCTGTGCATACAAAACAGCTTTGTCCTGGGCAATGTAATGTGGATACATTTCAGTGAAGAAGACACCGTAGTCAGATACCTGACAGCAAAACAAAACCAAGACCAGCACTGGAATTACTAAATTAAGGAACTGCATGCAAACGCAGGCTGGTCTGAATGAACAGTGTTTGAAGGATGCATGCAGGGTTTGTGGAGATAATGAAATTTCACTGCTATTATAACTGTATCTCAGCAATCAGAGCACAAGTTGGCTGCTGTTGAGTTGTGAAATTCAAGAGAGATAATAAACTTCCAGATTAAAATTTCATTTCATATTTTGAGAATTAAAAAAAAAAAATGATTGCCTCCCTCACTCCATGCTTTAGAAACCCTCTGTTGAAATCACCCTAGGGTCTGAAATGTGAGTGTATGGTGGATTACATTTTTAGTGTTAATCAGAGCACTTCACTCAAACAGTAATCTCGGAATTCTTTCTCCTCATTGATTTTGCTTCTTTCTCCCTTTAAAACTCTGTGTTAGCAGACTTCCTTTTAGACTTTTGAGAAATGACAATTTTTCTCTTGTGTGTTCTGGAAATGATTTCCCCCCCCAAAAAACAGCTACCTCACTTTGCTGTCTGCCTAAAGCACTTAAATAGGAGCCAAAAGTACCAAATTTTCATCCCTCTGCTACTGAAGTAGCCTAAGACATTGAAATGAGTTAGAACCCAAGCAGGAAGGAAATCTTCCTGTCCAGAAATTGCCTAGTTTGGCTGTGCTCTCCTGTGAGGGCTTAATTAAGTTGTTAAATCCATTTTCTGAGTTTCTGAAAGAGCACAGTACCTGCTGGCACTAACCCAGGTAATTTTTTTTCTTGACTTTTAAACCAAGTTTGAAACTAAGGTTTGCAAAAGGTCTTTGTGGTGAACCTCATTCTCATAGATGCCTCTCAGTATGTAAATCCCATCACATGTGAGCCTACTACTAATTAGACACTACTAGTTAGATACTACTACTGATGAATTGAGAACATTCCAAAACTGTAGACCGTCCAGTCTCTTAGAGTAACTGAAAAGATGACTACTGTGGATGAAAAATGTCACCTACCATATCAAGTTATTAGCCACTGCAACTTCCCCCAACTGTGCATTGTGAGGGGATTCAGGATGGAGAAAAACAGGATACTTGTCTGAGATATTTAATGTGCATAGCAAAGGAATGATTTCAATAAGCCCAGATTCTTCCATCTTCCCATATGTAGCAAAGTGATGATGCTAAATTCATTCAGTTGAGGTGTCTGGTTTTCTTTAATTAGCAGTAATCTTTTGATATTTCAATTACTTGATTATTATTTCAAAAACTCCTAAGCATCCTGACCCCTCCCATAGCTCTTCAGAGAAGTCCCTCAGAGCTATCTGAGAGGCTGCTTCCCAGGCTTAAGTCCTCAACAAATCTACCAAATAAAACGTAATTCTCAATTTTTTGGTTGTGCATTTTTTTTCAGTCAGCACTACCCTATGTATCTGGAGAAGGAAATGGCAACCCACTCCAGTATTTTTTCCTGAAAAATCCCATAGACAGAGGAGCCTGGCAGGTTACAGTCCATGGGCTCACAAAGAGTTGGACATGACTAAGCAACTAAGAACATGCACGCACACACACACACACACACACACAACCTATATTATCTTCTTAGTTCAAAAGACATCTTTTTTTTTTTACTGTAAAGATCATACACAGTCATGATAAAGACTTCTTTTAAAAAGCATTCTCTCAGTGCCTATTTCTTGGAGTCAATTACACATAGACTGGACTTTGAGCTGCTTGAGTGCAGGGAACATATTTTAATTTATTTATACTGAATATGCCTGGTAAATAATAAACACTCAATACATATTTGTTGAAAGAACAAAGAATGAATGGGTGAATGTACATTGCTACCTTCTTCTACATGCTCTAAATTAGTGTTGTGGTTGAGAATAGTATCTTGGGAGTGTGACATTGTAAGGCAGGGGGATTAGAATAAACAGGAGCTCATATCTCCTTTTGAAGAAAAACTTAAAGAATTTGCATTGTCCTGGAAATGAGATCAAGAGACTTTACCATTAATGCATCTGAACAAGTTTATTTTTGAAACATGAAAGAGCTTGTAAAAAGTATGATTCTAAGCGGTGGTCAAATTTGATGTCTTGCCAAATGTGTATCATCTTTAGCCATCAGTGTATTGCCTTCCAGTGGGGACTAATCCTCATCCTTATAAAGATGTCAGCCCAAATGACACGGTTCGACTTAAGCTTATTTGTCAACAAGCAAATTTCCTACAGACTGTATACACACATACACACATATATACACATATATGTATTTTCAGCCACATAACCAGTAACTTCTTTTCACTCAAAACTACAAAGAATAGAATTGAGGTCCTGGAGGGAACTTCCTACATTTTAGACTTTTCAGAATCCTAGAAAGAATATTCTGTTTCTCTTTAAAACAAAAGCAAACATAAAAGAGCCTAGCAGTGGGAAATTATTTCCTCAACTCACTGCTGCCATAGACATTCCTAAAATGCCAGTAAGGTGGTAGGCGCTGGAAGAGGGCATGAGAGGGCAGACGGACTGAAACCAAAATCACAGAAAACTAACCAGTCTAAACACATGGACCACATTTTTGTCTAACTCAATGAAACTAAGCCATGCCATGTAGGGCCACCCAAGAAGCACAGGTCATGGTAGAGAGTTCTGACAAAATACAGTCCACTGGAGAAGGGAATGGCAAACCACTTCAGTATTCCTGCCTTGAGAACCCCATGAAAAGTATGAAAAGGCAAAAAGATAGGACACTTAAAGATGAACTCCTCAGGTCAGTAGGTACCTATTACGCTACTGGAAATCAGTGGAGAAATAACTCCAGAAAGAACAAAGAGGTGGAGTCAAATAAAAACAGCACACAGTTGTGGATGTGGCTGGTGATAGTAGCAAGGTCTGATGCTGTAAAGAGCAATATTGCATAGGAACCTGGAATGTTAGGTCCATGAATCAAGGCAAATTGGAAGTGGTCAAACAGGAGATGGTAAGAGTGAACATCAACATTTTCAGAATCAGCTAACTAAAATGGACTAGAATGGGTGAATTTAATTCAGATGACTATTATATATACTACTGTGGGCAGGAATCCCTTAGAAGAAATGGAGTAGCCATCATGGTCAACAAGAGTCCAAAATGCAGTACTTGGATGCAATCACAAACATGACAGAATGATCTCTCTCCCTTTCCAGAGCAAAACATTCAATATCACTGTAATCCAAGTCTATGCCCAAACCAGTAACACTGATGAAGCTGAAGTTGAATGGTTCAATGAAGACCTACAAGACCTTCTAGAATTAACACCCAAAAAAGATTTCCTTTTCATTATAGGGGACTGGAATGCAAAAGTAGGAAGTCAAGAAACACCTGGAGTAACAGGCAAAATTGGCCTTGGAGTACAGAATGAAGGAGGGCAAAGGCTAACAGAGTTTTGCCAAGATAATGCATTGGTCATAGCAAACACCCTCTTCCAACAAAACAAGAGAAGACTCTACACATGGATGTCACCATATGGCCAACACCAAAATCAGATTGATTATATTCTTTGCAGCCAAAGATGGAGAAGCTCTATAGAGTCAGCAAAAGTAGGACTGGGAGCTGACTGTGGCTCAGATCATGAACTCCTTATTGCCAAATTCAGACTTAAATTGATGAAAATAGAGAAAACCACTAGACCATTCAGGTATGACCTAAATCAAATCCCTTATGATTATACAGTGGAAGTGAGTAATAGATTCAAGGGATTAGATCTGATAGACAGAGTGACTGAAGAACTATGGACAGAGGTTCGTGACATTGTACAGGAGGTAGGGATCAAGATAATCTCCCAAGAAAATGAAATACAAAAAGGAAAAATGGTTGTCTGAGAAGGCCTTACAAATAGCTATGAAAAGAAGAGAAGCCAAAAACAAAGGATAAAAAGGAAAGATATGCCCATTTGAATGCAGAGTTCCAAAGAATGTCAAGAAGAGATAAGAAACCCTTCCTCAGTGATCAATGCAAAGAAACAGAGGAAAACAATAGAATGAGAAAGACTAGAGAGGTCTTCAAAAAAAAATTAAAGATACCAAGGGAACATTTCATGCAAAGATGGGCTCAACTATGGACAGAAATGGTATGGACCTAACATAAGCAGAAGAGATTAAGAGGTGGCAAGAATACACAGAAAACCCATACAAAAAAGACCTTCATGACCCAGATAATCACTATGGTGATCACTCACCTAGAGCCAATGTGAAGTCACATGGGTCTTCGGAAGCATCACTATGAACAAAACTAGTGGAGGTGATGGAATTCCAGTTGAGCTCTTCAAATTCTAAAAGATGGTGCAGTGAAAGTGCAGCACTCAATATTCCAGCAAATTTGGAAAACTCAGCATTGGCCACAGGACTGGAAAAGGTCAGTTTTCATTTAAAACCCTAAGAAAAGCAATGCCAAAGAATGTTCAAACTACCACACAATTGCACTCATATCACACACTAGTAAAGTAATGCTCAAAATTCTCCAAGCCAGGCTTCAGCAATACATGAACCATGAATTTCCAGATGTTCAAGCTGGTTTTAGAAAAGACAGAGGAATCAGAGATCAAATTGCCAACATCTGTTGAATCATCGTAAAAGCAAAAGAGTTCCAGAAAAACATCAATTTCTGCTTTATTGACTATGCCAAATCCTTTGACTGTGTGGATCACAATAAACTGTGAAAAATCCTGAAAGAGATGGGAATACCAGACCACCTGACCTGCCTCTTCAGAAATCTGTATGCAGGTCAGGAAGAAATAGTTAGAACTGGACATGGGACAACAGATTGGTTCCAAATAGGAAAAGGAGTATGTCAAGGCTGTATATTGTCACCCTGCTTATTTAACTTATATGCAAAGTACATCATGAGAAACACTGGGCTAGAAGAAGCACAAGCTGGAATCAAGATTGCCGGGAGAAATATCAATAACCTCAGATATGCAGATGACATCACCCTAATGGCAGAAAGTGAAGAAGAACTAAAGAGCCTCTTGATGAAAGTAAAAGAAGAGAGTGAAAAAGTTGGCTTAAAGCTCAACATTCAGAAAACTAAGATCATGGCATCCGGTACCATCACTTCATGGCAAATAGATGGTGAAACATTGGAAACAGTGGCTGACTTTATTTTTGGGTCTCCTAAATCAATGAAGATGATGGCTGCAGCCATGAAGTTAAAAGACATTTACTCTTTGGAAGGAAAGTTATGACCAACCTAGACAGCATATTAAAAAACAGGGACATTACTTTGCCAACGAAGGTCCATCTAGTCAAGGCTATGATTTTTCCAGTGATCATGTATGGATGTGAGAGTTGGACTCTAAAGAAATCTGAGCACCAAAGAATTGATGCTTTTGAACTGTTTTGTTGGAGAAGACTCTTGGGAGTTCCTTGGACTGCAAGGAGATCCAGCCAGTTCATCCTCAAGGAGTTCAGTCCTGAGTGTTCATTGGTAGGACTGATGCTGAAGCTGAAACTCCAATACTTTGGCCACCCGATGTGAAGAACTGACTCTTTGGAAAAGACCCTCATGCTGGGAAAGATTGAAGGTAGGAGGAAAAGGGGACAATAGAGGAGGAGATTGTTGGATGACATCACCGACTCAATGGATATGAGTTTGTGTAATCTCCAGGAGTTGGTGATGGATAGGGAGGCCTGGCGTGCTGTGGTCCATGGGGACACAAAGAGTTGGACATGACTGAGTGACTAAACTGAACTGAAGAAAATCTCAATAAATGAAGAAACCAAACTCAAATCTGGCCTCTTAATGAGTCTGTAAAATATGATGACAAGCTTTCTGATATAATACCTTACATCGAGATAGTGTTGCTATTATGTCCCATGAAGCATCTGCTAAATGCTATTATAAGCCACAGATATAGAAACTTAAGCATAAAGTAAAAAAAGAAAAAAATAAGATAAGGAGTTAGGTTACTATTTTGTTGTATGACCAATTAATGTTTTCTACTTATTGAAAAAGTTCACAGAAATTCACTGCTTTCGTTCAATTATAAAAATTTGTTTTATAAAATCTATAGTACAAAGAAAAATATATTCACATTTTCCCTGTTGTAAAAAAGAGGACTTGTGTGAGATTCACTTTTCATGTCTGATTATTGTCTGTGATCTTACAAATTCACTTAAAAATCGACAGTAGTCCCATTCCAAACAAATAAGTTACCTACGATACCAGTGTCTAGTCTTGTTCTCAGAGCAGTGTAAATGTGTAGTATATTTTTGTTGTTGTACTAAATCTACAACAAATTGTTCAAAAATAAAAAGATAAACTATAGTCCCAGCATTTTAGAACACACTATTGCTTTTAAGAAGAAAAGTAGTTAGAGACCAATGCACATCTTACACCATCAGATCGCCTTTTTTGCAAATATCATAGTGTAACAAGGAGGATGCAAAATAGCTTGTGGAACTGAGTTTGAAGCTTCTGCTTCTGCAATAGTCTTTAATCATGTAGAAAAATTATGTTAAAAATGTCCTTCTAATATTGAGTAACAGCTGTGATACACATTCTGCTAGTCCTAGCAATTCATAAATTAAAATAACTGGCAATTTTGCACTAAATTTATGTCAGCCAATGCGTGGTCAATGTAGGATAGGATGTTAAATCATAAACATTAGAGAAGTTTTCCTAAACAAAAGACCAGCCCCATTAGTTTTAGTGGTTTCAGTAAATGGTTAAATAAACCATCCAGTATATTCTAAGAGATTGTATTTTTTCTACTTAAAAAAGTCTGAACAGATTAGCCTTAATTCACAATTGAAATTCTCCTTACTGCTTGGTGATAGTCAGAGGGCAACCATATATCTCAAAATTAGACAAGCTCCTGCATATCCCAGATGCAATGCCACAGAGGGACTGCTTTTAAAAGGCTGCTATACATGAAGGCAGCCACTGATTTGTGTGTTTACTTCTAAATTTGTGGTGTTTCCTAAAAGTAATGTGCTCTATTGTGTTCAATCTGCACCTACTCTGCTAGCATATATTCCTACAGGAAGGGCCAGTGCCCTTCCCACTCTGTGTGTGTGCTTATTTAACCATTTATTTAAATCAATAAAATTAATGGGGCTGGTCTTTTGTTTAGGAAAGCTTTTCTGATGTTTATGATTTAACATCCTATCTTACATTGACCAGGCACTGGCTGACATACATTTAGTGCAAAATTAGATTAGAACTGTGAAAGAAGCTATTTCAAAGGTTTATACATACAGATGGTCCAATTTGGTGAAAGGAAAGAAATAAATAAATGAGTGTGTGGAGCATGAAGAGAAAACTGTGGTAGAATACAGAAGAAATGACCTGCTTTGCAAAGACAAATCCTTGACAAAGAACCATCTACTGAACAAATTCTGATTATCCAAAAATCAAATCGCACCCCCCAAAAAAAATAAGCAGTAAAGAAAGCAGTCTTTAGTGATTCTGGTTTAAATGACACATTAAATTCAAGCAGGAAAGAGTTAAGGCTGATTTCAGACTTCTTCAAAGCCACATGCACTGTCAGAAGAAAAGGAGCTATTTCTACAAGATTCTCAGGGATCATGTGGCTCAAAACATTCCACCCAGACAAGATACAAGTCAAGAGAAATGGCAATCCGAAATATTCTCAAACATGCTTCTGGATCTCTTCTACAAAGAAAAACAAAATCAGACTCCCATATTCTCTGTACAGATCTGATGAATACTTCATATGAAAACTACTCAAAACTCAAGAGTTAAATCCCTCAAAATGGAGAAGCTACTGCAAAATAACTGGAAAGGAAACCATCTGAATAAAACCAAGATTATTTCCTACAGTGACTGTGGTTAAAAACGTAACGTAAATGTAAGCTGAATAACAAAATCATAATACACAATTTTAATAGATATTTAATCTATATGGCTATTAAAAATTAAGAAGCCATTTAATTTTATACTTTCTATAAAATACAGCAAGTATAAAGTGCTAATATCTTCATCTCTCACAGCAGAGATTGTTACTGATGAAGGCTAAAACATGTTATTAAAATGGCAACTTATATGCAATGTTTTTCACAAGTTTTTAGGATTAGAGGGCTCTCTGTTATGAAATAGTATCTTTGGGGTAAAGAAATATTCTGTTGGAGTTCAAAAATCCTTTTATTTCTTAGAAAATTCTTCTTTGTTAAATGAAATAATTGTTTTATTTTAAAAAATTGTTGTTTAGTTGCTAACTTGTGTCCAACTCTTTGCGGCCCTATGGATTGTAGCGCTCCAGGCTTCTCTGCCCATGGTATTTCTGAGGCAAGAATGCTGGAGTGGGTAGTCATTTCCTTCTCCAACAGATCTTCTTGACCCAGCGACTGAACTCATGTCTCCTGCACTGGCAGATGGATTCTTTACCACTGAGTCCCCAGGGAAGCCTGTTTAAAATAGTAGTAATAATTAATGTTGCTTCAAAAAGTTTTTCTCTTTATTTATTTGCCTACCTGACCACTGAACCATCCAACCTTATAGCAGTAGCTTATGGAGTTGTTGACTAAGGATAATGCCTGTCATAGAGAAAGATGGAATTAGAAATAGTTTATTCTCTATACTTTTCTAATAGATTTTTATAATAAATATATATATATCATTTTCATTCAGCAATATAATTATTCCCCTGGAAACAAAAGGAAGAAACAAGTAAAAAAAAAGAAGAAGAAGAAGAAAGCCATTCAAAAGCCCCTAAGTATCAAAGTCCCTTTCTCTTTATAGCCCAAGATGACTTAACTGATCATTGTCTACTTAAGCTGCAGGACAGAGATCATCTTAATGTACTTTCTTCATTTGGGTATCATATTTTGAATTTAAGTAATTTGCTTTTAAATTTGTAAATTAATATTTTTAAAAGTTTTATTGTAGTAAGACATAAGAATTAAAGCCATGTAATTCTTTGTCTCACCTCACCTCAAGTTTTAGTCCCTAGAGCGATTCCTCTTAACTTTTATCATTGGTATTTCCCTTTTTATTCCATATCCCCCCATTCTTACTTTTCAGTTTTAGAAATGTCTGTTTGTTTACCTTAATAATAGATGAGAAATTAGTTCATAGAGACTACTCCCTAATTTTACTAATTTACCAACAACCCAAATAGTTTTTATCATCATTATTAGTTTCACAGCAACATAGAATTTATTTCTACTTCATTTCCCTGGAAGTTTAATCATACAATTAATTTTTAATTTAAGGTTTTATATTTTCTCTTTCTAAAATGTCCATTTTACTTCCTTTTGTAAATTCAGCTTCTCTGTTCAAATTCTGCATCTCTGTCCCTTATCATGTATTCTTTTATCATATTTGTGATACCTATTCAGTGTTCCTGTCTACTAATTCTAACATCTGAGTCTATTTCTCTGACTACTTTTTCTACTGATTAGTACTTACTTTATCTTCTGTATCTCTTATTTATTATACTCTAGACATATATTTTAAAGAGGCTTATAAACTGAAGAAAATGTTTGCCAGATGGGAATTTAGTAACTTGGTAACTGGTGTAAGAAAATGATCATTTCAATCTGAAGGTAGCTGACCTAGTTTGGGACTAGATTGCAACTTTAGTTAATTTCAATATACCTCTTATTTCAAATATCTTCTGGGTGAGATTTTCCCTGGATATGTTGCAATCTCTTCCTTCTCGCAAGATCTAAGAACTGTAAGACTACAGAGAGCTCTTTTTGCTTTCTAGCCAGAACTCTTGTCTTCCATGCTGTCACTGACAAACATTCAACAAAAGTCCTGCTGGGGGAGGGAATCAGCAAGCAGGGAGAATGAGTTTTGTATTTAGGAGCTCTGTAGATCTAAAATGTCAGCCAACAATGTTATTAAATCTCTTGCATCTCCTTATCCCAGAAAGGTGCTTTTGCCTTTGTCAGGCTTAATTTTCAACTTGCCTATACCTGGATTTTCAGGCCATCCAGAGAGGAAAATCACCTGGTCCTTAGAAATGTCTTGCTGTCAAGATACAGTTCCTTTAGACTTCTTTATGTCTTCTGTTCTCTAAAAGTGTTAAAAGGGAGACAACTTTTTATTTTATTTTAATTATTTCCATTTATTATTTTCTAGGTGATTTTCCTTGACCATATTTTCTTTTTTTCAAACTCGTGTGCTTTCTTGTTTGTTTGTTATTTCTTCCTTTTCCAGTAAGGCTGTTCTCATTTTATTAAGGAAATATTTTCCAAATCTCTCTCGGAACACTAATTAGATTATCTTCTATCCTTCAAAATATGTCTTTTCCTATGGGAAGGATTTTTCTTGCTCCTTTTAAAAAAATATTTGAGCTTTTGTCTTTTGCAGTGAGAATTTTCCCTGATGTCTAGAGAGGCTTATTCTCCATTTAATTAAGGGACTACAGCAAATCTGACTGTGAACTCTGTAGAGGACTTGGCAGACTTTAATATGACTGAGTAAAAAGCTGACAGTTGAGTTTTCAGATCCCTGAATAACAGAATATGCATCATTTAACTCTGGGGTGTTGTCTCTCCCACTGACTATCTTAGTTCCCCTCCCCCTCCACAAAGATGATTTAGCTTATTTGAAGAGAAGTACTTGATTGCTTTCTACCATTTCACCTTTCTCCATGTGGGCTAAATTCCCTTCTGCCAGGCAATCTGTGGGCAGACATAGGAGAGCAGTAGAGAGGCCAACTATTCCTTCTACAGACATCCACTTCTACTTTTTGTAGACATATCTCCAACTTCCTTCTCCAACTGAGTTTCTGAAGATAAAATTTGTTTAATCCTTGGTTGTAAATTTTCTAAAGTATCCTTGACTTTATTCTTTTCATTTCTGCCTTGTTGGTTACCAGTCCCCAGTGTTTCCATGTTGTTGTTTGTATATGTGTGTCTGTTTGTGCATGTATCTGTGTGTGTTTAAGTGATGTGTTTCCAGAAAGAAAAGTTCTATAGAGCAACTAGAAGGATACATACTTCCACCATCCCTACTTTGGGGGAATAAATGCCTTTATATGTCCATTTTGTTTTATTTGAAGTCATGTCAGCAGAGAGAAAGAAGAGAAACAGATATTCACTCTGCTGCCTTGAAAGAGATGTGTTTTTTTTAATTCCTTTTTATTAAACAATAAAATTAGATTGCATTGATATAGTTTCATCTTAGCTGTAATCAAATACTTCTTTTCTTAGAAGAGTGAGAAGAAAGGGTCATTCAGAGACTATTTAACTAAAGAAGAACCTACAGAATATAAAAACAATTTCATCCACTTCTTATAGCTTTGGGAAACAAAATCAGATTTGCTTGAATGGTGCCTTGTCTTTCCATTTCTTTTAAAATATTTTAATGCACTGGACATGAAAAATCTTAAATGTACTTTATGAAAAGTTTTCAAGAAACACTTAAATGGAGGTAGAATTGTTACCGTAAGTTAAGTACATATACATTCCTACAACTAAAATTAAAACTATATCAAAAAGCTAGAGACCATCAGACAGAGGATGGTAAATTATCCAGTGACAAGCTGATTCTGCTGAGATGAAAGCATGGAAGAGAAAAACAAAAATCATTAGTAAATGGAACCTTCTAATTCCCATCCTGATTGTGCATTTTTACTATGTGATTACCACTCAATCTTTCCAGTTTTATGTGAGAATCTTTCTTACTGGCATTAAAAAACAAAGAATATGCATTATCTCAAAAACCAGGAAGTCCATGAGTAGGAAGTCTTCACACTTGCTGAATCCTCCAGGTCATTAATGGCTTTAAGAACCCAGATTGTTTCCAATCTTTCTCAGAGTATGAGCTTATCTATTCCTAAGGGGACAAGCTCCTGTCATCACATGCAGATAGGACAATGGCAAGTAGAAGGTGAGCTATTTCTTATGTAACACGTTTGGTCTTCTAATTGAGATTTTCAACATTCATGAAGAACTAAAGAGCCTCTTGATGTGGTGTTGGAGAAAGCTCTTGAGAGTCCCTTGGACTGCAAGGATACTTAACCAGTCCATCCTAAAGGAAATCGGTCCTGAATATTCATTGGAAGGACAGATACTGAAGCTGAAACTCCAATATTTTGGTCACCTGATGCAAAAAGCTGACTCATGTGAAAAGATCCTGATGCTGGGAAAGATTGAGGGCAGGAGAAGGGGATGACAGAGGACGAGATGGTTGGATGGCATCATCGACTCAGTGGACATGGGTTTGGGTGGACTCCGGGAGTTGGTGATGGACAGGGAGGCCTGGCATGCTGCGGTTCATGGGGTCGCAAAGAGTTGGACATGACCAAGCAACTGAGCTGAACTGAACTGAAGAGAAATGGAAAGGATAGTGTATGAGTGAGAAGATAAGACACAAACAACCCTGTTTTCATATGCATATGGGAATGTACCATCTGGTGGGCTGCTGTCCATGGGGTCGCACAGAGTCGGACACGACTGAAGCGATTTAGCACGCATGCATGCATTGGAGAAGGAAATGGCAACCCACTCCAGTATTCTTGCCTGGAGAATCCCAGGGACAGAGGAGCCTGGTGGGCTGCCGTCTATGGGACTGCACAGAATCGGACATGACTGAAGCGACTTAGCAGCAGCAGCAGCATGTACCATCTGATGTGAAGAACTTACTCATTGGAAAAGACCCTGATGCTGGGAAAGATTGAAGGCAGGAGAAGGGGACTCTGTTGAGAGAATGAGATGGTTGGATGCATCACCAACTCCATGGACATGAGTTTGGGCAAGCTCCAGGTTGGTGATAGACAGGGGAGCCTGGTGTGCTGCAGTTCATGGTGTCGCAAAGAGTCGGACATGACTGAGTGGCTGAACTGAACTGAACTGAACTGAGCAAGAAGAAAGGAATATTCTTTTTTTCTTTAGGCATAAAATAGCCACTGGAGCATTGAGAACTGTAGAGAGGTCTCCACCACTTTGTCTCTTTCATTGCCTAAAACATCAGCAACGGCAGCTTCTAGGGGTAAGGGTAGGGTCAGCAGGGCCAGTGGAAAACACTACATAGCAAATAAAGCTAGTGTGTAAACACTTGAGCAAGAGTGAATAGTCTTCACATTATCACTGTAACAGAAGCATATTGAAGATGGACAACACTAGAGCTGTTGGGGAAGGGAGGCAAATGGCAGATGTCACAACAAAAGTTGGTGGCTCACTTTTGAGTAGATGTTAAGTCTTGTCTCAAGATTTATTTGTGGGAGCTGACGTGTGAATTAAAAATGAAATAGAGGTCACACCCATCTTTGAGATTAGGGTATCTCCTGTGTCTTCTATCTCCTAGGTGAAGGCTTTTTTCTTCCCCCTTTTGTGAAGTTTTTTCTATAAACTTTTACATTGACTATGTATCATAATGAATGTTTAATCCAGTTTTCACTTGATTTGTTGTATTTGTTGTATTTGTATTTGTTGTACGTACTTTGTGGTTTTAGTTTTCAAGTAGGAAGTTTTAAGTAACGAGGGACTAGGTAGTCGGAGATAAGAACATAAACAATCCCAGTGAGAGTGTTAGTTGCTCTGTCGTGTCTATCTCTTTGCAACCCAACTTGCGGGTAAAACATAAAGCAGATAGAATTCAAAATGAGAAAGAATGAATTTCCAGATTAGGGTAATCTATCTTCTCTGGAAATGCCCTTCATGAGAAGGATAGGGCCTCAATAGCCATGTCTACGATACTTGGCCCTGTAGTCTTTGGTCTGTTATGTTGGTCACTCAATCATGTCTGGCCCTTTGCGATCCCGTGGACTGTAGCCCACCAGCCTCCTCTATACATGGAATTCTCCAGGCAAGGATACTGGAGTGGATTACAATTCCCTTTTCCAAGGCATCTTCCTGATCCAGTGGTCAAACCCAGGACTCCTGAATTGCAGGCAGATTCTTTACTGTTTGAGCCATCAGGGAGGTATTATAATTAACAAAGATGAACTATTCAGATCCTCTCTGTGGCCTATTTGAAACATGAAGGTAGAGACAGAGAATCTGAAAGTCACTGGAGCTGAGTCATATTAATGGCAGTGCCTAATGACAGACTGGGAGAAGGCAATGGCACCCCACTCCAGTCCTCTTGCCTGGAAAATCCCATGGATGGAGGAGCCTGGTGGGCTGCAGTCCATGGGGTCGCTAGGAGTCGGACACGACTGAGTGACTTCACTTTCACTTTTCACTTTCATGCATTGGAGAAGGAAATGGCAACCCACTCCAGTGTTCTTGCCTGGAGAATCCCAGGGACGGGGGAGTCTGGTGGGCTGCCGTCTATGGGGTCGCACAGAGTCAGACATGACTGAAGTGACTTAGCAGCAGCAGCAGCAGCAGCTAGTGACAGACTAAGCGTCTGCTTAGGGTACCAGCAAAGCAGAGGTAGTGAAAACCTGGGGGAAAATGTGATGTTTCACATCAAAGTCAATCAAAACATTAGACATTTAAAATCTTTATATTTTCAAAAATCAAGATAATAGCCAAAAAAACCCCCGATAATTTTGCTGAGCTTCTTTAACTCTTGTATAGATAGAGCTCTATCTACTACCTATTTTTCAGAGTTTAAGTCCCTATGGTCACATTGATCCCACCCTTTCCTGATATGATACAGTACCCTTTTTCCTTTGGTTCTCTGAGTTCAGCTATATCCTTCCTCAAACCCAGTTTCTTGAAGGTTCTAGAGTGCAGTTATTTAAGCTATAAGATTGAAAGTAAGGAAGCATGTCTTACACTGGTTCAGTGTCCTACAATTTACAAAATGCTTTCATCTCACTATTTTATTCTTTCAAGAATCCAAGGACATACAGATATTATTAATTTTGTTATACAGATAAATAAATGAATACTTAAAATAGCAATAATCATGTGCCCAACAAGCTTCAAAACCCATGATAGAAAACTAGTTCCACATCCCTTTTGTCAAGTCAAATCAGCTAGCTTGGAAAATTTATTGAAAGTAAAGAATATATATATCCTGGAGATCAATTCAGATGAAGCTAAAAATCTAGTATTTTAAATCAATTACTGAGTCCATTTCTGTTGTTTGCAACCAAAACAATTTAAGTAAAATTAAGTAAAATAATACCAAATAGATCTAATAACAGTAAACTTTCATCTAAAATTTATTACCATGTTAATAAAATTAATAAAATAATAAAGTTAAGTAAAATAATACCAAATAGATCTAATAAGGGTAAACTTTCTTCTAAAATTTATTACCATGTTTATCAACTACAGATATTATATAAAATGATGCTAGTACAATACTTCAGTAATGCTAAATTTACATAAACTGTGGTATTGGAACCAACAAGCCCAGTTTGTGTTTGCTTCTGTCTCAGAAGGTTTTGATAGAGTGATGAAAAATACACTGGAGAGGTATATGTTTATATTTCTGTAAATACTCTTCAGGGGTGTGTGTGTGTGTGGGTGTGGGGGTGTGTGTGTGTATGTGTACATATATATATATATATATATAATTGGTGATAAGGATGGGCCTTTGTACTCTCCGATTAATGTAATGCAAAGGTTATTAATCCAAACAGCAGACATAATGCATAGAATATTTGCTGATTTTTATTCATTTTATTTTGACAAATGCTCTACTGTTTTATTTTTGTCCATGTTTACATCACAAACTATTCAATGTTTCTCCATTCTCTCCCAGTATTGCATTATTACCACAAACTTATGAGCAAAAGTTGAGTATTTTAATTGGAGGATAAGAGTGAAGTAGGCAACTTTGGATGAAAATAGGAAGTATAGAGAATCAATAACACATTTGATCATATCTATTGTATACAAGGAACTATAAGCAGCCCTTCCAAAAGGTAAAAATAATATGTGTGTTGAGCTATTTGCCTTTCTCTGACTCTGGGATGCCTCGTTTAATCTTCATAGTCCCATTTGCAAGAATTGATTATCACAGATTTTTTAATATCATTCAAACCACAATAAGGTGGAAACACACCACAAATAATCCTAAATAACTGTTGCCTTTCTCTTTCTTCTTATGAAACATCTTTCTGCTGTTAATAATACAAACTGCTCCTGATTTATAGCTTCAGATGCTTTACGTAATACCAATAACTTCAGGGTCAGTAGTGCCTGCCAAGCATAGCCTTGTTAATCAGTCAAAATGATTTCATGTGTTTTCTTAGATGCATCAGAAAGGGCAAAGGATTTATAGGTGATATCATTTTATGTGCCACTGTGGTGTACAATATTGTCACCATGTGTTAAAACTAGCAATGGTCTTCATTGATTTTAATCAAAGTCATAACCATATCATTCTCCCTGCCCCCCCAACACATAAAGATAAAAGAAATCTGAAGGCATTTTATATGGTGACTTAAAATACTTTTAGTCATTATCAATTTCATAGCCAACCAAGATAAAATGCCACTTCTCACAGATCGTATGTCTTTCTCACTAAAATTCAAACCAGAAACACTGACTGCTATTGAAATGAGAACATTTTAAAGGTGGAGGGGTTCTTATAAATAACCACTGCTGAAGAGACTTATTTGCCTCATTTTTCCAGGAATATTTTGTTTGTGTAATTTTATTCAACAAAGAGCTTACGTTTTACGTGGTGATTCATTCACATATCAGAAATGCAATAAAAATCTCATAGCCAAGAAGATAGACTTATAGCAAAGGAGCAAAGGAAAGATAAGCCGAAATTGAAACATGTCAGAGTAGATCAAAGGCCCCTCCATCACCCTTCCAGTGAATCGGAGTCGCTCCTCCAATAGGGTTGCTTTAGAAACCCATCTACAACTGTCTCAGTATGAAAAGAAGACATTCATTCATTTATTTAACCAATCAATCATGTGTTTTTTCACTCAACATTTAGCCAGCAAACATACACAGAATCACATCTACATGCCAGGCATGGTTCTATAGGAAGATGCCAGAGGCTTCTATTTTAAGGTTTTCACAGTCTACCAAGGAGGATAAATACAAATAATAGCAACAGTAGTATTATATGCAAACTAGTTACCTAGAAGAGAGGTAATGATCAGACCTGCTGCTGAGGAGTGAGTGGTGATCAGATCCAGTGTCACAGCAAAGTCTTCCCAGGGATATCTTCTTTGCTGCAGTATTCTCAGCACCTAGCCTAGTGATGAATTCATAACAGAGATTTGTCGTTGACACAAATGTGGAAGCTTTCTGTCTCACAGACGTTCTACTAGTAGCTATGTCATGCTTGGGTCCTACCTTGACCACCACCTTCTCCTTCATTAGCTGAATGATCCAAATGTATAAACACTTTACCCCTACTGGGTCAGACATAGTACTCTATCCACCTCTTGGTTCAGGAAGAAGCATAAGACTCAAGCTGGAAAAACTAAGCTCCTTCTCTATTGTTGTTGTTTAGTGGTTAATTGTATCCGACTCTTGTGACCCCATGGACTATAGTATGACAAGTTCCTCTGTCCATGGGATTTCCCAGGCAAGAATACTGGAGTGGGTTGCCATTTCCTTCTCCAGGGGATCTTCCCAACCTAGGGATAGAAGCCAAGTCTCCTGCATTGCAGTAGGATTCTTTACCACTGAGCTACCTAGGAAGCCCCTCTGTTCCTATTACTCATTTATTTATTTTTTTTTTATCTTTAGTTGGAAGAAGGAAGCCTTTCCTTTCCGGTTCCTCACAGCCCATACCTGTACCTAACATAGTGATAAACATTTAATGGGTCCTCAATATATATTTATTGAAAGAAAGATTGCATGGTTGTGAAGTTGTCAGGGTATAATTCTGGAACTTCTAGGAATATGGTTCTACACATTGTGAAAAAGCACACTCTAGAAAAAGGATGTTAAGAGGCAGAGGGAAAGTATGAACAAGGAAAGAAGGTCTAAAGGCATCTCTAAGTCTGATTCTGCCATCCCTATGCCCACTCAACTTTTTGCCTTCTTGACTAACACGTTTCAATAAACTACTGCACATTATTGGCACCTGGGAGAGTCTAACACATTATTCAGTAAGTCCTCATTGAAAGATTTTCTGGCTGATGATTGAATAAATGAATTAATGAGTGAACAGATAACACACATTTCTACAGAGGGTACAATAAGCTGATGCACCACAACATGGCTTACTGGATATGGTATTTTAGCCCACAGCTCATTTTTATCTTCTTATATGCATTGCAAGAGTCAGAAAGTGATAAGCAACATTTCCCAAAGTTCCTTGAAGCTGGAAGATTGTTTACAACCTTGATATACTCCTTTCCCAATTTGGAAGCAGTCTGTTGTTCCATGTCCAGTTCTAACTATTGCTTCTTGACCTGCATACAGATTTCTCAGGTCAGGTGGTCTGGTATTCCCACCTCTTGAAGAATTTTTCGCAGTTTGTTGTGATCCACACAGTAAAAGGCTTTGGTGTAGTCAATAAAGCAGAAGTAGATGCTTTTCAGGAACTCTCTTGCTTTTTAAATGATCCAGTGGATGTTGGCAATTTGATCTCTGGTTCTGCTGCCTTTTCTAAATCCAGTTTGAACATCTGGAAGTTCATGGTTCATGTACTGTTGAAGCCTGGCAACCAGTCCATCCTAAAGGAAATCAGTCCTGAATATTCATTGGAAGGACTGATGCTAAAGCTGCAACTCCAGTACTTTGGCCACCTGATGTGAAGAACTGACATTTGAAAAGACCCTGATGCAGGGAAAGATTGAAGGCAGGAGGAGACGGGGATGAGAGAGGATGAGATAGTTGGATGGCATCACCAACTCAATGGACATGAGTTTAAGTAAGCTCCGGGAGTTGGTGATGGACAGGGAAGCCTGGCGTACTACAGTCCATGGGGTCACAAAGAGTCAGACACTACTGGGTGACTGAACTGAAATGAATGACATACAAGTATGTGAGGTTTGAAAGGATAATGTGTGATTGGGCATATCGTTGCTTCTACTGGTCTTGGTAATTAAGGTGTAAAGGAATATATGCTCTGAATCCTGAGTCTGTTCAGAATTTTCCTGGGTATGAGAGGCAGCTGTGGCAATGCAGGGCTAGTAGCACCTTCCTTGTTTGACAGTACACCCTTAAAATTCTACAGCCTAATTCTACACCCTTAAAATCCCCCAGATTTCTCTCCTTGTGTTCTTCCTAGTGTTGCAAACACTGAGTACTTAAAAAAAACACACACACCTAAAAAGTACACTGAATTCTGACTTATGAGCGTGATATTTACAGGGACTTAAGGTTAAATGGGATTGCAATGTACTGGTTCTCCAAGTTGCAGGGATGGGTAGGGAACTTTGTTCCTCGCCTCTGCCCACACCACCCCATGCAGGGAACATCCTCCTATGTCTATAGACATTTTTTTTGTCATAATTCAGGAAGATGATGCTACTAGCATCTGGCATCTAATGGGTAGAGGCCAAGGATACTGCTGGATATCCTATGATGCACAAGACATGAGACCACAGAACAAAATGACCTAGCACTAAATATCAGTAAAATAATGCAGAGAAATCCTGGACTAAAGTCAGTTTCAACTGTTATAGCTAGAGAATTAGGCTCTTCATTGTTGAGCAAGACCAGATCGTATAGAGTCACATATAGTGTTAAAAGTGTGAACAGATCTCTCCCTCTCTGACACCTCCCTATTTGCCTTCTACCAAGTTTTTGAAAGTTTAAGTCTCTAAATTCTGGATTTTAATGTGTAGAACTTTAACAGATTATACTACTGTAAATTTTCTCTATAGAGACTAGCTTCTAAGAATTTCCTGACCTTAAGACAAGCAATAGCCACTGACTTTAGTAAAATTTCCCTTGTAAATTTAAAAATTTAGTAAAAATTCCCTGGGCCTCCCTTTTAGCTCAGCTGGTAAGGAATTCACCTGCAGTGTGGGAAACCTGGGTTCAATCCCTGGGCTGGGAAGACTCCCTGGAGAAGGGAAAGACGACCCACTCTAGTATTCTGGCCTGGAGAATTACACAGACTGTATAGTCCATGCGGTCACAAAGAGCCAGACACTACTGAGTGACTTTCACTTTTACTTTAGTAAAAATTGCTTATAGGAATACTGTAATCATTCTGTTGTCTACAAATGCCTCCAGTCTGGAATACCTTGAGAGATTTCATGCATGATATCATTTTGAGAGTTGTTTGGAGTTTTTATTAAACACTCTATGAAGGGATATTAATTTTAACTCATCACTTGGCTACAAGGATCTGAAAACTTAAATGGTTTAAAGTACACAAAAACAAGAAGAGGACAGCCTAAAAATACTTCTTATATGTTTATTTCAGCCCCAATATTTTTTAATGACTACAAATGAACAAGTCTTGAAGGTCTTGAAAGAATTAGAGACTGTCACGATTGTTTACCATAAAAATCATTCCAGGGTTAAAAGATGGCTCTTCTTTGATAATCTACAATCTCTGATCCTACAAAGCAAAATACAGAATGATGCTAGCGCAATGAGAGACAGGACAGCTGGGATCAAGAGATTTAAGAAGCCACAAAGAAAAACTAAAACAAAAAGCATGTCAAAAGTGAATTTCTAAATATTCATTTTGGACAACTGAGTTTGAAGCGCTTTCTGGGCACTGCAGATGGCTCAGGGATTCAGGGCAAACAAAGCAACAATTTCTGCATAGTCACAGCTACTCAGCCATGATAGCCAGAGGCCAAAACTCCAGGGATTTGAGATGATTCAACTAAGTCCCTTTACCTGCCAAATTCTATGAGATCTTATGGAGAAAAATGAGGGTGAAAGGATTGTAGGAAATGTGTTGTCTTTACTTCAACATCCACATGGTGTTTATCACTGGGGAATGACCTTTTAAATTCCAATTATAGATTCATTTATGATAAAAAAAATGTTTTTGAAGGAAAAGAAGGACATACAAAATTTCTGAGATAGTTTGATCCAAAAATTTAAATTAACAAAATTAAGCAAATGGAAAATCGTGCCCATTGTAATCAAGTGGAAATTGTTAACTGATTACAGGGAATGGTCTGAGATGTTTAACTCTAAGAAGCAACCTGTTTCTTTGTTCGAGTCAGGAGTATGACCTCATCATACAGAGCTTATTCTCTGCATAATAGCTTGGAGGAAAGAAAGAGCCAAACTGCATCACTTACTGCCTGTCTTACTGTCAAGGGAGAGCTAATACTGATACAGGATAATAAAAAACAGTATTAAACTGCATCTTTGAACAATCAAAAATAACACACAAAATGGAATCCAAATAAAAGGCTAACAGCTCTTTCTGTAACAGGAGATAATTTTGCCATTTACAATGTATCAGAATGATAGACCAGACTTTTCATTCCACAGATATTTTATTGAGCGCCTACCATATGCCATGCACTGTTTAGGTGCTCTGGATACATGCACAAGTCAATAAGAGAATGCTTTTGTTCTGAGTTTAGTAGCTAAGATAAAATAAAAAACAATATAATAAAAGTCTGTATATGGCACATATAAAAGAGTTAGAGACTATATCAGCATGAGTTGGAAGATGTCAGGGAGGATTTGATGGAGAGGGTAATAATGAAAAGAATCTTGAAGAACTGGAAACATTTGAACTGACAGAAACAGAAGAGAACCTCTTGTAAAAATAAGTCAGTCATAACAAGGGAATAAAAACCAAGACATAGTTGGACATATGCACAGATCAGTATGTAGTCTAGTTTAGCTGGAACTAATGAAACATGTATGAAACTCACAAAATAATATATATGGAAGGGTTAAATCTGAGACACATGGACTTCTAGGTCTATGATAGATTTTAGGGACCCTGAAGTTTAACTGGGCTTCCCTTGTGGCTCAGCTGGGAATGAGTTTAACTAATTTTCCCTACAGTTGAGATAACAAAGGCCCAGAAAGATGAAATTTACTTATGCCAGGTGATGATGCAAAGTGATAATCCTAGTAGCCATGGATAAATGTCTGTGTTTTTGCTATGGCATCTTGAAGAGTAATTTCTGGGTGTTCTTAAACACCAAGACAAAAAGGCTGTACTAATTACTTTAATTTGGTAATAAATCCTAATGGAACACTAAAGATCTTTGAGAACAAAAATGATACCATTGAAAATGAATCTTGGGAAACAGAGGAAGGAGAGCAGAAGTGTTTTGGAGAGATGTGAAGGACAGATTTTAACAGTAAACAAAACAGAAGATTAACCTCCCCAAGGTCTACTTAGATTACACATAGACATAAAAATCATCCTTCGTATATTCTTTAACATAGCTTTGGCCAATCTTTATCATAGCTTTGAGAATGTGCACTGGCAAACCTGTTGCAGAAATCAAAGATGTCTAGACAAAAGCATAGCCCGATTGGTTATGAATTTTTTTTTTTAAATGCTGTTTGGTTCTAGTAATTTCTGATTCAGTCATAAGCATATGAAAACCTTGGGTAAACAAATCACTCAAAAGAATTAGGGGAGAATTCTAGCATTTATTAAAGCAGTCATATTTCATAAACTGTAGGTTTGGGGAATAGAAAACAATATTTTTATTGTAGTTTAAAATAATCTTCACTAAGACTTCTTAATATTCTCCAAAGTTTGATAGCACACGTGGCACATATGTACAGATATATAAAATACGTGCTGTTTGTCTCTAATTAGAAAGCAGTGAAAGAAATATATTACCTAATGTAAAACTGGAATAGTCAAAATAATTTCAGTATAGTCAAAATCATGATCAAATATAATTTAATATCTATTTTGATTTTAATCTCAAAAAGTATTACTTAATGTCTCTGATCTCACACAAAAGCAGATGAATCAATGTTTCATGTGATGACTTTCCAGTTAGAAACCCCTGAAAAAACTCTCTTCACTCACATACCAGATTCAGTCACTTATATTCATGTCTTGCTTCCCTTTTGAAGATTCAATATCTAAGGAAATATACTAATAAGCTCTTATTTTAGGTAAAACTGAAAGGAACATTAAAAGTCTTGAGAAACTTTTAGACTATGATTTCATTAAGGAATCTTGAGATTAGAATAAAAGTAGTCATCATTTGGGGGCTTCCGGGGTGGCTCAGATGGTGAAGAATCTGCCTGCAGTGCCAGAGATCTGGGTTCAATCCCTGGGTCGGGAAGATCCTCTGGAGAAGGAAATGGACTACCCACTCCAGTATTCTTGCCTGGAAAATTCCATGGACAGAGAAACCTGGTGGGCTACAGTCAATGGGGTCACAAAGAGTTGGACACGACTGAATGATTAACATCCTTATTTATCGTTTCAATAACAGATGCCGTTTATTAAGCACTTACTGTTTTGCTTGCATTCTCAAGTATTCCTTAAAACAATCATGTGAAGTAAATATAGTTATTACCTCCTTAAAAATACTAAGTTGCCCAAAGTAACCCATATTGTAACCCCATTTTTTCATCTGGCTTCAAGCTCACTCACTATTCAACCCATAGTCACAGTGCCTCCCATCATCAGGGATTATTCAGATGCAAGGAGAAGTACCACACTCAAGACAGCTTGAGTAGAAGGGATTTAACAGGAAGAGATGGGGAGACTTTGTGGAAAACCTGCTGATGAGAGATATCATGGAATGTTCAAAGAATGAAAGAGGCATAGTATGGCTGAAAAGGAGGGGGAGCAAACGTGGGTGAAGCCTGGAGAGTGGACAGCAGCCACATCAAGGAGAGCTTTGTCAGTCATGCATTCAGAACATGTGTTTGGTGGTGAGTTAGGCACCAGCATAGCAATTATGATCATAGACTCTGCCAACAGCCAGATCTCAATTTGAAACCCAGCATCCCTCTAAACTGGCTGTGCAATCTTGGAAAGTTACCCTATTGTATAAGCAATACCTCCTTCTGTAAAATGGACACAGAGCATCTTTATAAAATGGGTTTAAGGATTTATCACAAGGTATACATAACCCTCAATGGACTTGAATACTCATGACTCAATGGACATGAATCTGAGCAAACTCCAGGAGATAGTAGAGGAAAGAGGAGCCGGGAGTGCTGCAGTCCATGAGGTCACTAAGAGTGGGACAGGAAGTAGTGACTGAACAACTACATGTTATAACATGTTACTGATTATTGCTTAGTCTTTCATTACACTTGATCTGATGTCAAACTTCCATGATACATTCAAAAACATCTTTCACAAATGTATCTCTCAGTATAGAAACTTTCACTAAAAGGAAACTTGTATCACCACCATCAAACATTTCTTCTACTGTAACTCTCCTATGTCATTACTTATTCTAGTTTCCATTTTCTTTCAACAATAATTTACTAACCATGCACTGTTTCAGATACTATGCTAGGCATTATGGATGTACAGATAATTAAAATATGTCTTCTAACCTGGAGGAGCTTTCATGACAGAGGGGTAGAAGAAATGAAATGGTTGCTATGTCTTGTTATTTTGTATCAGGAAAAGGAAAAGCGAAATTTTTATTGGGTAGTTATCATATTCCAAGCAAGGTGCTGCAAGCTTCTGTGCAAGGACCAAGCTTCTGGTCCTTATTACAACTTTGTAAGTAGATTTTTTTTCCTCTAATAATTGAGAAGGGAAACTAGCTCAAGTAACTTGCTCAAGTTTGTGCATTTACTAGGATAGCAATTCACCACTTAAACTCTCACTCTAAACCCAAGCTCTTTCCACCTACAGTGGTTTTTTCCTATTAAATCTCCAAACTGTACTAGTTTCACTATTAAAATAAGGAGCAGAAAGTTATCTTTGGTTTAACAACAAGGAATTTCTTGGTGATCTTGATGAGAATAGTTTAGTAAGATGAAAGAAGATACTAGTGAAGGAGAGAATGGATACAATATTTGGAAAAGGTATAAAGTTGGGGAAGATATTGTTTTAGTCTCTATTTTATTGGCTTTCTCTATCACAATGGACACTCATCTCTTCTTCCTCTTTACACGCATTTGTTTTTCTTTGAACGTTATATTCCAGACTCCGAGGGCTCCTCTTTTGCTGCTTATCCTTTAAATGTTAGGGCTTTAGGATACCTTTGAATTTTTGATCCAGTAAAATGACTTAACCTCAGTCCTATATGAGATCTTATTTAATCTTCCCCAAAATGTTTGGAAACAGTTGTCATTGTCCCCATTTTACAGATGGAGAAAAAAAAGGCCCTGGAGCTCAGAAGAAGTAATTTACCTACCCAAAGTCATACAGGCAAGTAATGGGTATAGGATTAGGACAAAGATCAGTCTGACAGCAAAGTTCATAACATACTTTCTACTCAACTATATTTTCAGTTCTTAAGGCATGAGATTAGACATGGATCAGCTACTTGAGATTTTTAGGGTTTAGGCTGGTTCCTGCTGCTGCTAAGTTGCTTCAGTCATGTCCAACTCTGTGCGACCCCATAGACAGCAGCCCACCAGGCTCCCCTGTCCCTGGGATTCTCCAGGCAAGAACACTGGAGTGGGTTGCCATTTCCTTCTCCAGTGCATGAAAGTGAAAAGTGAAAGTGAAGTCGCTTCAGTTGTGTTCGACTCTGTGCGACCCCATAGACGGCAGCCCACCAGGCTTCCCCATCCATGGGATTTTCCAGGGAAGAGCACTGGACTCTACATTTTACCTCGTCAAATCAGAGAAGGTTAGACCTCAGTTGGCACATTCTATATATATATATACGAGGGGGTGGAGGAGTCAGAACTTTTTTTGAATTTCTTCTCAAGCTAGCCCTGGAAATAGCTAAAGTTAACAGAGATTGAATTAAGAGCCAAATTTAAATAGCCAGCAGTTTATTCCCACATAAGAGCTTAGACCTGGCTTCCAGACAACCATATATCTTTAACTCTTGAAAGGAGAATAAAACAAAAGACATTGATATGCTCGTGCTTGACTGTTGAATCTAAAACTCACATATAGGGACTTCCTTGGTAGTCCAATGGCTAAGACTTCACATTCCCAATGCAGGGGGCCAGGGTTCAATATCTGGCCAAGGAACTAGATCCTGTGAGTTGCAACTAAGATTGAGTGCAGCCAGATAAACAAATAAAATAAATAAATATCTTTAAAAAGAAAGAAGATGTGTTGAAAAAAACTCAGTTATAAATCTGCCACATGTTGTAAATCTTACCATAAACTGTTCAATGTTACTTTTGAGGAGGAAAAAAATTACCAGTTAATCAAAATATTTCATCAGCCTTGCCCAATCTCCTCAATGATAATAAATGAACTAAAATCCAAGCTGTTACCTCTTTGGGTCATCATGTGCACCCAGGGTGTTGACAATAATACCTCCTCTATCTCCTGCATTATTCCCACATATATTAGCTAGATATTACTTTAAAATTTTTTAAAGTAATATATTTTATTTAACCCAATGTATCTAAATGTACATACTACTTTTGATTTGCAAAGGTATGCGGTGTTAAATAAAATAGTACATGGAGTATAAGTGGGTTTCTACAATAGGTTATTTTGGAAGCTCTAATTTTTCTTGCATTTCTTGGTTTCTGCTGTAATGATTAGAATAAAACAAGGACATTTTTAGTGATAGAATTAAGATCTCTCTTCAGAGTAAATCCTTCTTTACTTTGCCTCCTTTCAAGTACATGAGAAGAGCTGCTAGACAAGTTTATTTAATCACTTGGCATACGTCATGTTAACTCAAGGAAAAAAGCAAAGTGCTTGAAAAGCCAGGATAAACTATGCATAAGTTTTTGTCTTCTCTTCACAAAATCTGGTTCCAATAAAAACCATCTTTACTGCCTGAGGCTAATGTGTAAGTTAGTGAGAGATTATGGTCTGGTTTTTATAGCATTTTATGTAGTATTTGCCAATCCATAGGGACCTTGCCTGTTAGTCCTTTACAAATATAACATGTAATTTTAAATTTCACTTCATCATGGTAATAGGCTATATAAGCTTCCTTTCTAAAGCCTGCAGACCATCCTGTCACCTTAGGGAGCCTCCAACAACCTGACTTAATCATATCTTGGTGACTCATTGCAACCTTCCCACTCTTGTGAAAATATATAAATCCTAATTATTTTTAAAGCTCTTTTCTTGGAAATGAGGTTGATTTCTTGTACACACACAAGCTGAGCATACACAGAAAAAATAAGTAGGAAGAGATTCTTTGTCTCTGAAGGATTGGATTCTTTTATACCTCCTCTCCTGTGCCCCTCCTCCCCTTTTGCAGTAAATCCTCTGATACAGAGAAACTTGCTGCAGGAAGGCAGCCAATCAGCCATATTCCTAATGGAGAAAATAAATAGTGACAATTGCTTATAGCGTGATGCTCATGTATGTACAGGATTCCCTGGTGGCTCAGTGGTAAATAATTTCACCTGCCAATGCAGGAGAAGTGGGTTTGATCCCTGGGTCAGGAAGATGCCCTGGAGAAGGAAATGGCAACCCAATCCAAAATTTTTGCCAGGGAAATCCCACGGACAGAGGAGCCTGGCAGACTATAGTCCACGGGGTCACAAAGAATCGGACACAACTTAGTGTCTAAACAGCAATAATGTATGTCCAGTGTGTCCACCAGGGCACACAACCCTCCCAAATAGTAAGTAATTTGGTTAGTCAGTTGCTAGATAGATTTTTGTTAACATTTTGTAAACAAGGTCAGCAAAACTGACTTATTACTCAAGATCTCAAGGCTGATTCTTGGTAAGAATTGACATTGGGTCTTCCTTTATTTAGTTAAGATCTCCCCAATATACTTCACTGCTGTTTAAACTGTTAAATAATTTTCTTATCTCGTACACAGGTCATATCTTTCCCCTATTGGAGTTACTTCTCATTTAATCCAATCATGCAGTTAACCAGAACTTGGTCATTGCTACTGAACACTTCATACTAAGGTGTTTGTTACTTCTTCCTGGGTGATACTCTATGCCAAATACTGTCATCTTCCTTCCAACACAGGAACTTAACTCCCAAAAGAGACGTGCCCTTTGCAACTCACCTTGTTCCCAGACAATGGTCCTGAATCATGATGGTCTTATGTTAGATTCCTCCCAGGAGTCGACGGATTCCACAGCCCCAGCCTAGAGCTCAGACAAGTGTTTTGAGAGATGGGTCACCTCGTGCAATCTGAAACTAAGGTTTACCGGTCCAGCATGTGCTCCATCACAATATCACAATTTCCTGGACCTTCTACACTAGTTACCATTTTATCAACTTACAGATTACAAAATTAGAATCTCACCCCATCTAGCCAACCTAACTTTCTAAACGTCAATACTTCAGAATCCATCTTGAGCTATATTCCAAAGTTTCTATAACAGAATTCTTATGTATACCTAAGAGGCTGATGAAAGGAACTCTCTATTTTTTCTAATTTGCTTTTTAAAATGTGAATGCATTTGTAACTTGCAGCTGAATACTTCCGTAAAGATAATTACATATGACAAGACAGAAAAACTTTTTGAAAAAAAAAAATTCCCTTGAATATGTGCCTGAATTCATTTACAACTGTTGCTGCTTTAAACACTTCAGGCAGAATAAGTGGATGGCACTAAACAGCTTAGCTGCAATTATTATGGAATGTCTGAGGTATAATTTCCCCTGCGGTTTTGTTAGGCGTACAAAATTCATAATTCTGATTTGTGGCAGGTACTTATTACTCATCACAGGTGGGGATATGCAAATATTATTCTAGTAGGGGTGAACAGCCTTTATTTCAGTATTCAGCTATTAACGAGATTTGTGAGTCTGGTACTCTGGGGCCATTTAATTAATTAGATGGTACAGATAAAATATAAATTGTTTTGTAGGCTACACAATTCCTGTCCTAGGAGGTGTAAAACTGAGGCTAAATGAAATTGGTGCAGATTGATTTGTTGTTTTTTATATAGCTCCCAGTAAATGTAAATTCTGCTCATTATTTTACTGTATTAATTCCACTCATAATCCTCATATTCTCTGAGTTTCATTAAAATAGTGTATTTGACTGTTTTGTTAAGGGATTTTATCACTTAATCTTCATGTCCTTGGCAGTAAGCATATAGAAAGAATATCTACAGTTAACTTTTTGAAAAATTTTCATTTTCTAGAGTAATACTTTTTTATTAACTTATACTATTGTGTGGAATTAAAAGACACTTACTCCTTGGAAGAAAAGTTATGACCAACCTAGATAGCATATTGAAAAGCAGAGACATTACTTTGGCAACAAAGGTTCGTCTAGTCAAGGCTATGGTTTTTCCTGTGGTCATGTATGGATGTGAGAGTTGGACTGTGAAGAAGGCTGAGTGTCGAAGAATTGATGCTTTTGAACTGTGGTGTTGGAGAAGACTCTAGAGAGTCCCTTGTACTGCAAGGAGATCCAACCAGTCCATTCTGAAGGAGGTCAGCCCTGGGATTTCTTTGGAAGGAATGATGCTAAAGCTGAAACTCCAGTACTTTGGCCACCTCATGCGAAGAGTTGACTCACTGGAAAAGACTCTGATGCTGGGAGGGATTGGGGGCAGGAGGAGAAGGGGACGACAGAGGATGAGATGGCTGGATGGCATCACTGACTCAATGGACGTGAGTCTGAGTGAACTCTGGGAGTTGGTGATGGACAGGGAGGCCTGGCGTGCTGCGATTCATGGGGTCGCAAAGAGTTGGACACGACTAAGTGACTGAACTGAACTGAATATGTGGAAATAACATCTACTAAAATAAATCCTGGGAAATTGCATGATATTTAATGAGTTTTATTGGAATCAATCAAAAAGTAATTACACAACTACCTGCATATAAGGAGAATGATTTCCCAGGCATTTGATACCTCAAGGAGGTGAAAAGTTTACATTTATATGGAGAATAACACATGAGTTTAATTGCTACGTTGCCTTTCTATATTTGGCATTGTCTATGGTAAGAATGTGTAATCTTTCCTTGACATAGTGGGAAAAGTCATTGTGATTGATTGTGCTGTCTGTCTGGGTGTAGTGGTGCTGTTTGTGCTGTATATTGGCCAATTTTGGTTTATATCTTTGGTGATAACTCAATTAAAAATTCTTCAGCGTATTGTTGATTACCTTTAATTTGGCAAATGGCTTCTCTAGTGGCTCAGTAGTAAAGTTTCCACCTGCAGTGCAGGAGACATGGGTTTGATTCCTGGATTGGGAGGATCCCCTGGAGAAGGGCATGGCCACCCATTCCAGTATTATTACCTGGAGAATCTCATGGACAGAAGAGCATGGTGGGCTACAGTCCATGGGGTTGCAAAGAGTTGGAGATGACTGAATGACTGAGTAGGAGCGCAAGCATGAGCACTTCAATCTTACTTTGAATCTAGAAATTAGAAATTAATTCTGCAGATAAATGACCGAATATTTTTCCTCAGTTAAAGTTGAACTTATCTTAAATTTTACTTTGGGGCTAAACAGTAATTTATTTCTTCTAACCTTCAAGGCTTCATCGAAAGTTGAAACTTGGGCTAACCATCATAGTTTCTCTCTTTTATGAGCACTATTTTCTTTCTTTTGCCAGCCTCTCTGCACTGCTCAACTCTTCATTTTTTAATGAACAGCAAGCATATTTCTCAAAAGAGATGTTCTTTAATACCTTGAATAAATAAAAGAAGGGTACATAAGAAAATGCAAGAACTGGAGAACAATTTCCCAAAGGGAATTAATAACCATATTTGAAATAATTGCAAAAGCAGAAGCCCACACATCATGTTGACAACCTTGAATGCAAAGCAAAATACTTAAACATGCAGATCTGAGAGCTCTATGTTCTAGGTCACCTTTCAGAAAATATATTTTCAAGCATCTTCTGTTAATCTCCATAAAAAACCAGGAAAAGATAATTTTTATTAATTTGAAAAGAGATTTACAATCATATATTTTATATCTCCAAGGGAAAATTTAATAAACAGTAATGAATATGTTAGAGAAGGCAAGACAAAATTAGATGATCAGAAACATTATTAGCAGAAAAATAACAAAGGAATTATGTACTGAAAAGATTGGTCAAGACAATACTACTGAAATATTTTAGTTGTTTGCACAGATAATAATGAGATGCACTATTAATGGTGTATTTTCTGTGAAATTAAATTCTTTTGAATCTGCAAACTTCAATTTAAATTGTCTGTAATAGTAGAACCTAGATTATCATTGTATTAATAAAAACAATTTGAGATCTGTTAATAATATTAATTAGATACATATACTTTATAGATATTAATAACTAATAAAAATTATATCTACTACTGTGGGCAAGAATCTCTTAGAAGAAATGGAGTACCCATCATAGTCAACAAAAGAGTCTGAAATGCAGTACTTGGATACAATCTCAAAAACAACAGAATGATCTCTGTTCATTTCCAAGGCAAACCATTCTATATCACAATAATCCAAGTCTATGCCCTGACCAATAATGCTAAAGAAGCTGAAGTTGAATGGTTCTATGAAAACCTACAAGACCTTCTAGAATTAACACCCCCAAAAGATATCCTTTTCATTATAGGGGACTGGAATGCGAAAATAGGAAGTCAAGAGATACCTGGAGTAACAGGCAAAATTGGCCTTGGAGTACAGAATGAAGCAAGGAAAAGGCTACTAGAGTTTTGTCAAGAGAATGCACTGGTCATAGCAAACACCCTCTTCCAACAATACAAGAGAACACTCAACACATGGACGTCACCAGATGGTCAACACTGAAATCAGATTGATTAATCCTTTGCAGCCAAAGATGGAGAAGCTCTGTACAGTCAGCAAAAAGAAGACCAGGAGCTGACTGTGGCACAGATCATGAACTCCTTATTGCCAAATTCAGACTTAAGTTGAAGAAAGTAGGAAAAAACATTAGACCATTCAGGTATGACCTAAATCAAAACCCTTATGATTATACAGTGGAAGTAGAAATAGGTTCTTTGGGATTAGATCTGATAGACAGAGTGCCTGATGAACTATGGATGGAAGTTCATGACATTGTACAATACATAGGGAACAAGACCATACCCCAAGAAAACAGAAATGCAGAAAGGCAAAATGGTTGTTTGAGGAGGCTTTATAAATAGCTATGAAAAAAAGAGAAGTGAAAAGCAAAGGAGAAAAGGAAAGATATACCCATTTGAATGCAGAGTTCCAAAGAAAAGCAAGGAGAGTTAAGAAAGCCTTCCTCAGTGATCAATGCAAAGAAATAGAGGAAAACAACAGAATGGGAAAGACTAGAGAGCTTTTCAAAAAAATTAGAGACACCAAGGGAACATTTCATGCAAAGATGGGCACAATAAAGGACAGAAATGGTATGGGCCTAACAGAAGCAGAAGAGATTAAGAAGAGGTGGCAAGAATACACAGAAGAACTATACAAAAAAGATCTTCATGACCTAGATAATCACGATGGTGTGATCACTCACCTAGAGCCAGACATCCTGAAATGTGAAGTCAAGTGGGCCTTAAAAGCATCACTACGAACAAAGCTAGTGGAGGTGATGGAATTCCAGTTGAGCTCTTTCAAATCCTAAAAGATGATGCTAAAAAGTGCTGCACTCAATATGCCAGCAAATTTGGAAAACTCAGCATTGGCCACAGGGCTGGAAAAGGTCAGTTTTCATTCCAATCCCAAAGAAAGAATGCTCAAACTACCACACAATTACACTCATCTCACACACTAGTAAAGTAATGCTCAAAATTCTCCAATCTAGCCTTCAACACGTGAGCTGTGAATTTCCAGATGTTCAAGCTGGATTTAGAAAAGGCAGAGGCATCAGAGATCGAATTGCCAACATCTGTTGGACCATTGCAAAAGCAAGAGACTTCCAGAAAAACATCTATTTCTGCTTTATTGATTATGCCAAAGCCTTTAACTGTGTGGATCACAACAAACTGTGGAAAACTGTTCAAGAGATGGGAATAGTAAGACCTCCTGAACTGCCTCTTGAGAAATCTGTATGCAGGTCTGAAAGCAACAGTTAAAACTAGACATGGAACAACAGACTGGTTCCAAATCTGGAAAGGAGTATGTCAAGGTTGTGTATTGTCATCCTGCTTGTTTAACTTCTGTGCAGAGTACATCACAAGAAATCGCAGGCAAGATGAAGCACAAGCTGGAATCAAGATTGCTGGGAAAAATGTCAATAACCTCAGATAAGCAGATGACACCACCCTTATGGCAGAAAGCGAAGAAGAACCAAAGAGCCTCTTGATGAAAGTGAAAGAGGAGAGTGAATAAGTTGGCTTAAAACTCAATATTCAGAAAACTAAGATCATGACTCTGGTCTCATCACTTCATGGCAAATAGATGGGGAAACAATGGAAACAGTGACAGACTTTATTTTGGGGGGCTCCAAAATCACTGCAAATGGTAACTGAAGCCATGAAGTTAAAAGACATTTGCTCCTTAGAAGAAAAGTTATGACCAACCTAAACAGCATATTAAAAAGCAGAGACATTACTTTGTCAACAAAGGTCTGTCTACTCAAAGCTATGATTTTTCCAGTGGTCATGTATGGATGTGAGAGCTGGATTCTAAAGAAAGCTGAGTGCCAAAGAATTGATGCTTTTGAACTGTGGTGTTGGAGAACACTCTTGAGAGTCCCTTGGACTGCAAGGAGATTTGGCCAGTCCATCCTAAAGGAAATTAGTCCTGAATATTCATTTGAAGGACTGATGCTAAAGCTGAAACTCCAATAATTTGGCCACCTGATGCAAAGAACTGACTCATTGGAAAAGCCGCTGATGCTGGGAAAGATTGAGGGAGGGAGCAGAAAGGGATGACAGAGGATGAGATGGTTGGATGGCAACACCAACTCAATGGACATGAGTCTGGGTAAACTCTGAGAGTTGGTGATGGACAGGAAGGCTTGGTGTGCTACAGTCCATGGACTTGCAAAGAGTCAGAAATGACTGAGTTACTGAACTGACTGAACTGAAACTAGAGAAAATAAAGATGGAAAAAGTGTACACAACATTATATGTTAAGAGTAGTTTTTGCTTTTTTTCTTGTATAAGATACAAAAGTATTTCCGACGTATATATATTTTATATTACACAGATTTCTCCAAGTTTCAGGTCTTTGGTACATAACCACTCAATATATCTGCAGTTGGAATATTTGAAGAAAATGGCAGAATTGCCTCCATTCTGATTCTTTGGAGAACATTGAGGAAGTAACTTGATAGACATTGGTTGTGTGAATAGGAAACGATGAGATATGCTCTTATTGCTGAACTTCTGTATGGAGATCAGGACCTGAACTTACCTTTCTGAGTTCAAAAGGAGTTGAGTGAGTGAGTGAGTGAACTCATTTAATCATGTCCGACTCTTTGCGACCCAATGGACTCTAGCCTATCAGGCTCCTCTGTCCATGGGATTTTCCAGGCAAGAATATTGGAGTGGGTTGCCATATCCTTCTTCAGGAGATCTTCCTGACCCAGGGATTGAACTTGGGTCTCCTGCATTGTAGGCAGACGCTTTACCATCTGAGCCACCAGGGAAGAACTGACTGGCAAATACATGTCTCTACACATATGTCAAAAAGAGTAAACTTTAATGGAGGCAAACTAAGGAAAAACATCAATCAGTATGTTGAAGGGTAAATAGATTAAACTTTGTTACAAATGTATAACTATCTGCACTGAAAAAGATAGGGTAAAATGAAGCTGCTGCTGCTGCTGCTAAGTCACTTCAGTCGTGTCTGACTCCATGTGACCCCGTAGACGGCAGCCCACCAGGCTCCCCCGTCCCTGGAATTCTCCAGGCAAGAACACTGGAGTGGGTTGCCATTTCCTTCTCCAATGCATGAAAGTGAAAAGTGAAAGTGAAATTGCTCAGTCATGTCTGACTCTTAGCGACCCCATGGACTGCAGCCTACCAGGCTCCTCTGTCCATGGGATTTTCCAGGCAAGAGTACTGGAGTGGGGTGCCATTGCCTTCTCCTAAAATGAAGCTGACCTATGTAAATTCAGAAAACAATGTTTCAGATCTAAAGCTAAGCTAAAAAAAAAAAAGAAATAAAGAATTAAAGAGACTCTAATGCTGAAAACAAAAAGGAACTGTACAAATATACCTTACTCTAGTTGGTGACTTTTTTTTTTCTCATGGGAGTTCAAGTTAGGAATTCTAAGAAGGTTTTATGTGCATATATTTAGGTTGGATAAATAAGTAAGTTTGGATAGTCGGTGCTAGTTTTCTTGCTGTTGAAGAAAGAAGATACAGATAAGCAAGATGAGAAGGCTAAAATAAACTCCATGGTACTGGGTCAGAGTTGGAGACATCAGTGTGAGCTCCTGTTTAGCTTAATACTGATACAGACAGCAAAAATAGAAACAATCATAGAAATGTGTATATACATAAATGAGTATTTATACATGTATTACATCGCTCTGTTTCTTGAGAGATCCTAGAAGCAATAACATCCCACCATCAGTGAGCACTCATAGCACCCAGATCTTGGTTTCTAAATACCATTTTAATCAAAGTAACAGTGGGTTCTGAGAGAAATAATTGATTTCAAGTTTGGAGCAGGATAAATATAAGATAAGCCTCAAATATGTAGCAGGGACAGAAGGTAAGAAAGTGAGCAAAAAAAAAAAAAAATCATGTAAAAGGGATATATTGTAAAAAAAAAAAAAAAAAAAATCATGTAAAAATAAGCCAACTGAAAGAGTTCCTAATCACAAAAGCTGGGACAATTTAAACTACAAAATAAATAAAATAAATATTCATGAGGCCATACTGGTAAAAAAAATGAAGACTAATATTCCTTAAAATTATAAATAATTACACTTAATTATCCCAAATAATCTTCATGAAAAGCTGTAACATGATACCCTCACTACTGTCTTTCCCCTTAAGAATGGACTAGACTTCCAAAGGTTAGTGTGTCAAGAAGGAAAAATAGTACTGAAAAAAAGCCTGGCCAACATTACCTCAACCAAAGGATGATCATTAACCAGTGGTGCTGTAGGCACCTCCAGTACCTGTGGATATGTGTGAGGAAAAAAACTTTTTACCACTTTGATATTCTTTCAACAACCCATTGTTTTTGTTTAGCTGCTAAGTTCTGTCTGACTCTCTTGCAACCCCCATGGACTGTAGTGTACCAAGTTCCTCTGTTCATGGGATTTCCTAGGCAAGAATACTAGGTGGGTTGCCATTTCCTTCTCCAAGGAATCTTCTGGACCCAGGGATCAAACCCACATCAACATTAGTAGGTGGATTCTTTACCACTGAGTCACTGACAACACATAACCCTAGTCTAATCATAAGGAAAACAGCAGATGAAATAAAAACGGAGGTATAAGAAATATATGGTTTCTGTCTCTAGTTTCTGGCACTGAAGTCCTAAAATCCTTGGAATTTCCTCAGTGATAGGAATATCTTCTGTCATTCATTAGGAGTCCCTTTTGAGAAACCCAAGTAAGATGGTAGGTGTCCCGAGAGGGCATGAGAGGGCAGACACACTGAAACCATACTCACAGAAAACTAGTCAGTCTAACCACACTAGGACCATAGCCTGGTCTAACTCAATGAAACTAAGCCATGCCCTGTGGGCCCACCCAAAATGGGTGGGTCATGGTGGAGAGGTCCACTGACAGAATGCAGTCCACTGGAGAAGGGAATGGCAAACCACTTTAGTATTCCTGCCTTGAGAACCCCATGAACAGTATGAAAAGGCAAAACAATAGGATACTGAAAGAGGAACTCCCCAGGTCAGTAGGTGCCCAATATGCTACTGGAGATCAGTGGAGAAATAACTCCAGAAAGAATGAAGGGATGGAGCCAAAGCAAAAACAATACCCAGCTGTGGATGTGACTGGTGATAGAAGCAAGGTCCGATGCTGTAAAGAGCAATATTGCATAGGAACTTGGAATATTAGGTCCATGAATCAAGGCAAATTGGAAGCGGTCAAACAGGAGATGACAAGAGTGAACATCTACATTCTAGGAATCAGGGAACTAAAATAGACTAGAATGGGTGAATTTAACTCAGATGACCATTATATCTACTACTGTGGGCAGGAATCCTTTGGAAGAAATGGAGTAGCCATCATGGTCAACAAAAGAGTCCGAAATGTAGTACTTGGAAGCAATCTCAAAAATCACAGAATGATCTCTGTTCATTTCCAAGGCAAACCATTCAATATCACAGTAATCCAGGTCTATGCCCCAACCAGTAATGCTGAAGAAGCTGAAGTTGAACTGTTCTATGAAGACTACAAGACCTTTTAGAACTAACACCCCAACAAGATGTCCTTTTCATTACAGGGGACTGGAATGCAAAAGTAGGAAGTCAAGAAACACCTGGAGTAACAGGCAAATTTGACCTTGGAATACGGAATGAAGCAGGGCAAAGACTAATAGAGTTTTGCCAAGAGAACACACTGGTCATAGCAAACACCCACTTCCAACAACACAAGAGAAGACTCAGCACATGGACATCACCAGATGGTCAACACTGAAATCAGATTGATTATATTCTTTGCAGCCAAAGATGGAGAAGCTCCGTACAGTCAGCAAAAACAAGACTGGGAGCTGACTGTGCTTCAGATCATGAACTCCTTATTGCCAAATTCAGACTTAAATTGAAGAAAGTAGGAAAAAACATTAGATCATTCAGGTATGACCTAAATCAAAACCCTTATGATTATACAGTGGAAGTAGAAATAGATTCTAGGGATTAGATCTGATAGACAGAGTGCCTGATAAACTATGGATGGAGGTTCATGACATTGTACAGGAGACAGGGATCAAGACCATCCCCATGGAAAAGAAATGCAAAAGAGAAAAATGGCTGTCTGGAGAGGCCTTAGAAATAGATATGAAAAGAAGTGAAGTGAAAAGCAAAGGAGAAAAGGAAAGATATAAGCATCTGTATGCAGAGTTCCAAAGAACAGCAAAGAAGAGATAAGAAAGCCTTCCTTAGCGATCAATGCAAAGAAATAGAGGAAAACAACAGAATGGGAAAGACTAGAGATCTCTTCAAGAAAATTAGAGATACCAAGGGAACATTTCATGGAAAGATGGCCTCGATAAAGGAGAGAAATGGTATGGACCTAACAGAAGCAGAAGATATTAAGAAGAGGTGGCAAGAACACACAGAAGAACTGTACAAAAAAGATCTTTATGACCCAGATAATCACGATGGTGTGATCACTGACCTAGAGCCAAACATCCTGGAATGTGAAGTCAAGTGGGCCTTAGAAAGCATCACTATGAACAAAGCTAGTGGAGGTGATGGAATTCCAGTTGAGCTATTTCAAATCCTGAAAGATGATGCTGTGAAAGTGCTGCACTCAATATGCCAGCAAATTGGGAAAACTCAGCAGTGGCTACAGGACTGGAAAAGGTCAGTTTTCATTCCAATCCCAAAGAAAGGCAATGCCAAAGAATGCTCAAACTACCACCCAATTGCACTCATCTCACACACTAGTAAAGTAATGCTCAGAATTCTCCAAGCCAGGCTTCAGCAATATGTGAACCGTGAACTTCCAGATGTTCAAGCTAGTTTAAGAAACGACAGAGGAACCAGAGATCAAATTGCAAACATCCACTGGATCATTGAAAAAGCAAGAGTTCCAGAAAAACATCTATTTCTGCTTTATTGACTATGCCAAAGCCTTTAACTGTGTGGATCACAATAAACTGGAAAATTCTGAAAGAGATGGGAATACCAGACCACCTGACCTGCCTCTTGAGAAACCTATATGCAGGTCACGAAGCACCAGTTAGAACTGGACATGGAACAATAGACTGATTCCAAATAGGAAAAGGAGTAAGTCAAGGCTGTATATTATCACCCTGAGTATTTAACTTATATGCAGAGTACATCATGAGAAACGCTGGACTGGAAGAAACACAAGCTGGAATCAAGGTTGCCAGGAGAAATATCAATAACCTCAGATATGCAGATGACACCACCCTTATGGCAGAAAGTGAAGAGGAACTAAAAAGCCTCCTGATGAAAGTGAAAGAGGAGAGCGAAGAAGTTGGCTTAAAGCTCAACATTCAGAAAACGAAGGTCATGGCATCTGGTCCCTTCACTTCATAGCAAATAAATGGGGAAACAATGGAAACAGTGTCAGAGTTTATTTTTGGGGGGCTCCTAAATCACTACAGATGGTGACTGCAGTCATGAAATTAAAAGACGCTTACTCCTTGGAAGGAAATTTATGACCAACCTAGATAGCATATTCAAAAGCAGAGACATTACTTTGCCAACAAAGGTCCATCTAGTCAAGGCTATGGTTTTTCCTGTGGTCATGTATGGATGTGAGAGTCGGACTGTGAAGAAAGCTGAGCACTGAAGAACTGATGGTTTTGAACTATGGTGTTGGAGAAGACTCTTGAGGGTCCCTTGGACTGCAAGGACATCCAACCAGTCCATGCTAAAGGAGATCAGTGTTGGGTGTTCTTTGGAAGGACTGATGCTAAAGCTGAAACTCCAGTACTCTAGCCACTTCATGTGAAGAGTTGACTCATTGGAAAATACTCTGATGCTGGGAGGGATTGGGGGCAGGAGAAGAAGGGGACGACAGAGGATGAGATGGTTGGATGGCATCACCAACTCGATGGACATGAATTTGAATGAACTCTGGGAGTTGGTGATGGACAGGGAGGCTAGTGCTGCATTTCATGGGGTTGCAAAGAGTCCGACATGACTGAGAGACTGAACTGAACTGAGTTTATGATAATGAGATTAATTAGGGTGGGGCTTCCCTGGCAGCTCAGGTGGTAAAGAATTTGCCTGAAATGCAGAAGACCCAGGTTCCATCCCTGGGTTAGGAAGATCCCCTGGAGAAGGGAATGGCAATCCACTCCAGTATTCTTGCCTGGGAAATCCCATGGACAGAGGAGCCTGGCAGGCTACCATCCATGGAGTCACAGAGAGTCAGACACTGAGCAAAGAGAAGGACACTGAGCAATAACACTTCAGTTCAGTTCAGTTCATTTCAGTCACTCAGTTGTGTCCGACTCTTTGTGACCCCATGAATCGCAGCACGCCAGGCCTCCCTGTCCATCACCATCTCCCAAAGTTCACTCAGACTCATGTCCATCGAGTCAGTGGCCATCCAGCCATCTCATCCTCTGTCATCCCCTTCTCCTCCTGTCCCCAATCCCTCGCAGCATCAGAGTCTTTTCCAATGAGTCAACTCTTTGCATGAGATGGCCAAAGTACTGGAGTTTCAGCTTTAGCATCATTCCTTCCAAAGGAATCCCAGGGCTGATCTCCTTCAGAATGGACTGGTTGGATCTCCTTGCAGTCCAGGGGAGTCTCAAGAGTCTTCTCCAACACCATAGTTCAAAAACATCAGTTCATTGGTGCTCAGCTTTCTTCACAGTCCAACTCTCACATCCATACATGACCACTGGAAAGACCACAGCCTTGACTAGACGGACCTTTGTTGGCAAAGTAATGTCTCTGCTTTTCAATATGCTATATAGGTTGGTTATAACTTTTCTTCCAAGGAGTAAGCGTCTTTTCTTTTTTTTTTTTTAATATTTTATTTTATTTTTTAACTTTACAATATTGTATTGATTTTGCCATATATCAACATGCATCCACCACAGGTATACATGTGTTCCCCATCCTGAAGCCTCCTCCCTCCTCACTCCCGTACTGTCTTTTAATTTCATGGCTGCAGTCACCATCTGCAGTGATTTTGGAGCCCAAAAAATTAAAGTCTGACACTGTTTCCACTGTTTCCCCATCTATTTCCCATGAAAACTTGCTTGCTCCCAAATAGTCTGGTGGTGGGCTGGTCTCAAGAAAGACCAAGTTTTAGAGGATTGGAACTTTCAGTCCTATCTCCCTGACTTCTGGGAAGAGGAGAGAGACTGGAGGTTAAATTAATCCCCAAAGGCAATAATTGAATCAAGTATATCTATATAATGAAATCTCCACAAAATCCTAAAAGAATGGGATTCAAGACTTTTCAGGTTGGTGAATGTATGCAAATGCAGGAAGAACAACTTGCCCAAACAGCATAGCATAGAAGCTCTGTGCCCTTTCCCCACATATTTCCTAGGCATCCCTTCCATTTGGCTATTTCTGAATTATAACGTTTCTTAATAAGCTGGCAATTGTGAAAGGAAAATAAAAATGGAGCCAGTATTGCTAAGAAAGACCTCTAAAATGGATATGGGAGGCCATTAACGAAGCGTGTCTTGTACACATCTCAATCTGGATGGAATCTTACCTTTTGACCTGAGAACTGTATTAAGATACCGAGATTTAAATCTGGACTTAAGAGTAGTGAGGAAATTCTCTAGGCTATAAGCCTAAGCAGCCTGTTTTAACCAGATAGACAATCACTGGAAAATCAATATTGTCCCAGTTAATAATCAAATGGTAATCTGGACCTCATTTATCTCCTTGTGTATATTGATTTAATGTGTACCTTTCTCTCCGGAACAAAGAGGTAAATGAGGGGATGAAGGAGGGCAAAAAAGTGAAGTTTAGGAAGATCTGGACAGACTACTTGGAAATAATAAAATCTAATACTTATTTTTGAAACATTTATGTAATACATCTGTGTTCTATTAATATAAAGCAATATTTTCAATGCTTTGTAAGTATTATTTCATGTAATCTTCATAACAACTCAATGGGTAAGTAATAATTCCCTTTTTAAGATGAGAAAACTGGGGTACAGAATGCCCCTTCACAAAATAAGGCAAAACCAGATTTTTGAAGATTGTAAATCCTACCCTCATCCTGTGAATTTCTTAGAAAGATGGAAGAAAAATGGGGGAACATGAGTAAAACAGAGTAGCAGTTGCAAAGCGATGAGCAAGGAAGAGAACCTGGCACCCTTATTTTGTTTATTAGTCAATAAAATCCTAGGAGAATTGATCACCTTTGGATGTGTCATGAATTTCAATTTGTTGAGTCTTCACAACTCTTTGATGCATTGATCTGTCACTTAACATATTTAGATTGCTTGTCTGGCCTCTGAAAGTGTTTGGGTTTTGTAAAAAGAAAAGAAAATAAAAGGTTGGAATATGAGAGCAATGGAAATAAGAGAAATCAGAGAGTCCAAAAAAATGAGAAAAGAAGAAGGAAGTATGAAAAAGCACATAGATGAGAAGTGGATGATAAAGAAGTAGGCCTGAGCAAAAGGGCCAACCACATATTTCTACTAATAAATTGTTACAGTAAAAAAGAATGAAGTACATTTTCATAGTGTTTCATTTCAAAAAAGAACAGAAAAAGTGGAGAAGTAACCAAAAAAATGAACTCTGTACTCTTCTCTACCCACTCAGTTTAGAATAGCTCTACAGCATCGCCGACTCGATGGACGTGAGTCTGAGTGAACTCCAGGAGTTGGTGATGGACAGGGAGGCCTGGCATGCTGCGATTCATGGGGTCACAAAGAGTCGGACACGACTGAGCGACTGAACTGAACTGAACTGAACAAATACTATAGATGAGTTTCCAGCAATACAAATGACTCCCTCCAACCTTTATCCAACCCTCTCTGGGACTCTTATTCAGACTTCAAACCAATTGAGTCCTTTTGTATTTTGGACCAACCTACAGTCATCTGGAAAGGATTTTCTGAGCCACAATTAGTAATTCATTGATCTGATATAAAATCTTCTTCCAAATGAAATAGAAGATAGTCTTTTAATCTGCTAGAGCACATCTTTTTGTAAGTGGCAAGCAGCTCTACATATAAGGCTCATCAGACCTAAGGAAGAGAAATAAAAATAAGTTAGAAAGAAGATTAAAAATTCCTAGCACTTTAGGCTCCATATCCACATTTAAACATGAAGAAAATCCTAGTCTTGGACATACACATATTTGGCATGAGAATTTGGATTGCTTCTTTTACTGATGTTTGCTCAGTCTTTCAAAATGACAAATATGAGAAAGCCTTGGTAAATGAGTTTATTTTGGAGATTTGTTAAGAGCCTGCTCACTGATGGAACAGCATACAGAAAAAAAATCTAAAATCATGAACGCTCACACCAAAAATTAACAACTCTCAGCACTGACACCCTTAGCATACTGCTTAAGAAAAGGCAAGTGTTTTCACCATTCTCTCAAGGCTAGACAAAGCAGGAATCAGCTACAGAAATAAGGAGCTAGGCATCATGCATACAAATGACCCTTCCTTAGGTTTATTAGGAGAGGTGGGCAAAGGGCTCTTTGGAAAGCCCAGCTGTGACAATTCAAATCTTAGCTAAATCAAGGCTTTTCTGCTGTCTAAACTTTAGCACAATCTTTGGATTTCTTCAATATCTTCTGTAGAATTAGAATGACAGGATATTATAGGGTATTGTGCTAGGTCACTATGAAAATGTTACTAACAGAGAAAATGATTGTAACAATCTTACCCCATATGGTTACCTTGAAAATAAACACTGACCATGATGGTTGCAAACAATATTTTAACTCATTGTATTATTCTTTAATCAGGGTTGTTTTCTACCTCCTGCATGTGTGTTAAGTTGCAATGCTGTGGACTGTAGCTCCCCATTAAAAACCAAAAAAGCTAGATTTTGTATGAAGAGTATATAGATCTCACTCTTTCCTAAAACTTTGAAATTTCACTCTTTCTACTAATATGATGATAATCTTCCCAAGAAACAATTCACTTAAAATTTTTTTAATATTTAGAGCAATTTCAGGTTTTTAGCAAAATTAAATATAAAGTACAGTGAGTTCCTATAGCTCCTTATCTCCACACACACCCAGCCTCCCTCACTATCAATATTTGGAACCAGTGGACGACATTTGTTACAATCAACAAACATACATTGATACATCATCACCCAGAGTCCATAGTTTATATTAGAGTTCGCTCTTGGTGGTGTGCTTTCTGATTTTGAGAAATGTATAATGACATGAGAAATATGTAATGACACATCTTCCAAAGTGGGAGATATGTTTATGAGAGATATTGGTCTATAGTTTCAGCTTCTTATAATATCTTTGACTGGTTTTGGTATTAGAGCAATTCTGGCCTCATAGAATGAGTTATGAAATGTTCCCTCTATCTTCTAAAAGAATTTTTGAAAATCAATATAATTTCTTTCTTAAATATTTGGTAGAATTCATCAGTGAAGCCATTTGGCCCTGGTGATTTCTGCTTTGGAAGATTATTAATTATTATTCAATTTAATTAATAGATATTTATTTTTAAAATATTTTTTATTTAATTCTTTTGTTTAATTGTTTTTCTCTTATTGTGTGAGATTTCCACATTGTGTCTTTCAAAAAATTTGTCCATTTCCCCCAAGCTATCAAATCTGTGGGCTTGGGTTTGTATTCTTTACCATTGTTTTAATGTTCATTAGATTCATAATGAACATTACAAATGATGTCCTCTCTTTCATTTCTGATGTTAGAAATTTGTGTCTTCTTTTTTTTCTTTTCTTAGAAAGCCTGGTTAAAAACTTACCAGTCTTACCATTATTTTCAAATATCAGCCTTTGATTTGGTAGCTTTTCTCCATTAATTTCCTGTTTTCAATTTCATTGATTTCTAGTCTAATTTTATTTCTTTTCTTCTGTTTACTTTAGATTAAATTTGCTTTATTTTTGTAGTTTCCTGAGATGGAAATTTGATTATTGTTTTTAATTCTTGTTGTTTATTCTTTTCTAATACATTTATTCAATGCTATAAATTTAGATCGAAGCATTACTTTTTCTGCATCCCACAAATTTTGGTAAGTTGTGTTTTAATTTGCTTCAAAATTTTTTTTAAATTTCTCCTGAGATTTCTGCTTTGATCCCTGTGTGATTTAGGAGTGTGTTTTGATGAATTTCCAATTATCTTTCTGTTATTGATTTCTAGTTTAATTCTATTACGATATGAAGACAGATTGTTCTACTTTTCAGTGTACTATATATTTGCCTTGCCTCTCCATTCTTGAATGCCTAAACATCTTTTTCATCATTTTCACTTCTATTTTCAGTCTTGTGTCATATTCTAGAGGAAGACATTCTTGGTTCCAGGTCCTCCCATTCAGTCACTCCTCTGTTGTTCCATTTTATGCTTCACATTTTTTTTCAGAGTGGCTATTAACAATAACTATGCCTCGAATCATGTGTCTTGAAATATTACAAATCTATATGGGGGAAAAAAAACTGCTCTAAGATAATTAGCACTTCAAATAAAGCCAGCCTGTGGAATCCACCCACTGTAGAGAACTCTGACCTAGCCACTTAACAGATAGTACATTTCTGTATATGTGCAAAATTTGGCTAAAAGTCTGAGATTCCATCCTATAGATTAGAAGGGCATAGGATGCTCAACTGTATCAAGTATCTTTGGGAAACAACTCAAATTTTACAACCTAGGAGATATTCAGATCAGATATAAGAAAGTTATTTTCTCTTGTCAAAGGCCTACTCCTAGAGAAGAGTGAACACAGACCTCATCTTTCAAACTTTATCTCATTTTTTATGGGATATTTCCTTCTCCCTTTCCAAACTGACTGCTTTTTCAGTGTCTTACTCTTTCTAATATTTCCTGAAAATTTTGCAATATAGTTAATATTTCATTAAGTGAGTCAGTAAATAATCCTCTCTATGCTCTCTCCTTTTTTTTTTTTTTTTTCCTCCAGTAGTGGTATAGTCGCCAAGTCACGTCCTACTCTTGTGACCCCATGGACTATAGTCTGCCAGGCTCCTTTGTCCATGGGATTTCCCAGGCAAAAATTCTGGAGTGTGTTGCCATTTCCTTCTGCAGGGCATCTTCCCAACCCAGGAATCGAACCCATGTCTCCTGCATTGCAGGTGGTCTCCTGCATTACTGATTCTTTACCGACTGAGCCACCAGGTAACAAGACCTACATATAACTGTGCTGTGCTTAGTTGCACAGTCCTGTCTCTTTGTGACACCATGGACGATAGTCCTCCAGGCTCCTCTGCTCATGGGGATTCTCCAGGCAAGAGTACTGGAATGGGTTGCCATGCCCTCCTCCAGGGATCTTCCCAACCCAGGGATCGAACGCAGATCTCTCACATTGCAGGCAGATTCTTTACCATCTGAGCCACCAGGGAAGCCTGGTTTAATATTGAATTTACAGTAAACTCCATTCTGTACTTATTTCTCTGGATCCAAGTTTCTTGGCAAGAATGTCCATGAAGTCCTGATTGAAGATAAATTGTATCGTATATATATAATGTGTACAATATCACAGAAAATTTATTTTAGCTTAATAAAGTCTCCTTTTAATTTTTATTAAAATTCACAAAATTCATTCATAATATTTATTCACCATACTTTCATATGAGGCACATCCTTAATGCTTTAAACTAAAATTATTATCAGAATTTTCACTCACAAACCTTTTTTTTTCCCTCTCTCTCTTTTCCTTGTGAACCTTTGCATGCTTCTGTCTTTTGGTGATCCTCACATATCAGGCTGTGCATTGACATTTTTTTTTTCATGTTACCTCCCTAGAGGATCTCATCCACACTCATGGTTTTAACCACAGCTATATGTTGATGGCACACTGCATGTTCAGGGTTGACCTTTCTATAGAATTCAATCTCTCATTCAAAGGACCACTTAACAAAGTTACCTCAAAATAATAGGGAAACTATGTTGCTGTTGTTCATTCGCTAGGAAAGGTTTGTGTGCATGCACTCAGTCGTGTATGTGCTCAGGTCCTGTTCAACTCTTTGCAACTCCATGGACGGTGGCCTGCCAGGCTCCTCTGTCCATGAGATTTCCCAGGCAAGAATGGAGTGTGTTGCCATTTCCTCCTCCAGAAGATCTTCCCCAACTAGGTGTGGAAACCACATCTCTTACATCTCCTGTATTGGGAGGCAGGTTCTTTATTACCAGCCCACCTGGGAAACCTGTTCAGTCTCTAGCTCAGTTCAGTTCAGTCACCCAGTCATCTCTGACTCTTTGCGACCCCATGGACTGCAGCACGCCAGGCTTCCCTGTCCTTCACTGTCTCCTGGAGTTTCCTCAAATTCATGTTCATTGAGTCAGTAAAGCTATCTAACCATCTCATCCTCTGCTTCCCGCTTTTTCTTTTGCCTTCAATCTTTCCCAGCATCAGGATCTTTTCCAATGTGTCAGTTCTTTGCATCAAGAGCCTAAAGTATTGGAGCTTCAGCTTCAGCATCAATCCTTCCGATTAATATTCAGAGTTGATTTCCTTTAGGATTGATTGGTTTAATCTCACTGCTGTCCAAAGGACTCTCAAGAGTCGTCTCCAGCACCACAGTTCAAAAGCATCAATTCTTTGGTGCTTAGCCTTCTTTATGGTTCAGCTCTCATGTCTATGGGCTTCTCTGGTAGTACAGATGGTAAAGAATCTGCCTGCAATGAGGGAGACCTGGGTTCTACCCCTGGGTTGGGAAGATCCCCTTGAGAAGGGAACAGCTATCCACTCCAGTACTCTGGCCTAGAAAATTCCATGGACAGAGAAGCCTGGTTTGCTATAGTCCATGGGACCGGAAAGAGTCAGACACAACTGAGCGACTTTCATTTTCACTTTCTCATATCTGAACATGACTACTGGAAAAACCATTGCTTTGCCTATATTGACCTTTGTCAGTGAAGTGATGTCTGCTTTTTAATATGCTGTCTAGATTTGTCATACCTTTCCTTCCAAGGAGCAAGTGTCTTTTAATTTCATGCCTGCAGTCACTGTCTGCAGTGATTTTGGAGCCTAAGAAAATAAAACCTACTACTTCCACTTTTCCCCTTCTATTTGTCATGAAGTGATGGAACTGGACACCATGATCTTTTTTTGAATGTTGAGTTTTCAGCCAGCTTTTTCACTCTCCTTTCACCTTCTTCAAGAAGCTCTTTAGTTCCTCTTTGCTTTCTGCCACTGTAAGAATTATTTATCCTTTGAAGGATACACACCGTCTTGTAGTATAGTTATCTCAGGGGGAAAGTGAGTGAAGGGAGACAGAGAGATTAGTTTTGTTTTTCTATTGTCTATATAATTTTCTATTTTACTTTACTTTTATAACAAGTATATTCATATTTTCAATATTGCCAAGTAGAGATGAAGAAGGAGACGGGAGGGTTTTAATCACTCTAGGCTGCCATTATAGAATACTGTAGACTAGTATGTTACTATAGAATACTGTGGACTGAGTGGCTTAAACAACCAAGCTTTATTTCTCACAGTTCTGGCGTCTGGGAAGTCTTAGGTCAAGATGTGGGTAGATACAGCATCTGGTGAGGACTCACTCCTGGTTCGTAGAGGGTCATCTTCTTGTGTTCTCTCAGGTGGAAAGGAAGGGAGCTCTCTGGGGTCTCTTTCTGAAGGGCACAAATCCCATTTATGAGGGTTTCACCTTCATGATCTAATCACCTCTTAAGAGCCTAACCTCCAAATACTATCACATTGGAGATTAGAGTTTCAACTTATAAATTTGGGGAGGAATAAACAGTTTATCATAAGAAGAAATAGCCTCTACACCTGATCTCCCTGCATCCCATTTTGACCTCCTCAAATCTATACTTCACACAAGTGATCTTTCTACAACACAAATCTAAAAATTCCACTCTTATCCTTAAAACTTTCTTTTGACCAAAGGAAAAATATCTAGGACCTTTAATGCAGCACCTTTCTCCTTCTTTGATCCAACACTTCCCTACTTGTCTAGTTTTATCTGACACTTCCTCTTTTGCCTTGGTTTTGATACTGCTGCTGCTGCTGCTGTCACTTCAGTCGTGTCCGACTCTTTGTGACCCCATGGACTGTATGGTCCATGGAATTCTCCAGGCCAGAATACTGGGTAACCTTTCCCTTCTCCAAGGGATCTGTAGCATCATCAAATTACTGCAGTTCTTATCCACACCATGCTATGTCTTGCCCCTATATCTTGGCTTGTATTTTGTCCCATCTAAGAAGTGAAGGTGAAGTGAAGTCACTCAGTCATGTTTGATTCTTTGTGACCCTATGGACTGTAGCCTAACAGGCTCCTCCATCCATGGGATTTTCCAGGCAATAGTACTGGAGTGAGTTGCCATTTCCTTCTCCAATCTAAATACTCATTAATTCTCCTTTAGACCCAGCTCAGGTGTTTCTTCTGTAAGAAGTCCTCCCTAATATCCTTTTTTTTAGGAGGTGCAACTTCTCTGTGCTCCCATGATAGCGGTTGTCAAAATGTGATTTACAGATTTTGGGGGTTTACAAAATCTTTTTAGGGGCTCTGTTAGTTCAAAACTATTTTTACAGTAATGCTAAGATGACATGTGCCTTGTTGACTACATTAACATTTCAACAAAGAGTGCAAAAGCAATTGTGGGTTTAACTGCTACCTCCTTTAGGAAAAACTAAAGCAGGAACACCAAAAGATATTAGAAGTAATTGTATATTCCACAGCAACACATTTGGAAAGGGAAAAAAAAAGCCCATTTAAGAATTTTCTCTATGAAACAACAAAAAAATAATTTTACTTTATCTTGACACTTAAGTATATATCTTTTTAGCATTTCATGTAATGAAATCAAAAGTATGTGTAAAACATTTTTGCTGCAAACTTAGTTCATTCTTTTTAAGTGGAATACTATTTTTACTTGACAGAAAACTGATAATTATATCTATTTAGTCCTGGCTATTTGGCAGACATTTTTTTCTAAAAATGAATAGAATATCCCTTCAAAAGCAAACAGCTGAAATATTTGTAGTTATAAGAAAATGTACACTTTTAAGTGAAAATTAGAATTCTGGAAAGCATTTATCAGCCATTTTGAATTTGGTATCTCTCCCAATACTCAAAATCTTTTCTTGATGAGATTGATGATAATGTTAGCCATTTGGTAGTGATGTTAAAAACATGAAGTTTTTATATTATATAATAAAATGTGTCAATTTTTGTAGAATTGTACAACTTAGTGAATCATTTTTTCAAATGATCAAAGATGATGTGATAAAGCTATTCCTTGGAGGATATCCACACATATGCAAGATAGATGAATGAGTTTATGTAAAATTGAAAAGTTTATATCATCTCAGATTCCATATTAGTACTAAACTTTAAAAAGCTTCGTGTTGAGTTTTTGTGTAGCATAAAATAATTATCTTAGAAGGCTATTAATATTCTCTTCCCATTTCTGATTATATATCAATTTGTGGCCATATAGTCTTCAAAAACAGAAACCAAAACAACACATTGCAAGAGATTAAGTACAAAAGCAGATGAAAAGTTTAACACACATAAATGAAATCTGTACAAGGCCTTAAAGATTTTAAGAGTATAAAAGTGTCCTGAGATCAAAACTTTGAGAACTCTTTCCCTAATGCATGGCTCATTTTTATGGACTACATCACCTTATAAAATACATGTTGATGTGTCTCCACAGTCCTGCATTTAAATCTTTGAAGACTAGTCTGCTTTTTATTTTTATTTAGTCTGCTTCATATTTAATTCTTCAGCATCCAAGGAACTTTTATAGAGAAAAGGAATACACACTTCTTTTTGCAATTTAATGTTCAATATATTAAACTTTCATCTAAAGGATAAAACTATGAAAATTAATTTTCTTAAACATGTAAGCATCAGTAATGATTGTGACTAATTTCCCTCAAATAGCTTACATGGCAGTTACACATTTACAAACATCTTAAACAACAGATAAATATGAACAATTGCAATAATTACAAATTTGTTATGAAATTTAAGTTCACTCATATTTAAATTCTAGTCTAAAAGAATCAACTTTATAGAGGCACTTTAGTTATTCCTTATTTCTGTACCATTTGGTAGACCGTCCTAGGTAATTTCAATACTTCTTTTGATGTTTTCCTGTGGTTTCAGAAGCTACTGCATTAATTCTTTCTGGGAATTTCATTGAACTTTACAGATTCCCCACCTCCCCCTCAGAACAGCAGATTCTGTAGACTCTAGGTTATCAATCAGTTTCTAGGGACCTTTTCTGACCCTATAATTCATGGGAATTAAATTCTAGTGATATACTATTTGGCTGAGTTCCTTTAATATATTTTGTTGTTAAATATTTGGATGTCTCTCTCCCTCCCCCCTCCCTCTCTCTGTTACACACTTTCATTTCTGTAAGTTGTCTTTCCAATAAATTAAATTGCAAATGGTCTGCAATATTTAACTCATTGAAATATCTTTGCAGTACAGTAACCTGTTCTGATATCATGAATTTCTCATTAGTATTTCATTTTGACTCAAAAGCCCATCTAGAGTTTTTATCTCCTAGGAGATGAGGGACTGAGGCTGAACTATTAGCACTCCTCTTTCGTTCTTTCACTAACATCATTTTTAAATGCTTCAGAACCTTTGTTTTCACTTGGCTTTTCTCTGTAGCCACAAGGTAAGAATAATTAGAGCTGCTTTCTCTCTGGTTGTTATGAGTGACCATGAGTATTCATCAAAACGTTCTATACTTGGTATACAGCTATATTTTCCAGGATGACTTGAGTAGGATGAGAAGAAAGTTTATAAATAATGACATAATTACAAAAAACTCAAAAAAATATATAAGCCACAGTTTTATTAGCATCCTTAAAAACTATACACCTCTTACTCGTTTTCACCCTTCATTACTGCAAATCACCTTTGAAACAGTCCTTACTTGAATTCCAGGATAACACTTTCATGGTAATTCCTGACCCTCTTTCTTAATCTCCTCTACTAATTTCTTCTTCTTTTCTGCCTCATTTCTCAATCTGCATTTTCACATGCACATGCACACATACACGGATGACTAACAAATCGGCATCATCAGTTCAGTGCTCCCAGACCTCTGGCCTCATGTTTCCTCTGCCTATTCTGCATCTCTTGAATGCCTAGTAGGCAGCCCAAACTGATATGCTTCTAGGCTTCCTCCCTAACTTGCTTCTCCTACATGCCTTCCCAATACCATAAAAACCAGCTCCATTCTTTCTGTTCTTCAAACCACAATTAGGTCACTACCTTCAACATCTTTCTCACATACCTCACATCAAATGCTTTAGAAAATCTCATTCGTATTGACTTGGAAATATATTGGGATCTGACCACTTTTCAAGTCAATGTGATCTCTCGCTATGACTGCATAGCCTCCCAGGTGGTACCTCACTTCTGCTCTTGCCCCACCTGTGTCCATTGCCCTCACAGCCACAAGTGGCTGCCCATTTGACTCAGGGAAGATTCAAACTCTCCCCATTGGCCTATAACTCTCTACACGAGTATACTTTCTAGACATCTGACCTCATCTCCAACATTCTTTCCTCTGCCTAGACCACTCCTCTGTCTAAACCATAACCTCTTGGTTCATTACTTCTTTTCTTCAGCTTCTTCTCTCTGGCATATTTTAGCCTCTTTCTCTGATTTATTTCTCTTTCTAGTACTCATCACCAATGACATAGAATATTTTGCTTATTTATGTGTTTATCCCAGTTGCTTACCTTTCTCTTTCCACCAGAATGCAAGCACTAGTGACTGCCCCATACTAGGTACTCAATAAATACAAGTTGGATAAATACAATAAATACATATAAGAATTATATTTAAAGATACAGCATTTAAATTTGGATATCAAGAAGAATTTCTGACCTTTCACAAACTCAATTTGCTCAAATTAACTGTGGTATTACTGTAATTTTCAGCACATACTCAAACTATCAAAATGGTCAGTTGGAGTTCCCTTTAACCTTACTCTTTTGTCCTTTTTAACAAAATATCCAGGTGCATTATACTTTTTCCTGAACTGAGACATGGAAATAGCTCCCCTCCAAGCAGTGCTGGTGTTTTGCAGTGGAGAGCAGTATTAGAGACCACAATCTTGGTCCTAGTGGTACCCTTAAAATTAATCACCCAGTCACATCCAACTCTTTCTGACCAAATGGACTGTAGCTCACCAGGGTTTTCTGTCCATGGAATTCTCCAGGCAAGAATACTGGGTTATCATTTCCTTCTCTGGGGATCTTCCTGACCCAGGGATCAAACCTGGGTCTCCTGCATTGCAGGAGATTCTTTATCATCTGAAACATCAGGGAAGGTCCCCTAAAATTTGACAATGGATAAATTCTAGTACTGGGACTTCGCTGCTCGTTCAGCGGTGAAGAATCCGCCTGCCAATGCAGGAGAGTTCAATTCCTGGGTTGGGAAAATCCCCTGGAGAAGGAAATGGCAACCCACTCCAGTATTCTTGTCTGGAAAATTCCACAGACCGAGGAGTCTGGTGGGCTACAGTCCATGGTTTTGCAAAAGAGTTGTACAACTCAGTGACTAAACAACAACAAATTCTACTACTACTGCTGTTTGTGATATTGGGAAGCTTTAGTAGTATTAAACTTTTTTAAAAAGATCATTTTAAGTTCAGGACTTCACACTGATATTTCTAATTTAACTGATTTAGATTGCTTACTCTACTTTTCTTCATATGTGATTTATTTCATTGTTCAGTAAGACTTTCTTACTTTGAACTTTTTAGTATCTCTAGAATCTAGTCTAGCAACAAATAATAAATGCTCAGTAAATGTTTGATAAGTTAATTACTGTTTCTCAATGTGTCCTTGTGACCAAGTGTACACTTAAGTAGGTTTCTTAGGCTAGTTTGGGGGAATGATCAGAAAGCAAGTTTAAAAGACCAAGTACACGCTGACATTTCTTTCTGTCTACTGTGCTACAAGTGCATTATTTTCCCCAAGCAGCAGAAACAGGACCTCTAACAGAAGAGATTCTATGCAGTATATATTATCCACTTGTATTAAAATTTTACTCAATATCAAGTCTTTTTCCAAGGAATTCAAAATGCTTTACACAGATTAGGAATGGTGACAAGTCCCTTGTGAAGTAAATAAGAATGCTTTGAAATAACATAGCACTCTTCATCAGAGGAGCCGAAAGCACTTCAAATGATTAATCTTATTTATCCTCACCATGTTCCTACAAGAAAAGCAGATATTATTTCCGCTTTGCAGATAAAAACCATCACAAATTGGCTATGAAGTATGTCAGAGGCAATGTTAGATGAAGAGTAAAAAAATAATGCCTGGGTGGGGATTCTCTTCTCTTTGACCAACACACTGTCAGTAAGACCATCCTTTACTGCATAAAGAGTTTAGTGGTATTGTCCTTCCAAAGAACTGGAAAAAGCATAGTTATCCAGTTATCATTTACCTGGTGAAGTAACAGTACTCTAATAACCACTCTGAGTAAGGTCCCTGCACAGGTGATTGTATAGGTCTTGCAGATTCTTGGCACAAAACCTAGGAAACTGGTAAACTAACTTGCAGGTGAAGTGACCAGAAATTCCATCCAGAGTTAATTCCCAACTTTTCTACTCCTTTTCTCCTTTATTATTGAAGATTTTAGGGACTTTCATGCATAGTTGCTTCTGTGTGTATGCTCAGTCACTTCAGTCATGTCCAACTCTTTGCAACATGCTTTGGACTATAGCCTACCAGGCTACTCTTTCCATGGGATTTCCCAGGCAAGAATACTTGAGTGGGTTGCCATGCCATCCTCCAGGGGATCTTTCCGACCCAGGGATCAAACCCGCATCTCCTGTGGCTCCTGTCTTGGCAGGCAAATTTCTTTAGCACTGAGCCACAGGGAAAGCCCATAGTTGCTTCAAGGTATCTGCAAATGTTTCATCCTGATTTTCACCAAAAGCCACATAACCCTTTCAAAAAATGAGAAATTCAGACAACCGTTAAAATGTGTGTGCATAAGGAGAATATTTTATTTTCATATTTCCTTTACTTAGACTTCTTTTCACAGCTCTGACAAGATCTTCTTACCTGCAAACTTGAGATAGTTAGTCACATAGCAATTCTCCAGACAATGGGGAACCTCAGATAGCAGCAACAAAGGAGCCCTGTCCCAACCAGCAGGGGAAGGGATTTCGTTAGTAGGTACCTCCAAGAACATTACTGACTTTTCAGTCGCCTCTGGGATTGAAATATAGTGCAATGGGGAGCACTTATTCAACGCCTACTTGAAATGCTCACTTTGTTCTTTAACACTGAATAGGTTGCTTTCTGTTTCCTGATTAACTACCACGAGAAGACTGATAGGATCATTCTGTGAGAAATAAAACAGCTTAATGATGAGGCAGGTAAGACCAGTTGCTTCCAGAGTATCTTCTCCGGAGGATTCCGAGTGGAGTGTGTGTATGTCCATGAATTCCATATGAAGTTCTAGGTGTGTTAGTGTTTTTCAAAGAAATAGAACTAATAGGATGTCAATAGATAGATGATAGAGGAATAAACACACACAGATCTATCTATCTATCTATGTACTTTAAGGAACTGGCTCATACAATCATGGGACCTGGACAGTCAAAATCCACAGGGCAGTGTGGCAGGCTGGAAATTCCTTCAGGAGTCAGTTTTGCAGCTTTGAATCTGAAGGTAGTCTAGAGGCAGAATTTCTTCCTCTTCAGGGGCCCTCTGTCTTTTCAGTTAAGACTTCCAATTTATTGGATGAGGTGCACTGCATTATGAAGAGTAAATTTTTTTACTCATAGTCTCCTTATTTAAATATAAGTCACTTCTAAAAAACCTGCTCCAGTATTCTTGCCTGGGAAATCCCAAGGACAGAAGAGCCTATGGACTCTAGTCTCTAGTCATAGGACTATAGTCCATAGGGTCACAAAGAGTCAGACACAACTGAGCACACACACACACTTTAAAAAAATACCTTCACAGCAACATGTAGACAGACCACTCTTTGATGGAACAGGTAGGCACCAGAGCCTAACCAAGTTAGCACATACATTTAACCATTACATTTGATACATTTAGGAAAGTGTATGAAACTGCTGAAAAATGTCAGATTTAGGGTACATGACCTTTTTTGAGAGGTAAGAGTCCAGAGTTTTCATTAGATTGTCATAGAGTATTTTTCCTAAATCATATTAAGAACCGTTGTATTAAAAGCCATTTACAAAATGTAAAGGAACATTGTGATAAAGTGCCATTTACTGAACGCCTACTGTATGCTAGGAATTTTAATATCTGATATGTTTATATAGTTAATCCTCACAGCAGCAACCACTTATTGAATATCAACAGCTAACAAGTGAGAACTAAATGAGGCAATGAGAACTAAACCTAATACCAAGGTCTTATTCATAATACACATACTACCTCGATTTTTGCTGCTAGCCAGGACACAATTGCTTGTTATTAAGAGCCAGCTCCATTTCCTTCCTATTTTACTTCTCTTTGACATTTATAAAATAAGTGTTCTACATATTCTGACTAAATCTAATGCCAAAGCTTCACTTTCAAAAGCTGAAATTACCATAGCTATTCCCACTGGTGTCCATAAATATTTTATCAAATTGTTCCTAAATTGAAGCAGGGATGGCAGGTCAAAGTGCACTGGCCTGAAATATTGTGTCATCATTGTAACCACTATGCTGTTAGTGTCCCTCTTGAGAAAACTGCACCCTCAGTGGCTGCTGGTACCACTTAGAAGCTGCACCAAGCAACGGGTATTTGCCTTTGGAGGTTGGATGTAAACCTAATGAGGTGGTGCGGTTGCGGGCGGGGGGAAGTACTCTAATTTGTGTTTTCCCGAAGAAAACTGTCATTGATGAAAGTCTCAAGAGAATAAGTTTTAGGATGGATAGTGCCTTTCCTCCCACAGGAAATGCAGAATTTTCCTAATAGATGATGTTGAACAAAAATTCTACTTGATTGCCATTTTGTCTGTACTCACCTATCTTCCTTAAAATTATTGCCACACACAAGAACAATTGGCCTCATTCATCAAATAGGCAAGGCACTACCTATAGAGTTGGTTTGAAAGCAGAGGGAAGACTGCTGATAGATGAATAACTGCATCATTGATGGTTAAAGTTCCAAAATATAACAATATATATTTCTGTGTTCAGACGGTTATCAGTATACACACAGAATATAAACATTCCTAGGAAGAATACTCAGAGACATTAAATGAAATAGGTTTTCACCTAATTTCCTTTGTGAGAGTGACGACCTAGAATAATGAGTTTGAGTATTAGAGAAGGGAAGAAGAACCCAAGAAACAGATTTGTAAGAGGAGAAACATCATAGAAATGGGAGAGAAAGTTAAAATCAGATTTCCTAAAGCAAACTAGAATTGCAAGTAAACCTGTCAACGTTGGTGACTAGGTTGAGGATATTTTTTTATAAGCAAGCACAGTGAAGTGTTGGGCAGGTAAAAAGATCTCTCTACCCTTCTAGATTCTCTGACTTATATAATAATAAAATCGACATAAGACAAACTGACAGGAGAAAAACAAATTTAGTTATGTACTAATGAGGGTCCCACAAAGACAATGAGACCCAAGGATAAGTCATGTAGTTGAGACTGCCAACTACAAACTGGTGCTTGTCATCTACCTCTGTACAAAGATTAAATTATGAGCCACTGCAGCTGCTGACCTTCAACTTCTCCTGGAAAGTGTGCAGAATCAAGATCAAGAGTGAAACATTCTGTGCTCTTGGAAAAACTGGAAGAATAGGTCTTCAGATGGTTAGATATTTTCAGAAGATTTTATGAGCCCAATTCTGGCATCTCCTTGTGTTTAGAAAAGTACTAAAATCCTTCACAGTGACATCTGCTCCTCATGACTGGCAGTAACTTTCATGAAACTAGCAGCAACTTTCTTCAAAAAATATGTGCTTGATTGCATATACTCCCTTCACCAAAATCTCATATATACTGACCTTCCCTCCTATCTTTGGAGCAGCTTCTCAGAGCTGTCTGAAATGCTGTCTCCTGGCCCATAGTCTTTATTCTGCCCCAAATAAAATTTAACTCACAACTTCCACATTGTGAAAATTTTTTTTTTCCAGTCAACAAAACTTCTGTGCTATTCTGAACTAAGAAATAGGAACAAGGGCCTGGGAGTTCAAAGGGGAGGAAGAGCAGGTGTTTAGTAATAAGTTGCTTGTTCTGCCATCCAGATAGTTCATTCAGACAAAATGTTCTCTCTCTTTCTGGGCCAAACCCCTTATCTAAATTCTGTTAGTAATTAGGGGAGGAATAAGTTTTTCTTAAGTCAGTTGGATTTCAATTATCCTCAGCCCAATTAGTCCATATGCCAAAGTGACACATTTTACAGAGGCTCATTCTGAACCCCTTCAGAAGTTCATCCTATTGCTACTTAATGCCCTGCATTATATCGATATTATACAAACATCTTTCTCTGAGACTCTTTCATAAGATTTGGCTAATGGAGTATTTAAATCCATTTCTTCATTTAAGCAAATTTCCATTTGGCTTTAAAACATATTTTAATTGGATACTGTCTAGTTATTATTCATATGTTACATTACTGATTTGTCTTAAGGATTTTTATTAGTGGCCACTGTTACCTTTTCGCTAGAAATATGACTGCTCATATCTTCAATTTATGTATTATAATTTATTGCATTTGCTGTTGCTAATGGTGGCAGTTCATGTTATACAAAAGATTATTGTCTAAGAGAACCTTTCCTACAAAATGAATTTGTAATAAAATCTTTAGTAATTCTGTACCAAATTGATTCTGACTTGAACAACTTATGCACCCAAAAGCCAGTGGATGAGATGCAAGTCATCTTTATCCTAATTTCATGAGAGCTATATATATTTTTTTAATGTGCTTTTGAACAAAAAATAAAACATCAGAATTAGTCTAAGTTCTCATTTTTCCTAGAAAAATTTATTTCTAAGGGGAAAACAAGACTTTCTAAAACTTAGAAGCCTCAAAAGAGTTTGGTGTTATCAAGCTGAATAGACAAATAGAAATCCTATAAAGAATCACTCTAGAAAATAAAACACATCAGTACAAAGTGTCAGCATTAGAGCGGAACTAAATTTTATGTTTAAAATGTGTGTGTTTCTCTGCATATCACAAAAAAAGGCAAAAACAAGCATTCTGCATTGTTTATGGCATCACACTTTCCCCCTATTTTTAATATGCTATTCTGTCTTCCTTTATCCATGATAGCTTAACTCCCTACTTTATGCAACCAAAGTCTCTTTGTGAAATCAAAACACCACAGGAAAAGATCTGATCACACCAATTAATATTTCAATGAGAAAATAATTTAATATATGGTTACCATCTTGTTTTACCTCTAGCTTGCATAATAAAAACAATTTACCAAGAGCAGAAGAAACGCATCCCATGATAACGGTGTGTATATTAAAAAAAAAATCTATCTCACTTTCTACCCTAGCAAAAAACATAGTGATTTCCCACTTCTGTGTTTGTCTTCATGTTCATCCCTTTACCTGGAATGACTTTGCCTTTATTCATCCTTCAAAATCTGATTCAAGCTTACATCTATGAAGTTTCCTGACTGCAAATATTCTCTCTCTGGATTCCCATTGCTATTTACTTATCCTTGCTTATAATCCATCACTTTCTAATTTGTCTCAAAATTAATTATGCTCATGTCTTACAACCCTCTAATAAGCTAAATTTCTTGATAGGATTATCATGTATAATTTTAAAACCAGCTCAGTGCCTAGCAGAGTACAAAGCACACAGTAGGGGTTTAATAAATGTTTGTTGAATAAATGAATTAAAATGAATATGAATTTAATTACCTAAGTTAAGTAACAGAGTATAGTTTCAAGGAGTAGTAACTGATTCTTTGTGCTAGTATTTTTTTGATCAATGTGGAAATATGTGTTTCCATCTCTAACAAATTATTTCTAAAACCCAGAGATTAAATTAAAATTAAAATTACTGATTTTAATTTAAAATAAAACTAAATTTTTATATACTGTCAACATATACAGCAGTGATGTTAGATTCAAATGATATAATTTTAGTAGTTTCTGGATTTCCATGCCTCAAGAAATGTGATGTTATGTTAAATGAAGGGTAAGAAGAGGTTGTGAATAATGTGAATAAAATTATAACTTAGCACATAACTAATAAAAGTAAAGAACAATAAGAAAAGTTCAGATAGAAACTATTAAACTTGTCTATGAACCAACAGAATAATCCGTACCTGTTACCGAAAGTAAATGATGCATTTCCTGAGGCATCAGTGCTTCTGCAGCTAAAACCCAGCATTAGGGAACTGCTGAGATATAAGAAAAGTGATAGGGCATAAACCCCTCTCATGATTTAAGCTGTGTCAAAAGATGTAGTTACCTTCCAAAGAAATAAAGCCAACCATCACCAATATTTGCTGAAACCAGTTTATAATTGTAGGGTCTTGGTGGCGGGCAGCTAAAAACCACAGCTGCCTCCTCAACTATTGCTTTCCAAGATTCATTTTAAAGAAGTTGGTACGCCTTCATGCCGCAGGATCTCCAAAGCAGTTCCTGTTTTACTTCCCAGCTCACAGAACCTTGATTTTGGTCCTCAGTTTGTTCTCTACCTCTCAGAAGGAGACTTCCACCGGTTTGCTGTGGATTTTCCTATGTTCCCTTTATTTTCAGGCTTTTCCTTCATCTTACATGGTTGCAACTTTACCCCAAGCAAAACCATAGGACAGATCAAGTTTTGATTCAGCCTAAGTACAATTTGTTTCTAACAGAAGATGTCTGGATAATGCTACCCAGCAGAGAAAGTCTGTGCTCTCACACAGTCACTGATATCATCTGGTTAATGGCATAACCTGGTCTGTGTGCATACTCAGTTGCTCAGCATATCTGACCCTTTGTGACTATGGACTGTAGCCTGCCAGGCTCCTCATTGCATGGTATTCTCCAGGCAAAAATATTGGAGTGGGGTGCCATCTCCTCCTGCAGGGATCTTCCCCACCCAGGGATTAAACACATGTCTCCTGCATTGCAGGTGGATTCTTTACCACTGAGTCACCGGGGAAGCCCATAACAAGGTATACTCAACTCTGCTTGCATCACTTACACAAGCCGGCTACAGCCCCTCTTTGGAAGAGGCTCCTGCCTCATCTATGGTGGATGTGCAGTTAGGTCAGAGAGATGATGCAATCACCTCCTTTTCTTCTGATGAAGTATTTAAGATCACCCTGGTACAATTGGCAAATAAAGTATTTACTTTTCTAGTGGCAATATTGTCCAGACAAGCTTAAGTAACAATAAATTTCATAAATTATTACAGGTCAGAAAGGGCTCCTGAGTGACTCCAGTCGGTAGCAGACTATGGAAAATCCTATAAAACTCTGCTTCCTTCTGTCCAGACAAGCCAGACTGGTTCACATAAAGTTGAGTTATCAAATCCTTCATTCACTCATCTGCTCTTAGAAGCATACAAGTAATAAACTAGTACATATATTCTGCAGAGAAACTGATGGTGGGGCATTTTCCATTAAAAGGATACAAATTTTTGTACTTTGTTTTTTTTTTACAAAAATGGTTAGCTGACATTCATTTGGTTTTCATTTTCAGAATAAAATATTAATTTATGGTGTGACCTAAATGCACCACACAATACAGTATTCATACATTGCTAGGGAAAAATATTTGATTCTTTCCAATAAAGAGGACTGTGTTAAAGAAAAACCTATGGCTTCACAAGATATTATTCAGCTATTGTGCCTTTGCACCTAAGACAGCTTCATATTAAATTTCCTTTCTGGTTGAAGTGTTCACTTTTTGTCAACAACGTTTGCTAATATACCTGGGAGAGGAAAAACAGAGAATCAAAACCACTTTGGCCTCTATGCATGACCCTTCTGAATTTCATTTTATGAATCACTTCAATTTCTTTTAGCAAAAGTAAATTTGCCAACTATCACGTATTCTCCAAGCCAGCGCATCATGCAAAACAGAGCTCCTGACGGTTCAATTATCTGATCATTGATACTAGTGAGCCTTCCTGTGTTCCACTCCCATGAGATGGAAAGTTGTTACTAAAGAATAATATATGAAGTTCAAGGTAGCTTAGGATCTACCAGAGAGTGTAATGAACACTTCCCAAGGTCTGAGAGGCAGCTTCTCTACTCTAACTAAAACAAATGCCATCACAGCAATGACTCTTAGAAAGCCAGGGAGCTTTCAAAGACTCTCTCTTTAAAGGAAAAGAAATCTCCAGTTCCTGGGAAATAGTGAGAGGATAATATGTAGAGAAGTGAATGGCTGTCAGAATCAGTACTTGCCTCAACAGTTTCTAGCTTGTTAATAGCTACCTTCTGCTGTGTTGGCTTGAAATTTGTGTTTTTCCATCATGTACCAACAAATATTGACCAGAGAGTGTGGCCTGCTGCAGTGGGCAGCAGTGCTGTGGAATACTGGATGCAGAGAAAAGGAACACCTGAGTCTCTCTCAACCAATAATTGGAAAGGAGGCATTTTCAATTATTCCTTATTTCTAATAAGAAAGTTTCGGTCTTAAATGAAGGAGATGAATTAAAATGAAAAGAGGGTTGGGGGAGCAAACTACTTTTATTCATTTTCTTGTTTCCTCCACATGGCACAAAAATATCTTCTTAAAAATCATATTCTTAATCTGCTTAATAAAATCCATCCCAGAGTTTTTCAGATGCATCATTATCTGTTCCCTCTTATCTTTCAGGCTCATCTACTGACCCTTTTCTCCCCTTAGTTTTTTCACCCCTTCAACCTCTAACAACTCCCCATCTCTATTCTCTGCTGCCATGCTTTTTAATGCTCCCATGCCTTTGAACATGCTGCTGTTGCTGTCTTAGGGAATGCTTGTCTATTAAGTTCTACCCCGGAAAACCCCTCCTACTCCTTTAAGATTCAGTGCAAATGAACCTTTCCCCTTCTTAATCTCTGGGAAATCTTAGGCACCACTTTCGGTGCCTGGTGTACACAGAGCACTGTATACATTCTTCTTTCACAGTAGTCATTCCATTAAGCTGGGATTATAAGTTTAAATTTCTTTTGTTGGCCCAGGAATTTCTCAGGGTAAGATCTTACATTCATAAAGCATAATAAAATTCCTGACACATAGAAAGTGCTCAGTTCATGTACAAATATGAACTAAGGAATGACAGTGATGTATTCTAGTGTCCTCTACTCGGACCACTATTTGTGTGAAAGTTCTGTGCATCAAATTCTCCAGGTAACAGCTTCAAGGAACATCATGGGTGAAAATAACTTAAGGTTTATCAAAGATGAATCATACAGAAATGTGCAGTTACTGAAGTGAGGTTATTTCTCTGCCCTTGAAATACTCTGGTTAGATCCCCCAAGTTTTCTTTTCTCCAAAAATGTGTTTGCATTATAAATGTGATTGCAAATTACTTTCCTTTTTAGTTCTTTTCCACAAATAATCAGCACAAGTTAACTGATACCGCTCTTCTTCAATGTGAAAACAAAGCAAAAATGCGTGTGCTTGAGCTTAATCACTCAGTCGTGTCCAACTCTTTGTGACCCAATGAACAGTAGCCCGTCAGGCTCCTCTATCCATGGGATTCTTCAGACAAGAATACTGGAGTGGGTTGTCATTTATGTGATGATTACCAAACACTTGGTTAATTCTGTCTTTGCAGCCATTGACTATACCTAGGAAGAATCTGGATTCAGATGATTGAAATTCTGCTTGTAATTTGGATTGGTCTTGCAATTCCTTGACATCTTCTCTTATATCCCAATTCTCCATCCTAACTCAACAAGGTTTCCAATCACAATATAGGTATATATATTAATGATGCCGAATGTAGGCTTTGACCACGAGCTTTGCAGCACCAGTAAGTACACCTGTTCCACGATTTAAAATCTAGCAATTCTAACTGCTCCAACTAACACCTCCTGTGTCTCCAGCTTCACCCCTTCATATATGTACTCCCACATTCATTGCTCTCACTGGAACTGCTGTCATGTACCCTATCTTTTCACTCTTTGTTTGTTTGTTTTTTTTTTAACTACATTCTTAATCCCCAGTATTTGCTTCTCTCCTTCATGCTAATCTACAAAAATAAAAAACTTAGTTAAATAAAGCTCTTTGCCAACTCTGAGTATGCACTAGGGTTAGCTGGATATTAGTGGGAAAACCCCCATACAATTATACTGTTACTCGCATTTAAAATTCACGATCATCAACCTCAAGTGAGTTTTTAGCACTACCTCACAGCTTTACTATTTTAAAGCTTTTTCACTGTCTTCCTAAATAAACAGCAACTCCATTTTCTAGTTATTCAGGCCCAAATCTCACTGTCATTTTTGAATGTCTTTTCTCCCACAGCCTATATTCAATCAATCAGCAAATTTTATAAACCTTACTTTTCATATCCAACATATATCCAATATCCATCCAGTTCTTACTACATCTATTGTTACCACTCTCATCTGGCTTGAGCCACTATCATCTCTTGCCTGGATTATTCCTATAGTCTAACAATATTCCTTTCATCTACCCTTGACCTGTCTATAAACTGTTCTTAAAACAACCAGAGTGAGCCCATTAAGACAAATGAGATCCTGAGGCAGGATCATTGTGAAACTAAAGAAGTTTTAACTTCAAGTTCCCTCTCCTGCCATAGGTCCCTTCCAAAACCCCGAGAGGGGTCCAAGTTGAAGCAATGTGGTCACATGGTCGTAAACTTTCATAGCATTCCTAATATAATATTCTTGAGTACTTCTTTGGTAAGAAAGTCCTCAAATATATATATATATATATTCTGAAATTGAGGCCTGAACAAAAACTGAATCAGATAGTATCATTTGTTTTATCAGATCATCTCCCTCTTCTGCTCAAAAACCTCTAGTGGCTTTCTATTTCACTCAAAGTAATATAAAGTAATAACAAAGGCTAAAAAAGCCTCCATACCTCTCCCATTCATTTCCTTTCACTAAATCCAGCTCTGCAGGCCTCCTTGTCAGTACTGGAATCTGTAAGTACACATCGACATCAGAGCCGGTCCACGTGTTATTCCCTCTTCCTGGAAGGCTCCTCCCTGAGCAAGCCTCATGGGGAGAGCGCCCTTTCTACCCCAGGCCTATCTGCTCAAATGTCATATTTATGAAAAGAGAATTTCACTCACTAAACTATATTTTAATCCTCTTCCCCACTCATCTGTGACATTCTCGCTTTCTGTTAACTTTAATTTTTTTTTTCCTTAGAACACTTAGCACTTTCTGTTTGGTTAGCTTTGTGTTCTCATTATTAGAACATAAGCTCCATGAGGTAAGAAAATATATTGACATATACCACTGATTCCTCAGTGCTTAGAACACCATTTGGAATACAAATGGAGATCAAATATTTGTTTCAAGATTCTTAAATAAAAGTTGGAAGACTGTTGGAAAACTGACCTTTGGATTCATTTTTTAAATAGATACATGTTTACTGCTCAGCCACTAAGGAGAAAACAGTAAACACAACTGGTGGTGTCCCTCCCTGCGATGCACTCATCCTTATAGATAGAATGTGCTGTAACCTTTTCATGGTGAATTATGAATGGCCCAGATACACCTAAGGTCTTAAATGCTTGTGGATTATTTTGATCATGAAATAATGAATTTTCCCTATTAGATTTGTCTCATTTCCACCAAAACCCAGATAGAATTCTTTATTTGTACTATATTTTGATACTTAAAGGAAAAGATTCTTATACTTATATTAACCAAGCTATAAGAGTGTAAGCATATTTAAAATAATCACATTTACTAAAATGAGAATATTTGTACCCCTCTATGGAGTAATTTTCAAAATTCTCCAAGCCAGGCTTTAGCAACACGTGAACTGTGAACTTCCAGATGTTCAAGCTAGATTTAGAAAAGGCAGAGGAACCAGAGATTAAATTGCCAACATCCACTGGGTCATCAAAAAAGCAAAGAGTTCCAGAAAAACATCTATTTCTGCATTATTGACTATGCCAAACCCTTTGACTGTGTGGATCACAACAAACTGTGGAAAATTCTTCAAGACATGGGAATACCAGACCACCTGACCTTGAGAAACCTATACGCAGGTCAGGAAGCAACAGTTAGAACTGGACATGGAACAACAGACTGGTTGCAAATAGGAAAAGGAGTACATCAAGGCTGTATATTGTCACCCTGCTTATTTAACTTATATGCAGAGTATATCATGAGAAACACTGGACTGGAAGAAGCACAAGCTGGAATCAAGATTGCCAGGAGAAATATCAATAACCTCAGATATGCAGATGACACCACCTTTAGGACAGAAAGTGAAGAGGAACTCAAAAGCCTCTTGATGAAAGTGAAAGTGGAGAGTGAAAAAGTTGGCTTAAAGTTCAACATTCAGAAAACAAAGATCATGGCATCTGGTCCCATCACTTCATGGGAAATAGATGAGGAAACAGTGGAAACAGTGTCAGACTTTATTTTTCTGGGCTCCAAAATCACTGCAGATGGTGATTGCAGCCATGAAATTAAAAGACACTTACTCCTTGGAAGGAAAGTTATGACCAACCGGGACAGCATATTAAAAAGCAAAGACATTACTTTGCCAACAAAAGTCCATCTAGTCAAGGCTACGGTTTTTCCAGTGGTCATTTATGGCTGTGAGAGTTGGACTACAAAGAAACCTGAGTGCTGAAGAATTGATGCTTTTGAACTGTGGTGTTGGAGAAGACTCTTGAGAGTCCCTTGGACTGCAAGGAGATCCAGCCAGTCCATTCTGAAGGAGATCAGCCCTGGGATTTCTTTGGAAGGAATGATGCTAAGGCTGAAACTCCAGTACTTTGGCCATCTCATGTGAAGCGTTGACTCATTGGAAAAGACCCTGATGCTGGGAAAGATTGACGGCAGGAAGAGAAGGGGATGACAGAGGATGAGATGGCTGGTTTGTATCACCGACTCAATGGACATGAGTTTGAGTAAACTCTGGGAGTTGGTGATGGACAGGGAGGCCTGGTGTGCTGTGATTCATGGGGTGGCAAAGAGTCAGACACAACTGAGCAGCTGAACTGAACTGAACTGATGGATCACATATTAAGAAGCGTGTAATTTCTTGACTAATGGGAAAGTATTTTTTTCAAAACACTTGTGGAAAAAGTGTGTGTATCTTGTATTTATCTTTTATTTTGTAGCAAATATGAAGTCATTATGAGCTTTATAATACCGTTTACTTTGTTTATATATTTTCTATACAGAGACTAGCTAATAGAACTAAAAGAATAAAAAGACAAATCTAAAGTTATAAATATCTTCATAATGAGAAGAACTTGGGAACCACTGTCAACCAACATAACCAACATGATATTTATAGAACTTCTCCACTCAACTATACAAGAATATAGATTCTTTCAAATGTGCATGGAACATTCACCAGTATAAAACACATTCTGAATCAATGAAAATAAATCTTATTAAAATTAAAAAGACTAAAATAATACAAACTCTGTCCTCTTTACACAAAAATTTAGAAATTAAATAGCACACTTTCAAGTAACCAAAGATTCAAAGAAAAAAAAAATCACAAGAAAAATTGAAAAATACTTTTAACTGAATGGAAATGAAAGCAACATAACAAAAAATTTAGGATGCAAACAAAACAATGATTAGAGGAAAATATTAGAATATTAAAATTCTCATATGAGAAAAGAAGAAAGTTCTCAAATCAGTGATCTAACTCTCCACTTTTAGAAGAAACAAAGAGAAAATTAATCCAAAGTGTGCAGAAAGAAAAAAATATTAAATGCAGACATCCAATTGAATACAGAGAAAACACTGAGAAAACTCTACACAACCAAATGATAGCTCATCAACAAGATAAGCAAAATTGATAAACAACTAGTTGGAATGATCATGAGAAAAAAAGAAAAAAGACAAATAACTAATATCAGGAATAAATGGGAAGGGGAGAAATCACTATAAAACTTAAAAATACTGAAAGTTTAATAAGGAAATACTATAAATCTTTTACTTTAATAAATTTTATAACAAATACAATAGAACAACTTCTTGAATGACACAAATTGCCAAAGTCCACTTTAAAAAGAAACAAATAACCTAAGTAACCCATATTAATTAACTTAGATTTATAGTTAAAAACTTTCTAAACACAGACATACACATTCAAACTCAAATTCCAAGGCAAGGTGAATTTACTGGTGAGTTCTATTAAATATCTAAGTATAGATCAATATCTCTTTTAATATCCTTAACACAGATGCAAAAATCTTGAACAAAATATTAGCAATTTAAATCTAGTAATATGTAAAATGAAAAGTACATCATGACCATGTAAGATTGCTTCATGTATGTAGTGTGTATATTTGTGTCATTCAATAAATTGGTATATTTCATTTATCAAATTTACTGAAATAAGATATTTATAATATTTCCTCATTAAGCTTTCGATATTTGTAAGTTCTATGCTGATGTCCTTTCCCACTTTCACCATGGTCGGTAATGAATGTTGACGAGACTTACTGTGATAACCATTTTGCAATATATACAAGTATCAGATTACTTGAAATTAACGTAATGTTGTATGTCAATTGTATCTCAATTACAAAAAAACAATGAATGCAATTCACCATATCAATAGACCAAAGCAAAATAAAAAAAATGATCATTTCAATAAATGCTGAAAAGCAATTGATAATTTTAGCATATACTCATAAATTGAAAAAGCAAATCCTTAGCAAACCTGAAGGGAACTTCTCAACTCCATGATGGACACTAGTGCAAAACCTACATCTCATACTACGCTTCATGGAAAAGAATTGAGGATATAGCAAAAAAGTTAGTTCTTACCACTCCCATTAAAGTGGAAGCAACCATGGAAAGAGCCAAGAAAAATAAATATAAAGCATACATATTTACAAAAGAAGAAGTAAAACTGCTTCTATTTGCAAGTAACTGGTTATATACAAAGTCACAGGGAGAAGCTAGTAGAATTATAAAGGGAATTAAGTTAGGTCACAGGACACAGAGCCATATGCAAAAGTCCATTGTATTTGATCTATATATTGACAAAAAAGTGGAAATTTAAAAATCTTAAATGTTATTTACAGAAACTGCAAAAGCCAAGAACTACTTAGGGATAAATTTAAAGTATATTCAATATCTGTATAATGAGAACTATAGAACAAAGCTTAGATAAATTAAAGACAGTATAAAGGAATAGATGGATTTTCATTGATGGATCAGAAGACAGTAAGACATTAAGATGGCAATTTTCCCCTAAATGATCTATATATTCAATGCAGTCTCAATCAAAATCATATCACGATATTATATAGAAATTGATGAGTTAATTCTAAAGTTTATTATTGGTAAAGAATTAGAACAGCCAAAACAATTTTGAGAAGTAAAAATAAAGCTGCAGGACAATTTGGTTTTAACACTTATTATAAAGTAAAGCAATCAAGACATTTTAGTATTGACATAAATATAAACAATGAAATTGGACCTCCAGGTGACTCAGTACTAAAGAATCCACAGGCCAAGCAGGAAATGTAGGTACAATCCCTGGGTCAGGAAGATTGCCTGGAGAAGGAAGTAGCATCCCACTCCAGTATTCTTGCATGGGAAAATCTATGGAGAGAGGAGCCTGGTGGGCTACAATTCATGGAGTCACAGAAAGTCAGATACAACTTAATGACTAAACAACAGCAGCAGACAATGGAACAGTAATGAGAATAATAAACTTACACATACAGTGTCAATTGATTTTTTTTAACTTAGATCGCAAGATAATCCAATAAGTAATAGATTTTTTTTTGCCACAGGTAGCACCGGAACAATTGGGCATCTAAACACCAAAGAAGAAAGAGGAGGAGAAGGAGAAAGAGGCACAGGAGGAAGAGGAAGAAGGAGTGAGCAGAATCAGCCTCCGCTAAATGAACCAAAACAAAGCAAAACACAGAGAAATGTCTCCCCTTACCTCACAGCACACACAAAATTAAATCAGAACATTGACAGTGATGTTAAAAAAAGTACCACAATAAAAACTCTACAAGAGAACGTGGAATAAAACACTTGCAATCTTAAGGAAATTAAACACTCCCTAAATAAATGCAAAAAGTCAAGCATTTAGAAATCTTATGAAATCTATTTCATCAAATGAAAACTTCCTGCTTTTTGAGTGAGTGCTTATTCGTGTCTGACTCTTTGCGGCCCCATGGATTGTAGCTCACCAGAGTCCACTGTCCAGGAAATTTCCCAGCAAGAATACTGGAGTGAGTTGCCATTTCCTACACCAGGGGATCTTCCAGATCCTGGGATCAAACCTGGATCTCTTGCGCCTCCTGCATTGGCAGGTGGATTCTTTACTACCCGTCACCTGGGAAGCTCTTTGAATGCCAGTATTTAAAAAGATGAAATGGCAAGCCGTAGACAGGGATAAAATATTCATAATATATAGATATGAAAAAGGACTTTGACTTTTTCCAGAATAAAAAGAGGATTCTTACAATTCAATAACAAGAAGACCAATAATCTAATGGAAAATGGATGACATATTTGAACAGATAATTCACAAAAGAAGATATACAAAGACCCAATAAGTACATCATAAGATGCTCAACATTATCTGTCCTTCAGTTCAGTTCAGTTCAATCGCTCAGTCGTGTCTGACTCTTTGCGACCCCATGAATTGCAGCATGCCAGGCCTCCCTGTCCATCACCAACTCCCAGAGTTCACTCATACTCACGTCCATCAAGTCAGTGATACCATCCAGCCATCTCATCCTGTCGTCCCCTTCTCCTGCCCCCAATCCCTCCCAGCATCAGAGTCTTTTTTTTTTTTTTTTCCAGAGTCTTTTCCAATGAGTCAACTCTTCACATGAGGTGGCCAAAATACTGGAGTTTCAGCTTTAGCATCATTCCTTCCAAAGAATACCCAGGACCGATCTTCAGAGACTGGTTGGATCTCCTTGCAGTCCAAGGGACTTAAATGCAAATTTAAACCACACCTATTGGAATGGCTGCAAATAAAAAAGATGGATAATACCAAGTGTTAATGAGGATGTGGGACAATTGTAACTTTTAAATACTGCTGGTGGGTGTTAATGGTACTAGATATTTTTGAAAACCAGTTGGCATTTTGGCATTTTCTTATAAAGTTAAATGCATGCTTGCTTATAATCTAGCAATCCTGCCCTAAGTTATTAACCCAAGATAAATGAAAGAGTGTTCATACAAGGACTTGTGCATGAACGTTCACAGAAGCTTTTTTCACAATAGTATTAACACTGGAAACAACTTTTGTGTGCATCAGTTGGTAAATGTATCAACATGTTGTGGTATGTCTATACAATGGGATGCTACTTAGCACTGAAAGAAATAAATTATTAATAAATGCAACAGCATGTATGAATCTCAAAACATTATGCTGAGCAAAAGAATCTAGACACACAAAAATTATACACTGTCTCACTCTATTTGTAACAAAGTCTAAGAAAGGCAAATGAAGTTCTTAATCGGAACTGGTTGCCTGCATCAGGGTAGGGAGAAGGGACTGACTGGGTAGATAGAGGCAAAAGTGAATTTTAGGGAGTGATGAGAAAGTTGTTTTTTTATTTGATTGCAGTGGTAAATACATGAGAATGTCTATTTGTCAAAACTCAGCAAACAGTACACATACAATGGGCCTAATTTTTTTTTAACTATATCTCAATGAAATTGATTAAAAGGAAATGGAACATGAACAGGCTAAGTGGGCATCTTCCTTAGTTACTGGAAGAAATTTCTTAGTTTGCAGAATGGATAAGAATGCATATGAGGTTTATGAAATTTTTGCTTAATGCTACTGACATGTTCCTCATTAATTGCTTGGAAAATAGCCAACTTCCCAGTACTTTCTGCTTCCTCTTTCCTTTTCCAATGAAAATTGGCAATATTTTACAATTTATAATTTCCACATCTAAAAGATATATAGTAATCTATGTCCTAGTTATCTAGATTTGTGAAGTTTCATCATGAAAAAAGTGAAGATAAATATGTGAATACAACAAAACAGATGTGATTGTGCTATAAAACAAAAAATGATGTAAATGTAAGGTGTAGGATCAGGTTCACAGAAAGAGCTCAGGACATTATCCCTTAATTGAATTCAATAGTTAATATGAGATGAACATTTGGATCAGTCACAAAACCGAAATTAAACTTAGTCCCTGGGAAGCAGTTAATACTTGGTACAAAACCCAACCCTCTGCCTTTGGAAAGAAGTGAAGAAGGATTTGGCAGCAGGGATAAAAATCTGGCAGGAGAAATTTGGGGTGGTCAACATTTGACATATGATGCTTTAGAGAATATTATATTATCTGGAATTTAAGTTGATATAATTGATGACATGTAAAAAGATAGCAAAGCTGGTTGAGATGATTTTGCTATATTTTTAGGTCAGGTGAGATGAGGAATACTCTTTGAATTGTATTATTTTAAAATTCAAAACAATATTTCCACATATCTGACCCAATTCTCTTATTTCAGATGATAAAATGAAGAACACCCATTGAATCAAATTGCCAACATCTGTTGGCTCATAGAAAAAGCAAGATAGCTCCAGAAAAACACCCTTCTCCAGGGAATCTTCCCAACCAAGGGATTGAACTCATGTCTCCTGCATTGCTGGAGAAGGAAATGGCAACCTACTCCAGTACGCTTGCCTGGAAAATCCTATGGATGGAGGAGCCTGGTAGGCTACAGTCCCTGGGGTCACAAAGAGTCAGACCTGACTGAGCGACTCCACTTTGACTTTTCATTTTCATGCATTGGAGAAGGAAATGGCAACCCACTCGTGTTCTTGCCTGGAGAATCCCAGGGATGGGGGAGCCTGGTGGGCTGCCATCTATGGGGTTGCACACCGTTGGACACGACTGAAGCACCTTAGCAGCAGCAGCAGCAGCAGCAGCAGCAAAGCCTTTGACTGTGTGGATCACAACAAACTGTGGAAAATTCTTCAAGAGATGGGAATACCAGACCACCTTACCTGCCTCCTGAGAAATCTGTATGCAGGTCAAGAAGCAACGCTTAGAATTGGACATGGAAAATGGACTGGTCCAAATTGGGAAAGGAGTATATCAAGGCTGTATATTGTCACCCTGCTTATTTAACTTATATGCAGAGTACATCATGCAAAATCCCAGAATGGATGAAGCACAAACTGGAATCAAGATTGCAGAAAGAAATGTTAATAACCTCAGACATGCAGATAACACCACCCTTAGGGCAGAAAGCAAAGGGGAAGGAAAGAGCCTATTGATAAAAGTGAAAGAGGAGAGTGAAAAAGCTGGCTTAAAACTCAGCACTTATGGACTCTGTGGGAGAGGGAGAGGGTGGGAAGATTTGGGAGAATGGCATTGAAACATGTAAAATATCATGTATGAAATGAGTTGCCAGTCCAGGTTCAATGCATGATACTGGATGCTTGGGGCTAGTGCACTGGGACGACCCAGAGGGATGGTATGGGGAGGGAGGAGGGAGGAAGGTTCAGGATGGGGAACACATGTATACCTGTGGTGGATTCATTTTGATATTTGGCAAAACTAATACAATTTTGTAAAGTTTAAAAATAAAAAATAAAAAAAAATAAAAAAAAAAAATGAAGATCGTGACATCTGGTCCCATCAGTTCATGGCAAATAGATGGGGAAACAATGGAAACTGACAGACTTTATTCTTGGGCTCCAAAGTCACTGCAGATGGTGACTGCAGCCATGAAATTAAAAGATGCTTACTCCTTGGAAGAAAAGCTATAACAAACCTGGACAGCATATTAAAAAACAGAGACATTACTTTGCAACAAAGGTCCATCTGGTCAAAGCTATAGTTTTTCCAGTAGTCATGTATGAATGTGAGAGTTGGACTATAAAGAAAGCTGAGAGCCGAAGAAATGATGGTTTTGAATGTGGTATTGGAGAAGACTTGAGAGTCCCTTGGACTGCAAGAAGATCCAACCAGTCCATCCTAAAGGGATTCAGTCCTGAATATTCATTGGAAGGACTGTTGCTGAAGCTGAAGCCGAAACTCCAATACTTTGGCCACCTGATGCGAAGTACTGACTCACTGGAAAAGACCCTGATGCTGGGAAATATTGAAGAAAGGAGAAGGGGTTGACAGAGGATGAGATGCCTGAATGGCATCAATGATTTGATGGACATAAGTTTGAGCAAGCCTGGAAGTTGGTGATGGACAGGGAAGCCTGGTGTGCTGCAGTCCATGGGGTTGCAAAGAGTCAGACATGCGTGAGCTACTGAACTGAACTGAACTGAACTGAACTGAAAATGAAGAAAGAAACATGTTAAACAACTTGATTTTGGTTTCTCAAATGAATAAGAGAATCTAGAATAAAACTCTGGCTTTATGAGGCGGATTCAATGATTTTTCTATATTGCAATTTTGCCTCAAACATATCATTGACAGTCATAAAGGTCATTATCTAACCTAGAATAAGGGCATAAATAGCTATTTTGAAAGCCATGTACTTGGCAATGATAACACAAATTTCTTGGTGAAAGTTTTTCATCGGCAATAAAGAAATTCAGTTTTATTATTATAAAGTGAGAAATCACTAAAGAAATTTCTCCACTCAACCTAATATTTAAAAACAGTTATGAATCCACCTCAAAGGCTAGAAAACAACAGTTTATGTCACAATATGATACATAGAGATACAACTGAAAGCATCAAAAATTAATACTTTTATACCTGAGCTGTATTCCCCCAAAAGCAGATAATGTGAATTATTTAAGGGTAATTTCGATCTGAGAAAAATTCCTCTGTATCATTTGCCTTTGGGAATTCAGAAAGCTTATCTTGTAATTCACTTCACAGGTCTATAGGTTTGTTTTCTGTCTTACACTCTAATACTCTTGTCAATCTGTTTTTTACAATTGCACAATTTAGGAATGTAGCATCATGCTCACTTCAGCAGTACATATACTAAAATTGGAATGTAACATCAAAACTAACTGCTGAAGGAATGTTCTTCTTAGTGTTGAAAATTTTTTTTCCAATAAATACATGCTAAAAATCAATAAAAGCAAAATAAAAAGGAGGGACACAACTAATACTCAAATGGGACATATATTGATACACGTCATATGGAAGAAACCATAAGAACGCAAGTATGTTCTGTTATTTTAAACCCAGTGGACCAGATAAATTTTATGTCACTTTTTCTTCTTAAAAATAATAATACTATAACCACGGTCTAGAGGGGTCACTGACAAGTGCTCCTTGGCTGCATTTTATTCTGAGAAGAAAAACAAATTTGTGATGGATGGAAAAAGATTTTGCTGAAGCTCAGTGAAAGAAGATTAATATTTGAATCCTTCTCAGTGCCAGTACTTATCTGAGAGGGGGAAAAAAAGTTCAGTTTAAGGTAAGAAGACACTAAGGAGGAAACAGGAGAAAAGTTTGTGCCAGAAGAAAATAGGAATGAGATTTAAAGGGCTTGAGGGTAAAACTCACAAGTATGTGTTTACAAGAAGATCTGAGACCTCAAACAGCAGGATATGAAACAGAAAGGAGGGCTTGGATTCTTAAGAGGTATATATTCAGTATATAATGTTTGGCTTTTTAAAAAACAATGTCTGCACTTTTGCCCAGTTAGAATTTTTTTAGAATTAGTTTCCTTTCCAAATATTAATAAAGTACTGAAATTTAGAGACTGTTTCTAAATGGTAATATTCTGGCTCTGCTTTCATATTTTTTCTCTTCAAAAATAAATGGAAATACATAATTGAGACAAGCTCTGCTTTTATCCTCAGAAATAAATTTAAATACTTGATTGAGACAAAAACAAAGTATTTAAAATTTTTATGAACACTCTATTTCCTTTCCATATAATTTGATAGGGCCCAAGTCACTGAGAATGTTCACAAAGGGAGATGACTCATCAAGACCTTTGCCAAAGCAAATGGGGTGTGTGGGGTCAGGGCCACAAAAGTCCATAACAAGATTTTAAAAGTTGACCTTAATTACTGAAAGGGCTAAGCAGTCATGTGAAGCTTGCAGAAATTTCAAACTGAGTATTAAAATTCTCACATAAGTACTCAATTAGAGTAGGTATTCAGCATTTGGGGAGGAAAGAAGCCAGATACAATGGCTATTGTGTATGGATATTACATTCTTTATTTGGGCTTCCCTGATAGTTCAGTGGTAAAGAATCCCTGCCAATGCAGGAGATGCAGGTTCCATCCCTGGGTAGAAAAGATCCCCTGGAAAAGGAAATAACAACCCACTCCAGTATTCTTGGCTAGGAAACCCCATGGAACCTGGCGGGCTACAGTCCATGGTGTCACAAAAGAGTTAGACATGACTTAACAACCAAACAACAACAATATTCTGTTCTTTAGCTAAGTTAGGACCCTTGTGCACTATTTGGATATTTGAACGACTTTTTTTTTTTTGTTCTAGTTACCGTTGCAAAATAGCATCAAAACTATTGGTAGTGTTGGTAAAATTATTTTCTATTTTTTGCATAAACTGTGTCAACAAATAAGAACCGTAATAGTCACAAAGCCCTTTTTATTTACAATTACTTTCTAGGGGATAAAAGGGGACATCTTAATTCAGGACCTTCAGGGCACTCAAGCAAGACTTACATGTGGAAATCCCTGATTCCAAATGCCATGCTTCTCTCAGAGGATAATTTCAGTACCATGTAGAGCATTTGGCATGACTGAAATTTTTGTGACAAGAAATCAAAAACAGAAACCAAAGAAAGTAACAGTTCCAATATCTCATTGGAGACACTAACATGATACCAAAGTCCTATCCTGGGGTTTAAACTTGACCTTAAATGAGTCTCATCCTCTTCTTCTTTGAGTGTGGAGCAAACCTTTCTGGAAGGAAAAACATCTAATTGAATTGGGTAAGTAGAGAATTTAGGGAGAGAAGCAAGACAATGTTGAAGACAAAAGGTAAATTTAATTGCAAGGTTAGAAGCTGCAGGAACAGAGAAGTGTCACACAGTGTCTTCAGATAATTTGTTAAAAAATATTGTTGGGGTCATTTAAATGAAGTCATATGTCTAAAAGAAACATAAGAACAGGCTCGTGGAAAACTCTTATGGACAATAAAATAGACATTACCAAGAGTTCTATGTTTACAGACATGTTTATAGCTTAAATATTATTCACAAAAACATGGTATAAGACTGAACATGAAAGACTTTATAAAGAGGATCTTTCAGTGTATTTTGGCAAAGCAAACAGTAATAAATTAAAATATGTATGGGGGTTGTTCTAAATAAATCTCGGTTTATTATGTTTTAAAGTAAATTAATGAGTGTTAAATTAGAATGTTGGCTGGAAAAAGATAAAAAACATGTAGCAGAAAGCATCTTGTATTTAAAGGTGGCTGCTAAAATTAACATGTGATAATTCAAAGGACAGCATTTTACATGAAAATAATTTTGAAATTATATTCCCATGTGAAATTTTAAAACCAAGCATCAGAATCTATAAGAATATTATCAGAGACATATCTGATCACTCTGAAGTTGAGTATGCCCTGTAGAAATGAAAGGACAAAATAATCAAAGAAGAGCAAATGTTCCTAGAACATAGATGATGTGGTACGGAAGATTATTTTTCTAAAAGTAGAAAGAAACAGAAACAAAGAGATAAATCTGTAAGATGATAGATGAAAGCACTCTAGAGCAACAGAGCTGTTTCCTCACTCATTTTCTTATAAACCCAGGTGAATGCAGCATATATGTAAATGTATTAATTGTCAAATACCATACCTTGCATCATGTAGTCATCAAAACTTGGAGAGCATTCATAAATAAAATGCCATTTCCAGTTTGGAGTATTCAATACAAGTATTTGGTTTTAGCTTTTAGCTCATATATATATATTTACAGCTAACTTTAGCAACACCTATATTTCCTGTCTTTGAATTTTAGAGGTAAGCACTGTACAATGGATTAAAAAGTAATGAATTCTAATTCAGAATTTACCTCCAATAAGGTGTGAATGCGGGAAGGTCCTACCAGCTCATGGAAGTTTAGTTTCTTCTTCCATAATTCAAGGAAATGGAGGAGAACAGAAAATTTCTAAATTCTAGAAAATCCATGATTTTTATGTCACTCATCAATTACTTGGTTATATACCATTTTGAATTATTCAGTAGTCTTCTTAGTTAGATTTTACGTGCCCTAGATATACTTTCTGTCACTTAGCACAGTGCTGGGTGTTAACTCGATGTTCTAAAAAACACTTCTTGATGGGATGACTGTTCACTGAAAGAATATTGGAGGCCAAGAAAAGGCTTATCACTGTGCACTTGGATATTCTCTACTCTGAGCTGCCCTCTTTCAGCAATGTAAAACTGGATGGTTGAAGAGTTTGTTTGAAAGGAAAGACTTTCATTATCAGTTAAAAATACACTATCTTTCAATAGTTATGTTATATTATCCATAACCTAGAAGACTAGTTCATGCATAATTCTTTTACACATCTGAAAGTAAAATGAGTTAATGTGTGACCTACCTACAGAAATAGCAGAAAATCATTTTAAGACAGCCTTTGGAAGATGGGGAACTTTCAAACCACATTCTTATTTAGCTAGTGTTTGTATAACTTTTTGTCTTTTCTTGTCCATTCTGATGGTAAATGTATGTATTAGGAGAAAAATTCTACTCCACAGTTAGCTCCTTCCTTGGTCCTGATAAGACAATTACATAATCAGGGTTTTTTTTCATAAGGTTCCTCATTGAGGATGAACTGTGATGTTGTGACTGTGAATAGACACTGGAAGCATCAGCTAAGTAGCATATCAGTGAATTTCAAATGTTGCAGCAATAGTTACAAGGAAAATATGCTAAAAGTACTAAGGAATCCAGCAGGGTTATCAGAAACATATGTTATTTTTTAAAGTTTTCTTGAATGCAGCAGGGGCTCTGGGGATTCATTAAGGAAAGAAAAATGATGAAGGGAAAATGTGAGTGAGAAGTAATGCTTTAACCTGTGAGCCTTTTTCCTCTCATCATACCTGCCTCCACCAAATCACACTACAAAAGTCACATTTATTTTTGAAAAATAGTAAACAAGTTTGTATCTCTTGAAAATATTTGCAGTAGATGTTTACTCCTTGGAAGGAAAGTTATGACCAACCTAGATAGCATATTCAAAAGCAGAGACATTAGTTTGCCAACAAAGGTCCATCTAGTCAAGGCTATGGTTTTTCCTGTGGTCATGTATGGATGTGAGAGTTGGACTGTGAAGAAGGCTGAATGCCGAAGAACGGATGCTTTTGAACCATGGTGTTGGAGAAGACTCTTAAGAGTCCCCTGGACTGCAAGGAGATCCAACCAGTCCATTCTGAAGGAGATCAGTCCTGGGTGTTCATTGGAAGGACTGATGCTGAAGCTGAAACTCCAATACTTTGGCCACCTCATGTGAAGAGTTGACTCATTGGAAAAGACCCTGATGCTGGGAGGGATTAAGGGCAGGAGGAGAAGGGGATGACAGAGGATGAGATGGCTGGATGGCATCACCAACTCGATGGACATGAGTTTGAGTGAGCTCCAGGAGTTGGTGATGGACAGGGAGGCCTGGTGTGCTGTGATTCATGGGGTCACAAAGAGTCAGACACGACTGAGCGACTGAACTGAACTGAGACTACTCTAACACTAAAGAGTGAAATAGAAGAGTCACCTATTGTACAGGTTTTTTGGTAAGACAATACATATGAGAAGCACGGATTGTAAATACAATTGTTTTGCTGTCAAATTGGCAATATCTTTAAAGTTATAAGAGAATATGAATGATAAAGGAATGAGTGTGTATATGCTTAGTTGCTCAGTCATGTCAGATTCTTTGTGACCCCATGGACTGTAGCCCATCAGGCTCCTCTGTCCATGGAATTTTCCAGACAAGAATACTGGAATGGACTGCCATTTCCGACTTCAAAAGGGATGAGTACTTTTCATATATTAGAAAGTCATACATTTGCATTGTGTTTTCAGGGAGCAAGAGACAGTTTTCATTTGAGAAAAAAATGCATGCTCTCTGCAGCACACTTTTTCTTCTCAGAAGAAAACATGCCCTCCTTTTCTGCAAGGTGGCATGTAGATCCAGGTGCTTTTCAATTTTGGAGCTCTTTTGCTCCTATATTAATATTCTTCTCCAGTACTTCCTTACTGTTTTCCCTCTGCTTCCAAAATGCTCATTTCCAGTCTTACAAAAGCCTGTACCTAATTCCTAACTCTGAAAAACTTCTTGGTCATTTGTTTCCTGTCAAAAGATCTTGAAGGAATGATCAACCTCTACACAGCTCATGCCCACAACTCACGTTTTGGAAAGCAACTGGCTTCTTTCTGCCTCACACTGCTGAAGCTGTTTTCACACCATTCATGTGTTCGTACTTTGTCTTCCCATCTAACATGAAAGTTTTTTTGTAGGAAAAAACTGTATCATGTACTTTTTTGGTTTCCTTACACTGATGGGTCTCAGACACTCAAATTACTTTTGAGCTGAAACAGTCAAGGCCCAAAAGACTCGGGAGGAACCTTTGTCCTCTCTTACTACCTATAAGAATTTAAGATAGAAGCCCTGTCCCAGGAAGGAGCTGTGACCATAGATTACCTCAGGGAAATAGTAGGTATGATAGACAGTAAGGAACCCAGCAAAGCCCATTTGATCAAAGTCCTCTCTGTGTCTCATTGTCTTTGAGTGACCTAGTACACATTTGTTTACTAAGCATTGACTCATTTCATCTTCCTGTGAATTACTTCACCTCCCTTTAAAGCCTCAGACCTCTGCCTCCTCCTTGGTGCTGTTGTGCAAGTCTCTTGAGCCATGTCCGACTGTTTATAACTCTATGGAACATAGCCTGTCAGGCTCCTCTGTTCATGGGATTCTCCAAGCAAGAATGTTGTAATGGGTTGCCATACCCTCCTCCAGAGGATCTTCCTGACCCGGGGATCATATCCGAGTCTCTTAAGTCTCAGGCATTGAGAGGCAGCTTCCTTACCACTAGTGCCACAATACACCTCATTTTGCCTTGATGTTTTTGAAATTCTTCACACTCATGTGGATTCTTTATGCACAAGTAGTAAATTTGATTCCCTCCTGTCCATCTGCCTTATGTCATTTTAATTACTAGCCAAAAGAACCAGGGAGAAGGCAATGGCTCCCCACTCCAGTACTCTTGCCTAGAATATCCCATGGATGGAGGAGCCTGGTGGGCTGCAGTCCGTGGGGTCGCTAAGAGTCGGACACGACTGAGCGACTTCACTTTCACGTTTCACTTTCATGCATTGGAGAAGGAAATGGCAACCCACTCCAGCGTTCTTGCCTGGAGAATCCCAGGGATTGGGGAGCCTGGTGGGCTGCCGTCTATGGGGTCTCACAGAGTTGGACATGACTGAAGCGCCTTAGCAGCAGGAGCAGCAAAAGAACCAGGAGGGGAGAGAAAGAAAACCCCACCCCCACCATACCACTATACACTGAAAAATAAAAGAAGAAGTTAGTGAATTAAATTCTTAATGACCTTTAAGAGCCCAACTGAATCTACACACCTACTATAATAAGCATATCACCTTTCATTTCCATGAACTCCTCTTTGACGTGGGACATCTGGCCTGTTGCAGACTCCCAGTTGGCCCTTTCTTGGGTAGAAAAAGTCACTATTCTTTCTTCTTTATATATTTGCCATTGAGTACTCAGAATTCAAGCCAGGAAATTACAAAATAACAAGTATGGAATAGTGAGTTTTTAATATAATGGGAGAACAGGCTGGCAACGGGAAAGAAACTCATTCTTCCTAGGCTTCTATCAAAATATTTAGTATATGATGGCTAGTTCTGAGACAGCTATACTAGATGTATTTGGATATGGACCTTATCTGTAGGAGATCACTTAGTCAAAATGTGAATAAAGATATGGTAAATAATTTTAAGATAGAACGTCCAAATTTTCTTCTAAAAAATGGGAAAATTGTTAGCTGCTCTGCCTAATTTATGATATTGCTCTGAAAATTGGAAAAACAAGAAAACAATTAAAATCATAAAGTTATAAACTACACATTTGCAAATAATTTCTGGTGTCATGTCATATTTTTATAAAATAAATATACAGAATTCCTATTACTTCAAATAGATATAGACTTTTATAAATGCCATCACAGAAATTAAAGACCTGAAGAGTAAGCTGAAAATGACCAAATCAGAGTATACAAATTTGCTTAATTTTATTTTTTACAAAAAGCTCTGAAAATGTTTTCAGTTAACTTAAAATATTCTTTTAAACCTCGAATACACCCCACTCCAGTACTCTTGCCTGGAAAATCCTATGGACGGAGAAGCCTGGTAGGCTGCAGTCCATGGGGTCACTAAGAATCAGACATGACTGAGCAACTTCACTTTCACTTTTCACTTTCATGCATTGGAGAAGGAAATGGCAACCCACTCCAGTGTTCTTGCCTGGAGAATCCCAGGGACGGGGGAGCCTGGTGGGCTGACATCTGTGGGGTCACACAGAGTTGAACACGACTGAAGTGACTTAGCAGCAGCAGCAGTAACAATCTCAGAAGAATGTAACCTTGTTTCTCACTCAAGACAGAGTAGGGATGTAACTTAATAATGATGAATAAAGAGGTGGATCTAAATGCTTCCAGAGACTTGACTACTTTTGAATTACATAGTAGTGACCAATCATTCCAAATCCATTTACACACACTGGATTACAAGGTGCAGAACTTAGCTTTAAGATATCTTTCTAACATGGTTAAATATTATATACATGACCTTTAAGCACCAGAGAGAATTTGAAAAGTAAAATAAAATACAGAATCACAAGCCCTATAGTCAGACGAGACCTTATGGGGGCTCCAATCTAATCTATACCATACGAAGCAGTGGATCGCTTCCTGCACATCCCAGATAGGTAGTGATCCAAGGATGTTCTGCATATGTGTAGTATAACAATACATCCTCATTAGCCTGCTGCTCTACAGGTTTCTACACGACAGGGTGATTCTTCCAAAAATCTAGTTAAATCAAGTCATTCCGCTGCCCAAACTCCTTCTCTTCTTACTCAAGTAATCTTGACTCCTTCCCTAGAAGTCCCTACGCAATCTGCCATGCCTCCCTCCTTTCCCAGTTCCAACTTCTCAGACTTCACCTTCTACAACTTTTCGTCTTCCTCATGCCAACCTAGCTACTGGCCACTTACTAGTCTTCAAATCTACAAGCGCATGTAGTCCAAATCTTTTATACTTGCTGTTCCCTTTGCCTGTAATACACTCCTCCCTATTAACACAAGATTCTGTCCTCACTTTTATAAGGATTCTGCTCAAATGTCATCTTAACAAGAAGTTTTTATTAAACTCGCCATAAATTCCCACTCCTCTTGAACACTTTCACTGGGTGTTTCTTTAGTGTTCTTCGTGGCATTTTATCACAGTGTAGCAATATTATTTATATACTTATACTTAATTATATTTATTATCTGTCTCACTCCACTAGAATGGAAATTCCATGAGGGCACAAGATTTGTCTAGTCTGTTTACCCATGGCTGTATCCTAGAAAAATGACTCCTATCAGATTTGATGTCCAATAATTACTGATTGAATGAAAGGAGAACTCATAACCTCTTATTTGAATCTATCTGTCCTTTTAGATAGGTATAACATTTAGAACGGGCTCCCCTGGTGGCTCAGCAGTAAAGAACCTGCCTGCCAATGCAGGAGATATAGGTTCAATCCCTAGGTCAGGAAATGGTAACCCACTCCAGTGTTTTTGCCAGAGAAATCCCATGGATAGAGGAACCTGGTGGGCCACAGTCCATGGGGTCACAAAGAGTCAGACATGACTTAGCGACTAAACAATGATGATTAGAACTTTATTTATAATGCTAAGCTAAAACTTGCTGCCTTGTATGGACATTTTCTACCTATAGATCTATAGACCTGGTCCTGCCTTCTAAGTCACAGAGAACAATTCTAAACATCCCCTCTCACCCAAACAATCCTTCAAACATTTGAAAAAAATGCAAATCACTCGTCAGTTAAAGTCATCGCTTCCTTTAGTCAGTCTCCAAATGACGTGGATTCTAGTCACTTCACACATCTTTTCTGTCACTCTCCCTTGGATATATTCTGTTTCATTATTTTTAAAACTGAAGGTCATGACTGTAGAGTGGTTTATCGAATAAATATGGTTCAATCTGGGGAGTTAGTAAAGTGTTGGGGCTTAGCATACGGTCAGTGATGCCAGATGATTCTGGATCATATACGTTCAGTCACTTGTTAACGGCCAAGTGCCTTCACCCTTTTTTACCTCATGTTTATCATCTTTAAAAAGAGAATAATGATAATATTAGTTACCTAATAGAATTATTGTGCAGATTAAAGATTAACAACATTCAGCAATATGTGAACCGTGAACTTCCTGGTGTTCAAGCTGGTTTTAGAAAAGGCAGAGGAACCAGAGATCAAATTGCCAACATCTGCTGGATCATGGAAAAAGCAAGAGAGTTCCAGAAAAGCATCTATTTCTGCTTTATTGACTATGCCAAAGCCTTTGACTATGTGGATCACAATCAACTGTGGAAAATTCTTCAATAAATGGGAATACCAGACCACCTGATCTGCCTCTTGAGAAATTTGTATGCAGGTCAGGAAGCAACAGTTAGAACTGGACATGGAACAACAGACTGGTTCCAAATAGGAAAAGGAGTTCATCAAGGCTGTATATTGTCACCCTGTTTATTTAACTTCTATGCAGAGTACATTATGAGAAATGCTGGACTGGAAGAAACACAAGCTGGAATCAAGATTGCCGGGAGAAATATCAATAAACTCAGATACGCCGATGACAGCACCCTTATGGCAGAAAGTGAAGAGGAACTCAAAAGCCTCTTGATGAAGGTGAAAGTGGAGAGTGAAAAAGTAGGCTTAAAGCTCAATATTCATGGTGTATGATCTTTTTAATGTGTTGTTGGATTCTGATTGCTAGAATTTTGTTAAGGATTTTTGCATCTATGTTCATCAGTGATATTGGCCTGTAGTTTTCTTTTTTTGTGGCATCTTTGTCAGGTTTTGGTATTAGGGTGATGGTGGCCTCATAGAATGAGTTTGAAAGTTTACCTTCCTCTGCAATTTTCTGGAAGAGTTTGAGCAGGATAGGTGTTAGCTCTTCTCTAAATTTTTGGTAGAATTCAGCTGTGAAGCCGTCTGGACCGGGGCTTTTGTTTGCTGGAAGATTTTTGATTACAGTTTCAATTTCCATGCTTGTGATGGGTCTGTTAAGATTTTCTATTTCTTCCTGGTCCAGTTTTGGAAAGTTGTACTTTTCTAAGAATTTGTCCATTTCTTCCACGTTGTCCATTTAATTGGCATATAATTGTTGATAGTAGTCTCTTATGATCCTTTGTATTTCTGTGTTGTCTGTTGTGATCTCTCCATTTTCGTTTCTAATTTTGTTGATTTGATTTTTCTCCCTTTGTTTCTTGATGAGTCTGGCTAATAGATTGTCAATTTTATTTATCCTTTCAAAGAACCAGCTTTTGGTTTTGTTGATTTTTGCTATGGTCTCTTTTGTTTCTTTTGCATTTATTTCTGCTCTAATTTTTAAGATTTCTTTCCTTCTACTAACCCTGGGGTTCTTCATTTCTTCCTTTTCTAGTTGCTTTAGGTGTAGAGTTAGGTTATTTATTTGACTTTTTTCTTGTTTCTTGAGGTGTGCTTGTATTGCTATGAACTTTCCCCTTAGGACTGCTTTTACCGTGTCCCACAGATTTTGGGTTGTTGTATTTTCATTTTCATTCGTTTCTATGCAAATTTTGATTTCTTTTTTGATTTCTTCTGTGATTTGTTGGTTATTCAGCAGTGTGTTGTTCAGCCTCCATATGTTGGAATTTTTAATAGTTTTTCTCCTGTAACTGAGATCTAATCTTACTGCATTGTGGTCAGAAAAAATTCTTGGAATGATTTCTATTTTTTGAATTTACCAAGGCTAGTTTTTATGGCCCAGGATGTGATCTATCCTGGAGAAGGTTCCATGCGCTTGAGAAAAAGGTGAAATTCATTGTTTTGGGATGAAATGTCCTATAGATATCAATTAGGTCTAATTGGTCTATTGTATCGTTTAAAGTTTGTGTTTCCTTGTTAATTTTCTGTTTAGTTGATCTATCCATAGGTGTAAGTGGGGTATTAAAGTCTCCCACTATTATTGTGTTATTGTTAATTTCTCCTTTCATACTTGTTAGCATTTGTCTTACGTACTGTGGTGCTCCGTGTTGGGTGCATATATATTTATAATTGTTATATCTTCTTCTTGGATTGATCCTTTGATCATTATGTAGTGACCTTCTTTGTCTCTTTTCACAGCCTTTGTTTTAAAGTCTATTTTATCTGATATAAGTATTGCTACTCCTGCTTTCTTTTTGGTCCCTATTTGCATGGAAAATCTTTTTCCAGCCCTTCACTTTCAGTCTGTATGTGTCCCCTGTTTTGAGGTGGGTCTCTTGTAGACAACATATGTAGGGGTCTTGTTTTTGTATCCATTCAGCCAGTCTTTGTCTTTTGGTTGGGGCATTCAACCCATTTACGTTTAAGGTAATTACTGATAAGTATGATCCCATTGCCATTTACTTTATTGTTTTGGGTTCGAGTTTATACACCGTTTTTGTGTTTCCTGTCTAGAGAATATCCTTTAATATTTGTTGGAGAGCTGGTTTGGTGGTGCAGAATTCTCTCAGCTTTTGCTTGTCTGAAAAGCTTTTGATTTCTCCTTCATACTTGAATGAGATCCTCGCTGGGTACAATAATCTGGGCTGTAGGTTATTTTCTTTCATCATTTTCAGTATGTCTTGCCATTCCCTCCTGGCTTGAAGAGTTTCTATTGAAAGATCAGCTGTTATCCTTATGGGAATTCCCTTGTGTGTTATTTGTTGTTTTTCCCTTGCTGCTTTTAATATTTGTTCTTTGTGTTTGATCTTTGTTAATTTGATTAATATGTGTCTTGGGGTGTTTCACCTTGGGTTTATCCTGTTTGGGACTCTCTGGGTTTCTTGTACTTGGGTGATTATTTCCTTCCCCATTTTAGGGAAGTTTTCCACTATTATCTCCTCAAGTATTTTCTCATGGTCTTTTTTTTTTGTCTTCTTCTTCTGGAACCCCTATGATTGAATGTTGTAGCGTTTAATATTGTCCTGGAGGTCTCTGAGATTGTCCTCATTTCTTTTAATTCGTTTTTCTTTTATCCTCTCTGATTCATTTATTTCTACCATTCTATCTTCTAATTCACTAATCCTATCTTCTGCCTCTGTTATTCTACTATTTGTTGCCTCCAGAGTGTTTTTAATTTCACTTATTGCATTATTCATTATATATTGACTCTTTTTTATTTCTTCTAGGTCCTTGTTAAACCTTTCTTGCATCTTCTCAAAACAACACATTAAAAAGATCATACACCATGATCAAGTGGGCTTTATCCCAGGGATGCAAGGATTCTTCAATATCCACAAATCAATCAATGTAATACACCACATTAACAAATTGAAAAATAAAAACCATATGATTATCTCAATAGATGCAGAGAAAGCCTTTGACAAAATTCAACATCCATTTATGATAAGAACTCTCCAGAAAGCAGGAATAGAAGGAACATACCTCAACATAATAAAAGCTATATATGACAAACCCACAGCAAACATTATCCTCAATGGTGAAAAATTGAAAGCATTTCCTCTAAAGTCAGGAACAAGACCAGGGTGCCCACTTTCACCATTACTATTCAACATAGTTTTGGAAGTTTTGGCCACAGCAATCAGAGCAGAAAAAGAAATAAAAGGAATCCAAATTGGAAAAGAAGAAGTAAAACTCACTATTTGCAGATGACATGATCCTCTACATAGAAAAACCCTAAAGATTCCACCAGAAAATTACTAGAAATAATCAATGACTATAGTAAAGTTGCAGGATATAAAATCAACACACAGAAATCCCTTGCATTCCTATACACTAATAATGAGAAAACAGAAAGAGAAATTAAGGAAACAATTCCATTCACCACTGCAACGGAAAGAATAAAATACTTAGGAATATATCTACCTAAAGAAACTAAAGACCTATATATAGAAAACTATAAAACACTGGTGAAAGAAATCAAAGAGGACACTAATAGATGGAGAAATATACCAGGTTCATGGATTGGAAGAATCAATATAGTGAAAATGAGTATACTACCCAAAGCAATTTATAGATTCAATGCAATCCCTATCAAGCTACCAACAGTATTCTTCACAGAGCTAGAACAAATAATTTCACAATTTGTATGGAAACACAAAAAACCTCGAATAGCCAAAGCGATCTTGAGAAAGAAGAATGGAACTGGAGGAATCAACCTACCTGACTTCAGGCTCTACTACAAAGCCACAGTTATCAAGACAGTATGGTACTGGCACAAAGACAGAAATATTGATCAATGGAATAAAATAGAAAGCACAGAGATAAATCCACGCACATATGGACACCTTATCTTTGACAAAGGAGGCAAGAATATACAATGGATTAAAGACAATCTCTTTAGCAAGTGGTGCTGGGAAATCTGGTCAACCACTTGTAAAAGAATGAAACTGGACCACTTTCTAACACCATACACAAAAATAAACTCAAAATGGATTAAAGATCTAAACGTAAGACCAGAAACTATAAAACTCCTAAAGGAGAACATAGGCAAAACACTCTCCGACATACATCACAGCAGGATCCTCTATGACCCACCTCCCAGAATATTGGAAATAAAAGCAAAAATAAACAAATGGGACCTAAATAACCTTAAAAGCTTCTGCACATCAAAGGAAACTATTAGCAAGGTGAAAAGACAGCCTTCAGAATGGGAGAAAATAATAGCAAATGAAGCTACCGACAAACAACTAATCTCAAAAATATACAAGCAACTCCTACAGCTCAACTCCAGAAAAATAAACGACCCAATCAAAAAATGGGCCAAAGAACTAAATAGACATTTCTCCAAAGAAGACATACAGATGGCTAACAAACACATGAAAAGATGCTCAACATCACTCATTATCAGAGAAATGCAAATCAAAACCACTATGAGGTACCATTTCACACCAGTCAGAATGGCTGCGATCCAAAAGTCTACAAATAATAAATGCTGGAGAGGGTGTGGAGAAAAGGGAACCCTCTTACACTGTTGGTGGGAATGCAAACTAGTACAGCCACTATGGAGAACAGTGTGGAGATTCTTTAAAAAACTGGAAATAGAACTGCCTTATGATCCAGCAGCCCCACTGCTGGGCATACACACTGAGGAAACCAGAAGGGAAAGAGACACGTGTACCCCAATGTTCATCGCAGCACTGTTTATAATAGCCAGGACATGGAAGCAACCTAGATGTCCATCAGCAGATGAATGGATAAGAAAGCTGTAGTACATATACACAATGGAGTATTACTCAGCCATTAAAAAGAATACATGTGAATCAGTTCTAATGAGGTGGATGAAACTGGAGCCTATTATACAGAGTGAAGTAAGCCAGAAGGAAAAACATAAATACAGTATACTAACGCATATATATGGAATTTAGAAAGATGGTAACAATAACCCGGTGTACGAGACAGCAAAAGAGACACTGATGTATAGAACAGTCTTATGGACTCTGTGGGAGAGGGAGAGGGTGGGAAGATTTGGGAGAATGGCAATGAAACATGTAAAATATCATGTAGGAAACGAGTTGCCAGTCCAGGTTCGATGCACGATGCTGGATGCTTGGGGCTGGTGCACTGGGACGGCCCAGGAGGGTTCGGGATGGGGAACACATGTATACCTGTGGCGGATTCATTTTGATATTTGGCAAAACTAATACAATTATGTAAAGTTTAAAAATAAAATAAAATTAGAAAAAATAAATAAATAAATAAAAAAAAAAAAAAAAAAAAAAGCTCAACATTCAGAAAACGAAGATCATGGCATCCGGTCCCACCACTTCATGGGAAATAGATGGGGAAACAGTCTAAACAGTGTCAGACTTTATTTTTCTGTGCTCCAAAATCACTGCAGACGGTGACTGCAGCCATGAAATTAAAAGATGCTTACTCCTTGGAAGGAAAGTTATGACCAACCTAGATAGCATATTCAAAAGCAGAGACATTCCTTTGCCAACAAAGGTCCGTCTAGTCAAGGCTATGGTTTTTCCTGTGGTCATGTATGGATGTGAGATTTAGACTGTGAAGAAGGCTGAGTGCCGAAGAATTGATGCTTTTGAAGTGTGGTGTTGGAGAAGACTCTTGCGAGTCCCTTGGACTGCAAGGAGATCCAACCAGTCCATTCTGAAGGAGATCAGCCCTGGGATTTCTTTGGAAGGAATGATGCTAAAGCTGAAACTCCAGTACTTTGGCCACCTCATGCAAAGAGTTGACTCATTGGAAAAGACTCTGATGCTGGGAGGGATTGGGGGCAGGAGGAGAAGGGGACAACAGAGGATGAGATGGCTGGATGGCATCACTGACTCGATGGACGTGAGTCTGAGTGAACTCCGGGAGTTGGTGATGGACAGGTAGGCCTGGCGTGCTGCGATTCATGGGGTTGCAAAGAGTCGGACACGACTGAGCGACTGATCTGATCTGATCTGATCTGAAAGATTAACACAGAATTTTGAACAGTGCACTCTCCAATGTCAACTGCCCAATGGGAGAAGAGGGTAACTCCAAAAAAAGAGGAGAGAAAGAAGAAAGAATGAGTCTTCTCTCCAGGCAGCAGGCTCCAGGCTCTGCCTCACCTCCCCAGACTCAAGGCAGGAAAGAGAAAAAGAGGAAGGGAAGACAGGCTGGTGTCCTCTCCCCTCAAGAGGGAATGGCCAGCTCTCCTTATTACTCTTACTTTGAGAAATCAGGAGAAACCAATCTACCTGAAAACCAAAGCATTTGACACTGAAAATGAAACTATTTTAGAATACTTTGTCATTAAAACTAGTTGACAATACCATGTCTACAGTATTAAGCACTTAGCTCCATTATTGCATTACAAATGATATTTGCCTAGCAGGACTTGTACAGGGAAAAAAAAAAGTATGAAGTAAATGCAATAATATTGTCCCTCATAGATTTTAATGAGGTGGACTCCAGTTTCTAAAGTTAAGCATCATGCAGTTGGCATGTTAAATATTTTTTCTTTTGTAAAACAGGTTTTAAAGAAGCCTCACTAGCCCAATTCATCATTAACTTCTTCCACACACCAAACCTAGTAAATAGCAACCATTGCACTATTTTAAAATTAAGTTAAAATGATCAGAGTGCTATGTGCTAGGCTTGCACTGGGGTTAGTTTTCTATTTGGAATTGAACATTTTAGAATAAATGTTCTAGTCTGCTTCCTGGACTCAGGGCTTCTTTCATGGCTACCAAGACTGGGTTGATACAGTCTTGTAAACTGAATTAAGACACAGCTTTTCTGAGACTAGCACCCCTGGGAAAAGAAACAAGAAAAGTTTCTTCTTTTTGCCAAGAGATATATAACCTGCTGGTGAGAAAATATGCTACAGTGCTCTCTGAAGGCTCAAACTCTGCTCACCTCAACGCTGATTTTCACACTTTCAAGAGCAACTCGTGAACAAAGTCCAGGACTATTGTCTTCAGTAGCATTTAATTTCAGGTCTGGTGTCCTCACTTTTTTTCACCACAGTTGCATCACAAAATAGTGAAGAATTTTTATGATTATTATTTTGGCATTATTTTACTTAAATCTTCGACTGGATCACAGCTATTAGACGAGCCTTTTAAGTTTCCCGCCTGCTTCATTTTGGAGGCTTCCTAATTTGTTATTCCAGCTCAGGTCTCTCTCTCTCTGCAAACTACACAGCACAGTCAGATCAATCATCTGCTAATCACATTCCAGAGGACAAAATCTTTCTTTTTTCAATAATTTCCCTTCACAGTCTGAAAATATATCAAATCTTTGATATTCTATCATCTGGCATCAAACAATGGTATCTCCCACTATCTTCTACTTCCTTACACATTTAGATCAATTTCTGAAACAGAAACTTCATGTCATTGCTCATATTGTTTCCTTTCCCTAAATCCCTATCTCCTCACTGACTGACTTTTGTTTAAATTCTACAGATCCTTCTAGTAACATCTTTTCTACAAAATTTTCCTTGCCACCAACTCCTTAAGCTTGGTATTTTCTTCTCCTCTTAACCTTCTATCATTTTATTTGTACCTTTCTTTATAACACATCTCATATTTAATCTCATTAAGACCGTAGGTGTACACAAGTACCTCTTACCAACTGAAATTTTTGGGGAATAGGGACCATGTCCTGCTTATCTTGAAGTCTTTCACTGCTGTTTAACACAAGTTTCTGCCACGTGGTCCATTTCTCCTCCAATAAATCAGGAAATGTAGCTTTCATCCATTAGATGCTAGACTGAGCTGAGAACAGGAGAAACATGCCTATAGATAGATAGATAGATAGATCATCTTTTTAACCAGCTACCTGAAACAAAATAATGCTTCTTAAATGTTTGCTGACTCAAAAATCAAAAACTTGCAGTCTATCAACTGACCTTTTTAAGGAATTACTAAAAATAGTATGTTCAATAGTCAGAAATTCAGATATTAGCCCTTATTATGCTACAGAAGTAGGAAGAAAATCAACCACAAAAGAAAAAGCTTCTATAACAACTTTTTTCATTTTCTTCATACGAAAACCTGTGATCTTTCTTTTGAAAGTTCAAGGAAATGTCAGAGATATTTTCCATTTATCCCTTTTCAAGATATCTTGGATGCACACACTTTTGTATAAGCTTCTTAACTCAAAAATGTTTAAAATGTTTGCAGGAAATACAATGACCACTAGTACAGAAGGGAAGGAGTAAACAAAATAGGAAAGAAGGTAGAGTTTTGAAAGTTAAGTGTTTCTTACAAGTGGTTGACAATGCTTCACCCAAAATGATCAAGGCTATTGCCACTCTGCTACCAAGCCCCACTCCCACTCTATTTTTATTACTTGCTACTGCATTTTCCTAGGCAGCTCTTTTTATGCTTACAAACACACACACACACACACATCAATTCTTTTGCTTTTATTGAAAAATAATGCACAACAAATTGTAACTATAACCTAATCTACAAGGTTTAATGTAGGCAGCTTTGATTTACTGGCCCATTCATAATCTGCTGGTGATTAGCCTCCCTGGAAACAATCCACTCACTTGTCTAAGTGATATCAAGGTGTTTGTTTTTAATCTGTCCAAAATCTTCCTATGGACAAATGCATTATTGAAGAATTATATTTTAATTTATCTTCACGCCGTGCTTTTGATGGGCATTTGCATTAACACAATATGATTATGCTTCTTTACACTGGTATCTATTCAAATTAGAAATTACCTGCACATACAGTCTCAGGTGGTGGTCAAAAATTGTACAAAGAAGTAAGAATAGGACTCCTTAATATCACACAGCCCTGCTGCTCATCAATGAGGCTTTTTCTGTTCTAATGCTTTTGTCATGTATATGAAAGTCATTATGTAGTTTAGAAAACAGAAGATGAAGTGAAAGAGGAAGATCTGGGACCTAGGATGCATTAATATTCCACCAGCATCAAAGATATTTCCCTCGAGGGGCTCCTACAGGCCACGCTGTTATTACAGTGCCTATCCATTATCTTGTGCTGTTCTTGGTATTAAGACAATAATGGAGAGAATAGGATTATGTGCAGATGATAGGAAATGTGAAGGCAATTCAGCAAGATAGGAAATGAACGGAGACATGATTCTTTCATCGAAGCCAGGGATGGTTTAGCATAGGGTAAGAGAGAAGATAAATGAAGCAAAATGGAATCTTTACAGGTTAGCAGGGGTAAAAATGAGTGTTTTCATATAATTCTGTGAGTTTAACCTTCTTGATAGAAAAATGCCAGGGCATCTTTTTTTGAAAATCCAAGTATATGTGCCTGAGGAGATGATCAGTTTTTGTTCTAAAAATTCACTTGTTGTCAGAAAAGATGTCCGGTGCTTACAAGATCAGAAGGTGGCCTAAAGGAGTGGCATAACCTTTTAATTCACTCCCATCACTAACAAATTTGAGCGTTATTTAAGATTCTCCTGTGGAAATGAGGAGCCCCACAACTCTCTCAACCCATCCCTTACCAAACAATGCCCGGTAAGTTAGGGTACATTAAACTGAAGGCCAGACAGGCGAGCTCCATTAGGAAAAATGCTTAATCTAATTTCTCCAGGGCCCTCTTTCTTTTGACAGGAACCCTCCCTGTCTGTACACACACACACACAGCTCACAGAGGCAATCACCCAGACAGACTTTGAAAACAGGAAAGAAAAGCCCTGGCTTTTTGCAAAGATCACCTATATTGAATGCCCAAGGCTAATGTGACTCAAAGGTTGGCATTTCATGATGATGGCGGGAAACAAGAGTGGCAGTTTGTGTCATTTGCAGACAGGGCACTGGCATAAATAAATGTTTCTGTTTATATATAAAAAAAGAACATTTAATTAAATGAAGGCACATTCAGCTCAGACAATATGACACGGCCTGGGAGAGCGCTTTCTGTGTTCACATTCGCTGCTTTCTCTTCAAACATTGCATTTGATCCTGACTTAAATTGGATAGAAATTTAACCAAACTGAGATCAACAATATAATAACATTCTCTAACTCAAAGAGTTACCAAGGGGAATTGAAGAGAAAATATTAGAGGAAATCAGCATGTAGATACACTGTATCTATAAGCTTGTCTAAGAATATGAAAGCTTTGGATATTCAGGCTGCATATGAAATGTAGATTAATATATCCTGCATGGAATTGCACTGCAGTCATTACAACTTAGTTTGAAATACATATTTCCTAAATAAGGTTGAGGACTATTTTTTAAGTGGAGATATATATATATATATATTCATATATGTATATTCCTTCAAAAGACACATAACCAAAGCATCCAGGGGAAGAGAAGGAGAGAGAAAAAATGTGTGTATATATATATATATATATATATATATATATATATCTTTATATGAAGCATGGACCAGCTGTTTGTATAGGAAAAAAAGGTATATATAAAGAGCAAAATGTAATCAGGACCTTGAACAGCTTTTGGACCTTTTCTTCCCCCTCCCCCAGCTCTTTCTGGGCTCTATGGTGCACCTTCCTAGTTCTCTGGTTTTAAAAATGGCTCCATACTGCTCTCTGCTGCTGGTTTATAATTTTCTACTTGGAAATAGAGCTTGTTGCTCTGGCTGTATGTCAGGTCCTGATTAGAGCTTATAACTAAAAGGACTGTCTCTTAATTTAAAACAAGGCAGGCTGATAGTCTGCAGATTTGGACTGCTGAAGCCAGCTTCCTGGCTACATTTTTTCCTCAAATTATCTGGACTCTTTGACCTTAAAGAGATCTCATTCTAGCCATAAGAATCATTTAAATTTAAAAGATTGCCCTCTTAAGGATATTATGTATTATCAAAAAAAAAAATCCCACTGTGGATTCACATTTCTAGAAAGTGAGGTGGAAAGGAGAGGACATTGGAAATAGATGTGGAGATTAATTAATATTACTACTTAATATCTACATCGCATTGAACTCAATTTCAAACAAGGAAATTAATAAAATAGTGTATGTATAATAGAGCACAGCAAAACATATGCACTCAATAAATGTAAATGAGTTGTGAATCAAATCCAAGCAATTGAAATATCAGATAAAGAATTGTAATTTGAGGGAAAAATTAACCTCAGGAAAAAATATTTCAAGCATTAGATAATATATTCAAAGTGTATTTTACTCTCCTTTGAAAGCAAGAATGAGAGAAGAATGATTTATTTATCTTAATATATAGTACCAGAAAGTTAGATTTACCAAAAATCATATCATTTTATAAAGGCTAATAAATTCAAGCATAAAAATGTTTACTGGGGGCTTGTTTAGTGATAATATATTTCTCCCTCAGAAATAAAAATAATTATGAAAGACAGTTAAGAACTATAATTGGAAACTGTAATGTGTGGCAACATGACCACATGACTTAATCCAAGAGCATATGGTCAATTGTGTGACCCTGCTTGACAGACAGGAAGTTGTTATAATCCATGTCATTATTTGGAATCGCATCTAAAGCACACAACCCTATTACCCCGCTCAACAGACACATAAAGGAAGGAAATGAAAAGAATGATAGGAACTAATACATATAATTGGTGGGTATCATTTACCAGGGCTTTTGCCTTTGAAATTTATTAGAATTTAAAGAGATTCTTTTGTGTGAATTCCCCACAGAATCAGGGTGGACTCCCACCAAAGATTTGGTTTGAATGTTGAAACATAATGCCACATACACATCAAGAAGACGTGAAAAGATTTCCTATCACGTCATGAGGCTTTCTGGAGAAAGCAAGGTGGCTTCCAAGCAGCTCTAAAAATAAGCTTGAAAAAGCAGGGGAAATCCATGTGCTAGAACGTTCAACCTGACTGCACCTCTTGAACATTATAAAAATCTGGAGTTTTTTGGTGTTTCGGATATGCAGCCAGGATGAGGGTTCCAGCAGAGGGTTTGGCCTTCCCACAGGTGCCAAAGGCAAGAACACTTGCACTTTCTTATCAGTTTGCCCAGGAGTAGTTTGCCCAGGAGTAGAACAGAAGGTGAAAAAAGGAAGAGTGAGGCTTAAAAGTTGTCAGCAACCGAACATTTTTAAAAAAGGAATCACTTTACTACAAAAACCTTTAATTTATATTAGCAACAGTTCTAGTTATTTAGATAATGGTGAAAAACTCTTTTTAACACCATCCAAGATGCTTCTCTGAACCCAACAGATAATCTTTAAATTCAGATCATCTCTAAAAGGTGATAAAATCACTTCATTCCACTCCTAGAAACTGAAGCCTTCAGATCCTAATTTTTGAAGTGAAGAAACAGAGAAAAAGAGGAGATCAGTTTGTTTTATGAACATCTTTATCAAAGTGATTTATACAATAAGTATATATTAGAGTGTCCGTCTGATTGAGGTGAAGCTGATGAATAAGACTCTGGTCTTGTCCTCAAGGAGTTTTCAGTCGACAGGTGGAGAGTACATCTATAAATAAATAATATAAATATTGGCAACATCAGAAGTAGATACGAAGGACATAAAGAGCATAGGGAGTAATTAACTCTGTCCTGATGTCCTGAGGGCTAAAGAAACAGTAGGAGAAATTTTTGAAAGCAAGATGAATGGAAGATTACCAGACAAATAGAAAGCAAAAGGGACTTGAGGCAAAGAAAAACACCACAGTGGTAAAGCAATGAAGGAATAAAATGCCTTGGCACTTTCAGGCAAATGTAAGCTGTTTGGTATCACTGATGCATAACATATAAAGATGGTAACAATAACCCTGTATACGAGACAGCAAAAGAGACACTGATGTATAGAACAGTCTTTTGGACTCTGTGGGAGAGGGGGAGGGTGGGGTGATTTGGGAGAATGGCATTGAAATATGTAAAATATCATATATGAAATGAGTCGCTAGTCCAGGTTTGATGCACGATACTGGATGCTTGGGGCTGGTGCACTGGGACGACCCAGAGGATGGTATGGGGAGGGAGGAGGGGGAGGGTTCAGGATGGGGAACACATGTATACCTGTGGCGGATTCATTTTGATATATGGCAAAACCAATACAATATTGTAAAGTTTAAAAATAAAATTAAATTAAAAAAAAAATGTAGTGACCAAAGATGAAACTGAAGAGGCAGACAAATGCCAGAGCCTGGTGGAAAAGACTGATCATGGGAAAATATTTGGGCTTTATCCAGTAGCTCAACAGTTTTCAGCCTCTTTGATCATCAGTACAAACAATTTGATTATTAATCCCCAGTGTAGATGCATGAATCTCCTAAATTATTTATAGATATTAATGCCTTTCACAGATATTAAGGTACAATGAACATTATTAAGGTAGGACAGATTTCCCCAGTGGCTCAGGGGTAAAGAATATGCCTGCAATTCAGGAGCTGCAGGAAATGCTGGTTCCATCCCCGGGTCAGGAACATCCCCTGGAGGAGGGCACAGCAACCCACTCCAGTATTCTTACCTGAAGAATTCCATGAACAGAGGAGCCTGGAGGGCTACAGTCCATAGGGTCACACAGAGTCGAACATGACTGAAGTGACTTGAAGTGCCTTTGAAGCATGCATACAAATATCTGGTACAAGTTCATCATTAATGATATTTCTCAGTTATTCAACTCAGTGTGGCTATCACCAAGACAAACAGTACAAATTTCAATTTAGTCAAAATTAATCACTTGAAAACAGGGAATGATGAATGGAACTAAAAGTTTTAAAACAGAAGCCTCAGCAAACCATTAAAATGATAATTCCAGAAGCTTGAAAATCCTCCTGGAAACAACCTGAGTATTTGTAAAGGTTTATTAACCCTTGCTAATATTTTTTTTCACTTCCTTTACAGCTTTTGTTATGATTAATTGTGTATATCAAGTTGAGTAGGCCACGGGATGCCTACTTAAACGTTACTTGTGCATGTGTCTGTGAAGGGGTTTCCAGATGACTCTGTCTTGCTCTCCCCAGTGTGAGTGCACATCACACAATCCATTGAGGGCCCAAATAGAACAAAAAGTGGAGGGAGGGAGGATTTATTCCTTGGTGCCTGCTGCTTGAGCTGGGATTTGCACCATCAGCTCCCCTGGTTCTCAGATCTTTAGACTCAGGCTATGTTCACACCATTAGTTTTCCTGGGTCTTCAGATGGCAGATGGCAGATCATGGAACTTCTCAGCCTCCATAACTCTTTGAGCCAATTTCTCATAATAAATCTCCTTTTATAGATGCTACTGATTCTGTTTCTCTGAAGAACTCTGATACAAACCTATATAAGCAACCTACCTTCCCTGGGACAGAGAAGAAAATCTGCCTTCAGCCTATCAGTAGATACAGGTCTTGTAAGGCTTGGAGTTTATACAATTTAGGGAACACTTTAAAGGAAAAGTCCCCAGCATCTCCAAGTTATTAGAGGTTCCCTGGAGACTGCCTACAAGGCAGGAGAGCTGGATTTGATCCCTGGTCAGGAAAATCCCCTGGAGAAGGTAATGACAACCCACTGCAGAATTCTTGCCTGGAGAATTCCATGGACAGAGGAGCCTGGTGGGCTACAGTCCATGGGGTCTCAAAGAATCGGACACGACTGAGCAACTAACCTTTTCACTTTCCTTCTTTTAAATGAAAAAGAATTTTTAAATCTGCTTTTGCAAATTTTACAATATATAATCACATAACACTTTGCTAGGACCACACTCTTAATCTTTGTAAGTGGTCCTTGTATGTGAAAGGGCTACAACTTAAGATTTAGTAGACTGTGAATTATTCTGTCTCTGGTGTTGCCTATATCTCAAACTCTCTGGAGTGGTGACGACCTGCTCCTTGCTTGGTCATTCCACTTAAATTCATGAGGAAGTTGAGTTCCTTAAAGATGTAGATCAACACTATAATGAAATTTTTCATGTCACCAAGAGACTGAAATATAACACTTGAAAATAACTGACTAACCAAACAATATCTGGGGTATTTACTTTTAGGACTACTTTACTAGCATTGGGCTTCCCTGGTAGCTTAGCTGGTAAAGAATCTACCTGCAATGCGGGAGACCTGGGTTTGATCCTTGGGTTGTGAAGATCCCCTAGAGAAGGGAATGGTTACCCATTCCAGTATTCTGGCCTGGAGAATTCCATGGACTGTATAGTTCATGGGGTCACAAAGAGTCGGACACTACTGAGCAACTTTCACTTTCGTTTTGTTAGCATTACTCAAGGATTAAAAATGAAAACATCAGGGATGGTGTCAACAACAGGCCTAACAAGACCAATGTGAATTTTATAAAGACACCGCAATGCAGTTGGGATCTAAGGTCATGTTAGAAAACTGCTTAGAAGCCATTTCTCCTCCAACTGCTTTCTAGTAATGAAAGTATGGGGTACATACAATATATTATTAAATTTGTAGGTAAATATTTGCTGCCAGCTCTTTGCATGGTTCCATGCAATATGTTCAGCAGCATTTGAGGCAAAACCCATAGCAGGAGACTTTTGCATCTGGTCCACCCCATCCAAAGTAATCCTAGAGCAGAGATCTTTCTAGTTTAGAAAAGAATAAGCAATATATTATAAATTGCCACTTAAAAACAAAGCATGCAGCATTTAAGCATGCATACATCAAGCTTTGTATCAAAGTACTTCTTTAATTTCTGTTTTGCTCCATACTTCTACTAGATGTGGGAAGCTCCATACTTCTACTAGATGTGGGAAGCTGCAAAGAAAATTATGTATGACTGTGCTTTATGCTTTAATAAATGAGAAATGATATGTCGATGATATTACATTTGTTTTCTACCAAAGTCACTTCACCAATAATTGTTATTTTCCCAAACATCCATATTATTGATTGTTCTTCTATTCTCAAATATCCATATTATGATTGTTCTTGGTATCAGTTACCAAAAAGCATGGTCAACACAAGCGCATATTATGTAAAAGATTGTTTTTACACTAAACCCAGATATGCCATCCAGTCAATTATTATAAAATTATTCCTACCTTCTGGGTTGAGAGCCAAAGGGCAGAAAATGTTACACCTAAGTGTGAGTTATTCTGGAGCAAATTAGAAACAAAGCTTATTCTGCATCACAATTACTAAATGTGCACTCTTAAGCACTAACAAGATTCTTGGGCTTTACTGGACAACTGTCTTCCTGTGGAATTTACTGAAGCAAAGGAGAATGAGATATAGTATGCTTCCACTTTTGCCCAGGGGCTATACAAAAAAAAAGAAACCACTGTGAGTATACATTGATGCTCATTGAGTAAACATTCTGCTTATTCATTAATGAAAATGATGTCACCAATCAATAGAAATCCTGCTTTAAGGAAAAATTGTTTTCTATTGATTAAAGAGGTTACAAGCTTTTGGTGCTATTTTTACTTAACAAAGAGTTGCAATGCCTTTATTTCTACATAGAAACAAAGCCTCACAAAGGTCAGGTTCACCTCAGTCCCCTCCCAAAACCTTAAAAATCTCTCATTCTACATTACAGTATTGACAATAGGATTTCTTTTTTCCTGTTGTTTGTTCCTTTCATTATTCTAGTTTTAATCAAATTTATTTTTCTCCTATTTAACAATTATTCCTCATCTTAATTTTCCTTCTCTTCAGATGGCAGATCTTCTTTTTTCATGACTCATTTAATTTTCACTACTTCCATTTTGTTTTGTGTACATATTCTAATTGATTTTGGTCTCCCTATATTGTAGTGAGATCTAACCATCTAAGAAAGCATTTTTATCTTCCACCAAGTCAGCTTTTCTTTGAAAGTGTCAATGATTGACAACAAGAACTGCTGAGGGTGGTACTGAGTCAGCAGAACTCTCACAGGATGAATAAGCTATGGGAATGTTAAATGTAAAAGAAAGAGGAAGCTGAAATAATGGACTAAACTGAATAACAAGAAAGTAATTGATTAAAACTGAGTTTTCTGAATTCTAGATATCCATAACTACAGGTTTCAATTTAAAACATCCACTTAAAGTATGGCTGCATATTAAGTTGCCAGTCATTAGTTTAACCCTATGCCACCTTAAATGTGCAAGTTTATATTTTTTAAATTGTTTGCATATACAATATATATTAATCTTATTTTATGACAATCTAACATATGTTTGAGCAGACCATTCAAAAGATAGATTTAAGTGAAAAGAATTGTTTTGAAAGCCTTTTGTTATTCAGGTGATGAAACAATGTTATCAATGTCACATAGTTCATGGCCAATTAAATATGACACCACTTGTAGGGATTAAATGGCAAGATTTTCCTGTTTACCTATTTTCCTAATCTATACATAGGTTATACAGAAGGCTATTGTTTTCTTTAACAAAGGCATAAAGAAATTTCTTGTATAAAAAGGTGTGTGATGGAGGAGGAGCCAAGATGGCGGAGGAGTAGGATGGGGAGAACACTTTCTCCCCCACAAATTCATCAAAAGAGCATTTAAACCTCGAGTAAATTCCACAAAACAACTTCTGAATGCCAGCAGAGGACTTCAGGCACCCAGAAAAGCAATCCAACTCTTCGAAAGGAGGTAGGAAAAAATATAAAAGACAAAAAAAGAGACAAAAGAGGGAGGGATGGAGTTCCGTCCCGGGAAGGGAGTCTTAAAAAGAGAGAAGTTTCCAAACACCAGGAAACCTTCTCACTGCCGAATCTGTGCCGAGCTTTGGAAGCACAGAGGGCAACATAACAGGAAGAAAAAATAAATAAACAATTAAAACTCGAAGATTGCGAGTCCTACGGTAACTCCCCCAGCGGAGACGCAGCGCAGACGCCTGCATGCGCCATTAGCAAGCGGGGGCTGGGCAGGGAGGCGCAGTGCAGGCTGCATTGCTTAGAGTAAGAATCTGGCCTGATACCCTGAGCACTATCTGAGCGAAATAATTTGGGCTAGCAAACCAGACTGTGGGATATCTACCACGCGAAAAGCCAGCCCCAACCTAAGACACCGCCAGGCCCGCGCACAGAACAAAGAATTGAACAGAGATAGCCGGCTGCAGACTTTCCCCCTCTGGTGACAGGCAGCCAGAGCCGGAAGGGGGCAATCGCAGCCCCAGAGAGACATTATCTATAAAACTGTAAGCAGGCTTCTTTGCTAACTAAAACTTTTTGGGGGTCTGGACGGTTAACATCTGCCTGAGAAGGTGCGCCGGTTTTACACCCAGATAACCGAGTGGCAGGGAGGCGATAAGTCGCAGCATTGGCGCTCGCCAAACACCTCATCACTTGAGCTGCTCAGACCTGGGAAGAGCACAAAACTCAGGCCCAACTGAGTCTGCGCCTCTGAGGACTACCCGAGTGCCTGAACCTGAGTGGCTTGGACCTGGGAGGTACGTGCAACCCAGGGCCAGCCTCGGATTGTTCCCGGCGGAACAACCTAGAGCCCGAGCAGTGTGGGCAGGGGAGGCTACACGCGCCGTGAGCGGGGGCAGACCCAGTGTGGCTGAGGCACTGCGAGCACACGCCAGTGTTATTTGTTTGCAGCATCCCTCCCTCCCTCCCCAGAGCGCGACTGAACAAAGAGAAGAAATACAGCTCCACCCATCAGAACACCGACACAAGCTTCCCTAACCAGGAAACCTTGACAAGCCACCTATACAAACCCACACACAGCGAGGAAAAGCCACAATAAAGAGAACTCCACAAACTGCCAGAATACAGAAAGGACACCCCAAACTCAGCAATTTAAACAAGATGAAGAGACAGAGGAATAGCCAGCAGATAAAGGAACAGGATAAATGCCCACCAAACCAAACAAAAGAGGAAGAGATAGGGAATCTACCCGATAAAGAATTCCGAATAATGATAGTGAAATTGATCCAAAATCTTGAAATTAAAATGGAATCACAGATAAATAGCTTGGAGACAAGGATTGAGAAGATGCAAGAAAGGTTTAACGAGGACCTAGAAGAAATAAAAAAGAGTCAATATATAATGAATAATGCAATAAGTGAAATTAAAAACACTCTGGAGGCAACAAATAGTAGAATAACAGAGGCAGAAGATAGGATTAGTGAATTAGAAGATAGAATGGTAGAAATAAATGAATCAGAGAGAATAAAAGAAAAACGAATTAAAAGAAATGAGGACAATCTCAGAGACCTCCAGGACAATATTAAACACTACAACATTGAATCATAGGGGTTCCAGAAGAAGAAGACAAAAAGAAAGACCATGAGAAAATACTTGAGGAGATAATAGTGGAAAACTTCCCTAAAATGGGGAAGGAAATAATCACCCAAGTACAAGAAACCCAGAGAGTCCCAAACAGGATAAACCCAAGGTGAAACACCCCAAGACACATATTAATCAAATTAACAAAGATCAAACACAAAGAACAAATATTAAAAGCAGCAAGGAAAAAAACAACAAATAACACACAAGGAATTCCCATAAGGATAACAGCTGATCTTTCAATAGAAACTCTTCAAGCCAGGAGGGAATGGCAAGACATACTGAAAATGATGAAAGAAAATAACCTACAGCCCAGATTATTGTGCCCAGCAAGGATTTCATTCAAGTATGAAGGAGAAATCAAAAGCTTCTCAGACAAGCAAAAGCTGAGAGAATTCTGCACCACCAAACCAGCTCTCCAACAAATACTAAAGGATATTCTCTAGACAGGAAACACAAAAATGGTGTATAAATTCAACCCCAAACAATAAAGTAAATGGCAACGGATCATACTTATCAGTAATTACCTTAAACGTAAATGGGTTGAATGCCCCAACCAAAAGACAAAGACTGGCTGAATGGATACAAAAACAAGACCCTACATATGTTGTCTACAAGAGACCCACCTCAAAACAGGGGACACATACAGACTGAAAGTGAAGGGCTGGAAAAAGATTTTCCATGCAAATAGGGACCAAAAGAAAGCAGGAGTAGCAATACTCATATCAGATAAAATAGACTTTAAAACAAAGGCTGTCAAAAGAGACAAAGAAGGTCACTACATAATGATCAAAGGATCAATCCAAGAAGAAGATATAACAATTATAAATATATATGCACCCAACACGGGAGCACCGCAGTATGTAAGACAAATGCTAACAAGTATGAAAGGAGAAATTAACAATAACACAATAATAGTGGGAGACTTTAATACCCCACTCACACCTATGGATAGATCAACTAAACAGAAAATTAACAAGGAAACTCAAACTTTAAACAATACAATAGACCAGTTAGACCTAATTGATATCTATAGGACATTTCATCCCAAAACAATGAATTTCACCTTTTTCTCAAGCGCACATGGAACCTTCTCCAGGATAGATCACATCCTGGGCCATAAAGCTAGCCTTGGTAAATTCAAAAAAATAGAAATCATTCCAAGCAACTTTTCTGACCACAATGCAGTAAGATTAGATCTCAATTACAGGAGAAAAACTATTAAAAATTCCAACATATGGAGGCTGAACAACACCCTGCTGAATAACCAACAAATCACAGAAGAAATCAAAAAGAAATCAAAATTTGCATAGAAACGAATGAAAATGAAAACACAACAACCCAAAACCTCATGGGACACAGTAAAAGCAGTCCTAAGGGAAAGTTCATAGCAATACAGGCACACCTCAAGAAACAAGAAAAAGTCAAATAAATAACCTAACTCTACACCTAAAGCAACTAGAAAAGGAAGAAATGAAGAACCCCAGGGTTAGTAGAAGGAAAGAAATCTTAAAAATTAGAGCAGAAATAAATGCAAAAGAAACAAAAGAGACCATAGCAAAAATCAACAAAGCCAAAAGCTGGTTCTTTGAAAGGATAAATAAAATTGATAAACCATTAGCCAGACTCATCAAGAAACAAAGGGAGAAAAATCAAATCAATAAAATTAGAAACGAAAATGGAGAGATCACAACAGACAACACAGAAATACAAAGGATCATAAGAGACTATTATCAACAATTATATGCCAATAAAATGGACAACGTGGAAGAAATGGACAAATTCTTAGAAAAGTACAACTTTCCAAAACTCGACCAGGAAGAAATAGAAAACCTTAACAGACCCATCACAAGCACGGAAATTGAAACTGTAATCAAAAATCTTCCAGCAAACAAAAGCCCCGGTCCAGACGGCTTCACAGCTGAATTCTACCAAAAATTTAGAGAAGAGCTAACACCTATCCTGCTCAAACTCTTCCAGAAAATTGCAGAGGAAGGTAAACTTCCAAACTCATTCTATGAGGCCACCATCACCCTAATACCAAAATCTGACAAAGATCCCACAAAAAAAGAAAACTACAGGCCAATATCACTGATGAACATAGATGCAAAAACCCTAAACAAAATTCTAGCAATCAGAATCCAACAACACATTAAAAAGATCATACACCATGACCAAGTGGGCTTTATCCCAGGGATGCAAGGATTCTTCAATATCTGCAAATCAATCAATGTAATACACCACATTAACAAATTGAAAAAACAAAACCATATGATTATCTCAATAGATGCAGAGAAAGCCTTTGACAAAATTCAACACCCGTTTATGATAAAAAAACTCTCCAGAAAGCAGGAATAGAAGGAACATACCTCAACATAATAAAAGCTATATATGACAAACCTACAGCAAACATTATCCTCAATGGTGAAAAAATTGAAAGCATTTCCTCTAAAGTCAGGAACAAGACCAGGGTGCCCACTTTCACCATTACTATTCAACATAGTTTTGGAAGTTTTGGCCACAGCAATCAGAGCAGAAAAAGAAATAAAAGGAATCCAAATTGGAAAAGAAGAAGTAAAACTCTCACTATTTGCAGATGACATGATCCTCTACATAGAAAACCCTAAAGACTCCACCAGAAAATTACTAGAACTAATCAATGATTATAGTAAAGTTGCAGGATATAAAATCAACACACAGAAATCCCTTGCATTCCTATACACTAATAATGAGAAAACAGAAAGAGAAATTAAGGAAACAATTCCATTCACCATTGCAACGAAAAGAATAAAATACTTAGGAATATATCTACCTAAAGAAACTAAAGACCTATATATAGAAAACTATAAAACACTGGTGAAAGAAATCAAAGAGGACACTAATAGATGGAGAAATATACCATGTTCATGGATTGGAAGAATCAATATAGTGAAAATGAGTATACTACCCAAAGCAATTTATAGATTCAATGCAATCCCTATCAAGCTACCAACAGTATTCTTCACAGAGCTAGAACAAATAATTTCACAGTTTGTATGGAAATACAAAAAACCTCGAATAGCCAAAGCGATCTTGAGAAAGAAGAATGGAACTGGAGGAATCAACCTACCTGACTTCAGGCTCTACTACAAAGCCACAGTTATCAAGACAGTATGGTACTGGCACAAAGACAGAAATATAGATCAATGGAACAAAATAGAAAGCCCAGAGACAAATCCACGCACATATGGACACCTTATCTTTGACAAAGGAGGCAAGAATATACAATGGATTAAAGACAATCTCTTTAGCAAGTGGTGCTGGGAAATCTGGTCAACCACTTGTAAAAGAATGAAACTGGACCACTTTCTAACACCATATACAAAAATAAACTCAAAATGGATTAAAGATCTCAATGTAAGACCAGAAACTATAAAACTCCTAAAGGAGAACATAGGCAAAACACTCTCTGACATACATCACAGCAGGATCCTCTATGACCCACCTCCCAGAATATTGGAAATAAAAGCAAAAATAAACAAATGGGACCTAATTAAACTTAAAAGCTTCTGTACATCAAAGGAAACTATTAGCAAGGTGAAAAGACAGCCTTCAGAATGGGAGAAAATAATAGCAAATGAAGCAAACCGACAAACAACTAATCTCAAAAATATATAAGCAACTCCTACAGCTCAACTCAGAAAATAAATGACCCAATCAAAAAATGGGCCAAAGATCTAAATAGACATTTCTCCAAAGAAGACATACAGATGGCTAACAAACACATGAAAAGATGCTCAACATCACTCATTATCAGAGAAATGCAAATCAAAACCACTATGAGATACCATTTCACACCAGTCAGAATGGCTGCGATCCAAAAGTCTACAAATAATAAATGCTGGAGAGGGTGTGGAGAAAAGGGAACCCTCTTACACTGTTGGTGGGAATGCAAACTAGTACAGCCACTATGGAGAACAGTGTGGAGATTCCGGCAAAAAAACTGGAAATAGAACTGCCGTATGATCCAGCAATCCCACTGCTGGGCATACACACTGAGGAAACCAGAAGGGAAAGAGACACGTGTACCCCATTGTTCATCTCAGCACTGTTTATAATAGCCAGGACATGGAAACAACCTAGATGTCCATCAGCAGATGAATGGATAAGAAAGCTGTGGTACATATACACAATGGAGTATTACTCAGCCACTAAAAAGAATACATTTGAATCAGTTCTAATGAGGTGGATGAAACTGGAGCCTATTATACAGAGTGAAGTAAGCCAGAAGGACAAACACCAATACAGTATACTAACGCATATATATGGAATTTAGAAAGATGGTAACGATAACCCTGTATACGAGACAGCAAAAGAGACACTGATGTATAGAACAAAAAAAAAAAAAAGGTGTGTGATGAACAAAAAGAAGTTCTTGAGCACACGCGTGCTCAGTCATGTCCAATTCTTTGCGAGCCTAAGGATGCAGCCCTTCAGGCTCCTCTGCACATGGGATTTCACAGACCAGAACACTGGAGTGAGTTGCCATTTCCTCCTCCAGGTACCTTTTCAATCCAGGGATTGAACCCACATCTCCTATGTCTCCTGTGTTGGCAAGCAGATACTTTATCAGTGAGCCACCTGGGGAGCCCTGCTAGAAGTAGTTAAGAAATTTTGATATGTGCCCTAATCTCCAATCTCTATAAAGAATCAGAGAAAGTTTTTAGAATACATCAGTTCAGTTCAGTTCAGTCGCTCAGTTGTGTCCGACTCTTTGCGACCCCATGAATCACAGCAGGCAAGGCCTCCTTGTCCATCACCAACTCCTGGAGTTCACTCAGATTCACGTCCATCGAGTCAGTGATGCCATCCAGCCATCTCATCCTCTGTTGTCCCCTTCTCCTCCTGCCCCCAATCCCTCCCAGCATCAGAGTCTTTTCCAGTGAGTCAACTCTTCACATGAGGTGGCCAAAGTATTGGAGTTTCAGCTTTAGCATCATTCCTTCCAAAGAAATCCCAGGGCTGATCTCCTTCAGAATGGACTGGTTGGATCTCCTTGCAGTCCAAGGGACTCGCAAGAGTCTTCTCCAACACCACAGTTCAAAAGCATCAATTCTTCGGCACTCAGCTTTCTTCACAGTCCAACTCTCACATCCATACATGACCACAGGAAAAACCATAGCCTTGACTAGACGAACCTTTGTTGACAAAGGAATGTCTCTGCTTTTGAATGGGCTATCTAGGTTGGTCATAACTTTCCTTCCAAGGAGTAAGCGTCTTTTAATTTCATGGCTGCAGTCACCATCTGCAGTGATTTTGGAGCCCAAAAAAATAAAGTCTGACACTGTTTCTACTGTTTCCTCATCTATTTCCCATGAAGTGATGGAACCAGATGCCATTATCTTTGTTTTCTGAATGTTGAGCTTTAAGCCAACTTCTTCACTCTCCACTTTCACTTTCATCAAGAGGCTTTTGAGTTCTTCTTCCCTTTCTGCCATAAGGGTAGTGTCATCTGCATATCTGAGGTTATTGATATTTCTCCCGGCAACCTTGATTCCAGCTTGTGTTTCTTCCAGTCCAGCGTTTCTCATAATGTACTCTGCATATAAGTTAAATAAGCAGGGTGACAATATACAGCCTTGGCATACTCCTTTTCCTATTTGGAACCATATAAGTTCTGTCTGTTGTTCCATATCCAGTTCTAACTGTTGCTTCCTGACCTACATACAGATTTCTCAAGAGGCAGGTCAGGTGGTCTGGTATTCCCATCTCTTTCAGAATTTTCCACAGTTTATTGTGATCCACACAGTCAAAATACATCAAATACTTTATATTTTATATTAGAGCCTAAAATCAGATCCTGAAATTCAATGGAGACAACTTTCATTTTGAAAAATAAAAATATGTTAGGCACAGTTTTTTAAATACTTTAAATATGGATTTAATGTAATATCGCAAAATTTTCTATCAGTTAAATTTTATCATCCCCATATTATAGATGAGGAAACTAAGGCTTAGCAAGGCTAATTACTGTATTTGAATGAAAATTAATAGTAAATCCTGGAATTAAAAATAGCAAGTAAAGTCTGGATGACATATTCAGTTAATATCTACTAGACTGAAAATATTGTCTAGTTTTAAAACCAATTTAAGCTTTCTTATCTTGAAATTTAATCTTGGAGTCTGTGTCAGATTGGATTACTCCTGAGAAATTGGTCTTGTCAAATTCGTCTGGCCAAATCATTCAGTAGGAGCACTGGGGACCCACCACCCAGGTGATGTGGTTATGTCTGGCCATCCTTGACCAATCAAAACAAATAAAATTTCAGCATTGGTCAAGTGGACTCAGGTTTAAACATGTCTATTAATCACAACAGGAGCTATACCAGTGAAACATCAATTTTGTTTTACTAGCATATAAACTTTTACCTGTAAACTGTTCAGTAGGGAGCTCATTTTAGATTCTAATCTCTGTGGGGGAATACAGGCAAAGTCCAAAGGAAAACCAACCAAGAGCAAGTTAAGGGCTACATAAGCGGATCTTGCTATGCAAGGGTTTGGGCAACTAGGTGAGCAATAGGTGGGTTTGGGGGGAGATTACTTAATTGAAGAAAAGCCCTGAGGCAACATATTGCTTGGATTCCTGATACTTAAATCTACCTAGAGTTTGTCATTCATCAAAATGTACACACTTTACATTGGCAGCAACATGGATAAACCTAGAGATTATCATACTAAGTGAAGTAAGTCAGAAAATGAAAGCCAAATACCATGATACCACTTACATGTAGTATCTAAATATGAAATCAATTAATTTATTTATAAAAGAGAAATAGACTCACAGACACAGAAAACAAGTTTATGGTTACTGAAGGAGAAAGGGGGTGGGGGAAGGAATAAATTAAGAATTTAGGACTAGCAGAAACAGACTATTGTATATAAAATAGATACACAAAATGATCCTACTTTATAGCGGCTGCTGCTATTAAGTCACTTCAGTCGTGTCCGACTCTGTGTGACCCCATAGATGGCAGCCCACCAGGCTCCCCCGTCCCTGGGATTCTCCAGGCAAGAACAGTGGAGTGGGTTGCCATTTCCTTCTCCAATGCATGAAAGTGAAAAGTGAAAGTGAAGTTGCTCAGTTGTGTCTGACTCTTAGCGACCCCATGGACTGCAGCCTACCAGGCTCCTCCGCTCATGGGATTTTCCAGGCAAGAGTACTGGAGTGGGGTGCCATTGCCTTCTCCACTTTATAGCACAGGTAACTAAATTTAATGTTCTGTAATAAACCATAATAGAAAAGAACACAAAAAAGAATATGTATATGTATATATATATATATAGTTGAATCACTTTATTGTATATCAAAAAGTAACATCCCTGGTGGCTCAGAGGGTAAAGTGTCTGCCTACAATGAGGGAGACCCAGGTTCGATCCCTGGGTCAGGAAGATACCCGGGAGAAAGAAATGACAACCCACTGGAAAATCCCATGGACTGAGAAGTCTGCTAGGCTATAGTCCATGGGGTCGCAAAGAGTCGGGCACGACTGAGCGACTTCACTTTCACTTTCATTTTCATACTTTAATTTTAAAAGTTAAGTATTTTAATTTTGAAACTAACAGAAATTTAAAAAATAAGTTGTACAATAATTTTTAATGAACAAAAAAATTAGTTAATTCACAAAAGGAAAAATATAAGAATTGTTTATTTATTTAGAAAAATACTGCTTCACTAGTCATTAAGGAAATGAAAATCAAATGGCCAATTCATACATTTCAAATTTAAGTAAGCATGACTTTTGTAAACAATTGGACACTCAGAGCAGCAATTTCTCTTGCTGTTAGTTTAAAATAATAAAAAAGAGGCAAATGTGTATGTATCCATATGTTCAACCAACAATATTTGTAAAAGAAATATCTAAATGTCTAACAGTTAAGTGTTAGTTGAATACATTTTGGAGCATTTAGAGTTGAATACATTTAGATTATCATGTAGGCATTAAAAATGATCATGAAAACAATTTACATGAATACAAATAGGAATATGGCCTAATGTACTATAAAGTAAAACACATTTTTCAAAAATATGTTCAGTATGATCCATTTTTAAAAAAAGACATGTCTATGTGATATGTATTTTACAGAAAAGTACCTGGGATGATTTCCCCAAATATTTCAGTGACTATGTCTGAAAAGTAAGATTATTTATGATATGTCCTTTCTTCTTTTTGATTACCTGTATTATCTAAATTTCAACAACAAATATCAGTAGGATATAACAAAAACATTTTATTGAACATTTAAAAATCAAATTCAATTTCAGATTCAATTATAAAGTTATATGTATACGATGGGTTTTGTAGCAAGTAACTAGGATTAAACAATAATTCAATAAAAGAACTAAAGGTAAAGTGTTCTAAGTTAGAATTTTGGTGTTCTAGTTCAACTTTTCAAAAGAAGAAACTTTTCGTGTAAGCAGAAGATGTAAACAAAAGTCTAACATTATTTTTCACAGTCACTGAAAGAAAAGGTGAAATATACATAATCCATATCCTAAAATTCGATGAGATTCATATGCTTGAGGTACACAAATTCAACTAGCTTTTGTGGAATGCCTGCTTTTTTTTGGTTATACTTCTTTTGTGAATGTATTTATTAAAGTCTTAACACGTAAGAAGTAGAATTATTATTCCTAAATTCTGATTGAGAAAAAAATCAGAGTGACTATTGACTATATAATACAGGAATATCTTGAAGGAGATTGTCCATTCCTGTTTCAACAATTTATCAGAATCATCCCTGAAGGTGTTTAAAACCACTGATTCCTCAACCCCACCTACCTCAGACTAAGTGAATCTGAATCACCTAGGTTATGTGAATGGTTAGGCTGGGAATCACTGGATGGTATTACTCAGGATGTTCTTTTACAGGCATAAGGTAGAAATCTCTCTCTTTTCTGAATTTTTCTTTCCTGACATTTTGATATCTTTAATCGAGTATGTTCATTAAACCTAGCATGAGGGGCCTGGACTCTGAGCCCTACCCTCTAGTGGGCCCTGCATTTCTCTACATGAAGTTAAATTTCTTAAAGAATATTCCAATTCATAGCTCTGGAGAAATGCATGAACTAGTAGAGTATTCACAGCTGCTGTATCTGGTGGCTAGGAATATTTTTTCAATATAGATAATTCAATAAAATTTTTCTGTTTTATCATTTTGAAAGTATTTTTGTCAAATTAGGATATAGTTTATTTTAAGTGTGGGATTAATTTTAACCTTAAAACAGTTGGTCATGTATGAGCTTCCATATGTCGTCTTGCCCTGGAATTCACAAATGTTAGAGTATGGTCTGCTCTTAGCCTATGCACAATATAAATTTGATCATGCTTCCAGTATTTGGCAACTCAAATCTAATTTTGTGATGCCTAATCTCAGTCATAATGAGACCATAAACCTATCTCTCTGTGCAGTGATTTTCTGCCTTATTTTGCTGGACTATCCTAAACTGATTTTTCCATTGTTCTTTAAAACAAATGTTTGCACTGATTTTGTCTAACTATTCATAATTGATCTAATGAGATACAACCTTATTAAATTCTATGTATTTTTGTAAGCAACTATAAATTTTTTAAGAAATGAAATAGGTTAAAAAGGACAAGGAAGAGAGGCATAAAAGATAGGGGAAGAAAAGAGAAAAGATTTGTCCAAAATTGGTTATCTATAATGCCTGTCAGTGCTAAGTTGCTTCAGTTGTATTTGACTCTGTGCAAGTCTATGGATTGTAGCCTGCCAGGCTCCTCTGTCCATGGAATTGCTCAGGGGAGAATCCTGGAGTGAGTTGCCATGCCTTCTTCTAGGGGATCTTCTTGACTCATGGATAGAACCCTTATCTCTTATGTCTCCTGCATTGGCTGGTGGATTTTTTACCACTAGCACCACCTGGGAAGCCCCATCTATAAAGTAATAGAGGATAAATTTAAATATAGTTCTTTCTTTAATTTCAGTTCATACTCCAACATATCACATTATCAGTGTGTTTTTATACGCCAACAGAATTGTCAAAGGATATGCTGCAATTATGATATGAAAGTTGTTTTTCCAGATAAAGTGCAATGCTAACTTTATTGTAAAGTTTAAAAATAAAATAAAATTTAAAAAAATAAAATAAAATGTTAGACATTTCATGAAAAAATAAATGTTCAAACCTATGAAGCATTCACATGATTTAGAATTAGCATTATAAACATTAATTATTATTGTGTAACTGTATACATGTGACCTCGGAGAAGGAAATGGCAACCCACTCCAGTGTTCTTGCCTGGAGAATCCCAGGGACGGGGGAGCCTGGTGGGCTGCCGTCTATGGGGTCACATAGAGTCGGACATGACTGAAGCGACTTAGCAGTAGCATACATGTAATCTTAGTCTTTCAAACATTTAATTTTTCTTAGAACAATCAAATTCACTTCTTCTTTCATGGACTAATTCAACAAAATACTCATTGAGCACTTAATGGTACTTATAATGCAGCAATGAACAGTAAAAGGCAACAATCCCTATTCTCATTTAGCTTATTTCCTGTTTCCCTAGGGGATACAGATATTAAGAAAAAAAAATCTTAAAAAAAAGGGTATAAAATTCTTCCCTGGTGGCTCAGTGATAAAGAATTCACAAACCAAACAAGAGATGCAGATGCAATCCCTAGATCAGGAAGATCCCCTGGAGAAGGAAATGCCAACCCACTCCAGTATTCTTGCCTGGAGAATTCCATGGACAGAGGAGTCTGGCAGGCTACAGTTCATAGGGTCACAAAAGATTCAGACATGACTTAGAGACTAAACAACAACAATATATAGAATGTTATATGGAGGTTAGTCAGAGAAGGCAATGGCAACCCACTCCAGTACTCTTGCCTGGAAAATCCCATGGATGGATGAGCCTGGTAGGCTGCAGTCCATGGGGTCACGAAGAGTTGGACACTACAGAGCGACTTCACTTTCACTTTTCACTTTTATGCATTGGATAAGGAAATGGCAACCCACTCCAGTGTTCTTGCCTGGAAAATACTAGAGATGGGGGAGCCTGGTGGGCTGCTGTCTAAGGGATCGCACAGAGTCGGACACAACTGAAGCAACTTAGCAGCAGCATGGAAGTTAGTATTAAAAAAGAAAAAGTAGATAAAGTTAAAAATAACTGAGAGTTCTGAGGTAGCCAGGTGGGAATTAGAATTTTAAATAGAGTGATTGGGTAGACCTCACTGACACTGTAAGAGCTGAACAAAGCCTTGATACAGGTTATGTAATTATTCAAGTGGACGTCTGGGAGAAGAGCATTCTAGACAGAAGTAATGGCTGATGGAAAAGTCAAGAATGGAATGGAGCAAGAGAAATAACATCCCTGATGGATTCTTCCTGCATTAAATTGAATATCTTTTTCACCAGCTTATCAGTGATGATATTTATCTATAACATGGTGTGACTTTGTGGCTTACACTCTTGGAAGAGCATTTGCAATGTGACTGCTCACACAGTGTGACCTTGGTCATGAGTGCCACTCTTCCAGAAGCCGTTGGATAACTGGGCTCCACAAACCTGCCTACCAAGCACAGCCTCAGTACCAGTGAAAGCCACTCTGCAGATCCAACCACTCTGCAGTCTTTCTTGTTCAGTATCTCTGCAGGCAGTTGGGGGGAAAGCCAACAATGGAGTTGTGCAGGTATGAGGAGTCTTTTGGTTCACTCTGAAAGGATTTTAAAAGTCTACTTACTCATATTTTCTAGGTAAGTAAGGCTCTTAGGGGAGAGTTTTAAATATGGTGGTTGTACTCCAATTTTTCTGATACAACTTCTCTGGATTTTTCATGTCCAATGAGGGAACTACCGGAAGGTACGATCATAGTTCTCAGAAACTCTTGAAAGCTTTTACTAATCTGTCTGGTTGCTTGGAACTAAGGAGACATTTCATAATTGCAACTTTGTGCATTATGCTATGTCTCTCTGGGAAAAGAACACCACCTTACAACATGAATAAATATTTTTCAAATCTGAGTCATCAATATTTGAACAAATGTTCAGAAGTACATTCATGAACTGAGAGGTTGTCTGCAATTTTCATTCTTATGAGGATATTTTCTTGTTTGTTCCTATGCTAAAAAAATTGCTGCCACCTACACTCTGGTCCTTTTTCTTTACTCCTTTTTTTCTTGCTGTTTATGATACAGAAAGGGTTTTAGATGGGAAGTCAGTAGACCCACCTGTGGTTTATTTTGTTTTACATTAGATTTTTAATCTCAGACAAACCACTTAACTTCCAAAGGGCATCAGAATATGCCACCCCAAAATATTCCACTGGGTACAGATTATTTTAAGATGAAGATATTTAAAATTCAACAGAAACAAAACAAAGAGAAGGATAAAGAAAGAAAGAATGGAGGAAGAAAGGAAGGAAGAAAGAAAGAAAGAAAGAAAAACCTTTAAAAGTCAGATAAAGTTTCCCTTATCTGACTGAAAGCTTCAACTTCTGGAAAGTAAAGCTGCCATAAAAATCTCTGGTTTTAGAAAAGGCAGAGGAACCAGAGATCAAATTGCCAACATCCGCTGGATCATAGATAAAGCAAGAGTTCCAGAAAAACATCTATTTCTGCTTTATTGACTATACCAAAGCCTTTGACTGTGTTGATCACAATAAACTGTGGAAAATTCTGAAAGAGATGGGAATACCAGACCACCTGATCAGCCTTTTGAGAAATTTGTATGCAGGTCAGGAAGCAACAGTTAGAACTGGACATGGAACAATAGACTGGTTCCAAATAGGAAAAGGAGTTCGTCAAGGCTGTATATTGTCACCCTGTTTATTTAACTTATATGCAGAGTACATCATGAGAAACACTGGACTGGAAGAAACACAAGCTGGAATCAAGATTGCCGGGAAAAATATCAATCACCTCAGATATGCAGATGACACCACCCTTATGGCAGAAAGTGAAGAGGAACTCAAAAGCCTCTTGATGAAAGTGAAAGTGGAGAGTGAAAAAGTTGGCTTAAAGCTCAACATTCAAAAAACGAAGATCATGGCATCCGGTCCCATCACTTCATGGGAAACAGATGGGGAAACAGTGGAAACAGTGTCAGACTTTATTTTTCTGGGCTCCAAAATCACTACAGATGGTGACTGCAGCCATGAAATTAAAAGACGCTTACTCCTTGGAAGGAAAGTTATGACCAACCTAGATAGCATATTGAAAAGCAGAGACATTCCCTTGCCAACAAAGGTTCGTCTAGTCAAGGCTATGGTTTTTCCTGTGGTCATGTATGGATGTGAGAGTTGGACTGTGAAGAAGGCTGAGCGCTGAAGAATTGATGCTTTTGAACTGTGGTGTTGGAGAAGACTCTTGAGAGTCCCTTGGACTGCGAGGAGATCCAACCAGTCCATTCTAAAGGAGATCAGCCCTGGGATTTCTTTGGAAGGAATGATGCTAAAGCTGAAACTCCAGTACTTTGGCCACCTCATGCGAAGAGTTGACTCATTGGAAAAGACTCTGATGCTGGGAGGGATTGGGGGCAGGAGGAGAAGGGGACGACAGAGGATGAGATGGCTGGATGGCATCGCTGACTCGATGGACGTGGGTCTGAGTGAACTCTGGGAGTTGGTGATGGACAGGGAGGCCTGGTGTGCTGTGATTCATGGGGTCGCAAAGAGTTGGACATGACTAAGCGACTGATCTGATCTGATCTGATTCCCCAAAGAGAGAACAGGACATGGGAAAGAAAAAAAAAAAAAACCTACCCCCAAATATCCTTCCTCTGCTTCTCAGATGGCTCAGTGGTAAAGAATCTGCCTGCCAAGCTGCAGACTTGGGTTCAGTCCCTGGATTGGGAAGATTCTCTGGAGAAAGAAATGGCAATCCATTCTTGCCTGGGAAGTCCCATGGATGCAGTAGCTTGGTGGGTTACAGTCCATGGGGTCCCAAAGAGTTGGACACAACTTAGAGGCCAAAGAGCAGCAAATTGTTCCCCCAGGGGAATTTTATGGCCCTGAAGGAGAAAGAAGGGCAACTCATATTTTTATAGACAAAACAGTATCACAAGCTTTTTTTTATCTCCTGTTTGTTCTCCTGAAAATCTATTTGCCAAAAAAATGTTTTGGTTTCCCATTAAGTATCTTTCTGCTTCCTCATTTTTACCTTTTAAGGTGGTTTGTATGCCTCAAATGTTAACCACCCCTCTGACTTTCTCATTGTCAGTTCTTCCATGTGTAAGTTGCATGAGCAAATAAAGTGCTTTTCTTCTGTTAATCTCTCTTTCATCTGTTTAATTTGCAACATCCAAAACAATAGGAACTTAGGAGAGCAGAGGACAAGTTTTCCATTTCCTGCATATTTTGAAACTTAGTTACCTCATACCTATAATGGGAATATTAGTAACCAACTCTTTAACTTATTTTGAGAACTATAAGAGATTTATAGGACGTGATTGAGGATGATTGTCTAAATGGAAGGATAGCTAATTTATTAAAGACATGAGTTTAAGTAAAATGAAATGTGATGATGAAATTTTTGAGCTTCTTGAAAAAAGATCTAATTTAATCATAAAATAGCATTACTTATTGCCATTAGATTACTATGTTGTGTGTGTTCTGCCATGTCCAACTCTGAGACCCCATGGACTGTATGTAGCCCACCAGGCTCCTCTGTCCCTGGAATTTTCCAGGCAAGAATACTGAAGCGGATTGCCATTTCCATCTACAGGGGATCTTCCTGACCCAGAGATGGAACCTACTGCTCCTAGAAAAATGCCTGATTTCAGGCACTGTTCTCAAGACCAAAGACATAATGATAATATGTAGCCAAACTAGGCATCCATGAGCAAGTACCATTAGTAAAACAAAATACAGAGGAATTTAATGCCTTCAAGTTTGTTTTCACTGCAGTGTGACTTCTGTGGGAAATCTTGCAGCCTTTCTCCCTAGGATGCAAAACTTTTATGATTACAAAGAAAATAGTTGAACTTAAAAAATGTTGTATATGTACTCTGTGATAAAAAATTCTATTGTTTAGGAATTTTCTATCTCTCCCATCCTTTCTCAGCTTTTTGTTACCTTTGGAAATAGAAATCATACAATAATACACATACAATAATACAATCTCTTGTGAAGAATCTTTGAATTTTAATACCACTGTTGAAAATTATACAAAAAAGATGTCATTACTAAATAAGCTTACTCCCTCTCTAACCCACTTCACATTCCTCTTTGATTTATTTTAAAATGATTCTTTGGTTTGCACTTGGAGAGAAGACTTTTTTAGGGTGGGACTTTGCTTCATCTCTCTAGGAAGGCCTGCAAAAGTTCAGTGGTACTTCCCGTGTCAAAGCTGCTGCTGCTGCTGCTGCTGCTGCTAAGTGGCTTCAGTCGTGTCCGACTCTGTGTGACCCCATAGACAGCAGCCCACCAGGCTCCTCCTTCCATGGGATTTTCCAGGCAAAAGTACTGGAATGGGGTGCCATTGCCTTCTCCGCCCATGTCAAAGCTAGGCATGTGCAAATCTCTACTCATGATAGAAAGAAGGAAATATTCACAGAGGTGCTAGGCTCCATCTGGTGTAAATTCCTGACTGTGAGGGAGATAATGAATCTATCGTTGAATTTACAAGATGTTTGTTTTTTATCTTTCTTTCAAATACAGCTTCTGTAGTGAGAATGATGGGAAAAAAAGGAAGGAAGTAGTCAGAGAAGGACATAATAAAAAGGGGAATAAGGGCTAATTAAGGGACTTATCAAGGCTAGAAAGATAATCTCATGATACATCTTACAGGAACTCTTTTGGAATCCAAGTGAGTTGAAAGAACTCCAGGCTTTCTAGGTCAAGGGAGGGGGGAAGAGGCAGAGAGGAAAACTACTCTTACACATTTGGAATGACAGAACCTGAGGCTCTCAGGTGAAAAACTAATGAGTGAATCAAGTAAATGCACCATTACATCCTCTAATGCTTTGATTGAGGGCAGTTTTTATTAAATCACAAAGGAGAGTATTGTCCATTCCCAAGCAAAGGGTAGGAAAGTGGAGGGCTTGTCCTCCAAGGAAAGCAAAACCAATACAGTGTCTCTCTCTTCAGTGGACACTGACTAGTGCTGTTTACTTTTTAAAAATGATTATCAGTAGTTTAAAATTTCCTAGTGTTGGGTGAACAGTCCTTCATTTCAACATGTTAAAATGTATTGAAAACAAACATTTATATCAGTTTAGACTTGAAAGTAGCTACGTGAGCATTCAAGTTAAGTTTGGAGTTGGATGTCTGTTTGGGTAAAGTTAATTTATTTCTTCAGGTTCCAGAGCCCTCTCATACCTCTATCATACAGGGATGCCTTTATATTGGTTATGCATACATACATGTGTAAAGATTCAAATACAAATATAAAAAGCCTACTTGAAAGGATAAAGAATCAAATGATTATTTGCAGCATATGAGTGTTAAAGCAGCGTTTCACAGAGAATTATCCAAGGACAAACTACATCAGATTACCTGAAGATGTCTATTAAAATGCAAATTTGGGGGTGGCTGAAGACCCAGTGAATCAGAATTTCTGCCGAAGTCCTAGTTTGTGCCTAGGTAGGGCCTGAGGGTGTTTTTAGCAAGCAAACCAGGTTATTTTTGTGTACATTAAAGTTTGTTCTAAATGTGTCTTGGGATCCAATTGTAGCTCTAGCTGACATGTGCAAATAAGTACACGTCTATTAAGCACAGTTATTAATTAACCCTTACAGATGACAAATATTACATATTCTGCCATAGAATTCATAGAATTCAGGCAGCCACAGGGAAAGAAGAATGCATATATCTCAGAAAAGGCTTCCTATCCTCAGTATAAGTGTTGTTGCTATTGTCTGTGTATAATCCTACCATTCCACATTCAATTATCCTTGTACAGATAAAATAAAGTGACTTGGTATGGATTCAGCCAGAATGCGCTGATTTGAAAATATGTGGGCAAAGAAACCACATAAAATAGTTCCCCCAAGTCAAAATATCTAAGCTCTCCTGCTGAATGTGTTGCTATCTCTTGCATTTATTAAGTGCCTCCTGCATGCAAAGACTGTTCAAAAAGATCTTGTGATTTTTATCCTCTTAGGCACAAATCATAGTGTTTTCTCTTGGTAAATTCTTCCCCAATCTAACTCTGGCACTGGGAGTATGGAAGAAGTAAAAGAAAAACTCCAACATTGGCTTGGTAGAGGAAGAAGCTGAAACTGCATGAAATATAATCAGGAATTATCTACAGATTTTCCAAAACTTCCATTTTATGGGTGATGATAAATAATGAGATATATATATATTAATCCAGAAATAGATTGATAGCAGTGTCCATTACTTCAAAGTATTTTAAAACAATAAGATTTAGACATATTATAATGGGCCTTCTGAAAAACACTTCAGCAGAAAAGAAATGGTGTGGTAATTATCTGGCAATACATTGCCTATATTCATAAAATACACATGTAGTATCACTGAAAGTCCAGGGCCAAAGGTCTATTATATGCCATTTTCAGATCAATAACTTTACTCAGTTTTACTTCAGGCACAAAGAGAAGAGACAAACACCTGAAACTTCTATGAGTTATGGGGATCCCCAGGTGGCACAGTGGTAAAGAACCCGCCTGCCAATGCAGGAGACACAGATTCGATCCCTGGGTCGGAAGATCCCCTGGAGAAGGAAATGCCAACCCACTCCAGTATTCTTGCCTGGAAAATTCCACGGACAGAGGAGCCTAGCAGGCTATGGTTCATAGGGTGGCAAAGAGTCAGACACAACTGAGCTTGCACACACACTCAATCCTTTAAGGTATAAAGGAGAAAATTGATAATTAAGGAGGTCCAGAAATGGTAAATGATGGTAATGAGTAAAACTGGGAAGTGTGGTGAGAGGCAGCAAGGGACTGAGCCATAGTGAGAGAATGGAGCAGTTGTTGAATCTTTGTGTTAGACAGTGTTTGAATTTATGCTCTCTCTTAATCATTTCTGTCTTTCCATCCATTGTTCTCCTACCTTCCAAGAAAACAGAACTAATAGTCAGATTCCTTAAAGACGAGTGGGTCCTGTCCCCTGGATCCTAGCACTATCTGCATCATCAGGAAAGCTGATATCTGATGAGGCAGCTGTTCTGAAAACCGGGCACATAACAGGAAGACTCCTCTCCCCACACGAGACTGCCTCCTGAAAGCTCTGGAAACAACTCCCTTTTTCCTTTCACCTGCCACTATTTCATGAGTTCAGGTTTCTGTACTAAAGCCGACTTAGAATCAAATGAACATGTAGAATATCTGGGTTCAAATTCATCACTGGGACTGGACCAAAAATCAAAAGGGAATTTCCATTTTGTTTGCCATCCATTCAGTATTGCAGAGAAAGAGGAATGTGAAAGCTTCTCAGCAGTTCAGCCTATCTCTAGGAATATCTAGAGATAAGGATATTTTTAAATTACACAGAACTCAGTTTCCTTTTAACCAATGCCTGCTGAACGTAGACACCAGTCTGTGAGAGGGAAGTGATATGATCACATGAGAATTCTGAAGGGAGATGCTGTATTTCAACCTTCTCTGTATTACTTTCAAATGCATCATAGTGGTGGGGGTACTCTGACTCTCAGAGATTTATGTTCCAGTACATTCCATTGATATCAGATCTGAATAGAATCCTCAATAGAAATGTTTTTCTCTAAGACTAGGCTAATAAAAAAACGAGACAACTGGATTGCATCTTATGGAAAAATCTAGTAGGTGCCTGTCTTGTTCCCAATGTACCCATTTATTTCAAAGAAAACTCGAAAGGAATACACTCAAAAGTCCACATATACATGAAAAGAATTCATGTGACCAGACTACATTGTATTTCACAAAAACTTGGGTTCATTTTGAATAACATCTGTCATTCCCTCTGGAATCTGAAGTTCAAGAACACTGAGTTAATTTAAGAACTAGCAAATCTGATATGTGACAATTGGGAAAACTGCATGTATGCGGAGAAGGCGATGGCACCATTCCAGTTCTCTTGCCTGGAAAATCCCATGGATGGAGGAACCTAGTGGGCTGCAGCCCATGGGGTCACTGAGGGTCGGACACGACTGAGAGACTTCACTTTCACTTTCCACTTTCATGCATTGGAGAAGGAAACGGCAACCCACTCCAGTGTTCTTGCCTGGAGAATCCCAGGGACGGGGGAGCCTGGTGGGCTGCCGTCTATGGGGTCACACAGAGTCGGACACGACTGATGCGACTTAGCAGCAGCAGCAGCAGTGCATGTATGAGCATAGGAGGACACATGCATGTACATATACACATATACTCAAATATGCTAGATGCCAGATGAATTTAGATATGGCTAATATGATCCTTGCTTTAGTCTTATTTGACTCAGTTTATTTTACACCAACATTTCTATTCTTAGCTATATATTACTATTATTTCTACCTCTTCAATATTCATTGCTCTTTTCTTCCCACAGAATTGTTTCTAAATGACAACTGATCTTGCTTTAGCTCCTGCAACAATTTTATCCAGGGGCTTGGGTGGATTAGCCACAATTATTCCTCTGACCCAGGAACATTTCAGAAAATTTAAGTACAAGGCAAAATGTCCACATATGCAGTTAATTATAACTTCCTGGGTAAGAGTATAGCCGTAGAATTCACACCCAGGTTCCAGTATATTTGCTTTTTTAAACTTCTGGCGTTGGTGAGAATTTCCAGATAGATATGTAGTTCTAATACCCCCATCAAAATTTCCAGCTCCAAGGAGTTTCTAGATACTGAACTGCTTTTGTTTTGGTAACTTTCTATTCCACCAGTTGAAAGTTGTTAGGCTAACCAGATGGGAGAGTGAAATAAGGTCTACAATTCTTTTTCTGAATTCCTGAATCCCCCAAAATTCTACAAACTAAGATTTTGAATGAATTTGGCTCAAATTTTGGCTTTAAAGCCTGATCTTAATTGAGAGGAGACTATTCATAGTTTTCATTTTCACCAATTAACATGAGTATTCATATGTTTTGGGGTTTGCCATGTGGCGCTAGTGGTAAAGAACCCTCCTGCCAATGCAGAAGACATAAGAAATGTGGGTTCGATCCCTGGCAACCCACTCCAGTATTCCTGCCTGGAGAATTCCATGGATAGAGAAGTCTGGCGCACTACAGTCCATAGGGTTGCAAAGAGTCAGACATAACTGAAGCAACTTAGCCAGCACACATTTGTGTTTCTCCACAGAGATATTAATGTATTTGGTAATGGCTCAGTCTCTCCTAGGCTCCGAACTCCTTGAGGATAAGACAGAACTCTTCTTCATTTTTCCATTTTCGGTATCTGGTTACAGTGCTTATTTCAGGATGTGAGATCATTAAATACTTATTAAAAAAATTCATAAATATCACACCCAATAGAAATAGTAAAAATAAGCCCTTCAACCAAGAATCTTCTAAGAATCATTAATTACCTATGAAAGGCAGAAACTTACCTAGAAGACTGGTAACTAGTCTTCCCTGTTTTGGTCTTAAGTATTAACTTACTAATCTATAATTGTTAAATGCAGAATATGACAACACCACAATTTAATAGATGATAGTTTGCAAGAAGCATAGTAGACATGTGAACTAAGGAAATTGAGAATGACACTACTCTCTCCTTCCTACACCCCACCATCCACTTCTAAATCCTGGCAAGGTAAGTTTGTTCTTAGAAATGCCAATCCTTTTTGAGACTAACCTGAAGAGAGACTCATTTCAGAATACACATCACCATTAGCTGAAAGTATCTTAATAATACTTCATCATTCCTGATCCACCTTCTGTGCATTCACTGCCTTTGATTATTCAAATTCCATTGCATTTTATTTTAACTGGAAATACTCACATCTATGCATGTATATTGTATGCATTATACTAGAATGGCTGGGGCTGCCTATGTAATTGGGCTAAGGCTTTTCCTTGGGGAAATTCAGTAAAATTATCTTTCATTACATTTCTAAAATACTACTCATTAAAAGCAGAAATAAACTTTTATACTCATGGCTAACAATGCAGAAAAGAGTCTCCACCCTGCAGCTTATCTCAATTTCAGAAAGGAGGAGGTATTTTCCAGATGAGTTGCTGTTTGATTTGATTTTCACTCACAATTACTATCAAGATTTTCCCCCCAGCTTCTTTTACGATATTTTTACACTTCATCTTATACCCCATTTTCCAAATCAATGTGTTTTTTAAAAAACATGACCCAATTACTGCTCATTTGGAGTTCATAAAAAATTGCAATTTTTTTTTCTGATAAGATTTTCACTATTTATAGTCGTGGATGCCAAAATGGAGAAAGATAGAAGGAAAGGAAAAAACCCCGCTTCTCCCCAGCACTCTATGTCCTTCTTTCTCACTGCTGAATTTATTGTTTTGATTCCTCCATGCTCAGGCAAACTCTCAAGCATGCCATATGAGGATTTTAAAAATGAAGCTCTCGTTTAGGAGTCACATAGTGGTGATATACACACAGAGCTTCAATTTAAACCATTATTGCATACCATCTTTTTCCTTTTATAATAATCCATTAAATGCTTTCAAGTATGGAGAAGGAATAGCAACCTGTAGATCCAAATGGAACCCGGGTGACCTATAAAATACATCCTGCCTCCCTGCCTGAGTTGTTAGAGCTCCCATCTTTAATGGATGGCATTGTTATTTTACCATCCAGACAACCACACATCAATTATACATTCTCCAAAGTCATGAATCACTTTTTGAAGGCAACCTGTCTTTTGGTTGTTATATACTTCATTTTTCCTTAACCTCTGAACAAAACCTTATGTGTGAATGTAAAAGATTATGTCCTTGTTTTAAATATATTGATTGATAATTGGAGAATACCTTTGGGGAACATTTAATGTTTATTCTCCCAAGCATAGAGTATACTACTATATGTTCAATAATTTCCTATGACAACAATAGCAGCACTCAAGAGGATAATGTTAAGTAGGATATTTTCTTCCAGAAAAATACCATTTGCATTGCTCTGTATGTGTGAGTTAAGACTTAGTTTCCATTTGTACATATATATATATATATATATACACACACACACACACATATGTACTTATCTTTCCACTTCCTTACACACATTTCCATTTACATTGTTAGGCACGTTATGCAGTCTTATAAATGGCACATGATTAAAGACAAAACAACTATTTCTCCACATGGTCTATATCTCCAAATGGATGGAATAGTGTAGTAAAATATTTAACTTTCATTTGCAGTATAATCACCCAAAATTTCCAAATCATCTCATACTCCTAAGTTATTATAATACCCACAAAATAACAGGGTATTTTTTTTCTTAACGTAGAAGAACTAACAATCAGTTAAAATTAGTGACAATATTTACATTTATATACTTTGTCGCTAGTAGAAAAAGATAGTTGTAACATTTTCTGGCCTCATCTCCCAACACTCTTCCACATATAATCTATTGTTGTAGTTGGACCAGGTTGCTTTAACAAAATACCAGAGACTGGGTATCTTAAACAATAGATACTCAAATTTATCACTGTTTTGGAGGCTGGGAAGTTCAAGAGCAAATTAGATTGAGAGGGCAGGAGCAGGACTGATGAGCAGGACTGTTGCTGACAAATTTAGTTCCCCAGTGAGAGTCTTCTTTCTGGCTTGCAGGCCATCTTCCTACTGCGGACTTACATAGTGGAAAGACAATTGTCTAGTGTCTTTCACGAGTGAAAGTATTCGTTGCTCAGTAATGTCCAACTCTTTGCAACCCCAAGGACTGTAACCTGCCAGATTCCTCTGTCCATAGGATTTCCCAGACAAGAATACTGGAGTAGGTTGCCATTCCTTTCTTCCAGGGGATCTTCCCAATCCAGGGATTGAACCTGGATTACAATGCAGAGACCATCTGAGCCACTAGAGAAGCCCCCGATTACTTTAATATAAGGACATGAATCCCATCATGGGGCTCTACCTTCATGTTCTCATCTCAGCCTGAATACCTTCCAAAGGCCCCACCTTCAAATAATATCGCTTTGGGGGTTGGGACATCAACAAATGAATTCATGGGCGACACAAACATTCAGTCCATAACATTTATGCTCCTTTTACATATTTATCACATTTGGAATGTTCTCCCTCTTTCTCTCCCTATCAAGACTGCCCATTCTTCAAAGCTCAGTAAAGCTTCCTTCTTGTTAAAGATTTTTTAAATCTTTACTAAACAGTTTTAATATCTCTTTCTTTTGAACTTCCTTTTAAACATTGTGTTTTTCTTAGCAGACTCACCTTTACTTGTAGTATATCCAGTCATGTACTTGTCTAAGTCATACTGCTAGATTATCAGTGCTTTATGGAGAGGAAATGTATTTTAATCATATTTGTATCCCCTGCAGCACTTTGCAAAATGTTTAGTATCAAAAGAGAATTCAAGAATGTTTATGAAATTGGATCATAAAAATTGTTAAACCTGGACAGGGACTTGGAAATAACTGTAAGATTATTTCTGGGGAAAAAAAACATCAGCATGACACAATACTGTAATTCAACTATACTTCAATAAACAATAAATTTAAAAATTAGCAAAATATAATATGACATCTAGTTATTTAAGTATCAAAAATCAAGCAAAGTGAATACTATTTTAGAAAAAAAGGAGAAAGGAAAAAATAACTAAATTTTAGTATTAATCCAGAGTTGGCATTTACTAGGACATAGAGAATTTCTTATTCTCATTATGTGGCAAGCAGGAGAGAACCATGTTTAAAGTTATGTTGGAAAGAGCTAATGAGGAGCCACACATGGAACTCTTTTTGCTTGAAATGTTTTTTTCTCTTTTTCTTTATCTAATTCTCCTTAACCCCCAAAATGATGCAGATGCTACTTTCTCTTAGGCTCCTTCGGGTCTGTGTGGAACATCTAAGAACCCGTTAGTAGTCTGTATGGATTTGAATGTTTCTCTGCAAGATGAGGATTTCTTTAGAGTAGGAATTTTCCCTGGTGGCTCAGATGGTAAAGAATCTGCCTGCAATGCAGGAGACCTAGGTTCCATCTCTGGGTTGGGAAGATCCCCTGGAGGAGGGCAAGGCAACCCACTCCAGTATTCTTGCCTGGAGAATCCACATGGACAGGGAACCTGGCAGGCTACAATCCATGGGATTGCAAAGAGTCAGACACGACTGAGCGACTAAGCACAGGAATTTTACAAATCTGCATGTTCAACTTAAGCCAGTGTCTGGCACATACTAGATGCTTAGTAACTATGTGTTAATTGAGTTAATTAAACTGCTTCCACTATCTGCTGGCGTGTAATCCTAGTAAGTCACCTATCTTTGAACATCATTCTCCATATATGCAAAGTGGAGCTCAAGACTGAGATGAAGCTGAGGTTGTGATGAAGTGCAGTCAAGATAATGCAGATAAAATATATGGTGTTATTATTACATATACACTATGAACTATTTTAACATGCATAAAACATCAATTTTTAATTAATTATGATACTTTGATTTCATTTCTACCCAGGATGTTTTAGGAACTCTTCTCCCTACAAATCACTCAGCATCCAGAAATATCATTAGGAAGTAAATGCAATACTGTTGCATATTTTATAAACATAATATTTTTATTATACATCATTTCTCTACTCCATTGAAGTAAAGTGAAAGTTACTCAGTTGTGTCCAACTCTTTGCAACCTCATGGACTATACACTCCATAGAATTCTCCAGGCCAGAATACTGGAGTGGGTAGCCTTTCCCTTCTCCAGGGGATCTTCCCAACCCAGGCATCAAACCCAGGTCTCCCACACTGCAGGCAGATTCTTTACCAACTAAGCTATCAGGGAAGCCCCTCTCTACCATGTTATCAAAGTTAATTAAAAACTGACAGATGAACTTACACTTCTATCATGCATGCTTAACTGTTAAAAAAAAATATGCTCTCACTGCAAATAGCAAGGCATTAAACAACAGGAAACACAGGACTGTGATCCTGAGAGAAAGTAAACAAAGTGACCCCCATAACCACACAATTTGCTGCCTGGAAGCAGTTTACAGACCACAACAGAGAGTGAGGGGACCCACACAAAGCGTTGACAGTCTCAGTGACTTGAGGATACAGAGATCTGAGTTCATGAACACAAAGTCACTTAGGTTGGTAGGTGGGACAAGAGTGAAAAGGGAGCTGAACTGAAAGGTTGTCCTGGAGAACTGCATATAAGTCCCCTTCAACCTTTAGTTGAACATGGATCTATACATTAGGTGGAAACATCCACAAAGCTGAGAAAAGAACCTCTAGGAGATGGTATGCCAAAACACAACTAGAGTTCACACAAAGCTGGGAATGTTTGTAGTTCCATCAGCCAAAAGGGAGTGACCTCATAATACACGAGGACATTGGGCAGAGTCCTTAGCGCAGTATCAATTTTAAAATATTGTTTGAAAGTTTCAAAATGATCCCAGATAATTTAACTATGAGATAGTTTACCAAAGAGAAATGAAAACACACATCTACACAAAGATCCATTCTTGAATGGTCATGGCAGCTTTATTCAATACAACCAAACAATGTCCATCAACTGGTGAATAGATGAAATAATTGTGGTCTATTCATACAATGAAATACCATGCCAAAAAAGAAACATAAGAAAGCAACTATGGATATACACACAAAAGGCATGTATGAATCTCAAAAACATCATGTGAGGGGTAAGACACTAGAACCAAAGACTACATTCTATACAATTTCATTTATATAAGATTCTTTAAAAAGGCAAAGTACAGTGAAAGAATGTAGATCAGTATTGGAAAATGGCTAAGGGTGAGGAAAGAAGTTTTTCTGCATAAGAGAATTTGGAGGGATGTTATAAACATTCTGTCTTTGTTTTGGTGGTTATATTTGAGTATGTACATTTTTTCAAAGTTCATCAAATTGTGTGTTAACCTAAATGGATGAAATTGATTGCATATTAATGATAATTTGATAGTTTATTTAAAAAACTGACCATATGTCCAAAAAAGTATCAGATCAGATCAGTCGCTCAGTCGTGTCCTACTCTTTGCGACCCCACAGGCCTCCTTGTTCATCACCAACTCCCGGAGTTCACTCAGACTCATGTCCATCGAGTCAGTGATGCCATCCAGCCATCTCATCCTCTGTCAACCCCTTCTCCTCCTGCCCCCAATTCCTCCCAGCATCAGAGTCTTTTCCAATGAGTCAACTCTTAGCATGAGGTGGCCAAAGTACTGGAGTTTCAGCTTTAGCATCATTCCTTCCAAAGAAATCCCAGGGCTGATCTCCTTCAGAATGGACTGGTTGGATCTCATTGCAGTCTAAGGGACTCTCAAGAGTCTTCTCCAACACCACAGTTCAAAAGCATCAATTTTTCAGCGCTCAGCCTTGTTCACAGTCCAACTCTCACATCCATACATGACCACAGGTAAAACCATAGCCTTGACTAGACGAACCTTTGTTGGCAAAGGAATGTCTCTGCTTTTGAATATGCTATCTAGGTTGGTCATAACTTTCCTTCCAAGGAGTAAGCGTCTTTTAATTTCATGGCTGCAGTCACCATCTGTAGTGATTTTGGAGCCCAGAAAAATAAAGTCTGACACTGTTTCCACTGTTTCCCCATCTGTTTCCCATGAAGTGGTGGGACCGGATGCCATGATCTTCATTTTCTGAATGTTGGCTTTTTATTTATGTATCTTTAGTCCTCCACTGAACTCATTTTCAAGCTTTGCAGTTTGGCCTCAGTATCCAATATGTGCTATACAGCTATCGTTAGTTTCAACAAAGACTAGGAAAATGAATATGAAAAGTGGAATTTTGTTTCATTCTCTGTGATAGAAGGGGGCAAGCTGATGAGAACTGGGAATGGCTACTGAGTAATTCAATCAACAGGTTTGCTCTAAATTTTAAACATAAATCAGAATAATTCTTAATATACTAGGGGCATCAAGTTTTCTCAGGATAAGCTAGTTCAAATAGTCAAAGCATGATGCATTTAGTTAACTATATTGCCTAATTAACTAGAAAAGTACTTGTTTAGTTTCATCAAAAACTTTTAGACACAAGAATCTTTCTTTCCTAATTAAGTACAAGGTAAAGAATGTATTTAAATTTTGTTTTCGTTAATACTTAATCTTCCAGGGCTCAGATTTGTCACCCCGTGTTCTTAAAAGAATTATAAGCATTGTCTATAAAGCATCTACTGCTACTGCTAAGTCACTTCCGACTCTGTGTGACCCCATAGACGGCAGCCCACCAGGCTCCTCCGTCCATGGGATTCTCCAGGCAAGAGTACTGGAGTGAGGTGCCATTGCCTTCTCCAATAAAGCATCTAACATAGTGCCAAATGGACAGCAGATTCCCCAGAATTCTAATTTAGCATCAATTTATCATCATCATCATTACCCTTGTGTGGCTTTCTTTCCAGAAATTCTAGAATTTGAATTTGCTTATTTATTTAATTTTCCCCTAAATTGTCTTTGAATTTTTTTTTTTTTTTTTAAATGTACACCTTCTGCTCTAAAAGGGAGTTGGGGAGGCTGATTAATGAGGTTTGTCATGTTGGACTCTTTGCGACCCCATGGACTGTAGCCTACCAGGCTCCTCTGTCCATGGGATTTGCCAGGCAATAGTACTGGAGTGGATTTCCATTTCCTTCTCCAGGGGATCTTCCTGACCCAGGGATCGAACAAGGGTCTCCCACATTGTAGACAGATGCTTTACCGTCTGAGCCACCAGAGAAGTCCAATGAGGTTTCAGTCTTAGTCATTTCTAGTTAGCCAAAGTCTTATTATACTTTGGACAATAGCATCACATTGCTGTTTCAGTAAGGTTATTAGACTCTAAAACAGTTCTCTAATGCATTTTAGGCTAAAATCAAATTCATAGCTTTTATTTAATTGTCCTTTATTCTTATGAAGTCATGGAGATTCTTAAGTATTATTTCCACATTTATCATAAGCATCTATAGGGGTTTTTAGATGATTGAACTAATTGGAGGTCTGTAATAATATATTATGGCTCATCTGGTTGTACTTTTCAAGATCTTATTCTGTCCATAATTGTGGGTATTCTTTCACATTTTTCCAGTGGTAATAATAATAATAATAATTGATGACAGCAAAAGTAATAAAACTAGTCTTAATATTGTATACTGTAAAGCAGTGGTTGTTTAAGCTTGTCAAGACATTTTCTAAATAAATGTTTTCAAAAAGCAATAACCAGGCTCCCTGAACCATTATGTAATGCCAGAGAGAAGGTCATATAACTTTCCCATAAAAATCCTTTTTTTTGCATCAGGTAAAATGCTCCACAATAATTGTATTGGCTGTCCATCACAGCACCTCAGGGAAGCATGCTGTTAACAGGGTCATTTCTCCTTCACAGTTGAGGATACTGAAGCATAGACACATTAGTGGTAACTTGTCCAAATCAACACCGTGAACTAGTGAACCAAATCACTGTGTGACAATGACACCACTCAAAGGCAGGCACCACACAGGAAAAGGCATGGTGAAGGTTAATTTCAGATTAAACTGGGGCAGCATGCATGTTGGGTCATCTTGGGAAGATGTGCTAAAATTCACAGAGACAAGGTTAGTCATGGTTCATAAACCTTACCTGAGAGTGTTCTCTGATGTATGTTTAGGCATTCAACTTTATTTTCACAAAATAGTTGTGGCAGGAAGACTCTGTCTTTTATTGTCAAAGTGAAGATAGACTTCACTTTTTCCTTCTTCCTAATAAGTATCAACAGCTTCATCCACTTTGGGCTGCCAGAGTTGAGTCTATTCTGTTCACACACAAAAAAAAGATTTTCAATTTTTTTTTACTAAAATCATATGAAAGTAATAAAGTAATGCCTGTTGGTTACACACTCATGAGCTGCTTCCAGTAGCATAGCTTCACAGCAGCTGGACTCACTCAGCCAGAGCAGTTAATTGCAGAGAGCAAGCGGAGCCTTTCTTAGCAGACCCATCCAGAAAGTGCCAAGGTGCAAGTTGCCCTACACAGACTCCCTAGAGTGCCATGAATCCCAGGTTCATCTCTCTCTCTCTGTGTCTCACTCTCCACCCCTTCTCTTTCCCTCTCCCTTACCCTTTTCCTCTTTTTAATTTTATTTCTAGTTTTAAAAAGGAAAACTAGAGTGCATCAAGGATAAATTCTTTCACAATTATTCCACACTGAAGAGATGTGCATCTCTATTTTTCATGTCTCCAGACCTGCAAGATCTAAGGGATTGACTACAACAAATAGTAGACAATGATGGATATTTCCAGGCTGTATATTAATTCCAAAGCCACTTATAGTTAAGCATTCTAAAAATGTTAGTATTCATCTTAGCAAGCTAATATCAATTCATGATATTTCATTGAGGTAATGGGAATATATACACTTATTTATCAAAGGAAGATAAGAATGAATGCCAATGAAATCCATTTTATTGTATGATGAATACTAATTTTGTAGGGCATGCCTCTACATTTATACCTTGCAATAATGCTTTGATTCCTACCAGCACAATGTGAATATTTGTGCATAATTTTACATCTCAAATGATTTCTGTCTGCAATTTTCTTTAAGTTAAAATATATAACTTTAGCAATACTAAATGCTGGTGAGGATTTGAAGCAATCAGAACTCTCATACATTGTTGATGGTGGCATAATATGGTGCACCCAATTAGGAATAATTCGACAGTTAAAGTTAAACATATATACTTGTTCATCAGTTACATTCCTAGAGGTTTACTCAGAGGAATAAAAACACATGTCCACATAAAGAACTGTATAATAACGTTCATAGCAGTTTTATTCATAATAGCCAAAAATGAAGTCAAGTATTCATCAGTTATAGAAAAAGCAAACAAATTATTGCTCTTTACACACAATATAATACTTCTCTGGTATACAAAAGAATGGACTACTGATATAGCCAACACCAGAGATGAATCTCAAAAACATTAAGTTGAGTAAAAAAAGTTGAACATGAACATGCATAATGTATGATTTTATCAATGTAAAGTTCAGAAACATACAAAAGTAACCTTTGGTGATGGAAGTCAAATATTGGTTGCCTATGGTAGAGAGTGATTTTATTAGGAAAGAGGTCCAGAGAACTTCCTGTGGTTTTAGAAATGGTCTAGGTTTTGTTGCAGGTATAAGTTATATGGATTAATATTATTTGTCTACGTTTGCTGAACTATATACTTTTAAGACCTGTGCATTTCACTGTATATAAATTACACCAACACCCCTGCCTCCAGTATAGCTTCAATTCTGCTTCTGCATTCTCTTATCATTAGGGTTTCCTTGCGCCCTCTCACACCCCACCTTGACCTCTGAAACCTTTCCCAGGGTTTCCATAAGAGCCTCCTGTGAACTCCCCTCACAGCTTTGCACTGCCCATATGTCTCTCCCATCAAGTTACATTTCTCTTGTAACTTAAGTGATCCCTTTCTGGGATTCTAATTTCTTTTCACCATCATAAATAAATCCATATTAAAACTTTGTTTTTCTCTTTTCAGCTGAGGCTTCAGGTCTTGACGACTGTGACAAGTCTACCTTCAAAAAGAGCACATTTCAATATGGTGGTTGCTTCAGTTGTGTTTGACTCTTTCCCACTTCATGAACTGTAGCCCACCAGGCTCCTTTGTCCATGGGATTCTCCAAGCAAGAATACTGGAGTCTGGCAGAGGCCAACACAATATTGTAAACCAATTATCTATCCTCCAATTTAAAAAAAAAAAAAAAAAAGGGACACTGGAGTGGGGTGCCCTGCCCGCTTCCAGGAGATCTTCCCCACATAGGAATCAAACGTGCGTCTCCTGTCTCCTGCTTTGGCTACCACCACCTGGGAAGCCCACTCAGCACTGCACGCATCAGCTCAAGTGTCTGGCTCTCACCCTCAGTTTCTGCACTGTGTGGCCGCAGGCCTGGCCCCAGGCGGGTCTGCTTCACAAGCGGTCACCTTCAATAGATGTCACACCAACTGTGCTAAGCATCAGTGGGCTTTTTAATTCAGCTTCAGGAGAGCCAGACTCTGAGGACAGAGGCAGAGCAGAGCTGGGGTGGAGAACCCAGGCTCTGGAGCCACTTGGTCCACGATTTGAGAGCTTACTTTTCTTGCTACCTGCCAGTGACCTTTAGTGAGGAACCTGGCACACGCTCAGTTCCACGCAGCTGGCTGTGCTGATGAACAGACGCATGGTGAGCACAGGCGTGGGAAACTGAGAGTGTGATTGTGCCTGCTCAAGCCTGCTGAATGCCACCAGAGCCCTCCCACGAGGGTTCTGAAAGAGGAGTCTTGTAAATCTAGAGCCCAGACCAGATTCTGGTGCCCACCAGGAAGCCCAGATGGAGCACCTGAGGGCCTGAGCAAAGGAATGAAGTCGGTCTGTGTGTGCTGGGCCCGGGCACATGTCCTCTCAGTAATATGATGGCTAGTAGGTTACCTACACCCCCAATAGATGTTAAGCAGAGAAGGGTCACCATATAGTATGTGTTTTATAAAGTAATGTGTGAGAATTAGGGACTTAATTGGTGAGTTATGATGCTGTTATAAAGGAGGTAACACTAAGACAGGTGGATGCCATTTATCTGTGTCTCTTCTACACCAAAGAATTTGTCATTTGTAGCCCTGGACAATGCCTTCCTGTGACAGCTAGGAGTTTGCTCTTCACTGTTCCAGTACCAAGAAGGTCACCTGCAGTCGACTTTGGCAATTTCTAGGTTCCTGGGGGCTCAGATGGTAAAGAATATGCCTGCAATGCAGGAGACCTGGGTTCATCCCTGGTGGGGGAGATGGCCTGGAGAAGGGGATTACCCACTCCAGTATTCTTGCCTGGAGAATCCCGTGGGCAGAGGAGCCTGATGGGCTCCATTCCATGGGTCACAAACTTACACGACTGAGCGGTTACGCAGAGCAGCATCCACACTTAAGTCATTGATGTCAATCTCGCCACAGTGCCTGGCATTATGTGAACAGTAACATTTTTTCTGAGGGCTTGAGTTTGCCAAAATGAGAACAAAGCAAATAAATAAAAAATTGCCAGATTTTTTACAAATGCTAAAGTGTATGGTGTCTTACTGTATTATCTGGCAATTACTATACAGTCCCGGGACATAAAGTCACACCTTGGTTTCCAACATGATGATCTCCATAGAACGATTTCACTGAATTTACAGATGTGGGGAAGCAAATCCCACTTCACACTTCATAAATTTGGGGCTACTGTTACTTTAGTGTGGCTTCTTTATATTCCACTTTATTATGACTATATCTCTATAAATGCAAACACTGTTTCTGTGGATATAATTTCATAAAGCAAAACTATCTTCTATCTTTAGCAGTGAAATTCAAGTGGCAACTATGACAAGCAAAGAAAAATGAACGTAGTTAACTTCAACCATCCCTGCTCATCTAAAAGCTTATGTCAGTTTCTAAATAAGCTTTTCATTTTTCTATTCAGTCTGCTGATCTTTGTTGATTTACAGCATGAATGAGCATGGCACATTGCAACTTGTATAGTATATTTTTCCTAAATAATAAAACATTTATTGCAGACACATCAAGCTAACTAGAGGCTCTAAATTATTGTGGCAATGAAGTGCCATGTTAACAACTCATTTATGTCCTTCTGGTGACTCTCCATTACCAAGGTAAGTAATTTAATTCCATCTAGGAACAATGACTTTGCAAAGTGTAGTTACTGCAATTTGGAAAAAATATATTTAAATAAGATTAGAAAGTATGATTAGATCATTCCAACTAAATACAAATAAAGTATTTAGCCAGGATAGAATGAATTATCTCATACAATTTTTGGTGAAGATGTGCTAAAATACCTTCAGAAAGCTTTATAATTATATGCTCAGCCATCTATGCTCAATGTATATTACTTGTGAATGTCTATGTTTTATCAAATCAGTATGATGCTCTCTCATTCATTTTAATTTTCACTTCTCACTCTGAGTAAGTTACAAAAGGTTGAGTTAGTAGTATATTCCTCATGATCAGAGCTATAACACTTAGTAAGGGGGTACATCCATCTTATTGGGCTTCCTTGGTGGCTCAGTGGTAAAGAATCCACCTCCAGAGGGAGACACTTGGATTAGATCCCTGTGTTGGGAAGGTCTCCTGGAGAAGGATATGGCAAACAACTCCAATATTCTTGCCTGGAAAATCTCATGGAGAGAGGAGCCTGGTGGGCTACAGTACATGGGGTCACAAAGAGTCAGACATGACTCAGCAAATAAATGACAACAATCCCCCTTATTGCCTGTGCAGGTCTCTTTCATATATATGCACAAGCCATCATGTTGATATGAGGTCCGTCTCTTATTTAGTCCCCTCTTCCTTCACCCTAGATCCTGATTCTCATTGATGTTCCTGTATCCCTACTAAATATCTGTTTTGATGTATTTAGATATATCTTTATGCATGCATCGTTTTCAAATATAGTGCTTTTGTGTATATGTATGTGTTTTGAGATTATGTAAACAAATTGCTCTGTTTCTTACTTTATTCCTTCAATACAATTTTTATAAGCATCCATTTATCTCTTATACCATGAGTTTGTGGCTTCTAACTGCAGCTTCCACATTTCCTTAAGTATTCCCCAAATAGGTTCCTTCCAACTCCCTGCTATGCTAGATAATGAATACCTTCATAAGTCTTTTTATAAACCTATGAAAGAATTTCTCTGGGTTATATTGCAGAAGTGAGCTTCCTGAGACCCACTCAGATAGCATGTGCATATGTTCAGCGAGAATGAACACATAGCACTAAGGATGAATCCACGCTCATAAGTGTGTATGCATTCACAGCAATACACACTTCTTTAGTTTGAAGTGTGAAGACTTCACACTTCAAAGAGTGTGAAGAATGAAGAATGAAGACATGTTAAGAAGAATGAAGAAGAAGAAGAATGAGGGCTTGTTAAGAACATGCTAAGAATGGGCAGTGATAAACACACTCTTAAATCAAGATGGCCAAATACACAGTACATACACTCAGAATGTATATACACTTAGTACAGATGACCAAGTATACACTTGGTACAGATGACCGAGTGTACAGATGTAATTAAGTGTGTAGATATACATAATTGCTGGTAAGATTGTTGTTTAGAATAGGTATAATCTTACCAGCAGCGCATGTTCCTATCTCCTCATAATTGCTACAAGTTTTGCTGTACTGATAATTTCATTTTGCTTTTAACATGGATAAACCATTATTTTGTTTTTATTGTATTTCTCATATTTCTGATGAGTTTGAGTATTTTTATGATATTTGCAATCAGTTTGAGCTTCCCTTCTTGTGAACTATAAGTATAAAACATTTGCACATTTGAATTGTATTTCTGTCATTTTTTGATTGTGATTTCAGGAATTCCTTCCGAATACGTTTTATTATGGGCTTCCCAAGTGGCACTAATGGTAAAGAACCTCCTGCCAATGCAGGAGATGTAAGAGACATGGGTTTGATCCCTGGATTGAGAAAATCCCCTGGAAGAGAGCATGGCAACTCACTCCAGTATTCTTGCCTGGAGAATCTCATGGACAAAGGAGCCTGGGGGGCCATAGTCAATAGGGTCACAAAGAGTTGGACATGACTAAAGTGACTTAAATGAAGTCGCTCAGTCGTGTCCGACTCTTTGCTACCCCATGGACTGTATCTTATAAGGCTCCTCTGTCAATGGAATTTTCCAGGCAAGAGTACTGTCATGGGTTGCCATTTCCTTCTCCAGGGGATCTTCCTGACCCAGGGACCGAACCCGGGTTTCCTGCATTGCAGGCGGACACTTTACCATCTGAGCTACCAGGGAAGCCTCCGAAGTGACTTGGCAAGCATTCAAAGATGTATTGTTATATATTATATAATATATAGAAATACAGCATATTATATCACATAATACATAATATGTCATTCTTAATGCATAGTGATAGCTAATTCCATACAGTAAAATCCAATCATTGTTTTGCACCGTGATTTTTCTTTTGGGAATTTTATCCAAGACTATCCTTATCTATGCTCCAAGTTATAGGAATATTCCTCCTTTTAGTACAATAGTTTCATAGTTTATTTTTGCACATAGATATGTACAACATCACAACTTTTTTTTTTTTGGATACAATGTAAATTAGTGATCCAAGCTTATTTATTTTTTAATAAATAGTAAGCAGTTTCTAAACACACATTTCTAAATAACACATACACGCACTTGTGCTATATTTATCATCATTTTTTCTCACATATAAGTGGATCTTATTGTGACTTCTATTCCTTTGGTATACTTATTTCCCAGAAAACAACACGCTATTTTTACAAAATAGTTTTGAAGTTTATCTAAATATTTGGAAGAGAGACTCCCTCTTCACTCTCCCTTTTATGGATCATTATTTTACCATATAAAGGCTAGAAGGAGTTTACCAGTTCCTGAAAATATTCCTCTGTTTTTATTTGATTGCCTTGATTTAAAAAATTCATTTAAATAAAATTTACATCTTATAATCAGCAGTCACCAATATTTTTGCCACTAGGCATTGGTTTTATGGAAGATACCTTTTCCAGGGACAGGGGACCGGGTGGGGAGGGGAGATGGTTTTGGATGGTTTTAGTTTTGCCCTTTGCTCACCTTTTACTGTGCAGCTGGTTTCCTCACAGGCCACAGACCAGTACTAATCTGGCCTGGGAGCTGCAGACCCCTGTTTAGAGTGATAAGTTGCTCCATCCGTAAATATGGATAATCTTCCCATACAGTTAGATATAGTTTTAAATCCTGTAATAAGGGCATTAATTATTGATATCGTCAAGTCAGTGTTCATCCTTTGTTAGGTTAATTTGTAGATATGTAACAATTATTGTTACTTTTGTAAACTGCACCTTATTTAATCTATTGCGTTTTTCCTTTGGTTATTGCTTCTATAGAGCAGGGATCAGCAAGTTTGTTTCTGTAAAAGACCGGATAGTAAATAATTTGGGCTTTGAGGGCCAGTCTCTGTTGTAAATATTCAATTCTGCCATATTAGCAAGAAAGCCCGAGACAATGTATAAACAAATGACCATGGCTACGTTCCAGTAAAATTCTATTTACAAAACAGGTGATGCCCCGATTTGGCTAGCAGGCAATAGTTTGTCAATCTCTTGCTATAGAAAAGCAGTACTAATCATTTATGCAGTAAATTTGCTGAATCCTCTAATTGGAATAAATAAATGTAGCGTTTTTAAAATATTGATAAGCATACTATCTGTAAATAATGACTATTTATCTCTTTGTTTTCAATTACTTAACTTTTATTTCTTTTTCCCTAATTAGAAAATTGCTATGATCATCAATGCATTCAGTTCAGTTCAGTTGCTCAGTCGTGTCCAACTCTTTGAGACCCCATGAATCGCAGCATGCCAGGCCTCCCTGTCCATCACCATCTCCTGGTGTTCACTCAGCCTCATGTCCATCAAGTCAGTGATGCCATCCAGCCATCTTATCCTCTGTTGTCCCCTTCTCCTCCTGTCCCCAATCCCTCCCAGCATCAGAGTCTTTTCCAGTGAGTCAACTCTTCTCATGAGGTGGCCAAAGTACTGGAGTTTCAGCTTTAGCATCATTCCTTCCAAAGAAATCCCAGGGCTGATCTCCTTCAGAATGGACTGGTTGGATCTCCTTGCATTCCAAGGGACTCTCAAGAGTCTTCTCCAACACCACAGTTCAAAAGCATCAATTCTTCAGCACTCAGCTTTCTTCACAATCCAACTCTCACATCTATACATGACTACTGGAAAAACCATAGCCTTGACTAGACAGACCTTTGTTGGCAAAGGAATGTCTCTGCTTTTGAATATGCTATCTAGCTTGGTCATAACTTTTCTTCCAAGGAGTAAGCGTCTTTTAATTTCATTAAGTAATATCAATAATAGTGGGCAAACTTGTCTTGATCCTACTTTTATGGAAAACACCTCTAGAGTTTCTTCACTTATATGATATTTCATATTATTTGTTTTATTAATTTTTATCACTTGATAAGGACATTTTCTTCTATTTCTGGTTTAATGATATTTTATGAGAAATGGATAGTTTGTCTAATATTAACCATAATTTTATTTTTAAAATAAACTTCATTAGAGCAAAATGTATTCTTTTCCTCATATCAAATTTTTGAGATAAAAATTATATACCAGACAGTGCATCCATTTTAATAGTACAATGCAATGAGACCTAGCAAATGCATACTCCCATGTAAATTCCACTCTAGTTAAGGAATGGATCATTTTCTTCACACATACACATACAGAAAAATTGAGTTTATACATTTACAGTCATTGAATTCCTATTACTAAATTCAGTAAATAAATAACTGCCTGTGTCAGCGTAGATTCTTGTTGTGTTTTTTTAGTCACTAAGTGTGTTCGACTCTTTTGTGACCCCATGGACTGTAGCCCTCAGGCTCCTCTGTGTATGGGATTTCCCAGACAAGAGTATTGGTCTGGGTTGCCATTCCTTCTTCAGAGGCTCTTCTTGACCCAGGGATTGAACGTGCATCAGCTGCATTGGCAGGGCAGATTCTTTACCACTGAGCCCCCACCATAGATTAGTTTTACCTTTTTGGATTTTCATATAAATTAGATCATACAATATGTTCACTTTTGTGTATACTTTCTTTTTATGTAATTTTTTTCTTTATTTTTTAAATTATGAAAATATGATAATATACAGGAGACTTGGAAAATATAGAAAAAAGTTACATATAGTTCCACTATATATTACAATTATTGTTTAAGTAGATAAATAAATATTTTTATTTGGAGTTTCAATATCAAACTCTCAAAAATTGATGGAATGAATAGATAGAAAAGAAGACCTGAAAAGCACTGTGAACAAATTCAACATAATTAAGATTTGTGTATACTTTATTAGATGTAAGTGTTTTTATTTCATCTTGTTATGCTTTCACTACATTTTTTAGAATATGAAACATGAATAGCTATGTTCTTTTTTTCTGATAATTCTATTATTTCTATCATGTGTCTGTTTCCATTGCTTTGTATTTCTCCATCTCATGGGTAATAGTTTCTTGCTTCTTTGTATACCTGAGAATATTATTTTGGATGTCAAATATGTATTTTTTTAAAGAGAAGGTATTTAAGGTAGAACCAGGAAGGTAGATAAGACTTTAACAGTGAAATTAAGGAGAGGGACAAGATTTCATAGGAAAATTACAATGAACTAAATTATGATGTATTAAACAAAGGATATCTATTGAAATTAAAATACAGTTCAGTTCTTATATAACAGTGTCATAAGCAGTAAAGTTATCTATGTTTTACAGAAGAAATGGTTGACGTAGGGAGATGGGATTCCCAGGTGGCTCAGTGGTGAAGAATCTGCCTTCAGTGCAGGAAATGCAGGAAATGCGTGTTTGATTCCTGGGTCAGGAAGATCCCTTGGAGGAAGAAATGGCAACCCACTCCAGTATTCTTGCCTGAAAAATCCCAGGGACAGAGGAGCCTGATGGGCTATACAGTCCATGAGGTGGCAAAGAGTTGGACACGACTAAGCAACTGAGTACACACACACACACACACACACACACACACACACACACACACAGGAGATGTTAAGTAAGACATTCAAGCTTACCTAGAATATAGTAGTCAGGATTTGAAACCAGGTTCTCTGACTTGGAAACTCTTGTTTTCAACTGCTATGTTATACTGAGTGATAACCTGAGGTTTCTTTTTTTGCAGTTAACCATTAAACCGAATTTACTGATTTGTGAACATTGGTATATAATCATAATTTTTCAAATATTTAGAGATAATATATAGAGAAAAAGAAGTGCTTTTATAATGTCCAGAGAACAATCTTAAATCTTTCTATTGACAATGCAGTCAAGTCAGGGGTTAATTAATATGATCCAAATAATTGTATTCAGAACAACTTTCCTACCTTAGACATTGGCACCTGCTATTTGTTTCCTTTCTCTGATATACTCCTCTAGTTCAACATTGGCTAATAGAAACTATGAGTCACATGTGTAATTTAAAACTTTATAGCAGTCACATTATTAAAAATAAAAGTGAAAATGATATAAAATATTAATATTTTGTACAGCTCATTATATCGAGAAGAACATTTCAATGTGTAGTTAGTATATATATTAAGATACTTAACATTTTTTTTATATTAAGCCTTTGAAGTTCAATGTGTATTTTATACTTATAGGACATCTCAAGGGGGAGCATCATAGGCTGGTGGGAAACATGGTTTCTGTCACAGCTCCACTATTATGGCTAAAAGGCAGCCAAAGTTGATGTACCAGAAAGGTAATCCCATGATGAACTCCTTCTTATCATTTAGGTCTCAGTTCCAGGGCCTCTTTTATAGTGAAGGCTTCTTTGATTACATCACCTACTAGGTCCAGTCAGTCATTCTCCAGCCTATTACCCAGTTTTGTTGATTCATAATATTTTGTTGTTCTGTCGCTGAGTTGTTCCAACACTTTGTGACCCCATGAACTGCATGCAGCACATAACATATTTACTGATTTTAATTAATTATTAATTGGTTTTGTGTTAGTATCTATGACTTAGGAAGCATCACTATGAACAAAGCTAGTGGAGGTGATGGAATTCCAGCTGAGCTATTTCAAATCCTAAAAGATGATGCTATGAAAGTGCTGCACTCAATATGCCAGAAAATTTGGAAAACTCAGTAGTGGCCACAAGACTGTAAAAGGTCAATTTTCATCCCAATCCCAAATAAAGGCAATGCCAAAGAATGTTCAAACTACTACATAATTGCACTTATCTCACACACTAGCAAAGTAATGATCAATATTCTACAAATGAAGATTCAACAGTACATGAACCAAGAACCTCCAAATGTTTAAGCTGGATTTAGAAAAGGCAGAAGAACCAGAGATCAAATTGCCAAAATCTGTTTGATCATCAAAAAAGCAAGAGAGTTCCAGAAAAAGATCTATTTCTGCTTTATTGACTATGCCAAAGCCTTTGACTGTGTGGATTACAATAAACTGTGGAAAATTCTTCAAGAGATGGGAATAACATACCACCTTACCTGCCTCCTGAGAAATCTGTATACTGGTCAGGAAGCAACAGTTAGAACTGGACATGGAACAACAGACTGGTTCCAAATAGGAAAATGAGTATGTCAAGGCTGTATATTGTCACCCTGCTTATTTAACTTATATGCAGAGTACGTCATGAAAAATCCCAGGCTGGATGAAGCGCAAGCTGGAATCAAGATTACCGGGAGAAATGTCAATAACCTCAGATGTGACCATTGTCAGAAAGCAAAGAAGAACTGAAGATGAAAGTGAAAGAGGAGACTGAAAAATTGGCTTAAAAGTCAACATTCAGAAAATGAAGATCATGGCATATGGTTCCATCACTTCATGGCAAATAGATGGGGAAACAATGGAAACAGTGACAGACTTTATTTTCTTGGATTCCAAAATCACTCTAGATGGTGACTGCAGCCATGAAATTAAAAGACACTTATTATACCTTGGCAGGAAAGTTATGACCAACCTAGACAGCATTTTAAAAAGCAGAGACATTACTTTGCCGACATAGGTCTGTCTAGTCAAAGCTATGGATTTTCCAGTAGTCGTGTATGGATGTGAGAGTTGGACTATAAAGAAAGCTGAGAACTGAAAAATTGATGCTTTTGAACTGTGGTGTTGAAGATTCTTGAGAATCTCTAGGACTGCAAGGAGATCCATCTGACTACAAGCCAGTCTATCCTAAAGGAAATCAGTCCTGAATAATCACTGGAAGAACTGATGCTGAAGCTGAAGTTCCAATACTTTGGCCACCTGATGTGAAGAACTGACTCATTGGAAAAGAGTCTGATGCTGGGAAGGATTTAAGGCAGGAGGAGAAGGGGATGAGAGAGTATGAGATGGTTGGATGGCATCACCGACTCGATGGACATGAGTTTGAGCAGATTATGGGAGTTCATGATAGACAGGGAAGCCTGGCGTGCTGCAGTCCATGGGATTTAAAGAGTCGGACACGATTGAGCGACTGAACTGAACTAAACTGATGTATGACTTGCCACTAGATAATAACACTCACGGAGGTAAGGACAGCACATCATCTTTAGCACTTTGGACAACTAAAATTTTTCTAATGAGTGAATAGATGAATGAAAGACTTTTTTAGGCAGTTTGCTAAGTATTTTAGAGATTGTGTAATTTAAACTTACAGAAATGCCACATATCAGGAAAACTTCTTTATCCTCATTTTTTAAAAAATTTATGGGAATATAGTTGCTTTACAATGTTGTTGTATTTTCTACTGTACAGCAAAATGAATCAGCCATATGTATACCTTGTTGTTATTGTTTAGTCTTTAAGTTGTGTCCAATTCCTTTGTGACCCCGTGGACTGTAGTCTTCCAGGCTGCTCTGTCCATGGGATTTTCCAGGCAAGACTACCAGAGAGCTTGCCATTTCCTTCTCCATGGGATATTCCGAGGTAGGAATCGAACCCATGGCTCCTGCCATGTCTCCTGCATTGTAGGTGGATTCTTTATCTTTGAACCATTGGGGAAGCCCATATGTATACATATATTCTCTCTTTTTTGAATTTCCTTCTCATTTAGGTCACCACAGGCTGTTGAGTAGAACCAAATTATCAGATTAAGTTTACAAATCAAATTAGTTAATTGATTAAAATTATAAAAAAATGACCTCCAAGTCCATGCATTCCAAACATCTAAAGTTAGATATTTGAGATAGAAATTAGGAGATTAATTCTAATAATACTCAATAGGAGAAACTAGTGAAAGTGTTAGTCAGTCAGTCGTGTCGAACTCTTTGCAACCTCATGACCCCACCAGGCTCTTCTGTTCCTCAAGTTCTCCAACCAAGGTTACTTGAGTGGGTAGCCATTCCCTTTCCAGGGGATCTTCCCAACCCAGGGATCCAATCTGGGTAACCCACACTGAAGCATTTTCTTTACTATCTGAGCCAACTTCACAAATCCTGGCGAATTCTTGCCTACTGTAACTAAAGAAACATAAAGTTACAGATAACATAGGTAGAACAATCTAACATACATGCTATTAGATTTTCTAACACTTTTACATTTATTACTTTATTTAATTCTATAATTAACTTGTAAGGTAAACAAAGCAAATATATTACTTTTTCATTTTTAACAGATAGAAGAAGAAAAACACAAGGTTAAATGAATTGTCCAAATTTAAACAGTAAATTAGCACCAATGTATACCAAGACTATAACCCAGACCTTCTATTTTCTAGGCATCCACCTGTCCCACTTGCTACTTCTGGCGTCAACAATTTCAAAAAAAAAAAAAAAAAGAAAGAAAAATGGAAGGAGGAGAGGGAAAGACTAAGGAAACACGTTTATTGAGTTGCAGTGTGCTTACTAAGAAGTGCATACAAGTGTAACAGCTCCATGAATTGCCAAAAAGTGAATATACCTGTGCAATCAGTTGAGGACATGGAACATTACCAGCAAAATGAAAGACTGCTGTCCATCATGTCCTACAGCAATCACCCTGATTTTCATCAATTTTGCCTAATTTTTAAATTTATATGAATAGCATCACATAGTATGTATACTGATAAATCTGGCTTTTTTCCATTCTCATCGTGTGACAGAGCTCTATTCATGCTATTGTGTGGATTTGCATTGCCAGAATTATATATATTTTATGAATATGCCACAAATCATTTTCATTCTACTCTTGATAAGCAATTGAACTGATTCCAAGTTTTGGCTATTACCAATAATCCTATTAATATTCTTATCTATTCTTTTTGGATATAAATGCAACCATCTTTATTGGGTGCATACCTAACAGTAAAATTTCTGGGTCATAGAGTATGGACATATTGGCTTTTAGTCTTATCTAAGAAATGATCACCCATACCAAATTCAAGAAAATATTCTCTAAAATTTTATTATAGGAGCTTTATCATTTTATCTTTTACATTTTAATCTACAATTTACTTTCATGCAATTTTTGAGTAGCATGTGAAGTAGAGATCTGCCTTTGTACTTTTTAGTACATCTATCTATCCTTGGATCAATATCGCTCTAGCTCATTATGTAGCTTTATAGTGTCTTGACAGAGAAGGCAATGGCACCCCACTCCAGTACTTTTGCTTGGAAAATCCCATGGATGGAGGAGCCTGGGGGCTGCAGTCCATGGGGTCGCTAAGAGTCGGACACGACTCAGCGACTTCACTTTCACTTTTCACTCTCATGCAGTGGAGAAGGAAATGGCAGCCCACTCCAGTGTTCTTGCCTGGAGAATCCCAGGGATGGGGGAGCCTGGTGGGCTGCCATCTATGGGGTCGCACAGAGTCAGACATGACTGGAACGACTTAGCAGCAGCAGTAGCAGCATAGTGTCTCGATATCTGGTAGGAAAGCCTCCAATATTATTCTTTTTCTTCAATACTGTCTTGGTTTTTCTTAACTATTTACATTGTTACATAAAATTTAGAATTAGTTTTTTAATTTCCACTAAAAAGAAAAGTTGTTAAAATTTTGACTGATATTGTATTGAATGGGCAGAATTGCAATGAAAGCATAGATCAGTACTCTTGCCTGGAAAATCCCATGGACGGAGGAGCCTGGTGCGCTGCAGTCCATGGGGTCGCTAGAGTCGGACAGGACTGAGCGATTTCACTTTCACTTTTCACTTTCATGCATTGGAGAAGGAAATGGCAACCCACTCTAGTGTTCTTGCCTGGAGAATCCCAGGGATGGAGGAGCCTAGTGGGCTGCCATCTATGGAGTCGCACAGAGTCAGACACGACTGAAGCGACTTAGCAGCAGCAGCAGCAGCTATCTTTAAAATGTTGCATTTTCCAGTGGATGCAGAGAATACATCCCACATTTATTTATATTACCTTTAATTTTCTCATTAAGTTTTCAAAATTTTGCATGTAGAGCTCTGGTTTAGCTTTTATTATATGTATCCCAAAGTGTTTGAGCTTGTATTGCAACTAAAAATGGTTTCATTTGAAATATTCATAGAATCATGCTGTTTTTCTTGCATATAGAAATAGCAATAATTTTGTATTATTTCTAGACATGTTGTTGAATCCACACATTAATTCTAATTAAACCTAATTATAGTAAATGTGTAATTCCTTTTGATTTTTAAATATACAATTCATGTCATCTGCCGTGATATTTTCAATCCCTTTAACTTTTATTTCCTTTTCTTGCCTTGTTGCCTTAAGTAGGATAGCTAATAAATATTTAGTAGAACTAAGTATCAAGATCATATGATTTAATTCTCTATTTGGTTAATATAATGGATTAAAATGGCTTTATTTTTATAATGATAAACCAACAGTGCATTCCTGGAATAAATTTAATCTATTTTTAATCTTTTTTTAGTATATATATATATATAGAGAGAGAGAGAGAGAGAAGTATTTCTATAAAATATCAGAAACTCATATTTTATTCACATATTTGGGGATTTTCTAATTTTATGTAATTTATTCTTTTATTTTTTTCTAGCTTAAATACACTGCAATTTTCAGAATGATTTCAGTACTTCAATTTTATTGAGAAATGTTTTAAAGTTCACCAAATAAACAGCTTTGGTAAGTTGTTAATGTGCACTAAAAAATATGTAGATTCTGCAGATATTGTGTGAAGCATTTTATAAAAGCTTATTTAGGTTATTTTTTAGTCATTCTGTTTAAATGTTCTACAGCTTTAGTAATGATTTCAGTTAGCCTGTTTAACTCATTACCAACTTACCAACTGAGGCAAGTTAAAACTTTATCATTTTTGATTTGTCTATTTCTCTTTAAAGTTTTATCAATATTTAATCACATATATATTAAAGTTATAATTTGGTTTATATAAATTAAGAATTATTGAGCTTTTATTGTGAATTTTCTCTTATTATTGTCATGACACATTCCTCATTTTTGTTTAATGTGTTTCTTACCTTAAACTAGGCATTGTCTGATATTGGTACAAGTACACAAACTTCATTTGCTTCATATTTGAATGGGACATTGTTTCTGTGCTTTTACTTCAACTTTTTAAACAATTGTATAATTAAGATATTCTTTAGCTTATCACGTTAGTAGTTTTTATTTTTTTCACTTATCCTTGTTAATATAAATTTATTTATTTTAATTGGAGGTTAATTACTTTACAATATTGTATTGGTTTTGCCATACATCAACATGAATCCACCACGGGTGTACACGTGTTCCCCATCCTGAGCCCCCCTCCCTCCTCCCTCCCCGTACCCTCCCTCTGGGTCATCTCAGTGCACCAGCCCCAAGCATCCAGTATCATGCATTGAACCTGGACTGGCAATTCGTTTCATATATGATATTATACAAGTTTCAATGCCATTCTCCCAAATCATCCTACCCTCTCCTTCTCCCACAGAGTCCAAAAGACTGTTCTATACATCTGTGTCTCTTTTGCTATCTCGCATACAGGGTTATCATTACCATCTTTCTAAATTCCATATATATGCGTTAGTATACTGTACTGGGGGAGAAGGCAATGGCACCCCACTCCAATACTGTTGCCTGGAAAATCCCATGGATGGAGGAGGCTGGTAGGCTCCAGTCCATGGGGTCGCTAAGAGTCAGACAGGATTGAGCGACTTCACTTTCACTTTCCACTTTCATGCATTGGAGAAGGAAATGGCAACCCACTCCAGTGTTCTTGCCTGGAGAATCCCAGGGATGGGGGAGCCTGGTGGGCTTCAGTCCATGGGGTCACACAGAGTCGGACACAACTGAAGCGACTTAGCATACTGTATTGGTGTTTTTCTTTCTGGCTTACTTCACTCTGTATAATAGGTTCCAGTTTCATCCACCTCATTAGAACTGATTCAAATGTATTCTTTTTAATGGCTGAATAATACTCCATTGTGTATATGTACCACTGCTTTCTTATCCATTCCTCTACTGATGGACATCTAGGGTGCTTCCATGTCCTGGCTATTATAAACAGTGCTGCGATGAACATTGGGGTACACGTGTCTCCTTCAGGTTCTGGTTTCCTTGGTGTGTATGCCCAGCAGTGGGATTGCTGGGTCATAAGGCAGTTCTATTTCCAGTTTTTTAAGGAATCTCCACACTGTTCTCCATAGTGGCTGTACTAGTTTGCATTCCCACCAACAGTGTAAGAGGGTACCCTTTTCTCCACACCCTCTCCAGCGTTTATTGCTTGTAGACTTTTGGATCGCAGCCATTCTGACTGGGGTGAGATGGTACCTCATTGTGGTTTTGATTTGCATTTCTCTGATAATGAGTGATGTTGAGCATCTTTTCATGTGTTTGTTAGCCATCTGTATGTCTTCTTTGGAGAAATGTCTATTTAGTTCTTTGGCCCATTTTTTGATTGGGTCATTTATTTTTCTGGGACTGAGCTGCAGGAGTTGCTTATATATTTTTGAGATTAGTTGTTTGTCAGTTGCTTCATTTGCTATTATTTTCTCCCATTCTGAAGGCTGCCTTTTCACCTTGCTTATAGCTTCCTTTGTGGTGCAGAACCTTTTAAGTTTAATTAGGTCCCATTTGTTTATTTTTGCTTTTATTTCCAAAATTCTGGGAGGTGGGTCATAGAGGATCCTGCTGTGATATACATTGGAGTAGTCTTTAATATAATTTTGAAAGCTTTGTTTTTAATTAAACTATTTGGTTATACACATTCAATAAAATTAGAGATACATTTTGGTTTAAATATACCACTTATTGTTTATTTTTCTATTTGCCCACCTTTTTTCCTTCTCCTCTGATTTCTTTTTGAAAAAAATATTTTTTTGCTCTTCCATTTTTAATTGTCAGAAGCCTGGTGGTTCAAATGGTAAAGAATCTACTTATAATGCAGGAGACCTGTGTTCATTCCTTGGGTTGGGAAGAACCCCTGGAAGAGGGCAAGGCAACCCACTCCAGTACTCTTGCCTGGAGAATCCCCATGGACAGAGGAGCCTGGTGGGCTACAGTCCATGGGATCACAGTGTCAAACACGACTGAGCAACTAAGCACAGCACACACTGATTACACATTTTTAACTTCTCTTCTAGTAGTTACCCTAGAAGTGAAAACACACATCTTTGACTAGTTAAAGATTAATATAAATGGGAAATTTTTCCCATTTTCAAAAGAATAAAGTAAACTTAGAACAATTTAATTATATTCATTTACTCTTTCCCTCTTTTTTGATGTTACTAAAATTTTTAATCCTATATATCTTAAAATCTTGCATGCTATCATTATTATTATTGTTTTTCTATGTAATCAATACTCATCTAGATTTACCAACATATTTCCTCCTCCAAATGGCCTTTATTTCCTCCTGCTTTACCTGAGATTACTTTCCTTCTGTTAGAATAGCTCCTTTGAATGATTCCTTAGTATATTTTTGCTTGTGGAAAATATTCTGTTTCAATTATCTGAAACATCCTTAACTTTTCTATGTTTATGAAAGATATTTAGAGTATTGAATTCTAGACTGTTAATTATTTTTATTCACTACTTTTAATATCATTCCAATGTCTTCTTGCCTCTTTACTTTTCTTAAGAAATCAGATGTCAATTGCATTATTGGTCTAATAAAGACAATGGATTATTTTCTCTGGCCTCTCATTATATTTCCTTTGTCTTTACTTTTCAGCAGTTTTATTTTATTGTTCCTTCATATGATTTTCTTTGTGATTTATGGCTTTAAAGTTTATATCAATTTTTCAATCTATAACTTGGTATCTTTCATTGATTTTCAAATATTTTGGCCCTATCTCCTTAACTATTTTTTCTACCCTGTTATTTATCTAATCTTCTGTTGAATCCTTCCAGGAGATCTTATTTTCAGTTATTTGGTTTTTCAGTCCTATATTTTCAATTTGCTTTTTTCATAATTTCCCATTTTCTCTCTTTCGCTGTATAGAGATAGTAAAAGAGAAAAGGTGAAGAAAGAGAAATGAGTGAAAGCAGTATTTCTAGTTGCTGTCCATGGAAGAGGTATCTGCAATAAGCATTGCTGCCATTGCTGGAATCATAGTCATCAACTTTGAAGTACAAAAAAGATGTTTAGTCTCCCTTGTAATAAAAAGTGTAGATTATAACTGCACTGTAATACCATCATTCACATATCAAATAGATAAAAATCAAAATTTGGTGATCCTTCGTGTAGAGATAGTTTAGGGTAACCAATAATTTAATGCATTATTGTAGGAATAAAAACTGATCATTATATGGTACAATTTGATGATATCTATCAAAATTATATGGAGAAGGCGATGGCACCCACTCCAGTACTTTTGCCTGGAAAATCCCATGGATGGAGGAACCTGGTAGGCTGCAGTCCATGGGGTCGCTAAGAGTCAGACATGACTGAGCAACTTCACTTTCACTTTTCACTTTCATGCGTTGGAGAAGGAAACGGCAACCCACTCCAGTGTTCTTGCCTGGAGAATCCCAGGGACGGGGGAGCCTGGTGGCTGCCATCTATGAGGTCACATAGAGTTGGACATGACTGAAGTGACTTAGCATAGCATAGCATAGCATCAAAATTAAAATGCACCTATCTCATGACACTGCTATTCTTCTATGTACAAATTAATCTACACAAAGGTTCCTACGTGTGAGAAGAAATATCTGTGGCTCTAATCTTATATTAACAATGACTTGAAATAACCTAAATTCTCCAAATGAGGAACTAGTTAAATAATTTTTTTAACTAGCAAAAGAACAGAAGTAATCTAAGTCCATTCACTGTGCACTGGTTAAATAAATTATGAAACTAAATTTTAACACAATAATAAAATGGCTTTAATTGAAAATAAATTTAATAAGATAAAAAGTAATGAAATATGGTACATATTATACATAATTTTTATAAACCGGATCTCTATGTACCTATTTTGAACTAATTCTGAGGTATGTTGTTAAGTTTTAAAAAAACAGAAGAGAATATATAATGTAAACATATAGCTGCATACTTGCATATGAAGAAAAGATATATGAAAGTGGCTTTTAACATAGAACAAAATTATTTTATTCCCCTATATCCACTTGGCTAAATCTTATCTGGCTTAAATTGACAATTCTCCAAGAAATCTTCCTGGGCCTCCATTCAAAGATAATCTCATATTACTCTGAACCTGAAAGGACTTATTTGTGTTAAAAAATATTATTCCAGTCAACCTTTAAAAGAAGAATTTATGTGCTTGCTTAAAGCTGCTACTATATATAAGCTCTTTGATAATGAAGTTCTTTTTTTTACAAATCTTTAAATCCCTATAGCAATATATTTTTAACTTATCACATATTAGAACAAATAATATTAGTTGAATTGAGTGGAGTTCCTATTAAGTGAATGAAAGCAATCAACGAATGATATTTTACTGCATGTGAAAGATTTTCTACCTTACAGGCTATGAAGAACAGGCTCAATTGAGAGCATTAAATGAGTTCCAAGCTTATGAACATCATTTACAATATTTGATTGCACCTAAGATTTGAAGAAATCATTGAAGCTTGGGTTTTTATGATCAGCATATTTAGTGTAAATTGCAATTGCTTCATAGTACGTAAGAGCTTCATATCAAGGTTCTCTCAGGCCTCTTGTTAATAAAATTAAACACAGGTTTAGATTTTTCTGAAAAAAACAGTATGTTATCCTAAATTTGATTCTACTTCTTAACAGAGACTCCTTCACCTGATTCTTTGAAGCACTATAAAGGGGGAAGGCAGACAATTTAGGGATATCATTTACTCAAATTTACAACCATTCACCCTGAAAACACAATTAAGTATACTAAACTGCAGGTGGAAGAAAACAAACAGTTCCTTCTTATTAAAACTTAGCTGATAAAATGCTCCATGCAGAAGTCCTGACTTTTGTTTCTATTTTGAGCCTTCAGGACAGATTCTGAATAAGAAATAAGAGACAGAATTTCTGAAATCTATGTCACCAGCTAAATTAAAATTAGAACGAGAGGGTTTTTAATCCAATATTTTAGAACAAATGGATGAAAAATAAAACAATGGCCTTAAAATGCTTTTGGGTTTGAGATTCTTTCCCTTTAAGAAAGTTACATACACACACACAGCACAAAAACCAAATTATGCATATTGCAACTAAAGGAGGTTCAAGATGTCCTATTGGGCATGTTTCACCTCTGAACCATAGGAAATTCATGTGGGTCAGAGTCAAGATCAAGGTCAAGATACTAGTAGTTAGTTAACACTTCGGTTCAGTTCAGTTGCTCAGTCATGTCTGACTCTTTGCAACCTCATGAATTGCAGCACGCCAGGCCTCACTGTCCATCACCAACTCCCGCAGTTCACTCAAACTCACATCCATCAAGTCAGTGATGCGATCCAGTCATCTCATCCTCTGTCGTCCCCTTCTCCTCCTGCCCCCAATCCCTCCCAGCATCAGAGTTTTTTCCAGTGAGTCAAAACTTCCCATGAAGTGGCCAAAGTACTGGAGTTTCAGCTTTAGCATCATTCCTTGCAAAGAACACCCAGGACTGATTTCCTTTAGAATGGACTGGTTGGATCTCCTTTCAGTCCAAGGGACTCTCAACACTATTCTTCAACACCACAGTTCAAAAGCATCAATTCTCCAGCGTTCAGCTTTCTTCACAGTCCAACCCTCACATCCAACATGACCACTGGAAAAACCATAGCCTTGACTAGACGGACCTTTGTTGGCAAAGTAATGTCTCTGCTTTTTAATATGCTGTCCTGGTTGGTCATAACTTTCCTTACAAGGAGTAAGCTTCATTTAATTTCATGGCTTCAGTCACCATCTGCAGTGATTTTGGAGCCCAGAAAAATAAAGTCTGACACTGTTCCCCCATCTATTTCCCATGAAGTGATGGGACCAGATGCCATGATCTTCGTTTTCTGAATGTTGAGCTTTAAGCCAACTTTTTCACTCTCCACTTTCACTTTCATAAAGAGGCTTTTTCCTCTTCACTTTCTGCCATAAGGGTGCTCTCATCTGCATATCTGAGGTTATTGATATTTCTCCCGACAATCTTGGTTCCAGCTTGTGCTTCTTCCAGCCCAGTGTTTCTCATGATATACTCTGCATATAAGTTAAATAAGCAGGGTGACAATATACAGCCTTGACATACTCCTTTTCCTATTTGGAACCAGTCTGTTGTTCCATGTCCAGTTCTAACTGTTGCTTCCTGACCTGCATACAGGTTTCTCAAGAGGCAGGTCAGGTGGTCTGGTATTCCCATCTCTTCCAGAATTTCCCAAGTTGAAGGTCAGGAAGGGCGGTGGTGGTGAGATACCCCTCGTCCAAGGTAAGGAGCAATTGCTGCACTTTGCTGGAGCAGCCGTGAAGAGATACTCCACGTTCAAGGTAAGAGAAACCCAAGTAAGACGGCAGGTGGTGCAAGAGGGCATCAGAGGGCAAACACACTGAAACCATACTCACAGAAAACTAGTCAATTCAATCACACTAGGACCACAGCCTTGTCTAACTCAATGAAATTAAGCCATGATCGTGGGGGCAACCCAAGATGGGCGGGTCATGGTGGAGAGATCTGACAGAATGTGGTCCACTGGAGAAGGGAATGGCAAACCACTTCAGTATTCTTGCCTTTAGAACCCCATGAACAGTATGAAAAGGCAAAGTGATAGGATACTGAAAGAGGAACTCCCCAGGTCAATAGGTGCCCAATATGCTACTGGAGATCAGTGGAGAAATAACTCCAGAAAGAATGAAGGGATGGAGCCAAAGAAAAAGAATACCCAGCTGTGGATGTGACTGGTGATAGAAGCAAGGTCCGATGCTGTAAAGAGCAGTATTGCGTAGGAACCTGGACTGTCAGGTCCATGAATCAAGGCAAATTGGAAGTGGTCAAACAAGAGATGGCAAGAGTGAATGTCAACATTCGTGGAATCAGCAAACTGAAATGGACTGGAATGGGTGAATTTAACTCAGATGACCATTATATCTACTACTGCGGGCAGGAATCCCTTAGAAGAAGTGGAGTCGCCATCATGGTCAACAAAAGAGTCCAAAATGCAGTGCTTGGACACAATCACAAAAATGACAGAATGATCTCTGTTCGTTTCCAAGGCAAACCATTCAGTATCATGGTAATCCAAGTCTATGCTCCAAACAGTAATGCTGAAGAAGCTGAAGTTGAACAGTTCTATGAAAACGTACAAGACTTTTTAGAACTAACTCCCCAAAAAGATGTCCTTTTCATTACAGGGGACTGGAATGCAAAAGTAGGAAGTCAAGAAACACCTGGAGTAACAGGCAAATTTGGCCTTGGAATACAGAATGAAGCAGGGCAAAGACTAATAGAAGTTTGCCAAGAAAATGCACTGGTCATAACAAACACCCACTTCCAACAACACAAGAGAAGACTCTATAAATGGACATCACCAGATGGTCAACACTGAAATCAGATTGATTATATTCTTTGCAGCCAAAGATGGAGAAGTTCTATACAGTCAAGAAAAACATGACCAAGAGCTGACTGTGGCTCAGACCATGAACTCCTTATTGCCAAATTAAGACTTAAATTGAAGAAAGCAGAGAAAACCACTAGACCATTCGTGTATGTTCTGAATGAAATCCCTTATGATTATACAGTGGAAGTGAGAAATAGATTTAAGGGCCTAGATTTGATAGATAGAGTGCCTGATGAACTATGGAATGAGTTTTGTGACATTGTACAGGAGACAGGGATCAAGACCATTCCCATGGAAAAGAAATGCAAAAAAGCAAAATGGCTGTCTGGGGAGGCCTTACAAATAGCTGTGAAAACAAGAGAAGGGAAAAGCAAAGGAGAAAAGGGGGGATATAAACATCTGAAGGCAGAGTTCCAAAGAACAGCAGAGATAAGAAAGCCTTCCTCAGCGATCAATGCAAAGCAATAGAGGAAAACAACAGAATGGTAAAGACTAGAGATCTCTTCAAGAAAATCAGAGATACCAAAGGAACATTTCATGCAAAGATGAGCTCGATAAAGGAAAGAAATGGTATGGACCTAACAGAAGCAGAAGATATTAAGAAGAGATGGCAAAAATACACAGAAGAACTGTACAAAAAAGATCTTCATGACCCAGATAATCACAATGGTGTGATCACTAACCTAGAGCCAGACATCCTGAAATGTGAAGTCAAGTGGGCCTTAGAAAGCCTCACTCCGAACAAAGCTAGTGGAGGTGAAAGAATTCCAGTTGAGCTATTCCAAATCCTGAAAGATGATGCTGTGAAAGTACTGCACTCAATATGTCAGCAAATTAGGAAAACTCAGCAGTGGCCACAGGACTGGAAAAGGTCAGTTTTCATTCCAATCCCAAAGAAAGGCAATGCCAAAGAATGATCAAACTACCACACAATTGCACTCATCTCACGTGCTAGTAAAGTAATGCTCAAAATTCTCCAAGCCAGGCTTCAGCAATATGTGAACCATGAACTTTCTGATGTTCAAGCTGGTTTTAGAAAAGCCAGAGGAATCAGAGATCAAGTTGCCAACATCCACTGGATCATGGAAAAAGCAAGAGAGTTCCAGAAAAGCATCTATTTCTGCTTTATTGACTATGCCAAAGCCTTTGACTGTGTGGATCACAATTAATTGTGGAAAATTCTGAAAGAGATGGGAATACCAGACCACCTGATCTGCCTCTGAGAAATCTGTATGCAGGTAAGGAAGCAACAGTTAGAACTGGACATGGAACAACAGACTGGTTCCAAATAGGAAAAGGAGTACGTCAAGGCTGTATATTGTCACCCTGTTTATTTAACTTATATGCAGAGTACATCATGAGAAATGCTGAACTGGAAAAAACACAAGCTGGAATCAAGATTGCCGGGAGAAATATCAATAACCTCAGATATGCAGATGCCACCACCCTATGGTAGAAAGTGAAGAGGAACTAAAAAGCCTCTTTATGAAAGTGAAAGTGGAGAGTGAAAAAGTTGGCTTAAAGCTCAACATTCAGAAAACGAAGATTATGGCATCCGGTCCCATCACTTCATGGGAAATAGATGGGGAAACAGTGGAAACAGTGTCAGACTTTATTTTTCTGGGCTCCAAAATCACTGCAGATGGTGACTGCAGCCATGAAATTAAAAGACGCTTACTCCTTGGAAGGAAAGTTATGACCAACCTAGATAGCATATTGAAAAGCAGAGACATTACTTTGCCAACAAAGGTTTGTCTAGTCAAGGCTATGGTTTTTCCTGTGGTCATGTATGGATGTGAGAGTTGGACTGTGAAGAAGGCTGAGCGCCGAAGAATTGATGCTTTTGAGGTGTGGTGTTGGAGAAGACTCTTGAGAGTCCCTTGGACTGCAAGGAGATCCAACCAGTCCATTCTGAAGGAGATCAGCCCTGGGATTTCTTTGGAAGGAATGATGCTAAAGCTGAAACTCCAGTACTTTGGCCACCTCATGCGAAGAGTTTACTCATTGGAAAAGATTGTGATGCTGGAAGGGATTGGGGGCAAGAGGAGAAGGGGATGACAGAGGATGAGATGGCTGGATGGCAACACTAACTCAATGGACGTGAGTCTGAGTGAACTCTGGGAGTTGATGATGGACAGGGAGGCCTGGCGTGCTGTGATTCATGGGGTCTCAAAGAGTCGGGCACGACTGAGCAACTGATCTGTTCTGATTGTGATCAACATAGTCAAAGGCTTTGGCATAGTCAATAAAGCAGAAGTAGATGTTTTTCTCGAACTCTCTTCCCTTTTCCATGATCCAGCAGATGTTGACAATTTGATCTCTGGTTCTTCTGCCTTTTCTAAAACCAGCTTGAACATCTGGAAGTTCGTGATTCACATATTGCTGAAGCCTGGCTTGGAGGATTTTGAGCATTGCATTACTAGCATGTGAGATGAGTGCAATTGTGCGGTAGTTTGAGCATTCTTTGGCATTGCCTTTCTTTGGGATTGGAATGAAAACTGACCTTTTCCAGTCCTGTGGCCACTGCTGAGTTTTCCAAATTTGCTGACATATTGAGTGAAGCACTTTCAGAGCATCATCTTTCAGGTTTTGAAATAGCTCAAATGGAATTCTATCACCTCCACTAGCTTTGTTCATAGTGATGCTTTCTAAAGCCCACTTGACTTCACATTCCAGGATGTCTGGCTCTAGGTCAGTGATCACACCATTGTGATTATCTGGGTCATGAAGATCTTTTTTGTACAGTTTTTCTTTGTATTCTTGCCACCTTTTCTTAATATCTTCTGCTTCTGTTAGATCCATACCTTTTCTGTCCATTATCAAGCCCATCTTTGCATGAAATGTTCCCTTGGTATCTTTAATTTTCTTGAAGAGATCTCTAGTCTTTACCATTCTGTTGTTTTCCTCTATTTCTTTGCATTGATCACTGAGGAAGTCTCTTTTATCTCTTTTTGCTATTCTTTGGAACTCTGCATTCAGATGCTTACATCTTTCCTTTTCTCTTTTGCCTTTCACTTCTCTTCTTTTCACAACTATTGTAAGGCCTCCCCAGACAGCAATTTTGCTTTTTGCATTTCTTTTCTGAGCGCTGAAGAATTGATGCTTTTGAACTGTGGTGTTGGAGAAGACTCTTGAGGGTCCCTTGGACTGCAAGGAGATCCAACCAGTCCATTCTGAAGGAGATCAGCCCTGGGATTTCCTTGGAAGGAATGATGCTAAAGCTGAATCTGCTGTACTTTGGCCACCTCATGTGAAGAGTTGACTCATTGGAAAAGACTCTGATGCTGGGAGGGATTGGGGGCAGGAGGAAAATGGGATGACAGAGGATGAGATGACTGGATTGCATCACCAACTCGATGGTCGAGGGTTTGAATGAACTCTGGGAGTTGGTGATGGACAGGGAGGCCTGGCGTGCTGTGATTCATGGGGTCACAAAGAGTTGGACGCGACTAAGCGACTGAACTGAACTGAATGGTCTAGTGGTTTTCCTTACTTTCTTCAATTTAAGTCTGCATTTGGCAATAAGGAGTTCATGATCTGAGCCACAGTCAACTCTGGTCTTGTTTTTACTGACTGTATGGAGCTTCTCCATCTTTGGGTGCAAATATAATCAGCCTGATTTCAGTGTTGACCATCTGGTGATGTCCATGTATAGAGTCTTTTTGTGTTGTTGGAAGAGGGTGTTTGCTATGACCAGTGCGTTCTCTTGGCAAACTCTATTAGCCTTTTCCCTGCTTCATTCCATATTCCAAGGCCAAACTTGCCTGTTACTCCAGGTGTTTCTTGACTTCCTACTTTTGCATTCCAGTCCCCTATAATGAAAAGGACATCTTTTTTGGGTGTTAGTTCTAAAAGGTCTTGTAGGTCTTCATAGAACTATTCAACTTCAGCTTCTTCAGCATTACTGTTTGGGGCATAGACTTGGATTACCATGATATTTAATGGTTTGCCTTGGAAACGAACAGAGATCATTCTGTCATTTTTGTGATTGTGTCCAAGTACTGCATTTTGAACTCTTTTGTTGACCATGATGGCGACTCCACTTCTTCTAAGGGATTCCTGCCCGCAGTAGTAGATATAATGGTCATCTGAGTTAAATTCACCCATTCCAGTCCATTTCAGTTCACTGATTCCTAGAATGTCGACATTCACTCTTGCCATCTCCTGTTTGACCACTTCCAATTTGCCTTGATTCATGGACCTGACAGTCCAGGTTCCTACGCAATACTGTTCTTTACAGCATCGGACCTTGCTTCTATCACCAGTCACATCCACAGCTGGGTATTCTTTATCTTTGGCTCCATCCCTTCATTCTTTCTGGAGTTATTTCACCACTGATCTCCAGTAGCATATTGGGCACCTACTGACCTGGGGAGTTCCTCTTTCAATATCCTATCATTTTGCCTTTTCATACTGTTCATGGGGTTCTGAAGGCAAGAATACTGAAGTGGTTTGCCATTCCCTTCTCCAGTGGACCACATTCTGTCAGACCTCTTCATCATGACCCGCCCGTCTTGGGTGGCCCCACAGGGCATGGCTCAGTTTCACTGAGTTAGACAAGGCTGTGGTCTGTGTGATTAGATTGACTAGTTTTTTGTGAGTATGGTTTCAGTGTCTGCCCTCTGATGCCCTCTTGCAGCACCTACCGTCTTACTTGGGCTTCTCTTACCTTGGATGTAGGGTCTCTTCATGGCTGCTCCAGCAAAGCACAGCCAATGCTCCTTACCTTGGACAAGGGGTATATCCTCACTGCCGCCCCTCCTGACCTTGAACATGGAGTAGCTCCTCTCGGCCCTCCTGCGCCCATGCAGCTACCGCTCCTTGGACGTGGAGAAAATACTTTTAGCAAGCAGGAGTGGCTGAGAGGAACTACCCCACATCCGTGGTCAGAGGAAGCAGCTGGGAGGATCTATCCCATGTCTGAGGTCAGGGACGGCGGCAGTGGCTGCGCTTTGCTGAAGCAGCCGTGAAGAGATACCCCATGTCCAAGGTAAGAGAAATCCAAGTAAGACGGTAGGTGTTGCAAGAGGGCATCAGAGGGCAGACACACTGAAACCACAATCACAGAAAATTAGTCAATCTAATCACTCGGACCACAGCCTTGTCTAACTCAATGAAACTAAGCCATGCCGTGTGGGGCCACCGAGACGGGCAGGTCATGGTGGAGAGATCTGACAGAATGTGGTCCATTGGAGAAGGTAATGGCAAACCACTTCACTTGTATTATCATAAACCCTTGCATGACTAGGCAGATATCTGAGAGCTGTTGTGAGTCTATTTGAAAGAATGTCTTTTGAGTGTGCTCCTTGGTTTGTATCTTGGACCACACTCTTTCCTGAACTGGCTCTATGAAACCTGAGATTGGTACTTTAAAGGAGATAAGGGACTACTACTGTTTTGAAGAACTCCTTGCTCTGGGGAAAGTCAGTAGACCAAAATTAGGTCCAAGAGAGAAGCATCACCTTCTTTCTGGAACTGCCAGTCTTCCCTGTCCTTCATCATCTCCTGGAGCCTGCCCAAGTTCATGTTCATTGAATCGGTGATGCCATCAAACCATCTCATCCTCTGTTGCTCCCATCTCCTCCTGCCCTTAATCTTTCCCAGTATCAGGGCCTTTTCTAATGAGTCAGCTTTTCTCATCAGGTGGCCCAAGTATTGGAGCTTCAGTTTCAGCATTAGTCCCTCCAATTAATATTCAGGGTTGATCTCCTTTAGGATTGACTGGTTTGATCTCCTTGCAGTCCAAGTGACTCTCAAGAGTCTTCTTCAATACCACAGTTTAAATGCATCAATTCTTCAGTGCTCAGTCTTTTTTAAGGTTCAACTTTCACATCAATACATGACTACAGGAAAAACCACAGTGGTGGAGGTTTAGTCATTAAATCATGTCTGACTCTTAAGATCCCATGGACTGTAACCTGCCAGGCTCCTCTGTCCATGGGATTCTCCAGACAAGAATACTGTAGTGGGTTGCTATATCCTTCTCCAGGGGATCTTCCTGACCCAGAAATTTAACCTGGATCTCCTGCATTTCAGGCAGATTCTTTACCGACCAAGCTACGAGGAAAAAACCATAGCTTTGACTAAATGGACCTTTGTTGGCAAAGTGATGTCTCTGCTTTTTAATAAGGTAAGCTTGTCAGTTTTTTTTTTTCCCAAGGAGCAAGCATCTTTTAATTTCATCCCTGAAGTCACTGTCTACTGTGATTTTGGATCCCAAGAAAATAAAATCTGTCACTGTTTCCACTTTTTCCCTTCTATTTTGGCTAAAGATCTGTGGCTCGCACTTTTCCAGGAAACCACCTTGATTTTGAGCTCAATGACTTATTAGTAATAACAATGTGGCTACTCATCGATATTTTTCATACTTCTGGTAAAGTAACATCTTACTTAATAGTCTGAATAAGCATACATTTAGGGTATTATCCAATGCAGGGGTACCAAACAATAGACTTTTTAAAAATAAGAATCAGATATTTCCTAAAAAGAAACCAATAATCATTGTGAAAAAGAGGAGAAACTTGTTAAATTCCTAAGACTTAATTCAGAACTATTATTTAAAAACACTAACCACATAAGGAAATATGTATAATAATCTCTTCAGTGCTTAGGTTTTATGGTAAAATGAACCCTGATCCCAGAAGCATTGCTATAAACTGAATTGGTCCCTCCCAAATTCATTAGGTGAATTCTTATCCACAAAATGATGGTATTTGGTGTAGGAATTTGGAAGAGTACTTGGTGATGAGGGCAGAACCCTCATGAATGGGTTAATCCCATTATAAAAGAAACCCCAGAGAGATTCCTCAATTTTTCTTCCATGTAAGATTATAATAAAAAGACAGTTGTCTCTGAACTAAGAAATGAGCATTCACCAGACTGAATCTGCTGGCACCTTGAATCTGGACTTCATGTGCTATAGAACTGTGAGAAATAAATGTTGTTTCTGAGGCACTCAGTCTATATTATTTATATTATAGCCTATATGAACTATGACAGGTATCTTAGCAGTATTTGGACATCACATCATGATCTGACTCTTCTTCACAGTTTTTAAAGTTCTGTTCAATTTGCTTGTGTAGCTGGGTCAAGTCTGCCCTAGAAGCTGGCATATTTTTTCACTCATCTCTAAGCTGAGGGCTATGTTCCCCTTCCTATCTCCCACATAAATCCTCTGGGTAGTTCAAATGATGTCTTAGAAATTTGATTTTAGTGAATAGCCATTCCCCATATTCTTTCTGCACTAAAACTAACTTTTTAAAAGTAAAATTGTTATTTTGGCTCCACCCTTTATTAGATGTCATTGACTGAGTTACTTAACTTCATTATGTCTCAGTTTTGTCATCAGACAAATGGGGATAATACAATACCCACTGTCCAGAACTGTTATGGGGATTAAATGAGATAATGTTCTGAGATCAGCACCTAACTCGTGGTAAAGGCCTAATAAATAATAACCATTATAACTTCTATGCCTCAATGTTTTGTTGCATTGTCACAGAGAGTTAATTAACCTCTTTGCCAGATGGAAAGTTTAAAAAGAATGAATCTCAGAGATATTGCTTCTGAAAATAATATAGTCTCAGGGTCAAGAGGAAGGAGAATTGAGACACTTGGATAAGAACAGGAAGGGTACTTACCATATTGAGGAAATGCTCCACAAGAAGTAAGAGGTGGCAAGAAGTAAGATCCAAAGATGAGGGGTGGTGACAAGAGGGATATTTGTGAGAATGTAACAGGGTGAGGAGAAATATTGATAAGAAAAAGGAGGCAAACATGGGAGCCAAGTGTTTCTGGTAACTTGGTGGGAATTGGCTTAGAATGTCACTAGGTAAGATGGAAGAATCTTAAGAAAGTGTCTTAGAAATTAGAAGAGAGAATGAGCATGATAGATTAGGGTAGGGCAGATTTAGGAAATGATAAGAAAAACTGTAGTAAAAACTTGATGTGACCTGAACACCAGCTTGCATTTGACTGAAAACTCCCCACAAACCAGTGGGACATCTGGCAAATATGGAATTAAAAAAAGAAAAAAAGAACTATTAGAGAACATATGTTATAAATAAACAGTAAGGACATAGGTTGATTGGGCTTCCCTGATAGCTCAGTTGGTAAAGAATCCAGCTGCAATGCAGGAGACCCCAGTTCGACTCCTGGGTAGGGAAGATCCCCTGGAAAAGGGATGGGCTACCCACTGCAGCAGAGAAGGAAATGGCAACCCACTCCAGTACTCTTGCCTGGAAAATCCCATGGACAGAGGAGCCTGGTAGGCTACAAACCATGGAGTCACAAAGATTCAGACATGACTGAGCAACTTCACTTCATTCACTTCACACTTTATCACTGGAGAAGGAAATGGCAACCCACTCCAGTACTCTTGCCTGGAGAATCCCATGGACAGAGGAGCCTGGAGGGCCATGGTCCATGGGGTCACAGAGAGTTGGACACAACTGAAGTGACCAAGCACCCACTCCAGTATTCTTGGGCTTCCCTTGTGGCTCAGCTGGTAAAGAATCCACCTGCAATGTAGGAGACCTGGGTTCAATCCCTGGGTTGGGAAGATCCTCTGGAGAAGAGAAAGGCTACCTACTCCAGTATTCTGGCCTGGAAAATTCCATGGACAGTCCATGGGGTTGCAAAGAGTCAGACACGACTGAGCAACTTTCACTTTCACTTTTCAAGGATATAGGTAGGAAAAACTTAAAAGAATAATATATCTATAATAACAGTCACAATATTAGAGAACCAGTATTACTACCTTAACAATAATAGCTCAAGAAGTTAAAAAATCAATTATCACTTTGTAACGCAAAATGAGAACAACTCAAAAAAACTCTACAGGCGCAAGTAGCAATTTTCCCCCAGCCTTAATAAGAGAATGTCTCCAAAAATAAGAACAGATTGGCTGTTACAATAGTCTTCATCAGGAAATGTCAGTTTTGGATTCTGCCACTTAAACCAAATAAAACAGTTATTCTCTTTACTGCTACTGGATAAGTTATGAACCAAAGAAATTAACAAATAAAAATTAAAAAAAAGAAAGCAACAACGTAAGGCTTGCTTACCTGTTGCCTTATGAAAGTGGGTAATGTAATAAAGGTTCATCTAGTCAAAGCTATGGTTTTTCCAGTAGTCGTGTATGGATGTGAGAGTTGGACTATAAAGAAAGCTGAGCGCTGAAGAATTGATGCTTTTGAACTGTGGTGTTGGAGAAGACTCTTCAGAGTCCCTTGGACTGCAAAGAGATCCAACCAGTCCATCCTAAAGGAAATCAGTCCTGAATATTCATTGGAAGGACTGATGCTGAAGCTGAAACTCCAATACTTTGGCCACCTCATGTGAAGAGTTGACTCATTGGAAAAGACTCTGATGCTGGGAAAGCTTGAAGGTGGGAGAAAAGGGGGATGGACAGAGGATGAGGTGGTTGGATGGTATCACTGACTCAATGGACACGAGTTTAAGTAAACTCCTTGAGTTGGTGATGGACAGGGAGGCCTGGTGTGCTGCAGGCCATGAGGTTGCAAAGAGTCAGACATGACTGAGCGACTGAACTGACTGACTGAATGTAATAATGTCAATTAAGGAAGTGTTCTTTATTCTCACTCATGACTCCCACCCATAAAATGATTAGACTTTTCCTCAAGGCTGCCTTTCCAATGATTACTTGAAGTCATCAGTATGCCATGGCAGCTGCTATCAGTCTTTAGTTTAAATTCTGCCTGCCATGTCTCATCCTAGAAAGAAAGAATGTAAAACAAAACAAAAGACAAGGTCCTTTCATCCTTCAACTATTGCAACATGATCAGTTTCCTGGAAACAAAGGGGTTTCCCTTCTCTTTCCTATTCCTCATTTTCCTCTTTCCTACCTAAAAGCCACATTTGTCTTTTTTAGTTGACCCCTTCAAAAGGGGTAAGGCATCCCATCTCTCACAACTTTATTGACTGTTAATGCTCAAAGTTCAGCCAAAAGAAAATCAAGCAAAAAGGTACTTTCTGTAATTCACTGAGGTAAATATAATATTCTAGGACCTAAGACATATTGATTGGCAGGTCTTGTATTGATGAGGATGTTTGAGAGGTTGAAACCTAAGAGAAGCATAGTTTAATTCTTTGCAATTATAAAGTGTACAATCTAGGTCAACACAGATTTGTTCAACATGAAATGGAATTTTTTTTTAAGCTTAGGAAAATAACTTTGATGCAACAAAAGAGGAATTACAGTAGCCCTATTCTACAAAGCTAAAGAGTCTCTTGATGAAAGTGAAAGTGGAGAGTGAAAAAGTTGGCTTAAAATTCGACATTCCGAAAACTAAGATCTTGGCATCTGGTCTCATTACTTCATGGCAAATAGATGGGGAAACAATGGAAACAGTGACAGACTTTATTTTTGGAGGCTCCAAAATCACCGCAGATGGTGATTGCAGCCATGAAATTAAAAGACACTTACTCCTTGGAAGAAAAGTTATGATTAACCTAGACAGCATATTAAAAAGCAGAGACATTACTTTAGCAACAAAGGTCCATCTAATCAAAGCTATGGTTTTTCCAGTAGTCATGTGTGGATGTGAGAGTTGGACTATAAAGAAAGCTAAGCGCTGCAGAATTGATGCTTTTGAACTGTGGTGTTGGAGAAGACTCTTGAGAGTCCCTTGGACAGCAAGGAGATCCAATCACTCCATCCTAAAAGAGATCAGTCCTGAGTATTTATTGGAAGGACTGATGTTGAAGCTGAAACTCCAATACTTTGGCCACCTGATGCAAAGAACTGACTCATTTGAAAAGACTCTGATGCTGGGAAAGATTGAAGGCAGGAGGAGAAGGGGATGACAGAGAATGAGATGGTTGGATGACATCACCAACTCAATGGATATGAATTTGGGTAGGCTTTGGGAGTTGGTGATGGACAGGGAAGCCTGGCATGCTGCAGTACATGGGGTCACAAAGAGTCAAACACGACTGAGTGACTGAACTGAACTGAACTGATTCTACAAAGTAGAAAGCTTCTACAAAGCTTCCTGATGGCTCAGCAGTAAAGAATTCACCTGCTATGCAAGTGACATGGGTTCAATCCCAGGGTCAGGAATATCCCCTGGAGAAGGAAATGACAACCCACACCAGTATTCTTGCCAGGAAAATTCCATGGACAGAGGAGCCCGGCAGGCTACAGTCCATGGGGTCACAAAGAGTCAGACAGGACTTAGTAACTAAAGAACAACAACAGCATTCTACAAAGCATATAGAGTGCCAATTGCATGTCCTTTATTGGTTCTAGATGCTGGAAACATAAACGTTATTCTCTATTAAAAAAATTTCTTCTCACCCTTAGAAAAATTATTACCTAAGAGAAGACATACACAAATGGATAATTGTATTCAACTTGATAAATGCTATGATAGAACCTGTGCAAGGTGTTATGGATATAATGAGGTGGGCGTGGGGTCAGGAAAGACTTATCCAGCAAGTCATGCACGAGCTGAGTCTTGAAGAATGAGAAGGAATTACCAGCAAGAAAAGGAATGAAGGGTGAGAAAAGCATTTCAATGCAGAAATGTCATGAGCAAAGGCAGAGAGGCATGAAACAGTTTGGTGTGAATAGCCGAGAACTACAAGCAGTTTGCTGTTGCTGGAGCATAAAATGTGAAGAGGAAAGGAGTCCTGAGCAGGACGTAGAAGGTTTGGATTGTATCTTCCAGTATGAGATAATTAAAGGGTTTTAGGAAAAGGAGTAACATGAAGTTTTGCTTTTTGCCAAGGTCTCCTGGGGAATCATATACAGGAAAGATACTGAGTATGATTGATTGGACTATTATTATTAACTCTCCCTTCATTCCCCTTAATAGGATTATATACTCATACCTTTTGCTGTGAGAATTGCAATGCCTCCTACTAGAGTCCATAGGGTAGTTTTCCCAACCCATTGAGGTTGGACATGGGTTTGACCAATGGATTATTGCCAGGAATTACAGTGTTTCAATTTCTATCTGAGACTATGAAGTTTTCCAAGTTTTCTCTAGCGCTTTTTAGATTTTCTCCTCTGATTTGAGAACAGGTACCAGTCAGCCATTCTTCCTTAAATCTGAGTTCCAGATTTCTGAACTCAGATTTGGAACTGATCCAAAGCCTGAAATCAACCCAAGCCCTGCTGAACTGCAGCAGACCTACAGATTAATAAGCATGAAATACATATCTGTTACTCAAATCACTGAGATTTAGAGGTTATTTGTTATGCAACATTATTTTAACAAGTAAAATCAGATTAATGAAAGGAGAAAACAAAACAAAACAAAGAACGATCAATCAAGAGGTGGAGGCTACAGCTTAGGAAAAAGACAAGCAAGGCTAGAACTTAGCAGTAAGAGTAGAGATGAGGAGAAAGAGGAGAGAGGCAAAGATAATAAATATATTAGGGTAGGAGCCTATGAATGATGATTGACTGATAGGGCAGCAATGAGAAAGAGTCAACGATGGCTCTCAAATTTCTGAAATGGATAATTAGACAAATGATACAGATGTAATTTTTAAAGAAGCTAATGGAATAGAAGATATTAAGAAGAGATGGCAAGAATACACAGAAGAACTGTACAAAAAAGATCTTCACGACCCAGATAATCATGATGGTGTGATCACTGACCTAGAGCCAGACATCCTGGAATGTGAAGTCAAGTGGGCCTTAGAAAGCATCACTACAAACAAAGCTAGTGAAGGTGATGGAATTCCAGTTGAGCTGTTTCAAATCCTGAAAGATGATGCTGTGAAAGTACTGTACTCAATAGGCCAGCAAATTTGGAAAACTCAGCAGTGGCCACAGGACTGGAAAAGGTCAGTTTTCATTCCAATCCCAAAGAAAGGCAATGCCAAAGAATGCTCAAACTACCGCACAATTGCACTCATCTCACATGCTAGTAATGTAGTGCTCAAAATTCTCCAAGCCAGGCTTCAGCAATACGTGAACCGTGAACTTCCAGATGTTCAAGCTGGTTTTAGAAAAGGCAGAGGAACCAGAGATCAAATTGCAAACATCTGCTGGATCATCAAAAAAGCAAGAGAGTTCCAGGAAAACATCTATTTCTGCTTTATTGACTATTCCAAAGCTATTTGAAATAGCTATTCCAAATACTCCAACACACTATTTGACTGTGTGGATCACAATAGACTGTGGAAAATTCTGAAAGAGATGGGAATACCAGACCACCTGATCTGCTTCTTGAGAAATTTGTATGCAGGTCAGGAAGCAACAGTTAGAACTGGACATGGAACAATAGACTGGTTCCAAATAGGAAAAGGAGTACGTCAAGGCTGTATATTGTCACCTGCGTATTTAACTTATATGCAGAGTACATCATAAGAAACGCTGGACTGGAAGAAACACAAGCTGGAATCAAGATTGCTGGGAGAAATATCAATAACCTCAGATATGCCGATGACACCACCCTTATGGCAGAAAGGGAAGAGGAACTCAAAAGCCTCTTGATGAAGGTGAAAGTGGAGAGTGAAAAAGTTGGCTTAAAGCTCAACATTCAGAAAACGAAGATCATGGCATCCAGTCCCATCACTTCATGGGAAATAGATGGGGAAACAGTGGAAACAGTGTCAGACTTTATTTTTCTGGGCTCCAAAATCACTGCAGATGGTGACTGCAGCCATGAAATTAAAAGACACTTACTCCTTGGAAGGAAAGTCATGACTAACCTAGATAGCATATTCAAAAGCAGAGGCATTCCTTTGCCAACAAAGGTTTGTCTAGTCAAGGCTATGGTTTTTCCTGTGGTCATGTGTGGGTGTGAGAGTTGGACTGTGAAGAAGGCTGAGTGCCAAAGAATTGATGCTTTTGAACTGTGGTGTTGGAGAAGACTCTTGAGAGTCCCTTGGACTGCAAGGAGATCCAACCAGTCCATTCTGAAGGAGATCAGCCCTGGGATTTCTTTGGAAGGACTGATGCTAAAGCTGAAAGTCCAGTACTTTGGCCACCTCATGCGAAGAGTTGACTCACTGGGAAAGACTCTGATGCTGGGAGGGATTGGGGGCAGGAGGAGAAGGGGACGACAGAGGATGAGATGGCTGGATGGCATCACTGACTCGATGGACGTGAGTCTGGGTGAACTCTGGGAGTTGGTGATGGACAGGGAGGCCTGGCGTGCTGCGATTCATGGGGTCGCAAAGAGTCAGACAGGACTGAGCGACTGAACTGACTGAACTGAATGGAATAGTGGGTCCTCTACACTGTGGGATCAGTCAAGGACTCTTTTAGAAAGTATCTGGACTGAAGCCTGATGGATAAGAACGAGTTGCTTAAGGGAGAGGCAGTGTTCTATAGCAAAAAGAAATAGTGATGACAAAAAGTCCTCAAGGCAGAACAGAGCTTGGTTTTCACTTCTGAGGTTCATTCTTCAAAAGGAAGAGTGTTAAAGAAGTGGTGGAAAACACATGTGTGGCTGTGGAAGTCTTTAATTTGTGATCTCCATAAGATATTGAGGGGGAGATATCCATTTAAAAATACCAGGCAGGAGTCTGAAGTCCCTGAAGACAGGCATTGGTAGGCAAGAGATTAAAAACCTTAACTTATCACACTGTAGGTAGAGATTTTGAATATAAGAATGACTGAGATTGTCCAGGATAATTTAAAGAGTGAAAAGACTTGGCCTAACAATAAACTTTAAGGGTCAGAAATATTTTTAGTATTTTTAGAGGGAAGCACATCCAAAAGAGACTGGGAAGAAAATCTAAGGATTAAGGAAGAGCAAGCCAACAGAAGTCAAGTGTTGTTATCAGTTTTTGTTGCTGATGTTGTTTTCGTGTACAGCGATAGCAAAATCTTAAAACAGAATTTACTTTTATGCTGATGGGTCTGCAGGTTGACTGTACCTCAGTTCATTGAGGCAATGCAAGCTCTAGGCTGGACCCCAGACTTCTTGTTGGTTAATCCAAGTGTCTTAATTCTGGGGCCCAGGATGAAGTTTCAGCAGCTGCCTCTACAATACTTTCTAACAGCAGAGGACTCAAGGGAGTGACTAGAAATATTTGTTTCCTCTTAAGACCTTGACTTAGAAGTGGCAAATTCTCACTCCACTGATATTCCATTAGCAAAAGCAAGTTGATCCAGCCCAATATCAATGGATGGGAAGTATATTCTTCCCATTCTAGAAGGAGGTTCTGCAAAGTCACATGATATAAGGCTCAGATGTATGCTTCCAATTCAAGTGAGGAAGGAATAATTAGTAGTAATGATCTAATCTACCACGTCAAGGAGATAGACAGTTTTAAGAAGGAGCAAGAGATCAACAGGGGCAGTTGTTTTACAAAGATGTTTGATAACATAAAAAGTAAGTAGACTCCAACACATTGATCTGAAAGGATCATTGATGGCAATGCTCATGGGAGCACATTTTCAAGAGTGGTAAGGACAGAAGCTAAGGAATAAAGAGCAGAATCAGAAACTGAGAGAATAGTATTAAATTACTCTCTTAAGACTAGATACCAAAAGAAGAGGAAGCAAAATTAAATGATTAGTAGTGGTATGAGTGTATACTTGTTTTTTAGAACGTGAGAAATGGGAACATATATTTGCATCACCATTATCATTAGTAATCTTTATTGGAGGCTTACTATGTGACATACACAGTTTTAAGAGCTTTATACATATTGTTTTATTTAGTCTTAAAATGAACCAGTGGAAATATTATTAACATATTCATTATATAGATGTAGCAAATGAGACAAAAAGATTAAGTGTATTGTCTAAGATAGGAAGTTAGTAAATAGTGAACAAGCCTTGCTATGCAGCGTGCTCACGGTCTAGCAGCTTTGGCATTGTTTGAAAGTTTATGAGAAATCAGAATTCAAGCCTTTGGAAACCTATTGAAGCAAAATATGTGTTGCACTAAGATACCTTGTTAATTTTCAGTCACTAAAATTTAAGAAACACTCTTTAAGAGAACATTTTTTGCTTTTTTATCTAAAATTTATTGCTCTAATTTATAATAACAGCAGCTGGTTTTTCTAGGAACTTCAGACTTTTCTTTAATTATTCCTCTTCTTCAAAACAATGCACTACAATACATTTAAGAGCTCATTAAGTAGACCTGAATTATTCAAAGATCCAATTTTTGTGAATTCACTTATTCCCTAAAATTTACTTGTAAAGTCCAAATAATTTCTTTCTTTTTTCTCATGGTCATTCATGAACATGCATAGAGTTGCAAAAAATTTAAGTCATTGACACACATTCCTAGCTAAAGTCTGCCTTCTTCTTTCAGTCTTCATAAAGAAGTGTCATTTTTCCTGTATACTCAGTACCATGTTTTTCACATTTTGTGATTTTTGTTAGTAGTAATTTGATGTTTAAGATGGCGTCCAAGTGTAATATTGATGAAGTGTTGCCTGGTGTCCGTCCCCAAGTGGAAGATAGTTGTAATGTGCCTTTTCAGAGAACATACATGTGCTAGATAGACTTTATTCAGGCATGAGCTATAGGACTCTTGGCTATGAGTTCAATGTTAATAAGTAAAAAATATACAATATCCAGAAAAAGGAGGAGGAAATTGCCTTTCTGTGTGTAAGGCAAAGTTGCTCCAGAAAGTGCGAAGGTAATGTGTGTTGAAAACTTGCCATCCCAAAATGTCTTTTTGGCATGCAGATTATTTTGAACCAAAAACAATCAAGACCCCCCCAAACTCAGGGAAACACTTTGACCTTCTCCCCAAATTCTTAAAAGAGCTTAGATAGAGAACCTGTTACTGGGAGAGAGCTATCACCAGAAACATCTGGGCTAAGCATGGCGGAGCCTAAAGATCAGAGACCATCCTCTGTCCCATTGTCTCTGCATGGCCCAGAAAACATTTGTTTACAAAACATATGCTTTTCTGTCTTGCACATGAATTGCCTTGTTTATTAAAATGGCAGGCAACATTTTTTGTTCTCAACACCCTCTCTTAATCATAAATTTGACCAAAGTTTGAGTGGCATTTCATGACTATCTGTCCCACTCCACTAGGAATTCTCATTCCTAGGTCAGATGAGGAATTTGTTGATAGGTCACTCAATGTGCAATTTTTTTGATCAGGCTCTGTTTATAACCTGAAATTCTCTGGATCATCTGTCTTACTAGTCTAAAACAACCAGGAAATGCTTTAGCTTGTTACTTCTTCCTATATCTAGAGTTGTATTACTAGGATTATTTTACAGACAATTATATATATATATATATATATATATATATATACACACATATATATTTGATTAATCGCCTCAAGATGTTTAGCTATAATTAATTTTGTCAGAAGCCTGGTTATACATTGCGTAATACAAGAGACAAAAATCTTATAAAAATAGGCATGATATAAGTAATATAGCTAGTAACATTAATAAGGCTATAGTAGAGAGAGACATAAGACATACACACTTTGAAAACAACAAAGAAAGAAGAAATTAGAATAATGATAAACATAACTAGTTTTAATCTGGCCACAATAAGACATCAAGTCAAAGGGGAGCCAGCTGGAGAAGTCAAATTCTGGAGGGATCAAGTAGAGAGAAAGAAGGAAAATGTTTTATTTTTATTTACAAAGTTATACTTCATCAAATTGTTATAGGTCATAGCAAAAGAGGAAAGTTTTTCTGGAAGAAAATTAAAATCTAGTAATATTTCAGAAAAAACTGTCTAAAATTATGTCATATTTATTAGTTCATCCATGTAATTAATTCCTGTTGATCTGGATGAAATGATCAGTTTTTCCATTAGAGTTTTATAATTTCTTACCCCATTCAGTGGTATGACCTAAAATTCATCAGAAACATATATTTTCAAAAAGTTTTTTTTAATGAATCGTCTTCAGAATAAAATGACTGTCTATAAATGACAAAAATTTAAAATGATGTAAGATCTGATTACAAAGTAATTGACAAGAAACTTATTTCTACAACATACATTTTTAAGATAATAACTAGAATTGTGACTAATAACATTCTGCCAGAACATACTGGATTTTTAGGAATTTCATGTAAATTTTGGAATATCTGTGTTAATAACTTTTACCCATACAGTAGAACCCAAGAAGGTTCTACCACCATTTGTTTGACAATATTTATTATATAATCTAACACACCAAATAAAACTAGTTTAATACCACTCTGTGGGATGTTTTAGGGGCTGCTTAAAGCATCCCAAAGTTAGCTAGCAGTCAAAAGTACTTCATTTAAAATTTGACTTGGGGAAGTTTATCAAAGATATAAAAAAGCTTTAAAAACTTTATAACTTGGTCAAATAGGATCACAGCCCATGTGAAACAATACTTATTCATTTAACCAAAATGACAATAAATTTTTTATGACAAATACAAAAAGTTGCAACAGATTAAGGAGGTAAAGAAATTTTAAAAAGAGGAAAAGAAATTTTACAATCTGTTATTAAAAGTAGTTCAATACTCTAAGAAAATTTTATTTTCTTATCACAGGAGAGAAAATCAAATTCTAGTTTTATGACAGCTCCTTTTAATATTAAAAGTTATATACTCAATTACATTTTATTTTAATCAGTCTTGATAATGTATAAAACTTTTCTCAGGGTTCTTTTTTCACAAATCTTCTATAGCTTTCTTTTTACTTTTAGATTTTGTTCCATTATTTTTCTTTCTTTCTCTCTTTCAAGGACAAAATCACTTTCTTTATCCCTAACAAAATGCATTTCCATTCTTTATGCTCTTTTATTTCAAACTGAAAACACACATCCTAATGCCTTGCACACTGAAATGTTGCAGTAAGTTTTAATTACATGTACTTCAATTTTAACCCTTAAAAACCTTTATCTCTAGTGTAAATTCAAGAAGCAAGTAATTTTGAACTGCTTGTCACACAAACATTTTCTGATTGGCAAACTATGAACATATTTCATAGCCTCGAGAATCACACATTTTCTCATAGCATACTTTCTTTCTTCAGTGTGGTATAAAATGTTTAGCTAATAAACTCAAACTTTTTTAAGTTTTTCTCTCATAAGAAGACAAAAGTAGGTAAACTTAGACCTGTTTAGCAATCAGTGTTCAAGTACTTTATTTTATTTGAAATGATCTAAATATTTAGTGAATTTCCATGATTTAACTTATTTTAACAAAGTTCTAAAGTTTCGAGGTACGAAGCAGTCTGAAAAATCCATTTTAGATAGACATACACAAAGCACAATTACTCCCAAAGAATTCACCTGAAAACTCTTATCTCATAAACTCTATTTTATAACTTATGAAAATATCATGGAAACTATTTTTTCTTGCTGACAAACTCTGCAAAAGAAATAACATGAACTTACTGACTTTCAGTGAACTAAGAACATGGCATCCAGTCCCATCACTTTGAGCCAAATAGAAGGGGGAAAAGTGGAAGCTGTAGCAGATTTTATTTTCTTGGGCTCCAAGATCACTGTGGACAGTGACTGCAGGCATGAAATCATTCCTGCAGCTATGACAAACCTAGACAACATATTGAAAAGCAGAGACATTACTTTGCCGACAAAGGTCCGTATAGTAAAAACTATGGTTTTTCCAGTAGTCATGTACAGATATGAGAGTTGGACCATAAAAAAGGCTGAGCACTGAAGAACTGATGCTTTTGAATGTGGTGCTGGAGAAGATGCTTGAGAGTCCTTTGACCATAAGGAGATCAAACCAGTCAATCCTAAAGAAATCAACCCTGAGTATTCATTGGAAGGACTAGTGCTGAAACAGAAGCTCCAATACTTTGGCCACCTGATGTGAAGAGTGTACTCATTGGAAAAGACCCTGTTGTTGGGAAAGATTGAAAGCAGAAGATGAAGAGGGTGGCAGAGGATGAGAAGTTTAGATAGCATCACTGACTCAATGGACATGAATTTGAGCAAACTCTGGAAGATAGTGAAGGACAGGGAAGCCTGGCAAGTTGCGGTCCTTTGGGTTACAAATAGTCTGACAAAACTAAACAGCTGAACAACAACTGACTTTCAGTGAACTTAGGCTCAATAAGAGTACCGTATTCAATACTGAAGACGTCAAAGACAAGTCTGAAATAATTAAACCAACAAGCCTAAGGTAACTTTAATATGAAATATTCATTTAAGAGTGAATATTTCCCAGCACTTATTTTTAAGTCAGAGCTTTCATAAATTTAATTTTGAAAATATTATTCAAAAAAGAGTCATGTTATATGTATAATGTATCAGTTCAGACGCTCAGTTGTGTCCGATCTTTGCGACCCCATGAATTGCAGCACGCCAGGCCTCCCTGTCCTTCACCAACTCCCTGAGTTCACTCAGACTCACATCCATCGAATCAGCGATGCCATTCAGCCATCTCATCCTCTGTCATCCCGTTTTCCTCCTGCCCCCATTCCCTCCCAGCATCAGAGTCTTTTCCAATGAGTCAACTCTTCGCATGAGGTGGCCAAAGTACTGGAGTTTCAGCTTTAGCATCATTCCTTCCAAAGAAATCCCAGGGCTGATCTCCTTCAGAATGGACTGGTTGGATCTCCTTGCAGTCCAAGGGACTCTCAAGAGTCTTCTCCAACACCACAGTTCAAAGGCATCAATTCTTCGGCGCTCAGCTTTCTTCACAGTCCAACTCTCACATCCATTCATGACCACAGGAAAAACCATAGCCTTGACTAGACGAACCTTTGTTGGCAAAGTAATGTCTCTGCTTTTCAATATGCTATCTAGGTTGGTCATAACTTTCCTTCCAAGGAGTAAGCGTCTTTTAATTTCATGGCTGCAGTCACCATCTGCAGTGATTCTGGAGCCCAAAAAAATGAAGTCTGACACTGTTTCCACTGTTTCCCCATCTATTTCCCATGAAGTGATGGGACCGGATGCCATGATCTTCGTTTTCTGAATGCTGAGTTTTAAGCCAACTTTTTCACTCTCCTCTTTCACCTTCATCAAGAGGTTTTTTAGTTCCTCTTCACTTTCTGCCATAAGGGTGGTATCATCTGCATATCTGAGGTTATTGATATTTCTCCCAGCAATCTTGATTCCAGCTTGTGCTTCTTCGAGCCCAGCATTTCTCATAATGTACTCTGCATATAAGTTAAATACGCAGCCTTGACAATATACAGCCTTGACGTACTCCTTTTCCTATTTGGAACCAGTCTATTGTTCCATGTCCAGTTCTAACTGTTACTTCTTGACCTGCATACAAATTTCTCAAGAGGCAGGTCAGGTGGCCTGGTATTCCCATCTCTTTCAGAATTTTCCACAGTTTATTGTGATCCACATAGTCAAAGGCTTTGGCATAGTCATTAAAGCAGAAATAGATGTTTTTCTGGAACTCTCTTGCTTTTTTGATGATCCAGCAGATGTTTGCAATTTCGTCTCTGGTTCCTCTGCCTTTTCTAAAACCAGCTTGAACAACTGGAAGTTCACAGTTCATGTATTGCTGAACCCTGGCTTGGAGAATTTTGAGCATTACTTTACTAGCGTGTGAGATGAGTGCAATTGTGTGGTAGTTTGAACATTCTTTGGCATTGCCTTTCTTTGGGATTGGAATGAAAACTGACCTTTTCCAGTCCTGTGGCCACTGCTGAGTTTTTCAAATTTGCTGACATATTGAGTGCAGTACTTTCACAGCATCATCTTTTAGGATTTGAAATAGCTCAACTGGAATTCCATCACCTCCACTAGCTTTGTTCATAGTGATGCTTTCTAAGGCCCACTTGACTTCACATTCCAGGATGTCTAGCTCTAGGTCAGTGATCACACCATCGTGATTATCTGGGTCATGAAGATCTTTTTGTACATTTCTTCTGTGTATTCTTGCCACCTCTTCCTAATATCTTCTGCTTCTGTTAGATCCATATCATTTCTGTCCTTTATTGAACCCATCTTTGCATGAAATGTTCCCTTGGTATCTCTAATTTTCTTGAAGAGATCTCTAGTCTTTCCCATTCTGTTGTTTTCCTCTATTTATTTGCATTGATCACTAAGGAAGGCTTTCTTATCTCTTCTTGCTATTCTTTGGAACTCTGCATTCAGATGCTTATATCTTTCCTTTTCTCCTTTGCTTTTCACTTCTCTTCTTTTCATAGCTATTTGTAAGGCCTCCCCAGACAGCCATTTTGCTTTTTTGCTTTTCTTTTCCATGGGGATGGTCTTGATCCCCGTCTCCTGTACAATGTCATGAACCTCCGTCCATAGTTCATCAGGCACTCTATATCAGATCTAGTCCCTTAAATCTATTTCTCACTTCCACTGTATAATCATAAGGGATTTGATTTAGGTTATATCTGAATGGTCTAGTGGTTTTCCCTACTTTCTTCAATTTAAGTCTGAATTTGGCAATAAGGAGTTCATGATCTGAGCCACAGTCAGCTCCTGGTCTTGTTTTTGTTGACTTTATAGAACTTCTCCATCTTTGGCTGCAAATATAATCAATCTGATTTTGGTGTTGACCATCTGGTGATGTCCATGTGTAGAGTCTTCTCTTGTGTTGTTGGAAGAGGGTGTTTGCTATGACCAGTGCATTTTCTTGGCAAAACTCTATTAGTCTTTGCCCTGCTTCATTCCGTATTCCAAGGCCAAATTTGCCTGTTATTCCAGGTGTTTCTTGACTTCCTACTTTTGCATTCCAGTCCCCTATAATGAAAAGGACATCTTTTTTGGGTGTTAGTTCTAAAAGGTCTTTTAGGTCTTCATAGAGCCATTCAACTTCAGCTTCTTCAGCGTTACTGGTTGGGGCATAGACTTGGATTACTGTGATATTGAATGGTTTGCTTGGAAATGAACAGAGATAATTCTGGAGGGCCTAGAGGAGCTATTCCACGTTCAAGGTCAGAAGGGGTGGCGGTGAGGAGATACCCCTGGTCCAAGGTAAGGAGCAGCGGCTTCACTTTGCTGTAGCAGCCGTGAAGAGATACCCTACGCCCAAGGTAAGAGAAACCCAAGTAAGATGGTAGGTGTTGCAAGAGGGCATCAGAGGGCAAACACACTGAAACCATACTCACAAAAAACTAGTCAATCTAATCACACTAGGACCACAGTCTTGTCTAACTCAATGAAATTAAGCCATGCCCATGGGACCACCCAAGACGGTCATGGTGGAGAAGGCTGACAGAATATGGTCTACTGGAGAAGGGAATGGCATACCACCTCAGAATTCTTGCCTTCAGAACCCCATGAACAGTATGAAAAGGCAAAATGATAAGATACTGAAAGAGGAACTCCCCAGGTCAATAGGTACCCAATATGCTACTGGAGATCAGTGCAGAAATAACTCCAGAAAGAAGCAAAAGCCAAAGCAAAAACAATACGCAGTTGTGGATGTGACTGGTGATAGAAGCAAGGTCCAATGCTGTAAAGAGCAATATTGCATAGGAACCTGGACTGTCAGATCCATGAATCAAGGCAAATTGGAAGTGGTCAAACAAGAGATGGCAAGAGTGAATGCTGACATTCTAGGAATCAGCGAACTAAAATGGACTGGAATGGGTGAATTTACCTCAGATGACCACTATATCTACTACTGTGGGAAGGAATCCCTCAGAAGAAATGGAGTAGCCATCTGGTCAACAAAAGAGTCCAAAATGCAGTACTTGGATGCAATCTCAAAAACGACAGAATGATCTCTGTTCGTTTCCAAGGCAAACCATTCAATATCACAGTATAATGTATGCTGCTGCTGCTGCTGCTAAGTCGCTTCAGTCGTGTCTGACTCTGTGTGACCCCATAGACGGCAGCCCACCAGGCTCCTCCATCCCTGGGATTCTCCAGGCAAGAACACTGGAGTGGGTTGCCATTTCCTTCTCCAATGTATGAAAGTGAAAAGTGAAAGTGAAGTCGCTCAGTCGTGTCTGACCCTCTGCGACCCCATGGACTGCAGCCTTCCAGGCTCCTCTGTCCATGGGATTTTCCAGGCAAGAGTACTGGAGTGGGGTGCCATTGCCTTCTCCAAGTATAATGTATACATAAACATAAAAACAAACATAACTAGAGATCTTATGGCTTCATTTCAAAACTTAATCATGAATCAAGTATTACACTATAAGTTTACTAGCTCGTAAATAACAGAATAGTAATATTTATTTGCTCAGATGACTAAAGCATTTTATTATTTATAGAAAAGACTTTTAAGATTTGTATTCATCCTTGATAAATTCTTAAGGAGTCTAAATTAGCTTCTGGGTGAGGGAGCCTTTCCAGCAGTTTGAGTTTCAAAAAAACCTCTCCCCATAATTGAACAACTAAGCACACACACACACATACACACACACACACACACACACACTTTCCCCCACACTTTTATTTTTTTTTTTTGGTTTCAGTTTCTACTTGAATGAGCTAATTAGGCTCAGACTCAGGTTATTGTGGGCTGCATTTATATTTCTGATTTGTAGAAATTTGCAAGAAAAAGATTGTTGCATTTATTTCTTCAAAGAACTAGTCTGCTGCCTAAACTATATTAAAACATTGCTTTTATCATATATATTTTTAATTCACTTTTTATTAGCCTCTGAAATTAGGCCCACATTTTTACTTTATATTGAGTGGGCTCAGGTAAGCCTATTCTTCATATGTTTAATTAGTATTGCCTGAAGGGCAGATATATATGCCCTATTGTATAATGCCACGAAGGGGAAACATTCCCCAGTGAGATATAATATCTATCCCACAATAAAATTGGACAAAATAAATCTGACCATCTTATATAAAGCCCATTTAAATATATCAATTACTATAAACTTTCATCTCAGTTCTACAGACTCTGATACTTTTAACTTTAGTCTCAATTAGGACCTCATCAACAAGCCTAGGTCTTACAAGGAGTCCCAGAAACTTTCCTTTATAAAGGCTATGGTATCCCAGTGACAGTTTGAGCCCAGGGACTCAGACCTTTTAAACTTGATTAATTGACTTAACCATTGCCCCAAGCAATTATTTGGTCAAGTATCTCAGTGTAATTTTCTTCCAATCTTTTATACAAATATATGTAAATATATATTTATATAGAGATGTATATAAATATATATACATTTATATAATGTATATACATAAGTGAAAATTATACATTTATAAATACATATATGTTATATATAAATTTTATAAAATGTATAAAATTCTTGCATTTCATATGTAAATATATGTGTGTGTATATATATTTTTTTTTTGACTCACATATAAATCTTTAATATCAATTCCTCTTTTCTGCAATAGTTTGCTACTTGTGAACCCCAAAAATACCAATAGAAATAAAGATAGAATAAAGCCAAAAACTACTTTTTTTTGTTGGTTTTGTTTTTATATTTGTGTGTGTGTGTGTGTGTGTGTGTGTATATATATATATATACTGAGATAAATAGGATGGATGTGTTTGGGGCACTTTAAGTTGGGGATCAGAAAGGGTCTCTTTGCCCCATCTGATCTTAGATATCTTGTGTCAAAATCTTTGTTTTAATCCATTAATATTCATTTTATTTTTCCCATTTGTTAATAATCATCTAAGCTTTCTATCCTTTTGGCATGAGTCCCTTTAAAATTTCCACCTTCTTGGGAAGAAGTCTTTGGACTTTCCCTCAGCTTCATCTTATTTCCCTGTTAATTAATCTAATGTTTCATTAGCATCTGTGGGACTCACTGAAGGAAAGCTGAGACCACAAATAAGCGTTTGGAAACTCTGTGTTTGTTTTTAAGTAAGGGAGTTCTTAGGTTAGACATTATATATTTTTTATCCACCCTCTAACTTTTTTCTAATATAGGTACCAGTAAGATAGTAATAATAAGTCAGTCATGTCCGACTCTTTGCAATCCCATGGATTGTTAAGCTATCTTAACCTTTGTTGCATCTGTCTGTTCAATGAAGGACTTTTCTTTCTTAGACTATATTTAGGAGAACAAATATATAATGAGAGAACTCTAAAATTTCACAAGTTTAGAGCTTTCTCCAGTGTAAAGGATCCATCACCATTTTTGAGTAGTAGTTTCATAGAGACCCAAAATGACAGGATGCAACAGGTCTCCACAAGAGTGCAAGAACGTAGCCTTCAAAAGATCTAGAAAATGTAGTCCTAAAAACAGTCTAAGAAAGGAAAGTCCTTCATTGGACAGACAGATGCAACAAAGGTTAAGATGACAAAAGATTCTTATGAACTGAGACCCCTTACAAAAAATTCTCTGGGAGTTGGCATGATCAGAAAAAGACTGCTTAGAAATCCAGGCTATTTAACTGGCTGTTAAATGCACATCATACGTGTACCTTCCTGATGGCACACCAAGCTTTCAAAACACTGGGAAAAAACGAATCAAGAAGTTCAGGTAGAATATTCACATTTCAAAGACACAGGGAGAGAAATTCAAGTTGCCTTTAGAAGGGCATTTGTTCCTTTAAAGTCAGACTTCTGTACAAATGTTTTATCAGACTGGCTTTTTTATCTGCACATGCAAAAAAAATAATTTTGGAATGTCAAAGAATCCATTTTGGCCATTTTTACAGCAAAATTTCCTTTCAGTTCAGTTCAGTCGCTCAGTCATGTCTGACTCTTTGCAATACCATGAATCACAGCACACCAGGCCTCCCTGTCCATCAGCATCTCCTGGAGTTCACTCAAACTCACGTCCATCGAGTCGGTGATGCCATCCAGCCATCTCATCCTCTGTCATCCCCTTTTCCTCCTGCCCCCAATTGCTCTCAGCATCAGAGTCTTTTCCAATGAGTCAACTCTTCGCATGAGGTGGCCAAAGTACTGGAGTTTCAGCTTTAGCATCATTCCTTCCAAAGAACACCCAGGGCTGATCTCCTTTAAAATGGACTGGTTGGATCTCCTTGCAGTCCAAGGGACTTGCAAGAGTCTTCTCCAACAACACAGTTCAAAAAGTGAGTTCAGTTCAGTTCAGTCGCTCAGTCATGACCAACTCCTTGCGAACCACAGCATGCCAGGCCTCCCTGTGCATCACCAACTCCCAGAGTCCACCCAAACCCACGTCCATCGAGTTGGTGATGCCATCCAACCATCTCATCCTCTGTCGTCCCCTTCTCCTCTTGCCCTCAATCTTTCTCAGCATCAGGGTCTTTTCATCAGCTCTTCACATCAGGTGGCCAAAGTACTGGAGTTTCAGCTTCAACATCAGTCCTTCCAATGAACACCCAGGACTGATCTCCTTTAGGATGGACTGGTTGGATCTCCTTGAAGTCCAAGGGACTCTCAAGAGTCTTCTCCAACACCACAGTTCAAAAGCATCAATTCTTCAATGCTCAGCTTCCTTTGTAGTCCAACTCTCACATCCATACATGACTACTGGAAAACCATTGCCTTGACTAGATGGACCTTTGTTGGCAAAGTAATGTCTCTGCTTTCGAATATGCTATCTAGGTTGGTCATAACTTTCCTTCCAAGGAGTAAGCATCTTTTAATTTCATGGCTGCAATCACCATCTGCAGTGATTTTGGAGCCCAGAAAAATAAAGTTTGACACTGTTTCCACAGTTTCCCCATCTATTCCCCATGAAGTGATGGGACCTGATGCCATGATCTTCGTTTTCTTAATGTTGAGCTTTAAGCCAACTTTTTCACTCTCCTCTTTCACTTTCATCAAGAGGCTCTTTAGTTCTTCACTTTCTGCCATAAGGGTGGTGTCATCTGTATATCTAAGGTTATTGATATTTCTCCAGGCAAAATAAGTGAGTACTTATAAATTCTCTACTTACATAATACAATCTTACCACTGTCTTTTAACTGAGGACAACCCAGGCACCTCTTCTTGAAACTAAGTTCAAGAAAATATGGACTTGTTAAACTCCAGCAAGGAGTTTAACATACCAAATAAAACTTAGACCATCCACCAATAATGGGAAATTGAAGACCCGGAAGAGACTTATCTAAATTCAACTGGACTTTCCTAGGAGGCAAGTGGGCACAAGGGGCCTCTGCTGGTATGAAGGCTCTAAAACTTCACAGAGTCCAGGCAAAGGAGAGAAGTCTGTTCTGGTTGCCTCTTGTTGATCATCAAAACTGTTGACTGAGGAAAATGCAGACTTAAAAGTTGCAAGTTATATTTTATTCAGAGGCTTTATTGAGGACTGCAGGCTGGGAGACCACTCTCAGATAACTCTGAGGAACTGCTCCAAAGAAGTAAGAAAGGATTTAGGATATATATGCCTTTTTGCTGAAAAAGAAAAAAAAAAAAAGTCAAACAAAAGATTATTTCTCATCACAAAAAATAGACACCTCAAGGTAATGATTTTAGTACTTTTCTATGTATGGGAAGATGCAAGAGTCTGGGCTCATGGAAATTATTCCTTAGATATGTAGGTGGCACAGTCATAAAGGATCCACTCGCCAATTCAGGAGGTGCAAGAAACACAGGTTCAATCCCTGGATCAGGAAGATTCCCTGGAGAAGGAAATGGATACCCACTCTAGTATACTTGCCTGGAGAACCCCATGGACAGAGGAGCCTGGTGGTCTACCGTCCATGCGGTCACAAAGAGTTGGACACGACTGAAATTCCTAGGCACATTCACGCATGCATCTTAATCATCTATGGTAGGTATCCTTTTTTTTTTTTTTTTCCTCCACACTGAATTGTCCTAAGACTGCAGTAGCTGATGGCTTCAGGGTAGGCAAGATTTTCTATTTACTGGGATGGCAGGCAACAATTTTTTTTTGTCCACAATTAACAAAATATAAGGATTGAATTAGACTTTGGCTTGTGAAAACAGCAGCAGTGTAGGAAGATCAAGTAGAATACAAAATGGGCTGTAGGCTCAGTCATCCACCCCGCAATAGCTGACAGAAGCAGCATGGAACACCAGCATGACTCCCTGAACAGTAAGCGGCTACCTTTGCCGTGTGGTTTGAGACAAGTTGCTCTTAATAGAAAATAGCGTGGTAAACTCACCAAGTAGTATTGATTTAGTGATGCCTATTAACGTTGTTCTGTTTGTTGGTCATATTCCTGCACTTCCAATTACTCCCTAAGTACTGCAAAAGCAACTCTGTTGGAAAGCTCCATAAGAATACAACATTGCCTTCAATTGGTTTTAATATGTAAACGTGCCACAATTTAAATATTTTGCCTGCACAGATACTTTTTCCTCTTTATTACAAATAATTTAGCTCACAAAATTATCTGAACAGTAACGCACAAATAAGTGAGCATTACTGTTTGCTGGTTGAAGAGATAAGCAGTTAAACATCTAGAGGTGAAGTGGAAGACAATTAACATCCCAGCCCACTCAATTATCATACAATGCCCACTTCTTGGGGAATTAGAGCTATTACAATCTGCTACTATGAATAAATGAGTATTTTAGCTCTCAGAGGGTAATGCAATAGTCTTGAAAATAATCTTTTTATGAGATTGTGGCTTTATCAGTTATAGTTTAGAGTCAGGATAAACACTGATTATGTATCGCGGTATAATGACTGCTGGAGGGTGCTTGCGTTTGGGTTTTCAATGTTATTAATTCTGCAATTCTGTTCTTCTTGTCTGATAGTCTTTGTGAAATCAGCCTTGGCAAAGAGACTCCAGCTCACTTTTAATACTATCTTCCTTAGTGACTTTTAGCACAAAAAAATGAAGTTGTAGAAAAGGAAATATTATCTAAAGGACTTGTGGTACAATGTTTTTCAATGTAAATGGATGCCTGGGACACTGTGGTCTCTCTGGCACTTAACTGTGCTGAAAACACTCAAGAACAGTGTAGGCATAGCTTCAAAGTGAAAGTAAAACAAAAGAGAACCCTGTCTGTGCGTGTGTGTTCTCTGCTCATGCTATGTAGAGAAGCGTTTTGTTTGTTTGCAGTGGTTAACAAAAATCTTTTTCCTGGGACATTTTGACCTAGTTCTTTGAATCTTTAACAACTGAGTTGCTGATACCCTCTGCAGCTGCCAGAGTTCAGAGGTTTTTTCCCCTTCATTTGACCAGCAGACAAAAGCAAAGCTAAAGACATGATAGCTTTAGAGAAGACAAACTACATCAGAAAGCCTTAGAGGGCCCCCAGTAGTGCACCATATGTGAATCAAGTGGGCCAGCCATTGCTTCGGCTGTGAACATATTGTACCAACTGGGAATGAAAATAAAGCACTCAACCACCAACTGTTATAATCTGTAAATAGTCAAACTAATTCCTGTGGGCTCCAAAAATACATGCAAGGATACTCGTCAGGACCCCATTGTCCTGTTCACAGGTAAAGTGGCTTATTTGTTTGTCAGAAAACAAGTAGAGCTAGGAAGATTGAATACAAAACGAAAATTCCATGTGGTTTATAAAACTCCAGGGATTTCGGAAACTGTATCCAAAGATTACAAACTGAGGATAATGAAAGGGTTGTGAATTTCGATGCAACTTTTCAACACAAAAATATCCCAAGCCTAAAATTCCCTACAGTCAAAAACTGGCAATGAACCCTAGAAAATGTATAGATAAAGCTCTGGAGAATTTAGTTTGCATCTGGTAAGTGCTCACCTACCTTCTAGTTGCCTCCCATTTAATAACATATGTTAGGAACAGATGGATAGAGTATTCCTGGGTGGACTCATTCTCTTCAGTATTAGTAGAAATGAAAAACTGGACTCTGAATATTTAGAGGCAGAAATAAACAAAGCCCCAGGAAAAAATTAGATGATACATAGGCAATCTATAGCATCGCTTTAACACATTTATTTAATCTCGAAGCTTGTGCTTCATCCAACAAGATATAGGAAGAATTATCAAATGTTTGAAAAGCACACATACATTTATTTTTACTTAAGGCAAACAGTCTATATTTAGATCAATTAACACATATATGTGTTAATGTTTAGCTCTAGTTATATTAATATTTAATTTTTAATGATAAATTCCTTAGGAAGCAAGAAAAATCTTTTGTATGAGTTAGAGTTAAATGAGAATGACTTATTTTGATCTCTGAGCACAAAACAGGGAGATTTAGCTCTGCCACTTTCTGGCTGTATGACCTTGATCAAATCCCTAAATGGCTAAAGTCTCTTTATCCTCATCTGTAAATAAAGATGATAACATGCACCCTGCATGGTCAGAGTTCTGGTGGGAAAGATACTGGATGCCATTTAAACTGCAAAGCACACTCCAACATGCATTCATTATGCCTGGCAGCACCCTGGCAATAGAGACATAGCACTCTTCCTCAAGGACTTCTCAGACTAGTGGAGGAAATGACGCATAACTTCATCAATGTAACACCCTGCAGTAAATGAATGTATATACTCGCTTGTAAGTGAAGGAGTATACTATAAAATGGTCTTCCCACGTGATAAAAATTCAGCCTGGAATGCAGAAGATGTGGGCTCAGTCCCTGGGTTAAGAAGATCCCCTGGAGAAGGAAATGGCAACCCACTCCAGTATGCTTGCCTGGAGAATTCCATGGATAGAGGAGCCTGGTGGGCTACAGTCCATGGGGTCGCAAAGAGTCAGACATGATTTAGAGACTGAGCATGGACAGATGAATACTATGACATATACTCATAATGTCACATGGGAGCAGAGCATGAAGTGATGGGAGCAGCAAAGGAAATCTTGGAGAGAGTGACATCTGATTTGGATAGTAAAGAAACTGTAAAGCCTTAAGCACATAATGCTTATGTCCCATAAAGCACATGTCCCACTAAAATAGATTTTATGAGTGCTGAGGAAACACAATATACAAATAGATACTAATAGTACTATAAATATAAAGCATTACTATAAATAATAAGTATATAAATTTGTTTATAGTATAAATTACAATAATGTTAATGGAATATATATTCCAATTAAGTTGCAGATTGTCAGAATGAATGAAAATATAAAACCTAACTAAATACTGTCAAAAGGAAATGCATTTAGAATATAAAGACATAGATAGTTGAAAGGAAAAGGGTCAGAAAAAGATATGCCATGCAAATAGTAACCCTAAAATAGCTGAAATGGCTATATAAATATCAGAAGAAATAAGACTTAAAAATGAAGAATAGTATATGTTGGAGAGGAAAATTTTTCCTCTACTTTCCTAAATTCTTCTGACTGACCTAAGAATTACATGGACATGAAACAGATTAACAAGAGAAAGATCTTGTTAAAGATCAAAAATTTAATTTTGTGCGTACCAGAAACCATGAAAATGATGCTCAGAGAAGGACCCAAAGAGGGGAACTTTTGTATCTTTTTACATAAAAAACAACAAATTTGTGAGAAGTTGAGAGGGCAAAGGGACTTGAGATTAGGTGCTTAATTAGTAAACAATTTAAGGAAACTGTGACCTTGGGTAGTAAACTAGTAAAGAAGTAACAAGGTTTGTTTATTTATATAGGCTTCTAAGCCATGAAGCCTGTCTCTGGTGATGAATCCTCTCAATAGTCTCATGGTGCAGTGAGGGTACTCTTCATTCAGGAGATTTATTTCCTCCATTCAAGGAGACAAAGGAGGGTCAAGGTGTCCTTGTATTGGCTGCTATTCAAGTGACTTTGATTCAAAATAATCAATACACCATTGAGGCATATTTTAGGGTAGCCTTCTCTGGGCCCCAACACAGACATAATGATTACTTCAAAATGATAAAATATGAATTTATTGAGAGGATGTACAATCATAAATCAAAATAAATGAATCAAAAATTGACAGCTTTAAAGAGAAAAATAGAAAATGCCAATATAATTGAAGATTTTAACATTTTTTCTTGACAATTAATTGTACAACTAAACAAAAATTTAATAAAGCCATAAATGATCTGAAAAATACTTATCTACCACCCTGATTTATTTGATATTTATATAACACTGTAGATTACAACTGGAAAATGCAGATAATTTTCAATTACACATGGTGTGTGTGTATTCATGTAATATTGATCATGGTGCTTTATGGAAAAAAATAGATGTTTTAGATAAACTTCATTCGAATGTGAATTATAGTACTGTTGGCAAGATTCAATGTTAATTAGCCAGCAATATTTATTAAATAAAATGTCTTTTAACAGAAACATAAAAATAGAGTTTATTGATTAGCAGGTGAAAATGTGACCAGAGGCTTGCAGGAATCTAGTACTTTATTTCTTCTAGGAGCAATGGCTCAGTATTCACTAATTTAGTGTTTGGAGTGATGTTATAGAACACAATGACCACTTGTAACAAGAATTGACTATATATGAAATAATTAGAAGCACATGAAAGTGTGCTCAATAGCATTTTTCATCAGGGAAAAACAAATAAAATTATAATGAAAAAATTACTGTAGACCAAATCAAAATAACAAAAATTGAAAAGCCTGATATCAAAAATAATGTGATGGAGTGGACAACAAAAATAAGGTGGCCGACGTAACTAGAATTCATGCGTTTTAGTGGTAATATAAAATGATACAATTAAGAAAATTGTACTATCACACACACACACAAAACTCAACATACCTCTACAATAACCTAGAAATTCCACTTCTAGGTAGTTAGTCAAGAGATACAAATCTTCATGTAACAGCTCTATTCATAATGGGCAGAACTTAAAATAAGACAGGTGTTTATAAACTGAATCAATAAATTGCTACATAATTATAGAATGGAATGATACTGAACAATTTGTAAGAAAAAAAATTACTGTTCACACAACTTATAGCATAAGTCTCAAAAATATGGCAAGTGAAAGAAAACTTACACAAAAAATAAAATGTTTATCATTTCATTTATATGAAATTCTAAAACAAGTAAAAGTAACCCATGTTTAGTCACTCAGTGGTGTCCATCTCTTTGAGATCTCTTGGACCGTAGCCCACCAGGCTCCTCTGTCCATGGAATTCTCCAAGCGAGCATACTCGAGCAGGTTGCCATCCCCTCCTTTAGGGTATCTTTCTGACCTAGGATAGAATATGTGTCTCCATGTCTCCTGCATTGCAGGTGGATTCTTCCTGCAAGCCCAAAGCCTGAAGTAATCTATGGTAGGAAAAAATCAGAAGTGCTTCAGGGTGCAGGGGCTAGGGTTGAGTGTGCAGATTTGCAGCTAACATTAGAAAACTTTTGGGGGTTGTTGATATATTCTTTGGAGTGATTTGGCTTTCACAAATGTATACATTTTGTCAAAATAGTGATTTTACACTATATGAAATACACTATTTGTAATTTCATTTAATGTAAATTTTACACCAGAAGAAAAAACTGAAAATGTTGAAATTAATCACATGCACGTTGAAGTATTTTGGAGGACCTGTACTGATGCCTGAAAGTTACTGTGAAATATGTCAAAAAATAAAGTGTATTTGTAGACACATGGACTATTACATGAATAGATATGTGACAAGTATACAAAATAAATGTTAATGATAGAATCTAGGTGAAGAATATCACATTCAATTCTTTTACATTTTCTGTGTGCTTAAAATTTTTCGTAATAAAATCCCAAAAATAAATGAGAAGAATAACTTAAAACATGCCAAAATTCATGTCTATGAATAAGTGTTTATCTCTGAAATAGTGGCCCTGAGAATCTACGTTTTACTCCAATTTTATGTCATGTGCTAAATTAAATAAATAAATAATTTGTTCGTGACTCTACTTTTAGTTTTGCCTTCAGGACACAACTTATAAACCAGAGAGGAAAATCAGCATTCTTATCTTTTAGTCACACCTAATATTCTTGATGAAAGTGAAAGTGGAGAGTGAAAAAGTTGGCTTAAAGCTCAACATTCAGAAAACGAAGATCATGGCATCCAGTCTCATCACTTCATGGGAAATAGATGGGGAAACAGTGTCAGACTTCATTTTTTGGGGCTCCAGAATCACTGCAGATGGTGAGTGCAGCCATGAAATTAAAAGACGCTTACTCCTTGGAAGGAAAGTTATGACCAACCTAGATAGCATATTCAAAAGCAGAGACATTACTTTGGCAACAAAGGTCCGTCTAGTCAAGGCTATGGTTTTTCCTGTGGTCATGTATGGATGTGAGAGTTGGACTGTGAAGAAGGCTGAGCGCTGAAGAATTGATGCTTTTGAACTGTGGTGTTGGAGAAGACTCTTGAGAGTCCCTTGGACTGCAAGGAGATCCAACCAGTCCATTCAGAAGGAGATCAGCCCTGGGATTTCTTTGGAAGGAATGATGTTAAAGCTGAAACTCCAGTACTTTGGCCATCTCACGCGAAGAGTTGACTCATTGGAGAAGACTCTGATGCTGGGAGGGATCGGGGGCAGGAGGAGAAGGGGACGACAGAGGATGAGATGGCTGGATGGCATCACTGGCTCAATGGACGTGAGTCTGAGTGAACTCTGGGAGTTGGTGATGGACAGGGAGGCCTGGCGTGCTGCAATTCATGGGTTGCAAAGAGTCAGACATGACTGAGTGACTGAATTGAACTGAACTGAATATTCAAATGAAAGTCACTCAGTCATTTGCTACTCTTTGGGACCCCATAGACTACACAGTACATGGAATTCTCTAGGCCAGAATACTGGAGTGGTTAGCCATTCCCTTCTCCAGAGGATCTTCCCAATTCAGGGATTGAACTCAGGTCTCCTGCATTGCAGGCAGATTCTTTACCAACTGAACCATCAGGGAAGCCCAAATATTCTAATTCCATCTTATTACTGAAAAAAAGGGTCCTACTTTTTCTAGACACTTCACTACAGTTAAATTCTGAGTTTTACAAAAGTAAATCCAGACTCAAAAGATAAAATTGTACTGCCACTAAGAATTTTTAGAAACCCTTAAGTTTTTAAGGAAATCTCCAAAGAAAGTCCCCCAAATGTTCTGAACAACACAGCAACATTCAAATGCCTGTGTAAACCCACAGTATAATTCTTTAAAAAGTATGATCCCAATTCCCTCCTTTCTTCTTCACTCCCTCCCTTATTTTCTCTCTCTGTCTTTACTGAATAATATTTGAGCATTAGTTTAGGTGCCAGTGAAAATATTTTGATACTATTCCAGGCATTGAAGAACTCAGGTGAGTAGAAGAATCAAGCTTTTGAAAAGATAAATTAAAATTAAAATTCAACACAGAGGGGATATGTTTGCATATGTAATTTCTGATATTTGCTAAATATGTATCACAATAGATTCATATCTAGTAAATACATCTCAATCTCTCACCTCCAATATCTATAAGTTTTTTCATATTTTCTCCAACATATTCATAATTTCTCAAGTATTTTATCTATAGCCACTATGTTTTGAAGAGTTAAGACTTGATTTAACATGCCCCTCATTCTTCTCTTCCTTCTGACTACTTCTTACACCTTCCCCATAATTGTCATTGCAATTACTCCATTCTCAGATGTTTTTTAAAATTCTCTCTTCTTTAAATTTCACATTTACTTTATAATACATTTAAATAATTATTTTCTTCATCATGTGACTTACAATTTCCTTTACAAATATACCAGTTAATACCCATAGAGATAATACAAAACAGCAACAACAAAAATAAACAACTATCCATGCACTGGAAATTTTTTGAAAATATTCCGTTAAACAATGAGTGTGTTACCAAGAAGAGATTTAGAAGGGAAATTTTAAAAGCAGACAAAGTTTGGAGAAAAACTGGTGACAGCCAGAACTCTACCAATGGCAGGAGACCATGTCATGGAGAAGGATATCTGAGGCTATTGTTGCTCAGCTGCTAAATCGTGTCCCACTCTTTGTGACCCCCATGGACTGCAGCGTACCAGGCTTCCTTGTCCTTCACTGTCTTCCAGAGTTTGCTCAAATTCATGTCCACTGAGTCGGTGATATTCTCTAACTCTCTCATCTTCTGGCAACCCTCTTCTCATTTTGCCTTCAATCTTTCCCAGCATCAGAGTCTTTTCCAAAGTGTCAGCTCTTCACATGAGCTGGCCAAGCTATTGGAGCTTGAGTTTCAGCATCAGTCTTTCCAATGAATATTCAGGATTGATTTCCTTTAATATTGACTGGTTTGATCTCCTTACAGTCCAAGGGACTCTCAGTCTTCTCCAGCACCACAATTCAAAAGCATCAATTCTTTGGTGATCAACCTTCTTTAAGGTCCAACGCTCACATATGTACATGACTACTGGAAAACCATAATTTTGACTATACAGACTTTTGTCAGCAAAGTGATGTCTGTTTTTTAATATGTTGTCTAGGTTTGTCATAGTTTTTCCTCCAAGGAGCAAGCATCTTTTAATTTCATGGCTGCACTCACTGTCTGTAGTGATTTTGGAACCCAAGAAAATAAAATCTGTCAGTGCTTCCACTTTTCCCCATTCTATTTGCTCTAAAGTGATGGGACTGGATGCCATGACCTTAGTTTTTTGAATGCTGAGTTTTAAGCCAGCTATTTCACTCTCCTTTCACCCTTATCAAGAGGCTCTTTAGTTTCTCTTCACTTTCTGCAATTAAAGTTGTATCATGGGTATCTGAGGTTGTTGATATTTCTTCTGGCAATCTTGATTCCAGCTTGTGATTCATCCAGCCCAGCATTTCACATGATCTACTCCACATATAAGTGAAATAAACAGATGACAATATAATGACTTGTACTCCTTTCCCTTTTTAGCCAGTCTGTCTTTCTATGTCTGGTTTTAACTGTTGCTTCTTGACCAGTATATAGGATTCTTAGGAGACAGGTAAAGTGGTCTGGTATTCAGTTTTTTGTGATCCACACAGTCAAGGGTTTTAGTGTAGTCAATGAAGCAGAAGTTTTTCTGGAATTCCTTTGCTTTCTATAAGACCCAAGAAATGTTGGCAATTTGGTCTCTGGTTCCTCTGCCTTTTCTAAACCCAGCTTGTACAGCTGGAAGTTCTCAGTTCACATTCTGCTGAAGCCCAGCTTGAGAGATTTTGAGAATAACCTTGCTAGCATGAGAAATGAGTGCAATTATTCAGTATTTTGGACATTCTTTGGCATTGCCCTTCTTTGGGATTAGAATGAAATCTGACCTTTTCCAATCCTGGTGCCACTGCTGAGTTTTCCAAATTTGCTAACATAATGAGTTCAGCACTTTAACAGCATCATCTTTTAGGATTTTAAGAAGCTCAGCTGGAATTTCATCACCTCCACTAGGTTTGCTTGTAGTTTTGCTTCCTAAGGCCCACTTGATTTCACATTCCAGGATGTCTGCCTCTAGGTAAGTGATCACATGATCGTGGTTGTCTGGATCCTTAAGACTTTTTTGTATAGTTCTTCTGTGTATTCTTACCACCCCTTCTTAGTGTCTTCTGCTTCTATTAGCTCCTTACCCTTTCTCTCCTTTATCATGTCAATCTTTGCATGAAATACTTCTCTGATATGTTCAATTTTCTTGAAGAGATTTCTAGTCTTTGCCATTCTATTGTTTTCCTATTTCTTTGAATTGAGGTTAAGGTGTTTCCTCTTTGTATAGACATCTGAGACTATGTACAAAAAAATTAAAAATGGAAGCAAATATATCTAAATATTAACAATGGTTACTTCTGAGGTAAAGTTATAGGTTACTGTTATTTTTTCTTTGGGTTTTTTGTATTTTTCAAGTCTCAAAAGGTGAAAGAACAAAAGAGAAGAAATACAAGGAGGAAGGGAGACAGGAAAAGAGGAAGGAAGGAAAGAAAGCAAGAGGGAAAGGAAGAAGGAAGGAAAGAAGGAGAGCGGGATAGTAGGAGAAAAGAAAGATCTAAATATTTTAACTGACACAGTGAAAATGAAGATGGAGTGAAGGAATTATTAAACATGTAGCTTCAATAGGATTTAGTAACCTTTTGCATGGAAGTGCAAAGAGAGAAATTTTAATGAGACTATTGGTCCATGTGTTTTTGCCATGATTTTAGCCTCTCGGGAAGACAGAAAAAGTGGCCATTTATGAAGAAGATAAGAGAACAGACAAGTTAATCATGCTGAGTTTGATGTACCTGTGCAATGACCAGGTGGAGCCTTCCACAAGTGGAACTAATGTGGAACTAATGTTCTAACATTAATGAAAGATGTTACAAAAGTGAGAATTATCAGACATACCTGCAACTCTAACTCTGGATGAGATTTTCTAGGAAGGCTGTTTAGAGAAATGACTCCTAGTACCCTGATTTTGGGCTTCTCTGGTGGCTCAGTTGGTAAAGAATCTGCCTGCAATACAGGAGACCAGGATTTGATCACTGGGTCAGGAAGATCCCCTGAAGAAGGAAATGGCAACCCACTCCAGTATGCTTGCTGGGAAATCACATGGACAGAAGAGCCTGGAGAGCTACATCCATGGCGTAGTGAAAAGTCAGACATGACTGAGAGACTAACACTTTCATTTTCATACCCAAGGAGAAATATAAAGCAACTACAATCTTGTCAAACCAAACTAATATGATATGACCCAGTATACGTCTCGAATCATAGTGTTTGTGCTTAACTTGACCTATTATTTGCGCTTTCCAGGTGTCTCAGAGGTAAAGAATCCTCCTGCCAATGCAGGAGACATGAGTTTGATCCCTGGGTCAGGAAGATCCCCTGGAGAAGGAAATGGCAACCAACTCCAGTATTCTTGCTGGGAAATCCATGGACAGAGAAAGCTTGTGGGGCTACACTCCATGGGGTGACAAGAGTTGGACACAGCTAAACATGCAGCTACCTATTATTAGCTTCTGACTCCAGGCATAAAGAGCCTGTTTTTGCCTCCGTTGTCTTATCTATAAATGATAAAACAATGGTGCCTAATATGCATCATTCTTGAGATTTAGTGAGTTAATACATGCAGATCACTTAGAACTTTTCCTTTCCTATAGATATGATCTCTGGTGGCCTCCACTTGCAGTGGCTTGGAGCAGGGCTTGGCTTCCCAGCCAGAGATGAGGCTGGTCACAGCAGTGGAAGCACAAGATCCTAGCCACCAGACCACTGGTCAGTGAACGAAGGCCCTGACCATTCAGCTTTGTGAACAAGAATTTCCACAAAAACAGAAAGTAAAGAAGCAAAGTATTTATTAAGAAGAAAAAGAGTACAGTACATGTGACTAGACACACAGGCAGACTCAGAGGGACAGTCCCTGAGATGTGCCCTCATGCGGTTTAAAATCACTTATATGGGGCATTTCTCCCAGTTTTCCTTGGGCCAATCATTTGTATTGGTTGGTTCACAGTCTGTATTTGATATATTTCAGGATCTTTCCATGTTTTCACAGGCATCTCTTAGTCAAGATGAATTCTTGACTAATTCTTGACTAATTCTTCAAGAGGCATATGGATAGAGCATCCTTTGACATTCCTCCCCCTTTGAACTCCAAGGAGCTGTTCTGCACATATATGGCCAGGGAGGTCTCCTGGATTCAGGAATGAGAAATATGTAGTCTGGGCAGAGTCTGCAGACTTAAAATTAAGTGTCCTCCCTTAATTTTCCTGCTATTCTGGGCTTGGAGTTTCAGTCCACAGGGAATGAATCTCCAATTTCTTTACCCTGGAGGGGGGCCCATCTACCTCCTGTCTTAGAAGCACTTAAGTATTATGACTAAATTCTGTTTGACCTGAAGCAGACCATTTACTTTCTCCCATGAGGTAACTCATACACAATTCAAGAGTAGTTAAGAGGCTGATAAATCTCCAGGAGCCTACCCATGGAACCGAGTTAAATGTTCTTAATGTAGAGGAAGGAGAAAACAAGGCCAAGAAGGGAACCAATGGAATCCCATAGAAACCCCAAATTACTGAATAAGCAGAAAAATGAAGACGGTGCTCTTGGATGATGATTTCCTTTGGTTTTATCCATATACCTCTATAGAGTTTATTGTTGCCTAAACATGTCAACTTGTTGCAGAAACCAGTACTCGAGAAACCAAGCACCATGCTCGGAGAGTTGGAGAACTCAGGTTTATTACTCCAGCGGGCCCAGAGGAGTTAACCTCCAAGCTCTGAGCCCAGAACAAAGGGCTTACAGAGCCTTTATACATGGACAGGCATGATTAAGCAGGTTTGCGGGTTTGCAAGGGCTAGGGTGATTGCAAAGAGCAGCATAAGGGTGAGTGAGATAAGCTCCAGTTTCTAGTATTTTGAGTCCCCACTTTCTGAGACCTACATGATCTAGACTTTGCAAGGAGCAAGTTGAGTTACAGAGGCAGAAGGAGAAGGAGGTAAAATTTTAACTTTTCCTCCTATTCCCCCATCTTGATGCTTCTATCCCTCATTGTAGATAGAACATCATCTTATGTTTTATTAGGACATTCAGAGCTCCCCATCGTTTCAGTTCGGTTTAGTTCAGTCATTCAGTCGTGTCCAACTTTTTGTGACCCCATGGATTGCTACACGTCAGGCCTCCCTGTCCATCACCAACTTCTGGAGCCTACTCAAACTCATGTCCATTGAGTCAGTGATGCCATCCAACCATCTCATCCTCTGTCATCCCCTTCTCCTCCCACCTTCAATCTTCCCCAGCCAGCATCAGGGTCTTTCAAATGAGTCAGTTGTTCTCATCAGGTGGCCAAAGTGTTGGAGTTTCAGCCTCAGCATCAGTCCTTCCAATGAATACTCAGGACTGATTTCCTTTAGGATGGACTGGTTATATCTCCTTGCAGTTCAAGGGACTCTCAAGAGTCTTCTTCAACATCGCACTTCAAAAGCATCAGTTCTTCAGAGCTCAGCTTTCTTTATAGTCCAACTGTCACATCCATACATGACTACTGGAAAAGCCATAGCTTTCACTAGATGGATCTTTGTTGGCAAAGTAATGTCTCTGCTTTTTAATATGCTGTCTAGGTTGATCATAACTTTTCTTCCAAGGAGCAAACGTCTTTTAATTTCATGGCTGCAATCAACATCTGCAGTGATTTTGGAACCCAAAAAATGAAGTCTGTCCTGTTTCCATTGTTTCCCCATCTATTTCCCATGAAGTGATGGGACCAAATGCCATGATCTTAGTTTTCTGAATGTTGAGCTTTAAGCCAACTTTTTCACTCTCCTCTTTCACTTTCATCAAGAGGCTCTTTAGTTCTTCTTCACTTTCTTCTATAAGGATGGTGTCATCTGCATATCTGAGGTTATTGATATTTCTCCTGGCAATCTTGATTCCAGCTTGTGCTTCATCCAGCCCAGCATTTCTCATAATGTACCCTGCACATAAGTTAAATAAGCAGAGTGACAATATTCAGCCTTGACGTACTCCTTTCCCGATCTGGAACTAGTCTGTTGTTCCATGTCGACCTGCATACATATTTCTCAAGAGGCAGGTCAGGTGGTCTGGTATTCCTATCTCTTCCAGAATTTTCCACAGTTTGTTGTGATCCACAGAGTCAAAGGCTTTGGCATAGTCAATAAAGCAGATGTTTTTCTGGAACTCTCTTGCTTTTTTGATGATCCAAAGAATGTTGGCAACTTGATCTCTGATTCCTCTGTCTTTTCTAAATCCAGCTTGAACATCTAGAAGTTCATGGCTCATGTACTGTTGAAGCCTGGCTTGGAGAATTTTCAGCATTACTTTACTAGCATGTGAGATGAGTGCAATTGTGTGGTAGTTTAAGCATTCTTTGACATGGCTTTCTTTTGGGTTGGAATAAAAACTAACCTTTTCCAGTCCTATGGCTACTGCTGAGTTTTCCAAAATTGCTGGCATATTGATTACAACATTTTCATAGCATCATCTTTTAGGATTTGAAATAGCTCAGCTGGAATTCCATCACCTCCAAACGCTTTGTTCATAGTGATGCTTCCTAAGGCCCAGTTGACTTCGCATTCCAGGATGTCAGACTCTAGGTGAATGATCATACCATTGTGATTATCTGGGTCATGAAGATTTTTTTTTTTTATAGTTCTTCTGTGTAGTCTTGCTACCTCTTCTTAATCTCTTCTGCTTCTGTTAGGTCCATACGATTTCTGTCTTTTATTGTGCGCATCTTTGCATGAAATGTTCCCTTGATATCTTTAATTTTCTTGGAGAGGTTTCTAGTCTTTCCCATTCTATTGTTTTCCTCTATTTCTTTGCATTGATCACTGAGGAAGTCTTTCTTATCTCTTCTTGATATTCTTTGGAACTCTGCATTCAAATGGGTATATCTTTTCTTTTCTCCTTTGGCTTTTGCTTTTCTTCTTTTCATAGCTATTTGTAAGGCCTCCTTACACAACCAGTTCCTTTTTGCATTTCATTTTCTTGGGGGATTATCTTGATCCTTGCTTCCTGTACAATGTCATGAATCTCTGTCCATAGTTCTTCAGTCACTCTATCACATCTAATCCCTTGAATCTATTACTCACTTCCACTGTATAATCGTAAGGGATTTGAGTTAGGTCATACCTGAATGGTCTAGTGGTTTTCCTTATTTTCATCAATTTAGGTCTGAATTTGGCAATAAGGAGTTCATGATCTGGGCCCCAGTCAGCTCCCAGTCTTGTTTTTAGTGACTGTTTAGAGCCTTTCCAACTTTGTCTGCAAAGAATATAACCCATCTGGTTTTGCTATTGACCATCTGGTGATGTCCATATCCATCTAGAATCTACATGTCCATGTAGAATCTTCTCTTGTGTTGTTTGAAGAGGGTGTTTGCTACGACCAGTGCAGTCACTTGGCAAAACTCTATTAGCCTTTGATTTGACCTGCTTCATTCTGTACTCTAACGCCAAATTTGCCTGTTACTCCTGGTATTACTTGACTTCCTACATTTGCATTCCAGTCCCCTATAACGAAAAGGACATCTTTTATTGGGTGTTAGTTCTAGAAAGTTGTATATCTTCATAGAACTGTTCGACTTCAGCTTCTTCAGTATTACTGGCCTGGGCATAGACTTGGATTACTGTGATATTGAATGGTTTGTCTTGGAAATGAACAGAGATAATTCTGTACTTTTTGAGATTGCATCCAAGTACTGAATTTCAGACTCTTTTGATGACTATGAGGGCTACTCCACTTCTTCTAAGGGATTCTTGCCCACAGTGGTAGATATAATGGTCATCTGAGTTAAATTCACCCATTCCAGTCCATTTGAGTTCATTGATTCCTAAAATGTCAGTGTTCACTCTTGCCATCTCCCGTTTGACCACTTCCAATTTGCCTTGATTCATGGACCTAATATCCCAGGTTCCTGTGCAATATTGTTCTTTACAGCATCAGACATTACTTCCATCACCAGTCACATCCACAACTGGGTGTTGTTTTTGCTTTGGCTCCATCCCTTCATTCCTTCTGGAGTTATTTCTCCACTGATCTCCAGTAGCATATTGGGCACCTACCAACCTGGGGAGTTCATCTTTCAGTGTCCTATCTTTTTGCCTTTTCATACTGTTCTTAGGGTTTTCAAGGCAAGAATACTGAAGTGGTTTGCCATTCCCTTTTCCAGTGGACCACGTTTTGTCCCCATTATTTAGGGGGCTATGTTGAGCTATTACCATTTGTAACTTTATGGATTCAACCCGAGAGGTTATGAACTTGATAACTGCATTGAGAATACAAGGGCCAAATAAGAGCGCCACAAAGAAAGGACCAGTTAAAGGGAGAAGCCACGATGCCCGGCTCCAGATATTCTCCTAGTTACCCTAGGAATTTGCTAGTTCCTCTCTCCTTTTTATGATTCGTTCCCTTAGCTGTTGGGCCACGTCTCTGACTATTCCTGATTGATTTGCGTAATAGCAACATTCTTCATTTAAGAAGAGGCAGAGTCCTCCCTTCTCAGCTATCAGTAGGTCTAGACCTCTCATATTCTATAAAATCACCTCAGCCAGGCAGTCTAGTTGGTCTTGTAAGGCCACTAAAGAATTGGCGACTTTCTCAATGTCATCTGTGAAGTCTTTGGATAGTGTATGGTAAAAAGTGGTTGATGAAGCAGTTCCTCCTATTCCCATGCCTATGATTCCTAGACCAACTAGTAGGAGTATAAACTGCATGACTTTTTGACTGTATATGTCCTGCTGGAGGTACAGTGAGAGTCTGGTTATTAGGGACAATATTCATTTGGGGAGTGAGGAGAGCTAGGGTACAGATACCCATCCAACTGACTGGTAGACATAAGCAAGCATCAGTCCCACAAACAAAGAAAAGGCCTTGATGGGGGTGGCACCATACTGTGCTTGTGGGAGGATAAGTGGGCCACTCACCTTTTAAAGTTTGATAACTTTGGTCCCTGGCTAAATTGCCTACAGGTTCAGTTCCTCCATTATTTGTAAAGCATTCTGGAGCCTTTTGAGTTAACTCAATTGCCCTTAAGACTGGCCCTTGTAAGGGTGGGTCTATAGGAGTTCCCATGGCTGTTGCATTATTTAATGGCACTGATGTAGCTAAGTACCATGGAGCTCCTAACGATAAGCAAAACCAGCAATTCCTAGCCAGCTGGGGGTTGGTGTCATTAAGAAGGTGATGAGTTGTGTTGAGAACCTGGTACAGATGAGGGTCTAAGGAGGAGTAGCTCTGTAACCTGGGTCATACTGCCAACAGGCAGAGCCTGATTTTTTAGGGCAAAGGTGGTCCATAATTTTGTTTGTCTGTATTATTGTCCCTTTCTTGTAGGTTTCTCCATTTACTTGACAGACAGACACCTGTTCTGGGTTATAACATATGCATGGCATGTAAACAGAAGTACGGGGGCATGATGGCAATGCCATCGTGTCAGGATACCACCTGGGCTTTGGATCCTCTGGTGGGGGAAAGGTAAGGGCAGCAGGGGAATGACTGGAAAACATCTTTGTCACTCAGGCCCCTGGATATGCATCTCATGGTCATGAAGGCAGTAGGTGATCAGCCTATAGGATTGGCTATCTATACATTGTTCTAGCTGATAGTTAAGTAAGCGATTTTCTAAGGGTTGACTGTAATGTTGACAGGTGCATGATGGATAAGGAATGGCACCACCTGTTAGAGCAAAGGACACCAAAAGGCTGCAAAGCAGCCTGCACATAGCAGATAACTGAACACTAGCAAAAGGTTTTCTCCCCATCTTTGGGTTGTCATGGCTATAGCAAGTGAGCCTATCGCGAAGGGGGGTCAGTTATACTGTGGAGCAATTTAGTTAATAGGGAGAATTGATTGTAAGAGACACCTAATAAGAATGAGGCTTCCCACTACAGTGAGATAACAGACAGCTAACCGCAGCTTCTGACCCAAATCCCAGTCCTGGGTTGTGACTGAAGCTAGTCCTATAGCAAAGAGCACAGTAATAATACCAATACCAATCAGGGTAGAGTTCAAGGTTGACAGTGAAAATCCACTGATATTTTGATAGCCGGATCCTCAAGCTTCCACTGTGCATTGACCAGCCAGCTGCCAGAGTGTGGCTGGAGCAAGACTAAAGAATACTCAAGCTTCTGCCGTGCATGGACTAGTCAGCTTCCAGAGTGACTAGAGCAGGGCTCAGCATCTTCCGTGGGTGAGGGCCGTTGCTTTTGGAACCAGAACTTGAGGGGGTTTTTGGAGTCCCAAACTGTTTTCCAGGTATCCTCATTATAGGAAGCCACTGCCTTCTTGACTCTGGCATGGTGCATCCAAGGGATGATGCCTGTAACTCTAATAGTTAATAGTTAATAGGGCTTGCCAGGACGACCATGTGAGGGCCTGTCCAAACTGGCTAAAGTGGTTCTTTTTTCTAATCTTTAACCCATACCTCATCTCCTGGCTGATAGGGATGAACCCAATTGTCCAAAGGAATCGGTGTCCTTTCTAAGGTTTCTCAGGAGATACAGTGGAAGACTTTTCCCAGGGCCTGGAGGTGTCAGAACACCTAGTAGCTAGTTTGGCTGGGGGGGGTTCCCTTGAGTTTACCTATCACTGGGGACATTCTCCCATATAAGGCCTCAAAGGGAGAATAGCCTGAGGACCTCGGGGTGCATCAGGCTTAGAGTAAGGCTAGGGGTAACATGTTGACCCAAGATAACTGGGTCTCCTGGCAGAGTTTAGCTAATGTAGTCTTGAGGCCCCAATTCATGCATTCAACTTTCCCTGAGCTCTGTGGCCTGTAAGCAGTGTGAAGCTTGATCCAGTGTCCTGGATAAAGTTTGGATTATCTCAGACACAAAAGCTGGCCCATTGTCAGACCCTATAGAGAGCGGCAGCCCATATCTCGGGAGTATGTCTCTTAGTAAGGCCTTGGCCACTTCTTGTGCCTGTTCAGTGTGTGGGGGGTAGGCTTCAGCCCATCCCGAGTAGATGCAGGCTGCCACAAGTAAATAATTATAGCCCCTATAGCTTGAGGCTATAGCCCCTATAGGGCTTGACTTCAGTAAAGTCCATTACAAGATCTTCAAAGAGCAGTGTCCCAGCTGTCTGCACCCCTGGGTAGGGTCTTGGTCCTTGGCTGGCATTGTTTTGCACACAAGTCACACATCTAGCCCTGATCTGGGCACACGAGGTTGAGAGCTTACGAATGAGATAGTAGTGGCTCAGTAAATTCTCGAGACCAGTTTTTCCTAAAAGAATTGTCTCATGATGTTGTTTTACCAGCTGGATTGCTATATTGCTGGGGATAAAGAGTCTCTGGTCTGGGAGCTTCCACCAGCCCTCCTTTTCTTTTATTCCTCCCTCATTTAGAGCCCACTGATCTTCTTCCTTGGTTATCTCAGGGACAGAGGCAATTCTGGTGCCAAGAGGACCTTAAAGATTGACTTAGGGCCCACTGTGGGGCTTGGTTGGGTTGCTGCCTCCTTGACTGCCTGGTCAGCCAACCGATTTCCTTTGCTGATTGGATCAGTTCCTCACCTTTACTTGGGAAGGATTCCAGACTGCTTGCAACAGCTGAAGGATTTCTTTTTTGTTTTTAATCTCCCACCAACCCACTGTCAATAGTCCCCTTTCTTTATAAGTGGCTCCATGTACATGGAAAGTAGCAATGGCATAATTTGAATCAGTATAGATGTTGACTCATTTTCCTTCGGCATGCCTTAGGGCCTGGGTGAGTGCCCGTAGCTCAGCCTGTTGTGCTGACCACACTTGTGACAAGGCCTCAGCCTTCACTATCTAATCATTTGTTGCTATGGCAGAGCCTGCTTTGCACTGCCCATCTTGGACAAAACTCCTTCCATCAGTGAACAGTTCCAGTTCTGGGTTCTGGAGGGGACTGTCCATCAGGTCCACCTGCTCAAGTAAATTTCGTCTATGACCTCCTCACAGTTATGATCGGGCATTCCAGCTTCTGTAGGTAAAAGGTGGTGGTGTTCAGTGTCCACATAGTCTCGAGTTGGACCCATGGGTCTTTGCAAAGCAGTCCTTGATAGTGAGTCATCCTGGAGTTGGTCAGCTGCTTATACTGTTCATCAGGGCAGTAACAGCATGGGGAACCTGTGCATTTATATTTTGTCCTAGAGTAAGCTTATCTGCTTCTCTGACCAAAACCACAGTGGCAGCTAATGCCCGGAGGCATGGTGGCCATCCTGTGCCACTGGATCTAGTCATGTGGACAGGTATGTGACTGGACACTCAGTTCAGTCACTTTTTTGTGTGAGGACCCCCAATGCAGTGTGATTTTTCTCATGTACAAGCAGGTTAAAGTCCCATGTCACATGTGGCAGCCCTAATGCTGGAGCGCTCGTCAAAAGTCTCTTTATCTCCTCAAAGGCCTTTTCCTGTTCAGGTTCCCACTCTAGGGGGTCCTTATCAGACCCTGATGTGCCTTTAAACAAAGACTTGGCAATTGCAGAGAAACCTGGTATCCAGATCCGACAGCATCCAGCAGCCCTGAGGAACTCACGGACTTCTTTCTTGGCATTCGGCTGAGATATTCAACAGATGGCTTGCTTCCTCTCATTTCCAAGCACCTGATGCTCTTTTAAGTTGACAAACCCCAGGTATTTGACCTCCTGTCTGCAGATCTGAGCCTTTTTCCATGACACCTCTTACCCTGTGTTGGAGAGTAGAGCCAACAGGGCTTTGGTGCCTCTCCAGCAGTCCCCTTCGGTAGTACTGGCTAGTAACAGGTCATCCACGTACTAGAGTAGGGTGCAGTTTAAAGTTTCTCTGGAAAAGGCAGCAAGGTCCGCATCCAGGGCTTCACCAGACAGAGTAGGTGAGTTTTTGAAGCCTTGTGACAGTCGAGTCCAAATCAGCTGTGTCTTTATCGGTCTTCCCATTCAAAGGCAAACAAAGGCTGGCTGGCTGATGACAGTTGGAGGCAGAAGAATGTGTCCTTGAGATCAAGGCAGGTGAACCAACTTGCCTGAGCAGGTAAGAGACTCAGGAGAGTGTACAACTTTGGGACCACTGAATGGATGGTGATCACCACACTGTTGACACCGTGGAGGTCCTAGATAGGGCGATAGTCATTCCCTCCAGACTTTTTGACTGGAGAGCGGAGTGTTCCAGGGAGACTGACAGTCAATTATAATCTTAGCATCTTGCAGGTGCTGGATGTGGTCCCAAATTCCCAGGCATGCCTCCCGTGGTACTGGATATTGTTTTTGTCTAACAGGAATGGCTCCTGGCCTCAGGTCCACTACAAAGGGGGCGTGGGTTTTGGCCGAACCTGGGTGCCCCTTCTCTGCCCAGACATCAGGGAATTCTTTTACCAGTCTGGGGGGATTTATTTGTTCCCTCCTTGAGGAATAGAGATGTCATTCATCTTCTCTGGGCACTTGTCACAGCCATCATCAGAGCCAACTGGCTGCCCAGGTGAGGCTCGCAGGCTTTCTGGGGGCAAAGGTGATTTGTGCCCCCAGTTTTGTCAGTAAGTCTCTACCTAGCACAGGAATGGGGCATTGCGTTAAGTACAGAAATTCATGAGCCACCAGATGGCCCCCTAGCTGACACAAACGGACCTTGCAAAATGAGCAGCCTGCCATGTCCCCTGCGACCCCAACAGTAGTTGCTGTTCGGCCTGTGAGGGGAGCCACAGGTGTGGTTACCATGGAGTGTTCAGCTCCAGTATCCACCATAAAAGTCATTGATTGGCCCCCTACTTTCATCGTGACCGTGGGCTCCCGGAGGCCCAGGATCAGGGAGCCTGGTCTTCCCTAGTCTGATTCTGTTCCAGCCAGGCCAATAAGGTTTTGGACAGCCAGCTCAGGCTGGTACCTTTCTTTGTTGGGTTGACTGAACTTCTTTGACCCTTTAGATGTCCCTCTGCAATGGGGCACTCATTCCTCCAGTGTTCCGTCTCTTTTCAATGGGCGCGCTGGTCCTAGCATAGTGATGGTCTCTTCTTAGTTTCCACTTTCCATGAGGGAACCGTCTGTTTCACTGGATCTGAGCTCCTCAATGCTGCTGCTAGCAGGGCTGCTTTCTGTTTCAGTTTTTAATCTGCTTCTCATTGGGCTTCACAGTCTCAGTTCACAAAGACTTTATTTGCTACCTCCCGGAGCTGTGTGGTATTCATCCCAGGGAAGCCTTTCAGCTTTTGGAGCTTTCATTGGATGTCTGCACAGGATTGAGCCACAAAGGCAACGTTAATCATCTGTTGATTCTTGGCTGTCTCTGGGTCAAACGGGATGTATATCCAGAATGCTTCACATAGTCTTTCATAGAAATTGGTGAGGGTCTCATCTGGTTTTTATTATTATTATTATTGTAATTTTGGACATATTGGTAGGGCCTTTTGGCTCCCACTCGAAGTCCATGGAGAAGGGCATCATGGTAGAAACTCAGAATTTCTTGTCCTTCTCTGTTATTGAAATCCCAATTAGGTCTCATCTCTGGCATTGCTTCTTGTGCCCATCCCTCTACATCTAAGACCTCTGCAGGGGCTTGTCTTCAGAGCCATTTTTGGGTTTCTGTCGAGATGCATTGTCTTTCCTCAATGGTGAAGAGAGACATAAGGAGCTAGCGACAGTCATCCCAGTCGTCGGCTGGTGGGTGTAGAAAATGAACTCTGGGAGGTCAATCATAGCCTGTGATTTATCAGCGTATGCTGGGTTATGGTGTTGCCATCCTTGTTCACTTGTTGAGGACCTTGAGTTTTTCACACTGGCATCTGACGGGCCATGGCCAACTGGTTAGATTTTTTTGGCCTAGCGGAGCTACTTCCCTACTGGCTCAGGGCTGGAGTCTTGCTCATGAGGTGGTGAGGGGGACATGGAGGGAGGTGGACTGTCTGGCAATGAGTCTGGTGCTGGCTGTGCCGGGGCTTGTGGAGTCAGAGGAACGTATTTCAGGGGCAGTAGTGGGTCTTCCACTGCATCTCCCTGGAATATAGGTTTTTTCCCCTTCTTTCTTTTATCTGAGTGGTTGTGCCACAAATATCCTACTCTGGTCCTGTTCGTTCTTACAAAATCTTGCCCACAGGGCAGGGTCTGTGCTATTAGAAGCCAGGAGTCTATGTATGGAAACTGATCTGGATGTCCTGGAGTCCAGTGTCTACCTGGTGTACTGCTTGGACAGTAGGTGGCATCTGGTGGCCATCCAATGTCAAACGATGGCCAATCAAGTTCACATAAATCAGATTAGTCTCCTACAAAGCCCTTCTTAAAGTTCTTTATAATGCAATCTAAAGCTGTTGGCTTAGAGGAAATTCCCCCCATGTTGACAAATGTAATCTACTTGGCAGGAAAACCTAATCTCTTAGATGTCAGCTCAAGAAGTCAGTCAACAGAAGAATAACTGGTAACCAATAACTTCTCCCTCCCTGCGTATCCCGCCCTGAGTCAGTGGCACAAAGACAAACAAGGGTGGGTGCCCCCTCAAAAGAGGAGACCATTCAGATGCCTGTTTGACCACATCCCTGGGGGAAACTTAGGTGCTTCTGGCATTGGTGGATCAGTATAAACCCCTGATCTGGATCTGTCTTGCAGGGAGGGACTGGGTCCCCCAGAGGCAGACACTGCCTTGAGCTGTATCAGGATACCACGGAACTGCAAGCTAGGGCCCACTCGGACTCCATAGCCATGAAGGCCATGAAGCCACACAATTGAGCCTGAAGCACAAGTGAGTCAGGCCACACACTCATTCACATTCATTTTTCATCTGCCTGGCCACTCTCCCAAGAGAGATTTAAGATGTCTCAGCATTGGCAGGTCGGTATAAACCCCCAAGCTGGACCAACCTTGCAAGGAGGGATCCAGTTGGGATAGGATTTCCTGACTGCAGACCAGCCCCGGGCCTTACCTTATCCTGTGGCCATTCCTGGTGAGTTGGTCTGTCCCTTTAATGAGTCGGGGCTCAGCTGCCCGGAGAGTGGGAACGCTGGTCCGAAAGAACCCAGAATATCGTCAGGTGGTGCACCTCCTCGGTCGTCCTGGGGCTCCTCTGCTCCGAACTGGCCAAGCCACCAGTCTGGTGGCTCAAAGGGCTGGCATGGTTGGATTCTTGCTAGGGCCTCCAGAAATGTTGCAGAAATCAGTACTCGAGAAACCAAACACCACACTTGGAGAGCTGGAGAACTCAGGTTTATTACACTGGCAGGCCCAGAAGAGTTAACACTCCAAGCTCTGAGCCCCGAACAAAGGGGTTACAGAGTTTTTATACATGGACAGGCATGATTAAGTGGGTTTGTGGGTTTGCAGGGCCTAGGGAAATTGCAAAGAGCAGGACAAGGGTGAGTGCCAGTTCCTAGTATTGTGAGTCCCCACTTTCTGAGACCTACATGATCCAGACTTTGCAAGGAGCAAGCTGAGTTACAGAGGCAGAAGGAGAAGGAAGTTAAATTTTAACTTTTCCTCTTCAAACTATGCAACCTAATTTTAAGGACTTTATCAGTTTGTCTAAGTCCTTTCTTATTCCCACAGAAGCTATCATCTTCATCTTTCTTGTCTCTCCATTTGTGGGAAGTTAGATAGTTTGCCAATCCCCTCACACTTTATTTTGAATTTCCATGGCCCATATTTTTTTTTTTCTCCAGAATCTAACTTTTTCTCTTTTAAATCTAAAACACTCCAGAGTCCACCTGTTTCGAGAAGCATTTCCTAATTAACACTATCCCTTCACTGATTAGATAATTATACCTTCCTCAATTGATGGACATATTACCACTTTCTTTTATATTCTCTTAGGCCCTAGTAATAGTGTCTATTTAAATAGATTTAAATAAACACTTAACAGGTATCTAAGATATATTTTAAAGTATATTTAATAAACAAAAGAGTCATAGAGGAGGAAAAGTGCCAGGGTCCAGCCCCGGTGGATCCAGGAAAATTCGAAGGAGAGACGGCTTCGGCGATCAGGATATGAGAGCTTTAATTAAATATTAATTAGAGATATAAAGAGTAATAGAATGAGGATAGCTCAGTAGGAAAATTCAGTGGAGAAAAGAGGCTGAATAACTTGGTTTACGTGGAAAGCTAATAAAATTCCAAAATAAGGAATTTATGTCACCTACGTAGGCCGCAGGCGTCCTCCCATTCTCTCGAAGGAGAGGAGACACTAAGGCCTCCCCGGTCAGATCTTAGAAGCCCAGGCATAATTAGTAGGCTTGACTAGCCTCCACGTTCCAGATGGGGATTCAGCCAGAAGGTGAGAGAAAGAACAACACGGGGAAACCAGTCTTTTGAGGAACTGATTCCATTTTTTATTTTTCCAGGGTCTGTTTTTATACACTGAGATGTTATACAAAAGTCACGTGGGGTCAGCAGTCCTGACTTTTATTAAAGTCAGGTGCTTCATACAAATGTATACAGAGGTCTTTGGGGTGTTACATCATCTTCTGGCCAGGGGGCCTGCTGACAATTTATGACCCTCTCCTTGTGACAGCGGTCAGTCAACCAGAACACTTATTTCTCCAGGGGTGATTATTCTTAAAACAGACACCACCTTCCGAAGGTACCAGATAAAGTTACATTCCTATAGGGTGAGGGTGCAGTGGGTTTTAATTAAGGAAAGAATTTGCTTAGCCTAAGGTCTAACGTGATTAATATCAAAGGTTAATACTTATTTCTTCTATATATTCATTAATATGTATAAGGGCAGGGGATGTGGAGACTTAGCAGTAAACATTGGCTCAACAAATGAAAAACCCTTCACCAACACAATTTCTAATCAGCTTACTATACTATACTAATAGTTTTCTAACTTCTCTAAAGAACCTGTTTTTAGAAGGTTTAAAGCATCTCATGCCTCTCACGGGTGGGAGGCTGTGAACAATCACGTGGCCGGACAAGCGTGTCAGGCAGGCTAGAGAACCTTCAGAGGAGTTTGTAGATTGAAACACTCCTGTCACGCCCAGGAATTATCATTAACTGGAGCTGTAAGTTAATTCCTTCTCTGAAAGAGATGGTAGGGGACAGCCCCCCGTAAAGTCAGAGGTGTAGGTGAGAGCACAAAGTAGTAAAGTAGGCAGGCTCTGGTTTTGGGGGTAGATGCTCGAAAATTTCCAGGGGGACTCCTGAGGCTCCATCCCACCTTTGCGTATGTCGATCCTCCTTCCTCATGACCTTTGCCACAGGTGGAGTTCCTCACACTGGCTCCTGGCAGAAAAGGAACACATAGGTAAAATCATATTCTGGGTCTTTCCTAGTATTAGGAGATAAAATCAATATATTAAGTTTTTCTTTTCCAGTTGTCTCAGTAAAAGCCCCTTTCTCCTTTAATCTATGTCCTGCAGTCGTGATACTACACTATCAAAGATCTCATATATTTCAAGTTTAAGAAAGCCAACTGACCTAGATACTAGGTTCTTCTAAAGGAGCTATATCAGAACTCCCTGACACAAAAGACACTTCCATTTTACATTTCATATGAAAAGCAAATTACCATAGCAATTGACCTCAAAGAGCGCATAGTGAATACAATGGTCAAAATCCAGCATAAGTAACACTTGAATTTTTTGCTTCTACAGTGTCACTTTTGAAACAAACCTTTGTTGAAAATGGTTACTTTAAAAAAAAAACCTCAATGTATGCAATAAAAATACCTTGCACGTAGCATTTTGGAGTTCATCCTTTATATTCTATCTCTGGTCATGGTAGAACAGATCCTATATTCACAAAAATAGAGAAAATTATCTGAACTAACAGAGGGGAACAGAGGTGGGAATATTCTGAAAAAATAAACCTCCCTCTCTTTAGAATATGTACACTTATATACAGCTACACTTTTATTGGAGGTGTGGAAGTGTTACCTATGGAGTTTACAGTTAACTGGGATGCCTGGAGTGTTAATGTACGCAGAGGACTTTTAATTAAGCAGAGTAGGTATTTATGTCAACAGGAAAGGAAATGCAAGACTTGCCAAGGAAAGTTGAGAGCTTACACATGTTTCCTATTACAGATTGTTGATTTCTCACCCAAATCAGTAGGATATTTATGTAATAGGGGGTTTGTTTAAGGAAATCGCCATGGCCGACAAATACATATCATCCAAAAAGGATAAGACGTTCAGATTTTTCAATATTTTCAGCTAGTTTTAAAACCAAGTAAATAGAAGCTAACCTCCATTTACACTTTGTCTTCTTCTAGCTCATCCATAAATCTGCTACCAGTTACACTAAACTGCTTGTTTTTCAATCCCAGGGTTTGTCCTGGTGCTTTCTTATTATTTCACATTTTTTATCCCTGGTTCTGGTGGTCTTTTCCTCCCCTTCCTCCTACTAAATATCACATAGAGTGAGGGGAGACAGAGATTTCTGTTGAGTTTTTCTGTGCCCTACTTCTGCAGCTGGCACCTCATCCCCCGCTGCACTAAATCGACACTTCTGGAAGTAGCAGCTTCGAAGTGACTGACGAGAGCCATTGCTTGCCCAAGTGTCAATTTAGTGCAGCAGGGGATGGAACAGCAGCTGCAGCAGGAGAGAGAACTTATTTCATACTTAGCAAACAATTGCAAAAAATGCCAGAGGGAGGGGAACCTGGCTGGAGAATAGAAAGAATGAAAGTAAGAAAGAGAAGAAAGGGGAAGCAGAATACTGGGTGTGGGGAGAGAAAATCATTAAATTCATAGAAAAATAAAATTCAAAAGAAAAAGTGAAGGGAATTGCAAAGAAGAAAAAATATAAGGTATTTTGTCCTGTGTGAAAGTCTCTCAGTCATGTCCAACTCTTTGTGACCCCGTGGACTGTAGCCTGCCAGGTTCCTCTATCAATGGAATTCTCCAGGCTAGATTCCTTCTCCAGGGGAATATTCCCAACCCAGGGATTGAACCCAGGTCTCTGGCATTACAGGCAGATTCTTTATCAGCTGAGCTACCTATTTTGTCCTAGGATTATGTCTTTCATTTCTTTACATTTAGAAATACATTTTACATAATAAACATATGTCCTATACAATAAGAAGCTGCCATCTGTTTATACCTTCTGAAAGGAAGAAAAATAACCAAATAATTAAATCTACAAATTTGAAGCTGAGTGTTTACTACCAAATTGGTTGACTGTTTGATAAGGATTGATTCAGTGCTCGTGGCTCAGCAAGAATATGAGGGAAAAAAGCAAAGAAAAGGCTCTGAGGTTTGTAACTTGTGCAGCAATGTGCATTTTCAACACAGAAAAAAGAGGAAAATTAATTAAGAGTTGAAAAACATGATGATTCACTATAAATACACTTTATTAAGATGCTACCATCTTCCATTTTCTTTTTTATTTTAATATCCTATGAATATTTCTAGTCATATTCACACACAGTGATATGTCTGGAACAGATATTTCACATAGACACTACACCCTTGGTGAAAAGTGAAAGTGAAGTCACTGTCGTGTCCGACTCTTTGCAATCCCATGGACTGTAGCCTACCAGGTTCCTCAGTCCGTGGAATTTTCCAGGCAGGAGTACTGGTGTGGATTGCCATTTCTTTCTCCAGGGGATCTTCCCAACCCAGGGATCGAACCCGGGTCTCCTGCATTGTGGGCAAACGCTTTACTCTCTGAGCCACCAGGGAAGTGGGTACACCCTTGGTAGTGGCTGCTAATGTTTCTTGAGTTGAAGACAGATATTTCTAAAAACTCCTTGAGAAAGGTTTGCAGTTGCTACACACATATACATATGTATATATGTATGGGCATCAGATCAGATCAGATCAGTCGCTCAGTCATGTCCGACTCTTTGCGACCCCATGAATCGCAGAACGCCAGGCCTCCCTGTCCATTAGCAACTCCCGGAGTTCAGTTGAGTCAGTTGAGTTCATCATCGAGTCAGTGATGCCATCCAGCCATGTCATCCTCTGTCGTCCCCTTCTCCTCTTGCCCCCAGTCCCTCCCAGCATCAGAGTCTTTTCCAATGAGTCAACTCTTCGCATGAGGTGGCCAAAGTACTGGAGTTTCAGCTTTAGCATCATTCCTTCCAAAGAAATCCCAGGGCTGATCTCCTTTAGAATGGACTGGTTGGATCTCCTTGCAGTCCAAGGGACTCTCAAGAGTCTTCTCTATATACATGTACTAATCCACAAGAAATTTTTAATTTGCGCTTTCTTATTTCTCTAAGATATTGTAGTTGTAGTCAACTGCCAGCTCCCTCAAAAACAGAATAAATATTAGAAAATGCTTTCTGAAGTTTATTTGGTGATCCCAAAGAATTGGTGATGAAACAACTGCTGAAGTCAGTCCAAAACTGCTAGTTATGTCCATTTGATTGAATCAACCATAATGGTACTTAAATCAGATCAGTTTGCATGTACAACTGCTGATGATTCATTCAAATGTAATACTTACTAAAGCTGAAACCATTAATTAGATCGATATTTCTAAAGTATACTCCACAAAGATACTGTTTCAGTATCAAACCACTTAGAGAAATTCTGTGTACTCTGGAGTTTTTATGCTGGTGGCCTGAACAGAAAGGGAAATATCTATAAAGCTTTACATTTAAAAAGGCATGCTTGCTAAGCCATTTCAGTCATGTCTGACTCTTTGTGACCCTATGGACCATGGCCCTCCACACTCCTCTGTCCATGAGATTTTTCAGGCAAGAATACTGGAATAAGTTGCTATTTCCTCTTCCAGGGGATCTTCCTGACCAAGGGATCCAACCCCCATCTCTTACATCTCCTGCATTGGCAGAAAGTGCCCCAACTAGTGCCACTGGAGAAGGCAGTAACAATTATAAATTAATATAAAATAGGTCAAATTGTCCTCATGTATAAATATACTCCTAGATATGGAAAGGATCAGAAACTACTATGCTCTGTCTGGAAAATAAAACTTGTTGAATACATGTTCCAGCCAATAAAGAGATTAACCAAAATAAATAAGTAGAAAACAAAATAAGAATTACTATGATAATGGTGGCTCATCATGTAGCCATTTAAGTGTAAAATTTAAGTATAAAATATTTTTATTGTTTTTCAAAGAATAAAACATTAAAAGTAAATAAAACTTCAAAAGTAAATTGGGAAAATACAAAATTAATAAGAACAAAAATAGAAATATGAAATGTCAGATTATATGCATTTTAACCAAAAAGTTAATGGGTCAAAAATATAAATTAAAAACATAAATGAAAATATGTAAATGATGACAGCAAATATGAGTGGACAGTACAGAAGGACTGAAAGATACTATTTTATTATTGAAAATGATAACTAGAGAATTATAAACTAAAATACATTTTTAAAAATGAAAGAACATAAAAAAATAAAAATAAGATAAATTGCTACAGTATAAATAAGCATCACATATTGCAGATTTTGAAAAGAGAAAATGTCACAGAAACATTTTTTAGAAAAAAGTAAAGGCAAAGCAAAGGAAACAATTAAAGAAGTGAGGAGGCAACCTATGAACTAGAAGGAAATATTTATAAACCTTTATCTGATAAAAGGTTAATATCCAAAATATATTAAGAAAAAACTCCTACAAGCCAACAGTGAGTAAATAAGATGCATAAATAATTAAATAAATAAATAGATTTCAAAATAGGCAAAGTACCTGAATAGCTACTTCTCAAAACAGAAATGCAAATGGTCACCAGGTATGTGCAAATGTGCTCAACATCACTAATCATCAGAGAAATCAAATTCAAACCACAATGACTTATCATCTCACACTTGTTGGAATGGTTATTATTAAAAACAAAAAAAATTACAAACATTGATGACGATGTGGAGAAACTGATATCCTTGAACACTGTTGGCAAGAATGTAAAATGGTATGTTGCTATGGAACATAGTATGGGAAACATTACACGTTGAGCTACCATATGATCCTAGAATTCTACTCCTGGGTATATACTCCTAAGAATTGAAATCAGGATCTGAGGAAACCACAATCAAAAAAGACACATACACCCCGATATTTACTGCAGCATTGTTTATAATAGCTAGGACATGGAAGCAACATAGATGTCCACCAAAAGATAAATGGATATAGAAGTTGCAGTACATATATACAATGGAATATTACTCAGCCATAAAAAGAACACATTTGATAAGGTGGATGAACCTAGAGCCTATTATACGGAATGAAGTAAGTCAGAAAGAGAAAAACAAATACGACATATTAACACATATAATCTAGAACGATGGCACTAATAAAGCTATTCACAGGGCAGCATAGAGATGCAGACCAAGAGAACAGAAATGTGGACACATTAGGGAAGGTGAGGGTGGGCAAATTCAAAGAGTAGCACTGAAACATCTACATTGCCATATGTAAAATAGACAACTAGTGGGAATTTGCTGTAAGATGCAGGGAACTCAAAGTTGGTGCTCTGTGACAACCTAGAAGGGTGGGATGGGGTGCAAGGTGGGAGGGAGGATCTAGAGGGAGGGAACATATGTATACCCATGGGTGATTCATGTTGATGTATAGCAGAATCCAATACAATATTGTAAAACAATTATCCTCCAATTAAAAAATTTGTAAAAAAGAAATCAAGATCTTGAAGAAATATCTGCATTCCTCTTTTCATTGCAGAATTATTCACAATAACCAAGATACAGAAACAAATCTAATGTCCATCCACAGGTGAAGGGATAAAAAAAGAATGGTATATACATATGAAGGAATATTAGCCAACCTTAAAAAAGAAAATCCTACTGTTTATGGCAACATGGATGAACCTGGAGGACATTATGCTAAGAAAAATAAGCTAGTCTCAAAAGGACAAATCTGTATGATTTCTTTTTTGAGGTATATAAAATATTCAAACTCAAATTGAATAGGATAGTGGTTACCAGGGCCTGGGGATAGGGAGAAATAAAGAGCTGCTGTTCAGTGGGTATAAAGTTTCTGTCATACAAGATGAATGAGTTCTAGAGACCTGCTGTGCAATACAGCTCCTATAGTTAACAACATGGTATCACACATTTAAAAATGTGTTAAGAGGGTAGATCTCATCTTAAGTGCTCTCACATATACATACACATAAGGAAATTTTCAAAGGTTTGGATATTTTTATTATCTTGATAATGGTGATAGAATCACACAGATATGCAGATATCCAAACTCAGCAAATTATATGCATTAGCCGTGTGCAGCTATTTTGTAGTAAATGAGTGTGCCTGCTCAGTTATGTTCGACTCTGTGACCCTATGGACTGTAGTCCACCAGGCTCCTCTGTCCATGGAATTTTCCAGGCAAGAATACTGGAGTGGGTTACCATTTCCTACTTCAGGGGATCTTCTGACCCAGGGATGAAACCTACGTCTCTTGCATCTCTTGCATTGACTGCAGATTCTTTACCAACTAAATCACCTGGGAAGTCCAACAGGCATCAGTTAAATCAAATTAGATGGATTAAATTATTTATTAAAAATTACTTAGTGAATACTTACTCATCTAGTATACACCAAACACTGAGTTTAAGGGATTAAAGGGAAAAAATTGATAAAATGCCATGCTTTCTGAAAGTTGGGCAAGGAAGGGAAGATATAAATGAAATACAAGTTAGAAAGTAGCAAGTGCTATATGAGAGATTAGTCTCATGGGGGGTTAAGGATTAGCTTGGTTAGAGAGCGATCTGTAGTTTAGAGGAAGAGATTGCTCTGGGACTGGAATTTATATCTGACTAGGGCTTGGGTGTGTGGAAATCGGGGGAGTAGAGGTGGAGGCATACAGACTAAACTAACTTCTGCTGCTTTACTTACATTTTGCAACATTAAAGTTAAATAAATTGGTCTATTAAAGATTTGATATGATAAACCTTCTCATTACATGGAATAAATGTGCATTTGCAAAACTGTTGCAAAATTCTCCTATCTCTTTTTCTAATTTCAGTAAATTTACCGTGACACTTTCTGGATCATTTATAACTTAGAAAAGAGATAATCCAGATGAAAGGAAATCAGTAAATAGGCAAAGTGAAGTGAAATCTAAAGATCCAAAGAGAGGAAATACAATTTTTGAGAGGATAATATTCAGTCTAGACACTGTTTTAATATAATATTTCTGCTCAGCAACACTTTCAACATGATAGCCTGTTTGCTGGAGTTAAAAAAGGCCAGGATTGGCATGGTAATGTTTTTTCTTAAAGTTTCCCTGACAGTCCAGTGTACTACATTATTTTCTGGACATTGCTTGGCAGACATTGCTTTACTCCTCAAATCAAAGATTTAAATGATTGTCACATTTCATGTGGAATAAACCTCTGAGTTTATTTGGTATATTCAAAAGATTATTCTATTGAGAAGTCCAGTTTGTAAATGTTATACCATCTACACTGCCTTCTTCAAAAGAATCAGCATCTTGCGTCTGAGGCTCTCATTTAACCAGTAGGGCAGAGATGGGGCAACAGTCAGTATCTCTGTTTTAGAGGCACATTCAAGCTAATTGACTTCCTTCATATCACGCAGTTCATCACAAATCCACTCTTAGAATTCAGTCTTCTAACTTAAAGTCCAGTTGATTTTCTATCAGACACTGCAGACTGTGGTTTGAACATTTATATAGAAAAATCATAAGGAAAAATTTTTCCGAGCACTGAACAATTTATCCCTGACTGCTGTCATATCTAAGCACTTGGGTCCACTCACCTTCCCTGCTGCCTCTTCTCTTCTCATCTGGGTTTAAGATTTCCCCTTTGAAACTTAAATGCACTACACTGCTCTAGAAATGAAACTTGGCTTCTTCATGCTCTCTTTTTCTATGTATTAAGAGAACCAATACCTTTCCAAAAAGAACTCTACTTACATCAAAGGCAAGCTGAGCCCCTTTCTTTGACAGTGAACCTCAACATCACTCCATCATGAGCTTTTGTCTGTAAGCGAGAGAAGAACACATTATCATCCTAAACTCTCTAAATTTTAAAGAAAAGCAAACAAACGAAACCCTGAGGCATCTAAGTCCATTGCTTTGCAAAAAGGTATGGCTACAGACTTAGCAAAAGTCATAGTCTTTACCTGGTATAATTATAATACGCACACATTGCTAACTTCAGTGTTAAAGGTGAACTTGACCAAAAAAATGCCTGAAAAATTAAAATGGTCTCAGTAAGACATGATCCTAGAATGAGGAACCAGGAAAGCCTGTAATTATTTTTTGTCTCTCTTTATTTAAAATGACTATTGTTTATAATTTATGATACATACATATATACTTTTTTCTACTTATTTATTTTGACCCAAAAGTCATTCAGTTTTAATACATTATTTTGTATGATTTCTATTTATTAGCCTTATAGAAAATACATTAGGTCTTTTGTTCTTTTATACGTTCTCTTTCATGATTGCTTGGTTTGCTTTTCTAGGTTTTCTTGCTGCTTTTTAAAATTTACTTATTTGTTTATTTTTGGCTGCACTGGGTCATTGGTGCGCGTGGGTGAGGTGGCACAACTCTTCATTGCAGTGTGTGGGCTCCTCATTGTGGTGACTGTGTTGCAGAGCACAGGCTCTAGGCGTGGGCTTCAGTAGCTGTGGCGCATGGGCCTGGTTGCTCCATGGCACATGGCATGCTCCCAAACCAGGGATCGAACCTGCGCCCCCTGCGTTGGCAGGCGGATTCTTAACCACTGGACTACTAGGGAAGTCCTTTTTCTTGCTCTTTTGTTTGTTGTTAATCTTTTGGATTTGGATACATTTTCTTTGTTAAATCAATCAAAAATATTTTGAGTTTGCTTTTAATGGAGCGTCATTTATAATTTTAGATTATACCTCTACTTCTGTACTCCTCAGCAGGACAATAGTTACTATCGTGAATAATTATGAGGAAATCCACGTGAATAATTATGAGGAAATTCCAATAATTATGAGGAAATTATGAGCATACTCACGCTACCTATTTCCTCACCATATTTTGGTCTGTTCCTTGATTTCTATTCCCATATCTTCAGATGCATCTATTGAGGACACGCACATTGAGTCTATGGTTTAAGTTACTGTTACTCTTCTTGCTTGACTGCCTTTCCTTTCTCTTCCTCCATTTCTTAACTTCTTGAGCCTGCTCTTCGAAACTCAGGGGAGGACATGGAGACCAAAACTTTTCCTACAAACAAGAATCGGGGGACACAAAGTTGGCACGGGGGTGGGTAGGTTAAATCACCAGGAAGGCCTATGGGGCCTTCAATGCCTCCATGCTACCTTTATATTTGTCTGGACTCTGGTGGGGAACAGTTGTCTTGACTCTGTCTCTCCTCAGAGCTCTATAGATAATTTCATAGCTCCATGTCTTCTAAAACTGCTGAGGATTTCCAGATTATGTTGATTCCTTCTTATATATTATTTATTTTTCCTTGACTATTAAGAAATTAAACACATAACTCCATGGAATTTATTGGAATACGGAGTTCTTAAGATCTGAAGATTCCAGTATTCTTTTAGTTCAACAAAAAAGCTTTCTTCAATAGTTTGTTCTTTCCTCTAGAAACCTATGTAAACAAGTTATCTGCATTTTAGATGTCTATTTTTCTACATATATGTCTTCTATATTTTGTCAATATTTTATCTCATAGTCTATTTTTTATGCTTACTCAAACACTTTTCCCACATTACCTTTTTTAAAAATTTATTGATTTGGCTCTGCCAGATCATTTTTTTTCAGTTGTGGCATGCAGGATTTAACTGTGGCATGTGGGACTTAGCTCCCTGACCAGGGATTGAAACTTGGACCCTTGCGTTAGAAGTGCAAAGACTCAGCCACCAGACCATCAAGGAAGTGGTGGTCTTCCCTACATCTGTAGTGACCTAATACAAAGGCAGGATAACATAGGGAGTGGCACTATAGCAAAGCTGTCATGGTGGTCATTAGGTTTATTTACAAATATTCTGAGTTTTCTCTTACGTCCATGAATATGGTAAGATTGCATTTCTCCACCCCACTCCTTAATATTTGGCCAAAAAATCTGAGCATGAGTGGCATGTATCACGTGTTGGCAAGATCATTTTGTTGCTGGTATAGGACTCCACATGGTTGTTAACCCTTGTATTGGTGATCACGGAAGCATGAATCCACATGGAGCCTCTCTTAGCCCAAGTCCTTGAATGACTCTGATGACTTGGGTCTCCCTGCTAATCTGCTGTGCACAAGTAGTGAGAGAGATAGAGAGATTGTGCTTTGCACCACTGATACTTTGTAGGGCTATTTGCTACTATAGCATAACTTAGCCTAACCTTACTGATATATTAGGTAACACATGGATTCTGGAGCAATGCTGCCTGGATTCATATCCCAGCTTTAAGATTTACCACTTATGTGACCTTTGGCAAGTCACTTATTTAGTAAGCTTGTTCAATTAGTAAAATTGAGATAATAATAGTAGCTAATTCTTAGGGTTATTATAAGAATAATATCAGATAGAATGTATAAAGTTTACCTGACACAAATAAGACTATTTATACCTTTGTGATCACTCCCCTCTTAAGGTTTTTTTTTCCTTAATTTTAGCAGCTCCCTTTCTATTATATTCTGTTTACATAGTGTATCTCCTCTTTTTCTCTTGTTTCAGAGAATGCATATTAAGAGTAGAAAGGAGTTCCTTAAATGTCTTCTATTTCTTATGTCATTTCCTAAAATGTTCTTGTTCCCTAAATTTTCTATGCTGTATTATTTTTCAGCACTAATTTTTTTTTCAGAATTTTGCATACATTTTTGTTCTTTATTTCTTTATTTCTGAGTGACCACAGATCTTCCTGGTCTATTATTTGCTTCAATCAAGTGTAGATGGAATCTATTTCTTTTGCATCATGGTGAACTAGGATATTCTAATGGTCAAATATTTCTGATTTGTATTACTTGTGTAGTTATTTAGCTGTCTGAGGGGAACTAGCTAGATAAGAGAGCAGTTATAGTACTTTGACTCCAAACAACTTCTCTCTAAACATGTATCACCAATTTTCACCTGGCTTTGTACACTGCTGAGAAACAGAAGAAAGCTTTGGTAAGAACCATTGGTTTGCAGATTCTCTCTGATTAGTTGACATTCTCAGGAGGGGCTAGTGATAAAGAATGCTCATGCCAATGCTGGAGACTCAGATCACTGGGTCAGGAAGATCCCCTGGAGAAAGAAAAGGTAACTGGCTCCAGTATCTTGCCTGGAAAACTCCACGGACAGGGGAGCCTGCTGGACTACAGTCCATGGGGCTGCAAAGAGTTGGACACAACTGAACTAATTTCAGCAGTAGCAGCAGCAGAATCAGCTACAGAGCTAACTCCATGAAATTATGTTCCATTTCTCCTTCATTTTAGTATTTTTTTCAGACCTTTTCTTTCTTGGAGAGTTGGAAATATGTATCAAAAATACATTATATTAAGAAAATAGTACAAACCACAGTCTGAGAGAAAATATTTGAAAAACGTGTATCTGATAATTTGATAAAGACTAGTAACTGAAATAAACAAAGAACTATTTTAAACTCACCAATAAGAATAATTAAAAAGTAGGCAGTGGTCTACACAAACACCCAACAAAGAAGATACACAAAGAGCAAATAAGCATAGAAAAATATGCTCATCATCATATGTCATTAAGGGATTACAAATTAAAATGACAGTGATCTATCACTACACACCTTTTAGACTGATAAAATCCAAAGCAACAACAACACCAAGTCCTGTCAAGGATGTGGAGCAAGAGAAGCTCTAATTTATTGCTGGTGGGCGTGCAAGAGGATACAGCCACTTTGGGAGACAGTTTGGCAGTGTCTTACCAAATTAAATATACTCTTGCCATGCAATCCAACAATCATTCTCCTTGGTATTTACCCACATGAATTAAGAAACTTATGCTCACACAGAAACCTGCTCATAAATGTTTATAGTAGCTTTCTTTATAACTGTCAAAACTTGGAAGCACCAAGATATCCTTCAATAGGTGGGCTGATAAACACATTTTGGTACATCCATACATGGGAAATAATATTCAGTGAGAAAAAGAAATGAGATATCAAGCCATAATAAGACATGGAGAAATCCTGAATACATATTGCTAAGTGAAATGTGCAAATCTGTAGAGCCATAATCCTGGATAAATCCAACTATAAGACAATCTGGAGAAAGAAAATTGCAGAGACAATAAAAATACCTATGGTTGCCAGGGGCTTGAGGAGAGGGAGAGAGAAATAAGTAATGGAGCACAGGGGACTTTAAGGCAGTGAGACTCTTCTACATAATACTGTAATGGTGCACAGTACATGTTGGTGCACATCTGTCCAAATCCACAGAATGTACAATACAAAGAATGGATACTAATGTAAATTTTAGACATTAGAATGACAGAGATTCTGTTCTACTTCACAAGGTCTAATCTGAAGAAGCTGTATTATACCAAAACCAAACTTATTGGCGCTTTATCAGAGTCTACCTGACCTGGAGAAAGGGAAATACCCGAACTGCAACAGTCTCCATCCATCCTGTACCACCTAAGGGGGAGGAGAAAGAAACCATAGAACCACTTGTGAAATTCACAGCCCAAGGTCGTAAACTCACTAAAAGATGGAAAAGTAGTGATAAGACTATAGAATATTTCTCTTCACTTGACAGCATTATATTACTAAGCCCTATTCAGCACAGTTCCTTTTATTCAATGTATCATTTCCACCTTTCAACAAAAAATTACAAAGCTCACTAAAAGGCCACAAAACTAAGTTTGAAGAGACTGAGAAAAGAAGACAGTGGCCCTGAGATCTCTGAGTTACACTAAGGTCATTTTTGCCTCTTCTTGAAAAATAGCACGTGTTCACAGTGGCATAACTTCATGGCCTGGTCCTGCAGGATCTAAGAATTCCAACAAGCTTTTCTTTATTTCATCAGGATGAATCCTCCATCCTCTGCAGTTCAAACTGGCAATGTCGATATTCATAAAACCTTATGTGTAATCTCTTTATCAAGTGATAGTCCATCCAGAAGCTTCTTGTCCTTTTTCAAGCATACTTTATCACTTCTGCAACATGGACAAGCTGAAAATTTTCCAATTCTGTCACTTTATAACAAGAATTGCCTTTCTTCCAGTTTCCAATAACATGTTCCTCATTTCCCAAAAGGCCCCAAAGTCAATTCATTCTAGCATCAACTCTATAGCCTAAAGTGAAAGTCTGCATGCTAATTTGCTTCAAGTCGTGTCCAACTCTTTGCAACCCTATGGACTGCAGGCCACCAGTCTAAGACTTCACTAAAATGACTTCTAAATTCCATATTCCTATCAACATTCTGTTCACAATAGGTTATGTATTCTCTAATAAGGTGGAGGTTTTTCTCCAACTCTCCTTGTTTCTTTCAGAATTCACACCAGAATCACTATTAACATCAATAGCACACACTGAAAAACTCTTCCAGCCTCTACCCATTACCCAGTTCCAAAGCCACTTCCATGTGTTTAGATATTTGTTACTACAGTACCCTACTTCTCAGTACCAAAATCTGTATAAGCTGGAGTTCTCCAGAGAAATAGAACTAAAAATACATAAGGTATGTACGTATATGTATATATAGAGAGAGGAAGATAGAGACACACAGAGAAAGAGATAAAGAGATCTATTAAAATGAATTGGCTTTCACAGTTATTCTGAAATCTGTATAGTTAGCTTGGGCTGGCATAACAGAATATCATAAACTAGTTCCTTTAAACAATGAGAGATTCTTTTTCACAGCTGTAGGGACTGGGAAGTCTGAGGTCAGGTTTCCAGCATGGGCGTGTTTGTTTCCTGGTAGGAACATTCTTCCAAGCTTGGAGACAGCCTCCTCTCACTGTGTCCTCACATGGTGGAAAGAGGAATGCTTAGCCAACTCTCTGATTTCTCTTCTTATAAATAATATTATCAATATAGAAGCTACATATATTAAATGAATAATATAGAAATATTATGAATAAATTTGTGTCAATGTATCAGGAAATTTAAAGTACACCAATTTTTTACATGACACAAATTACCAAGTCTGATTCATGAAAAAAATAGAAAGCCTGGGTAATGCTGTATATATTAAATGAATTGAATTTGCTGTTAAAAACCTTTATATTAAGAACATTCTAGGCCCAATGACTTCACCAGTGAATTCTATCAGTTATTTAATCCTATGCAGACTCTTTTAGAAAACAGAAAATGAGGAAACACTTATCTATTTATTTTATTAGGTTAGTATATTAGGTGTCTATCATTGCATAACAAATTTCCCCAAATTTAAAGTGTGGAAAAAAACACTATTTCATAATTTCTCTGGGTCAGGAATTCGAAAGAAGCTTAGCTGAGTGTTTCTGGCTTACAATGGCTTCTTAGAAGACTGTTAGCTAGATGTTGGCCAGGTCTGCAGGCATTTTAGGGCTCAATATGGAGACGATTTTTTGACAAAGATGCTAAGGTAATTCCATGAGGAAACGGAAGTCCTTTTAACATATGGTGCTGGATCAAGCATATATCCAGACACAAAAAAAATAAAATTTACCTCATCTTACTCACAAAATAAACTCAAAATAGAGCATTGATAGTTCAGTTGGTAAAGAATCTGCCTGCAATGCTGGAGACCCTAGTTCAATTCCTGGGTGGGGAAGATCCACTGGAGAAGGGATAGGCTACACGTTCTGCTATTCTTGGGTTTCCCTTGTGGCTCAGCTGGTAAAGAATATGCCTGCAATGCAAGTGACCTGGGCTCAATCCCTGGGTTAGGAAGATCAGCTGGAGAAGGGAAAGGTTACCTGCTCCAGTATTCTGGCCTGAAGAACTCCACGGACTGTATAGTCTATGGGGTCGCAGAGTCAAACATGGCTGAGCGACTTTCACTGTCACTCTCAGAGCATTGAATTAAATGAAAAGATAAGTTATAATGCTTCTAAAAGAAAATGTAGAAGAAACAATATGCAATCATAGAGAAGAAATACATTTTAATTGGATATTTTAAAAGTATGAACTATAAAAGAAAAAAAAATTTAATGGAATCATCAAATTTGAAACTGCTGTTCTTTAAAAGTCTCCTTAAGGAAATGAAAAGGCAAAGATTAGGCAAGAAAACTATATCTGCTATACATATGTATGACAATGATCTTGGCTCTAAGTATGCTATGCTTCTTATAATTTAATAATTTAAAAAATCTACCTAAAATGAACAGATTTGAACAGATGCTATACAAAATAAGATATATGAAAAGCCAATAAAAACACCAAAGGATGACTAACATTATTAATCATTCAGTTCAGTTCAGTCGCTCAGGCGTGTCCCGACTCTTTGCAACCCCATGAATCGCAGAACACCAGGCCTCCCTGTCCATCACCAACTCCCGGAGTTCACTCAGACTCACTTCCATCGAGTCAGTGATGCCATCCAGCCATCTCATCCTCTGTCATCCCCTTCTCCTCCTGCCCCCAATCCCTCCCAGCATCAGAGTCGTTTCCAACGAGTCAACTCTTCACATGAGGTGGCCAAAGTACTGGAGTTTCAGCTTTAGCATCATTCCTTCCAAAGAAATCCCAGGACTGATCTCCTTCAGAATGGACTGGTTGGATCTTTAGGCAAAAGCAAATTGGGCTGCCCAGTTGGTACTCATGGTAAAGAACCCATCTGGCAATACAGGAGATATAAGAGACATGGATTTGATCCCTGGGTCAGGAAGATCCCCTGGAGTAGGGCATGGCAACCCAGTCCAGTATTCTTACCTGGAGAATCCCCATGGACAGAGGAGCCTGGCGGGCTACAGTTCACAGGGTTGCATAGAGTCAAACGCAACTGAAATGACTTAGGACGCACTCATACAAAAGCAAATTAAAACTGTAATTAGGTACAATTACACACACACAGAAGAATGACTAAATAAATAAATAAATAAGGAAGTAGAACTAGACTCCTCAGACACTTTTGGTAGAAATGTAAATAGTATGACACCTATACTTTGGAAAACAATTTGGCAGGTTCAGATGGTGTTGAATATACACTTCACATACGAGGCAGCAGCTCTCCGAGGTATATACTGAAGATAAAGTATATGTCCACACAAAGACTTGCACAAGAATGTTCAGAGGCAGTACTGGGGAGGCAGCCATTCCCCACCCGTTGCCTTTCTTGTCAATTGCCCAAATCAGTGACCTGGGCCCGCCAGGTGCTGCTTGCCCTGGATTCTTCTGCCTTATTAGGAGAAAGCTTTCCCTTACTTGGGGTGTGCAGTGAACGTCCTTGTGCTATTCAAGCATGTACCTCATATGGCTCCTGGCCAACCACACAGCACATCTGTCCCATGAGGAAGGAAACTGGTCTTTGACTGCATTCAGCTGTCAGGAAGGACCCAGTGGCCATGGGAGACCACTGCACACTACCGTTGCTGATCATATTGCCTCTCTTCTCATATCTGTGAGTAAACCATAACCCAGCAAATGTCTGGGATGAAAATCCTCCTGGGTGACGCCAAAAAAGTTGTGCATCAGGTCAGGTTTGTGGGCTCCTACTCCTTGCAGCTGGCGGGGTTACATCTCTGCTGTCCTCACGTGGCAGGAAACCTTACCTGCTATTGGTAGCTGGATCTTCCTGTTAGACAGAGGTTTATTCCTGTTAGCCCAAACCGAATGTAACCTAGCTTTTCATCAGTAGGTGAAAAGAAAAATAAATCATAGTCTATCTATAAAATGGAATCTTACCATTAAAGTAATGAACTGCTAAAACATCTTCAAATATGAATGAATCTCAAAAACATTATGCCAAACAAAAGCAAACCAGACATAAACGAGAATACTGTATATGATCTCACTTATACTAAACACTAGGAAAGGCGAATCTAATATACAGCGAGAGAAAGCCGATGGATCAGTGGTTTCCTGAGTTTGGGTTGGGAGCAGGGTGAAGATCGACCAGGCAAGAGCACAAAGGAATCTTTGGGGATGATGGAAATGATTTATCCTGATTGCGGTGGTGATTAAATGGGTGTGTGCTCTTGTTGAACTAGATACTTAAAATATGTCCACTTTATTTATTATCAATTATACCTCAATGATGGAGAAGGAAATGGCAACCGACTCCAGTATTCTTGCCCGGAGAATCCCATGGACAGAGGAGCCTGGCAGGCTATAGTCCATGGGGTCACAAGAGTCAGACACGACTTAGTGATTAAACCACCACCACCGCCATACCTCAATGAAGTCGATTTCAAAAATGAAATGTAAATTGACTAGGTGCTCCAATGAAAAATTAAAGAGTGTCAGATTAATTTTTTTAATTCATGATATGCTATTTAAAACTGACATTTCCAAAACCAGACAATTTAGAAATGTTTGAAGGAATAACCAGAATAACACATAGAAGACAAATATTAACAAAATGAAGCTATTGTAAAGAATGAATTAAACATTTAAATAGTGACTTAGAAAGATGTCCCTGATAAGTTAAGTGGGAAAAAAGGGGGCCCAGGATATAGTGTTTACACTTGTTAGCTAGGGACCACACAAGAAAGAGCACACTGCTGAGACCTGACTGATGAGCATGGAGTGAGGGATCAGGTGGGGCAGGGGTAAGGGAGCCGGCAAAAGATGCTAAGGCACCTGGGCCAGCAGCAATGCTAAGCCACTGCCAGCCCTCCTTGTAAAAGGTAGAAACCAGGGAAACAACCTTACCCAGCCTGGCAGCAACGGACTGCGGGCTGGAAGAAGGGGAACAGAGGGGCATAACCTCTCTCTCCTTCTGATAGTCTTCCAATGTGTCTCACAAGCCAAAGCCTAGAAAAGCAATCAGTGTAATCAGCGCAGATCGGCCTCCCAGGCCACTGAGCATAAAACTGAAGAATGTGCGAGCAGCACAGGGACAAGTATAAAACTATCAGCCCAGACACCACTCTGTCAAAACACAAACACGCAAAAGTAACAAAGCAGAATACGAAACACCAGAAGTCTCTCTCATGCGTGCCCTCTCCGACTCGTTTCTTCAATTGTCTTACTATGTTTTTATGAACCTGAAGAAATAACGAGAATAATACAAGATACTTGCCATTGACTTAAATAAGAAACATTAGTCTTTAAGAGAAGTTGGGGAGAGATGTATCTTAACTTCTATATATGATTTCATTTGATTAGGTGTGCATGTATCCATTGGATTTTATGAACACACACTGAAATAAAGCAGCATTATACAAATTACCATTTAAACATGCCTGTAAAATTACACTTCACAAAAACTGTAAACATTGGTGGTAATAATTTGTCTTGTTTCTATTAGTTCTCAAAACTTTTTCAAAACTATTTTCATCTTAGTTTTCTTCTTTTCATCAGAATTAAATTGACAATAAAACTGCTTTAAACAGAACAAACAGGCCGCAGACTAACAAATGGCATCATGACTGAACTTAAAGGTGTAATCCATGACCACTGAAACCATCTGTGTAGGGCTATGTGCCCGTACTCTTAAGAATCATGGTTACTGGGGCTTTCCTGGTAGTCCAGTGGCTACGATTCCACACTCCTAATGCGGGGGGCCTAGGTTCCATCCCTGATCAGGGAACTGGATCCTGCATGCCTTACTAACAGTTTATGTGCTGTATCTACAGATCACACATGCCACCATTAAGGCCCAGCACAGCCAAATACATAAAGTTTTGTAAAAAAAAGGAAAAAAAAAGAATAATTGCTATTATCTTTGACAGTTGCTAAATTTAAAATTCATAGGCATAGAAGTACACAAGTCAGTATGTATGTGCCAGTGTTTATATGTGTACATGTACATGTGTGCATGTGTCTAATATCAGTATGTTTTTATGTGAAATGGAATTTTTTATATGAAAGTGCAGTAAGAAATCCATCCTCTATTAATGATTCCACCATCTGGACATTCTTGTCTGTGATTCTCCATTGTTCCTGGCTCTAACTTCTTCTGTGTCCGTCATTATCGTTATTCTTCCTTGCCTGGCATTCTTCTTGTTATATCTTAAATGAATGGTGGTGAGTGTGCCTTCTCTGGGCACAACCTGCTTTCTGCTGGAAACAGCATGGGAGCCAGCAGTTTGTTTTAGTTTGACTTGTGGGTTTTTGACAATTCAGTTCAATCAACACTGAGTAGGTTTCTATTCATTCATTTATTCATTCAAGATATGATATTGTTCAATTGCTAAGTCATATCCAACTTTACAACCCCAAGGACTGCAGCACACCAGGCTTCCCTGTCCTTTCCTGTCTTCTGGAGTTTGCTCAAACTCATGTCTGTTGAGTCAGTGATGCTATCTAACAATCTCATTCTTTATCTTCCCCTTCTCCTCCTGCTGTTAATCTTTCCCAGCATCAGGGCCTTTTCCAATGAGTCAGCTCTTTGCCTCAGGTGGCCAAAATATTGGAGCTTCAGCTTCAGCATCAGTCCTTCCAATGACATAACGAGCATCTCTAAACCTAACATCTAACTCCTAGATTTAAAACATTAAAATTAAGTTCCACAAATATGCTCTTTCTCCATCCATCCTCTTGTCTCAATCAGAGGCAGTTAATCATACTAAATTCTGTGTTTTTTTTCCTTTCTTGTCTAAACACATATACATGCACACATATATGTACTTAAACAATGATTTTTTTAAATTAAACCTGTTTTTAATTTTTCTAAAGGTCTTTATGCTGATTGTAAACTTCTGCGGCCCACTTCTTATACTCAAGGACAATCTGACCATATTGTTACAGGTATCCTTAGTTGTTTATTTCCTATACTATGTAATGTTTTATAGTGTAAATATATCAGTTTTCCTTTCTTTCCAGTCTATCATAGGTTCTACTAATGTTAACAATATTGCTAGACATATTTCTGTATGTATCTTCTGGTACAAATATGCAAGAGTTTCTCTCCAGTCTAGGAACAGACTTGCTAGCAAGGGTCTTAGGCTATGTGCAACTTTACAAGGCAAAAAAACAAATTTTCTTTCCATTTACACACCTATCAGTCAGGTTTAAGATATTCTTCCAGCCTTCATCATCTCTAATGGTTTTATGAGACATTTTCATATTTGCCAAACAAATGGATGTAAAATTACCATCCATTTAATTACAAGCCATTTAATATTGGCTTATTATTTTAATAATAACTTAATATTTAGTTACTATTTGATAACTAATTATCCATTTTCTTCCACTAAAATATAATCTTCATAAAGCCAGAACCACCACCCCCCCAAAAAAAAACTTTGTAGATGTCTGATGTATTCACTTTGAATCAACTTTAAGTGCCAGTAAACATAAGCAAAATTTGTGCTTAGACATAATTCTGAAAATCAAATTGATTTATTTTCTTCTAGCTCCCTGCCCCTCTCTTAGTATAATGATGAATACCTTTAGGCTATCTGAAACTAGAGGTGGAAAGATCACACTCTATCTGATCTCTTTTGTAGACTGAATCTCTTTGTTCTCTGAGTTTTACTGAGACTTTCATGCTCAAAGTGTGTTTCAAACTTATCTCTTACTGTCTGAAGTCTAGGAACGATTCACCTTTTCCTAGTTTTGGAAACCGCCAAATATATCCTTTCTCTATTCCCTCTTATTTCTGCTTCTAAATCAGTCAATTCTTCCTTGAGTTTGATCTATTTTAATGCTTAGTTAAAGGCAGTCAATAGTGGCCAATATAAACAATCTTATTATTTTCCACCACTTTTTCTAAAGCAGTGGTTCTCAGCTGATGACAATTTACCCCCTCAGGGGGCAGGCATTGTTACAATGTTTCAAAACATTTTATATTGGTGTGACTACAAAAGTGCAAAGGCATTTGGCAGGGATGCTGCTAAACATACCACAATTCACAGATAGCCTCCCACAAGAAAGAATTATCTGGTCTAAAATATCAACTGTGCTTCCTTGGTGGCTCAGTGATAAAGAACTCACTTGCCAATAATGCATGAGACACAGTTTCCATCTCTGATTAGAGAAGATCCCATATGCTGCTGAGCAACTAAGCTCACGCTCCACAACTACTGAGCCTGTGCTCTAGAGCTCAGGAGCCTCACCACTGTGCCCATGAGCCAAACTACTGAAGCCCCTTTGCTCTAGAGCCCGTGCTCTGCAGCAAGAGAAGGTATCACAATGAGCAGCCTTTACACCATAACTAGAGGGTATCCCCCACTTGCCACAACTAGAGAAAAACCCACAGAGCAGTAGACCCAGCACAGTTTTCAGTCGCTCAGTCGTGTCCAGCTCTTTGCGACCCCATGAATTGCAGAACGCCAGGCCTCTCTGTCCATCACCAACGCCCGGAGTTCACTCAGACTCACGTCCATCGAGTCAGTGATACCATCCAGCCATCTTATCCTCTGTCGTCCCCTTCTCCTACTGCCCCCAATCCTCCCAGCATCAGAGTCTTTTCCAATGAGCCAACTCTTCGGATGAGGTGGCCAAAGTACTGGAGTTTCAGCTTTAGCATCATTCCTTCCAAAGAAATCCCAGGACTGATCTCCTTTAGAATGGACTGGTTGGATCTCCTTGCAGTTCAAGGGACTCTCAACAGTCTTCTCCAACACCACAGTTCAAAAGCATCAATTCCTTGGTGCTCAGCTTTCTTCACAGTCCAACTCTCACATCCATACATGACCATTGGAAAAACCATAGCCTTGACTAGACGGACCTTTTGAATATGCTATCTAGGTTGGTCATAACTTTCCTTCCAAGGAGTAAGTGTCTTTTAATTTCATGGCTGCAGTCACCATCTGCAGTGATTTTGGAGCCCCCACAAATAAAGTCTGACACAGTTTCCAAGGTTTCCCCATCTATTTGCCATGAAGTGATGGGACCAGATGCCATGATCTTAGTTTTCTGAATGTTGAGCTTTAAGCCAACATTTTCACTCTCCTCTTTCACTTTCATCAAGAGGCTCTTAAGTTTCTCTTCACTATCTGCCATAAGGGTGGTATCATCTACATATCTGAGGTTATTGATATTTCTCCCGGCAATCTTGATTCCAGCATGTGCTTCTTCCAGCCCAGCGTTTCTCATGATGTACTCTGCATAGAAGTTAAATAAGCAGGATGACAATATACAGCCTTGACGTACTCCTTTTCCTATTTGGAACCAGTCTGTTGTTCCATGTCCAGTTCTGTTGCTTCCTAACTTGCATATAGGTTTCTCAAGAGTACAGCCAGAAATAAATAAACTTAAAATGTCTATTGTACTTCTTCTGAGAGATCCTAATATAGAGATACAGGCTCAGAAGATATAGTCCATCTTCTGATTTATGATAGGTGATAGTATTATGAAATGTTTTGCCATTGCAAGGCATGAATTGCCATCTTTCCAACTTTTTCCAACTCTGTTTTTGCTGCCTAATGCTAAGCTGATGTCATGAATCTTAAGGCTTTTTTTACATTAATATTTCACTTTGAGGTAACAATTTTCATATCTAGGTTGGCCTAAGGGCTGCAAAAAAAATTCCAAAATTTCAATGACTTACCACAGTAACAAGAGGTATAATGGGTTTATTTGTATATAGCTTTTTTTCAAAGACTGGTGTTTCTTACCTATTTCAGTATTTCAGAGTCTTTCTGATGGTGAGATCTATAAAATCCTTCAAAAGCATTTCAGGAGAGAAAGAACTAATTGTTAGACATTTGCCACTCAGAAGGCATCAGATGGAAAAGGGATACAATAGCAGCATCAACAGTTTAAACAGGCACACCCCCCTTCTCATTAACTTATTCAGTAGATTTGATTTGAGTACCATAAGTGCCAGCTACCATCCTAAAATCTGGGGATACATCAGTGAACAAAACAAATAAAGACAGCTTCTCTCTTGGAGCTTACATTGAAACAAAAGAAAAGCAGACAATATACACAGTAAGTAAATTACATATGATTCTAAAAGGAAAGTGAAGTTGCTCAGTCGTGTCCGTCTCTTTGCGACCACATGGAATGTAGCATACCAGGCTCCTTCATCCACGAGATTTTCCAGGCAAGGGTACTGGAGTGGGTTGCCATTTCCTTCTCCAGATGATCTTCCCGACCCAGGGATGGAACCCGGGCCTCCCATATTGCAGGCAGATGCTTTACCATCTGAGCCACAGATTTAAATATCAACAATGACATTAACTGGAACATATACTCAGTTTTCACTGGATGAAAACACAGAAGCAGAGAATATTCTTTCAGGAAAAGTGGCTGTAAAAAGAAGGGAGATACAAGTCATGAGGTCAATGACAGGTCTTCAGTTTTCTCTAAAATAAGAGATATTGTTCTTTGTTTATATTCTAAAGGGGTAAGAGTTTGAATATACAAAACAGAATAGGTCAATTAGAAGAACTAGTGTCCAGAAGGGGTTAGAATTCTTAACAGAAAGTTGAATTGTCCCTCACCAGGAGTTTAATATGAAAAAAGAATTTTTATAGTAGTCACTTTTCAGATATCTCTCATCTCTCTCACTTTCATACACACACACACACACACACACACACACACACGCACACGCATGCACAGGCACACACAGAATCACTTGGAGCTTCTGCTTATAGAGACTATGTTATTATGTTGCCACAACTGCTAATAACATCTGAAGGACTGTTGAGCTTTCTGAACCCATTTCTTGTCTAACAATGCAATAGAATAAAACTTTGTAACAAATTCTGCAAACAGCTTTGTGCTCCGGTTGATTTCTGTGGTTTCCAAAGAATCATACTTAATTCAGAGTTTCATTAAGAGTCTCTAGATAGGTACTTAGATAGATCAGCAAGCATGTTCTCTTGTATGACATCCCAGGAAAAATATTTTCTGAATTAAATGTGAGGATTTCAGAATATTTTCATTTTCTAAGTGTTTCTCAGAAGTTGAGAAGTCCAGTTCCCTCTTGTCTTTTTGCATCTTAGTGTGATTGACTGAAAACTGACAGTAAGTGACAATAAGAATTCAAACAATCTATCCAAATATCTTTTTGAATCTTGGGCATATGGTGTATCTGATTCTATTTAAAAAAAATATCTAGCCTACTCTAAGCCTTTATAGATATTCACACTGCCTCATTTTCTTTTCTTCGCAAATGGCACTTGTCACGTGTAAGGAAAATAGCAAAGGTTATCCTACTCTGCAAATAAGGTAACTCATCTAATTCTAATAACTATGGTCTAATCTTGGCTCTTCCAATAATACTAAAATAATTGAAAACCACACCATGAACAAGTCTAAAAGCACCAACGTGACATAAAACTAATTAATCACTATCAATTTAATATGTGCCCTATCCATTCAACCAGCTCAGCTCCTCTTGACTTTATGGATGATATTCACTCAGTTCACTGTGCACATCCATCCTTTAGAATATGGAGTTCTGTCTCTCCTCCACTTACAGAAGTAGTTTAATGTGATGAACTCTTTCTGTCATAATTCCACAGGTCAATCCTATCATCTTTCAGAGACTACCTCTTCCTCAAAGGAGTATAGGAACGTGTACTGTGAATTTGCATTGCAGCCTTTTCAAAGTGTTTCTGGGCTACGTTTCCTTTCTAAAATTGTTCATCTTCTTTCAGGATCACAGTGGAGACCTCTCCACTGGCATTTCTCTTTCTCTCAAAGCACCACAAACGTCAATGATGTTTCCCCCTTGTATTTGTGTGTTGTAGGTGCAATTATGTACAAAAGGTAGTTAATCTATTTGTAATAAAGAACATGTCCCTCATCCTCAGTGCTAATCCTCAGTTCTATTCAATACATAGTCAAGCACATTAATTATCTTTTATTTATATATTAAACTTAAAAACTCTGTATAGATTCTCTTTAGTTTTTAAGTAGATAAAACCTGCTGTAGAGTCTTAGGCAGGCTTCCCTGGTGCCTGCAATGCAGGAGACCTGTGCTCAACCCTTGGGTCAGGAAAATCCCTTGGAGAAGGGAATGGCAACCCACTTCAGTACTCTTGCCTGGGAAATTCTATGGACAGAGAGCCTGGTGGGCTACAGTGTATAGGGTCACAAAGAGCTGATGATAATTGAGTGACTAAGCACACACACACACATAGGGTCTTGGGCATGGGAATGTTCAAAGCGGCTACTCCTTTGTCTAAGTGTGAAACAATGCCATTTATTCCATGTAGTAAGGTGCCAGAAGCGTTGGATAAAGGTTACCTATATTCTTATTCTTACTGTTATCACTCAATTTCTGTATGGCCTGAAATGTGCTACCAAGCTCTGCTCTGTGGGAGGAGACAATGGGGAGGCTGTAGACCAGGTGCTCAGCGGTCACTGTATCTGCAATGATGGGCCCAGGCTGTGCACAAGGCTGATGACACGGGAGAGTAAGAGTTGTAGAGCACAAGGGCGAAGCTCGTAATGAAGGGATCGCAGTGTGTCATAGGTCTTGTCAGCAGAGCAAGCACAAGGTTTTGGGGCCATCCCCTCCTTAGACATGTGCCCTACCTTGGAAAAAGCAGGGTCTCCTCATGACATTTGCACATTTATAGTTTCCCAGCACATTTTTCCGGCATGAAGATTTGTAAATGTGCATCTGCCTTAAAAGTAGCATTTCTGGCTTCCCTGGTGGCTCAGACGGTAAAGAATCTGCCTGTAATGAAGGAGATCCTAGTTTGACCCCTGAGTCAGAAAGATCCTCTGAGAAGGAAATGGTAACCCACTCCAATATGCTTGCCTGGAAAATCTCAGGGACAGAGGAGCCTGGAGAGTGTCCATGGGGTCACAAAGAGTCGGACATGACTGAGTGACTAACACTTTCACTTTTACTTTCAAAAGTAGCATTTCTAGGGGCTTTTCCCTTAAAGGGGACTCACTGAAGTCAGTGTATATCAATTGGGCAGGTTTCCGCTGTAACTTTTCTTGGAGCACAAGAGCAAATTTTCTTTTTCTCCCACAGTATTAAAAAAATATATATATATATATTTTTAAATATATATAAAGATATATAAAGATATATATTTATATATATTATTATCAATATATATTATTTAAAAGATATATATATATATATATTAAGAGTACAAGGTTAAAATATGTGTCCATCTCTATATCATTGTTTTCAAGCATGTGGTGAAGATAATGCTATGACATGTTGGAAGGCATAGTAGGGGCAAAGGCTTGAAGCAAGCTTTCACTGGGGGCTTGCTCTGTCACATACAGCATTTACTCTGGACGAACATGCCCGGGATTGCCTGTTCGCTGCCCCAGAAGGATAAGAGTTGGAGCACAGCAGAGGTCCCAGGGTCGTCCAGGCCAATCAGCTGCCCATAGATTCTGGAGAATAGTGATTATTGTCTTAATCCACTGAGCGTTTATAGTTTGCTGTGCAGCATTCTTCGGCATACAGCAGTTACTGACTTAATAGTCACACCGTGTCACATCGCACCACGTAGCACAACTTATGTTGGTTTCTATTCTTCATTTATTGAATATTTAATTAAGTTCAACCCAGATACCAAAGAACCATCACAGGAAACTGTGACATCATAGAAAAAATTGTACATAAAAGAGAAAAAACATAGGAAAACCAGCTAGATGACTCCTGCTGTCTTTTCTATCATATAACTTTTGTTTAATACACTATTAAAAATGAATCAATAAATCATACCACTGTGCTTATGCTCAGAGCATTCTTTGAGAGACACTGTTGATACCATATTCTGGTCCCCACCCACACAGCTCCTTCTTCTAAGGTAATTTCTAGTGGATCCTTGAGACCTAGCTATGGCCAATAAAGATGTAAAAGTAGAAATATCTGGATGCAGGGAGGTTAAGATACATTTTTAAAATAAAAATACTCAGATGGTATGACCCTTCAGTCACTCCCTTCCTGCGTAGAATATAAATACCATTATGATGGACAGAAGTACAGTGGGCATTTTTGCGGCTTGAGTTGACATATGAAGGAAAAACCAAGAAATGTATAGAGAGACTGATTCTGCCATCACTGAGTTTCTGAACCAGTGCAAGCAGCACCCTGTTTTCCTGGCTCCCACTTATATCCGGAAAATAACCTCTTCCTTAAGTCAATCCTCTGTTCCTTGCAGTATTTGTCTCTCTGTTGTACTTACATAAGTCAAAAGGAAAAGTCAAGATATACTATGACCTAGAGTCCTCATGTTAAGCTTATTAGTGTCGTTATTCTCAGTTACCAAAATCATCATTATATAGTAACTATCACTACCAACTCCCCCAAAACCTTTATTAAAACCTAAAAATAAAGGCATTAATCCTTGAATTAAATTGATTAAATTCTAAATTTTTACTGTATTCAAAGAAACAAAAGATGCTTTAAGATTAGGATCTATACCCTTGGTGAATGAACAAAAGAAAATTTTCTAAAGTAATTAAAGATGAAATGCTTTTGAAAAGGTTATCCATATATCAAAAGCTCAAAACATCAATATCAAGTGGTTAGTAAAATTTAGGCATATGTAAGATACAATTAACTTGTCTTCAGAGTATTACAGGTTCTCCTGTAAGCCTAATTGTGCACTTTTTCCATGGCTTTCTTATATTCACAGTAGAGATTAGGAAATCGTTAGCTTAGTCATTAATTGGTAAAGATTTCTTTCCACCAGTGAATTTTCATTGAATATTAACACATGATTAACCCCACCTCACATATAAAGAGAAATGATGTGAAACCATGTGAAACCCTGGAAATATTCTATGCCTATTGAAACCTACTAAATAATTCTAGATCATGGATGCAATGCCTTTGTTCAGAAAACTATGTTCTTCCATTTCATGATATAAACATGAGTAATGGCACCCCACTCCAGTACTCTTGCCTGGAAAATCCCATGGATGGAGGAGCCTGGTGGACTGCAGTCCATGGGGTCGCTAAGAGTTGGACACGACTGAGCGACTTCACTTTCACTTTTTCACTTTCATGCATTGGAGAAGGAAATGGCAACCCACTCCAGTTTCCTTGCCTGGAGAATCCCAGGGGCAGGAGAGCCTGGTGGGCTGACATCTATGGGGTCATGCAGAGTTGGACACGACTGAAGTGACTTAGCAGCAGCAGCAGCAGCAATGCAATTACAGGGCTTATAAACCTCACTTCAAGAATAGGCCAGTAAAAACCAACTTGAACCTTTATTTTTTTTCTTGAAGTCACTGAAATAGCTCAGAATTTAAGTTACATATATCATGTATATTTGTTTGATACCATAAGGTTTTCATCTAAATTCAAAACCTAACTCTGGATATATTTGAACATTTTTATTGCATTTAGTAATGAGACTTGAATCCTCATAAGCTAGAATGTGTGATGTGGCTGGATCATACCAAATAGGTTACTTCTGAAATTAGTTTGAATCAATAATCCAAAAACTAGAGGATGGTGGAGAGACAGTAAAACCTATTTTGCTTTAGTTCTGCTGTGAAATAAAATCAAAACCATCAAAAGGAAAACTCTCTTCATCACAAATATAATTTGCAATCTATACTAGAAGTCCAGGGGGAGTAGATAACAGCTAAAATAGACAGATAAGGCCAAATGAAGGAGCTAAAAGCAGAAGGAAACTAGTGATAAAAACAGAAGAGAGGCCAGCAGGCAGCCCCACCAGCACAGGGAAAATGTGCATAAGCACATTCGGGAACCAGCCTCCAATCGGGACGCCTGCTGAACGCAAGGCTTCCTTTTCATTAATCTCCTAGAAAAACAGAGGGTTTACTTGTCCTGTGCCAGAGAGATACAAGACGGGTACCTCGTCAAAGAGGTCTTTTTTGTTTTTCCTTTAAAGAGAATAGCAGGGCCTGATGGTGGAGAGGAAGGAGGCAGAAGAGGAGGCACTCCTGGCTTGATCTGCCTCCCCATTGGCAGTTAGGGAACGACTAGGAAAATGAAAGAAAAAACTTACTTTATCTGGAATCCCCGATGATGAAACACCGAGGCAGGGCAAGGAGATGTGGTATGAATAATAAGAGACTCTCCCAGGCCTTTTTTGCACTGCTTGTGGAAAGCTGTGGAGCATGCTAAGTCTGTTCAGTCGTGTCTGACTCTTTGTGACCCTTATAGACTGTAGCCCACCAGGCTCCTCTGTCCATGGGATTCTCCAGGCAAGAATACTGGAGTGGGTTGCCATTTCCTTCTCCAGGGGATCTTCCCAACCCATGAATCAAACCCACGTCTTACATTTTCTGCATTGGCAGGCAGGGACTTTACCACCAGCACCACCTGGAAAGCTGCCACTTCTGTGTTATTCCTTGTCACCAAATCTCAAGGATGGTCCTTCTGAGCTGTTCCTTCCTGTGGATTCACATTCTTAAGGGTATTTGCTCCAAAGATGCCATCCCTGCCTCTTCCCAGTAAAGGCTGATGGATATTGGAGTACTATGTAAAAATCAGAGCATTAAAAGGCCATTCCAGAATTAGTTCTCAGGGAGGACCATTCAGAAGAGAAGGGAAGGGGAATCTGGGTATAGCTCTCCTTTTCTTTCTGCTTTCTTGTATCAATCTAAGCTCTTTGAATGAAGCAGGAAAAAGCCACGGGCTCAAGAAGTACTTAGTAGGCAGACCAGTGTCTCCACATGTATATGTATCTTTGTTATTTTCCTTTTGAAAGGAAAAATTGAGCTTTGAATAGCCAGGAGAGGCTTGTTATGATGTGGTCGCTCAGTATCTTTATTCAGTTTCATCTTTCTCTCCATCATTAGCCTCCGGAATTCCAGCAGACCAAACTCTTTGCTTTTCTCTGAAATCCACTCTATCTCTTCTGTTTGGGCATTTACTGACCTCTGAGAAAATCTGCCTCTCACCCTCTATCCTGCCACACCACACTTCTGAGAAGATTCTAGAAAACTCCCTGCACACAAGAAGATTGCGGTGCACTCTCCTCTCTGCGTCTTTAGCCTTTTGAGAATGCATTGATTCGAGCAGTTTCACAGGTCAGCTTACTAGTCTTTTTCTCAAAAGACCATAAGCGACTTGAAGACAAAAACTTTATCTGTTCATCTTTTTATTTTGAATGAAAAACACATAATAGGTACTCCAAAACATCCACTCTTCAGAGAACTAAGAGTTACTTTTCCCCCTTTTTAGGTTATTGTTGATATCAGCTCTCTTCTCAGCTTAAAAAAAAAAATGCTTGTTGATTAAATCCAGTTGATAGAACCCATTCTTCACCTCTGATGTTTAACTTGGTAAGTTCTCTACCTATGTTAAGATTGTAGAAATAGCTTTTGATAATAGTTCAGGATAATTTTCCAGATGATGCGTTTTTGGGGACAGACTCTGACTTATCAATTTGTCTCATTGTATTTAAATCATATTTTTCCTCAATAAAAGAGCTATGGCGTGGGATCAGGAATGTAACAAAAATCTCATTCCTACAGAAAAAGAAAGCCTTCAAGTGAAGACACAGCACAGAGTCCTGCCTTTGAGGTGTTAATAATGTCATTGTCTGTTCTGCAATGTCCAGTCCAGAGCAGTGGATCTGACCCCCCAGAGAGGACAGTCCAATGTATGCTTGCTTTAGTCTAGGGTCCTTCAAATCAGCCAGCTCTCAGTCTCCTAAACACTGACCCCCAGGGAAAGTGATGCAGCCTGGTCGCCATCAGATTATCATTTCTGTGACCAGGAAGTCTGATGGGGTCAGTTTGATTTTCATTCCACTGTTTCCTTTCTATGGAAAACAAAGGGAAAAAAGGTTTTAATCATGCCTCCATTTACATTATACAAGAGCCTCATGGGGGTGCAATTTTCTCTCTTTTTCTCTCTTTCATTGAGCATCAGTTCTATTTTTCATCTGGATCAAGAATTAGCCCAGGAGAACAAGTATTTTCATTTGAATCAAATACATTAAATCAAGATGACTAATATTAAGCCAATGCTTGGGAAAACCAGTGTCAGGAAAATCTGGTGTTTGGCTCCTCACCATGTTTAATATGAGCAAGTAATAACACACTCCAGTATTCTTGCCTGGAAAATTTCATGGACAGCGGAGCCTGGTGGGCTACAAACCATGGGGTTGCAAAGAGTCAGACAGGACTGAGCGAAAATGCCTAAGGAAACAAACCTTCCTTGGCATAGCTGGGACCAGCGCTATTGTTTCATGGAATGAGCATGGATTCTCCACAGGATGAGGTTAGTGAAACAAAGTGGTCATTTCTAGTGACATCTGGCAGCAGGCCCCAGAATTCCAGTCTCTAATCAGAAACTAACGAAGATGGCTCTGCAGCCTGGCAGGCCCCGAAGTCTCAGTTTTCTCCTTCTCCAGCTCATCCGGCTCAAGAAGTGTCAGGAAAGCAGCAGCATCTCTCCCTAATGGCACAGCTAACAGACACCTTTTTCAATTGAAATGTTGCCAGCTGACTGTATTCCTCCTTCTTCCAATCCCAACATAAAAATAATGATACAGATTTTTTTAATGAAGCATTGACCTAATAAGTAAATATTGGTCTGATCATGTCAACTGAAATGGGAGTTGAAATGGGGGTTGGGAAGAAGTCTCAATAAATAACAAGGATGGTGGCCCTAAATCCATTATCCAAGCTACTTGGGAGTCTACACCTTAAAAAAAAAAAGAAATCTACCTTCTGATTTCCCAAATTCCTTTCCTCCTGCATGTCAGAGCAGAGTTTATGTGGAACAGATGGTTTCCATGTACACACCCTATACTCACTGTCGTGCCAAGCTTATGCTTCCTTCACTTTATTCATGAAAACAGGCATGCTGAAAATATGTTTGCCGGTGGCACGGAAATGCTGTGCACATTTTAGCCGTCATGTCAAAGCAGGAAAAATCAGAGCCATAACAAGTAAAAACAAAAACCACTGAAAAGTAATTTTTCCTCCACCAGGCAATAGTCATTTTCAAGCCAGAACATGGTACATCATGAATGCTTTGTGTTCAGCTCCATTCAAAGAAAAGAGGGGTGGGTATGATGGGCATCAAGACAGAAAAACCTTGGAATAGAATCAGGCATTGCTTGCTGTAACAAAGGGTTTTCAGTTCTTGTCAATTTCAGACAGGAGGCCTCTGATTCCATAGTGAGGGAAGCAGAAAAGGGCTGGCTTATGAAATGTTGTCTACTTTTGCGCTTAAGTATCTGCACAGAAAAGTGACATTTTCCTCTTTTTTTGCTCTAATGTTTTATACCATGTAAAGTATCACCTAATATGTGGTTGAGATTCATGAATTAAGTAAATATTACAAATAACAAAGCAAAAAAATAAAATGTTAAAAAGTTGAGTCCTTAAGCTATTATTTAGCTTGCTAAACTACATCATCGATGAGTCCATTTTTAGACTGTCTCCTTATATTCTGGATTATTCTGAAGTTAACAATGAGGATCTTAAAAAAAATTAGGCATCTCTATTCTCTTATCTTACACAGTAAATGCTCATTCAAAGGAAGCATTGTCCTAAACATTATATCAGCATAACACACAAGGCAAGTTCCTTTCCATGAGTCATTAATCCCATGAGTCATTAACCTATCAATATTTAGAGTTGGAAAAAATCTTAGAGATTAATTGATTTACTTCTAAAAGATGAGAATTGGACTTCCCTGGTGGTCCAGTGGTTAAGAATCCACCTGCTGATGCAAGGGACACAGATTCAGTCCCTGGTCCAGGAAGATCTCACATGCCATTAAGCAACTAAACCTGTGCGCCAAAACTATTGAGTCTCTGCTTTAGAGCCCAAGCTTTGCAACAAGAGACGCCTCGGCAATGCGAAGCCTGCACATGGCTATGAAGACCCAGTACAGTCAAAAATAAACAATATTTAATTTTTTTCTAAAAGTTAAAAAAATTAAAAAATGATAATTTATTCCACTGAATTATAAGCAACAGGCTATTCACATATACCATTTCTTGAACTAATGAAATAAAACTTGTACTCGTCCAGAAATATCCACTCATCACCTTCTGGAAATCAAATCCCTTTTGAGCACTAAAAATATAAAGAGGAATAATGAAGAAGTTCATGCCCTTAAGGTAGCTCACAGCCTAGTTAGGGAGCTTGACAAATCAACACTTTTCAGTATACTCTTTATTTTTCCTTAGGACCTTTGCCTAAGCTTATAATCATAGATTTATTAGTATAATTATCTGCTTAATTACTCTCTCCTCTGTTAAAATGTAACCTTCAGGAGAAAAAGGGCTAACTCTGTTCAGCAATTATGTCCAGAGCCCAGACAGCATCTCAAACACATAATAAATATGTGTTGATTCAATGTGAATGATTGATTACCACCTTTTGAAGGGCACTTTAGCCATATGAAACGTAAATGGGATAAGGATGCTCCAGGTGGACAAGCAACATCTGAAGAGGCAGGATGTTAAGGAGCCACCAGTGTTTTGGAAGGTGGAAGGAAGCTTGGAAGGAACTTAGAGCTGAAACTTGAGGAGGCCAAGACGTAAGGCTGAACAGGAAACGGTCTGGATTATGAAGAGCCTTTACATTGTGCTAAGGAATTTAGATTTCCTTATCATTATGAAGAGTACCAATCTGTTAACAGATTTCAAGAATGAGAATGACATCATCAACTAACATCTTGGAGGGACTGGGCTGGCAAGACTGTGGAACATGGGAGGGAGGAGGGTCAAATAGAAGCTATTATGGTGCATAAAGGTGATGAATGTGAGTGTAGAAAGGAGAGGGTTTTTCAACAAGTAATAATGATCATATCTGGGAGACACAAGGATTCATCATCACCTCCCAGATTTCTAGCTGGGGCGATTGCCAGAACTAAAATTGTGATATAACAAGTACCATAGGAAACTATTCTGTTTCTTGGGGAGGAGGTTATATTGAGGTTCTCTTTGAACATGTAGGAGGATGGCATTATATAATTCTGAGTTCAATAAAGAGATTTAGGGGTGATCGATATATAGATAATAATTAAAACCTGAGCAGGAATGATTTCCCCCAAAAAACCACATGTAGAATGAGAAAATAAGAGTGCCAAAGAAAGAAGAAGATAGTTGCTAAGAGATTAAGGAACAATCACAGAATTAGGGAAAAAAGCAACAGAGCAATATCATGGAAATCCATGAGAGAATTCCCAAAGGCAGAGTACAAGAACAAACCACTTAACTGTGTCAGTATGGCAGAGCAGAAAGGTAAGACCAGGGCTGGAAAATCCTTGTTACTATATTTAGAATGTAGGTCATAGGTGATTTGGACTAGAGCCATTGAGAGGAGTGAGAAAAGTGGAAGCTAGAAAACCTTTTATTTCAGGGCCAGCCCTGTATAGTACAATGTTGTCTATTCATTATTCTGAATCAAGTTTTCCCTTCACATAGATGGTTAAATATCTGGGGAGGAAGGAAGTGCAAATTTTATGAGTTTCAATGAAGAACTATAGTAAATATTTTATTTTGTTTCAACAAATATTTATCAAGCATCTGCTATGTGTCAAGTTTTGTGCTAGGAGTTGCAGACACAAAGATGAATAAGCCATGATCCCTAACCCCAGGGGATTCAAAATATATTTAGGGAGACTCAAATACACACTTCAATATGGCAAGTGCTATACTAAAGGTATGTATAGAAGCTATGGTAATACAAAAGATAAATAATTGGTTTTGCTCAGGCTAGTTGGGAATGGAGGTTGCAGAGAAGAAAGGGCAGTTTTAACAGGACCTTGAACAAGCGGTAAGATGATATGGGCATACCCCTGTTTAGTGCAGGGTGTATGTTTCTGAAAACGCACAAACTAACGGATGATTAAATAATAAGAGCTATCTTTGTGGCACAGTCCCCATGGAACTGCATACCAAGCATCATACACTAAACCAGCTGTGGAATTCTCTTTAAATTCCCTCAAGCATGACAAGTGGCAAGACATAATTTCATTCACATGCAGTTCCTACAGTAGCAGATCAATCTTACCAAGCCGTAAGGATCTTTAAGACATAAATAAGATAAAAGTACTTCTTCTGATCTAACTATGGATCTGTACTTTCTAATTCATTGACTATTACCCTGAATGTACTTCGTGGTGTAGTTTCTTGGCAATTTTGCAGCACCCCCAATAACATTACTTGTATTCATTTGTCAGCTATGAAGGGTCAAAGTTGTTTACCAAGAGAGGCCAAGGAAGAGTAAAAGTGGAATTAAAAATGAAGTACTGCACCATGAAAACTGAAGCAACCCCTGAAAGGCTCCTTACTGCTCACCGGCCAAGAGTCCAGACTGATCGTCAGTCTACTGAACTGGCTGATCCATCACACAATGTTAATACATTAGATAGATGGATAGATAGAGAGCATAGATGTGTGAGCAAATATTTTTGAGACAAAGAGCACTATAATGAATATGTGTTATATAGGGCAGCACTAAGTGAAAAAAAGGCTCCAAATGAACTCATCTACAAAACAGAAAATTACAGATGTAGAAAATAAGCTTATGGTTACTGGGGAGTTGAAAGGGAGAGATAAATTGGAAGACTGGGATTGGCACATACACACAACTATAAATAACATAGATAACTAATAAGGACCTACTGTATAGCTCAGGGAACTCTACTCAGTACTCTGTAATGACTTTATACGAGAAAAGAACCTAAAAAAGAGTGGGTATAAGTATATTTATAACAGATTCACTTTGTTGTACAGTTGAAACTAATGCAATATTGTAAATCAACTATATACCCCAATAAAATTTTAAATAAATAAATAAAAGCTGATAACACTTAAAAACAAAGAATATGAAAAAGAATTATATATGTAAAAAATTAAAAATAAAAAATCAAATTTGACTTCATTAGATGTGAAAAAAATACATCTCAGTATATATAAGCATATGGATTCATGAAAGTATATGGGTAAGAAATTTGAAGTGACTAAAGTGGAATGTGCATGGCATTGAGGAGTAAGAGATAAAATTGGAAAGGTTAAATTCTGTATAATTTGTGAATGCCACACTGTATGTTATAATAAAAAGTATGCACTATATTGAGCCTCCCTGGTAGCTTTGCTGGTAAAGAATCCTCCTGCAATGCAGGACACCACTTCAATTCCTGGGTCGGGAAGATCCCCTGGAGAAGGGATAGGCTACCCACTCCAGTATTCTTGGGCTTCCCTGGTGGCTCAGATGGTAAAGAATCCACCTGCAATGCATGAGAACTGGGTTCAATCCCTAGGTTGGGAACTCTGATTCCCTGGAGAAGGGCAAGGCAACTCATTCTAGTACTCTTGCCTGGAGAACGTCCATGAACAGAGGAGCCTGGTGGGCTACTGTCCATGGGATCGCAGAGTCAGACACGACTGAGCGACTAAGCATGGCACAGCATGCACTGAGTTATACAGAAAGAGGCAGGCTCAAATTTTAAAAAGAAAAATAACACAATCACTAACACTGATGGAAATATGGAGACAATTCTGGAGACTGGACAAGCTGAAGGCAGGGAGATCAGTGGGGAGACTGAGAGACCCAGAATAGCAGGATTGGAATAGACAGGGCTTAGATCACTGGATGTCTAGGAGATAAGAGCTCCTCTTCATAAGGTCATTGAAAGTCAAAGATTCCCAGCAGTGGTGCTGGGGAGCAGTCCACTGCAGCCTCGAATGGGCAGTGGCAGGAAGAGGAAGTGGTTTTAGGAGTCATCTTCCAGGTCCTCTTTGTTCATATAAAGCAAGAACCACCAAGTTTAAGAAACAAATTATTACTAAATGATTCATGCCTTCTGAGTTTCCTTCTTCTCCTTCCCCTCACTCCACTAGATAAAACTACCCTCCTAAATTTGTGTTTATCATTAATTTATTTTCCTTTTAATATAAATATTCATTGTTCAAGAATATATATTATTTTTCTGAAAATTTTAGTACTTCATATCAATGGTGTCATGCTCTATGTTTTTAACTTAACTTTTTTTTTTTTTAAGGAAGTCTTCTTACTTCAACATAACCATCCATCCTGATTAATTGTTACCTGTATTGTTACCTTGCTTTCTTTTCACTATCGTTCTATTGTATCCAAAACTATTTCTAGAATTTTTAAATTTACTTTTTAACTTTATAAAAAAAATACATGAGCATTAACCCTTACAGTACACATACCATAAACTAATTTTAAGTGCATTGTTTTTTAACAATGAAAATGAGAAAACAGCATATCAAAATTTGTAAGATACAGTTAAAGTAGTAGCAAGAGGGAAACTTATACCACTATATGTCTATGCTAGCAAAAAGGAAAGTCTAAACTTAGCTATTTCAGTTTTACCTAAAAAGACTTCTTTAAAAGGGGTAATGAAACCCTAAGTAAGCTGAAAAAAAGGGGCTTTTTAAAAGTCTTGAAACACTTACACATAAAGGTTATTTACTGTAGCTTACTTACTTATAAAGCTACAGTAATAAAGACGGAGTAGCATTGGAGGCAAGATAAACAAATAAACCAAAGAGACAAAGCAGAGTCCAGAAAAAAATCACAATCAAGACAATTGATTTCTGAACACAATCAAAGGAAAATCAGTGGGAAAAGCATCTTTTCAAAAATTGGTTCTACAAATATTAAATATACATATGGAAAAAGAAAAAGAAGGAGAAGAAAAGGGGAGGGGAGGGAGAGAAGAATGATATCTGCCATAGGAAAAGAAGTTTGGTCCCACCTCTGCTGCTGCTGCTTAGTTGCTCAGTCGTGTCCGACTCTGTGCGACCCCATGGACTGCAACCTGCTAGGCTCCTCTGTCCATGCGATTTTCCAGCAAGAGTACTAGAGTGGGCTGCCATGTCCTCCTAATCCATACCACACAGCATATTAAAAAAAATAAACTCAAAATTAATTTTAGACCAAGATGAAAAAACTAAAACCATAATCCATCCAGAAAAAAAAGATCTAGACAATCTTTGTGATATTGGATTAGGCAAAGATTTCTTAAATATACTCAAAAAGCAAGTATATAAAAGAGAACTTTGATAAACTGAATTTCACCAAATTTTAAATGCACTCTCCAAAAGACTCTGTTAAAAGAATGAAAATACAAGACACAGTTTTGGAGAAAATATTTACAAATCATATATCTAATAAAGAACTTTTATCTGGAATAGATAAGATTTTTTCAAAACTCAAGAAGAAAGAAAACAACCTAAAAAAATTGTTACAGCATTTGAACAGACACTTCAATAGGGAAGGTATATGATGACCACTAAGCACTAGTCAAGGCTATGGTTTTTCCTGTGGTCATGTATGCACGTGAGAGTTGGACTGTGAAGAAAGCTGAGCGCCGAAGAATTGATGCTTTTGAACTGTGGTGTTGGAGAAGACTCTTGAGAGTCCCTTGGACTGCAAGGAGATCCAATCAGTCCATTCTGAAGGAGATCAGTCCTGGGATTTCTTTGGAAGGAATGATGCTAAAGCTGAAACTCCAGTACTTTGGCCACCTCATGCGAAGAGTTGACTCATTGGAAAAGACTCTGATGCTGGGAGGGATTGGGGGCAAGAGGAGAAGGGGACGACAGAGGATGAGATGGCTGGATGGCATCACTGACTCGATGGACGTGAGTCTGAGTGAACTTTGGGAGTTGGTGATGGACAGGGAGGCCTGGCGTGCTGCGATTCATGGGGTTGCAAAGAGTCAGGCACGACTGAGCGACTGAACTGAACTGAACTGAAGCACTTGTTGTTTTAAAATGGTATAAAACTACTTTGGAAAACAGTTTTTCAGTTTCATAGTCATAGATATTGTATATTTTATTACTTAAAAGTCTATGAAATAAAAGCTAATTTATAGTGACATCAAGCAGATCAGCTGTTGTTTGGACTAGGGTGAGTAGGTAACGGACAAGAGAAGTGGTGGGCAGGAACATGAGGAAAACATCGGCAGTGATGGATATGTTTATTATCTTGATCATGATGATGCTTTCATGGAATATGTATGCATCAAAACTTAGCAAATTGTAAACTTTAAACGTGCCATTTGTTGTATGTAGATTAATCCTTAATAAAGTTGCTAATAAAACAGCTCCCATTTTGAGAGTATATTTGTCTCCATTATGAAGACATTTATTCTTCCATCTATCATTCTAGTTCCCTTAAACTATCCATTGAATGTTTAGAAGCCATGTGGTCCGTTGCACAGTTGATAATTATTAGGTACTCCTGTTTAATTGAACTATACATTATTATTCAGTGTGCTGCAGTGTGCAGGGCCTGACAAAGGTCCTCAAAGATCAATACCTCAGTTCTTCCACCGTAACAGGATATTTAGCTTGGTGTATGGCTTCCCAGAATAAAGAACACATCTCTCAGCTTCTTTTCAGCTTCAGGCGTGGCTATTTAATAAAGGAGTGACAAATGGGTGTGAATGCAAACAAAGCCTATAACTTTTTCTTTAAAGAGAAACGCTATCTTTATTTCCTCCTTTCTAACACACTGTTGTTTGAAAGGATAGTTGGTATCAAATAGTTTTGCACCATATGGTAGAGAGGGCAACAAGATGGGAGAACCTTGGATCCTTGTACATCTTGGTGGAACAAAGCTGTCACATTAGCTCTGGAATTTCTACCTCCAGATTGTTATCAGAGAAAGAGAAACAAATGTACTTACATATTGTCCATACCACTGTGATTCGGGTCTCTATTTTCTGCAAAACCTACACGCTAACTGTCATAAAATTTGATACCTGTACTGAAGTAGCTTCCATAATAAACCTTAAAATACAAGATGATCAGAAGATTCAAATATCAAAATCAGAATTTCAAATATCAGAATCTGGAAAGGCGATAAGTGCTTTGTTCTTTAAACAAGTGTTTACACTTCAGCCCATATTTAGAAAGCAATTTCCTGAAAGGTGTAGCAATAGGAAGAAATGTAGGGAAAACTCCAAATGGTGATGTACAACGATTACTTCTCACTTTCAACAAAGTTCTATAAAAGAGAGATACAGGCTTATTCAGTCTGCAAGTAGAGATGGAGAAGAACAGAAATCTGGGAAAAAGAGAGAAGTGCTTGTTGTCTATGGCCTTCAGTAAGTAGCAGATTTATAATCTGGCTATTCTGAAAGTTGTATGGCTGTATAGGCCAACTTTTTTTGTTCCCAGGTGTAAACTGTTACAAGTGACAGAGTCAACACTGAAAGACACATGGCTTGTAGATTTTTCAACTTATCTAATATCTGATGCAAGTAAGTACTGGTCAGAGCCACAAAAATGTGTCTTCATAAAATATAAGATTCATGAGTAATTTTGCAAAAAGCATCTATGATATTTTTGCAATTTCTGTATAATCAAGTAAAAGGAAAATTAAAATTAAAAACTAAATAAGTAATATTGAGAGTAATTCATGTGGTTGTTTTCCATGTAGTATTAACTTATTTAATATTTTAACTGAAGGGTTTTGCTTTATTAATGCATTGTGTTTGGAGCCCAGCAGTATAAATTATAACATTTTACAATACCTAAACTCTGATGAAATTATTAAAGTGTCATAACAAGTCGAGTAGAAAAATCATAGAGGGACTATTAATGATTTAATAGTTCTAGTTCATAAGGGAATGCTAATCCCACTGAAGTACAGAAGTTATGGTTATTATGATTAACAACATATAAGAAAAGAAATAGGAATGTGAAATTCATATTAAAAGCATGATATAAAATGCAATTATTATAAACTGACAGTGATTCATGCCATAAAATTTAAGCTAACTTTCCTAGGAAGCCATTACCTAGTGAGTCTGAACACTTATATGAATATTTTTTCATAGGGAGAGTACCTGACACTCCCATTTTGATTAACCTCACCACTAGGTGCTTTCTTCAGGATGAAGAAAGCTCTGTCAATGATGCTCCCAGATCTCTGAACTTTTCCACCATTTTCAGGAGCCTCCCTTTTGCCTTCCCTCTGTTCTTTCCTTGAGAGGACTTCTCATACAACTGGAGTAGCTTTGTTCACAGGCTCAGGGAGCAGGAGTACTACGAGTTTATGACCGTGAAAAGGTTCTTAGCTAGCAACTGACCTGAGAGGGCAGATGAAATTCCCGCTTCTTGGTACTACAAAGGTATAACTCTGATGCATAACTTCACTTCAGAGAAGCCATCACTGGATAAGGAAGAAGTAACCCTCCACAGCACTCGGCCTGGGATTCCCTCCTTACTTGACTACTACCCCCTTTCCCTCTTATTTTCCAACTCCTACTTTGCTGCCTTCTCCTAGAAGCACTTCCTTCCACTCTTACTTTTCCTCTCCCTCCTACTTGTTCTTTTGCAAATTCTTTCTTAAAGTGAGGAACAATGTGACTGAACCAGATCCTCTAATCAAGTATAGCACTGAGTACATTCTTGTATTTTGTCTTCTCTGCAAAATGGTTAAAAGGCATTTGTAGGAAAACTAATTTATCAGTTATTCTACAATGATAATGTTGCCAAAATGAACTTGGGTCTGCTCACCTGCTTTATAGTAAAGCTAGTTTCCTGGCATTGGGTTGTGATGAAGTTGTATACAGCCTTTATTTGCAAGGCTCTAAGCAAGGAAAATGGGCAGTTCATGCTCAAAAGATCTGAACTCCCAGATGGCTTTCAGGGAAATATTTTTAAAGGCAGCATTTAGAGTGAAGATAACAGGGTGCATGACTTTCTTCTGATTGGTTGGTGGTGTGGTACTGGGCTGATGTTTCAGGAATCTTAATCACCAACCTTCTAGTTCCGTCCAGTCTGGGTTTTACATGCTCCTCATGGTCAGCATGTAGTCATCATCCTCCACCTGGTTGGTGGTCTTAGTTCCTGAAAAACGACTCAAAGGTATGTGTCAATTTGTTAGGTACATCTCTTGAGGAGGAACTAGGACTCGATCACTGAATTGTTCTCATTACTTTTCTTATTTAACTGCTTTTCCTTTGTCTCTGCCTTCCTTCATTTCCCTAATTAATAACTGCTTGAATCTGCTCTTTGCAACTCAGAGAAAACCTAGGAGACTAAAGCTTTTTCTCCACAAACAAGAAATAGGTGACATGGAGGAGCTTTTGTACTGGGGGGATCCCACAGGGCCCTGTTCAATTTCAATTCCCTCTTTTCTTTGATATTCTTCAATACTGAAGGGAATGGGGGCAGGACAAGAAATGGAACAAAGTTTTGGATAGTTAATCATAAGCTTGGCATGGGAACTGGGTTTTAGGAGGACTCAATTTCAATAAGAGGAATGCAAACTGCATATATGCCATGCTGCTGCTGCTACTGCTGCTAAGTTGCTTCAGTCGTGTCCGACTCTGTGAGACCCCATAGACGATGGCCCACCAGGCTCCCCCATCCCTGGGATTCTCCAGGCAAGAACACTGGAGTGGGTATATATGCCATAGCCTGTAACATATTATAATGCTCTAAACACCATTTATCACTTCATCTTGGATAGCTTATTTCCTCTTTTCTTCAGAATCCAAAAGCTGTAGCAATATCCAAACATACTACTTATTTGACTCAGATAGCATTAAAAACTTCAAGATTCTGTTTTAAAATTATCTTCTTTATAAATATTTAATATCACAAATACATTTTGAAAATATGAGAAAATACGTGACATGGATCAGCAATAATCAAATAAACATAAAACACCAATATGGAATTCACACCAAGTAGAAGATGGAATGGAGACTGCATTTTCACATCAGGTCACATCATTACCTGGATCTTTTGGGTATAGGAAACACCATTCCTTAAAGGTCAATTATGAATGCATAATAATAAGAACAATTTGGTATAAATGTGTATACAAGTTGTAGAAAAATTTATTGACAGCATAGTTTTTTTGTTGTTCTTTCTTGGAATATCACTAATTTTGGGGCGGGGGAGAAACTGAGTTACTGGCTTGGAGATAGTCAGCTATGTTACTATTTCAGTTCTCTCAATTCTCTCCAAATACTTATAGGAAAATCTGTCAAAGAGTTGGAGACTATTTCTACAAATGAGATATAGAAGGATGCTGGAACAAAGTGAATAAGAACACAGAATTTCAATTATCAATGGAATTATTATCACACACTTACATTCTCTGGTGCTAATCACACACCTTGCAACACACCCCCAGGTGGCACTAGTGATAAGGAACCTGCCTATCAATGCAAGAGACAAAAGACATGTGGGTTCAATCCCTATGTCGCGAAGATCCCCTGGAGGAGGGCATGGCAACCCACTCCAGTATTCTTGCCTGGAGAATCCTATGGACAGTGGAGGCTGGTGAGCTACAGTCAAGAGGTCACAAAGACTTGGACATGACTAAAGTGACTTAGCACACATGCACACCACACACATGATTATTTATTTAGATCCTCCAGCTCAAATCTTACTAAGAAAGTATTCTGTCAGATGTTATAGAAAAACCCAAACAAACTTTTTGACCCACTCAATATATGGACTAAACCCATGCCAGGATTCTAGTCCAACCAAAACCCCTTGTAATCAGGCAAGGATGTTCTTCTTCCATCTCCCCACCCACAGTAAGATACAGCCAACAACAAAACTGATGTTGAGACTGGTACAGCACAAGCTTTATTCAATGACCAAAGAATGGAGATCAGAGAACATAGTTCACAAATCAACTTCACAACTCAGTTCTGGAACAGATACCGCACATAAGAGGGTCAAGGTAAAAGGGAGGGAATTGGAAAGAGTGGGAGGAATATTCACATCCAATAACAGGAGTGTGGCTTGGTGTGTGTTTGATACAAAAATCCTTTTAAGTCCTTGTATGGACTTTTCCTTTTGTTGTCATGGAAACTGTCAACAGTCATGTAGATGATGGGTGTGTCATTTATCATGCTAATGCATTCTGCTGACAAGTGCTCAGTCCTATCTGACTCTTTTTGGAACCCATGGACTGTGAGCCCACCAGGCTCCACTGTCTGTGGGATTCTTCAGGCAAAAATACTGGAGTGGTTTGCCATTTCCTTCTCTGGAGATCTTCCCAACCCAGGAATTGAACCTGGGTCTGTTACATCTGCTGCACTAGCAAGTGGATTCTTTACCACTAGCCTCACCTGGGAAACCCATGTTAATACATTACAGTGAGCATATAATGAGATTCAAGGTCTACTAGAAGTCAAAACTTTCTGCCATCTTGTGGCTAGTTGGTTCTGAATAGTTCTTATTTTTCTCTTTGCAGCTTCCTCTGGAAATTTAGATAAGAGCAATTGGTTTCCACTTGAGGGAGGGCCAGGGTATGATTTGGGGACAATTGCCTTGGTAGCAAATACCACCTCAGCTACAGCAGTGGTTTGTTTGGACTATCCCATGAGAAAGTCCATTCTCCAGATCATTCTCAGCGGAAAGAAGAAAGCCTACTCAAAGTTCAGTAATAAGCCTGACTCCCCTAAAATAGTCTCCATCATGGGGTGAAGATCTATATTGTCTCTGGCTATCCCTCAAGACTGATTAGCTCTATATGGGGAATAGATTGCTTTTACCTTCAGAGATCTCCATTTTAACCACTTACTTATCTGCAAATATTAATAAATAGATCCTAATTCAAGTTCTCAATGGTCATTATAAACTGCTGTCTTCCCTTTCATTCTCTTTGTGATGAAATGGCAATTTTCTGTTTTCAGATCTGCTGTTGCATATTCTATACCTGCTGTTATGTTATGTAGTAAATGACTGGTCATGTTTCCTCTTTCAGTTTGCCTCAGTATTACAATCAGATCAGATCAGTCGTTCAGTCGTGTCCGACTCTTTGCGACCCCATGAATCGCAGCACACCAGGCCTCCCTGTCCATCGCCAACTCCCAGAGTTCACTCAGACTCACGTCCATTGAGTCAGTGATGCCATCCAGCCATCTCATCCTCTGTCGTCCCCTTCTCCTCCTGCCCCCAATCTCTCCCAGCATCAGAGTCTTTTCCAATGAGTCAACTCTTTGCATGAGGTGGCCAAAGTACTGGAGTTTCAGCTTCAACATCATTCCCTCCAAAGAAATCCCAGGGCTGATCTCCTTCAGAATGGACTGGTTGGATCTCCTTGCAGTCCAAGGGACTCTCAAGAGTCTTCTCCAACACCACAGTTCAAAAGAATCAATTCTTCAGCGCTCAGCCTTCTTCACAGTCCAACTCTCACATCCATACATGACCACAGGAAAAACCATAGCCTTGACTAGACAAACCTTTGTTGGCAAAGTAATGTCTCTGCTTTTCAATATGCTATCTAGGTTGGTCATAACTTTCCTTCCAAGGAGTAAGCGTCTTTTAATTTCATGGCTGCAGTCACCATCTGCAGTGATTTTGGAGCCCAGAAAAATAAAGTCTGACACTGTTTCCACTGTTTCCCCATCTATTTCCCATGGAGTGGTAGGACCGGATGCCATGATCTTTGTTTTCTGAATGTTGAGCTTTAAGCCAACTTTTTCACTCTCCATTTCCACTTTCATCAAGAGGTTTTTAGTTCCTCTTCCCTTTCTGCCATAAGTGTGGTGTCATCTGCATATCTGAGGTTATTGATATTTCTCCTGGCAATCTTGATTCCAGCTTGTGTTTCTTCCAGTCCAGCGTTTCTCATGATGTACTCTGCATATAAGTTAAATAAACAGGGTGACAATATACAGCCTTGATGTACTCCTTTTCCTATTTGGAACCAGTCTGTTGTTCCATGTCCAGTTCTAACTGTTGCTTCCTGACCTGCATACAAATTTCTCAAGAGGCAGATCAGGTGGTCTGGTATTCCCATCTCTTTCAGAATTTTCCACAGTTTATTATGATCCACACAGTCAAAGGCTTTGGCATAGTCAATAAAGCAGAAATAGATGTTTTTCTGGAACTCTCTTGCTTTTTCCATGATCCAACGGATGTTGGCAATTTGATCTCTGGTTCCTCTGCCTTTTCTAAAACCAGCTTGAACATCAGGAAGTTCACGGTTCACATATTGCTGAAGCCTGGCTTGGAGAATTTTGAGCATTACTTTACTAGAGTGTGAGATGAGTACAGGAAGTGGTCAAACAAGAGATGGCAAGAGTGAATGTCAACATTCTAGGAATCAGTGAACTGAAATGGACTAGAATGGGTAATTTTAACTCAGATGACCATTATATCTACTACTGCAGGCAGGAATCCCTCAGAAGAAATGGAGTAGCCATCATGGTCAACAAAAGAGTCTGAAATGCAGTACTTGGATGCAATCTCAAAAACGACAGAATAATCTCTGTTCGTTTCCAAGGTAAACCATTCAATATCACAGTAATCCAAGTCTATGCCCCAACGAATAACGCTGAAGAAGCTGAAGTTGAATGGTTCTAAGAAGACCTACAAGACCTTTTAGAACTTACACCCAAAAAAGATTTCCTTTTCATTATAGGGGACTGGAATGCAAAAGTAGGAAGTCAAGAAACACCTGGAGTAATAGAATTACAATAGTTGCTATTAAATCTTTATTTGTCTATTGTTATTAATTTTTTTGAACTCTAGAAATCTTCTTTAGACCTAAGAAGATTTTCTTAAGGTTGAATTTAACCTTTTAGCCCAAGGGAAAGAGATCTTGGACCAACTGATATCCCAAGGGAAGGGGAAATAAGTAGAGGACTTTACAAAAAGTTTTAACTTATGTTACCGAATTTAAGAGCCTAGAAAATACATCTTGTGTCAGAATGAATTAAAAGCTGAAGCCATTCCAAATTGTTTTGAGCCATGTTTTCACAATGTTAATTTATTTAAGCTGTTCAGACCTCATCTCAGATCACATCCATCATAATAATGCTAACACTCTTAGATCTAGGACACAATTTGTCATTTAAAAGAAATGCATGGAATGCTATATTTGAAACACCTTATTTTAAATTACAACAAATCTCTAAAGCAAATATCCCCTGCCTGGAGCTACATTTGTTAATTCTCCATTAAAATGCATCCTTTTCTCACTGTTCTAATGAGCATACCCACCCATTTACCATGAAATCATTATTAAATATTGATCAGAACCCTAGCCTCATCCAAAGGTATAGTATGTAGTTAATCATAGCTTCAAAGAGAAGCTTTTGTATTTTAAACACATTTTGGAACTTTCTAAGGCAAATCATGTAAAGATTAGTCCTTAGATTTTAAACTATGCAGTTAGCAAAATGAGGCTTATTTATCCATGATTTGTGCTATGAAAGATGGGACAATCTGAAGAATATATAAAAAGAAACACAGGAATAAAAATTTTCCTCTTTTTAGCTATTAGATTAAAAATAATTCATGACTCATTAAAGACAGTACTGAAGAATCACTCAACAGGGGACTGTTGTAATAGATAAAGGGACTACCTATTACCTATTGTGAAGTGATCATTCAACTCTGAGCACAAGAAAAAAGTAAGAGTTTATAGCTACGGGGTGGGTGTTGGGAGGGTTGGTGGATGGAGAATTGCTAAGAGAAAATATCAGGGGTGAGGAGGCATTCTGGCTAAAGCAACCTCGCAGGATTCTTGCTTTAGCAGGTCAGGCTGATCACACACGATCAAGGGTGGTGAAGGGTGAGAAATCCAATCAGGTATCAAGGACAGCAAAAGTGGCTGGATAGGATTCTTCCTAAAATTGGACAATGGAGAGATGAAATTGTAGGAAGACAGCTTTAAGCTCTAATTCATAAAATTGAAACAGGCTGTCTTGGGGGGTGTAGTGTTTTTCCTATCTCCTGTGATTTTTAAGTCTAGGCCAGATAGCCACATGTTGGGGAGGTTAATGGTAAAGTTGACGTGCTGAATTTTAAATTTCTTTTTAATCATAAATGTCTATATTATACCTAAATGTAACTGTTGACACCTATAGGTTTTTATTTCTCACAGTGTACACATTTTATACATTAATAAATATACCTCTTTCCTTCTCTTAATGGTGAGATCACTATCAGATCCATCATTATTTATCTTGTTCTTAGCAAATTAACCCCTTACACACAGCAGGGGCTCCATAGGCTGTGTTTAAATAATTAAACATGCATTTCTATACTCACTGGTATGTTCTTTTCCAAAAATTATCCAGTCAAGTCTTTATGTCGGGTGTCCCTGAGGTAATCATGGGCTGGTTATATTTTATGCCATTTAATATTTATATTTATGAGTTACTACTAGCAGTTAGTAGATAAATTTTACACATGTATTTTAAAGAAGTTAATTCAGAACAATAGACGCTCAGCACAACCACTGGTGGAACCCAGATTATTGAAACTTTTCTCAAGATTTTTCTTGACTTCTAAAAGCTAAAATCAGAAAAAAGAAAAAAAAGAAACACTATTTACTGTATACACTAACGCAGAAAGAGGGAAATAAGCATTGGTTCTCATCCCTAGAAGAACTGTTCCTGTTGTTGTTTCATTGCTAAGTCATATCTGACTCTGCAACTCCATGGACTGTAGACTGTCAGGCTTCTCTGTCCATGAGATTTCCCAGGATAGAATACTGGAGTGGGTTGCCATTTCCTTTTCCAGGGGAATCTTTCTGACCCAGGGATGGAACCCATGTCTCCTACATTGGCAGGAAGATTCTTTACCACTGAACCACCAGTAAAGCCCCCCTAGAAAAATAGAGGCTCCCTAATCTTGTGGGTTAAAATTGCCAAAGCCAAAGCATAGTGAGATTAGTGAAAAATATAAAGTGTCTGGGAGGAAGAAATTTTCCTCTACCTTCCCAGGTCCTTCTGGCTGGTCTAAGAATTAAATTGATTAGTAGGAGAAAAATCAACTAAAGTTTAATAGCATATATGAATGGAAAAGGGGCTTCCTTGGCAGCTCATCTGGTAAGAATCTACCTGCAATGCAGGAGACCCTGTTTCGATTCCTGGGTCAGGAAGATCTTCTGGAGAAGGGATAGGCTACCCACTCCAGTGTTCTTGGGCTTCCCTGATGGCTCAGATAGTAAAAAATTCCCCTGCAATGTGGGAGACCTGGGTTCAATTCCTGGGTTGGGAAGATCCCCTTGAAGAGGGCATGGCAACCCACCCCAGTATTCTTGCCTGGAGAATCCCCACCAACAGAAGAGCCTGGCGGGCCATAGTCCATGGGGTTGCAAAGAGTTGGATGTGACTGAGTAACTAAGAACAGCACAGCACACACATGGAAGAGACTCAGAAAAACTGAGTAACTTGTCAAAGGCCAAAGAACCGTCACCTTAAATATTATTTTCAGCTAAAGACAAAAGAGGATGTTGAGGGCAATGACTTGAGACTTCAAAGGGGAGAAAGGCGATTGACATAGAGATGAAAAAGCAAATGTTTGGTAAACAAATGTTTGCTGGGCAGTGCAGAGACAAAGGGACACAGAGGAATACTAACAGACTTTGCTAGGTCCCTCCCACCAGGTTCATAACATAGTTATATATGGTAATGGCGCCCTTCCTGAACAGGTCCTCCATGTACATTTTTTAGACAGTTAAGGGGAAAATCAAAGTATTTTGTCTGGTCTTCAGGGCGTTGATTGTTTTAGCTCAAAATAGTCCTTATGTCAAAGAGATATTTGGAGTGGCAAATTTTGTTCTCCTACAGTAGGCAAGATATGGTGCTTGGATAAAGAGACTTTTACAGAAGCAAGTGGGTCATCTGTGTTGATATGATGGTGCTAGGGGCTCCAAAAACTGTGCAACAGGCAGATGGTTTAGCAAGATCATAGACGATCTGCCGAGTGGAGCCTGGCTTTCTGCAAAGAGTACTCAAACTTAAAACTAATCATTAAAGTCTACTTTATTATTGGCTTCAAGAATGCTAGATATTCCAGTAAAGAGTTCTTATAAATTAAAATGAGTGCACATACTTCCCTCATTATCCAAAATATAAATCTTGGAGTTTTGCCATGTTTACTCTCTGACTGGAGAGAAAAATGTTAAGAGAAAGGATTTTTAAGGTGGCTGATCTGCAGAGCATAAGAGGTAGAAAGCAAAAAAGAGCTGAAGACACTAAACATATAGTGATCAAATATGGCCTGATTAATGTATTGGATTCTGGGCATTCATTTTTTCATTCATTCATACAGCATATGTTTATTAAGCCCCATCCATGTAACGCATGCTCAAGATGAAGAGATATACAAAGCACTCTGAATTCATCAAGCTTACAATCTAGTGAGGAAAGTGAACAAGGCAGGATACAGAATCCAGCTTCCTCTGACATCTCTCTGCCTTTTTTGCGGGGGGCATTTAGTAACCATGAAGGGATGGATTTGAACAAACAGATCAATCTTAAGGAATTAAAGTAGCCTGGCTCTTATTTTAACATTCACTAAATTACAGGCAGATCATCAAGGAGTACTGAAACCATGCTTGAAACTTTCTAAACCTTTATTGAAATTGTTTAGGGCCTCTCCAAGAGGCTGTAAGAACAGTAGTAAAATTATAAGTAGTTTTCTTTATAACCTGTAACTAAATACAGACTGTAACTATGATTAATTTTTTTTAATATTCTTGGTGTTTCAGGACTATTATATTAATAAGGCCACCATGCATCACTGTTGTATTCCAACAGAACTATTAGTCTCTGTACCAAGTTAGTGTAATTACAGTCTAATGATTTACACTATTATGAAAGCCCTAAATATTTTACTAAACTGAGTACAGTATATAAAAATTAATTTAAATGGCTTCAGGCTTGAAACAATAGAATCAATGATGAAAAAATGTCTTTCATTTTGAATAAGAAAGCAAAGATTTCAAAGGAGAGTATTTTTTTCTTAAATAATTGAAACTGTAGTAAAAATATAAAGGTTTAAAATAAAAATATGAACAGCCTCTTATGATAGTTTGATTCCATCTTATAAAGCAATCTTTGTTAACTTGAGATAAAGGATAAAGTTTCTAAAACTACACAATTTAGGGTCTTTTTCATTTTATGTGGCTATGGTAATGAAAGATGAGAGGAAACTTGTATATACTAATGGTAAAATGCACCCTGCAATATATACTAATAGATACCTCAGAAATAGAAGACAGTACTGGTGAACTTTTAATGCTCTTTTTATGGACTTAAATCAAATATTTAAGTGATAAATTTCTTAGTATGGGGGATATAAATATTCAGCATGCCGTGTGCTCAGTGGTATCCGACTCTTTGAAACCCCATGGACGGTAGCCCACCAGGCTACTCTGTCCATGCAATTTTCTAGGCAAATACACTGGAGTGGGTTGCCATTTCCTACTCCAGGGGATCTTCCCAACTCAGGGATCGAGAACTCCAGTCTCTTGCATCTCCTGCATTGGCAGGCAGATTCTTTATCACTAGGTGACCTGGGAAGTCCAAATATTCGAAAATATAGGCTTATTAATTGGATAGTATATGTGAGGAAAGAAACTAGAGGAGGGGAAAGCCTGATTGTGAAATTAAATAAGACTAATAATGTTAGCCTAAACCATAAACATTCTAATTTTAAAATAAAACAATATTTAACATGGCAAAACATATAATTAATGTTCATCACACTTACTCAAGTTCATTTAATTGATTCGAAGATTCTTTACATTTTTATCGCTAACATGAAAACTTTAAGGTAGAAATCTTTGTTTCTCCCCAGGAAGATTCCATCCTTGACATTGGTTTTCTTGCTGCAGGAGATGGTTAATTTTAGTCAGAATGGTGCCCAGATTAGACATTATTTCTCTAATTTCTGGGAGTGCTTGCCAGAGTACTTCCAGATCAGATTAGCATTTGAATCAATGAACTCAGTAGACAGCCCTCCCCTACGTGGGCTGTGTCTTCCAGTCTGTAGAGGGTCTGAATAGAATACAACACAGACAGAGGAAGAAGGAATTTGCACCTTTACTTGTTGAGCTGGGACGTCTGTTCTTCTGTCCGTGTACTGGGATTCAAACCATTGCCTTTCCTAGTTCTCAGGCCTCTGAATTTGAGCTAAATTATAGCCCTGGCTTTCTTGGATCTCCAACATTCAGACAGCAGATTGTGGGACTTCTCAGCCTCCATAATTGTGAGAGCCACGTCCCCATAATTATTCTCTTCATACATACGTACATACATACGTATGTATAACTATCTCCTGTCTCTCTGGAGAATCCTGACTAATGCACTATACAATCTCACCTCATTGGAAATCTGGTTCTCATTTACTTAGTAGAATTTAACAAAGTCAGCCCAATATACCAATTTGCAAATGTGCCACCTGTATGATTTTGGAGGTTTCAGATCATAATCCTTCTTTAATTATTTCCTTCAAGGGGATATTTTAATTCATGTTTCTGTGAACTCAAAACAGTATGGGTGGATACCAGAAATCATTCATTTTTTTACCCCTAATTCAATCACTAAAACCCTCGGTTATAGTGGCAGCTAGTTCTGGAACTCCATGGACAGGGTATTCCTTGCAGCATTAACAAGTTAAAGCTTGTTCTTTAAATAACAGCCTCAAATTTCCAGCACAGAAATGGGAGGAAAATTCCAGGAGCTTCAGGCGCCAGTTGAGTACAATTCTGGGCCCTTTAGAGAAACTACCACCTAAGCTTTTTAAAAGTTATTACCAAGAAGCTTGTATCACTGACCTTGTCTTGGTCAAGCACAAAAATTCTTTCTAAGGATAGCATGTAAGACAGAGCATCTCTCATTTTCTTTCAAATCTAGTGAGAAAAAGATTAAACATTTTTCCTCTCCTGGAGAAAAGCCATCGCTCTTGGCGTGATGGTGTTGGTTAGCCAGAAACAACCACCAGTGAATTCCCACCGCTTCTGAGTTCTCATCCCTGTCCCCACCCTCGTTGTTCACTTGCTCAGTCACGTCCCACTCTTTGTGACCTCACTGACTGCAGCACGCCAGGTTCCTCTGTCTTCTCCTATCTCCCAGAGTTTGCTAAAACTCATGTCTAATGAGTCAGTGATGCTATTTAACCATCACATCCTCTGCCACCCCCTTCTCCTTTTGCCTTCAATCTTTTCCAGCAGGGTCTTTGCCAGTGAATCAGCTCTTCGCATAAGGTGGCCAAAGTATTAGAGTTTCAGTTTCAGCATCAGGCCTTCCAATGAATATTCAGGTTTTATTTCCTTTAGGATGGACTGGTTTGATCTCCTTGCAGTCCAAGGGACTCTCAAGAGTCTTCTCCAGCACTACAATTAGAAAGCATCAGTTCTTTGGCACTCAACCTTTTATATGTCTAACTCTCACATTTCTACAGGACTACTGAAAAAACCATAGCTTTGACTGTATGGACCTTTGTCAGCAAAGTGATGTCTCTGCTTTTTAATAAGCTCTCTAGATTTGTCATAGCTTTCCTTCCAAGAAGCAAGTGCCTTTTAATTTTATGGCTGCAGTCACCATCCAAAGTGATTTTGGAGCTCAAGAAAAAATCTGTCACTGCTTCTACTTTCCCCCTTCTTTTTGCCATGAAGTGATGGGATTGGATGCTATGATCTTAGTTTTTTGAATCTTGAGTTTTAAAAAAAAAAAAAAAAAAAAACCTGTTTCTCTTGGAGTGATGGTGTTAAGTAGCAGGAAACAATCCCCGATGAATTCCCACCACTCTGTGTTCTCATCCCTGCCCTCCCTCTAACTTGCTGAAAAGCCCTGTGAGAATTCGTTTCCTTTGCTGGGTCACCTGCTCAAAGAGTGCACTTAGATGGAGCACTTCCTCAGGTGGAGCACTCTCTCCTTCTAACACACTAAACTGGGTGATAGGATGACTCTGCTGCAGCTGCTAAGTCGCTTCAGTCGTGTCCGACTCCGAGCAACCCCATAGACGGCAGCCCACCAGGCTCCCCCATCCCTGGGATTCTCCAGGCAAGAACACTGGAGTGGGTTGCCATTTCCTTCCCCAGTGCATGAAAGTGAAAAGTGAAAGTGAAGTCGCTCAGTCGTGTCCAACCCTCAGCGACCCCATGGATTGCAGCCTTCCAGGCTCCTCCATCCATGGGATTTTCCAGGTAAAAGTACTGGAGTGGGGTGCCATTGCCTTCTCCGACTCTAGCTAAGAACTAATTAAGCTTTTGAGTATAACTGCTCATTTTTATTATCTTCACTAGGGACCACTAAACCAAAACTTTATTATATTTATTATGAATTTCATCCTTTCACATTATTAAAACTCAGGATAAATTAAAAATTTTTAAAAATCACTTAATGATTTGAAATTTTTTGGATTTTATTTTATTGTTCTTCAAAAATATATTAATTTACTTTACTAATAAAAATGTTTTTTAAGATGTAAATAAATAAAACCTATGCCAAATCAGTTTTTATTTAAGGTTGGTCAAAATTTAGATTATTATCATAGAGCTATACAACTCATTGGAAAAGACCTTGATGCTGGGAAGGATTGAGGGAAGGAGAAGTGGGTGACAGAGGATGAGATGGTTAGATGGCATCACCAACTCAATGGACATGAGTTTGAGCAAACTCCAGGTGATGGTGAAGGGCAGGGAACCCTGGTGTGTTGCTGTATACCGTGTCACAAAGAGTCGGACACTACTGAGCAACCGAACAACAGCAACACAGAACTGGGATTACAAAATCTAATTTATTCATGTATCTTTTAAGAAAAATATGTAAATAGGTCTTAAGGTACCTCACATGGCCTTTGGCTCCTTTCTTGCTGATTTCCTGCTAGGCTCGCTCCCAAGCAGAGCTGCCCAGATCCCTCCAAGCCAAGGAGAAGTGGCTAAAAGACAGAGGTTAAACCACTCAAAACCAGCATTTGTTGATCAGACTAGAAAGAAATGTATACAGTAGATTAGAGAAAAGTATTTAAACACCTGAATTCACCCTAGATCTTTAAAGCAATGATCTAATTTTTAGCAACAGTAGCTCTTTCACAGGTGTAGGAAGAATGTTTACTTCCATTGAACTAATTTATTTTAAATTGAGAAAACATTTAGGAACTGAAAAAAACTAAGAGGCTCTTGTTTTCCCAGGACAGGAATAAAAAGGAAAAGGAGAAGGAGACTAGACCATGAAGCTCAATATTTCAATTTTTTCTCCACTGACTTGAGTAAATGATGTCTATTTTGTTTTTTAAAAAGCACAGTTCACAGGTGTGGCTAAAATAACAAATATGCTCGCTTACTTTGCTAAAAAGTAATTAAAGATGTCATTTGCTGACAAAAACAAATGCACACCTTTTATATAAAGCTTGCTATTTTTGGTTAAATAAAATGTTTTGCATGCCTTATTTCAGGAGATGGTTGTTGTCTTAGTACATCAGGGGAAAGTCATCTTTGAATTAAGAGTTAACTCACCTTTCCTCCCAAAGAATTAAAAAGTTTCTGCTCTAATTGATCTTAATAATTCCTCAAAAAAAAAAAAGCACCCTCATTTTCTTCTGCAACTGCAGCAATAATGTGAAAAAAAAAAAATAAATTACTGTTTAAAATGTATAGCAAATAACTTCTGAGGGGAAAAAACAAACCAGCATCTAGGTATCTACCTGTGTTATAAACAACATAGCTTATAGAAGTGGGCTTTTCCTAAGAACCACATCTTAAAGTGCAATTTTTGTGCCTAATGATTTAAACTGAAATTTAAATAAAATCCATCACGTTCACATTTCCCTCTCCGTCTCCCCACCTCCCACAATACTTTTCTTCGTGTGAAATAATCCAAACTTCTTTAGCTTTTCCTCCAAGGACCCATTTCCTAAACTAATCATTTTTAGTCACTCTCTTTTGAGCTTTCTCCAAGTTTTCTACATCTTGCTTCAAACAAAGGGCTTCAAATTGAACCCTGTACACCCATAAAATCCTGATGAATGCTGATCATAGAAGTAGCTCCCCCTGACTGCTCCTCCTCACAGAAGAAAATAGTCTTGATCTCATAGCTTCCTTAACCATTAGAGGCGAATGCTGTTTCTGACTTGAGTATTGGGTCATGGGGTATAGTACCTAACGTTCTGCTTCTCCATTTAAATTTCTAGGTCATAGTCTAGCAAATACAGCTACTTCTCAAACAGCCCCTGTGTGCCAAGCCCTGTGCTATGCACTTTGCTTCTTTTTTCCTTTAATTTTTATTAGAATATAGTTGATTTACAGTGTTGTGTTAGTTTCAGGTGTGCAGCAAAGTGAATCAGCAAAATATGTATACATACACACACACATATATATGTATGTATACATACATATATCCACTCCTTTTTAGATTCTTTTCCCATATAGACCATTGCCAAGTATTGAGTAGAGTTCCCTGTGCTATACAGTAGGTCCTTATTAGTCAACTATAAGTTTATTTTCTACATCTCTGCCTCTTAAAATATGAAAACACTGCTATTATCTGTATTATGTAGAAGAGGTTAAATAAGATTCCCCGAGGTCACAGAACCTATTTTCCAGAAACTGGGGTTCAATTCCAGGTGTGACTGATTCTAAAGCCCAGTCACAAAGATTCTCCATGGATTCTCATGTTTCATGTTTAGTAACATAAAAATCACACAGAAAGCCCTCAAAACTGAGCACAAGCGCTGACACACTCCATAGGATAGTTATTGTGTTAAGATGGTCAGTGCTCACTTTTATTCCCCTCCCCTCTTCCCAAGCCCCGCACATCTGGAGAGGCACCAGCAGGGAGGTCAAGCACCTGAGCCTTGGGGAGCATTTCCAAAAGCAGAGGAACAAGGACTGTCTGGCGCCCTCTAGTGGACAGTGTTATGTGAGGAGCCACAGATAAGCAGAAGTGTAACCGTCTTAAGTTGGTTAACCTGGTCAACAAGTTAGTTTGTTGCATTTTTTAAAAAGAATCGGTATTAAAACAATGGAAATTAAATTATGTGAAGAATCTTTGAAGCACTTGAGATAAAATTGGAAAATCAAAATTTGCCTCCTTTAAATAAAAAATCATTTGATCACATATTGACTTGTGTATTGCTTTTATGTGGCTCATGATATTTTCAGTTGTATACAATAAAGGGAAAAGATACTGATAAACCAACCATGAGATAAGAGCATTTTAGACCAGAAAGAGAACGACAGGCATACCTCCTTTAATTGTGCTTTGTTTTACTGCATTTTGCAGATATCTCATATTTTACAAATTGAAGGTTTGTGGCAACCCTGCATAGAACAAGTCTGTCGGTGCCGTTTTTTCCAACAGCATTTACACACTTCATCTCTGTATCTCAGCTAATTTTGAGAATTCTTTCAAATTCAATTTTCAGTTCTGTACAGAGCTTCAACATTTAACCTGTTTCCTTACTTTTGTATTTGCTATGGTGATTTGTGATCAGTGATCTTTGACGCTACTTCTATACCTCTCCAATGATGCTGTGAAAGTGTGGCGCTCAATATGCCAGCAAATCTGGAAAACTCAGCAGTGGCCACAGGATGGGAAAAGGTCAGTTTTCATTCCAAACCCAAAGAAAGGCAATGCCAAAGAATGCTCAAACTACTGCACAATTGCACTCACCTCACATGCTAGCAAAGTAGTGCTCAAAATTCTCCAAGCCAGGCTTCAGCAATACATGAACTGTGAACTTCCAAATGTTCAAGCTGGATTTTAAAAAGGCAGAGGAACCAGAGATCAAATTGCCAACATCTGCTGGATCATCAAAAAAGCAAGAGAGTTCCAGAAAAACACCTACTTCTGCTTTATTGACTATGCCAAAGCCTTTGACTATGGATCACCACAAACTGTGGAAATTTCTTAAAGAGATGCAAGTACCAGACCACCTGACCTGCATCCTGAGAAATATGTGTGCAGGTCAAGAAGCAACAGTTAGAACTGTACATGAAACAACAGACTGGTTCCATATCAGGAAAGGAGTATGTCAAGGCTGTATATTGTCACCCTGCTTATTTAACTTACATGCAGAGTACATCATGCGAAATGCCGGGCTGGATGAAGCACAAGCTGGAATCAAGTTTGCTGGGAGAAATATCAATAACTTCAGATACACAGATTGTAGGGTAAGAAAGTTAGAGAAGGTGAGGTTCGGAAAAAGAACAAGACTGGCACTTTTCAGGAACAGATCATCTTTAATGAGGCGAGAAGGGGCAGCAGTCAGATTAGTGAGCTGCTGCACTAATCCAAGAAAAGAGTAAGTATATATAGGCATATATGTGGAAAGCTACTGTCTTAAGGGGGCCTGTTCTTCTCCAAGGTTGTTCGGAGTAGTTATCTCTTAAATGGCTGGCGCAAGGAATTCTGGAGATTGGCCAGAGGCTGGACCAGCTGGGGGCTGTGCATAATCAACTTTACTGTCCTTTTTTTTTTTCTTTGGGTAAGAGAGTTCTTTGTTTTGCACAGAATGGAGGGGAGGACCTAGAGGGGAGTTTTAACTCCAGGCTATTTTTAAGCCATTGTAACTTTCCTTCATTCCAGACCCTAAGGAATATATATAAAAAGAGAAAGAGAGGTGGACACCGTTAATGTTCAGGGCTTCTTCGAGCTGATAAATGAGGGTCAGAGGTTTGTGGTCTGGGAGGAAGGAAGTCTAAGGCCTGTAGTGTTGATTTTCTATTCTAGCCGTCAGGGTCTCAAGCAAAAGAACAGTCTTGACTTGGTCTCGGGAGATGGCCCGAATCCGTTCTTGGAGGAAACTTTAAAAGAGATTGAAGAGACAGGGTCCAAATAAGAGGAATAAAATGGTAAATACCAATGGTCCCAAGAAAGGGAGCTACCAAGGGAGGGCCTGTTGGAACAGGTTTGGGGGAGTATAAAGGTTTTGTAACTCTTTTTTGTGGCGTTCAATTTTGTCTCTAGGTTCTTTGACTCTGTGCTGGACTATGTCCGTTTCATTAACAAAATAGCAGCAGTCCTCTCCTAGGAAAAGGCAGGTCCCTCCCTTTTCTGCAGTGAGAAGGTTCTGCATTTTGAAGGGCCACAGGAGCTAATGAGTTAATTTGTCTTTGGACTGAAACGAAGGACTCCACTACCTGCTCCATATTCTCATTAAGTCCTTGGGACAGCTTGTAGTAAAAATGGGCTGAGGTTGAGATGCTCCCGGTCCTGGTGTCTAGGGCTGTCGCTATGCCTGTCCCAATCAGGAGAGGGCTATGACAGCTCGTCTTTTTCTGTGGGAAAGTTCCCCTTGTGGGTAGACTATTTGTTCTACCTCTTCTTCTTTGAGGAATGTTAGGCCCGGGGTCAGGAAGACCAAGATGCAAGGTCCAGGGGGGTCAAGGGGGAGACATGAATATGCATAGGTCCCACAGAGAATGAAGATTTTTGGTTGGTGCAATTATTTGTGCTGTTCCAGAGAACCCAAGTGGAGCAGAAGGAGGGAGCAGAGTTTGTAAGACCAGTGTAGTTGGGACTAGAGTAGTTAATACAGGTTAGGTTTGAAGAGGCTGAGAGTAGGACATTGTTAGAGACAGGCCCAATGAGTTGTATAGTTTTTTGTTGGGAAGAAGATGTATAGTTGTCCTATGACAGCCAGGTTGAGGGTAAGAGAATTGCTCTGTGTGATGAGGGAGACAGTGACATGCATATCCAACCCCGGGATGTGTGTTGTGTGTACTGGAAGAATTGGAAAGAAAAGTTGAGAAGGCGGGTAAGGTATTGGTTGCCAGAGTGAGGTTTTAGGAAAGGCTGTAATTGGGAAAGGAGGTCTAGGTGTTTATAAGGCTCAGTGGTCACCTGTAACCGGGAAATGATGTTCTTTATAACTTGCTCTTATTTCTTTTCCCAATTTTGATCTAGTACTCCACTCCCGTCTGAGTACCCCCAGTGGGTAATGGGATAGAAACATGTTTCTTCCATTTGGCTTATGGCAGGTGCTTACAAAACGCTCTCTCTTTTGTACTTTAACAGTGAGTAGGGATTTGTACTCCCCCCCTCCACCCCGAGGTTCATGGTGCAAGGTCTTGGAGCCGTATCATAACATGAGGAATGAACATAGGAATAAATGTCTGAGAAGGGGCAGGGACTATCCAGAAAGCTGGAGAGTGCAGCAAGGATAAGGAACAGGGGAGTCATGGGTCTGTCAGTTAGACAGTGTGGAGGAAATAGCACCCTAGGAGTAGAACACAGCTGACAATGTAGGTGATACTGATGAAAAGACAAAGGATAGGTGGCCTTTCCCCTGAGGGGAGATAGTTACTAGGCCTCTAGCAAGGACTAAGATTAAGAGTGCAGTTATAGTCAGACAGACAGGGAGAGGCCAGTCAGGGGAGGGGCGGAAGACCCCACGTTGGTGGTTGCTTAAATCTGAGGAAGAACAGTGTTCATTTGGATGAAGAATGACATAGGGAATGAAAGTAAAGAAATCAATTTCGTCTGGAGTCAGGTTGTAGAAGGTTCCCTGAAGCCACAGTTGAGACACCAGTGTGGTCAGGTCTTCAAAGGAGGTTCCTGTCGGGGCGCTGGTCCAGAGGTCTTATAGTAGTTGGGTCAGGAACAGTTGTAGGTTGCAGAGTGTCCAGGTCATTCAGTGCCTTCTTGGATGATCGACAGAGTCGCTGGGTGATTTTTAAGGAGGTGGGTCCTGTGAGGGAGACCTGATAAGGGTCAGTTAAGGAGGGCAGCACAGGATCGGAGGTCCGTTTTAGGTGACAGAGGTGTACCTTCTGGAGTTTGGCTGCAGTTGGGGTAAGGAGGATAATTTTGAATGGTCCCTGCTGTTTTCGGGTTAGATCACCCTGGGATTATCAGACAGGTAGACCATGTCCCCAGTTTGTAAAGGGGGCAAGGGCGCTTGGGGGTCAGGGGCAGGCAAGTTGTTGTTGACATATTTCCAGAGGGCATTGCGGAGTTCCACCAGCAGAGGGGAGTGTAGGAAGCTCGGTATGGAAGGAGGTTCGGGGGGCAGTCCAGGAGGGAGCGTGGGCCTTCAGTTCATCACCTCAAAGGGGTGTAGGCATGAATCCGTTTGTTTCATTCATTTTGTTTAGAGACAATGTAAACAAGATGATGTGTGTATGTGAGATTCTTTGTTGCCCCATGGACTGTAGCCTGCCAGGCTCCTCTGTCCATGGAATTTTAGAGGCAAGAATACTGGAGTGGGTTGCCACTTCCTACTCCAGGGGATATGCCCAACCCAGGGATTGAACTGCCATCTTTTGAGTCTCCTGCCTTGGCAGGAGAATTCTTTTCCACTTATGCCACTTGGAAGCAAACAAGATGAAACCTAAGTCAATTTGAAAAGGAACTCACCATAACACACTCTTTTCTTTATACTAAAATTAATTTCAAAGTTGTCATAAAGCATTTATCTTTTTAAAAAATAAACCGAGTATTACTGATAATTAAATAGCTTAGTTCTTTCTAATATCAGTTAAATTTCTGAGTACAGCAGATAAATTTCCACACTCCTATCTCCCCTGAACGATAGATGGAAGAGTAACACACACATTTATGACACATCTTTTTAGTGTTATCAATAATATCTCTGTAGTGATGTCCATTGTAATAAAACCGACTGAGCATCATTCTCCATTATTTCTCTTTCACTTAATTTCTTTATTATGTTATGTTCTATACTTTTAATTCTTAAACTCCTTGGAACGAAGGTTACTGTTTTCAGTAACTAAAGTGGATGGAATTAATGACTCATGACAGAGGAAAGAGCAACTTTCAGTTTCTCTGTTTGGTTCAGAAGTCTCTCCTGACATATAAAGCACTGAGTCTCAGCCCTTGTCAGAAGTCTTACATTGTATTGCTCTTCTCTTCTCTACTGACATTCGCTGCCTCCTAACCCTTGATCCTCTCACCCTTTAAGTCCATTCCCTTGCAGTCCTTTGAAATTCTTTCTCTTAAATGTCTCCTATCTATTCTCCAACAATTCTCTTTTCCTGAGTTATTACTGTTCTCTTTCTTCATGACAGGATAGCTTAGTGTTTAAAAATCAGATCCTGGGGATAAAACTGTCTGGTCTTAAATTTAGGCTCTACCACTTTCTAAATATGGCTTCCCAGGTGACACAGTGGTAAAAATATATCTGCCTGCCAATGCAGGAGATATAAGAGATGTGTCTTCAATTCCTGAGTTGGGAAGATCCACTGGAACAGAAAATGGCAACCCATTCCAGTATCCTTGCCTGGAAAATTCCATGGACAGAGGAGCCTAGTGGGCTACAGTCCATGGGGCTTCAAAGAGTCAGACATGGCTGAGCACACACACATAGACACAGGCACACTTTCTAAATATTATGACCTGGAGATGTTTCTTTAATCTCTCTATGCTTCATTTTCTCATTTGAAGAGAAAACTGATATAATAATAGTGCTCACTTCATGTGATTGGAACAATTACATAATTTAATACATCTAGTAGAAGAACATTGGCATATGCTCACTGTTCAGTAATTATGTATCTATGATTATCATGAATACCTTCTCATAATCAGGAAATTCATTTTTACTCACCCTGTCAAACTTCTGTAACTCCCAAATAAGTGAGGCTCCATGGGTCCTCTGCATGGTATAAACAACAACAAAAAAAGCACTCTTTCAGGTGGAAAAAAAAAACCTTGAAAAGAATTCTGATTTTTTACTTTGGTTTTTGAAAAACCACTGGAGGACTTGGATTTACAAAAGGGAATATGTTATTACTGCAGAGCAAAATATCTTAAAAGTCCTTTCTCTCCAGCTCTGCTATTCCCAAGATCATGCCTATGGATAAAAGATGCTCTCATAAGCTTTTTCTCTTTACCATTGCATTCCTTCTATCTTCAGAGTTCCTTGAGCCTAAACTACAAAGTTTTTATTCCATGAGTCCAACCCTTCCCCCTCTTTTCACATTTTTGTTTTCCCTTTCTTTTTCTAGTTCTCAAACATAGATGCAAATTGAAAATACATGTAAGTGCTTTAAAAATACTGATGCTGTGGACCTACTCCATGTTGCCCAGGAATTGGTGTTTTTCAAAATTCCCTGAGTGATTCTAATGTCCAACCAGGGTTAAGAGCCACTGGTCATCTTTTCTCCAGTGTAAATCTTCTAGACTCTCTCTTTCTTCCCACACTGAAGATCATGACAAAATTCAGGAGCTGGTAGTGAGAAATTTCAGTGTTCAATGCTGGAAATTCCATTAGGGGGAATGAGAAGAGAAACATACTCTGGATATTTATTTGTGTGTGATTTTTGTCATTGTACTTTTCTTCACTACTTTGCTCCCTGAGGACCTTAGCTTTTTCTTTCCATCTCTCTGCCGTCTCTATTCATTGGCTGGAACTCTCACATAAGCATTTATTAGCTGAAACATTGTTTGGATACCCTTAGGGAGTTACCTCTATGAGGGTAAGTGACCCACATTCATAATAATGCTCAGGTTTTTTTTTAAAGGCTGTATATAAGACCAATGCATATGTTTTGAAAAGCAGCTATGGTGCAAGGTTGAACACTCTGTACTGGGGTGAGACCAGGATAAGGATTCATTGTCTTTCACTTATTATCCACACCACCTGGAGCATCATATGTAAATAGGATTGATGACGTTTTATCTACTGCACCACTGTACAGCAGAGGTAAATTAAATCATCACTTCATGTCTTTTTCAGTCTTATCATGCATTACTTTATGTCTTCCATAATAATTTCTTATAAACTTAGATTGGCATTTACAGTAAATTCACAGACTTAAATTTGCATCAGGTAAACTTTAAAAAAAAAATAAAACTTCTGCACAGGATTGCAATTCTGTAATTTTCTAACACATTTTTTGCAGAGACTATGGACACCAAATGGAATTCTGTACTATTTTAGTTGCTAAACACTCAGAACAGAGCCAGCCTGGGGCATCAGGAAAATGGCGTGAAGTTCTAGAAACATCTGTGTCATGTCTAGGTCATGCTGCAGTAATGCCTCTCCTACTATTTCCAATATTTATATCTTTCCTGGTCCTCTAGGAAATGTTAGGCACACACAGTTTTACTAAATGTCTTTCCTCAAATGTCACCTCCTTCAAGAGAACTCCCATGACCATCTATCTGAGAAAAAGGCTCCTTCCACTCTATCACTTTCACTGACTTGACTTTTCTTCTTGGGGCTCATTACTACCCGAGTGAGCCTGCAATGATGACTAATGCCTCCTTTCCTGAATATAACATCCAAGAGAGCAGGCTCTTGGTGGTTCTCAGCCACTCGTCATTGACAGCTCCTTCATCCCAACCTTTAAGTAGCATCTGGTACATCATAAAAACTGTTTTAAACAGAAAAATAGTTTTAAGTTATAAATATAACTATCACTCTAATAGTATTAGTGTCTGCCTTTCATTTTAAGCAGAGGAACTGAGGCCTAGAGATGTTAAATTGATTTCCCTACAGCTCCAGCTAGAAGAGCTAGTGCTCTTGCAACTATAGCAGGTTGTCACCCCCAGCACTCAACGGCATCCTCTACCAAAGTGCCTGCTTGTATCTCTTCTAAAGCCTTGATCCTATGAATAGCTGAAAGTATTCTATTCTGAAAAAGATGTATTGCTTAGAAATTTTAGCTTAAAAAAATCCCTGAGCAAAATGAAAATTAATCTAATTAAAGATCTAAGAAATGTAGCATGTCAACTACTCACTCATCTCGTTGTTCAACTGCTCCTCAACTCATCTTATTTTATATAGAGAAATTAAATTAAGCCTGGGATGTGAGTACATTTGATCAAAATACATTTGATATGGTTAGGAACAGAGACAAGTTTCAAAAGTAAAAATGCCTAGAACCACTTGCCTGTTAAGATACTCAAAGGTTGGAGGAATAACAGTGGTTGCTAGATTTTACATCAAAATAGCTCTGAGGAAAATTGAGGGCGGGGTTGAGGGCCTGCTTTTAGAGTGAAGCGATCAAAATCTGATGGCTTGGATTTCTAAGTTCAGTTCAATTCAGTCACTCAATCATGTCCAACTCTTTGTGACCCCATGGATGTCAGCATGCCAGGCTTCCCTGTCCATCAACAACTCCTGGAGCCTGCTCAAACTCATGTCCATCATGTTGGTGACGCCATCCAACCATCTCATTCTCTGTCGTCCCCTTTTCCTCCTGCCCTCAATCCCTTCCAGCATCAGGGTCTTTTCCAATGAGTCAACTCTTCACATCAGGTGGCCAAAGTATTGGAGTTTTAGCTTCAGCATCAGTCCTTCCAATGAGTATTCAGGACTGACTTCCTTTAGGACTGACAGTTTGGATCTCCTTGCAGTCCAAGGGACTCTCAAGAGTCTTCTCCAACACCACAGTTCAAAAGCATCAATTCTTCGGTGCTCAGCTTTCTTCACAGTCCAACTTTCACATCCATACATGACCACTGGAAAAACCATAGCCTTGACTAGACGGACCTTTGTTGCCAAAGTAATGTCTCTGCTTTTGAATATGCTTTCTAGGTTGGTCATAACTTTCCTTCCATGGAGTAAGCACCCTTTAATTTCATGCTGCAGTCCCTGTCCACAGTGATTTTGGAGCCTAGCTGTGTGTCCTGTACTTTCTGTTCTCATAGCTCAATATTCAGCCTTCTGTTCTTTGTTGAGCAGTTGATTCTAAAAGTGGGAAAACTTTAAATACTATTTGGTACCTTATGATTAAGTAAATACAAGAAGCCCATTGCACCATCAGGTCCCATGAACCTCTGATCTGACCAACTCTGGATCAATTGACAACCCAGGGTTGGTTGAAACCCAGGATGTGGAACCAGCTAGTAAGGAGATCCAAGGTACCACACCATAGCATATAAGGGGCTTGAGTATCCATGAATTTTGGTATTTCCTAAGGTCCAGGAGTGAATATCTCTGGGAATACCAAGGGATGATTATAATATTCCTTTTTATTCAAGTAATTGATTGGACCCCTCGCTAATGAAGTGTCGCTGTTGTTAGGTCTGTGTCACTCAGTGGGAGTGTGTTCATCAACAAATGTGTTTCCTAAAGCATCAAAGTCAAGTGAAGCTGATTTTCTCTGCAGCATTGATTTTTTTCAATTCATGCTGTATTTCCACATTTTTCATATTTGGAAAATAATTTTATTGCTCAAACTTTTTTTTTTCTCTTGCATTTCTAATTGTCTTTCTTCTTCTTTGTTGCCAAAGAGAAACATATACCTTTCTCAAGCTATCCTTAAGATCTTGCCACTTTTTAAACAGACAGCCTGCTGAATGGAATCCATTATGGGCTTCAGGAGGACATTATGGTTACATAATCTCCACTACCTTCTGGTCCTGTTGTGCCAATCGTGTTCCGGGTATGCTGTGCAGCTCTCCTGGAATTGTGTTTTGAAGTTCTGGATCTGTTCACTATTTGCTTATTTATTCATTTTACTTTTGCCTCTACACTTCATCTTTTTTTTTTTTTTTTTTTTTCATTTTGCTAGAGGCTGTCTTGAGGTAATATTTTAGAACATGTACACTGGGAGAAGAATCTCTTATTCCTTGGATAGCTTAAAAAGTTTGTTTTCACCACCCCTCTCCCTCCTTAACTGACAGTATGAATAAGAGTGAAATCTAAATTTAACAACATTTTCCTCTAGAACTTTGAAGCTATTAATTCATCATTGCTGATAAGATCCCAAATATAATGATTCTTTTTAAAATAGCTTTGTTTCTCTTAACTTGTCACCCTTCCACTTTGGTATTATTTTCATTTAATGTAATTTTTGTTTGATCTTTCAAGATGTTTATGTTTTTTGTATTTTTAAGCATCATTTTACCTAAAGAGCTTGAAGAGTATATATACATATATTCACACACAGACCCTCATGCTTTCACACACATGATTTTTTGTCAACTAGCATAAAATGTTCAGTAAAGTTTTCTTTTAGTGAGATCTAGTTCCAGAAGACCATTCCCATTCTTGGCTTCAGATGCTATTCTAAATCAAATGTATGCCTTCATCTTCTATTCTTTCATCTACATACCCTTGTGGGTTTATCATACACTCATACTTCAATATATATTTCATGACTATAACACTACAACTGGCAAGGTGCTCTATTTTCCTTCCCTTTATGTGCCATGCTTGTTCAAAGCATTTGGAAGGATACTAATCCTTCAGCTTCTTATGACATTTTTTGATGAGTGATATAAAGTAAGTAGAAAGAGATGTCTTTCAAATTGAGAGGTAGGGGGTTATTTTTGTATGTGTGTGTGAATGTTTTATTAAGATCTTTCCCACTCTCATGCCTGTATCCTCACAATTTTTCCTTGAGTAATGACATGGATATAAAGGCACTCCTAGATGTGGTAATTTTAAGAGAATACTTACATTGTGAGATTGGAATGGCCCGAAGCAATGCCTGTATTTCCTTGTCAAATCTCATAAACTGAAAGGTATTAAAGAAAAGGTGTCGGGGACTTTGAGAGAAGACAGTCTTCTTTTTTGATTCCCTTTCTTCTTATTCCCTGAACACTGCCCTGGTGGGCATGAGGCTGCCACAGGCATTGGTCTTTGAAGAGCCAGGCAAGTGATAGTCCCTCTCCAAAGATATGTTTGAGCTAGATGCTCTGAGAGAGTACAGGGCTTTCTCACAGTCAGGAGACTGTGTACTTGAGCTGTGGCTGTTCTCCAATTCTGTACTTGAATTGGAGATTGGCATCTGCTAATACTAAATCCATGAAATTTCTCTAAGAGGCTAGGACAGGAACAATGTCAGAAGCTGTCCTGAGATGAGGAGAAGTCTGATACATCAAACAATAAAAATAACAATAACAGTAACTAATAGTGATAATAATCATAGCAATAATAATGGTTCACTCCACTGAACAATTCTGTGTGCCAGCAGTAATGCTAAATACATATATTATTTTAAAGAATTCTTACAATAACATTTTGGGGTTAATAATTATTATGGTCTCCACTTACAGAGAAAACATGATCTAGAGACCTCAACATACTTGCCCAAGATTACAGTTAATAAGTGATGTAGCAGCGATTCAAATTGGACCACCTGAGCTCATGAACACTATCGTGTCATTTGCAAATGATCACTATTTGCCCAATTAGTTCACAGGAGGATTTTGTTAGAAAAATATTTTTTTTTCCTAGTAAAATGATTTATAGCAAGACTTAGAAGTCCAAGGGCCAGGAAGCCTAGAACGGCAGAGAAATGCAGGGTTTCAACTTGGGTAGTAGTCTAGATGTCCAGAGGTGGGTGTGAGTCAGCATCTGGAGACATGACGGTGTACAGGAGGCAGTGATCAAGAACATCCCCAAGAAAAAGAAATGCAAAAAAGCATAATGGTTGTCTGAAGAGGCCTTACAAATAGCTGTGAAAAGAAGAAAAGTGAAAGGCAAAGGAAAAAAGGAAAGATATACCCATTTGAATGCAGAGTTACAAAAAATAGAAAGGAGAGATAAGAAAGCCTTCCTCAATGATCAGTGCAAAGAAATAGAGGAAAACAATAGAATGGGAAAGTCTAGAGATCTCTTCAAGAAATTAGAGATACTAAGAGAACATTTCATGCAAAGATGCACACAATACACAAAGGTGGCAACAATACACAGAAAAACTATACAAAAAAGATCTTCATAACCCAGATAACCATGATGGTATGATCACTCACCTGGTGCCAGACATCCTGGAATGTAAAGTCAAGTGGGCCTTAGGAAGCATCACTAGGAACAAAGCTAGTGGAGGTGATGGAATTTCAGCTGAGCTATTACAAATCCTAAAAGATGATGCTGTGAACCTGCTGCACTCACTGTGCTAGCATTTGGAAAACACAGCAGTGGCCACAGGACTGGAAAAGGTCAATTTTCATTCCAATCCCAAAGAAAGGCAATGCCAAAACATGCTCAAACTACCACACAATTGCACTCATCTCACACACTAGCAAAGTAATGCTCAAGATTCAAAAATTCAAAATACCAAAATTCATGGATACTCAAGCCCTTTATATGCTATGGTGTGGTACCTTGGATCTCCTTACTGGCTGGTTCCACATCCTGGGTTTCAACCAACCCTGGATCGTCAATTGATCCAGAGTTGATCAGATCAGAGGTTGATGGGACCTGATGGTGCAGTGGGCTTCTTGTATTTACTTAATCATAAGGTACCAAATGGGAGAAGACAATGGCACTCCACTCCAGTACTCTTGCCTGGAAAATCCCATGGACGGAGGAGCCTGGTAGGCTGCAGTCCATGGGGTTGCTAAGAGTCAGACACGACTGAGTGCCTTCACTTTCACTTTTCACTTTGATGCATTGGAGGAGGAAATGGCAACCCACTCCAATGTCCTTGCCTGGAGAATCCCAGGGACGGCAGGGCCTGGTGGGCTGCCGTCTATGGGGTCGCACAGAGTCGGACACGACTGAAGCGACTTAGCAGCAGCAGCAGCAAGGTACCAAATGCTATTTAAAATTTTCCCACTTTTAGAATCAACTGCTCAACAAAGAACAGAAGGCTGAATATTGAGCTATGAGAACAGAAAGTACAGGACACACAGCTAGGCTCCAAAATCACTGTGGACAGTGACTGCAGCATGAAATTAAAGGGTGCTTGCTCCATGGAAGGAAAGTTATGACCAACCTAGAAAGCATATTCAAAAGCAGAGACATTACTTTGCCAACAAAGGTCCGTCTAGTCAAGGCTATGGTTTTTCCAGTGGTCATGTATGGATTGAGAGTTGGACTGTGAAGAAAGCTGAGCACTGAAGAATTGATGCTTTTGAACTGTGGTGTTGAAGACTCTTGAGAGTCCCTTGGACTGCAAGGAGATCCAACCAGTCCATTCTAAAGGAGATCAGTCCTGGGTGTTCTTTGGAAGGAATGATGCTAAAGCTGAAACTCCAGTACTTTGGCCACCTCATGCGAAGAGTTGACTCATTGGAAAAGACTCTGATGCTGGGAGGAATTGGGGGCAGGAGGAGAAGGGGGTGACAGAGGATAAGATGGCTGGATGGCATCACTGACTCGATGGACATGAGTTTGGGTGAACTCCAGGAGTTGGTGATGGACAGGGAGGCCTGGTGTGCTGCGATTCATAGGGTCGCAAAGAGTCGAACATGACTGACTGAACTGAACTCAACTCCTCCATGGAAGAAAATGCTATTTCAAACCTAGACAGCATATTAAAAAGCAGAGACATCACTTTGCTGACAAAGGTCAATATTGTCATAGTTATGTTTTTTCCAGTATTCACGTACAGATGTGAGAGTTGGACCATAAAGAAGGCTGAGCACCAAAAAATTGATGCTTTTGAATTGTGGTGCTGGAGGAGACTCTTGAGAGTCCTTTCAACTTCAAGGAGATTAAACCAGTCCATCTTAAAGGAAATCAACCCTAAATATTCATTGGAAGGACTGATACTGAATCTCCAACATTTTGGCCACTTGATTCTAAGAGCCAGCTCATTGGGAAAGACCCTGGTGCTTGAAAAGATTGAAGGCAAAACGAGAAGGGGGTGGCAGAGAACAAGATCATTATATAGCATCATCGATTCAATGGACATGAATTTAAGCAAACTCTGGAAGACAGTGTAAGAGAGAGGAGTCTGACATGTTGTAATCCATGGGGTTGCAAAGATTAGGACATGATTTAGCAACTGAACAATAACAGAATTGAAATGACTTAGAATGTGAAGCAGATATTCCAAGAGGCAGTTTGCCCTAGACCAGTGGATTTTCTGGGTTGCAGATAAAGTCCCAGATAAACTTGGGAAAGTTGCTCACCTTAGAAGTATAAACAAGCTAAATCTGTCAGATTTAATAGTGGGGAGTCAATAGAAAATACAAGAATCAAGAAATACATGTATCTATTGGATGGACCTTGAGGGTATTATGCTAAGTAAAACAAGTCAGAGAAAGACAATGATCTTAGTTATATGTGGAATCTAAAAAAAACCAATGTCATAGATACAAAGAACAGCTTGCTGGTTTCCAGATGTGGGGCTGGGGGGGGGCAAAAGTTTTGAACTTCCAGTTATAAGAAAAGTAAGTCCTGGGGATGTAATGACAACAAGGTTACTAAGGTAATACTGTGAAAAGTGAAAGTGATGTTACTCAGTCCTGTCCGACTCTTTGCAACCCCATGGACTGTAGCAGCCAGGCTCCTCCATCCATGGGATTTTCCAGGCAAGAATACTGGAGCGGGTTGCCATTTCCTTCTACAGGGGATATTCCTGACCCAGGGATTGAATGTGGGTCTCCCGCATTGTAGGCAGACTTTACCATCTGAGCCAACAGAGAATCCCAAAGTACTACTGTACTGCATATTTAAAAGGTGCTGAAAGTTGATCTTAAATTTCTTATCACAATAAAAGCAATTTGTAACTATGTTTGATAATGGATGTTAACTAAGTTTCTTGTGTAATCATTTCACCATATTTATTAGATCATTATGTTATATGCCTAAAACTGATACAGTGTCCTATGTCAATTTTATCTCAATTAAAACAAATAAAATAAACAAAAATAATTGAAAAAGAAATAAAGGTTTCAGCATATTAAGGGTACAGTGACATTAATGACAGTGGTTAGTACATAGCTCTTCAAAGTCATGCAGACCTGGGATTCAAATAGTTTCATCTCCATGATGTTAAACAAGGTACCAACCTCTCATGATGGTATCTATCTCAGTACATGATTATGAAGATTATGAAAGACAATGCATGTAAAGTGATTAACCCAGAACCTGACAGTAAGTCCTTAGGAACTGTGCATTATTGTTATAGTCATTATTGCTAATCTTTGGAAGTCATTCATTTCTTATGCAAAAATACTATATGAAGAGAATATCAAGTTATTCAATTATTTGTTAGACCCTTGAATATCTATGAAATGAATGTCAGAGCTTTAAATGACAGGCCTGTATACTAAAAAATACTCAAAGTTGGGATTTGGATAGAGAGAAAGGGTAGAAAGATAGGTAGTATTTTCAGCGAGGGGGTTGCATAGCACTCAATGTAACTCATATAAAATCAACTTTACGGGTATGAGGCAGTGAGGAGAGAGAAAGAGAGAGATTGATTTAAATAATACTGACAATTCTACCAGTCATCACTTTCAACGATCCTTTGCTTTAGGCAGTAGTTGCAATCATGCCTGAAATAGCCAATTGCTTGATGGAAACATGTCAAAAACATATGCATGTTTTTAAGATTTTCTCTGTGACTTTAATTTAAAATATTTCTGTAATCAGGTAAATAAGTGATATGACTTTTCAACATCCTTGGGGAAGAAATTGAAGGATTACTTGAGTGTTACAGAAAAACATTCACTAAGGAGGAGTTGGTGTTTCAGATGCTCACTCTATACTGATGGCTCAGCAGGTAAAGAATCTGCCTGCAGAGCAGGAGACACAGGAGATGTGGGTTCGATCCCTGGGCTGGGAAGATCCCCTGGAGGAGGAAATGACAACCCATTCCAGTCTTCTTGCTTGGAAATCCCATGGACAGAGGAGCCTGACAAGCTAGAGTCAGTGGGGTCACAAAGAGTTGGACATGACAGGGCACATGCATACACACACACAGGGAGGAGCTGGTGTTTCAGAGGCTCACTGTATAGAGAAATATTAAGCCCCAAGATGAATTCATCTAGAAGGAATTTTTTAAATATTTATTTTTATTTATTTATTTGGCTGTGCCAAGTCTTAGTTGTGGCACACAGGATCTTCTTTTTGGCATGCGAACTTTGTGGCATGTGGGATCTAGTCCCTTGACCAAGGATTGACCCTGGACCCCTGCATCGGGAGTGTGAAGTGTTAGCCCCTGGACCCCCAGAGAAGTCTTTATCTAAAAGTAATTTTTGACTTGTATGCTGACCTTATGATTTAAATTTGTACAAGATTTAACTCTAAAACTATTTTTTCACAATGTGCATTTTTACTGGGAATAAGTTTTTAAAAGAATAACAAAAAATGATGTTTGTGATTAACAATGAAATAATGTGAGAAAAATTTTATAATAAAAATAAGTAAAATGATAGAAAATAAAACTTTTATGATAATGACTACAATAAATTAAAAGGATCGATAGAAAGAAAATTTTTAAAATGGATATACCATATGTTAATATTGGCCAGGGTTATTATATTAAGATTATGGAGTTATGTTTATTTAATATTATTTACTTTAGGTTGTAAAATTTGTAAATGTATGGTTTTAGAAACCTATGAAAAAGCAGATACAAAACATTGATAGCACAAAGTACACAGTTGCTCTAACCAAAATCCATCTTTAGGAATTATTCAGATGTAAGAATTCTGTAATAATCTCAGATTTTAGTGACATCTTTTCTCTTCAGGGACTTCAAGTTAAATTGTTTCACTGCTTCATTTGTGTATCTATACCAGTGTAGAAAATAAGTTATGTACAATTTTTGTATTTGCCCTTCAAATACTTCCTCAAAGCATTTCAGGCAGACATGTGTAAGTACCTTCCCCAACCCCCTACACTATGCAGGTTAAATCCCTTTCCTGCCTGACTGGAACAGTTCAGTTCAGTTCAGTTTAAGTGCCCAGTCGTGTCCAACTCTTTGCAACCCCATGGACTGCAGCACGCTAGGCTTACCTGTCCATCACCAACTCCCAAAGCCTACTCATACTCATGTCCATCGAGTCAGTGATGTTATCCAACCATCTCATCCTCTGTCATCCCCTTCTCCTCCCGCTTTCAATCTTTCCCAACATCACAATGAGTGATGAGTTGGTTTTGCAATAAGTCGGTTCTTTGCATCAGGTGGCCAAAGTACTGGAGTTTGATTATTCAGGACTGATTTCCTTTAGGATGGGCTGGTTGAATCTCCTTGCAGTCAAGGGACTCTCAAGAGTGTTCTCCAACACCACAGTTCAAAAGCATCAATTCTTCGGTGCTCAACCTTCTTATAGTCCAACTCTCACATCCATACATGACTACTGGAAAAACCATAGCTTTGACTAGACAGACCTTTGTTGGCAAAGTAATGTTTCTGCTTTTTAATATGCTGTCTAGGTTGGTCATAGTTTTTCTTGCAAGCATCAAGAGTCTTTTAACTTCATGGTTGCAGTTACCATCTTCAGTGATTTTGGAGCCCAAATACATAAAGTCTCTCACTGTTTCAATCAGATCACGCCATTACCCAAAGCATTAGCAACACCAATATCCCATAGCTGGATCTAAGCAGTATAAGTTTGGCTCCCCAGCTAAATTTTGGAAGGCAGTACTCACATATTTGGGTTTTCATCCAAATGGCAAACTACTTCAGTATTCTTGCCTGGAAAATTCCATGAATGAAAGAGCCTGATGGGCTACAGTCCATAGGACCGCAAAGAGTTGAACACAACTGAGCGACGGAACATACACATGTCCTTATTGCCATAAAGAGACCTATTATTATGTTAATTAACACTTAAAACACATCAAATTCTGTCTACAACTGCAGACATCAAAAAACCTGTCAAATATAATCCCATAAATTTAGCATGTTGCTCTTCTTCATCAGTTTCATAAACTGATAAATTTATCATGAATTCATTCATTAATTCAATAAATATCAATAAAATAACTTAATATTGCTGGGCCAAGGCTAGGGATTTAACATTTAATCATTATTTTGCTGATAAAGAGTTTGAGACTTGGAAAGGTCAATTAACTTGTCCAAAAAACTGTTGAGAAGTAGTGGATTCAGGACTTCAATTTTCATTTGCCAGTAAAGCCAAGCTTTTAACTATGCTATAAGGCTTTCTATTTTATTAGGACTTATAAGTGTCAACCATTTCTAGGTGTTGGGGCACACAAAGATGAATCTTGCTATGCAGGAGATTAAAATACATATTTTCTTTTTCTTTGAGAAGTTTGTAAGTATCAGGGATCATTCAATGATATCCTTTCCAGGCAATTCAAAGGTTGTGGTAAAACAAGATAAGCACTTAAATGTTAAGGAAGGGTATTTAATCAAGTCCAATTTTCCAAGGAAGAATTTGACTTCATTATTAGCACCACATTATTGGTTCAGTTCAGTTCAGTTCAGTTCAGTCACTCAGTCGTGTCCGACTCTTTGCGACACCATGAATCGCAGCACACCAGGCCTCCCTGTCCATCACCAACTCCTGGAGTTCACTCAAACTCATGACCACCTAGTCAGTGATGCCATCCAGCTGTCTCACCCTCTGTCGCCTCCTTCTCCTCCTGCTCCCAATCCCTCCCAGCATCAGGGTCTTTTACAGTGAGTCAACTCTTCGCATGAGGGGGCCAGAGTATTGGAGTTTCAGCTTTAGCATCAGTCCTTCCAATGAACACCCAGGACTGATCTCCTTTAGAATGGACTGCTTGGATCTCCTTGCAGTCCAAGGGACTCCCAAGAGTCTTCTCCAACACCACAGTTCAAAAGCATCAATTCTTCGGCACTCAGCTTTCTTCACAGTCCAACTCTCACATCCATACATGACCACTGGAAAAACCACAGCCTTGACTAGATGGACCTTTGTTGGCAAAGTAATAGCTGTGCTTTTGAATATGCTATCTAGGATGGTCATAACTTTCCTTCCAAGAAGTGTCTTTTAATTTCATGGCTGCAATCACCATCTGCAGTGATTTTGGAGCCCAGAAAAAGAAAGTCAGCCACTGTTTCCACTGTTTCCCAATATATTTCCCATGTAGTGATAGGACCAGAGGCCATGATCTTAGTTTTCTGAATGTTGAGCTTTAAGCCAACTTTTTCACTCTCCTCTTTCACTTTCATCAAGAGGCTTTTTAGTTCCTCTTCACTTTCTGCCATAAGGGTGGTGTCATCTGCCTTTCTGAGGTTATTGATATTTCTCCCAGCAATCTTGATTCCAGCTTATCCTTCTTCCAGCCTAGCGTTTCTCATGATGTACTCTGTATATAAGTTAAATAAGCAGGGTGACAATATACAGCCTTGATGTACTCCTTTTCCTATTTGGAACCAGTCTGTTGTTCCATATCCAGTTCTAACTGTTGCTTCCTGACCTGTATATAGGTTTCTCAAGAGGCATGTCAGGTGGTCTAGTATTCCCATCTCTTGAAGAATTTTCCACAGTTTATTGTGATCCACACAGTCAAAGGCTTTGGCATAGTCAATAAAGCAGAAATAGATGTTTTTCTGGAACTCTCTTGGTTTTTCCATGATCCAGCGGATGTTGGCAATTTGATCTCTGGTTCCTCTTCCTTTTCTAAAACCAGCTTGAACATCAGGAAGTTTACGGTTCATGTATTGCTGAAGTCTGGCTTGGAGAATTTTGAGCATTACTTTACTAGCGTGTGAGATGAGTGCAGCTGTGTGGTAGTTTGAGCATTCTTTGGCATTGCCTTTCTTTGGGATTGGAATGAAAATTGACCTTTTCCAGTCTTATGGCCACTGCTGAGTTTTCCAAATTTGCTGGCATATTAGTGCAGCACTTTCACAGCATCATCTTTCAAGGATTTGAAATAGCTCAACTGGAATTCCATCACCTGCACTAGCTTTGTTCATAGTGATCCTTTCTAAGGCCCACTTGACTTCACATTCCAAGATGTCTGGCTCTAGGTGAGTGATCACACCATCATGATTTTCTGGGTCATGAAGATCTTTTTTGTACAGTTCTTCTGTGTGTTCTTGCCACCTCTTCTTAATATCTTCTGCTTCTGTGAGGTCCATACTATTTCTGTCCTTTATTGAGCCCATCTTTGCATGAAATTTTCCCTTGGTATCTCTAATTTTCTTGAAGAGATCTCTAGTCTTTCCCATTCTGTTGTTTTCCTCTATTGCTTTGCATTGGTCGCTGAGGAAGGCTTTCTTATCTCTCCTTGCTATTCTTTGGAACTCTCCATTCAGATGCTTATATCTTTCCTTTTCTCCTTTGCTTTTTACTTCTCTTCTTTTCACAGCTATTTGCAAGGCCTCCCCAGACAGCCATTTTGCTTTTTTGCATTTCTTTTTCTTGGGAATGGTCTTGATTCCTGTCTTCTGTACAATGTCACGAACCTCTGTCCATAGTTCATCAGGCACTCTGTCTATCAGATCTAGTCCCTTAAATCTATTTCTCACTTCCACTGTATAATCATAAGGGATTTGATTTGGGTCATACCTGACTGGTCTAGTGGGTTTCCTTACTTTCTTCAATTTAAGTTTTAATGTGGCAATAAGGAGTTCATTTCTGAGCCACAGTCAGCTCCCGGTCTTGTTTTTGCTGACTGTTTAGAGCTTGATATCATGAATTCTAGAATCTCTAAATGGCTGTTCATTGTGAGTGAGTTGGCTCAGTGATGTGGCTCTTCTTCCTATGACCCTTTCTGGTGAACAATGCTGGGGCTGTCAGATGAAGGATGAAGTCTTGAGTAACAGGAAACTCAACTGTAAGATGTATCCACTTCCCCTCAAAAGTTCTTTGTACTCGTCACTCAGCTATTGAATTGCCTCTAGCACAAGAACCAGATAGAAAAACCCTGAGGAAGCCTGGACAAAGTGTCCTGCCATGGACAAGCAGTCACAGCAGTGTTCACAGGTTCTGCCTAGATACATTTTCTACCATGTGAGTTGCCCGAATGCACTGCTGCTCCACCGCAAACTCTTCTCCACACAATAGCCAGAATGATACTTTGATATGTGAACTTGGAACTCACCTGCCTACAATCTTCAGAGACTTTCTATTTCCTCTGGGGATTAAATTTGCAAGAGTGTTGCAAAGGCATCAAAAGCACAAAAGACCAGGATTTGTTACTCAAGCAATTGCAAAGGATGTCATCCACCTAAGGTCCCTTCCCAAATTGTCCCATGTTGCTCTGCTCCTTACTCCCAACACTTCACTGGTATTGCCATTCTTTCCATCCTTATCTCTCTTGCAGAGTTTCTGTGCAAGCTGTTTCTGATTCATTTTTCCAACTGTACTCCACCCCACCCCCACGCCCCTTCTTGTAATCCCTAAACTCTTAGGCTTTTCTTGGGAAAGTTTTTACCACCTCTACAGATCAAGTGAAATTACATAGAGTGTTCTTTTGGAATGAAGGTATAACACTAATGTTTCTACAAAATTTAAAATCTGCAGCCTCTCAAAGCATTTCCCATCATCCTTCATAGCCTTTGTCATGAGTGATGCAAATTCAGTAGTCATTTGTGAATTTGGTTAATATTTGTCTACCATGATCCATTTCAGTTTGATAAGAATAGCTTTTGTTACGTATATTTTGTTCATTATTGAATCCCCAGTGCCAGGCACATAGTTACTGCCCAAAATATATTTGTTAAATTGATGAACATTTACTGAAAAAGAATTAAAGGGACAGTCATTTTGTGCCCCTTTACCAAGGAGTCAGTGATGATCACCCCAAAAGGCAATCTTTCTTATGCAGTCCTATCACCACTTGCAGGCTTTAGGGCTCCTCTGGGGTATTTTTTCCTAAAATCCCTGACTTTGAAATATTTGAAGCTTGATGACATGGGGGTTTCCTTAAAAGTAGAGTGATGGCAACTCCACCCCTCTATCTTAGGACATCACTGTGAAATTCTGCACACTTCTCTAGAACCCTTCATACATTCATTCTGTTCCCTCAACAAGGTAACAGAGTCCCCTGTATGCCTGGTACTGGTCAGAGAGCTAAGCATTCACAAATGAAAGGCAGTCCTGGTTCTCAAAGAGCCTCCTGTGAAGCGGGAGAGAGGGGACAATTAAGCAGGCTTCCCCCATGACTCAGTGGGTAAAGAATCCACATGCAATGCAGGAGACTCAAGAGACATGGGTTTGATCCCTGGATCTGGAAGATTCCCTTGGAGGAGGAAATGGCAACCCACTCCAGTATTCTTGCCCAGAGAATCCAATGGACAGAGGAGCGTGGCAGGTTAAAGTCTATGGGGTCTCAAAGAGCCGAACGTGACTGAAGCACCAAGCAGACAGCAGCACACACAGCCAAGGAGTGTGGCAATCCTGAGAGAGGACCACAGAGGGACCCTTAGAATACCAGGAAATATGGAAAAAGGGTTTATCAGGAACTGCTTCTGAGAAGCTGGGTCTAGAGAGAAAACTGTGCCAGGAGAACACATGGTAAAAAATCATCCAAACAATGGTAGCAGTTTGTGTGATAGCCAAGACAGGGTCTTGGCTAATGCAAATGGCAAGTCAGAAAGAGCAAATGCAGGTCAGAAAGAATCCTGAAGTTTGGGATTGGGTTCTGAGCAGTGGCCAAACCTAGGCAGGGTCTAGAGCAAGGAGGACATTTTGGATCCTATCTTGGAGGTAAAGAGAAGCTGTGATGGCTTTTAAGTGTGGGAGTCGGGGAATCAGATTTGCTTCTCAGAAAAAGCACATCAAAGCAGTGCTAAAGATGGGGAGAAAGGGCACTGTAAACAGACAAAAGGCCTCAAAGAGTTTCACAAAAAATCCACAAAGAATTTCTGTGTACTTTGAGAAGGTAGTTGAAATGAAAAAAGTAACCATTTATGTGTACTGAAATATGGATATTTTCAATTTCTAACAGTTGAAGAAAATGTTTACATACATCATTTCCCTGGAAATAAATTAGGAAATGAGCATAATGTTTCTGCAAAACCTAAAGACTGCTGGTGACTCATTATCTTATTAATTGATATGAATAAATTGGATAAATCAAGCTAAATGAGAGTCAGCCACCTACATACAAGTAGAGAGAGAGCTAAGTGTTTATTGGTTTCTGGTTGTGTTTTTTAGCAACAAAAGCAAAGATCCTGCTTCTTGTTGAGGAGCACTACTTTTGGCAAGTCCATTGAGCCCCTGACCTTCAGTAACAGGGCATGGGGGGGACAGTGTGGATGATGGGGACCTTAGAGGGATAGGTGGTCAGGCTGGGCCATGTAAGCCTCTGCCAGCACCCTGAGGCCCACCCACTAAACCCTGTGGGTGGGAGTTCCCTGGTGGTCCAGTAGCTAGGACTCCCAGTGCTGGGTGCCTGGGTTCCATCCCCGGCCAGGGAATTAGATTCCACATGCCATAACTAAAGCTTCTGCATGCTGCGACTAAGGCCCAATGCAGCCAAATAAATAAATAAGTACCAAAAAACCCAAAAAACAAAAAACTCTTGCAGGTTTCTTACCTATCAATTACCACACCATTTGATAAAAGCACACTCACAAATCTTTTCAGTAAAGATTTTCTCTCCCTGGGTCTTTGAAATTCCTACAGAACAATGCCCTTGAGACACTTAGCAGTCCCACGGTTTAATGCAGATGGTGTGCAAGGCATATGCTTAAGATCCTTAAAAGACATGTTGTCTTGTGGAAAGGGCCTTCGATTTGCTGACTTAAGGTTTCTGAGGTCTAACAAGGGGTTTTGCTAGCCAAATTCTTGGCTTTATCTCTTCCTGACAACATGCTGAAATCAATCTTTTCCGTGAAAGTGAAAGTTGTTCAGTTGTGTCCTACTCTTTGCAACCCCGTGGACTATACAGTCCATGGAATTCTCCAGGCCAGAATACTGGAGTGGGTAGCGTTTCCCTTCTCCAGGGGATCTTCCCAACCCAGGGATCAAACCCAGGTCTCCCACATTACAGGCGGATTCTTCACCAGCTGAGCCACAAGGGTTTCCATAGGCTATATCTTATTTTCAGAACCTTCTGCTGGCTCTAAAGAATATCTCAGTTCAGTTCAGTCGTTCAGTCATGTCTGACTCTTTGTGACCCTGTGAACCGCAGCACGCCAGGCCTCCCTGTCCATCACCAACTCCTGGAGTCCACCCAAACCCATGTCCATTGAGTCGGTGATGCCATCCAACCATCTCATCCTCTATTGTCCCCTTCTCCTCCTGCCCTCAATCTTTCCCAGCATCAGGGTCTTTTCAAATAAGTCAGCTTTTCACATCAGTTGGCCAAAGTATTGGAGTTGGAGCCTCTCTATTTCCTCTAAATCCCACTTGGAAACAATAGTTGAATCATCATCTCTCTCCTGTCACATTTTTGTGATAAGCAACTTCAAAAAGCCACAGCGCTTTCAACACTGCATGACTGTCTCCTTACCTACTCCATGGAGTACAGTAGGTGGACTTCCTACTTTCTATGTTACTGCAGGAAGAAGTGTCTTGCCAATACCTTCATGCCTTCATGCCCTCACTGGAAACCTCCTTAAGTACCGCCAGCCTTTTGCTTGACCCAATTCATAAAATCAGCGCCACATATTTTAGGATTCATTGTAGGAGCACTCTTCTTCTGGGTCTCAAATTCTTGTTTTTTTTTTCTTTCTGGGGCTTCATGGGACTTTGGGCAGTGTTCAAATTCTACTTCAGTTTTTTGCTGTTGTATAATAAGCCATTCCAAAAGTTACTGGTGCAAACTACATCTATTTATGTTAACAAGCCCTGCTTCCACCACCACATTTTTCCTTGATCAGGGTGGCTGTGGATGTTCAGCTGTGCACTGGGGAGGGGAGGGGGAGCCTGACTACTCCACTCCATGAGTACTGCCTCTTTCAATCTCCTTGATGCAGAACTGGGACCTGCTAGGGAGAGCATAGGGATCTTCACACTCTCTGGTTCAGTCTCATTGCCTCCAGATGGATCTGGAGGTTTAGGGCTCCCCAATACCCCAGTGACACCTGAAGTGGGGTGAAAGTAGAGGGCTGACTGACCAGACTTGCCCCACTATGCACCACTTTGTTTAGTCTTGTAGATACCAGGACAGGGTGGAGGCTCAGCTTCTCACTGGACCCCGCTGACCCTGGGAGTGGATGATGAAGTCTAGTGGTAATGAGCCTTGCTTTGCACCTTCTCATTATGTCTCAGCTCACCACTGGAGCCCCCCACCTCTTCTGGAAATCAGAGCACTGCCTACTTCTGCCAGACAGGGGATAGAAGATCAGCTCCCTGCTCAGTCCCTTTGATGCTGTCCTGGCAGGGGAATTGAAAATCCATGACTGACTTTCACTGGAAAAGGGACAGATTTGCTTCCCCTTGGTCTACTTATACCCTCACAGAGGAATCTGAATATCACATCTGGTGGGAAGGTGGCTTGAAAGATCAGCTCTCTGCTCATTCCTAGTAAAACTGTGGTGGAAGAAGATGATTTTTTTTCTTGTTGGTGTTTGTCTGGTTTAGGACACGAATAACCGAAAAGGTTTTTGATTAGGCTACCTTTTTCATGGTCTTTGGCTCAGGGCAGTGGGCTTTTCTTGGAGTTGTCTGGTCTGTGCCTGGGGATGGTCCTCAGTTGGAGGCTTTTGGAGCTTTCCATGTGAGAGATAGGAAACCCAGGTAACAGCCTCCATGTCATTTCTCAAACCCAGATGTCCCTACACAATCCACCATCTCCTTTCCACCTTTCAGAGTCTCCCTATGTTTGTTTTGTAATGTCCATGGTTTTTCAGTTGTAAGAAAGACCTGAGAGGAATGGAGCTACCCTATCTTCACCAAAAATGGAGAAGTCCAAGTGTATCTTTTATTCTCCAGGAAAAGGCAAGCAAATATTAACTGTCTTGAGCTAAAGACAATAAAGTAAGCAGGACACAGATCTACAAATGTAAAAAACAAACAAACAAGCAAACAAAGAAACAAAAAAAGTGTAGCCTCATGTAATAGTAAGATATAATAAATGGTTTTTATACCACAAGGGAAAAAAGAGGGGAGGTTTATTTTGTTTACTGTCATGAAGCCCTGATTGAATCTATATTCTTTCCTGTTGGGTTTATTGTCTGGGAGATTAGAAGAATTACAAATACTGGTATCAGGTATGATGAGTCCTTTCTCTAATAGTGTTCCAACTTTTATCTCTTATTTTCCCATTTAACAGTATTGTGCTAGTTTGAATAGAGATCTATATGAATCACTATGAACCTCAATGACTTTGATATTAATAAGTCTGACAACATATGTAGGATTTTTGTTGCTGTTGTTGTTTTAACACAAGTAACCCTACATCTTGAGATTTTTATTAGATCTTTGTTCAAGATAATAAAGTACCAATATATCAATACCCAAATTTGTATCTGATTATAAGTAGGATAGTCCTCAGGATTTAAGAAAGAGGCCAGCAATAGGCTATCTAATCTAAAAAAATGCATTTGACCACTGCTGCTGCTGCTGCTAAGTCGCTTCAGTCGTGTCCGACTCTGTGTGACCCCATAGACGGCAGCCCACTAGGCTGCCCTCCTATTAAGGTCATAGGTATAATATCACAAAAGAGGGGAAACAAACGTTCTTTGCTTAAAAGTCAATGGATAGTTATACACTGTGATGAAAGAATGTCTACAGATTATTAATTTCTTGACTCTCAGAGAAATGTTGTGTCATGGTGGCAGGATTTGTGGTATCAACAAACAACTTGGCAGACTGCTCTTTAATATTTGCAGAGATTTTTCTATGTGAATTTGAGGGTGAAAATTAGAAAATAAACACTTGAATTTCCCTTTGGAAACTTTGCCATTGCCTACCCACTTAAATTTTTCCTTTACCTATTTTACTAGCAGAGTTCAATTAATTTTTCATGGTCCTTTCTGCTTACATTGAATATAGATGTCTTTATCAACAAACTCCTTTCCCAAATTCTTATGATTAGGGTGGGAAATTCTAATTGCTTTAACTGAATGACCACTGATTTATTCTAGATTTTTTTCTAATTTTGTTTTTGGCTATTTCAAGATCTTTAGGGGCTTCCCTGGTGGCTCAGACAGTAAAGAATCTTCCTGCAATGTGGGAGACCCAGGCTCAATTCCTGGAGAAGGGAATGGCAACCCACTCCAGTAGTCTTGCCTGGAGAATTCCATGGACAGAGAAGCCTGACAGGCTACAGTCCATGGGGTAGAAAAGAGTCCGACATGACTAAGCAACCAACACGTACACTTTCAAACAATAGTTGGAGACCTGGCAACAGAGGTATTTCTCATTCCTGGTTTTGCCTTCATATTAAATCCCCTGGCTCAGGCTTATGGCTGTTCAAAGGAAAGTGAAGAGTTGAGGTCACACTTGCCTAAGGATCTAACCCTGAATGCTGTCAAAAGGTGTTAAAGAGCCTATTCCAGAAGTAACTCATCCTTTCTTTGCTTGTAGGACAAGATTACAGGGCAATCTGTTTTCACAAAACAGACTTTGAAGATGAAATCTTACAGCTCTTGCTCCACTTCTACAGCTTTTCTAACTCCTCTAATCTCTGCAATTCAGGGTCTATTAGATCATTCTCAAAATCTTTTCACTCTGAATTTTCCATCCAGTTTTTCTTTTACATCAGAGTATGCTATCAACATGTGAGCCAACTGATTAAAATCTGGGATCCCCAAATTATCTGTTCCTAGAACAACTCTAAATGTCTTTGCAAATTTCTGTCTGTAATGTATGTGTAGGCTTTAGAAAGTGACTCTCAATTCAAAGGTCAGATTTAAAATCAACCACAACAGAATGTGATTTGTTTTGAAGTGGATTTAACTTTAAGAAAAACGTTTGAGGGACTTCTGTGGTGGTCCAGTAGTTAAGAGTCTGCCTCCCAATACAGTGGACATGGGTCCAATCACTAATCCAGGAGGATTCCACATGTTTCAGGGCGACTAAGTCCATGAACCACAACTATTGAGCGGTGCTCTAGATTCCTCACCATGAGCGAGCAGCCCTCGCTCACTGCAACCAGAGAAAGACTGCACGCCACAGTAAAGAAGAGTAAGTTCAACCAAAAAGAAAAATAAATAGATAAATGAGATTTTAGAGTTTATCCTTGGCTAGAGCAGAAAGTGTCCCTATTATAGGAACCTAGGCAGAAGGAGAAGCAATAAAGGAACTGAGGCAGTTAGAGTCAGATTGCGAGATCAAAGAAAGATAGTTTTAAGGGATTTGTTTTTGTTTGTTTGTTTGTTTGTTTTTACTTTTCTCACTTACCCTGAGTAAGGAATCTTTTGAAAGGGTTAATTTTGAAAACAAGATTTCCTTTGAAAATTTCCTTATACAAATGAAAAATGCAGACCATTTCCTTTCTAAAATGCTGCTTAAATGAAAGATTTTTTTCAGATTGAAAGTTTCCCCAAAAAACCACTTTTATGCCACTAAGATAAATACATAAATTGTAGCCCCCCCAAAAAATGTTAGAAACAAACTTTCCAAAGTTCTGCTGAGATTTTGGAGTTCAAAGACCTTGACTTGGAATAGGATTCTCCTTTGAGGTCACATGGTCCTGTTACTCTGAGGTCTCACCACAAGTGAGCTTGAAAGTGAAAGTGAAGTCGCTCAGTGGTGTCCGACTCTTTGCAACCCCATGGACTGTAGCCCACTAGGCTCCTCCATCCATGAGATTCTCCAGGCAAGAGTACTGGAGTGGGTTATTTCCTTCTCCAGGGGATCTTCTCAACCCAGGGATTGAACCTGGGTCTCCCATGTTGTAGCTTAGACCAAGTGAGCTTAGAAGGAGATAAAAGCGATGGTCTTGCTTATGCCCTTTGTTATCTTAGGCTCCTGTATAAATCAGCTCAAGCTGCCACAATAAAATACTGCAGACTCAGCAGCTTAAACAACACAAATGTATTTTCTCATAGTTCCGGAGAATAGGAAGTTCAAGATCAAGGTGCCATACCAATTTTGGAGTGACACAAGCATTCAGTCCATTGCAGCCCCCAACCTAATCATTAGCTGTCTCTAATGCTTCACTTCATGGGAAATAGATGGGGAAATAGTGGAAACAGTGTCAGACTTTATTTTGGGGGGCTCCAAAATCACTGCAGATGGTGATTGCAGCCATGAAATTAAAACACGCTTACTCCTTGAAAGGAAAGTTATGACCAACCTAGATAGCATATTAAAAAGCAGAGACATTACTTTGCCAACAAAGGTCCATTTAGTCAAGGCTATGGTTTTTCCAGGAATCATGTATGGATATGAAAGTTGGACTGTGAAGAAAACTGAGCACCAAAGAATTGATGCTTTTGAACTGTGGTGTTGGAGAAGACTCTTAAGAGTCCCTTGGACTGCAAGGAGATCCAACCAGTCCATCCTAAAGGAGATCAGTCCTGGGTGTTCTTTGGAAGGACTGATGCTAAAGCTGAAACTCCAATACTTTGGCCACCTCATGTGAAGAGTTGACTCATTGGAAAAGACTCTGATGCTGGAAGGGATTGGGGGCAGGAGGAGAAGGGAATGACAGAGGATAAGATGGCTGGATGGCATCACCAACTTGATGGATGTGAATTTGGGTGAACTCTGGGAGTTGGTGATGGACAGGGAGGCCTGGCGTGCTGCAATTCATGGACTCATAAGAGTCAGACACGACTGAGCAACTGAACTAAACTGAACTGAATGCAGATGGAAGATTTGGACTAAAGCGCTTGCCTTGAACCATACATTTATGGATAAAACAGGATAAGGCTGAGAAGAGAACTCATAAACTTTGGCAGGTGACATAAGATGAAGTTTGTCCCTTAAGGAGACCAGTATGAGAATACCTTCTGAATTCCTCAAGAGATGGTTATATCAGACCTAGAGTCAATTTGCTCCTCTGATCATCTGCTTCCTGGTGGCTTAGATGGAAAAACCTGTTGATAAAGCAAAACTAAATCTACTGAATGTAGTGTAGTGAAGACCACCTTCTTGCTTTGTTTTGTTGTCCCATCCTTTAGTTGTGTCCCACTCTTTTCGACCCCATGGATTGCAGCATGCCAGGCTCCACTGTCCTTCACCATCTCCCAGAGCTTGATCAAATTCATGTCCATTGAGTCGGTGATGCTATCCAACCATCTCATCCTCTGCCACCTCCTTCACCTTTTGCTTTCCATCTTTCCCAGCATCAGGGTCTTTTACAATGAGTTGGCTCTTTGCAACAGGTGGCCAAAGTATTAGAGATTCAGCATCAGTCCTTCTAGTCCTTCAGGATTGGTTTCCTTTAGAATTGACTGGTTTGATCTCCCTGCAGTCCAAGGGACTCTCAAGAGTCTCCTGCAACACCACAGTTCAAAAGCATCAATTTTTGATGCTCAGCCTTCTTTATGGTCCAACTCTCACTTCTATATGTGAATACTGGGAAAATCATAGCTATGGCTATATGAACCTTTGTCAGCAAAGTGATGTCTCTGCTTTTTAATATGCTGTCTAGGTTTGTCTTAGCTTTTTCTTCCAGGGAGCAAGAGTCTTTTAATTCCATGGCTGCAGTCACTGTCTGCAGTGATTTTGGAGCCAAGAAAAGAAAATCTGTTAATGTTTCTACTTTTTCCCTTTCTATTTGCCATGAAGTGATGGGACCAGATGCCATAACCTTTGTTAATGTTTAGATTTAAGCCAGCTTTTTCACTGTCCTCTTTTATCATCATCAAGAGGCTCTTTAGATCCTCTCTCTTCACTTTCCACCATTAAGGGTGGTATCATCTGCACATCCGATGTTGTTGATATTTTTCCTAGCAATCTTGATTCCAGTCTGTGATTCATCTGGCCTGGCATTTCTCATGATGTACTCTGCATATAACTTAATAAGCAGGGTGACAGTATTTAGCCTTTTTGTACTCTTCCCAGTTTTGAACCAGTCAGTTGTTCCAGTTCCAACTGTTGCTTCTTGACCTGCATACAGGTTTTTCAGGAGGCAGGTAAGGTGGTCTGGTATTCCCATCTCTTTAACAATTTTCCAGTTTGTTGTAATCTACACAGTGAAAGGCTTTACTGTAATCAATGAAGCATAAGTAGATTTTTTTTAAAATTCCCCGCGTTTTCTATGATCCAGCAAATGTTGGCAATGTGATCTCTGGTTCCTTTGCCTTTTCCAGCCTGTACATTTCGAAGTTCTCAGTTCACCTACTGCTGAAGCCTAGCTTGAAGGATTTTGAGCATAACCTTACTAGCATATGAAATGTGCACAATTGTATGATAGTTTGAACATTCTTTATCACTGCCCTTCTTTAGGATTGGAATGAAAATTGCCCTTTTCCAGTCTTGTTGTAACTACTGAGTTTCTAAATTTGCTGGCATAAGTGCAGCACTTTACCAGCATCATCTGGGGTTTTAAATAGCTCTGCTGTAAGTCTGTCATCTCCATTAGCTTTGTTTGTAGTAATGCTTTCTAAGGCCCACTTGACTTCACACTTCAGGATGTCTGGCTCTAGGTGAGTGACCACACCATTGTGGTTATCTGGGTTATTAAGACCTTTTTGGTATTGTTCTTTTGTGTATTCTTGCCACCTCTTCCTAACCTCTTCTGCTTCTGTTAGGTCCTTACAGTTTCTGTCCTTTATTGTCCTTTATTATATGCCCATCCTTGCATGAAGTGTTCCTTTGATACCTCCATTTTTCTTGAAGAGATCTCTGGTCTTTCCCATTCTATTGTTTTCCTCAATTTTTTGCATTGTTCATTTAAGAAGGCTTTCTTATCTCTCCTTGCTATTGATAGAGTCTTAATAATGTCTGAGCGGAGAAGGTTGGTATCAGAAAAGCACATTTGTAAGACTTTTAGGATGATTTAAAGGGGAGTTTTGCAAGGAGGCATATTAATTGGGAATTTGAAAATTTTATGATATAATAGAGTTGGATTGGTGGGCACATGAGGTAAGAGTTTTAAAACAGGTTCTGATGGGCAAGCTGTTAGCCTTAATAAGTAATCTCTTTCAGTTGGTTTAAGCCTTATCTTCCAGGATCAGGTATATCCTTGACCAATAAGTTAAATTATTTTTGTCTAACCCCAGTATTGTTTGGCATGAAAAACAGGACAGTAAGCTTGGTCAAAGACTTGTTTAGCACTGGGAAACAAGGTAGATTTGGTCTTAACATTCACTGATATTCTGGAATATTTACACTTGAAGATTCATTCTTGATAAATGTCTTTCAATGAAATTTAACCAAAATGGCCAACTGCTTCTTTTTACATTTTTATTTTATAGGATTAACAAATTGAGTCACAAGCCAAAAAAAAGGGGGGGGGGTGTTTAGGCTATTAAAATCATCATCATAATAATAACAAAGATAGCAAAAAAAGGAGACAAGTGCTTTCAACCTTAAGAACGCATGATAAAGGAATTTCCCTGGTGGCCCAATAGCTAAGACTCTGTGCTCCCAATGCAGGGGGCCTGTGTTCAGTCCCTGGTCAGATTCCACATGCCACAGCTAAAGATTCTGAGTACTACAAGTACTGGGTACTGCTAAGTCCCCAAGCAGTAAAGTAAATAAATAAATATCTTAAAAAGAAAAATAAAAAATAAAAAGAGGACAAAAATTAGTTTTTTAAAAAGATAAAAATTATGATAATGCTAGCTTCATATTTGTCACACAAAAAGTAGGAAGAGAAAAGTTTACATTTGACTTACAAAGATATAAGATCACATATTTATGTGATAGAGATGTTTAAAATTATGATCCTGCAAGCAGGTTCCAAAATATCTATATATGTGAGAGAGCATGTGAATTTGGGTGTGTGCCCATATGTCCTGTCACATGTGAGAAAACATAGTGTGTGAAAACAAGCACTTCTCTGAAGATGCAGAGTGCGGATGAGTGTTCATTTCCTCCTCAAACAGTTATAGATGGTGTGGGCTAGGACCCGGCTTTATGACAAACATTATTGAGAGAAATGAGGAATCCCTGGCTTCAGAGATCTTACAATAGAGGAGATAGATCCATTTAGATGAACAATTATGGTTTAAAAAAATGTATAGAGGAACCCTGAGGAAGAAGTGACTAAGTCTAGACAGAGGAAACAGAGAATATTAATATTAACATTAGGGCCAAACCTAGAAGGACTGAGCCAAGCAGAGGACAACAGGGTGTGCAGGCAACTGTGATGTCTCCACTGAGCAGGGACATATCTGGGAATCAGTAGGTCCTCCTCTGACACTTGCAGGACCTAAGGCAAGAGTACACGGAGGAGGTGCCTATCTCATAAGTCTAAATATTTAAGTTACAGGATACATGTATATGTAAGGCTCAGTCACTTTGTTGTGCACCTGAAATACCAAATTTTTAATCAAACTAGTTAAATAAAATTGAAATTTTTACTTAATTTAAAGAATAGTCAATCAAAAATAAATACAAATTAAAATCAATTGAAATTGACTTTTAATTGAAATTAATCATTTTAAGTATAAAAATACTATTCAATTTTAATAATAATTCTTATTAAATAGTTTCACAGAAATGAAACTATCCACATTTTTAATATCCACATCCATCAGTTTGTCAATACAAAAAAGTAGCATCATGCTTCATGCATACTACATGTAAACCTACTGTAACAAATGTAAGGGTAATGTGAATTGTTTAGCCTTGCAAAATGCTCTTTGACTGCCATGTACAATGTATTGAATACAGCATTATTTCTGATGAGTGCTTAGAGAATTACAATCTGCGCCACGAAGAGAAGCAGGAAAACAGATGCTTGAAACTCCTGGGAAAGAATACTTCATAATGGAAGAATCTACTGCATTTGTGCTATCTGCATGGATTGCTCTGACAAATTTAACATGTGGAGTCCTATAAACAGGGGTCTAAGTCAGGGCTCCATGAATAGCAGGGCAGTTATAGGAATCAAATTGCCAAGTGAAAGATAATGGTGACCAGATTGTCAAGGGCCTCATGAACCCTGCCCGGGAGGATCATTAACAACTGTCCATTAATCAGGGAGGAAAACAAATATAGAACACCCATCCTTCACTGTTTTCCTCCTACGGAGATCACAGTAGCTCCTATCTGAAGGAGAAATCTAGTTGTTAAATGTAAAGATGATCAAAAGTCCTATTGGAAGTATTGTGTGGAGCCCTGAACCTTCATGAAAAAGACAAAGAAGCCAAAGAATGTAACAGTTTATAATGTCTTTTGAAAGTTCTCTGTATTTCCAGGAAGAAATTTACATTTAGGAAAAGCATATACATATTTACGATCAAATATAGATTTACGTTTACACACAATATATTGAAAAAAAAATTCCTGACAAGTGATCTGGCTTCTCTGTTTTCTGTAACTTTAATAAAATGATACATTTAAGTCCCAGATTTCACCACACAACTCTCTGGCTAACATACTTTTCTGAGAGCCTCTTCCACTTGCTGGAGGAGAAAGCCCAAGGTCCTTACCGTGGTATCTAATCCCTCTTCATCTCTCCACTAGATCACTAGCCAGAGCCTCCTTGCATGCATGAGTGCTTAGTCCCTCAGTTGTATCTGACATAGTAGCACACCAGGCTCCTCTGTCACAGGATTTTCCAGGCAAGAATAATGGAGCAGGTTGTCATTTTCTCCTCCAGGGGATCCCTTTCACTCAGGGATCAAACCCATGTCTTCTGCATTGGCTGGCCTTACCACTGAGCCACCTGGAAAGCCCAGATCCTCCTTAGGGGTCTCCCATCTTCTTCCCATCCCCTTCTTAAACCATTCTTTCCAAAACTGCCTGAGTGAGAAATGAAAAGATGCTTCACTCTGATTTAAAAGCCCATTATTGACTTTCTGTTGCACACAGGAAAAATACAATTCCCATATCATGGACTGCAAGAGCTTTAAGATCTGACTTTGCCAACATCTCAAACTTATAGTCTGCCACTTTCCTTCTTGCTCACTATGTTGTAGCCGTTTTGGTTTTCATTAACCCTCTGGAATACGTTTGGTTCCTTCCAACCTCAGGGCTTTTGTACTTGCCGTTTTTCCACTTGGAAGATTTTTCTGCTAATCTTCATATGACCAGTTCTGAGAATGTCCTTCCCTGACCACCCCACTTAAAACACATGCCCTTTGTTCTTTCTCCAGCACCTAATTTCTTTATATGCTTCTTCCAAGTATCTTTAACAATCTATATTTTGCTCATTTCTTATTCATCATATGGCTAATACATTGCTGTACAAAAAAACTTTTCTTATTTGTTCAGTGATGTATTTCTAGCTTTCAGCACAAAGCTAATCGTAAGAGGTGCTGATGAGATGTTAGTCACCTACCTTTATAGGCTCATTTACTGGCCCTGCACACCTTGTACTTTGTATCCCAGTCGTACCAAACATCTCATAATGTCACCAAATGCTAAAGGGAATAACTGCAGCTATTTTATGCCTCTGTTCCTTTGTTGGAGCTGTTCTATCAACTCAGATGGCTCCTCCCTCTTTTTTCACCTGGTTAACTTCTACTCATTTTGGAAGTCCAAGTTCAAACAACAACTCCAAGAGACAGAACGAAATATACTTCCCTTGTGCTTCCATAGAATTCTTTGCCTTTTTCACAAGGTTTATCACTCTTCATGGGCAAGTTACCATCACTTATCTCTGTACTTTTAAAAGGCAGAAGCTATACCTTTTTTTTTTTTTTCTCTAAATTGAATGTCACCATATATCTTCATAAATTGAGTATACAGTATTTAGGAGAGTGCACGTAAATGTAGTTACATGGAATTAAAAAGTTTTTTCCACTTCCGACAGAAGGTTACATACATAAACTCCAAGGACGGACTGCTCAGCATCACATCTCAGTACTGCTACACGCTTAATGAAAAATCTCGGGGAAGTCCCTTGAACTTGTGCCTCAGTTTCCTGATCTAGAAAATGGAGTTGAAGATATAGGCTAACCCATAGGTTGTTGTAAAGATTAAATTACTTAATACACATAAAATATTTAGAAGTGCTTTCACACCTGGTCAACATCCAATAAATGTCACCTGTCATTTATCTGAATGTATTTCTCATAATCTTTTTTTCTTTTTTAAGGACAGCTGGAACAAATAGAAGAAGTTCTTCCAATATATCTTCTCAGGGAACCATAATAAACTTTAGTTTATGGCAAATTTGTGATTATCTTGGCACTAGCCTCTTTTCTAATTGGGCACACACACATAAATCGTGACTTTAGATGCTTGACTGTTGTGTAACTTAAGGAGTATGTATATTGCCAGTCTGTGCCACTTGGCAGCTTGAAAATTTTTAATTTAATTGAATTTAAAAAGGGAGAAATGCAGTACGTGTGAGATTAGTACTATGTAAATCTGCTTAAATCTATACCCATATGTTTTGTTCAAAATGTTTTACACTGTACAGTAGAAAAAGAAAACAGATCTGATTATACATCTTCTTCTTGCTCAAAATTTTTCTATAGGTCTCAGAGTAGGGGGAAAACAGTGATACATCTCAACAGACCCTCAAAAGAAGCAAAATGAACAAAAGTAATGAAACAATAATTGGAAAATGCCTATAAAGAACAAATAATCATAAAAATCAAGCTTATTAGTAATTAAAGAAAATCAAATCAGATCCAAAGTGAATCTTTCAACTTTTAAAAAGCAGAATTAAAAAATGAGTATTCAGTGTTGGTAAGAATGCAAGGATATACATATTTCTACATAGCACTGCTGAGTATTGATTCAAATACTAAGAAACAAAATTAGAAATAGGTACCAAGAACCTTTAACAATTATATACTTCATGGACTTAAAATCTCTTTCGCTTCAATAGTATAAGACAATAATCAGAAAACTCAATAAAATTTTAATACAGATTTTTGTAATAGTATTACTTATAATAATGAAACAGAAATAATCTAATATTCAGCTAAATTAATTTGTTACAGCTACACAATGAAAGAGCCTCTTGATGAAAGTGAAAGAGGAGAGTGAAAAAGTTGGCTTAAAGCTCAACATTCAGAAAACTAAGATCATGGCATCTGGTCCTATCACCTCATGGCAAATAGATGGGGAAACAGTGGAAACAGTGTCAGACTTTATTTTTCTGGGCTCCAAAATCACTGCAGATGGTGACTGCAGCCATGAAATTAAAAGATACTTACTCTTTGGAAGGAAAGTTATGACCAACCTAGATAGCATATTCAAAAGCAGAGACATTACTTTGTCATCAAAGGTCCATCTAGTCAAGGCTATGGTTTTTCCTGTGGTCATGTATGGATATGAGAGTTGGACTATAAAGAAAACTGAGCGCTGAAGAATTGAGCACTGAAGTGCTTTTGAATAGAGGTGTTGGAGAAGACTCTTGAGAATCCCTTGGACTGCAAGGAGGTCCAACTAGTCCATCCTAAAGGAGATCAGTCCTGGGTGTTCATTGGAAGGACTGATGCTAAAGCTGAAACTCCAATATTTTGGCCACCTGATTCGAAGAGCTGACTCATTTGAAAAGACCCTGATGCTGGGAAAGATTGAGGGTGGGAGGAGACGGGGATGACAGTGGATGAGATGGTTGGATGGCATCACCAACTCAATGGAGATAGGTTTGGGTGAACTCCAGGAGTTGGTGATAGACAGGGAGGCCTGGCGTACTGCTGTTCATGGGATTGCAAACAGTCAGACACGACTGAGAGACTGAACTGAACTGACACAATGAAATAGCATACAAGTACATTAACTGGTTTTGAAGCATATATGTTGACATTAGGGCTTCCCAGGTGGCACTAGGAGTAAAGAGCCTGCCTTCTAATGCAGGAGACACAAGAGACATGGGTTCAATCCCTGGGTCAGGAAGATCCCCTGGAGTAGGAAATGGCAACCCACCCCAGTATTCTTGCCTTGAGAATCCCCATGGAGAGTGGAGCCTGGTAGGCTATACAGTCCATGGGGTCGCAAAGAGTCAGACGCAACTGAAGTGACTTAGCATGCATGGATGCTGACATTAGAAAATACTTATGTTTTATATTGATTATATAACGTGGTAGATAAATAACTTTTACAATGATGTTGATTACATAACTTATATGTATATATTTGTATGAAACAAAACATTAAAAAGTTATCAATGGATTACTTACGTATAATAGGTTAAAAAGTTGATTTGTTTTTGTTTATGTTAGTAATATCTTCTACACTTATAAAATTCTATATCATGGCTATATATGACATATGGTTTCCTAATCAGAAAAATGATTCAGTTAGACTTAATGAGAAAAATTTCATATTATCATTAAAAACTCTCTTCAATTCAATGCAACGTACCTTACTATAACACTGAATTCCAGCTATTAGAATAACAGGATAAGAAGACTGGTTACCAGTGCTCTTCTTAAATTCTGGTCTGACTTTGGAGAAAATCACTTAGCCCCTTTGAGCCTTGGTTTCCTCAGTTGTAAAGGAGATTAACAATTTCTGTCTATTCCACAAAAGTTATTGTGATTCCTAAGTGAAATAGTGTTCAAACAATACAAGTTAAGTAAATGGAGTATTTTAATATGTCAGAGAGATATGTAGGAATATGAGCAACTATTAAAAGTTTTAACCAAAATAATAATAAATAGATACTAAAACTTAAGTGAAAGTATGGTACAACTAGGTGATTCATACTTGGGCCTCCAAAACTGAAAACTATGATTTGATCTTCCCATCCTTTTTTGTTACTTCTGTAATAAATGAACACTCAGTAAATTTAGTGAATAAAAACTTTACTTCAGAAAAGATGAAAATGTCTAATATTGTGTTTTTCAATAGATAATGGAAATTCCAGCTATCAAATTTTCGCTCTGTATATGGAGCAAGTAGAATTCATTCAAAAAATTTTTATCAATTTGATCTATTTTATTCCCCTGAAGTGCCAAAACCAAATATTTGCTTCTTAATACACATATATTGGACCTTTTGATCATTATTCTCAGTAAGAATATATTGCATTTATTTAGCACCTTTATATGTGCCAAAATATTTTCACTTAAAATATCTTGTCTGATTCTCACAACCACCCAGGGAGGTGCCATTAGCAGTTTTCCTTTAATTCAGTGGGATCCCCAGTAGCCTACTAGAACCCACTCATAACAATTAGCAAGATCCAACTGTAAATTTTGGTGGGGGGGGGCAGATTTTGCAAGCTGGTTGATAAGCACAGATAACATTAAAAACTAAGCTTTATAAGCTTATGTAGCAATGTGTGTGTGTGTCTGCCTGCTCAGTCATGTCTGACTGTTTGTGAAGCTATGGACTGTAGCCTGCCAGGCTCCTCTGTCCATGGAATTTTCCAGGCAAAAATGTGGTAGCAGGTTGCAATTTCTTATACCAGGGGATCTTCCCAACCCAGGAAAGACATTAGACATTTTCAGTTTTCCTGAAGTAATCTTCCTGACCCAGGGATCAAACCTGTAATCCTACATCTTTTGTATTGGTAGGTGCATCCTTTATCACTAGTGCCACTTGGGAAGCCCTAATTGCATGTATGACAGATATAATAAAATAAATTTTATTTAAATAGTTCCATAAATACTTAAAATTCATCACTTTCATTGCCATACCTCATTTTACTGTGCTTTGCTTTAGTTAAATTTATCAAATAAAAATAAATAAATAAATAAAGTGCTGAAAAAAAAAAAAAAAAAAAAGAGCTACAGGAACAGAAACTCTAGTGATCACATACAACAACAAGGAATATTCTTTGCAAAAGTAGTTTGGAAATGATTCAGAATAAATGGACTATTACATGAGTCTATATTAACAGATGAAAGCAAATACAACCCAGTGAGCTATGGTGAATTCTGCTTTCTAGATGTACCACATTATAGTAATAAAAATCCTAATAAAAAAAAAAAGATAAAAAAATCAAGTAGGTATTATGAGTTAACATCTTTGGTCAGTAGGGAGAACCACACAAAATAGTAGGCTAATCAGTTAGTTAAAATAAATGGATCCTCAAGAAAGTATTTATTCTCTACTCAAAAAAAAAAAAAAAAAACTTGTCCTTGCCAAGGGTAGTTCCTCTTCCCTCCACTTTGCTTGTAATAGTGCAAGTGTCTGTTTTTTTAAAAGAGTATCTTGATTTGGCTCTCTTTTCTCATAGTTGACAGAGGAACAAATAGAAATAGCATTTGCAACAGCAAGAACAACAATAATGCTTATTGCGGTCTTATCTATTTTACAAAATTGAAACATGTAGAAAAAAAAAAATTCATCACTTTCTAATTGTTTTATTACATCTTACTATTATGCCCTTGAGGTTATTTGGGCCTATTGAATCTCTATAGCATATATATAATATGATGTGCTGCCAAATTGCATTCAATGACATCACATTGGTAGCTTGAAATCAGCCATAATGGGAGTACTTACACCACTAAAATTGGTAAACATTACAAATCATAACCTGATTTATTGTTGGGTTGAATATCTAAGCTTAAGAAAATGGTGGAAAAAATGTTATTAATGAAGATTAAACTTAGATGTATGCCATATGTATCATATCCTAGATGGTGGAATAGAAGGATGTGCACTCATCTCCTCCTGTGATAACTCCAAAATTACAACTCACTGCTGAACAAACATCTAAAGGAGAATGTTGGATCCCACCAAAAAAAAGAAACCTCACGTCCAAGGGTAAAAGAGAAACCCCAAAAAGATACTAAAAGTGGCAAAATTGTGTTTAGAATCAAACACCATACTCACCAGAAATGCTTGGAGGGCTCAAACAAAACCTTAAGCACACCAGGAGAACCCACAGAGACTGAACTAGACCTGCCTTTGAGTGTCTGAGTGTCTCCTGCAGAGGTACGGGTCAGCAGTGGCCTGCCACAGAGGCAGGGGCTCTGGGTGCAGCAGACCTGGGTATGGCATAAGTCCTCTTGGAGAAGGTCCCCATTAATCCTACCATAGAGCTGCCAGAACTTACACAAGACTGGGGAAACAGACTCTTGGAGGGCACCAACAAAAGCTTGTGCACTCCAGGACTCAGGAGAAAGAAGCACTAACCTCACAAGAGACTGATCCAGACTTGCCCATGAGTGTCCAGGAGTCTCCGGTAGAGGCATGGGTTGGTGGTGGCCTGCTGCAGGATCAGGGGCACTGAGTGCAGCAGTGCATGCACAGGACCTTTTGAAGGAGGTCTCCATTATCTTCATTACCTCCACCATAGTTTGGCCTCAGGTCAACCAACAAGATCAACCATCAGAGCAAGACCCAGTTTCTCCCTCAGTCAGTCTCTCCTGATGAAGAAATGACACTGAAAGATGAACTCTGCAGGTCAGTAGGTGCCCAATATGCTATTGGACAAGAGTGGAGGAATAACTCCAGAGAGAACGAAGAGATGGGGCCAAAGCAAAAACAACACACATTTGTGGATGTGACTGGTGATGGAAGTAATGTCCGATGCTGTAAAGAACAATATTGCACAGGAACCTGGGATGTTAGGCCCATGAATCAAGGTAAATTGAAAGTGGTCAAACAGGAGATGGCAAGAATGAATATCGACATTTTAGGAATCAATGAACTGAAATGGACTGGAATGGGTGCATTTAAAACAGATGACCATTATATCTACTACTGTGGGCAAGAATCCCTTAGAAGAAATGGAGTAGCCATCAGAGTAACAAAAGAGCCCAAAATACAGTACTTGGATGCAATCTCAAAAACGACAGAATGATCTCTATTCATTTCCAAGACAAACCATTCAACATCATAGTAATTCAAATCTATGCCCTCACCAGTAAGGCTGAAGAAGCTGAAGTCTAACAGTTCTGTGAAGACCTACAAGCCCTTCTAGAACTAACACCCAAAAAAGATGTCCTTTTCATTACAGGGGACTGGAATGCAAAGGTAGGAAGTCAAGAGATATGTGGAGTAACAGGCAAATTTGGCCTTGGAGTACAGAATGAAGCAGGACAAAGACTAACAGAGTTTTGCCAAGAGAATGCACTGGTCATAGCAAACACCCTCTTCCAACAACACAAGAGAAGACTCTACACATAGATATCACCAGATGGTCAATACAGAAGTCAGATGGATTATATTCTTTGCAGCCAAAGATAGAAAAGCTCTATACAGTCAGCAAAAACAAGACCGGGAGTGGACTGTTGCTCAGATCATGAACTCCTTATTGCCAAATTCAGACTTAAATTGAAGAAAGTAGGGAGAAACAATAGACCATTCAGTTATAACCTGCAGCAAATCCCTTATGATTATACAGTGGAAGTGACAAATAGATGCAAGGGATTAGATCTGATAGACAGAGTGCCTGAAGAACTATGGGCAGAGGTCCATGACATTGTACAGGAGGCAGGGATCAAGACCATCCCTGAGAAAAAGTAATGCAAAATGGTTGTCTGAGGAGGCCTTACAAATAGCTATGAAAAGAAGAGAAGCTAAAGGCAAAGGAGAAAAGGAAAGATATAGCCATCTGAATGCAGAGTTCCAAAGAATAGCAAGGAGAGATAAGAAAGCCTTCTTTAGTGATCAATGCAAAGAAATGGAGGAAAACAATAGAATGGGAAAGACTAGAAATCGTGTCAAGAAAATTAGAGATACCAAGGGAACATTCCATGCAAAGATGGGCACAATAAAGGACAGAAATGGTATGGACCTAACACAAGCAGAAAATATTAAGAAGAGGTGGCAAAAATACACAGAAAGTGAAAGTGAAGTCGCTCAGTCTTGTCCGACTCTTTGCGACCCCATGGACTGTAGCCTATCAGGCTCCTCTGTCCATGGGATTTTCCAGGCAAGAGTGCTTGAGTGGACTGCCATTTCCTTCTCCAAAATATACACAGAAGAACTATACAAAAAAGATCTTAATGCTCCAGATAACTATGATGGTGTGATCACTCACCTAGAGCCAGACATCCTGGAATGCAAAGTCAAGTGGGCCTCAGGAAGCATTGCTACGAACAAAGCTAGTGGAAGCGATGGAATTCCAGCTGAGCTATTTCAAATCCTAAAAGATGATGCTGTTAAAGTGGTGCACTCAATACGCCAGAAAATTTGGAAAACACAGCAGTGGCCACAGGACTGGAAAAGGTCAGTTTTCATCCCAATCCCAAAGAAAGGCAATGCCAAAAAACGTTCAAACTACCATACAATTGCACTCATCTCATACACTAGCAGAGTAATGCTCAAAATTCTCCAAGCCTGGTGTCAACAGTATGTGAATCATGAACTTTCAGATGTTCAAGCTAGATTTAGAAAAGGTAGAGAAACCAGAAATCAAATTGTCAACATTTGTTGGATCATTGAAAAAGCAAGAGAGTTCCAGAAAAACATAAAGTCAATAAAGCAGAAGTAGATGTTTTTCTGGAACTCTCTTGCTTTTTTGATGATCCAACAAATGTTGGCAATTAGCTAACATTAGCCTTTGACAATAGCCTATGACTATGTGGATCACAACAAACTGTGGAAAATTATTTAAGAGATGGGAATACCAAACCACCTTACCTACCTCCTGAGAAATTTGTATGCAGGTCAAGAAGCAATAGTTAGAACTGGACAAGGAACAACAGACTGGTTCCAAATCAGGAAAGGAATACGTCAAGGCTGTATATTTTCACCCTGTTTATTTAACTTATATGCAGAGTACATTATATGAAATGCCAGGCTGGATGAAGCACAAACTGGAATCAAGATTGCCGGAAGAAATATCAATAACCTCAGATATGCAGATGACACCACCCTTATGGCAGGAAGTGAAGAACTAAGAGTCTCTTGATGAAAGTGAAAGAGGTGAGTGAAAAAGTTGGCTTAAAGCTCAACATTCAGAAAACTAAGATCATTACATCTGGTCCCATCACTTCATAGCAAATAGATGGTGAAACAGTGGAAACAGTGAGAGACTTTATTTTGGGGGGTTCCAAAATCACTGCAGATGGTGATTGCAGCCATGAAATTAAAAGACGCTTGCTCCTTGAAAGAAAAGTTATGGCCAACTTAAACAGCATATTAAAAAGTAGAGACATTACTTTGTCAACAAAGGTCCGTCTAATCAAAGCTTTGGTTTTTCCAGTAGTCATGTATGGATGTGAGATTTGGACTCTAAAGAAAGCTGAGCACCGAAGAATTGATGCTTTTGAACTTTGGTATTGGAGAAGATTCTTGGGAGTTCCTTGGACTGCAAGAAGATCCAAAGAGTCCATCCTAAAGGAAATCAGTCCTGAATATTCATTGGAAGGACTGATGCTGAAACTGAAACTCCAGTATTTTGGTCACCTGATGCAAAGAAATGAGTCACTGGAAGAGATCCTGATGCTGGAAAATATTGAGGGCAGAAGGAGAAGGTGACAACAGAGGATGCAATGTGTGGGTGGCATCACCTTCTCGTTGGACATGAATTTGAGCAAGCCCTGGGAGTTGGAGATAGACAGAGAATCCTGGCGTGCTGCAGTCCATGTGGTCGCAAAAAGTCAGACACTCTTAAACGACTGAATTGAACTGATGCCATGTCTATAGCCATTATGCTAGGAATTGCACTAGACATTGAGAAAATATTCCTCCAGTATTTGGAAGCTATTAGCCCACTCAGTGAAGAAGTCACTCATGTCATTGATAAATGAGTAAAGTCCTAACATATGTTTTCATTTTTGTCTTACTCATTGACATGAATGAAAATATTAGCTAATATTTGAAGTCAACGCTACACTCATTCATCAACTGCAACCATAATTTGGCTACTTTAACAAGAGTGGGCAAAAATCAAATAAATCATTCTGTGAGAATCAATTGGCTGTATGGAATTTATTCTAAAGAGTACATGTAATTATTACTTGTAAATCATGTGCTATGCATCCTTTATATCAGTAATATTTACTATAAATTCAGGTATATATAGATATTCATACATTTTGGGAAAGAGTTAGGTGTTAAAAATTCATTGGCACACCAGCATCATACAATGACAGTAATATGGTAACACTCAGAAAAAATAAACAGAAAAACAATTTATGTTGAGTGATGACCTCTATGAATTAATGGCTTTATTTTTATTCAATGCCCTGTCATGCTGGAAAGCATCCTGAAGTATATACATTTCTCAGTTGTTATTGTTTATTGTTGTTTAGCCAGTAAGTCATGTCTGACTCTTTGTGATGCCATGGACTGTAACCCACCAGGCTCCTCTGTGCATAGGATTTTCCAAGCTAGAATACTGGAGCAGGTTGCCATTTCCGATTTCCTCCTCCAGGGATCTTCCCAATCGAACCCACATCTCCTGCATTGGCAGATGGATTTTTTTTTTTAACCCATGAGCTATCAGGGAAGCCCATACCTTTCTCAGACCCCTGTTTAAAGTTGAATACATCCAAATTACTTGTTTACTACTTTCCGTGGTAATCATGAGTCTCAGCAGTTTGTCCCAGGTGTCAGAGAGAATATCAGACAGCAGCCTCGTGTGTTCCTCAGATGTTGTTCTCTGTCTCTAGGTTCAAGGCCACCACAACCACCAGCCATCCACAGCCATCCATCATCTCTCCAAATTGAAACTCCAGCCTGAATAGCCTTCATGCTCCCTTACAAGGTCTATGTATGCCAATATGCCCCTATGCTTGTGTACATGCAGGAAATACCATACCACCTAGTGTAGGATCTGCTTTCCTGAGCCATCACTGAGGGCTGCATCACTCAGTTCAACAATGAGTTGATGTCAATGAACTTTGACTATTGGAAAGAGAAGATGGGATGAATTTGGGCAAATAAAGTTTCTTCCTTTTCACCTTTTTGATGAAGTACTTCTAGGTCCCTCCTTGCAGCTTTCCAGAGAAGTCTAAATGTTGAGCTGATACACTTGCCAAGCTACATATTATATCTCTCAGTAGTTAATCATAAGCAGTAGCTGGTATGGTAGCAGATCATACAACACTGCTTTACATTCTTCCATGTTACATGTTCTTTTTTCTTTACCCTGCTTGTTTGTCCTACATGGGCATTCATACTTTTATCTTCATCTTACAATCTGTTTTCTAGAGAATCCAATCTAAGACACAAAACTTTAGCTAACTAATAACGTTGATTTTTAGAAATCCAGATGTATTTAGTTTCCTATGGCTGTTTTAACAAATTATCACAAATTGAGTGTGAAAAGAAATTTTTCTTTTACAGCTTGGGAGGCCAGAAATCTAAAATTGATGTATCAGTAAGTTTGCATTCCCTCTGAAGGGTCTAGGAGAGAATCTCTTCCTTACCTCTTCCAGATTTTGGTGGCTGCAAGAGTTCCTTGGATTGTAGCCATATCACTCTAATCTTTGCCTCCATGGTCACAATGTCTCCTTCTGTTCAAAAACTCCTCTGCCTCTCTCTTGTAAAATACATGTGACCACATTTAGAGCCCACCTGCATAAACCAAGATGAGGCTCTGCTCAAGGTCTTCAGGCTTCCCTGATGTCTCAGACGGTAAAGAAGCTGCCTGCAATGCAGGAGACCTGGCTTCAATACCTGGGTTGGGAAGAGCCCCTGGAAAAGGAAATGGCAACCCACTCCAGTATCCTTGCTTGGAGAATTCCATGGACAGACGAACTTGGTGGGCTATAGTTCATGGGGTGCAAAGAGTCAGACACGAGTGAGCCACTAACACAAGATCCTTAAGGGGCTTCCCAGGTGGCGAGAGTGGTAATGAATCCTCCTGCCAATGCAGGAGACTCAAGAGATGCAGATTCGATCCCTAGATTGGGAGGATACCCTGAATAGGAAGTTGCAGCCCATTTCAGTATTCTTGCCAGGAAAGTTCCATGGACAGAGGAGCCTGGTGGGCTACAGTCCATGGGGCTGCAAAGAGTCAGACATGACTGAGCACACACACACACAAGATCCTTAACTGGATCACATCCTTTGCCATATAAGGTAATATTACCAAGTCCAGGAATTACAAACTGGATGTATCTTTTTGGAGGGTATAATTCACTCACTACAACATGAAAAAAATTTACTTATAGTCACAAATCAATTACATTTTAGGAAGTGGAAGTGTTTTTCTATACCAGATACTTTTTTGTAAATTATGCAGAACATGGAACTCATATGACAGCATAATTAGATATACATTTATCCCCCAAAAAGGCAAAAATCAACCACGAGAGAGTAAAGATTAAACAATGCAAAAGTTTTTATCCTGTTATTCATCTGCTTAAACAGTAGGGTCATATCAACTGCTCCAGCACACACAGAAGACAATGACAGCCTTTGAAATGCAGAATAAGTGTTTTGAAGTGGTACTGGTTTGGAGGGAAAGAATTTCTAATTATTAAAGCAAAATCTTTTAAAAAAATAACCGCTTATTGTTTGCCTTCTGCTTCATAGTTTTTTGTTTTTTGTTTTTTTACTTTATAAAAAAGGTTTTGGCTTCATTTCTGCTTTTTTTTTTTTTAATGAGGAAAGCTAGGAGAAAGGGTTACTGGAGGGGAAGAGAAAGGAAAAGGAAGAGGCAGCCTCTGTAAAGTGAACAGCTGGGGTGAGCCTGATCTGAAGGTGGCTGCTAATATTACATTGTATAAGATCCCAGGGTGAATTCCAGCTGTGATCATGTACTCTGTTCTTCCATCGACAGTGTGTACAAAAGGAATCGTTATCATTTGCATATTTGAATTCCACATGCATTTTTATTCATTTGTGAGTGTCTCAAATTTTTCTTCTTCAATTTGCTTTATAAGAATAGGCTCCCTTCTCTGGGCTGGGGGGGAAAATCCTGGCACAAAATAATATGATGTGTTTATATTTGAGTTTCTAAATATAATTCATACCATACTTATCTGTCATTGTCTCATTTATCATTTATTCTTTGTACTGTGGTTACAATTACAACATCCATGAGAAAGGCAGGTTTTCTGACTCCTAAATGCCCCTGGGTCTTTCTTTGCTCACGAGCAGTTATAAATGAAATACATTTAACTCACTGGGTTGTAAGTTTCTGCAGTGCAATTTTCAGTTTACAGGTAAAGCTGGTTATCATTAGAAGCTGATAACAAGCTATATAAGCGGAGTTATTTAGGAAAGAAATGTTTATACTTTGGTACCTTTATATTAATACATAATTTGACAAACACATTTCATGGCTGAAGTTTCTTAGATTACCTAAAATGACTCTGATTATAGATTTCTCATCTTTTCCTAGAACTCAGAGTGCCCAGAACTCAAGTGTCAACAAGTCTGATTTTATAAAACAGGCATGTTTTTGTCTTTTCTTCCATTATTGATATGTGAAAGCCTCATTGCCTATCTATTGCAAGTGAGCCTCACTGCCTTGGACCAATCTCACACAGGTCACTAGGATCAGCCGTCCTGAATCCTCCTAGTTAGAAACTTCTGTATCTTTAGTAAATGGTCATATTATGATTATAATTATATAATTATAACATAATAGTTCTACATTCAAAGAGGATTCTTGGGATCTTTGGTGGTAGATACACTTTGAGATTATATGTTTTTGTATTGGAAAGGACCCTGATGCTGGGAAAGATTGAAGGCAAAAGGAGAAGAGGGCGGCAGAGGGTGAGATGGTTAGATAGCATTGCCGATTCAATGGACATGAATTTGAGCAAACTCCGGGAGATAATGAAGGACAGAGAAGTCTGGTGCGTTGCACTCCATGGAGTTGCAAAGAGTCAGACATGACTTAGCAATTGAACAGCAACAACAGCAACAACAACTAATATATATATATATATATATATATATATATATCTCCAAGAAAATGTGAACCATTGGAAGACAAGGATTAAATTTTAAGATAAGGATTAAATTTTATTCAAATTTGCCACAATGTTCTCTACATAGTAGATAACTTAAAATGTTTGTTACTAGACAGATGCTTAGGAGACAATGAAGGTTGGTTAACAACAATAATTGGAATGTTCAATTCATCCCTTATAAAAGAAATCAGGTCATGAGATCCAAATTTATGCATCATTTCTAGAAGAAAATTTCTGCTAGTATAACTCAAAACTTAAAATTATTTCTAGCTTTTATGTAAAAATTATAAATATATTTCTGGAAAATTAACAGACTACAGCAAATATGTAAGGATGTTCAGTTCGATATTGTTAACAACAAATAAAAATTTTTTTAAAAGCTGTAAAGTCCAACAATAAGAGACTGTTTAAAATATGGTGCATATCATATAGAACCACAAAATAATAGAAAATATACTCACTAAATGAAAAGTAATTTAAAATTTAAGTGTGAGAGATGACTGATTACAGAGTATGGATTAATTTCCAAAGTAGGTGAGGAAATCAAGGCTTCATGTGTAAAAACAGGATTAATGAAAGCAATCAGTGTGATCTATCACATCCACACCCTAAAGAAGAAAAATCATATAATCAATATACAAATGCAGAAAAAGCATTTGATAAAAGCAGCATCCATTCTTGATAAAAACTCTTAGCAAACTAGGAGTTCATAGGAATTTCCTCAACTTGATTAAGAACATCTACAAAAAATCTAAAGCTAGCATCACAGTTAGTGATAAGAAACTAGATATTCTACTCCTAATATCAGGAAAAAGGCAAGGTTGTGCCTTTCATCCCCACATCTGACATCTAATTAATATAATAAGAAAAGGAAATAAAAGGTATACAAATTGGAAAGGAAGAAATAAAGCTGTCTTTGTTCACAGATATGATTGTCTTTGTAGAAAATCCCAAAGAAGCAACAAAAAAAATTCTTGAACTGATAAATGATTAGACCATTGCAAGATTAAAGATTAATATACAAAAGTTAATTGCTTTTCCTTATATGAGGTACTTAAAGTAGTCAAAATTGTAGAGACAGAATGGTTGTTGCCAGAGGTGAGCAAGACGAGAGAATAGGGAGTTATTGTTTAGGTATAGAGTTTCAATTTTATAAGATGAAGAAGTTACAGGGCTGCACAATAATGTGAACGAATGTATGTAATACCACTCAACTGTACACTTAAAAATGGTTCAGATGGTAAACTTTATGTTATGTGTATTTTAACATGCTAAAAAACATTTATTCGCAAAAAACAATTACTTTCCTGTATGTCTGCAAAGAAAAATTGGAATTTGAAATTAAAAATACATCTTGTACATTATTATAAAACTAAAATATTTATATATAAATCTAAAAATATGTACAAGATCTGTATAAGGAAAACTATAAAACTCTGATGAAATAAATCAAAGATAATCTAAATAAATGGAGAGATATTCCATGCTCATTGATAGGAAGATTTAATAGTGTTAGGATATCAGTTCTTCCCAATTTGATTCAGAGATTCAACATAATCTCAATCAAAATCTCAGCAAGTTATTTTGTGAGTTAGCTGATTCTAAGGTTTATATGAAAAGGCAAAAAAAAAAAAAAAAATCCCAGAATAGCCAACACAATATTAAATGAGAAGAACAAATTTGGAGGCCAGGAACTACCTGATATGTACCTCCCCTGCCCTTCTATGTCTCTCCTTTCACTTGTATATATAATGGTATTACAAAAAGAATAGATAAATGGAACATAGATAAATAGATCAATGGAGCAGAATGGATAGCTTGAAAACAGACCCACACAAATACAGTTAACTGATCTTTGACAAAGAAGAAAAGAGGAGAGGATATATGATAACTTTGTACTTTCTGCTCAAGATTTCTATAAAACTAAGATGGCTCTAAAAACAAAGTTCATTAATTTAGAAAATGGATTAAAATCTGAATTGAGATATTAGAAAGGATATGATATACTAGTGATGAGATCTACTTCAATGGTAAAATTTAAATTAATGCTAGCCATTTATTTTAAAAGAGAGACAATTGAAATTTCCACTTCTGTTCATACAGTTTAACTGTTACTGGACTTGCTTTCTCACTATAAACAACTATAAAAGTAAACAAAATATGCAAAGTAACTATTTTAAGACTTTAGACAACAGGCAGAGAAGGTCTGTGATCCCAGAAAGAAGAGAAACAAATGAGGTAAATGCTAAGATTGTCTTAGTTCTGTGCCAAGAGGTGCTTTCAGGACCACAGTGCAAGAAGAAAGGACCTAGGCACAGTGTGACAGGATCGCTGAGTTGAAATTTGTCAGTTTGAGAAGCTTGAAGCAGTCAGAATTGCACAGAAAAATAATGGAGATGAAGGAGCTACAGGATAAAGCACTTCATAAACATACATAGAGCTCACTTGAGTTTGTTACTTAGCTCGAAGCTGTGTATGTGTAAGGTAAAGCTCCATGAGGCCCAACAAAGAGAAGCTGAACAATTCTTTAAACTCACAAAGGCTGGGAGACATTTGAATTTAGATCAGTCATAGAAGAAAAACTTCACTAAACTACCGGGACTCTCAGGAGAGATCTCACAGTAGTCACACTTTAATGTGCTGGCTAAACTAGAACTTCACTAAAGTTACTGCAATCTTATCCTAAATAAGCAAATAATAAGATGCCAAAGATGAAGCTGATTTATAAGAAACAGGCTATAAAAATAAATTACACATTCTTTAAAGGAAGAAAAAATCTGGGTTCAAAACAACCTGACATTCACAATGTATAGCATCTGACTAAAAACAAAATCAGATACATAAAGAAATAGAAAAATGTCCAATAACAAGTGGGAAAAAAATCATTCAAAACATTCAGATTCAGAAATGACATCAGATGGGATTAATAAGGACATTAAATAATTATTATAAATAGGTCCAAGGATTTACAGAGAAACATTGCTGTTGTTCTGTCACTTACTGTGTCCAACATTTTGCGACCCCATGGACTGCAGCACACCAGGCTTCCCTGTCCTTCACTGTCTCCCAGAGTTTGCTCAAACTCAAGTCCATTGAATCAGTGATGCCAGCCAATCATCTCATTCTCTGTCATCCCCTTCTACTCCTGTCTTCAATTTTTCCTAGCATCGTGGTCTTTTTCCATGAGTTGACTCTGCGCATCAGGTGGCCAAAATACTGGAGCATCAGTTTCAGCATCAATCCTTCCAATGAATATTCAGGATTGATTTCCTTTAGGATTGACTACTGGTTTGATCTCCTTGTGGTCCAATGGACTCTAAAGAAACTTCTCCAGTACCACAATTCAAAAGCATCAATTCTTTGGCATGTCTTCTTCATGGTCTGGCTCTCACTTCTGTACATGACTACTGGAAAAATCTTAGCTTTGACTATACGGACCTTTGTCGGCAAAGTGATATCACGTCTGTGCTTTTTAACATGTTGTCTAGGTTTGTCATAGCTTTCCTTTCAAGGAGTAAGCATCTTTTAATTTCATGGCTGCAGTCACCATCTGCAGTGGTTTGGGAGCCCAAGAAAAGAAAATATGTCACTGCTTCCACTTTTCCCCCTTTTATTTGCCATGAAGTGCTGCGATTCATGGGTTCGCAAAGAGTCGGACATGACTGAGCAACTGAACTGAACTGAACTGAACTGAATGGGATAGGATGCCATGATCTTAGTTTTCTGAATGTTGAGTTTCAAGCCAGCTTTTTCACTCTCCTCTTTCACCCTCATCAAGAGGCTCTTTAGTTCCTCTTCATTGTCTGCCTTTAGAGTGGTATCATCTGCAATTCTGCGGTTGTTGATATTTCTCCTGGCAATCTTGACTTCAGCATGTTATTCATCCACCCAGGGAATTTTGCATGATGTACTCTTCATGTAAGTTAAATAAACCATGCCTTGTCTTTCTCCTTTCCCAATTTTGAACCAGTCAGTTGTTCCATGTAAGGTTGCTCCCTTTTCTCCTTCTTAATCAAATCTTCTCAGTCAGGGACTTCTCTGGTGGTCCAGTGGCTAAGACTCTATGCTTCCAATGCAGGGGCTCCAGGTTTGATTGTTGGTCAGGGAACTAGATCCTACATGCCTCAACAATTTTCCCATGTGCAGCAACTAAGACCCAACATAGCCAATAAATAACAAAATATTCTTTTAAAAAAGTCTTCTCAGCCAGACCTTTCCTTAAGTCTTTGTCTAAAACTGGAGTCAGACCTAGGCTTTCTCAGACCCAAAGTACACGGTCTTTCACTCTTATTTTAGTTCTTTCCAAGCATTTTACATCTTCTAATGTATTTTTCAATTTACTTGTTTCATCTATTATTTACCTCCACCCTCTGAAATGTAAACTCCATTATTTCAGGGATTTTTTTCCCTATTTTGTTCACTGCTGTATCTTCAGCATCCTGAAAAGTGGCTCATTGTACACATTCAGTAAATAAATGCATGAGTGAATGAAGATATTGCCAACAATATAAAATGATATTGTATTTTTCTTAATATATGTAGTATCATAAATGGATAGATTGATATTTTAGTTCTCATATCACAGCAAAATAAATGTTTTTTTTTTCAAGATCTGAGGATGCCATTTGTGTGACTATTAGGTTATAAATTCTTAATAAAGATGAAGTAAAGTATGACTATGCAGTTTAAAACTTGCTAAAAAATATCAAACTTTCTATTGGAATCACCATTGGTACTTAAGCCATCAGGACACAAGTGAGCTTTGCTACAGTAAAACAATATGGCTCTTCCTTGTCAAGTCAGATGCCAATAACTTTTTCCCTTTATTTGAAGCTGGTATATAAAGTAAAATGTGGCTCAAAGGGTTTTTTTTTCCATGAGTATATAGCAGACATGAGTACATAACAGACATGAGTACAATAAAACTGAAGGCAGACAAATGGATAAAAGCTAAGGAAAGTATCTTTGTTTCACAGACTTAATTTTTACCTCAAAAATTATATTTAGAGATATACTTTCAATTCTATAAAATAAAAAAATCTTTACAAACAAAAGCATGTGTTAATATTCTATATTTTTAAAAATTATTTACATTTTCATAATTATTAGTGTATCTACTCACAAACTCTTTGTTTCACTTATTTTAGAAGTCAAAAAATTGACTATCATGGGGGGGTTGGGAAGCTTGGTTCATTTTGGAATTTAAATACACAATCGCACGATTCTTAGTCTATCTAACAGGAATGATCATATTTGTATTTGCTGGTAGTATACAGTCAAGATAAAATAAGCAATTTTTCTCTTACCTTGTATAACAAACTTGTTCAACACTTCTGATGTAAACAGATTGGTTTCAAAATATCCTCTTTGTACCTTGAGGATTTCCTGTTCAAAAAATAAATTCTTGTTTATTTGGCTTTTTAAAAAGCTTATTTCCTTTCTGACCTAATCTATCTGCCTCTACTCTTCAAAATTTTAAAACAAAATGGCTTGCCTTAAATAAATATATCTATCCTATCTGAATACATTCAATAGAACGGATTTTCTTTTTTAAAGATAATTTTATATTTTCAGTAGAACTAAAGTTTTTTTCATGCTGAATATAAACCTGGTATCTCTGAGGATAATTAATAAAATTACACCTTAAGAAGATAATATGCAAGACTTTTTGTTTTCATGGATACAATAATTTTATTTAAGCCCCCTAGCTCATTACCTTAATGTGTATTCTAAAGAAAATAATTTTTGAGCTAAAGGAGTATAAACATCATACTTCTGCGATTTTGACAGTAGTAAAGTTCCATGTTATCAATTTGGTAATTAACTGGATTGAATTAAGTTAGGTTTTAAAAGCTTACTGGTGGAATCTGCATTAAAATGAATGTTTATGGTGTTGCACTGAATATACAGAAAACAAAATTTTAACCTTCCTTTTCCCACAAAGGCCTGGTTGTTAGAACTGGCTTTCAGAACCAGGCACAGGTCTCTTAAAGCTGATCAGTTATCCTGTGTGATATTTCTCATTTTCTTCTCCACAGTTGAGTGCCTGTTTACTGGCTGAGGTGTTGGAGTCCTGCTTAATTTTTCCTAAGTTCCCCAAAGATACAGTTTGTTTCTGCATCCCTGGTTTTCTGCAAGGGTTTTTGCCACATGTGGATGAAACTGCCAAGGGTGGTTACTAGGTTACTAGCTCCTAAATATAAACTGATATCAGAATACTTTTGTGTTTTTATTAATTTCACAGATTAAATACCTTTTTAAAATTAGCATGGGGAATATCGTACTCTTCACATACTATGTTTAACACATCCTGTCATCATCTCTGGGCTTTCCAGATGGTGCTATTGGTAACGCACCTGCTTGCCAATGCAGGAAATGTAAGAGATGTGGGTTCGACCCCTAGGCTGGGAAGATCCCCTGGAGGAGGGCATGGCAACCCACTCCAGTATTTTTGCTGGAGAATCCCATGGACAGAGGAGCCTGGTGTGCTACAATCCATACAGTCGCAAAGAGTCTGACATGACTGAAGCGATTTAATATACATGCGTGCATGCCATCATCTCTAGAACTAACCATGATAGTTGAGTTTCCCTCTTGTCTTGGTGAGGTCTTTGCCCCAGTCTCCTCCCTATGTTCCCAGGATAACAACATTCCAGATTTGCCATGTCATACAATAATGGTCATATGTTTCAATCCTAACCAGAGACACGCCAGGCTTGGTGCTCCTCCCACAACCATTCTTTAAAGAGTCTTTGGCTGGTTTCCTTCCTCTTTTCACCCTATATGTCAGTGGTTTTCAGGCTTTTGAACTTTGATGTCTTTTCTTTTCAGTTGTCTTTGGTGATTGTATCTACTCCCATGATTTTAATGATATCTTAACTGCTAAGTCTTCATCTTTAGTCTAAATCTCTCTCACGTCCTTCAGATGTGTCTATCCAATTGGCTAGAGACATCTCTGCCGGTATTTCTACTCTACCAATGAAATTACCTGAATTCAATGCTATCTCACTTTTCTGAGCCACGTAATGCTGATATTTCTACTACATGTGCATCCCTCCATTGTTTCAACACACAATGCAAAGCCTGTGACTTTTGTAAAAACTTTCTTAAACCTTGTTGCAGCCTTTATATTCAAGCTGGTAAAGAATACTGAGGTTGAGGATAAGTAGTTTTAAACTGTCATGGGAAAAGGAGGAATTCCTACATGACAGATAGAAGTTGAGTCTGGACAACCTTGTAGAACTAAAATGTATGCTGGGGCAAAGATAATTTTGCTCATAGTTCACCATTGCTTTTGGTAATAGCTATCAGAATTTAGTAATAAATTCAATAATAAGTAAGAATTTATTGAACTGAATTAAGGAAATAGAAGGGTTGAAAACCTAATCAAATACCAATATTTCAAAAATATGATTAATTTTTATATTGTAACTTATGGGATTTACTATAACAACTATGCCAAAGCCTTTGACTGTGTGGATCACAATAAACTGAGGAAAATTCTGAAAGAGATGGGAATATCAGACCACCTGACTTGCCTCTTGGAAAACCTGTATGCAGGTCAGGAAGTAACAGTTAGAACTGGACACGGAAAAACAGACTGGATCCAAATAGGAAAAGAAGTACGTCAAGGCTGTATATTGTCACCCTGCTTATTTAACTTCTATGCAGAGTATATCATGAGAAACGCTGGGCTGGAAGAAGCACAAGCTGGAATCAAGATTGCTGGGGGAAATATCAATAACCTCAGATATGCAGATGATAGCTCCCTTATGGCAGAAAGCAAAGAGGAACTAAAGAGCCTCTTGATGAAAGTGAAAGAGGAGAGTGAAAAAGTTGGCTTAAAGCTCAGCATTCAGAAAACGAAGATTATGGCATCCGGTCCCATCACTTCATGGGAAATAGATGGGGAAACAGTGGAAACAGTGTCAGACTTTATTTTTTTGGGCTCCAAAATCACTGCAGATGGTGATTGCAGCCATGAAATTAAACAACACTTACTCCTTGGAAGGAAAGTTATGACCAACCTAGATAGCATATTCAAAAGCAGAGACATTACTTTGCTAACAAAGGTCCATCTAGTCAAGACTATGGTTTTTCCGGTGGTCATGTATGGATGTGAGAGTTGGACAGTGAAGAAAGCTGAGTGCCGAAGAATTGATGCTTTTGAACTGTGGTGTTGAAGTCTCTTGAGAGTCCCTTGGACTACAAGGAGATCCAACCAGTCCATCCTAAAGGAGATCAGTTCTGGGTGTTCTTTGGAAGGACTGATGCTAAAGTTGAAACTCCAGTACTTTGGCCACCTCATGAGAAGAGTTGACGCATTGGAAAAGACCCTGATGCTGGGAGGGATTGGGGGCAGGAGGAGAAGGGGACGACAGAGGGTGAGATGGCTGGATGGCATCACCGACTCAATGGACATGAGTTTGGGTAAACTCCAGGAGTTGGTGATGGACAGGGAGGCCTGGCGTGCTGCAATTCATGGGGTTGCAAAGAGTCAGACACAACTGAGCGACTGAACTGAACTGATGCGATTTATAAAGTTTTCCTCTATTGTTTATGAAAGTATGTATTTATTAGTAAGAACAAAAAATTATTCTAAATATACATTATAAAAACACTGCTAGCAAAATAGCTATACAGAAAAAAAATCACATATTTGATAAAATGTAATCTGTCTGATCATATTCTTTTTAATATTTAGGACAGAAGCAGTACTGGGTTGGCCAGCTGGTACTAATTTAAAAAAATTATATTCTCATATACAGCTCTGCTAACAGTGAACATTGTTTTCTCAGCTATGAGGCACAACACATAATTTTACTTCCAATAGAAACCTGGAATCCAATAATAATCATTGTCAAAAGTAAGGACATGATGACATGACAAAGGAACATAGGTCTGGGTTTGATTCCTTCTTTGGGAATGACAGTGACCGGTTCCATGGAACATGATAATAATGCAGTTGCTTGTGACTTCACAGTAACAAACGTGCATGAAACAGCTAATCAGAGAGCAGTGCTGTATGGGAGAATGAGTCAGACCTGAGAATTAGGAATCCCAGAAGCCAATACCAAGGTTGTTACCAAATGTATCCTAGGCCAGGTCACTTATCTTCTTTAACACTTGGTTTTTACATCTGTAAAAAATGTCTGATCTAAACCTTTAGGTCACCTCTAGTTCTAAAATTCTTTTATTTTTGGACAACATCAGAGAACCAAGGCACAAAGCTGCTGGAAAGCAGAAGGCAAATTTAATGTAATTTTAGAAATTCACCTGTTTCCCCTTTTTTTTAGTCTTCTGAGAGATTAAGAATATGAGAAAATCAAAGACTAAAAGGAAGGGGAAACTCAGGGGAGGGGATTTGCATGTTCTTTTATGTATTTGCAGCTTCATGGCTGAATTACATTTGATTGGGCACATTGTATGGGAAGTTATCCTCACTGCCACAACAAGGAGACGATGAGGAGGCCACCACCACTCTGCCACTTCTCATTCTTCCCCATCAGGAACAAACTATTTATTTATTTATAACCACATGCCAGAGATCATAAACAGCCACTTCTCTATAGAACCATTATGGACTAGTTATCTATTTATCAGGTTCTGTCCCTGGTCTGGCAACTAAGACCCCACATGCCTATGTGACCAAAAAAATGATAAATAGGTAAATGGATGGGGAAAAAAATGGAAGCAGTGGTAGATTTTCTTTTCCTGGAGTCCAAAATCACTGAAGACCATGACTGCAGCCATGAAATTAAAAGACTCTTACTTCTTGTAAGCAAAGGTATGGCAAAACTAGACAGCATATTAAAAAGCAGAGACATCACTTTGCTGACAAAGGTCCATACAGTCAAAGCTATGGTTTTTCCAGTAGTGAGAATTGGACCATAAAGAAGGCTGAGCGCCCAAGAATTGATGCTTTTGAACTGTGGTTCTGGAGAAGACTCTTGAGAGTCCCTTGGCAGCAAGGAGATCAAACCTGTCAGTCCTAAAGGAAATCAGTCCTGAATATTGATTGGAAGGACTCCATGCTGACACTCCAATACTTTGGCCAGTGACGCAAAGAGCCGATTTATTGGAAAAGTCCCTGATGCTGGGAAAGATTGAAGGTGAAAGGAGAAAGAAATGGCAAAGGATGAGATGGTTAGTTAGCATCATAGACTCAATGGACAGGAATTTGAGCAATCTCCAGAAGATAGTGGAGGACAGAGGAGCCTGGTGTGCTGCAGTTGCAAAGAGTCGGACACGAATAAGCTGAGCGACTGAACAAAAATAGCAACACTTATCAGCATTATTATCTCAAATTATTAAGGTTCACAACTAACAGATTCAGATCTCTTTGAATTTTATTCCTGACAATTTGAGAACAAATTTCAGTATAAATATTTAGTTATATTAATTTGCATGTACATGGTACTGTGTAGTTACTAATGCACTTTCACACCTCTATTCCATTGATTTTATGTCTCAGCTCTAGGATGCGGACAATGTAGAATTGTTATCTTCATTTACAGAAACTGAGATTACAAGAGGTTAAAGTGACTCAAGATCACACACTAATAAGTAGACGCCAACCCATATAAGAAACAATAGTTCTATCTGTTCCCAATCCAATAATTTCTATTATATTAAACTGCTAGTTACTATCATGTATATTCATGGTAACATTAATGTTGGCAACTAATTTCATTCTCTTTATAAAAAATAAAATATCCACCAACACTTAACAGGAGCCATCAGAAGATTGTATTCTTCACTGAATTATTTCTTAATTGATAATATTTTAACTTACCAAAAGCAGAAAAAAATGTCTACTAAGTCAAAATTACCATAATGGACCGTAAGGAAAAAAGTTACTCTGATATTGTAAGAAACCATTATTAAGCAAAACAAATAATGAAAGCAAACCAAGTTTTACCAAATCCTTTTAGAAAGTAACCTTTGCCTGAGCAGTATGTTATTAGCATCTGAAAGAAAGCCAGGATTTTGCTCTAAGCAGCAGATTCAAAGTTAATGTGCTAAGGATACTGCTTCTTTGTAATTCATTCAATAATACAATACTTTATTGAATAAAGAGAGCCATTTAGTCTTTACATATTGAGCAATTGTTCATCTGCAAAAATGTCAGAATGCCAAAAAAGCAAAAGAGCAAGCTACAAAGGATTCCAGTTTCTTAGATAAGACGTTAAAGCAATATATAACATCATTCAGAAATATATGTATACAATGGCAAAGTCATACTGTTCCCAATTCAATAGTGAAAGCTAAGTCTGGAAGGCTATTGAGTTCCTATGTAGAGGAGTTCAGTATGACTGTTTAAAAGTAGACTCAGGTCAAGTATTAGCTGTGATATTTTATTTCAAGCTATTGTCTAAGATTAAAATAGCATTAGGAAGAAAATATATCTATTTCAATCATGTTGATAGTCTAAGTAAGTGAAATAGTTAACACCTGTGGTAATTACAGGTGCATTCAAGAACATGATTTAGCGTTGTATCTTTTGTCTGCCGTAAATTATCCTGTGATTCAAAGACAGTGTGGAACTATGCTCAAGATTTCCAGTCCTGAGTGAATCTAAGGCCCAAAGTGGACCAGGGCCTTGAATTTTGAGCCTTTGCTAGTGCATGATCAAAGCTCCATCACTATATATTCTAGCCTATCCATGCAATAGGCTTATTGCAGTATGCTGGGGTCCAAGCCAGGATGGGAGGATCCCCTATCAACACTCAATTTAGAAATATCACCATGAGCAATCCACCTCTTCCTCCCCTATGCCTGCCTTGTGCTCAGTAGCTAAGTCCTGTTGGACTCTTTGTGACCCCTTGGACTGTAGCCCATCAGGCTCCTCTGGCCATGGAATTCTCTAGGCAAGAATGCTGGAGTGGGTTACCATGCTCTACTCCAGGGGATCTTCCTGACCCAGGGAACAAAATGGTGTCTCTTATATCTGCCTGCATTGGCAGATGGCTTCTTTACCACTAACGTCACTTGGGAAGCCCTTATCTGATTTTTAAACCTTTGCTCACTGGAAAATCATAAGTAGTTCCTTCTTCCCAGATTTTGTTGGCAGGGAGACACTGCTGGGGAAAAACTGGAAATCTCCCATAAGATTCTAACAGACCTACTTGGTGTAGACTTTGTAAATGACCATAAGTATTGTTTTAAAAAAAAAAGAAACAACAAACCCAAATGGAATCTCTTATGCTAAGCCCCATGTCAGTCAACCAAGACTTGATATCTAATCTAAGTGTAGTTAAAGCCTCTGCCAGGAATGTGAACTTTAATCAGTCAATCTGGATTTATGTGATTAGCACTGGTAAAGTAATCTGTATGATGGACCACCACCTCCCCTAATAAAATTGGAACCTTTAGAAACAAATAGGCAATATATTGACCTGATTATAGTTAATGAGGAAAGGTGATAGAAGAAAGTGAGATCAGGAGATTCACACAGAAATTAATAAAAGGATAACATTTTTTAATTTGCTTAGCTCACACAAAACTCTAGGTTTAGATCTTTCTCAACTTTTTCCCCAGGATCCCACCCTCTAATATTAGAATCAGGCTGTCTTTCAAAACATAGTCAACTTCTTAAATCCTAAATTTGAGGATAAGGCCCACAGTGCTTAATTCTTAGCAGGGGTGTGTGGGTATTGGAAGAGGTGAGTATGGATCAGAGAGAGTAGAAACTGCTTAGGTTACCAGTAAAACATGTTGATACAGATGAGCCAGTTGCAACCTTGGAATGTCTCCTTATGCTAAGGGATGCAAGAGGTACTGCCCCAAGATTCAGCAACTTGACATTTACCTCTTCAATTTGGGGTTGGAGTTCTTCTTCTGTATGAATTTTTACCAAGTGAAAAATGCCTAGGTGGTTATGAACTATCCCCTTGTGTTAGGCTGGGACATCCTAGGGTCTGTGGATTTAGAGGCTCTGTGATAAGGTCATATCAGCTAGACTTGGGTAGAACAAAGAAAAGAATATGAAAAGGAAGTTTTGGAAATTCAGGTAGTCTGGGAGAATATCAAGAACAATAAAAACATCTAATCTCCCTACTCTTTACTAAGTTCTATTTCTTTGTAGACATAGTGCCAAGTACTTTATATACATTTGTTATATCATTCAGTTGTCACAAGCCTCAGGGAAGATTTCTTATCTCCATTTTATAGGCAAGGAAACAGTGGCACAGACTTCAAAGTCACATAAATAGCAAGTTCCAGAGCTGGGACTTGAACTCAGTTACCTCCAGTCAGTACCTTTAACCTCAACTTTTCCTTCAGCACTTGTCACCTCTAAGAGAGTGTCAAGACAAAATGGGGGTGGGTGGATGTTGCTAAGAAGTTCAGGCCATAAATGGAGGGAGCTGAAAGTGTCATTGACACTAGAACTAGTAGCAAGATTTATAATAATAAAGGAAAGAGAGCCAAATATAAAATGCATGTGGTGGAGAAAACACACTAATTCAGCAAAGCTTGAGGGAGGAACTAGCTCTCTTTTATGCAAAGACTTGTATGCCCACGGTGGGCTTTAAGAAGTTGCCACACTGATTTCCATTATGAAGCAATATTCAGTTACTCAAAATTGTTGATGAAAGTGTTGCTTCCAGAAAGACTCAAATCATAAAACAGTATCTCTAAGTTCCTGGAAACTGATTTGCAAAAAATTTTCCCTAGATACCTATATGAAGGAGAATCTAATTTGTTCCCATTTGTGTTATGTAAATGTGCAGATTGTAAGAGTATTAGTACTTCTTTTTTTATTTCAAGCTCTTTGACTTAAACACTTAAGAAAAAATAAATGTATACCAGTTCCTTCTGTACCAGGTATTTTGTTCTTGCCATTAATGCTAGCAACTATCTATTTAGAGGAAATCTTGTAATATTACATGCCATTAAAGGATAAAGTTGCTGATTTTTCTGTTGTTGAGATGCTTAAATGTATGGAAGTCTAACAACTTTTTAATGTATTATTTATTTTAGCTTTACTTATTATGGCTTTTGGATATATTTTTCATCCTTCTATTTCATTAGCTTTTGAAATGAATTGCCATATTTCTTATTTCAATCATCCATCCAAGTCAAGTACTTTTCTGAGGTAGATTCAACAAGACCATAACTACTAACACCTGGAATTTTCAAACATTAAAAAAAATCTGTATCAGAAGCCATAGGTATTTCAAGATGAATTCTATCTTTTCTTCTCTGCCGACCTTTTGGCCTAAGGCCCTGGGGCTACGCATTGTTATGAAGAAGTTCAGGAGACAGGCAGCTACAAGTACCATGTGCAAAATGAGATTCATTCAGGGCATAAGGTAATATTTACTCCAGATATTAATGGTTGCAATCCACAAAAGCAAAAGATTGTTCCACTTTATCTCTCCTCAGATATAACACACAAAAGTGACTGGCGAAACTAGCCACTTTCTAATAACAGCTTCCAGAGGTCACAGAGAGGTGAAATCGTCACTGTGACGGGGATACTGTGGGCGAGGCTGCTCTCAATGATACTTGTTTTTTCTTAGCGTTATGACGCAAAACTTCTCACCACCCACAACCCAGTTGAAAACTTCTCCAAAGAAACAAATTTTTCTGTAACTCTGATTAAACATACAAAAATAATACTGTACATTTCAGTAAAGTATTTGTCAGAGGTGACGTCTTTGGACCACAGTATAGTGCCACTGCTTCCCTAGTGGCTCAGTGGTAAAGAATCTGCCTGCCAATACAGGAGATGCAGGTTTGATCCCTGGGTTGGCAAGATCCCCTGGAGAAGGACATGGCAACCTGCTTCAGTATTTTTGCTGAGAAATCCCATGGACAGAGGACCCTGGCGGGGTACAATCCATGGCGTCAGAGTCTGACACAACTTAGTAACTAAACAACAACAACAAAAATGCTACCAGTAGTCTAATTTAAATTTTATATGGTCCTTCAATTACTTACTCCATTACCTTGGGTATAGCTGAGACAACTACCTATCTCTGCTTTCCTTCTAGAAATGCTCACAAGGATAAGAGGGAAAAAATGGCACTGCAGCCATGTCCAAGGAGTTCTAAAGCTGGTTTCCTAAATACAGTTGTGTGCAGGAAGCAGCCTGGTGAACCCTGACTGGAAGGAGACAGTCCAGGGAAAGAAACTGTGACAATGGCCCCCAGTTAAACCTCTTATTTGGGATACTCTTACCTTTTGAGATGGATTGCGTCCTGTCTATGAAATGTGTATCTCCCAGGGCCTCTCACCTTCTGAGATGGCCCACACACTATCTACGGCATATGTATCTCCCTGAGTAAGCCTGCTTTCTCACTTGGTTCTCAGGGAAGAGAGCCTTTGCTTGCATACTTGTATCCCTCATAAGTGTCCTAGGTTAATAAATCTATCCCTTACCTATCAAAAAAAAAAAAAAGTCTGTTTAGACTAGCCATGGGGTAGCATCACATAGCCAGCTTCATAGCATGGTAAAGCAATATGATTTACAGCAAACTCCTTTGTCTCCTGGAGAATGTATGAATGATACTTGAGTCACCATTTGCCCTTCACAATTAAACTAGAAAGAAGCAGGGTTGAAACCTGGGAAATCTATGGAATAAGTTTCAGGGCTCTCTAACTTTGAGGTAAAGAAGCCACAGTGGCTAATGTGATTAGATTCCAGAATCTAAATCCTATGCTAGGAAATGCTAGGAAAGAATCTTTACAGACGCAAAGAAAACTTTCTTATGGGCCCTTAATTGTTCATGGGAAAATCCTGGGAATAGAGAAGCAAAGGATAGAGTATATAGGGTGTAGAAATCCCCAGGCCAAGTTCTGGAGGAGAGTTTGATATTCTCCTTCTCCACCTCTTCCTCCCAAATCACATATTGTATTGCTCTCTTTCCTGTTTTCTAATTTAAGTCTGCTCTGAAAAAGGAATTAGAATTCACTCATACCTAAAAGTAATATAACATGAGCAGTCTCTCTCATATACACATACACTGAGATATACAGCATAAATCTATAAGCTAAGGCAATAAAACTCTTATGGTAGAAGCTATGGTGATTAAAAAAAAAAAAAAAAACCTTTATGGTAGAATCAGGTATTGAAAAGAAATAACAAAACTATCATGTATGTAGTGCTGAAGGCAGGGGAAAGAGGGAAGGGTACTTGAAATCACATTATATTACACTCTATCTTTAGAAAAGGTATTTGCAGAAACAGTTTATTTCAGCCTTGAATCTTCTTTCTTTACTTAGCAAGCATCTGTTTCTATGTCTTTTATTCCTGACCTATAAAATCTTGAGGATAGGGAAATGGATCTATCAAATCCCTGTATCCCCAATGATTAGGACAATGTTAGAACAAAATAGGCCATCCTAAAACTCTGTTGAAAAAAGGGTAAATGACTAAATTAAAGTTTCAAGCAGAGGTATGACTATCATCAGAAATAAAAAGAAGGAAAGTATTCTCAAGCCTACTGGATATTAAACAGTATCATCCTTCTGTATCTTCTTTGTCTATTTGATTTGCTTTGTTTTTACTGTAGGGTACCAAGGTCTTATCACTTAGCATTATGTAGATTGGCCACAATAAAAAGGAATAAGCCAAAAGGCATTGAAGGGAGTATCCATTGCAGATCAGAGATTAGACCAAGAATCACCAACTCAATAGACATGAGTTTGAGAAACCCTGGGAGATGGTGAAGGACAGGGGGGCTTGGTGTGCTGCAATGCATAGGGTTGCAAAGAGCTGGACAAGACTTAGTGGCTGAACAATAACAACAATACTTAGATCTCATTTGTTTCATTCACATGAGAATCGTCTCTAGTTTCCATATATGAGATAAAATATCACAATGCTCATTCATTCAGCAGGAGATCAAATTCTACATACGTATACTGTAGATATGTATATACCTAGAGACCCAATGTTTGTGCTCCCAGCATTCTTTGCACCACTGTGGTGAGCTGTCTATATAAAAATATTTCTAAAAAAACCAAAAAACTATAGTTCAACATGACATCAAATAGGAGAAAAAAAGAAAATTAATTTAGAGGCAATTAAGAAAATAATGCTATTGACTCATATTTGAAGAACTTGTTTTGTCTGATTAAAATTGAATAAGGTACTGAAAATCAGGAACATAAGCCTGCTTGCTTCAGGCAACCCAGTTGCCTGCCCTCTTTATTTCAATTTCCACTTCCTCTTTGCAAAGACAAGCTACTGGAAATTTCCACTTCTATTCCCTATGACTTGAAACACTTTGAAAGCTGTGAATTTTTGAAACTTCAGTGTAAATATTGTCATTCACAACAACAGAATTTACCTTTTGACAGTTTAATAACTGAGTAACACTGACATAAGAGCATGCGTTGGATACTGCACTTCGTTTGTGTCTGAACTCATCATCATTTTGCTCTTTTGGAAAAGATTTTCAGCATCTATTCTAATGCAAATGGTGACTCTGGCTATTGAGGCAGATTCAACAGAGCTCTGGAGGTGAACCTTGACTAGTATTCAGCAGTTGGCTTTGCCATGGAAGGATATCAAGGGAGGGTCTAGCTTTCCTCTTTGGGAGCAGATGAGTTTTTCCCTGGAATACTGCCAGAGCAGTATTCAGACCTCTCTTCAGACCTGGGGTGAATAGAGAAAATATTGCAGCTACCAGACTTCTGGTTTCTTGAGTCAAGGAACAGATTCTACCCCCTAGAGATCCTTGGCAGTGTTTGAGCAAAGAAGCTTAAATAGAGCCAAAAACATCACTCATCTTTGTGTTAGGGAAAAATTAATCTTACTCTACAGGACAATGAGATTTGTTGCATCCAAGAATAAGCTCAGAGACATCCGAACTGTTTGAGTAGCATCCTCCCTATCTGTATACAGAGAGGCTTATAGATTTAATATCTGTACCAGAAGCTTTGTGAATATAGCATTTCCCTGCTCAGACCCGTAGGAGGGTGTTTTATAATTTCTATCATAACTATGTTCTGTGTTAGCCTAAGACTTAAGATTACTCCTCAGTCTCATTCCTACAGAAAATAGAGAAAACTGCAGATCCTCTCTCTAGCTATCCTTTACAGATTGGAGGAACCTGCAGAACTGTCAGTGGAAGCGGGGCCCAATATGAAGGAGTGATATTATCTCAGCTGACTCCAGAATTTCTTGATCATTAGTCTTAAATTTTCCATGAGATACAAGCCCAAAAATTATTTAAAAATTAAACTATGTTGATTTTATATAACTTTAGGTATATTATTATTTTAGTAAGACAGAATATGACAAGCACCATTACTAAAAAACGATGATGATGATAATGATAGCTAAAATTTGGTACCTCTCTAGGACGCTCTTGGACTGTACTATGTTCTGTCAATGAATTATCTCATTCAGTCTTACCAACAAGCCTATGGAGTAGTTTGTTTTATTGTCCTTCATTTATAGATAAAGAAACTGAGGCCTTGAGATGTTAACTGACTTGCCCACAGTCAACTAACCGGTAAATGGTAGAGTTGTGTTTCTAATTTAGAGCTAGAAACAATCTTGCGTTAGTTGCTCAGCCATGTCTGACTCTTTGGATTGTAGCCTGCCAGGCTCCTCTGTCGAGGGGATTTCCCAGGCAAGAATACTAGAGTGAGGAGCCATTCCATTTCTCAGGGGATCCTCTTGACCCAGGGATCGAACCTGGCTCTCCTGCATTGCAGGCAGATTCTTTACCATCTGAGCCACCAGGGAAGAGATCCTCAAACACAGCCTCAGTAAATTTGTTCTGTGAAGGACCATATCATAAGATGTCAGGCTTTGTGTTGTAACTTCTGTAACCGTAACCCTAACCCTAACCCTAAACCCTAACCCTAACCCTAGACAGCACTCTGCTGTCACAGTGTAAAAGGAGCCATGACAAATACACACACACACGAGTGGGAAGGACTGTCCTGCAATATGTCCAGAAGAGGTTGCGGTCTGGACCTGGCCCACAGGCTGTTTAGTTTGAGGATTCCTCATTTTGTCAACATCATCCATTTTATATTTGAAAAAACTGAGGCCCAAAGGGTAAGAGTATTTATACTGCTGCTTATTAGAAATAAGATGAAAGGTCTGGTGGGTCTTAGTCTTATAATCTTTCCATTATACCAAATTCAAGAGGTTTCACCAATTAATATGGTAATATCCTATTATAGGATATCCTATAATTAAATATTATAATATCTTATATTAAAACAAAGGCAACATTCACTTGAAAATGTTCAGTTTAATTCAGTTCAGTCACTCAGTAGTGTCTGACTCTTTGCAACCCCATGGACTGCAGCACGCTAGGCTTCCCTGTCCATCACCAACTCCCTGAGCTTACTCAAACTCATGTCCATCAAGTCAGTGATACCATCCAACCATCTCATCCTCTGTCATCCCCTTCTCCTCCCGCCTTCAATCTTTCTCAGCATCAGGGTCTTTTCTAGTGAGTCAGTTCTTCACATCAGGTGGCCAAAGTATCCGAGCTTCAGCTTCAGCATCAGTCCTTCCAATGAATATTCAGGACTGATTTTCTTTAGGATAGACTGGTTGAATCTCCTCGCAGTCCAAGGGACTCTCAAGACTTGAAACTGTGACAGTCCTTATAGGTCTTTTTGCTCAATAAAGGCTAATTTTGAACTGAGACTTATCTCCCTTACCTAGTTTGTATTGATGTGGTATGCACAGCCTCAAGACCAAGCAGAAAAATCCAAAAGGCATCTCATTAAGTCAAATGGAGAATTAGGGTAGGCCAATGCTCAAATTGTGACAGACAAGATGATGAAGCTAGTTTAATGCAAAAATTCAATTGTGAGGAAAGCAAAACACAGGCCCTTAACTCAGCTCCTTATCCCGACAGCAGTTACCTAGAATTTTCTCCAAGCCTTCATGTAAACCTGTTAATATATTCCCTAATTGGGAAAAACATATTTCCCTCCCACTATCTCTATTGTCAAAATACATGGCTTCTGAAATTTCACTGGAAATGCAATTCATCACAAAGTTGAGTAATGACTGTTGCAAGGTATGACTCCCTGGAACAATTTTTCATTAAATTTAACTTAAAACATTTTAAAATAATAAAGTCACCAAGAAAAAAAAAAGATTAGATTATATCAAAGAGGCAATAAGTATTTGTTCTTTGACTGATGAAATAAGACCTTGCCAATAAGAAGAATATTAGCAGCTAATATTTATTGAGTCTTTATGGCAGACTGCATCCTAAGGATTTTACATTTAGTCCTCAGAACCACAAATGAAGACACAGAGGGTCAGAGAAATAAAGTAAAATGCCTGTCCGCAGTTGTACGAATTATAAATTGGCAAGACTGGAATCCAGGAGGCTGACCTGAGAGCCTGAGCAAGTGACACATCTTTAATACCTACACCCCCAGGTCAGGTTGCCAAGGTCCATGCCCTATGCACACTCCACCCATCTGGGTAAATGGGTGACTTTGAGCTGATCAAACTGTCTGAATCTTAGTTTCCTAAGACAAGCATATGAGATACGTATAATTTAGGTACTTCTTCATAGTACTGGGTTGGCCACAAAGTTCGTTCTGGTTTTTCTGTAAGCTATTATGGAAAACCTTCAACGAACTTTGTGGCCAACCCAATATTTGTGTATACATAATCAAAGAAAGAGCTTAGCAATGCACCAACTTCAATTCCCTGGATTACTATTATAAGTATCAATATTATTCATTTCTTTAAATAAAGAAACAAACCTTCCCCTATACCTTTAGGACCCAAGAGACTTGAATTTAAATTCTAACTCCATAACTGACCAGCTATGTTATTTCGTTAGTTAAATGTTCTGATGCTCAGCTCCTTCTTTAAAATGGGGATTGGAAATACTGATTTCATGGAGCTCACAAAAAGATACAAAGAGGTGATGCCTTCAGGGCTATTATCACAAGGCCATGGAAGGTGTCGGGAAGTCGTCCATCACCCTCAGCCTTGCTCCAGCCCTTCTGTCTCCTCTCTGTCTGGGAGAATCTCACAGCCTCCAAAGCTCTGTTCTGTTAGACCACAAGCACTGTCTTGGGCACAAACTTGAAACACCTAATGGCGTTCTCACCTCTCACCAAGCATAGAGTCTAGCAGGAGAGAAAAAGAAACAGCAATAATTGCATACAGTAGACAGAGGATGAAGGGAAGCATCTAACCTATGGGTTAGCTACAGGACCAACCGAATGTCTCAGAAATGCTCTGAAAATTAGTAAGAATTAGCAAGGCAAGAGAAATTTTGTAAGTGCCCCAGGCAGAAAGAAAGCATAAGAGAAAGTTCTGAGGCATTAAAAAAAGTAGAACATTCCAGAAACAGATTCATTTTCAGTATGGTTGGAGCCTTAAGTTCTAGAAAGAAAGCCTAAGAGATAAGGTGACAGAAGGAGGACTTGGAAAAATCACCGATTCCCTGAAGGGATTTTCAGTGTGATGGGATAGGCTGATATCCTCAAAATGGCATTTTAGAAAGATTATTCTAGGTGTATCTTCTTGGGTCCTACTCTATCTGTCAATGTTACAACCTCCTTCCAGATACCCGCAACTCCAAAAATGTGTGCCATTCACTTAATATATAGTGACATAGAGTTTATCATTTTAGTTATAAACATTATTCATATATTTTTGTGCTTTACCTCTATCTTTTGCAGAGCTCTACACACTGAGTACTCAAAATTGTTGAGCTGTCCCGTCACTCCCTTTTATAGTCCTTTTAGATCCTCCACAGTACAACTAACTCTGTGAGCAGAGTTGTTCATAGTTGAGTAATGAATAGTTTCAAACTAACTAGGGGTGAAATGGTGTTCTTCTTCACTTTTTCATTCAAACCTGCCCGCAATACACTTTGTTTCTGGTTGTTCTAAATATAAATCTAAAAGGGAAATGCAAGTAAATAGACAAAACAAGCTCATCCCCCACACATCTTCACTGCCAGATAAGAAGACCTTCCTATTCAATTCTTTGTCATCATTCTGCTCTAGAAATTCATAAACATTTGAAGTTTATTAGCATAGAAAGTAATCAGAAAAGGATATGTTTGCCAGCAAGAAATGAGGAGGCAGTTGGCAAGATTTTTAACAAAAACAAAGATCATAGTCTGCCCATGAATTTGGATGGAGGCAGTCCTCTTAGAGCACAGCAAGCACCTCTGACAGCTCAGGAAACAAAGTGGACAATTTCATCACATATTAGAGAGACACTGCCCAGGCAGCTAGGTGAAAGGGCTAGTCTGTTACCAATGAAGGGGTTAATTAAAACATTCCACAGAGATGATGACAGCAGTTGACATTTGCCTAGCTGCTTGAAACTCTATAGAAACAATGCTGAAGAAACGAATTTTGTCCTGTGTGAGAGCCATGAATTGCCCAATTCTAGTGCCCTAGTGACATTTCCTAAAGCAGTTCAATGGAGTAAACAGAAGTGATGTTTTCGTAAGTCAGCTCTTCAGTGAGGTATAAAATTCTTATTTTCCTTCAAATAGTCCTCTGATTTAATAGGTAACTTGAATTTCTCTTCAATGACTCACTAGTTCAGTTCAGTTACTGGGTCATGTTCAACTCTATGTGACCCCATGAACCGCAGCAGGCCAGGCCTCCCTGTCCATCACCAACTCCTGGAGTTCACTCAAACTCATGTCCATCGAGTCGGTGATGCCATCCAGCCATCTCACCCTCTGTCGTTTCCTTCTCCTCCTGCCCCCAATTTCTCCCAGCATCAGAGTCTTTTCCAATGAGTCAACTCTTCGCATGAGGTGGCCAAAGTATTGGAGTTTCAGCTTTAGCATCAGTCCTTCCAATGAACACCCAGGACTGATCTCCTTTAGAATGGACTGGTTGGATCTCCTTGCAGTCCAAGGGACTCTCAAGAGTCTTCTCCAACAGCACAGTTCAAAAGAATCAATTCTTCAGTGCTCAGCTTTCTTCACTGTCCAACTCTCACATCCATACATGACCACTGGAAAAACCATAGCCTTGACTAGATGGACCTTTGTTGGCAAAGTAACGTCTCTGCTTTTCAATATGCTATCTAGGTTGGTCATAAATTTCCTTCCAAGGAGTAAGCGTCTTTTAATTTCATGGCTGCAATCACCATCTACAGTGATTTTGGAACCCCAAAAAATAAAGTCTGACACTGTTTCCACTGTTTCCTCATCTATTTCCCATGAAGTGACGGGACCAGATGCCATGATCTTCGTTTTCTGAATGTTGAGCTTTAAGCCAGCTTTTTCACTCTCCACTTTCACTTTCATCAAGAGGCTTTTGAGTTCCTCTTTCTTTCTGCCATAAGGGTGATGTTATTTGCATATCTGAGGTTATTGATATTTCTCCCGGCAATCTTGATTCCAGTGTGTGCTTCTTCCAGCCCAGCGTTTTGGCTCAGATGGTAAAGCAACTGTCTATGATGCGGGAGACCCGGGTTCCATCCCTGGGTTGGGAAGATCCCTTGGAGAAGGAAATGGCAATCCACTCCAGTACTATTGCCTGGAAAATCCCATGGACAGAGGAGCCTGGTAGGCTACAGTCCATGGGTTTGCAAAGAGTCGGACACAACTGAGCGACTTCACGTTCACTCTGCATATAAATTAAATAAGCAGGGTGATAATATACAGCATTGACACACTCCTTTTCCTATGACTCATAGCAGTACTAAAAATAGGTCACTCTTAGCATCAGCTGGAGACAGGAGTGTTAGCTCTGAGGCCTGAAAATATGACACACCAGCTACAGATGGTGAGAACACTAGTCAAGTAAGAAACTCCTTCCGGTTTTGTGTAAAGAAAGAAAAACTCATTAGCTGCCTCAAAACTAACATCTCTGTAGGTATAAGGAAATGGGTACAGTAAGACGAACGAGTTCAGTTCCTAGAGTGCATTCATAAGTCCAATTTGTTTGTACGTCCATCAAGGTTAGCCTAGGTACCAACTAATACAATTGGCCGATAATAGGTTTATAATACTTTTCACACAATATATAAAAAACAAACACAAAAAGTAAACATTTTAATCTTACAGTACAGTACCTTGAAAAGTACAGTAGAACGGTAGAACAGACAGCTGAGACTTCTCAGCGGTACCAACTACATCACTGTTGCCTTTATGCTTGTTTCTGGACATCCTGGGCTTGAGATAAAGATACTTTACTATTGTATTGTATACAGTACTGTTCAATAAAGTACACAAAAGCACAACCACTTGTAGCAGATGCATGCTCTTGATAAACTACAACAGACAGGTAAACTAATTTACATAATTGGACATGTTAACTCAGGTGCACAACTTTTAAAGTTTGCAACTTAAAAGTTTGTACTTTCAAGTAAAGTGACTTACTTCATTCTTTTGGAAAAGAGGGCCAAAAATATCTTATGAAGATTTTTAACAATGAATCTCCTTCAAAAAGCATATTCCTAGGAGTGATCAACAATGAGTGAGAAACTGTTTGATCATAATCTAAACTGTCATTAAAATCTTATTAGGAAAAAAAAAAAAAAACTTATTAGTCTCAAAGCAATTGGCCTTGGAGTGGGAAACCCTGCTGGGAAGTCTGCTAGAGTCAGCTTGGATGTCTTGAAGCCCAGGAACAACTTCTGGGAGAGAAGAACTAACTATGTTGATAATCTTCATGGATTTAGAGTAACCAGAATATGGGGTTCCATTTTCAGTAACTTAGTAAATGAGAGTGAGAGAGTGAGAGGAAGCTTTGCTGGTGCAGATAAGGCTGTAGCCCTCAAGCGTAATTTTCAGTACAAACTGTACACCCAGGCAATGCTTCCATTTAATGGAGGTGGGTTTAAAAGATGGTAACATCATCATTGATACTGATAAGTATTATAGTCATAGAAGCAATCACCCACTGGTTATCTGTAATGAGCCAAGCTTTATATTCCTTATAATATTCTATTCTCACAAGAACCCTTAGTTTAAATGATATCCCCTTCATTGATAGCCACAAAGGCCAAGACACATCAACTCTTCTTTCTGACAAATTTCTTTCTAAAAGCATACACACTGAAAATGGAAAGGAAATTTAACAGAAGTGGTGGACACCTAAAGAGCGTCAGGCAACACAGAGAAGGGTCTCAGTGACATCTTTTGAGGATTGATTGGTTTTATTTAGACACCCAGCGAGGTGGACCTTCTTGCCAAATGGATACAAGTTCTCTCAAGTCCAAGAAATTAGACACCACTGTTTTTTAATGTCTTGCTCACAGTTCAAGGCAGATGTAAAGTGAGAATCTATTTGTCTTACTGGGATTTTGGCTAGAACATAAATCCTATTCACTTCTCTTCAAAACTTTGAGGTCTGGATATCATTAAACTTCTGAGTGAGCTAAATCTATCAAATACTCTCTATTTGAAGTTGTCCTACTCTAAACCCCAACAGTTTCTTTACAAATTGTGTCTAGCCTTCAATGTCTAATTTCCTGCCATTTCCTCCTCTCTGTCCATTGATTTTCCTTTTTTTCTATTTGCAGTCCCATGGCACATATTATCTCTATCTTCTCTGTCCAGTCACATATGGCTATGGGGCACTTGAAATGTGGTTGCACTGAACAGAGATGTTCTGTGAGCATAAACCATACACTGGATTTTGAAGACAAAGTGAAAAATGAATGTAAAATCAATCAATAATATATATTAATATATCAATAATTTTGACTACATCTCAAAGTGATAATTGTTTTATACATTAGGTGTGTTAGTCACTCAGTCATGTCCTACTCTTTGTGATTCCATGGACTGTAGCCTGCCAGGCTCCTCTGTCCATGGAATTTTCCAAGTGAAAATAGTGGAATCGGTTGCCATTTCCTTCTCCAGGTGATCTTCCCAACACAGGGATTAAATCAAAAGAGTACCTTGGATTAAATTAAAATAATAATAAGATTAATTTCAACTATTTCTTTTTACTTTTTTCATATGACCACTAGAAAAGTTAGTCACATATGTGGCTTACATTTCTAGTTCAAATTATACTTCTATTGGACAATGCTGATCTATACCTTTCCAACTCAGAATGTGGTCCACGGTCCAGTATCATTTCACCTGGGAGTTTGTTATAAATGCAGAGTCTCAGAATCCCTAACTAACTAGTGGTTTATACCACTAATTTTGACATCTTCAGCATAACAATATACATATTACACCTCAAAAAGATGCATTTTTGGAGTAAAGACAATAATTTATATTTCTTATATAATTCTCATATTCCCTATAAGACAAGTAGACACCTAAGGACATTGAATAAATTACTTGACAATTTAAAAATTATTCTTTATGAAGTCAGACGTTTCTACCATTTTCCACATCAATTCTTACATGTGTTAGATTTTAATCTGTGTTCAAAAATATTTACAAGATGGTGACTCAGATCTTCAAATGGAAATAATTGAAAAATATAATGGCTTAATTATAGTGTTCAGTTTGTTTACATATTCCATAGCTCTACCCTGAAATAAACTTTGAAGAAGTAGAGGATTTACTAAAATCTACAAGCCACAACTGACTTCTCTATACTGGAAGTGTCATGGAGAATAAAGTTATTATATATTCTTCCTTTCTTCAAGTTTCCCTCTGAGGCTCCCTTCTTAGAAATAAGAAGATCATTATACAAATGTAGATTCAAACCTGGAGTAATTGTAAACACAACTTCAGTTGCTCATGTGCCTGGTGTATATGATCATAAAATAAGTTGATAACAATGAATTTTTTAAAAAAGGATGGAAGAGAGGAAGCTAGAGATGGGGCTCCTTCTCCAGGGGATCTTCCCAACCCAGGAATCAAACCTGGGTCTCCTTCATTGCAGGCAAATTCTTTACCATTTGAGCCACCAGGGAAGCCCCGATATGCAGTACAATTCTCTACAATGTCTATGTTTACTTTGCGCCCTAAAGTTCTGTGCTAAAATCATTGACACTTGCATGAGATAGAAGATGTAAGTCCTATTTAAGAGGATTAAAAATAATGTATCTATAGTATTGCCAGTGAAAAATATTCTTCAGAATGGTGACCTTCAGACTTCGTCCACAATTAATCATCAAGAAAGAAAGTCACCTATTGTATGTTTTAAATAGTAGTGAAAACTGACTCATTTCAAATTAAATAGGCTGGAATACCCTTGTTCTCTGAGCATTCTATTTTTGAGGCTTTTCATCAAAAGGTCTCCCAAGTTGGGTTCCAGATCCTTCCAGAGATAATGTAGTCCAGAATTTTATATTTAAAGTTTCCATTAGTATCGTTCTGAAGTGAGACCTTGCAACGAACCTCAAAACTACTTTTGGTTTATGGTTATCATTGTTGTTCAATCTCCAAACAACTAAATTTTTCATTAGCCTATAATGTGTCCCCATAACTCCTATATTAGTTACTGTAATTTCCCTACTATGTCAGGATAATGTAACAGAGATACCCAAATTGTTTGCTGAGTGGAGATGAAAATGGTTCAAAAATATTTTACTACCTCACAGTTTCCACTGGAACTGTGAGGACAAGCATTCTAACTTTTTGAAACTTTCCCAGAGATACATAAAGGTAAAGACACTTTCTTTTGGTGTAATGCTTCCTCATTCCCTCATCATGCAAGAAAAAGAAAGTGAGGAGGTAGGCAGAGGGAGAATTTGGTAATCCTCTTTATGGGGACCCATATATTCCTTCTGTGGGCTACAGCCATAAAAGTATTTCTCTATAAATATTTCTAAATGGATATCAGTTCAGTTCCATTCAGTCCACTCAGTCGTGTCTGACTCTTTGCAATCCCATGAACTGCAGCACGCCAGGCCTCCCTGTCCATCACCAACTGCTGGAGTCCACTCAAACCCATGTCCATTGAGTCAGTGATGCCATCCAATCATCTCATCCTCTGTCATCCCCTTCTCCTCCTGCCCTCAATCTTTCCCAGCATCAGGGTCTTGTCAAATGAGTCTGTTCTTCTCATCAGGTGGCAAAAGTATTGGAGTTTCGGCTTCAACATCAGTCCTTCCAAAGAACACCCAAAACTGATTTCCTTTAGAATGGACTGGTTGGATCTCCTTGCTCAAGAGTCTTCTCCATCACCATAGTTCAAAAGCATCAATTCTTTGGCACTCAGCTTTCTTTTTAGTCCAACTCTCATATCCATACATGATCACTGGAAAAACCATAGCCTTGACGAGATGGACCTTTGTTGACAAAGTAATGTCTCTGCTTTTTAAATATGCTGTCTAGGCTGGTCATAACTTTCCTTCCAAGGAGTAAGTGTCTTTTAATTTCATGGCTGCCATCACCATCTGCAGTGATTTTGGAGCCCAAAAAAATAAAGTCTGACACTGTTTCCACTGTTTTCTCATCTATTTCCCGTGAAGTGATGGGACTGGATGCCGTGATCTTAGTTTTCTGAATGTTGAGCTTTAAGCCAACTTTTTCACTCTCCTCTTTCACTTTCATCAAGAGGCTCTTTTGTTCCTCTTCACTTTCTGCCATAAGGGTGATGTCATCTGCATATCTGAGGTTATTGATATTTCTCCCGGCAATCTTGATTCCAGTGTGTGCTTCTTCCAGCCCTGCATTTCTCATGATGTACTCTGCATATAAGTTAAATAAGCAGGGTGACAATATACAGCCTTGACGTACTCCTTTTCCTATTTGGAACCAGTCTGTTGTTCCATGTCCAGTTCTAACTGTTGCTTCTTGACCTGCATATAGGTTTCTCAAGAGGCACGTCAGGTGGTCTGGTATTCCCATCTCTTGAAGAATTTTCCACAGTTTATTGTGAGCCACACAGTCAAAGGCTTTGGCATAGTCAATAAAGCAGAAATAGATGTTTTTCTGGAACTCTCTTACTTTTTCGATGATCCAGTGGATGTTGGCAATTTGATCTCTGGTTCCTCTGCCTTTTCTAAAACAAGCTTGAACATCTGGAAGTTCATGGTTCACATATTGCTGACACCTGGCTTGGAGAATTTTAAGCATTACTTTACTAGTGTGTGAGATGAGTGCAATTGTGCGGTAGTTTGAGCATTCTTTGGCATTGTCTTTCTTTGGGATTAGAATGAAAACTGATCTTTTCCAGTCCTGTGGCCACTGCTGAGTTTTCCAAATTTGTGGCATATTGAGTGCAGCACTTTCCCAGCATCATCTTTCAGGATTTGAAATAGCTTCACTGGAATTCCATCACTTCTGCTAGCTTTGTTCATAGTGATGCTTCCTAAGCCCACTTGGCTTCACATTCCAGGATGTCTGGCTCTAGGTGAGTGACCACACCATAGTGGTTATCTGCCATAGTAATTTCTAAAACAATAATTATTCCTCTTCTCAATACAAGTGCAAAATACTGTCTGTAATAAATATTCAGCAAATTGGGAGATAAATATAGAATGAAAATCATTATATGGAAAAAAAAAAAGACAGACATGGAGTTTGACTCTGATCCATAGAGTATGTGGCTCCCATTCTTACACTGAGGAAAAATTGGTAGATTCTGGAGTTTGCAGTGACATGTTCACTTAGCAATCAGGTACTGTCCCAGACACCTTTTTGGATTTGAAATAGCTAAATGGATATAAGTTCTCGCAAATCCTTGGTGCTAAAAATATAATTTATACATGTATGTATTCATATATGGCAGAGTAAGATGAGCCAAACTAGTGTATATACTCATTTACCAAAGGAATGAAAGGCAAAGAACCTCATCTCTAGTGACCCAGCTATACGCTAACCATGGTGGAGCCGTAAAAGTTCCCTAAAACAAGAGGAAACGTGGACAAAAACCAGCTGACTCCATCTTAGATGAGTGAACACCAGATCAGAGTGAAGACATTATTAGCTACCTTCTACCCAAGTGAAGAGGAACTAAAAAGCCTCGTGATGAAAGTGAAAGAGGAGAGTGAAAAAGTTGGCTTGAAGCTCAACATTCAGAAAACGAAGATCATGGCGTCTGGTCCCATCACTTCATGGGAAATAGATGGGGAAACAGTGGAAATAGTATCAGACTTTATTTTTCTGGGCTCCAAAATCACTGCAGATGGTGACTGAAGCCATGAAATTAAAAGACGCTTACTCCTTGAAAGGAAAGTTATGACCAACCTAGATAGCATATTCAAAAGCAGAGACATTACTTTGCCAACAATGTCCATCTAGTCAAGGCTATGTTTTTTCCAGTGGTCATGTATGGATGTGAGAGTTGGACTGTGAAGAAAGCTAAGCACCAAAGAATTGATGCTTTTGAACTGTGGTGTTGGAGAAGACTCTTGAGAGTCCCTTGGACTGCAAGGAGATCCAACCAGTCCATTCTAAAGGAGATCAGCCCTGGGTGTTCTTTGGAAGGACTGATGCTAAAGCTGAAACTCCAGTACTTTGCCACCTCATGCGAAGAGTTGACTCATTGGAAAAGACTCTGATCCTGGGAGGGATTGGGGGCAGGAGGAAAAGAGGACGACAGAGGATGAGATGGCTGGATGGAATCACTGACTCGATGGACATGAGTTTTGTGAACTCCGGGAGGTGGTGATGGACAGCATGCAGGCCTGGTGTGCTGTGATTCATGGGGTTGCAAAGAGTCGGACATGACTGAGTGACTGAACTGAACTGACTGACCCAGGGCACAAACACACAAAAATAGTAGAAAGCAAAATAACCAGTGGGTCAAGTTTAGACTATCCAGTACCCCAAAGTCAATTTCTCCCTTATAACTGACTCCAATTTTATTTTCATATTCCCCATTTAGAACTTCTCAACAAAATAAAGGTTGATAATAAGATGTGTTTAGGACATTACCTTAAATAGAGGAAAATGGAATTAGATCTATTTTGGTTAGAGGAGCAATAAAAGACAAATGTGTTGAAGTAGGTAGAGAAATCACACAAGACGGTCAGGACCCTGAGTTATAAGGCATGGAAAGGCATGAGGGAAAAGTAAGGTTTAGTCTAGTCTTGTGCTTCCTTCAATGTTCTTAGCACATCAGTGCCAACAATTTGGGGTATGTTCTGCAGCTTATAAATACCAATTTATAAGCCTGTTACTGGCCATCCTGGTAGTAACGGAGACAGGTGAAGAGTTGTGGGCTAACATTTTCTGTTTTAATGTTGACTATAATTCTGGTCTTTAGTAATTATTACCTTTTTACCGCTTAAAAGGTAATTTTTAAGGGGCTTGTTTTTAGCAGCACTATGCATAATTTATTGCTCATGGCATGTCAGTTGGAAGAAAGTTAAAACTTTAAATACTAACAAAATAAAAGGCATTTTATTACATAGAGAAAATTAACAAAAATAAGCAAATACATTTTACAAGGTGAGTCTTTCCTTTAGTGTTGTATGTTTGTAAACCACTCTCAATAGCTTAGGAAAGTTTTACAAGACCATTCCTCCTGCACAATTTCTATTTCTGAGCTTTATAATAGTAAGTAATCTACAAGCTTTAGTTTACTACCCTCCTAACACCTTTCAAATATGTAAGCCTATGAAGTCACAGCTCAGCATGCAGATTGCTTTTCCTACTTGATCTATCAAAGGCAATTATGTAGTTAAAGATTATTTGCTCAGTCCAAACCTTAGCTAAATAATCAGCATTTCCATGGCCCATTTCAGTCAGAACATGTAAGAAGAAAATATCCCAAGGACAAATTTTCTCTTGTATCTAGTATTATGGATACTAACACAAAAATAGTTTAAATATCATTTTTTTGGATGATAGCCTTCAAAATACAGAGTATGCTGGCCTCTCTACTTGGATTCTCTAAGGAAGGTCACTGGGAAGTCCAATTAGTAATCAGAATGTATTCTCTGAGCATTCCTTTCACATTCTTACTCTAACTAGAATCTGGCTCTTCCCTGGGGGTCACTGAAGCTCTCTCAAATGGGGACAACGCTTTTCTCATACAGCTCTTGTGCTACTGGGTTGTACATGGGTAAATGATCTCTATGCTCTTCTTTGCAGCTCTCAGACCATCCTCCCTTCCCTTTTCTCATAAAGAAAAAAGATTCTGCTTTGAATCTCAGCAGACTGTGTCACTCTACTGTTCATTATTGCTGTCATTCTATGGCAATCCTTGTCCCCACTCACAGCCTGGTCATTTCTTCTCATTTTAATTACTGGCTCACACTCATACTGGTACTTAGACTGACTTTCTTTTTGGTAAGTATGTAAATGATCCCGTAACAATTTGATCTCTCAATGATTTAGGGTTTTTCCTCCATCAGTCTTGTATTTTCCCCTAACTTACTACTTTCTCTTAACAGTAGCACTCTAATCTATCTATCTAATAAAATCTATCTCTAATCTCAGTCTCATGTCCCTTAGTCTACTATCTCCAATCTTTCCAGTTCATTCCTTTTACACCCCCATCTTAACAAATTTTTGGCCCTGTCAGTATCTCTAATGGTGATGAAACTACAACTTTTCAATAAATTTCAACACTTTATGCCTTCACTTCCCTCCTTATCCACTTTAAACTCCCTCCTCCACCACTCCATTGTAAATTACATGGACACGTCTGCTTCAAACACTTGTTGCTTTGATAGGCTCCTGTTTAAAATCAACTCTCCTCTTACCTCACCCCTGTATTCATGCAGTTGAATGGGCTACAGCAAAAGATACATGGCTGCAGTCACCGTCTGTAGTGATTTTGGAGCCAAAGAAAATAAAATCTGTCACTACTTCCACTGTTTCCCAACTATTTGCCATGAAGTGATGGGACTGGATGCCAGAATCTTAGTTGGTTAATGCTGAGCTTCAGGTCAGGTTTTCCTTCTCCTCTTTCGCACTCATCAAGAGGCTCTCTAGTTCTTCACTTTCTGTCATTAGAGTGGTATCATCTGCATATCTGAGGTTGTTGGTATTTCTCCCAACAATCTTGATTCCAGATTGTGATTTATCCATCCTGGCATTTCTCATGACATACTCTGAATAGAAGTTGAATAAGCAGGGTAACAATTTTGTTGTGCTGCTACTGCTGCTAAGTCGCTTCAGTCATGTCCGACTCTGTGCGACCCCATAGACAGCAGCCCACCAGGCTCCCCTGTCCCTGGGATTCGCCAGGCAAGAACACTGGAATGGGTTGCCATTTCCTTCTCCAGTGCATGGAAGTGAAAAGTGAAAGTGAAGTTACTCAGTCGTGTCCAACTCAGCGACCCCAGGGACTGCAGCCTACCAGGCTCCTCTGTCCATGGGATTTTCCAGGCAAGAGCACTGGAGTGGGTCGCCATTGCCTTCTCCAACAATATTGTTGTACTTCTTTTCAAATTTGGAACCAGTCAGCTGTTCCATGTCTGGTTCTAACTGTTGCTCCTTAAACTGCATACAGGTTTCTCAGGAGTCAGGAAAGGTGGTCTGGTACTCCCATCTCTTTAAGAATTTTCCAGTTTGTTGTGATCCACACAGTTAAAGGCATTAGCACAGTCGAAGCAGATTTTTTTTTTTTTAATTCTCCTCCTTTTTCCATGATCCAATGAATGCTGGCAATTTGATCTATGGTTCCTCTGCCTCTCTGAAACCTAGCTTGTACATCTGGAAGTTTTCAGTTCACATACTGTTGAAGCCTTGCTTGAAGGATTTTGAGTATTACTTTGCTAGCAAGTGAAATGAGTGCAATAGTACAGTAGTTTCAACATTCTTTGGCACTAATCTTCCTTGGGATTGGAATGAAAACTGACCTTTTCCAGTCCTGCGGCCACTGCTGCGTTTTCCAAATTTGCTGATGTATTGGATGTAGCACTTTAACAGCATCATGTTAGGATTTTGAATAGCTCAGCTGGAATTCCATCACCTCCACTTGCTTTGTTTGTAGTAATGCTTCCTAAAGCTCACTTGACTTCATATTCCAGGATGTCTGGCTCTGGGTGAGTGACTATACCACTGTGGTATCCAGGTCATTAAGACCTTTTTTGTATGGTTCTTTTGCGTATTCTTGCCACCTCTTCTTAATCTCTTTTGGTTCTGTTAGGTCCTTACCATTTCTGTCTTTTATCATGCACATCCTTGCATGAAATGTTCCCTTGATATGTCCAATTTTCTTGAAGAGATCTCTAGTCTTTCCCATTTTATTGTTTTCCTCTGTTTCTCTGCATTGTTCACTTAAGAAGGCTTTATTATCTCTCCTTGCTTCTGCATTCAATGGAATGGAACTCTGCATTCAATCGGATATATCTTTCTCTTTCTCCCTTGCCTTTCACTATGCTTCATTTCTCAGCTATTCGTAAAGCCTCCTCAGACAATCAGTTTGCCTTCTTACATTTCTTTTTCTTTGGGGTAGTTTTGGTCACTGCATCCTGTACAATGTTACGAACTTCCATTTATAGTTCTTCAGGCACTCTGTCTACCAGATATAATCCCTTGAATCTATTCATCAGCTCCACTGTATAATCATAAGAGATTTGATTTAAGTCATACCTGAATAGCCTAGTGGTTTTCCCTACTTTCTTCAATTTAAGCCTGAATTTTGCAATAAGAAGCTCATGATCTGAGCCACAGTCAGCTCCCGGTCTTGTTTTTGCTGACTGTATAGAGCTTCTTCAACTTTGGCTCCAAAAACCTGATTTTGGTGTTGACCATCTGGTGAAGTTCATGTGTAGATTCATCTCTTATGTTGTTGAAAAAGGGTGCTTATTACGACCAGCATGTTCTCTTCACAAAACTCTGTTAGGCTTTTTGTACTTTAATTTTTGTTAGCTTCATTTTGTACTTCAAGGCTAAAATTGCCTGTTATTTTGGGTATCTCTTAACTTCTTATGTTTGTATTCAAATCCCTAAGATGAAAAAGACATCTTTTTTTGGTGTTAGTTGTAGAAGGTGTTATAGGTCTTCATAGAACCTGTCAATTTCAGCTTCTTTGGCATTAGTGGTTGGGGTATAGACTTGGATTACCATGATGTTGAATGATTTGCCTTGGTAATGAACCAAGATCATTCTGTTGTTTTTGAGATTGCACTCAATTAACAAAAGAGAAGACTCTACACATGGACATCACCAGATGGTCAACCCCAAAATCAGATTGATTATATTCTTTGCAGCCAAAGATGGAGAAGCTCTATACAGTCAGCAAAAACAAGACCGGGAGCTGACTGTGGCTCAGATCATGAAATCCTTATTGCCAAATTCAGACTTAAATTGAAGAAAGTGGGGAAACTCACTAGACCATTCAGGTATGACCTAAATCAAATCCCTTATGATTATACAGTGGAAATGAGAAATAGTTTTAAGGGACTAGTTCTGATAGATAGAATGCCTGATGAACTATGGATGGAGGTTCATGACATTGTACAGGAGACAGGGATCAAGACCATCCCCATGGAAAAGAAATGCAAAAAAGCAAAATGGCTGTCTGCAGAGGCCTTACAAATAGCTGTGAAAACAAGAGAAGTGAAAAGCAAAGAGAAAAGGAAAGATATAAGCATCTGAATGCAGAGTTCCAAAGAATAACAAAGAGAGATAAGAAAGCCTTCCTCAGTGATCAATGCAAAGAAAGACAGGAAAACAACAGAATAGGAAAGACTAGAGATCTCTTCAAGAAAATTAAAGATACTAAGGGAACATTTCATGCAAAGATGGGCTTGATAAAGGACAGAAATGGTACGGACCTAAGAGAAGCAGAAAATATTAAGAGGTGGCAAGAATACACAGAAAAACTGTACAAAAAAGATGTTCACGACCAAGATAATTATGATGCTGTGATCATTGACCTAGAGCCAAACATCCTGGAATGTGAAGTCAAGTGGGCCTTAGAAAGCATCACTATGAACAAAGCTAGTGGAGGTGATAGAATTCCAGTTGAGCTATTTCAAATCCTGAAAGATGATGCTGGGAAAGTGCTGCACTCAGTATGCCAGCACATTTGGAAAACTCAGCAGTGGCCACAGGACTGGAAAAGGTCAATTTTCATTCCAATCCCAAAGAAAGGCAGTGCCAAAGAATGCTCAAACTACCACACAATTGCACTCATCTCACACGCTAGTAAAGTAATGCTCAAAATTCTCCAAGCCAGGCTTCAGCAGTACGTGAACCGTGAACTTCCAGACGTTCAAGCTGGTTTTAGAAAAGGCAGAGGAACCAGAGATCAAATTGCCAACATCCGCTGGATCATTGAAAAAGGAAAAGAGTTCCAGAAAAACATCTATTTCTGCTTTATTGACTATGCCAAAGCCTTTGACTGTGTGGATCAAAATAAACTGAGGAAAATTCTGAAAGAGGTGGGAATACCAGAGCACCTGACCTGCCTCATGAGAAACCTGTATGCAGGTCAGGAAGCAACAGTTAGAACTGGACATAGAACAACAGACTGGTTCCAAATAGGAAAAGGAGTACATCAAGGCTGTATATTGTCACATGCTTATTTAACTTATATGCAGAGTACATCATGAGAAATGCTGGACTGGAAGAAGCACAGGCCGGAAGAAACACAAGCTGGAATCAAGATTGCTGGGAGAAATATCAGTAACATCAGATATGCAGATGACACCACCTTTATGGCAGAAAGTGAAGAGGAACTAAAAAGCCTCTTGTTGAAAGTGAAACAGGAGAGTGAAAAAGTTGGCTTAAAGCTCAACATTCAGAAAACAAAGATCATGGCATCTGGTCCCATCACTTCATGGGAAATAGATGGGGAAACAGTGGAAACAGTGTAAGACTTTATTTTGGGGGCTCCAAAATCACTGCAGATGGTGATTGCAGCCATGAAATTAAAAGATGCTTACTCCGTGGAAGGAAAGTTATGACCAACCTAGATAGCACATTGAAAAGCAGAGACATTACTTTGCCAACAAAGGTTCGTCTAGTCAAGGCTATGGTTTTTCCCGTGGTCATGTATAGATGTGACAGTTGGATTGTGAAGAAGGCTGAGCACTGAAGAACTGATGCTTTTGAACTGTGGTGTTGGAGAAGACTCTTGAGAGTCCCATGGACTGCAGGTAGATCCAACCAGTCTATTCTAAAGGAGATCAGTCCTGAGTGTTCTTTGGAAAGAATGATGTTAAAGCTGAAACTCAAATACCTTGGCCACCTTATGTGAAGAGTTGACTCATTAGAAAAGACTGATGCAGGGAGGGATTGGGGGCAGGAGGAGAGGGGATGACAGAGGATGAGATGGCTGGATGGCATCACGACTTGATAGACGTGAGTCTGAGCGAACTCTGGGAGTTGGTGATGGACAGGGAGGCCTGGCGGGCTGGGATTCATGGGGATGCAAATAGTTGGACATGACTGAGCAACTGAACTGAACTGAACTGAACTTTCTCAAAACATCTTAGTGTACTATATTCACCCTTCTTGTGGTTATATGAGATTATAAAATGCCTACATGATGAGATGAACTAAATGAATGACATAATCATTGTGATGTAGAGTTAGGCGACTACTGATCTTCTGACAGTATGTCAAAGGGAGAATCATCTGCTTTGGGTAATCTTGGACCATTGAGCCATGACAATGTTGATGGTTGGATGTCAGGAGCAGATGATGTTGACACAGGGATGCCAGGTGTGATTATGTAGAAAGGCACAGGTTTTATTACGCTACTCCTAATGACACACAATTTAAAGCATGCATTGGTCATTTCTGGAATTTTCAATTTCATATTTTTGGGCCATGATTGATGCCTGTGACCAAAACCATGGAAAGGGAAACCATGGATAAAGGTGAACTTCTGATATTTAGTCACTAAGACATGGAGTGGGTTGACAGTTCCTTCTCCAGGGGATCTTCCGGGACCAGAGATTGAAGCTGTGTCTCCTGCATTGGCAGGCAGATTCTTTATCACTGAACTAGTGGACTACTGTATAATAATAATAAAAATGTATATATTTGACCTTTGTACCTATTCCTGCCACAAGAGCTTGGAAAATACTTGGAATTTGCTGAACACCAGGCATGCTTTTGTTATGCTAATGAGATGACTCTGGGTGGGGGCCCTTAGATAGCCTCTGGGGATTAGTGGGGATTAGAGATTGAGGCAATGGCACCCCAATCCAGTACTCTTGACTGGAAAATCCTATGGATGGAGGAGCCTGGTAGGCTGCAGTCCATGGGGTCTCTAAGAGTCAGATACGACTAAGCGACTTCACTTTCACTTTTCACTTTCATGCATTGGAGAAGGAAAGAGCAACCCACTCCAGTGTTCTTGCCTGGAGAATCCCAGGGGCAGGAGAGCCTGGTGGGCTGACGTCTATGGGGTCGCACAGAGTCGGACACAACTGAAGTGACTTAGCAGTAGAGATTGAGTTTAGATATCCATGACCAGTGGTTTAATTAATCATGCCTCTGCAATAAGACCTGGATGCAAACTCTCTAACACTGAGGTTGGGAAGTGCCTGTGTTGGACACAAGATGTGCTAGGGCTGTGGCAGACCTAAGAAGGGCCTCACCCCTTCATACCTTGCTCTGTGTGTCTTCCATTTGGCTATTTCTTAGTTGCATCCTTTATAATAAAAATATAATTTTAAGTATTGTACTTTTCTGAACTTAGTCATTCTAGCAAATTATCAAACTTGAGAGACAGTTGTGGGCACCCCTCAAATTTGTAAACAACTGAACAAAAATGAGGGTGTCTTGGGGACAACTGGGGCTTACAGGGCATCTAAACTAGGGTCCATTTTGTAATACTGACCCCCTTAACCTAGGCCAGACAGGTAGTTAATGTTAGAAGTGAATTGAATTGCAGGGCACAAAGTTGGTGTCAGAGAATTGATGTTGGAAACAGAAAGAAATAGATTCAGATCTCTGATTAACTTTTAAGAATCCTAATATAGGGTTTCAGAATAATGTGAAAGTAGTAATAAAGACATTGAAACTAAGAGGCAAAAAATTCCAGCAAAATACATAAAGGTACACAAAGAAAAGATTATCAAAATCTCTAAGAATAATAATCACAAACTGAACCAACACCACCTATTCCCTTAGCCACAAAGGCTAAAGTTTCTCGCCAGATTTCCCATGAGAAGGAACTGAGTTGAAACCAGAACTCTACTACGTACCTTTCACTTTTGCTGGATATAGTTATGCCTGAATTAACCAGATAGCAACATGGCAAGGAGTCCTGAATCTAGAATGTGAGTTCTGTTGCTCTCAGCATCATTTTGTAATTTTTATAAATCCCTGAATTGGAGAGTCCCCTCCGTATTTGATGGGTATCACACAGAAGCCAATAAAGAAAGGGAGTGGCTATTGTCATTCCTGGGCCAGAAAAAGAGAATTTAAGGGAAGGCATGATCAAAGGTGCCAAAACTTTGGGGAGGCTAAAGAAAAGAACTATTGATTGATTATTACAAAGTCCTTTTCAGAGGCATTTTATCAAGTCTCTTCTTCAAATGGAGATCTAGACATTAACACAATATCCCAGAAGCTGTGGGTTCAGGCAGAGTGTGAGGACCAAGCATGCCCTTCAGAGGCCAAGCTGACTGCTTTTATTATTTAGCATTAAACAGCTTTCCCAGGTGTTCCCCACCAGAATCCCCTCTCAAGAGATCACCGGGCAATTCCCCAACAAAGGAAACAGATTTAACAAAAAGAGATTCTGATTAGCTACAGCTATTGAATGGCCTAGGGAGCAGGGATCTGAAATTCATAGTCAGTGGGAGGTACTGGCTGTTAATATGGTCTCTTGTTTCAGGTTCAGTTCCCCAGGATGGGGGAAGTTGCTGAGACTAAAGTCATCAAGTAGCTCCCAGGTGAGGGGACAAAAGAACAGGAGCGACCGCATAGCATAACTGCCTCATATCATAAAACTGATATTTTTGACCTTCCTAGTTGGATTCTATAACCTCAGGTCCACTAGATTAGAAAACAGAAGTTAATAATTCCAGGGCTCAACTCTACTATTCTGTGTCACTTTGAACAAGATACTTGACCTTTCAGCTGCACATTTTTTGCTCCTCTATAAAATGATAATAATAACATTTTGCCACCTACCTCTTAGCAATTTTGTTATTTCTGATTTTTTTTTTTTTTTTTGCATTCCCACAAAGTGCTGGTGAGTTACAATTCTCTCCAGAGGTTAAATTCATAGGTGAGCTAATATGCACAACACATATACATCATAGTTTTTGTGTGACTGTTCACGTTTACAGAGCTCATATTCCTAGAGCTGCCATTTAGCAATTCATTCTTAAGCACAACAGACTATAAATACTATGCACACACATACAGCAACAGTTGCTCAAAGTTAGTGACATACTGCATTTGGTTTTTATTTCAGTTTTCATATCGATCTGCTTAAAGACCTACTCTCAAGAAAGTGATTTAAAGAGAAATCTCTGCTCCTTGTTTGGCCTGGGTTAGTATTCTTAGTCTGCTCAGGCTACCACAACAAAATAGCATAGAATGGGTGCCTTCTACAACAGAAATTTATTTCCTCACAGTTCTGGAGCCTAGAAGTCCAAGATCTGGCTTATTCCATTTCTGGTGAGAACTCTCTTCCCAGCTTGCAGACTCTGCCATGTTCTTACATAGCTGTTCTAGGTGTGTGCTCTTGGGGAGGGAGAGACAGCTCTCTTTTATCTCTTCTTATAAGGACATTAATCCTATTGGATCAAGGTCTTATACTTATGACTTCATTTAACCTTAATTCTTTCCCTCAGATGATAAAGAATCTCCCTGCAATACAAGAGACCCAGGTTTGAACCCTGGGTCAGATTCCCCTGGAGAAGGGAATGGCAGCGCTCTCCAGTATTCTTGCCTGGAGAATCCCATGGACAAAGCAGCCTTGTGAGTTACAGTTCAAAGGATGGCAGAGAGTTGGATACGACTGAAGCGACTTAACACACATGCAATCTTAGTTACCACCTAAAAACTCCATCTCCAAACTGTTGCATTGGGTTTAGGACCTCAACATATGAAGTTGAGAGAAACATAATTCAGTCCATAGCAGTTCTACAAGGCATGTGCTTTGCAGAAGGTTTGGAATAGAGGGAGGAATGATTTTGATTAAGTGGGAGGTGAGATGTGTTTACCACCCTGAGAAAATGGATTGACTAAACCAAAGGCTCTCAAACTTTTTAGAGAAGTAGACTCTTACCTTCAAATTAGATTTGACAAGGAAGCCCAATACTCTTAAGTAGATAGTTCTCCTCAAAGCTGAGGTGAGTGGCTCTTCACTCCACTCCAGAACTTCAACTCCTTACTACATTCTCAAAGAGAACCATGAGAGGTTCGATACAGCACTTTATGGAAAACAGCCCTAACTATTTGTAATCATACATCAAATTTTCCAGGATCAATGAAGCATCCATCTCTTTTCAATTTCTTCCAGAAAAATACTTAAGTTTAACTAAGAGTAGACTCCTACTTAGCTTTTCATATGTCTATCCCATTCTCTCAAACATGGTATGATTTCTTGCTGGTTGATGATACACTTCACATCTCTCTTATCTTCAAAATCACATCCAGAGTCTTATGCCCCAAATATGGGAGTTTGAAATTTTTGGTGAATAATCATACCTTGGTCATATACTAGCATAGAATCATAGATTCTCAGAAAAGGGCAGGATCTTAGAGATCACCTAGTAAAATCCACTATTTTAAACAAGAGCAAGAGAATCTCCCAATCAATCAGTGTCTGAACAGTAAAGAGAATTCACATCTCTGCAACCCCAGGCCAGATGATTTTGCACTCTCAGAATTAATTACTTGCAATCCCTCATTTTGAACATAGAGGCTCATATTTGGAAGATTCTGTGAGCTAAATCTTACTGGAAGTCCAGAAGATCAGCAAATTCAACGTAAACCAGGGATTCTCATCCAGTGATTTTCATTAAACATCTGACATTTGTCTTATAGAGGTGAGTTTATCTTACCACAATTCTTCATTGCAGTCATGGGAAAATAGCAGCACTTACTGTGTGAAGGTAAATATTATGGCAAGATAAATATTAACTTTTGAAAGAAACTACTCTAGCTGGTTAAAAATCACAGATGACATCAGTTGTTTAAGGTTTACACTTTCATATTGTCTCCAGGGACAACAGAGTTTCTTGAACTAAATCAGATTTTCTTGTGGATTTAATATTGGGGTAAAAGTATCAGATGCTCTACTTAATATAAAGGAATTTCTTAGTAGCCAGGACAATGTGTGGTACAGAAGGGATTCATTCAGGGGTATTTGACCTCCTTCTACATGGCTATACTTCTCTACTCACTGGGTTTATCCTTTCTGTGCCTACAAGTATTGAATCTGAGACACAGAAATCCCTCCTGACTTAATCTCTGGCTCAGCAGCGTTTAAGACATACAGAAATTTTCAAATAGTTTTAGCCAGAAGATGACTTGGCAATGCCTTCAAATCATCTATATACTGTTTGCTCCTCCTGTCTCTTAGGGCTTGGCAGGGTGGAATTCATACTAGAATAAATAATTAATCTTCTCCTCCTCCCTCACCAGATTCTGGAAGAAAAAGATGGAGGGAGGTCATGTTATACCTTATGCCATGGCTAAGACAGTCTATTAACTATTTGCAGAATGCTTTGTAAGCCATTGTTTCACATCACCAAGTTTGTTCCTTCTTGCTTTTATTCAAGAGTATCTTTTCCTGTCTTCAAGTTACCATCTTATGAAAGGGCACATGGAATAACTTAAAAGATAGAGAGTCATCATTTAAATGCTTATACCAATCTCTCAGAATAAAAGAAATCTTCCAGTGATAAATGTCCTCTAGAAGATTACCACTCTCTGTACATACATGGAGGTGGCCTTGCACTATATAGTGATGTGGGAGCTATAGTAAAAGAACCATGTTAAACAGGAGATATCAAGTATCAGCTACATGTATATACAGAAATTAGGGTAAAAGACTTTGAAGCATTTCTTGATGAAAGAAATGTTTTTGAGATGTGGATGTGTGTATGTGTGTGTGTGTGTGCATCTTCATCTGGGCCAACTCAGGAAATAACCAGTTCATGGGAAATATGTCCAGTAAAACTGAGAAAACCAGGTAAGTTGCAATGTTCCAACAGATCCAAGTACTTGCTGGGAAGTTAAAAATAAAAATGATGAACCAAGGTAAAGCTGTTATATTGTGAACAAAGTGTGAAAGTGAAAGTGAAGTACTCAGTCCTATCTGACTCTTTGTGACCCTGTGGACTGTAGCCTACCAGGCTCCTCCCACCATGGGATTCTCCAGGCAAGAATACTGGAGTGGATTGCCGTTTCCTTCTCCAGGGGATCTTCCCGACCACGGATTGAACCCGGGCCTCCCTCATTAGAGGCAGACGCTTTAACCTCTGAGCCACCAGGGAACCCAAAGTGTAGTTATATTATTGAATGAATATACAAAGCTTATCTAATTAATTTACATAATTAAACTTACAGAGGACTGTGAGAGCTAAATCACTTATCCTGGTGATGACCCCACAGATTAAGATAATTTTGAATTTTTTTTTTTCAGAACTGTGTCTGGGAACAGGATTCATTCTTTTAACTCTCCACAAAAGTATAGTTCTTCTTCCTTTGATGACAGATTCATTGTTAGAAATGGTCACTTGCAGTCAATTCTTATAATCAGATAACTAATAGAAAAGGTTAATAGCATTATTGGCAAAGCTAGGTTGTAGAAGACTATAAATTATGAGCTGACAATTTAAATATCAATGAAATATTTCCATAGAAATTGCACACTGAGTCCAGATCAAATTCAAATAGAGAAGTTTCTGGAAAAGTTTAAGCAATGGCAGAGCTCTCAATACATAGCTTCCAAAAGAGATAATTTTTAAAAGGCAATATTTAGGAATGTTGTTGTTGTAGGAAAATGACAGCTATTTAAAAGTAAAAAGGCCCATAGCTTTATTGTTTTATGCAAGCTGATTAAATACAGACCAAAGCAATGACAATTTCACAGGCTCTTGAAAGAGATCTATGCACAGTAAGAGCTTGTGGCAATAATGTAGTAAAAGCCATTGTTTATGGCGGGTACTGCAAAGAAATTCAGCTACATAGAAGAAAGGCAAAAAATGAAGGAAAGTGCTTGCCCCTGAGGCAAAGCTGCTGGAAAATGGGAACAATATGAGACACGAGTCTCCTGAGATTAATGAGTCCAGGAGGGTTCACTTGTGTTACAAACTGCAAAGCAGGTCTCCCATGAGGTTTGGAATTTAAGGGTTCCCCAAGGCTTCTATTTCAAAGAACAAACCATCGATGATGACAAATGGTTGAGGGTACCACATCAAATCATACCTTTATGTGCCTGGTTGGGTTTTAAATCACTCTTTCTAGAGGAGAAAAATAAAATGACAAATTTGAATTCAATACCACAGGAAATGTTTAAATAGTAATACTAATAAAAATAAAGCAGGCACAAAAATGGAAAAGAGGAACATGCACTTGCCTTCAAGTTCAGGGTGTGTGGAAGAAACACACAATGCCTTTGGCTACAAGGCACTCCATTCAGGAAAGAGAGAGTTTTGACAATTTAGGCTTGTAAATGTGTTCAGATTTTAACTTTGTTGTTGAAGCTTCTGTTCCATTGATAAAACAAACGTGTCCCTTTTGGATAAGTGGTTCCAATTAAACTTAAAGTAACAAAAGATCATCCAGGCCTCTTAACAATAAAATGATATTGTTAACTATAACTTGACTAGGTGAATATTAACTTAGCATGCACAAGCAGAAGGAAGCCAGAGCTTGTCTGCCAGCCAGGGGAATGTAAAATAGTTAAGAGTCTAATCTAAAACATGGACAAATCAACTTGTAAAACACTCCTGGGTTTTCCTATTCAATTCAGTGAGCCAACACATCTGAATGATTTTCTAAACCTTCAACCTTATTGATGTCCAACATTTTTCTTATTAATGCCCATCATAATAGTGATACAGCCCTATTTGTTGCTTGATTTTAAAATTCTTAAAGTATGGCATATTGGACCGTGTTCTCAAAAAATAAAATAAAATACTGGTGTTAGTTGAATTTGTATAAAATATTCTGGGAAATATTGGCTAGGGGAAAATAAAATGACCAAAGAGACTATGCTTTAAAAAAAAAAATCATCACATCCCCCCAAAGAAATCAGACTTCTCTTCTGAAATCTTCCCAGTAGGAACCATGGAAAAATGACAGGGAGCTGCTGGTTGGTTTTTCTTGCTGCTAAAACATATGTTGTTGTGTCATGTCCTAAACAGAAAACTGAAGCATCCCTTTCAAATTCTCAGCACCACTGACACTTTCAACAAGTGCTTTCGTATTGGTTTTGGTCTTATCTGTTTCTAACAGACAGCCTCATGCCTTGGAAATTTGACCTGAAATAAAAATTCAGCCCCAAGTATCTGCTGTCAATTGCGCAGAAAATAGGAGATGACAGCAAAGTCACTTCTGCATGCTGAATTAGATCTCTTTCCAACATCTTCTAATGTCATTATTAGCACTCAAATACACTGTGTCAAAATGTGTCTGTGTAGGGAGATGGACCAGGCAACACTGAGTTTCTCTCTTAGTCAATTTGACAAGCTGTTTCTAATACATCCCTCTGCATAGGGAATTATTTAGGAGAGGTACCTGGCTCATCACAGAGATTTGTAGATGAAAGTATTCAAAATGGACATAGTCAATCCAGTTACAATTAGCCACTTCCAAATTTAGGTCAAGGCAAATGTAAATACTGCCTATGGAAACTATAATCCAAAGAAGTCATCTCAACTTGGAAATTGTATGCATTTGTTAACTCAGAAATGGTATTTGGTTTTGATCCAGGATTTTTTAAGACGGTTCTGTTAAAAATGAAGTTTCCGTCTCCCTGTGAATTTGTTGTATGTTTACAGAATCATGCTGAACTAACGAGACTAATACCCAGTATCCTTAATTAGGGCTTCCCAGGTGACTCAAAAGATAAGGAATCTGCCTGCAATGCAGGAGACCTGGGTTCAATCCCTGGGCTGGGAAAATCTCCTGGAGAAGGGAAGGGCTACCCACTCCAGTATTCTTGCCTGGAGAATCCCATGTGCAGAGGAGTTTGATAGGCATTCTGCATACACAGCCATGGGTGAATGAACTTTGAATTTTCACTAAATTTCCCCTACATCTCCCCAAAGCTCTACTTGAAACATTTTGATAAACCTAATGAAATTACCTGACAGATTATGTATTCTTTAGTTTTCATACAAGATAACAAGATTTGTTCTCACAACTCAGGAAAATAATCTAGGATAAATGGAGAGAAATATGAAGTTGGTGGAATTAGATGCAGTAGGGCGTGGAATATTCTCACATTCCTCCAGAGTCTGAAATAGGAAACATTGTTTATTTCAAGAGGGAGGGAGTCTTGCTGTTATACAAATTAGTCAATTGTTTGGATGCTCAAGTGTAGATTGAACATTAGCAATAGTTCTATTAATTTAATTTAAATGCCCCTTCTTCAAACCCTGGAGATCTACAATTCCATTATTCTTTGGTTCAAAATAAGTCAAGGCCATTTCTATTCAAGCAAAGTATTTGTGTCATTTCCAAAATGCCAGAGAAAACATTCTGAGACTGTAGTTAATTAAGAACTATATGCCTTGCTAGTTTCCTGACACTTGCTTGAAATAACAAAATTATAACCTGATGTCTGCTTTCCTAACTGTCTATGATGCCCCCAGCTCTTGCCTTCTTGCCTTTTGTCTGCTCTTTATTGTCTTGTGCACATCACTAGACCTGACACCTTGATACTAACCTTAGCTTCCACTCTTGATTACAACATGAGCTTATTCCTTGAATTATGTCTCCTTCTGGCTGCCTTGGGGAAATATACCAATGAATTTATTCTTGTGGACAGCAATTGACCTCACTACAGTCCATGTGAGGTCAGTGCTTCTCCTGGGCCTATAAACTGCAAATTAGAGTAAGAACTTATATATCTTCTAGTTTAGACAAGATTTATTTCAGCAAAATATTCTACAGATATAAACAAATATTTAAATAATAGTAATATCTTGGAAGGACAGCTATGATAAACCTAGACAGTGTATTAAAAAGCAAAGACATCCCTTTGCCAACAAAGGTCCATATAGTCAAAGCTATGGTTTCTTCCAGTAGTCATACCTACTCCTAGTAGATATGAGAGTTGGACCAGAAAGAAGGCTTCGTGGCAAAGAATTGATGCTTTTGAATTGTGGAGGAGGAAACAACCCTTGACAGTCCCTTGGACTGAGAGATCAAACCAGTCAATCTTAAAGGAAATCAACCCTGAATATTCATTGAAAGGACTGATATTGAAGCTAAAGCTCCAATACTTTGGCTACCTGATGTATAGAACCGACTGTTTGGAAAAGACCCTGATGCTGGGAAAGATTGAGGGCAAAAGAAGAGGGCAGCAGAGGATGAGATGGCTAGATAACATCACAGACTCAATGGACATGAATTTGAGCAAACTCTGGGAGATGGTGAAGGACACGGAAGCCTGGCATGCTGAAGTCCGTGGGGTTGCAAAAGAATCAGACACAACTTAGCAACTGAACAACAACAGCAATAAATATTCAAATATCATATAGTCTATTTAGCCCTGACCTAAATGACACAGAAATTCTGATGACGATCATTCTTTATCTTCCTTCCTTTTTTTTGGCTTTGCCTTCCCCAATTACTTTACTAACACACAGGCATGCACACATACATGCACACATGCACACACAGGCATACTTGAACATACAATTTTTTAGTAAGAATTCTCAGTCCCAAAGATTTGATCAGCCAGAGATTGCAGCAGCTCTCCGTGTAACTTGAGCCTGTCTGAACAAGTGTCAGGACTGACCCTTGCCAAGGTACATGACAGGAGAAGTGGGAGGTAGTAGTTAAATCGGAAACTAATGAAATCATCAAAAAGTTTTCAGTTACCATTGATCCAGTTATCCAGGTAACATTCTGGAGGTCAGTTCTGAACATACTTGTGAAAGGAGTCTCCTCTGGCTTCCACTGGACACAGTGGACTTTCTCTGACAGAAGCTGCCTATCAAATGGGCATAAGAAGAAAAGAAACATGTATCGAGTATCTACTATGTGCCATCAATGTCCTGGACATACATGTACACTCTCATTTATTTATATCTCACTATACTTTAAAAATTAGGTATAGTATTACTCCCTCAGTCATGTCCAACTCTTTGCAACTCCATGGACTGTAACCCACCACACTCCTCTGTCCATGAGATTCCCCAGGCAAGAATACTAGAGTGGGCTGACATTCCCTTCTGCAGGGGATCTTCCCAACCCAGGGATTGAACCTAGGTCTCCTGCATTGCAGCCAGTTTCTTTACCATCTGAGCCACCAGGGAAGTCCATAAATTAGGTATAATAATTCCTGTATTACAGGTCAAGTAAAGCTCTTGAAGCTGTTCCCCTATTGCTTGGAATTCTTTCCTCGCTTCCTTCCAAACTGGAATATTTTCTTTTTTCTACTCTTCTCCTATTACAAGAGAGATGAGTGATGCTGGATCACTTTGGCATTAGGCAGAGAGTATTTGGTTTTTGCTGGCAGACATAGTGAATGTGGTTAGAGAATAAAGGAGGCTAAGGGGAAAGCTGAAGTTGAAGCAAGAAACTATGGTTGACAGTGGTGTCTGGAAAGAAGTCTGAGATGAGCTTTGAGAGCTAAAACAGTAGAAACAGGTCATGGACACAAGAGCAAAGATCTGCAGGTCAGAATGATTGAAATGATGATTGATTCAGACAGATTCTGGACATGGGGCCATCATACATGTCTCCCAAAGTACAGCTGTGGCCCTCGTCCTTGTTTGCGTGAGTTCACTCTGAAAAGCCTGAAGGTGTGACAAGCAGACCATTCATCCTTCACTAATCACTTCTTCTCTGAAGATCCCCAAAGTCCCCTGCTCCTGTGGTCCAGGCCATTAATCAACACATCCTTGACAGTAGAGGGTTGGCCAAAAAGTTCATGCAGTGTTCCCTGTAAGATAGCTCTACTAGCACTTAGCTGTCCTTAATTTCATTCAAAACAATTTTGTTAGACTTCATTGTGACAGCTTTCATATCAGTGTGAATTTTTTAAAAAACTTATCAAAATTGATGAATTTTTGTGTAACCATTTTAATAGTGAAGATGGAAGAAAAAAGCAACATTTTCATCATTTATGCTTTATTATTTCGAAGTTTTGTGCTGGAGATTCCTCACTGGTTGATGCGCCACAATCGGGTAGACCAGTTGAAGTTGATAGCAATCAAATCAAGACATTAATTGAGAACAATCAATGTTACACCACACAGGAGATAGCCAACATACCCAAAATATCCAAATCAAGTGTTGAAAATCATTTGCAGAAGCTTGGTCATGTTCATCAATTTGATGTTTGGGTTCCATGTAAGTGAAAAAAAACCTTCTTGACTGTATTTCTGCACACAATTCTCTACTGAAACATAACAAAAAATCCATTTTTAGAACAAATTTTGTTGGGTAATGAAAACTGAGTACTGTACAATTGTGTGGAATGGAAAAGATCATGGGGCAAGTGAAATGAAGCACCCACCACCGACCACACCAAAGGCCAGTCTTCATCCAAAGAAGGTAATGTTGTATATATGGAAGGGCATCCTCTATGAGGAGCTAAACCAAAGGATTCATTCCAACAAGTACTGCTGCCATTTAGACCAACTGAAAGCAGCCCTCAATGAAAAGCATCTGGAATAGTCAACATAAAACGCATCATCTTCCATCAGGATAATGCGAGATCATTTGTTTCCTTTGTTTCCTTGAACACCAGGCAAAAACTGTTACAACTTGGCTGGGAAGTTCAGATTCATTTATCATATCCACCAGACATTGTACCTTTGAATTTCCATTTATTTCCATCTTTACAAAATTCTTTTAATGGAAAATGTTTCAATTCCCTGCAAGACTGCAAAAGGCACTTGTAACAGTTCTTTGGTCAAAAAGATTTTTTACAAATGGTGAAGATGGAATTATAAATGTGTCTGAAGAATGGCTAACCCACTCCAGTATTCTTGCCTGGAGAATACCATGGACAGAGGAGCACCTAGTGGGCTACTGTCAACGGCAACGGCGTCGCAGAGTTGGACATGACTGAAGCAACTTGGCACGCACACATGCTGAAAAATGACAGAACGTAGTGGAACAAAACCATGAGTATGTCACTCAATAAGGTTTTGCTGAAGATGAAAAATGTGTTTGTTATTTTTACTTTTAAACTTAAGGAACTTTTTGGCCAGCCCTAGCCTAAGATCACTTTGTATCCATCTCTGTCAACACTTACCTCACCACCGTGTAATCATGTATCTCTATCTAAATTCAGAGCTCCTGTTCTGTGTGAACCATGTCTTAAACCACTTATGTCTTAATGTCTTAACTCATTCACAGCCCTGAAGATCATATACCAAACACTCAAGGAAGACCTGCTGAATGAGGGATGTGTGCCCAAAAAAAAGCTGTAGTTACTCTGGACTTAGATGCGGTACTTTCTCATGACTTCTCTAGAAGTGATTACACTTCTTCAATTTTTAGATGCGCAATTATGTTAAATACCCAACATAATGGTTTTCCCAGCTTCCATCCTGCCATACACATATGTTACTATTAAAATAATGGTATGCTTTCTATATAGAAAGAAAGATTTTCAGAGGTGCCAAGTCTTATTTCAAAGAGCTCCCTCTTTCAATGGAGGAGTCCTTGTGCCCTCTGAAGTAGAGGGGATATAATCTAAGCTCTTCTAAGTCCCAGTGGCTCCATCACCTTCCTAAAGCCAAGGGGAACTACCAGAGAAGCTATAGAAAGAGTTGCTTCTGCACCCTAACCCTCAAGCATGCTCCAAGGAGAATCTTCTCATGTGTATTTTGTAAACAAGTAGTAAGAGACAATACAAAGCCATCAGAAAGACTATTAGACCACTGGCCAAAGTTCTGCGGTACAAATACTACACAGAAAACATGTAGATATGCCTTCTGAATTTCCAATCTTCTTTCTGTTCTGCTTTCATGACAATGGCACTTTTCTTTCCAGTATAACAGCATTGTTAATATGCCATCTCCCTTTCCAACCTGTTTTTCTCAAGGGCTAGGACCATGCCTAATTCATTTTTCCAGCATTATCAGGTAATTATTAGAATAGCAGGTAGTATTACAGTCCTTATTACATATGAAAACACTGTGTTAAGACCTTGCATATTTTTATTTCAATTAATTTAATGATTATTATCTCCATTTTATAGATGAAAAAAAATGTGATTTAAAGGAGTTGAGTGTCTTGTTCCAAATTGCAAAACTAGTTAAATGGCAGGTTAGAGACACAAACTCGGGTTGGACTAACTCCACAGACCCACTGTATTGTGAGAAATTTCATTCCAGTTCATGTTGTGAAGATAAACCCTGAGTATTTCTCTATCTTGAAATAAGCTGTGCTAGAGCTATTGTGTTTTGTAAGCATCCTTCAAATATTGTTAATATAAGACTTAACTGAAAAACTTACATGAAGTAAGAATATATGTGGTATTGAATTTCAAACCTTGAGTGTGTTTATATGTGCTAGGAACCCATTTTAGAGATAGGTAAGGCCACAGACAGCAGTAAAACCAACTCTCAAATTTTTACCAATTAAAAAACACATATACTAGCCAAACAGGTAGTTAGTAGGGGAGGCATCCATACATAAAGTCACCTCCCCCTTTTATTTTCCTGAAATAAAGCATGATTTGTATTCTGACATCCTGTCACTTTCCTAAAGAGGTTTCTGTGTATAGGAATATTTTGGTTCAATGCAAAAATTGCTCTCTTGATTTTGTGGTGCTTTGCTAAACATAAATAGTGGTTACAAATGACTACTTATTCATCACAAAGTATTAGTGGTTGTAAATCATTTAGAAAGTCCAAAATGCAATTAAAATATGAACGAATACAATAAAGCCCATCTTTCACAGTTTTAGTGGTGCTGGAAGGAAAGAGAGAGAAATGCAAGAGTTTACGTTGAGAGGATCTACTAAATTACTTTGGGAAATGCATGTCATCTTTTAATCCTAACACCAGTAATAATAAAGTAAGCTAGAAGTGCAGTGAATACCCTGCCATCATCCTAGCAACTTGGCCATTTGTGCTATAACCTTGCTGACATGGAGGTTTCAAAGTTCATCCATCCCCCAAATGCAAAGGACACTGCCTTGATGGCTCATCAGTGTTGACCCTTGTTACATCACTTTGGTTTTTGGTCCTCAAACTTCAGATGGCCCCTATACTCCTCCCACAAAGAGAATATGATCCCATTTCCTGGCTCTATGGTGCAAGGCCCCCCCTGGTGAACTTTCTATTGACCTTTGCAGGTGTCTTTCCCAAATGCACATCATTTCTTTCATGAACCTTATTGTTCTGGCTTTTGCTCTGGTGGTTTTCTCTGCCTGACATGCCTTTTCATGTAATGTTTGCCATCAATGTTGTTGTTCAGTCACTAAGCTGTGACTTTTTGCAATCCCATGGATTGCAGCATACCAGGTTCCTCGGGCCTCCACGATCTCCAGGAGTTTCTTTACCTGGAAGACCATGGCCTGATCATAGTAAGAATTTAATAAATACCAATTAATGAATGAATGGTTTCTATGTGTAAGGAAGATTGTTAGTAGCAATAAATCAGGATTGACCACACTATGTATTAAGGGAAAAAATGAAATAAGGAGGCAGTCCAGTGACCAGATGGGCAGGCAGTAGAGAGATATGGCCAGCAAGAGAAAAATGAAGCAGTTCCTGAAGAGCCTTGACTATTAAGTTGAATGTAAGGAATGGAGAGCCATCTTGGGGTTGTGTGCAGGAGTATTATGTACAGAACTGGAAGGAGTGGGAAAACTAGAGCATTAGGTGGCAGGAGGTGATGAGGAATGAACTGAGTGTTGGCTCAGAGAATAGAAAGGAAGGATCAGTAGGCTCAGTAGCTGATGGGGTAGGGAGGAGGAGGGTGAAAGTCAAGCAAGAATATAATTTTTTAACTCATCAACACTGAGAGAATGGTAGTGCCTCAAAAATGGGAATGTGAGAGGTTGGGATGATTTCCAAGGAAACATGATGTGTCTATTCTTGTCTGTTGCATCTGAGCTGATGGAGGGCATCCAGGGCATTTTTGTCCTACTCTGAAAAATATTTTTCAAGTGTCCATATATTTGGGAGTCTCAGAAGGACACACAGTGATGATATAGTCCCTGACTGCCTCTGAGTGTGCCAAAGAGGAGGATAAACCTTGCTTTCAGATGGACAAAGTAATAGGTGATGACATTTCTTGGACCTGGAGCTTCAAGCTCAGAATTCAAGTTTCAGATGATTTGTCACAGCTAGATCCTTATCAGAAGTTAGATCCACCACCCTCCTCCCCCAAGATAAAACAGTAGAGAGAAGAAGCCGAGGGCAATGACCAGAAAACACAGCAAGTTGTTCCATACTTGTGGCCTAATAGGATCATGGGGTATCATTCTCTGCATAACTAGCTTCTTTTCCCACTTCATGTCTTAGCTCAAATGGTCCCTGAAAAAGGCTCTCCCCTTCTACCACATTATGCTACTTCAAATACATGCATTTTCTTGTTATTATAGCATAGAACACAGTATTCATATCTTTGGGGAGAAAAGGGCTTCAACTACCACTATACTTACATAGTGGTATATAATTATATAATTCCCTGGTGCCTCAGGTGGTAAAGAATCTGCCTGCAATGCTGAAAATCCGAATTCGATCCTCAGGTCAGGAAGATTCCCTGGAGAAAGGAATGGCAACCCACTCCAGTACTCTTGCTTGGAGAATCCCATGGACAGAGGAACATGATGGGCTACATTCCATAGTGTTGCAAAGAGTCAGACACAACTGAGCGACTAACACTTTGACCACCATAACTGTCAGCAAGGATCATAGTTTTCTTATTTATCATTAAATCTTTGGCTCAATGGATAGAAACTACTGCAGTGATAGAAATGCTCCGTTTATGCTGTCCAATATGGTAGCCAGTAGCAATAGTGATGGTTTAACCTTCGAAATGTGGCTTATGTGATTAAGCATATTTTAATTTATTTGTTTTTGTTCAGTCACTAAGCCATGTCTGACTCGTGCAGCTCCGTGGACTGCAGCACACCAGGCTTCTCGGTTCTTTACTATTCCCTGGACCTAACTCAAACTCATGGCCACTGAGTCAGTGACAATATCCAACCCTTTTTATCCTCTGTCACCCCTTCTCCTTTTGCCTTCCATCATTCCCAGCATCAGGGTCTTTTCCAGTGAGTTGGCTTTTTGTATCAGGTGGCCAAACTTTGGAGCTTCAACTTCAGTATCAGTCCTTTCAATAATATTCAGGGTTGATTTCCTTTAGGATTGATTGGTTTGATCTTCTTGCACTCCAAGGGACTCTCAAGAGTCTTCTCTTAACACTTCAATTTGAAAGCATCAATTCTGTGGTGCTCAGACTTCTTTATGGTTCAGCTCTCACACCCACACATGACTAGTGGAAAAACCATAGTTTTGACTTTACAGACCTTTGTTGGCAAAGTGGGGTCTCTGTTTTTTAATACACTTTCCTGGTTTGTCATAGCTTTCCTTTCAAGGAACAAGTGTCTTTTAATTTCATGACTGCAGTCACTGTCCATAGTAATTTTAGAATCCAAGAAAATAAAATCTGTCACTGCTTCCACTTTTTCCTCTTCCATTTGCCATGAAGTGATGGGACCAGATGCCATGATCTTAGTTTTTTAATGTTGAGCTTGCCATCAATAGTTAGCTACATTTCTTGCTCACTTAAAACCTACCCTGCCCATCCAAGCTCCCTCAGCTGGAATGGGTTTCTTACTCCACAATACTCTCATAGCATCTTTGTATTTCCATTAGAGCTGAATTAACATTATATTCTAGATGATTAGCAGCCTTTTTGTCTATAGGTGTCACCTTTATTATGCTGGTGTATACTTGTTATTATTTTTTACCCCCTCATAGCACCTCAAAGGGTGTGTGTTTGCACATGTGTGCACATTCAGTAGGTGCTGTCTCTGTATCTGTTTCATTGAGTAAGATGATCTCTGTAAAATTTTACATCCTAAGCAACCAAAAAAAAGTCTTTTCAAAGCTCAGATTGTTTGAATTTCACCTCTTGACTCTACCCTTTTAAGCAGGTCTCAGTTCAGAAGAATCTCTAAATTTATTATCATGTTACAGTAAGATCTCACCAGCTCAGCAAGATCCATTGGAGCTGAATGTAGTGTTTTCTGACTGTCTCTTTACCACATCTCTTTCTTAAGCACATGAGACGTGTCTGCCCTGACAAAGCTCCACATAGCAGCTCAGACACCACTGCACCTTCTGGAGACCAGTTCCCTCCTCCACTCTTAGGAAAAGTGCTTATTTGATGTTTGGACCAAGACACTATGAAGTCAAGATTAATTATTCTACTTAACAAATATTTTTCAAGAGTCAGTACATTCTAGGCACTCAGAGGAATACTGAGATGATGTAATCCCTGACTGCTCCTGAATGTGTCAAAGGGGAAGTTAGACTTTGGAGTCCAGTAGACACAGTTCAGATCTGAGCTCTGCTGCCTACTGTGTGTCCCTTGGTAGAACTAAAATGGTAACCAATGTGACAGGTCCTCTGGTCCCCTTTTACATGGTACCCTCTTGTTACTATTGTCAGCTTTATAAATATCATAAGCAGTAGTTCACAGGAGGAAATTTCTTATTTTGCCATGCTATATTCTCCATAGAAAATAGCAAAGTCTCTGGTGTTTAATGAGTACTTTTCAAAAAGTGTGCTAACTGAATGAGCCAATTGTCAAAATAAGAACAGTAAATGCTAAGAAAATTCACAGAAAGGTTATCTATGTAAGCTGGGAGAGGGAAGGCAGTGAAGTCTTCCTGTAGGTAAACAGTGTGAACAGGGTTGAGACCAGCAGAAGGAAGGGAATTAATAACAAGCTTCCAGGAGCAGAAATTGTGCCTGTCTGTGTGTGTCCCAGCTTGTAGCATATGGCCTGATCATGGTGTGTGTGTGTGTGTGTGTGTGTGTGTGTGTGTGTGTGCTCAGTCATGTTTGACTCTCTGCGATCCCATGGACTGTAACCTATCAGGCTCCTCTGCCCATGGAATTTCCCAGGCAGGGATACTGGAGTGGGGTGCCATTTCCTCCTCCAGGGGATCTTCCCAACCCAGGGACTGAACCCAAGTCTTTGTGTCTCCTGCAATGGCAGGCAGATTCTTTACCAGTACACGACTATTGGAAAACCAATGGCTTTGACTGTCCAGACCTTTGTCAGCAAAGTGATGCTTCTGCTTTTTAATACGCTGTCTAGGGTTGTCATAGCTTTCCTTCCAAGGAGCAGATGACTTTTAATTTCATGGCTGCAGTCACCATCTGCAGTGATTCCAACTTTATTTTCCAAGAAAATAAAATCTGTCACTGTTTCCACTTTTTCCTCTTCTATTTGCCATGAAGTGATGGAACTAGATGCCATGATCTAGTTTTTTGAATGTTGAGTTTTTAAGCCAACTTTATCACTTTCTTCTTTCACCCTCATCAAGAGGCTCTTTAGTTCCTCTTCGTTTTCTGCCATTAGAGTGGTATCATCTGTGTATCTGAGATTATTGATATTTCTCCCGGTAATCTTGATTCCAGCTTGTGCTTCATCCAGCCCAGCATTTTGCATGATGTACTCTGCATAGAAGTTAAAGAAGCAGAGTGACAATATACAGCCTTGTCATACTCCTTTCCCAATTTTGAACCAGTCCATGTTCCAATGGCTTAACCTTTGAAATGTGGCTTGTGTTATTAAGCATATTTTAAATTTAACTTATTTATTTTCTTCAAGTTAAATTTAAATAGCTGTGTGTGGCTAATTGCTACAAGATTGGTTCTTAACAATTTCAAAATCTACCCTGAAGCCTGGTACATAATACTAATAATAAATAATGTTTAAATAAAATGCAGAGTAATCTAGCTTAACTATCTCAGGAGATTTTTTTTTTTTAATGTCTTGTCTACCATAATATGAAAGCCAGGGTTTGGATAGCTCTTATTTACACAAAAGTAGAAAACTGCAACATTCATAATGCAGCTTAGTCTTTTCATTTTTATTATAAATAAAAGTCTGTTAAGGATAGAATCAGATTATGACTCTACCTTTGTCCTTATCATCAAATAAAAGTCCTGAATGGTCTCCTCTTATTTCCTTATGTTGAACATTTGTGGCATCTTTATAATCTCAATTCTTGGTCCTTTCTGAACATCGAGCACAATGTTTGCATTTGAGTTTGAGTCAGAATTATCTGTTGATAGAAGGGAAATGAACATCTATGACAGAGGACTCTACCTTATTCTCAGGTTGCTCTGCTTCATAGTTTTAGGAAAGCAGACTGCTTCCCTGATACCCTACCTGACCCCACTTCACACACACACACATATTCATATTTCTTATGGAGGGAGATAGAATAATTTCTAGTTGAAACCAGCTAAACAAAATCAACTATTAAAGGAACAGAATAATATAAGTCTGCAAAGATGAGAACAAGAATCAAGAAAATGTATCTCGAATAGTCTAGAGACCATTTTATTACTTGATAATCAATCTACATGCAGTATCCTCACAGCTAAAATAATAACTGGTATAGAAACAATAAACAATTTTAGTCTTTATAACTTACTATAGGTTTTCTACAGTCAATGCACACCCTTAACATTCACAGAAAAAATATTTTTGATCACTTAATTCCAACTTCATTATGCTAACTTTTCTGCCACAACTCTGTTACCTCTAGTCTGGAATTCTTTACTGCAAATATAAATGAATTACCAAACATGAAAAAAAAAAATCAAGAATGAATTTCCCCCTATTACCGCTGTTTGCTTCTTAAGAATTGTTTACGTAGGCCCATGACATGGTTAAAATAGTGAAATGATAAAATGAATTTCATTGTTCAGTTACACACAGACAAAGAGTCCAAAGAGAGTCAAGTAGTAATTTTAAAGGAAACTCAGTTGAGATTTCCCTTTCTCATCTCAGATTACAGTCTATATACTTCTCCACCTGAGGATCACCAAATGCTTTTATTAGGACACTAACAGGAGGGGAAAGAGAAGTGGGGGATTGAAACCATAGGAGTAATCTGGATAAATTTGAGTGAAATCCCTGCAAATTTAGACCCTGAAAAATGTCAAGCTGCCATGTGGGCACCTCAAGAATTCTCTCTGGGAAATGAGTCCTCCTTCTTGAACAGTATTAGAGCTTCTCAACCAGTCTTCCATGGGCCACAGCATGTGGATTGTATATATGCTGAGATGCCATAAGTCCTGAGGGCAGCCAGGCAAGACCCAGAGTTAAAGCAGTGGGGCAAAAAGAGAACCATTTTCTCTGTGGGCCTTGCTATAAAGATTTGAGATGTATTTGTGTTACTGAACCAAACTGAGGCAGTACGGCCAGTCTACTGACACAGGGTTGTGGTGGAAGAACATGCAGTGTTTACTGCAGGACACTAAGTAAGGAGTTTAGGGCAACTAGTGCTCAAAACACCCAAATTCCCCGATGGGTTCCAGGAAAGAATTTTTAAAGGATTTATGAAGGAAGAAAGTCACAGAGTACGTGATTAGCTCACAGGCAATTCTCTGGTTGATGGTGAAGTAACAGGGTGGTGTCACATTGTCCATCCTCAGGCTCCAGTAGGTCTAGGGGCTATGTGCTCATGGCCATCAGGTAGTTAATTTCTTTTATTTGGTTGTTGTTTTTTTTTTTTAGCATCTACAAAACATTTCAGAACATGGGTATCACATACTATTAGCTAGGTCCTTCAGAGAGGAGCTAAAGTAGAGGATATAGGGGAGAGTTCTGTTCTGGAAAAACCTCATAGCATCCCGCTCAGTTACACTTGCCTAGATAAAAAGATAAAAAAAAAGTCTTTGCTGTGTGCCCATATCCATCAGCTACACCTGAAGCTGTTGAACAACAAGACCTTCCTTGCTGTTGTCGTTGTTCAGTCACTAAGTCATGTCCGACTCTCTGTGACCCCAAGGGCTGCCGTACGCCAGGCTTCCCTGTCCTTCACCATCGCCCAGAGTTCGCATTTGCCCAAACTCATGTCCATTGAGTTGGTGATGCCATCCCACCATCTATCCTCTGTTGTTCCCTTCTCCTCTTGCCCTCAATCTTTCCCAGCATCAGGGTCTTTTCCAGTGAGGCAGCTCTTCCTTGGATCTTCTTTGGACATCTTTAAATAAACTACCTGTTTTGCATATAGTCTAACATCACTGTTAGACCGGTATTTCAGGACCTATTGAAAAGAATGAGCCAAATGCCTTTTTCTGTCAGTGAAAGAATGGTGATTGAAAAACTTTTCAGACCAAGAAAAGCAGGAAGAGAATATGACTCAGGTATGAATTTCAGTTTAGTTAACATTTTCCTTATCCACATGTGTGTATTTAGGATAGCTTTTCTAATCTTATATAAATGATCTTTTAAGATTTAATATCCTTTTTCTTGTTTAAATATGTATCAAACTCTACAATGGATTTACCATAAAAATAAATCAAGCTACATAATGTCAGAAAATAACACTTTATGCATATGAAGTTCCAGGGCCATGGAAATAGTAATATAAACCCTCAGTGTAATGCCTGTTTTATCATTCTGATGAGATTTAAAATCATGACCTTCTTTTACCTAAAGCATTCAGAATCATTCTGAATAAATGCTGAAACTATGGGCAGACATTGTAATCTACCTTGACTATGGGTGAACCATCAAAATTCTCTGAGCCTTAGTTTCTGCATCTGTGAAATAGGGGAAATGCATAATTGGATGGGCTATTGAGAAGGCAAAAATGCAACAGTGTTAATAAATTTCCTGAAGCAAGGGCCAGCAGCATGTTGGTAGTACTCAAAAATAGTAGCATTAATAAAATAATTTGAAAAATCTTGATCTATTAAAATTCTTGTTATAGTTGAATAAATGGAGAAGTTAGAATTTTAATTTCAAAAATTTCCTCCTAGTTTAAAATTTAGCAAAGCACATCAATGTGAAAATTTTATTTTTCTTTTGAGTTCTATGGATAAGAGAAGAATTTGTCACCATGAAGTTATTTTGTCTATGACGCTAACTTTCAGTGATAACTAAAGCACTCATACATGTCAGAACAAAACACATTTCCACTGTGAAATCAACTGCCACTGGAGTTACTTGGACTTCAGCCTTCAGAGGAACTGGTTTAGTTCAGCTTTGTTTTGTTTGTTTGGATTTGTATAGAGTTCTGTCTTTAACAGTAGATGTGAGTTTGCTGCAGAAGTCGAAATAAACCACACGACAAAGAATCTTAATGGGAAGCGTAAGTGTTGGCAACACTATGTGATCTATATCTCAAAAAACAAATTAACACCACACACTTTCAGGATGTATAGACAGAGATCAATGAAAAGATGTTCTTGCAAATGGAATATTGAAAGGCAGGCAATTGTACACTTCTGCCTTCAGCATCTTTCCAATGAAAAGCAAGCTGCATTATAGCAGAGGCTGCTTTTGCTTTTGCTTTTGCTTCTTCCCCCTGAATGCAGGGCTAGTTCAACTTTCAGGTATCACACAAACCTCTCTGGAAAAAAATCGCCATTAGGAATTATACCTACGAACACAATGATAAAAAAAATAAAGGAACTTGTCTATAGCTGGCCCATTCCAAAAATGGAAAGGAACACTTACTCTCAATCTCCAACACTCTTTTCCCATTTCTCTTTGTGTGGGCGTGCACGAGTGTATGCCTGGGCTCACAAGCATCTCAAGCTCTCTGTGGGAGGAAAACAGTTTCAACACTGGTGGATACATATACTCACGGATTCTGGAGGGTAGCGGCTGTTCCATCTGTAGAAAAATGAGATGTGCTGCTGAACCAGGTTGGGGGAGGTGGTGTCTGGGAATGGGTAGGAGAGGTGAGAGGAAGATGGAGATTCATGCATCACATACTCTTTTTTTTTTTTTTAACTCCCCATCATGCTACAAAGGGGACTAATTTATGCCTCACATCAGTTCATTATATGTATTTGTATCCTTTTCCTGTCATTTGAAGAAAGATTATGCAATTTAGAAAATTCATAGGGATGTTATTTTTTCATCAGAATGCAGCGCTGCGCCCCACGCCTGCTTTGTTGTCAGAAACAGGGTCTCCTCCCAGCAGTTTCTGGGTATGCTGCAGGTGCGGCAGCTGAATATAGGAAAATCTGGAAACCGAGAAGAGGCTTAGGAAATGAATAGGTATAGTGACAGGGACAATCTTTCCAACAGCGAAAGATGTGACAATGGTCTGGTTTATTGGTCTATGCTATTAGTCAAAATCCGTGTCCCTGTGAAAGGCAATGTTTTTAAACCACCATTTAATTAGCTTACAAAGAAAAAAAGAAAAACTCTATTGGATAAATTGATAAGTCACACTTTTCAAAAAATCTAAATTGCCTTTTGATTGGTTTTCTGGTAATTGCTATAGGGTAATCGGAAGCTTTCAGCACGTTTTTCCTCTTGTCAAACACAAAGCAAAACTACAGAATGAAAGCAGCCATTACAAGCAGTTTCAGGGTTTTTTTTTTTTTTTTTTTCTTCAAGTCAGTTATAATTAAAGGGTTTGTAGCTGCTGTTATATTGCTCTGGTCATTACAGATGTGATCAATTTTATGTCACCCCCTCCCATTTTTTTTTTTTTTTTTGGTCTGATCATTAAATATCTTTTTGTAGTGCATATAAGTGATATATCTTCAGGAGGAAAAAGTTTATGAATCAAATGAAACTAAATTTTTATTAAGCTCCACAAGGAAACTGTCCCTTTCCTTAACAAATTTCTCCTTGAACACTTCTGTCCTTGGGGCTTTGTCCTATTTTCTCTCACTCTATAATCAGCCAACATCAAAAATATCTTTAATTACAGAAGATAATTATAGAAACCATTTTTTTCAGGTTCTAGACACCATTCAAAATTTTCCAACTGATGAGGCCTCTTATTTGAAAGCCCCTTGATGACACTTTATTCTTTGAATGAAGAGATGGTGCCTTTGATATATTTTCTAACTACAGAATGATGATTCATCTTCCCATTTTATCAGGTGTGCACTTTTGGCTTCATTGATACTAACCTGGAAGAGATCTCTAGATGTTTGCTGTTCAATTTTGTTTCCAAAAAAATAATAAGCATGAGCAGAGAAATTAGTTAATGGCTTAAATCCCCCAGCAGGATGTTAGACATGAGGTGATGGCGTTTCCAACTTCTGAGTTAAGTTCTGCACTTTACAGTGATGAGTTTGAAGTGATAATGGAAGATGAAAAAAGGATTTGTGATTACTGGGATAAAGTGCTAATCTGCACCACAGAACCTGCTGCATCCACCCCTAACATTTACTCTAAAATGCTTTCAGCTTTTAAATCCACCCTCCAAAATTAGTAGGGGGTTAAAGTAGAACCCATTGGGAGGTTACATTTATTTAATATTCAGTCCTTTCTTGGATGAAATATTGCAGTCTATCCTCACAGGTATTTGTCAAACCATTAGAGTAATGGTTTATAGCTATTAAATGAAATTGCAGTTCTGTTTGTAAGTTCCATTTACACAGGATAAGCAAAGTGCCTTCATTTAGATTTAAAATACCTGAAATCTTAGCTGCAGCACGTGAAGATTATGTAGACGGTTAACTAATTCATCACCATGGTGTGAACCCATCACAGGTGAACCTGTTCTGGGTGTCTGTGCCACACAAAACTCCAGCGGGCACCCAGAGTCACACTGTCTTGTACTGTGTTGCTCATTGGTTCAGAGCTGGAAGACCAGGCACTGGCTGGTTTCTTTTTTTGGTAATAGCTTACATGCTTTTGTTTTTTGCTTTTTGTTTTTTTTTAGAATCAAATGAAAAGGTGCTTTTAATCATTGGTTCCAGCACAGGAATATTTGATATAGTTCCCTCTGATAATAAATGGAGAATCATGCCTAGAGTTAAAATAAAGCTTTCCTCGGAAGCCTTCTCTGTGCCTTTTCCCCCATACTTTTCACTTTATAAGCAATTTGCACAGACACTGCTGAGTACAAAGGAGCTGAGATAAATGAAGTCTTTAGAACTTCACCCTTCTCACTGGGTGATGAGTTTGATTGCTTTCAATAGAAGAGACACTCTTATATTCAAATGATTAATTACCAAAACTCACATTTTTGGTTGGAAAAGATCCTCCAGATCCTGCCCCTCCCTCCACGGAATCAGTTAATGCTATGCTAATGGGCCTCCCAGTTTTCAGATAGCATAAAATGCCTTAGCCAGATATCCCTGGTACTCCAATGTTCATGGCCACTAGGAAAGCCAAGTAGGTTGCCCACATTCTAGGCTTCAGACACCGCATTTAGGCTGGCTTCTACTCAATCCCCCCCAAAAAGAAAAAAATACTGAAAAAATTGTTATCGACTTCTGAATGAGGCTCCCCATGGATTCTGGGAAAGTCTTGGATAGTTGTGGCCTACAAGAAGAATAAACTACTGGGCTTTTGGATTGTCACAAATCTGTGGTAGACTCTCTTTCCTGGAGACAGACTAGGGTACCTGAGGTGCAGTCCAAACTGAGTGAAGGACATCCCAGTTATAATAATAACCGCCACCATCTAGTGTAAAGTGTATTTGTTCATCAAGTACTGAATTAAGTGTTTTGCTCACATCACATATGCAGTATAATATTTAATTCTTTCTACAATCCTAACAGGGGCTTCCGTGGTGGCTCAGATGGTAAAAAAAAATCTGCCTGCTATGCAGGAGACCTGGGTTTCATTCCTGGGTCAGGAAGATCCCCTGGAGAAGGGAATGGCTACTCACTCCAGTGTTGTTGCCTGGAGAATTCCATGGACAGAGGTGCCTAAGAGGCTACAGTCTGTGGAGTCGCAAAGAGTAGGACATGACTGAGCAACTAACACTTTCACAGTCCTTTAAGACTACTGTCATTCTGATGTCAAAATTTATGAAAGTGAGGTTTAGAAATTTTAAACAATTTACTCAAGATTAGGAATTCCATGGAAGTTCAGTAGCTAGAACTCAGTGCTTTCACTGCCGTGGCCCTGGGTTCAATCCCTGGTCAGGGAACTAAGATCCAGCAAGACATGCGGTATTGCCAAAAAAAAAATCATAAAAATAGTAAGCAAATAACAGGATTCAAATCTAGATATTTCTGTTGCCAGGGTTCCAGCTTAATCACTGAGACACTTTATCTGGAATTCAAACTGTTAGAGAATCACCTCTGTTCAAGCAACATGTTTCAGAAATTCTGTACTCAATGAACTCAAGTGGTATTAAAATTTGTTGTTCAGTCACTCAGTTGAGTCCGACTCTTCGACACGCCATTGACTGCAGTACACCAGGCTTCCTTGTCCTTCACCACCTCCCACAGCTTGTTAAAACTTATCTCCATTGAGTCGGTCATGCCATCCAACCATCCTGTCCTCTGTTGTCACCTTCTTCTCCTGCCTTCAATCTTTCCCAGCATCGGGGTTTTTTTTTAATGAGTCGGCTCTTCCTGTCAGGTAGCCAAAGTATTGGAGCTTTTTGAGCAACATCTTCCAAAATGAGAGAGGAATCATATGCAACAGTTTTCCCAAATGATTTATACTGTGCCAGGCAATATCCCTCAGTTTTAAAAGGTGCAAAAAACATTTAGAAATAATGAAGTTGTAAAACAGCTTAGTAAAGTGAGGTTCTGTTGAGCATCTGTAGTACTCAAGTTGTAGGCTGGATCAGAACCACCTTGTGAGCTTTTAAAAATACATATTGCTGGATGGCAGGTCCAGAATTTGAGAATTTGCAATTATAACAAATTCCCAGATGATGTTAATACTGCTGGTCCTCTTTAAAAACCACTGATCTGGAGGTCTTTCTATTCTTCCCTCCTATCTGGGGTTTAATGTTAGAAAAATGAAAAAAAAAAAAAAAAAGCTCAGATTCCTAAATAAATGGGGTTGAAAAGACACCAGTTAACAGAACAAAAATTCAGAGCTGTGACAACACTCATGGTGGGTCTAAGATTCTCAGACTCCAGATAACCATGTCCCAGACTTTGTTTTAAAGAACTCTTTGACATAGAGAGATCATGTCCAGTCCATAGTGTTAGCACTAGCCCTGAGGCAGGTTGGGGGTTGTGCCTGTAAGAATGTCACTTTCAACAAGTAAGACACTGAGATAATAAGAAAAGTACACTCACGAAGTAACCTGTGGTTTTTTTTCTTCTTTGCCCTGGGGAAATTTCAGCCTGGTTTCATGAATTCCCTGAACACTCTTGGCTATTGAGATGGCCTTGTTAATCTCCAGGATGTCTCCTTTCAATATTTAAATTACCAAGTACTTTATGTAATGTACTTGGTCATTTCCAAGCTCAACACTGCATTTAGATTTCCAATTTCTCCCCATTTCCCCAGTTCAGGCCTGCTTCTGTTTAGCAGTCTACAGTGAAGGGAAGACGTGTAATTGTCTTTCCTATTCCCCTACCTAGAAATTCGATTCTTTTCCCCCCTACTAAGTGGGTGGCCAGTGACATCCCCAGGGTTGAAGAGGTCCTAGAGGAAGGAAAGGAGTATGGAGCAGGAAATTTTACTTTCCTGACACTCATGTGATCTGTGCTGGCTTCCTCCACCCAGGCTAGTGTTCGAACACTTCTCTCCCACACACTCGGGTGGGACATGCCACATGGGCAGCCCCTTTCCCTTGGCTCTGGCTTGCGGTTCCCCCTCAGCTCCAGCGACTGAGCAGAACATGGCAGCCTGTGCTGGCTGAGGTTCCTTCAGTCCCTGCAGACAGCCCTCTGGGGCTTCATTTGTAAATGACCATAGGCAGATATTACTACTACAGATCCCTTATTTGGTATGTGGGAAAGGGGAACCCTTAACCTGCCATCAGGGGAATGTGGTCCCTTCTCAGATGCACCCCAGGCTCAGCTGCCATGGTCATTTTAGCTGGTCTTCAATCTGCAGAGGTTTTCTTTAGGTTTGAATCAAATATACCAGGTTCCCAGATTCCAGGAAATCTAAGTAACATCTTTGAATCACCTTTTTTTTTTTTTTTCCCTGCTCTGGACTTAGAAAGGGGTATATTTAAACCTAGTGTTACACAGCCACATAAATTGAAGCTGTCTCATAGGCTACTGTGAAAGCCCTCCCTTTGCTAAACTGACAAAATTACCCATCAGTCACGCCATCCTTGAGTAGCTCACTAAGACGGCAGGTGTGAGAAGATGTAGTGTTTTAGCAGATGGAATCTGTTAGACAAAGGGACACTGTGATATTCCAGAGTTTGTTCCTGTGGGACTAGTGCTATCTTGAAATACCAAGTAAGTATAGGAAACAACAGCTTCCTATCCTTTCAGCAATTAAAGCAATTTTACTCTTCTTCAGTGGTTATGGAACAACCGTAATAAATAATACAGTTTCCTTGGGTTTTAAAGAACCAGGGATATGAACCAGACAACAAACAGAGTACATAGTTTTCTTCTTCAGGATAGCTGAGTAAACACACAAGGTCACCTGTCCTCCCTCGCAAAATATCAATGACATCACAGAGTAAATAGGCAAATAAATCCTAAAAGGCACTGGAAAACAGGATACACAGGGTGAAGAAAGCGAAGCTGCCAGAAAAATATAGAGTGAGGAGTGTGTAGAAGATATAAGAAATAAACCAAGTGGGACAGACTGACAACAAAAGCCACAAAGACAAAAGAGAGGATGACGGAGAGTCTTCCAGGAAACCGAGTGGATGTCTGAAAGATTCCAGGGAGAACTGGCTGAAGGGTCACCTATGGCTGCCACGCAACATGGGAACAGCCTGCTCACACCTGCACCCGCTGAGGAACAGATACCAGTAGGAGACATCTGATACCAAAGGCTGTCGGAGAAGAGTCTGTGACTGGAAACAAATGCCCTTGTTATGGCAACCATGAGGAAGAACTGGGGTGCCCCTGCACCCAGAGGCAAACTCCCATCACACCCACAGCAAAGCCCTCCCAAAAGCATGTCAGCTCTTTTTCTAAACAAATTGCGGATTAAAGAGGAGATCAAAACTGAAAATACAGACAACGTGGAAAACAATGACAATAACAGCACTACATAGCAACATCTATGGGATGCTGCTGCATGTCAGGAGAAGGCAATGGCACCCCACTCCAGTACTCTCGCCTGGAAAATTCCATGGACGGAGGAGCCTGGTAGGCTGTAGTTCATGGGGTCGCTAAGAGTCGGACACGACTGAACGACTTCACTTTCACTTTTCACTTTCATGCATTGGAGAAGGAAATGGCAACCCACTCCAGTGTTCTTGCCTGGAGAATCCCAGGGACGGGGGAGCCTGATGGGCTGCCGTCTATGGGGTCGCACAGAGTCGGGCATGACTGAAGTGACTTAGCAGCAGCAGCAGCAGCAGCTGCGTGTCATTCTAAAATTAGTGCATGGAATTTCTCCTGAGTTTATTCTGCGATCCTGTTTGTGTTTGACAGACAAACGACGTATATCTCAAATTCAGTTTTTATGATGAGGCACCTGCATAAGTAATAGGGCTTCAAGTTCCACACACCACTTTGGGGTCCCTTTACAAAATTCCTGGCACTAGAGATGTCCTTTCTTGTTATTGTGCTCAGATAAGTACTTTCAGAATCTGAGGGCAACCTGACTGTGACATCTGTCACCTCATTGATCACCAGGGTTGATCTGACTGATCTGCAGCTAGGCTGGTGTCCCCCTTCCCCCTCACCACCGCATGTATGTCCCTCCTTGAGGTGAATGCTCAGTCGAAGAGCAAAACTTTACCTGATACAGGAGGACCACTCTTCAATCTAAGGTATGTGAGTAGCAGTACTCTCTTGCTAGAATCTCTAAACAAGTTCTCAAGAAAAGTACTTTTAAAAACCTTTCATTTATTTATTTTGGATGGGGAACTTGCCCTACATCAGCTCATTCTGCCATCTTGAAGAGAATCTCTGAATTAATTACGATTTAAAAATATGCCTGTGTGATTTGATTATTTACTTCTCCATGTCTCATTTCTTACCACAAGCACTCCAAGTGTACTATTTGCTGTTTCCCAAATCATGCTTTTATTTTGTTGTTTCTGTTATTTATTTTTCCATTCTTTATATACGAAAAATAGATGTTCATCTTTAACAAAACTGTTCAAGCACCACCTTTCCTGTGAAGCCTCGCTGGGATCCTCCAGAGGAGGTGGGTAACTCCTCCATGCTTTCATGCCCTTATTTATCACAATGGTATGACAGCACTTCTTCTTTTGTTCTGTAATTACTTAGGTGCCAGTGTTCTCTCTAGGCTATCAGCTCCCTTGAGAGATTGCTACAATCTAAATAATTTTTTGGAACTGCCAGCACACAGCATGGTCCCAAAAGTAGGCAGCCACAAGCTAAAATAAATGAATGACTCCCCAGGTAGAAGAGCAAGTAGTTATGTAAAGAAAAAGCACATCCTGTCCAATCGACAGCAGTAGACATTCCTAGCCAAGTAATGAAAATTGGTTGGAAAAAACTCAGATGCCTAGGGTCAAATGCACAATGTACTGAGAAGTCATTTCAATATATTAGTCAAAGCAGAAACTTGGTTTGTAATATGATTTCTTGTAGCAACGCTTAAAATTAATTGGAAGGAAGAAAAGGCTAAAGGTTAAAAGGGTCAGTGAGGAGTAAATGGCAAACTTCAGAGTTCCTAAGGAAAGGTGTGTAGGAAAGCCCTTAGGATGGTTAATAAACTCTAATAATCCTTCCAACCTTCTCCCACAAGCTCCACAGGATGCAATTACTATCCTGCCAGTTCTACCTGGAGTCTCTGAAATATCCACAGCTTGCCCATGGGCTGTCAGGTTTTAAAGTGTAGAATAGCTTACAAAATAGCCCAGGAACAGTTACTAAGTGTTCACCTCCTCCTTGATTTTCAGGCATACTTGCCTTTCCCATGAACTGCCCTAGACTGCTCTTGACACATTATTTTGAATGATATTTATTGGGAATTCCCAATAGAAAGAGGTGTTGTCTTCATCAATACAAATAACAATGCATGACTTTTCTAAAAAGATAATTATCAACCTGCTGCTCAAAATGTAACAATGAGTTTATTGTTCCACAGAATTTCTAGATGTTGACATTTGAAAAACATCTCTGGCTAACAAAGTTATCAGAACATTTGTAGGTGCTCAACAAATGTATTGAATGAATGACATTAGTATATTTTAATGATATGGGATGGTCTCAGATCGAAGACATTCTGAATTATAGTCCTTATTTATCCCTTAATATAAGTCATATACAATAAATCCCCAATATCTAAGAAATAGTTGCTTCCAGCTGTAAACCAGTTCAATCAGTGATTTTAAACGGAATCTTTTAAATATTCAAAAATCATTTATCTTACCCCATATTCAAGTGAATTAGCAAGATCAAAGTTATATTTAGAGTCTGTAAGTGAATAAAAATAGATTATAAAAGCCTACATATTAGATGGTAACGTGAGCAAAATAATTCAACATTCTTTTTTATCTTTAAAATTATAAATACTATACATTAACCAATAAAATAATCCTACACGAAAACCCTGAATTTCCAGATTCTTTGATAATCATAATTTCTGGTTTACTGGCTGTTATAATTAATGAAAAATAACTATACCTCCACCATAACCAGATCACCAATTTTCAAAGAAAGATAATAAAATGTACTTATGGTTGACAAAATAATTTGACTTGTGGATTCAGATGTTACTTTAAGGCATTGTGGTATGTCAAGCTTGTCCATATAAACTTTAACTATCAAAGAATTATGCTAAAGAAGAGATTTGTTCTCTTCATATTTCAAAATGAATGGTATTTTATTAACTCTTCATCAGTCCAAGTCAGACTTCACTCCAAATACAATCTGACTAGCCAATTAACAACATGAGAGCCAGAAACATATTTATTTGGGAACTTAAAATGAAGTGATTGGACTTTTTTTTAAAACATGAAAGTTTAAAATGGTGGGGCATGTTCAGTAGGCACAAAGTAATCTTAGAAGATGTAATAGATCTCTAACAACCCACAGGATGAAGTGATTTAACGTGCATTCAATGGGCTTGCCAGGGTCACCATATTGCTAAAGTTAACTCTACTTGAGCCTGGTGTTTCTAATCTTATTTTCTTGGTATTTTCTGTCTGGTTCTGTCTTTCTACTTCACTGATTGGCTTTTATCTTCTTGACTCTTCTCTTACCAGGTGGTAAACAAATCCCTGCTGAGTGGTAAACAAACCTCGAGGCTAGGAGGACCTCTGGGAGTTGCAGCTGCCACAGTTATAAAACGAAGTCTAAACTCTTAAAGAGATGAAGAACCTTTAAAGGAAGTGAAGAGCAAAGCCTTGAAGTTTTTCTGCAGTTTCACCATTTGTACTAAAGATGGCTGAAAAGAAGTCAATAAGACAGAAAGATAGCTACAGGCAACAGAACATGGAGAAGAGCTATTCAAAGCAATGATCTTCAAACACCTTCTCTTTGAAAGAAATAACAAAGCCTTAAGTCAAATATTATTTCACTGGCAACCACCACAGTTTATGCTATTGTAATAAATATTTTTGTTAAATTTCTATGCTGGTTTGAAGTTTACAAAGCTCTTTCCTATATGTTATTTCATTTGCTGGTCACAATCTGCCCCAAATTCCCTTTGTGAGCTTCTCCCTAATCCTTTCTCCACCTAGCTCAGTGTCCTCTGACCAGATCCAACACATTATTATCTTTAAGCCCTCATCTTTAAGTGTTCACTGTAACTCTCATGTTTATGTATTTCAAATTTCCTCTTGCCATTGACCCATCGGAAACTTATTTGGCCTCTAAGATCAAGCTCATAATACTACTTCTGAAAAGCCTTCTCCCAGGTGAGCTACCTGGAGGAATCTCACCTTCTTTTGTGTACTATGACAATCAATGACCATTAATGTCACTTAATAACAATCATGTTCTGTGTCTCATTAGATCTGTCCTATTATTGTCATTTTGAAATCTGCTATTTTATTTGAATTCTTCCCACCAGATCTTACCTCCATAATTGAACTATAAATCTCATGAGATCAGGACTGAGAACCCGAACAGTTAATTTGCCCAGGGTACAATCAAGAGCCCCTTCGACAGTGTAAGCCCTGGTGACAGAATATTAGAAAACAGAGGTGATTCACGGACAATTAGTGTCTCCAGGGAACAGGGAGCAGAATGGAGAGTTCATGCATTCCTCTGCCACAAGTGTTGTTCTACTTAATTGTAAGTTTCTTAAAAGTAGAGATCCGGTTTTACAAATAGAATGTATTTCACTGAATTAAACCAGAAATTAGGGAATAAGGAGGAAGGTGGTCAACCAATAATTTAGAAACTAGAGTAGATAGCAAAGCATGCCAACAGTAAGTACTAAGAAGATAGGACTAAGTAAACAAGGGAAAGAAATTCTGGAAACAAAAAAAGTAGTCATGTGGCAAGACAAATGATAAATGCTTAGTTCAAATCTCCAAACAAATGGCTTCAGACCTAAGTGGAAAGAATTCAGAGATCTAAGAGTCAATTGAATGACAAAGTGTTTTGGGCAGGAGAGATTTGAAGGCTTCCATCCAGGACTGCTTATCATAGTATTAAAGATCATGGAATAGAATGGGTCAGGAAGTAGAATCTGTGTTTTCTATAATTGAAATTCCAGCAAAGTGGACTGCCTACAGCAAGGACTCAATAGACATGTATTCAGTCGAGTTATTGAAGTATAGACATTATTTTGTGTGTGTGTGTGTACATTTGTATTACCATGTCAAAGTTTACTATTTATTCTAAGGTTGACAGGTCAACCTGATTCAGGCAGGAAAAGCTTTTGTCGGTGTGAGAAGAGTCCAGTGTGGGAAGCAGACACTACACACCACGTACTACCCTCGGTATGGCACAATTCTTGGAAGTCTATCATTTGCAGTTCCTCCTTCTTTAACTTATATGTTAGGAATTCACCACTCAGTTCAAGACTTAGTTGTCTCTAATGACTTCTGGAATCATGGAACACACTCTGATAATTATTAAAATGTTGAGGCAAATAAACTGAGTAGCAGATCCATGTCAGTAGACCCATGGAGAATTTTTACCTAAGGAAGTACTAAAAGCAATGATCACACTTGTTGGTAACAAAAACCTTAATTGCATAAAGTTATTTTAAAAAGTAGATTGTATTGTTACAATCTACAATGTCCAGTTCCCAAAGTTACTCTCATCCTAGCATGCTTTTGTAAAATTCTATGTAAGTGAGAAATCTGTTATTGTGCTTTGATGGCTTTTTCCAGTGTTATGTATTATTGCATACAAATTGCTACCCAACAATTAGTAGCTTAGAATAACAGTATATATTTCTTATCTCTCAGAGTTTCTGTGGGTCAGGAATCTGAGCATGGCTTAGCCAAGTGGTCTGACTGAGGATCTTTTATGAGGTTGTAGTCATGGCATTGGCCAGGGCAGCTATCATCAGTTTTGACTGGGGTTGGTGCCTCCACTCCTAAGATGTCTCACTCTCATGGCTGGCAAATAAGTGCTGGTTGAAGATGCCTCATATTGCCATATGGGCCTTTCCAACATGGGAACACTGGAGAGTCCCTATAACATGGCAAGCGATTCAAGAGAACAGGGCAGAGTGGCAATGTCTCATGTGATGTATTTCAGAAGACACACACCTTCACTTCTGCTGCATACTATTGACCACAAAGGCAACACTAACACAACATGGATAAGGACTATACAAAAACATCATTACCAGGCAGGGAAGATCATTGGGGGCCCATCTTGGAGGATGGCTACCTCACGTGTGATATAAACTGATAAGAAAAAAAAAAAATCACTTTTTGGCAAGGTATATTTTTCAGAAATATTCAGTTAAAATAGTGTGTAAAAATAGTGCTTTTAGCTATATCTGTACTATTATTCTCAAAGACTAGGGAGTAAAGAATTTGAAATAAGTAATTTTTAAGTCATCAAATTCTTTTAAAAGTTATTTGAGAAGAACCAGTGGAGTGGACAATAAAGTTTTCACCAGAAAATGTGGTGAAAAAATGTCAGCCGCCTTTGCTGGGTTGGGAGCACCAAGAATTTCAGAGACCCATTGTGAACCATGGCTAAACCCAACACAAGTTTATCACAAAGGGGCCCTAGTCAGAGCTAAACTGTATTCATGTGTCTTCGTAGTAAGAAATGGGAATCTTCCTCCTTTCCTCCTATAAAAATGGAAATACAAGATTTTGTAATATAAACTGACATTCATTAACAGTAAGAGATAATTACTTCAAATCGACTAAACATCTAACAAAATGCTTCTCCGTTATATGGAACATTACAGCTGAGATGGATTGAGCCCAGAGAGTAAACCAGAATCCCAAGGGTTAAAAATATTTAGCATTCAATTGCTAGTTCACTTCTTGCCCTCTGATAACCAGGAACAAAATTGCTTTTCTGTTGCATAAAGTATCTTTCAAATTCAATTGCTTATCTCCTCATTCATTCAAGAAAGAGAGACCTCAGATTTACAGGAACCAGAGCCCATAATACAAATATAGTATATTAAACATACAGCAGACATCTTCGGAAAAATAACCAAAACACAGTCTATTGATTTTAACCTTCTATATCAAGGTATTCTCCAGTGGTCTCAACTGGATGCTGGCTATGAGAAATTCCAATTATTTGAATTTCTATATATAGGATAAGCATTTAGTTATCAACACACACCATAAAACATATTTTCATCTGTTATTAAAGCACTATTACTATGTGGAATTGAATGTATTTCTACTGTGAACTCAACTGCCAGTGAAGCGGGCAAGGCGGATTTTTCTTTAGAGATTCCCTTTGCAGACCTGTTTTATGAGCACAGTCCTGTAGCAACCTTTGGATTAGCTTTTGGATAGATAAAATAAAACATCATGAAGAGATTTTTGATAGTCCTTCTACTTCCCTCACTCCCTTTCTCCTCCTCATATGCAACTTTTCATTGCCTTGGTTTTAATGAGCTGATTTATTGTTAAAAATTGCTTTTCTATGGTAATCATTGTGCCCCATGACTGCAAGCCTGTAGAAACCCTTCTGGTGCAGGGCGATCTCTTACAGTAAGAGTCCTGAGCTCACTTAATCTCAGCAAAATACCAAACAGTGGGGCTGAGATGTACATGACTTCTTATTGCACTGATTTCAATTTTGATTAAAACAAGTTTCAGACTAGGAAATGGAGCCAAATTAAATGTAATTTTAGAATGGCATGGAAGTTAGTGATATCAGTGTTTGCTAGAATCTCCTAAAGAGCATCACTGCTCTTCATGGTTCAGAGACCAGCAGAATTGGAGTAGGATGGAGAGGAGAGACAAGCAAGAGGACCAGAGGGAAAGGAGAGCTGGTTTCATCAGGAAGGTTAAAAAAAGAATCTAATTCATATCCTATTTCTGCAAGAACCGAGCAGTTGATTTCTGAGAAAGCTTCAGGGGTTTCCCATGTACTCCTATGGATGATTTTCCCATAGTTGAGTGGCTGCAGAAGGGCAAAGAAAACCAGGCTCAGGGCTTCAATAGGTTTAACTTTCATTTTACTGTAAAACTTTATAAGTTTTGGTTTATGTCAGATTATAAAAGAAATAAATAAAAATGTAGAAAATGAAGTTTGAAAAGAAGAAAATAAAAGTCATTCACAATCCCAGAATAACAACTCCTAACAACCTGGTGCTTCTTTGTCCAGTGTTTTCTATGTGAATAGAAATCAAGCTGTCTACACAATTCTATAGCCTATGTTGTTCACTAATATTCCATTTCCTTATTGTATAACAGTTATTTGATGTCTTTAGCTATGAAATAATTCATCATACAAATGTACCACAATTTCTTGACCATTTTGACTTCATTTAATGTTTTATCTTTAAACATAATATAAAATTCTTCAATAAACAACTTTGCATATACATTTTCTTACTTCTGTTGTCTCAGAAAGGATTTCTAAGTTAAGAATATATAACCGCAGTTTATTTTGGTAAAGACAGTCTCCAAAATGATCATTTGCTCAATAAATAATTTAAAGGAAAAGAATATGAAATCTAGTCAAGCTCAGGAAAGCTTGTGCCCAAGTTTATGGCAAAATGCCTTGGTGGCATTTATGCCTTGGTGTACTTGCTTTTATTTTTTTAACCCTTTCTTTTATTTAAGTATAATTTGTGCACAATGAAAAGTTCAGATTTTAAGTTTGATGAGTTTTGACAAACGAATAATCCATGTAACTGTGGCCACATATATACCCACATAACCATATCCTTATCAATATATAGCATATTTCCATCACCCCAGGAAGTTCTCAAGTGCCCCTTCTTTGTCAACCTCTACACCCAGAAGAAATTACTGTGATTTTTTTACTATAGATTAGTTTTACCTGTTGTAGATCTTCATACACAGTGTTTTCTTATGTATCTTGTTTCTTTCCTTCAGCATAATGTTTTTGAGATTCATTCATGTTGCTGCATATATCAGGATTTAGTTCCTTTCTATTGTTTTGTTTTTTTTTTTTTTTACAAATAGATGATTTTAAGTGGCTTAAAATTTTAATTTAATTTATTTTTTACAATTTTTATTGGACAGTAATTGCTTTAAAAGTTGTGTTAAGTTTCTGCTGTACAATGAAGTAAATCAGCTATATATGTACATATATCCCCTCCTTCTTGGACCTCTCTACTCCTCCCCACAACCTGTCCGACTCATCTAGGTCATCAAAGAGTATCAAGCTGAGCTTCCTGTGCTTTATAGCAGGTTCCAATTAGCTATCTATTTTACACTCGGCAGTGTATACATGTTTTTATTGTTGAGTAGTAAGGTATGACTATATTAAATTGATCTGTTCATTCTCCTGCTGGTAGAAATTTGGGTTGCTTCCTGTCAGGGGATAGCTAAAACTGTTCTGAAATTCTCTTTAGACATATGACTTCATTTTTCTTGCGTACACACCTAGGATTACAATTTCTGGGTCATAAGGTAGGTTATGCTTAACTTTATAAGAAACTGCCAAACTATATCCTAGGCAGTTGTACCATTTTACACTCCCTCCAGCAATGCTTACAAATTTCAGTTGCTCTCTCTTCTAACCAACATTTACTATTCACAGGCTTTTTAATTTCAGCCATTCCAGTACCTGTAAAGTGGTGTCTAATTCTGACTGTATTTGAATTTCCCTTGTGACTTATGATGTCAAGCAGTTTTTTTTAATATACTAATTTACCATGTTTTATTGTGAAGCGTCTGAACAATTCAAACCTTTTGCCAATTTTTTTTATTACTGAATGGAAGAAATGTTTTAATATAGCTGGATTTGAGGTCTTTAATATGCATATTTATTTTATTTTATTAAATATTTAACATATAATATACATTAAATGGGGCTCACTGGTAACTCAGCTGGTAAAAAATCTGCCTGCAATGCAGGAGACCTCACTTTGATTCCTGGGTCAGGAAGATTCCCTGGAGAAGGGATAGGCTACCCATACTAGTATTCTTGGGCTTCCCTGGTGGCTCAGACAATAAAGAATCCACCTGCAATGCGGGAGACCTGGGTTCAATTCCTGGGTTGGAAAGATCCCCTGGAGGAGTACTTGGCAACCCACTCCAGTATTCCTGCCTGGAGAATCCCCATGGACAGAGAAGCCTGGTGGGCTACAGTCCATGGGGCTGTAGAGAGCTGGACATGACTGAGTGACTAAGCACAGCACACATATTAAATATATTTTATTATAGTCTGTGGCTTATCTAATCATTTTCACACCAGTTTCCTTTTCATGAGCAAAAGTTTTTCATTTTACAAAGTATATTTTATCATTATAAAAAAAATTTCTTGCTTGTTTATCCTGTTTATAAAAACTTTGTTTACCCCAAACTATTGTTAAGCTTTGTAGTTGCAAACTTTACATTAAAATCTAAGATTAATATTGGATTAATTTTTGTGTAGGGCATGAAATAAGGCCAAAGTATATGATTATCCATATTAATTTCTACATGTTTCAGTACTAGGTTTTTTGTTTTTTTTTTTTTGACAATTTTTATATTAGTTGCTTTGGCACTTTTTTGAAAAATCTATTCACTTACACAAGTGCAGGTCTATTCCTGGAGTCTCTTTTCCACTGATTAACTCATGAACAATTCCAAGCAACAGCTATCTGATTCCATAGTCCCCACCTCCCACATACCTCTCCAACTGCACCAGCCAAGGCATTCCCTTCCACTGGGATCCCATCACAGCTCATCACACGTTCAATAACTGCACCACAGGAGCAAGCCAAGGGCAATCAGGACTCTACCTACTACCTGTGATGGAGTCCTCATTACCATCTGCCAGTATAATCTCCTGCTCCAAAATCCCATTTTAAAGTCTACTTCCTAGGACTACTCCTGGAACTAACTGAACAGACATTCAAACAGAGACTTGCATCTACTAGGTTTATTAGCAATACTCTTGGGAATGATGGCTGCAGGGGGCAGGGAAAAAAGAGAAGCAGGAATGGACAGAAAGAGGAGTTGAACTACAAGGCAGAGGCCTCAGCCATTCCAACTCTGTGGTTAGCTAGCAATCTGGGAATCCCCTTCAGAGATATATCAAATTGAGGCAAGGGGGGGCCAAGCTTTGAACCCCTGAAGCAGTCAGTTACTTGCTGTGGGCTCCCCCGGAGAAGGGTACATAACCCAGGGTGAAGAAGCTCCCCTCCACAGACGACACCCTGTCCAAATAAAAACCCTTGTTACCTGCAGAATCAAGGGAAAAAATACTGAAAATTTGCTACCAGTTTATCAACACAAGTGTAGATGTCTACCATGGCACTCCTGGCCCACAAGCAGACAGGGTAAGTAAAAGGGGTAAAGATAGGTTAATCCACTGAGTTTGTTGGCCCAAACATAGGTCTTGAGAAAGAGCCTTGAATTCAGGCATTTAAAAGAGTTCAAAATGCAGTACTTGGATGCAATCTCAAAAACTACAAAATGATCTCTGTTCGTTTCCAAGGCAAACCATTCAATATCACAGTAATCCAAGTCTATGTCCCAACCAGTAACGCTGAAGAAGCTGAAGTTGAACAGTTCTATGAAGACCTACAAGACCTTTTAGAAGTAACACCCAAAAAAGATGTCCTTTTCATTATAGGGGACTGGAATGCAAAAGTAGGAAGTCAAGAAACACCTGGAGTAACAGGCAAATTTGGCCTTGGAATACGGAATGAAGCAGAGCAAAGACTAATAGAGTTTTGCCAAGAAAATGCACTGGTCATAGCAAACACCCTCTTCCAACAACACAAGAGAAGACTCTACACATGGACATCACCAGATGGTCAACACTGAAACCAGATTGATTATATTCTTTGCAGTGAAAGATGGAGAAGCTCTATACAATCAACAAAAACAAGACCAAGAACTGACTGTGGCTCAGATCATGAACTCCTTATTGCTAAATTCAGACTGAAATTGAAGAAAGTAGGGAAAACCACTAGACCATTCAGGTATGACCTAAATCAAATCCCTTATGATCATACAGTGGAAGTGAGAAATAGATTTAAGGGCCTAGATCTGATAGATAGAGTGCCTGATGAGCTATGGAATGAGGCTCATGACAGTGTACAGGAGACAGGGATCAAGACCATCCCCATGGAAAAGAAATGCAAAAGAGCAAACTGGCTGTCTGGGGAGGACTTACAAATAGCTGTGAAAAGAAGAGAAGTGAAAAGCAAAGGAAAAAAGGAAAGATATAAGCATCTGAATTCAGAGTTCCAAAGAATAGCAAGAAGAGATAAGAAAGCCTTCCTCAGCGACCAATGCAAAGAAAGAGAGGAAAACAACAGAATGAGAAAGACTAGAGATCTCTTCAAGAAAATTAGAGATAACAAAGGAACATTTCATGCAAAGAGGGGCTCGATAAAGGACAGAAATGGTATGGACCCAACAGAAGCAGAAAGTATTAAGAACAGGTGGAAAGAATACACAGAAGAACTGTACAAAAAAGAGCTTCACAACCCAGATAATCACGGTGGTGTGATCATTGACCTAGAGCCAGACATCCTGGAATGGGAAGTCAAGTGGACCTTAGAAAGCATCAACAAACAAAGCTAGTGGAGGTGATAGAATTCCAGTTGAGCTATTTCAAATCCTGAAAGATGATGCTGGGAAAGTGCTGCACTCAATATGCCAGCAAATTTGGAAAACTCAGCAGTGGCCACAGGAGTGGAAAAGGTCAGTTTTCATCCAATCCCAAAGAAAGGCAGTGCCAAAGAATGCTCAAACTACCACACAGTTGCACTCATCTCACACGCTAGTAATGCTCAAAATTCTCCAAGCCAGGCTTCAGCAATACGTGAACCATGAACTCCAGATGTTCAAGCTGGTTTTAGAAAAGGCAGAGGAACCAGAGACCAAATTGCCAACATCCACTGGATCATCGAAAAAGCAAGAGAGTTCCAGAAAAACATCTATTTCTGCTTTATTGACTATGCCAAAGCCTTTGACTGTGTGGATCACAATAAACTGTGGAAAATTCTTCAAGAGATGGGAATACCAGACCACTGTACCTGCCTCTTGAGAAATCTGTATGCAGGTCAGGAAGCAACAGTTAGAACTGGACATGGAACAACAGAATGGTTCCAAATAGGAAAAGGAGTATGTCAAGGCTGTATATTGTCACCTGCTTATTTAACTTATATGCAGAGTACATCATGAGAAATGCTGGGCTCGAAGAAGCACAGCTGGACTATCAAGATTGCCGGGAGAAATATCAATAACCTCAGATATGCAGATGACACCACCCTTATGGCAGAAAGTGAAGAGGAACTCAAAAGCCTCTTGATGAAAGTGAAAGTGGAGAGTGAAAAAGTTGGCTTAAAGCTCAACATTCAGAAAACGAAGATCATGGCATCTGGTCCCTTCACTTCATGGGAAATAGATGGGGAAACAGTGGAAACAGTGTCAGACTTTATTTTGGGGGGCTGCAAAATCACTGCAGATTGTGATTGCAGCCATGAAATTAGAAGATGCTTACTCCTTGAAAGAAAAGTTATGACCAACCTAGATAGCATATTGAAAAGCAGAGACATTACTTTGCCAACAAAAGTCCGTCTAGTCAAGGCTATGGTTTTTCCTGTCGTCATGTATGGATGTGAGAGTTGGACTGTGAAGAAGGCTGAGCGCCGAAGTATTGATGCTTTTGAACTGTGGTGTTGGAGAAGACTCTTGAGAGTCCCTTGGACTGCAAGGAGATCCAACCAGTCCATTCTGAAGGAGATCAGACCTGTGATTTCTTTGGAAGGAATGATGCTAAAGCTGAAACTCCAGTACTTTGGCCACCTCATGCGAAGAGTTGACTCATTGGAAAAGACTCTGATGCTGGGAGGGATTGGGGGCAGGAGGAGAAGGGGACGACGGAGGATGAGATGGCTGGATGGCATCACTGACTCAATGGACGTGAGTCTGAGTGAACTCCAGGGGTTGGTGATGGACAGGGAGGCCTGGTGTGCTGCAATTCATGGGGTCAAAAAGAGTTGGACTCAACTGAGCGACTGAACTGAACTGAACTGAGGGGGATATGATTCAAGGAAGTACAAGTTGGGGAAGGACTACTGAGACATAAAAGGGAGAAAACCCAGTAAATGATATGTCAATGAGCAAGTTATCATTGTGGAAACTGGGGCTCAAGTCTATTGGAATGGCTTCCCTGGTGGCTCAGTGGTAAAGAATCTGCCTGCCAATGCAGGAGACCACCTGCCAGTATATGTTCCATCTCTGAGTCGGGAAGATCCCCTGGAGAGGGCATGTCAACCCTCTCCAGTGTTCTTGCCGGGAAAATCCCATGGACAGAGAGCCTGGTGAGCTACAGTCTACGGGGGTTGCAAAGAGTCAGACACGACTTAGCAACTGGGCAGGCACAGGTCAGTTCTGCCGGAATCTAGTAGAATATTCCTCAAAATGTCTCATAGAGGGGTGAGAAAGTTAGAGTACTGATCTGCCACCTCCAATTCTCATGGCTTGAGGGTTGCCCCAGAGGCACTTCCTGGCTACCTTGCTAAACAAACTTCAAAAAATAGAGATATACAAGTGTCTGAGGTAGAAAGCATTCAGTACTTTCATGTTCAGTTCATTGTTCTAGGGGATATCAGTCGGATATCTGCTCCAGTCACCAACACTACATTCAAATTTACTCTAGAGATGGCAGGCATGGGCAGAAGAGCTAGGGAGTTTTACAGAATGAAGAGACCCACTACCAGTCAAGGAGCTCTTGCAGCCCATTATCACAACATGAATCTGGAGAGTTGGGGGAGAAGTATAACCAAGAGAAGTGTCATCACAAGTGCAGTTCTCATAGTGTTTGCTTGTCCTTCTCCTCCACTGGCAGGTTTTACTGTTTTATGGAGGTGATATAAGCACACTAACAAGTCTTTATTTATGTACTTACTTTGGGGAGAGTATGGTTCACTAAATAATAACATATGATAGTGGATGACATAATTTTTTACAAGGTGACAGTGTTCTAAATATGTTACATATATCATTTAAATGAATCTCAAACATTGGAAATGAGTTTAGTACAAATATTACTCCACATTATAGATCAGGTATTTGAGGCATAGAGAAATTGTTTTTAGTCAGTTATTGTTATGACAATGCTGCAAAACAAACAATACAAAATCTCAGTGACTTACAACAACAAAGATTTCTTTTTCTCACTAATTAGTTTATGGGTTGTCTAGGAAGGCTCTGTGAACTAAATTGGAATTAGTTGATCAGGCTCCAGGCTGCAAATATGGTTTGACTCCAAGCTGCAAACTGAACTCAGAGCATGCTCTTCTCATGGCTAATAGCAGAAGCATGAGAGACCAAACCAAATCATTTAACATTGGTACCTGCTAAATCTTGCTCAGAGCTGCCTACTCGGAGCCAGCATCAGGGCTTCTGCCTCTCCTTGTCTGGCCAACAGGAAAAGACGGGCGTGCAAATGCTTTAAGGCCACAGCTCTACTGCCCTAAATCCCCTAGCACGGGTCCTGACTTCATAGCCCCACACCTGGGAGGTAGACGTGACCCCAGGCAGCCTGGCCATGCCTCCGTCAGAGCACTCAGGCTTTGAACTCTGTCTGTCCATATGTCTGATCGGCGCACTAAGCACGGCAGCGGCTGCGACCTAGGCACTAAGCGCAGCCTAGAGGAGTTACCCCACGTCCGAGGTCATGGGCAGCGGCAGAGAGTGCCAGGCTGCGAAGGTGCAGGAACGGCTGGGAGGACCAACCCCACGTCCAAGGAGCAGTGGCTGCACGGGGGCAGGAGGGCCTAGAGGAGCTATCCCACGTTGAAGGTCAGGAAGGGCAGCAGTGAGGAGATACCCCTCGTCCAAGGTAAGGAGCAGTGGCTGCACTTTGCTGGAGCAGCTGTGAAGAGATACCCCACGCCCAAGGTAAGAGAAACCCAAGTAAGATGATAGGTGCTGCAAGAGGGCATCAGAGGGCAGACACACTGAAACCGTACTCACAGAACTAGTCAATCTAATTACACTAGGATCACAGCCTTGTCTAATTCAATGAAACTAAGCCATGCCCGTGGGGCAACCCAAGATGGGCGGGTCATGGTGGAGAAATCTGAACAGAATGTGGTCCACTGGAGAAGGGAATGGCAAACCACTTCAGTATTCTTGCCTTGAAAACCCCATGAACAGTATGAAAAGGCAAAATGATAGGATACTGAAAGAGGAACTCCCCAGGTCAGTAGGGGCCCAAAATGCTACTGGAGCTCAGTGAAGAAAGAATGAAGGGATGGAGCCAAAGCAAAAACAATACCCAGCTGTGGATGTGACTGGTGATAGAAGCAAGGTCTGATGCTGTAAAGAGCAATGTTGCATAGGAACCTGGAATGTCAGGTCCATGAATCAAGAAAAAATTAGAAGTGGTCAAACAAGAGATGGCAAGAGTGAATGTAGACATTCTAGGAATCAGCGAACTCAAATGGACTGGAATGGGTGAATTTAACTCAGATGACCATTATATCTAAAACTGAGGACAGGAATCCCTCAGAAAAAATGGAGTAGCCATCATGGTCAATAAAAGAGTCCAAAATGCAGTACTTGGATGCAACCTCAAAAACAACAGAATGATCTCTGTTCATTTCCAAGGCAAACCATTCAATATCACAGTAATCCAAGTCTATGCCCCAACCAGTAACGCTGGAGAAGCTGAAGTTGAAAGGTTCTACGAAGACCTACAAGACCTTGTAGAACTAACACCCCAAAAAAGATGTCCTTTTCATTACAGGGGACTGGAATGCAAAAGTAGGAAGTCAAGAAACACCTGGAGTAACAGGCAAATTTGGCCTTGGAATATGGAATGAAGCAGGGCAAAGACTAATAGAGTTTTGCCAAGAAAATGCACTGGTCATAGCAAACACCCTCTTCCAACAACACAAGAGAAGACTCTACACATGGACATCACCAGATGGTCAACACCAAAATCATACTGATTATGTTCTTTGCAGCCAAAGATGGAGAAGCTCTATACAGTCAACAAAAACAAGACCGGGAGCTGACTGTGGCTCAGATCATGAACTCCTTATTACCAAATTCAGACTTAAACTGAAGAAAGTAGGGAAAACCACTAGACCATTCAGGTATGACCTAAATCAAATCCCTTATGATTATACAGTGGAAGTGAGAAATAGATTTAAGGGCCTAGATCTGACAGACAGAGTGCCTGATGAACTATGGAATGAGGTTTGTGACAGTGTACAGGAGACAGGGATCAAGACCATCCCCATGGAAAAGAAATGCAAAAAAGCAAACTGGTTGTCTGGGGAGGCCTTACAAATAGCTGTGAAAAAAAGAGAGGTGAAGAGCAAAGGAGAAAAGGAAAGATATAAGCATCTGAATGCAGAGTTCCAAAGAATAGCAAGGAGAGATTTAAAAAGCCTTCCTCAGCCATCAGTGCAAAGAAATAGAGGAAAACAACAGAATGGGAAAGACTAGAGATCTCTTCAAGAAAATTAGAGATACGAAGGGAACATTTCATGCAAAGAGGGGCTCGATAAAGGACAGAAATGGTATGGACCTAACAGAAGCAGAAGATATCAAGAAGAGGTGGCAAGAATACACAGAAGAACTGTACAAAAAAGGTCTTCACGACCCAGATAATCATGATGGTGTGATCACTGACCTAGAACCAGACATCCTGGAATGTGAAGTCAAGTGGGCCTTAGAAAGCATCACTACAAACAAAGCTAGTGGAGGTGATGGAATTCCAGTTGAGCTCTTTCAAATCCTGAAAGATGATGTTGTGAAAGCATTACACTCAATATGCCAGCAAATTTGGAAAACTCAGCAGTGGCCACAGGACTGGAAAAGGTCAGTTTTCATTCCAATCCCAAAAAAAGGCAATGCCAAAGAATGCTCAAACTACCACACAATTGCACTCATCTCACACGCTAGTAATGCTCAAAATTCTCCAAGCCAGGCTTCAGCAATATGTGAACCATGAAATTCCTGATGTTCAAGCTGGTTTTAGAAAAGGCAGAGGAACCAGAGATCAAATTGCCAACATCTGCTGGATAATGGAAAAAGCAAGAGAGTTCCAGAAAAACATCTATTTCTGCTTTATTGACTATGCCAAAGCCTTTGACTGTGTGGATCACAATAAACTGTGGAAAATTCTTCAAGAGATGGGAATACCAGACCACCTGACCTGCCTCTTGAGAAATCTGTATGCAGGTCAGGAAGCAACAGTTAGAACTGGACATGGAACAACAGACTGGTTCCAAATAGGAAAAGGAGTTCGTCAAGGCTGTATATTGTCACCTACTTATTTAACTTCTATGCAGAGTACATCATGAGAAACACTGAACTGGAAAAAAGACAAGCTGGAATCAAGATTGCCAGGAGAAATATCAATAACCTCAGATATGCAGATGACACCACCCTTATGGCAGAAAGTGAAGAGGAACTAAAAAGCCTCTTGATGAAAGTGAAAGTGGAGAGTGAAAAAGTTGGCTTAAAGCTCAACATTCAGAAAACAAAGATCATGGCATCCGGCCCCATCACTTCATGGGAAATAGATGGGGAAACAGTGTAAGACTTTATTTTTGGGGGCTCCAAAATCACTGCAGATGGTGATTGCAGCCATGAAATTAAAAGACGCTTACTCCTTGGCAGGAAAGTTATGACCGACCTAGATAGCATATTCAAAAGCAGAGACATTACTTTGCCAACAAAGGTTCGTCTAGTCAAGGCTATGGTTTTTCCTGTGGTCATGTATGGATGTGAGAGTTGGACTGTGAAGAAAGCTGAGCACCAGAGAATTGATGCTTTTGAACTGTGGTGTTGGAGAAGACTCTTGAGAGTCCCTTGGACTGCAAGGAGATCCAACCAGTCCATTCTGAAGGAGATTAGTCCTGGATGTTCTTTGGAAGGAATGATGCTAAAGCTGAAACTCCAGTACTTTGGCCACCTCATGCGAAGAGTTGACTCATTGGAAAAGACTCTGATGCTGGGAGGGATTGGGGGCAGGAGGAGAAAGGGACAACAGAGGATGAGATGACTGGATGGCATCACCAACTCGATGGACGTAAGTTTGAGTGAACTCCGGGAGTTGGTGATGGACAGGGAGGCCTTGTATGCTGCGATTCATGAGGTCGCAAAGAGTCACACATGACTGACTGACTGACTGAACTGAACTGAACTGAACTGAATATAATCTATCAGAAACATTGAAATAAGTCCATATGTGCGTGGATTTATCTCTGGGCTTTCTATTTTGTTCCATTGATCAATATTTCTGTCTTTGTGCTATTACCATACTGTCTTGATAACTGTGGCTATGTAATAGAGCCCGAAGTCATGTAGGTTGATTCCTCCAGTTCCATTCTTCTTTCTCAAGATAGCTTTGGCTATTTGAGGTTTTAGGAGGCAAGAATATACAATGGATTAAAGACAATCTCTTTAACAAGTGGTGCTGGGAAAACTGGTCAACCACTTGTAAAAGAATGAAACTAGAACACTTTCTAACACCATACACAAAAATAAACTCAAAATGGATTAAAGATCTCAACGTAAGACCAGAAACTATAAAACTCCTAGAGGAGAACATAGGCAAAACACTCTCCGACATATATCACAGCAGGATCCTCTATGACCCACCTCCCACAATATTGGAAATAAAAGCAAAAATAAACAAATGGGACCTAATTAAACTTAAAAGCTTCTGCACAACAAAGGAAACTATTAGCAAGGTGAAAAGGCAGCCTTCAGAATGGGAGAAAATAATAGCAAATGAAGCAACTGACAAACAACTAATCTCAAAAATATACAAGCAACTCCTACAGCTCAACTCCAGAAAAATAAATGACCCAATCAAAAAATGGGCCAAAGAACTAAATAGACATTTCTCCAAAGAAGACATACAGATGGCTAACAAACACATGAAAAGATGCTCAACATCACTCATTATCAGAGAAATGCAAATCAAAACCACTATGAGGTACCATTTCACACCAGTCAGAATGGCTGCGATCCGTAAGTCTACAAGCAATAAATGCTGGAGAGGGTGTGGAGAAAAGGGAACCCTCTTACACTGTTGGTGGGAATGCAAACTAGTACAGCCACTATGGAAAACAGTGTGGAGATTCCTTAAAAAACTGGAAATAGAACTGCCTTATGATCCAGCAATCTCACTGCTGGGCATACACACTGAGGAAACCAGAAGGGAAAGAGACACATGTACCCCAATGTTCATCGCAGCACTGTTTATAATAGCCAGGACATGGAAGCAATCTAGATGCCCATCAGCAGATGAATGGATAAGAAAGCTGTGGTACATATACACAATGGAGTATTACTCAGCCATTAAAAAGAATACATTTGAATCAGTTCTAATGAGGTGGATGAAACTGGAGCCTATTATACAGAGTGAAGTAAGCCAGAAAGAAAAACACCAATACAGTATACTAACGCATATATATGGAATTTAGAAAGATGGTAACAATAACCCTGTGTACGAGACAGCAAAAGAGACACTGATGTATAGATCAGTCTTATGGACTCTGTGGGAGAGGGAGAGGGTGGGGAGATTTGGGAGAATGGCATTGAAACATGTATAATATCATGTATGAAACGAGTCACCGGTCCAGGTTCGATGCATGATACTGGATGCTTGGGGCTGGTGCACTGGGACGACCCAGAGGGAGGGTATGGGGAGGGAGGAGGGAGGAGGGTTCAGGATGGGGAACACAGGTATACCTGTGGCGGATTCATTTCGATATTTGGCAAAACTAATACAATATTGTAAAGTTTAAAAATAAAATAAAATTAAAAAAAAAAAAAGAAATAAGTCACTCTGGTCACTAATAAGTGGTAGAGCAAGACCAAAATCCATTTTTTTTTTTTAACCCCTGCTTTAAACTTTCAACAGGACTTCCCTGGTGGCTCAGACAGTAAAGTGTCTATCTACAATGCGGGAGACCTGGGTTCGATCCCTGGGTTGGGAAGATTCCCTGGAGAAGGAAATGGAAACCCACTCCAGTATTCCTGCCTAGAAAATCCCACAGACAGAGGAGTTTGGTGCAGGCTACTGTCCATGGGGTTGCAAAGAGTCGGGCATGACTGAGCCACTTCACTTTCTTTCTTTTTCTTTCTAAACTTTTACAGTATTCTGACTCATTCAGAGGGACTAAAAGGAACTGATGGAAATTTGGTGACACTTAAAAGCTAAACTTTTTGAAATATATATATTTCTAAAATAATCTGTATATACTGAGTGACTGGTGGGAAGGTAGGGAATGGGAAAAATAGATTCTACTCAGCATTTCGTAGGGCATAATTCAATGACTTAACTGTGAATTGCTAGGAAGTTAAAACAAATGATCCAAGAATTTCCAATAATAATGATTTCAGGGAGCTGGCTTCAAGTCTCTGGTCCTGTACTGATAGTAGCAGTACTGCCACTGCTTAAATGGGTGGCCTCAATATGGTTCCTGGTCTGCTCAAGCCCCAGCTTCCTCCACTGAAAAATAAGGGATGGTACCTAGTGCACTTGAACTCCATGCTTTTAATAAGCCCTTTAGGCTGATCTGAGAGAACTTTTGAAAGGGGCCTCCTCCCACCATGCTTCCATATATGTAGGTAGCTAGAAATGCACAATTGGGGTGAGCACCAACTACTTTAAATCAGTATTAATTATTTAAAAATCAGACTGGATATTCAAAATACATAAAGAACTCATACAGCTCATAGCAAAAAAAAAAAAGAGGAATTAAAAAGTGGAAAAAGAACCTGAATAAACATTTCCCAAAGAAGATAATCAAATGGCTAATAGGTATCTGAAAAGGTGCTCAATGTTATTATTTATTCAGTTCAGTTCAGTTCAGTTGCTCAGTCATGTCCAACTCTTTGCAACCCCATGGACTGCAGCACGCCAGGCCTCCCTGTCCGTCACCAACTCCCAGTACTTGCTCAAACTCATGTCCATCGAGTCAGTGGTACCATCCAACCGTCTCATCCTCTGTTGTCCCCTTCTCCTCCTGCCTTCAATCTTTCCCAGTACCAGGGTTTTCTCCAATGAGTCAATTCTTTGCATCAGGTGGCCAAGTATTGGAGTTTCAGCTTCAGCATCAGCCCTTCTAGTGAATATTCAGGACTGATTTCCTTTAGGATTGATTGGTTTGATCTCCTTGAATTAGGAAATAAAAATGAAAACCACAATGAAATATTACCTCACATCTGTGAGAAGACAAATGCTGACAAGGAAGTTCAGAAAAGGGAATACTTGTATACTGTTAGTGGGAATGTAAATTCTTTAGCCACTATGGAAAATAGTAAGGATCTTTCTCAAAAATTTAAAAATAGCACTACTATATGATCTACAATTCCACTGCTGAGTATATTTGAAAGAAATGAAATCCCTCTGTCAAAGAGATATCTGTACCCCCGCATTCATTATAGCATTGTTTATAACAGTCAAGAGAAGGAAACAAGTTGTGTCATTTACAGGTGAGTGTATAAAGAAAATGCTAAATGAGTGTATAAAGAAAAAAATTTTATATATATATATAAATTTACAAGTGAGTGTGTATATACATATATACGTATGTATGTATATATATATACACACACACTAACTGGAAAAGCCCCTGATGCTGGGAAAGATTGAGGCAGGAAGAGAAGGGGACAACAGAGGATGAGATGGTTGGATGGCATCACCAACTCAATGGATATGCGTTTGGGCAAACTCTGAGAGAGAGTGAAGGACGGGCAAGCCTGGTGTGCTACAGTCCACAGGAGCACAAAGAATTGGACAAAACTGAGTGAGTGAACAACAGAATGTATACACTCACCACACTAGAGTACTATTCAGTCATAAAAGAGAAGGAAATCTTGTCATTTGTGACATTATGGGTGGATCTGGAGGTCATAATGCTAAGTGAAGTGAAAGTCACTCAGTTGTGTCTGACTCTTAGTGACCCCATGGACTATACATTCCATGGAATTCTCCAGGCCAGAATACTGGAGTGGGTAGCCTTTCCTTTCTCCAGGGGATCTTTCCAACCCAGGATTGAACCCAGGTCTCCTGCATGGCAGGCGGATTCTTTACCAGCTGAGCCACAAGGGAAGCCCAATGCTAAGTGAAATAAGTCAGAAGAAGACAAATACTGTATGATCTCACATGTGGAATGTAAAACAAACATAGAAAAAGAGATCAGATTTGTGGTTTCCAGAGGCATGGGTGAGGGATTGGGGAATTGGGTGAAGGTGATCAAAAGATACACACTTCCAGTTATAAATAAGTTAAATATGGACGTTAGGTACAACATGATGACTAATTAACAATGTGGCATGGTCTGTTTGAAGTTTGCTAAGAGAATAAATCCTAAACGTTCTCATCACAAGGAAAAAAATGTACAACCATATGAGGTTATGGATGCTAACTAAACTTACTGTGGTGAGAATCTCACAATATTTACACAAGTCAAGTCATTATACTGTACACCTAAACCTTATACTAAGCTGCACATCAATTATATCTAAATAAAACTGGAAAAAATAAGCTTGGGGGATACCTTTCACAAAACAAAGATCCTAAAAAACTGACTACAATGAATTTTCCTTAACTCTGTCTTAATTTATAAGAATATGTTAGAATTTTCTATAAATTCTAAAATTCTTTCCTGACGTTGGATGTTTAACTTGACAGAAAGTTAGCTGAATCAAAAATTTCAAGCACACTCTTTCAGGGAAGTCTGTAGTTTACACAAAGTATTATTTGGTTTTCATGAGCTATTCTACCAAAGGGCAATGAAATACCATTCCAAGAATATCTCAAATATCAAAGAAAGGAAAGGCCCTGTTGACTTTTTTCTTCTCAAAATGATTAAGAAAAGAAGAACTATTAGGATTGTTCCATGTACACAGCAGACTCAGGTGAAGGGAGACACACTCCCCTGGGGGCTCTACAAGGCCTGATATCTCATGGGCAGGATTCCAGACTGTGACATCCTTGAGGCCTTGGAACACGTATTCTTCTCATGTGCGTTGCTTATAGTGCCTAGTAATGGTTTGCATGTTGAAAGTTTCAAGGGAAGTTCTGTTGAATGAATGAATCAACAATTGATAATAAAACTCAATGACTGTTGTTCTCTTTGTAACCACATAAGTCACAGTGAATATAGACTGGAGGTCAAGCAGAAGAAAGATTTTTAAGTAGATATGGTTCCCTCTTCTTGAGCATACTGATTAGATATTTATAAGATCAAGGAAAACAGAAGAGTGACTGGATACTGGTAGGGCACTGTCATCTATACATATAAAGCCCATAATTGTCCCCCCAAGAACAGCCAAGGTGAATCCCAAGATGGAAACCCAGGCGAGTCCTCAAGATAAATACCACATAGATCCTCCCAATGCTGGAACATTTAACACAGGGTTTCACCTATGGATCCTGCTTCTTAAAATGCCACTTCTAAAATTAAGCTTCTTAAAACATAACTTTCAGCAAGCATGCCTCTTTCTACTGAAGAGTCAAAAATATTCCAAGTAACTTTTCAAGTAAAGCCCATTCTCTTCTCCCAATTAATCCAGTATTTGCAAGGCCCCTGTGGGAATAAATTTCTTTTATGTGCTATAACATCGAACATGATGCTGATTACAGACTTAGCTCAGAGTACAAGAAAGGAAGATACATTTAGTGATGCCTAATTGGCATCACTTCACTTTTCTAGTCTTACTTGTAGTCGGACAGTTCTACCTCTTAACAAGTTCCACATTTTATCAGCTGTGTGACTTTGATCAATTTATTTCCCTGCTCTGAGACTGTTCTTATTATTATACTACAATAATGTCAATTTCCTTGCCACCCTTTACTCATACTAGACTCATTTCTTTCTGTTTTTTTTTTTAAACATTTTAAAGCATTATATGCGTAACATAAAATTCACCTACTTTTATTATTCATTTTTCAGTAAGTTTCCCTAGTTGTGCAACCATCACCATAATGTGATCTTAGAAAATTTTCATCACCCCAAAAAGATCCTTCATGCTCATTTAGTTAACCCCATTCCCATCTGCATCCCATTCTCTGTCTCCACAGACTTGACTTCTCTGGACATTTAATATAAATAGAATCATAAAATGTGTGGTCTTTTGTGTTTGGGTTCTTTCACTTAACATAATATACCAGATTCATTTCTGCCTTCATCTTTTGCAGGTTCTCTCTCATACCTTCTCCTTTCCTTTCCACTGACTCAAATCCTTATTATTGTTGACCATGTTGTTTTGAGGTACATAACACTTTATAATATCATCATAGATTCATTTCCATTCAGAATTTCTATCATCTTTACTCTGAATCTCCCTGGGACCTCTAGGCTTGAGTTCCCTTAGTTGCTCCACACAGTTATCTTATTTTTCTTACTGAAAAAAATAAAAACTCTTTACAGAAAGTGTTAGACACATTTGGGAACAAAATAAATGTTCCTTGAAAAAAGTAATGAATTGGCTATGTCTACATACACTTTCCTTTCAAGATCAGTTTCCAAGAACCATGCTCACATAGGGCTTAAAAGATCATTTGATTTAGCTTTAGGAGGGAAAGATTTGGATGCCTGAACTGCTGATTTCTATGTCGCTTATGCCAAAATAGCTGCTGGGACACTAGGCATACCCTTGGTTTTCAGAGACCCCATTCTCTTATCATCACTACACTTAAAGTATTTGGAAGTTAATTTCCAAAGGAACCACCTATACTATAAAAGGATAAGCTATCAATTTTGAAATCAATAACAAAAGAACAACAACTGTTGTTAAATCTTAGGATTTTAATCAGCACCTCAAAAAGTCATGCACCGTTATCTCTACCTAAACCAGCACATTTTCCTAAAGTGTTCTGGTTTCTCCAGTCCTAAGGATAAAAGTGGTAGAAAAAATATTTTAAAATAAATAACAGCTATACTATTTGCCTCTAAGCCTAAAAATTCTGGCGTTATAACAATTTATTTTGATTATGTACAGTGTTATATTGTTTTCTAATTATTATATATGTCTAAACTTCATTCCCCCAAGCCTGCAGAAAATGCAAGGCCCCTGTGGGAATAAATTTCTTTTATGTGCTATAACATCGAACATGATGCTGATTACAGACTTAGCTCAGAGTATAAGAAAGGAAGATACATTTAGAAAATCTGGTCCAGGGCTGACTGTTTTCCTGTCAAATTTTGCCTCCGAGATTTTATCCTGTTAATCCATGTCACTGAGAACAACGTCAGCTTTTGTTACATTTCTGCATCATTCAAAAAGGCTGCATCAGTGGTTATTTGTCTCATCACACAATAGGAAGAAAAGCAGATTTTATTTTAAAATTAGTTTTGCTCCATTTAGTTAGAAATGTCAGAATTTGTCAGAAAATGTGCCTAAATTCACATAAATGGTGGGATGAATCTGTGCCTGAGAGAGAGAGAAAGAAGGCAAGTGTGTGTGCGCACACTTGTGGGTGGGTAAGCATCTTCATCAACCCCTCGGCTTCTCCGGAGAAGCTTACGGTACGTACCATGGAAACAGTGGTTACCATGGAAAGAGTGCGCCATGGTGACGAGCTCAAGAAATGCCTATGTAAAACCATCTTACCATGTAACCTTACACTTTCCAGCATTTTAAAAAATATGACAGGATCAGAGCACAGTACTCTAGGGAGTCTCGGCCCTCTCAATGATCCTTTGAAACAATCTAGAAAGAGAGGTGATAAACTCCAGGGCGTTGTGTACCTTGCTAAAGGGCTTGACAAGCAGTTATGTAGAGAAATTGCCAAGATCGTTTATCTACGGACTGCACTGCACACTATTAAATATTTTCTGTTAAAACCCACAAAGTATTACAAATGAAGAGAAAACATGGATAAAATTAACTTAAAGCGAATGGTTTCCCGACTTACTGAGATCAGAATGGATGTGTTTCATCTAACTTATCTGTTAATAGGCTTTCCTGATGCCCCTGTGTTACCATAATCTCCAAAGCACTGGACAAACCAGTACATTTGTTTATCTTTATCACTCTTTGCTTACTAAAGAACTTGCTTTTATTAAAGAGATCAATCACCTGCACACAGTTTAATAGCCTGTGCAGTACATACAAGGTGGGAAAAAAAGCGAAAAAGGGTAAAGGGTGAAAGCCCTGCTTTAACAAAGCCCTGAAAGCATAAAAGAAGCAATAAAAATAGGCTTTCAATAATACATATGTATACATATATACTCCTAGAGGTAGAAAACTTGATATCAAAATTAGTAACCTAAGACATTTCTAAATGGGAAAGTGAAGGCTTCAAAGCAATCAGTGCTTCTCCTCTGCACTCAATTTTGTCTGGTTATTTCAATAAGCAGTCAAATGATGCTTAGTGGAGGGATATGGAGTATATTACTTGTTTCATACTCAGCTCCTCTCACTGACTTTCACGGGGAAGGCAGACATTTGTGTCTCCAAGCATAGCTGTGAAACCAGGAGTCCACCTGGTTCAGTAAGAATGTGGCATCCAAGGGCCACCACCTTAGGTATGAGGCATTGTTGAAATGCCGGAGTATAGCTCTCTGTCCACACTGTAGCATAAGAGGCACATTGCTCTCCTACCTACACTGAAAAACAACCCTCGTCACAATCTCTCAGTGCAAGGGACATAATATCATATTTTATCTAGTCTTCTGGGATTAAAAATATTGATTGAAATTTTCATTGGAAGCTTTTCTTAAAAGACACTTTCTTCCAAACCTCTTCTTTCTACTCCATTGCAAGTCAGCTATTTTTCTTGCCAAAATGCAGGAAAGCAATTAGGCTCAAGGGTTTTATAAGCTGCACCGGTTCAGGGCAAATCTATTGAACTTTGCTGAGAAATTCTTGTTCATTCACTGTGAAAATTTTGATGGTTTTATCCTCTTTCTTGATAACCACTTAGTTGGAGAAACCCATGTTACGTGTGTAGTGCAGGATTTAAAGAGAGGCCAGCCTAATTAAAGTGTTGTGATGTTAAACAGGAAGGTACCAAATATATTCCATTAATAATTGCCATTTCTAGCTCAAATATGTCTGGGAGATAACTGAAACTAAAATAAAAGGAAATTTAGCAGAAGCAGCAGTGGCTGAGAGAAAATATTCAGCTGACCTGCAAAGTGCCTCCCAGGTTTGGAGAATAAAGCAGAAGAAAGTGAGAAGCCGAGTCTTCTTCTCCCATCAGCTGTTCCTGTTGCTGGTGATTGCAGCCATATTTCACAGAGAGCATATGGCCATGTTTATAGCCATCAGGCAGCATTTCACGAGTGATGACACCATGTGTCCACCAACTAGCCTTCCTGATTGCAGTTAATTAAAGAGGAGGTGGGAGGCATTTTAAAAATACCATTAAGGCACAAGGATGCCCAAAGTTCCCGGGCCTATTTGTAAGAGCAGGTGACAAGAAAGACTGATAATAAAATTATGAGACACCAAGAGAGGTGGACATTCTGCTCAGGTATTTCCCTAAGAAGCCAAATATAACAACAAAACAAAGAAAAACTGTATGACTCCAAGGCAGGAGAGCAGCACAGTGTCCCATGCAAGGTTAACACTGAGGGAATCAGTTAAAGTGAGAAAATGTCTGAAGGGTTCCTAAAACAACTTTTCCAGGGAAAGATTTCAAACCCAAACTACCATAACAATGTCTTTGACAGTCACCTGATAGTCAGCAAATCCCAGATGCAGGGGTGTCAGCGTCATTTGCCATTGAATATCTGCTTTCACTCACTTCCGTGGTTCAGCAATGCTGTTTTTTCTTTTCTTCAATCCCAAGGTAACATACAAGGCAACCTATGTCACTCGCTGCATACCATGTATGATTTAAGGGTCTCAGCTTTTCAAAACTTCCTATTTAGAATTTGTAAAATTTCTTTCATAAGCCCCTGGAAACAGACTTGGCTGAAGAGTATTCTAGAGTGAGTGAACTGGGCTCACGTCCAAATAAAGCTTTAGTTTAGTAATTGTCCTCCTCCTATAGTTTATAAACTTACCCTTGGAAGGGATGGCTGTGTGTGTGTGTATGTGTGTGTGTGTGTGTGTGTGTGTGGGTGTGTGGGTGTGGGTGGGTGTACACCATTCCATCTACTACAGACACTTCCTTCAGGCTCTTTTGAAAGTCTGACAACACGTACACTGGTAATTGAGTCATTTTTTTTTTCTTATTTCTCTGCTTTTCTGGAACTGGGCTATAATGACATTAGATAGGTCGCATGATGGCAATTTAATGGCCTGAACTCAATCCACAGGTACATCATTGTGGTCGCCTTGGGATCTGTTCCCATTGCTATGACATGACAGAAAATGCCAGCAGAGTTAGAATAGATGGCCACCTGCAGGGTGGAGACGGCGTGTCAGTGAGCACAGAAGACATGCTTTGAAACCCCAAGGTGGCCCAGCAGCCCTGAAGTCACCCTCGCAGCTCCCTCACATCCCACCCCTATGGCTGACACAGGACACTTCACTCAACAGTGTTCATCTGTCACACTCTGCTCAGCACTGAGGGCATAGGCACAAACAGAACACACACCAGCCTGGCCCGCAAGCAGGTTATTTCTTAAGCAAAGACACATAAGGAGTTTAAATAAGCAAGTGCACTAAAACACCATAATTATTGTTGTTGCTTAGTAGCTAAGATGTATCCTACTCTTTTGTGACCCCATGGACTGTAGCCCGTCAGGCTCTTCTGTCCATGGGATTTCCCAGGCAAGAATATTGGAATACATTGCCATTATCTTCCCAAACCAGGGATTAAACCCACATCTCCTTCAATACAGGTGGATTCTTTACCACTGAGTCACCTGGGAAGCCCCAAACACCACAGATGCCATTAAAATAGAGCCAGATACCTAGTATGATGGTAGCACACAATAGCAGTGGAACTGAGGAGCCTCTAAAAATCTGATATGATTGGAAGGAGACTTGTTGGAAGGAGACTTGGACAGAGGAATTTAAGGTCTAGAAAGCTAAGAGCCCCTAAATTATTCATCAGTCACTAAGTTGTGTCTGACTTTGTGACCTCATAGGTTGCACTACACCAGGCTTCCCTGTCCTCTACTATCTCCCAGAGTTTGCTCAAGTTCATGTCCATTGAGTTGGTGATACTATCTAACCATTTCATCTTCTGCTGCCATAGTAAATCTCAAATACTTGCAATGATTTCACAAGCCCCTGTGAATAATTGGTTGGATTGTGGCCTCCCTCAAAGAATGAATATGACAGTTAAATTTAAGAAATTCTCAGAGCATATTGGGAAGAAAATATATATAAATTCAAAACATTATAATTATAATTTTGAACAAATGATCAGATATAATATCCAGAGCCCTGATGAATAATATCCAGAGTCCCTCATTTCTTAGAGCACAGTACTCTTTTTTTTTTTTTTCAAGAAACTACAAATAGTGATAGTCATTTTCAGGGGTAAAAAATCAGAGGGGATTCCATGTGTGTAACATTTTATATCTGTGTAAATATATTTATATTGAATATAAAAATACAATATAAATATGAATTCATATTAAAATATTTTGTAGAATTTCGGGCACCATCAAAATATTAGTACATATTCTTGTGGTTGTGTCTCTTTCATCTTGTTTTTGCTGTGAAGTGAAGTCGCTCAGTCATGTCCAACTCTTTGCAACCCCATGGACTGTAGCCTACCAGGTTCCTCTGTTCATGGGATTTTCCAGGCAAGAATACTGGAGTGGGTTGCCATTTCCTTCTCCAGGAGACCTTCCCAACCCAAGGATTGAACCCAGGTCTCCCACATTGTAGGCAGACGCTTTACCGTCTGAGTTACCAGGGAAGTTTTTGCTGTGGCTAACTCTAATTGAAACAAAAGCTTGAATCAAGGTATTTCAAGGAGAAGTATCAATAACCTCAGATATGCAGATGACACCACCCTTATGGCAGAAAGTGAAGAACTAAAGAGCCTCTTGGTGAAAGTGAAAGGGGAGAGTGAAAAAGCTGGCTTAAAACTCAACATTCAGAAAACTAAGATCATGGCATCTGATCCCATCACTTCATGGCAAATAGATGGGGAAACAGTGGAAACAGTGGCTGACTTAATTTTGGGGGGCTCCAAAATCACTGCAGATGGTGACTGCAGCCATGAAATTAAAAGATGCTTACTCCTTGGAAGAAAAGCTATGACCAACACAGACAGCATATTAAAAAGCAGAGACATTACTTTGCCAACAAAGGTCCGTCTAGTCAAAGCTATGGTTTTTCCAGTAGTTGTGTACAGATGTGAGAGTTGGACGATAAAGAAAGCTGAGAGCTAAAGAACTGATGCTTTTGAACTGTGGTGTTGGAGAAGACTCTTGAGAGTCCTTTGGACTACAAGGAAAGCCAACCTGTCAATCCTAAAGGAAATCAACCCTGAATATTCATTGGAAGGACTGATGCTGAAGCTGAAACTCCAATACTTTGGCCACCTATTGTGAAGAGCTGACTCATTTGAAAAGACCCTGATGCTGGGAAAGACTGAAGGCAGGAGGAGAAGGGGACAACAAAGGATGAGATGGTTGGATGGCATCACCGACTCAATGGACATGAGTTTGAGTAAACTCTAGGAGTTGGTGATGGACAGGGAGGCCTGGCGTGCTGCAGTCCTTGGGGTCGCAGAGTCGGACTCAACTGAGCAACTGAACTGAACTGGACTCTAAAATAGAGACATCAAGCTATGGCCCATAGGCACAATGCGGTCAACACAAGCCAGTCTGCTGACATATTGCACCCTGGTGGTAGGCTGAGTAGCTGGTCAGGGACATTATGGTTGCAGAACCCAAAATATTTACCATCTGGCCCTCCACAGAAGTTTGATGACCCCTGCTCAAAAACACATAATCACATGATATTGATCTACATTTTCCAGTTAGTTTTATATGTTCCCCCCTCTGGCAGAAAACTGATTTTTGGGAAAAGAGTTCTATAATCAGATGAGTAGAAAACATTATATATTGTTTTTCCCTCTGGAAGATTTAAAATGCACCTTTGTATATTAAAAGCTTTAAGAAGTCCTGTGTAAAAGAAACCTATTTAGATTTATTTCCTAAACATAATTGGCTATATTTTTTCCTCCATGAATATGAACATGAATACAGCAAACACAATGGATCGGTTACCCATGAGTAACTTAGAGTCCACTTCTCCCGTGCCTTCTGTAGTACAGAAGCTGGCACAATAAATCCCTTCTTTTGTTCGCCCTGCCTTGTGTCTAATCTGGCCTGTATTGCGGGGAGCGAGCTCCGCCTCTGGCAAAGGTCATGAGGAAGGAGGCTTGGCATACGCAAAGGCGGGATCAAGCCTCAGGAGTCTCCCTGGAAATTCTCGAGCAATCTACCCCCAAAACCAGAGTCTGCCTACTTTCTGCTTTGTGCTTTCACCTACACCTCTGACTTTCACGGGGGCTGTCCCCACTACCTCTCTGAAAAAGTTAGCTTACAGCTCCAGTTAATAATTCCTGGGTGTGACAGTGTTTAACCTACAAACTCCTTTGAAATCCTCTAGCCTGCCTGAATAGATTTTTCCGCCACATGTGATTGTTCAGAGCCTCCCAACTGTGAGAGGCAGGAGATGTTCTAAACTGTCTAAACACAGATTCTTTTGAGTAGTTAAAAGATTGATTAGAAATTGTATTGGTGAAGGGTTTTTCACTTGTTGGGCCAATGTTTGCTGCTAAGTTTCCATATCCCTTACCTGCTGTGTCCCTGGCAGTGTATTGATTAATATAATTGGTGAAAGTAGTAGCTTTAATGTTTGTAACCTGGGACCCTTGAGTTAATTCTTTTTCTTGTTGTAGCCCACCACACCTTTGCTCTGTAGGAATGCAACTTTATCTAATGCTTTTTTGGAGGGTGGCTCCTGACCAACCACCTTTAGAGAAAAATAAGTTTTCTGAAGAAAAGGTCTTAAAATGTTAACAGGCCTCCGGGCCAGAAGATGATGCAAATCACCTAAGCTTTTGCATATGATAAGTTTGCAGGAAGAAAGCCTGGTTTGCTGCAAGACTCTACCCCTTCCCCCATTATCCTCTGTGCATAACTTAAGGTATAAAAACTACTTTGAAAAATAAAGTGCGGGCCTTGTTCACCGAAACTTGGTCTCACCATGTCGTTCTTTCTCTTACCTTCTGGCTGAATTATTCAGCCTCTTTTCTCCACTGAATTTCCTCACTGAGCTATCCTTATTTCAGCCTCTTTTCTCCACTGAATTTCTTCACTGAGCTATCCTCATTCTATTACTCTTTATATCCTTAATTAACGTTTAATTAAGCAATTGTTTCCTGATCTTCGCCTACGCCGTCTCTTAAGCAAGGCCCCACCCCTATCTTTGGGCTTCTCTGATGGCTCAGTTGGTATAGAATCCACCTGCAATGCAGGAGACCCTGGTTTGATTCACGGGTCAGAAAGATCCACGAGAGAAAAGATAGGCCACCCACTCCAGTACTCTTGGGCTTCCCTTGTAGCTCAACTGGTAAAGAGTCCACCTGCAATACGGGAGACCTGAGTTCCATTCCTGGCTTGGGAAGATCCCCTGGAGAAGGGAAAGGCTACCCACTCCAGTATTCCGGCCTGGAGAATTCCATGGACTGTATAGTCCATGGGATCGCAGAGAGTCAGACATGACTGAGCAACTTTCACTTTCACTTTCACCCCTATCCTTTCCTGGTTGCCTTTGCCTTTCTTCTTGGTGAGCCCTGAGTAGGGCTGAATGCCACCTTGTACTCTATCATTAACTCTACATGCTGAGGAAGGTGGAGCAAAAAGATGGCTAATGCCTGCATGCCCAACTGCACACCGAGGCACCCAACTGAGCCACAACGGCCTACTCCTGGACTTCTTACTGAATTAAATACTTTCTATTTCTGGCCCTGTAATCAAGAGGAAAGTGATTCTCAAGCTTTAATATGTAAATGGATCCCCTGGGATTTGTTGCAATGCAAATTCTGATTCGGCAGATCTGGGCTGGATCTGCTGCCCACCTCCCCCGTGATGTAAATGCTGGTCCACAAATCACATGTCGAATAGCAAAGTGATAGAGTTTTGTGTTCTTTGCAGCAAAACACCATCGTAAGTTTTGGCTCCTCCTCTGGAATTCATCTTCTAGGGAGCACACTTCAAGAAATTCTAAAGATTCTCACTGTCATGCTCCCTATTAACATGAAACATTTAGAAGGTAGGTTCCACCTAGGGTACCATTCAGAGGATCTAGACTTGCTTCCTTCATCATTTCTCGTACAATAGATACATTTTTTATTAAGACCCATGAGGCAGTGTAAAGCTGTAGTGAACCACTGAGCACAAAGAGGTGAAAGTTTTCACAGATATCCTCAGCATAACAACAAATGTAATGAAGAGATCACTATTTTTGTATTGTAAAATGATAGATCCCTTAAAGATTCATCCAATCCCTTACTTACAGGTCAGGAATCTAAGAGCAAGAGAGGACAACTAATTCCCTAAGACACCTGGGGAGATGGGAGCCATAGCTGAGCAGGATGGTACCTGTGAGTTCAGGACATCAATCTCTTGCTTTGAACAGAAAAACCTTTCAACAGGAAAGGTGGCTCCTTAGAAAACGTGTGCCCCTTATATCACAGATACATTCCATAGCAATGGGAAAATCTCTCATCCACGTTTCCAAACTCTTCCTGCTGCCCATGTATGAAGTGACAGCAAGGGCAACCATTTTTCCTCTCATCGTGATTAACCCAGAGCCTTAGCAAATCCCCAAATCTATTTAGAGATACAGAATCCGTGAGGAAGGTTTTTCCTGATTCTGTCTCTCAAATATAGTTCCACTTGACCTAATTGCAGTTTGGGGAGATTCAAATCTCACTTTTCTTCATCTTTCCAAGTGAAACTCTAGGTTTGACAATGCAGTGTGTGAATTTGCTGAAGCATTTCATGCAGTCTTTATTAATTAAAGAAAAAGGTTTCATCTCAGGGTCTGAAGAGTTTTAAGAGAAAATTAAAAGTAGAGAAAAGGCAGGAAGGGCTAAAATAGCTGAAACGTTCTATTTTTTTCTTTTTAATAACTGGTGCTAAAGAAAGAGCGTGGGCTTTAGATTTTAAGAGCTACTATTGCAGGGAAGGAGCTAACTTCTGAGTGTTTTGACACGCAGAGGAAGGGGTCGAGCTGACAATAACTTAGTCCTGATCTCTCTTTGATCCCACACCCACGCCTATGTCCACCAGCGGGCTCTTAACATCAAGTACTGCTCCTTCTTTCCAAGACTCACCCTGCTCATTTGGTTTGTTAGGATGCTTTAATTAGTCATCAGCCAATTTTATTTTAAGTTTCTATGATAATCCTGTTTCAAAGCTCATGTAACTAAGGTCCAATTTAAAAGGTGATTTCCTCAAGGCTGTAAAACGAGGCCACTGCATTCCCTAAAATAGCCAGTGAAAGTTCTAAATCTTTGTCCCAGTCAATGATTCTAACACAAGTTCTGTGAATTTATACCCAAGGACTCTTTATTTGTAATACCCGACCAAGAACTTGCCTATTCAAATAGAAGCTGCAAAGCCAGAAGGCTCACAGACCTGGATTCCAGACTCAGCTCAGACCTTCTCTGGGAATCTGGGTAACACTGCTATGCTCTGGGATGTTTGATCTTATTACCTGTCACTTAGAATATAGGGTAGACTGAGTAATGGTCCCCTCAAATATATTTATGTCCTAATTCCTGGAACTTGTGATGATTTTACATGGTGTTACAGGTTGAATTGTGACCTCTAAAAAGACACATTAAAATCTTAGCCCCCCACCCCACCCTGTGTCTATGAACACAACTTTATTTGAAAAATAGGGTCATCAAATTAAGATGAGGCCATGAAAGTGAGTCCTAATCCAATATGACTAGTGTCTTCATAAGAAGAAATGCCATGGACAGGCAAAGAAATGCAGGGAGAATGCCTGTGCCCACAGAGGCAGAGACTAGAGTGAGGCAGCCATTTGCCAAAGAACACTGAGGGCAGTAGCCACCTCCAGAAGCTAGGAAGAGGCAAGGAAGTGTTCCCTCAAGAGTCTCAGAAGGAACATGTATTTGTTGACACTTGATATGGCTCTCTAGCTTCCAGAAGTGTGAAACAATAAGTTTCTGTTGTTTTAAACCACCAAGCTTCCAGCTGCTAGTCAATAGAACTGAAAAAAGGTACAAAATAAGTTCTTCCTTAAACTATGCCAATACCCCTCGAATCTTTACTCACTGAAAATATCATTGAGTTTCCTGAATGTGGCCAGTCTCCTTTGAGGTAACTTTACTCCCTTGGATCACTCCTAGTGACTCATTAGCAGCCAGATACCTCCTTACAAATAGCCATGTTTTCTGTGCATTAGGGCATTTCCCCTTTCAGGATTGGACACAGATGTTCAAAGGATGATCCCAGCCAACAACGCAACATCTGGCATTTAGCATCTTGCTGTGACTGACTGCCTGATACATCACCCCAAAGTGAAGTTTAGCAAAGCCCTGGAATGCTAAATGGTTCCTGCAGTGCCTGTTCTCCTAGTGAGATGGGAAACACTGCATGTGGAGATTATATGTTGGAGCAGAGGGAAGAAAGAAAACAAGAAGTTATCATAAATCATGATCAATTTCACAACTCCAAAAACCAAACCTAAATAAGCATCAAAAAGATTACATGGGGTAATTTGAGAGATACAGAAAATGTAAAAGACTCACATAAAAATAAGCTACTATTTGGGATTGTCTTTTCTCAGAATAGCAACAGCAGTCTGTCTATTTGACTATGGCCAAAACCACAGGCTTGGGGATTTAAGAAGCAAAGAGTCTGTGTCTCAATGTGGTTACTCACTATGAATGTGATGCTGGAAAGTTCCTATATTTCACATAAAGTTCACTTATTTCATGTGTAACTTAGTGCCCACACATGCAAAAGTGGGTTCATTGTTACTTTATTAAGGTGGTCATATGGAGAAGGCAATGGCACCCCACTCCAGTACTCTTGCCTGGAAAATCCCATGGATGGAGGAGCCTGGAAGGCTGCAGTCCATGGGGTTGCTGAGGGTCAGACATAACCGAGCGACTTCACTTTCACTTTTCACTTTCATGCATTGGAGAAGGAAATGGCAATCTACTCCAGTGTTCTTGCCTGGAAAATCCCAGGGATGGGGGAGCCTGGTGGGCTGCCGTCTATGGGGTCGCACAGAGTCGGACACGACTGAAGTGACTTAGTAGCAGCAAGGTGGTCATAAGAATTTTTTGAAATAACTTAAACAAGTGTCAGCATAGCACCTGGTACAGTATCGTGTTCTTAAAAGATGACCATTTATTGAGTGGTTACCATGTGGTGGGCACTCTGCTGAGTGCTCTGGTTCCATTATTGAAGGCAGTGGAGTGAAGTGATTCCAAATACAAACAGCTGGATTCATATCCCACCTCCATCACTTACTCTTTACATAAACTTGAGAAAGTTACTTATATTCTGTGGGCTTTATCTTCCCCATCTCTAAAATTGGATAGTGTGAACAGCTTCCCATTTTTGTGGTCAGAAATAAACAAGCAGATATGTCCAACAAACTCCAAAACAGGGCCTGGCACCTGGTAAGCATTCATCAGTTTTCATCAACATTATCAGTGTCTCTTTAATCTTTACAACCCTTTACTGTAGATGCTTTATTAGATCCATTTTGTGAACAAAGTTCAGTTCAGTTCAGTTCAGTCACTCAGTCGTTTCTGACTCTTTGTGACCCCATTAACCACAGCACACCAGGCCTCCCCGTCCATCACCAACTCCCAGAGTCCACCCAAGTCCATGTCCATCAAGTCGGTGATGCCATCCAACCATCTCATTCTCTGTTATCCCCTTCTCCTCCTGCCCTCAATCTTTCCCAGCATCAGGGTCTTTTCAAATGAGTCAGCTCTTCACATCAGGTGGCCAAAGTATTGAAGTTTCAGCTTCAACATCAGTCCTTCCAGTGAACACCCAGGACTGATCTCCTTTAGGATGGACTGGTTGGATCTCCTTGCAGTCCAAGGACTCTCAAGAGTCTTATCCAACACCACAGTTCAAAAGCAAGAATTCTTTGGCACTCAGCTTTCTTTATAGTCCAACTCTCACATCCATACATGACCACTGGAAAAACCATAGCCTTGACTAGATGGACTTTTGTTGACAAAGGTCTCTGCTTTTTAATATGCTGTTTAGGTTGGTCATAACTTTCCTTCCAAGGAATAAGCATCTTTTAATTTCATGGCTGCAATCACCATCTGCAGTGATTTTGGAGCCCAGAAAAATAAAGTCTGAAACTGTTTCCACTGTTTCCCCATCTATTTGCCATGAGGTGATGGGACCAGATGCCATGATCTTCATTTTCTGAATGTTGAGATTTAAGCCAACTTTTTCACTCTCCACTTTCACTTTCATCGAGAGGCTCTTTAGTTCCTCTTCACTTTCTGCCATAAGGGTGATATCATCTGCACATCTGAGGTTATTGATATTTCTCCTGGCAATCTTGATTCCAGCTTGTGCTTCTTCCAGCCCAGCGTTTCTCATGATGTACTCTGCATAGAAGTTAAATAAGCAGGATGACAATATACAGCCTTGACGTACTCCTTTTCCTATTTGGAACCAGTCTGTTGTTCCACGTCCAGTTCTAACTGTTCAGTCTGTTGCTTCCTGACCTGCATACAGGTTTCTCAAGAGGCAGGTCAGGTGGTCTGGTATTCCCATCTCTTTCAGAATTTTCCACAGTTTATTGTGATCCACACGCTGATTTAAAACAGTCTAAGTGAACAGTGGATCCAGGATTCAAGTTCACTTGAACTTGGTCCAAACTTGGATAATTGCTGAAAGCCAGAACCTACCAAATCTATCTCAACCTATCCTTTCCAAAATGAACTGGCTCTATGAGTTTGGGACATTCCTTAAGCATTCAATGTTGAATCTGTATAATGGGAAAATAATATTGATGCTTCACCAGGAGGTGAGGATATAATGAGATTATGCGATGAAGTCTATATCACAGAGCCTGGCACATAGAAAGCCCTGAAAATACGTTAGCTACCATGATGAACATCATTAGTAAAAGCACTGAAAATTAGTGCTTAGATTGCAATAAATTAGCAATTATTTAGTGCTCTTCCACTTTTCAAAAAGAATGAGACCAAATTTTGTTTTTTATTCCAGTTGTATTCCAATATAATTGATACACAGCACTGCATAAATTTAAGATGTACATTATAATGACATATACATCATGAAATTATTATCACAGAATATCCATATCTCATATGGATACAAAATTAAACAAATTAGATGGCACTGGGACACTGACTGGAAAAGGAAATTCATTCAAGGCTAAGCATGGGGTGAGAATTATCTGTGATAAAGCAGAACAACTTCCACGGGGGTCGGCTGTATTCTCTGAACAATTAGTATAACTCCTTACTTCTCACACAATGATGAAAATGGTGGGATAATTGATATTGCATTAGTGATTTCAAACATCATATGTAAGAAATATTACAAGCCTGCTCCCTAGTTGCTTGCCAAAGCCACCTTAAGAAACTGATAAGAAAATATATACTTTTTTTTTTCTAATTTTATTTTATTTTTAAACTTTACATAATTGTATTAGTTTTGCCAAATATCAAAATGAATCCACCACAGGTATACATGTATTCCCCATCCCGAACCCTCCTCCCTCCTCCCTCCCCATACCATCCCTCTGGGCCGTCCCAGTGCACCAGCCCCAAGCATCCAGCATCGTGCATCGAACCTGGACTGGCAACTTGTTTCCTACATGATATTTTACATGTTTCAATGCCACTCTCCAAAATCTTCCCACCCTCTCCCTCTCCCACAGAGTCCATAAGACTGTTCTATACATCAGTGTCTCTTTTGCTGTCTCGTACTCCGGGTTATTGTTACCATCTTTCTAAATTCCATATATATGCGTTAGTATACTGTATTTATGTTTTTCCTTCTGGCTTACTTCACTCTGTATTATATGCTCCAGTTTCATCCACCTCATTAGAACTGGTTCAAATGTATTCTTTTTAATGGCTGAGTAATACTCCATTGTGTATATGTACCACAGCTTTCTTATCCATTCATCTGCTGATGGACATCTAGGTTGCTTCCATGTCTTGGCTATTATAAACAGTGCTGCGATGAACATGGGGTACACGTGTCTCTTTCCCTTCTGGTTTCCTCAGTGTGTATGCCCAGCAGTGGGATTGCTGGATCATAAGGCAGTTCTATTTCCAGTTTTTTAAGGAATCTCCACACTGTTCTCCATAGTGGCTGTACTAGTTTGCATTCCCACCAACAGTGTAAGAGGGTTCCCTTTTCTCCACACCCTCTCCAGCATTTATTATTTGTAGACTTTTGGATCACAGCCATTCTGACTGGTGTGAAATGGTACCTCATAGTGGTTTTGATTTGCATTTCTCTGATAATGAGTGATGTTGAGCATCTTTTCATGTGTTTGTTAGCCATCTGTATGTCTTCTTTGGAGAAATGTCTATTTAGTTCTTTGGCCCATTTTTTGATTGGGTCGTTTATTTTTCTGGAGTTGAGCTGTAGGAGTTGCTTGTATATTTTTGAGATTAGTTGTTTGTCGGTTGCTTCATTTGCTATTATTTTCTCCCATTCTGAAGGCTGTCTTTTCACCTTGCCAATAGTTTCCTTTGATGTGCAGAAGCTTTTAAGGTTAATTAGGTCCCGTTTGTTTATTTTTGCTTTTATTTTCAATATTCTGGGAGGTGGGTCATAGAGGATCCTGCTGTGATGTATGTCGGAGAGTGTTTTGCCTATGTTCTCCTCTAGGAGTTTTATAGTTTCTGGTCTTACTTTGATACCTTTAATCCATTTTGAGTTTATTTTTGTGTATGGTGTTAGAAAGTGTTCTAGTTTCATTCTTTTACAAGTGGTTGACCAGATTTCCCAGCACCACTTGTTAAAGAGATTGTCTTTAATCCATTGTATATTCTTGCCTCCTTTGTCAAAGATAAGGTGTCCATATGTGCGTGGATTTATCTCTGGGCTTTCTATTTTATTCCATTGATCAATATTTCTGTCTTTGTGCCAGTACCATACTGTCTTGATAACTGTGGCTTTTTTTAAGCACAGTGAGGGCCCTTTATATTCCAGATGCTGTGGAGCAGGACCGATTCCTCCTCATGTGCTCACAGAGCCCCAGGAGCCCTGAGATGCTGGCAGTGCCCTAGCAAGTGCTCATTAGATTGGTCAGGGGTGGGAGAACACCCGAAACTTGGGTGGAGGGAGTGGATCTAGGCAAACACAAGCGTGGCCAAAATGACTTCTACTGTCAATTTCCATGGAGCATCCAGAGAGGCTTTTGCTCACTGTCAGAATGGACAACCAGAAAGTTATGGCCTAGGGTGAGATGAAAGTGAAGTGAAAGTGTTAGTCACTCAGTCAAGTCCAACTCTGTGACCCCATGGACTATAGCCCACCAGGCTCCTCCATCCACAGAATTCTCCAGGCAAGTATACGGGAGTGGGTAGCCATTCCCTTCTCCAGAGGATCTTCCTGACCCAGGGGTCGAACTCAGGTCTCCTTAATTGTAGGCAGATTCTTTACCACTAAAGCCACCAAGGAAGCCCATGGGTGAGATAAGCTGATGCAAATCTCACCAATGACAGCTGAGGAAAGAGAAAGACCTTGCTGATGACTCCAAAATCATGAAAATAATCACTGAGCTCTAAAAGAAAGCAGACAACTGGCCTCAAAAGAAAATTTCCATCTAGCCCCTCTTTGGTGAGGGGGTTCAATCATCTTTTCACAGGGTTCTGCACAAGTGAGAGAATGCTGTGCTGACCTCAGATCACCTGCCTTCTTTTCATGTACTGGTAAGAGAAGTAGAGGCTAGCAATATGGTTAAGATCAGGCTATCCATTAATCCAAATGCTGTGAATAGAGAGTGCCTGGTGCAAATGAAATTTTCAACATAGGAAAAAGTAAACAAGAGTAAAAAGAGTAAGAGGTGATGATCTTAGTTCATCACAAGCTAAATATGTCAGTAAAGGCCATGACCTTTCTTGAGCAAGGCTTATTTCTACCAAAATAACAACAATAACCAAAATAGTTTTACTAATGGTAGTGTTAAGTGCTTTAAGGTAATCATGATAACAAACTGAATCATATGTGAGAGAATCCTGGTTTTGCATAGCTTATACAATTTGGACTCTCTTTGAGATGAAGAATACATTACTAGTATACTCTTTCTAGGCCACCTCCTGGGTGGGGTTACCAGAAAAAATATAGGAGTCTTGGTTAAGTTTGAATTTCAGATAGACAATGAATCACTTTTATTAGAAATATGTGCCATGCAAAAGTTGGGACACACACATACTAAAAAATTATGCTTTTTTATTATCTGAAATTCAAATTTATTACTGTGTGTCCAGTATTTCTCATTTACTTAATCTGGCAATTGTATGCCTAGGTTTTGGAAGAAGCCCAGAGAGAGTGAGAGGAGCCCAGAGGTGAAGCATCTTTATTTCACAATTACTCTGTCCCTGAACCTGTGTTGTTAATTGCTGCATTTCACAGATGCAGAAACTGACAATCAGTTTCCATGGAGCATCCAGAGAGGCCTTTGCTCACTGTCAGAATGGACACCCAGAGAGTTATGGCCTAGGGTAAAGTGAAAGTGAAGTGAAATGCTTGGTCTTAGAGTTTTGGATTTGGGAAGACACACTTTTAAAAGAATTCATAACTACTGTAAAGGTTTTACAGGAGTGTGCAAAAGGTGAATGAAAATATCTTGCAGATCCTATGGGCTAGAGGGAAGTCTTCATCTCCAAAGATAATTTAATGAAAGGAAATGGATATTTGAATACAATGGAGAACTTGTGAATTTACTCTCAGTTTCTCAAGCTTTAGATCTCTATACATTCAAAACATTTCTCTTTCTCTTCCTTCTACTACCTCTTTCTTTCCTTGCTTTGCTGCACTAATGCCAACTAATTTTTCCATTTAGAGTGACAGCTTTTCTAGGCAGACTTCCCTAACCACACAGTCAAGGTCAGGTGCACTTCCCAACCTCTCTCCATGTCCCGCAGATGTCTTTATCAATTCTCTTTCTACCCCTTCAGAATGGTGTGTTGAGATGCCACCCCTCCAGCTCGGCTGCTGTTGCCCATGACACTGACTTATCAGACTATGGGTTACTTTTGTAACACAATGTGTCGCATCCAGGATCAGTGCAAAAATATGTATAGATGTACATTAAAAAAGTGATAAAACATTGAAGTGGACACTTGGGGGACAATCTAGGAAGGTCTAGTGAAAGTTGATAGGGATACATCCCTCGAAATTCTTCTTTCACTCATAGACTCATCATTTATGATGCCCAAGGCATCCCATACAAAGAGTTGAACATTCGGCAATAGAGCAACAAGACCTAGTGGAGCCATACACCAATCTCTGCTGACTTCAAGAGACTGTCACCAGCTTAAGCCCTTCTAGGCTGGAGTTTCTCTGGTAGCCAAGAGATTTACAGTGGTGTGACTTTAACAGAAACTGAAGAGGCAAGTGGGGAGGAGGTTTCCCAAACATGGCTTCACAATACAGGAACAAACACCAAGAGGAGAAGAACATGGGGAATGGGGCTGGGCTCGCTCCTGAGTGCCCCAGCTCCCTTCTGTGCCATCTGCATGAGGCAGGGCAGGGACCACACCAACCTGCTCTGATGGTCAGACAGATAAGAGACAGAAGGCATGTGCAAGAGCCAAGACGCACTTTAAAATACATGGGGACTGAGGAGCACGGTGAAAAGGGAAACCAGAGCTCTTGGGACAAGGATACATTAACCCACTGAAGGAATGATCTCAATTAATCCGCTATAAGGCTCTTTCATAAGAGATAACAGTGTTGACAATGTTTATAGGTAAAATGAGGCCAGATCTGCCAAAGGGATATGTGTGGGCTCCAAGCCTTCCAAACTCTCCCAGCCACACCCAGCCAATAAACTTCACTTGATATATTGGATATCTCTGTCTTGCTTATCTAGACTATCAGAAATGGCTGTGCTAAAATAACATATCCAGGCTTCCCAGGTGGCGCTAATGATAAAAAACGTATCTTTCAATGCAGGAGACTAAGAAACTTCAGGTTTGATCCCTGGGTTGGGAAGATCCCCTGGAGGAGGGCATGGCAACCCACTCCAGTGTTCTTGCCTAGAGAATCCCATGGACAGAGGAACCTGGTGGGCTACAATCCATAGGGTCACGAAGAGTCAGACATGATTGAAGCAAGGAGATTAAATCAGTCAATCCTAAAGGAAATCAACCCTGAATATTCATTGGAAGGGTGGATGCTGAAGCTGAAGCTCCAATACTTTGGCCACCTGATGTGAAGAGCCAACTCACTGGAAAAGACTATGATGCTGGAAAGATTGAAGGCAGTATGACAAGGAGGTGACAGAAGATGAGATGGTAGGATGGGATCACCGACTCAATGGACATCAGTTAGAGCAAACTCCAGGAGATAGTGAAGGCCAGGGAAGCTGCAGTTCATAAGGTTGCAAAGATTCAGACATGACTGAACAACAGCAAAATAACATATTAAAATGACTGTTATTTTAGAAACAAAATAATTGTCTAGAAATTCTACTTGGGTAACTATATTTTTCCAGTTTTCTGAGGTCTTTTTTCTTATAAAAAGCAAATTAAGCTTATTTGATGTAGGCCCTGAATGTTATTCAGTTCTGTTGGGAGCTTTTACTCTCAGCTATGACAGTGGAGAAATAATTCCAGAAAGAATGAAGGGATGGAGCCAAAGCAAAAAGAATACCCAGCTGTGGATGTGACTGGTGATAGAAACAAGATCCGATGCAGTAAAGACCAATATTGCATAGGAACCTGGAATGTCAGGTCCATGAATCAAGGCAAATTGGAAGTGGTCAAACAAGAGATGGCAAGAGTGAATGTAGACATTCTAGGAATCAGCAAACTAAAATGGACTGGAATGGGTGAATTTAACCCAGATGACCATTATATCTACTACTGCAGGCAGGAATCCCTCAGAAGATATGGAGTAGCCATCATGGTCAACAAAAGAGTCCGAAATGCAGAACTTGGATGCAATCTCAAAAGCAACAGAATGATCTCTGTTCGTTTCCAAGGCAAACCATTCAATATCACAGTAATCCAAGTCTATGCCCCAACCAGTAACACTGAAGAAGCTGAAGTTGAACGGTTCTATGAAGACCTACAAGACCTTGTAGAACTAACACCAAAAAAGATGTCCTTTTCATTATAGGGGACTAGAATGCAAAAGTAGGAAGTCAAGAAACACCTGGAGTAACAGGCAAATTTGGCCTTGGAATACGGAATGAAGCAGAGCAAAGACTAATAGAGTTTTGCCAAGAAAATGCACTGGTCATAACAAACACCCTCTTCCAACAACACAAGAGAAGATTCTACACATGGACATCACCAGATGGTCAACACCAAAATCAGATTGATTATGCTCTTTGCAGCCAAGGATGGAGAAGCTTTATACAGTCAACAAAAACAAGACCAGGAGCTGACTGTGGCTCAGATCATGAACTCCTTATTGCCAAATTCAGACTTAAATTGAAGAAAGTAGGGAAAACCACTAGACCATTCAGGTATGACCTAAATCAAATCCCTTATGATTATACAGTGGAAGTGAGAAGTAGATTTAAGGGCCTAGATCTGATAGATAGAGTGCCTGATGAACTATGGAATGAGGTTCGTGACCTCATTGTACAGGAGACAGGGATCAAGACCATCCCCATGGAAAATAAATGCAAAAAAGCAAAATGGCTGTCTGGGGAGGCCTTACAAATAGCTGTGAAAAGAAGAGAAGGGAAAAGCAAAGGAGAAAAGGAAAGATATAAACATCTGAATGCAGAGTTCCAAAGAATAGCAAGGAGAGACACGAAAGCCTTCTTCAGCAAGCAATGCAAAGAAATAGAGGAAAACAACAGAATGGGAAAGACTAGAGATCTCTTCAAGAAAATTAGAGATACCAAGGGAACATTTCATGCAAAGAGGGGCTCGATAAAGGACAGAAATGGTATGGACCTAACAGAAGCAGAAGATATTAAGAAGAGATGGCAAGAATACACAGAAGAACTGTACAAAAAAGATCTTCATGACCCAGATAATCACGATGCTGTGATCACTGACCTAGAGCCAGACATCCTGGAATGTGAAGTCAAGTGGGCCTTAGAAAGCATCACTATGAACAAAGCTAGTGGAGGTGATGGAATTCCAGTTGAGCTATTTCAAATCCTGAAAGATGATGCTGTGAAAGTGCTGCACTCAATATGCCAGCAAATTTGGAAAACTCAGCAGTGGCCACAGGACTGGAAAAGGTCAGTTTTCATTCCAATCCCAAAGAAAGGCAATGCCAAAGAATGCTCAAACTACCACACAATTGCACTCATCTCACATGCTAGTAAAGTAATGCTCAAAATTCTCCAAGCCAGGCTTCAGCAATATGTGAACCATGGACTTCCTGATGTTCAAGCTGGTTTTAGAAAAGGCAGAGGAACCAGAGATCAAATTGCTAACATCCGCTGGATATTGGAAAAAGCAAGAGAGTTCCAGAAAAATATCTATTTCTGCTTTATTGACTATGCCAAAGCCTTTGACTGTGTGGATCAAAACAAACTGTGGAAAATTCTGAAAGAGATGGGAATACCAGACCACCTGATCTGCCTCTTGAGAAATTTGTATGCAGGTCAGGAAGCAACAGTTAGAACTGGACATGGAACAACGGACTGGTTCCAAATAGGAAAAGGAGTACGTTAAGGCTGTTATGTTGTCACCCTGCTTATTTAATTTCTATGCAGAGTACATCATGAGAAACGCTGGTCTGGAAAAAGCACAAGCTGGAATCAAGATTGCCAGGAGAAATATCAATAACCTCAGATATGCAGATGATACCACCCTTATGGCAGAAAGTGAAGAGGAACTAAAGAGCCTCTTGATGAAAGTGAAAATGGAGAGTGAAAAAGTTGGCTTAAAGCTCAACATTCAGAAAACGAAGATCATGGCATCCAGTCCCATCACTTCATGGGAAATAGATGGGGAAACAGTGGACACAATTTCAGACTTTATTTTTTGGGGCTCCAAAATCACTGCAGATGGTGATTGCAGCCATGAAATTAAAAGACGCTTACTCCTTGGAAGGAACGTTATGACCAACCTAGATAGCATATTCAAAAGCAGAGACATTACTTTGCCAACAAAGGTTCGTCTAGTCAAGGCTATGGTTTTTCCTGTGGTCATGTGTTTGTATGAGAGTTGGACTGTGAAGAAGGCTGAATGCCAAAGAATTGATGCTTTTGAGGTGTGGTGTTGGAGAAGACTCTTGAGAGTCCCTTGGACTGCAAGGAGATCCAACCAGTCCATTCTGAAGGAGACCAGCCCTAGGATTTCTTTGGAAGGACTGATGCTAAAGCTGAAACTCCAGTACTTTGGCCACCTCATGCAAAGAGTTGACTCATTGGAAAAGACTCTGATGCTGGGAGGGATTGGAGGCAGGAGAAGAAGGGGACGACAGAGGATGAGATGGCTGGATGGCATCACTGACTCGATGGACGTGAATCTGGGTGAACTCCGGGAGTTGGTGATGGACAGGGAGGCCTGGCATGCTGCGATTCATGGGGTCGCAAAGAGTCAGACACGACTAAGCGACTGGACTGAACTGAACTGAACTGAAGACTAGAAAAGAAGATTCACAGTGAAGAGACCTACCATTCACCCACATGTTTTCACAAATGGAACTGGCCAGGCACAGAGCACAGTTGTCACCATTCGTCAAATAGGCATGGGGGCTTGGAGCCCCTGGAGCAAAGGCCAGCAAAGGTTTCATCACACAGAAAATCTACAATTTCATTAACAACAATTTGAACAATTCAGGCAGGTTCAATGCCTTGTGTGTGTGTGTGTGTGTGTTTGCGTGCACGCACATACATAATATAAATAGATCTGTTCATTCATCTTTCATTTGTCCTGGCTCTTTCTCAGTTCTGAAACAACCTGTCGTATGCCCACTGTTCCCTAATACTTGAAATGGTCAGTGATCAAAAGAAGATTGGAGCAGACCAGATAGGAAATGAAAGATTCACCAGATAGACCAGAATGAAAGGTTCACCTGGAGCAGAAATCTGAAGAGGTTTGTCTAGTCTTTCTCCCAAGTGCATCTTTGTGTTGCAGATTGCAATTGGAGTGGAAACGCCAGGTTGCTTGGAGGGAAGGTAGTCCTTGTAATGAGTCTTGGCCAGTTGGAAATTGGCAGGACTCACGCTCTCTTGAGAACGTCTTCTTGCCAAGCTTCTATGACATTTCCCAAAACCAAGCGGATTGGCCAACTGGATAACATTACACTAGGCACACGAACTTTTCATAGTGAAATCCAGATTTTCCAGAACTGTTGTTAGCAAAGAAGGCAAAAATAATTGAGTTTTACCAGTCCCTACTTACCATTCTTCAGAATGTTACCATTACGGTCTACCTAAAAATGAAAATAACACAAATTCGTTCTAAGGCAAGATTAATTAAGAGACACACCTAAACTGAGAGGAAAAACACAAACACACATAAAACCACTTTTGACAGATTAAATTCAATTGTGGTCCTGATTAGAAGTTAACCTTTTGTTCAGGATCAGTTATAACATCATTAACTTTATCCAAAGACATATATTTATCCTGGGCACAGAACAGAAAAGGTCAGGAAGGAGATTCCAAAAATTTAAAAGAGAAAGATAGATCTCTAAATTACTAAGTGAATTCAACCTTTCAGAAAAAACATTTTGTATTCATTAAAAACCGTTTTACTGTTAGTGGAAAAATTACTAAATCTTTTGCTAAGGACCAGTGGTAGGAATTACATGAATGTCAACTTCACTGGACCCTTCTAAAACTGTGATGTTGATTCATGTGTAATTAAAAACATTCTACATATTCTTCAGCCTGTGATGGAGGTCATTAAATGAATTAAGGCTAATTATGATTTTACAAATGCAACTGTAAATTAAAATATTGAAACCAAATCCAAATCCCATCACAGCTGTTTGGAAAAGTTTATCACTTGAAAACCTCACTTATCACCAGATAATATAATTAGGCAATTACCAGATGACAACTGAGTGATGACTAGAGCATCAAAGCAAAAGGGCAGAAGTCTTAAGCTCCCAGAAAAGTGCCTCACAGACAGATCTCAATAAACCAAAGAGGGTATTTCTTGCTCAGTTATGCCTGACTTACTAGGAAGCAATAGGTAAGCATCAGCTTTTTGCCAAATGGTGACTAGACCCACCATCAATACAAACGTTAGTTACACTGGGCATAGAACCTATAGTTCATGATTCTTTTATGGGCCTATGGAAATATTTTCATTTATTTTAAAAGCATAAGGGAAAAAATACAAACTTTTAGGTCAAAGAAAATGTTCAATATGTTATATTATTACACTCATTTCAATGCCAAGGTGGTCATAAAATACATTTACCTTTATTTTTAAAGAAGATTAGGGCCCACGAAGGCAGAAGCACCTAAGACTCATGAACTTACTCTCACCTCCGCAAGGTAAGCCACGTTGGCGAATGGCAGGAGCCAGATGGATGTTGGAGAAAAGATGGAAGAAGGCAGGTTGGATAAAAGAGGAATAAAAGGTATAAAGACCCTGATGCTGGGAAAGACTGAAGGCAGGAGGAGAAGGGGGAGACAAAGGATGAGATGGTTGGATGGCATCATCGACTCAATGAATGTAAGGTTGAGCAAACTCCAGGAGGTGGTGAAGGACAGGGAAGCCTGGCGTGCTGCAGTCCGTGGGGTCACAAAGAGTTGGACATGACATGGCGACTGAAAAACAACAACAGCAACAACGGTGTGGGGTGTGTGCATAGGTCCAAGAAGGGGTAAGGTTAAGGTTGAAGGACATTTAAAGATTCTGTTTTTCAAGAGGGTAGCCGGGCTAAGGTTAGGAATAAAGACAACAGTTCTGTTTTCTTCACCACTGTATCCCATGTTCAGATATGACAAACACTCAATGTGTGAGAACATATGAGTCTAGGGCATGGTATGTAAACTACGGGCAGAACCAAGGCAGAGACATGGCCCTGTCATACATTTCTTTACTGTACTTCTATAACTATTTGCATCAGCCTATATTCCTCAACAATGTCCTTACTTCTTTTTATTAATCCTTTCTACCAATGAGAATTGCCAGCATTCCCTGGATCATAGAAAAAGCAAAAGAATTCCAGAAAAACATCTACTTTTACTTCATTGACTACGTTAAACCCTTTGACTGTGGGGATCACAACAAACTGGAAAATTCTTAAAGAGAGGGGAATACCAGACTACCTTACCTGCTCCTGAGAAACCTGTATGCAGGTCAAGAAGCAACAGTTAGAACCAGACGTGGAACAACAGATGGTTCAAAATTGGGAAAGGAGTATGTCAAGGCTATATATTGTCACACTGCTTATTTAATTTATATGCAGAGTACATCATGTGAAATTCCAGGCTGGATGAAGCACAAGCTGGAATCAAGATTTCCAGGAGAAATATTAAAATCTCAGTTATGCGGATGACACCATCCTTATGGCAAAAAGTGAAGAGGAACTAAAGAGCCTCTTGATGAAGGTGAAAGAGGAGAGTGAAAAAGCTGGCTTAAAACTCAACATTTAGAAAACTAAGATTATGGCATCTGGTCCCATCACTTCATGCCAAATAGATGGGGAAATAAAGGAAACAGTGAGAGAGTTTATTTTCTTGAGCTCCAAAATCACTGCAGATGGTGACTGCAGCCATGAAATTAAAAGATGCTTGCTCCTTGGAAGAAAAGCTATGACAACCTAGACAGCATATTAAAAAGCAGAGACATTACTTTGCTGACAAAGGTCCATATAGTCAAAGCTATGGTTTTTCCAATAGTCATGTATGAATGTGAGATTTGGACCATAAAAAAAGCTGAGTGCTAAAGAACTGATGCTTTTGAACTGTGGTGTTGGAGAAGATTCTTGAAAGTCCCTTGGACTGCAAGGAGATCAAACCAGTCAATGCTACAGGAAATCAACCCTGAATATTCATTGGAATGACTGATGCTAAAGCTGAAGCACCAATACTTTGGCCACTTGATGTGAAGAGCCGACTCACTGACAAGACCCTGACGCTGGGAAAGATCAAAGACAGGAGAAGAAGGGGATGACAAAGGACAGGATGGTTGGATGACATCACTGACTCAATGGACATGAGTTTGAGCAAGCTCTGGGAAATGGTGAAGGACAGGGAAGCCTGGCATGCTACAGTCCATGGGGTCATAAAGAGTCAGTCATGAATGAGTAGCTGAAAAACAACCACCATCACCACTTGAGAATAAACTCTTACTGGGACAGCCTTGGCCAACAGCAAGAGCATGGATCTTGGTTTGTCTTGACTCCTTCGCTAACCAGCACTATAACTTTGAGAAAATTATTTAACCTTCTCTAAACTGTCACTGTTTCATGCATAACATGAATATCTGTTCCTACCTCAGGTGGTCATAAGGATAAAATGAGCCAATTAATGTGTGTTTTGTGTTAATCCCAATGGCTGCTACAGAGTCAGATTCTAAATACATAAAGCTTACTTTTTTGTCAACTCTATATTACATAGCTCATAACCACTCATAGTGATATTTTATTTAAACTAATGCTCCTGTAATCTATCCTCAAATATTTGTAGCTAGTTCATTTTCCACACTCTTAAAGGCATTGCTAAGTTCAAAAGTGAGGATGAATGTAATCCAGAAAGCTGCTTGATAACCCAACTGGTAGTGAGCCCTACAATATCACCTGAGGGATAGCAAAATGGCAGGACAGTGTGCTGTTGCAGACATTTTAATAGGTTACTTGGAATGAGAGGTGGGGAGACATAGGGAGGTGAGATGACCAAGTGGCCTCATTAAGCTGCCTTCAGAAGTGGATGGGTGCTCAGAGCCTATATTTTATGGGGATGCAAGACTGGACAGCAGAGAACATCTAAAAGTTGCCACCAAGGTCACACCTTCCTCCCAGTCCTTCCACCACTAGCCTGGCTTACAAGTAGACATGAGGCACACACTTCAAAATTTGATTTGGAGGAGTAACAAATACTTACTAGCTGGGACAGTCTCAGCTCAGACCCACCTGGAGGTAGAAATGCATTACAACCCCGCAGCCTGCTCCTCTCATTCACTTTCTCCCTAGCTGCAGTTCCTTCAGTTTCACACAAACAATTATTTCCACTTTTTCTTATTATCCTTCATGCCGCCTTCTATTCCTCCTTTACTTTTTCATCTTCAATAAATTTATTCAAACACGTAAATATGTTTGAGCATATATTATTTTATAGTATTGAGATACTTTGGTAGGTGGTGAAAAGGGATGTTCTATCTTTTTTTGTTGTGACAATTCACTTCATTATTTTGGGCTTTCCTGGTCGTTCAGTTGGTAAAGAGTCTGCCTGCAGTGCAGGAGACCCGGGTTCGATCCCTGGGTCGGGCAAATCCCCAGGAGAAGGAAATGGCAACCCATTCCAGTATTCTTGCCTGGAAAATCCCATCGATGGAGGCGCCTGGCAGGCTACAGTCCATGGGGTTACAAAGAGTCAGACACGACTGAGTGACTTCACTTTCTTTCTTCTGTCTTTCATTCTTTTAACAGTTTCTAAAAACTGAAATATAATTGACATATAACATTATATTAGTTGGTTTACAACAATGATTCCATGTATACAGATACTGTACAATGATCACCACAATGTCTAGTTAAAATCTATCATCTTCAAATACAGATGCTCAAGGTTTTAACTCTTTTGACAAGATATTTAAGACCCTGACCGAAAAGCATGGAAGCCACTATCCATTCTGAGATCTGATGTCAGCTAATTCCTTCAGTCATTCGTTTAGCCAAAAACATTTATTGAGCATATACTATGTGCCAGGCACTCTTTAAGCTCTCCACATAGGACACTGAACAGGACAATGTCTTATGGAGGCAGAGACAATAATGAATAATATATATTCATTATTCATTATTCATGAATATATATATATATATGTTAGGTGGAAGTAAGTACAATGAGGGGAAGGAAAGCTTAGTGAAGGGACAGAGACATAATGTGGATAAAGTGGGAATTAGCAGGACTGGAACTTCTCTACTCATCACCACCCTTTTCATTCTTTCTCATTTTTCTTGACCTTTCTTCTCTGATATTCTTTCAGGATTAAAGTGGACCCCGTCTTTCACACCATCCAAGGAGGTCCCATCACTAGGTTTAAGAAGTGTTGGATGTATTTGCTTCCACCTTTGGATTTCAGGGACAGAATAAGAAGGTCCATAGCATGTATTTAGGACTAAGGATAAGGGACTGGTGAGCTCAGGACCTGGCTAGTGTTATCTTGGGGATGCTGAGGAGAATAAAAGTATCCGACTCTTCAATAGCAGTTCCAGTGAGCATCACTGAGCTTGCAACCCCTTCACAGTAACACATAACAATTCACTGAAAAAACTACTTTGAAGAGAGGCTGAGAATTATTTACCTCATTTTTTCTAGTAAATGTTTATTCACCTAAAAGTTAATATTGTTGAAAATTTCAATTATTTTATGGCAGTATGACCCCAAACATCTTCTATTGTATTCTAAAGTATTGAATGAAGTATCATCTCTTAATATATCACTGTGACTGTGTCCAAATGTTAATATTTATCAATTTAAATGTAAAGCTTTCATTTAAAATTTTTAGCTTTACATTCTATACCTCTCATCTGAAAATTTTTCTAGAAACATTATTAAAATGGAGGGGGAGGAAAAAAGCTACCTAATGCCAAGGGTTTTGCAGATATTATATGGATTTGTTTCAACATGCTGCAAACACTGGTGGTCTCTTGTATTCAAACAGACCTGATACAGTTAAAATGCCACCTATTGGCTTCATGGGCTTTATATTTTCCAGACCCATCCTGCATTTAGACAGGGATTCTCTCCACTGATTATAATTAGCAATTGGAATAATGTGTTTTGAGGACCTTGTAAGTCACATTTTAATTAGTTTTCAATTCTTCGAGTTAATATACGAAATTATGGTAAATTTACTCATTTTACAAAGTGTTCTACAGTGTCCATTTGAACCTTTTAAATTAGGCCAATTAAGTCCTATTTACTTTATTATTTCTGTTACAGACAAATTATTGGATTTTGTTAATTTCTCCCCTAAGAGCCAAATCATACATGTATCTGTGAAACTTAAAATCATACATAACTTTCTCTTCCCTTGTTCTGCCTCTAGCACCTTCTTGGTCTGTCCCAGGTACTAATAACAATTACTTTAAGAAATACAGATGAGGAACTCTTCATCTCTATTCCAATAGTATTTCTTCTTTCGTGAGTTTATAAATCTCTCATATCTGAGCTTCCCAGGTGACGCTATTGGCAAAGAGTCTCCCTGCCAATGCAGGAGCCACAGGAGACATGGATTTGGCCCCTGGGTCAGGAAGATCCCCTGGAGTAGGAAATGGCAACCCTGTTCAGTATTCTTGCTTGGAAAATTTCATGCATTGAGGACCCTGGCAGGCTACAGTCGATGGGGTCACAAAGAGTCAGACATGACTGAGCATGACACACATATGCACACCCCATATATAGTCCACATATTTAACCCATAAATTAATTGGGTTTATTTTCACATGTTAATTGTTTCGCAACAATCCTCTTCTTAATCTTTGTGATACAAAATCTGTACCTTAGAAGATAACCTTAGAGTTCCCCTGACCAGTCACCTCACTTGTAGATAAAGACTTCTGAGCAATCATTTTGCTTAATAACTAACCAAGAATAGATGTGTTAGCCTAATTTATATTCTTCCTTCTTTGCACAGCAGAAAATCTAGAAAATATAGACATGGTGCATCAAGCAGTAACAGTTCCATTAGGATATGCTAGTTATTTTCCCAACTCATTTAATTCTGTTTGGTCTTCTTGGACTTTAAATCCCTGCTCACTTTCAACCTTGTCCTTCTTTTCTCTCATACATTATTATACCTGACCTTCCTTTCTATCATTTTTGTTACAAGAGCAACTTCTGTTAGTCTCCAGGTCTCTATTCTATGCCTTCTTTTGGGACACTTCCCTATGTCTAGGAGAATCTCCCACTCTGACTACCCTCTGCCTTCATCCTCAACTAGCTTCTTAAGGTCCACTTCTATCCTGAAGCCTTATTATGCTGACTTCTCTGTCAGCTGCATTTTTCAGGCCTCATTCACATGAATGCTGCCCTGGCCAAATCAAAGTGCCAACATTTTAGGAGAAAGACACTATCTGTTTCTATTACTTTTAAAGTACCATGTTTGGTTCTCAAAATAATATCTCCCATCAAAATAATAATCCTGAACTCAGTGTCAGAGCCTGTCACCCAACCCATGGCCAGACCTGCCGAGTCAGCTTCTATTGTTCTTTCGGGTATTTTTTTTTTCAAGTTTTCTAGAAGATCTAGGGCTAAAAGTCTGCCAGAAGGTGAAAAGGAAGGAGAGACATTTCTTATAATAAAAGGATAAGAAAATCCATTGCACACATCATATGGGTCATTTTGTGCTAGCAGCAAAAGGGTTGACTATTCTTAAGATATAGAAATGAAAAGATGGGCAATTTAATAAAAGTTCTTAGGCTTCACTGGTCTTATCTCCCATTCCTTTTTATTTTTAGAGATATTTTGAAGGGAGTTCACACAATAGTAACAATCTGTCATCAGTTGGGTGTTCTGAAAGCTCCAGTTATCCAAAAGTTTTTCTTTTGGCACTCCATCTTTAAGAGTAATTACTCCAATTATTCCCCAAATTTCTTATCATTCTATAGTATATGCACAAGGCCCAAATATGTTGAGAGACATATTTTTATGTTTATGTACATATATATCTCGAGAAGGCAATGGCACCCCATTCCAGTACTCTTGCCTGGAAAACCCCATGGATGGGGGAGCCTGGTAGGCTGCAGTCCATGGGGTCGCTAAGAGTCAGGCACGACTGAGCGACTTCACTTTCACTTTTCATTTTTCATGAATTGGAGAAGGAAATGGCAACCCACTCCAGTGTTCTTGCCTGTAGAATCCCAGGGATGGCGGAATCTGGTGCACTGCCGTCTATGGGGTCACACAGAGTCGGACACGACTGAAGTGACTTAGCAGCAGCATGCATATATATGTGTATATATATGTATGAAGATTGTTCATTCCATCTGTATTCAGGAAGAAAAAGGTCTCTACATTTCTAAATTTGCAGGGGTTGTCTATAATATTTTGTTTTAATGGAAACATTAGAAAGAGGGAACCAATTATGCAAGACTCCATTTAGCTTTGATTGCCTTAAAATACAAACTGCTGAGGTTTTATAGGCTCACACTAAATAAAGAAAAATACATACTACCTAATTCCAGATATCTTGTGACTTTTGAACCACAAGACATAAAATCATTGAGTCTTCAGGGCAAGAAAGAACTTAGCATGGAAATAAGGAAATCAAGCCAAGTCAAAAATGAAGATCAAAAATAAAAACATCCATTCCTGAATAAGGCTTTTTTTTAAATAAAATATTTGTTATACTCTCTGTGCTGTACATTATATCCACGTAGCTTATTTTATACCTAATAGTTTGTACTTCTTAATCAACAATCCCTTTATTGTTCCTCTCGCCTCCCCCTGGCAACCACTAGTTTGTTCTCTGTGGGTCTGTTTCTTCTTTAGAATTCTCACTCAGTCAGTCAGTTCAATCGCACTGTTGTGCCTGACTCTTTGAGACCCCATGGACTGCAGCACGCCAGGCTTCCATGTCCATCACTAACTCCTGGAGCCTGCTCAAACTCATGTCATTCAAGTTGGTGATGCCATCCAACCATCTCATCCTCTGTTGTCCCCTTCTCCTCCTGCCTTCAATCTTTCCCAGCATCAAGGTCTTTTCCAATGAGTCAGTTCTCATCAGGTGATGGAAGTATTGGAGTTTCAGCTTTAGCATCAGTCCCTTCAATGAATATGCAGGACTGATTTCTTTTAGGATTTACTGGTTTGATCTCTATACAGTCCAAGGGACTCTCAAGAGTCTTCTCCAACACCACAGTTCAAAAGCATCAATTCTTCGGCACTCAGCTTTCTTTATGATCCAACTCTCACATCCATACATGACTACTGGAAAAACCATAGCTTTGACTATACAGACCTTTGTCAGCAAAGCAATGTCTCTGGTTTTTAATATGCTGTCTAGGTTGGTCATAGCTTTTCTTCGAAGGAGCAAGCATCTTTTAATTTCATGGCTGCAGTCACCATCTGCAGTGATTTTGGAGCTCAAGAAAATAAAATCTCTCACCGTTTCCATTGTTTCCCATCTATTTGCCATGAAGTGATGGGCCCATGATCTTAGTTTTTTAAGATGCCATGATCTTAGTTTTGTGAATGTTGAGTTTTAAGCCAGCTTTTTCACTCTCCTCTTTCACTTTCATCAAGAGGCTCTTTAGTTCTTCTTCACTTTCTTCCATAAGGATGGTGTCATCTGCTTATCTGAGGTTATTGATATTTCTCCCAGCGATTTTGATTCAGCTTGTACTTCATCCAGCCCAGCATTTTTCATGATGTACTCTGCATATAAGTTAAATAAGCAGGGTGACAATATACAGCCTTGATGTACTTCTTTCCCAATTTGGAACCAGTCTGTTGTTCTACGTACAGTTCTAACTATTGCTTCTTGACCTGCATACAGATTTTTCAGGAGGCCTGATTTCTCAGGTGGTCTGGTATTCTCATCTCTTTAAGAATTTTTCACAGTGTGTTGTGATCCACACAGTCAAAGGCCTTGGAGTAGTCAATAAAGCTGAAGTAGTTGTTTTTCTGGAACTCTTGCTTTTTCTATGATCCAACAGATAGCTTGTTGTATTTTTTTAGATTCCACATATGAGTGATATTATATCATATTTGTCTTTCTCTGTTTGACTTATTTTACTTTAGCATAATGCTTTTTTTTTTTTTTAAGTATTACATTTGCCTGTTTTATTTAGTTGGTTTGGATCCACAATAAAGCAGAAGTAGATGTTTTTCTGGAACTCTCTTGCTTTTTCTATGATCCAACAGACAGTTTGTTGTATTTTTTTAGATTCCACATACAAGTGATATTATACTATATTTGTCCTTCTTTGTTTGACTTATTTTACTTTGGCATAATGCCTTTTTTTGAAACTTTACATTTGCCTGTTTTATTTAGTTGTTTTGGATCTACATACATCTGGTCAGAATCTTCCTGTTATTTGTTTCACGTGGTTTTCATAAGACAACTAACATTTAAGGTACATTATTTACCAGGTAGTGGTAGGACTTGATAAAAATGATTAAATATTAATAGTTCTATGTTATTTATTTACTTAAACAAAGGTCACCCACTCGCATGCCTTCAGGATAGTCTACCAAACAACCCCAAGGCACCATTCACTCATGCTGCCCCCACATTAATGGTAGACTGGGAATAATAACTAAATGGAGCTGGAAAACCCAGGGCTACTACCTCAGGTAAAGTCAATGTGCAAGGCAACTCTGGACAAAAATGATAGCATTCTAGAATTATTTTAAGGAAATACTTATCTGTGGAAAAATTAATTGTATCTCCTCTTTTATTAAAAATATTAGACTGCACAGTTATGCCTGAGGGATTTAAAAAAATTTTGATTCTCTTTTAATTTGCTGATTTCAAAGAGAAATTTCAAATCAAAAGGCAGTACAGCAGTAAAGTCCATTCTATACCCCAAACAGATGAATCACTACTTATATTTTTATTAAAGAAATGTAATCTCTTTGTTCCTACAGCAACACATACTGACAAAATGAAGTTTTTAGTGTAAAATGTCTAATGCTTCTTTGCATCTTCCTTCTCTCCATACCTGCCCAGTGACTGTTCAGTAAAATTCAATCTTGCTTAAACAGTGGGGAAGGCATTTGGCAAGGTAGATAGCCCTTACCTACAAAAAGCTTATAGGCTGGAGAAGGAACATACACATACACAAAAGACACTAATAAAAGGAATGTGGAATTGCAACACATGAGTTGTTTTTAAAATGTGGTAATGGGTATAAAGAAAAGGGAAAAAATTGCAGCTATCATAAAGGCATTCAAAATGTCTTTGAAGATGGATTAGGACAATGTCATATCAGAAAAAATCAGGTTGGTATCAGACTGCACGTAGGAATTATGTTACTGAGGATATGGAAGAAGAAAAACTGTGAGCAGTTTGTATCATGTGGAGGATACGTGGAGCTTGTGGAGGAGCAGATGGGTTGAAGAGATTATTAGAAAGTTGGATTGAGCTCTTTCCTTAATGGCTGTTTCATCTCATACTCCTCTGCTTTTTCTTCTTCATTTTCTCCCCCATCCTCTTAAGCTATTGAATCTGGGGCTAAGTCCTTGGGCCTCTTCCATTTTCTATTTACACACATATTTTTCATGATCTTATCTATTCTCATGACTTGACATACATTCCTTAATCTGATGACTTCTTATTTTATGTCACCAATGCATATTCTGACCTCCAGACTCATATTCCCAATTGCCTACAGAGCACCTATACTTGGAAGCCTAATAGGAATCGCAGGACCATGAGTTCTAAAACTTCCTCGTCTTCTTTGCTGTCTACTCCTCCTCCAAACTTCTTCACTCTAGTTGATTTCCCTCTAAGTGCTGGCCAAAAATTTTGTCTGGAGTCATCCTGGATGGCTTTCTTTCGCTTACACCCATGAACAACCACTGGAAAAAAAAAATAATAATAATCCTGTTGACTCTACTTGGAAAATACAACCAGAATTTGATGACTCCTCAATCTCTCTGCTGCTGGACTGAGCCATGTCATCTACCTGGATTTATTCAACACCTTCCCTAAGAGTCTCCCCACAGTTAACCTCCCCTCCTGCACACAAAATTCTCAATACCAGAGCCACAGTGACTCTGTCAAAATGCAAGTCAGAGGATGTCTTTCCTCTGCTCACAATGCTGAAAGAGCATTCAGATTGCTCACAGGAAAGGCTGAATCCTTCCAATGGCTGGGCAAGCTTTCATTCACTCAGCTTCCCACAGGCGGTCTCTTTATTGCTTTCCCAGGTCCCACTGCATAGCCTTTGTCTCATCATTTGCTTTGTCTTGATGGTTCTTCCTCTGGATATCTGCAAAGTTCCCTCAGTTTCTCATACCTGTCCCTACACGCCCCCTTCCCACTAAGGGCTTCTCTGGCCACCCTGTTGAGAACTGCACCCTCCCCAACTCCCACAAGTCCCCTTCTTTGATTTATTTTTCTCCTTGCACTTTTCATGGTCTAACATATGTCTATTTAAATATTTCTCCAGTTTAGTCTCAGTTTCCCTCTTTGATGTAAGCTCCAGGAGGGCAGGGATATTTGTGGATATTGTTCACTGCCGCATCTCCAGCATCCTGGGCAGTGTCTCCTAGGTAATAGGAACTTAATAACTATTTCACAATTAAATGTACAGAGAAGAATCTTAAATGTGTGCTCAGTCACTCAGTTGTATCTAACTCTTTGCAATCCATGGACTGTAGCTCACCAGGCTCCTCTGTCCATGGGATTATCCAAGAATACTGGAGTGGGTTGCATTTCCTTCTCCAAGAATCTTAAATGGTTTCAAACAATTAGAAACCACTGAAGATGTTTGAATTGAGTCTGAAGAAATAAGGCCCTGCCAAAAATTTGCACTGTGTCTCGGGTAGAAATGGCATTTCAGGGCCAACTAGGCAAAAACAAAATGTCAGGGAAAATGTCATGACTTCTTCCCCTACCCCATGATAATCATATCTATGTTTCTATTTCTGCCTTAAAAATTTCATCAAGCCAGCTTGGCATTATATATAAAGTAAAGACACTGGAGTAAAAATATACCAAAGTTAAAGTTCTCATTCTAATAGTGAATGTCAATTTCATCTCTAAAATGAATGTTTTAATGGAAAAATTTTATAGGTTATAAGAACATTAATTAGTAATATATAAAAGCTTTATAAATATTGCTTATATGACTTATCAAATTTTAGTTTCTTTTTTTAATAATTAGGAAAGACAAAGTACAGCTAGTCTCTTAAACTTATTTGCCTATCCTTCCATAGATTTATTCACAAAAATTCTTGCTAATGTTATGGGTAGAAACTATCAACCAATATTTGACTAATATACTCAATAATAAAATGTGCCTGCTACACAATTCCCTCTTCTATGTATCATTAGTTTTTCTATGATCCAGTCTTTTAAATTCTGCCCCCATCTCTGACTATTCCAACAATGCCCAATCTCTAGTCCCTTAAAAAAAATTATTTTATCATACTTTATTGAGTTAAAATTCACTCACCTTTTATTCTGTACTTCCTTCATAAAGAAGGCTTTCATATTAAATTTAAGTACAAAAGAGATTGAGGTCACCACCACATCCCACTCCACATTGCCGATGTATTTTGTATATTAGGTAACACAGATTAATCCAGTGGTTCTCAAACACTTTGGTTACAGGGATCTCTTTACATACTTAAAGACTATTAAGGATTCCCAAAGAGCTTTTTGTTTGTGTGGGTTACATCTATCAAAATTCACCACCTTAGAAATTGAAATAAATGCTTTTAAACAGAAAAATACACAAAGATACATTCCGTTAGATATCAGATCAATGGCACCATCACAAAACATATAGCATATGGACAACTCTGCCATTTGATCATGAGAGAATGAAAGTGAAAAAGGCACATAACAGCTTTATTATGAAAATTGTTTTCAACTACCAGCATCCCTGAAAATGTCTTAGGAAAACCTACAAGTTCCTGGACCACACTTGGAGAACCACTCGCCTCACCTTTATTTAGTAACTAATAAACTGAAAATTCTCAATGACTTAACACAAGGAAGATTTGTGTTTTGCTCACATAAAGTTCATTGTGGACTCAACAGGCCCTACGGATCTTATAGCTTCACCATCTAGAACATGTGGCCTCATTTCGACAAGAGAAGAGGCAGATGGAAGAGGGACCTAGCTGGCTCCAAACTCTGAACCAGAAGCACACATCACTTCTATCCACAGTTCAATTGCCAGAAGCAGTCACATGGTCCCAACCCACTGAGAGGAGGACTGGCAAATTGGAAGTCCATCATACTGACCTCCATTAAAGCTTCTTCAGGAAACGCCCTTCTCCAAGCATAGCATTTGGAATCAGAGCTTTTAAGTTTTATTCAGTCAGATGAGCAGAACCTAGATTTGAGGCAGTTAGCCAAGCAGTGGCCAGGAGAGAAATGGCAGACAAATTTAACACAGAGTTTAAGTCCTCTAAGAAAATAAAGAATTTAATGGATCCACTTATCAAATCATTACAATCTAAACTTGCCTGATTAAATGTATTTGCCAGAGGATGCATTTTTGTTGCATTTATTCATTTAAAATTCCTATGTGTTATGTCAATATTTATGCCAATTTTTAACCTGGGAGAACTGAGACACAGAGAGGTTTAAATAACTTTTCCAGGGTCATACAGATAACACAGCTAGACTTGAGCTGTTGGACTTGAGACAGCACTTTTAATTTCCTCAGCCTCACAGTACTGGCTCCTTCAGATATCTTTTCCTTGAGAAGATCCTCCATCATCATAAATGATGATGCTTCATCTGATTAACTCTATCCCCTAAACTGGGTAAAGGACATGTGATCTAACTGCTACAATCCGACAGCATCAGTGTCACTTGGCAGAAAAAGCTGCCTTTGCTCAATCTCATTCACTGTGTTTTAACTGCTTCCCTTGAGAAATCAGAGCACAGAATGTAAATTGCATGGAGTACTGGGTTCAAGACCCATCTCTGCACTGGGTTAGTCATGTCACCTCTCTGTGCACTGCCTTCCCCATTTTTATAGGAAGTGTGGAAATCTGGGAATCAGACAGCCTTATGCTAGGACCCTAGCAATGCCATTATTCCCACAACCTTAAGTAAGGTATTTGAGTTTGCCAAGTATGGCTTCTTTATCTGTAGAATAGAATCTGTAATGAGATTATTTAAGCACTAAAGTAAGATTATATATGGGACCCTTGAAGGCACATGCACCAGGTCATGTCCCCTGACCGCCCCCTTCCACTTCTCTACATGTGTGCTGCAAACAGCATACCAAGCTCTGTTCCCATACAAGAAATTGTATGATTCCATTTTAGTCTTTTATTCAAATTAACGCATTGGCAACCCCTCACCAGAACATCCAGCTTGATAAATTTAAGAAAAACCCATTCATATATAACTACTATATATAACCACTAAATATAATATGAATATATATTCATATGAATTCATAGAATTCGTATATAATGTGAATTCTATATTTTATACAAGGTTTTGTTCTTTTACATGTTTCAAACAATTTGAAACATACATCAAGGCAGGTTTTTGCTAAGATGAAGATGAACAAAATTTAGACCAGAGAATTTAATTTTGTTTGCTTAGATCAAGTTCACATTCTTTATTTGTGAAACAAAGACAGAGTCCATACATACATTGTTTTAAAAAAGGCAAAATGTTGAGAATTGGTGCAAAATTTTTGTAAAGCTTTTGTTAATATGTGTCAAGAGCCTTAAGTTACTATAGAAAGATCTATCTTGAGTAAAGAAAATAATCATAAATATGGAAAAGGCTTTATACACAAAAATGTCCTACATTGGATTATTTAAAGTAGTTAAAATGGTGTCATCTAAATTATCCAAAATTGAAAACTAGATATGTAAATTAGCATAAATCTCAATTATGGTATATTATGACATATGTGAAGATTTATAATGATATGGTATATAATTTAGGAACACACTTAGCTGCCAATAAGGGGGAAATCTGACCAACAATAGATTTAACAAAGAGATCTTGTTCTTCTTACATAACAAGAATTCAGGGGGCCGGTGGCTACTCTGTGACAACATCAGAACTGGGGCTCTTTCAGGTGGTTCATTCTGTCACTGACAACCCTTGGCTTTTTATCCTTATGCTCATTGCCTCACTGTAGCAAGATGACTACTGTGACTTTAAGTGCCACGTCTGTTTTCAGGGGAAAACAGGGGGAAATGGTGATACCAGAGCTGTCTCCCTTGCACTGGTCTCTTCCATCAGGAAGTGAAATGTATTTTCCAGAAGATCCCATATGGGCCTCATGGTTCAGAGCTGCTTCTCATGGCAGATTTCTGGGAGGTGGAGCAAGTGCTTGTTTGGCTCTCCCACCTCTAAAGTGGAAGTATTACTGGCAGAAGGCTGTAGCCAGTCAGGAGCATGCAAGGGAGTGACTAAAGCAGGTGGGAGGGAGGATGCAGAATGCCAAAGACGCTGAAGCCAGCCGCGTTGCAACATGGCAGTGTGTGGCCGAGGGTGACTTCACAATCCTGTCCCAGTGTCCTGGACCATGTTAGCTTTCTCCCAAGGTTGGGAGCTGGAAAGTAGGCTGCCTGGAGAGAATCTTTAAATGCAAACTGAGCAGTCAAGCTGATGGAAGGCTGTTTCCAGTGCCAAGAAGGTTCTTATTTAACAAAAAAAAAATTCAGCAAAATACCTCACTGCACTGAATCTCTCCAATCTGTGAGGTATCCTGGAAGTGATATATGGTACAATATGGTGTTGAGATCTAAGCACTGGAGTCCAGCTTCTCAGAGTCAAATCCCATCTGAGCCACTTACTATGTGTATGAACTTGGACAAGTTATACAACTTCTCTGAACTTCAGTTTCATGTTTTAAAAGTGAAAATAATAATTACAATAATTATTACATATTAATAATGTATATTATATTGTTACATTTTATTTACAATATATTCAGTCAATCAGTTCAGTCGCTCAGTTGTGTCCTACTCTTTGCGACCCCATGAATTGCAGCACGCCAGGCCTCCCTGTCCACATCAACTCCTGGAGTTCACTCAAACTCATATCCATCGAGTCAGTGATGACAGCCAGCCATCTCATCCTCTGTCTTCCCCTTCTCCTCCTGCCCCCAATCCCTCCCAGCATCAGAATCTTTTCCAATGAGTCAACTCTTCGCATGAGGTGGCCAAAGTATTGGAGTTTCAGCTTTAGCATCATTCCTTCCGAAGAACACCCAGGACTGATCTCCTTTATAATGGACTGGTTGGATCTCCTTGCAGTCCAAGGGACTCTCAAGAGTCTTCTCCAACACCACAGTTCAAAAGCATCAAATCTTCGGTGCTCAGCCTTCTTCACAGTCCAACTCTCACATCCATACATGAGCACTGGAAAAACCATAGCCTTGACTAGACGGACCTTTGTTGGCAAAGTAATGTCTCTGCTTTTCAATATGCTATCTAGGTTGGTCATAGCTTTCCTTCCAAGGAGTGTCTTTTAATTTCCTGGCTGTAATCACCATCTTCAGTGATTTTGGAGCCCCCCCAAAAAAATAAAATCTGACACTGTTTCCACTGTTTCCCCATCTATTTGCCATGAAGTGATGGGACCAGATGCCATGATCTTCGTTTTCTGAATGTTGAGCTTTCAGCCAACTTTTTCACTCTCCTCTTTCACTTTCATCAAGAGGCTCTTTGGTTCCTCTTCACTTTCTGCCATAAGGGTGGTGTCATCTGCATATCTGAGGTTATTGGTATTTCTCCCAGCAATCTTGATTCCAGCTTGTGCTTCATCTAGCCCAGCGTTTCTCATGATGTACTCTGCATATAAGTTAAATAAGCAGGGTGATGATATACAGCCTTGATGTACTCTTTTTCCTATTTGGAACCAGTCTGTTGTTCCATGTCCAGTTCTAGCTGTTGCTTCCTGACCTGCATACAGGTTTCTCAAGAGGCAGATCAGGTGGTCTGGTATTCCCATCTCTTTCAGAATTTTCCACAGTTTATTATGATTCACATAGTCAAAGGATGTGTTAATAATATAAATAGTAATTGTCAGTATTATTATCATTAGTGTTATATTAATAACTACCTTATTCTTTTGTTCTGAGGATAAATATGATCACGAGTGTAGAGCACATAGCTACATAATATAGGGCAGCTGTTCTTATTTGAGATGGATATGAAACTTATCAGATGTCAGAGAAAAAGAGAACAGTCTAAGCAGAAGAATAATATTAGCAAATAATGATAACAGTAGCTAACACTAGTGAGACCATATCATGTGTCAGGAAGTGTTCTACTTTTGTTATCTCACTGAATTCCCACAACCATTGAGGGGGCAGCACATTACTGACAGTAAGTTAGATTATGCTCTGGTAAAAATAACTCCCAAATCTCAGTGACTTCATGCAACAGTAGTTTCTCTCCCTCATGCAGCATCATGAGGTAGACATGAGACCCTTGCAGCAAAACTCCAGGTGTTTTGAATGTTTGCCATCTCCTTATCGGGCTTCCCCAGTGGCTCAGTTGTAAAGATTCTGCCTGCAATGCAGGAGACACAGGAGATGAGGGTTCAATCCCTGGGTCAGGAAGATCCCATGGAGGAAGACAAGCAACCTACTCCAGTATTCTTGCCTGGAAAAGCCCATGGACAGAGGAAGCCTAGTGGGCTACAGTCCGTAAGGTTGCAAAGAGTCCCACAGGACTGAGTGACTGAGCATACATGAATGCATCTCCTTATCAGCACATGCAACCATGAGCACCGGGGGCTAGTAAATTATCCATGCTTCTAGCTTCTGTAAACTTGATGCTTTAACATCGTCCCTATATCCATATGCTGAACATGCCTTGCTTGAACACCCTATGACATATCTGTCACCTTTCTTTGGCTTTCTGCCTCTTTGGTTGCCTCCCACCCCTACCCTACTCCTCAAGAAGAGTCTTTCTCATGAGGGTACACTTCCAAACAACCAACCCAGAGCCCACACCCCCAACCACCTCTTCTATTGGGATTGTGTGCCCTGTTCCACTATCCATTTGCCCTAATCATGCTGTGGCCAGGTACCAGACAGCTGGGGGCTGCCTCTAAGCCTTAGAGTCTGCTGAAATCATTCCAGCTAGCCAACCTGAAGCCTGCCTTCCCAGCCTTGCACACTTCTTCCTGCAGAAACCACCATAAAAAGGTCTCGCCCACAGTTCCTTCCTCTCCCCGGTGACTCCCTCTCCCCACTCCCCACCAGCCACCGTGTGCCTTTTTTTCTGGGAAACTGCCTTTTCAATGACAATTTTTCCCTTCTCTTGGGGCATCAACTCTTCTGTTAATACAGTATATTTTAAAACATAGAGGAAGAAAGAACATGGAGAATCAAACCTTCACTTTTGAATGTTTCCAACCAGAAAAGTTCATGCCCATCTGTACCAGGATGAGGAGGAGCAGTCCTCCCTGGGGTGCAGAAGGGGAGAGAATGGGAAACATTTGTGAACAAAGTAAATGTCTGCCACTGCTGGGTCTGGAACCAGCTTGGGAGTCAGACTGGGATGGGAGGAGAGCATGGAAATAGGTGACACCTGACCCAGAGCCCCTAGAGGCCCACAGAGGGGCCAGTGGGCAAACTGCATTTGTCATTTAGCCATTTTATTACTTTTACCACAAGTTTACTTTGGTAGCAAGGAAACCTACCAAATCCACAAATTCTCTGTAACCTACATTTCCATCATGCGATATAAAAAGGCAAATTTTGTGCCTTTCCGTTTTCAAATTCCTAGCAACCTAATAGTACTGTGTGAGATTTCAAAAATAACTGCAGGGCCTTCACTGCTTCCATTCTCTGCTTTTGTGCTCTGCAGTGATTTTCCTACCCTGGATGCTCCTGGGAAACACACTGCTTATCAGCACTGTCTTTGCTCATCGACTATTATTACCTTAAATATTCTTTTTGCTATTACCCTTTGTCACTAAGCCTGGCTCATAAGACAAGACAAGCCTTCCTCTTTTTCTATAATTTCCTATTTGCTCTTTTTCCCTCTTAAGAAGCCAGTCTATCTTTTTCACTTTGTCATCTCTTTTTTCTTCTTTCTTGCATACTTCTGAAATGTTATTTTTCTCTCCTATAACTTTTTTTTTCCTTTACTAATAGCACATCTTTTACGGACCTGCCTTTACCAACTTTGCCCTTACCTCTCTTACTCTCTTCCCTGCCACAGTAAATTTTCAGAAATGGTTTTTCCATGGTCCACTTTCCATTTTTATGTCTTGAAATAACAGCTCTGTCTCTCCTTATGTTTCTATCAGAAATTATTACAGCATTAAGTCATTAAAATCTGTATCACTTAGCTGTGTCATTTTACTGCCACCCTGTCAGAGGTCTTTGGATATAACAATATAATGGAAAATTACTCATGTGGATACAGTAAAAAGAGAGGGAAAAGTGATAAGAAGAGAAAACAGGACATAAAAGTCAATTACAAAGAGTCTGCAGAGAGTGAATAGAACAATGGAACCGGCAACTGATGAATTTCTTCAAGGGAGATGGCCAATTCAAATCATCCTAGTAAAGAAAGAAGGAAGGAACTATTCCATGTCATTTCCCTCCTAATCCCATGTCTTTTTCTTCCTAAATGGCCTCAGTTCATCCCAGGTTTATTCATTTATTTAATAAATACCCAGCCGTGCATATACTGTGTCAGTCAGTCAGTGTTAGTTGTCCAGTCGTGTTGATCTGACTGCCTGCAGCCCCGTGGATTGAAGCCTGCCAGGATCCTCTGTCCACGGAATTTTTCAGGCAAGATTACTGGAGTGGTTTGCCATTCCCTTCCCCAGGGGATCTTGTTGACTCAGGGATTGAACCCGGGTCTCCTGCACTGCAGGCAGATTCTTTACCATCTGTGCCACCAGGGAAGCCCTATATATATTGTGTGCTGAGTATAAATGAGACACACCCTCAGTTTGCACAGACCCAAGAAATCCTGGGTTTTGGTCTCAGACCTAGCACTTACAGCTAATATGTACAATAAGGTGCAGAATTTTATTCAACTGAGATTTCCCAAAATGATTTCTCACTAGGAGAGCTGTCAGACCACAAGGAGCACTATATTTCTCAGTGGGCTCCAGGGGTTTCCTTTTGTAGGGAATCAGGTCTAGACTGGTGAGGTCAAGGGCAATACAATTTCCTACTGCTCTCCCTCCTCCTGCAGCCTGGCCAGGCCAGTGGTTTATACAAGACCTCACCCATGACACTCCCTTCAGCAGTAGAAAGAGGATCGTTTAACCCATGTATGTGGGGTTTCTGGAAGACATTTTGAGAGCGTGATAGGAGGAAAATAAAGAAGCATGGGGAGTAGCAGCTTCAGACTATGTGAAATACACTAAGAAAGGAAGCAGTGGAAAGAAAAGCTGACTTTAGCCATTTATTAAGAGTATACTTTGTTCTTTGTCATTTTCTTGAAAGACTAGAAAAAGGTTCAAAATATATGTCATTATTTTGGATTTCCAGGTTGTGTTTGTCTGTATGGGAAAATATACAAAGTTTAGATCAGCGGGGTTCTAGGGTTTATTTGGGTTACATTTGGATTATCTATGGCCTTAAGCAACTGTCTCACTTACCTCCCTTAGAAAAAACTTCTCATCTGGAGAAACTGACGGTGAGATGACATGTGAAAACTCTAAAAAGTGACCATTTAATCCATGGATGATGAAAGGGAAGTAGAGGCCAAAGTAACAGCTCATGCAGGTGATTCTCTGCGCAGGGCTGATAGATTTAGCTCGTTGGCCAGCCTCCACTTGCAATGTTCCAAGTTGATGCAGTAAAGTTATTAAATATTTGAATATTGCCCCAACCTCTGATGGTTCTCCCACATAACTGACTCTAACAGGGTGAACTGTTCAATCTTAGAGTCAAGGACTGTGGCTAGAAGACTACATAAGCAGAATTTTTATATAATCATCACAGTGAAGCTGATTTCTGACTGGGAGTGCTACACGGGAGTGTTGTTTAGTGTGACTATCATCCCAGGAAGTCCTGTCGATTTCAGCTGTAGGGTGAGAAAGCCCACAGGACAGGCATCTGTGCCTATGTGTGCAATGATGAGATGAAGCTGGGGATATGCTCTCCAAAGTGTGGTCTCACTAATCCTTTACTCTGACACCCCAGTGGTGGAGAAAGGCACCATAGTACTCAAGAGGAACCCACTGTATGACTCCTGGAATCAGCTGATAGTCCAACTGACAACTGAACCACAGATTATCATGAGCCCTTGGCAATCAAAACACCCTGAGCAGCAAGTCAGCAGCAAGCTAAGTGGCAAGGGAATATCAGCCTCTCTTGGGAGAGCAGTTAGGACTTTTCATGTCTCCTCCCAGGCCACTGTTGCTACCGTTGTTCAGTCGCTAATTCATGTCCAACTCTTTGCAACTCCATGAACTGCAGCATGCCAGGCTTTCCTGTCCTTCACTGTCTCCTGGAATTTGCTCAAATTCACATCCACTGAGTCAGTTATGCCATCCAACCATCTAATCCTCTGTCATCCCCTTCTCCTTTTGCCCCGAATCTTTCCCAGCATCGGGGTCTTTTCCAATGAGTCGGCTTTTTGCATCAGATTGCCAAAGTATCGGAGCTTCAGCTTCAGTATTGTCCTTCCAAAGAATATTCAGGGTTTATTTCCTTTAGGATTGACTAGTTTGATATTCTTGCTGTCCAAGGGATTCTCAAGAGTCTTCTCCAGCACCACAGTTCGAAAGCATCAATTCTTTGGTGCTCAGCCTTCTTTATCGTTCAACTCTCACATCCGTACATGACTACTGAAAAAACCATAACTCTGACTATACAGACCTTTGTTGGCAAAGTTATGTCTCTGTTTTTTAATATGCTGCCTCGGTTTGTCATAGCTGTCCTTCCAAGGAGCAAACATCTTTTAATTTTGTGGCTGCAGTCACTGTCCACAGTGATTTTGGAGTACAAGAAAATAAAATCTGTCACTGTTTCCACTTTTTCCCCATCTATTTGCCATACAGTGATGGGACTGGATGCCATGATCTTTATTTTCTGAATGTTTTTGAATTTTTCTTTAGGGTCCAACTCTCTCAATCATATATGACTACTGGAAAAATCATAGCTTTGCCTGTATGGACCTTTGTGGTGCTCAGTAGCCTCCCAGGCTACTGAGAGTAGACAATTTACGCATCAGGGTGCTATCCTCAATTTGGCCTTTGTCTCAAGGTTAGCTTTGTGAAGAATCTGCTTGGGTGGTTCATGAGCCAGGCTGTCCAGACTCAATAGACACTATAAAGAAAAGTGGATTTTACTCTGAACTGAAGAAAATATTTTGCTTTCAAGTTGACATTAGATTTCACATTGTCCTGAGAGGCATGAAGGCGGGTGCTTCTAGATCCCTACTGGCATTTTAAGAGGCCAGGAGAGAGCTTCACTAAAGTATACTTAACTCCTCCAAGCCCAGAATGATCTTGGTTGCTTGAATCAGCCTTTCTTTTAGCCCACCATTTTCTTTCCCAAACAAGGAAACAAGAAAATTTCAAAGACCAAGAAACACATTTCTCTCAGAATGGTCAAGTCAGGCTTGACCACTGTCACCTGTCTACAAGATCACAACCTGCAGGGACAAAAATCCCCTGGAAATGGTATCTTAGGGCACTATTTCCAATTGTCAACAATCAAAATACCTTAGTAAAATGACCAAAAAGTCTCTGACTAGATTCAATTATTCATTTATTCAATCCATTCATTTATTTAACAAACATTTACCTAGCATATACTCATGGAGGAGGAAATGGAAACCCACTCCAGTATTCTTGCCTGAAAAACTCCACGGGCAAAGGAGTCTGGTGGGCTACAGTCCATGGGTTGTAAAGATTCGGAATGACTGAGCACTCGACTCCATTCCACTAAGCATCTACATATCATTCATTAAGTGCCTGGGATACATCAATGAACATAATAAACAAGCAGAGACATTCATTTCATCAAATAGTGAAAGTGTTCAATACCATGGAGAAAATAAAAAATAGAATGAGGCAAGATAATGTGATTAAAAGGGTAGGCTGCAATATTAAATAGGATTAAATGAGAAGGCTGAATCACGACTAGGAAAAATATAAGATTGCACTTTAACCAACATCTCTCTTTCAAATGTGAGTCTTGGTTTGGAATTACAAAGAGATTCACATATACAATAGAGATATACAGATTATGGGCACCATGGATAATGTGGTCTGAGACTCATAGTTCTTGAATTTTAAGCTATTACAGAAGACAGTGACTGTTCCCCTACCATCCATTCATTCTTCTCTTGATAATTTCCTCCAGTTTTTTTGTTGATGTCCATATCTCTGCCATGCAGCCCATATGCTTTGAAAGAGATTGACTCCACCAGAACCTGGTAATTGAACATGTATCTACCTTGGGCTAAATGCCAACAACATCATCATATGTCCTGCCCAGTGACTGACCCATAGATGTGCCCTTGACTCAACCAGGACAATAGAGCTGAAGAAGCTGTTTGATAGGGAATCCTGGAAAGATGTCCCAATTTTCTCACTCTTGAATAGCATCTAATGTAATCTGGGTAGCTGCTTCAGGCATCTTACTAAGCAAAGCTGCTGAGGTCAGGACCAAGAAAACACTGGAGGAACAGACCTGGAGCCCAGATTAAACTGTGCCTCTGGACGCTTTGGTGATATAAACCAATGAGTCTATGTTCTTATATAGATCAATGCTGCTACTGCTGCTAAGTTGCTTCAGTCGTGTCCAACTCTGTGTGACCCCACAGACGGCAGCCCACCAGGCTCCCCCGTCCCTGGGATTCTCCAGGCAAGAACACTGGAGTGGGTTGCCATTTCCTTCTCCAATACATGAAAGTGAAAAGTGAAAGGGAAGTCGCTCAGTCATGTCCGACCCTCAGAGACCCCATGGACTGCAGCCTTCCAGACTCCTCCATCCATGGGATTTTCCATGGATGTACTCCAGAGTACTGGAGTGGGGTGCCATTGCCTTCTCCGATAGATCAATGGAAGTTAAATTTTTTGTTACTTGCAACCCAAAGTATCTTAAACCAAACAAAAGGAGGCCATGGACAAGAGCCACCTTGTAACCTCATGTGAAATGTCTTATTCCAGTAATCTCACCCTAATTTAATCTCTCTTTGTAAAAGCCACAAATTTACAGACCAAATCAACAATTTTTTTTTGTGAGTCACTGAGAAACAAGTTCTTAAATCAGTAGAAGAGATACTTCCAGAAAACTAAAAATAGTATAACATATTGAATTAGAAATGAAAGGTGCAGATGTTAAGGCAGGCTCAGGAGGATCAATTCTAAGGTAATTTAGGGGAAGGAAATGACAGACGCTGTCAACCTCCAGCATAGTAAATTGTTTCTTGATTCCCTCTTAATGAAAATATTGCACATTCTCTTTTCTTTTCTGCACCACATTCAATGGATTTTCTTGCTTTTACTTTTTGCATAGATTTAGTATTTTTGTTTTTAATAAAAGTGGAGGTGTTTCTGAGAATTTCTATTGCAACAGCAGGGCTTGAACTTTAGGTCAGCTGAAAGGAAGAGTGTGTGCTGTTTCCATGGAAACCAGAGCAGTATAATGTCAGGTACTAAGAGACATCAAGAATGAAGGGATAAAATCCCTGCATCATTTTAATAAACACGTCCTACTTACCGTTATTTAACCACAGTCTGCATACATATGCTTCATCTCTTAATAGCCACTCTTCATAAATTTCTTTTGACCACATCTAACCTTTCTAAGTTGGTCCTGATTATGCTGCTAAGTAAATAAAGATGAAAAGAAAGCCCTCCATTAAAGTATTATGAATGCCTTATTATTCTGAAAACTCATTAGGTGTATACTTTTAATTAGAAAACAATATGTGGAGACTCAATAATAAGGGTTAACTTAAACCCACAAAGACAAACAGGTAAATTAAATAGTTTACAGTTTGTCCTTAGCTCCTCATCTTATATTACAGGCCTCATTCTGGGATATTTTCAGTAGAAAACAATTAAATAGTTTTTACACAAACCCTCTCTCCTACTGATGGCTCGGCCCTCAAGTCCGTGTTTCAAAAGTATCATGTCTGCGTGAGCAAGAAAACTACCCCCAAACCTCCCAGTCCCCCAAGGCAAGGAGGGACAGGGCCAAAAGCTTACCAGCTCTGCAGGAGGGAGATTAGGGAGCAGCCCTTGGAAGAAAGAGTCTGTCAACATTTCTTTGTAGCTTCCTGATCTTAGCTTTCCCCACATGCTCCCAACCAAGTGGTGGGTTCGCAACTGTTTCTTCAAGGTCTTGCCTCCACATATCTATTAACCATCAGGAGAGAGTGAGGGAATGGAAGAAGGAAACAAGGGAGGTGGAAGAGCAGGAAGAAAGGAAGAAAAGGAAGAGGGAGGGAAGGAGAGAAACTGAACAGGCCCATAAATCAACTTGAGGAAAGAGAGACTCAGGGTTTTTCCACTCCACCAAGGACCCTGTAAGGGACACTGGTTGGGAAGAATGATTTGTGCATAGTACTACACAAAATCTCTTTATCTGCCTCCCAAAGTCAGTGAAGGGAAATTGTGCCCAATTCAAAACAAACTGAAGTAATACTCTGTTAGGGCCAGTGACTAGAGCTCAGTGAACACGGTTTCTCTGAACTCTAGCTTAAGAAACTAGAAACACTAAAGAGAAACGGAGCTGTTTCTCCCTTCAGTAAGTGATAATTGGAATCGAAAGTAGTAAACTCCTGATAGTCAGTGCCTTCACAAAGCCATTCAGGATTAACAGCCAAGGCCAGAGGGCTGGGGCCCTTGTGACAACCAGCAAGGGGCCAGAGGGAGTTGGAAGTGTGCCAGAGCAGGAGCAGAGGTGGGAGAAAGCTTCCTGACAACAGTGGTCACTGGGTCCTCTGAGAGCTCCCCAGGGATGGTTGTACCAGAAAAGGGATTCATGGAGCTGGGGGCCCAGCAAGTCTATAATTAAGGAATATGAGCCAGAGACTTTGGATTCCCTTTTCCTAAGTGTATCCCTTCTGCTAGATTCAACTGTAACCCAGGGGAAAAAAAAAAAACAGTAGTCCCATTATTAAATCATCAACAAATCCAAGCAGCCAAAAGACTGAGAAGCACAACCCTGCCCCCAGGAGGTCATAGTTAAGATGCTAATAGGGAAATTTCTTGTCTGATCTAGTCATCACTCCACCCCACACACACACACACACACACACACACACACTCTACTTGTTTGATTTCTCCCAGCCCTAAGAAGACCAGAAAATGGAGGCCCAGGAGCATTAAAAATCTTCCTCGGGATCATAGAATGATAGGACTTCCCTGGTGGTCGAGTTCCTAAGACGCTGTGCTCCCAGTGCAAGGGGCCTGAGTTTGATCCCTGGTCGGGGGACTAGATCCCACATGCCACAACAAAAGATCCTACATGCTATAACAAAGATCGAAAATCCTGTGTGCCACAAATAAGACCAAATAAATAAATGATATCTTAAAAGATCATAGTATGATGGAATTAACAAAGCTTGTATTTATAGGGACAAGTATGGAGATGAGTGAAAACAGAACTCACTCAATTTCTTCCTAGTTCACAGATAATGTGAGTTAGCTAGAGCTGAGGCAGGAAAGTTACAGTCAAAGGAAAAAGTACTTCTCTTTATTCCTTCTCTCTATGGCCATGGACTAAATCATGTCCCCCTCCCCTACATTCATATGGGGAAACCCTAACCCTCAATGTGATGGTATTTGGAGGTAGACCTTTGAAAGGTAATTAGATTAGACAAGGTCATGAGGATGAGGCCTTTCTGGAAGGATTAGTGCCCTCATAAGAAAACACACCAGAGAACTTGGCTTTGCCCTCTACCATGTGAGGACACAGGGAGAAGACAGCCATCCATCTGCAGGCCAGGAACAGGGCTCTCACCAGGGAACCAAACTATCGGCAGTTTGATCTTGGCTTTCCAGCCTCCAGAATAATGAAAAGTAAATGTCTATTGTTTAGCCAGCAAGTCTATGCTATTTTGTCATAGTGGGCTGAGTCAACTAAGGTACATTTAGACGCCAAGAAGTGGAATGCTGCTGTAACAAACACATAAACATGTGGAAGCAGCTTTGAGACTGGGTAATGGTAGAGACTTGAAGAGTTTTGATGTATGTGCTAGAATATGGATATTTAAGGGCAAATTTGATGAGATCTCAAATGGAAATGAGGAACATGCCTAACAGGAGGAAAGGTGGTCCTAGTTGCAATGTGGCAAAGAACTTGGTTGAACTGAGTTCTAATGTTTTGTGCAAGACAGAACTTGCAAGCAATAAAACAGGATATTCAATTGAGATTTCTAAGCAAAGTGTTGAAGGAGCAGCTTGGAGCCCCCTCACTGCTTATAGTAAATGGTGAGAACAGAAAAGAGAATTGAAGAAGGAATTATTAAGCAAAAAGCAACCAGAACTTAGAGATTTGGAAAAATCTCAACCTGTCCATATTACAAAATAAGAAAGTATGTTCAAAAAAGAATAGCAACAGTGTGTGTCAATAAAGAGAAGACAGGATTATACTAGATAAGATACTGTTGGTTTTGAACTGAGAGAGAGAGAGAGAATGGGACAGAATGAAGGAAGACTGCCCAACAGCCATGGATTTTATAGCATGGGGCCATAAAGCTATTCAGCTTCAAATTAGCAGTACTCCTTGAGGAAGGGAGGAATAACCCCAAAAGCCACTAATTGATCTACAGGTTGATTCTCCCACCAAGGAGCAGGGCTGGTTTCTCCCGGGTTTCAAAGGGTAGAACCACCTCTCACATTTCTGATACTAGGATTTCCCTCATCCAGTGCCTCAAGAGTGGTGTCCCACCAAGCCAAAGTGCAGAGCCACCCCACAGAGCTACGGGCGCTACCCCAGTTGCTACCCTAGTCAACCTGGAAGGGGAAACACCAAGCAACACGTTTATTCTCAAGCTTTAGGATCCAGTGGAATTTGCCTTGCTAGATCTTGAACTTGGTGGGGATCCCTCATCCTTTTCTTCTTTACAACCTCTCCCTTTTGAAATGGGAATATCGATTTTATGCCTATTTCACACATAACTTGCCTGACTTCTCAGGTTCAAACTGCAGAGGAATTTTGCCTCAGGATGATTCATCTCAGAGGTCTCACCCATATCTGATTTTGAAGAGACCCTGGACTTTAGACTATAGATTTGATGCTGAAATGCAGGGATGGATTTTGCATGAAAGTAGAACATGAACTTAGAGGAGGGGGTGTCAGGGACAGAATGCTAAGCACTGAAGGACTTAAACATCTACTATTCAACCTACAAGGCTCTCTTAGCCAATTCACATCCACCTCTTAGAGTTTGCCTAGAGTCAAACCAGTCTATCACTTTAAGACTCCAACAGAAATTCTGTTAGCGATAGTAGGATCTTCATTTTCTTTAAAGGAGTATTTTCAATCACAAATTTGTCCAGTCACCTCTGAATCCTGTTTCATATTGAAATCAATGGAGATTCATTGTAATAAGATATTATTTTTAGTTGTGGTCATGATATTTATTTTTACAATTCAGTTTTTTCCCCAATATAGAAGATATCTTGGATCAAAAATTATTTAATGGATTTTCAAAGTAAAGATGAAAAAAACTGGTTTAAAAGAAATTTTATCAAAGTACAACCTTAATGGAATTTGCACTTCTGACCTTTGAAATAAAACAAATCCAAAATTGGACCTGTCTGACTATACTATTATTTCTTATTCTCCATATGCCTGTCTACACACTGAAATCAGTTCTCAGATTGCTCTTTCAGAGAGTTCTCCAAGGTCAACAAAACCTAAGATCACAAATAAAAAAAAATAATAATTTAAGAAATCAAATAACAAGTATCACTAGGGCTAAGATAGAGTCTTCCTTTGCTGGTCTGGTCTATATATGGGGCAAATGGCATGCAAAACATCCTCTATTTACTATTAATTTTGTTGTGTGTTGTGAGCGAGGGACAGAGACAGAGAGACAGTGTATGTTTGGGGACTGAAAGAAAAAGATTTCAGTATGCTTAAAAATTGCACTGTCAATAAGGCACTCTTTAGAAGAAGATGGCATGTGCAAGGCTATATGAGTAGAAAAAAATAGGCATATAATACTAGAGATCAGAAAATCAGGATGCTGCAGCCTTTTCTTTTTCACGAACAGTACAAATTCTGTGTTGTTTGTGGTTGTGACTGGCCTCTCTCACCTCAGTAATCAGTCTTCCTTCAAAAGGAACAACTTAACCTGACTTTCATTGCTCTGTAAGATGTCTCTATCAGAGAAAAATTCCAAAATTAAAACTCAAATGAAGACTGGGTCAAACAAGAAGAAAGAAGGTCTTTAAGAAAAAATGTCTCACAGTGGCTCCCATCCGTGACTATACACTAGAGCTCCTGTTTCTCCAATCACAACTCATCTCACCAGCATTTATTTTCAGTTAAGTGTATGTCCTTATTCTTATTACATATCCTTATTAGTAAAAAATAAAATGGCAAGTCTTATGCTTCTTTTTTTCATTTTTATTTTATATTGGAGCATAGGTTAACAGTGCTATGTTAGTTTCAAGTGTACAGCAAGGTGATCAGGTGTACATACACATGTATCTATTCTTTTTCAAATTCTTTTCCCATTTAGGTTATTACAGAGTATTGCACAGAGTTCCCTATGCTATACACATAGGTCCTTGTTGGTTATCTACTTTAAATAAGTCAATCTCAAACTCCCAATCTATCCCTCACCGAGTCTTATACTTTTTGAATCAGCTTAGGCATTCCTTTACAAGCATGTTTTTAAGCAGGTGAAGTAACTCATAAAAGGCCATATTTTCATTTTTTCAATGAGTACATTGTTTAAATATCCTCATTCAGTATGTAATTGAAACCCAAATGTAACATTGTTTTTAGGACAGTTTTTTCATAAGAATGAGTCATAACTTAAAAAAAAAGCCTAAAAGGAGGCATAGGTACAAGAGGGTAGAAACAATGAAGGAGGTTTCCTTGGGCTTCCTCCAGAAATTGGGCCACCGCAGAAACAAGCAGGTCTCTGATGCTGATCAAGGTCTCCAGCTGACCTTGATCGTTGAATGGAGTTAAGCATCAGCCCACATCAGGGAGAAGGCACACGTTTCCTATGAAGGTTTACCATTTGGTATTGAAGATTTGCAGTATTTTTAATCACATGCCAATTTTATTTGCGATATTTTGAATCAGCATCATAATTCTTACCAACCCTGCCTTTGAAATGTTCAACATTATTATATTATTGGTTCTATTATTGCTCAGTTCTTTATTCATATTTTTCTTATAATTTTAAATTAGTGATTTTCTAAGAGGATAATTAGCACAATGATTTTGAGATCAATACCATCAGACTCTACCACATACTTAGTTATGTGACCTTGGGAGCAATATTTCCCTGTCTAAGCTTGTGTGATTATAATGAAGTAATCACATAAACAATTGTAAACCTACAATTGTGTCAAAAGATGTCAAGGAGAGGTACCAGTAGAGTTCCAAGAAAAGTGGAAATTAATCGAGTGGTGGTCAAGGAGGTCAGGGAAATTTTCTCCTTCTCTGAAGACGATATCTTTGAGCAGAGCAGAGCTCTGAAGAACGTGAACAGAAAAACTTGCCAGGCAAAAATGAGAGCCCACATGACATCCCTGTGGTGGGAGGTTGCCTAGTATGCAGGAATAACTGAGGGAAGATGAGAGTGGCCGCAGTGGAAGGGGCGTAAGGAGGACATGACATGATGCAGAGTACCAGGTGCTGGATGTGCTCTGCCAGCTCTTTAAATGTTGGTGTCCCCAAGTGTCAATCTAAGGTCCTTTTTATTTTTCTGTATAGATTTCTGATGGTAATTAAAACACACTTTATTTTGATCACCTAATGTCTCTTCAAATTTCCTCTGCATCATCTGTTTTTCCTCTGCCACTGGATGACTATTCTGGCTATTCTCTTGTTACTCTTAGCTAAGAGAAAGTCCCAAAGTCACTGATGTAGAAAAACTCAGCAATATCTGTAATTAAAATACCCAATATGGTCTACTGTTTGATGCTCCTAACCCAGCTTAGAGTTGCTGTTCTTCACCTCTCTTAGCTGAGATTTAGTGTAATTGGAAAGGAAAAGAGTCCATGGTCAGCCTTTTTTCTCCTTCCCCTCACCTGATGCTCTTACTCCTCCTCTCTGATCTTGCTACCCGGTCCTGGAGCTGGAGGAATAAAGAAGCATGCAGAAAGCAGGAGAATTCTCAATTGACAGGCACCAGATTGAGGGGATCAGTGAGAGGCCCCCTATTTAGAGTTTAGTTTAGATAGATGTGTTGATTCCTGAAGAGACACCTGGACTTCAACACATCCCAGAACAAACTCTTTACCTTGCCCCTAATGCACGCTCCTTTTAACTGCCTTGTGCCACCAACCACCGATTAGGTAATATGATAAATCCAGACTTATTCTTGCATTTTCATTCTCCTTCACCTCATATTTAATTTGTCACCATCTTCTGTTTCATGTATTTATTGACAACCTCCACGGTGTGTCCCTTCTTCTACAGCCTCACTACCATTGCCCTGTCCAGGTTCCTGGAATCTCTTCTCCAGGTTACCCTCATAGAATCATAGGTCATCCATGATTTCTCAGATGTCACTAAGACAACATCTCTTTTTATCTCATTCTAATGTCAACTTCACTTTCCCTTTTCACTTTCATGCATTGGAGAAGGAAATGGCAACCCACTCCAGTGTTCTTGCCTGGAGAATCCCAGGGACGGGGAGCCTGGTGGGCTGCCATCTCTGGGGTCGCACAGAGTCAGACACGACTGAAGCAACTTAGCAGCAGCAGCAGCACTGTCATCCCAAAGCTCCTGTTCAAAGACCTGCCATATATAACACCTTCTGCCCAAAAGAACACCCAGCTTCATTTATCTGCCATGTAAGACTCCTCACTTCACATTCCGACCTACTTCTCCACCTCCCTCCTCTATCTCACTGTAGCCTGATTCTCAAGAAACCTCGGAATAACTGCATTTCCTCACACTTAAAGGATTGTTCTAGTCTCTGTGTCTTTGTATATGTTACTCTGCTGCCTTGGGTAAAATCTTATCATCGCCTCCAAAAAGACTACTCTCACTTCCTCACCAAGTCATATTAGATTTTGCCTCTTCTTTGTTCCTACACAGCTATCTTCATACTTCTCCAGTAGAAATCAATTAGGGGGAGGGAGGTGGGAGGGAGGTTCAAGAGGGAGGTGACATATGTATACCTATGGCTGATTCATGTTGATGTATGGCAGAAACCATTACAATGTTATAAAGTAATTATCATCTAGTTAAAAATAAAATTTTAAAAAATAAGCAACAAGGACCTACTGTAGAGTGTAGGGAATATATACTGACTATATTAAACATCTTGTAATAACCTATAACGAAAAATAATCTGGAAAAGAGTATAAATATATCTGAATCACTTTACTGTACACCTGAAACTAACACAACATCGTAAATCAACCACAATAATTTTTTAAAGACATTAATTAGGTGTTAAAACTCTCTGTTTAAATATATCTTTCTTCTCCCTTAGACAGTAGCTTCTTGATTTGGGGAAGAATAGAAAAATTCAAGAAAACTTGATAAATAAGTAAATGTATGTATGAACTAAACAGTGGGGAATTAAAGTAGAAAGAATACAGAAGATGAGCAGGTTGGTTGTTCTTTAAACCTGAATTTTCTCCTAAGATAAACAGAATAAGATTTCATTTTATTATGAGCTATTATTTGTAGGAGGACTTTCTGTTCCCAATTTCTAATCAAAATTTTATATTTAAATACGTGTATGTATGATCCTTGGGGTGGCGGGTAGAGTGGTCCACATACTTTTTTTTTTCTGCCAGTTTTTGGGAAGAGGAAGCAAGAATTGTGCATACTGCTTTGCAAACAAATGTGCTAACTGTAGCCCTGTGGGGTAAAATCCTGGAGGACAGAAACTGTATTTTTTTTTCATTCTGTACTACACACAAAGCTCCTGGTTCATTATTGGAGATGCCCAATAATTTTTCTTTGAAAGTATAAGCAAATCATATGTCTCCAAGAATGAATTCATAAATCCATGTTTGAACTTAAAACTTTGGGACATATATAGAATAAAATCTAAGAATTAAGAAAAAAGTGTTATGTTTTGTTTTGTTTTAAGCATCTTAAACAGTGAAGCTACATTCATTGGATGAACAGATCAGAATAGGATAGCTGGGAATGGACATAATTTTTCAAGTTCTCTGTCTCCCAAAGATTCCTTTCAAGAGTACACGTAAAGGAGGGTAGAGTATGAGAGGAATGGGAGTGATAGGAGGCTGGACAGTCTCATTTTCATCCTGGAATATACAAAGCAGGGAGTGAAAAGGATGTTCCCCTGGGTACCAGTACTGTTGGACAGCAGAGGCTGTCCCCAGACTTTATGCCATCTCCATCTTTTGGATTTGCTAATCATGTTTTGTAGAATCTTATTTCCCATTAAATGATTTCCTATAACCCCTCCATACATGTTAAATCCTCTAGTACTGTGGCACTCAAGAGGTTAACATGATGGGCAAAGCAGTCTTGGTTCTCCCCACGAGGGTATCCTGGCATTGCTCAGCTAATGTTCAACATTCTGCTAATGTGAATAACAATTTCAGGATTTCCCAGTGCCCTAGAAGGAAAAGAATATCATCAAACATTCCAACATCTCCCAGTTCTCCCTCTCAGCTCACTGTTTATATCCTTGTATAAATGGCCTCATTTTTAACAGAAGTATAACAAACACAACAATAGCATCATTTTACAGAAGCACTAAAGCACGTTTTTAAGATGATTTCATTTCAAAGCCACTCTAATTTAAGCTTTTTGGAGTCTTCTCCTTCTTTCCAGAAGCAGCCGCTATTTCTGAACACCACGGGGAGAGCTAAGGAATGTGGAGAGCATCTGCCAGGGACAAGGTGCTGCCTCCCAAGTCTTTAGTGATTCACAGGTTGTAAATGCACTTGATTGTGCGGCTGTGCATTTACATCAGGAATTCATAAATGGGCATTTTCAACTTTCAGATGGTTTGCAGTTAATATCACCCCATTTCTAATACAGTCACAAATGCCAACATCACATTCTCTACCATATCAATTCTATTAGGTGCAATTCAGATTTCTTTTCTTAGTGCTTCCTTTTATCTAGAATAGGAGTAAACACCGTTTTCCTGACTTTTACTTTTCCCCAAATCGATCTTAAAGAAATCTTTCAGTTACAAGTGCATATTTTCAGACTATTTAAAATTACCCTGAAACACTTCTCATCTAATGGATATATTTACTTTGCAGAACATTCAGCTTTATATCAATTTTGTATGTGATGCGGTCCAGCTGACAGCTCTGAGCAAAATGCTACACAAGAGTTGCTTATAGTAGCCCCTGTGACCAAATAGCTACTGCACAGTGTCTAAAGCATCATAAGGATTATATCTCTAACTGCCAGTTTCTGTTTTTAAAATATCTCAGGGCAGAAGGACAAACTGACCTAATCAGGAGGTCATTTGAATAGATTTTACAGTGCAAGGCACAGCTTATGCCTGGTTGACATTCCAACCCAGAGATTTTTTTTCATCTGTGATTAATGGACTTGACATCCATTTTCCCACTGCTTTTGCTAAACATGTAGTTCAGGATTTATTGTTAAATACCACTGAGCTCATAGGAAACTAAACTCTTATGACTGTGAAAATATTGTGCCAGAGGTCAGAGTTTCTCCAAAGATTTTGGATCATACTTAGAAGTAGAAAATGTTTCATGGTCTTGGATCATTAGATATCACAATTTTTCCAATGTGAGATGCCTTTTTGAATGGGTAAGAGATTGCATGAGTTAGTAACATGGTACATTCATAGTTAGGTAATGGGATTTTAAAAGAGTAGCAGAACATGGAAGGAAAAAGAAGGAGGAAGAAGATATCCCTCTAGTTTCATAAATGGAAGACTTTTTCATTTGCTTGGCTTCTATGTGGCATCCTGTAGTCAGAAATGATAAGACTAAGAGTGTGAAAACCCAAGGCATCCTTCTATCATTTCCCTGATTCAAATAATCTAGAATTCTGCCCGTATAGACATGAGACACACCCTCCTAGTTAATCTGCCACTATCACATAATGTTAGACAATTAAAAGGTTCCCTACTTCTTTCAATTATTAAATAGTCTTCTGGTGCACAGACTAAGAGCAGCTGCCATTAATTTCTCTAAAGAGGACATACAGTACAATGAGCAAGACTTCATGGTTAAACTATCTGGGTGTGAAATCCTGCTCTACGTGACCTTGTGCTTAATCATTCAGTCATGTCGAACTCTTTGTGACCCCATAGACTGTGACCCATCAGACCCCTCTATCCATGGGATCTTTTAGGCAAGAATACTGGAGTGAGTTGCCAATTCCTTCTCCAGGGGATTTTCCCAACCCAGGAATCAAAACCAAGTCTCCTGTGTCTCCTGAATTACCTGCTGAGCCATTGGGGACCCCAACTGGTGAAACCCTCATCTATGTGATCTTAGGCACATTATTTAACCTAATCTCAGATTTCCACATGTAAAACAGGGATAATGATAATACTTTCTCTACAGGGTTGTTGAAAATATTAAAAAGAACAATGCATGAAACAGTCTCCTGCCTCACAAAACAGAAAATCTCAACAAGTATTAGCCATTATTTTTATCAGGTTAAGTGAAAGAGTTAATGTTTGTAAAAAGTGAGAAACACATTTCTGTTAACAAGCCACATGAAGTAAATGTGATTTACCAAATCAGTCCCTTAGTATAAACAACAAATGACTGTGTGGTGTGCATATAAAAACACATTCCCAGTGAGCTGAGAAAAATGGCTGTCCTCACAGGCTTCGTAAGAGTAAAATGTCAGTTCCTACAGTTTTGCTCATTTGTTGTGCTGTATAATTGGAGCCAACATCCTGGGTGAAGCCTAAATACTGGTTCAATGACGGCAAGGAAGAACAATGGGCCAATCCATGAAGCAGAGTTCAGGTGACTGTTTTGTTATGAAAGGAAATCAACTGTTACTAAATTAAACCACCATATGTGAGTTACAGGTGTCACCATATGAATGTGCTGACTGACTGGAGCTCTGCTGTGAAATTATACATGCAAAAGGGGCTTCCCCGGTGGCTCAGTGGTAAAGAATCTGCCTGCCAAGATAGGAGACATGGGATCAGTCCCTGATTCAGGAAGCTCCCACATGCTATGGAGCAACTAAACCTGTGCACTACAGCTACTGAAGCCCACGCACCCTTACAGCCCGGTGCTCCACAACAGGAGAAGCCTGTGCACCACAGCTGGAGAGTGGCTCCCACTCACTGCAACGGGAGAAAAGCCCACACAGCAACGAAGACCTAGAACAGCCATAAGTAAATGAATAAAGTTTAAAAACATTTTTGAAAAATAAAGCACACTTTTGGAATAATATACGTATTTTCACTGACGTGAATTTCAATGCTTTTGTGAAAGCATGACATCTTACTTAGAGCATATAAATGATTAGTTTCAAAATGAGACGTGTAAACACAATGTGGGTTCATTAGCTGTTCATTATTCCTGCCTGCTGCAAACATTAGCCCTGTGACAAGTCTCTGGCTGCAGCATCCGTAACGTGAACACCACGTTCATCCTTCCTTCTTCCCCTGTCCTTCCTGGGCTAAGAGAGTCCAGGATGGGCACGTTAGCAATTCCTAATGCAGGCTCTAATTCCTACTTAGAAGCAAACAGTGAGAAATTAAATCAATTCACTCTAAAAACATACAGTGGCAATGCCATTTCACAAGGGACACTGTTTAAACAGTTAACTCTGAGTGAACTCTTCCTGTTCTTTGATTGGGAAGCATTTCAGACCTTAATTACTGTGTTCTGTGAGTCTGTGACAGATCGTCCCTTTTTTACCGGCTTCTTGCCAGGATAAAAGCAGGCTTTATTTTTTTTTCCCTTTAAGAAGACTACACTTAATTAGAGCTAGAGTAATTAACTCTTTGTGGGTTTGATCTCATTTCACCATTAAATTTTGATTCTGGCTGGAATCATCTGCTTCTATTGTCTTTATGGAAATTCTTAAACTGTAAACAATGTGGAGCAAAATGCATCAAGGGTAAAACTTGAAGTTTTTTTTTTTTTTAGTGCAGTAAACAAAATTGTAAAAGGTTTTGAAAAGCAGATGGGAATATTTCCACAGCAATAATAGAAACAGAGAGGAGGGCACAGCGGAACACAAGCATTCCTTGTCATCCTCGTGACCATAGGCAATTCATCTACCTTCCCCAAGTACGGTTGCTGTGATCCTCCCTGGCATACATCAGGTGCTCAATAATTGTGAACCAATTTTCCTGTCCTCCCCATCTCCAATAATAAAATAGAATACTCTGCATTTTAATTCTTTGACTCTACTGTAGTATACAGCAGAATGGCTGTCAATCTGATAAGCTTTCAAACCAGTAGCACCCCACTGCCATCCTGCTCCTCAGAGAGTGTCCTTTTGGGTGACACTGTCTGTTCATAGATCTAAGAAGAAGAGATGACAGACTTGACTTAAAACAGGGAAGGCTGGAATATGAAAGGTTATACTGAATGATAGAGAATGCTGGGAGTTGCAGAGGAAAAGAATTTCACTCTTCATTAGTGATACCCAAATAAAAATTGATCACATTAAGCTCACCATGACAAAGAATAATTCAATCACTAGTGTCTTTTAAGATAAAATATAAAGTTTCTTCCAAAAAGTAATTTAGAACAAGGTGAGAAAAACATTCATCTAACTAAAGATGGCTCTATTGCTATCTCTATTTTGTTAGAAAAATGACTTTATGGATTTTGTAAAAAATGATGCAAGTTCATTATAAGACAAGTCAAGCAATAAGAAACAGAACAATGAAAAAGTGGGAAAAAATGACCAGAAATCTACCACCTCCAAAAGGCATGGTTAACAACTAGACACCACTGTTTCAGGCATCTCTTTCTTCATACATAGTGGTAAATCTGATTATACTGGAATTAACTGAATAAGAATTTTAAAAAACCTCACTCAAGCTAATTAAAAGCATTATGAAAAAATGCTGGGAGGTTGGAGTTACTGTATATTATTATTTTAAATGTTTTAATTTTAAGTGGAATTTACTTATTGATCCTCTGCTATAACAAAGCATGACATTGATAGACTTTCTCCCTCTTCTGATTATTTTATTTGTACACTGTTAATGTTTATAACATTTACATTCTGTTAATTGAGGCAGATTTCAAATTTTATTTATATATTTAGATGGAGTAAATGCTCAAGACTCATATATTTGGTGTATGTTCATCATTTAAAAATTTTTTTATTTTGATTTATCTCTAGGTGGGCTGGATTATGCCACCCAGTTAAATTTAGATTATTTGTCTTCTAAATTCTATTCCTAAAATTCTTGAACACAGACATGTTTGCTTGTTAGACTTGAAGGATAGCTTGCCTATGTGAAAATTATTGGGGTACAGACTTCCCAAGAAGGCAATAGATGCTGTTTTCTAGCATTGAGTGTATTATGGCAGATCTAATACCACCACATTGATATTTCCCCCTTGATACAAAGCTTGAGTTTTGCCTTGATGTCCATTTTTTTTTTTTTAAACATTGAGGTTCAGTAACTTCACTAAGATACATATGGGTACTGATTACTCTAATAATGCTTCTCTGGTATATGAAGCCAGTTGACATATTGATCTAAATCTTTATATGACACAGAATTAAAAATTTTTACTCCTGTATAATTATTTCTGGAATCAAATTTAGCTCTGGAATCACATGTAAGGCCAAGAGAATGTGAGACAGTGCAACAAGGGATGTCCCACATACCATGTAAACGTTGGTCAAAGAAAGCTAACATAGTGAAACTAACACCAGCCAAAGCAGGTTTAAAGTAAGAAGGATTATTAAGGATAAAGAGGGGCATTTTGTGTGTTAAAAAAGGTCAGTCCCCAAGGAAAATAATCTAATTCTATAGTTGTACATATTTAATAACATAACCTCAAAAAACTAAACAAAAACTAACAGAATGAAAAGAGATCCACTATCAAGGTTGATCTTAAAACACTACTTTCAATATCTGATTGAACAAGTAAATATTAACATACCATACAGACACAGAAGATTTGAATGACATGATTAACAAACTAAATCTACTTGACACGTAGAACACTGCTCACAACAACTAAAAATTGAATATCTTTTTAATGCAAAATGAACATTTACCAAACTGACAATAGGTTTAGCTATAAAGCATATCTCAACACATTTCAAAGGACTGAAATCAAAGAGACTATGTACCCTGACTATAGCAGAATTAATCTAGAAATAAGAAAAGCATCACTAGAAAATTCTCAAGTACTTGGAAATTAAGCAGTGTACTTCTAAATGACCCATAGGTGAAAGAAGAAGTTAAAAAGGAAGTGAGAAAATATTTTTTAACTGAGCAAAACAAAAATACAAAATTTGTGATTTTTAGCAGAAGCAGTCCTAAGACAGATATGTTTAGTGTTAAAATCCATATATGTTAGAGAATACATAAAGACTAAAAATACTATGTGCTTAAGTATTGCTTTTTGAAAAGCAGCAAGTTAAATGCAGAGAAATTAGAAGAAAGGAAATATTAAAGGCAAGAACAAGAAAAATAATGAAATTAGAAAATTCACACATCATAGAGTAAATCAACAAAGCCAAAATTTTGTCCTCTAAAAAAAGGTAAAATTAATAAATTTCAAGCAAGACACATCAAGACAAAAAAGAGAGAGAGAACACAAACATACCAAATTCAAGAATGGAAAGAGGGAATTTTATAACATTTATATAAACATTTTTAAAAGAAAATATTATAAGCAAATTTAAGCAAATATATTTGAAAACGTAAAAGAGATCTTCCTTGAAAAAATACAGGTTATCAAGCCAGAATTAAAAAAAAAAAAAAAAAAGAAAATCTGAATCATCCTATGTCTACTAAGCAAATTAAATTATTTAATTAAAATTCTTAGAAAACTCCAGATCCATATGGTTTCATTGGTAAATTCCACCTTCTAAGAAACAAATAACAGTAATCTTATATTTGCTTTATGAGAGTGAAAAAAGAAGGACCACATCCCAAAGTGATTTCAATTTGGTTAACAAAAACTTGTTACCAAAACTAACAGTGATATTTCAAAAAAGGAAAATTATGTGAACTTATATTAAGAAAATAGATGTAAAATCCTAAACAAACTCAACAAAACACTCATCAATAACCTCTACAAATCAAAGATACAGACCCAATAGATACATGGGCAAAAGACTGAAAGGCACATGTATCAATTTCCTACTATACTTGTTAACAAATTATGACAAAGTTAGTGGATAAAAACAATACAGATGTATTGTCTATAGTTTAGCAGTGGAAATGGGTCTTATTGTGCTAAAACCAAGATGCTAGCAGGGCTGCACCTCTTCTGGAGGTTCTAGGACAAAATCTGTTCCCTTGCCTTTTCCAGCTTCTAATGTCTGCCAGCATTCCTTGGTCCATGGCCCCATTCTTCCATCTTCAAAGCCAGCAACACTGAATGAGTCTTTCTCACACTGCCATCTCTGGTTCTCTCTTCTAATTCCTTCTTGTGATTACACTGGGTCTCCCTCAGCAATTCAAGATAATCTCCTTGTTTTAAAGTCAGCTGATTAGCAACCTTAATTCCCCTTTGCCATGTAACCTAATATATTCACAGTTTCCAGGAATTAGGACGTGGACATCTTAGGAGAGACATTTTCCTACCTACTAAAAGACATATCACAAGAGAAGGTATAGACATAACCAATAAAAATATGAAAAAATTTTACAACCTCAGTAATCATTGTTGTTGCTATTTGTTGTTCAGTTGCTAAGTTGTATCTGACTCTTTACAACCCCATGAACTATAGCATGCCAGGTTTCTCTGTCCATCACTACCTCTGAATTTCTTCAAACTCATGTCCATTGAGTCAGTGATGCCATCCAACCATCTCATCCTCTGTCACCCCTTCTCAGTAGTCATTAGGGAAATGTGGACTAAGGTTACAAGGATATACCACTACACCCCTCCAGAATAGTTAATATTAACATGTCTGATGAGACTGTAGAACAATCAGAACTCTCATATACTTCTGGTGAGACTTTTAAATTAGTGCAACTGTTACTGCACTCAGGTTCAGCTATTTGCTTCCTGATAAGCCAATAAATCAAGTGACAAGGTGTTAAGGCAAGGAAAGCCAGCTGACTGAGAAGATGGGGGACCAGTGTCTGTAAAAAACCATCTTAACATCTCAGGGCAGGCAAGGGCTTTCTTAAAGGTAGTGTGAGGGAGGGAGACTGCAGGGCTGTGAGCAGCTTGTGCACAATTCTCAGATTAGTTGGCATCAAAGTGAAGTTTTGAGCATCACGAATCTTCTGGTTTCATTCAGTCTGCAGTGTGCATGCTTGCAGTCAGTTTTCATCTAGTGGGATCTGTTTCCTGTAAAAACAACCTAGGAAGGTGTATCAGACCTTCATCACTATTTTTTAGGGAACTAGGAGTTAGGTGACTCTGGTTTATAGTTTAAATTGTAATCATTTTCCTGGCCTAAGAGCCATTCTTTGCTTCTATATCTTCACATTTCCTAATCAATAACCCTTGAGCCAGACTTTTAAGACTCACGGAGACCTGGGAGACTAAAGCAAAAGCCTTTTACTTCAGACGACAGGGTCATGGGGGCTGATTTGCAGATTCATAACCATTTTGCAAAGCTAGTGGTATCTACTTAAGCATAAAATTTTAAAACTCTGACACCCGGCAATTTCATCACCATGTCTATACCCATAAGAAGTGTATACATATGTGCACGAAATGACATATACACAAATATTCAAAGCAGTTGTCATTTTAACAGCTACAAACTCGAAACTACTGAAATGCCTACAAAAAGCGGAATGAATAAGGAATACATTGTGGCATACTCATACCATGGATCATTACACAGCCTTAAAGATGGATGAACTTCTGCACAGAATAGAATGGATGAATCTCACAAACATAATGTTACAAGAATTAAGCCAGACACCAAAAGGTACATATTATAGGATGCTATTGCCATTCATATAAAGTTCAAAAGCAGACAAGACTAATTTCTTATATTAGAAATCTGAATAATGGTTGCCTTTGGGCATAGCATACTTAAGTAACAGCAAGAGCAAGGCTTTGGGGGACTCATAATAGCCTATTTGGTGAAAATACACTTCTAGTGTTTATAATTTTCTATGCATGTTATATTTCAATTAAAATTTCAATAAAGCTATTGAAACAGTACATGTACTTTGTGTCAAAAAACTGGTGACCTTATTTAGCTTTCATGACTATGTGAATACATTCTCCTGGCTAAGGCAGGCTATAGTACTAAAACAAACCTTACAGTAGACAAATTCTTCCTGTCAGAAGAGCCAAATATCAAAAGGCAAGAGGTTAAAATGAATTAAAATTTATCCATTCTTGAATCAAATGAAAATGTTACAGACTTCAGAGACTATCCTTACTTGTATTTGGAATTTTTCAGTGACATAAAAGTAGCCATTTGAAATTAGTTAAGTAATATTATATTCAACTTTTTGAAATGAGAGTTTTGCTTTTTTTATGAGAAATTGGCATTTTCATCATCAAGGAGATACACAACCTCCTTGACACAGTGATTCTCCATCAAAAACACTCCAGTTTTCTTCTTTTAAATAATGTGCTTACCAAGAGCCCAGCCATGATCTGTAGACAAAAAAGGGATGGCAGCAATATGTACCCACTGGGGAAAAAGAGAATAGGAATCTCACACTGTAAAACTAGGAATCTAAGCCTTTTTCATGAGAATACCCATAGTAACACAACTAAACACATTGCCCATTTTGGTTTTGGTTTTGATGTGTTTTTACAGCATCACACGTGGGTATGCTGCTGCTGCTGCTAAGTCACTTCAGTCGTGTCCGACTCTGTGCAACCCCATAGACAACCCACCAGGCTTCCCCGTCCCTGGGATTCTCCAGGCAAGAACACTGGAGTGGGTTGCCATTTCCTTCTCCAATGCATGAAGGCGAAAAGTGAAAGCAAAGCCGCTCAGTCGTGTCCTACTCCAGCGACCCCACGGACTGCAGCCCACCAGGCTCATCTGTCCATGGGATTCTCCAGGCAAGAGTACTGGAGTGGGGTGCCGTGGATATAGATAATAATAATAGTAAATAATATTTCTTTTTATTTGGTGCTTTATGTTTGTAAAGAACCTTCATATTCACAGGCTATTCTGGAAAACCAGGGTCATTTGAATGAGATCCACCTTGGTTCCAGGTGGTGAGATCCACCTTGACCATGTAGAAGTTACCTGACGTTAGACACATTTCTTGGTTGAGCTTCAGTTACCTCACAAACCCTGAAGTTTAAGTGAGGATGATGACAGGTAATGTATGTAAGTCCCTGGCACACAGTATAACAGAGGGAATAATGGGAAGTCTGTGGTACATAGTAGGCATTTGATAAATGGTAGCACTTGCTATGATTGTCTCATTTGACTTTTATGACAACCTATGAAAGCAGAGGCTGTAAGTGTCTGTTTATCTACCAAAATATCTACCCCATATTAGGCGTTCAGTAAGAGTGATGAATTCATAAGTGAACAAAGAAGAGAGAGTAATGAAGGTTCCATTGTCCTAATTTCGTATGAGAAAATTAAGGCTCAGGTTTATCTGCAGTCCCACTGCTACTAATTAGAAAAGTTGAGTTGCAAACCCAGTTTTTCTTACTCTAAGACCAACATTCATTCCTCTATTCCAGCAGTGCTCATGACCATATTTACTTGCCTCGCTCTGGATGTTGGCATTTTATCTTCATTTCATATGTGTGATTTGTTCTAAGTTAAGGAGTGTCTGGACTCAGTTCAGGAAGAAATTCAGTAAACAAGTTTCACTCTTATGCTGATAGCATGTGATATTTTAAATATACCTTAACTATGATAAAGTGGAAGGACTGAATTTATATATTATGTATGTTTAATACAAAATAAAAATATCACCACAGAGAGTATTGAGCAAATAAATCCTCCCCGGGTTTTTTTCCTTTCCTTGAATCTGTTGCCTTAGAAAATTAAACATGGCCAGGTAAATGTCTTTCCCAAAGGCTTTATGTAATTTCAAAGTAGCAGGCTTAGATCATTTAACTAAGATTTAGAGACTCTTCAACCAGTTAACATCTGGGCCATCCACGCCCCTTGCCCTTACTCTTAGAAATGTGTTCGTTGTGGTCAGCATGCTGGGAAACTTCTGTACATGGCCTATAGAATCATAAAATGGCATTTTAAAAATGTCAATATGTTATCCAAAATAGTGTGTGCAGAACAGAAACAATCTAGAAGCACTGGAAAGCAAATAAGTTTTGACGGGGGAGAACTTTCCAAAAACAAGAATGAGGGCAGGGCAGGTTAGAAAAAGAATATGTGGAAAATGAAGCCAGTGAGATTAAGGACAGGGCATCAGGACAGAAGCCAGACTCAGGCACCACTGCCCTTCTCCACTCACTGAGGTGGCAAGGCCCCAGCCTGGGGAGCCCCATGCAGACTGCATATCCCCAGGCTGCCTCCAGGCAGGTACAGAGCTGAAGGTGTGTCCCCTTATTGTAAATGGAGTGAAAGGGGACTGAGAAGCCTAGGGGAGGAGAAAACATTTCAGCAGAGACAGGAATTGCACAGTGGAGTTTCTGGAACAGTATAGTGCCCTGAAGAACACTGAACCAGGAGATGTAGGTTCCACAGAGGGCCTCAGACAGAGGACTTGGTGCCAGCCACAGCATTTCACATGGATTTGCCATTACTAGCAACAATATTGTTCATATCTTTTGTTCACAATTACATTTTAAATGATTTACATTATTTAAATTACAATATTTACAATATTTAAATTACATTTTAAATGATTATGGCTAATATATAGGAAATCCATTGATTTCTTTATACTTCTGCTTGGTAATTATACTGAATAACCAATCTTAAGTGTTTCTTCTCAGTGCTCTTAGGATGTATCCAAACTCCTTACAGTTTCAAACCTTTTACAGGCAGACCTCAAAGGTTTTGCAGCTTCAGTTTCAGACCACCTCAACAAAGCAAATATCACAGTTAAGCGAGTCACAAGAATTTTTCAGTTTCCCAATGCATATGAAAGTTATGTTTACACTCTAGTATAGTCTATTAAGTGTGCAAGGCTGCAGTCCATGGGGTCGAGAGGAGTCAGACACTACTGAGCAACTTCACTTTGACTTTTCACTTTCATGCACTGGAGAAGGAAATGGCAACCCATTCCAGTGTTCCTGCCTGGAGAATCCCAGGGACGGGGAGCCTGGTGGGCTGCCGTCTATGGGGTCGCACAGAGTCGGACACAACTGAAGCGACTTAGGAGCAGCAGCAGCAGCATTATGTCTAAAAGAACAATGTATCTATCTTCATTTTAAAATGTTGTATTGCTAAAAATGCTAACCATCAATCTGCCACAAACCTTCACTTTGTACAAACAAAACAAAAAATATTTGCAGAGCACAGTAAAATGAGGATTACCTGTATTCTTTCGCCACACAGAAGTGTTTTCATGTCTTCAGATGGAGCATGTTCTTTCTTGCTTTCAGCTCTTTGCACATGCACTTTCATATGCTTAGAACACTGCTACCTCTCTTTTCTCCTAATTCCCAATAATGCTTTAGATTTTATGCTGAATGCCATTTCTTCTGGAACATCGTTCTTATGTCCTCAGCCACCACTAGCTCCACAGATGAAACCCAAGTGAATGCCTCTATTGCATGTTTGCATGGCAACCAAGTGTTAGCACAGAGGTCTTATAGGACTTTTCATGCTTTATTGAAACTGTTTTTTTTTTTTTTTTCTTTTTCTCTCTGTATAGACTATTAGGTTCTTTATGTGTAGAAGACATGTCTTTTTTACGCTTTGTGCCAAGAACCTAGCATGTGGTCCCTTAGGATTAGCTAAAAACTGTATTGAAGGGATGAATAAATGGATAAATGAATGAATGAGCTAAACCTTAATTTCTCAATATGACTTACAAGGAGCTGAATCCTGCCTACCTATGTCACCTCTTATCTTGTCACTTAATACAGAACCATCTACCCACCAGCCATTTTGAATTTATTTCATATCCTTTAAAAATATCATGCTTTTCTTGTCCACAGGAATCTATGCATGATATTCTCTTGCCTGAAATGTTCTCCCCAACTACCCTTCTCCTGAACAACTCCTACTCATCCTCAAGGGCTCAATTTAGTTGTTTTTTTCCCCTAATCTTTCCCCTGTACTCCTTTGCACCCCATCTAAGTTAAGTACTCTTCTAAGGTACTTCCCCAGGACCCTCACTTCCTCTATAATGACAATTCAAAATTTTCTGGAGCTTTTTGGTCAATAATTAATATTTTCTTCTAAACTCTTAAGTTGTCAGGGTCATGGACAACATCCAGCACAGTGTATCTTTTTATCCTGGCACATAATGGTCATGTAATAGATGTCAAAGACAAGAACAAACTAGTTAGATCATCTTTAAAAATATAAACAAAATATGCTGCATTGTTCAGGCATTGCCTTGCTATCTCTTCCCACTAGGGAACTAATAAATCTGCAAGGGAAATGTGGATGTTCTGATACTGTCTGGATCCATTTTCTTTCATCATTTTAAAAAAGCATCCACAGATCTTCTTCTGCATCCTACCCTATCGAAAATTGAAATTGCTGTTTTCTTTCATCTCAGTTTTTATTTCCATGAAAAGGACTTCTCAACCCCTCTATTAGCAATTGCTCAAAGTTTATATTTGAAGTGTCAAGTTTTTAATAACTGTATCTCTATAGCTTTTGCACATCTTGTTCCTATCTGCTATTGTTCAGACCCACACAAGTGCTAAAACATGAGAACTACTCTCCTCTCTCTCTTCAGGATGACTGTTGCCTGGGAGGAGAAGGGAACGATAGAGGATGAAATGGTTGGATGGCATCACTGACTCGATGGACATGAGTTTGAGTGGGCTCCTGGAGTTGGTGATGGACAAGGAGGCCTTGTGTGCTGCAGTCCATGGGGTCGCAAAGAGTCAGACATGACTGAGTGACTGAACTGAACGATGTGAAGCTCACCGACTCCCAAGACAGCCCAATCCCTGGCGAGACTGAGCTAATATCTGAAAGCACATTCTTAGGCTGAATTGAATTTTCTACCTTATTTTTAAATAGCTTCCATTTGTACAGTCATCATGATGTACCAGTGATCAGTTCTTCATACAAGACTTCTAACTAAATGTCAAAAAAAACCTATAAGGCAGAGGTTATCCCACTTTCAAGTTGAGGACAATAAAGCTCAGGAAATTTAAGTGACCTGCCTAAGATCACAGTAACACTAGCATTTGCGCTCAGTGTGGTTTTCCCTAATATGCCGTACTGCTTTCCACAACAAAGCAATTAAATTATTGGAAATCTAAACATTAACTATTAAATAAAGTATCATCCTTTAAAATGGCATACCTCTGGGGCGTTTACATATGGCCTTTCTCCAAACAGCTGGAACAGCTGCTGTTAGGCAACAGAACAATGATATATGTTCTTTTCTCCCAGTTTGGAAGAAACAGACAAGTGCCTGGATATTAAAATCTGCCCAAATGAAAAGATACATGAATATGAACGAAGCCACCACGTATCTTTCTTCTCATCTGTGTATAAATATGTGCACACACACACACACACGTACCTATATACACAGGTTTTCCTGATTTGTCATCCCTACATAAATGATTGAGGTTTCTCCCACCCACTTCCCATGGAAAGGAGCCACAGTAAACTCCATTGGTGTTGGTAGATTGGAGAAGATGGAGAAGAGGGGAAAGTGAGAGAAAAGAACTGCAAGTGTGAGGCTCATATACCAGTGCATGCGTGTTAAGTAGTTTCAGTCGTGCCTGCCTCTGTGCAACCCTAGGGACCGTAGCCCACTAGGCTCCTCTGTCCAGGGGTTTCTCCAGGCATACTGGAGTGAGTTACCATGCCCTCCTCCAGAGGATATTCCCAACCCAGGGATCAAACCCGAGTCTCTCTTATGTCTCCTGCATTGGCAGGCAGGTTCTGTACCACGAGCACCACCTGGGAAGCCCCTATATACCAACACTACTGCCAATGAGTAGCAGTATCCAAAAAACCAAGAGTGCCCCACCCCACCAAGCCACAAGGCCTGCGGGAGAATGTATGGCTGAGTAAGGCCATATCCTAATATGCCAGCAAATTTGGAAAACTCGGCAGTGGCCACAGGACTGGAAAAGGTCAGTTTTCATTCCAATCCCAAAGAAAGGCAATGCCAAAGAATGCTCAAACTACCACACAATTGCACTCATCTCACATGCTAGTAAAGTAATGCTCAAAATTCTCCAAGCCAGGCTTCAGCAATACGTGAATAGTAAACTTCAAGATGTTCAAGCTGGTTTTAGAAAAGGCAGAGGAACCAGAGATCAAATTGCCAACATCCGCTGGATCATGGAAAAAGCAAGAGTTCGAGAAAAACATCTATTTCTGCTTTATTGACTATGCCAAAGCCTTTGACTGTGTGGATCACAATAAACTGTGGAAAATTCTGAAAGAGATGGGAATACCAGACCACCTGACCTGCCTTTTGAGAAACCTATATGCAGGTCAGGAAGCAACAGTTAGAACTGGACATGGAACAACAGACTGGTTCCAAATAGGAAAAGGAGTACGTCAAGACTGTTTATTGTTATCCTGCTTATTTAACTTCTATGCAGAGTACATCACAAGAAACGCTGGGCTGGAAGAAGCACAAGCTGGAATCAAGATTTCCGGGAGAAATATCAATAACCTCAGATATGCAGATGACACCACCCTTATGGCAGAAAGTGAAGAGGAACTCAAAAGCCTCTTGATGAAAGTGAAAGTGGAGAGTGAAAAGTTGGCTTATAGCTCAACATTCAGAAAACAAAGATCATGGCATCTGGTCCCATCACTTCATGGGAAATAGATGGGAAACAGTGGAAACAGTGTCAGACTTCATTTTTTTGGGCTCCAAAATCACTGCAGATGGTGACTGCAGCCATGAAATTAAAAGACACTTACTCCTTGGAAGGAAAGTTATGACCAACCTAGATAGCATATTCAAAAGCAGAGACATTACTTTGCCAACAAAGGTCCATCTATTCAAGGCTATGATTTTTCCAGTGGTCACGTATGGATATGAGAGTTGGACTGTGAAGAAAGCTGAGCGCCGAAGAATTGATGCTTTTGAACTGTGGTGTTGGAGAAGACTCTTGAGAGTCCCTTGGACTGCAAGGAGATCCAACCAGTCCATTCTGAAGGATATCAGACCTGGAATTTCTTTGGAAGGAATGATGCTAAAGCTGAAACTCCAGTACTTTGGCCACCTCATGCAAAGAGTTGACTAATTGGAAAAGACTCTGATGCTAGGAAGGATTGGGGACAGGAGGAAAAGGGGACGACAGAGGATGAGATGGCTGGATGGCATCACCGACTCGATGGACATTAGTTTGAGTGAACTCCGGGAGTTGGTGATGGACAGGGAGGCCTGGCATGCCGTGTCGCAAAGAGTCGGACACGACTGAGCGACTGAACTAAACTGAACTGAAAGTTATGAGCTAGTGGGCAAACACCAATAAATAGCTCCACTCACAGTGAGCCCACTACAGTTCCTATCTGTAATCTCTGTTGACTATAGTAGAGTGATCAGAAGCAAGGAGATTGAATGTGACCAACGGTCTGCCAGTGGGGCTGTCAGGTCGTCCGTGGAGGAACACAGCTAACCCTGTGCTGCTAAAAATCTGTGGTTCCTATGCCAGTCCCTTTTTGTACACTGATACTAAATGTGGTTAATGAATCTGAATTAATAAAATCACCAAGTGGGTGATTTCTATTCTATATGACTATTATTTTCATATTTTATTTTCATATGTTATTATTATTGGCAAAATCATGAAATGTATCACAGTCTTTCTCAGTCTTCAAGCCTATGTAACTTCCAGAAGTTAGTATTCACCTGAAACCCACAGCATAAAGCTCAACGACTTGCTATCACAATGCCAAGTCTAGAATGGCCAGATGTCTCTCTTTGCCTGGGACTGAGGGGTTTCCCAGGATGTGGGATCTTTGGTGCTGAAACTGGCATGGTCTTCAGTGAAACCAAACTGCTGGTCAACCTATCCAGGCCACCTCTTGATTTAGCAGCACAGTGCATTTAGTGTGCACTGATCATACCTCCCACTCCATAGGTTTATGAAAGAGGACCGGGGAACCCACTCAGGTACACTAAGAAATAAACCAACTGATCAAATAAGGGGGAAATGGAAGAGGAGAGTAATATCGGTGCCAGGGGACATGTCAGAGGGAACATTTACTGCCAGTGCCTCCCACACACAGAAGAGAGAGCCCTGTCATGGGACCTGATTGATGTGGTGACATTCCCTTAGCTTCAATATACAGCAGCAATACATTTTTACAAAGCTGCAACCTTCTCCTCTAAAAGGAAAATACAATAATAAATTACTGAAAAAGTTAAGCATATATATCATTCTAGAGCTCTGTTTTGTGTCCAGAGAATACTGCAAAAGCAAATTAAATAACTGTCAAAAATGAATATATATATGTATATATGAATATACATATGAATATATATATTGATATATTCTTCATTCCTTCAGCAAAATGTCTACTGGGGGCCTCCTACACATCAGGCTCTGCCTGTGGCTCTGGGGACCCACAGAGATGCAAAGGACTCTGTTCTTTTCTGTTAGGCATCTTATTTAAATCCTCCACTGTGTTCATAATATCCACTTCCTAGTTTGGGGCTATTCTAGCCTATATAGACTTGTTCTCTAGGGCTTGGGCCTTGCACAGAAAACATTCAGTAATTCAATTGCCTCATTTACCACTGTTCCCTTAAGAAGAAACCATAGCAGATGAATTTGTAATATGTTCAGTTTATATTTTCTTCCTTGGGAGCCTATTTCTGTCCACCAAAATAGCGTAGCATCAGGTGGCATAGACGCATCAAAGACAAATGAAGGTGGAAACCCCAACAGGAGGAAAATTATTGTTTTAGCCATTACATACCACTTCTTGTCTTGAATCAGGACTGAAACCATTTCCCCCACTCCTAATTCATTGTCATTACCTCGGTTCTAAAGTCTTTATGGCTCTATGCTGAGCCTGGAGTAGCAACCATCCTCTCAAAATTCAGACCAGAAAACACAAGAGGAGACCCAACCCTGCTGATCAGAATAACACATTCCTATCTGTTATCTGACATCACCCTCTTTTCTGCTAAACTCAGACACCACTCCATTGTTTTAGCTGATGATGCCTGACAGGGGAGATGACTGATTCAAGTGACAGACAGGGCTTCAATAGAGAGAGAAGCCTGTTTAAGCTCCGCCTGTCTGCTCCAGTAAATCTCCAGTTTTATCAGCTGGGAGCAACTGGCTCATTTCGCCTAGATCAGTGGCAGTCCATCTTTTTACAGCCCCTTGTCAGGGACAGACTTCAGGTGCCTTGGCATGCCAGGTCTGATATGAGTCAAACTCAGTGTGAACAAGGATTAACCTATACGATTGTCTGAGACTCCCTTTAAGTGTATTCCAAGAAGAGACTGGAGAAAACTATAAACTCGATTAAACAAGGTAAACTTTTCTGCGTTCCTGGGCAGTGTGCATTTCATCTGCATTCCTTCAGCAGTGTGAATAAACATGACCATTGACCTGGGCAGCTCGAGCACCCGCAGCCTGCACGGCGCAGTGCAAGAAGGAATATTTGAATGTCGTCCTGGCAAAACTGGACAGCCTGTCAGGAACATGAAAATGACTTTTGAAATCTGCATGTCTGTGTGACGGTATAAAATATTCATACCTCAGATTAAAATATTTTATTGAATTAATATTGATTTATGATTAATTTTTAAATAGATTCATATTTCATGAGGCAGTCACAATGAACCTACCAATTGGGCCTCAGCAAGTGAAACCAATTACACAAATCGTTAAGGAGGCAACCAAGAAAGCAACTCTCAATGCCTGGGAAGAGACAAAAAGAGTGAGAAAATCCGCCTTTAGGATAAAATAAACAGAGAGGTATATAGGGACAAAAAAAAAAAACCTCCCCACCCTGCTTGCTTTGATATAGGTTTTTCTTTTTCACGTATGCCAGTGGGGTATCCCCCTACCAATTTTTTTTTTAAAAATCTATGTTTGGCCTCATGTTTGAAAACCTCACTGCAGTGACTGTTTTTTTCAAAACTGTAATTAATTCTCTTCTTCCAAGAGAAAACTGTAATAATGATAGCTACCAAAAAATGAAGCCTCCTTAAGAGTTCCTCTCTTCTTGTATTGGGCAAAAGCCTTTCAGAAAAGTGCTGACAGCTGAAAACAAAAGACATTGATTGCTCCGCCCAATTAGCATCTTCAGACGCAAGGCAGTGGCAGGTAAGACGAGGGCTCCCAAGTGCTTTTGAACATGTTCTCTTTCAATCTGAGTCCAGAAAATTAACTTTTCACCCCTCCACTCTCCTGTTGTGCTTTCCATAATCATACCTGTACATTTCATGTCTGAAAACTAGCCTATCATTTCATTGACTTCCCTTTTGGAAAGAAACTGTCTTCTAATTTATACAAGATATTTTTATAGCCTAAGCAACAGACTCACTTCATCTTTATTCATTCTTCTTTTCTTTTTATATCTCATTCATGTTTTCGTTTTCTTATTTAAACATGCTAAATCGGGCCACCTTTGCTCAGTTTATTACAGTCAGTCCTTTTTTGCATAAAATGCCAGTATGTAAAGTTATAGGACAAAATAAGGATATTCTTTACTTTGTGTGAAGAGTTTTAATGTGAGCAAGAAGGTTTCAAAAACCATGGGAAATCTGTAGGAGATGCTAGACTGGGTAGCACAGCCACATGGGGCTGAGATGATGCCCAGGGTCTCCTAATTAGATAAAGCCATTGTTTAGATTCAGACAATACCTGTTTACAGTTCAATAAACAACTTGTCACAGTTGCTTGCTCAAAGCAGACCTAGATGTCAATGCAAACAGTTAGTACAGAGGTAGTGAAATAAATTGGTCTCCTGAGTAAATAAATTGAGCAGCAATGTGAAACTGCCTCATCAGTACAGAAGAAGATAATCATTTATAAAGGTTTAAAATGGCGTTTCATAAGTATTGACATTTAGAGAAATGTCTTTCCCCATCTAAATGCCTACCCCCACCTTTTCCTATTTTCACCAGCCACTAAAAAGAAAAATAAAACAAAAAGAGAGAATAAAGTATGTCTGGGGTCATTTTATCAAAGTTTCATAATGTGTCCTATATATATAAAATTTAACAGATGTCTTAAAAATACTTGTCCTTGAAGGTAAATTATGGATATGTATGGCACCTGCCTTCAAGGATTTGCCATTCTCTCATCATAGAATGGGACCAGACCAAAGATAAGACAATGGAAAGGTCATGGGGTCAAACATCTGGATTTTGTTTTTGCTATCGTTTCTTGTTGATGAATGACTGAATGACAAAGGGAAACCCCCTCCCCAGAAAAAGGAAAGAACAGAGTTGAGGGGTACACCTAGAAGCCCTAGTCAGGGAGATGAAGTGACTTCTTTTATGGGGATAAGGACCATATACAGCAGCATTTCCTTTCTCAAAGATCTTTGAAAGAAAGTGTCTGTAGCAGAAGATGTGACTAAACAACTGAATGCAAGGTTTTTTGAAATAAATTTCTCCGCGTGCACTTTGAGAAATCACAGAAACTCTGTCAGAAACCCCCATGCACATGTAAACATCAGAAAGCAGAGCAGCACATTCCACTTCTCTAGGTGTTGTAAGAAAAGAAGGCATTGACATTTGCTCACCACCGTATAAGCTCCAACTCTAACAGACAATGTATGCCAGCTCACTGTAGGGCCAGAAGGAATAATCCAGAGACATTCAATCAACGTTACCTGAGAGGGCAGGGAGAAGGTGGGAAAACTAAAGTTCTATATGTTTAAAAGAGAGCAGAAGTCTTATTCCCACTACTTTCTTTCATTCTTTCCTCCTCTCTTTCTTTTTAACCTGACCTTTATGTACCACCCCACAGATTCTAAGTAAAAGAGCTCTTACCCTAAAAAAAAATCTTCCTTGGTGGCTCAGACAGTAAAGAATCTGCCTGCAATGCAGGAGACCTGGGTGTGACCCCTGCATCAGGAAGATGCCCTGGAGAAGGTAATGGCAACCAACTCCAGTATTCTTGCATGAAGAATTCCATGGGCAGCAGAGCATGGAGGGCTACAGTCATGGGGTCGCAAAGAGTTGAACATGACTGAGTGACTAACACTTTCACTTTACCCCCAAAATGGTAAAGGGGACATCTCCTATTAGATGAATTTTAACCATCATAGCACTTACTACTAATAATTCACTTTACCTGCCCATTATTGAAAACATACTGAATTCTGCCTCAACGAATCTATTTCTCCAAACATGCAATTAAAAAAAAATCACACTTGAAATCTGTAGCAACAGAAGGCTTTTTTTTTTCTTTTTTTGAACCAAGAAAATAAAACTAGAGTGCAGTCAATACTATTATAAACCCCAATGATCCTTTCCTGAGATGAATATTTAACATCTGCCCTTGTAACTCACAATCACCGTATTCCTAGCTCTTTACAACCACACCTGCATTTTCAGTTGGAGTTCACAAACTGACTATGAGATTTCTTTTGCTGGCATTTATGTTGTGGTCACAGACCTGAGAGCACATAATACCAGGATTACTGCTGACCTGCCCTTCGTGGAAATCTGAGCTCAGTGGTGTCTTTATAAACTGTTAGCTTTCAACGCAACTTTAGACAAAATTGGCAGTGGATGTAGTTTTTCACCTCTATTCCCAGCTTCCATGTTCTGAGACAAAATCTCATTTACTCCACACTTCTCTAGAGGGCCCAGAGCTCTCAGTCTCCTCCCCTTTCAAAGCCTCTTCTTGGGAACGCTCAGCAGTGCAGAGAGAAAGAAGAAGGAACTGGGATAAGAAAACCCAGGTTCACGTGCCATCTCTTCATGGCTGTGTAACATGTTCAAGCCACTTTACCTCTTCAGCTTGCATTCTTCATGTAGAAAATAGGGATAATAAAATCATTTGCTTTCCAGGAGAAGTTACAACTACAAATAGTAATAATAATAATAACCTAGATTAAAGAGCTTTGAAACGTAAAGGGCCAGTAGGGTGCTACTTCGATAAATGATTATTCATTCCCTCAATTTAACTGAATATTTACTGTTTGATACTGGATACAGTGATGAAAATGATGATGTCTCTGTCCTTAGAGAGAGACTAATAGAGAATGTCATGGAAAAAATAGTGTTAACAGTATTTGATTAGAACTGAAATAGAAGTATTGATCAAGTGCTATGGGGCCAAAGATATATTTTGGAGGCAAATCATGGAAATTTTGTTATTATTACCATATATACAAGTAATTTTATATATATTATATGTAAAATAGGCAAATGTTAAGGCTCAGCTCTTAGCAAGGGAGAATAGATTTTTAAAGCGTTAAACCCAGTTCTAACACTTCCACTTTAAGTCTTAACCAGCAATGAGGAGAAGTGGAAAAGGATCACCTGGACCCAGTCAGCTCATATCCAGTGCCTCCAAGTCACATGGAAATCATCACTTCAGTTAAGGCAGACTTTTCCTGCTTTTAACTGTGGAACTGAATGGTTAGAACCATCTTAAGTCATTTTACACCATTCTCCTTCAGCTACATTTTTGGGATCTTGATGCAAATATGTTAACTGAAAAAAAAAAAACACACACACACACACTTCAGATGATGAAACTATTTATGATTTAGGGGTTGGGGAGTCCTGCAGGGAAGGTATTTGTGCAGACTCTTCCTCAGTTCACCCTCCCATGCTGGTAATCCCCAAACTCATCTCAGCTACAAACCTCTTCACAGTGAGCCTACCAGTTCCTACTGGTGGATGCTATGGATGGGTCTCTAGCCAGACCACAGAGTCAACTCCAAAACCAGGCTCATCTCCAAGGCTAAGAAACTGCTCTCGTCCTGAGTTTCTTACGTCTGAGAAGATACCACCATTTACTCCATTACTCAAACAAGAAAGCAAGAATTCCTTCCTCACTCTTCCCTTTATCTTATCTCCCTTGGTCTCCCAGCTCCACTAAGCCTTGTCAATTCCATGGCCATACCACTTTTTATACCTATACCCTTCTCTCCTTCCTGCTTTGATTCACAGAGTTCAGCCTGCATTACTTTTTATATCAAATCAGAAATACCCCCTAACTAACTCCCTGTCTCTAATCTCACTTCCTATAATTCATTCTCCAAATGCTCCCAAAATGACAGTGACCTTTAAAAGCCAAGAAAGATCATGTAGTCCTCCTTCTTCAAATCCTTCAAAGGCTCTCCACAGTTTACAAAACACAAAGCAAAATTCTTAAAATGACATAGAAGACCCTAAATTATCTATGCTTGTCTTGACTTCAAAGTTTTTTATAATTCCTTGACTCTCCCATGTGCTTTCATAACACTTCGCCTCTGCTCTTACTGAATCCCTTTGCCTGCAAAGCCTGCCTCCCACCCGCAACCCCCTGCCCTAACAAACACCTACTCATTTGCCAAGGCTCATTCTAGACACTCCCTCCTCTAGGATTCTGTATTTATCTTACCAGAGCTCTGAGGTAGAATAAGCCACCTCTTCCTTTGTGCCCTCCCCTTGCACCTTGCCCACATATCTAAAACTTTCTCCTGGAGAGAAAGTTCTCCAATGGCAAGGTCCATACCAACTTACTTTGTTTACCCAAAACCTAGTACAGTATCCAGCACACATCTGGCACTCAATCAATGCTGAATGAAAAAATGAATGAAATATGCAACCCATTCCAAGAAAAGAAGTTTCACGTATCACATATGCCTGAAAAGTGGCTGGTAAATAGTAAACACTCAATAAAAATTCTTGAATGAATGATCAAGAAAATGAATGAATCATTTTTAACTTTGTCAGTAAACTGACAATCAGGTCAGTTTTCTACATAATCGTTCTCCACATATTTTTTCTGTAATGTAACAATGCCAACAGCAGGCTAAGGTAGTGTGCATTGTGCCTCTATTAAATGCTGACACTGATTGGAGATGGTCTTGCAGGCTAATTGTGTCATTACTGAAAGCTCCTTGAGGGCTTGCTTCTTAGTGTCAACCTTCTCAAATATATTCCTAAGAACTCAACACTAAAAATTTCTTTGTTTCTCCACTCGACTGCTGAACAACTTAACCAAAGCAGGGGAAATTCTACTAACCCAGGAGAAAACATAAACACATATTCTATTCCTAGTATGTTTAGATCTCTGAAATTTACGTAAAAATTCAGGGTTAACTTTATAAGTATGCAGAATAGACACTTTCTAGAGGTGAGATGAATTGTCAACTATTTCCTACTACTGGCATGCAAGAATGCTGAGATTACTATTACAAAATGATAACCTTTGGCTTCTAAATCTTCAAGAGAATCCTTTTAAAATTCAGAAAGTCCTGGATAGAAGCAGGGTTGGTATTTTGCCTATACGTACTATCAATAAGGCCAGGGTAGTTGTTTATGGGTGGCAAAAATTCTGATGACTCAATGCTAGTCTATTACCAGCTGTTAAACATATAGGCTATTACTGCAGCCCAGAAGGAACCTCAGTCTGAGCCTCACTTTCCTAGATTTAGCAATGGAAGTGCTTTATAAATCATCCAGTACCATCTACATTAAAGAGATTTATTTTATGCATATATTCATACATTCATTCATTCAACCACTATTTGCTGAAGTTTGGCCTACTATGCACCAAACAGTCCTCTAGGGACTCAGGACACAGGGATGAACAAAACAGACAACAATCCATGCCCTTATATGGTTTATATTATACTGGGGAGAGACAGACGATCAACAATACGTATGTAAAATGTATTTTTCTCCTGGCTGCTTGGGTTTGTCCAATGACGATTATTGTTCTGAATAAAGATAAAACAGAGAAGAGTGATAAAACAGGCCAGGCACTAAGTCAAGGGGGCTCCAATTTTAAATTCAGTTATCAGGGAAGTCCTCACTGAGAAGGTGGCATTTGAAAGAAGGTTTGAAAGAGGGAAAGGAACAAACAATGCAAATATGTGAGCAAGAAGGCTATCGTAAGCCCAGGGGAAAGCTAATCCAAAAATCATGAGGGAGGAATCTGTATGATCTACTAAAAGAAAAACAACCAAAAAGGACAATATGGAGAAGACAAAGGGAAAAGAATTAAAAGATGAGGTTCAGAGGATTAGTGAGAAGCCTGAGTATCAAAGATCCTTTGTAAATATTTTGAAGACTTAGGTATTTGCTCTGAGTGAGGCAAGGGACAATTGGAGAGTTTTGCGCAGAAGAGTGGCATGCTCTGACTTCATTCTTAAAGGATCATATTACAAAGAGGCAGGAGTGGGACAAGGATGGAAGCAGATAAATCAGGTGGGAGTATATTCCTTTGATCAAGCTGAGAGATGACTAGGATAGCAGCAGCAGTAGATGGTGAGAAGTGAGCAGATTCTAACAGTAGAGCCAATGGAATTTGCTAACAGATTGATAGAGAGGAATAAGAGAAAGAAAAGGACCAGAATAACTCTGAGGGGTTTTGGCCTAAGCAACTGGAAGGATGGTGTTTTCATCAACTGAAATGGAAAGATGGACGAAACTAAAAGCTTGAGCAAGCTATATGAATCATGAGCTTAGTTTGGGGCATATTATATGTGAAGTATAAATTAGACATCCAAAGAGTAGAGAAAATGGACACACAGAGAAGTTGTGAATTATATCGTGTTGAAAATCCCATGGATGGAGGAGCCTGGTAGGCTTCAGTCCATGGGTTCGCTGAGTTGGACATGACTGAGCGACTTCACTTTCACTTTTCACTTTCATACATTGGAGAAGGAAATGGCAACCCACTCCAGTGTTCTTGCCTGGAGAATCCCATGGACGGCGGAGCCTGGTGGGCTGCCGTCTATGGGGTCGCACAGAGTCGGACACGACTGACGTGACTTAGCAGTAGCAGTAGCAGTATCCAATCACAAAGGCACCATCAGAGCAGGACACAAAATAGCACCTGGGGAAGCAGAAGAAGGAGATCCCTAAAAGGAAAAGCAGGACAGACATAAAGGTAAGTTCAGCCCTCCTCACTGGCCAGGAAGTGGGTAGTGAAACTAAATAAAAGCTCTTCAACCAGAAGAGGAATTAGAAAATCTTACCCAATCGCTAGTTTTTAATGTTCATTTTTCCATTAAATTCCTGATCATATTTCCTGAATTTGTTTTAGCATTAAGCATCCCTTAAAGGGTGTAAAGAGAGCATAGGTGTGAGCTAAAATGGCAGAAATATATTTGAGCTGCTCTACCTACTTGAGATACAGACCCTCCCTGGAAACCAAATACCAGAGCAACTTAGAGCTTCTGGTGGCAGGTCCCAGAGCTTAGACTGGAACAAAACCTGTTTAAGAATTGCAAAGCAGCTAGGATTGGATGAGGGCTTTGAAGACAGGAGTGAGAAGAAACTGACCACAGGGGCTCCTTGTTCAAAGCCTAAGGTTCCAAACTATTCCTGTGATGCCAAAGAGATTCTACAAAGAGTGCACAATTCATAACCTTCCTCAAAGCTGCAAACCTTGGACTTGCCTAGTGGTCCAGTGGTTAAGACTCCACACTCCCAATGCAGGGAGCCTGAAGTTCAGTCCCTGGCTGGGGAATCAGGTCCCACAGGCCACAATGAAGAGTTCACATCCTGCAAATAAAGATTCTGAATGCCACAAAAATTGAAGATGCCACATGCCGCACTAAGGCCCGGCATGGCCAAATGAATACATTCTTAAATAACACACATTAAATAAACAAATAAAATCTTGATATTAAAAAAAAAAAAAGCTGAAAACACTCAGGAAGTCACTTGGTCCAGCTCTGACCTGAGTAAGCCTTATAGAACAAATATAAACTGGAGAATAATTACTAGATTTTCCAAAACAACATGGTGGAAGAGAAGGAAGAGAGACTGAACCATTATCGATTGGCCTGATGGAGACTTCCAGGTATCGAACCTCTGTTCATCCTCTGTTCCCACATATCCAATGGGTCATTGGACATCTGAAATACATGATGACCCCAAATGATTTCAACTTGCCAAACCTTCATCCCATTGAAATCCATCTATCACAAATCTGTTTATCTTGAGTACTTTTCAAACGCAGCATATGCAATTAATATCAGGCATCCACCACGTACTGTGAAGAGGTAACAGGGATCTATCCGGATCACATAAGATGATCTTCATAGTTCAGCTCGAAAAATTAAGCAGGAAGATTTGAGAGGTGGTACTTGCAAGAAAAACATAAACCAAAATCAAGCTGTGCCGGCTAGTTACCTATTGTTTTTCTGTGTCAAATAACCTACCCATACTCTGCTTCTTTGCACTATAATTTCAATACTTTCTTCCCAGGTGGACCCCTGTTTCAGTTCTGTCAGTGAAAAGAGATTAGTGTGAAACTGAAAGACAGGAGGAGGGAAGAACAGATTCTTTTCTATTTATGGTTCCTATAAGTTTTTCTCCAGCAGCAGAAAATAGCGAATATACCAACAGAGGACAAGACGGTTGGATGGCATCACTAACTCAATGGACATGAGTTTGAGCAAGCTCTGGGACATGGTGAAGAATAGGGAAGCCTGGTGTGCTATAGTCCACGGGGTTGCAAAGAGTTGGACATGACAGAGCAATTGAACAACAATACCAACAACGCTACACCACTCAGCAGCACAATCACAAGCCACTGTGGCACAGCAGCACAATCACAAGCCCTTCAATGATGAAGTACCAGAGATTCCATGCACTTCTCAGAAGACACCAGCCTCACTGCATCTCTTCCTCAGAAAGCTGAAGATTAGCCAAGTGGTAGCCTCCTTAGAGATTTCACACAACCACAACAGAACACCCATCACTCAAAGGTCAGTGTGCTGCCCACAAATACCAGTGCTCTTTTGTCCCTTCAGTCCCAAAAGTAGCAGCAGCTTTCTACAGTACTAATATGGGGCTTACTTTGGTATTCCCTTCCTGCTCTTTCAGTCTGCTAATGTCAGTGTGTGATGGTATAAAATATGTCACAAATTCTTGAACACTGCTTTCTTCAAAAGGTGGACCCTAATTCATCTCCCCTTGACTGTGGGCTAGACTTCGTTAGTTGTCTCAGATGATGAGCATAATATGACAGAAATGATGGTATGTGGCTAGGTCATGAAAGGTATCATGGCTTCCTCCTGTTCTTTCTGTTAGATCACTCTCTCTGAGGGAAGCCGCTGCCACATCACAAGGACACTCAAACAGCCTTTTGGGGAGGTCCATGCAATGAGGAACCGAGGCCTTTTGCCAACTGTCAGTGAAAAGCTGAGGCCTCCTGCCAATAGCTATGAAAGTATGCCATCTTGGAAGCAGAGCCTCCATCCCCAGTTGAGCCTTCAAGTAACCAACATCCCATCCAACAATGGGACTAAAAATTTATGATAGACCTCAGCTGCTCCTGGATTTCTGAAGCTCAGAACTGTGTGAGATAATAAATGCTCATTGCTTTAAGCCATTAAATTTTGAGGTAATTGGTTATGCCACATCAAATAACTAGGACTCCAAGTAACCAATTCCTTACATTAAAGACCTTCTCATGAAATATCTGTCATCGTTTATTTCTGAACCTTGACTGATATGGTACTTGGTAACATAAGTGGACTCCAGAAACTAACCCTCAAAGATAGAATTCTGTAATTGGATTATGTACCTCTTTAACTTTGAACACAAGTGGTAATCCTCTTGTCAATGACAAATGGGAGACTGATAATCTGCATCAGGCAACAGTATCAAAATGGCTTAAGTTACTACCTATGGCCATTTAGGATGAACTTTCTATTGAAGGCAAGACTTTGAGTGACAAAACTGCTCAGGAACTTGGCAGTTACAGTAATAATTGTAACTTCAAGAGCTAGGAATGAGCTTTCTTTGACATCAAGACATAAGAGACCAGAAATTATCTTTGGTGGCCATAAAAGAACCTCTTATTTCTTGGAGTCATAAGGCAGATGTGTGTGTTCAGCGGCTCAGTCATGTCTGATTCTTTGTGACCCCATGGACTATAGCCTGCAGGGCCACTCTGTCCATGGAATTTCCAGGCAAGAATACTGGAGTGGGTTGCCACTTCCTCCTCTAGGAGATCTTCCTGACTCAGGAATGGAACCTGCGTCTCCTGCATCTCCTGCATTGGCAGCAGATTCTTTACCACTGAGCCACCTAGGAAGCCCATAAAGCAGATACAACTAAACAAAATATAATTTTGTGAGTTGCAGAATTACAATATAAAATGAATTTAGAAACAAAAATTTTATATGAAATTTTAGAAATTCTTTGGAAGAAACTGATGCCTGACATCTGGAAGGAAGAAATTGTGTTCAACTTAGACAAGATTGAGTTAAAGTTTTAGTCTAACATCCCTGATCCTCACTTGCCAGCAAAAGCCATTTCCCAAAGCCTTATCTTACTTAAAGAGCCTGTGATAACCTTTTCCATGGCTGATGTCTTCCAAAAGGATGTCTATTCTCCTCGTCACCTCTCATTGCCTCTTGACTAGTCAGTTCTCAACACACTCTAGGAAGGCAAGTGCCAAGTCATATTTAGGAGAACAGAGTTCACATTCCAAATGAACAGCAAGATTTTGCAAATACACACTGGCAGAAACTTGGAGAATCAATATGGTAGTAGATTCTAAGGTTGTTAACCCAGAAGGATGAAATATAATTTTGGATCTAATCAAATATATTATGACAGTTTAAATGAAGGTGAAAATGAAATAATGGTTTAACTTAGAGAATTAAGTAAATGTGAGAGGTTCCAACAGTTTGCTTGAATGATTATGAACTCCAAAGTCACCTAATTCAATAAGGATGACGAGAGAGTCATTTTCTAGGCAGGTTGATAAGAAGTCTAGGGGTCCCCAAGGAAAGAGGGGTCTGGAATTCTCAAGGAGGAAGAAAGAACAAACTCTTTTTTCCTCTACATTCCTTAGGATTATATAACAATAAGGTATCCTGCCTGAGGGCAGTCTCTGGATTAAACCTTCTGGCTAAACCTGTTATCTTAAAATGTAAATTATGGGAGTAGGTCTAGTGAGGTCTTTACAAGGATTATAATAATGGGGAGGGAAGTGGGAAGGGGGTTCAGGATTGGGAACATGTGTACACCCGTGATGGATTCATGTCGATATATGGCAAAACCAATACAATATTGTAAAGTAATTAGCCTCTAATTAAAATAAATAAATTTAAAATAATAATAATGTATCCTGCCTGAGGACAGTCTCTGGATTAAATCTTCTGGCTAATCCTGTTATCTTAAAATGTAAATTATGGGAGTAGGTCTGGTGAGGTCTTTACAACATCCAGACATTCTTTTGTCATTGGAGAGTATATAACTCCATTGCTAACACTAGCAAGCAAGTACTCTTTCTGCCCCCTTCTGATGCCTATGTCAGAAGCTTTCTCTATCTCCTTTATACTTTAATAAAACTTTATTACTCAAAAGCTCTGAGCGATCAAGCCTCATCTCTGGCCCCAGATTGAATTCTCCTCCAGAGGCCAAGAATCCCAGTGTCTTTTTGTGGTTCAGCAACAATCTTTCAGTGAGATGCCAAAACCGATCTGACATAAAACAGAAGAAAAAACTGAAAGGTTTAGAAAGATCGGAACACTTGAGTGAACTGAATACCCGCCATACCATGTTCCCTGAGAGAGTGCAGAGTATAATCCCTTCACTAATGCACCGTGACAGGCATTAATGAGGGATCACCATCCTCCTGCAGAGGTTCTGTGGTGAGTAGCTGTCTTTTGCGAGCTAGGGATGATGGTGAGGACTGATATCCTGAAAAGACTTCCTATTTGTAAAGTGGGATTCTGGAACATTCAAAACCAGATAGTATCACTTAACTACTAAAGACAAGGTAGGCATAATTACCATACAAAGCATTCTGTTTGACCTGTAGGTATCTTCAGTAGTAGTGACTTGATCATGATGTTTTGATAAAACAGATAGGTAATTGCTTCTTGGTCTTTTGGCTAAGATCAACTATAAAACAGATAGGCAGCCCACAAAATCATTATATATGTAATAAAATTATAATCAGAAAAATTCTAGGTATCAAGCAAGTAGGACTCTGACTTGGATCACCACAATGATGAACCACGTCTTCTCACTCAGTGAAAGTTCACAGGCTCAGAGTCCTTGGACCCTATGCAGAAGGTTCAACACTGCCATAATTATTTCCTGGAATATTCTTCTAAGCCTTCCACAAGGATTCTTATTTAGGGTGATCACACTCTGGGCCTTTCAGCCTCTCTCAGTATTACTAGTTTCTAACTCTGTTGATGCTAACTCATAATGTCACGTGGATTGCTAGTCAATATGGGGATTATGGAGGTCAACCAATAAAAACCAATTTTTGGACATATCATTGGAAAAAATCATTCTTGTGAGTCAAACTTACAAAATCACCATTTGAGCTCTCTTGCCTGCAAAAGTAGAGCTACTATGGTATAATGGTGAGGTGTGTGTCTGTGCTCAGTCACTCAGTCATGTCCAACTCTTTGCGACCCCATGGACTATAGCCTGCCAAGCTCCTATGTCCATAGGATTCTCTAGGTGAGAATACTGGAGTGGGTTGCCATTTGCTCCTCCAGAGCATCTCCCTAAACCAGAGGTCAAACCTGTGGTTCCTAAGTCTGCTGCATTGGCAGGTGGGTCCTTTACCACTGCCCCACCCGGGAGGCCCCATAATGGTGAGGCAGCAGCCTCTGAAAGTTCCTCTGCCAACCAGAGTAATAAGCTCCAACTGATCCCTGATGAAATTACAGAGACAACTGCCTTCATCAGAAATGTAAGGTGAAAAGATAATTCTTCTTATAATATTCCAATGTAATTCTCTTTTTACCCTATGTAAGAGACAAATGGATCCTGGGTTATTGTAAAGTTATTGATAATTCTAATTTCAGCAGCTACTCCTCATAATAGCATTTTAAAGGGAAAAATCAGTGCAACTTCTGGATCCTGGTATATAACTATTAACCCAGCAAATCTCTTTTTATCTATACCAAATTGCAAGTCCTACCATAGCCAACCTTTTCTCACCTAGCAGGGACAGATATGCACTTCAACTTCTTGTTCCATTCATCCATTGTCTGATATAACCTAGCACACAGAGAACTTGATTATTCTGACATTTCACAGAACAGCCTATCAACTACAAGTTTATTGGGCCTTATGAACAGGAACTGATGGGAGCTTTAAATACATTAAGTAACATGTATTCCAGAGAGTGGGAAATAAAACCCACAAATTTTCAGAAACCTGAATTTCAGCAAGTCTTTTAGATATTCAGTCTGCCTGTTGATACCATTGATCATAGCCAATCCATCAAGCAGAAGGTCTGAAACAGAAGATCCCAAGTGATTTCAACTATTCAAGGTTTCACCTCTTTACAGTCTATGTATCATAAATCTTCAGATGTGGGGTATCTTCAATATACAGTAACCACTTTCTTCCATATCTCAAACATTTGCTGTCATATGGTAGCTCAACAGCCTTAATTGAGCATGGTTTGCCCTTGTGTTGCAACTATGGGATTAAGGAAGGTGAATTGAACAGTAGGTTGTGGGGAGGGACTTTGCAGCCCCCATGGGAGTCAGTAGTACAGACAGTGAGGTCCTGATGTTGTTGTTTAATCACTTGAAGGTGAAGGCGAAGTCGCTTAGTCATGTCCAACTCTTTGTGACCCCATGGACAGTAGCCTGCCAGCCTCCTCCATCCATAGGATTTTCCAGGCAAGAATACTGGAGTGGGTTGCCATTTCCTTCCCCAGGGGATCTTCCTGACCCAGGGATCAAACCCAGGTCTCCTGCATTGCAGGCAGACCCCTTACCATCTGAGCCACCAGTTTTATCACTTAGTAGTGTCCAACTTTTTATGACTCCATGGACTGTAGCACACCAGGTTTCCATGTCCTTCACTATCTAGGATTACCATAGATTTTTTTCCAAGGAGCAAGTGTCTTTTAATTTCATGGCTGGTGCCACCATCTGCAGTGATTTTGAACCCCAAGAAAATAAAGTCTCTCACTGTTTCCATTGTTTCCCCATCTATTTGCGATGAGGTGATAGGACCAGATGCCATGATCTTAGTTTTTTGAAGTTGAGTTTTAAGCCAGCTTTCTCACTCTCCTCTTTTGCTTTCATCAAGAAGCTCTTTAGTTTCTCTTTGCTTTCTGCCATTAGGGTGGTATCTGTTATTGATATTTCTCCCACAATCTTGTTTCCAGCTTGAGCTTCATCCAGCCTGGCATTTTGCATTAGGTACTCTGCATTTCAGTTAAATAAGCAGATGACAATATACAGGCCCTGACATACTCCTTTCCCAATTTTGAACCAATCTGTCATTCCATGTCTGGTTCTAACTGTTGCTTCTTGACCTGCATACAGGTTTCTCAGGAGTCAGGGAAGGTGATCTGGTATTCCATCTCTTTAAGAATTTCCCACAGTTTGTTGTGATTCACACAGTCAAAGGCTTTAACATAGTCAATGAAGGAGAAGTAGATGCTTTTCTGGAATTCTTCTGCTTTTCCTATAATCCAGCAGATGTTGGCAATTTGATCTCTGGTTCCTCTGCCTTTTCTAAATCCAGCTTGTACATCTATAGGTCCTGATACAACCACTATTTCCTCCAGCTCTCTCACTACTAATTAATTCCCACACTCTTTCTTCCTGACTCTGGACTCAGTCTCAGAATCCTTCCAACACAGTGTACCAAATAAGCTCCACCAATCCACCATGAGAAAAAACCATCTGTCAAAATAGAGTGAATCCAGGTATACAGCCTTTGGATGAGAACCACAAAACTTGATTGAGCAGAGGGAGCAAAGTAAAGGGTGTGAACTGTAAGAAATGTTAATATATCAGGGTAAAACAGAAAAGATCCACAGTATCTAGTGTTGACGGGAAGAGATCTATCACATATACCTATTAGCTCTGACAGTGAATGAAAAAATTCCTTCTGAAGAAAGTCTATTGCATAATGAGACACCACTTCTGGGATAGAAAAACCATGTTCTGAAGTTACATGGGAGCTAAGCTTCAGTCTGCTCATGGCTGCAGGTGCAAAGTGGTTCTCTACCAGCATCCACTCGGCAACAGAGTACACAAAAAGTGCATGGGCATCTAAGGACAAACACTGGAACTCTCTCTACCATTATGCAAAAATCAAGAATAGTATTAATATCTACTTCACAGAGGCACAGTAAGCTTATTAAGAAATCATTTTGAACCACACTTTTCTCTGGATATATGCCTAGGAGTGGAATTGCAGGTTCATATGATAGGTCTATTTTTAGTTTTTTTAAGGAGCATCCATACTGTCCTCCAGTATGTTCTACCAGTTGGCTGTACCAATGTTCACTGCAGCACTGTTCACAATGTATTACAGACATGGATACACTGTTCCATATCTAGCTTCCTAGATACAGAAGCAACCTAAATATCCATCAACAAAGGAATGGATAAAAAAGGTGTGATAAACATATACTATGGAATATTACTCAGCCATTAAAAAGAATGAAATCACACCATTTGCAGCAATATGAATCAACCTAGAGATTGTTATACTGAGGGAAGTGAGTCATACAGAGGAGAAATATCATATGACATTCCTTATATGCAGACTCTAAAAAGAAGTTATACAAATGAACTTATTTACAAAAACAGAAAGAGACTCACAGACTTAGAAAACAACTTTATAGTTGCCACTGGGGAAGAATGGGGGGAGGGATAGTTAGGGAGTTTGGAATCAATATGTATACACCACTATATTTAAAATGTATAACCAACAGGGTTCTACTGTAGAGCACAGGGAACTCTGCTCAAGGATATGTGGCAGCCTGGATGGGAGGAGTATCTGGGGGAGAATGGATACATGAATCTGTGTGGCTGAGTCCCTTTGCTGTTCACCTGAAACTACCACAACATTGTTAATTAGGTACACTCCAACATAAAATTTAAAAAGCTTTAAAAAATCTTCTTGCAAGCAAGTTAACCAAAACCCTGAGAGCAAAGTAATGAATAAATGGAACAGCTTTATTAGGAAAGATGATTAGACTCTTTTGTTGAAGACCCCTGGAACTGAGAAAGTTGTAGTCCAACTTTTTTTTTTTTTTTTGCTCATCATATTCCCCAAAGCAGCAAAACATTCTACTTTAGAGAATCTCAAAAAATGTCTTATGAATTAAATTAGAGTTGGAAAAATATCAATTCTAAAATTTTAATTTTTCTGTTTTGCTTTTTAAATTTGAAGATATTTCAATTTAACCAAGATATTAGACCTTTTCATTACCCCAAATCCTTTCTTCAGTCAAAGGCAAGGCATACACTGACAAATTAATTCTATACTAATTCATGTCAGAAACAACACTTCTCTTAAAAGTGAAAAGTAAGCAACACAATGCTGATAAGGATATAAAGTAAAAGAACTCTCATATATTGCTGAAAGTGAAAGTGAAAAAGTGAAAGTGAAGTCGCTTAGTCGTGCCTGACTCTTTGTGATCCTGTGGATTATAGCCTACCAGGCTCCTCCATCCATGGGATTCTCCAGGCAAGAATACTGGAGTGGGTTGCCATTTCCTTTTCCAGGGGATCTTCCTGACCCAGGAAATGAACCTGGGTCTCCCACATTGTGGCCAGATGCTTTACCCTCTGAGCCACCAGGGAAGCCCATACATGGCTATGGAAATATAAAATGCAATCATTTTGGAAGAAAGTTTGGTGGATTCTTAGAAAACTAAACATATTCTTACCATGTGGTCCAGCAATCTCCTTTCTTATTATTTATCCAAAGGAACTGAACGTTTATGTTCACACAAAAACCTGCACCCAGATGTTGATAGTAATTCTATATATAACTGCCAAAACTTGGAAGTAACTAAGGTGTCCTTCAGGAAGTAAATAGATTTAAAAAAACAAACAAACTGTGGTACATCCAAATAATGGAATCATTTCAGTTCAGTTCAGTCACTCAGTTGAGTCCAACTCTTTGCAACCCCATGAACCGCAGCACGCCAGGCCTCTCTGTCCATCACCAACTGCCAGAGTCCACCCAAACCCATGTCCATTGAGTCGGTGATGCCACTCAACCATCTCCTCCTCTGTTGTCCCCTTTCCCTCCTACCCTCAATCTTTCCCAGCATCAGGGTATTTTCAAATGAGTCAGCTCTTCGCATCAGGTGGCCAAAGTATTGGAGTTTTCAGCTTCAGCATCAGTCCTTCCAATGAACACCCAGGACTGATTCAGCATTAAAAAGAAATGAGCTATCAAGCCAAAAAAAGCCATGAAGGAACCTTAAATGCATGTCACTAAGTGAAAGATGTCAAGCTGAAACAGGTATACACTGATAGATTCCAACTATACAATATTCTAGAAAAGGCATAAGTATGGAGACAATAAAAAAAAATAAAAAACAGTGCTGGCAGAAAGAAGGGGAAGGGATGAATAAATGAAGCAAAGAGAAATTTTAGGGCAGTGAAAATACTCTGTACAATGTTGTAATGATCAGTATCAGTATCAGTTTAGTTGTTCAGTCATGTCCGACACCTTTCAACTCTATGGACTACAGCGTGCCAGGCTTCCCTGTCCATCATCAACTCGCAGAGCTTACTCAAACTCATGTCCATTGAGTCAGTGATGCCATCCAACCATTTAATCTTCTGTCATCCCCTTCTCCTCCTGCCTTCAATCTTTCCCAGCATCAGGGTCTTTTCAAATGAGTTACTTCTTTGCATCAGGAGGCCAAAGTATTGGAGTTTCAGCTTCAGCATTAGTCCTTCCAATGAATATTCAGGACTGATTTCCTTTAGGATAGACTGGTTGGATCTCCTTGCCGTTCAAGGGACTCTCAAGAGTCTTCTCCAACACCACAGCTCAAAAGCATCAATTCTTTGGCACTCAGCTTTCTTTATAGTCCAACTGTCACATCCATACCATAGCGTTGACTATATGGACCTTTGTTGGCAAAGTAATGTCTCTGCTTTTTAGTATGTTGTATAGCTTGGTCATAGCTTTTCTTCCAAAGGGCAAGCATCTTTTAATTTCATGGCTGCAGTCTCCATCTGCAGTGATTTTGGACCCCAAGAAAATAAAGTCTCTCACTGTTTCCATTGTTTCCCTATCTATTTGCCATGAACTGATAGGACCAGATGCCATATCTTTGTTTTCTGAATGCTGAATTTTAAACCAACTTTTTCCCTCTCCTTTTTCACTTTCATCAGAAGGCTCTTTAGTTCTTCTTTGCTTTGTGCCATAAGGGTATTGTTGTCTGCGTATCTGAGGTTATTGATAATTTCTTCCAGCAATCTCGATTCCAGCTTGTGCTTCATCCAGCCCAGGATTTCACATGATGTACTCTGCATATAAGTTAAATAAGCTTCATCCAGCCCAGCATTTCACATGATGTACTCCGCATATAAGTTAAATATACAGTCTTGACATACTCCTTTCCTGATTTGGAACCAGTCTGTTGTTCCATGTCCATTTCTAACTGTTGCTTCCTGATCTGCATACAGATTTCTCAGGAGGCATGTCAGGTGGTCTGGTATTCCCATCACTTTAAGAATTTTGCAGTTTGTTGTGATCCACACAGTCAAAGGTTTTGGCATAGTCAATAAAGCAGAAGTGGAAGTTTTTCTGGAACTCTCTTGCTTTTTCAATGATCCAACAGATGTTGGCAATTTAGTCTCTGGTTTCTCTGTCTTTTCCAAATACAGTTTGAACATCTTGAAGTTCATGGTTCACATACTGTTTGTTTTGAAGGCAAACCATTCAAATGTCAGGGTAATCCAAATCTATCCCCTGACCAGTAATGCTGAAAAAGCTGAAGTTGCATAGTTCTGTGAAGACCTACAAGACCTTCTAGAACTAACACCCAAAAAAGATGTCTTTTTCATTATAGGGGACTGGAATGCAAACATAGGAAGTCAAGAGATACCTGAAGTAACAAGCAAATTTGGCCTTGAAGTACAAAATAAAGCAGGTCAAAGGCTAGCAGAGTTTGGCCAAGGGAATGCACTGGTCATAGCAAACAGCCTCTTCCAACAACACAAGAGAAGTCTCCACACATGGACATCACCAGATGCTCAATATTGAAATCAGATTGAGTATATTATTTGCAGCCAAAGATGGAGAAGCTCTATACAGTCAGCAAAAAACAAGACCAGGAGCTGATTGTGACTCACATCATGAACACCTTACTGCCAAATTCAGACTTAAATTTTAGAAAGTAGGGAAAACCACTAGATCATTCAGGTATGACTTCAATCAAATCCCTTACAATTATACGGGGGAAGTGACAATTAGATACAAGGGATTAGATCTGATAGAGTCCCTGAAGAACTATGGACAAAGGTTTGTGACATTGTACAAGAAGCAGTAATCAAGACCATCCCCAAGAAAAAGAAATGCAAAAAGGCAAAATAGTTGTCTGTGGAGGCCTTACAAATAGCTGAGAAAGGAAGAGAAGTGAAAGGCAAAAGAGAAAAGAAAAGATATATATCCATTTGAATGCAAAGTTCCAAAAAATGGCAAGGAAAGATAAGAAAGCCTTCCTCAGTGATCAATGCAAAGAAATAGAGGAAAATAATATAATGGGAAAGACTAGAGATCTCTTCAAGAAAATTAGAAATTATAATGATGGATATTTGTAATTATATGTACGTCCAAAACTCATAAAATATGCAATATTGTACAATGTACAACAACCAAGAGAGAACCTCATGGTAAATATGGAATTTGAGTACTTATGATATGTTAATGTATGCTCATCCTTGGTTTAAAAAAAAAAAGATAACGTGCCATTCTGATGAGTGATGTTGATATGTTGACAACAGGGAAAGATGTGCATCTGTGGAGGTAGGGGATATGTGAGGAATCTCTCCCTCTTGTTGTAAACCTAAATCTGCTCTCCCCAAAATAAAGTTGTTAAAAGAAAAATATAAAAGTAAATAATCACTGTCCTAAAGATCTGTAACCACTAGTGAACAGTAGGCAAACATTACTTGTTAGACAGCATGTATTCCAGCACTCATATAGGCAGAGGAAGAGCAACAGGTTCATTGACTCAGTCATTCTTCCAGTTTACTGGCATCATTCTGTTCCTCGCCACACCAAACACATCCCTACCTAAAATTTTTACGTTTACTGTTTCTTCAACTTCAATCATTCTTTCCTCAGGTAACCATGTGGCTTGCTGTCTTATCCCTTTAAATCTTTACTCCAACTCGCTTTCTCATAGAAGCCCTTCCTGGTCATCCTATTTAAAAGTTCAACCACCTTTCTTGATTTATGTGTTTTGCCTTATTGCTATCTGACATATCATGTTCTTTGCTTTTTTATTCCATTGCATATCTATCTGCTGGATCGTCAACTCCATGAGGACTACAATATTTTTTTCACTATAGTATCTTCAGCCTTTAGAATGGTATCTGGCACATAGATCAATAAACATCTGTTGAATGAATAAATGGACATGCAGACGTATTTTAAAAATGACATGAAAAATGGCAGGGAAAAGTGGTATATAGCCTTAAAATATTCTCTTTTTTCCTAGATTCATGCAACCTTTTACCTGAGTGAAACACACTCTATTTTATAATTTTACTCTAAAAACACCAAGCTGTTTTGGGAAAAGACAGACAGCATTGATGAATTATGAGTGCCTTAAGAAATTTCAAAAATTATATTCCTTGCATTGTTCATAATACATTATAATTTGATATTTATAAAAATGAAAAACAAATAGAAATTAATCTCATCTTTAAAATATGAAACTTATAAATGTTATTGGATATTTACATCACACATTTGAATGTTAGCATAATATTTAGCTTTAAAATCCTTTATTACTTCACAATTTAGAGTTTTAATATTAATAGATACTTATTTTTAAAGTCATTAATATTTCTGCAATCAATAATGCTTATCTAATAATATTTTACTCTTTCCTTGAACTATAAAAAAATTTTTAGTAGTCTATTTTTAACCATTTTTCAAGGGCTTTTTGAAACTAGGCTACATAATCCAGGAAATAAAAGCAAGCTGTTGGAAGAGTAGGATTAGAGAAGTTGGAGGATATTTAAACAATGTATATGATCAAAAATATATAATTCCAATAAACATAGCTGCTGAAACAAAAATTTTACCTTCATGCCAATGGCTACATGCCTGTTGTGAGGCTTTTATGAACAAATGTCCTGAGAAGAGATGGAGATTAAATTTCCACAAAGAGGTCTGCTCATGTGCACTATTTGGAATGGATTCTTGGAAAAGAAGACAGTGAGAGGACCATTTTTAAATTTCACACTTAGGGTTTTAGGAGAGAATGGAAAGAGTGGAACAGCAAGAAAGAACCACAAGGAACATACCCCAAGTAATCCAAGGCACAAACATTCCCTCCTGATAACGTGTTGATTTCAACTCACAAATGAAATTTCCACTTGAGTAGTTTTCAAGGACACATTAAGTCAACGTCATGGCTCACAATAAACCATAGAAAATTCAGATCAAGTTAGAAGACTATACTTATTGTTCACTAATTACTCCACAATTAAGCAAAAACAGTAATATTCTTTCCCTTTCAACTCACATAGATATTCATTGTTTTAAAACAGATCATAGAATCTATATCTAAACAGAAGATATGGAAAATGTCTTGTATAAAATTTTGAGGACTTAATACTTACATTTTAATTAAACAAGATTTTTTTTCTCCTTCACATGTGAAGTACTTGCTTTACACATGATTACTTAAGATATAATATATTCCAAAATTGTTCTTGTCTGTCAACTCCTAAGAAAACATTGGCTCAGAAAGGTCAGGGATGGAAGGGCAATATGGGTGAAGAAGATCAAAAGGTGCAAATTTTCAGATATAAAATAAGTAAATCATTGGATGTAATATACAATATAATATGTATAGTTAACAATAGTGTATTATGTATTTGCAAGTTGCTAAGAGAGCAGATTTTAACAGTTTTCATCATAAGAAAAACATTTTCTAACTATGGATGGTGATGATTGGCTTATTGTGGTGATCATTTTGCAGTGTATAAAATGTCAAATCATTATGTTGTATACTTGAAACTAGAATAAGGTTATATGGCAATTATACCTCAATTAAAAAATAATTTTTTTAAGGTGAGGGATTTTTTTTTATTGTTGTTTTATTCACTTATATATCTTTAGCACCTATAGCAGTGCCTGGCATGAGGAAGGCACTCAAAAAATATTTATGAAAAGAATAAATAAATGAATAATGCTCTTAAAATAGCTCCCTACATGTGTATATACACCTAGAAAAACAATTTCATAATCTTTATACATCTATATAAAACTGAGCATTATAAGATTTTTCTTATGTGTTTAATTTAGACTCTTCTTAGCACATATAAAAGGGGATCCTGGCTTTGAGGAGCTTAAAAGTCTGTTAGGATGAAAAGACTCTACCATGAAATAATTATTCAGTTCAGTTCAGTCACTCAGTCGTGCCCAACTCTTTGTGAACCCCATGAATCTCAGCACGCCAGGCCTCCCTGTCCATTGCCAACTCCCAGAGTTCACTCAGACTCACATCCATCGAGTCAGTGATGCCATCCAGCCATCTCATCCTCTGTCATCCCCTTCTCCTCCTGCCCACAATCCCCTCCAGCAGCAGAGTCTTTTCCAATGAGTTAACTCTTCGCATGAGGTGGCCAAAGTACTGGAGTTTCAGCTTTAGCATCATTCCTTCCAAAGAAATCCCAGGGCTGATCTCTTCAGAGTGGACTGGTTGGATCTCCTTGCAGTCCAAGGGACTCTCAAGAGTCTTCTCCAACACCACAGTTCAAAAGCATCAATTCTTCGGCACTCAGCCTTCTTCACAGTCCAACTCTCACATCCATACATGACCACAGGAAAAACCATAGCCTTGACTAGACAAACCTTTGTTGGCAAAGTAATGTCTCTGCTTCTGAATATGCTATCCAGGTTGGTCATAACTTTCCTTCCAAGGAGTAAGCGTCTTTTAATTTCATGGCTGCAGTCACCATCTGTAGTGATTTTGGAACCCAAAAAATAAAGTCTGACACTGTTTCCACTGTTTCCCCATCTATTTCCCATGAAGTGATGGGACTGGACGCCATGATCTTCGTTTTCTGAATGTTGAGCTTTAAGCCAACTTTTTCACTCTCCATTTTCACTTTCATCAAGAGGCTTTTGAGTTCCTCTTCACTTTCTGCCATAAGGGTGGTGTCATCTGCATATCTGAGGTTATTGATATTTCTCCTGGCAATCTTGATTCCAGCTTGTGCTTCTTCCAGTCCAGCATTTCTCATGATGTACTCTGCATACAAGTTAAATAAGCAGGGTGACAATATACAGCCTTGACGAATTCCTTTTCCTATTTGGAACCAGTCTGTTGTTCCATATCCAGTTCTAACCGTTGCTTCCTGACCTACATACAGATTTCTCCAGAGGCAAGTCAGGTGGTCTAGTATTCCCATATCTTTCAGAACTTTCCACAGTTTATTGTGATCCACACAGTCAAAGGCTTTGGCATAGTCAATAAAGCAGAAATAGATGTTTGTCTGGAACTCTTTTGCTTTTTCCATGATCCAGTGGAAAAAATTGCCATCATGGCAATTTGATCTCTCGTTCCTCTGCCTTCTCTAAAACCAGCTTGAACATCAGGAAGTTCAAGGTTCACGTATTGCTGAAGCCTGGCTTGGAGAATTTTGAGCATTACTTTACTAGCATGTGAGATGAGTGCAATTGTGTGGTAGTTTGAGCATTCTTTGGCATTGCCTTTCTTTGGCATTGAAATGAAAACTGACCTTTTCCAGTCCTATGGCCACTCTTGAGTTTTCCAAATTTGCTGGCATATTGAGTGCAACACTTTCACAGCATCATCTTTCAGGATTTGAAATAGCTCAACTGGAATTCCATCACCTCCACTAGTTTTGTTCATAGTGATGCTTTCTAAGGCCCACTTGACTTCACATTCCAGGATGTCTGGCTCTAGGTCAGTGATCACACCATCGTGATTATCTGGGTTGTGAAGCTCTTTTTTGTATAGTTCTTCTGTGTATTCTTGCCACCTCTTCTTAATATCTTCTGCTTCTGTTAGGTGCATACCATTTCTGTCCTTTATTGAGCCCATCGTTGCATGAAATGTTCCCTTGGTATCTCTAATTTTCTTGAAGAGATCTCTAGTCTTTCCCATTCTGTGGTTTTCCTCTATTTCTTTGCACTGATCGCTGAAGAAGGCTTTCTTATCTCTTCTTGCTAATCTTTGGAACTCTGCATTCAGATGCTTATATCTTTCCTTTTCTCCTTTCCTTTTCACTTCTCTTCTTTTCACAGCTATTTGTAAGGCCTCCCCAGACAGCCAGTTTGCTTTTTTGCATTTCTTTTCATAGGGATGGTCTTGATCCCTGTCTCCTGTACAGTGTCACAAACCTCATTCCATAGTTCATCAGGCAGTCTATCTATCAGATCTAGGCCCTTAAATCTATTTCTCACTTCCACTGTATAATCATAAGGGATTTGATTTAGGTCATACCTGAATGGTTTAGTGGTTTTCCCTACTTTCTTCAATTTAAGTCTGAATTTGGCAATAAGGAGTTCATGATCTGAGCCACAGTCAGTTCCTGGTCTTGTTTTTCTTGACTGTATAGAGCTTCTCCATCTTTATAGAGTAAAGTAATATAAAATAAATCATGAAACTGAATTGTCTACATCTTTACAGGAAGAATAAAGTGATCTTCAGGGAAAGCTTCATGATAAAGATGATTTGAATCAGGCCTTAAAGGATAAGTATAACTTTGGGATGGAGAAAGAAAAGTAAAGGGCGTATACAAGTTTCAAAATCATGATTCATGGTAAGATACCATAAGAATATAATTTTAAAGGACATCTAAGGATTCACACAATAGAAATTAAGTGACACTAAATTATGACATATTCTGACTGTCAGGTTGAGAATTCATGCATTCGTTAGAAAATATTTATGTAGTATTTGCCACGTGCTATGGCTTTTCCCGGAGAAAGCAATGGCACCCCACTCAAGAACTCTTGCCTGGAAAATCCCATGGATGGAGGAGCCTGGTAGGCTGCAGTCCATGGGGTCGCTAAGAGTCGGACACGACTGAGCGACTTCCCTTTCACTTTTCACTTTCATGCATTGGAGGAGGACATGGCAACCCACTCCAGTGTTCTTGCCTGGAGAATCCCAGGGACGGGGGAGCCTGGCAGTCTGCTGTCTATGGGATCGCACAGAGTCGGACACGACTGAAGTGACTTAGCAGCAGCAGCAGCATGGTTTTTCCAGTGGTCATGTATGGATGTGAGAGTTGGACTGTGAAGAAGGCTGAGCACCGAAGAATTGATGCTTTTGAACTGTGGTGTTGGAGAAGACTCTTGAGAGTCCCTTGGACTGCAAGGAGATCCAACCAGTCCATTCTGAAGGAAATCAGCCCTGGGTGTTCTTTGGAAGGACTGATGCTAAAGCTGAAACTCCAATACTTTGTCCACTTCATGCAAAGAGTTGACTCATTGGAAAAGACTCTGATGCTGGGAGGGATTGGGGGCAGGAGGAGAAGGGGATGACAGAGGATGAGATGGCTGGATAGCATCACTGACTTGATGGACATGAGTTTGAGTGAACTCCGGGAGTTGGTGATGGACAGGGAGGCCTGGCGTGCTTCAGTCCATGGGGTCACAAAGAGTCAGACACAACTGAGTGACTGAACTGAACTGAACTGAGGAGCTGTACTAGGTTCTGGGGATCATATCATAAACAAAATAAAGTTTCTGCCCTCATGAAGTTTATATTCTGGTGGGATAGATATGAAACAAGTGAACAAATAAGACCATTTAGAAAACTACAAGTGTTTTTAGAAGACATAAATCATGTTAATCTTGGAAAAGTTTAATGCCAAATAAAGTAATCAAAGAAGGCCATTTGAGTTTAGTCCTTCATGAACATGGGGAAGGAGAAATTAATGGACAAAACATTTCAATTAATTCCTGTATATGAATATGGAAAGGTTATGAAGAAGTGATCACTGAGAAAAAGGAGCCAACAACGGCATATCACAGAATATGTATGGATGGAGTTACAGGTAAAGAGCTGATCTGCTCTGCAGAGGTCTAGAGAGGCCTAATATACAGACATGGCAAGTATGAGGAAGGTCACATATAAAACATGGATAAAAAACATGGAGATTATGTGAAACCCAGGAGACAGTATAATCAATTCTAAAAATCCCAGATAAAAATAATGGTTAAATTTTTTCTAAACTTGTAGAAAACCATAAATCCACAGATCCAAGAACCTCAACAAAAGCAATGCAGAAGAAACATGAAGAAAACCACACCAGGACACACCATGATCAAGTTGCTGAAAACTAGGATTATAGAGAAAGTCATAAGAGCAATCAGAGGAAGAAAATTGTATAATGATAGAAAGACACGAATGACAGCTCACATCTCACCAGGAATTTTACAAGCTAGAAGACAGTGGAGAGTTCTTTCATGTTACTGAAAAGAGAAAAAACAAAACAAAAACAAAAATCCCTGTCAATCTAAATTTTTTCCTCAATTATTTTCCAAAAATAGTAGCAAAATAAATACTCTTTCAGACAAATGTAAGCAAATAAACTTAACATTGAAGATGAAATGGATAAAAGACCTAATTTACCAAAGTTTCCCCAAGAAGAAATAGATCATCTGAATAGTAAAATAGATAGCAAATGGGAATTTGCCATATGACTTGGGGAACTCAAACAGGGACTCTGACGATCTAGAAGGGGGAGATGGGGAGGGAAATGGAAGGGAGGTTTGGGTGGGAGGGGACGTGGGTGTACCTATGGCTGATTCTTGTTGATGTACAACAGAGAACCACAAAATTCTGTAAAGCAAATATCCTTAATTAAAAAACTAAAAAGTAGGAAAAAAAAAAAAGAAATAGATTATCTGAATAGCCTTATATGCATATTAAAGTGTTATACTTAAAACCCTCCCCACAAAGACATAACAGGGCCTAGATGTCTTCCCTGTTAAATTCTACCGATTATTTGTGAAAGAAATAATTATTCTAGACAAACTCTTCTAGAAAAATAAGAAAGAATACAACTCATTTTATGAGGCCACTAATACCAAAACCAGAAAATGGTATTTTAAGAAGACTGCCAAACAATGTATCTCATGAACATAGGTATAAAAATCCTAAACATAATTTTAACAAATTAAATTTAGCAGCATATGAAAAGATAATACACTGTAACCAAGAGAGTTTCATCCCAAGAATGCAAGATTGTTTTAATATTAAAAAATTCAATTAAAGTAATTTACTATATTAACCAACCGAAAAAGAAATAGCAATGAAACTGTCTCAATAAGTGTAATAAAAGTGTTTGACAAAATCCTACACATATTTATGATAAAAATTCTCAGCATTCTATACAAAGAGATGGGAACTTCTGCCACCTATAAAAAGCATACATATTTAAAAAAAATACAGGTAGCATTGTGCTTAGTGGCGAAAGACTAAATTACTTCCTCTCATAATCAGGAGCAAGGAAAGTATTTCCATTCTCAGTGATGACAGTCTTAGAAATATTATTTTATTTATGTTGTACTGAAGGCCCTAGATTATGTATTTAGGCAATAAAAAGTGAGAAAATAAAAAAAAATTAAACTCTGATTTTGCACAAATGATATGAGAATCCCTGTAGAAAGTCCTAAGCAAATAGATTGAAAGGGGTGAACCCCTGTAGAAAGTCCTAAGCAAATAGATTGAAAGGGGTGAACTTACTAAGTTCTTAGCATATAAAAATAGTATACAATTAATTGCATTCATATATTCTAGCATAAAATCATTAGAAATTTAAATTTTAAAAAACACTGCCAGGTATAGTAGCTTTAAACTTATGATGTACTTGGGGATACATTTAAAAACATACATATAAGAGATGTGCACTGATAAATATAAAACTTTGCTGAAATGAAAGTGACCTAGGTAAATGGAGAGTGATACCATGTTTATGGATATCATTAAAATGTCAGTTCTCCACAAACTGATCTATAGAGTCAAAACAATATCAATCAAAATTTTAATTGGCTTTTTCTGTGGAAATTGACAAGTTTTCTATAAAACTTAGATGGAAAATCTAAAGATAAAGAATCGCCAAACCAAGTTTTTAAAAGAACAAGTTGCAGAATCGCACTACCTGATTTCATATTTAATTTCAAACTACTATAATCAAAACAGTATAGTAGCAGTAGAGATAGACATACAGATCAAAGAAATCAATTAGAATGACCGGAAATAGACCTACACGTATATGGTCAACTGACTTTTGACAAAGGTAATCATGTAACTCAGTAAGAAAAGGATCATGTTCTCAACAAATTAGGCTAAAACAATGAAATGCCTATGGGCAAGAATAAAAGATAATAAACCTTGACCTATATTTTACATCATACAAAAAATATTTAACTAGATATGGGCTATAGACCTTAATGTAAAAGCTAAAACTATGAAAGTTTCTAAATGACAAACTTTAAGAGAAAAATCTATGTAACCATGAGTTAGGGAAAAAAATCCTTACAAAGAACTGAAAAAGCATACACCATAAGAAGGAATTTATATATTGGATTTCATCAAAATGAAAACATTTGGTCTTCAAAAGACATTGTCAAGAAAGTAAAATATCAAGTGGTGCAGAAGAAAATATTTGTAAAACATATATCTGATAAAGAACTTTTAACCAGAATATGTGAATAACTCACAACTCAATAACAACAACAAACAAACACAACCTCACTTAAAAAAAAAAAAAAAGATTTGAGAGGAGATTTCCACAAGGAAGACATGAATGGCAAATAAACCCATTAATAAATAGCCAGTATAATTAGTCACCAGGAAAATGTAAGGTAAAACAACAATGAGAAATCAACACTCACCCATTAAATGTGACGGTATCGTGTTGGCAAGATTTAGGATCCCCTGGAATTCTCATATATTGATGGTGAAAATGTAAAATTATTACAATTCTTACTTTGAAACAGTGGTTTGGCAATTTCTTATTAAGTTAAACAACTATCCAAATTTCCAGAAATTATTACTCCTAGGTTTTTACCCCCGCAAATTAAAAACATACATTCACACAAAGACCCAAAAGTGAATGTTACTAACAGCTGCATTTTTAAGAGCTCAAAACTGGAAATACCACTAATATCTAACAAACAGATAAACAAATTATTGTGCATCCATTCAACTAACACTGCTCTTCAATAAATAAAAAAATAACTAACAATATTTTCAATAAAATTGATAAATCTCAAAAGTATCATGCTAAGTCAAACACGTCAGACACAGAAAACTATGTACTGTTTCATTTCATTTACATGAAATTCCAGAAAAAAAAAACTATTATGAGAAAAAAGCTGAACACAGATTGCATGGGGAGATGGGCCAGAAATGACAATGAAGAGTAATGAGGAGGCTTTTAAAAGGATGGAAATGTGACTAATAGAGTGACTACACTGATGGTTACACAACTGTATACATTTATCAGCTTATACTGTCTTTGGTGAATTTTATCTTACAGAGATTATGCCTCAAAAAAAATACAAAAAAGCATAATTTTTATATCTTCTGTATAACACTTTAGACCCCATGATTACCAGGATTATGAATCACTAATGCCTGTCACAGTCCCTAAAACATAATAGAAATTTAATAAAAGAAGAAATAAGTGAATGAAGCAATGAGCAATTGGTACAGAACTCAGTAGCCTGTAAGAAACCATAAAGGAATGCTTTACAGACCTTCTGTTTGCCTTAAATCCTGAAAATACATCTACACTAGAGTTATTGAGTTTTTTGAAGACATTTGGGACTTCTTAGGACCAATCCTGTTTTTCTGTCTTTAGGAGACATTGTGCTCCCTTCGTCATTGTGCTTCTTTCTCAGCTTTGGCTTCTGTCCAGTAAAAATTCCTGGCAAGATTTTACACAACCTAGAGTATACTCCAATCCTTACTATTGCTCTAAACTCCTAAAATTTTATTTATTGATCAGTGTTCCAAGTGACACTCTCTAAGAACTTGTTTCATTGTGTTTCTTTGGCAATTTCAGATAGTGGTTTAGATGACCTGGGAATAAAGTTTGATTCCAAGGTGAATCACTTCATATATAATTCAATCTTTAATAATCACAAATAGAGACTTTTACCTACCTTCTCCTCAAAAACTAATTTTACTTGTCAACAAAGTCTGAGTCAGCGACATAGATTTAGAATGTAGACTTTACTTCGTTTTTTATTTTAAAAAAACCTTCTAATGCTTATTTCTTCAATTTTGGACTTCCCTTGTGGTTCAGCTGGTAAAGAATCCACCCACAATGCAGGAGACATGGGTTTGATCCCTGGGTTGGGAAGATCCCCTGAAGAAGGGAAAGGCTACCCACTCCAGTATTCTGACCTGGAGAATTCCATGGACTAGTCCATGGGGTCTTAGAACACATATGTTGTGAAATATATATGAGAGTTCCAAATGAACAGCTTGCTTCAATCCACTACACTCTGCCTTCTGAGAGTGAGACCCATCACAGGAGGCACTGAAGCTTCTCCAGCCATTTAAACTACAGCAATTATTAGAAAAAAACCGGGCTTCCCAGATGGTGCCAGTGGTAAAGAACCTGCCTGCCAGTGCAGGAGACATAAGAGATGCAGGTTCCATCCCTGGGTTGGGAAGATCCCCTGGAGGAAAGCCTAGCAACCACTCTAGTATTCTTGCCTGGAGAATCCCATGAACAGAGGAGCCTGGTGTGCTACAGTCATAGGATTGCAAAGAGTCGGAGACGACTGAAATGACAGCATGCATGCACAAGCTGTTACTAGAAGACCAAGCACTGGTAGTCATCTTATCTATAACCATAATTACCATCTCCCCATAGACTGTGGCTTAGTATGACCCACTTCAATACTGTGGGGAAACAGGGCTGTGATTCCTGTGGTTACATCTGGGTGGATGAATCACTACCATGCTGAAGTGTCAGTTAATTGATGCTATATTGACAGAAATGTGTGTGATTAGAAAAGTCTTGTGTTGTTTAAAAGAATAGAAAGTCTGACACAGATGTAGAAGGTCCACTCTGGCATAAACTCTTACAATGGTTGTCATATACAATGCTCTAGAGACTTAGAATATTCTACCAAATGCCTAAGATCTTGAATTTACACCAGAAAGCATGCATATAGATAAAATACAATCTGATATGCTCAGATGTGACTATTAGGGGGTAGTGATACTGGCTCAGCAAAAGTATATATATAAGAGAATAGTTATGAATGACAGAAGATAAAGAGAAGGAAATCTCCCAGAATATTAAGCAAAAAGACAAAAATGGAAAAATATAACAAAAAATACATCAAGAAATAAGGACAAGCCCAGAAAATCCAAGAACTATTTAAAACCAGTTATAAAAAGAGAAATCCAAGGCAATAAATAAATAAGGAGGAGAAAGGTATCGAAATAAGACAATTTTCTTGAGCTTAAACACACATACACATACACACACACACACATGCATACACACACTTAAGCTTTCATTTAAAAAATGCTATTTGAGTGCCAGGAACAAAGAGTAAAGACCCACACTTAGAAACATTTTCATAAAGTTTTATAAATTCAAATACAAAGAGAAAATCTAAAATTTGTGAAGAGGGGGCAGATTTCTTTACATAATACTGTATGCTTAATGTATGCATGATGCTCTGAATGCTTCAAAAAAATGTCACAATTCTTTTGAGATTCCTAGGGAAAATTATTTTGAACCTGTATTTCTATTATAAGTTAATTATCAATCAAGGCATTTTATGATATGCAAAAAATTAAAAAGCTTGCTCCCACATATACTCTTTTTCACAAAAATTACTTGCATATGTATTTCTATAAAAATATGCCACAGTGAAAGCATATGTCTCTTCTGTCAATAAACAAAAAAAGAAGAGCAGTTAGGAACTCAGGAAAAGAAATAAAATTCTTTATCAAAAAGTAATTCAAGTATGAATAAAATTATAATGTAGCATGATTTCAAGTTATTGCCTGAGTTTAAGAAAAGAGATGCCACTTTTCCTTGATATTTGGAACACTTTCCATTAAATGTCACATGTTTAATGACACAGGATTACATTTTCCTCTTTTAGAGTAAAATCAGACTACTTAGTTCTTCAGTGAATAACATGTATCTAATAATAAAACTGTGAATGCTATTTGAGGATATTTGGCTTTTATAATTGACTTATATACAGCACATAGAAGATTAATTGTAGCTATAGGCCAAAAAAGTAAATGTTTTAAAATCTTAATAATATAAAAGTAATACAGAGGTCCAGAGGTCAGTTGAGAAACAGAGTCAGCTGGAGCCTGGCAATGACATTTATTTAATTAAGTTCCGCCCTCCTTGGCAATGAATAAAGGCAGTCAAGAGTAGATCCAAGACATCAAGAAGCCCTATCAATAGGTATTTGAATGTATAAAGATGTCATTATAGACATATAACTTATTATATCTCTAACACTCCCATCCATTCCCAAGACTCTTCCATGGCCTCACTCCCTTTTCCTTTTTCTCATAGGCTCTAGTTAAGCAATGGAAAATAATTTGAGATTCCTAGATTTCATAACAGATTCCTACTGTACAAGCAAGTCCATACTTAGCTTCCGTAATGAATCTCAAACATATTATGAGCCTTATTTACCCATAAAGTACACTCTTGACTCTAATGAACAGGATCACTTTTTAAGTTCATTAGTACATTATCTATTTGCAACTCTAGAATTTGTAACAGACAAACCTTGTAATCTCGTAGGCTTAACAGATAGATTTATTTTTTGTCCAGCAGGGAGTGATAGCATAGACAGTTCAGCATCATTAAGGAACCTAAACCAGCAGAGACTATGCCATCTTTTGACAGCTTCAGGAGTAAATGAACAGCCAGCAGACAGTATTAATACAAGAGAGAATAAAGGGTTGTATGGCCATTTCATGGGACAGAATTAAAATGGGATTCATCACTTTTGTCTGCATTTCATTGGCCAAGATATTATCATATGTACACACCTATTTGCAAGGGAATCTGGGAAATACAATCTAGCTAATTGTCAAGGAAGGTGGGGCCACTGGTCTGGTAAACAGTCAGCTACACCTAGACTGTCATTTAAAGTTTGTTAAGGACAAAAATTCTGAAATGTTTACTGTGTGGTTAACCATTGGCTAAGCACTGTCTCAACATTTAGTTTGCAAGTAGCTCTAGAATAGGAAATGTGGCTTAAACATCTTTCCTTTCTTAGTACCTTCTCTTGCACAAGAGGTGTTTGAAAAAATCTTGAAGGAATTAATTTACTTAATTATATTCTAGTAGCAAAAGCAAATTAATGCAGCTACTAGAGTGAAAAATAACCTCCTTCCTCAATGAAAAGATCAAGCCAAGTATTTTTGAACCGATTATATTTTTATTAAAATAACTACAATAAACCCATAATTGGTTATTCCAAATAATAGCTGAGTTTGTGAATTTCAATATTTGTTTTATTATTGAATGCAAATGCGATGATAAAGACTCTTTATCATGATATAAAACATAAGCATTCTCTAATTTTTCTTAAGAGAACAAAAACATGCAGGAAGTGTTTAATACTACAATAAATTGGCAATTTCCTAATTTGATAGAAAAGAAGCATTTATCGGGTGATGTTTACATGTGGCAAGAAATCATTAAAGTAATAGACTCAAGTCCCATAAATCAACCAAATAAGCCCTAAACTATAGCATCTATTAATAGTTAAACTCAATTTTCAGTTCACAGCATTCAATGAATGAATGAAAGGATGGTAACTGATAAGAGTCAAACTTCAAATATAGGAATAAGAAATTGTGTAAAAAAAAAAAAAAAAAAGGTGTGGGGCGGGGGCAGAGTTTGTGACTCAAACTGGTGAGAAAGATGCAAAAGAGATCCCAGAAAACATTCATCATTTTCCACAGTTTAATTATGAGCCATTACTATATTTATTTAAAATAACCAAAGAAGAAGAAAAGAAAAAATGTGATGTGAAGAAGTATATAAGTACAAAAAATTATGTTTGATAGGTCTGTAAAACAAACACCCTTTATCTGACTGAGATTACTTAAACATGAACAGGATGAAGCAAATATCAAGTGTAGTTCAGGGAGTGCACCATTTTAAACTGAGTTTGTGAGACTTTACTATCAGAGACCTTAAGTGTTCTCAGCAAGTGGGCACCCGTGTGCACGCACGCACACACACACACACACACACACACACATGGAATGTGTGATGTGATGGATGAATAAATTTGTTTGTAATACTCTTTTCACAATATATATGTATATCAAACCATTGTATTGTACTCTTTTGTTCCTCAAAAAATCTGGGGGAATGGAAAAAAATCTGTGGTGGTAGAAGGGCACAGTTGTAAAGGTAAGGTCTAGAACAAGATCGTGGGGTGAGTGGCTGAGAGAGCAGTTAGGACTATGTGACTAGGGGGAGAAGCCAGTTGACTAAAAGGATACGTACACAAATAAACCATTTATCAAGAAGGATGACAGCAGTGGTGCTGAGAGACTGACAGTGAGTCAGGAGCCAAAACTTGCAAGACACAAGGACGCAGGGCTCAGCAGATAACCACAACATAGAGAGGCAGGGTGTGGGTAACAGACTGATGACATGAGATACAAAGCTTGGTTTTCTTTTTATGGAAGGGTCAAAACGGTTTGCAAACAGCAATGAAATTACAAAGAGGTAGGAAAGGTGTGTGAGAGAAACAGACACCAAATAATGGAGTTGCAAGGGAAGAAGTATCTTCAGGGAAAAGCCAGGAAAATATAATAGACTTCACTAATGATAGTATATTGTGTTTCCTCCATGTTAAGAGCTTTCCATGAGTTGGCCCAATGTCTGCACAAAATGATGCCTCATGATGGCTTCCTTGACTGAGCAGTAGCATTCAAAAGTGCCAAAAAACCAAAACTGCTTGAGTTTTTGTTCTGTTCTCATGTGCTTCATACTGAGGAAGAGAAACTATGGAAAATTTGAAGCCTAAACATTCAGCCTTATTAGCCCAGAGAAAAACCCCTGCACTTCATGGGTCAACTGTAATATATAACTTCTTAATTTAATTTGCTTTTGTTTTATATTTGAGAAATGCTTAGTTTGTCAAAATGGAAGCTTGGAGCTCCAGTAGTGCTCAGGCCATTCAATGATGAAAGCTGAATAGATCAGCACACTAAGCTGTACAGCTAGACCAAGGTTTTAAATCTTAAGGCAGATTTCATTAGGATTTCAGAATAATGCTCACATTCATACATTTGAAATGTGCTATATAGTTTGCATTGTTAAAAAAGAAATCTCATTTGGGGATGAGAAAAGTACACAACCCATTACTTTTCTTTAATTCCAGAAACTCTATGAAATAATAATAATTAGACCTTTTTTCTTAGAAAATTATCTCAAAGAGAAATTCAGGCATTCCTTGAAACATTAGGTCTTTGATAAACTGAGACCCATATCCATTTATTTAGAATTAAAACCTTCAGGTTTTATGACCACATATATGACTTCACTTTCACTTTTCACTTTCATGCATTGGAAAAGGAAATGGCAACCCACTCCAGTGTTCTTGCCTGGAGAATCCCAGGGACAGGGGAGCCTGGTGGGCTGCCATCTACAGGGTCACACAGAGTCGGACACGACTGAAGTGACTTAGCATAGCATAGCATAAGATTTAGAAATGCATTTTCTGTTTTAACCCAGTATAAATACACATTAACAAAGGCATATATTGCATACATAAAATAAAATTTTCATGGAAAAATATTTGTTCTTGAACGTCAAATACACTCTCAAGTTTCTATTCAAGAATGTTTATTTCTTCAGTCTCTGAAATAGAACAAATACCATCACCTTAAAAAAAATCAAGCATCAATAATCAGCATAAGAAGAAAACTACAACAATCATAGCAGTTACCATTTAATAAATTCTAGGCAAAGAGCTAAATTCTTTGTATTCATTATTTTATTTAACCATAACTGCAACCCTGTGAACTACATACATTTTCCAAGGTATAGTCACTGTTCTACAATAACGGAATTGAGGGTTTTAACCATACATTACACTATATTGTCCACACAGCCCTATTTTTCTTATCACAATTTACTGGCTACTAATGGACATAAGAGGGAACAAGACAGGACAGATACCTTTGAGGATATCTATTCACACTATGGTTATCCTTCCACATAAACTACAATTAAAAGACCATACAATATATGCCACATTTCCCATGTTCATTATCTTACAATTCAACTTCTTAAGTTTGTACAGCTTGAACTTCAGAAAATTCACTATAGCTCTCAGGATTCTGATGTTTTTCTCTGTTTCTATTTTCTATTCTCTGATATCAGATGGCTTCCATCTCCTCAAAATGCTGCTGCTACTTATCTAATTTAACATTGTTAGTGGCAGCCAGAGAAACTCTGAGATATAGCCATTTCATCAATTATCTCCAGCTGGAAGGATTTAGTGCTTTCTTAAATAGGGCCACAATATCAAGTTCATCTGCACTATTAGTGAGGTCTTTATCACTGCCAAGTTCAGAAAGTGCTAAAGTACTTAAAATGTTTTTGCCTTTGTGTTTTGGGTGCAGTTCATTTTCTCACCTTTTCAGAGCTTGAGTGTCATCTCCAAGAGGACTACCATTCAAAATCAAGTCAAGGCAGAACTGTGGAATGAATATACCTTAGGTCAAGCAAAGAGTTAACCAGTATTTATTAATCCCCCTGTATTCAAAACTCTGTATTATAATCTGTCAGTCAGTTCAGTCGCTCAGTCATGTCTGACTTTTTGCAACCCCATGGACTGCAGCACGCCAGGCTTCCCTGTCCATTACCAACTCCCAATTGCCTACTCCAACTCATGTCCATTGAGTCGGTGATGCCATCCAACCATCTCATCCCCTGTCATCCCCTTCTCCTCCTGCCTTCCATCTTTCCCAGCATCAGGGTCTTTTCAAATGAGTCAGTTTTTTGCATCACATGGCCAAAGTATTGGAGCTTCAGCTTCAGCTTCAGCATCAATCCTTTCAATGAATATTCAGGACTGATTTCCTTTAGAATGGACTGGTTGGATCTCCTTGCAGTCCAAGGGACTCTCAAGAGTCTTCTCCAACACCACAGTTCAAAAGCATCATTTTTTTGGTGCTCAGCTTTCTTTATAGTCCAACTCTCACACCCATACATGACCACTGGAAAAACCATAGCTTTGACAAGATGAATATTTGTTGGCAAAGTAATGTCTCTGCTTTTTAATATGCTGTCTAGGTTGGTCATAGCTTTTCTTCCAAGGAGCAAGCGTCTTTTAATTTCATGGCTGCAGTAGCCATCTACAGTGATTTTAGAGCCCAAGAAAATACTCTCACTGTTTCCAGTGTTTCCCCATCTACTTGTCATGAAGTAATGGAATCAGATGCCATGACCTGACCTGCCTCCTGAGAAATCTGTATGAAGATTTCCACCACCTGACCTGTATACAGATTTCCACCACCTGACCTGTATGCAGATTTCCACCACTTGACTTGCCTCCTGAGAGGCACCTCCTGTATGCAGATCAAGAAGCAACAATTAGAACTGTACATGGAACAATAGACTGGTTCCAAATCAGAAAAGAAGTATGTATATTGTCACCCTTCTTATTTAACTTATATGTAGAGCATATCATGCAAAATGCTGGGCTGGATGAAGCACAAGCTAGAATCAAGATTAGAATCTGTACAAATCTTCAAATGGAATAGATGCCTTACATGATCATTAGTGCTATCCATTAAAGACCTCCACTCTCTCCAGGTGTACAGTAACACTGCATTTCTCCAACCCTTGGAGTTAGGTGTGGTAAAATGACTTGCTTCATAGACGAGCAGTGTCACTTCTAGGTAAAACTTTAAGAGTTAGTGTGTAATTGTCTGTGAACTCTTTTCCTCTGCTATGCTGATCAGCAATAATCCAAATAGTAGTTGTTCTATCAGTTTGGGTCCAAAACTAAAATAAAGTTGAAAAAAGTCCAAAATAACCCACAACAGTTACATGGAATGAATGGTTTTTCTTTTTAAAAAAGAAATCTTTTTGCATTTAGTCACAGAATTTTGGGAACTGCGTCTTGACGTATACAGCTTTCTCTGATGCTTGGCAAACTTAAAATCTTTGAAGAGATTTTAAAACATCTTTAAAAACAGACCAAGATGCAGAGGTTCAAGATGACAGCATAGGAAGACCCTAAGCTCACCACCTCCCACAGATACACTGAAGCTCAACTACATATAGAATCATTCTCTCCGAAAAGTACCTGAAGACTAGAAAAACAGCTCTTCCACAGCAAATGACAAAAGAAAAAGCCAGGCTGAGATGGGCAGGAGAAACAGAGACGTAGTCTTGTCAGACCATTCCCAGTATTGTGACCCACAAACAAGAGGGACATCACAAACACAGAGCTCCTACCTGAGGAGCAAGGTGTCTGAGTGCCACATCAGGCCCTTGGGACCTGCACCAGAAACACAAGCCCCCAAACATTTGGCTTTGAAAGCCAGCGGAGCCTGCACCCAGCAGAACCATGGGGCTGTAGGAAACAGGCTTTACTGTCAACAGCTTCGTGCATAGACTCGTTTGCCCTGAGACCCAGTAGAAACAGCAGTTTGCAAAGAGCCTGGGCCATATGCAAAGGAAATTCACTAACAAATCGTAGGACATATACCAGAGGCACAGAGGCCTTTCTGGGATAAAGATGCTGGTGAATATCTTTTTTTCTTCTTCTTCTGCTTTCTTAGCCTAATGTTGGTACACACCATTTTTGGCATTTTCTATATGCCTCACCAAAGTCACTTGCCCCACCCTCACATTCTCCTGGTGCCTCTAACCCAGAAGGCATTTTCCACATGGCCCTCATGCATCATATTCCCTGGCCTGGTGCTTCCCCACCATGGTTCCCATGCCACTGGTCCCAGTGGGAGGGCTTGCCCTCGCCTAACTCTTCTCTGCCACAGTGCCTGCCTTGCCAGAGCCAGAGGGTGCATTCATGGCACACAGAGGCACCTTTTGAATACTTTGCCCTAGTGGTCAGGAGGTCTTGCATTTCTGGGCCCCACAGTACTGAAACAATCAAAGAGACAGCTTCTTGGCAGGCTGTCATCCCCAAGGCACTGAACAGACAGCAGACTCAAATATACCCTCTCCCAATGACCACTTCTTCAAGACTGGGATAGGAAACTGTTTTGCTTAATACAAAAAAACAAACACAGAGAGTAAAGAAAAATGAGGAAACAGAGAAATATGTTCCAAATGACAAGACAAAATAATAATACCGCAGAAATAAACTTAACAAAACAGAAAAAAAATTTGCCTGAACTTGAGTTCAAAATAACAGTCATAAAGATGCCCACCAACGTTGGAAAAATAATAGATGAACACACAACTTCAAGAGAAGTATCAAACAGAACACACAGAAGTAAATAATACAGTAAATGAGTTGAAAAATATACTAGAAGGGTTCAATAGCAGACTAGATGAAGCATAAGAATCAGTGACCTGGAAGGCAGAGGAACGGAACTCACACAAATAAAGCAACAAAAAGAATCTTAAATAGTGAAAATAGCTTGTGGAAAATCATCAAGTGGATTGTACTTGCATTAAAATGGGCCCCAGAAGGAGAAGAGAGAAAGAGAGAAGGACAGAAAACTTATTTGAACAAATAGTGGCTGAAAACTTTCCTAACAAGATTCAAGAGACACTTCCCTCTCTGGACCCAGAGAGTTTCAAATAAGATGAAATCAAAGAAACTCACTGTAAAGAACAATATTGCATAGGAACCTGTAATGTTGGGTCCATGAAGCTAGGTAAATTGAAAGTAGTCAAACAGGGGGTGGCAAGAGTGAACGTCGACATTTTAGGAATCAGTGAATTAAAATGGACTGTAACGGGTGAATTTAATTCAGATGACCATTATATCTACTACTGTGGGCAAGAATCCCTTAGAAGAAATGGAGTAGCCATAATAGTCAAAAAAAGAGTCTGAAATGCATTACTTTGGGTGCAATCTGAAAAACAACAGAATGATCTCTGTTTGTTTCCAAGGCAAACCATTCAATATCACAGTAATCCAAGTCTATGTCCCAACCACTAATGCCAAAGAAGCTGATGTTGAATGGTTCTGTGAAGACCTGCAAGACCCTCTAGAACTAACACCAAAAAGAGATGTCATTTTCATCATAGGGAACTGGAATGCAAAATAGGAAGTCAAGAGATACAGGCAGTAACTGGAGTAACAGGCAACTTTGGTCTTGGAGTACAAAATGAAGTAGAGCAAAGGCTAACAGAGTTCTGCCAAAAGAACACAGTGGTATTAACAAACACCCTCTTCCAACAACACAAGAGAAGAGTCTACACATGGACATCACCAGATGGTCAATACTGTAATCAGATTAACTATATTCTTTGCAGCCAAAGATGGAAAAGCTCTATACAGTCAGCAAAAACAAAATGGAAGCTGACTCTGGTTCACATCATGAACTCCTTATTGCCAAATTCAGATTTAAATTGAAGTAGGGAGAAACACTAGACCATTTGGCTATGACCTAAATCAAATCCCTTACGATTATACAGTGGAAGTGACAAATAGATTCAAGGGATTATATCTGATACACAGAGTCCCTGAAGAACTATGGATGGAGATTCAAAACATTGTACAGGAGGCAGTGATCAAGACCATGTCCAAGGAAAAAAAAAAAAAAAAGGCAAAATAGTTTTCTGAGGAAGCCTTATAAATAGCTGATAAAAGAATAGAAACAAATGGCAAAGGAGAAAAGCAAAGATATACTCATTTGAATGCAGAGTTCCAGAGAATAGCAAGGAGAGATAAGAAAGCCTTCCTAAGTGAACAATGCAAAGAAATAGAGGAAGACAACAGAACAGGGAAGACTAGTGGTCTCTTGAAGAAAATTAGAGATACCAAGGGAACATTTCATGCAAAGATGTCCACAATTAAGGATAGAAATGGTACAAACCTAACAGAAGCAGAAGATATTAAGAAAAGGTAACAAGAATACACAGAAGAACTATACAAAAAAGATATTCATGACTCAGATAATCATGATGGTGTGATCACTCACCTAGAGCCAGACATCCTGGAGTGCAAAGTCAAGTGGGACTTAGAAAACATCACTAAGAACAAAGAACAATGTCACGAACCTCCATCCATAGATCATCAGGCACTCTGTCTACCAGATCTAGTCCCTTAAATCTATTTCTCACTTCCACTGTATAATCATAAGGGATTTGATTTAGGTCATACTTGAATGATCTGGTGGTTTTCCTCACTTTCTTCAATTTAAGTCTGAATTTGGCAATAAGGGGTTCATGGTCTGAGCCAGAGTCAGCTCCCAGTCTTGTTTTTGGTCACTGTATAGAGCTTCTCCATTTTTGGCTGCAAAGAATATAATCAATCTGATTTTGGTGTTGACCATCTGGTGATGTCCATGTGTAGAGTCTTCTCTTGTGTTGTTGGAATAGGGTGTTTGCTATGACCATTGCATTCTCTTGGCAAAACTCTATTAGTCTTTTCCCTGCTTCATTCCATATTCCAAGGCCAAATTTGCCTGTTACTCCAAGTGTTTCTTGACTTCCTACTTTTGCATTCCAGTCCCCTATAATGAAAAGGACATCTTTTGGGGTATTAGATCTAAACCTCTTGTAGGTCTTCATAGAACCATTCAACTTCAGCTTCTTCAGCCTTACTGGTGGGTATAGACTTGGATTACCATGATATTGAATGGTTTGCCTTGTAAATGAACAGAGATCATTCTGTCATTTTTGAGATGGCATCCAACTACTGCATTTCGGAGTCTTTTGTTGACTATTATGGCTACTCCATTTCTTCTAAGGGATCCTGCCCACAGCAGTAGATATATATAAAACATTCCATCCAAATGCAGCAGAACACACACTCATCTCACATGCATGTGAAACGTTTTCCAGGATAGATCATATGTTAGACCACAAAACAAGTCTTAATAAATTTGAGAAGGCTGAATCGTGTTAAGCATCTTTTAAGATGACAGTATATGAAATTGGAAATTAATTATAAAAAAACCTGAAAAAACATTAACATGTCTAGATTAAACCACATGCTTTTTAATAATCAATGGGTCAATGAAGAAATGAAACTGGAAATCAAAAAATACCTTGAGACAATAACAATTGAAATAGAAAATTTCAAAATCTATAGAATGTAGCAAAAGCAGTTGCAAGAGGGAAGTTCATAGCAATATAGGCCTACTTCAAGAACAAGGAAAACCTCAAATAAATAATTTAATCTTACACCTAAAGAAACTAGAAAAGCTAGTAGAGGTAATAAAATAATAATAATAAGAGTAGAAATAAGAGAAATAAATACCAAAATTTTTAATAAATAAACTGATTCTTTGAAAAGATAAGCAAATTGACAAACCTTTACCTCAACTCACCAATAAAAAAGTGGGCTCAAATATATAAAATGAAAAATGAAAGAGGAGAAATTGAAACTGATACTGTGGAAATGCAAGAGATCATAAGAGTCCACTATGAGCAATTGTATACCAACAGATTGGACCATCTGGATGAAATGGATAAATTAGAAACACAATCTTCCAAGAATTAACCAGGGAGAAATCGAAACTTTGAACAGACTGATTAAAATAAGGAGATTGAATCAGTAACCAAAAGCCTGCCGTCAAATAAAACTCTAGGATCAAATGGCTTCACTGGTGACTTCTACCAAACATTCAAAGATTTAATATCTGTACTTTACAAACTCATGCCAAAGACATGAAAGAGAAAAACAAAAACAAAAAACACTTGCAAACTCGTTTTTTGAGGCCAGTATCATCCTGATACCAAAACCAAACAAAGAAATCACAAAAAAGAAAAGTATAGTCCAATATCTCAGGTGAATATAGATGCAAAAATCCTCAACAAAATATTAACAAATTCAACAATATATTAAAAAGATCATACATTACAATCAAGTGGAATTTATCATCCCATGATTAAAGATGATTTAATATCCATAGTGCAATATATCACTTTAACAAAATGAAGGATAAAAATCATATGATCATCTCAATAGATGAAATGGAAATAGAAGAAGCATTTGACAAAAATCAAAATCCCATTATAATATTAATAAAGTCTCTCAATAGAGTGAGTATAAAGGAAACATCTCAGTATAATAAAGGCCATATATGATAAACTCACAGCTAACATTATAATAAATGGTAAAAAAGCTTTTCATCATTATAAATGGTAAAAGCTTTCCACTAAGATCATAAAAGACAAAGGATGCCCATTCTCACTACTTGTATTCAGAACAGTATTGGGATTTCTAGTCACAGCAATTAGGTAAGAAAAAGAAATAAAAACATTCAAATCAGAAAGGAAGAAGTAACACTGTCACTGTTTCCAGATGACATGATACTATTTATAGAAATTCCTAAAGATTCCATCAACAAAAACATTTGTTTTTGCTATTCAGTCACTAAATCACGTCCACCTCTTTATGACCCCATCGACTGCAACATGCTAGGTTCCCTTGTCCTTCACTGTCTCCCAGAGTTTGCTCACATTCATGTCCATTGAGTTGGTGATGCTATCTAACCATCTGATCCTCTGCCACCCGCTTCTTTTGCTTTCATGCTTTCCCAGCATCAGGGTCTTTTCCAATGAGTCAGCTCTTCACATCAGGTGGCCAAAGTATTGGAGCTTCAACTTTAGCATCAATCCTTCCAATGAATATTTAGGGTTGATTTCCTTTAGGATTGACTGGTTTGATCTTGCTGTTCAAGGGTCTCTCAAGAGTCTTCTCCAGTACCACAAGTCAAAAGCATCAATTCTTCAGTGCTCAGCCTTCTTTATGGTCCAACTCTTACATTTGTACATGACTATTGGAAAAACCATAGCTTTGACTATATGGACCTTTGTCAGCAAAGTGATGTCTCTGCTTTTTAATACACTGTCTAGATTTGCCATAGCTTTCCTTCTAAGCAGCAAGTGTCTTTTAAATTCATGGCTGCAGTCACTGTCCTCACTGATTTTGGAGACCCCCAAAATGAAATCTGTCACTGCTTCCACTTTTTACCCCTTCTATTTGCCAGAAGTGATGGGACCAGATGCCATAATCTTAGTTTTTTGAATGTTGACTTACAAGTCACCTTTTACTCTCCTCACCCTCATCAAGAGGTTCTTTAGTTCCCCCTCACTTTGCCATTGGGTGGTATCTGCATATCTGAGGTTGTTGATATTTCTCCCAGTAATCTTTTAGTGCCTCAGAGCCAAAAAATTAAAACATAAAAAAAGAAACAACACTATAACAAATTCAATAAAGACTTCAAAAATGTTCCACACACACAAAAAAGCAGGTTCAGAGACAGGAAGATGAGTTCAGAAACTTTTATAGGATTTCAGGAGAAAGAGAAAGGTAGCTTACTAGGTTCATAACAGCAGAGATAGAAAGTCTTGGGCATATTTGAGCAATATCTAGGATAATTATATAATCTGGTTTAGAGATATATATGAAGAAAGAATGAGGATCATTGTGAAGGGCTTTGGTTTCCAGTTCCAGCAAATAGAGAAAAAGTAGTGCCATTTTGTGAGGCAGAGGACACTGGCTGTGCAAAAACATTGTGAATTAAAAAGAATCACAAATGTAGGGAACCAGAGTAAGAAATGAAGCTTTACCTGGAGCTCTGATATTTGGTTTGTGATTGCACATCCCTTTCAGTGTCAATATGAAAGCAGCAGACTGAAAGGCAGAATTTGTCAGATTCTGAGCTGGAACCAAAATGATCTGATTTCAGGTAGAAAGATAACCCTAGAGATAGTGTGGATGGAGGACTAAAAGAGAAAATAGCTAAAGACAAAATAGGAGATTCTTCAAGTGTCCAGGTAAGCAATAATAAGGTCATAAATTGAGTCTGTCATGGTGGGGTTCCAAAGGAGGGAACAAACAGAGCTCTAGAGGAAAGCATCAACAGATTTTGACAGCACTCACATATGAGGAGGTAAGGGGAAGAGAGACGCCAAAGACCAGCAGATATTCTAGTCTGGAAGACCATAGAAGTGACAGTTCTATGGATGGAGGGTTGCTCTTTGAGAAGAGGAGTTCTAGAGAAATGTAACTTATTGGCTTAGGATACATTAAGTCTGACATACATGGGACACAGAAAGCACTCAATATTATTTCTGTAATCATAAGGCTGGAGAAGGCAATGGCACCCCACTCCAGTACTCTTGCCTGAAAAATCCCATGGATGGAGGAGCCTGGTAGGCTGCAGTCCATGAAGTCGCTAAGAGTCAGACATGAGTGAGCAACTTCCCTTTCACTTTTCACTTTCATGCATTGGAAAAGGAAATGGCAACCCACTCCAGTGTTCTTGCCTGGAGAATCCCAGGGATGGGGGAGCCTGGTGGGCTTCTGTCTATGGGGTCACACAGAGTCGGACACGACTGAAGCGACTTAGCAGCAGCAATCATAAGGTATGTCCAGAGTTTAGGAGACAGGTTGGAAACAGGAGACATGGTCATGACGGTCAGCAACATCTATTATAGCCAAGGGAATGGATGGTAATTGATCAGGTAGGAAAAAAAATGGAAAGACAAGAAGAGAAAGGAAACATCTTGGGAAAGTCTGACCTCTAAGATGCTGTTGTGTGGCGGTAGATGACTGAAATGGCAGTCACTCTAGCCTCTGAAGCTGAAGACCTACTGAAAGACAAAAAGATTTCACAATTCCTAACATGTATCTATGTGTTAAAAGAACTGAAAACTGACAAGCTGGCAAAAATGGAAACCAACTGAAAAACTTTAATGGCCCCAATAAATGGTCAATTTTAACTGCATTATAAAGAACACTTAATGAGGACATACATGATGATAGGTCTTTGACCATAAAGAATAATAAAAATGTCAATTTGGGGTTTCTTTCTTCACATAATCATTTTTCCCATAAATAGGACTGGTTTTTATTGAATAAAAAAAAATAGATAAAAAAAGTGACTGTTCAGTTACTAGTACAGTCAAGAATAACAGTAACTATTATCAGTTGGCCAAATGGGCCAGAAAAAATAGAAAAAGAAACTTATAGTAAATTTGGCTGTTTGACTACTCAACTGAGAACCTGTCATAAGGCATCAATTTAAGAGCGCCTGCAGCAATCTTCAGCTCCAAACAAGGTCAGTAAAAAATGGCAAGTGCAAAGCAAAGAGACTCCACCTATTCATGCATAATACTCATTCCACAGTTATTTGGAGACTCCTGGGACTGCTCTGGTGTTTTAGTTTATAAGTCGTGGCTAGCATGTGTATGACATGATGACATGTCAGCGTATACAAAGTGTCAGTGTAAAATAATAGTTTTGAGTATAAACAAGCATCTCATTAAAATGAAAAATATACTGTAAACTTTCTAAAGAACATAAGCCTCTGTCTGATTTCTCATCTCTCAGGAAAAGCCATAAATAGAAAGATATTTGTCTATATCCATGGCCGGGTCCCCAGCTAAGTCATGTATAATGGAGTGAGTCATTTCCCTGTAAGCAATGATTTGAAATATGCTGTAATTACTATCCTGTCCATGTCACAAGGAGAAAACAAAACATCTGAGCAATATTACTATATTTTACAAGCTCTATTGTTCATCAATGATTTCATTACACACTAGTAATGACCATTTAGTGCTTTTACAATAACAGACCTTCCAGCATGATCTGAACAGAGGAAGAAACTTAGAAAGTTTAAGCATTGAGTTCAAATTTGCTTTATCACTACAATCTGGGCAAAACCCAGAAGCCTCTCTTTTAATTTGGCTGCTAACATATTTGAAAACAATATTTCTAATGAGTTTTTTTTTCCAAATTCAGAAATAATGAGAGAAAAAAACAGTTATATTTCAAAATATCTTAGTGTTGGGAGGTTAGAAAACTACTACCTATTTAGCATAACTCAGTTTAACATTTTCCTAAAACTACGTTCTTCTTCAGTGAAAAAGTACTTGGCAGATAGGGCACAAAGAGCTGGATTAACACGCTGGAATAGAATAAATGCTTGTTTTAATTTACTGGGGTTTCCCTAATGAAATACTACAAACAAGTGGCTTAAACGTCAGAAATTTTTCGTCCCATGGTTAATGGGGGCTAACAATACAAAATCAAGGTGCCAGCAGGGTCGGCTCCTTCTGAGACTACAAGGGAAGGATCTGCTCCAGGCACCACTCCTTGGTTTAGAGATGATGCATCTCTCCTATGTCTCATCACATAATCTTCCCTCTGTGACTGTATCTATCCAAATACACCAGTCATACTGAATTAAGGCCCACCCTAATGGTTTGTGTTAATTTGATTATCTCTGGAAAGACATATCTCCAAATATGGTCATATATTAAGGTACTAGGGGTAGGATTCCAACCATTTAACAATGGTTAAAATAATGTTTTTGAAGAGAGTAAATGAAGGGTTATAAGTCCATCAATTAACTTGTTATTTGCTGTCAAGTATCCCCAGGTTCAAGCTGGTTTTAGAAAAGGCAGAGGAACCAGAAATCAAATTGCCAACATCCGCTGGATCATGGAAAAAGCAAGAGAGTTCCAGAAAAACATCTATTTCTGCTTTATTGACTATATCAAAGCCTTTGACTGTGTGGATCACAATAAACTGTGGAAAATTCTGAAAGAGATGGGAATACCAGACCACCTGATCTGCCTCTTGAGAAATTTGTATGCAGGTCAGGAAGCAACAGGTAGAACTGGACATGGAAAAACAGACTGGTTCCAAATAGGAAAGGAGTACATCAAGGCTGTATATTGTCACCCTGCTTATTTAACTTATATGCAGAGTACATCATGAGAAACACTGGGCTGGAAGAAACACAAGCTGGAATCAAGATTGCTGGGAGAAATATCAATAATCTCAGATATGCAGATGACACCACCCTTATGGCAGAAAGTGAAGAGGAACTCAAAAGCCTCTTGATGAAAGTGAAAGTGGAGAGTGAAAAAGTTGGCTTAAAGCTCAACATTCAGAAAATGAAGATCATGGCATCCAGTCCCATCACTTCATGGGAAATAGATGGGGAAACAGTGGAAACAGTGTCAGACTTTATTTTTCTGTGCTCCAAAATCACTGCAGATGGTGACTGCAGCCATGAAATTAAAAGACGCTTACTCCTTGGAAGGAAAGTTATGACCAACCTGGATAGCATATTCAAAAGCAGAGATATTACTTTGCCAACAAACGTTCGTCTATTCAAGGCTATGGTTTTTCCAGTGGTCATGTATGGATGTGAGAGTTGGACTGTGAAGAAGGCTGAGCACCGAAGAATTGATGCTTTTGAACTGTGGTGTTGAAGAAGACTCTTGAGAGTCCCTTGGACTGCAAGGAGATCCAACCAGTCCATTCTGAAGGAGATCAGCCCTGGGATTTCTTTGGAAGGAATGATGCTAAAGCTGAAACTCCAGTACTTTGGCCACCTCATGCGAAGAGTTGACTCATTGGAAAAGACTCTGATGCTGGGAGGGATTGGGGGCAGGAGGAGAAGGGGACGACAGATGATGAGATGGCTGGATGGCATCACTGACTCGATGGACGTGAGTCTGGGTTAACTCCGGGAGTTGGCGATGGACAGGGAGGCCTGGCGTGCTGTGATTCATGGGATCGCAAAGAGTCAGACACGACTGAGCGACTGAACTGAACTGAACTGATCCCCAGGTTTTAAGATAAAACAGAGAAAAAATAGAGATATTGAATAGAGAGCTCAGTTTCTGAGAGAAATAGATGGGCATGCCAATCTGTTCAAAAATATTAAAAGGCAAATTTTTTTTTATAATCACATTATCACTACCTCAGTAAAGCTAACTAGGAAAAACATAATCTGTCTACATGCCTACCTATCCTACATCACTATCACCATTACAATCACCAAATATTTAAGTTCTTAGCATTATGGAACCATTGAGTTCTACATTTAAATCTCTCTGTTGATGACATTCTTAGGCTTTCTAAGAAGGTACCATCTCTAGAAAAAATATTTCCCTCTCTAAAGCTGAACAACAGAATGATACTCCAATGCATAAAATTAAGATGAACTTGGCTTTGCATCTGAGAGAGTCTAAAGAGACTTATACTCATTCACCCATTGATCTAGGCTCACAAAGAGGTTTATTCTGAGGGAAGGTAATAAACTTATCACAATGTTGCCATCATAGAGGCCTAATTGGACTATTTCCTGCTCCATTGCATATTCCTGACAAACATAAAAATTAACTCTCTTCCAAGGAAATAACTTGTATAAAAAGATGTCCATCTGAGAATTGTTTCTAGTAGCAGAACTTTAAATTCATACTCAGTATTAATCAGTAGCTTAATACCAGTCATTTCCTCACTATATTTACTCTATAAAGGATTATTACATTATTAAAATTAGCAAACATAGAGATTATAGAGTACTCTGATCATGTGATATTGCAGTGAAACACACAGGTGGCAATTCCACTCATACCCACAGAGTTTTCAATCAACTTTTGAGTGTTCTTGAGGAGTCAACCAAGGATCACCAGATGACTGAGAAAATTTTCTAACATAAACAGTGTAGCTCAAAACAAAGAGAGGGAAAAACTACTTGGAGAAAAGAGATTATGGAAGAGTAAAACTTCACATAAAGGCTATTATTCACATATTTAGTGAAATATGGAAAGATTGTAGCATTCAAAAATAAGAATAAATGTCATTGTAAAACCTTAAAGGAAAAATTAGTTCACAGACCTTGAAATTAAATTTTAAGGTTGCAGAACAAATTCAATAGAATATAAAAATAGAATGGAAAAATAATAAAATTTCCCAAAAGTATAGTAAAAATATAGAGGTGGGGAAAAATAGTAGAAAACATTAAGAAAGTTAGAGGACAGTTCAGGAGATCTGACATCAGATAATAAGAGTTCCACAGATAGAGGACAGAGAAAATGAGGGAGAAATATTATTTTAAAAATCACAAAAATGCCCCAGATTTGAAAGGTAGTCATTTCATGAATTGAAAGAGCTCATCCAGGGCACATCTCAATAAAAGAAAATGGACTTAAAGTACAGCACATTATTACTAAAGAGACCAAAAAAAAAAAAAAAAGAAAAACCCTAAAAGTGCTAGAGAGAGGAAAAAAATCAAGTTACATGCAAAAGATCAGGAATCAGAATGGCATTCAATTTTTCAAAAACAGTAGAAGTTGAAACATACTGGAGCAGTAACTTCAAATTTCAGAAGATGATTCCAACCTAAAATTCTATATCTAGCTAAAATAACATATAAATATGAGGGTCAATTCTAAAGTTCTTTTCAGGTATGAGAGATATGCCTGCTTGGGTTCCCTCAGAAACAATCCCTGGAATGAGGGTTTTAGTGCAAATAGTTTATTTGCAGGTGATCCCAGGGAGCACTAGTAGGAGAATGGAGAATTCAGACAAGGAAGAGAGGAGAGGGGGGAAAAAAAGATACTTTATTGAGAAGATCCCCTCTATGGACAACTGAGAATCAATCCTCCTGAGAACAGCCGTAGACAGGGAGAACATATATTTTAACCAAGGGGTGGAAAGCTGATCCATCATTGTCTGCATATGACAGGCTCTCCCACATGTGAGCAAAGAGAAACCCTCAGATGGAGAGCCAGAAGTGCTTGCAGTCATACCCAGCAACAGATATAGAATTTTGAATGTCAAAACAATCCAAAGACGGCACCAACAACATCTGCTAAAGGTTGCAAAACACTTACTTTCTCATGAAGTTATAGAAGGAAGTACTTTGGCAAAATGATGGAGTACACCAGAAAAAAGAAAGGCACTGCATGCAGGAAACAGAGGAGGCAACTCAGGAGAAAGGTGAAGAGTTCTTGGGATGAGGATATATGGAGATCAAGATGGTAACTAGACAGCAACCAGCTAAGAATTGAAGGGATCAGTGAACTCCAGGACAGATGTCCTCAAGGACACAAAGCTGATATGCTATTTTATCTGATGTGTTTCATCATAGAGATTAAGAAAATTGAGAGACACATTAAAGATAAATAAGGGATAAGTACATAGAAAGCTAAGAAAACAAAATAGCAAGATAATTATAAACCTAAGGGGAGAGCAAAAAAATTAAGCAAGAAAAAAATAATTATAGCATATTACCTGAATAAGGTGCTATTCTACATTTTTTCTTGACAATTTATCATATCTGTATTGACCACATTTTGTAAAGCCATATATCCTTCAGAGGAATGCATAATAATTCATGTAACACCCTGCCTAATGATCAATATTTCAGTTATCTGTTTTTTCTATTACAAATAATGTTGGAATGAACATCTTTGAACTTTCTTATAGGATAACTGAAATTTTCTGTATGATTTATTACTAAGATGAAATTTCTGGGTCAAATAGTATACAAATTTAAAGTTTTGATGATCTTTTTGGCCAAATTCTTCTCCATTTTTTTCAATTTATATTCCCACCAATAGTGCACAATCCTTATTTTCTCTTACAAAGGATACTATCAATCTTTTTGAGTTTTTTTTTTCCTTTTTGAAAATTAAAATTAAAAGAATAAGAAAGGGGAATTTCTTTTTTTTTAATTTTACCCATGTATTATTTTAATTTTGTTTCAATGCATTATATTTTAAATTAAACTAACACAAATACACTAACAGAATTGATTCATTTAACTGAATCTTCAGAGTATGCAGGCAAATTTTTCAAAATAAATAGTATTAAAGACAGAAAACATTGTGGTTGTCCTTCATGTTGAATTATTTTACTCTGTAAAAATTCACAATTTATTGTCATCTATAAGAGAGCTGCCAAATAAGTTATGTTATGAAGAGATTATCTTTGATATTTTAAAGGATCCATATATCTTGCACTGATCATTAATCTCTAAGTACTTGATATTACAAATTCCAGATCCTTCAACCAAGAAGGATGTGGATGTAAGAAGAAAAGTATATAATTTCCATTTCTCAAATGAAATATAGGACGATTAATGAAAATTGGTGACAGTAAATGGGGAATCATATTAAATTGTGTGGATTGATGATCATTCCTTAATCTGTTCTATCTCTTAGTTCTGTACTAAAGATTCACAGACCCAGCTTGCGGCATAGGATTTTGTAAACTCTCTTTTAAATTTCTAAGACTCTCCATTCAACTTTCTCTGGTATTAAAAACCTGTTTAATTAAGACAAGTAGCTATTTGTTTAAAAGGGGCATTTTTTTTTTTTTTCCCTGAAAGGATTTGAAGCTAATTATTTTGTCCTGGGTATACAAAGATAGATCTAATGTTTCATCACTTTAACAAAACCATGAACCACCCTCCACCAAAAAACAAAAACAAAAGAACTTAACTGAGTAACTTAGTAGCAGAATCTCATTAAACTTCGGTTCTTTTAAATAACTACCAGCTATCAAACTAAATAATTTAAGCAAAAATAAATCACATATATTTGGCCATTGTTTTTTCCAAATTATTTCAAATTTTAAAATCTCAAAAATCCTAACAGAGACTGAATTCTTGACTATCTAGATTGTGACTTTTAGAATAGCTGTGGTTCTGATTCTTGTTGTGAAACATGTTCTGCCAATAACCTCTTTGAAGAAGTGAAGTGAAGTCGCTCAGTCGTGTCTGACTCTTTGTAACCCTGTGGACTGTAGCCTACGAGGCTTCTCTGTCCATGGGATTCTAGTATTCTTGCCTGGATTGAACCCGGGTCTCCTGCACTGGAGGCAGATGCTTTAACCTCTGAGCCACCAGGGAAGCCCTTAACAAGATTCAAATATAATCAAGGCACTGTTTGCACTTGGTGTGTATAGGGGATAAAGGAACAGAGCAACTTCTCTGTCCATGCAGTAAAACTTGCATCCTTGCATTATGAAAGGGATGATATTGAATAAAAATGCCAGGATACAAAGGACAGAGGCATGTGATAAAACATAAAATGGAAACCTGGATACGGCAAAGAATCATACAGTACATGAAGGCCAAAAGTGCTTTCCCTTTCTGTGGCCTGACACATATTGAAATATTCCTTCCATCCTGGGCTCCACAGGAATACAGAGATGTTGGAGAGAGTTGGGAGGTGAGCCCTCACAATGATTAAGGGGTTGGACTAAGGAAGAAATGAGCAGATTGCTAAAGTTGGAAAAGGTGGGACTCTATTTTAAAAATGGCTTCCAAGTAATGAGATCGATTAATAGACTAAAATAGAAACTCGGCTGCTTTTCATCTCCACTCTGAGCAGAATAAGAAAAACAGGTGGAACTAAAAATGAGGGTTAAGGCTGCCAACAATTTGGCAAGTCAGGAGCAGCAGTGTGTACAGCAACCAGTTACGATATTTCAATCCACACAATCTGTAAAGCACAGCAATGATGGAGGTAAATGTGTCATCACCACCCGAAGCTAAAACAATGAGTGTCTTGGAAGGAGGAAGGAAAGTTTCCTAAAGTCATCAAGCCTAAATCCCCATTCTAGACCATCACAGTAATTTATGTGGCAATCCTGATGTACAAATTAAATAGCCCCTGGGCCTAAGCTGCCTGGGTTTGAATCCTGGCTCTTCTTTGTGTTTCTTTGTGTCTTTAGACAAAGTGCTTAATCTATCTGTTCTTCCATTTCCTCATCTGTAAAAAGGCAGAATTCATACTGCTTACTTTGTTGCGAGGACTGATAGGTTTAATGGCAGGGTAGAGGGAAGAGGGAAGGTGGGATACTCTTGTGTTTGTTACTATTATTATTATACCTCAATCAGAAGGCATGTGAGTTGGGGGAATGCATTTTGGGTGAGATTAATTGATCTAGCTTTACATTCTAAAATTCAGAATTCTCTCTTCACCAGCATTGGCAACACATGCTAATTGTAGATATGCTGACGATGATTCTGAGGCAGACACCATGAGACCCTCAGGTATGAATCATGCAAACTACATTTACTTAGATCAAATACTTAGAATTTAGCTAATTCTTTACGACTGGTGACCTTGTTTATTTTATACAATAATTCTTTCTTTATAAGATATTATATTAACTAGGACATAAATTTCTAGTCATAATATATAGTAAAGATCACTTAGTACATAATAAATATCACTTAATTAAGCAAAGGCTGACTACAGATCCAGAGTAGTCAGGCCTGGCCTTCGTCCAACTACCCTTCGTTGCTTTGTGACTAATGCCACAGCAGTTTCTTCTTTCAGTAGAGAAAATGCCTACCCACAATTTTGACCAGTTGCCAAATGCAAAAACCAGTTAAAGAAAACAACACCCAATATAAAAAGACTTTATTTATTTAGGTAAAACTAAATCTTTTGATGTATTTATTAAAAAGCTATGAATATGCATGGCTAAAGAAAAAAACTCCAACAATTTCATGTCACACCTCTAAAAGATCCTAATCTAATATGAAGTGCTAGGACTGTGTTGGGTAATTAAAACTACGATAAGACTCTTGATATTCAAGTCAATAAGAACAGAAAAATAACGTAACCTACATTTTTTTTTGTTCTGTCAGTTTGCTGTATGATTATGTCAATTTCTCAATCCAGATTTGAAGTAAATAGATTTAAAAGTAGATAAAAAATCCAGATTAAAAAATAAATCCTGTTTTATCATACACATACTCTGCACACAGAAATGCTGTAATCATATCTTTATGGTAATGATTTAAAAATTGTTCTACTCATATCCACAAACACACAAATGCTTCTCTCTACAATTTTCCTTTTCAAAATTATATGAAAAAAAAATTTAACAAAAATATCTTATGATTTGGCAAAAATTTTGCATAATTTGAAGTAATTTCAGTAGACTTAAAATATGAATGAGAGCTATGAATCCAGCATCTTTATTTTCAAATGAAAGCAGTCCTTGGCTTCTATTAATTGATCTAAGTGGTAGAGATGAGCCATACCAGTAACAGACAAAATCCCATGGGTGAAGAGAACTGAATTCTTAGGTATCTGAGCCCAGATCTCTCACCGTACACCCATAGCAATAGAGAAGCCCGAATGGTGCTCTATTTACACACATAAATCATTTAACTCTGAAGAAAATTTTAAATATACCTATAGAGATAAATGTAACTTTCAATAATGCTTTCACCCAGTTCTCTCAGGCCAATGAGATTGAGATTTATTTCCACATTTAGAAAGACTCTGTAATAGAGTTTGGGCTTCCCTGGTGGCTCAGATGGTAAAGAGTCTGCCTGCAGTGTGGGAGACCCGGGTTCAACCCCTGGGTCAGGAAGAGCCCCTGGAGAAGGAAATGGCAACCCACTCCATTTTTTTCTTGCCTGGAAAATCCCATGGACGGAGGAAACTGGCAGGCTACAGTCCATGAGGTGATAAAGAGTCGGACACGACTAAACGACTTCACTCTCTACTTTCTTTCTTTCTGTCATAGAGTTTAACGTATACATTTCTTTAATGTAGTAAATGATGCCATGAATGAGATTAAGAGACAAAAGTTGATGAAAAATATTTTTAACACATATGGCAAACAAAAGACTAGTATCCCTAATATACTCAGACCTTCCATACATATAAGCTACATAATAAAAAGGGGCAAATGATGTAAAGTGATATTTAATACAAGAATAAGCATGCATTACCAATAATAAAGTTAGGAAAAGATACTCAGTCTTACTAGCTGTCATTGAAATGCAAACTGAAACAATGAGATGCCATTTTTCAAACATCAGATCAATAAAGGAAAATTGTGTTATAATAAAGAGTGCAGGTGATACAGAAAACCTAACACTCTCAAGAATCACTGATGAGACCAACTATGATCAATTACAACATACTTTTTGGAAAGTACACCAGCAATATTTATTGAAAATTTCAAGGTACAATTATCCAACCCTGCAAAGTGCCTTGGGAAATCTGCACTTGGAACGCGTATCTTGTCATTTCAAGTTTCTGGTATTCATCCTCTTTTGTCAATAACTGCATCCCAGTTATCCTCTGGGTAACCACACTTTCTTTACTTTCATTCTAGGATGTTTGGTAAAGCGGTCTCACCCTCAGATCCAGAGGGGGAGCAAGTGGCCTATGCTTGGCCATAGAATACTGGCCCCTGAGCATTGTGCCTGGATCAGGGATGAGCCACCTGCCCAAAGAAAGTCTGGTAAAACTACTGGAAACAGAAAGCTTCTTAGCACCACTGAATACTATTTAAGATTGAAACTGATGATGGCTATTTTGTCAGTAAAAGAACAAGGACTGCCTGAGAATAAAGCTAAGAAAGCTGAAACAAGAACCAATGGGAAACAGACTCCTGAAGATATGATTTCAGGCCCTGGATCCAACAGCACTTGAAGCCCATGGTCATCTGGACTTTTCAACTACCTCAGCCACTTGAGATGAATTGATATTGAGTATCCTTTCTATGGATAATTATGCAACTCTTTAGAAACAAGGCAATAGAACTACATGCATTGAAAAGAATTGAAAAGTTTTTTCTTTAAAGAGCTAGATAGTAAATGTTTTTGGCTCTGCTGACAAAAGGAGTCTGTCACAACTACTCAGCTCTGCCTTTGTCATGCAAGATAATCACAGGCAAGGCACTGCGCATGACCAGATGTGGCCTGTGAACCAGAGCTTGCTTACCCTTAGCTTAGGAGAATGTCCGCGATAAACCATCACAAGAAAACTGATGTCATTTTAATCAAAGAATTTACTTAAAGAACAACCTGTATATAAGTGTATATTCAAGGTATGGTAAAACTGCTGTATTTAAAATGGATACTGTAGAGCACAGGGAATTCTGCTCAATGTTACGTGGCAGCCTGGATAGGAGGGAAGTTTGGGGGAGAATGGATACATGTATACGTGTGGCTGCGTCCCTTTTGCTATTCACCTGAAACTATCACAACACTATTTGTTAATCAGCTATACCCAATACAAATTAAAGCTGCGTCCCTTTTGCTATTCACCTGAAACTATCACAACACTATTTGTTAATCAGCTATACCCAATACAAATTAAAGCTGCGTCCCTTTTGCTATTCACCTGAAACTATCACAACACTATTTGTTAATCAGCTATACCCAATACAAATTAAAAAGCTTTAAAAAATAAAATGGGGAAAAAACATGAATAAAAGTATAGCGAAAACAATGGAATAATGTATATCAAGCTGTTACCTGTAATCACCTCAGGTAGGTTAAGAGGAGTAGTTTTAAGATGAAAATTTGAGAGAGATTTAAATTTGAAGGCTTTTCTTTCTAAATCTCTATATTATTTGACTTGTTACGCTTGAGCATACATTACTTTTTTACTTAAAAACTTGTAATGACATAAAAGAAAAAAAGAGGTATCAAACAGCTTTAGAGAAATGTAGTCCCTAAGTATTAACAATCAATTTAGCATCATAGATAAGCTAGAATTAGGGAAATTCCTGGGATATCCAACCTGCCAGCACCTTTGAGCACAGGGCAAACAGCCTCAGTTTAACAGACTCATTTCACAGATGAGGCCTGAAGAGGCAGGATGCCTTGCTGAAAGCACAGAGCTAATTGGTGGCAGAGGCTCATCAGGAAATAAGGCCTTCCAACTACCGGCAGAATTCTTCCTTCTTCACATGTTACAGGTCTATGAATGCTGTTACCCTTTCTCATCTGACATTAGTGCATAGAAAATAGATGCCTCTCCAAATATAACATCATGAATATGTTTATAACACCCAGCTCCAAGCAGTTCTGCCTTCAAAGATTTCTGCAGCACAGTCAGATTTTCTCTTCTGTAAATTGTTAGCACTATTTTTAGGAGCCTTTTTCTCCAGCAGATCCAGGCACTCTTGCATTTGAGCCTGTCATCTCTTCAGTGTGTTTTAAGTAGTTTCAGCACTCTGCTCACTGTTTGTGTATCATGACATCCGGGCAGGGTTCAGCAATACAGAACGTCTTATCCATTTCCTCTTAATCCATTTTAAATTCATCCTGAGCCCATCAGAGCAGAAGATGGAATGAGGGTTTTATAATTACCTTTTGCAAACAGAACATTAAATTATTATAACAGTGGAATCCTCTGGTTTCTCAGACATAAGATGGCCATCCCTTGCTAGTGAATGAATGTGCCTGTCTCTATAAGTACACATATGTACTTTGGAAATCAGCCCTGTTAGCCTGAAGTTATTGACTGATTTTGGTAGATTACTGCAATAGATTCTTAAAGTGCTTTCAGATTAAGAGATGTGCGTGGCTTTCTTCTGTCATGTATCTCAAAGGAAAACCATGAGAAGAGACACACAATGAAAAACAGCAGGTAATACCATATGAGACTCCTTATTAAAAACATAAAGTGCCTTTCACTCCTGCTTTTATTAAGTCTACTTTTCAAGCTAAATGGGGGTTAGGTGAGGCAATTATAATACAAGTCACATCTAACTATTTCATTATCCATGTCCTACAGCAAGATAGCCCCCAGAATACCTTTGAAAGCTCCAGAGTGATGGCAGCAGGTTGAATATAATGAACAATGTTACGAATGGGGACATGAGACAGCAGGTCTGGTGGGGACGGAACCTCCTAGAAATTGCGAGGCTGTAATTACTGAACACAGCTCAGTCTCAGTTGACTTTGAACACTGGAAACCATTTTTGGCAGATTATATTTTTCTCAGCTAGTTAAAATGAAGCTAGTTAGAAGGACTGAAATTTATAAGGCTTAATAGTGTATGTCTTACCAAGCAAAGGCATGGTTGGCCTTTAATACTCTAATTTTTGTCTGGTTTTCTAAGACCATTCCACAGGGCATTGTGCACCTGAATTAAAACTGGGTTGAGAAATATTTTTCTTCTATCCTAGGGTTAAACTGCTATAAGCTTTATTTTAAAGATGTGAACAGTCTCATTTTTGGTGGAAAGAAGTCCAGTTTTATGGGTCAGCGCTTTTCCTAAATATCTTATTTGAAAAGATCACTAAATTAAGAATAGAAGAAAGGGAAGGGCAGGAAAAGAAGGGCAAGGAATAAGTGGGAAAGGGGGAAAAGTATAAATTGGAGTTCTGATGAAACATGACAGAAACCAGCATAATCAGCTCCTTTCCTTGATTCACTTGATCCATTAAACCCAAAATGACGAGAAAAATGAACACTGCTGGCAATGCCCGCATTAATCCATTTTGATTCCTAATCCAAATTTTAGGAGACAAGGGAGTTCGTACCAATTTATTAAAGAGCTTGAATCAACTCTGTTAGCTGACCTCCTGCATGGATAAGCCAGAATCTAAGTGAGCAAAAGTCTGTTTTCTTGCCCTGGAACTACCTGGATAAAATTCCATTCATTTCAGTTCAGAGAACACAGCACAGACAAGATCCATACTCAGCAGGGCAAACACAGGTAAATTACAAAACAGCCTCTACCCTCATCACCCATCTTTGGTGGTATGGTGTGGGGCGTCTGGTTGAAGAGAACATCCTAGCAAGGAAGGCAATATCACAAAAGCATAACCTAAGAAAGATGTGTACAAGAAGATGCTTTACCAGGGAGTTAGTCCCAGGCCACCAGTCCCTCATTGATCCCTGCGAGCAGCATGCAAAGACAAATCACCACCTCCATTCACTGCCTCAGCTTTGGCATCCCCTGATGCTGTCACCTCAATTTCTCCTCCTACCTTCTGCTCCCCCAGTTACTGCTTCTGCCCCAGAGCCCTAGGTCTCAGTGTTAACTGGGCCCAGTTAACCACAGCCCAGAGGTGCATCCCCCTCCTCCATTAGCTTCGTAGTGACAGTTTCCAAAGAGGCAGAAAGCCAGTGAGCACAGGAGCGCCAGCTTGTGGGGGTTCTCCCTTCACATGATCTTATAAATGGTGTCAGTGCCACATGCCTTCAGCCCATCCCAAGGGTCTTCTGGGACACTTCCCACACAGGCCTACACCTTCCTGCATCTGTAACCAGGGCAGGTCAGGGGACGGGGGGTGGGCGGTGGTCCTCTGGCTGAGGAACAAGCTTAGTCTGGGCTCAGAGCATGCCAGAACTTTTAGAAGTGGCCCACAAGATAGGGAGAACCAATCAGAGGATAACCACACCAGTCTCCTCAGCCCTCAGCACTCTGAAGGGCACTCTGGTTCCCCAATGGGGCCCACAGCAATAACATTCTCAGTTTTCCTGTCTTGCCGCAGAATGTCCTGAGATTACTTCCTAAATAAACTGCTTGACTCAAACCACAGTCTCCAGGTCTGGGACACCATCTAAGAGCCTTGGCATTGCAGCTACATCCCACCCAAACCAGAGCAGCTCCTTATCCTAAAGAACTATCTCACATCTCCAAAGGACACAAAAGGTGCCCTTTATTAATAAAACTGTGATTTCTACCAGGACAGAGCTGATTGTTCCACCAGACTGGATAAGGGGAAACTGCAGCCAGCTGGGGCAGAGTGGGCCCCTCCAAAGCATTCTCTTAGGAGGGCAGTGCCTCTGGGCCCTTGCTCCAGTGCTGGCATTTCACTCCTGGGTGATGTAAGCCAAAATTCACTGCACTCAGAGGGGAACAACAGAGGCTGTTGAGTGACTTATAGTGTGATGCACTAGAGCTCACTGCATTGTGAAATTTGGAATAAGATTTACTTTAAGCCTGAATATAAGATGTGAATGGGCTTCCCTGGCAGCTAGTAAAGAATCTGCCTGCAATGCAGGAGACCCCAGTTCAATCCCTGAGTTGGGCAGATCCTCTGGAGAAGGAATAGTCTCCCCACGCCAGTAAAATTCTTTGGCTTCCCTGGTGGCTCAGCTGGTAAAGAATCCACCTACAATGCAGGAGACCTGGGTTCAATCCCTGGGTTGGGAAGATCTCCTGGAGAAGGGAAAGGCTACCCACTCCAGTATTCTGGCCTGGGGAATTCCATGGACTGTATAGCCCATGGGTTCACAAAGAGTTGGAGACGACTGAGCAACTAAGCACAATAAAATATGAGTACTGTAACTGCTGTTTACCACAATTCTGTTACTGTAGTAACCATAAAAAAAATAGAACCCAGTGCAGTTTGCTACCCCCAGTGGTCTCCAGAAATCCAGTTTCCCATTCAGGTCCTTATTTCTTTATTAGTGAAGCAATAATGTGAACAAATATAATGAAGTAAACAAATATGATATTTTGCCAAATAAACATGCTATATGTGCTGTACTGAGTAGATGACCATGGGTCTTTCTCTATGATATGTGATGAAATGGTCTAAGGTGATAGGCCCTGGTGGGATGTTGTTGGGTCCTGTCCATGAGACTGGAGCATTAGCGAGAAATTCCGCCTACAGGAAACATAAGAGTCCAGCGGGATATGTGGCAGGTGCAGAAGCACTGGGACAAGCAACCACAGGCTATGAGATGTCCAACTGGGTTAGAGGAGTCAATCAGGAACAAGATGCAGGCCAGTTCAAAGACCCTCTCCCCTTGGGATCTGGGCAGGCTTAAAGGAGGACTGCCCTATCTGTTAATCTGGGTAAGAGGGGAGGGGCTCTCTCCCCAGCTTCATCTTTTCTGTTTTAGTAAGAAGAAAGATCTCCTCTACTGTAAATAAACTCCTGATGGGATGAGGGATTAAACACTGGATTAAGGAATTACCAGAGCCATGACCAGTCTGAAACTGCCATTAGTGAGGATCCCTGTGAATCTGGGAAGGTCTCAGCTTCCTCAACTACTCAAGCCTCAGCATTCAGTGCATCATCCCCACCCCCAAGCTCCTGGATCAGGGCTGGAGAATTTCAGAGTTACTCACTGAGCACCTACTAAATTGTATCAATAAAAATACACAGTCCCTGACTCCACAGAAATTCTGTATATTGAGGAAAACAACATTATTAAAACGCTTACACTAATTAATGTTACACGGCACCTGTGGAAAAGGGTGTGAAGACCATGCTGTCATCAGATCAGATCAGTCGCTCAGTCGTGTCCGACTCTTTGCGACCCCATGAATTGCAGCACACCAGGCCTCCCTGTCCATCACCAACTCTTAAGAAGTACAATAAGGAAACTACTTAACATAAAGGTCAGAGAGAGCTGAGCAGGTGATGATTGAACTGAATTCTCGAAGAAAACCAAGTATTAATAAGTGAAGGGCTAGGAGCAGGATGGGGCTTGGGGATGGAGAAGAGCATTCCAGCAGAGGTAACTGCATTGTGCAAAGGTCTTGTGGCTAGAGCAGTGGGAAGCCGCTGAAGTGTTAAGCAGTGACCAGACAGAAGAGAGTTGAGTGAAGTAAGAACCTAATCAGACTTGTGTTAATAAGACTACACTGGCCAAAGTATGAAAAAATGGCTGGAAAAAGCAAGAGGGGATGCAAACAAAGCAAAAAGTGGGCTACTGCAGTGACCTGGAAGAGATATCAGTGGCATGATTTCAGGGTAGCAATAGGGTTAAAGCAAAAGGACTGGAAGAAACACAAGCTGGAATCAAGATTGCTGGGAGAAATATCAATAACCTCAGATATGCAGATAACACCACCCTTATGGCAGAAAGTGAAGAGGAACTAAAGAGCCTCTTGATGAAAGTGAAAGTGGAGAGTGAAAAGTTGGCTTAAAGCTCAATATTCAGAAAACGAAGATCATTGCATCCGGTCCCATCACTTCATGGGAAATAGATGGGGAAACAGTGGGAACAGTGTCAGACTTTATTTTTGGGGCTCCAAAATCACTGCAGACAGTGACTGCAGCCATGAAATTAAAAGACGCTTACTCCTTGGAAGGAAAATTATGACCAACCTAGATAGCATATTCAAAAGCAGAGACATTACTTTGCCAACAAAGGTCCATCTAGTCGAGGCTATGGTTTTTCCAGTGGTCATGTATGGATGTGAGAGTTGGACTGTGAGGAAGGCTGAGTGCCAAAGAATTGATGCTTTTGAACTGTGGTGTTGGAGAAGACTCTTGAGAGTCCCTTGGACTGCAAGGAGATCCAACCAGTCCATTCTGAAGGAGATCAGCCCTGGGATTTCTTTGGAAGGAATGATGCTAAAGCTGAAACTCCAGTACTTTGGCCACCTCATGCGAAGAGTTGACTCATTGGAAAAGACTCTGATGCTAGGAGGGATTGGGGGCAGGAGGAGAAGGGGACGACCGAGGATGAGATGGCTGGATGGCATCACTGACTCGATGGACGTGAGTCTGAGTGAACTCCGGGAGTTGGTGATGGACAGGGAGGCCTGGCGTGCTGCGATTCATGGGGTCGCAAAGAATCGGACATGACTGAGCAACTGAACTGAACTGACTGAAGGAGATAAAGGTGGCGCAGGAGACATAAGAGACCCCAGTTCAATCCCTGGGTCAGGAAGATCTCCTAGAGGACAGCATGGCAACCCACTCTGGTATTCATGCCTGAAGAATCCCATGGACAGAGGAGCCTGGTGGGCTATAGCCCAGATGGTCACAAAGAGGAGACATGACTGAAGCAACTTAGTACACATACACACAAGGAGATAAATCACTGGGACTTGGTAATGGATCAGAAATGAGGACTGAAGAAGAGGCAATAGAAACAGTTCAGGCTTGCATAACTGGGTGGATGGTGGAGCCACTCATTGAAATGGAGAACTAGAGAAGATCACATTTAAAGGAGAAATTCATGAGTTTAATGTGGATATAATGAGACTCAGGTGCCTCAGGGACATTTAAGTAGAGATGACAACTTTGAATTTGGAAATCATCTACTACAAGTCTTCTGACTGAAAGAGTTTCTTCTACCACCTTCCCCATGGATGATTGCCCAACCTTATCTTGTACACTTCCTCCCATAAGGCATTTCAGTCCAGTGCTAAATGATTCTAACAGGAGAGCTTTTTAACACTAACACCACAAATCCCACACTTGCCCGATTCCACCCTTCTCCAACACTCAAGAGTAAAAACAGTCTAGCTTCTCTTCTACAGGATATGTGAAGGTGGATAGTGGGTTCCCCTCCCCCAGGCAAAGTCTTACTGCCTCTAGATTTTCTCTACTCTTTCATGTTTATCCTGCTTCATAATTTCTATACCCTCCACCATATTATTTGCTATTAATTTGGCTGGATTCCATTTTGTTGACCTGTTTCATAAATGTTCTATCTCTTCGCCACCCCCAGCTTTGCTCCCTAGAACATCTGTTCCCTTGAGGCTCTGTTTTTGACAGTTAGGAATTCAGTACAAGTCTAAGAGGACATAAATATTCACAAAGGCCTAGGTGTTACCTTTTTTCCAGATAAATCACAAATATTCACAAAGAATTTGTTATAATCATCCATAAGGAATCCTAGGGACATGAGCCTCTAAATTTTCCAAACAACCATTAGAATGTATCTGCTTAGCTGAGTCCCTTGAATTAGAGTTTCTAATTCTTTGAGGACCCTTGAACTCCTCTGAGAATCTGATGAAAGTTATGAAAGAAAATGAATATATACACATCCACAAAGAATGGATGAGGTGAGGGGGTTCTATGTTTTTTTGAAGTCCATCTCTGGAACCAGGCTTAGAGTCCATATTTCCATTTAAATATCTCCTAAAGCACACTCTCCCCAACTCACTAATGTATTTACTCCATTTTTCTCAAGCTAAGGATCCAGGCACAAAATTAAATTCGTGACTATTATACAACTGGGACTTAGAGAGACAATTTTATTAGCTCTAAGAAAAGATTCTAACTTGTTGACCACCACTGACTGAAACCTAAATCTTCTTCACGGAAGATACTAAGCAAAATGAGCTTTTCGTTTCTCACTATGCGACAAGAACCCACATATCTAAAATATCTTGCTACATTAAGTGACTTTCCCACAGCACCTTCAAAATGTTGAAGTGTTTCCTCTACTGCTGGTTGGAGTAGAGGAGGTTTTAATTACTGAGAATTGGATAAACATGCCTTCAAAAAATCTGTCTCTCTGGATAGAATTATTCAGCTGGAATGAAAGCTTATTAAGACTGTGGCTACAGCTCCATTTCTTTTACAGCATGGGAAAAACAGCTGATTTCAATCCCCAGTGCCTCAATCAGATATTCAAATAAGTGACAAAGGAGGCTGAAAACACTTTGGCTCTCTGTGAAGCATGTGTGCTAAGCATGATTACATAATGTTTTAGTGAGCTACACTCATGGTTCCTTATTCACTCAGGCTGGAGGAGATTGAGAAGCTATGATTAGGGGTAATGCCTTGTCTTTTTTGTTGTTGGTTTTTGCAGAACATTGTATAAGCACATATGTATGTGCATATGCTTTTTTTAATATTCATGGAAGGTCTACTCTTTGCAATGTGAGGTACTCAAAGACGAATTAAATCTGTTCATGAATCATTCTTCTACAAGAGGAGATAATACTCAGATGCAATACAATTGTTTCCAATCAAATGCTATAGGTATTCAGGAGGTAAATTCTTTCATGGATTTACCTAACCTTTGAAACTTAAATAGTCTTTCATCTGTGATTAGCAAGTGAATTGCCCCAATTCTTTTTTATCAATAAAAAGTGGAGATAGGGTGGGGAAAGCAATAAAACAAAAAATTTAGTAAAATATCATCTGGATATCCTAATGAAGTTAATATCCCTCAGTTAAATAAATAAACCAAAAATTGAAAATAAGTAGACTCTGCATATTTACTAGCTATCTACAGGCATGAGCTGAAATTATATGGGAGCTAAAATCTAGAAATACTCATCTTAGTAGATGGTACCTGAAAGCATGCTAAGTCACTTCAGTCGTGTCCAGCTCTTTGCAACGATATGGACTGTAGCCTGCCAGGCTCTTCTGTCTATGAGATTTTCCAGGCAAGAGAACTGGAGTGGGTTGCCATACCCTCCTGCAAGGGATCTTCCCAACTCACAGGGATCCAACCTGTTTCCTGCAACTCCTGGAGGGGAAGCCAAGTAGATGATAGAGTTTTTGCCAAATTCATTTCTATGATATTTCACTGAAAATAACAAAATTTTAGTGAAACGTCACATTAACAGGCCTCACAATAAGGATAAAAAGTGAAAGTGTTGTTCAGTCATGTCCAACTATTTGGGACACCATGGACTGTAACTCACCAGGCTCCCCTGTCCATGGAATTCTTCAGGCAATACTAGATTGGGTAGCTATTCCCTTCTCCAAGGGATCTTCCTGACCCTGGGATTGAACAAAGGTCCACCCGCATTGCAGGCAGATTCTTTACCATCTGAGCCACCAGAGAAGCCTCATGATAAGAACACAATGCAATTGAGTTCTTCTCTCCACCCAATATCCGTTCCCAGATCTAGTGAGCTACAGTTTTTCTATGAGGAGGGAAGGAATGGAGTGAAATGTGAAGGGGAATGTGGTTTGTTGGAAGTGGCAGTCAGCCCCTTCTTGGAAAGTAGGGAAGAAGTAAGGGGTTCCCTGGATTCCTGGAGTTCTCTTGGCTCAGTCTCCCCCGATGAGGCCAATGAAATGAGCACAATTTAACCAGGAGATTTCCTAGAATTGCTGCTGCTGTCAGAGAACTCTTGGCCTTTGATAGGACGCTGGGTCACTGCCAGTAATACTGGTTAAGTGACAGAGGACAGCCATCACTAGGTGGCATCACACTGCAGCGGGGATGCAGACAGATTTCAGATTTGGATTCCTCAGCTAAACCCCGCAAACGCTGTGGTAGCTAGATGAACAGGATCTCCACCCTCATTTTATTAAGCTCTGCTGCTACTGCTAAGTCACTTCAGTCGTGTCCGACTCTGTGTGACCCCAGAGACGGCAGCCCACCAGGCTCCCTCGTCCCTGGGATTCTCCAGGCAAGAACACTGGAGTGGGTTGCCATTTCCTTCTCCAATGCATGAAAGTGAAAAGTGGAAGTGAAGTTGCTCAGTCGTGTCCGACTCTTCTCGACCCCACGGACTGCAGCCTTCCAGGCTCCTCCATCCATGGGATTTTCCAGGCAAGAGTACTGGAGTAGGGTGCCATTGCCTTCTCCATTTATTAAGCTCATGATATCCTAAACCTTCATTTTATAGAATAGGATTTTTTCAACCCCACTTATCAGGTTTCGACAGCGTTTTACCTGGTGAGATATCTTCTAGGATATCTCTTGGAGATATCTTTTGGATACCACTTTTATCCAAAAACAAATTTATGAAAAGGTCACCTATAGTTTGTAAAAATGATGAACAACTCAAACAGAAACTGAAATCTGCACTATTTTATAAAGGAGATTTGGAGGCAAGAAACAATATTGAATGAGAAGGGTACAAATACGAGAGCTTTTATTTTATTCAGGTAAGCCATATCAAGGCACTTCAAAAGTCTGCCATTATAAGCTCTAAAAAATTACTATGAACCATTATCTAAAAACACAGCTTAACAACAACAACAAAAGCATTAAAATCATGGGGCAAATTTTAATTCAGTAAGACCAAGATTCCATATATCCAAAAGAAATTATGCCCAGGGGATACACACACACACACACACACACACACACACACACACTCCTTCAAGTCAAATTTCATGTGATCATGAACTGTAGTTTCCTAATCTTTGAAATTTCAAAGTGTACATTTTACCTTAGTGGTAGAACTAGTCAATTCAACAACTATTTAGGTAGCATCACCCAAACCATTTAAACATTGTAACCAGGAATTTTTAATACAAAGATCTTAAAATTTGAATGAAAATAAAAGCTCATCACCCATGTCAATCCTACTTTGCCCACATTTTATCTACAGATTGCTTTTCCTTCTCACTCCCGCCCCCACAACACACACATCATCAACACAGCTTACTGCTACAGGCAAATCAAAAAAGTAATATGAAATGTGACTAGAATTCTTTATAAAGTATTACCTGTGGTTTATTGAGATTGTAGAACTGACATATATACACTACCACGTGTAAAACAGATAGCTGTCATGAAGCTGCTGCATAGCATAGGCAGCTCAGCTAGGTGCTCCGTCATGACCTGCACAGACAGAATGGAGTGGGGGAGGCTCAAGAGGAAGGGGATATATGTATACACATGGCTGACTCACAGTGTTGTACTGCAGAAATTAACACAACATTGTAAAGCAATTATATTAAAAAACAAAACAAAACCTCTTCGCATTGAGAACAGACTTGTGGTTGCCAAGGAGATGGAGGGTGGGGAAGGGATGGATTGGGAGTTTGGGATTAGCAAATAAAAACTATTATGTATAGGATGGATAACCAACATGGTCCTACTGTGTAGTGCAGGGAATTATATTCAATATCCTGTGATAAACCATAGTAGAAAAGACTATGAAAAAATATATATATACATATATATATATGTATAACTAAATCACTTTGCCATATAACAAAAATTAGCACAACATTGTAAATCAACTATATTTCAATTTTTTTAAAAAAGCATGAGACATGCTATCAAAAATGAGAAATCAGAGGTATAAAGAAAGGCTCTGCTAGTATAGCATGAAGGATTCTGTTAATGTACTGATGAGAACTTTTACATAGCTCATGAAGATGTCAACATTTTAAAGAATAGAAACATTTCTTATGTTTACACTCCTAAAAGGAGCATTTTTTGTGGCTGAAAAACTTAAACCTCCCCACTAGTTTCCATGGCTCTTGTGATTACATCATTCAGTCAAGAGTATGACAAGAACTCTGTGGCCACCCTTTTTGCACCATCTGCTAACTGTAGTTCTGAGAAAGGGGAGTTAATTGGCTACATCTGAGCAGTCACAAGATTTATAGGTTTGATTATCCAAAATAGATGCTTTCACCCTGATATATATGGCGTTTTCATTGCTGTATTAATAATAATAAAGGCATGCTAAAGGAATGAAAAAGCATCATTATAAAGGGGATTTGTGTGTGCATTGAAACAGTATGGGTACCTTGCGGTTCCCACAATGAAGATGTAACTATTTTCATATACAAGTTATTAGCTTAAGTTGTTCTTTATTACACCATAACTTTGCTCCTATAGTAACATGGTCGAAGCAGAAAAATAATTATGCCTGGGTGTTACATGCCAGATATTTTTAAAGCAAAGATGGCAGTTTAATTCTAAGCTAGTTTAAATGGTTAGATAAAAGCAGTCTCAGGAAAAACAAATTTCTTCTAGACCAGTATTCTTTAATAGAAATATATGCAAGCTCATATATAATTTTAAGTTTTCTGGGTGGGAGTCACATTTCTAAAAAGTAAAGAGAAGCACGGAAGCTTGATTTTAATAGTATATCTTAACCCAAAGTTAAGATACCTAAAGTATTGTTTCAACAAGCAATTAGTATAATAATTTACAAATGAAGTATTTTACATTCCTTTGTCTTATTAAGTGTTTTGAATCTGAGGTGTGTTTTACACTACAGCACATCTCAGTTCAGACTAGCTGAATCTCAAGTGCTTCATAGCCACATATGGCTGCTGCTGCTGCTAAGTCACTTCAGTTGTGTCTGACTGTGCGACCCCATAGACAGCAGCCCAACAGGCTCCCCGGTCCCTGCGGTTCTCCAGGCAAGAACACTGGAGTGGGTTGCCATTTCCTTCTCCAATGCATGAAAGTGAAAAGTGAAAGTGAAGTCGCTCAGTCGTGTCCGACTCTAGCGACCCCATGGACTGCAGCCTACCAGGCTCCTCCATCCATGGGATTTTCCAGGCAAGAGTACTGGAGTGGGGTGCCATTGCCTTCTCCGCCACATATGGCTAGTTGCTACCAAAATGAACAGCAGAGTTCTAGACTTTTCCCTTGCTTACATTTACGACTATAGTTAGTCCCTTTCATGCATTTTATAAAAATATTAATAAAAGATGAGTCTGGCAAGGCTCTCCACAATTCACTAATCACTTGGAAATATCTGTGTGTGTCTTCTTCACAGAGGGCAGCTGTGTACTTTCATTCAGTGAAGACGATCACAGTTCTAAGTTCAACTCAGAGAATGTATGTTAAAAAAAAAAAAAAACTGGAGTCCAAAACTATGTCTTGGTTACTTTGCCTATAGGAGGGAGGAAAAGCCAATGATCAGAGGAGACAAAGCTCTACGAGGAGTGTTCCATGTCCTCACCCAGCTGTGGGAGGCAGGTGTTGCAGGCAATTGTGGCACAGTGGTAAAGAATCCACCTGCAATGCAGGAGATGTATGCTCGATCCCTGGGTCGGGAAGATTCCCTGGAGAAGGAAACGGCAACCCACTCCAGTATTCTTGCCTGGTAAATCCCATAGACAGAGGAGCCTGGCAGGCTACAGTCCATCCGGTCGCAAAGAGTCAGACATGACTGAGTGACTAAGGACCCACACACATAGTGAAAATTAAAGAGAATAATGTGTGAAAAGCATTGGAGTCTGTAGATGTTGGCCTGGTAAGGAATTACCAAAGGAAAAGAAGGTTCTGTCCGTGCCTTCAAGCCCTAGATCTAACTGGATCCAAGTAACAGGGTAGAAACCATGACACTGAAGAACCCAAATATAGCCCAAGGAAGCAGAAAGCTGGGTTAAGCCACAGAATGTTTCTAAGTATGGATACATGTAGTGCTGTCTGCCACTAACCCCTAGCCCATTATGTGCCCATGGAACACTTGTTTATGGATGAAATTAAGTGGGATGTTGTTCATATGTTTGTTTTCAAGTAAATATCAGCCTTGAAAGAGCAAATAAAAGAAGAGCAACTTGCAGTCTGAGACGGAAAGGAAGGGAAGTCTGGAAGAAGGAAGAACTGTCCCATGTTTTAGCTAGGAGGTGGCACTAAATTCACAAATGTGTGGCTGTATTTTTTTCTTTGTACTTCACCTGAAAGGAAATCATCTCTTACTCCCTGTCTGTTACCTATTACCAGAAGACAGAACTCAGGCCTGGGGGAATGGCCCAGCTTTGCATGCCCTGAAGACCTCTCTGCTGGTGAAGCAATGCAGACAGAATAAAGGGAATTCATAAATCCTGCATGTCTGCCAATGTTAATGGTGCAAATTCAACTGAGTTAATAATAAAATCCTATGAAATAGATGGGACTTCCCTGATGGCTCAGTGAGCAAAAGAATCTACCTGCAACATAGGAGTGGCAGGAAATGTGGGTTTGATCCCCAGGTCGGGAAGATCCCCAGGAGGAGGGTATGGCAACCCACTCCAGTATTCCTACCTGGAGAATCCCATGGACAGAGGAGCCTGGTGGGCTACAGTCCATAGGGTTGCAAAAAGTCAGACTCGACTGAAGAGACAGAGCACACAAAAAAGAGATGAGTCTGACAGGGTTAGAAAGAAGAATTGGGATAAGGCTCATAACCTGTTCTGTCAAAATGGTATTTCTCAGAGCTCATGGGAGAAAGAATTCAACCAATTCCAACTAGAAACATGGCAAACAGGGTGCTATCAGTGCATTCGTCAGTACAGACTGCTATAGGAAAATACCATAGATCAGGTGGCACAAACAACAGACTTATTCTCACTGTTCTGGAAGCAGGAAATCCTAGATTAAGGCACCAGTAGATTCAGTGTCTGGTGAGAGCCTGCTTCTTGATTGGAGATTACCAACTTCTCACTGTGTCATCAACAAGCTGTAAGATGGATAGAGAGCTCTCTTGGTTCTCTTTTATAGGGGCACTAATCCCATTCATGGGGGCTCTACCCTCATTACCTAATTATCTCCCAAAGGCCATACCTCCTAATACTATCACACTGGGGGCTTTGGATTTCAACATATGAATTTTGGGAGGATACAAATGTTCAGTCCATAATGATCAGTAATCCTCAAGGATAAAAGTTACCTGAAGACAAAATTTCTGTTTGTCTTGATAACCAGTCCCTAGGCTCAAAAGATACTTGAATGGTGCTTAACAGTACATGCTCAAGTATTAATTAAATGAAGGAAGAGAGATAGAGAACTGTGGTTTGGAGTATCAAGGCTGGCTAACATAACATCCCTAAAGGCAAGACAAAGGACCAATCAAAACCTCTGCAACCAAAGCTAAGCACAAGAGCAGATGAGAGAGAGGTTCAGGTAGGCACTACAGTAAGAAACACAGAGAAGAAGAAATTTCAATGCCGTCATTTCCAGCTTTTAAATACAAGTAAAATCATCTCATTTCCAATCAGTCATTTTCCACATTTTTTCTCTATTGATTTATCACTTTTGTCACGACTCTACCCTGAAATCTAAATACTTTGCTTTCAGAATGCTAATCTTAAATTCAGCCCAGAGGTCATTTTTAGTTACTCTTAATCATACCATCTTCTAACAAGCTAAATAATTTCTTTCTATCTTTGATGTTTATGGTGTTCAAATACTTGTAGAGCATTATCAAATCTCCCATTAGTTTTTGCTGAATGAAGCTTTAATGATTAGACACATTCATATCTTTAAACCTGGAAAATGCCTCAAATCAATGCCCCCATCACTCTAACCATTTCTGATGCTCTTCTTTAGAGTGTCTTCAGGGTCACTGTACATCTCTACATGTACAGTGGGAATACCAGACCACCTGACCTGCCTCTTGAGAAACCTGTATGCAGGTCAGGAAGCAACAGGTAGAACTGGACATGGAACAACATGTTCCTTTTCCAAATAGGAAAAGGAGTACGTCAAGGCTGTATATTGTCACCCTGCTTGTTTAACTTATATGCAGAATACATCATGAGAAATGCTGGGCTGGAGGAAGCACAAGCTGGAATCAAGATTGCTGGGAGAAATATCAATAACCTCAGATATGCAGATGACACCACCCCATGGCAGAAAGTGAAGAAGAACTAAAGAACCTCGTGATGAAAGTGAAAGAGGAGAGTGAAAAAGTTGGCTTGAAGTTCAACATTCAGAAAACTAAGATCATGGCATCTGGTCCCATCACTTCATGGGAAATAGATGGGGAAACAGTGGAAACAGTGGCTGACTTTATTTTGGGGGGCTCCGAAATCACTGCAGATGGTGACTGTAGCCATGAAATTAAAAGATTCTTACTCCTTGGGAGGAAAGTTATGATCAACCTAGATATCATATTAAAAAGCAGAGACATTACTTTGATGACAAAGGCCCATCTAGTCAAAGCTATGGTTTTTCCAGTAGTCATGTTTGGATGTGAGAGTTGTACCATAAAGAAGTCTGAGCACTGAAGAACTGATGCTTTTGAACTGTGGTGTTGGAGAAGACTCTGGAGAGTCCCTTGGATTGCAAGGAGATCTAACCAGTCAATGCTAAAGGAAATCAGTCCAGAGTGTTCATTGGAAGGACTGATGTTGAAGCTGATACTCCAGTACTTTGGCCACCTGATGTGAAGAGCTGACTCATTTGTAAAGACCCTGATGTTAGGAAAGATTGAGGGCAGGAAGAGAAGGGGATGACAGAGGATGAGATGGTTGGATGGCATCACCGACTCAATGGACATGAGTTTGGGTAAACTCCGGGAGTTGGTGATGGACAGGGAGGCTTGGCATGCTGCTCTCCAATGGGTCGCAAAGAGTCAGACACGATTGAGCAACTGAACTGAACTGAACCGAGGCACATATGCACAGTTACCTATATAGAAAAAGAAAAACTTGAAAATTATCCACTATTTTTTGTGAACATCCCACAGGTTAAGGCAGCAGGGGGGAAGCAGAAAGGATCTAAGACACTAAGACAGGAGATAAGTAATTTGGGTATATTACTTGTAGTCTCTTTCAGCTGCTCTTTTGTTTTATTTCAAGTTCAGGAAATTAAATTAATCATACTTTGGTTTTTTAAGGCATACTTTCATCATTGGCTCGTGTAACTCATTTATTTATTTGTGTGCTTGCTTATTTAAAATATAACACACACCAATGACTCCACAGCCTAACACAGAAGTTAGAACATTTACAATAACTTACATACTCCTGTGTGATTCTTTACCTCTTGTTTCTCTGTATCAGCTCTCACTATACCATGACAAGAGGAAATTCTGGGGCTGGCAGAGGATATACTTGGATATTTATAAAGTTCTTCTTACTGAAAAAAAGTTTTTTTTAAAAAAAGGAAGCACACGTGTTGTTCAATTAGGATGGAACATAGAGATTTTAAGGAGAGAGAATGCCTGAAAAATAAAGTCATATTATCGAGAACGTATGCTATACTAATGAATTTGGACTGTCATTGTAATAATATGGAGTCACTGTGTATTTTATTGTTCTTCAGAAAGACTCACTAAGCAGTGGTACACAGGCATGGAAGTGAGGAGGAAAAATAAACAGGAGCAATGGTTGTTAAGCTGGGTACTCAACAAGTGTGCATTAAGCATCAGGTGCAGTGCTAGGCTCCAGAGAAGCAAAGATGGTTTCTGCACTCAAAAATCCCACAGTCAGTTGGAGAGACAAATTCAGCCAAGTGCCATGGGTGACGCTAGAGAAGTCTATACAATGGAGAAGTGAAACCCAGAGAGCGGACAGTCAATTCAATTACAGAAATGAGGAATATCCAGAAAAGTCTTCACAGAGAAGGTCATGTTGGACCAGAGCCTTGAAAGGTGACTTCAAAAGAATGCTGAATAAAACCAAAAACTCAAGTCTCAGAAATAAGATTGGAGACAGACTAGTGTCAGTGTTTTTAATCCAAATTCTACCTAAGGTTCACTTGGTTTCTAGAACTTTACTATTACATGTGTAAGCATGTTGAAAGCAGGGGCCACATTATTTGTTTCAACAGTGCATAGTCAATGAACCACCATTCAGCAACCAGAGGACCTTCAAAATCGCTCAACCCCTTGGACGGTATTTGAAACGGAAATAAAATCCACAGTTACATGTTTTTTAAACCTTTAATTTCTTCTCTTGTTTATTTTTCTCATACCCTGGAGTACTTTTCATGCCATTCTCCTAGAAACTCTCTAAAAATATCTCCTCCTCCACACCTAGTCTGAGTACTCTGGTTGTTCAGTCTTTCACACCTATCTTTCTTTGCATCACAAATCCAAAAATTTCAGTCCTGGTAATAGAAGAACACTCCTCAGGCAGCAAGAAAGGTAAAGAAACTGCAGGCAAAGCTTTTTTTTTTGCAGATTAGGGGAAGGAAAAGGCTGAGAATACTTATAGATTATTTTTGTCTTCAAACAATCATAACACCCAAACACCCACTTTCTATAACACTGGATTTGTCAAAAATATATATATCTTGTGTCTTCTAGCCAAACTACTTCCTGAAATTTTAGAAGGCTAAAAAACAATAGGGTAGAAAATCTGGTGAAAACCAGACATGGGAGGCTATGAACTTAAGCTAAGAAGCTTGAATTTATACTCTTATCAATGGACAATTAGTCATCAAGTCTTTTTATAAGAAGGTAATGTATTAAATAATTGGAGGAAAGATAGTTTTCAGACCACTGACAGTCGATTATTATCTTAGTGTTAGTCATAACTCTACATATTTAAGGATATGATTATTTCTTCTCCTAAGAACCTGAATTTATCACTCACTACAAATAAGCACTGGATTGTAAAGTGTCCCTTGTTTTCCTAGCATCCAAATCCATTTTCTGCTCAACACCCATTTTACTTGCTCAGCACACCTGAAACACCCTTTTTTCCTTATAAGTCAAGAAACTAGACTTTCTTTCATCAAAGGCAACCTCAAAACCCACATTCTAAAGAATAACTATCATGTACAGACACTGAATGTTTTCTTTGTTTTCACTCTTTTTATTAATTGTTGTCATAGAGTTGCTAAATCATGTCTGACTTTTTGCGACCCCATAGACTGCAGCATGCCAGGCTTCCCTGGCCTTCACTATTTGTGGGAGTTTGCTCAATCTCGTATCTGTTGAATTGGTGATGGCATTCAACCATCTCATCCTTGATTGCTCCCTTTTCCTCCCACCCTCAATCTTTCCCAGCATCAGGATCTTTTCCAATGAGTCAATTCTTTGCATCAGGTGGTCAAAGTATTGGAGCTTCAACTTCAGCATCAGTCCTTCCCATGAATGTTCAGGGTAGATTTTCTTTAGGACTGACTGGTTTGATCTCTCTGCTGTCTAAGGGACTCTCAAGAGTCTTCTCCAGCACCACATTTTGAAAGCATCAACTCTTTGGCACTCAGCTACCTTTACTGTCAAGCTCTCACATGACTACTGAAAAAACCAGAGCTTTGACTATACTATACGATCTTTGTCAGCAAAGTGATGTCTCTGTTTTTTAATACACTGTCTAGGTTTATCAAAGCTTTCCTTCCAAGAAACAAGCATCTTTTAATTTCATGGCTGCAGTCACTGTCTGCTGCGATTTTGGAGCCCCCCAAAATAAAATCTGTCACTTCTTCCACTTTCTCTCCATCTATATGCCATGAAGTTGATGGGCCCAGATGCCATGATCTTAGTTTTTTGAATATTGAACTTTAAGCCTTCACTCTTCTCTTTCACCCTCCTCAAGAGGCTCTTTAGTTCCTTTTCACTTTCTGCCATTAGAGTGGTATCATGGACTGTAGCCCACCATGGAATTCTCCAGGCAAGAATACTGGAGTGGGTAGCCATTCCTTTCTCCAGGAGATCTTCCTGACCCAGGGATTAAACCCAGGTTACTGCATTGCAGGCAGATTCCTTACCATCTGAGCCACCAAGGAAGCCTTTCAATTAATTTCAAGACACCAAAACTTCTTTTTCATTACATATCCTATTGTCATTTTGCAGTCTCTAAGTCATGTCCAGCTCTTTGTGACTTCACGAACTATAGCCCTCCAGGCTCCTCTGTCCTCCACTATCTCCTGGAGTTTTCTCAAATTCATGTTGATTGAGTTAGTGATGTTATCTAACCATCTCATCCAGTGCCACTCCCTTCTCCTTTTGCCTTCAATCTTTCCCAGAATCAGGGTCTTTTCCAAGGAGTCAGCTCTTTACATCAGGTGGCCAAAGTATTGGAGCTTCAGCTTCAGCATCAGTCCTTACAATGAAGATTCAGGGTTAATTTCCTTTAGGATTCACTGGATTGATATCCTTGCAGTCCAGGGAACTCTCAAGAGTCTTCTCCAGCACCATAATTTGAAAGCATCAATTCCTCAGCACTCAACCTTCTTTATGGTCCAACTCTCACATCCACACATGACTACTGGAAAAACCATAGCTTTGACTATAGTTTGCATATCCTCCATTGATTCAAATATAAATTATTCCAATTTTGTTGTTGCAATTTTTGGAAATACTACTTTGTTGACAAAAAAATTCTTTCCTTTTAAAAAATTAATTCCAAACTTAATACCATATGTAGCTTAGCTCCTGTTTATGAGACTGCCTGTTTTCAAAATACAGAGGTAGAATAAATACACTTTCTTAAGTTTCAAGTATCAGTAGAACTCATCTTGAATAATTATTAATGAATCATCAACACCTGTCTCTCCCTTCTGAACAGGTGAAAGATGCTTACTTCCCTTCTGCACATGTTCTAGAGATGGACTTCAGCTCTATGTGTGTTCTAGATGTGTACCTAATCTCTGCATGTACTATAGAGTCTTGTTATTAAAAATTACACATTTATATATTCTGTGCCCATTAACATAGATTTATAATTAATATTTTATGCATTTGTCTTTTAAATCATATAGAAAACATATAGAAAAAAATCATATAGAAAAACATGAACCATATTTTCATATCAAATTTCATGTCAATTTCAAATCATAATTTCATATCAAAATAAGAAATAATATAGAAAACAGTTACAAACCCCAAATGCAATAATACTGGCTTTTATATTTCCCTAACACTTTACCTTTATGAGAGTTATTTATTTCTTTGAATAGCTTCAAATCATTGTCTAGTTCCCTTTCATTTCAGCTTGAAGGATTCATTTTACCACTTTTCATAACACAGCTTCACTAGCAATGAACGCTTTCAGCTTTTCTTTTTTTGATTAGGGAATATCTTAATTTCTTTTACATTTTTTGAAGAATAGTTTTGTCAGATATAGAATTCTTGGTTGGCATTATTTTTGTTACCAGCACTTTAACCGTGTCACACAGGGCTTTATGTCCTCCAGACCTTCTTATGTGGAAAAAGCTGTTAATCTTATTAAGGATATTTTGTATGTAATGAATCACTTTTATCTTGTCACTCTCGGGATTCTCTCCTTTGATTGTTTAGTAATAGGTTTCTTAGTGCAGATCTCTTTGGAGTTTATCCTACTTGAAGTTTGTTAAGCTTCTTGGATGTGGATAGTCATATCTTTCATCTAATTGGGGAAATTTTCAGCCATTATTTCTTCAAATGTTATTTCTTCCCACAATTCCAAAAAAAATGTGTATGTTGGAATACTTGATGAAGTCCCACAAATCCTTTAAAATGTGTTCTTTTTTCTTCAATCATTTTTCTCTTTCTGCTCCTCAGACTGTTTAATTTCGATTGTACTATCCTCAAGTTTTCTGTTCTTTCTTCCACCCACTCAAATCTGATGTTGAATCCATGTAGTCAACTATTTTTATTCAACTGCTATACTTTTCAGCTCTAGCATTTCTATTTGGGGTCCTTTCTGTGATGTCAGTGTCTTATTGATATTCTTTGTTTGTACACTGTCCTCCCAGTTATCGTTGGTGTTGTTGCTGTTGTTTTCCAGGTCTTCATTCAGAATTTTACTTAAATCTTTGATTTAAAGTCTTTGTCTAGTAAGTCCAATGTCTGACCTAGCTCAAGGATGTTTTCTGTCAATTTATTTCCTGGGAATAACTCATACTTAACTGTGTCTTTGTATGTCTTGTAACTTTGGTTAAATTTTTCATTGATATTTTGAACTTTATAATGTGATAACTCTGGAAATAATATTCTCTCCTTCTCCAGAGGTTTTTGTTATTGATTGTTGAGGACTTCAGTCATCCATTTTATTATGTTACTTTCCTAAACTGTTTTTTGCAAATACTGTATTTGTTGTCATATATGATCCCTTAAGTCTCTGTTTTGTTCTCAGCAGACAGTGATCTGACAGAGACTTCCTTAAATCCTGAAATTTACTAATTTCTTTCTCATTAAGCTCTCCCCCAGTTGTTACAACTTTTTTTATTAGATTCTGAAGTTTTAAAAACATGATTCTATAAGCTTTTGCAAGCTTAATGGCTGCTTCAGCGGAGGGGTCAATTCCTGAAGCTTTCTGCTTCTCCATTTCTGTGACACCCCTCATGCACCTCACTTCTGTATATGCTCTAGATGCACACATCACATCTTAATGTGCTCTAAACACATGCTTTCATGTGCGTAATTCAATTCCAATTCGTCTCCAATCACAGCATCTCACAAGGGGCTGTAAGTAAGAAGATTGACTTCCTAGCTTGCTTATCTTTCATTCTGTGGAAAAGATGAATTCCTGGTATACCTACATATTTTTTTTTTTTTTCTTTCCATTTGTTCCTCAGAATAGGCCTTAATAATTCCTCTTTACCAATTTTTCTCTAGACCTACAGACTACAATTTGCAAAGCATGTCAAAAAGTACTATGATCCCTTTTTGTTCCAGTCTTCCAGTAGTTCCCTATAAGGAATAATGAGTTAATGCTTGTAAACCCCTCTGAAGTATTAGGATATTACATATTACTGGGAAGAGGCAAGAGCCGTATGTTAAAAATTAATTGGAGGAAACCACTTGCAGACTGTAATAATGAAACATCCCAAGTTCCAAGGGCACTGGGGACTTCAAGTAAACAAGCCCTCATTAATTTGGCTAATTAGTCACTTGCTGTATCTGCTGGTTTATGAGCGGCACCCTCTTAAGCAGAAAATTGAGCCGTAAAGTGCTAAGAACCATATGTGTGGTAAAGATGGCATCACTATCCTACACCTAGGATTTCAAAGCATATTTCATACATCCAAAAATGCATTTAGGAGATGTGGACAATTCAGACTTATCCACATAATTTTAATGGACAGAGGGAAGATAATAAAACATGTCCTATTCTGATAGATGGTAGAAAGAGGAAAGGTTAGAAAGAAACTGATGGAAATCACTATTAATTTTTTTCCATAAGGGAGGCCAAGGGGTCATTTAGACTAGACCTCACACACGTGGGTGACCGGTCAGTACAAGAGGCAAGTTTGATTTCTACAACTGGCAAATGCACAACCCCTTATATTCTGCTACTGGGAATCTTGTCTTATAATGAGAGTGAGGAAATTAAATATCTCACCTAAACTGTGGCAAACCTAGTAAACTATACTACCACCCAAACAGAGCCTCAGTTTACAGAGTTGAAAGTTTGTGTCTACCGATGCAGTATCTTGCTTTCTCTGACTGAACAAAAAGATATTGGGAAAGTCTTATTTCCCATTTCCTCTTTATAATAGCTTACAACAGCACCATCACTTCCCTGGCTTCCTTATTAACAGCTGGAGACTCTCTGGTTTCAATCGTGTTACATTTATAAACCAGCTCCCAGATTGAGTCAGACCCACATTTGGCTAATACAGCACATCTTGTGTTCAATTTTGTTTCAATCATTAAAAACTTCTCTTGATCTCATTCTTAAACTCTAGTGATCTATTACTTCATATTAAAATTTAAAAAGTACTAAATCCATATTGTGTACAAAAGCACTAACTTACAGAGTACAAAGATGAGTGAGATTTTTCCTATCTTAAAGGGCTTAAGGGGCTTCCCAGGTGGCACTAGTGGTAAAGAGCCCACATGCCAATGCAGGAAATGCAAGACACACTGGTTGGGACCCTGAGTTGGGAAGATCCCCTGGAGAAAGAAATAGCAATGCATTCAGTATTTTTGCCTGGGAAATCCCATGGACAGAGGAGCCTGGCAGGCTACAGGTCATGGGGTCCCAGAGTCAGACAAAACTGAGCATGCACACACACACACACAAACACACACACACACACCAAAGGGCTTAAAGGTTGCCTCTGTAATGACTGTCATCTCCTAGGACAAAGAGCATGTTACTGTTCGTAGAATATAATGGCTAACTTCCTGTCATCTAGGAAACAGAATAACTTCCAAATTCCAGCCTCACTAAGAAATCCATGATTCCAAAGGCATTAATTTATTAATAAGTGAGTCTCAAATGGCACTTGCACTTTTTATCACTGAATCTGTCCCAGAACAGATCTCTACCACTTTCCAGCTCAGTCCAGGTGGACCAGAGTTGCAGAGAAACTGTGGAATAAACAGGGCTTACTTAGTTGGTGCAAAGAGCAAATGTAAATATCCTTATTAGCAGGCAAAGAGCTAGAAAATATTTTTGAGTGTTGCTAATGAGTGGAAGAAGAAGCTGCTTTTATCATGCAGTGGTGCAAATTAGATATTTATGGGTTTCCTGTGGTGTTCAAGGTGTTGCTCCTTTCCAGTATTTTAGGAAGAAAAGCTTTGTGTTCTAAGAATAACTTCATTGATGATTCTCCCTCAGGCACAAAGCTATTCTGATCTGGACTAGTAAATTTTATCTGGAGAGCCTGAAACTCTCAGGGAGTATAAAGTATACCCTTAGCCTTTGGGGTGGGGGGTAAGTATTTTTGTTTAACAGCTTTATTGAGATATAATTCACATACCATACATTTCAAGTGTACATTTCAAGTGTACAACCCAACAGTTCTGGGTATATTCACAGGTATGTACAACCATCTCCACAATTTTAGAACATTTTTATCACCTTGAAAAAAAAAAACAACCCTGTACCCTTTAGCTGTCTCATATCATATTATTGCCCACATCCCCTAATCCACTACTAATCTATTTTCTGTCTCTGTAGATTTCCTTGTTCTAGAAATTTAATATGAATAGAATCATATAACATGTGGTCCTTTGTGACTGCCTTCTTTAATTTAGTGTAATGTTTTTAAGGTTCATCCATGTTGTATCATGTATCAGTACGTCATTCCTTTTTATGGCCAAATAAAATTCCATTGTACGAATAGAACGCATTTTATTATCCATTTGTCATTTGATGGATGTTTAGACTGTTTCTGCCTTTTGGTGTATTGAATAATACCACTATAAACATTCATGTATAAGACTTTGTGTGGACATATGCTTTCATTTCTCTTGGATATATACCTAGTAGAATTGCTAGGACATACAATAACTATGTTTAATCATTTGAGGAATTGCCAGATTGTTTTCCAAGGTGTTTGCATCATTTAGCATCCTCATTCACAGCCCCACAAGCATTAAAGATTCTGATTTCTCCATATCCTTGTCAACACTTGTTATTATCTGACATTTTATTCTAGTCCTTCTGTGTACTATATAAAAGGGTATCTCATGATTTTGATTTGCATTTTTCTGATGATGACAGAGGATGAGACGGCTGGATGGCATCACTGACTCGATGGACGAGAGTCTCAGTGAACTCCGGGAGTTGGTGATGGACAGGGAGGCCTGGCATGCTGCAATTCATGGGGTCGCAAAGAGTCGGACACGACTGAGCGACTGATCTGATCTGATCTGATGACTAATAATGCTAAGCATCTTTTCATTTGTTTTGCTTTTTTTGTTAGTTACTTGTTTCCCTTGGAGGAATGACTATTCAGATCTTTTGCCTATTTTTTAACTGGGCTATTTGCCTTCTTATTATTGAGTCATAAGAGTTCTTTATATAATCTGGTTTAAGTCCCTTATTAGATATATGACGTGTCAACACTTTTTCTCATCCTGCGGGTGGTCTTTCCACCTTCTTGATGGTGTGACATTTTTCATGGCAACGAAGTTCTGGAGAATCTTTGTAGCATGTCGTGCCTTTGTAACATGAATCAACATCGCCTAACTCCTTCACCTCCCTCTCTGACATGACCGGCTCTGAACCCTTCCTCTCATCTCCACACCATTTCTCTCTTCTTGCCTGTTCAACTTCAAGTCACGTTGTCCATCTTTCTATCATTTAGACATACCTAACTTTTTCCCAGATTTGAATCCTGACATTCATATATCAATTCAAATGTCCTTTCCTCAAAAAGCCCCCCACTACTGCCCATCCATATCACCCCATTTAGTCACTATCACATCCCCTTTTTAATTTTCCTCATAACACATGTCTGGGTTGTTTATTTACTTGCATAAATATGAAATTATTCCACCAGAATATAAGATCTCTTAGTGTAGGAACATATCTGTTTTATTCATTGCTGTTTCCTAAGTTCCTGGAAGAATCTGTCACATAGTAGATGCTCAATAAATATTTGCTGAATGGATGAATGAGTCCTCTGGTCCAGACATTGTGCCACGGACTAGGGGCAAAAAAGTAAATAAGACAGATTCCCAAACAAGGGTAATGTTTCTTTAGAAGCCAGCCTTGTTGGCAGTGTGCTTGGGGGAGGTATATGGCTATTAGCAGGAAATTCATGTGATAGGATAAGTTAATTTTTAACTGTTTATTTTTAAATAAACTGTTTTAGATATGCAAATACTCAGAACTATTTTAATCAGCCTTATTCTGCTCACGCATACACTTTTCCTTGCATTTTGCTCCTGCTAACTTACCTTGCAAGAATTTTCCACATTTTCACTACAAGTAGAGAGAAATGAGCGGTCTGACTATGCTCTCTTCCTCCATAACTCATTAACTGATAATTAATAATCATAATCATAACTATGTTTTTTAGAAAAAGTTTGCTTCTCTGGCCTTAAATGGGAGGGAAAAGCCATCTCCTTCTTCTGATCTAGTTGAAAAGGCCCAGGCCTTCTTTCAGTCCCAATTTACCTAGCTGGGTAACCTCAATTCTTGTGTGGTTTTTTTGGCTTAAATTTCTACCCCAGTGATTTTCAGTTGATTAAGATTTTTCCTACCTAAATTATGCAGTTTGTGTGAGGATAAGTAGGGTAAATGTGAAAATATTTCTAGCTCTTCTAGTGAAGAGAATGTGACATCATCAACTTGGCATCTTCAGGGACTCCCAATTTAGTCAGGTTCAAAAACCTTTCCTAAGAGAATCCACCTTGTGCACCTCCACATCCTTGGCTAACTGGTCTCCTCAGCCTGAAATGTCCTGCCCCTTCCCTTTTTTTCTGCAACTCCCTTCCAGAGCTCAAGATTCCTGTAAATATCCTTCCACTCCAAGGAATGCTGGTTCTGAGTATTCCTATTCTGGGCTCCAGAATCTTCAATGTGACAATCGTGTAGGGATCAACAGCTTCAAGATTAAGAGAAAACAATGGAAGATACACTGTACAGTGAGGACTATCCACACATACTCTATGACAAACTAGAAAGCACATACAATGTGTTTCCAAGTCCTAAGAAACCAGTGATAATTTTTTTTTTAGTTTTTTTTATTTTATATTGGAGTATAGTTGACTAACAATGTTGTGTTGATTTTAGGTGAATGATGAAGTAATTAAGTTATAACATGTATCTAAGCCTTCCTCAGCAATCAATGCAAAGAAATAGAGGAAAACAATAGAATGGGGAAGACTAGAGATCTCTTCAAGAAAATTAGAGATACTGAGGGAACCTTTCATGCAAAGATGGGTTCAAAAAGGACAGAAATGGTATGGACCTAAAAAAAGCAGAAGATATTAAGAAGAGGTGGCAAGAATACACAGAAAAGCTATACAAAAAAGATCTTCACGACCCAGATGATCACGATGGTGTGATCACTCACCTAGAGGCAAACATCCTGGAATGTGAAGTCAAGTGGGCCTTAGGAAGCATCACTACAAACAAAGCTAGTGGAGGTGATGGAATTCCAGTTGAGCTATTCCAAATCCTAAAAGATGATGCCGTGAGAGTGCTGCACTCAATATGTCAACAAATTTGGAAAACTCAGCAGTGGCCACAGGACTGGAAAAGTCAGTTTTCATTCCAATCCCAAAGAAAGGCTATACCAAAGAATGGTCAAACTACTGCACAATTGCACTCATCTCACATGCTAGTAAAGTAATGCTCAAAATTCTCCAAGCCAGGCTTCAGCAATACGTGAACCATGAACTTCCAGATGTTCAAGATGGTTTTAGAAAAGGCAGAGGAACCAGAGATCAAATTGCAAACATTCACTGGATCATCGAAAAAGCAAGAGAATTCCAGAAAAAACATCTATTTCTGCTTTATTGACTATGCCAAAGCCTTTGACTGTGTGGATCACAATAAACTGTGGAAAATTCTGAAAGAGATGGGAATACCAGACCACCTGACCCCCCTCCTGAGAAACTTGTATGCAGGTCAGGAAGCCACAGTTAGAACTGGACATGGAAAAACAGTGAAGGCTGTATATTGTCACCTTGCTTATTTAACTTCTATGCAGACTACATCATGAGAAATGCTGGGCTGGAAGAATCACAAGCTGGAATCAAGATTGCCAGGAGAAATATCAATAACCAAGAAGGGTGGATGACAACAACCTTATGGCAGAGAGGGAAGAAGAACTAAAGAGTGAGCCTCTTGATGAAAGTGAAAGAGGAGAGTGAAAAAGTTGGCTTGAAGCTCAACATTCAGAAAACCAAGATCATGGCATCCGATCCCATCACTTCATGACAAATAGATGGGGAAACAGTGGAAACAGTGGCTGATTTTATTTTTCTGGACTCCAAAATCACTGCAGATGGTGATTGCAGCCATGAAATTAAAAGACGCTTACTCCTTGGAAGGAAAGTTATGACCAGCCTAGACAGCATATTGAAAAGCAGAGACATTACTTTGTCAACAAAGGTCCATCTAATCAAGGCTACGGTTTTTGCAGTAGTCATGTATGGATGTGAGAGTTGAACTATAAAGAAAGCTGGGCGCAGAAGAATTGATGCTTTTGAACTGTGGTGTTGGAGAAGACTCTTGAGAGTCCCTTGGACTGCAAGGAGATCCAACCAGTCCATCCTAAAAGGAAATCAGTCCTGGGTGTTCATTGGAGGGACTGATGTTGAAGCTGAAACTTTAATATTTTGGCCACTTGATGCAAAGAGCTGACTCATTTGAAAAGACCTTGATGTTGGGAAAGATTGAAGGCAGGAGGAGAAGTGGACGACAGGGGATGAGATGGTTGGATGGCATCACCAACTCAATGGACATGAGTTAAGTAAACTCTCGGAGTTGGTGATGGACAGGGAGGCCTGGTGTGCTGCAGTTCATGGGGTCACAAAGAGTCAGACACAACCAAGTGGCTGAACAGGTACTGTTGCTGCTGCTGCTGCTGCTAAGTCGCTTCAGTCGTGTCCAACTCTGTGCAACCCCATAGATGGCAGCCCATCAGGCTCCCCCATCCCTGGGATTCTCCAGGCAAGAACACTGGAGTGGGTTGCCATTTCCTTCTCCAATGCAGGAAAGTGAAAAGTGAAAGTGAAGTCACTCAGTCTTGTCCAACTCTTTGCGACCCCACAGACTGCAGCCTACCAGGCCCCTCCGTCCATGGGGCTTTCCAGACAAGAGTACTGGAGTGGGTTGCCATTGCCTTCTTCGGAACTGTTACTGTTACTGTTACCCTTTTTCAAACTCTTTTCCCAATTAGGTTGTTACAGAATATTGAGAAGAGATCTCTGTGCTATACAGCAGGTCCTTGTTGGTTATCCATATTAAATATAGTAGTGTGCACATGACAATCACAAACTCCCTAACTATCCTTCCCCCCACCATTAACCCCTGGTAGCCATAAGTTCATTCTCTAAGCCTGTAAATTTGCTTATCTTTGTAAATAAGTTCATCTGTATCATTGTTTTTTTAGGTTTAACTCTCAATCAGCATGGCCAAGAGGTAAAAGTGCCTACTATGAGCTAGCTCTAGATCTAAATCTAGATCTAAAGCATTCTTTTTTTTGGGGGGGGGCAGGTGTGTGGCCACTGCATGGCTTCCTAGATCGTAGATCTTAGTTCTCCAATCAGGAATCAAACCTGGAACCCCACAGTGAAAGCACCAAGTCCTAACCACCGGACTGCCTCGGAATTCCCTAGAACATTATTCTTGCAGCCTCTGTGATGCTTGTCTCAGCCCACACTGCTCACCTCCTCTGTCATCTGCATTAATATATTTACTCCTTTCTTCAGGATTTGTTTCAGATGTTCACAATCCAGCTTATGCATGTTATCAAACCATGCATAGTTGTGCAAAGCCCATACTGCCAAGAAGCACCCAGTTTGGCAGGGGCAAGGCAGAGGGGGAGGAGTAGGGACTAAAATCTACCCTATCCTCTGCTAGCCATACTAAGAGAAAGAGGTGTCTTTTGTAATCTGTCCACCCAGAGGCAGTGACATTTGGCAGTTCATAGTATATAAGCTAGCAGCAGCTCTCTTTCACAATACCAAGTGGAGATTCAATCTTGGTCAATTTCTACAGAAGACTGCATCCCTCTAAAACCCTGGGTAAAGGAGCAGAGTCCAGGATGCCGGCTTGCCTCTCTCTAACCTCAGTGTGTCTGGTCCAGGGCCCATGGTCTCTGCATGATGTGTGCTCTCTCCTCTTAATCAGTGTTTACCATCCACAAAGAGAAAGCATTTTTTAAAGCTTTTGCTGAAACACTTCTTTATTGGGGTCTGAAATGAGAACTACTCACTCTCCAAGATAACACTGTTTCAGGAGTCACTCCTCCCAGTGGTAGCGACTCAGGATGAAGACAGTTAACTTATGTAATGTTCAATATCCTGTGGGTTACACATGCATTACCACTGAAATTCAGATCAAGTGAGAAAGGCCACTTGATCTGTGAATTCTGCCCCTATTTCCTTTTCTAAAAAAAAATGTTTATGGTACATTTTACAATATTGGGCTGAGGAGTGAAATAACTATATAATATTTGACTGAATACCAAACAGGAATGAAACTACTTGCAATATCGTTTCAATATTTCTCTAAGATCTTAATGAAATTTTCAGTTTAAAGGAGTCCCACACAACTTAAATACATAAGGCAATTTGCAGAGAAGCCCAGAACTCCATCATCTTTAAAATAAGTATGTTGTCATTAAAAGAAGTGGGCTTCTTTTCAATGCACTAAAATGTAAAAACATTACTTCAAACAACATACCAATCCAATATACCACAAAAGGAGGAGAAAGCTGTCGAAAGGATTAATAATGAGAAATGACAGAACTTTTTTATATCCATTTCTGTGTTTTCCCCTTTCTCCTTAAAAGCAAAGATACTATAACAAATAAAAGTTTAATAAGTAAAAAATGCATTTTAAATGAAAAACCGTGATTAACTTATTAAGAACCATTAAGTATATAATTACAAGGATTCTATTACATTACGATACCAATTTCTTTAAAGCCAGAAATAATACCTCCTGAAACTTTAATTATTTAAATGAGAAGAGAAAGAGGCATGTTATCTTCCCTGACAAAGATTAAAATCAATTTAATTGCTTCTCTGCTGCCTTGACATGATTCTTGCTGTGAGTCAAGCAACCAAAAAGGGAAATTAATACCGCAGCTGTTAATCAAGTGATATCCGTGCACTCTGTTTGATTACATCAGGGAGAAAACCATTGCTGCTTGGCTGACTTGTGCATCTGCAAGCACTCTGTGTTGTTGTTGGGAGCTGGGTTAGCTCTGAGAGGTGTCCGGGCTGGACTGAATTTTTAAAGCCTGTGATAGCACGAGGTGTGGCACGGCCTAGGGAAACCGCAGGTTGCTGCGTTTGAGCCTGAGTAACGGCAGTTCTATCAGGACAGAGGTCTGTTTCAAATTAAATTCACCCTTTGGCACCGGATTCCACTGTCCACAGTTGCGAGTACAAAGAAACACAAGGGCATCGTCAGGGCTGGAGAATGAGAAAGAATATGAGAATGTGGCTAAGATGGATGCTTTTTTGCCTGTAGAGCAGAACAATATATTTTTCAAGGTAGACAGTAGCAGTTTCTAGAGGTCAAATACCAACTACCTCACCCGAATTAGAACATGCATTTGAAAGCAAGGTACAGTGGTAAGCGAGGCGCACCTCAAGGCCCTGTGTCTGCTCATTTAAAAGCAGGGCTTTTGTTAAACACCAGCACTGTGAACATCCTGCGGCATCCATGCTTTGCAAACGAATGTATCTGATTGTAAGAAAATGGTATTGTGAAATATTGATGAGTCTGGAAATACAAACTAGTACCAGCCTCACCAAGTCTTATCAGCCCTTGTTAACTTTACAGATGACGAGAGGCACCAGAATAACTGAGGTTGTCAAAACTAATGGATCTCAGGCACTTTGTACCCACAAGGTTCAGATTCATCAGGGGCCCTTTTTTTCAGGAACTTTTAACCCTCCCCTGCCTGTCTGCCTTCTCTTCTCAGAGACAGAGGAGAATAATATAACAAGTCTCAAGCATATACATTCCAGAAGAAAAATTTCTGAGAACCTTATCTTTCCCCTAGAAAGGAGAAAACCTCCAGTAAGACACAGAAATTTGATTCAAAAGAAAAGTTTTGTATTTGGACTTTTTAACATTCCTACCAGTGATATGAAAGGATCACAGGGAAAGCTCCCAGCAAGACCTGTTGAAGGAAAAGTTTATATTTAGCAGGATACACAGAAAGGCAAAAAACAAAACAAAAAAATCATACCACCCTCAAAGGATAACTCAACGTTTTTTTTTTTTCTTTTTACATTTCAAAAAAATTATCACTGGCTCAAGTTAGCCCATGGGATAAGTTAAGATGCCCATCAGCTTTTATTTTACCTGAGCTTAGTTCACCTGTCCCCAGGATCTGTAAATGACTTTGCCTGGCTCTTTTTCATCAAATACAACTCATCCTACTATATTGGATCACCTTGCTGTTAGCCTGGCACTGTCCCTCCCCATTTCAATTTGACCAAATTGAAACAGATGCCCAGAGGCCGTGGAGATCAAGAGTGGTATAACAAAATTTGGAGCCAGTTTCCGAGCTTAAATCAATATTTAACGGTAAGCCTGCTTTTATTTATTTATTTTTTGGCAGGCTTTTACTGGCAAATATCACTTTAAACTGAAAGCCAGGAGCCTTAATTATAAAGGATGCTGTTCAGGCTATATTTTGAAAAACAATAACTCGTTTGACAAGACAACCTGGTAGTTTAAGGGATTGTACTCCCCCAGAATAAGGCAAAAAGGAGAGTGTTATTGTTTTCTACATCCTTCAAGGATGTATTTAATTACCTCATCTTCAAGCATACAGAGGAGAGGGAGACGGGGAATAGGAGCTGTTTAGTGTCTCAGTCAAACCAAGCGGAAGCCCCAGGCCCACTGGTGACCTCGGAGGAACCACAGTCCAAGCCGATGCAGGAGCGGGAACCATGGAAAGAGTGTGATGGAAAACATTCACTGAGATGGGGAGATCGCCCACAGGACTTACACAAATGGACCTCTGGCTAGCATGAGAACTAGTATGCATGCTACCCAGTGGCAATCTCTCTTTGATCTCACTCCTCTCCTACTCATGGGGCAAATCTCTTAATGAGTCCATTAAAACAACAACTAGGGAAGAAGTGGCATTAGGTGAAAAATGCAAGCCCACTGGGCTTGCTGAGCCTAGCAAACCTGGGACTGGAAATTTTGTTTCTTTAGTATAATTTTTAGAATGAGTTGCAGATGCCAAAATTCTCTTTTCACCTTACCTATTCTGAACAGTGATAAAATTAAAAACTGGTGATCCACGTAAGTTATTATGAAAGATTTTTGAAAATCAACACATTCACAGGTATACAAAATGAATCCACATCCAACTTAGCACCATTCTGCAGCTAACAATTATTTACTAATACCAAGGAATCTATTTCAAAATGTACAGTCCAAATTAGCAAGCAATAGCATATATTCCACAACTGCAGAATCTACAAGCCTATCATAAATGCTGCCTTCTACCTTCAAGAGTATTTTGAGATTTTCTAAAGAAGGAAGCTGTCATTTGCTTGAATACATAGAACTAGTTTGTGGGTTTGGAGAGAGAGACTATAATATAGCTCACCAAGAAACAGAAGGGACTCAAAAGCCATCATGTAAGGGAGAAAAGAAACAGTCCCCACATGGGCACCAAGCCTATTTCTCCCCTGCTTGCCAGAACATAAAACCAGGTAGTCTTTCCATGTGTTGTTATGTAGTTTTATAAATGCAGACCAGCCTCCAGGTCTTCTTTTTCTTCTGGAAAAAAAAAATCCAAAAGCTTCTCGCCACTGAAACACCCCCACCCCCACCCACCACCCAGGTGGTGGAGACCTAACACTTGCCTTTTGCTTCTCCTCCAGCTTCTGAGCAAAACGACTTTCCCAGGATCTCTTCCAGCGTTCCTATAGGTTCTCACGCCCACCTCTGTGAGCAAGCTGATGTGGGGGGGTGGGGGGAACCCCCATCTACACCGAAATAAACACAGTTGTAGGACTTTAATTTTGTTCTGTCGACTTCCCTTTGCAGCTTGTCTGTCTCTCCCATGTCTGCCACCCGCAGCAGGAGATTAAAAGAACAGAGGAGGTAGGAGCTCTTGTGAGAACCACGGGAATTTGGCAGAACCTTTACAGGAACCATATGGCAGCAACTTTGCAGTTACACGAAACACTTCTATGGGAGAAGATATTATCCCCAAAGAATTTTTCTCATCCTTCTCAAATGGATCAAGCATCCCTGAAAGGATGGGAATAATATTTTCAGGAAAGACTGTACAAATACAGATTATATGTGACCATAATATATCAAGCAGGAACAGTCATCATTACACTCCATGATATCTTCACTAATCCAAAAAAAAAAAAAAAAGACAGGAAAGAAAATACATAATGTTTCTGATACTCCTATAGCTTTTTAAACCTGCTTATAGCACATTTTATTCATCTGTGTAATGAACAGACTGAGCAAGATAAATGGTTTTCAATTTTTTATCTTTATAGCAGACTCCTTTTTTCAAAGGAAATCTTATTCAGAAGAACTTCAGAACATTAAAATAATAATAATAAAGATAATGACAGAGCAGATCTGGCTGAAGCAAGGGTGGAAGGTCTAGGCCTACTTTCTCAGCTTCATCACTTTTCTTTCTTTTTTTTTCTTTTGAAAGAGTCTTCCCCAGACTATTACTTAGTGTTATTAATTCTAAATAGGTAGAACAAGGAAAGACACCCATCTCCTCCAGATCTACCAGAGCCAAATGTGCTTTACTTTCTGGTTAAGAAATACAAGCCATGAGTGACATTGCCTTTGATGGGTCTGTGACCACAACCAGCCTTACAGTCCACATGCATTTCACATAATGCTCCAGCTAACAACCAGGACCAGCACTCAGAAAGGAGGCGGTCTCAGGACAGACTCTGGACCACACACCCTTGAAGTCTGTAGTGAATGCAGCCAAGGAGAGATATGAGACTGACTGAAGAAGGGTATCAGTACCCCCAGAACACTCAGAACTTTTACACCACAGAGATGCCTGTATGTGGCCTGAATTTTTTTAAACATATTTAAACTCAAGTTCACTTTGAACGTAATGTGTATGGTTTATTTCCTAGGCCATTTGACTTCCTACCCCCCTCAACTTTATAGGAGCTTATAAAGTCTTAAGCCAAAGAAGTCCTCAGATATTTTAATGCAAATGCTCTTGAATCAAGGGACATCAGCCCAACTCTTGGTCAGCTGGGGTCATGATGGTGGTACCCTATTAGAAAGAATATGAAAGCACCCTTTAACTGTGGTCACTAAAGATACACTGGTTATTGTTTTTCATTAAGAATATGTCCTAGAAGAGGCACATACTAACATGGTTCACTTTCTCTGGGTTATCCTGTGTTTAAGAAACAAACATTCATAATAAGAAGAGAGGCAGAGGTAGCATTTGACTGAAAAAAAAATGTAAGATGAGTTTCAGTTTTCTATGACTATTGTTAGACTTTTGGAATAGTATTTGTTTCCCTTTCAAAGTGTCCTGCCACGGGAGGATCTTGGTGTAGTTTTAGAAGCCATCACTTTATCCTTGATGAATGACCCTTATTTCACCTAGACTTTCAGAGGTCCTCATCAGAAAATGTGATGATGATGATGATGGTGATATCTACAACCAGTCTAAACCTACTTCACCACAGGAGGAAGGGGCTGGTACCTGATTACTAGTCAAGGAGCCTATTTTTAGCATCAAGGTACTGAGATTGATGGGGTCAGTGTCACACTAAGACATACTTGTTACCTAATGGCAATCCACTCCAGTACTCTTGCCTGGAAAATCCAGTGGACGGAGGAGCCTGGTAGGCTGCAGTCCATGGGGTCGCTAAGCGTCAGGCACGACTGAGAGACTTCACTTTCACTTTTCGCTTTCATGCATTGAGAAGGAAATGGCAACCCACTCCAGTGTTCTTGCCTGGAGAATCCCAGGGACAGAGGAGCCTAGTGGGCTGCTGTCTATGGGGTCGCACAGAGTCGGACACGACTGAAGCGACTTAGCAGCAGCAGCAGTAAGCTAACAATTTAGTGGTCCTTAATCAGGTGTTTGTTTTGTTTTAATACTGTTCAGCATTATCTATAGGGGATGTTGAGGGCTAAGGTAAGAAAGAGCCGCTTGGGCTATTGGCGACCACATTCTTCCTCCTCCATTTTTTCTTATCATTTTAGCTCCTGCCAACTACTTCTCAAGAATTTACCTCAGGTGTCTTATCACCCCTTCAAAGCAGTTAGATTTATGCGTTTGTTTGTTTGTAATATATGTAGTATTCTCCTTGAGAGGAGCTCTAGAAATATTTTTCTCCATCATGTTTCCAAGTATAGTTTCAACCCCAAGGGTATTTGAGTACTCTGAATTACTGTCACTCTAAGAAATGACCTGGCTAGGCTGCTGCTGCTACATCACTTCAGTTGTGTCCGACTCTGTGCGACCCCATAGACGGCAGCCCAACAGGCTCCCCCGTCCCTGGGATTCTCCAGGCAAGAACACTGGAGTGGGTTGCCATTTCCTTCTCCAATGCATGAAAGTGCAAAGTGAAAGTGAAGTTGTTCAGTCATGTCCGACTCTTCGTGACCCCATGGACTGCAGCCCACCAGGATCCTCTGTCCATGGGGTTTTCCAGGCAAGAGTACTGGAGTGGGGTGCCATTGCCTTCTCCACTGGCTAGGCTAGCCTCCCAGTTTTGGAGAAGGCAATGCCACCCCACTCCAGTACTCTTGCCTGGAAAATCCTATGGATGGAGGAGCCTGGTGGGCTGCAGTCCATGGAGTTGCTAAGAGTTGGACACGACTGAGCAACTTCACTCTCACTTTTCACTTTCATGCATTGGAGAAGGAAATGGCAACCCACTCCAGTGTTCTTGCCTGGAGAATCCCAGGGACAGGGGAGCCTGATGGGCTGCCATCTCTGGGGTCGCACAGAGTCAGACACCACTGAAGCGACTTAGCAGCAGCAGCAGCAGCCTCCCAATTTAGGCTGAGTTTGGATAGGGTTTCCTCTTTGACAACAGCACTGCTGAGCTGACCTTCTAATCTAATTGATTCTGAGTGGCCTGTCCTATCAGATCAGCCAAATAACAACAGAGTGAATTGCAACCAGAGTTGTTTGGTATTGTGGGTCCAGCTGGGACAAACAATTATTGTTGTTGTTTAGCTACTAAATCATGTCTGACTCTTGTGACCCCATGGACTATAGCCCGCCAGGCTCCTCTGTCAATGGGGTTTCCCAGGCAAGAATACTAGAGTGTGTTGCCATTTCCCTCTCCAGGGATTGAACCCGCACTCCTGCACTGGCAGGCAGATTCTTAACCACTGAACCACCAGGGAAGTCTGAGACAAACAACAGCAATTAACAAACTGGAACTGGGGGACCAGGAACCAAACAGAAGTAGGTAAGGGATGAAGGAAATATGTCCTAATCCCTGGATCTTGGGTAACTGCAGGAGATGACTTTGCAGTGTCCTGACATTTACCAGTGACTACAAGGTGTATCACTGGGTTAGAGTGACTCAACCATGGTTGAGGTCAAGGAAGACATGCTCCAGACTCATGAAAACTAAGGAAGATAAGGCATTGTAAAGGCCTTTGTAATTAGTAAGCCACTACTACACAATTAGTAAGCAAATGCTATGATTACTATCTCTACTATTCTAATTACCAATGTCTCTGAACTACAATTTGCTCAATATTCTTAGCCCTCTCAGAGAATGCAATTAACTTGAGAGGGAAACATAAATAAGGATCATAAGATTTGGATTCAGACAGAGTTGTGTTCAAATTCCAACCCTACCACTCATCAGATTAATCAACTCACTTAACCCTGAGCCTCAATTTTCTTTTCTTCAAAATTGGGTGAACAATAAAAGCTTGAAGGGATATTATGGGATTGAAGGCAGGATTCTGGCCCATGGTAAATAGTCAATAAACGGCATTTGTTGTTATTGTTTTATTTATTAAGTTGAACTGTCGGCCTGGGGCTCTTTGAAGGAGAGGACTTTTTTGGAATTACTTTTTCCTCCTATAAAGGGAAGACAATTCCTCAGTGCACTCCAGCCAGAGGAGGAGGTCCTCAATTTAAACCTATTAACATATGCATTTCAAAACATTCAGATGATGGCAAGAAAGTTCCAGGGTCACCACAAAATAGCTTCAGTTTACTCTTTCTGTGTCTTGGGGTAGCATGGGTGGGTTGAAAGGGGGGAGGCTCAACTGCTCAGAGAATTCAATTAATGGGTATTATTTTTTTTTAGTTAAAGAAAAACTTTTCTATTGACTTGGGATTTGGAGAGTTTAAAGTTCTAAATTGACTATCAGTATCTCCAAAGATTAGAGAAGAATATTTGATCTTCCCATATTGTGTGAAAAAATGTAGGAGTATTTCACATTTCTTTGGAATGGGTAAAAAAAAATATCTCAGCAAAGACCGGCTCCTGAGAGACTGAAACGTGCTGAAAACTCTGGCTGAAATCAACAGATCCAAGACAGACCAGAGACACAGCCGGCTTCCGGGAGAGGTGTGGGGACAGCACGTTTTGAATCACTTTTCTCCTGGATGAAAGCCGTGATCTCTGTGGAGAGGCTGAAGGATACGTGAGTCAGATCCTGGTAAAATTCACATACAAGCCAGCAACTCAACAGGTTTTGGGCGCATACAGATCTAGTCTCCAGGCAACGTGAAGCTGGAAGGGTTGGCGCAGAGCACAACGCACAGATGCTGGTGGGCGTGGCTTCCTGTTGACGTCCGTCCTGTCCTCTGGTACCCTCTGCCCCAGGTGCCTTCATTGGCCTTCCAACCCTCTCACTGCAGATTCCACACGCCTCCATTAATGTCTGCAAGCCACACAGCCACATCCCTTCCCTTGCGCTCCTTTCACTCAGAAAGAATAAATAATTGGGGGGGGGGGGCGGGGAGAATATATATATATGTATGATTTCCCTCCCCCATGTGGCCCTGTGAGTTTCATCTACGAAAAATACGATTCTCAAAGATTTCACTTCTCTGGAAGGAAGGCGCACATTGTGATAAAGAAGGTAACTGAGGTCTCCCAGGAGCACCTCATCATGTTCCTAGCACCTGGGAAACTGGGTTTACTATTCAATCCTCTACTTGCAGCAGCGAACAGATGTCTCCCCAGCCCCCTTTGCTAAAAAACCTAGAGCACCATATCCCAGGAACAGATGAAAGCAATAGCTGGAAGCATACCCAAGCTGAGGATTTACAGATGTTCAATAAAACCTGCAAACAGCCCACCAAAATCCCTGCACAGAGCTGGAAAGGGCACACATCCAGCTCAGCTGGAAATGGGTCCATGGTGAGGGAAAGAAACGAGTCATTGCTGTTCCAGAGACGCCTGTCACAGAGGATGCTGCGGAGCTCAAGCGCATCTTTCAAGAATAGCAACTTTTCAATCCATCGCAGTCTGTTTTTGAACTTCAGAATTCTCACTTCCCCATTAAAAATGTTCAGTTTAGTCAAAGGGTATAACAGATATCTCACTGCCAAGGAATGGTAAGATGTGCAGGCTGAGCCGGGCTTGATGTGAGGCGGAGAGCACAAATACCCTAAGACGCCGCTGAGTAGCCGACCAGGGGGCTAGGCACCGAACAGGCATCCGAGTCTTATTATCCTCCTCTTGATTGCCCTATTTGTACACATTTGTAGAAAGCTTTGCTCACCCGCCCTTTATTCCCCAAATACGGCAGATGGCTTCAGTGCAATGTTTCAAATCAGATGTTAGGCAGAGACCAAGCTGGAGCCCAGAGCATCTGGGTTTTCTGAGAAGCAGAACGCAGAGCATGTGAGAGGACTCAGAGAGGCAGAGGGGAGAGTTTATTCAGGGTACTTACCAGGTCATTTTTAGCCAGAGGGAAAGTAACCCCCAAAATTGTATGATTATTCTTTCTTTAACTTTAGTTGGAAGAAAAGGCTCATAGTACAGAATAAATGGATTCACTTATTTCAGAGATAGAAATTTTAGGTAAATTCCTTTGTTCAACATACACACAAACAAAATGCTATCACAACTTTTGTATCTAAAATTTTAAATACAATATTAAAAAGACATATAAATGAGGATCAAAAAAAAAAAAAAAAGTGTAATTCAGCTTCATGCAATATTCACATTTCTTAAAAACCTAAAAGGGTTGGGTTCATAATACACAATAGGATATGATTCTATGTTTCTGAAAATTATTTATATGTTATCTCTTTAAAGGGTCACCAGGTACAGAGTTAAATGGTGAAGTAAACATACAAGCTGCAGAAATTAAAGGAACTGGAGTGGATTCATAGTGTCCAGTTGGATATGCATCAGCCTTGTCACATGGCCAGCTTGTTAGTAACAATCACTGTTATGAGATCTTAGGCAAACTAGCTAATCTTTTCCATGGCTCCAGTTTGCTCTTTTGTAAAATGAGAGGGTTGGACCACATTAGCTCCAAGAATCCATCTTGTCACTAATATTTCACAGATTGATTAAATTTCACCTAATTAAATGTTACATGTAAAGTCCTTAACATACTGTCTTTCACGTAAGTGCTAAGTGATGGTTATTATTATTAATAATAATATAAACTTCTCATATCTATCACTGTTATACTCTCAATTATTCTTTGAACACTGGTTATATTAATTTAAGGAAAAAGAAACAACACTGGACAGCTCAAACCTCGAATGTGGCCCCAGTTGGGTCCATGAAGAAACAAAGGAAGCAGGTGTTCGTATTCTTACCTTACTTCTCAAAAGTGCAGTGAGGGACTCATTTTTATATCATCTTTTCTGATTTCACCAGTGGTTTATCTAAGGGTTATTTGGAAAAGGGCCCCTAATCACTTACTTTTTTCACTTTCTGAAAACTTTTTCTAATCTCCCTAAAGATATGTTCTTCTTGGTCCTTATAGGTTTTATATATATATATATATATATATATATATATATATATATATAAAACATACATTTGTGTTCTCCACATTCTGAGAGGCAATGACTAGTTGAAAAAGTCTAGAAATAAACCAGTAAAAATTATAACATAAAGCTTGAACACATAGGGTTTTACTTCCTGCTTCTCTTACTGTATTTCCCTTATTGAACGGTATCCATTTTGCTGAGGGTCTGTGCAAGTCAGAAAACTGAGAATTAACCTAGACTTCTCTTTTCCCACTTCTGCCTTCTCCTTCCTTCTTCCCTTCCTTGAATTTTTATTCCATAGTTATGCAGTGCCTGCCCTTGACCTATATTTAATATTTATGAATATTTGTTGAGTCCACACCACTACAGTTATATAGTAACTTAGAGTTATATAGTGTTTACTTCATGACAGGTATGCTTCCAAACATGTTATGTGTATTCACTCACGTAGTTTTTGCAACAAGTTCATCACCTCTACTTAACAGATAAGGAAACCAAGTCATAGGGAGACTAGGTTTGCTCAGAGTCACAAGCTTAGCAAATGGCTGGACTACTTCTCAAATCCAATCAGTTTAGCTTCAGAGTCCGTGTGTTTACCCGTATTCTTTACTGTCTCTTTCTATCATGAGACATTTAGGTTTGATCCAGCTGCTCCCAGAGTCAAGGCATATTGAGTACAGGCTGAATTACTGTTAAGTCGCTTCAGTCATATCCGACTCTGTGCGACCCCATAGACGGAAGCCCACCAGGCTCCCCTGTCCCTGGGATTCTCCAGGCAAGAGTACTGGAATGTGTGGCCATTTCCTTCTCCAATGCATGAAAGTGAAAAGTGAAAGGGAAGTCGCTCAGTCGTGTCCGACTCTTAGCGACCCCATGGACTACAGCCTACCAGGCTCCTCCATCCATGGGATTTTCCAGACAAGAGTACTGGAGTGGGGTGCAGGCTGAATTAAACAGGCAGTATATTACTTGTGCTGAGCTGTTGTTTGTTGGTCCTTTAGCTATTGTTTTTTAAATTTGTCTCACCTTCCCAACTGAACAGGCATGAACTGAAGATCTAGAGTGATATAAGCACCACTCTCTTGTCCCTGTCTGGCAGCCTGAAGGCAGATGGATTTCTTGCATTCACACGAGTCAGCAGGATAGATAGAGAACCACAAGAGAGAAGACTCAACAGGTAAATTGAGACCAGCATGAGAAGGGAAAGGAATATAAACTTGATTCAGTAATGACTGTGAAGAACTGGAAGTCCCTATGCAGGGTGTGAGCCAGTTCAGGCTGTGTTCTAGGAAAGCCAAATTGGCAGCAGGGCAAGGGGACAGGGTGGCACAGGGACAGGCTGAAGCAGGGGTATCAATTCATCAACTCCTCTCCCAGCCAGCTCTGTGGAGCCATGCTGAGGGCTTCAAGCTGAGCAACGGGAATGGCAATGCTGAGATCAAGGTGAGAGATAATTTGGAAGTAGAATTGGTCTCTATGCCTAGTTAAGTAAAAAGGGGGAGGGAGAGAGGAGACCATGGCATCCTCAGAGACCAGGAGAATGGTGACATCATTGGATTATAATGGTGAACAAGAACGGCATGGGCCTTTGCCTTCCCACAGCTGATAGTCTAGTAGAGACATAGAATGAATAAGTGAGCTAGTCAAACATGTCAAGTTCTACAAAAGAAACCAATATGAAATGGAGAGGAAGAAAGAAGGTCTACGGAGAAGTAGGAAAATGAGCAGTGGTTATGTCCTGTGTCATAGGAACCAAGGAAGCAGCAAATCTCAGTAAGGGACAGTAAACAGTAACAGATAGTAGGAGGTTATGTGTTTTAGTATTAGGCAGCCATTCACGGCTTTGAAGAGTAGAGTCTGTAGAGTGGGTGGGATAGAAATTTTTGGCGTAGGGTTCAAGAATGACTGGGGCATGAGGAAGCAGCAAAAATCAATCCACACCACTCTTTTTGAAAGTCTGACAGGGAAGGAAAGAAAGAGGAGGTTAGCTTGAAAGGGAGCAAGTTGGAGAGGACTTTTCTAAGATAAGGGAAAGCGTAACTTCTTTGTGGACCTTGGGAGAGGTTAAAGATTCAGGAAAGAAAGGGCACAGCTGCAGAAGAAAGCCCAGAGGAGAGGAAAGAGGAGGGAGATTTCATGGCAGAGATGCACAAATGAGCCTTGAAGAAAGAAGTAAGGCTGCTTCATCCAGAAGAGAGTGTGTATCACTTGGGGCTAGAAAGGTAAGATTACCCAGGTTCCCTTTTCTCAATATTGAAGCAGGTCAGGAAGCAGCTCATGAAATACAACCCCCCCCAACACCACCAGGTGGGCTGTATCTGAGAGGCACCATCACCGTTTTACAAAGAGAGAGCCATATAGGAAGACAGGATCCTGAAATAGTCGGTTATTACAAATTCAATACACAAACGGTATTTGCAAAGTCACACCAGCATTTATCTCAAGAAATCAATAAAAAGTATTAAGTGACTCTGATTTTCCTTCTACCATCAAAAACAGGAAAAATCTAGTAAGCTGTTTGGATAGACATCACTTAAATCAATTACCTACAAAATAATTGAATTTATTTTCAAGTACAACAAAATAGGAAAATCATTTCAACTGCCTCTTTTAAATGGATGTGTTTCCACCATGGGCAATGCAGAAACAGGAAGGAAAGAAAAGAGAGGTAATAACATTTACTGAATAGCAGCTAGTGCCAGCTGTCTTGGATTTAGTGTAAGATACCTTTCCTCACTTAATCCTGATAACCTATAAGCTCGAAATTGTCACCTTTTTATAGATGAAACTGAGGCTCAAATTAATTAAAGACCTGTTCTCCTGAAAGAGCATCCCTTGATGCAACTACCATACAATGTTTATGTCTGGAGGCTGTCCTGGCACCAACTTCTAGAGCACTGTGTTTGGCTCTCCTGCCACCATGGTAGCCCTGGGCACTAAACAATCCCAGTCTCAGGATTTATGATCAGGAAGTCCTTGGAAATTCATCATTTCATCATAGCTCTTGGGGCAGACATGGTCTCAGATGCTTTTTTCTTTTTTTTGACCACTGAGCAAATTTCTTTATTCATTAATCTATTCACTCAAATATTTATTAAGCTCATATGAAATGACAGGCACAATGAGAATTATACAGACAAAATTTCCTGCCCTCCTGTAGCTTACATTCTAGTGAGAGAAGATAAAGACAAATATAAATATATATGCATGCTAAGTCATTTCAGTCGTGTCTGCCTCTGCATGACCCTATGGACCATAGCCCTCCGTGCTTCTCTGTCCATGGGATTCTCCAGGCAAGAATACTGGAGTGGATTGCCATGTCCACCTCCAGGGGATCTTCCCAAGCCAGGGATCGAACCCATATGTCTTAAATCTCCTGCATTGGCAGACAGGTTCTTTACCACTAGCGCCACCTGGGAAGCCCTAATATAATATGTAAGTGGAAAACAAAAATATAAAATGGTAGTAAGTGTCATAGAGGAAAAAGAAAAAAAAAATAGGAAGGAAGTTGAGAAATACAGGGGTAGAGAAAGATATTTTTAAAGTAGAATGTTCAGGGAAGGACACATCAAAAAGATGACGTCTGACAAAAGACTGGAAGATCACAAGGGAAATAGCAATGATGGTATCTTTAGCAACGATGGAAAAAGCAATGATGCCTTTCTTGCCCACAGTCTTATCTGTGATAATGCCTGGCCCTTAGCCCCTGCTGAAGGGGCAGCTATTGGGTATCCCAGGGTGGAATATCTCATCCAAGGCCAAGGGCTGGCCAGCTATTTTCTATCAAGAATCCAGTTAAGATACTGAGAATGCATCACTTTGCATCAATTTGGGAACTAAGAAGCACATAGGTTTGAGATTGGAGTTGGCACCAAACCAAAGGGATAAGTAAGTTCTAATTTAGGCCATGAGATTCAAACGCATGAATAGGGAGAAGGAGCTTGCCTGAGAAAAAAAGAGGATGGAACAAAAACACAGAGAAACAGGAGTAAGAAACCACATGGCCCTGCCACCTATACTTATCTCGGTCCTCTTTGCCCATAACATTGCTTAATGTAGCCTTATAATAAACCCTGATTTTTGAGAGGCTATCTGCTGCTTGCAAATAAAGATGCTGATTAAAAAAAATTACTCATTTAACACAAAACACGGCATTAACAACGCATTTGTTCTTGCTGTTCAGTCGCTTAGTCGTGTCTGACTCTTTGTGACCCCATGGACTGCAGCACACCAGGCTCCCCTGTCCTTCACTATCTCCCAGAATTTGTGCAAACTCATGTCCATTGAATCGATGATGCTATCCAACCATCTCATTCTCTGTCATCCCCTTCTCCTGCCTTCAGTCTTTCCCAGCATCAGGAAAAGACTGAAAGCAGGAGGAGATGGGGGCTTCAGTATCAGTTCTTTCGATGAATATTCAGGGTTGATTTCTTTTAGGATTGACTGGTTTGCTCTCCTTGCATGTAAAACTCTCAAGAGTCTTCTCCAGAACCACAGTTCAAATGCATATTAACACATAAAGATTCACTAATGTTTAGTGCTGTACATTCTAGATACTGTGGATTCCTTAACTCATTTGATCTACACCAGAAAGTGTTAATTCTATTCTCATTCTGTAGGCACAGGAATAGTAATGCAGAAGAGTTAACTCCACTGTAAATTCATTCCCTGGCACAAGTGGGACGCTATTCCACCCCTGAATAAACCTTACTTTGCCTGTGTTTCAACTCAGAGTTAAGTCAGGTTTTAAATCCAAGAGGGTTTTCTAACTGGTTTAATTGGTAGGATGGGAGTAATTCATTTCTATTTTCAACTGTAGAAACAAGTTGAAAATAGTTACAGAAAACAGAAGTTATTCCTGAACCAAAAATTAAAACTTAATAATGTGCAAGCAAATTGCATTGCGCTTTTATCACATTTTGCCCTTGCTGAACGTTTTTGGCTTCAGCAGCTGCTCCATGAAATGTAACTGTCACTACAGTGAATAAATAAGCACCTATTGCTGTGTTACAGCTGCCCCTTATAACAGAATTAGGGGAAAGGCTTCAGTGGAACCACAGGCCGGAAGAAAGCTGCATTCTCACTGAATACGGATGGGATTTCATATACTCTGTAGAAACCCCCTGAGGGTCCAGGGTACGTAGAAGGGCAGATGCGCTTCAGAGCAACATCTTTCTATTGATGTCCACTCTTATCAGAGAGCTGCCATCTTTCTACTGATATATGACCATGCCTACCTGGCCTCAGCCAGCTGGTCCCGGCCATGCCAACCAGAGCCTTCCCTCGGGAAGGGACACTGGAACCAAGAAAGACCATCAGAGTCTAGGACTGGAAGATTTAAAATGTAAAGCTCAGGAGCTATCAGCAAGCCATGTTTTCTACCACACAGAGGAAGGCAGCCTGCAGAGAAAGAATCACAGCAACACTCAGAGACAAAAGAAGAATTTGAACAGCCTTGAAACTCTGGTTACAGAAGCTCCTGGGTTCAGCTGGAGCACTGTCCTCTCCACATTGCCTTGTTCGATACTTTCTTGGATTACATAAACCATTAAACTCTCCTGTAGTCTAAATTGGTTTGATTTAAGTTTCTGTCACCTTATCCTCTGTACTAGGATAAGAGTCCTAGTATAGTCTTGTCCTTCATTCTCAATTTCTTGACCATCTGTAAGGGAGGACCATTTTCTCTTTTACACAGAAACTTGAATAGCCACAATATGTTTCTTTCCTTCCTCACTGTCTTTCCTCTGACAGTCCACCATCTCCTTACTACCCAGATTGGCCTCCCAATTCCATGATGTTTGTGAGTGTCTTAGAATCAGAAAAACACTGAAGAATCTCAGGAGTGCCATTTGCAAGTGTGAAGCGCATTCCCTGGAGTTGTGTAATACATGGTCATATTCAGCAGCCTTGCTGATGGTCATCAAGGATTTCTTCATGCTGAACAGAGCGTGACTGACTTATTCACTTAGCAATATTAGCACTCAGCTTCTGGAGGGCAAAATGGTAGGTGTGGTCTCCAAACAAAGCAGTGTGCTGCATAAGAACAGAAAGTCATGTTCTCTGACCACAGAATTGCTGACATGGCAGCATGGGCCAGCCTTCTCACATGTGGGTTGCCAACAACAAAACAGTGCTGGCCAGGCCTATGGAAGGATGAAGGGCATTGAAGATCAGATGGAGTTACAGCAGAGAGAGTTTAACACGTCGTTTAGGTTCTTTGTCCTGAGTCAACAGTAGAGAACAGAAGAGATTCTTAATCTTCACTCTATGATTCTGCTTATTAGCAGTAGGGTATTCAACCTTCCAGTCATATCCCATGCTCTGGAGGCCCTTGAGTTACATTGGACACCAGTGTGGTTTGTCAATTCGTTGATACCATGAATGTGGTCTGTCAACATTCACCCCATCGGGTCTGTCAGTATGAAAAGGAGATGGGCATTAGAACTTCTACGATCACTGGTATCTTATGAAGAAGTCTTTTATGTTTTGCAAGCCTCAGATTATACCTAATTAAAAGGGCACTGTAGAAGTCCATCATGCCAGGGGTCATGATGACCAGGGCTTCTCACAAAGGGCTTGGAAGAGGCTGTTAATACAATCCTTGCCTCTGTCAGAACTTGCTTAGGAATCAGTGTAGAGTGGAGTGGAAGTGATGAATGCTTTATAAAGCAGAAGAAAGAGGGGCAGGACCAAAGTTCTGCATACAAAGGTCCTCACAAAGAAGAATGCACATTCTCTTTCCAAAGAATTCTTTTCTAAGGGAAAGTCTTCTTTCTATCCTCAGCGCCCCATACTAGGTTAGTTCACTGGTTCTCACATTCAAAGAGCAAAAAATCTCTACAGCCTCATTCAAGGTGTGGTCACAAACAGTTGCTCACTGCCACCTGAGAGCTAGTTAGAAATGCAGAATCTCACCTCCTCTCCAACTTCATTGAACCACCCGCACTGCAACGCGACGCCTGCACGGTTCACCTGCCTATCACAGTAAAAGCACTGACGTGGGGCACCTATTTACAATACAGATTCCGAGGCACTGTCTCTAAAGATTCTGACTCTGCAGGTCTAAGGATGGGTCAGGAATCTACACTTTCACCAAGTGTATCTGGTGATATTTATTCTGGAGTTTCCTGAATCACACTGTCCAAAATACTGGTATAGTTGATTCCCTCAAATACAAAATTTCCCTTAACACTAGTTAAAGCAATTTCTTATTCCTTCAGCATCTTTAAAGGAATAAGAGAAGGAAACACAGGAAAGAATAGTTTCATCCTATTACAGGAAGCTGATGCTCAGGGAAAAACAACCAACTTCTAATTCTGCCTCTCCACCATGGAATGTGTTCTCCTTCTGAGCTAGAACAAGTAGCAGAACGAGCAGTGGGAAGCCCAAGAAATAGGGAGCCAGATACATGGGAAAATGGTACAGAGGAGGGACAATAAAGTGGAGAACACACAGGAGGCAGAAGGGAAGCAAAGCAGATCATCACCACATGCTCCATATTATGACAGTCATTGAGAAATATAATTCAGGTGATACAAAATAAGCAGAACCTGTTCAAAGGAACCTAAAAACTCTCTTGAGAGACTTAGAAGAAGATCTGAATAAATAAAAAATGCACATTATTCTTGGACAGAAAGAATGTATTATAAACATATCTGTTTTCCCTGAATTAATGTAGAAATATAATTTCCAAGTTCACAAAATGATACATAAGTTCATCAGCAAAAATAAACATGTGAGAACAGCTGGAAGAAAACTGGAGGAGTTATAGCTTTACCATATTTGAAAATATATTATAAAGCTATACTAATTAGAAAGTCTGCCACTGACACTTGTATCAGATCAGATCAGTCACTCAGTCATGTCCGACTCTTTGCGACCCCATGAATCATAGCATGCCAGGCCTCCCTGTCCATCACCAACTCCCAGAGTTCACCCAGACTCACGTCCATCGAGTCAGTGATGCCATTCAGCCATCTCATCCTCTGTCGTCCCCTTCTCCTCCTGCCCCCAATCCCTCCCAGCATCAGAATGTTTTCCATAGAGTCAACTCTTCGCATGAGGTGGCCAAAGTTACTGGAGTTTCAGCTTTAGCATCATTCCTTCCAAAGAAATCCCAGGGCTGATCTCCTTCAGAATGGACTGGTTGGATCTCCTTGCAGTCCAAGGGACTCTCAAGAATCTTCTCCAACACCACAATTCAAAAGCATCAATTCTTTGGCGCTCAGCCTTCTTCACAGTCCAACTCTGACATCCATACATGACCACAGGAAAAACCATAGCGTTGATTAGATGGACCTTTGTTGGCAAAGTAATGTCTCTGCTTTTGAATATGCTATCTAGGTTGGTCATAACTTTCCTTCAAAAGAGTAAGCATCTTTTAATTTCATGGCTGCAGTCACCATATGCAGTGATTTTGGAGCCCAAAAAAATAAAGTCTGACACTGTTTCCACTGTTTCCCCATCTATTTCCCATGAAGTGATGGGACCAGATGCCATGATCTTCGTTTTCTGAATGTTGAGTTTTAAGCCAACTTTTTCACTCTCCACTTTCACTTTCATCAAGAGGCCTTTTAGTTCCTCTTCACTTTCTGCCATAAGGGTGGTGTCATCTGCATATCTGAGGTTATTGATATTTCTCCCGGCAATCTTGATTCCAGCTTGTGCTTCTTCCAGCCCAGCATTTCTCATGATGTACTCTGCATATAAGTTAAATAAACAGGGTGACAATATACAGCCTTGATGAACTCCTTTTCCTATTTGGAACCAGTCTGTTGTTTCATGTCCAGTTCCAACTGTTGCTTCCTGACCTGCATACAAATTTCTCAAGAGGCAGATCAGGTGGTCTGGTATTCCCATCTCTTTCAGAATTTTCCACAGTTTATTGTGATCCACACAGTCAAAGGCTTTGGCATAGTCAATAAAGCAGAAATAGATGTTTTTCTGGAACTCTCTTGCTTTTTCCATGATCCAGCGGATGTTGGCAATTTGATCTCTGGTTCCTCTGCCTTTTCTAAAACCAGCTTGAACATCAGGAAGTTCAGGGTTCACATATTGCTGAAGCCTGGCTTGGAGAATTTTGAGCATTACTTTACTAGCGTGTGAGATGAGTGCAACTGTGCAGTAGTTTGAGCATTCTTTGGCATTGCCTTTCTTTGGGATTGAAATTAAAACTGACGTTTTCCAGTCCTGTGGCCACTGCTGAGTTTTCCAAATTTGCTGGCATATTGAGTGCAGCACTTTCACAGCATCATCTTTCAGGATTTGAAACAGCTCAACTGGAATTCCATCACCTCGACTAGCTTTGTTCATAGTGATGCTTTCTAAGGCCCACTTGACTTCACATTCCAGGATGTCTGGCTCTAGGTCAGTGATCACACCATCATGATTATCTTGGTCGTGAAGATCTTTTTTGTACAGTTCTTCTGTGTATTCTTTCCACCTCTTCTTAATATCTTCTGCTTCTGTTAGGTCCATACCATTTCTGTCCTTTATCGAGCTCATCTTTGCATGAAATATTCCTTTGGTATCTCTGATTTTCTTGAAGAGATCCCTAGTCTTTCCCATTCTGTTGTTTTCCTCTATTTCTTTGCATTGATCGCTAAGGAAGGCTTTCTTATCTCTTCTTGCTATTCTTTGGAACTCTGCATTCAGATGTTTATATCCTTCCTTTTCTCCTTTGCTTTTTGCTTCTCTTCTTTTCACAGCTGTTTGTAAGGCCTCTCCAGACAGCCATTTTGCTTTTTTGCATTTCTTTTCCATGGGAATGGTCTTGATCCCTGTCTCCTGTACAATGTCACGAACCTCATTCTATAGTTCATCAGGCACTCTATCTATCAGATCTAGGCCCTTAAATCTATTTCTCACTTCCACTGTATAATCATAAGGGATTTGATTTAGGTCATACCTGAATGGTCTAGTGGTTTTCCCTACTTTCTTCAATTTAAGTCTGAATTTGGCTATAAGGAGTTCATGGTCTAAGCCACAGTCAGCTCTTGGTCTTGTTTTTGCTGACTGTATAGAGCTTCTCCATCTTTGGCTGCAAAGAATATAATCAATCTGATTTTGGTGTTGACCATCTGGTGATGTCCATGTATAGAGTTTTCTCTTGTGTTGTTGGAAGAGGGTGTTTGTTATGACCAGTGCATTTCTTGGCAAAACTCTGTTAGTCTTTGCCCTGCTTCATTCTGTATTCCAAGGCCAAATTTGCCTGTTACTCCAGGTGTTTCTTGACTTCCTACTTTTGCATTCCAGTTACCTATAATGAAAAGGACATCTTTTTGGGTGTTAGTTCTAAAAGGTCTTGTAGGTCTTCATAGAACCGTTCAACTTCAGCTTCTTCAGTGTTACTGGTTGGGCATAGACTTGGATTACTGTGATATTGAATGGTTTGCCTTGGAAATGAACAGAGATCATTCTGTCGTTTTTGAGATTGCATCCAAGTACTGCTTTTTGGACTCTTTTGTTGACCACGATGGCCATTCCATTTCTTCTGAGGGATTCCTGCCCGCAGTAGTAGATATAATGGTCATCTGAGTTAAATTCACCCATTCCAGTCCATTCAGTTCGCTGATTCCTAGAATGTCGACATTCACTCTTGCCATCTCTTGTTTGACCACTTCCAATTTGCCTTGATCCATGGACCTGACATTCCAGGTTCCTATGCAATATTGCTCTTTACAGCATCAGACCTTGCTTCTATCACCAGTCACATCCACAGCTGGGTATTCTTTTTGCTTTGGCTCCATCCCTTCATTCTTTCTGGAGTTATTTCTCCACTGATCTCCAGTAGCATATCAGACCTTAATAAACACCAATGTTTGTATATTATAAAGTAAACAATAGATAACACATTTAATAGTACATTGATCAAACTGAGTAAATATTGTAAAAAGTATTTAATAGTGCTCAACCAGTTGAAAACTTATTTGCAAAACCAAATTGCTTCTTATACAAAAATAAATTGTAAATGAAACAAAGTTCCAATATATAAATATGAAAGCCCAAAGGTACTAAAAAAATATTTGCTGCTGCTAAGTCGCTTCAGTCATGTCCGACTCTGTGCGACCCCATAGACAGCAGCCCACCAGGCTCCCCCATCCCTGGGATTCTCAAGGCAAGACCACTGGAGTGGGTTGCCATTTCCTTCTCCAATACATGAAAGTAAAAAGTGAAAGGAAAGTTGCTCAGTCCTGTCCGACTCTTTGCGACCCCATGGACTGCAGCCTACCAGGCTCCTCTGTCCATGGGATTTTCCAGGCAAGAGTAATGGAGTGGGGTGCCATTGCCTTCTCCAAAATAATACTTAGGTGAATGGAAAAGGTAACTCTAAACCTAAAAAACAAAACCCAATAGCCATGAAGAGATTGCTAAATTTGAATATGCAAAACCAAAAAGAGTTCCTTTTGTTCTTTTAGTTCTTTTGGACAAAAAGCAAAATCTTTAAAAATATTTTTCCTTTGATGGTGCCACACAGCTTGTGTGATCTTATTAGTTTCTCTGATCAGAGATTGAACCAGGGCCCTCAGCAGTGAAAATGCAGAGTCCTAACCACTGGACAGCTAGGGAATTTCCCAAAATAGAAATTTTAAAACTAGGAGAAAATTGCAACACATGTTCAGTTCAGTTCTGTCACTCAATCGTGTCTGACCCTTTGCGACCTGTCCATCACCAACTCCCAGAACTTACTTAATTCATGTCTATTGAGTCGGTGATGCCATCCAACCATTTCATCCTCTGTCATCCCCTTCTCCTCCCACCTTCAATCTTTCCCAGCATCAGGGTCTATTCAAATGAGTCAGTTCTTCGCATCAGGTGGCCAAAGTATTGGAGTTTCAGCTTCAGCATCAGTCCTTCCAATGAGTATTCAGGACTGATTTCCTTTAGGATGGATTGGTTGGATCTCCTTGCAGTCCAAGGGACTCTCAAGGGTCTTCTTCAACACCACAGTTCAAAAGCATCAATTCTTCCATGTTCAGCTTTGTTTATAGTCCAATTCTTACATCCATACATGACTACTGGAAAAACCATAGCTTTGACTAGACAGACCTTTGTTGGAAAAGTCAGGTCTCTACTTTTTAATATGCTCTCAGGTTTGTCATAACTTTTCTTCCAAGGAGTAAGCATCTTTTAATTTCATGGCTGTAATAACCATCTGCAGTGATTTTGGAGCCCCAAAAAATAAAGTCTGTCACTGTTTCCATTATTTCTCCATCTATTTGCCATGAAGTGATGGGACCAGATGCCATGATCTTAGTTTTCTGAATGTTGAGTTTTAAGCCAACCTTTTCACTCTCCTCTTTCACTTTCATCAAGAGGCTCTTTTGTTCTTCTTTAATCTCTGCCATAAGGATGGTGTCATCTGCATATCTTAGGTTATAACATGTGTAAAAGACTAATAATATAAAAAAGAGAACAATTTAACAGGAAAGTAGGGAAAAGACATAAGCTAGCAATTTATATCAAAAGAAACATAAATGGCCAATAAATACATGAAAACATACTCAATATAAATTAATATAACTTATTAATTATAAGTGCATGCTTTAAAATGGGATCCCATATTTTACAGATTAGTAATGATTTTTATAGTTTCATAACACTTAATCTTGAATCTCATGCATTGTTGACAAGATTACAAATTAGTACAAACCTTAGCGGGGCCAACTTGGCAATATTTATCCAAGTTAGAAATGCTATACATACTCTTTAACCAATGAATTCCACATACAGGGGTTTATTTTACAGAAATATTTTGATACCCATGTAAAGGTGTCTGTAGAAGAATATTTGTAATAGTAAAAAAAAAAAAAAAAAAGGAAGACAATCTTCAATACTGCATTAGGTCAAGTGCATTATAGCACATCCTTACCATACAGATTGATCCATACAGATTGATCCATACAGATTGATACCATCCATACAGATTGATAGCTCTTTCTTGATTCTGTGGGTGGTGGTACCTGGCCATTCTTAGTTGGTGGAGCAATTTGTTTGGTTAATTCCATCCAATAGACTATTATGCAACCATGAAAAAGAATGCCATGGTATCTACATGTACTTCTATAGAAGGATGGCTGAGAAGTACTCCAGTTTGTAACCCCATTTTGTAAGCAGGATCCTAGCAAGACCTCCATGACTTTAAATGAAAAGTTAACCTCTTTGTCTTTACTTTCCACAGATTTAAAATGGGAATAAAAACAGTATGTACTTCATACAGTTGCTGTGAAAAATAAATGAAATATTCATGCAAAGTGTTTAACACAGTACATGACACATATCATTGTAAACAAAAAACCATTCATGCAGTGACCTCTGGGAAGTGAGGCTAGGTTTGGGGTATGCATAGAACTTTTATACTTTTTTATACCGTCTGATTTTCTTCATCAAACATAGCATTTCTTTTAAATTAAAAATTCTTAACTTAAATTTCAAGTTAAAGAATCATATAAATTGATTTTAAAAGAGTGAATCACAGGTATTTCAATATTCATTATATTCTCAAATTAAAGTCCCTCAAAATAAAATCATAATCTTTCCTCAAATAATAAAACTAAATAACATCTCTCAGCATCCGTAAATCTCAAACTAGCCATCCAGACAGGAGCACTGCATTTGCTTGGTGAAGAATAACAGGAGAGTCACAAGGCTTTAGCTGATTTATTTGTTGTATAATAAACCATTATTTATTCATTCTCTAAAGTATATAAGACAGACTGACCTTGGCAGCATTCTTGAGGAGTGAGAAGTCTATAAGCCAAATATCTAATCATCGGAATCAAAATCTGATTTCTGGATCATCAGAAAAATCGGCTTCTTCTGCTGCCAAATGATCCTCCTGCTGACCACATTTTCAGTCAATCAGAATATAATCCTATTACGGGCAGTGAGTGAGTGAGGATTGCATTTTGTTTCATAGCTGGTCTAAACACGATTACTGCTTTCATCACACAGCCATATCATCAAGTCAATAAGGATTTTCTATACTGACTTTTCATGTTGCACAGACTGTATAGAGGAACTTGGGTAATTCCAATTTGCTGTACAAACCCCAGCTCTGCAGAGATGAGATTAGTACCTGTTCACCTTGGCTTGTCCAAGATAAACCATGGTACCACTCACCAGTCCATTGGTACATTTCTCTTACTTCAAATATATGAACTACTCATCAACCCTAATTCCTCTTTAAAAAAACTAGATTTTTATGACATTTCTATTACTCAAGTTACAGATGCTGTGAAAATCACACTATCACATTTAATTCTTTGCATTCTTACATTTTTAAAAAATCATACAACAGTCTTCCATTTTGAAGCCTACAGTTGCTGGACACAGTAACTACTAGTGAAATAAGATTTTATGGACAGAAACCAGCAACATTCAACTGTTAAAACAGTCCTCCAACCTTAAACTTAAGTTCAGTTCCAAAAGGATATGGAATCACCCCTTTTCATTCAAAGCTCCATGGTCCCAGAGCTGGCTATGAAGAGAGGATACAATATTGCAGGAAAATATTTCTTTGAAAAGCCTTGTAGCTTGTCATGAGAGGTAGAAAACATTTTAAGAATTTCTAGAAAGAGGAGAAGAAGCATATGTCATAGTCATTTTTGTAAAATAGGTTAACTACTTTCTTATATGAGAGAAGAAATACCTGGAAAAGAAAAACAAATAGATCAGGAGGCAGCTCAAGAATTTTTCTCCTACCACCAATTTCTTCCTGGCTCCAAGAAATACAAATTTCATCAGAAAGGGTGCAATTCTTCCACACTAATGAAAACAACCTCTCACTGATTGCATGTTTCTATCCAGCTAGTACACCCATTTCACAGCAAAACATCTGAAAGCTACTGATAGTCATCATCTTTGCTTCCTTATCTCCCAGTTTCTCTTCACTCCATCATTATCAGACATCTATTCCCATCAGGCACAGTAACTGCATTTTCCAAGGTCACTAGTGAATTCAGTGTTGCCAAATACTAATATAATGGTTATTTTCTACACTCATTCCACTCACCTTCTCAACCACCACCTCACTGAAAGCTCTCTTCTTTTGTCATTTATGACACCAGTTTCTTGATTCTTCTACTAAACACAGCTATCTCATTCTCAGTCTCATTTGCCAGCTCATCATCCTCTGCTTCCCTCCGAACCCTGGCATGTCCCACACTGGTCCAAAAGACTCTTTCTTTCTGTCTTTTCTTACTCCTTGTGCTCTTGTCCAGTCCCATGGCTTGAAATACTACTCCTATCTGATGATCCCTAAGGGACACCTCCAGTAAAAATATTTCCCCTAAATTCTAATTGGCAATCCAAATACCTCATCAGTGTTTCCACATCAAGAGGTAGTAGAGGTCTCAAAATTCATTTGTCAAACAGAGCTATTTCTTTTGTCCTATAATCCTGCCCCTCCTCCCATCCCTTTCATTAGTAACAGCATTATCATGGAGCCAGTTTCAAAGCCAAAACCTACAATTCATTCTTAACGTATTTCTCTCATCACTCCTTATATCAAGTTATCAAATCCATCAGTTCTAACTCCACAGACTATCTCAAATGTTTCCACTCATCTCCATTACAAATCCCTCTACCCTAGCTCAAGACACATATACCTCTCACTTAACCTTATGCAACAGCCTCCTCAGTGTTCCTCTGGCTACCAAGAAAAAAATGTAAATATTAATTAGATCATTCTCCTCCCCTGCTTAAAATTCTCCAAAGGTTCTCTACCATTCTTGGAACAATATCCAAACTCCTTACACTGCCTTCAAAGCCATGTAAGATTTGGACCCTCACTTGAATGAGCTTATCTCTCTCACTCATTACAATCCAGGCATGCTGCCTTTCCTTTTACTTCTTGAATGCACTGAGCTTTAGCCCACTTCAAATGTTTGCACAAACTATATATTCTACCTGGAAGGTTCTTCCTCTAAATCTTTCCAGGGCTGCTTTCTCCTGGCCATAATGGATCATGGGTTAAATATAGCTACTTCAGTGTAACTTCTCTGACCACTCATCTAAAATAGCCCACCAATCCCAGACCTCCTTTATCACTCTCTTTAACAACCTCCTGCTTTCATTTCCTCATAACATTTACAATTTTCTGAAATTAATATTTTAATTTCTCTATTGCTTGCTCCTTGGAAGAAAAGCTATAACACACCTAGTCAGCATAATAAAAAGCAGAGACATCACTTTGCTGACAAACGTTCATACAAAGTTATGATTTTTCCAGTAGTCATGTACAGATGTGAGAGCTGGACCATAAAGAAGTCTGAGTGCCAAAAAATTGACGCTTTAGAACTGTGGTGTTGGAGAAGACTCTTGAGAGTCCCTTGGACTGCCAGGAGATCAAACCAGTCAATCTCAAAGGAAATCAACCCTGAATATTCATTGGAAGGACTGAAGCTGAAGCTGAAGCTCCAATACTTTGACTACCTGTTGTAAAGAGCCAACACACTGGAAAAGACCCTGATGCTGGGAAAGACTGAAGGGAGGAGGAGAAGGGGATGACAGAGGATGAGATTGTTGGATGGCATCACTGACTCAGTGGACATGAGTCTGAGCCAGCTCTGGAAGATGGTGAAAGACAGGGAAGCCTGACATGCTGCAGTCCATGGGGACACAAAGAGCTGGGCACGACTGAGTGACTGAACAACTATTTTCTACCCTGCCCCACAATTGAATATGCACTCCATGTATATTTAACAAGGAATATGGATATCTTGCATCCTTACCACCGGGAAGAGTGTTCACTCTGGATATAGAAATAGGCAAGTGTGCCTCTGCCCTCAAAGAGGAGCATCCCCCAAACCAAGTTCATCCAGAACTACAAAGAGAAGCGAAGCATAGTAGACAAACTAACAGAGAAGTGTATAGGTCTTTGTGTTTGTGAGATCAGATAATTACCTGTGAGTATTTACAGAGCTGAAAGAGGCAGCCTTCAAAGAATGTTGAGGGTAAAAATCAGACTGGAATAATCAGGAGATGATTGTTACAGAAAATAAAAGTATTGTGGGAACAAAGCAACCCACTGATTTAGAAACTAGAGGGAGAAATAAAAAGGACAAAAGTAATAAAATCAAGAAAGACATTTTTGAGCATGGTGATGACATAAACTGGGCATGTATAAAGGAAGAAAGTGGGGGGGGGGGGGCAGGTGGGGAGGAGAGAGCCAGGGATAAAGAATGGAAAATAAAAAGAAAGATGAAAGGAAGACTAAGAGAAGATAAAAGCAGTAAGGTGAAAATGACAAAAAGAAAAAGATAAATGAAAAAAACGGAGTCAATAATCAGACCAGGTAGAAGACGGAAGTGCATGAAGGCTGATGAGGCTCATGAATCAGGCCCATGAACTGAAGTTGCACTAGACCTTGAGCATGTGTGTGAGTGTTTTTCTCCCATGGTGTAGTTCTCTTCTGTTAAGAATATAACAAACTCAGTCCAGGGGCTTTTGAGGGTGGCTGTGCTGACCCTTTGCTTGCTATTAATGTACACATATCTCATTATTTGCCAGAGGTGCACTGAACCCAACTGTGACTAATAAGTTCCTGATTCCTACCAGTGGGCCCATGTCCTGCAAAAATATATTAACAAAGGAAAAGTAACCATTTACGGAGCTCAACAGCAATATTTAAATAACCTGGAAGCAGAGCACACTGAGACATCTATATATTAGTATTATTCTTTTTTCTACAAAGGATTCATTCTTATGTTCTGGAATCTTGAAGATTCATTCTCAGCCTCCATGTTGCAAATCACACCGCATCACATCCTAGCTGGAGCCTTCCTCTCCTCAGCCCTCAGGACCTGTGTGTCCTCGTGAGTCCCCTGTGATGCCAAGTACACTGATGGCATCCAGAGGAAAACATCACAGCCTTAACAGAGGTTAGGTTTTAATTTCACTCCTCTGGACTTTAACCTGCCCTCTAATTAGACAATGTACCAAGGAAAATCTAATTACTTTTCCAATATTCCTTCACATGGCATTCTTGATTATGGCCACTTCACATGTGAACAACAACTCATAGAAGTTCCCTGAATGTGGATAACAATCATCCTTTTCTAAACAAAAGCTAAAGTACTGTGCTTAATCAGAGTGGAAGGGCTTTTGCTTTTGTTTTGTCTGGATTTTTTTGTTACTAGAATGGGCTATGTAGGTCTCATCCCTACCATGAGATTAGCCAAGGTTAGGCTACCCAAGAAGTCAAAGAGCATTTAAGACGTGCTACAACTGGTCTCGGTCTTGTAACAATTCCCTTTCATTTTATAAGACAGACACATGACCTTTCCTTCAGCCAGGAACAAGCAGGTAAATGGATTACTTGATTGACTGGGTATGACACTGCTGTTGAGACACATACATTTAAACATATTTGGCAAGTTGAAAGTGGCATGGCCCATTAGGATACTATTATGTTAATTTGGGCTGCCACCTGTGCAGGGAAGCAGTTCTGCTATAATGATGCATTGTGAAGACCTGCCTGGGTCCTTCCAGGGGAAACGCCTCATTGTGATGAGGCCAGCTAGATGATGTGGAACCAGGGACAACAAAATGGGCTATGCTACTTACTCATCTCCTGTGATTGCCTTTATGAGGAAAGCAAGAGAAGAGACTGGGGGCCCTCCTGCTTGATCCACTGGCCTTATGGATATGGACAAATGAGGGAAACAAGGAACTCAATAGCTTAGGTCTAAGCTCTTACCCTATCCCTCACTAGTTTGGTCTCTCCTATTTAAACTCACCACCATTACCACAACCACTGGTCTGGAAACTAAGATCCTTGAGCTTCTTCACATGAAATTTCTGAAACACATTTCATAAAGAGTTAAAGACACAGTAAAAATTAATATGTTAGGCAAGTGCTTTTAGCCCCAACCAGTAATTTTAATGGCCACTGGGGGAGCAAAACAACAAAAGAATAAAATTTCTCACCAACTGTTTACAGATTTGTATTAAATGATTTAACGTATTGGATACCTCATGTATATAAAATGATTTAATGAATTTAATGAATTCATTAAATTTAATTGTTTAATGAATTTACTTTCAGAGAGCCAGATATGAAACACCACACATTTGGAGTCTGGGACACACCAACAAGCAAAGATTGTTCCAACAGGCCTTTCTTATGCAGAACAGGAAAAGTACAGAACTGGGGATGCTATCCTACCTGGAGAGTCAAAAATCCTTCCTGTTCTCTGCTTTTGCTAAGATGCAAGGTGATACTTCTGCTTTTGAGGAGGTCAAAACATAGAGAGGAAACAAGAGGAAGGGTTATTTGGGATACAGACTTTTTCCTGAGATACTAGATAATCCAAAGTGCTAGCTAGTGCAAGACAGATAAACATTAGTCCCACTCCTCTTTGTGGCTGTAAATGTAGCTCCATGCTAGTGGCATGAAAGAATTCAACCACAAAATCCCAGCAAGACAAAGTGCAGACAATTTATAACCCAGATTGTGCAGTGAACAGAGATCTCTGATAGTCTTACCAAAGAAGCATTTACAAATAAGAAAGCTTCTCGGCAGTGGAGAATTTTTTCAGGAGGCACTCGGTCAAGAAGTTTTTCACCAAAGGGCAGAGAGATCTATAAGACCTCTTCTTTTACCATGTCACTGATGGCTGAAGCAGGCCTACTTGCAAAATTGGAGGTGAGCACATTTCCAGTATTCACAAGGATTTATGCAGCAAGAACAAATAGATAGAGCTTAAAATATATGGCTGATGAAGTCTCTGTCTCTTTTAAGTCTTTAACCAAGGGACAGCCTAGTGAGAGCAAAGACTATTGGTTTCCAAGCCAGGTGAATGAGAATCCAAAATGGGGTTCCACCACTTACTATCTACAGATATCTACCGGATCTGGGGCAAGTTATTTTACTTCTCTGAGTCCCAACCTCCTCAGCTGGATAAAAGGGACAGTGGCATCTGTACCCCAAAATTACTAGGAGTCAGTGCATAACAGATGCTCAATAAATATCATGTCCCTGATCCCCTTTTTTGCACAATTATAGACTAAAAATAGGAATAGTAAAATTTCCCATTTTCTGCAGAAAGCAATTCATGATAAAAACCAAGAAGAGAGAACATATGTTTTTGTAAAGACAATGTCCTGGGAAGCAAAAGGTCTGAATTCAACTCCTGGCTCTGTCCGTTTCTGCCTCTGTGATTCTGCTCCCCCCACCCGCTGGGCCTCCACTTTCTCATTTGAAAACTGATCATATTTGAGGCAATTAAATATGATTTCTACCAATTTTGAAATTCCTTGATTTTACTAATGGTTATTATGGTTGGTAATATCTAAGCCGCTGAAGAGATAATTATTTAAATCCAACACATATGTGTTAGAAGCAGCACCATGTAATAGAAACATGTGAGGGCACTAAAGTGGTGCTGCTTGGGGTCTGAATTCCAGCTTTGGCAGTGACTAGTTCAGACACCCAGGAAAGTTAACCTCTCTGTGCACTGACCCCCTGTTTGCAAAATGGGCAAAGTAACAGTTACTACATCACACACAATGTGAAGATATCAGTGGGTCAGTCCATGGAAAGTGCTGAACAGTATTTGCAGGAGTAAGCACTCAACAAATGATAGCTGCTCTCTTTCTTGTTGTTATTATTGTTATCAGTATCTATTAAGGGGAGTTTCAATAAGCACTAAATACAGTGCTTTTATCCACCATGGATTGAAAACATCATGGCTGTGTCTTAGTATAAATAAATTTGCAATTATCTTTTTATGTGCTCTGGTGCATTCAGTCTGCATTTGCTTCATTATAAACTCCCAGAGCAACGACTGCCCCTACTTCTGTAGCCCAATAGGCAGATCCAGGAAGTGGCTCTGATTATGACAGGAGATCTCCACATACAGAGAAGACCAAGCTCAGTAAAGTGTACTGAAGCACTGCCATGATTTGTGAAAAGGTCAGACAGTTATGCAAAATATTTTGCTGAGACCCAAGAAAGCCAAGCAAAAGAATATACAAATGAAAAAGACAAATGATTTCAAAGAAAGGGACACTTAGAAAACTTTTTAAAGAATCACTTTCTGAATACTATGACATGAGAAAAGTACGCATCAGCACATTTTATAGAGCATGATTATTTCCCAAAATGGTAAAACCGATGATTGGTTGAAAGCAGATTTTTCTACCAACTAACCTAATTTAGTCCCTTAAAACTATTTCTCACTTCCACTGTGTAATCATACAGAAATAGATTTAAGGGCCTAGATCTGATAGATAGAGTGCCTGATGAACTACGGACTGAGGTTCGTGACACTGTACAGGAGACAGGGATCAAGACTATCCCCAAGAAAAAGAAATGCAAAAAAGCAAAATGGCTGTCTGGGGAGGCCTTACAAATAGCTGTGAAAAGAAGAGAAGTGAAAAGCAAAGGAGAAAAGGGAAGATATAAGCATCTGAATGCAGAGTTCCAAAGAATAGCAAGAAGAGATAAGAAAGCCTTCTTCAGCGATCAATGCAAAGAAATAGAGGAAAACAACAGAATGGGAAAGACTAGAGATCTCTTCAAGAAAATTAGAGATACCAAGGGAACATTTCATGCAAAGATGGGCTCAATAAAGGACAGAAATGGTATGGACCTAACAGAAGCAGAAGATATTAAGAAGAGGTGGAAAGAATACACAGAAGAACTGTACAAAAAAGATCTTCATGACCCAGATAATCACGATGGTGTGATCACTGACCTAGAGCCAGACATCCTGGAATGTGAAGTCAAGTGGGCCTTAGAAAGCATCACTATGAACAAAGCTAGTCGAGGTGATGGAATTCCAATTGAGCTCTTTCAAATCCTGAAAGATGATGCTGTGAAAGTGCTGCACTCAATATGCCAGCAAGTTTGGAAAACTCAGCAGTGGCCACAGGACAGGAAAATGTCAGTTTTTATTCCAATCCCAAAGAAAGGCAATGCCAAAGTATGCTCAAACTACCGCACAATTGCACTCATCTCACATGCTAGTAAAGTAATGCTCAAAATTCTCCAAGCCAGGCTTCAGCAATACGTGAACCTTGAACTTCCAGATGTTCAAGCTGGTTTTAGAAAAGGCAGAGAAACCCGAGATCAAATTGCCAACATCCGCTGGATCATTGAAAAAGCAAGAGAGTTCCAGAAAAACATCTATTTCTGCTTTATTGACTATGTCAAAGCCTTTGACTGTGTGGATCACAATAAACTGTGCAAAATTCTGAAAGAGATGGGAATACCAGACCACCTGACCTGCCTCTTGGGAAATTTGTATGCAGGTCAGGAAGCAACAGTTAGAACTGGACATGGAACAACAGACTGGTTCCAAATAGGAAAAGGAGTACGTCAAGGCTGTATATTGTCACGCTGCTTATTTAACTTATATGCAGAGTACATCATGAGAAACGCTGGGCTGGAGGAAACACAAGCTGGAATCAAGATTGCCAGGAGAAATATCAATAACCTCAGATATGCAGATGACACCACCCTTATGGCAGAAAGTGAAGAGGAACTCAAAAGCCTCTTGATGAAGGTGAAGGTGGAGAGTGAAAAAGTTGGCTTAAAACTCAACATTCAGAAAACGAAGATCATGGCATCTGGTCCCATCACTTCATGGGAAATAGATGGGGAAACAGTGGAAACAGTGTCAGACTTTATTTTTGGGGGGGCTCCAAAATCACTGCAGATGGTGATTGCAGCCATTAAATTAAAAGACGCTTACTCCTTGGAAAGAAAGTTATGACCAACCTAGTTAGCATATTGAAAAGCAGAGACATTACTTTGCCAACAGAGGTTCGTCTAGTCAAGGCTATGGTTTTTCCAGTAGTCATGTATGGAAGTGAGAGTTGGATGTGAAGAAAGCTGAGCACTGAAGAATTGATGCTTTTGAACTGTGGTGTTGGAGAAGACTCTTGAAAGTCCCTTGGACTGCAAGGAGGTCCAACCAGTCCATTCTGAAGGAGATCAGCCCTGGGATTTCTTTGGAAGGACTGTGCTGAAGCTGAAACTCCAGTACTTTAGCCACCTCATGTGAAGAGTTGACTCATTGGAAAAGACTCTGATGCTGGGAGGGATTGGGGGCAGGAGGAGAAGGGGACCACAGGGGATGAGATGGCTGTATGGCATTACTGACTCGATGGATGTGAGTCTGTGTGAACTCCGGGAGTTGTTGATGGACAGGGAGGCCTGGCATGCTGCGATTCATGGGTTCACAAAGAGTCAGACATGACTCAGTGACTGAATGGAACTGAAGTGAACTGAACTGAACCTAATTTAGACTAGTATCAAATGCCTTCTAGAAGTTTCATGTACCTTTAAAATATATATAATGGCATTCTAATTGTTTAGGGTTTATGAAACTTTTACCTCACCAACCATGATCAGACACAGCACAATTAAAAAAGGTGAACACCAGGGATTTCTACTGCAATGGACACGGCTTTTTCCTCAAGGAACTTACAGTCTAATGTATGAACAGTTTTAATGAGTGCATCATGTAATCAAGAGCTACCCTATGTGGATTAGACATTAAGAAATAAATATTGGCTTGAGTAAATCTTTAATCCACTTTTTTGTTGGAGGGCAGGGCTGTGTTCATTTGCTCAGTCATGTCCGACTCTTTGCTGCTGCTGCTGCTGCTAAGTCGAATCAGTTCTGTCCGACTCTGTGTGGCCCCACAGACAGCAACCCACCAGGCTCCCCCATCCCTGAGATTCTCCAGGCAAGAACACTGGAGTGGGTTGCCATTTCCTTCTCCAGTGCATGAAAGTGAAAAGTGAAAGTGAAGTCGCTCAGTCGTGTCCGACCCTCAGCGACCCCATGGACTGCAGGCTACCAGGCTCCTCCATCCATGCCAGGCCTCCCTGTCCATCACCAACTCTCCGAGTTCACTCAAACTCATGTCCATCAAGTCTGTGATGCCATCCAGCCATCTCATCCTCTGTTGTCCCCTTCTCCTCCTGCTCGCAATCCCTCCCAGCATCAGGGTCTTTTCCAATGAGTCAACTCTTCACATGAGGTGACCAAATATTGGAGTTTCAGCTGCAGCATCAGTCCTTCCAATGAACACCCAGGACTTATCTCCTTTAGGATGGACTGATTGGATCTCTTTGCAGTCCAAGGGACTCTCAAGAGTCTTCTCCAATGCCACAGTTCAAAAACATCAATTCTTCAGTGCTCAACTTTCTTCACAGTCCAACTCTCACATCCATACATGATTACTGGAAAAACCATAGCTTTGACTAGATGGACCTTTGTTGGCAAAGTAATGTCTCTGCTTTTCAATATGCTATCTAGGTTGGTCATAACTTTCCTTCCAAGGAGAAGCATCTTTCAATTTGATGGCTGTAATCACCATCTGCAGTGATTTTGGAGCCCCCAAAAAATAAAATCTGACACTGTTTCCGCTGTTTCCCCATCTATTTCCCATGAAGTGATGGGACCAGATGCCATGATCTTCGTTTTCTGAATGTTGAGCTTTAAGCCAAATTTTTCACTCTTCTCTTTCACTTTCATCAAAAGGCTCTTTAGTTCCTCTTCACTTTCTGCCATAAGGGTGGTGTCATCTGCATATCTGAGGTTATTGATATTTCTCCTGGCAATCTTGATTCCAGCTTGTGCTTCTTCCAGCCCAGCGTTTCTCATGATGTACTCTGCATATAAGTTAAATAAGCAGCGTGACAATATACAGCCTTGACGTACTCCTTTTCCTATTTGGAACCAGTCTGTTGTTCCATGTCCAGTTCTAACTGTTGCTTCCTGACCTGCATACAGGTTTCTCAAGAGGCCGGTTAGGTGGTCTGGTATTCCCATCTCTTTCAGAATTTTGCACAGTTTATTGTGATCCACACAGTCAAAGGCTTTGACATAGTCAATAAAGCAGAAATAGATGTTTTTCTGGAACTCACTTCCTTTTTCGATGATCGAGCAGATGTTGGCAATTTGATCTCGGGTTCCTCTGCCTTTTCTAAAACCAGCTTGAACATCTGGAAGTTCAAGGTTCACGTATTGCTGAAGCCTGGCTTGGAGAATTTTGAGCATTACTTTACTAGCATGTGAGATGAGTGCAATTGTGTGGTAGTTTGAGCATGCTTTCGCATTGCCTTTCTTTGAGATTGGAATGAAAACTGACATTTTCCAGTCCTGTGGCCACTGCTGAGTTTTCCAAATTTGCTGGCATATTGAGTGCAGCACTTTCACAGCATCATCTTTCAGGATTTGAAAGAGCTCAACTGGAATTCCATCACCTCCAATAGCTTTGTTCGTAGTGATTCTTTCTAAGGCCCACTTGACTTCACATTCCAGGATGTCTGGCTCTAGGTAAGTGATCACACCATTGTGATTATCTGGGTCGTGAAGCTTTTTCTTTGTACAGTTCTTCTGTGTATTCTTTCCACCTCTTCTTAATATCTTCTGCTTCTGTCAGGTCCACACACTTTCTGTCCTTTATTGAGCCCATCTTTGCATGAAATGTTCCCTTGGTATCTCTAATTTTCTTGAAGAGATCTCTAGTCTTTCCCATTCTGTTGTTTTCCTCTATTTCTTTGCATTGATCGCTGAAGAAGGCTTTCTTATCTCTTCTTGCTATTCTTTGGAACTCTGCATTCAGATGCTTATATCTTTCCTTTTCTCCTTTGCTTTTCACTTCTCTTCTTTTCACAGCTTTTGTAAGCCCTCCTCAGACAGCCATTTTGCTTTTTTGCATTTCTTTTTCTTGGGGATAGTCTTGATCCCTGTCTCCTGTACAATGTCACGAACCTCCATCCATAGTTCATCAGGCATTCTGTCTATTAGATCTAGTCCCTTAAATCTATTTTTCACTTCCACTGTATAATCCTCTCTGGCAGTGGCCAAGAGGAGCTACCACATGCCCGAGGTCAGGGGTGGCTGTGTGTGCACCAGAGGGCCAAGTGGAGCTACTCCACGTTCAAGGTCAGGAGGGGCGGCCCTGAGAAGATACCCCTTTGCAAGAGGCCATCAGAGGGCAGACACACTGAAACCATAATCACAAAAAACTAATCAATCTTATCACATGGTCCACAGCCTTGTCTAACTCAATGAAACTAAACCATGCCATGTGGGGCCACCCAAGACGGACGGGTCATGGTGGAGATGTCTGACAGAATGTGGTCCACTGGAGAAGGGAATGGCAAACCACTTCAGTATTCTTACCTTGAGAACCCTATGAACATTATGAAAAGGCAAAATGATAGGATACTGAAAGAGGAACTCCCCAGGTTGGTAAGTTCTCAATATGCTACTAGAGATCAATGGAGAAATAATTCCAGAAAGAATGAAGGGATGGAGCCAAAGCAAAAACAATATCCAGTTGTGGATGTGACTGGTGATAGAAGCAAGGTCTGATGCTGTAAAGAGCAATATTGCATAGGAACCTGGAATGTCAGGTCCATGGATCAAGACAAATTGGAAGTGGTCAAACAGGAGACGGCAAGAGTGAACATTGACATTCTAGGAATCAGCGAACTAAAATGGACTGGAATGGGTGAATTTAACTCAGATGACCATTATATCTACTACTGTGGGCAGGAATCCCTTAGAAGAAATGGAGTAGCCATCATGGTCAACAAAAGAGTCTGAAATGCAGTACTTGGATGCAATTTCAAAAACGACAGAATGATCTCTGTTCATTTCCAAGGCAAACCATTCAATATCACGGTAATCCAAGCCTATGCCCCAAGCAGTAAGGCTGAAGAAGCTGAATTTGAATGGTTCTATGAAGACCTACAAGACCTTTTAGAGCTAACACCCAAAAAAGATGTCCTTTTCATTATAGGGGACTGAAATGCAAAAATAGGAAGTCAAGAAACACCTGGAGTAACAGGCAAATTTGGCCTTGGAATACGGAATGAAGCAGGGCAAAGGCTAATAGAGTTTTGCCAAGAAAATGCACTGGTCATAGCAAACACCCTCTTCCAACAACACAAGAGAAGACTCTACACATGGACATCACCAGATGATCAACACCGAAATCAGATTGATTATATTCTTTGCAGCCAAAGATGGAGAAGTTCTATACAGTCAGCAAAAACAAGACCAGGAGCTAACTGTGGCTCAGATCATGAGCTCCTTATTGCCAAATTCAGACTTAAATTGAAGATAATGATGACCTCCTTCAAAAGGTCCCGTGCATGCCCTGCTACACTCAGTGCCACACCCAACAATGCAGCAGGCTGCCGCTGACCCACGCCTCCATCAGAGACTCCTGGACACTCATGGGCAAGTCTGAGTTAGTCTCTTGTGGATCCACTGCTCCTTTCTCCTGGGTCCTCATGCATAGAAGTTTCTATTTGTGCCCTCCTAGAGTCTGTTTCCCCAGTCCTATGTAAGTTCTGGCAGATCTATGGTGGGATTAATGGTGACCTCCTGCTGCTGCTGCTAAGTCCTACAAGAGGGCTTATGCCATACCCAGGTCTACTGCACCCAGAGCCCCTGCCCCTGCAGCAATCCACTGCTGACCTGTACCTCCACAGGAGACACTCACAGTTCTGTCTCAGTCACCATGGGGTCTCTGGGTCCTTGTGCACAATAGGTATGTTTGAACCCTCTGAGTATCTCTGGTGGGTATGGGGTTTGATTCTAAACACAATGTCGTCTCTTCTACCATTTTGCTGCAGCTTCTCCTTTGCCCTTGGATGTGGGGTATCTCCTCAAAGTCATTCCAGCATTCACAGCTGCCACTTCAGCACCATGCAGCTGTTGCTCCAGCACCTACTGTCTCGCCTACCAAAACAAGACCCAGCTTCCCCCTCAGTGAGTCTCTCCCATCAGGAAGTGTTCATAAGCCTCTTATCCTTTTCCATCAGATGGCAGACAGACTGAAAACCACAATCAGAGAAAACTAACCAATCTGACCATTTGGACCACAGCCTTGTCTAACTCAATGAAACTATGAGCCATAATTTATAGGGCCACCCAAGACGGATGGGTCATGGTGGAGATTTCTGACAAAACTTGGTCCACTGGAGAAGGGAATGGCTAACCTCTTCAGTATTCTTGCCTTGAGAACCCCATGAATAGTATGAAAAGGCAAAAAGATAAGACACTGGAAGATGAACTCCCCAGGTTGGTAGGTGCCAAATATGCTACTGGAGATTAGTGGATAAATAACCCCAGAAAGAATGAAGAGACAGAGCCAAAGCAAAAACAATATTCAGTTGTGGAAGTGACTGGTGATGGAATTAAATTGCATAGGAACCTGAAATGTTAGGAACATGAATCAAGGCAAACTGGAAGTGGTCAAACAGGAGTGAACATCAGAGTGAACATCAACATTTTAGGAATCAGCAAACTAAGATGGACTGGAATGGGTGAATCTAACTCAGATAACCATTATGTCTACTACTGGGCAAGAATCCCTTAGAAGAAATGGAGTAGCCATCATAATCAACAAAAGAGTCCAAAATGCAGTACTCAGATGCAATCTCAAAAATGACAGAATGATCTCTGTTCATTTCTAAGGCATACCATTCAATATAACAGTAATCCAAGTCTATGCCCCGACCAGTATTGCTGAAAAAGCTGAAGTTGAACGGTTCTATGAAGAACTACAAACCTTCTAGAACTAACACCCCAGAAAGATGTCCTTTTCATTATAGGGGACTGAAATGTAAAAGTAGGAAGTCAAGAAACACCTGTAGTAACAGGCAAGTTTGGCCTTGGAGTACAGAATGAAGCAGGGCAAAGGCTAACAGAGTTTGGCCAAGAGAATGCATTGGTCATAGTAAACACCATCTTCCAACAACACAAGAGAAGACTCTACACATGGACATCACCAGATGGTCAATACTGAAATCAGATTGATTATATTCTTTGCAGCCAAGGATTGAGAAGCTCTATACAGTCAGCAAAAACAAGACTGGGAGCTGACTGTGGCTCAGACCATGAACTCCTTATTGCCAAATTCAGACTGAAATTGAAGAAAGTAGGGAAAACCACCAGACCATTCAGGTATGACATAAATCGAATCCCTTAAAATTTTACAGTGGAAGTGACAAACAGATTCAAGGGATAAGATCTGATAGACAGAGTGCCTGAAGAAATATGGATGGAGGTTCATGACGCTGTACAGGAGGCAGTGATCAAAACTATCTCCAAGAAAAAGAAATGCAAAAAGGCAAAATGGTTGTCTGAGAAGGCCTTACAAAGAGCTAAAAGTAATGCTCAAAATTCTCAAGCCAGGCTTCAGCAATCGTGAACTGTGAACTTCCAGATGTTCAAGCTGGTTTAGAAAAGGCAGAGAAACCGAGATCAAATTGCCAACATCCGCTGGATCATGGAAAAAGCAAGAGAGTTCAGAAAAACATCTATTTCTGCTTTATTGACTATGTCAAAGCCTTTGACTGTGTGGATCACAATAAACTGTGCAAAATTCTGAAAGAGATGGGAATACCAGACCACCTGACCTGCCTCTTGAGAAATCTGTATACAGGTCAGGAAGCAACAGTTAGAACTGGACATGGAACAACAGACTGGTTCCAAATAGGAAAGAGTACGTCAAGGCTGTATATTGTCACCCTGCTTATTTAATTTCTATGCAGAGTACATCATGAGAAAGCGCTGGGCTGGAGGAAGCACAAGCTGGAATCAAGATTGCCAGGAGAAATATCAATAACCTCAGATATGCAGATGACACCACCCTTATGGCAAAAGTGAAGAGGAACTAAAAAGCCTCTTGATGAAGGTGAAGGTGGAGAGTGAAAAAGTTGGCTTAAAACTCAACATTCAGAAAGCGAAGATCATGGCATCTGGTCCCATCACTTCATGGGAAACAGATGGAAACAGTGGAAACAGTGTCAGACTTTATTTTTGGGGGCTCCAAAATCACTGCAGATGGTGATTGCAGCCATTAAATTAAAAAGCGCTTACTCCTTGGAAAGAAAGTTATGACCAACCTAGTTAGCATATTGAAAAGCAGAGACATTACTTTGCCAACAGAGGTTCGTCTAGTCAAGGCTATGGTTTTCCAGTAGTCATGTATGGAAGTGAGAGTTGGATGTGAAGAAAGCTGAGCACTGAAGAATTGATGCTTTTGAACTGTGGTGTTGGAAGACTCTTGAAAGTCCCTTGGACTGCAAGGAGGTCCAACCAGTCCATTCTGAAGGAGATCAGCCTGGGATTTCTTTGGAAGGACTGTGCTGAAGCTGAAACTCCAGTACTTTAGCCACCTCATGTGAAGAGTTGACTCATTGGAAAAGACTCTGATGCTGGGGAGGATTGGGGGCAGGAGGAGAAGGGACCACAGGGGATGAGATGGCTGTATGGCATTACTGACTCGATGGATGTGAGTCTGTGTGAACTCCGGGAGTTGTTGATGGACAGGGAGGCCTGGCATGCTGCGATTCATGGGTTCACAAAGAGTCAGACATGACTCAGTGACTGAATGGAACTGAAGTGAACTGAACTGAACCTAATTTAGACTAGTATCAAATGCCTTCTAGAAGTTTCATGTACCTTTAAAATATATATAATGGCATTCTAATTGTTTAGGGTTTATGAAACTTTTACCTCACCAACCATGATCAGACACAGCACAATTAAAAAAGGTGAACACCAGGGATTTTCTGCAATGGACACGGCTTTTTCCTCAAGGAACTTACAGTCTAATGTATGAACAGTTTTAGTGAGTGCATCATGTAATCAAGAGCTACCCTATGTGGATTAGACATTAAGAAATAAATATTGGCTTGAGTAAATCTTTAATCCACTTTTTTGTTGGAGGGCAGGGCTGTGTTCAGTTGCTCAGTCATGTCCGACTCTTTGCTGCTGCTGCTGCTGCTAAGTCGAATCAGTTCTGTCCGACTCTGTGCGGCCCCACAGACAGCAACCCACCAGGCTCCCCCATCCCTGGGATTCTCCAGGCAAGAACACTGGAGTGGGTTGCCATTTCCTTCTCCAGTGCATGAAAGTGAAAAGTGAAAGTGAAGTCGCTCAGTCGTGTCCGACCCTCAGCGACCTCATGAACTGCAGCCCACCAGGCTCCTCCATCCATGCCAGGCCTCCCTGTCCATCACCAACTCTCCGAGTTCACTCAAACTCATGTCCATCAAGTCTGTGATGCCATCCAGCCATCTCATCCTCTGTTGTCCCCTTCTCCTCCTGCTCGCAATCCCTCCCAGCATCAGGGTCTTTTCCAATGAGTCAACTCTTCACATGAGGTGGCCAAATATTGGAGTTTCAGCTGCAGCATCAGTCCTTCCAATGAACACCCAGGACTTATCTCCTTTAGGATGGACTGGTTGGATCTCTTTGCAGTCCAAGGGACTCTCAAGAGTCTTCTCCAACGCCACAGTTCAAAAACATCAATTCTTCAGTGCTCAACTTTCTTCACAGTCCAACTCTCACATCCATACATGATCACTGGAAAAACCATAGCTTTGACTAGATGGACCTTTGTTGGCAAAGTAATGTCTCTGCTTTTCAATATGCTATCTAGGTTGGTCATAACTTTCCTTCCAAGGAGAAGCATCTTTCAATTTGATGGCTGTAATCACCATCTGCAGTGATTTTGGAGCCCCAAAAAAATAAACTCTGACACTGTTTCCACTGTTTCCCCATCTATTTCCCATGAAGTGATGGGACCAGATGCCATGATCTTCATTTTCTGAATGTTGAGCTTTAAGCCAAATTTTTCACTCTTCTCTTTCACTTTCATCAAAAGGCTCTTTAGTTCCTCTTCACTTTCTGCCATAAGGGTGGTGTCATCTGCATATCTGAGGTTATTGATATTTCTCCTGGCAATCTTGATTCCAGCTTGTGCTTCTTCCAGCCCAGCGTTTCTCATGATGTACTCTGCATATAAGTTAAATAAGCAGCGTGACAATATACAGCCTTGACGTACTCCTTTTCCTATTTGGAACCAGTCTGTTGTTCCATGTCCAGTTCTAACTGTTGCTTCCTGACCTGCATACAGGTTTCTCAAGAGGCCGGTTAGGTGGTCTGGTATTCCCATCTCTTTCAGAATTTTGCACAGTTTATTGTGATCCACACAGTCAAAGGCTTTGACATAGTCAATAAAGCAGAAATAGATGTTTTTCTGGAACTCACTTCCTTTTTCGATGATCGAGCAGATGTTGGCAATTTGATCTCGGGTTCCTCTGCCTTTTCTAAAACCAGCTTGAACATCTGGAAGTTCAAGGTTCACGTATTGCTGAAGCCTGGCTTGGAGAATTTTGAGCATTACTTTACTAGCATGTGAGATGAGTGCAATTGTGTGGTAGTTTGAGCATGCTTTCGCATTGCCTTTCTTTGAGATTGGAATGAAAACTGACATTTTCCAGTCCTGTGGCCACTGCTGAGTTTTCCAAATTTGCTGGCATATTGAGTGCAGCACTTTCACAGCATCATCTTTCAGGATTTGAAAGAGCTCAACTGGAATTCCATCACCTCCAATAGCTTTGTTCGTAGTGATTCTTTCTAAGGCCCACTTGACTTCACATTCCAGGATGTCTGGCTCTAGGTAAGTGATCACACCATTGTGATTATCTGGGTCGTGAAGCTTTTTCTTTGTACAGTTCTTCTGTGTATTCTTTCCACCTCTTCTTAATATCTTCTGCTTCTGTCAGGTCCACACACTTTCTGTCCTTTATTGAGCCCATCTTTGCATGAAATGTTCCCTTGGTATCTCTAATTTTCTTGAAGAGATCTCTAGTCTTTCCCATTCTGTTGTTTTCCTCTATTTCTTTGCATTGATCGCTGAAGAAGGCTTTCTTATCTCTTCTTGCTATTCTTTGGAACTCTGCATTCAGATGCTTATATCTTTCCTTTTCTCCTTTGCTTTTCACTTCTCTTCTTTTCACAGCTTTTGTAAGCCCTCCTCAGACAGCCATTTTGCTTTTTGCATTTCTTTTTCTTGGGATAGTCTTGATCCCTGTCTCCTGTACAATGTCACGAACCTCCATCCATAGTTCATCAGGCATTCTGTCTATTAGATCTAGTCCCTTAAATCTATTTTTCACTTCCACTGTATAATCCTCTCTGGCAGTGGCCAAGAGGAGCTACCACATGCCGAGGTCAGGGGTGGCTGTGTGTGCACCAGAGGGCCAAGTGGAGCTACTCCACGTTCAAGGTCAGGGAGGCGGCCCTGAGAAGATACCCCTTTGCAAGAGGCCATCAGAGGGCAGACACACTGAAACCATAATCACAAAAAACTAATCAATCTTATCACATGGTCCACAGCCTTGTCTAACTCAATGAAACTAAACCATGCCACGTGGGGCCACCCAAGACGGACGGGTCATGGTGGAGATGTCTGACAGAATGTGGTCCACTGGAGAAGGGAATGGCAAACCACTTCAGTATTCTTGCCTTGAGAACCCTATGAACATTATGAAAAGGCAAAATGATAGGATACTGAAAGAGGAACTCCCCAGGTTGGTAAGTTCTCAATATGCTACTAGAGATCAATGGAGAAATAATTCCAGAAAGAATGAAGGATGGAGCCAAAGCAAAAACAATACCCAGTTGTGGATGTGACTGGTGATAGAAGCAAGGTCTGATGCTGTAAAGAGCAGTATTGCATAGGAACCTGGAATGTCAGGTCCATGGATCAAGACAAATTGGAAGTGGTCAAACAGGAGACGGCAAGAGTGAACATTGACATTCTAGGAATCAGCGAACTAAAATGGACTGGAATGGGTGAATTTAACTCAGATGACCATTATATCTACTACTGTGGGCAGGAATCCCTTAGAAGAAATGGAGTAGCCATCATGGTCAACAAAAGAGTCTGAAATGCAGTACTTGGATGCAATTTCAAAAACGACAGAATGATCTCTGTTCATTTCCAAGGCAAACCATTCAATATCACGGTAATCCAAGCCTATGCCCCAAGCAGTAAGGCTGAAGAAGCTGAATTTGAATGGTTTTATGAAGACCTACAAGACCTTTTAGAGCTAACACCCAAAAAAGATGTCCTTTTCATTATAGGGGACTGAAATGCAAAAATAGGAAGTCAAGAAACACCCGAAGTAACAAGCAAATTTGGCCTTGGAATACGGAATGAAGCAGGGCAAAGGCTAATAGAGTTTTGCCAAGAAAATGCACTGGTCATAGCAAACACCCTCTTCCAACAACACAAGAGAAGACTCTACACATGGACATCACCAGATGATCAACACCGAAATCAGATTGATTATATTCTTTGCAGCCAAAGATGGAGAAGTTCTATACAGTCAGCAAAAACAAGACCAGGAGCTAACTGTGGCTCAGATCATGAGCTCCTTATTGCCAAATTCAGACTTAAATTGAAGATAATGATGACCTCCTTCAAAAGGTCCCGTGCATGCCCTGCTACACTCAGTGCCACACCCAACAAGGCAGCAGGCTGCCGCTGACCCACGCCTCCATCAGAGACTCCTGGACACTCATGGGCAAGTCTGGGTTAGTCTCTTGTGGATCCACTGCTCCTTTCTCCTGGGTCCTCATGCATAGAAGTTTCTATTTGTGCCCTCCTAGAGTCTGTTTCCCCAGTCCTATGTAAGTTCTGGCAGACCTATGGTGGAATTAATGGTGACCTCCTGCTGCTGCTGCTAAGTCCTACAAGAGGGCTTATGCCATACCCAGGTCTACTGCACCCAGAGCCCCTGCCCCTGCAGCAATCCACTGCTGACCTGTACCTCCACAGGAGACACTCACAGTTCTGTCTCAGTCACCATGGGGTCTCTGGGTCCTGGTGCACAATAGGTATGTTTGAACCCTCTGAGTATCTCTGGTGGGTATGGGGTTTGATTCTAAACACAATGTCGTCTCTTCTACCATTTTGCTGCAGCTTCTCCTTTGCCCTTGGATGTGGGGTATCTCCTCAAAGTCATTCCAGCATTCACAGCTGCCACTTCAGCACCATGCAGCTGTTGCTCCAGCACCTACTGTCTCGCCTACCAAAACAAGACCCAGCTTCCCCCTCAGTGAGTCTCTCCCATCAGGAAGTGTTCATAAGCCTCTTATCCTTTTCCATCAGATGGCAGACTGAAAACCACAATCAGAGAAAACTAACCAATCTGACCATTTGGACCACAGCCTTGTCTAACTCAATGAAACTATGAGCCATAATTTATAGGGCCACCCAAGACGGATGGGTCATGGTGGAGATTTCTGACAAAACTTGGTCCACTGGAGAAGGGAATGGCTAACCTCTTCAGTATTCTTGCCTTGAGAACCCCATGAATAGTATGAAAAGGCAAAAAGATAAGACACTGGAAGATGAACTCCCCAGGTTGGTAGGTGCCAAATATGCTACTGGAGATTAGTGGATAAATAACCCCAGAAAGAATGAAGAGACAGAGCCAAAGCAAAACAATATTCAGTTGTGGAAGTGACTGGTGATGGAATTAAATTGCATAGGAACCTGAAATGTTAGGAACATGAATCAAGGCAAACTGGAAGTGGTCAAACAGGAGTGAACATCAGAGTGAACATCAACATTTTAGGAATCAGCAAACTAAGATGGACTGGAATGGGTGAATCTAACTCAGATAACCATTATGTCTACTACTGGGCAAGAATCCCTTAGAAGAAATGGAGTAGCCATCATAATCAACAAAAGAGTCCAAAATGCAGTACTCAGATGCAATCTCAAAAATGACAGAATGATCTCTGTTCATTTCTAAGGCATACCATTCAATATAACAGTAATCCAAGTCTATGCCCCGACCAGTATTGCTGAAAAAGCTGAAGTTGAACGGTTCTATGAAGAACTACAAACCTTCTAGAACTAACACCCCAGAAAGATGTCCTTTTCATTAGAGGGGACTGAAATGTAAAAGTAGGAAGTCAAGAAACACCTGTAGTAACAGGCAAGTTTGGCCTTGGGTACAGAATGAAGCAGGGCAAAGGCTAACAGAGTTTGGCCAAGAGAATGCATTGGTCATAGTAAACACCATCTTCCAACAACACAAGAGAAGACTCTACACATGGACATCACCAGATGGTCAATACTGAAATCAGATTGATTATATTCTTTGCAGCCAAGGATTGAGAAGCTCTATACAGTCAGCAAAAACAAGACTGGGAGCTGACTGTGGCTCAGACCATGAACTCCTTATTGCCAAATTCAGACTGAAATTGAAGAAAGTAGGGAAAACCACCAGACCATTCAGGTATGACATAAATCGAATCCCTTAAAATTTTACAGTGGAAGTGACAAACAGATTCAAGGGATAAGATCTGATAGACAGAGTGCCTGAAGAAATATGGATGGAGGTTCATGACGCTGTACAGGAGGCAGTGATCAAAACTATCTCCAAGAAAAAGAAATGCAAAAAGGCAAAATGGTTGTCTGAGAAGGCCTTACAAAGAGCTATGAAAAGAAGAGCAGCAAAAGGCAAAAGAGAAGGAAAGATATACCCATTTGAATGCAGAGTTCGAAAGAATAGCAAGGAGAGATAAGAAAGCCTTCCACAGTGATCAATACAAAGAAATAGAGGAAAACAATTGACTGGGAAAAACTAGAGATCTCTTCAAGAAAATTAGAGATACCAAGGGAACATTTCATGCAAATATCTGCACAATAAAGGACAGAAATAGTATGAACCTAACAGAAGAGAATATATTAAGAGGTGGCAAGAATACACAGAAGAACTGCACAAAAAAGATCTTCATGACCCAGATAACCACAATGGTGTGATCACTCATCTAGAGCAAGACATCCTGGAATGCAAAGTCAAGTGGGCCTTAGAAAACATCACTATGAACAAAGCTAGTGGAGGCAATGGAATTCCAGTTGAACTATTTCAAATCCCAAAAGATGATGCTGTGAAAGTGCTGCACTCAATATGCCAGCAAATTTGGAAAACTCAGCAGTGGCCACAGGACTGGAAAAGGTCAGTTTTCATTCCAGTCCCAAAGAAAGGCAATGCCAAAGCATGCTCAAACTGCTGCACAGTTGCACTCATCTCACACGCTGGCAGAGTAATGTTCAAAATTTTAATTTTCCAAGCCAGGCTTCAACGGTATGTGATCCGTAAACTTCCAGATGTTCAACCTGGATTTAGAAAAGGCAGAGTAATCAGAGATCAAATTGCAAACATCCACTGGATCAGTGAAAAAGCAAGAGAGTTCCAGAAAGAGATCTACTTCTGCTTTATTAACCATACCAAACCCTTTGTGTGGATCTCAGTAAACTGCAGAACATTCTGAAAGAGATGGGAAGACCAGACCACCTGACCTGCCTCTTGAGAAATCTGTATGCAGGTCAAGAAGCAACAGTTAGAACTGGACATGGAACAACAGATTTGTTCCAAATTGGGAAAGGAATACGTCAAGACTGTATATTGTCACCCTGCTTATTTAACTTATATGCAGAGTACATCATGAGAAACACTGGGCTGGAAGAAGCACAAGCTGGAATCAAGATTGCCGGGAGAAATATCAATAACCTCAGATATGCAGATGACACCACCCTTATGGCAGAAAGTGAAGAGGAACTAAAGAGCCTCTTGATGAAAGTGAAAGAGGAGAGTGAAAAAGTTGGCTTAGAACTCAACATTCAGAAAACTGAGATCACGGCATCTGGTTCTATCACTTCATGGTAAATAGATGGGGAAACGATGAAAACAGTGACAGACTTTATTTTGGGGGGCTCCAAAATCACGGCAGATGGTGACTGCAGTCATGAAATTAAGCACTTGCTTCTTAGAAGAAAAGTTATGACCAACCTAGACAGCATATTGAAAAGCAGAGACACTTCTTTGCCAACAAAGGTCCGTCTTGTCAAAGCTATGGCTTTTCCAGTGGTCATGTATGGATGTGAGAGTTGGACTTTAAAGAAAGCTGAGCACCAAAGAATTGATGCTTTTGAACTGTGGTGTTGGAGAAGACTCTTGAGAGTCCCTTGGACAGCAAGGAGATCCAACCAGTCCATCCTAAAAGAAATCGATTCTGAATATTCATTGGAAGGGCTGATGCTGAAGCTGAAATTTGGCTACCTGGTGCGAAGAACTGACTTATTTGAAAAGACCCAGATGCTTGGAAAAATTGAAGGTGGGAGGAGAAGGAGATGACAGAGTATGAGATGGTTGGATGGCATCACCAACTCAATGGAGATGGTTGGATGGCATCACCAACTCAATTGACATGAGTTTGGGTAAACTCCAGGAGTTGGTAATGGAAAGGGAAGTCTGGTGTGCTGCTGTCCATGGGGTTGCAAAGAATTGGGCATGACTGAGTGACTAAACTGAACTGAACTGAGAAAGATGTCACTGTTTGTCACATGTTTCACCAGATTAACTAACTTTGTTTCACTTAAGGACTTGGGCCCTAAAATCCAACTAGTTTCCCCTGCTATACTCACACTACAGGTGACCTTTGTGGCATAATGATGAAGTGTGGCACTGGATTCACCCAAAGCTAGAAGACCCCTTGATTCATTTCTATCTCCAGTTCAGAAGCACAAAGCAGCTTCAGTGTCAAGTCTTCTCTAAGTATCTGGAAGTCACAGGTCGGCTTCAAATATGGCAGACCTGTTGTGCTGAATACTTCTCATTTGCCCTACCACGTTGCCCCTGGTCTTTACCCTAATCTCTCTGTCCTGAGAGCTGAGCTATGTCCACTACATCATTTGGTTCCCGTACCCTCCAGCATGCTAGAGCAATAAAGAGGAAAGGTGTTAAAGAAATATCACTGGGAGCCTTGACATCAGGGCCACTGGCTGGTGCTAGAAGCACAGTGGTGGCCACTGTCAAAGTCATCACCACAGACAACGGACAGAAAACACTGACTCTTCCCTTCTTTCTTTCCTCTGTTTTCATACCAATGCCTCCCATTGGCCAAACCTAACCAGAAGCCAGGTAAGTCTGGGAAATGCACTGTGTAGGGATAGTCCCTTTGTGTAAGATGAAGAAAGAACAAGAAATATTCAAGGAATTGATCTGAGAGGAAACAGGCAAATGACCAACACAGTAATACAATGCTATTCACTTAAATGAAGGTAAAAAATGTATGCAAACAAAAGAATACACATATTGCAAGAACATATACATGCAAAAGGATGCACTTTAAGCACATTAAAATGACTGCTTGAGTAAGAAAAGGGAACAGAATAGGAAAAGGGAATAAAGACTAAAGGGATTTGAAAAATAAGTGAAGGTTACCTTTTGGGTAATTTTTCTTAAGGAAATATTCCAGAAAAGCAATGATATAAACAAAAAAAGAAGAATGACATAGGAAACAGAAAATAGTGGTATAACTATTCTATTACTTCATGGTAAATAGATGGGGAAACGACGAGAACAGTGACAGACTTTGTCTGTCAAACAAAATAATGTTTGGGGAGAACATTGGGAGAACAATGACGGAGGATTTCAGGATGACAGCTATGCAACAAACCTAGGAAAGGATGAGTCCAGATTAGAATAGGTGAACAGAAGGTTATAGAAGGGAGGAGATCAGAAAAATTAAGATGAGCCCTCAATTGTATAGAAGGCAATATTAAGGATTTTAAAAAGCAACTGAAGTTATCCTAAAGGAAAATAATACAAGAACAATAGAAAGCCAATAGAACTCTAAGAAAACAAAAAAGTACACATGGAAGTGAAGCTCCAAATATAAAGTAAAATGCATCATTTCAAGTAATTCATGGAACGAAAGAAAGGGGAATACATAGTGCTAAGAATAGTCTGTACTGAGTGGCTCAGAGATCCTCTAACACAGAGATCCAAGTGTCATCTAGCACTCTATGACCTAACATTGACCATACTGACTAGTGCTGACTTGTACCACCCCACAAGATTTAACTTTAAACACCTTAACAAGTTAAACATAAAAGGGCAGTACCCAACAAAAACAGATGAGGAAAGCTGGGAGGAAAGTTGGAAGAAAGTATAAGGAAAAGGTAACCATTTTTAAAATAGTAAGATAAGTGAAAAAAGTAAAAGCTTTAGTCACTCAGTTGTGTCTGGCTCTTTGTGATCTCATGAACTGCAGCCCACCAGGCCAGAATACTAGAGTGGGTAGCCACTCCCTTCTCCAGGGGATCTTCCCAACCTAGGGATCAAACCCAGGTCTCCCAGGTTGCAGACAGATTCTTTACCATCTGAGCCACCAGGGAAACTCTGGTAAGAGAAGAGATACGAAAGGTGGGAAGATCCATGGAGGGGTGGGTGGTGAGAGAGGGTGGTAGGTATTTTGAGACCCATTGTGTGTCAGCACCACCCTTGGTGAAATTATGAAGCTGAGATTGGGTTTGATCCTATCTACTTGTTAGTGTGTTCTGCCACATATTAGATATGTGAATTTGGGTAAGTTACTTAACCCCTTCAAATGCCAGTTTCCTCATCTATAAAGTGAGGATACTTGTGTGATAATATCTAACATTTTTTGAGTGTTTTCGTGTCAAGCACTGTTCTAAGTGCTTTTGTGTGCACAAAATCCTACGACATAAATACATGAAATAAAAAAAAAAAGAATTAAAAAAAAAATCTGACTGAACAAGAGCTAGAGGTGTAAGTATGCTGTTAAAAGTTATGACAGTAATTAACAAAGTAATTAAGAAGAAACAAAATAATTACAGCATTGAGAATAACCAAACACTGAGAGAAGAGGAATGACAAACAAAAAGCAAATTAAACAATCATCTGTTACCTCTGTGCATTACATAAGAGTGGTCAAACCAGAAATAAAAGCTGAACATCTTATCTGGAGTATGTAGAAAACCACATGAAAGAGAAGAAGAGAGGAGAAAGAGGAGGAAGAGCTTGCCTATGGGGAGTGAGACCTCATGTGGGTGGGAAGGAGCAGAACTGCAGACTTGTTTCCATGATAAAATAATCAGTTATAATTCACTTGTTACCATGTGCACTTAACACAGTTTCACAAAACAAATAAGAATTTTTAAAATAATCAGTGCAACTCAGCTTTGCTCAATAAACTTTTATTGAGAGTCTACTGACAATGAAGAATAAGTTTCCTATTGCAGTAAAAGGCCCAAGCTCTATCTTGCTATAAAAGGCTCTGCATGATCTGACCAGGAAAAACCTATCCCACATGCTCTCTCTTCTCAGAGCCTCCTTCTGCAGTCTGTCAAAGTACTTGCAAATCTCCAAAGCCAAGGTAGACACTTGCAAGTTTCCTTTCTACTTGACTTTGCCCACACTGGCCCCCCTGCTTTAAATGGCATCCTGCCTGTGTCTTTTTGACCATCCTAAGATCCCAGATAGTGCTTCCTCCCTTCTGAAGCCTTCACACCTCCGGATAGGATGACCCTGCTCCTCTGACCCACCTGCTGTAGGAGTTATCACACAGCCTACAATGACTTGCTTTAGCCTTTTCTAAACATTGAGCTTTTATCCATCTCTGCATCATAGCAGCAATTATAGTGCTTAACACATAAAAGATGCTCAATAAATGCTTATTCAGTGACCTTTCCATAAATGAATGAATAAATGAAAACAATGAAATATTTTAGATAAAGTAGCTCTGTGATCAGAGAAGGCAACGGCACCCCACTCCAGGACTCTTGCCTGGAAAATCCCATGGATGGAGGAGCCTGGTAGGCTGCGGTCCATGGGGTCGCTGAGGGTCAGACACGACTGATTGACTTCACTTTCACTTTTCACTTTCATGCGTTGGAGAAGGAAATGGCAACCCACTCCAGTGTTCTTGCCTGGAGAATCCCAGGGAAGGGGAGCCTGGTGGGCTGCTGTCTATGGGGTCGCACAGAGTCGGACAGGACTGAAGCGACTTAGCAGTAGCAGTAGCAGCTCTATGATAATACTTACATTATATTACATATATATTACTACTCATGAAAACTCCCTAAACTAAAATGTTGATATATATTTATTTAGTATATCCATGTTTATTTATTAAAAGCTCTCGTCTTTACGAAAGAAGGGTTTATAAGAAGTCAAACTATAAAAATAACCTTTACATCATACACATTTTAAGTAATTTTTTTTCTTTTAAATTTTATTTTATTTTTAAACTTTACATAATTGTATTAGTTTTGCCAAATATCAAAATGAATCCGCCACAGGCATACATGTGTTCCCCATCCTGAACCCTCCTCCCTCCTCCCTCCCCACACCATCCCTCTGGGTCGTCCCAGCGCACCAGCCCCAAGCATCCAGTATCGCGCATCGAACCTGGACTGGCAACTCGTTTCTTACATGATATTCTACATGTTTCAATGTCACTCTCCCAAATCTTCCCACCCTCTCCCTCTCCCACAGAGTCCATAAGACTGTTCTATACTAATTTTAACACTTAATCAATTTAAGCATTTATCCATTTATCTGGATGTTTTCAAATTAATCTGAAAACATTCTTCCTTATCAAGAAAACCGCTCACTTCCAGGTTTTGACTTGTTTCAAAAGCAAATAGCCAGAACTTTTTCATAGTCTGAAATAATGAACTTTCCTTTTTGCTAATTATTTTAGGACAAAGGTATAAAAGGGGGCCAGGACACTGGAAAGCTCCATCTGCCCTCTGCCTGGGCCAGGAAGGGCCACCTTCTTTTCTGGGCTCTAATTCTCACTCTGAACGGCACATCTTTTTCACAGCACCGAGCGGCTGGGATGCCGGCTCCAGGAGGGGGATGGGGAACAGATGTCATTCATTGACTCTGGGTAATGAGATTTCATATTCCGTCGAAATCCTGAATAGGACAGGAGAGGCCTCATTAGTGGTTTCACGACTGAACAGGTGTAGAGGTCCCATGCGCACAGCAAGCAGAGAGAGGCCATTTCAGTTCCACCTGTGGATGTATCTAGGAAATTGGAGACAGGGAAAAAGTGCTCTACCACAACTGCCACCTCAGGAAAATTGCAGCTTTTAGGAGCCAAAACAACATTAATTCTGACCACTGGTACAGACCTCATCTAGGGGCCAGAAAAATGGCTGAAGGCAGGAAATGGGTGATATTCAGAACTAATGATACCATACGAAGGAGGTCACGTCCTTATTTCTTTAGTTCCATATGGCATGTCATAAAATTTCAGTACTCTATCGCCAACAACATAATAACCCTCTTAAGGCCACCAGTCAAAAAATGGGACTGCAGGGTAGCATGAAATCCTGTCTCCAAAACTAATGGCAGAAACCTCTTTAGAAGACGGGTTACATTGGAGGCCACGTGTGAATAAAATGTTCCCGAGGATAGATAAGCTTGGCAAGCAATTTGGCAGCTGTCTCCTGGACAAGTGTCCTTCACTGGAGGTAACAATCAAAAAACCCAGCCCGCTGCCTATCTACTGGAAGACAACCACATCTTCCAAGATCCAGGTGACTCAGAGACTGCATCCCAACTGGGACTGCTACCTGCTACCTAAGACTTGATGGAGAGCTCAGCGTGTTTAAATGGGGAAAATGCTCACCTGAGGAGTCTTCTGAGGCCTTCAAAATGTGGCAGGCATTCAAGACCTTCCTACCTAAACTCCTCAGGTCTTTCTAAGTGGCCCCACACTGGAGTAACTTCCATATGTCAGAATTCCCTGGTTGATTCTTTTCCCATCAGTTTCATTAATTCAGCTCCACAGCAATGCCCAGTTGTTTAGAGTAACTTATGGGCAGGTAGTCGATGGATGTGGGTCTCAGTGAACTCCGGGAGTTGGTGATGGACAGGGAGGCCTGGCGTGCTGCGATTCATGGGGTCACAAAGAGTCGGACACGACTGAGCGACTGATCTGATCTGATCTGATCTGATGGGCAGGTTAACTGCAACTATTATGTATATTTAAAAAATCATTTTGTTACATTCCCTATTGGTTAAGTTTTGGTAATCTTGCTCTATAAACAGAATCTGGTTTCTCCAACCTTTTAAACAAAGGGTCATATATTTATTTTTTTAATATGTATTTATTTATTACAAGACTCAGGCTGCATTGGGTCTTCATTGCCACACATGGGCTTTCTCTAATTGCTGCAAGCTGGGGTTATGCTCTAGTTGGAGTGTTCAGGCTTCTCATTGTGGCGGCATCCCTAGTTATGAGCACAGGCTCTAGGGCACGTGGGCCTCGGTATTTGCAGCCCATGGGCTCAGCAGTTGTAGCACTCAGACTCAAGAGCATGAGGGCTTCAGTAGTTATGGCACACAGGATTGGCTGCCCCTCAGCATATGGAATCTTCCCAGAGCAGGGATCAAACCCACGTCCCCTGCATCGGCAGGTGGATTCTCAACCACTGGACCACCAGGAAAGTATCAAATAGAGGGTGGTCTTATATTTATGATGAAACCATCACATACCAGTCAAGAAGCTGGGCACTTGATAGGAGTTGTCTCATCCATTCCCATGTTAACATTACAAAGCGCTGAGGATTTGAGAGATGAAGTCATGTGATCAAGGTGACAGGCTAGTATGAAGTTAAGGAAGAGTAGAAATGCCAGACTGTGTCACCAAAGCCCAGGCTCCTTTCATGGCATCCTGCTGTCTCCTACAGTCACAGGGAAGTGGCTCAAAAGTGGTGAATCAAGGCCAAATATTGTCAAGTAAGTCTTCATTGGACTTGTGTTAATAAATTACTGGGAGCATTTATAATAATTATTAGCACATTGTAGCCATTTAAGTGGTTGATGCTAAAATGGCTTAGAAAATAACTAGAAAATGATTCACTGCTTTAAATAGACTAAATATGCTGCTGCTAAGTCGCTTCAGTCATGTCCAACTCCGTGCGACCCCATAGACGGCAGCCCACCAGGCTCCCCCGTCCCTGGGATTCTCCAGGCAAGAACAGTGGAGTGGGTTGCCATTTCCTTCTCCAATGCATGAAAAGTGAAAAGTGAAAGTGAAGTCGCTCAGTCATGTCCAACTCTTCACGACCCCATGGACTGCAGCCAACCAGGCTCCTCCATCCGTGGGATTTTCCAGGCAAGAGTACTGGAGTGGGGTGCCATTGCCTTCTCTGAGACTAAGTATGGTTCACTGTAAACTGATTTACACTCTTCTGTACTACCTTGGCAACCCACTCCAGTATTCTTGCCTGGAGAATCCCTAAAGACAGAGGAGCTTGGTGGGCTACAGTCCATAGGTCACAAAGAGTCAGACACCACTGAAGCGACTTAGCATGCATGTACTACCTTTTATCTAAAGTTTTAATAGTAAAGAAAGTAAGTTTCAAACCAACCCATGCTAACCATGACCTCAAAATTGTATTGCTGAAGTAGTAAATGTGCCTTTTATTGTGTATTACTTTCTATTTATTACTGTATCATTTCTCAGGAAATAAATTCTCCGGTCAGTGATGTCTGTAGTCTGATTTCCCAACTAGACTTGGGTTTCTGAGAGCCTGGTCTGTGCACTTTCCTTTAGGATCTACTTACCCTCCCCTCACCCACTACTGACCCAGGCTACAAGGAGCCCCAAGCAGATCAGGTTCTCTCAACATACTGTCAACTACATATGAGCCCTGTTTGAAGTCTGCTGCCGTTTAGTCACTAGGTCGGGTTCAACTCTTTGCAACCCCATGGACCATTGCCCACCAGGCACCCCCGTCCATGGGATTTCCCAGGCAAGAATACTGGAGTGGGTTGCCATTTCCTTCTCCAGGGGATCTTCCTGACCCAGGAATTGAACCTGAGTCTCCTGCTTGGCAGACATATTCTTTACCATGGAGCTACCTAGGAAGCCCCCTGTTTAAAGTCAGTACATTACAAAGGCAAGCAAAAAATATAACCTATTGAAACAGAGGTAACACTGGTGGGATGCTGGTAGTAGGGGAGGTTGTACGTGTATGAGGACACAGGGACTCTCTGTATATGCTACTCAATGCTTTCTGGGAACATAAAATGGCTCTAAAAATAAAGTTTACATGTGTGTGTATGTGTATATATTCTTACTACACTAAAATAATATACAAAGAAATCAAGGGAGTCTCCCCCACCTCACTTAAAGACAATTTCTGAGAAGAGTGTTTCCAACTCATTGCCCCTCATCCATGCAGGTGGAGCCAGAATCTTAACTCCACTGGAGGAACCCGTTCATACATCATAAGATAATGGTATATGCACTGGACTGTAGGAGGAAAAGCCATCTCTGAGGAGGCTGTCATAAGCTCTGTCTTATGGGACATTCTACTTTTGAATGTACTTAAACCATCCAACAAGAGTTGTTGATCTATGTAGAGATAAACAAGCCGTTCTGTTCAAAGATGGTCATGAATGGTGGGGTGAGGGAGGCAGTAAGAGTTAACAGGTTCTATAGGATACAGAAAAACGTGCACTATCTAGTATATATAAATTACACAGTTTGTGTTTTTAAAAACAAGGTAATGTAGACTCATACTTGTTCAGAGGTGCATTAAAAATGTCAGGTGATTATAAGGAAACTTATAAGTAACCAGTTTGGAGGGGTTGGGAGTGGCAAACAGGCAGAGATGTAAAGATCTTTACATCTAAATTTCTGAGTCAGTGAATGCAGTACTAACCATTTAAAGGTTTCTATACACTCAACACACAAAATACCTCAAAGTCTGGATGTGATCTATATGGAGTCTAATCCTCACTTAAAAACTGCATGATCTTAGACATCGTTTAACTTCTCCAAGTCACTTCATCTCTAAAATGAGGATAATATATATCTTACATAAAGTCACCTTGAAGACTCCATTATATAATCTTTATAACACGCATAGCACATAGTAAGTACTCAATAAATGTTATCACTGTTATTGATAGAGTGTTAGCATTTAAGAAACTTACTGCATATCACAGAGTTCAGGAAAACTGATGCATGAGAGGACTTCCTTTCATACTCAGTTACTGATATATCAGGCATCCTAGGTGGCTCAGTAGTAAAGAATTCATCTGCCAATGCAGGAGATGTAGGTCCAATCCCTGGGTTGGGAAGATCTCCTGGAGAAGGAAATGGCAATCCACTCCAGTATTCTTGCCTGGGAAATCCCATGGACAGAGGAGCCTGGCAGGCTACAGTTCATGAGGTCACAAAAGAGTTGGACGTGACTTAGCAACTAACCAGTAATTAACAACAATTGATATATCTTCCAAGCAATATTTCACTACTAAGTCAAAAACTATTTATTCTCTCTGAAACCTAACCAGTGGGACAGAAACATCCTTCAGAAAAGTCAAAGTATTATTCATTCTAGTGAAAACACTCATAACACTAATTTCTTAATTATCTATTGAATTTTCAAGATTTCATCTTCTGTTCAGTTCAGCCACTCAGTGGTGTCCAACTCTTTGTGACCCCATGGACTGTAGTACACCAGGCTTCCCTGTCCATCACCAACTCCCAGAGCTTGCTGAAACTCATGTCCATCGAGTCCATAATGCCACCCAACCATCTCATCATCTGTTGTCCCCTCCTCCTCTGCCTTCAATCTTTCCCAGCATCAAGGTCTTTTCCAATGAGTCAGTTCTTTGCATCAAATGGCCAAAGTATTGGAGTTTCAGCTTCAGCATTAGTCCTACATCCATGAAAAATATCTATTTCATTTCTATTTTCTTTAGATAAAATTTAGGTAAATAATGGCAAAGGGAACTAAACAAAGTGTGTGGTTTTGAAAGGTGGGAGAAACCCATCAGATTCTACCAAGAGAGAACTGAAGCAATAGAAAACCTCTCTCTGAACTAGTTATAGGGGCCTTTATGTAAAACAAAATGTTTGTTCATAAAAACAGCAAACTAACCAACCAATCAACAACAACAAAAAACAATATGGAAGAGAATAAGCAAAACTGGCTAAGTCTATGAAATTCCATATGAAAATTAAACATAACTCATAAGTTGAAGTGCTTAAAATACTATTCAGGAGTTAGGTTTCTTCATTATTTTTGTAAAGCTTCCATATAGCATTCCTCATTTATTTAAAAACATCAAAGCTGTATATTGTCACCCTGCTTATTTAACTTATATGCAAAGTACATCATGAGAAACACTGGGCCGGAAGAAGCACAAGCTGGAGTCAAGATTGCTGGGAGAAATATCAATAACCTCAGATATGCAGATAACATCACCCTTATGGCAGAAAGTGAAGAGGAACTAAACAGCCTCTTGATGAAGGTGAAAGAGGAGAGTGAAAAAGGTGGCTTAAAGCTCAACATTCAGAAAACTAATCATGGCATCTGGTCCCATTACTTCATGGAAAATAGATGAGGAAACAGTGGAAACAGTGTCAGACTTTATTTTGGGGGGCTCCAAAAATACTGCATGTGCTGATTTCAGCCATGAAATTAAAAGACACTTACTCTTTGGAAGGAAAGTTATGACCAACCTAGATAGCATATTCAAAAGCAGAGACGTTACTTTGCCAACAAAGGTCCGTCTAGTCGAGGATATGTTTTTTCCTGTGGTCATATGGATGTGGGAGTTGGACTGTGAAGAAAGCTGAGCGCCAAAGGATGGATGCTTTTGAACTGTGGTGTTGGAGAAGACTCTTGAGAGTCCCTTGGACTGCAAGGAAATCCAACCAGTCCATTCTGAAGGAGATCAGCCCTGGGTGTTCATTGGAAGGACTGATGCTGAAGCTGAAACTCCAATACTTTGGCCACCTCATGCAAAGAGTTGACTCATTGGAAAAGACTCTGATGCTGGGAGGGATTGGGGGCAGGAGGAGAAAAGGACGACAGAGGATGAGATGGCTGGATGGCATCACTGACTCAATGGACATGAGTTTGGGTAAACTCCAGGAGTTGGTGATGGACAGGGAGGCCTGGCGTGCTGGGATTCATGGGGTTGCAAGGAGTCGGACACGACTGAGCGACTGAACTGAACTGAACTGAATATGTATTTAAATGCCTCCAAACCAGTCATATTTTGTGAAAACAAAAGGTAGATTTCCAATTATGTCATCTTGGCATGAAGTTGTCCCATCTAAGTGACTGAGGCAACCAAGCCTCCTGGTGAGGGCTACATTTTCTCACCACGTCAGACCAGATGATGTGAGGCAAATTTCCTAGGGAACAATTTTAAAACTCACTAATGAATGTCTCCAATGCCATTTCCCCTCAACACACTCAGAATAAATGGCATCAACTCTAATCTACAATCTGACATACAGTAGCAAATAAAAGAAAAGAAATAGATGATCTGATTGCAAATAACAGCAGATGAACAGCAGGATTAGATTTTGTACACGAGAGTATATTCTAGAAAACCCCTGAGGAGTGATCGAGTTTATCTCACCTAATTCAGCAGGCCACCAAAAATAAAACAAGGCATATACATACAAATAAGTGAATGAATTAAATCATTTTATGAGTCAGAAGAATGGTGGTTACATTTAGGTTTTATTTTACTAAATATCACAAGTAAATTTCAATCCATGACAACAATAAATATGTAGCCATTGCTTTACTACCACCATCAGAGCTACAAGAGGTCAGTCCAAGAGACCATTAGGAAGATTCTAACCGGCTCTCAGTTCCCTGAAGGCACATTTTGGGAACCGTAGATGGGATTTTCTGACTGTTTTCCAATTAGTTTATAAAATTAGTCTTATTATGTGATGGCAATTTTTTCTAACCACCTGATTGGCACTCTAATAATCTTTTTTGGACCAATCAAATTTGGTAATTTGTTTAATATATAATGATTTAATTTCAAAAGTAATGATCAAATTAAACAGAATCCTAATTTACCAGTAATCAAATTGTACAATAGGCAGTGTTGAAATTACAATATGAAACAATAGTAACACTTGGTAATTATAACCCCTCCTGAAGGATTTAGCAAGCCTTGTTGGGATTATTAAAGGTCTTCAGGGAAGGGTCTTAAAGGTTTTAGGACTTATTGAAAAGAAACTGAGGCTCCAGTCTGGATAAAGTTGTGGCAAATGAGGCCAAAGTTGAATATTATTTGCTTAAGTAAAGGTAGGAATTTTATAGGGGAAAAATTATGAAGCCAAGAAATAAGACTGTCAATTCCTCCCTGGCTTATTCTCACCTCTATACTTACCTAAAACTCTTGAAAAGTAAAACACTTCAATCACAATTGGAAGTTAAAATAATTTGAGGTCATGCCTCATTTTCTCTGTGAATCCAGTTCAATTCAGGTCAACGAAATGCATTGAATAACATGTAATTGCAAGGCACTGAAAAAATACTATAAATAAACAAGTAAGTGACCTCTGGGCATTGATTCATTTGAAAACTGGCCAAGGGCCCACATCCCAGCCCCATCTCTCCCACAGTCCCCTCAGAGGCTCTGTTTCATTAAGACCTTGCTGTGACACAGCTACCATCACCCGTAACTCACTGTTCAGATTTATGCCATCTCTAGGCTTAAAATGAAGGTTAAGCTTTTTTTTAAGGGTTGATGGAAATTTATAACAAATTATCTAGTTTCTCAGCACAGGAAAAATGTTGTAATTCACTGAAATCTGTACAAATCAAATAAAGCCATCACAAATGACCCTGACCCTCCTCAGATGCTGGCACATTAGCTGTAACTGGCACATAATTTTTTATCAATCTAATCTCACAGCTAATCTTTCACCAAGAGTGTAACCAATGAAAATCAGTCTGTGTTCTTACAATAATGGTCAGAACAAGACCTCACTCTGGAGACAGTCTGGGCACTCTATATATAGTATGAAGACATCTGACATCCCACCCTGACAGAACGCAACACTACCACATCTCCACTTTTCACTCTCTGGGATTAAGGGAGAGTTTTCTCTACAACATTCTGAGGGAACTTTTAAGAAGTCTCCAGCACCCTGCCAAAGTCTGCTCAAATGTGACCTCACTTATGAGACCACAATGTGGGTAACAGCCATTCTCCTCAGTGGCAGTTCAATTTCTGTCATCAAAAAAAAAAAAAAAAAAAAAAACCCTACACATTTCTTCTTCCAAAAAATAAACAAACAATACACCAAATGATCCTTTAACCTTATGCTTATGGATGAAAATACAGAAAAAAAAAGAAAACCTCAAACACAGAAAGCCACAGTTGCACAGCTTTCATTGGTGCAAAATGACAAATGGCAAAGAACTCAGAAACACAGAAACGAGTGGCACTTCACAAGAGCATATTGATTTTCAATAAAGCCATTTACACCTTTTTGCTTGGAGTACAAGTAGCATGCTGCTTTCCCAAAGCCTCTGCCACTGAATTAAAAAGTGTGGACAAAGTCCTCACTCACTGCAGAGTTGTCTTTGGAAAGACTTTTAATGAAGAGAATGTTCCAACCTTGATCAGAGTGGGAAAAGGAAAGAAAAAATGAGCAAAATGACATTTGACATTTTTCCCTGACTGGCTTAATTACTTGGGGAAAAAAAAAAACCCACAGTCCTCCAGAACAAAGGGCATTTGGTTGAAATATAGCATAGCTCATATTGGCTTTGCACCAGTGAGCCTTCCAACAGACAGAACACAGGAAATTAAGAAGAGACTGCCTTGGGAAAGTATTTTACATCCTAGGTGAATGGCAATTTTTTTTTTTTTTTTTTGCAGTCCTCCACAGTAACACCTCAGTGTCCATTGAAAAATGAGAGATTTTTTTTTATGAGGAAATTAAACTGAAGACAGAGCTAATATCATTTGCTCTGTTGCTGGCCTTCCTTCTTTCTTACTATGGTTTTAATGCCACAAGCCATTGATCTTCCAATATAAAAACACCATAATAATGACTGGGAAGGAGGAAAATATGACTATTCAAAGATAGAAAGAAGAAACTTTTATGAGATGATATTGATTTGATGGTGGTTGACCACCAGAATCCATTATGGCCTTCTGTTGGCGTTGAGTCAGTACTTTAGTTGGAGGAACTGACACCAAGTTGGACCAGGCATCATTATAAGTCAATCATGGCAAAGCCATCCCTCTTGACAGTGATTTGTTAAGAAAACAAGACCAGTCCATCAACTGACAAAAGAATACATAAAATTCGACATTTCCACACTCTGCAATATTACTCAGCAATGAAAGTATGAAGTACTACAACATAGAAGAAACTTGAAAACACGTTAGTGAAGAAGCCAGTCACAAAGAACCACATATCATATGATTCCATTCCACTTCATTCCATTATATGAACTGTCTAGAACAGGCAAATCTAGTGGATTCCTAGGCTGAGGGCTGGAGAAGGCAATAGCAACCCACTCCATTACTCTTGCCTGGAAAATCCCATGGATGGAGGAGCCTAGTAGGCTGCAGTCCATGGGGTCGCTAGGAGTTGGACGCAACTGAGCGGCTTCCCTTTCACTTTTCACTTCCATGCATTGGAGAAGGAAATGGCAACCCACTTCAGTGTTCTTGCCTGGAGAATCCCAGGGATGGGGGAGCCTGGTGGGCTGCCGTCTATGGGGTTGCACAGAGTCGGACACGACTGAAGCGACTTAGCAGCAGCAGCAGCAGGGCTGAGGGTAACACAGGAGTTGGGGGATACTAAGACATAAAGAGTATGGAGTTTTTTGGCAAGTAATGAAAATGTTCCAAAAGTGACAGTGGTAATGGATACACAGATCTGAAAATACATTAAAAGCTAGTGAATTGTACACTTCAAGTGTTAACTGTATGGCACATGAATTTTATTTCAATAAAACTTTCTTATAAAGGTCGAAGCCAACAGTCCCATGAAATCTCCCTGGCCACTTTCATTCATTTATCCAATAAATTAATATGTATTAGAGGACTTCTAAGTCAAGTACTGGTCTAGACACAAAGCAGACAAAATCTCTGCACCAAGATCATGAACAATAAGCAAACAAACAAACAAAAATGCATGGCTAGTGAGATGATGGTAAATAAACTAGACAGAAACAAAGTTGGGGTTGGGATTTTAGACGAAATGGTCAGGAAGGCCTTACTAAAAAGATGTATTTGAATAAAGGCTAGAGGGAATTATTAGTTCAGATATGCACAAGTGACCCTCCTTTGGTCCAATCTGATGAAAAGGAAAAATACTTTTGTTCAATCACTAGTCACTAAATAATGCTTAAAAATGTTCTATGGGCCAAATAAAATATGTCCATGACTGAACTGCCTAAGGAGACTCTTTTACCTCCTCTTCTAAGAGTTCAATTCAACACCTAAAGGCATGTTATACCTTTGGAAAACATTTAAAATAATAAAAATTACCCTTTTCAAAGGTGAAAGGTAAAGATGCAGAGCTATACCAATGAAAATATTGTCAGAATAACTCAGGAGAGTGAAATTCTTGGCAGAAGTTGTAAAGGAAAAAAATCATAATTTCAACAGAGGATGAGGGGGCGGAACAACAGAGACAAAAAAGGACCGGGTGCCATAATTGAGACAGGTACCCCAGCAAGGGTGAGGATAGTGATGCTTTGCAATGGCTAAGCTCTTTCTTAGACAGGAAGAGCCCAGCAGACGGCAATGGGCCGTTACTCATGCTCACCCATCCCCTGGGGAGTACACTGTCCTCCATATTATCTCCCCTGCTGGTCCACATTTAGGAGACAGAGGCTGAGAACATCCTGGCCTGCACAGAAAAGGCAGAATCACTTCTCAAGAGCCACAGGCAGTTTAATTTTTTTACCATGCTATCAGTGTCAGCATTCTTTTTGGCCATTTCAGTGAAATATTTTGAAGTTTTTTAAGCACAACAGAAGAATGACGCAGGAAGATGGGGTACAAGATGGGAAATACCTGATGGTAGATATAATTCACACAATGTACCCTTGCCCCATACTATTTGATGAACTCTAAACCAATACTTAAATAGTCATAGCTTGTTAAAGCTACTAATGACTTAAGAGTCTGGATGACTCTCTGGGGGCTCTTTCTTTGCTTTTTAGAGGAGTCACATAAGGCTTAAATTGTAGCCATAGGGGCACAGGGACCCTAAAACTAATGGCCAAAGTTGTTAACCAGAATTTTTACATTTCACATTAGCAACTATTTCTGTGAATCCTCCTGTTCTTTGCCCCTGCCAAATCTAGAGAAGCGCTCCAAGAAAAAGAACTAGGAAGAGAGTAAGGAGAAGAAGAGAATATGACAACACAAAAATACTGTATGATCTGTGCCATAAACAATTAGCAATGTTGTGAAGAATATAAAGCTAAGATGCATGAAATTCTTAAATAAAAATAAACAATAAATAAATAAGTGCCATTTTCCCATTTTCTCTTCTTCCCTTTATCTCATGTATCAAAAATAAATAAGCTCTTTCATGAGTCAAATTCCAGTCATCTCAGTCTTTTTTTTTTTTTTTTTAAATTCGGTAACTATTTTATTTTATTTATTTTATTTTTCTAATTTTATTTTATTTTTAAACTTTACATATTTGTATTAGTTTTGCCAAATATCAAAATGAATCCGCCACAGGTATACATGTGTTCCCCATCCCGAACCCTCCTCCCTCCTCCCTCCCCATACCATCCCTCTGGGCCGTCCCAGTGCACCAGCCCCAAGCATCCAGCATCGTGCATCGAACCTGGACTGGCAACTCGTTTCCTACATGATATTTTACATGTTTCATTGCCATTCTCCCAAATCTTCCCACCCTCTCCCTCTCCCACAGAGTCCATAAGACTGTTCTATACATCAGTGTCTCTTTTGCTGTCTCGTACTCCGGGTTATTGTTACCATCTTTCTAAATTCCATATATATGCGTTAGTATACTGTATTTATGTTTTTCCTTCTGGCTTACTTCACTCTGTATAATAGGCTCTAGTTTCATCCATCTCATTAGAACTGATTCAAATGTATTCTTTTTAATGGCTGAGTAATACTCCATTGTGTATATGTACCACAGCTTTCTTATCCATTCATCTGCTGATGGACATCTAGGTTGCTTCCATGTCCTGGCTATTATAAACAGTGCCACGATGAACATTGGGGTACACGTGTCTCTTTCCTTCTGGTTTCCTCAGTGTGTATGCCCAGCAGTGGGATTGCTGGATCATAAGGCAGTTCTATTTCCAGTTTTTAAGGAATCTCCACACTGTTCTCCATAGTGGCTGTACTAGTTTGCATTCCCACCAACAGTGTAAGAGGGTTCCCTTTCTCCACACCCTCTCCAGCATTTATTATTTGTAGACTTTTGGATCGCAGCCATTCTGACTGGTGTGAAATGGTACCTCATAGTGGTTTTGATTTGCATTTCTCTGATAATGAGTGATGTTGAGCATCTTTTCATGTGTTTGTTAGCCATCTGTATGTCTTCTTTGGAGAAATGTCTATTTAGTTATTTGGCCCATTTTTTGATTGGGTCGTTTATTTTTCTGGAGTTGAGCTGTAGGAGTTGCTTGTATATTTTTGAGATTAGTTGTTTGTCGGTTGCTTCATTTGCTATTATTTTCTCCCATTCTGAAGGCTGTCTTTTCACCTTGCTAATAGTTTCTTGATGTGCAGAAGCTTTTAAGGTTAATTAGGTCCCATTTGTTTATTTTTGCTTTTATTTCCAATATTCTGGGAGGTGGGTCATAGAGGATCCTGCTGTGATGTATGTCGGAGAGTGTTTTGCCTATGTTCTCCTCTAGGAGTTTTATAGTTTCTGGTCTTATGTTTAGATCTTTAATCCATTTTGAGTTTATTTTTGTGTGTATGGTGTTAGAAAGTGTTCTAGTTTCATTCTTTTACAAGTGGTTGACCAGATTTCCCAGCACCACTTGTTAAAGAGATTGTCTTTAATCCATTGTATATTCTTGCCTCCTTTGTCAAAGATAAGGTGTCCATATGTGCGTGGATTTATCTCTGGGCTTTCTATTTTATTCCATTGATCAATATTTCTGTCTTTGTGCCAGTACCATACTGTCTTGATAACTGTGGCTTTGTAGTAGAGCCTGAAGTCAGGTAGGTTGATTCCTCCAGTTCCATTCTTCTTTCTCAAGATAGCTTTGGCTATTCGAGGTTTTTTGTATTTCCATACAAATTGTGAAATTATTTGTTCTAGCTCTGTGAAGAATACTGTTGGTAGCTTGATAGGGATTGCGTTGAATCTATAAATTGCTTTGGGTAGTATACTCATTTTCACTATATCATCTCAGTCTTAAAGCTAGGTGTCCATGATTCAGGATTACTAGTGCCCCAACTCCTATAAAAAATAAATGCAAATGCTCACTGAAGGAGGATAGTATCGGCTCAGACCTTAATTGTTTTTATATTTGTTCTGAACAATGTCCAACACTCAGTCAAAAAACACTGAGAGACATAAGGAGACCAGACAAAATTAAAAAAAAAACAATAAGAATGGTAGTCAAGAGACATACAGGGGCTCTCTGATATGGACTATCAGGCAAAGACTGTAGTTATGATAGTATATTCCAGGAAAGTTTGAGAATTTCAGCAGAGAACTGGGGCCTATAAAAAAAGAAAAGAAAATGAAAATTCTATACCTAAAAAATACAATAACCAATAGTAGGAACTCCATATATGAGCCAAAATAGTCAAAAAGAACAGTGGCCAGGTAGATGGATCAGAAGAAAATAATTAGAATGAAACAGAAAAATAGGATGGAAAATAGGACAAAACAAAAATACCTGCCAACCTAGAATTCTAGGCTTACTGAAATAAAGATATTTTCAGATGAATTAAAAATAGGAAAAAAAATCATCAATGTTATGACTGGAAATATGAGTGGAAATATTAAAGAGAATTTTCCACACTGAAGGAAAATGAACCCTAATGGATGGGAAGAGATGCAGGAATTAATGAAAAGCAATGAAGATGGTAAAGAAGTGGGTAAACCTAAATGCAGAAACTAATCACATAATAATAATGTTTATGAGGTTTGATGTATATAAAATTAAAATACATAGCATTAATGGCATATAAAGTGAGTTTATGTAATTAGTGTTCTAAAGCAGTACTTCACAATTTCAACGCGTATATGAAACACTCAAGGATTTTGTTAAAATGCAGATTTTGTAGGTAAGATGGCCGGATAGTCAGCATTTATAAAAAACCCTTAGGTGGTGCCAATGATGCTGGTCCTTGGGCCACACATTCAATAGCAAGATTCCAAGAACCCTGTGCTTTGGGGGAAAAAGCAAAAGTTCCAAGAAATAGTGGGATTTGATAAGCCAGTGATGTTTCAATCTCTGCTGCTGCTGCTGCTAAGTCGCTTCAGTCGTGTCCGACTCTATGCGACCCCATAGGCGGCAGCCCACCAGGCTCCCCCGTCCCTGGGATTCTCCAGGCAAGAACACTGGAGTGGGTTGCCATTTCCTTCCCCAATGCATGAAAGTGAAAAGTGAAAGTGAAGTCAATCAGTCGTGTCCGACCCTCAGCGACCCCATGGACTGCAGCCTACCAGGCTCCTCCGTCCATGGGATTTTCCAGGCAAGAGTAATGGAGTGAGGTGCCATTGCCTTCAGAATAAGAAAGTAAGAGTGTATTAATATTACTATTGAGTAGAGGGGGAAATAGAATATTAAAAATAATAAGTATAAAAGAAAGGAGAAAAAATGTAGATCAAAAAGACAAAAAATATTTTAATTATTGATTTAAATTTGATATATTAGAAATTATAGCATACATTAAGGGATTAATTTTCCAATTAAAGCACAAAAGTGGTCAGGCTAAATTATTTTAAAGTATATGGTGTTTACAAGAGACATGTGAAACACTGAATATAATCAACCAGATAAACATAAGAAGGGAGAAAATCATAAGATTAGTTCATAAATGCAGGAAAAAAAATTTGATAAAATTTAACACCCATTCACAATTATTAAAAAAAAGCTCCTAGACAAGCAATAGAACTCTTCCTTAATCTTTATAACACTTTGCACTGAAAATATAACAAATATGATACATAAATATTAAATGTTAAAAATTTTCCCTCTGACAAGAAAACCTCTAACATTGTTTCTGTTCAGTATAGACCCGGAGCCTAGGAAGTATTTCTAAGGTAAGAAAAAGAAGCAAAATATACCAGGATTGGAAAAAAAAATTAAATTCTCATTGTTTTACAGATGAAATTATATGTTAAAAACAGAGCATTTGAGTAAATTAATTAATGAATGTACCAGGTTTTCTGGATAAAGCTCAATGTTTTAAAATCAATTTTACTTACATGTATTAGTCACAGTTTGAAAATGGCATAATAATTAAAATTCCATCAAAATATAACCAATATGAATAACAAAAGATCTGCAAAACTACTACACAGAAAATTATAAAACATTACTTAGAAAAAGCAAAGAAAATCCAAAAACTGGAACCATTTACCACATTAATGAATTAGAAAGCCCAACACTGAAAATAATTCTCCTGAAACTTATATATGGGTTTAATGCAAATTCTATCAATTTCCCAAAAGTTATATTTTGTGGAAGTTGACAAGAGAATTCCAACTTTTATGTGGAAATGCAATGGACAAAGACTCACAGAGTAGACAAAGAAGAAAAAAATATGAGTATCTGCTTTCCCAGATACCAAGACTAATTCTTAAGGCTACACTAAGACAGTATGGTATTTAGTGCAAAAATAGAAAAACAAACCTAAGGAACACCAAAGAGTCCAGAAACATAACCAAACACACAGGGTCACCTAATTTATAACCAAGTTTGTCACTATCGAAAACCTGAGTTTTTGATATTCTTTCAGTAGGAAAGAATATTCTTGCAGATAAATGACACCGAGTCAACTAGATATCCACTTTAAAAAAACTACTTTATACCATGTGTGTGCTCAGTCACTCAGCCGTGTCCAACTCTTTGCAACCCCGTGGACTGTAGCCCACCAGGCTCTTCTGTCCATAGAATTATCCAGACAACAATACTGGAGTGGGTTGCCATTTTCTACTCTAAGGAATCTTCCAAACCCAGGGATCAAGCCCACATCTCTTGCCTCTCTGCATTGGTATTGGATTCTTTACCACTGCACCACCTGTGAAACCCACTTTATACCATACACACACAAAAAATCTAAATTTTTCATAGATCTAAGTGTGAAATGGAAAAATATTAAACCTTTCCTTCCTAGAAGGAAAAACTAAAGACTATCACCATGAGCTTCAGGTTAGGTAAATATTCCTTAAGCAGGATACTAAAAGGCTTTAACCATTAAAAAAAAAAGTTAATAAATTTGACCACATTAAAATTAAGAACAGTATTTACCAAAGTACACCACCACATAAGTGAACAGGCAAGTAACCAAGTAACAAATAAGAAAAGATTTCTGTAACACATATAGCTAATAAACAGTTTATATTCTCAGTAATTAAGGAGACCATACAGATCATTATTTTTAATAAGATAGTTCAAAGAAATTAACCTCTATGTTTTCTTCTAGGAGTTCTACTGTTTCAGGTCTTTCACTCAAGACTTTACTTCATTTTGAATTGGTTTTTGTGTACAGTGTAAGAATATGGCCCAGTTTTATTCTTTTGCAAGTATCTGTCCGCTTTTCCCAACATCATTTATTGAAGAGACTACACTATTCTTCCCCATTGTACATTATTGGCTCCTTGATCATAAATTAATTGGCCATATATATGTGGGTTTTTTCCTGGCTCTCTATTCTGTTTGCTTCATCTATGTGTCTATCTGCTTTTATATCAGTACTATACTCTTCTGATTATTGCAACTTTGTACTGCAGTTTGAAATCAGGAAATGTGATGCCTCCAGCTTTGTTGTTCTTTCTCAAATTGATTTAGCTATCCAGGGTATTCTGTGGTTGTATACAGATTTTAGGATAGCTTCTTCTGTTTCTGTGAAAAATGTTGGCATTTTCATAGGGATTGCATTGAATCTGCAGATTGCTTTGAATAATATGGACATTTTACCATATTAATTCTTCCTATCCATAAGCATGAAAAATCTTTCCATTTGTTTCTGCCTTCTTCAATTTCTTTCATCAATGTTTTATAGTATAATGTACAGGCCTTTCCTCCTTCATTAAGTTTAATCATAGGTATTTTATTCTTTTAATTCCACCATATATGGAATTGTTTTCTTAATTTCTCTTTCTGATAGTTTGTTACCAGCATATAGAAATGCAACTGATTTTTGTATATTGATTTTACATTATGAAACTTTATTGAATTCATTTATTAGTTTAAAAAGTACTTTGGTGGAATCTTTGGACTGCAAAGACTTCCAATCAGTCCATCCTAAAGGAGATCAGCCCTGGGTGTTCATTGAAAGGACTAATGTTGAAGCTGAAACTCCAATACTTTGGCCACCTGATTCGAAGAGCTGACTCATTTGAAAAGACCCTGATGCTGGGAAAGATTGAGGGCAGGAGGAGAAGGGGACGACAGAGGATGAGATGGTTGGATGGCATCACCGACTCGATGGACATGGGTTTGGGTGGACTCCGGGAGTTGGTGATGGACAGGGAGGCCTGGCGTGCTGCGGTTCATGGGGTCGCAAAGTGTCAGACACAACTGAGTGACTGAACTGAACTGAACTTAGGGTTTTCTATATCATGTCATCTGCAAATGGAAAGAGTTTTACTACTTTAAATTTGAATAACTTCTATTTCTTTTTCTTACCTAACTGCTCTGGCTGGGACTTCCTATACAATGTTGAATAAAAGTGCTAAGAGTGGGCATCTTTGTCTTATTTCTTGTCTTAAAGGAAAAGCTTTCAGTTTTGCACTGCTGAGTATGATATTAACTGCATGTTTGCCATATATGGCCCTTATTATGTTGATGCACATTCCCTCTATACTTACTTTGTTGAGAGTTTTTAATCATAAAACAATGTTGAATTTTGTCCATTGCTTTTTACCCATCTAGTGAGATGATCATATGACTTTTATACTTCATCTAATCAATGTAGTATATCACAATGTTTATCTTGAGGATGTTGAACAACCTTTGTATCCCTGGAATAAATCCCTTTTGATCATAGTGTATAAGTATTTAATGTGTTGTTGAATTCAGTTTGATAATAAGGATTTTTGCACCTGTGTTCATCAGAAATATTAGTCTACAGTTTTCTTGCAGTGTTTTTGTCTTGCTTTGCTATAAGGGTAATGTTGGCCTCAAAAAATCAGTTTGGGAGCATTCCCTGTTCCTATGGAGAAGGCAATGGCAGCCCACTCCAGTACTCTCGCCCAGAAAATCTCATGGACAGAGGAGCCTGGTAGGCTGCAGTCCATGGGATCACTAAGAGTCGGACATGACTGGGTGACTTCACTTTCACTTTTCACTTTCATGCATTGGAGAAGGAAATGGCAACCCACTCCAGTGTTCTTGCCTGGAGAATCCCAGGGACGGGGGAGCCTGGTGAGCTGCCATCTATGGGGTCACACAGAGTCGTACACGACTGAAGTGACTTAGCAGCAGCAGCAGCAGCCTGTTCCTATACTTTTTAAAAGAGTTTGAGAAGCGTTTATATTAACTCTTCAAATATCTGGTATAATTCACCAGTGAAGCCATCTGTTCCTAGAATTTAATTTGTTGGGGTGTTTTTGATTTTTTGCTGACTCAGTTGCCTCACTAGCAATTGATCTCTTCAGATTACCTAGTTCTTCATGATTCAGTCTTGGTAGGGTATATGTTTCTAAGAATTTGTTTCTTCTAGGTTGCCCAATTTGTGTATAATTGTTCATAGTAGTCTCTTATAGCCCTTTGTACTTCTGTGATATTCATGTCTGATTTATTTCATCAGTTGTTTCCAGAAGTTGCTAGTTACTCTATAAAACACAACTTCCATATAGCTGCCCCTTCTAGGAACCACTTGAGGTAGCAGTCTTGGTAATTTATTCGAGAGTACAAGCCTGTCTCCAAGATTATTTCATGTGAAAATCCCTGAACAAGAGAGGTAAATGACTCCACAATGACAGAGGACTTTTCAGGAATACCCTAAATTACATATATAGCTACATGAACAGAAATGTTATATGAGATTCAGTGAGGTAATATATGCAAATATGCTTTGAAAAGTTTAGCCCACTGCATTAGAAATATGAATTTGTTAATTAAATAACCTAAAAATTTACTGATAGAAATAAAACAAGAAGCTGGATACTATTTCTCAAATAATATTCAACTTATAGTTAGCAAATCAATGTGCTATAGCACAGCATGATTTAGGAACAATTAAATATAAGGTATTCTGCTTAATACAATTGAAAGGTTCGTACTACTCATCCTTATTTGCCCTAGGCTCCAGGGACAACCATCGCCCTGCCAATGCAGGGACTATGCAGTGACTCAGAGGAGAAAAAAGGAAATAGGAGCTTCCTGGCTGTGCTGAAACACATCTGAGACTGTCCCAAGAACAAGCAATCAAGATCAACAACTCCACAGAAAGGTTAAAGAACCACCCTGCCTCCTTAGGTCACTAGTTTATATCTCTTTCCTCTAGGTCTATCCTTGATAAATCTGTTGCTTTCCTTTATTTACAGAATAGTCCATCTGTAATACAGCATCTTTGGCCTATAAAGATTTGGCGACTAAAGGAAACTATAAGATTCACACACATCTAATACATCTGAATGTATTTAACTGAAATAAATAAATCAAAAATAGGTCACTTTCACAAAAAGTAATCTACTATCTTCACAACCCATGGCATTTGTCATGTTCTTGCTGCATTGATTTAAAAATAATGGCACTCATAACAATGAAGCAGTATCCACATGTAGATTACCATGGAAGTTAGGTACTGGGCTTTAGTTTTTATCTATCTTGAGATAAATAGGGTAATCATTCAATGCTTCAATTTACCCCACTGTGAAAGAAGTTATTTTATCCTCTATACCCCTCACAGCAAAGATCATTGTTGACCAAAACTTATAACTATGGAGGAAAATAATACATTTATTCAAAAAGGTATCGACCCATCTCTAGCATAAGCAGCTGTGAATGTTAACAGAATCAAGCTGTGGGAGTAATGTGTGACATCCATTTCTCCCACTGATTGTCAAGGTCAGTTCTCTAAAACCAGTTAACCGGGTAGACAGATGCCTCTTTCTTCTCTTAAATTCCTAGAGGTATCAGCCAGAACCAAGAATACTGTAACCAAAAAAACAACAATAGGAAATGACTCTCTGATAAATATCTGAGAGTAGCTGCATTTTCCTCAATCAAAAGAAGGAAGTTAATAATATTCAAACACTTTGTTACAAATATATACTAACTCACACTAAAGTAAATTAAAGTAGTAAAGCATCAAACAAACAAGTTTCTTCCATTTTTACTGAAAATAAACTTAGATTTACTCCCTTATTCTATCTAAGACTCTTACCGCTTACTCTTCATCTTCTGTCAAAATGGAAATACTTGTCAAAAGAGAAAAATTTATTGCAAAGGTTCCATTCCAAAACATCCTTTTTGTTCTCAAGGCTGATTTTCTAGGGTGGTTTGTTCCAGTGTCAAAGACACACCAAGGAAAGAACACCAAACAGTATTTGGTGACTTAGCTGAATTCTATCCCTCTACTGCAAGCAGTGATGAGTCAGGCTAGGACTGGCAAAAAGAGAGGAAACAGTCTTTGCTAAATGGAGATCTATACAATGACACTAGCAAAAGTACCAGCATTGAACAGTTACAAATGCTATTTCTAGATCTGAGAGAAGAGTCAACTAGTCAACTCATGAGTGCTAGTAACACTACTTATTGAACATTTAACTCTGTGCCATTTACATATACTATCTCACTTAGCACCTAAATAGGTACTAATATTGTTATTATTCTCGTTTTGCAAGGAGAAAACTGTGCGGTTGAACCTTGAACAACAAGGGATTGGACACAAATAGCTGCAGATACTTTAACTAGTAAAAACTGCAGTGCTCTAAGGTTGGCTGTTGGTTTGGATGCAAGGCTGCGGAGGAACTACGGACACAGAGGACCAACGATAAATTGTACTAGAATTAACCCCGCATTGTTTCAAGGGTCAACTGTATTAGTTATCTGCCACGACAAATTATCCCCAACTTAAACAGCAACTTAAAAACAGCAAACATATTATTTCACACAGTGCTAAGGTCAGAAAACCAGGAGCAGCTTAGCTAGGTAGTTCTGACCTGGGGTCTCGTGAGGTTGCTGCAAGATGTTGCCTGGGGCTGCAGTCACGTGAAGATGTAACTGCAGTTGGAGGATCTGCTGTCAAGCTTGCTCACATGGCTCCTAGCAGGATAGCTCAAGTCTCCCTGCAGTCTTTTCTGGCTTCCCCCAGAATGAAGTGAAGTTGCTCAGTCATGTCCGACTCTTTGCGACCAGTAATCTAAAAGTGTAAGAGCCACCAAGATGGAAGTCTCAGTGTTTTATAACCTAACCCCAGAAGTGACACACCATTATTTCTCCATATTTTATTGATCACACAAGCCAACTGGAAAATATGAGAGGGGATTATACCACAGTGTCAGTACCAGAAGGTGGGTATCATTGGGAACACTCTTGGAAGCTGGTTGCCACAAACACTGATGCACAAATAGTCAAGTTAGTACTGGAGAAATAAAGATTTATACCCAGATTGTTATTATTTGGAGCCCTAGTCCTTTAGAATGATTAAGCTATTGTGGAGCCACTATGGAGAAAAACATGTAGACTTAGACCACCATTCTTATTTGAAAACCCATCCCATAATGGCTTTAGCCAGAAAGGTCGTACTCAATCTGACTCCAGTATGGCTGGAACTCTTATGAGGACACTGGTGTACTTTAGTGCAAGATACTCTACCTGTTTGCTTATTCCTCTTCCTACTACCATGGTCAAGGAGTTCAGCCCAGATCCAAGTCTTTGTCCAAAAACAAAGATGTGGGAATGGAGCATAGAATAAAACTCAGAGGTTGAACTCACTTTGCAGATTTAAACAGGAAAACTGAATATTGTTTTAAGGGTTCTTACAATTCCTCTCCTTAAAAACAAACTTACATGCTCACTTCAGCTAAACACAAAGGGGAAGAAATAAGTTTTCAGCAATTTTTTAAAAGATAGTGGCCATATTTCTTTAACATTCATTTCCTGGATTAGACACTAAGGAATTTATGCTATCATTTGATTTTATTTATTCTATGCATCGGTGGATTCTGGACTAGATCGTGTTAAGTATAATGCTTTGAAAGGACCCTTCAGAGAAAGAACTAAATGAGTTTTCCCATTTATTCTTAATATTTCCCCTATTGAATGCAGACAGCAATAGGAAAATTCAAAGCTATTATTTTTAATGTCAAATGCCTTACTAGTCCAATAAAAAAGGGAAAGATATTAAACTTTTTATACAACAAGAACCAGATAGCACATATCTTCAAGAAACACATCTTAATCAAATTGAACATAGGAAATTAAAAAGAGGATGGATGAGTGAAGGTATCCATCCTCATTTAATTAAAAAAAGAAAAAAAGCACTGGCAATTCTTATGAACGAGACAGCATGTATTTTTCCCCTTTGTTCCTTTCAGAGGAAAAGTGTAGATTAATTTTGGTTCAGAAGGTTCTGAAAAAAAACACATGAGAAACTGCTATACTCACAGTCCTTCGATAAAAAGGAAATATCCCTTTTTGGGGGGAAAGCCCATCTTACATTGGGAAGAAACACCAATAAGGAGATGGAGATGGGACTTAAAACCCACCTCTGTAGCCTGGTCCAAAAGGACAAAACGCCTTCCTGAGGACCTGACGGAGAGACTCTAAACTTCAGCTGAGATGGCTTATTCAAAGCTGCTGAGAAACAAAAGGCTCTGCAAGGGTAGAATGTGGGAAATGTAGTAGTGTGTTCGATTTATCTACATAAAACACTTCAAAACCAGTCTAAAACCGAAGTCAGCCAAACCAGCATACCCCAGGGAAAATTCATGATGGCAAATGTTTAGGGAGTGTGTGCTATCAGCCAGCCATTGTGCACTTGTATATTTGACCTTCAAACCTGAACGTTACGTGTAGTCCCACCAACACATTCCAAAACATTAAGCAGTTTCCCCAAGATCACACAGCTCTATAAATCCAGCATCTCGGTTTGAATACAAGTATTTCTGGTTCCCAGGCATGGGGTTAGCCTGTACCACGCTGTCTATGTGAGTCTACAGGCGTTTTGTTCTCCAGAGTTAAGAATTACTCTGCTCATCTTCAGAGCATGGAACACAGCACGAGCCTCACTGCACTAACATATACAAAGACACGTACCACACCCTCACACACGTGTAGAGATGTGACATTACACTCTTCAAGTTAGAAATACTCCTCAGCACAAAATGTAGTTTAATCACCACACAGCTAAGCCAGGTTTGAAAATATATGGAGACATACATCCTTTTCTCACATCACACTTAAGCATCAAAAAAGAAGAATTCAAATCAAAATGGGACTGTTTTGACATGTGTTCTTAGTCTGCTCAAGCTGCTATAACAAAAATACCACAAACTGGGTGGCTTATAAACAACTGATATTTATTTCTCACAGTTCTGGAGGCTAGAAGCAAATTCAGTGTCTGATGAGGATCCACTTCCTGGTTGACAGACAAACCAGCCATCTCCTCCCTGGGTTCTCACTTGGCAGAGAAGGTGAGGGAGCTTCAGGATCTCTTTCGTAAGAATGGGTCTTGCCTAGAGACCAGCTTTAGCCTGGTCCCGCATGAACCTTGAGCCCACTTATTGCACCATAGTGCTGGGGGTCCCCCCTTGGGGCAAGTAGGGGGATCAATCACTTTGGTTTGCCTGAGATTGAGGGGGTTCTGAGAACACAGGACATTCATCACTAAAACTGGGACCGTCCTAAGCAAACTAGGATTTGAGTCACTTAATAAGACAACAGACATTGGCCCCAACCTGAGAATGAGGGATAGACCCCAGATAGACAGAGCATGTCTCTGGAGAAGGGAAAACTGTAAGTACTGGAAGCCAACATTCTCAGAAGTGAGAAGTGAGTTCACCAGCAGGCAAAGGGGCTGTAGACATGACGCCGAAGCACCTACTGTGACATAGTTTCCTCCACTTCTACATCCTGGTTGTTGAGTGTGAGCATTCATTCACTATGTTTACCACTCGAAACTTACAGCCAATTTCCTCATTAAACTAAAAGATTAAGTTATCATCAACAATTCATCACTGTTCTTTTTGTGGTTGCTGTTACTAAGCTATTTCACCCCCCTTGTAAAAGACAAAAAGAGAGATTGTAAAGACTGAAATAAATTTGATAGTATGCAATATCTGAGTGTCTAGGTAACCTAAACTCTCTAAACAAAATCTTAGACAACGTGTGTCAGCCCTACAAGCAGTGGCTTTTTAGGCAGTGGGAGATGCAGGCTCTGGGGTCAGTGGAAGTGGATTCCTGGTCTCTTGTGTAGTCTTTCCATAATTTCTTCTTCTGAAAATGGGGCACAAATCTTGGCCTCATAGAAGGGTTGAAAGGATTAATCACAAAGCAAATGTTCCACAAGTAGTAGCTTTTACTGATAACTGATGAACACAATCTGAAAGCTTGATTTCTAAACCAATCAGCAATGTAAAGTGCATGAGAGACTTTCACTAATTAAAATCTAGGTGGTGGCCAGAATAGAGTTCCCCATCTGCAGAAAATGTAGAGATTCCTATTCATCCTAGAGTGCACTTGAACAGCCACTCAAAAAGATTTATATCTTGGACTTTTATCAAATGATTCTAAAATATTAACTAGAGTAACTACTTTAGAGACAGTCAAAAGCCATTAAAAAAATTTTAAACCTAAAGCAAATGCTGAATTATGTGACTTTATTGTTCGTGTGAGTTTGTACGTGGGTAAGGCTATTTAAATAAAGCTACAGTGTATAATTCAATTTGGGTGCAGGAGCGAGGGGGCTAAAATTATTCCAGCTGCATCTCAACCGGGCTCTTTATGCTGTGAACATGGTTCAGTAACTGCACTTACACACAAATGGGTTTATCCTTGTAATTCAAATAATTGCTTTCATATTTTCAGCACCAACCATGTATGAAAGCTCTGTGTAAAAGCTGTAGGAAATTCCCAGGGGGAAGGAAAGTATCTATAGATCGGCATATGAAACTGTATACCCTCCCCACTTTCTTCACTCTGCATAAAATAGAAAAAATAGATATGCTAAATAATACCCATTTCATGGTTTACCAGCATAAAATAAGATCATTATGTCAAAACCTTTGGTAAACTGTAGAGGCTCTTAGAAATGAAGGTTTTACTATCCTAAGTATTATGAAATTCAGAATACCATCATACACACACAAAAACACACAGACACACACAGAGTTACAGCCAAATGTGCAAACCATAGCAGTGGGATGGGGAGGATGGTTCTTTTCAGCTTTTTGACAAGAAGGCAAATTTTCTTCCCTAAAATAAACTTAATTTGAGATAGAACTGAAAAGATTTGACAAATGCAAATATTCACTGGTAACTAGAACTGAATTATAAACAATACCTACTCGGGGTTACAAGCATTAATGGGGTTAAGTGGAATTTCACACTTGAGGAATTTCATATGCTCAATTCTGACCCAACTTCAGAAAATATGTGGCTTTACTGTAAAATGCCCTAGAGACTCAAGAGACATGCTGTTAGTTTGTGGGCAACAAGCAGCAGAATTTAAATCAGACAGAAAATTAAACACATGGCACTTTCCCCTGGCCTTCTGTTTCTCTCTGGGTGGGAAAGGATCTTACATGACCCCTCCTTTCTCCTAACCCTCACATCAAGTGAGTCTCCGGCCTGATCCAACCTCAGAGTGTTTACTCTGACCAGTCCCTCCTCTCTACACAATGCCACTGCCTCCAGACTCAACACCTGGACATTTCACTGCCTCCCTTCCTTCCTTCCAGACTCCAGCCCTGGAGAATTTTCCCAGCTATGGTGTTTTCCCCATTAGCTCATCTTCCTATCTGCCACCAGCTCAATCCTCCTAAAGCAGAGGTTCCAAAGAATAATGGGTCCACCAGACACTCCAGGAAAATCAGAAGTTCAGTGGTCAAATCAGTGTGAGAAGTATCACTTATCATATCTTCTTCATGGAGCATCACTTCAGCAATTAAAGGTCCCGAGAAGTCTTACATTAAAGAGCCCTGCTTAACTACATTTTCCCCAGGTTCTTCAAACTGAGTAATTATAGCTACAAGTAAGTACTATCAGGGGCTTCCCAGCTGGCTCAGTGGTAAAGAATCCACCCACAATGAAAGAGATGCAGGGAACACAGATTCCATCCCTGGGTCAGGAAGATCCCCTGGAGAAGGAATGGCAACCCACTCCGGTATCTGTGCCTGGAAAATCCCATGGATAGAGGAGTCTGGTGGGCCACAGTCCATGGGGTTGCAAAGAGTTGGACACAGCTGAGTGTGCAAGCATGCAAGTACTATTATTACTACCAGTTTACAGATAAGAAAACTGAGGACATGCAAGATTTGATAATCCACAAAGGTCACACAGTTACTGAATGGTAGCGCTGAGGTTCAAAACTTTGCTGACTGCAAAGTTTAACATTTTTGATATCCTACAGAACCATAAACCGAGAGATACTTTCTTGAAATTTATATTATCTCCAGCTTCTGAACAAAACCTTCCACCAAATCTCACTACATACCATTTATATTCCTTGACTAGAGAGCCTTGCTACTCGGATTGGGGCCCAAGGACCAGCAGCACTGGCATTATCTGGCAACTTGTCAGAATGCAGAATCTCAACACACCCTCAGGAACCCCACCAGCCCTACTGAGTAAGGATCTGCATTTAAATAATGCAGAATTTCCAGTTTGAGAACCATTACCCTTAAAGCATTCAAATCTTTTTGGCCTAGTCTAACCTCAGAACATGTTTTTAGCCTCTTCTCTCACTATTAATATTCCTCCACTGGTGATTTTATCTTCCACAAACTACATTTTCTGGACTCATCAGCATGGTGGTACAATGAGGTGGTATCATTCAGCAAATTGTGTCTCTGTCTCAGCCCCCAACCCACTCTTCTTTACCCCTCAAGTTCCTTCCAGGTATTTCTGGGATTGCCCTGCATGTGTCCCACCTGGGCCCTAGAGTCTAGTAGCCCCTATTTTCCTTCTTACTCATTCTGTGACCATGTCCTTTGTCTACACCAAAGTTGGCAACTGTGCCACCAAAAAACTTCCAGGAGCAGTGCCTGTCATGATGCTTCTGATGCAGGGCCAAGCTTGCCGATGCAGAGGCACAGGACGTGATGAAGATGCTCTACTACTAAACTACTAAAGCCAGCTCTAGACCCTCAGCTCCTTGTGGATCCAGATCAATGACTCCTCCACACAGCACAGCATGGAGCACAGCGTCTTCATGCTCAGGACAGAGAAAGGGGCCAGAGGGAGTGGGAAAGACAAGAGTTAGGACAGAAGCATTATTCATTTTACAAAATGATTCCCTACAAGGATGCCTCAAAATTAGATATACTTCTAAATGCCTAAAATGATGTGATGGACAAGAGTATTTTCCACACATCTTTCCAGAGATGTGAAAGTGGCCAAAACTGGGATGCATGCATACACTCTTTGGAAGGCAAAATGTGTCACTGTGGGGAGAACAGAGAGGAAGCGGAGGCCAAAGTCTCAAGGCCTGACCCACAGCAAGGAGTGAAGTAAGCACCTTGTGGGACTCTGAAGGACTCAACTTGAATGATCCAAACTGAAGAGATGAGTGCAGTTGTCTCCCAGACTGGAGAAAGGGACTTGGGGGAAAAGGAAGAAGATAACTGGCGACCTGATGCCAGGAAGCTGCCCAGTGACGTCTGGAAACCCAGATGAGGAAGCTGTGGGTGTTCTTTCTCTCCTAGCCATCCAAGCAGGGAAGGTGGCAGCCAAGACAGGCAACTGTCCAGAGAGCTCTAAGCCACTCCACTCCTTAGAGTCCACAAACAGCAGAGTGGGTAAGAGGCTTGCAAATGCCACTTGGGTCCAGAGATAGGACACCCAGCCAAGGCTGGGAGTTATCCGGCACACCCTGCTCTGCCTTGCCCACTCGCCCCCTCAACCACAGGGTCCAGGTGGATTTGTAGCTAGTCATCCACTCTTCCCCCACCTTCACCACAGCTCTCCTTAGCCAGACTCTTGCACCTTAGCCAGTTAGCAAAGCTCCTGTCTGGTCCCCCTACAATGACTCCTGTTCTTCCCCCTATGTCACTCTCCACACTGCAGCAGGTCTGTCTCTGAAAAGTACCAGGCTGGTCCTATCACACTCCTATGTAAAACCTTCATGACCCCTGAGATACCACACAACTCCTTACAGGACCCAAGCAAAGACAGCCCACGTGACCTGGCACCTCCAACCACTCAGTCCTGATGACCACTCCTCTCTCCTCTGCTCTCTGCACCCTGCTTCTGACCCTTGGACGCACCAAGCTCTCTCCACGCAGAGACTGCATGTGCTATTCTTCATTCCAGAACATCTCTTTCTCACCCACAGCCTGCTGGCCCACCCCATCCTCAGCTCTTCCCCCTTTTTTTTTCTTTTTAAATGTATTTTTATTGGAGTGTAGTTGCTTTAAAATGTTGGGTTAGTTTCTACTGTACAACGAAGTGAATCAGCCATAAGTATACACATACCCCCTCCCTTTTGGACTTCCTTCCTCTTCAGGTCACCACAGCGCATTAAATAGAGGTCCCTGTGCTGTACAGTATATTCTCATTAGTCATCTACTTTACACATAGTATCAACAGTATATATGCATCAATCCCAATCTCCAAATTCCTCCCACATTGATATCCATATATTTGTTTTCTTTGCCTGTGTTCTCCATTTCTACTTTGCAAATAGGATTTTTCTAGAGTCCACATATATAGATTAATACATGATATTTGTTTTTCTCTTTCTGAGTTATTGCATTCAGTATGACTGCAAGGAGATCCAACCAGTCCATTCTGAAGGAGATCAGCCCTGGGATTTCTTTGGAAGGAATGATGCTAAAGCTGAAACTCCAGTACTCTGGCCACCTCATGCGAAGAGTTGACTCATTGGAAAAGACTCTGATGCTGGGAGGGATTGGGGGCAGGAGGAGAAGGGGACGACAGAGGATGAGATGGCTGGATGGCATTACTGACTCGATGGACGTGAGTTTGAGTGAACTCTGGGAGATGGTGATGGACAGGGAGGCCTGGCGTGCTGTGATTCATGGGGTCACAAAGAGTCAGACATGACTGAGCAACTGAACTGAACTGATGAAATTCTCTAGGTCTATCCACATCTCCTAATCCACATGTCCCAATTTCATCTCTTTTTATGGCTAAGTTATATTCTATTGTATATATGTACCACATCTTCTCTATCCATTCCTCTGTTGATAGACATTTAGGTTGTTTTCATGTCTTGGCTATTGTAATTAGTGCTGCTATGAACATTGGCATCCAGTCCCATCACTTCGTGGCAAACAGATGGGGAAACAATGAAAAGAGTGAGAGACTTTATTTTCTTGGGCTCCAAAATCACTGTAGATGGTGACTGAAAACACGAAATAAAAGACGCTTGCTCCTTGGAAGAAAAGCTGTGACCAACCTAGACAGCATATTAAAAAGCAGAGACATTACTTTGTCAACAAAGGTCCATTTAGTCAAAGCTATGGTTTTTCCAGTAGTCATGTACAGATGTGAGTTGGACCATAAAGAAGGCTAAGTGCCAAAGAATGATGCTTTTGAACAGTGGTGTTGAGGATGACTTTCGAGAGTCCCTTGGACTGCAAGAACCAGTCAATCCTAAAGGCAATCAATCCTGAATATTCACTTGAAGGACTGATGCTGAAACTCCAATATTTTGGCCACCTGATGCAAAGAGTCAACTCATTGGGAAAGATCCTGATGCTGGGAAGGACTGAAGGCAGGAGGAGAGGGGATGACAGAGGATGCAATGGTTGGACGGCATCACAGACTCAATGGACATGAGTTGAAGCAAGCTCTGGGAGATGGTAATGAACATGGAAGCTTGGCATGCTGCATTCCATGGGGTCACAAAGAGTTGAGACACAACTGAGTGACTAAACAACAACAACATGAACATTGTGGTGTGTGTATGTTTTTAATTATTTTTTTTCCTCTGCATCCTTCTCTTTCCTTAAGACTCAGTTTAAATGTTGCTTTCTCAGAAATCTCCCAGACTAGATAGGATGTCCCCACACTGCCCTTTTATGGTACCCCCTCCAGCACCCAAACTCTCCTCATAACAAGTATCACAATTCTATTTGACTACCTATATATTTAAAATAATTTTTGCAAGTGTCAGGATGGTAGAAATCATAATTATCTTATTTATTACTGCATCACCAGTGCATACTATGTATGTTTGGTATTTAATCAAAGTGAAAGTGAAAGTCGTTCAGTCATGTCCTACCCTTTGCAACCTTTCTCCAGGCCAGAATACTGGAGTGGGTAGCCTTTGCCTTCTTCAAGGGATCTTCCCAAGAACCCAGGTCTGCATTGCAGGGAGATTCTTTACCAGCTGAACCACAAGCGAAGCCCAAGAATACTGGAGTGGGTAGCCTATCCCTTCTCCAGAAGATCTTCCCAACCCAGGAATAGAACTGGGGTCTTCTGCATTGCAGGTGGATTCTTTACCAACAGAACTATCAGGAAAGCCCTTGACATTTAATAGGTACTCAACAAATGTCTGTGGAAAGAAGAAAAGGAGAGAGGGAAGTGGAAAGGGAAGGGGGGAGAGAGAGAGGAAGGAAAGAAAAGAGGGCTATTTTCCAGGTATTTTAAGCAATTAAGAATGAGTTATATTTTCCATCAAACTTCTTAAAACTGTTCTGTCAGACAACAAAAACTGTTAACTAACGTTGTTTGGTATCATCTGTCCACATGTAATGATACAAACAGGTAAGACTTTATTGAGGTCAAGATCTTTGAGTATTTCTTGATTTTATGAGTAAGAATACTACTCATCCATCTCTTGATTCCCATCTTAATGATGATTTGGGAGAAAAGATGATGATGGTCAAAATTGCTTTCTTATTCTTTTTGATGTAATGGTAAATGGGATTGTTTCCTTAATTTCTCTTTGTGACACTTCTGATAGTTTTTTGTTAGTATATAGAAATGTAACAGATTTCTGTGTATTAATTTTGTATTCCACAACTTTACTGAATTCATTAATAAGCTCTAGATAAGCTCTAGTAGCTTTCTCAGAGAAGGCAATGGCACCCCACTCCAGTACTCTTGCCTGGAAAATCCCATGGATGGAGGATCCTGGAAGGCTGCAGTCCATGAAGTCGACTGAGCGACTTCACTTTCACTTTTCACTTCCATCATTGGAGAAGGAAATGGCAACCCACTCCAGTGTTCTTGCCTGGAGAATCCCAGGGACGGGGGAGCCTGGTTGGCTGCCGTCTCTGGGGTCGCACAGAGTCTGACATGACTGAAGTGACTTAGCAGTAGCAGCAGTAGCTTTCTGATAGTGTCTTTAGGATTTTCTATATATAGTACTACGTCATCAGTAAACACAATTTTATTTCTTCTTTTCCAATTTGGATTCCTTTAATGTCTCTTTCTTCTCTGGTTGCTATGGCTAGGACTTCTAATACTGTCCTGAATAAAAGTGGCGAGAGTGGACATCCTTGTCTTGTTCCTGACTTTAGAGGAAATGCTTTCAGCATTTCACCATTGAGTAAGATGTTAGCTGTGGACTGTTATATATGGCCTTTATTATGGTTAAGATAGGGTCTCTCTATGCCCACTATGAAGAGTTTTTATCATAAATGGATGTTGAATTTTATCAAAAGCTATTGCCACATCTACTGAGATGATTATATGATTTTTATTATTCAGTTTGTTAATGTGATATATCACATTGATTGACTTGTAGATACTGAAGAATACTTGCATCCCTGGGATAAAGCCCACTTGATCAAGGCATATAATCCTTTTCATGCATTCCTGGACTCAGTGTGCTAGCTTTTGTTGAGGATTTTTGCATCCATGTTCACAGTAATACTGACCTCTAAATTGTGTGTGTGTGATATCTTTGACTTTGCAGAGTGATGGTGGCCTCATAGAATGAATTCATAACTATTCCTTCTTCTACAATTTTTTGGAATTAAAATTTAAATTGCTTAAAGTGTATTTAGAGAACATGTTACAAGTGTATACATACATATACACAAAACACAAAAATATTTGCTAAGATAAAACAATACTGCTATGTCTGTTTAAAACATTCTATTTTTTTCTTTGCAATGTAAATTCAGTCTTCCGTTCCAGCTAAAAGAGACATCTCATCTCTGTATGATATACTTTTCAGATCAGCCCAGCTCACTTTGAGAGACCTTGGGGCCAAGCCATGGACACGTGATAGATGGCACTGGAGGCTGCAGCCGGGGCACAGAGCAACAAACAACATCAAGACTTCATTCTACCCTCCCTCCCCTCAGTCCCTCTAAAAGTTGCAGCTGGAGGTTGAACCCATGACCAATCTGATGCCCATCCTATCTTCCTTCTCTGCCTTTGGATGGGATGAGGTATAAAGGAACAGAGAAACAACAAAAAGCACCCTCAGCAGTAGAAAGAGAGGAGGTCAGTTAAAGGCTGACCCATTTATCAGAAACAGAAATCCTGATGAGCCAGCTGTTCAAGTTTGCAAAACTGAAATGTACTCTCTTCTTACTGAGGATATATCTTGCTGAATGTTCTCTTTCTGAATTTCTTGCCTGAGTTCAGGGCCATAAATATGTCTTAAAAATTTTTGAAGAGTATTTACTGGCTAATTAAAGATAGATACAGCCACTTTTCTGCTATGCTTTAATGATGTTGTGATGGCCACCCACTGCTAATGTTCTGACATGCCCAGGGCCACATGTTATTTGGGTGAATCTACTTTTCCATGTCTAGCAGGCTAGTACTAACCTCAAATGTAAAATGGGGTCTGTTCAATTTCTTCATCTGCAAAATGGGATAAATCAGTACAACCACATAATTTCAAATGGAACTGAAATATTTGCCCAAAATACAGTTTTGATATGGTTCCAAATGCAGTCTCATAAACTATACTAACAAAAAAATGGTAAGTACAGGTCTTTTAAGGAGTAACTTTAATGAATAATTACCCATGATTATCAATAAGCAGGGCATAGCAATTATTTGAATGTTTACAGATAGTTCATGCTGCTGCTGCAGCTGCTAAGTCACTTCAGTCGTGTCTGACTCTGTGAGACCCCATAGACGGCAGCCCACCAGGCTCCCCTGTCCCTGGGATTCTCCAGGCAAGAACACTGGAGTGGGTTGCCATTTCCTTCTCCAGTACATGAAAGTGAAAAGTGAAAGTGAAGTCGCTCAGTTGTGTCCAACTCTTAGCGACCCCATGGACTGCAGCCTACCAGGCTCCTTCATCCATGAAAGTTCATACCTGAATGCAATTCCTTATTTTAAGTAGGCTAAACATTCCCTTTGGATTTTGGTATAGGTGCTCAGTACCCTCTCCTAAAAAATACTGTTATACCAAGTGGGCTTCCCAATCTAAGTGGACACATAAACAAGCAGGAATGAAGGGGCAGGGTTGGTACTCCCCCCACCAATGGCTTCACTCTGCTCCCGTCTCCCAGGCCCTCACACAATCACTGCCCCAACCACCTTCCTCAGCAGTGTCCTGCCTCTTTATATAGAAATTTTCTTAGGATGATTTTCCATCACTTAACTAATAAAAAACAGAATCCATCTGTATAACAAAGCAGAAGCTCCACCTGATCACAAGTTAGTGCTGAAAGGCTAATCCTAAACCTATTTATTCATAAACACAAAGAAACACTATTTCCTTTTGTTGTAATGCCCAGGTGTGACTACAAAAGTGGTAAGGCTGGAAAAGCTGGAACACCTTTCTTCTGAGACAAATTTTGATCTCATTTCTGTGAAAAATCCTAAAATTCTCTGTAAGTTGTAACTAAAGGAGTCTCTGAACCAAAGTCCTGTTTTATCAAATTTTCTTGCCTGCAATATTTTGACCAATAGGATTTTCCATTATTTCCACATGTGTGTTCTAACAAGTGGTCTTTCTACATCCTCTGGCTTTAGGCTGATCATCCACTTCAGAGCCAAAAAACACCAGAACGCAGGATCTGAGGACCCAAAGAGGAACACGTCCTGAGAAATGGCTTCCTACAGGTAACAAGCCAGGTGTGCTGACGCTATGTTCCAGAGGCACTTCTGAGGTTTTCATGCTGCTGTCTTATTTTCTGTAGAGCTTCAGGTAAATATATGACAAACACATGAATATCTCACAGATATTCTGCATTTATTTTATAATTAAATTCAGTATTTTGCTAGAAAATAACCTCTGTCCTTTAGATATAATGATATTAAAGTGGTACCCATTATTTGAGTGCTTACTATTTGCCAAGCACTGTGCCAAGTGCTTTTCTGACACATCATATTTAATCCTCAAAAACCACCATACAAGATAGATATTATTATTCCCACTTTCAGATTAAAAAAAAATGAATCTTAAAGAAATGGAGCAACTTGCCATGATGACAGGTATAAGTGATAAAATTAAAACTAAATCTGTCTGACTCCATAATATATGCTGCTCTCTTTTCTAAGTTTTTATTGAAATATAGTTGATTTACACTGTTGTGTTAGTTTATGGTGTACAGCAAAGTGATTCAGTTACACGTACATATATATCTATTTTTTCAATTCTTTTCCCTAATAGGTTATTACAAAATATTGAGTGTAGCCCCCGGTGCTCTAGAGTAGGTGTTTGTTGTTTTATCAATTTTATATACAGCCAGGCTTCAGAAATACATGAACCGTGAACTTACAGATGTTTCAAGCTGGTTTTAGAAAAGGCAGAGGAACCAGAGATCAAATTGCCAATATCTGCTGGACGGTTGAAAAAGCAATAGAGTTCCAGAAAAACATCTATTTCTGCTTTATTGACTATGCCAAAGCCTTTGACTGTGTGGATCACAATAAACTGAGGAAAATTCTGAAAGAGATGGGAATACCAGACCACCTGATCTGCCTCTTGAGAAACCTATATGCAGGTCAGGAAGCAACAGTTAGAACTGGACATGGAACAACAGACTGGTTCCAAATAGGAAAAGGAGTACGTCAAGGCTGTATGTTGTCACCCTGCTTATTTAATTTATATGCAGAGTACATCATGAGAAACGCTGGGCTGGAAGAAGCACAAGCTGGAATCAAGATTGCCAGGAGAAATATCAATAACCTCAGATATGCAGATGACACCACCCTAAAGGCAGAAAGTGAAGAAGAACTAAAAAGCCTCTTGATGAAAGTGAAAGAGGAGAGTGAAAAAGTTGGCTTAAAGCTCAACATTCAGAAAACTAAGATCATGGCATTTGGTCCCATCACTTCATGGCAAATAGATGGGGAAACAGTGGAAACAATGGCTGACTTTATTTTTGGGGGCTCCAAAATCACTGCAGACGGTGATTGCAGCAATGAAATTAAAAGACGCTTACTCCGCGGAAGGAAAGTTATGACCAACCTAGATAGCATATTCAAAAGCAGAGACATTACTTTGCCAACAAAGATCCATCTAGTCAAGGCTATGGTTTTTCCAGTGGTCATGTATGGATGTGAGAGTTGGACTAAAAAGGAAGCTGAGCGTGGAAGAATTGATGCTTTTGAACTGTGGTGTTGGAGAAGACTCTTGAGAGTCCCTTGGACTGCAAGGAGATCAAACCAGTCCATCCTAAAGGAGATCAGTCCTGGGTGTTCATTGGAAGGACTGATGTTGAAGCTTAAACTCCAATACTTTGGCCATCTGATGTGAAGAGCTGACTAATTGGAAAAGATCCTGATGCTGGGAAAGATTGAGGGCAGGAGAAGAAGGGGACAACAGAGGATGAGATGATTGGATGGCATCACTGACTCAATGGATATGGGTTTGGGTGGACTCTGGGAGTTGGTGATGGACAGGGAGGCCTGGTGTGCTGCAGTTCATGGAGTGGCAAAGAGTCAGACACAACTGAGCGACTGAACTGAACTGAACTGAAGTGTGTATAAGCGTGTGTGTGTACTTAGTTGCTCAGTCATAGCTGACTCTGCAATCTTCTGAACTGCAGCCCACCAGGTTCCTCCATCTATAGGATTTTTCAGGCAAGAATACTCGAATGGGTTGCCACCTCCTTCCTCCAGGGTATCTTCCCGACCCAGGAATCAAACCAGCATGTCCTGTGTCTCCTACATCGCAGGCAGATTCTTTAACAGCTGAGCCATCAGGGAAGCCCAGTGTGTATATATTAACATGTAAACATCATATATGCTCTTCACGAATATACTATATTATCTCTCAGAGGCTTTGGAAGGTTTTTTTGATCAACAAATATTTATCTTCCACTTTGTGCTATTGCATTAGTCTACCAAGATCTTGTTGGCTCTAAGCTCCTCCCTCTCTAGTCACTTATCCATCCAGCTGTCAAAACAGTGTCTCCCAAGGAGTGATTCCAAAACCACCTGCATCCTAATCACTTGTATGACTGTTAAGAAAAAGGCTCCCAGACTCACCTCAGAGATAATGATCTGAATCACTTGCAACACTCCAGCTGCTTTTCAGAACGACTATGTCAATATAATATCTGTTCACAGTCTTCAAATGGTTTCCCGAATCTGTGATAATACTGTGTGTGGTAGACTAAACAACGACCTCTCATATGTGGATCTACACACATACACACACACACACTGTTCCTTGCCTTGAAAAGTGAAAGTGTTAGTTGCTCAGTCATGTCCAACTCTTGTGACCCCATGGACTGTAGCCTGCCAGACTCCTCTGTCCATGGAATTTTCCAGGTAAGAATACTGGAGTGGGTAGCCATTCCCTTCTCCAGAGGCTCTTCATCTCCCAGGGATCAAACCAGGTCTCCTGCATTGCAGGCAGAGTCTTTACTGTCTAAGCCACCTTTACATTCTCCTATAAATATCTGAATGCACAGCTACCACCCATTCACCTTTATATCCTCATTCACAGTGCCTGGTCCAGGGTAAATGGTCCATAAAAGTTATTTGAACTGAACTAAACCACTAGTATTTGCCTAGAAAGCTATAGATGTACTCCCAAACACCGCTTTTAAGGAAAGTGTTTAAGAAAGTCCTGTTTTATAACCTCCCTCAGATCCTACATCACTGTTCTCTTCTCACATACACTCAGTGGTAACAAATGGCTACCCTTTTTAAAGGTTTGAATTTGGAAGGTGAAAACACAAACAAATACTATACAAAGATACCAACTAACCAAGGAGGATGATCGAACTGTAAAGTACAATTTTAGATCAAAATGAATCAGAACTATCAATTGCATATGGCTCATAAGCTATCTGTGACGACTCTGGGTATACAAGTTCTGGTATTTTAGTTTTTTAACATCTATAAAGAATTTATGATTATATTATCAAAGTATACTCTTCTTTCCATCAAAATCCAAAAACTTGACTCTTATACAAAATAAAATGAACACATGTGAAAGAATATATTGTGCTCATAAATTAATAGAGAAAACAGTAAGTAAGACTTAAAGAGCATGAGTGGAAATTTATAAAGAGATGATAAACAGACTGTTAAGATTGCTAAATTAGATACAACTGTTTAGAATCCTTCAAGGCAATAAATCAAAACCTTTTGGTTACCTTACTTACTGAACAAAAATAATTTCCATCAAAACTAAACACAGGACTTCCCTAGTAGTACAGTAGATAAGAATCCACCTGCCAGTGCAGGGGACACAGGTTCAGCCTCTGGTCCAGGAAGATTCTGAATGCCACATGCCACAGAGCAATTAGAGCCCAACCACCACAGCTACTGAGCCCATACTCTAGAGGCTGTGAGCCACAAGCACTGAGCTTGCATGCTGCAACTTCTGAAGCCTGTGCTCTGCAGCAAGAGAAGCCACTGCAGTGAGAAGCCTATGCACCCCAACGAAGAGAAGCCCTCACTCACTGCAACTAGAGACAGCCCACAGCAACAAAAACCCAGGGCAACTGAAAATAAATTTTTTTTAATGAGATAATCTCTGTAGAAAAAAAAACTAGGCACAAAATGTATGAGTCAACATAGTAGATAATGTATAAAATTTCTAAAAAACAGAAACCTCACTTAAATTGAGTCAGGAGTCCAGAAGGGGAGCTCTCATAACTCATGACAATAGCAGAGTCCAGCAGGAAGAAGAAAGACTTCTCTTCTTTCCTGGCAAATACTAAGCCAATGAAAAATCATGGACTCTGGCCCTGCCACTTCCTTTTCCCCTCTATAAAAGAGTTCTCCTTCCCCTGCTGTGGGGAACCTGCACATGGCTTGCCATGATTGCACACTCTGCATTGCAATTCTCTGCTGATCCCAAAGAAACCCATCTTTCCTGAAGAAATATCTCGCAGTATATTTCAGGCCATCAGTAACAAATCAGTGAATGGCACATTCTCTCAGAAAAGTATATAAACCTAGAATGGATGTGTGGTTGCCCTCTTAAGTCTAATTTACAGATTTTGGAAAAATAAAAAAATTACAAAGATGGAATCTAACTGGTACCACAAAACTTTAAAGGAAATATAAATCACTGGGGAAATTTTGAACTGGATCCTGAAAGAGGAAAGGGACAAGCAGACACCAGTAGACTTTAAATATTATTTTCTAAAAGATATTAAGACTAAATTTCTCTCCAAAGACATGAGTCTAGTATTTTTCATTAAAAAAATTAAGAGATTTAGAAATTCACCTTACTTTTGCAGAACATGCCTATTTTAAAAGTTAACAGCCAGGATATGGAAGCAACCTAGATGTCTATCAGCAGATGAATGGATAAGAAAGCTGTGGTACATATACACAATGGAGTATTACTCAGCCATTAAAAAGAATACATTTGAATCAGTTCTAATGAGGTGGATGAAACCGGAGCCTATTATACAGAGTGAAGTAAGCCAGAAAGAAAAACACCAATATAGTATACTAACGCATATATATGGAATTTAGAAAGATGGTAATGACAACCCTGTATGCAAGACAGCAAGAGACACAGATGTATAGAACAGTCTTTTGGACTCTGTGGGAGAGGGAGGGGGGGATGATTTGGGAGAATGGCATTAAAACATGTATAATATTATATAAGAAACGAATCACCAGTCCAGGTTCGATGCAGGATACAGGAAGCTTGGGGCTGGTGCACTGGGATGACCCAGAGGGATGGTATGGGAAGGAGGTGGGAGGGGGGTTCAGGATGGGGAACACATGTACACCCTTGGTGGATGCATGTTGATGTATGGCAAAACCAATACAATATTGCAAAATAAAAAAAAAATAAAATAAAATAAAGTTAACACATGGTTGTAGTTCCTGTTCCCATGCTGTGAATCCAGAATTTCCTTCTGCCTCAGTCTAGCTCCCTTGGGTCTTCATCACTTGTACTATGCCCTACGCACCACCCACCATTTTCCCCCCAACTGCCCCTGTATTTCAACCACACCAAATAACTTTCCACAGCCTCTCTTTATCATTGTTCAAGTTAGTGTGTGTGTGTGTGTGTGTGTGTGTGTGTGTGTGCACACGCACGCGCGTGCATGGTCTGTTATGAGAAACTTTGGAGAAATGCTACTTGAACAGTAGACATGTGATCAACACTGAAGTCAAGCTTCAGGGAAGTAAGGATAGAAAAAACAGGAATGATCGAAATGAGGTTAATACTGAAATCGAAATGAGGGAGGAAAATACTGGAAGGTAATAATTCAAATAAATGTATAGGATGTAAATAATGATAATCGCCAAGCTGTAATCTACATGGAGGAACTCAGGAAAAAAAGGATTACTCAGCAGTGAACTTGTATACTGGCCTCATATTCTATATGCTATTTGTTCTATCTCTAATTTTCTGCGATCTATAATGTTGATAATTGTGATGACAGTCTTTATTTGGTTGCCTTTTCAGTAACCATAAAGTCACAGGGATGGGTTTCCCCGGTGGCTCACATGGTAAAGAATCTGCCTGTAATGCAGGAGGCCCAGATTTAACCCTTGGGTCAGGAAGATGCTCTGGAGAAGGAAATCACAACCCACTCCAGTATTCTCCCCTGGAGAACCCCATGGACAGAGGAGCCTGGCCAGCTACAGTTCATGAGGTCGCAAAGAGTTGGACAGGACTGAGCGACTAACAAAGTCACAGGGATAGCCTTTTGATAGTATTTGCTCATAGTTTTTGAAAACTATATGTGTGGGCAACTATTCATTGCCCTCATGGATTCATCCAAATTAGATTCATTAAGAACTCTGAGAAAATAATGTTAATTGTGTTAACAATTAACTATGTAAATTAAAAGTACATTAATATTTTATTAAGGACTAGTAAGATCTGCTAAACTGGTAGAAAGTATACTTCATTTAGTTTGGAATATTACAGTTTTCTGCATTCAAATTTGCTATTTCTCCCATTCAGTTATAATCTAGTTATATAATTTTGAAGATAACAAAATGTCTTATTTACTTTTGTGTTTCCACTGTGGACTTCAATGTCTGAGCACATAGCAGGAATATGCAAGAACTGACCATTGAAGGAATGTTACATAAATAGGGTAAGCACAAGATTCTAGCAGAGCCACACTTATATATTATAATTTAGAGTCAATATAAATATTAATAGGAACACAGTAATTAAGGGTACTAGAATATGCCACTCCAAAATATGCCACTTTGGTATATGAATTATTTTTAATTAAAGACAACTGAGAATAAGCAAATATGAGTAAAGCTCTTTACCTTTCCCTAACTGCCTAAAAATAAAGTAATTTACACTTATAAAGAAAACTTCCATTTGTAAAAATGTCTAGGAAGAGAGTCATTGCTGGAGATAATTCTTATTACCTGAGAGACTCTTATCTGCATAAGAAGAAAACCCTTATTTATCATATATTTTCTCCTCTCACCTTTCCTTAACTCACCTCCCCTGTCCAGAAGCCCAAAACCCACCTCTTTGTTTAACCTAAGATGGTGTCTAAACATCAGTCATCTGGTCACCACCTGGAGCCACATTTTTCTTTGTGAACTTCTGTTCATATGTATATAATTAAAACTGTTTTTTCTCTTATTGAACCTATGAGTAGAGAAGGGGAAAATAGTTTTCTTCCCCTACACTGTAGCAGGGAAAGAGTAGAAGAGAAGAGGAAGAAAAATTGGAAAAGGAAAGGGAGAATTTACATTAGTACAAGTCAAGAGTAATAGAATATAATACAATGTCAAAATGATAATAAGAGATCTGACAAAAACAAAAATTACAAATACATAAGTACCAAAGAATACAAGGCAATTTCCTAATCAAAGTCCAAATACCTAGAAGGAAAAATGAAATATTTGATTTTCCAAATATATTGCTGCTGCTGCTAAGTCACTCCAGTCGTGTCCGACTCTGTGTGACCCCATAGATGGCAGCCTACCAGGCTCTCCCATCCCTGGGATTCTCCAGGCAAGAACACTGGAGTGGGTTGCCATTTCCTTCTCCAATGCATGGAAGTGAAGAGTAAAAGTGAAGTCGCTCAGTCGTGTCCGACTCTTCATGACCCCATGGACTGCAGCCTCCCAGGCTCCTCCATCCATGGGATTTTCCAGGCAAGAGTACTGGAGTGGGGTGCCATTGCCTTCTCCGTCCAAATATATTAAGCATATCCTATATCCTAAAAGAAATCTGCTGGATGACAAAGGTGAAAAAAAGAATGAGCTTTGTTGAGCACCCACGTGCTAGAATTTATTTGTTGTTGTTGTTTAGTCACTAAGTTGAGTTTGATTCTTTTGCAACCCCATGGACTATAGCCCACCAGGCTCCTCTGTCAATGGGACTTCCCAGGCAAGAATATTGGAGTGGGTTGCCATTTCCTTCTCCAGTGGATCTTCCTGACCCAAGGATTGAACCCAGGTCTCTTGCTGGTGGCTCAAATTGTAAAGAATATGCCTTCAATGCAGAAGACCCAAGTTCTATCCTGGGGTCGGGAAGATCGCCTGGAGAAGGGAATGGTTACCCATTCCAATATTCTTACCTGGAGAATTTCATGGACAGAGGAGCTTGGGGGGCTACAGTCCATGGGGTTTAAAGAACTGGAAACGACTAACACTTTCTCCTACATTGGAGGAAGATTCTTTATCACTGAGACACCAGGGAAGCCCTTGGGTTAATCTTATTTGATATTTCATTTAAAGATAAATGAGATCCAGTCTTTGGATTTAAGAACTCAACAACCAGGCTTCCCTTGTGGCCCAGTGGATAAGAATCTGCCTGCCCCAAGCATCCAGTATCGTGCATCGAACCTGGACTGGCGACTCAGATTCATTTCGATATTTGGCAAAACCAATACAATATTGTAAAGTTTAAAAATAAAATAAAATTTTTTTAAAAAAGTGTTAAACTGAAAAAAAAGAATCTGCCTGCCAGTGCAGGAAATGCAGGCAATCTAAAACCCATGAACCGCAACTGCTGAAGCCTGCACACTTAGAGCCTGTGCTCCAGTGTGCCTGCACACTGCAACAAAGAGTAGCCCCCACTCACCGCAACTAGAAAAAGCCTGTGCACAACAACAAAGACCCACTACAGCCAAAAAATAAAGTAAATAAATAAATCTTAAAAAAAAAAAAAAGAACTCAGCCAATGGAGAAAACAGACCTCATCATAGAAGGCAGAGACGGTTAAGTGTAGCATAGGGAGGATGCCAGCACAGGAAGAAAATAAATTAATTGCAACCTGAAGGATAAGCAAAAGCAAAAATTAAAGATAGAACAACCCGGACGTCCCAGGGGTAAAGAATCCACCTTCAATGCAGGAGACACGGGAGATGCGGGTTCAATCCCAGGGGAACATCCCCTGGAGGGCAGGGCAACCCACTCCAGTATTCTTGCCTGGAGAATCCCATGGACAGACGAACCTGTTGGGTTACTGTCCATAGGGCTGCAAAGTGTTGGACACGACTGAGGTGACTGAACACATCCTTTCTAGATAGCAGAATTGCACCTATAATGTTGAAACTCAGATATATATCTGGAATTCTACCTTTAGGAGAAGGAAATGGCAACCCACTCCAGTACTCTTTCCTGGAAAATTCCATGGACAGAGGAGCCTGGCAGACCACAGTCCATGGGGTCACAAAGAGTTGGATATGACTGAGCAACTAACACACACAAAGATAGAATAAGTATAGTGGCTATTTGCCCAGAGAGCCAGCAACACAGATGTGAGTTAACATGAGCCTGAGGGTACAGCTGGCCAGAAGTGCATAGAGCCCTATCAGAGGAATGCTCATAAAAGGAAAGGCCTCATCTGCCTTTCCAGTTCTCTTGTGCTCAGAGCCAGTTCTGGAAGAATCTACTCTGGAGTCTTGGTGGGAACCATAAGCTACAGGCTGGGGGATGGACAGGGAAGGGGAGCAAACTTTGTCATGCCCTTTGTTATGAGGATTCATTTACGTTGATTATTTTAAAGCCCAAAAGATTCTGAAAAAAATCTCTGCCTTTCCCCCAACTGCCTAAACAATGTTGATCAAGAACCTGTTTCAGGGAGGGAGTCATCACCATAAATACAGTGAACTAGGAGTAGACAGAAGGAAACCTAGCAAAGTCTGTTGAAATTCCACTCTAAGTCCCATTGTCCCAGCATGGTCCAGTGAACATCTGTTTATCAAACACTTACTCTTGCTTCTCCATGTCAACAGCCTTCTTCCTTTTTGAAGCTCCAAGCCACTAACCCCAACACCATCTTTTGTCTTTAGCTGAAGATGGTGGTTAAGGTGAGAGTTTCAGCCTTATCTGGAATTCTCAGTAAACTACTCAGTTTTCTTTGGTCCCTCCCATGTATACATGTTTTTAAACTTTTGTGTGAATTTCTCCTGTTAATCTGTCTCGTGCCAATGTAATTCTTAGACCAGTCAGAAGAACCTAGAAGGGCAGAGGGAAATTTCTTTCTCCTTGACAACAGTAAATGGTGTCCTTTGATTTTCAAACTTTTTTTGAAAAATGGAACAGACTTAAAAACATATTCAAAATCCCAACACAGAGAGGAGATGAAAGGGGAATGGCTCTGAGAAAAGCAGAACAATGGTGCAGGCATCTTCGATCTCGTCCCATTCTCTCTACTTCCCATCAACTTGGCTCAGCTAAAAAAAAAAAAAAGCATCAGAAACATCTTCCTGACAGACCAAGGTAGAAAGCAAAGTGACTGCTAAAAAATAAAAAATTAACTCTGAAGCCTTTTCATACTTTTTCTCCCTACTCCCATATCAACTTTTAACAAAGTAAAGCATGACTGTGTATCATCTCAAATTTTGTTTGCCAGGTCTATGATTTCTCATGAAAATGTGTCAGAAGTTGTCAATCACTTTGTAAGTGAAAAGTTCAACCAGATAACATATTGCTGGGTTCTTTTCCTTTTTTCCTTTTTCTTTTTTTTTTTTAATTCATTGGAATGTTCTAAAAATCATTCTATTTCACAGGCATCTGTGATGGAGTAAAAGTACTGAGTTCTGTCAAGTTCACATGAAACGGAAATTCACAGAAGTCAACACTTCCAATCGATGCAAATGATCTTGATGGAGAAATTGACAAGATTTACTGAGGGCTGCATCCTATCTCCTACTTTCATCAAGTCACAGAAGCCTGAAGCCCTGCTGTCTGTCATTAAACTAACCGGGAAACTTGAGAAGGGGTATAGGGGTAAGAGCTGGAGTAGAAGTTAAAAAAAAAAAAGTAAGACAAGATAAAAGAGCAATTTTAGAATCATTACTTTTTAACAAGGAACACAGCTATTATTCTGAACCCCAAATCACGGATGTGATAGTCAAAAAGACAAAAGAATAGCAGGGTAAATTGTTGAAACAAATCTCTTTGTAATCGATAGTAAAAATCTCATTGCAATTCAAAAGATAAATGGCAATTAAGTAGTTTCTGTTAAGTGTTTATTGTTCACCTTTTATGTGGGTGGCCTTTTAAGTGATTTTCTTTTTAAAGGAGAAGGGAAAGTTTGTTCTCTTCAGCATTTGAACTAAACATGATGCAAATGCATGCAACCATCAATTTTAAAATAATAATCGTCTTGATTTTCTAAGCCGATAAACCAACTACTATACACCACTTCCTTTTCAGGCTGTTGTTTGCTTGGCTTATCACAGTTAACTATCGCACTGTGTCTCTGCGTGAAGACGGTAATGTAATTAAATCCTATTAACACATCAAGAATAAAGCCCTTTAATGGGCACACAAGGCTTTGAGAGGCAGCTCATTCCTGAGCAGATTTAATATCTTTAAATTAAGCAAGTGTGAATGGGAAGATGAATCTTATTAAAAACTTAAATCTGATTATATTTGAAAATTATTGGTTTCTTAATGTAATAAATTATCCAATACAGACTAGAACAAATAATATGTCCCAGCTCCACATAACTCCACTCTATAACAAGTGACAAAAGAAATTATGTGTGACTGTGGGGCAAAAAGAAAGGTCTTTTTATAAAAGTCATTTTGCATAATGAAATACCTAAATCATTTTAATAAACATTTGGGGGGGGGGAGTGCAAATGACACAGTTGGAGAGGGAATCATTTACCCTATTCAGAAAGGGAATGTGGAAATAGTGATGCTAATTTTTTTTTTTAATTGCCATTCTGGCCAATTTGTTGTAAATTCTGAAAAGAAAAGCTGCAGCTTATGTTGTTGGTAGCAAATTCCTTCTCCAGAAGGCGAGTGCAAATGCAAGCCATCTGCCAGGCATTCTGCTGAGAAAGCTGGAGTCTCCAACAATGGGCCAACAGGCTCTGCATACTAACACACACTCACTCTGCAGGCGGGAAAGTTTGCATTTTCCCCAAAGGTACACTTTGTGTTGCCTCCTTTCCTATCATCATGGGGACCACCAAGCACCCACCCGCTCTCCCCCAATCCAGCTGGCACCAGTTATGCTTCCACATGATCAGCCTGATGATGTTCACAAGGAGAACCCCCCAGAGAAGCGTTTTCTGTTGAAACTGAAGCAGGAATGCAAGACCTGTTAAATTATTTAGCCAGACAAATGCTTCTCAGTGTGCATTTCTTAACTTAATCCTATTTTAGCAAAACCTGGCGTCGCCCATTTCACTACACATTGGAACACTGCGTGGGTTTTATCCTTTTATAACTGGACCCTTTGGGAGGGCTGGGGAACAGTGTCCTCAGCTCATCTGAAAGCTGCCATCTAACCAGCAGATGGATGTATTCAACAGAACGCACCGGGCAGGCAGGCACTGCGGGAGCCATCATGTCTGAAACCAGGGTCTGCTCCCATACTTACAAGTAATTCTTACTGCTCCACTCGAGGGAACTGGAATGCTGTTACTTGGCAACTGTGCCCAAATGGCTCATTCAACAACATGATGAAACATTTTAAATATTGTTTGGTATGTGGTGACGGGGCAAAGGGAGAGGTGCCCTCTGCTGAAAAGCCATCCTAGGAAATTCAACTTCCCTTCACCCCAGATCTGGCCCCTGCCAGCTTTCATCTCCAATCTCTTCTCGCTCTGATTACCATGTTCCCTCAGGCCTCTTGTCGAAGGTTCCTCAGACTTGCCAGACTGTCTCTTTTTTTTCTTTTTTTTTTTTAAATTTTATTTTATTTTTAAACTTTACATAATTGTATTAGTTTTGCCAAATATCGAAATGAATCTGCCACAGATATACATGTGTCTCTGCCTGTGTACAGCAGCTTTCTCTGCCTAGAATGCTTTCTCCAAAACCCCTCTGCTCACACATCCTCTGGGCAGGTGTCTCGTGTATGTTCCAGAGTCTGACTTTGCAGGTTCAAATCCCAGCTTTCTGACCTACTAGTTGTGTGACTGTGGAAAACTTGTTTAACTTCTCTAGGACTCAACTAACTCAATTGAAAGATGAGCACGGTAATAATATAACCTCTGCCAAAGACTAACTAGGATGAGACTATGCTTTTAGCAGAGTGTCCAGGATAACATGTTTAGCAGATGTTAATTATGATTACCATCTCTTGTGAAGAAGCTCAAGGCTCTAGTTTGCCATGACCCCTTTCTCTAATATTATTCCTTCTTTGTATGACCATATGCTTCTCCACAAGCACATGCTTATGCTGTTGCATTCATCACACATTTCAACTGGGTGCTTGTATCTGTCTTTTCTGTGAGACTTAAGTAGTTCCTTAAGAACTTGTTTTTATCTTTGTCTGCACAAAGGTTAATATAGTACCAGGCACATAATAATTGCTCAATAAATATTTATTAACTAAATACAGTAATTAATGAACAAATGTGTTTAGTAACAGCTGGATTAAGCATATAAGTAAGGTCAGAAGTAAATGTTTTCCACCATAACTAGAGGAAAATATCTTAGAGATGACTTCTTTATACTTTCTTCTATTGATGGACCCTTGGGTAGTTTCCAAGTCTTGATACTGCAAATACTGCTGTAATGAACACTAGGGTGCATGTATCTTTTTGAATTAGAGTTTTCATCTTTTCCAGATACATGCCCAGGAGTGGGATTGCTGGATCATGTGGTAACTCTACTGTTCATTTTTTAAGGAACTTCCATACTGATCTCCATAATGGCTGCATCAATTTACATTCCCATCAACAATGTAGGAGGGTTCCCTTTTATTCACACCCTCTCCAACATTTATTATTTGTAGATTATTTGATGATGGCCACTCTGCTCAGAGGGAGGTGATACCCCATTGTACTTTTTATTTGCATTTCCCTAACAATTAGTGGTGTGGAGCATCTTTTTGTGTGCCTATTGGCCATCTGTGTGTCTTCTTTGGAGAAACATCTATTTAGTTCTTCTGTCCATTTTTTGAATAGGTTTGCTTTTTTAAATATTGAACTATATGAGCTATTGTATATTTTAGAAATTAAGCCCTTGTCAGTCTCATCACTTGCAAATATTTTCTCCCAGTCTGTAGGTTATTGTTTCATTTTGCTTTCAACTTCCTTTGCTGTGCAAAAGCTTCTAAGTTTGATTATGTCCCATTTATTTCTCCTTGTATTTCTTTTGCCTTTGCAGATTAATCTAAGAAAATATTGCTACAATTTTTCAGAGAATGTTTAGCCTGTGTTCTCTTCCAGGAGTTTTATGGTGTCAGGTCTTATATTTAAGTCTTCAAGTCAAGTTGAGTTTATTTTAGTGTATAGTATGAGGGTGTGTTCTAACCTCATTGATTTACATGTGGCTATCCAGCTTTGCTAAATCATTTACTGAAGATATTGTCTTTCCTCCATTGGATATTCTTGCCTCAGTTGTTAAAGATTAATTGACAGGTGTGTAAGTTTATTTCTATGCACTCTATTCTGTTCCATTAAATCATCTGTCTATTTTTGTGCCAATACCACCCTGTTTTGATTACTGTAGCTCTGTAATATTGTCTGAAATCAGGAAGGGTTATGCCTCCAGCTTTGTTCTATTTCCTCAGGATTGCTTTTGCAATTCTAGGTCTTTTATTTGCAGAATTTCCCAGTAAAGCCATCCTGTCCTGGCCATATTCATTATATTAATTCATGCAATCTAAGAGCAATGGATATTTTTGTGTTTCCTTGAATCATCTTTGATTTCCTTTATCAATATTTTATAGTCCTCAGTGTATAAGTCTTTCACCTCTTTGGTCAGATGTATTCCTAAGTATTTTAATCTTTTGATGCAATTTTAAAAGGGATTATTGTTCAACTTTAAATTTCCGATAGTTCATTGTTAGTGTAATAAATTCAAAAGATTTCTTTATATTAATCTTGTATCCTGTTCCCTTGCTGAATTCATTTATCAATTCTAATAGTTTTCGTGTGGAGTCTAGAGTTTTCTATATACAGCATCATGTCTTTCTTGCATATAATGAAAATTTTACATCTTCCCTTCTGCCTTGAATACCTTTTATTTCTTTTTGTTTTCTGATTGCTGTGGCTAGGACTTCCAATACCATGTTGAACAGAAACGGTGAGAGTGGGTATCCTTGTCTTATTCCCAAATATAGCAGGAAGGCTTTTAGCTTTTCATCATTTAGTTTTATCTTGGTTGTGAGTGTGTCACAATTGACTTCTATTATGTTGAGATATGTTCCTTCTGTATCACTCTGGTGAGAATTTTTATCATGGATACTGAATTTTATTAAATGCTTTTTGTGCATCTATTGAGATGATCATGTGGTTTTTGTCTGTTCTTTTGTTGATGTGGTGTGCCACAATGATTGATTTCCATATGTTGAATCATCCCTGTGACCTTGAATGAGTCTAACTTGATCCTGGTGTATGATATGTTTTATGAGTTGCTGGATTCAGTTTACTAATATTTTGTTGAGAATTTCATCAAAGATATTGGCCTGTAATTTTCTTTTTGCTAGTGTCTTTGTTTGGTTTTGGTATCAGGGTGATGGTGGCCTCATAAAATGACCTTGAATGTGTTTATTCTTCACTCTTTTGGAGGAGTTTGAGAAGGATAGGTATAAGTTCTTCTTTGTATGTTTGGTAGAACTTCCCAGTGAAACCATCCTGTCCTGGACTTTTGTTTGCAGGAAATCTTCTTATTACAGATTATATTTCACTTTTAGTGACTAGTCTATTCAAATTACCTATTTCTTCTTGATTCATTTTCGGCAGGCTGTATGTTTATAGAAACAGGTCATCCATTTTGTGGTCATATAATTGTTCATAATACTTTCTTATAATTTTTTGTATTCTGTGGCATTGGCTATTATTTCTTCTCTTTCACCTCTTATTTCATTTGTTTGGGTCTTCTCTCTTTTATTCTTGGTGAACTTGGCCAGAGGTTTGTTGATTTTTTTATTCTTAAAAAACAAAACAAAACAAAAGCTTATGGTTTTATTTGGTTTTTTTTTTTCTATTGTTTTTTTTAAATCTCTATTTTTTTATTTCCTCCCTGATTTTTATTATAATTTCCTTCCTTCTGCTGAATTTAGGTTTTGTTTGTTCTTCTTTTTCTAATTCTCTTAGGTTGGGTTATTTATTGAGACTTTCCTTGTTTTTTAAGAATTGCTGTGAACTTCCCTCTTAGGATTGCTTTGCTGCACTCCATAAATTTTGTATGGTTGGGTTTTCATTGTCTTATGTCTTGAGGAATTTTTTAATTTCCTCTCTGATTTCATCCCTGATCCATTGGTTTTTAGTAGCATGTTGTTTAGTCTCCATGAAACCATTTTTTCTCATTTCTCTTTCTGTGGTTGATATCTAGTTTCATACCACGGTGGTCAGAAAAGATGCTTGACATAATTTATGTCCTCTTAGATTTGTTGAAGCTTGTTTTGTGTACTTACATGTTGTCTATCCTAGAGAATATTCCAAGTCACTTGAAAAGAATGTGTATTCTGGGTTTTTTGTTTTTTGTTTTTTTTGCAGGGGGCAGTGGGGGATGTAGTGTCCTGTGGACATCAATTGTCTAACTGTCTACTGTGTCATTTAGGATCTGTGTTGCCTTATGGATTTTCTGCCTGCAAGATCTGTCCACTGATGTCAGTGGGGTGTTAAAATCTCCTACTACGATTATATCCCCATCAATTTTTCCCTTTATGCACATTAGTATTTGTTTTATATATTTAGGTGCTCCTAAACTGGGTACATACATATTAACAAGTTGATATCCTCTTCCTGTATTGATCATTTTATCACTATACTGTCCTTTATCTTTTTTATGGACTTTGCTTTAAAGTCTATTTTGTCTGATATGAGTATCACTACTCCTGCTTTCTTATCATTTCTATTTGCATGAAATATCTTTTTCCATCCCCTTATTTTCAATCTATAAGTGCATTTCTCCCTAAAGTGGTCTCCTGTAAGTCACATTTTATAAAGTTCTTGTTTTATTATCCAATCTGCCACTTTCTCTCTTTTGACCAGAGCATTTAGTCCATTGACATTAAAGTAACTATAACTATGTACTTATTGCCATTTGAAACCTTATTTTCCAACTGATTTTTAATTTCTTCTTTGTTCCTTTCTTCTTTACCTTTTTCCTTTCGTGGTTTAATGGTTTTCTTTTGTATTATGCTTGAGTTCCTTTCTTTGTGGTTTAATGAATCTATTGTATGTTTTTGATCTGTGGTCACCCTGGTTTTCAAGTTTGCTAGCCCATAACTCTGCAGAAGGCAATGGCACCCCACTTCAGTACTCTTGCCTGGAAAATCCCATAGGTGGAGTAGCCTGGTAGGCTGCAGTCCACGGGGTCTCGAAGAGTCAGACACAACTAAGTGACTTCACTTTCACTTTTCACTTTCATGCATTGGAGAAGGAAATGGCAACCCACTCCAGTGTTCTTGCCTGGAGAATCCCAGGGATGGGAGAGCCTGGTGGGCTGCCGTCTCTGGGGTCTCACAGAGTCGGACACGACTGAAGTGACTCAGCAGCAGCAGCAGCAGCCCATAACTATATCTACTTGCTTTAGAGTGGTAGTCACATAAACTCAAACACATTCTGAAAGATCTACAATTTCTTATTTCCCTCTCCCACATTTTTTGATTTGGTGTCCTACTTTACATCTTCATGCTTTTCCTTTTGCTATTCATTGTAGTTATAATCACTTCAGGCAATCTTTTGATTATATTTTAATCTGTGTACTGGCTTATATAAGTGATCTTCAACCTTTTTATACATTTGCCTTTCCTATTGTAACATTCCCTTTCCTATATATTCTTGTTTCTTTTCTATTTAGAGAAGAACTTTCAATATTTCTTTCAGGATAGGTTTAGTATTGCTGTATTCTTTTAGTTTTTGCTTATCTGAGGAGTTCTTTATCTCTCCTTCTATTCTAAATGAAAATCTTGCTGGGTAGAGTACTCTAGGATGCAGGTTTTTTCCTTTCAGAACTTTGAATATATCTTGCCATTCCCTTCTGGTCTGCAAAGTTTCTGTAGAAAAATCAACTGACAGCCTAAAAGAGACTCCCTTGTAACTGAGTGTTTTTCTCTCACTGCCTTTAGAATCTTCTCTTTAACTTTTGCCATTTTAATTGTTATATGTCTTGGAGTAGGTCTGTTTGGGTTCATCTGGTTTGGAACTCTCTGTGCTTTCTATAGCTGAATAACTGTTTCCCTCCTTAGGTCTGGGAATTTTTCAGCCATAATTTATTCAAATACATTTTTGACTCCCAATTCTCTTTCTTCCCCTCTGGGATTCCATTATGTGTAGATTGGCACACTTTATATTCTCCCACAGATCTCATATGTTGCTTTTTTTTTTCACACTTGTCTTTCTGTCTGCCATTCTGATTGGATGATTTCCATTATTCTATTTTCCAGATCACTTATTTGTTCTTCTGCATTATTCAGCTTGATATTTATGGTCTTTAATTTGAGTTTCATCTCAGCAGTAGAGCTGTTGAATTTTGATTGGCTTCTCTTTACACTTTCTAGTTCCTTGTTACAGTGATCTGCATTCCTATCAATAGTCTTTCATAATTCGTTCAGCATTTTTATTACCTCCTTTTTGAACTTGGGATCTTGTAGATTGGAGAGGTCTGCTTCATTGTTTGTTCTTCAAGGACTTCTCTTGTTCTTTTAATTGGGAATAGTTATTCTTTTTCATTTTGCTTATATTTCTCTGACTATGAATTTAGGAGAAATAGTTATCTACTGTGGTCTTAAAGGGCTTCTTTTATGTGGGAGTGTGTAGCTTGCATGAGTCCAATATTTTTTGTGTGAGGACTATTTTTGGTATGGATGCCTGCCACATCTTTTCTCAAGGTCTGCAGGGTGTTATCCCCTTGATAGAAGGTGTGATTGTTGTTGCGGTAACCAGAGCCAGCAACGGATGTTGGGTGGGGTCTCCTTTTTGCTCTGTGGTTGTTACAGCCCTGTCATGGGACAGTCTGATCCCCAGTTGTCGGAGCAAAAGCTCCCAGATCTGGTTCTAAGCCATGGTATGAGGAAGGCTGGGCTGGAGCTCTCCCTCTGGGAAAGATGCCTCTGCATGTTCTTCCCCAGGAGCTGTCCACCAGGACATGTGATGCTGTCCATCACTCTGTGATGCTTTCTGCCACCCAGTGTGCACACCCACAAAGTCCACTGCTGCAGGTGCCTTGACCCATCTCTGCTATGGGAGCATCAATAATCAGCTTAGGTATCTTTCAGGCAAACATGCACACTCTCAAAGCTACAGGCACAAAGACCTGCCACAGCCATGCCTCCACTTCCACTGTGGGAGCACTAGTAATTAAGCTCAGATTTTAGCCCCACCTCTGTCCTGGTGGCTCAGGTGGTAAAGAATCTTCCTGCAATGCAGGAGACTCTGGTTTGATCCCTGGGTCAGGAAGATCCCCTGGAAAAGGGAATGGCTACCCATTCCAGTATTCTTGCCTGGAAACTTCCATGAACAGAGGAGCCTAGTGGGCTATAGTCCATGGAGTTGCAAAGAGTCAGACATGACTGAACAACTAACACTCTGCATGTGTACCCCGCAAAGTTCATGATTCCTACAGCAGCCAGATCTATGCCCCACCATGAACACACTCACAATGTGGCCATGGTGGACTCACAGCCTTCCTTTTTCATGTTGACAGTGGGGATCCTATGGCAGGCCCACACTCAGTCCTGCACGCACTCCCAGTTGTGACCAAGGCCATACTGAAAGCACTTTGGACTATCTCTGTGCAGTCAAACTGAATACTCTCCCCAGGCCTGTCCACTGAAGCCCAGGTTTCTGCACTTAGGTGCCTACCCGTAGGTATGCCTCTCAGGCTCAGAAATGTGGCAACATGGCCAGAACCAGATGGGCTGGTCTCATAGAGATCTTTCTGACAACATTGATGGTATGAGATTTTCTACAAGTTTTCAGTAGGTATTCTGGGAGAAATGTTCCATGTTGTAGATGTTATTTTTGATGTATTTGTAGGAGTAGGTGAGCTCCATATCCCTTCCTATACCATCTTGATCTCTCCCTCAAGAAATTTTTTTAACATCAGATTTTAGAAAACAGTAAGAAGTTGGAGAGAGGGAATACAGAGACAGACATAGACAAATATGGATGGGGACAGAGAAGAGACAGAAATAGAGATGTCTATTTCTAATCATTGCCATTGAAAGGTAGTCTCCATTTTCATGTGGTTGCTCTTTTTCTTTGATTTTATCTTGATTGTCAATGGTTGGATGTACAGTCACTAAGATTCTTTCTACATTTTTCTCAGTGCATACTTTTTACAATTCGAGGTTTTGAAATCTGTCCAGGATCCAACCGATTTAAGTAGCCTTGCCCCATCCTACATGTCCCACACTACACACTAATCTCTTCTACTCTCTTTTCAGACCTAGATGTCCTAATTCAAAGCACAGATTATATATTTTATATAATTATTTTCTACTTTGGAAAAAAAAAAACCCTAAAACTAGCAAAAGAATTGTAAACACAAAGGTGCAAACACAGAGAATCTTTTCTTTGAATATTTTTAAAGTGCTAACCTGATGCTCTCTCACCCCAGATAACTTTAATATATATTTCCTACCAACATTCTCTCTCACACAACCATAATCAGGATCTCAACATTGATAGATCACTACTATCTAATTCTCAGAACCCCCTTCAGTTCCACCAAGTGTCCCAATAACATCCTTTAGATCAGAAAAATGCCATGCTCATTACATGGCATTTAATTTTCATGTTTCACCTATCTCCTTCAGTCTGGAAAAGCTCAGTCTTTGACACTTATGACCTCAACATTTTTGACAATTACAGGCCAGTTATTTAGTAAATGACCCTCAAATTGTTTTGTTTTTTTTTTTCTGTTGTTTTTCATGAAGCAGATTATGCATCTTTGAGAGGCATACTGCAGAAGTAATGTCGTGTTCTTCTCATTGCATCTTATCAGGTTGTACACAATTTTGAATTGTCTTATTGATGATGTTTATTTTGATTACTTGATTAAGTTGGTAGCTACTAGGCTTCCTCACTGAAGTTACTCTTTTTCACTTTGTAATTAATAAATTGCTAAGTATACTGATATTGAAAAGCAGTCAAAGGAAGAAAAAAAGGAAACAGATTAATCAAAAGTAATAAGTAGGTGAATTAGAAGAAATCTGTACCATGACATCTAGTGCAAGAGGTGTTCTGAAATTATGAACACAATCGATCATGTAAAATATTACTAAATAAAAGATCTAATGAAGAGCCATTGGTTTTTGCAACTATAAGGTCAGTAGTAACAATGGCCAGCCAGTTTCAGTGGATGTAGTAGTGAATGGATGTACTAGGAGTGAGGGGACAGATCAAGAGGACATAGGGTAGGGTGACCTTAGTCTCCTACCCAAGTCAAGAGGAAAGATGAGGATGGATGGAGTTAGAACAAAGAGACTATGGGAGTTTACACCAGATGGCTTCAACTTTTTCCATGAACATGTGTCTACTGTTGATGGAAATGGGGCAGGGATGAGGAAGAGGTTTGGTAAAGATAATTAAGGTGTCAACAGCCCACCATGGAGGCTGTGTTCACTTTAACCAAAGTTCACCTGCATAAAAAATATGAGGATAATGGGAACAAATCTTGCCTTGTCCCAGCTCCATGCCTCCTGAACATGAACATCACTCTCTTCTCTGTTTCGTTCCAACGTCCCCTTTGTAGCACTGACAGCTGGTCTCTCAAATGTGCCTCCAACACAATGCCATCTTCCTGCATGTTTTTGTTCTATTTAGGCCCTCAAAAGATTGCATGATACCACCTACATTGGGAAGGGCAACCTCCTTTACAGAGTCCACCAATTCAAATGCTAATCTCAACTGGAACAGGCTCACAGACACACCTTGAAATAATGTTCCATCAGATCTCTGAGCATCCTCTGATTCAGTCAAGTTAATGCATAAAATTAGCTATCACATCATACAATGGAATGCTACTCAACAACAAAATAAACTATTGATACACTCAAAAACATGGATAGGTCAAAATTATTTTACTGAATGAAATAAGCCCCCAAAAAAGATTTATATAGGGTTATATAAAATATTCTATAAAGACAGAGAGCAGAGCAGTAGTTGCATGGGGATGGTGGGGATCGGGGAGTGAGAGAGACAAGTAAGTTCTAGGGATATAATGTGACTATGGTTAGCAATACTGAGTTATATATTTGAAAGTTGCTAACATTTTTGAAGTTTTCAACACAAAAATAAATTAGAACTATGCAAGTGAGGAATGTGTTAACTAACTTTATTGTGATAATCATTTCACAATATATATATATATATATCAAAGAATCACACTGTATATCTTGAACTTGTTGTTCAGTCGCTAAGTCATGTCCGACTCTCTGCAACCCCATGGACTACAGCACACCAGGCTTCCTTGTCCTTCACCATCTGCCTGATCTGCCTGAGTCTGCTCAGATTCATTCCCGGTGAGTTGGTGATGCTATCTAACCATCTTATCCTCTGTCGTCCCATTTTCCTTTTGCCTTCAATCTTTCCCAACATCAGAGTCTTTTCCAATGAGTAGGCTCTTAAACTTACACAGCATTATATGTTAATCATATATCAATAAATCTGGGGGGGAAAGTTTTGAGAGAAAATAATTGTCAATTTAGAAGATTTATATCCAGCCAAGTTATTATTGAAAATAAAGATCAAGGGAATTCCCTGGTCTAATGGTTTGGACTCCATGCTTCCACTGAAGGGGGCACAAGTTCAATTCCAGGTTGAGGAACTAATATTCCACATGCTATGCAGCACAGCCAAAATAAAAGATCAAGTAAAATATTTCAGGCCAAGATTAAGAAAAAGATTTTGGTGAAAGAACTACTAAAGTGTGCTCCTCAGTAAGAAGGAAATCAGACTTAAAGAAAATAGTGTGTTGTAGGAAACAATGGTGAGCAAAGAAACTGGCAAATGTATCAGTAATTCTAAATAAGCATTGATTGAAATACAATAAAAATTCAAAATAATGACTAATATCAGACAGTTTACAAATGAGAGAATTAAAATACTAGGTAACAATAACATGGTAACTAGGATGGCAAAGGCCTTTAGTATACTATTCTAAATTCCGTATACTATTCAGGAGGTTCACAAGATGTTGATTAATTTTGGACTTTGTTAAGCATTCATGCTAAAATTTAAAGACAAATAACAAAGGAATAATCAGGCAAGAGCAAAGTATTGTTTTGCACAGAAGCAAAACAAAGAAAATGTTTGCTAAAAGGTTAGTTATTATGTATATTTCATATAGCATACATTCCTGTATGCTCCTAATGTAAGCTTTATTTATTACTGAGCTTCATAACTACAGGTTTCTCTCCAGAAACATAACCACTGGAACATGAAATGAATTCCAAATCTTAGGACTGAATCCATGAGAGGCAATGAGGCAATATAAGTGTAAGATTAGGAGATGGATCTCCTGAGCATAAATTCTAGCTCTGTCATTGATTAACTGAATGATCTTGAGCCAGTAAGTTAATCTTTGATTGTCTCAACTGCCTTACTTACAATTCTATTATACTTTAAGTGTTGGAATCAATTATTGATGTATTTCATAAATGAAGTGCTTGATAAGGTATCTGTCACATAGTAAGTGGTGGCTCAAACAAACAGTCAAGAATCCGCCTGCAAGGTGGGAGACCCAGTTCAATCCCTGGGTCAGGAAAATCCCAGGAGAAGGAAATGGCAATCCACTCCAGGATTCTTGCCTGGAGAATTCCATGAACAGAGGAGCCTGGTGAGCTATAGTTCATGTGCTAAGTCGCTTCAGTTGTGTCCAGTGCTTTGTGACCCTATGGATGTGTAGCCCTCCAGGATCCTCTGTTCATGGGATTCTTCAGGCAAGAATACTGGAGTGGGTTGCCGTGCCCTTCTCCATGGCATCTTCTCAACCCAGGGATTGAACTCAAGTTTCTTAAATCTTCTGCATTGGCCAGTGAGTTCTTTACCACCTGTCCATGGAGTCACAAAGAGTCAGACACAACTGAGTGAGTAACACTTCTAATTCCAAGTGTTCAATAAATGGTAGTTTTTATTATTTTTGCATCTCTACCTTTCTCAGAACATATTGATAAATTATGACAACAAGGCTGGATCAGCTAATGAGAGATAAGTGTTGGCTTGCCCAAAACTGAACCCTGCCCCATTCGTTCTGGCCTCATAGAAAAGAATCTAGCTCCTGCCATTCCATGGATGCTAGCTTGGCCTACTGTGTAAAACAATCAGTCAGTCAGTTCAGTTGCTCAGTCTTGTCTGACTTTGTGCAACCCTATGGACTGCAGGACACCAGGCTTCCCTGTCCATTGCCAACTCCTGGAGATTGCTCAAACTCACATCCATTGAATCAGTGATGGCATCCAACCATCTTATCCTCTGTCATCCCCTTCTCCTCCCACCTTTAATCTTTCCCAGCATCAGGGTCTTTTCAAATGAGTCTGTTCTTTGCATCAGGTGGCCAAATATTGGAGTTTCAGCTTCAGCATCAGTCCTTCCAATGAATATTCAGGACTGATTTCTTTTAGGATGGACTGGTTGGGTCTCCTTGCAGTCCAAGGAACTCTCAAGAGTCTTCTCCAACACCACAGTTCAAAAGCACCAATTCTTCAGCACTCAGCTTTATTTATAGTCCAAATCTCACAACCATACATGACTATTGGAAAAACCATAGCTTTGAGTAGATGGACCTATGTTGGCAAAGTAATGTCTCTGCCTTTTAATATGCTGTCTAGGTTTGTCATAGCTTTTCTTCCAAGGAGCAAGCGTCTTTTAATTTCATGGCTGTAGTCACCATCTGCAATGATTAAGAGGCAGATCTAAATCTGCATCCAAAATAAATTAAAAAATTAAGTCTGTCACTGTTTCCATTGTTTCCCCATCTGCTTGCCATGAAGTAATGGGGCCAGATGCCACGATCTTAGTTTTCTGAATGTTGAGCTTTAAGCCAACTTTTTCACTCTCCTCTTTCACTTTCATCAAGAGGCTCTTTAGTTCTTCTTCGCTTTCTGGCATAAGGATGGTTATTTATATATCTCCCAGCAATCTTGATTCCAGCTTGAGCTTCATCCAGCCTGGCATTTCTCATGATGTACTCTGCATATAAGTTAAATAAGCAGGGTGACAATATACAGCCTTGTACTCCTTTCCCAATTTGGAACCAGTCTCTTTCCATGTCCAGTTCTAATTGTTGCTTCCTGACCTGCATACAGATTTCTCAGGAGGCACGTAAGGTGGTCTGGTATTCCCAACTCTTGAAGAATTTTCCAATTTGTTGTGATCAACACAGTCAAAGGCTTTGGCATAGTCAATAAAGCAGAAGTAGATGTTTTTCTGGAACCCCCTTGCTTTTTCAACGATCCAACAAATGTTGGCAATTTGATCTCTGGTTCCTCTGCCTTTTCTAAATCCAGCTTGAACATTTGGAAGCTCTCGGTTCATGTACTGTTGAAGGCTCACTTGGAGAATTTTGAACATTACCTTGCTAGCGTGTGAGATGAGTGCAATTCTGCAGAAGTTTGAACATTCTTTGGCATTGCCCTTCTTTGGGATTTTTTGGGAAAACTGGCCTTTTCCAGTCCTGTGGCCACTGCTGAATTTTCCAAATTTTCTGGCATATTGAGTGCAGTACTTTAGCCACTTTAAGACAATCAATCCTGGTCAACTCAACACTTGCATCCCACACTCAATATGCCAAGGGAAAGGAAGCATCAAAGAAGCAGATGTGGTGTAATCCTTCCCCTAGATTGCCTGATATATATTAATTGATCCAACTGCAAGGCTTGGCACTCAGCTTCCTGACTCCACAAGGGAAAGCCTGGCTCTCCCTCCACCATTTACACTGAGCTGGCAAGACAAGGTCGGAGCCAGGGTTCTGCCATGTCATAGTGCTATTATATCCACATCACTGACTTTGCCAAAGGAGGGCCCAGTGCTCCTCTGCCCAGGCAGTTTTTAATCGGACAGCCCCTAGTCTCAGCTGGCCCTGCTGGATCTCTATGTGCTCCCCCAGAATGCAGTGGACAGCGTGCAGGTGGACCTGCACATAGCTCCAGCTCGAAGTTTTCCCCAATAACACCGCTCCAGCAAGCTCTGTGTGCACACTACTTGACCATTTGCCCTGGTCTGCAAGACAATCTGCTAATCAGACAAAAGATACAGCAACAGGTATCCAGTTTCAGTTGACCCTTGCACTGGTCCACTTATACACAGATTTTCTTCAATAGTAAATGTTACGATCAGTTTGATGAATCCTTGGATAGAGAAGCAACTATACAGAGGAAGCACAGATACAGAAGGCCCAATGCAAATCACACTCGGATTGCCCATAGTTCGGAGGGTTAGTCTCCCTACTCCCTTAGTGGTGTACAAGGCTCAAGTGAACACGCATCCTATTCTGCTGGCTTTCCCTGACCTTTCTTGATGCACTGCAGGCAACCACAGCCCTTGTGATCACTTCAGGGATCAGCCCCATTGTCTTCTTTGTTCTACCTTCTCTCAAGCATAAAGTCTTTGACCACTTTTCCCTTGTCTATTCTTCAGTTCTAATTTTAACTTTTAAATCTAGATTTAATTTTTAAATTTAGATCAAGATTGCCAGGAGAAATATCAATTACCTCAGATATGCAGATGACACCACCCTAAAGGCAGAAAATGAAGAATAACTAAAGAGCCTCTTGATGAAAGTGAAAGAGGAGAGTGAAAAAGTTGGCTTAAAATTCAACACTCAGAAAACTGAAAGATCATGTCATCTGGTCCCATCACTTCATGGCAAATAGATGGGGAAACAGTGGAAACAGTGAGAGACTTTATTTTGGGGGGGCTCCTAAATCACTGCAGATGGTGACTGCAGCCATGAAATTAAGATGCTTGCTCCTTGGAAGAAAATTTATGATCAACCTAGACAGTATATTAAAAAGCAGAGACATTACTTTGCCAAACAAAGGTCCATCTAGTCAAAGCTATGGTTTTTCCAGTAGTCATGTATGGATGTGACAGTTGGACTATAAAGAAAGCTGAGTGCTGAAGAATTAGTGCTTTTGAACTATGGTGTTGGAGAAGACTCTTGAGAGTCCCTTGGACTGCAAGGGAGATCAAAGCAGTCCATCCTAAAGGAGATCAGTCCTGGGTGTTCATTGGAAGGACCGATGTTGAAGCTGAAACTCCAATACTTTGGCTATCTGATGTAAAAAGCTGACTCATTGGAAAAGACCCTGATCCTGGGAAAGATTGAGGGCAGGAGGAGAAGGGGACGACAGAGGATGAGATGATTGGATGGCATCACTGACTTAATGGACATGAGTTTGGGTAGGCTCTGGTAGTTGGTGATGGACGGAGAAGCCTGGTGTGCTGCAGTCCATGGGGTAGCAAAGAGTCGGACACGACTGAGCAACTGAGCTGACTGATTCTACAGCTGCCTTGTCTGTCCAACATCTACTGCTTTCTTTCCCTGGACAATTTCACTGGGTAACTTTATACCACAATTAAGACTAAGGTCTCATTTCACATTGAACAAAGAAACTGGGCCTTTCTCTCTTGCTGGAGAGGTTAGGAAGCAGTGACCAAGGTGGGTAAAGAGACTGAAGTCCCTGGAAGTACTTTCTAACAATGCTGACCTTGGATTGGTTACTGTGTCATCTTTACATATCTGTTTAAGGAAACCACTGAGGAAAGCAAGGAAGTATCTTTTAATTTCAACTTGCCTTTCTTTAAGTACCCGCTATGGCTAGATGGTGAACTACTTCCTGAGAGATCAATAAATACAAAGAGATGGTAGTTGGAAACAATGAAATGGGAAACTGTTAGAAATGAAAGATTCACATCTGCAACAACCTGGATGATTTAAATAATGGGCTAGTCAAACTTTTATTTTTTAAACCCTGGATTTGTTGTTGTTTAGTTGCTGACTCTTGTGTCTGACTCTTTTGCGACCCCAAGGACTGTAGCCCACCAAGCTCCTCTCTGTCCATGGAATTTCCCAGTAAGAACACTGGAGTGAGTTGTCATTTCCTCCTCCAGGGGATCTTCTTGACGCAGGAATCAAACCTTCGTCTCCCACATTGCAGGCAGATTCTTTACCTTTTGAGCCACCAGCAAAGCCCAAGGGAAATCTTGGATGGCACAGATTTATTTTTTGTAATCCGGAAATCAAATGTATTTAACAAATTGAGGTCTTTTTCTAATACAGATAAAAGAAACATCAAAGATCATTATGTAGGTGTGAGCTTCATTCCTCTGCTTCCTACCTCCATCTTTCATTCATTCAACAAATACATTTCAGGCATTAGATTAAGTTTCTCATATACACAGGGTGGAAACTTCGTGATACTATTTAAATCTTTGTCTGCTTCCATATAAGAAACACCAAAGAATTATCTATATCATCACAAAGAAACTCAGTCTGGAAATAGTGACTTCAGAGAAGGATTTAGCATAAGGCACGTCTAAGGGGGCTTCATTAGTGAAACAGTGGAAGGTGCCAAGGTGCGGTGGTCTCAGCTGGAGGCAGCTCAGGGCAGTGGACCCAAAGGCAGAGTTACAGCAGAGCTCTGCCAAAGCATTGCCTAGAAGGTCAGCCCTCTTCCCACTCGAACCTGAGTGCAAAGAAACCTAGTGGCTATTTCTTCAACTTAAACAAACCTCTGACCTGAAGGCGAATGGGGCTCTCTTCACATCCAAACAAAATTTGTCTGTTAGCTTTCAGGGAAACAAATATAAAAACCAAATGTGCTTTTTTTAAAAAAATAAAATCAACTAATTCATATCCTGAGAAAGATCTCACCTTGATTGCTTGATGACTCATCTATTTGACTCCCAAACTCACTCTATGTTCCTTATTAATTATCAAAACTTATTTATGCACTGGTTATTTAGATAGCCTGCAAAGTTCTTATGGAAACAAGCAAACACATTTTTTTTTTAATTTGCCAAAATCTGTTGTTCCCTTTCCTTCAGAAGCACAGAGAGTAAGTTCTTATAGTTCCTTAGACGGATGACAGATTTTGATCTAATTAATCCAGAGCCCTGTGTATAGAAATGACTGTAAAGCAAACATGTCTATTAACAAAAAAGCAGTGATTACTGGTTGGCACTGGGCCAGCAGCTCTACATAAGCAATGAACGAATGCCTACAACTGTCTCCGTGCCATATGGGTTCTGCTGTAGCAATGAATTTGATCCAATGCAAGGTTAAGAGATGTCAAATTTAACTGTGGTTTAATTGATACTGGTAAGAGGTTCTAAATAAAGAAACAGTGTGTGCACTATCAGAAACAGGCAAGATGGCAGGTTCTAGCCTCCCAGTTTGTTGGCAACTCAGTTACAGCCAGACATTCAAATTAGTTTCCAAACTCAACTTTTTCAAATATGACTTTTTTTGGAAGCTGGGTTAATGGGTTTATTAGCAGTTAACTGAAATGGAACACACTGTCATTAATCAGTCTGTGGTTACTTCCCTCTTCACCAGGAAGTTACTGAGTACACAAACCATGTACAAAACTTAGATTCAACAAATCCAGCATGAACTCATTCTCTTCCCTAAACTCACTTTTGCGTCTGAATTTCCCATTCAGATAATGGCCCTTCTGATTACCAAAATGGGCTTCCCAGGCGGTACAGCGGTAAAGAACCTGCCAATGTAGGAGACATAAGAGATATGTGTTCAATCTCTGGGTCAGGAAGATCGTTTGGAACAGGGCATCACAACCAACTCCAGTATTCTTGTCTGGAGAATCCCATGAACAGGGGGCAGGCTACAGTTCATAGGGTGGCAAAGAGTCAGACACGACTGAAGTGACTTAGCATGCACAACTACAGGTGAAAGATCTTAAAGTCATCTTGACTCCTCCAATGGTCTCATCCCCCACATCCATTAAGTCACTGAGTTCCATAAATTCAACATCTAAATGCTTCTCACATGTGTCTACTTCTGTCCCACTGCCAGCTGCTAAGCCCACCTCTTTTCTCCCCTGATTTAGAACAGCCTCCTAGCTAGAAGGCCTGCCTCTGTCCTTCCAACTGCTGGACACTCTCCTGCTAAAATGCCCCTGATAGTTTATTTTCTGTATCTCCTAAGATAGAGTTCAGATTTTGCTTCAGCCACCCCAGATTTCTTATCCTTCCCCAGGTACATGCACACATCCTTGTCACACTGTTTCCTCTGCTTAAAATACCCCCACCCCCTTCCCTAAATTTTTTATCTGAAAATTAAGAGAGAAAAGCTCAAATCTTACTTTTCTGAGCCTTCCCCAGCCTCAAGCAGAGCTCATCTCCTTTTTCTGTGCTCCCACAGCTCTTTGTTCATAACTTTATCACAGCACTGATCTGATGCATTAGAGCTGTGTTTATGTCTATCTATCCATCTCAATTATGAGTCCCTATGATTCCTATCCATCTCAGTTATGGAATATAATGCCATTTATCTTGATACAGCCATGTTCCCCACAGTGTTGGGCCTGACTCGGAAGTGAGTGAAGAACACACAGAAGAGCATATTCAAGCCATGTGGATAGTCTTATTGAACCCACGTTAACAACAGCACTCAGAATCTCAGCCATACTACTACAGAGGAGATACCTCTTCTGAAGCAGCTGAACTCAAGCTCAACCAGGTGTGTCTCTTACCAATTAACAATGACAACAACTAACATTTATTGAGCACTACATTTTGCAAAACACTTTACAATCATTGCTTCTTTTATTATTCAGAACAGTCCTATAGGATAAGGATTTTTCTCCACATTTTTCTCTTATATTTCGCACCTAGTGAATAAACGATGAACACTGTCAATGAATGAATAATAAAATCACTATATTATTACCCTGATTTTGCTGATAAAGAAATCAAAGTGCTGAGGGGATTGGGGGATGGATCGTGGTGAGGGTAATAAATCAACAAGTGGCAGAGAACTAAGCCCAACCAAGAGACCATGAGTCAAGACTCCATGTGACTCATTTCTAAATCCTTACATACCTTAGCACATGCTTTATACATAATTGATACTCAAAATATATCTATTGAATTGCATCATAGATAAAATTTACAATAAAGTGAGTATAGCTACATGGTGATGAAACGTTATTGTGAATAGTATAGATTTTGAAGGAAAGAAACTGCTCTCAAAAAAGTTACTGTTACCTTCTAGCTCCTCTCACTCTCCTTCCATCTCTCTGCCACTCACATTCCTCCCACTTTCAACAACAAATAAAAATTTCAAAGCTTCATCTTAGCCCTCTCATTTGTTAGGGCTGAAAATTCAGTGTCTGTTATACCAGAGAGTAAAGCATCGAAGCAATGTAAAATAAAACCACGTAAAATAAAGACTTTTCAAAGAATTCCTAAATTCTGATCCTTTCTGATATTCCCCTGACTGCAGTTAATAAAAATAGCTACAGTTAATAAAACATTCTATCCACTCCTTTTCAATGCTGCCTATTATTCTTGAATGCTCAAAAGCCCCAGGCTCCCAGCCAGGTCAAAAGGTTTCACAAAACATCCACGAATTATTTCGAAGCAGTGAGACTCCCACAGCATGTCTCCCCGGAAGCTGTAAGGCAAGAAAATCCATCCTCTCTTTCTGATCGAAAGTCAGAATTCACTGGAGGAGATATAAAGAAACCACCAGATAAAGGTTTATTTTTCACCTTCAACCTGTAATCCCAGATACACTCCTCACCTAAGTAGGGGCACTGTCTCCCAGGAGAAGAACCCCAGCCTACCTTCCATGACAGTACTTTCACTTCTTTTTATAACAACTACAAATTTGGTTTTAAGAAAAAATTCCATTCTCCAGTATGCTGGAGGGCACTGGCAGTTTTCTCTTCCTAGCACTGAAGCGAGAAAACGCTCCCACCTTAGCCCTTCTGCCTGTCCTCTTTCAATCAGATTTTAGCAGGTTCAAGTTGAGCCTGCTGAAGACGAGCCTCTGTTCACTCCTCTGTCCAACCAGACCTATATGTACACCCCTCTGACTGTGCTGGATGCTGTCAAATACTGTAGTCCCTGAAAGTAACACAAGATATACAGAGTGAGCTAGCCACTGCTGATTCCTTATCCAAAACCCCATTTCTTCAGGTGTGAATTGTGACTTTAGAGACCTCCTAACCCCCAAACTCCTGGAGCTGTTCATTTATATAATTCCATCCTCATCTGGCCAGCATTATATTCCCTATTGACACTGCCCACAGCAAAAAGGCTTTGAAAGTCAAAAGGTAATAGGCTCCAGGGAAGACCAACAGGGACATGCAAATATCTGTCTTAATATTCACATTTATAAAATCAAATCAAACTTTTTGGGTAAGCTACACTCTCCCAATAATTTGAAACACTAAATTATTAATTTATCTCCTCCCTTTGCTAGGATACGTTCAACAAGTGTATGATAGTTTTGTCAGAACCAAGTGTCCAGAATCTATTTGCTTTGTGCATGCTCAGTAACGCAGTTACTCAGTCTTGTCCAACTCTTTGCAGCTGAATGGACTGTAGCCTGCCAGGCTCTTCTGTTCATGGGACTCCAGGCAAGAATACTGGTGTGGGTTGTCATGCTCTCCTCCAGGGGTTCTTCCCAACCCAGAGATCAAACCTGCGTCTCTTATGTTTCCTACACTAGCAAGTGTATTCTTTATCACTAGCTCCACCTGGGGAGTCCATTGCAGATTCTTCAAATTATTTTTCATACTGGTCTGGAGAATCTCAAAAGTTGGAGGAGATAGTGGGATTTTTTTTTCTTTTACTTTGTCTCTATTGCATAATCCTAGTACATGACAATTAAAAAAGAAAACAATTTTAAGCTGAGTGAATATTATAAGGACCATTCCCAGAGCCCCTACCATTTCATATTCATTCATTTAGAGACCTTCCTTGAGCACCTATTTTCTGCCAGGCTTTGTGCCAGACACAACACAGGAACAGTCAAGTGGATGATGGATTTTTAAATTCTAGCATTTTGAATGTGCCACTGGCCATCTTCACCTTGTGAAACAATCTCCTTCATTAGCATAAAGTCTTTTTGTAGAGATTGCTTTGCTGTCCTATTTCTAGGCAAAAATTAGAACTTCTGTTAGAGCCTGCATTTCCACCTAGGCTTCTATCAGACTTGAGCTTTTAAAAATTATGACATTTTATTGCAGCAAAATTGAGTCCTTGGGCCAGATCCTTCTACAGCAATCACAATTACAACAAAAAGTTTATTATAACAGAAAATATTCCTAAGTCCTGCTGATGGCACGTGGAGGGAGTGTTCAGTTGACTTCTAAATGTTCCCCCAGTGGCACTGACTGGGAGCCAGACAGCTGGTAGGTTTCTGTGGCAGGTTTTGTTGCCATTGCCCCCTCTCCTCACCACTGCAATGTGCAGGGTTCTTTTCCTGGAGAGATTTTTACTGTAACTACTATCCTCTAAAACTCCTGCCTGATTTATTCCTCAGGATAATCTAAGACACCAGGGAACTGAAAATTAGCTCCTTTTAACCAAAAACAAAGGAAGGAAGTAGTTCTCAACTCCAAATACAGCCTCATATCCTCCACTGGTTGATCACATGCTGCTAAATCGGACCCTAATCCAACTTTCCCATTTCATCTTCCTTAATGGAGCTAAGAAAGTGCAAAGGAAGAAAGTGTTAGGTGCTCAGTCATGTCTGACTCTTTGTGACCCCATGGACTGTAGCCCTCCAGGCTTCTCTGTCCATGGAATTCTCAGAGGCAAGAATACTGGAGTGGGTAGCCATTCCCTTTATGACCCAGAGGATCTTCCTGACCCAGGGATCAAATCGAAGTATCCTGCATTGCAGGCAGATTCTTTACCATCTGAGCCACCAGGGAAGCCTTAATGGAGAATTCTGGTCAAATGCCCAGCTCTGCTGCTGCTGCTGCTAAGTCGCTTCAGTCGTGTCCGACTCTGTGCAACCCCATAGATAGAAGCTCACCAGGCTCCCCTGTCCCTGGGATTCTCCAGGCAAGAACACTGGAGTGGGTTGCCATTTCCTTCTCCAATGCATGAAAGTGAAAAGTGAAAGTGAAGTCGCTCAGTCGTGTCCAACTCTTAGCGACCCCATGGACTACAGCCTCCCAGGCTCCTCCATCCATGGGATTTTCCAGGCAAGAGTACTGGAGTGGGGTGCCATTGCCTTCTCTGAATGCCCAGCTCAGTACCATCCAAAAGTGCCCTGTGCTTTCTCATCATGACTCCTTCATGCAAAACATCCTTGCCACCTAGAATACCCTTCAAAATTCTAACTATCCTTTAATACCCGATTCAAACCCCATCTCCTCAAAAAACCTTTCACATAACTGACTCACACTGACATCATCATATTCACCTTTACACAAATTACAGTAATTATGCAGCTGAAAGGTGCTGAAGGTCTGAATCAGAACAATGGTAGCAGAAATGCACAAAACTGAATAGATTCAAAATCCATAATGATGGTCAAATGACCAGGGCTGATGGTGGGTGTAATTATGGATACCTCTTGCCTGAAAACTGGGAACAAGGCTAAGGCCATGGGGAGAACCTGAAGCATTTTCCATACAATTTTTACTAAGGTACAATATTTAGAATCCAAGGCAGAAATGAACAACTGGTCTAACCTAGTGGGAAAATTCTTAAGATTTTGTATTTTCCCAAAGGAAGTAGAAAGTAAAGAAACATCTTCATAGCACAGAGATCTGCTGCTGACTCTAATTACAATAATCTCTCATTCTGAAATTACTTTTTTTTCCCCCTCACTGGTTCTTTTATCACAGACACCCAATTTGAAATCAAAGATAACTGACGTCACCTCTGAATTTTTCATTACCTGAAGTATAGGGAATAAAGGATATATCTTTCATGCCCCTTGAGCCATACATGTGCATGTCTCAGTCTGTCTTGCCTGAAATAAATTTGCTACAATCACTGTTTTTACAATATGCTAAAGATATATTACCAAAATAAGCTTGCTCCTCCACAGAATAGTGAGCCGAAGGCATTGTGCTCCATCTTTACAATGAAATGCAGATTTCTCATTGAAAGACTAATCTTCAGTTTCAAAAGACTGAACAAAATGGTGCTTAAGAAGAATTAGAGCTGGTTAAATATAAGCTGCTAAAAACATCAAGGACGAGAATATTCTTTAAGTATCCAAGCATTTTCATCTGCTTATGATTTAAACAATTTTTTTCCCATCTTGTCTTAGTATTTTCTTCTAAGTTCAGCAAACAAAAATATGTTAAGCATGCTGACCCAGAGCCTTCTTTACCTAAATGATCTTATTTCTCCATAACTGTGTCTTTAAGAGATTGCTTGGTAGTGGCAAGACTGGCCCCTCCGGTGACCTTGATATCTCACCAGCAGAACTAAAGGGCCCCTGGTAAAAATTCCCCTCCTCTGGTCTGGGTCCACTTACAGCAGAACCGAAACGAGTCCTGGTGTGACACTCATGCTCCTGGTGTGATATTCATGCTCACATCCACTCAATATCTCCTCTCAGACCACTGCTCATTGACAGACACCAGTTCAAGGAGACTCTGCTTAAAATTAACCATCCATGCCTTCCTTAGAAGACTTATGGACCAATTTCAATGCTTTTCATCACTGTCTTCTACTTAACCTCATATAGTTTTCTCTATCCCCAATCTGCATATCTGAGGTTATTGATATTTCTCCTAGCAGTCTTGATTCCAGCTTGTGTCTCATCCAGCCCATTGCACATGAAGTACTCTGCATATAAGTTAAATAAGCAGGGTGACAATGTATATAGCCTTGATGTACTCCTTACCCAGTTTGGAACCAGTCCGTTGTACCACACTATGGACTGGTTCAAACTGTGGTTTCTTGACTGGTTCAAACTACAGACTGTTCTAACTGTTGCTTCTTGACCTGAATACAGATTTCTGAGGAGGAGTTAAGGTGGTCTGGTATTCCCATCTCTTGAAGAATTTTCCACAATTTCTTGTGATCTGCACAGCCAAAGCCTTTGGCGTAGTTAATAAAGCAAAAATAGATGTTTTTCTGGAACTCTCTTGATTTTTTCTATGTTCCAACAGATGTTGTAATGTGATCTCTGGTTCCTCTGCCTTTTCTAAATCCAACTTGAACATCTGGACATCTGGAAGTTCTTGGTTCATGTACTGCTAAAGCATTGCTTGGAGAATTTTGAGCATCACTTTGCTAGCATGTGAGATGAGTACAATTGTGCAGTAGTTTGAACATTCTTTGGCACTGCCTTTCTTTGGGATTGAAATGAAAACTGATATTTTCCAGTTCTGTGGCCACAGTTGAGTTTTCCAAATTTGCTGACATATTGAGTGCAGCACTTTAACAGCAAAATCTTTTAGGATTTGAGATAGCTCAACTGAAAGAAATATCAATAACCTCAGATGTGCAGATGACACCACTCTTATGGCAGAAAGTGAAGAGGAACTAAAAAGCCTCTTGATGAAAGTGAAAGAAGAGAATGAAAAAACTGGCTTAAAACTCAACATTCAAAAAACTAAGATCACGGCATCTGTTCCCATCACTTCATAGCAAATAGATGGGGAAACAATGGAAAGAAAGACTTTATTTTCTTGGGCTCCAAAATAACTGAAGATGGTGACTGCAACCATGGAATTAAAAGACACTTGCTCCTTTGAAGAAAAGCTATGACAAACCTAGACAGCATATTAAAAAGCAGAGACATTACTCTGCCAACAACGGTCTGTCTAGTCAGGCTATGCTTTTTCCAGTAATCACGTATGGATGTGAGAGTTGGACTATAAAGAAAGCTGAGCGCGAAAGAATTGATGCTTTTGAACTGTGATGTTGGAGAAGATTCTTAAGAATCCTGTGGACTGCAAGGAGATTCAACCAGTCTATCCTAAAGGAAATCATTCCTGAAAGACTGATGCTGAAGCTGAAGCTCCAATACTTTGGCCACCCAATGCAAAGAACTGGCTTATTGGAAAAGCCCCTGATGCTGGGAAAGATTGAAGGCAGGATGAAAAGGGGATGACAGAAGATGAGATGGTTGGATGGCATCACCAGCTCAAGGGACATGAATTTGAGTAAGCTCCAGCAGTTGGTAATGTACAGGGAAGCCTGGCATGCTGCAGTTTATGGGGTCACAAAGAGTTGGACACAACTGAGCGACTGATCTGAACTGAACTGATCCCCAATCTACCCAATCTCCTTTCCCTTCTCCATCCTCCAAACCCTTCCCCTGGGTCCTTTGGAACTCAACTGTCAGGAGTAAAAACAGCTTTTAGTCAACTTTTCTGAATAGACTAACTTCTCAATCCAATTGAAATTTCAAGTAGATCTTCAGCTCACTTCTTCCACTGCAGCTCTCCCAAGTGGTGGGTGTTTGTTCTCTGATACCATTTGTCCAGTACCAAGGGGACATTTCATGCAAAGATGGGCTCGATAAAGGACAGAAATGATATGGACCTAACAGAAGCAAAAGATATTAAGAAGAGATGGCAAGAATACACAGAAGAACTGTACAAAAAAGATCTTCATGACACAGATAATCACAAGGGTATGATCACTGACCTAGAGCCAGACATCCTGGAATGTGAAGTCAAGTGGGCCTTAGAAAGCATCACTACGAACAAAGCTATTGGAGGTGATGGAATTCCAGTTGAGCTATTTCAAATCCTGAAAGATGATGCTTGAACGTGCTGCACTCAATATGCCAGCAAATTTGGAAAACTCAGCAGTGGCCACAGGACTGGAAAAGGTCAGTTTTCATTTCAATCCCAAAGAAAGGCAATGCCAAAGAATGCTCAAACTACTGCACAATTGCACTCATCTCACACGCTAGTAAAGTAATGCTCAAAATTCTCCAAGCCAGGCTTCAGCAATATGTGAACCGTGAACTTCCTGATATTCAAGCTGGTTTTAGAAAAGGCAGAGGAACCAGAGATCAAATTGCCAACATCTGCTGGATCATTGAAAAAGCAAGAGAGTTCCAGAAAAACATCTATTTCTGCTTTATTGACTATGCCAAAGCCTTTGACTGTGTGGATCACAATAAACTGTGCAAAATTCTGAAAGAGATGGGAATACCAGACCACCTGACCTGCCTCTTGAGAAATCTGTATGCAGGTCAGGAAGGAACAGTTAGAACTGGACATGGAAAAACAGACTGGTTCCAAATAGGAAAAGGAGTACGTCAAGGCTGTATATTATCACCCTGCTTATTTAACTTCTATGCAGAGTACATCATGAGAAACGCTGGACTGGAAGAAACACAAGCTGGAATCAAGATTGCCAGGAGAAATATCAATAACCTCAGATAAGCAGATGACACCACCCTTATGGCAGAAAGTGAAGAGGAACTAAAAAGCCTCTTGATGAAGGTGAAAGAGGAGAGTGAAAAAGTTGGCTTAAAGCTCAACATTCAGAAAACAAAGATCATGGCATCCAGTCCCATCACTTCGTGGGAAATAGATGGGGAAACAGTGGAAACAGTGTCAGACTTTACTTTCTGGGGGGCTCCAGAATCACTGCAGATGGTCACTGCAGCCATGAAATTAAAAGATGCTTACTCCTTGGAAGGAAAGTTATGACCAACCTAGATAGCATATTCAAAAGCAGAGACATTCCTTTGCCAACAAAGGTCCATCTAGTCAAGGCTATGATTTTTCCTGTGGTCATGCATGGATGTGAGAGTTGGACTGTGAAGAAGGCTGAGCGCCAAAAAATTGATGCTTTTGAACTGTGGTGTTGGAGAAGACTCTTGAGAGTCCCTTGGACTGCAAGGAGATCCAACCAGTCCATTCTGAAGGAGATCAGCCCTGGGATTTCTTTGGAAGGAATGATGCTAAAGCTGAAACTCCAGTACTTTGGCCACCTCATGCAAAGAGTTGACTCATTGGAAAAGACTCTGATGCTGGGAGGGATTGGGGGCAGGAAGAGAAGGAGATGACAGAGGATGAGATGGCTGGATGGCATCACTGACTCAATGGACGTGAGTCTGAGTGGACTCTGGGAGTTGATGATGGACGGGGAGGCCTGGCATGCTGCGATTCATGGGGTCTCGAAGAGTCGGACACAGCTGAACGAATGAACTGAACTGAACTGAACTGAGGAGTTCATGATCTTCATTTCTCACTGCCACTTCTAGACAAGTACTCTGATTCTTCCCTGCAAACTTATGCTGCAACACCCATACTTCTCCATGCAATGATCTACCTTTCCTCCCTGTCAATCACTCTCATTAAATGAAAGGATGTCTCTCTTATTCACTGTCTTCCTCTCCACTTCTATTTCTGCAACAATTTTTGGTGGTCTCATGGCTACATAGATATGTCAGTTCCTTGATCTTTTCATCTGTCGTTGACATTATCCTGAATTCCCACCTCAGCCACTTACTTTCATAATCAAATCCTTTTTCTTTTCACCACAAGTAATTTCACTCCTTCAAATTTTCAGTTTTAAGTATCTCTCTCTCTAATTATAACCCATGATCTTTTCAACTTCTCTTTGACTTCAACTGCAACAGAGCTCCCCCAGGATATCCAAATCTTTTGGTCTTACGACTCTGGTACTGCCTGTCCATCAAACTCTCACATCCCCACTTTCCCAGCCTAAATTTCACTTCTGAAATCACTTCCTCATGAGTTTGGGATCGACATGTACACATTGCTATATTTAAAGTGGATAAGCAGTAAGGACCTACTGGAACTCTGTTCAATGTTATGTGGCAGCTTGGATGAGAAGGGAGTTTGGGGGAGAATAGATACATGTATATGTATGTATGTGTATATATATATATATATATATATATATATCTCAGATCAGATCAGATCAGTTGCTCAGTCATGTCCGATTCTTTGCGACCCCATGAATCGCAGCACGCCAGGTCTCCCTGTCCATCACCAACTCCCGGAGTTCACTCAGACTCACGTCTATCGAGTCAGTGATGCCATCCAGTCATCTCATCCTCTATCATCCCCTTCTCCTCCTGCCCCCAATCCCTCCCAGCATCAGAGTCTTTTCCAATGAGTCAACTCTTCGCATGAGGTGGCCAAAGTACTGGAGTTTCAGCTTCAGCATCATTCCTTCCAAAGAAAACCCAGGGCTGATATCCTTCAGAATGGACTGGTTGGATCTCCTTGCAGTCCAAGGGACTCTCAAGAGTCTTCTCCAACACCACAGTTCAAAAGCATCAATTCTTCGGTGCTCAGCCTTCTTCACAGTCCAACTCTCACATCCATATATGACCACAGGAAAAACCATAGCCTTGACTAAACAGACCTTTGTTGGCAAAGGAATGTCTCTGCTTTTGAATATGCTATCTAGGTTGGTCATAACTTTCCTTCCAAGGAGTAAGCATCTTTTAATTTCATGGCTGCAGTCACCATCTGTAGTGATTTTTGGAGCCCAGAAAAATGAAGTCTGACACTGTTTCCCCATCTATTTCCCATGAAGTGGTGGGACCGGATGCCATGATCTTCGTTTTCTGAATGTTGAGCTTTAAGCCAACTTCTTCACTCTCCACTTTCACTTTCATCAAGAGGCTTTTTAGTTCCTCTTCACTTTCTGCCATAAGGGTGGTGTCATCTGCATATCTGAGGTTATTGAGATTTCTCCTGGCAATATTGATTTCAGCTTGTGTTTCTTCCAGTCCAGCGTTTCTCATGATGTACTCTGCATAGAAGTTAAATAAGTAGGGTGACAATATACAGCCTTGACGTACTCCTTTTCCTATTTGGAACCAGTATATATATATATACAAACATGTATGGCTGAGTCTCTTTGCTGTCCACCTGAACCTATCACAACATTATGAATTGGCTATACTCCAATATAAAATAAAAAGTAATAAAAATAAAATAAATTAATAAAGTCACTTTCTCATATATATTCTCAACCCTCCTGCTCATCTCTCCTACCATTATTCAGCTCTTGAAACTACAACTACACACGCAACCCACTCCAGTATTCTTGCTTTGGGAATTCCATGGACTAGGAGACTGGTGGGCTATAGTCCGTAGGGTCATAAAGAGTCAGACGCAACTGAAGTGACTTAGCATGCACCCGCACTCTATGACTACACCTGAACCAACACTAAATGCTAGAGAAAAATATTCAGTCCTTCTGACTAATCCCATTTCAAAACCATGACCTCAAAATTCAACCATGTGCTCAATAGTAACCAGGAATTTCAACATATTGTCCTGGCAGTTCATCCTCCTGCCCTCTAAGACAAGTGTATCTTACCTCTTCTTTGCTCAGAAATCCAACATTTTCTGTATATTCCTCTCTCAAATGATAAGATCATTTCTTATTTCATAAATTAAAATTTCATAAATTAAAAAGGAACAGGCAAAAGAGAACTTTCTCATGCTGCAACCAAGTCTGGCATCCTATCTGCGGCTGTGCCCACATTCTGGATGTCCTCTTATCATGGGTAACTGAGCTGTGTGTCCTTTCTGAGGCCACCCCCTCCCCTTAGGCAGTGGATCCAGCCCCTCTTACCTGCTTGAGGACTTTGGCACAGCATGAATCTCCATGCTATGGAGAGCATGGGGGTTTGCTACCAGATAACACATGAGCAAACAAATTGTAATAGTCTCCTTTTGAGGAAAAAAAAAAAACCTTCCATTGACCCCACATCTTCCTCCCCTTACAATTAACTCTTCTCTCCATTTTTTGGCTGCAATTCACAAGAAAACTATATAAGTGTCCATGCTGTCTGTATTCAATTTCTCACTCCTCAATCTTTGTTGAACCTCTTCCATTTCAGGAACCTCTTCCACTAAAACTGCTTCTTTCAAGGTATCAAAAGACCTTCTGAACTGCCAAAGATAAATCTTTTCTTAGTTATCATCTAATTTGTTTTTCTAGCATCAGCATCATTTGATATCTTATCTCTCCTTCTTTCCTGGAACACTTTTTTTTTTCCTTGGGCTTGAAATATCTATCACATTTCTGGGTTTCTTCTTACCTCACTGTTACTTTCAATCTCAATTCCTGGATTCTTCCTGCCATCCAAGACTCAGTCCTTGACCACTTCTCTCTCAGAGCTCATATCTTAATCCTTCCATTGCTTTCAATAATATGTGTTGAATGTCCCAAATTTATATCTCTGTCCTCTTCTCCCATAAACTTCATACATGTGCATCCAGCTCCTTACATGATATCTCCACTTGGCTGTGCAATGGGAATCTCTGCAGATGTACTTCAAAACAAAAATTGCTGGGTTATATGATAGTTCTATTTTTAGTTCTTTAAGGAACTTCCATACTACCCTCCATAGTGGCTGTACCACTTTATATTCTCAACAAGAGTGTAAGACTGTTCCCTTTTTTCCATACTCTCTCCACCATTTATTGTTTGTAGATTTTTTTATGATGGCCATTATGACCCATGTGAAGTGATACCTCACCATAGTTTTGATTTGCATTTCTTGAATAATAATTAGCAATGTTGAGCATCTCTTCATGTGCTTTTTGGCCATCTGTCTTCTTTGGAGAAATATCTGTTTAGACCTTCCATCCACTTTTTTGATGGGATTGTTGGTTTTTTTGACATTGAGCTGCATGAGCTGTTTTTATATTTTGGAGATTAATCCCTTGTTGGTTGCTTCGTTTGCAAATATTTTCTCCCATTCTGAGGGGTGTCTGTTTTGTTTATGGTTTCTTTTGCTGTGCAACAGCTTTTAGGTTTAATTAGATCTCATTTGTTCATTTTTGTTTTTATTTTCATTACTCTAGGAGGTATATCAAAAAAGATCTTGCTGCAATTTACATCAGAGTGTTCTGCCTATGTTTTCCTCTAAGAGTTTTAAAGTGTCCCAGCAATCCCACTCTTGGGCTTATACCAGGAGAAAATCATAATTGAAAATGATACATCTACCCCAATGTTCATTGCAGCACTATTTACAATAGCCAGCATATGAAAGCAACCTAAATGTCCATCAACAGAGGAATGGATAGAAAGGATATCGTACATATATATAATGGAATATTGCTCAGTCATAAAAAAGAACAAACTAATGACCTTTGCAGCAACATGGATGGAAGCAGAGACTGTCATACTGAGTGAAGTCAGACACAGAAAGATAAATATTATATGATAGCAATATGGAGAATCTAAAATAAGGGTAAAAATTACAAAACAGAAGTAGACTCACGGATGTAGGAAACAAACTTATGGTTATCAGGGGATAAATGGGGAAGGGATAAATTGGGAGATTGGGATTGACGTATATATACTACTATATATAAAATAGATAAATAATAAGAAACTGCTGAACAGCACATGGAACTCTGCTTAAAACTCTGTAATGGCCTATATGGGAAAAGAATCTTAAAAAAAAAAATAGATATATGTATATGTGGGTCTCCCTCGTGGCTCAGTGGTAAGGAATCTACCTGTAATGCAGGAGACCCAGGTTTGATCCCTGGGTTTGGAAGATCCCCTGGAGGAATGCATGGAAACCCACTCCAGTATTCTTGCCTGGAGAATCCCATGGACAGAGGAGCATGGCAAAGAGTCAGACACAACTGAAGCAACTGAGCATGCACACACACGTGTGTGTATATATATGTAGCCAATTCACTTTGCTGTACACCAGAAACTAACACAACAGTGTAAACCAACTGTACTCCAATAAAAATTTTTAAAAAACAATCCAAGAATCCCTTGCCATCAACAATGAATAACCATGAGAAGATGCTTAACTTCACTAGCAATCAGGTTGTGGCAAACAAAAAGCACAATGCATTTTTACTATCACATCATTATTACCAACTGTGCTGCTTATGAATATTTATGTGTATGTCATCAATGCACATGCACACACAATTTTATTGGGAATCAAAGGGTCATAGGGCCTGATGCTGGGAAAGATTGAAGGCAGGAGAAGAAGGGAAAGACAGAGGATGAGATGGTCGGATGGCATCACCGACTCAATGGACATGAGTTTGAGCAAGCTCCAGGAGTTGGTGACGGACAGGGAGGCCTGCCATGCTGCAGTTCATGGGGTTGCAAAGAGTCGGACACGACTGAGTGGCTGAACAATAGTAACATGACCTGCAGAAGTTCACCTGGAGAAAATGACAAACATTTCCAAAGCCTTTATATATTCTTAACAGTGTTTAAATTCCCTATTTCTAACATCCTTGTCATTGCTCTGCTATGTGTTTAGTGCTATGATGTCATGTTTTTTATTTGCATTTTCTTGACTATTGATGAGATTGAACACTTTTCTAATGATTGGTCATGTGAACTATAGTATTTAGGGATGCAAGCTTAGGTAGTTAGATTATAAAGAAAACCAATAAAGGAATTACCATAAAAATCAGAAGAATGGCCACCCCCGAGGTAAATGGAAGATCAAATACTAGAAAAAGACATGCAGAGAGTGAGGGGCCTTATGAATGCTGGTAATACTGGCTTTCTGCTCTGTGCAGTAGTCACAATGTTCACTTTGTGGTAAGACACTGGGCTATAAATTCTTGCTTAGTATACTGCTTGTATTTGTTTTATTTTATGGTACAAATTTCAAATGGAAGGCTAAGTAAGAAAACAAAATGAGTATTATTTGAGTACCTACTATATGCTAGGCTGCATGACAAAGAGCAGGAATCAAAAATTAATGAGGAAGGTTCTTTGCCTCAGGTTACTGTGCATCACACAATTAACTGGTGGCAGCATCAACTGCTTCTAGAGTACTGAGAAGCTGAGAAAGATGTCAAAAGAGGGGGCTGGGGGGAGGCAGTGATTTGTGATGAGCCTGGTCATGTGAGTGGGACTGAATATTATTAACAAAGAAAAGGAAGAGGCACTGTGGATACCTTCTGATCTGTGACTAAAGCCACCTCCCAGTCTGTGTACACACTGACCTTCAGAGGCCCTCAGTCACTCTCTCTCTCTCACACACACACACACACACTCGCTGTAGTAGGTGGCTGGGCTGCTATCACGGAGACCCACAGATAAGCTGGTACTGTCTCACATTCTGAAAGACAGAATTGGAAATCAAGGTGCCTCAGGGCTGACTTTCTGAGGGCTGTGAGAGAAGGATCTGCTCTAGGCTCTCTCATGTAGCTTGTAGGTGGCCATCGTTGGGGCCAGACTGAGTGTGGACTAGAAAAGAATTTCCCCACAAAGAGCATTTTAGAAGAGAGAGTTTACTGAGAAGAAAGGATTGAGGTTGTGAGGGGCACAACCAAAACACCAGGCTGACTTCCTGACAGACCACGGAGAGCCCACCCCTCTCATGGGCTTGCGGCCAATTTTTATAGTCTCAGAACAAAGAAAATTCCTATGGCAAGGGGTGGCGTTAAGCCACTGGTCGGGGGTCTTTTGGTTGCCCACCTTGCCAAATATGGAGACAGGAGCTTCCTGGTTAGGGATAGGATGGCTCTCAACAAACAGGATGTCATAGCTCATAACAAACAAGATGGCCCATGACAATGGCTGGCATGGAACTTGGCCAATTCTGGAAACACTGCCCTATGACCCCAGCATGTGGTTCTACAGCCATCTTATTTCTGTGTCTCTTCACAAGGTCTCCCTTCTGTGAGTGCTATCTGCGTCAAAATTTTCCCTTTTGATAAGGACACCAGTCATACTGGAAGGGGGTCTACCCTGATGACCTCATTTTAACTTGATCACCTCTGTAAAGACTTTATCTCCAAATAAGGTCACATTTTGAGGTACTGAGGGGTTAGGACTGCAAAGTATAAATCTGGGGGGGACATATTTCCACCCAAAACACCCACACGTATGCACTTGACAAATTCATATATACATATATTCCCATGCATATACACAATCACATATACATACACACATTCACACACAGACTCACTGCACATACTCTAACACACATCCATATATATACAAACACTCCCACACACTTACACACACACTCACAAATTCTTGAATTACACTTAGGTATTTCACTTGTACACCCAGATTACCCTTTCTTACACACAGATCTCATTTTGTAGGGGATCTGCCCTTTCTCCCACTCTGCCTCCCAGGGACACTGTCATCTTAGGCAGCAATGTGACCTAAGCCAAGGAAAGCAGACCCTTCACCAAAGATGAGTCAAACTGGAACTGAGGAAAAATCCCCTTACTCTCTGGTGGAAATTTGGGGAAGATGCATACCACGCCACTGTTGGAATCCTGTCATAGGTCATTTTTGGAAGCCTGACTGCATGAGGAAAACGAGGGAAGCCCACATTCTAGAGGAAGAAAGTGAGCCTCAGTGACCCTTATTCCCAGGTTCCAGCCACCCATGGGGTCAGCTGCACCCTGACTTACTCACAGTTCAGTAGGCCCCCTTTCCTGGGTTGGTTTTCTGTCATTTGTAATTTAAATTTCTTAAAAAGGTCTCCCAGAGAAAGCCTAGGAGGCCTGAAAGATACAATGATGATAGAAGGTAAATGACCAAGAGGGAACCTGTCACCAAGCCTGGGTTTTCTTTTCTTATTGTTCCTTTTTTAAAAAATTGAAATTAAGTTGACGTACAATATTATTGATTTCAGATGAACACCATAGTGATTCAACATTACATACATTACAAAATGATTGATCACCAAGATAACTCTAGCAACCATCTGTGCCTAAACAGAGTTTTGTTCCATTTTATTATTGCAGTTGTATACTTTCTCCAACCACACTGCCTTCTCTCAACACTTCACCGATCTTCCCCCCATCCCACTGAAAACTTTACAATCCTGCCTTCTCCTTAACAGGGAAGGTCTCTATTTGTATGCCAGTCTCCACAAAAGGATATAATGCCCACCCACCCACCCCCGACCATGAGAGGTAATTTACCATTATTTTATCCTCTAACTCAGAATTTTGACTTTTTTTTCCTCATAGCATTTTGTAATGATTTAGAATGATTTTATTTGTGTGCATCTACTTGGGGTTATCTCTCTTTCCCACCAGCCTGGAAGGCCCTAAGGATAAACCTGGGTGTCTATTGGTTCCCATATTAGCCCTGGAACCCAGCACCTTGGATCAGTGTGGTGATCAAAACAGATCAGCGGAAGAGGAGAGGGAGAGAAAGGGGGAGGATGATGGGTTCTTCGTTCCTGCACTAATTTCCCAGCTGTGCCCCCAAACCAGGCCTTCTGACAAGACTGTCTTCCATTGGCAACTTCACCTTCAGTGTCTACGCCTCTTGCTCACTGAAGGCTGCGCTGTGCTTTACTCCTCCATGACTCCTATCCTTGGTGTCCCAGGCTGCACCTCATGAACGGCCCTGCTGTGTGACCTGCTTGCTTTAAGGGCATGGTATCTGGGCCCCTTAGTCTCAGCACAACCACAGGTGGGTTGCTTACCAGACATTACCCTGTCCTGATTTGGCAGTGAGAAAACATGTGGAGAATTTAAGTTACTGAACCAGTTTTAATGGCCCCACTGCTCCGTTTTTGTAATTCCTTAACCCTTGAGGCCACAGGCAATGATGGCTTTCTTGAGCCAGAGCGGTGAAGAGCGATATCTTGCTCAGAGACATGCAATGCGACCAGGAACAGCCTGAGAGCCTCTCAGTGAGGACAGAGGTCTGCTTTAAGGTCCCTGTTCACGGGGCAGGGGCTGGAAGGGGCTGTTTTTCAAGGTAACACATATAGGAAGAATGACTGTGGTTTGTTAACATTCCAGAGTCTTTGATACCAAAGCTCATATTCATTACAGAGTCCTGCAAAGGGATAAAAACAGTTGGCTGTCAGTGTTTCTAACGCACAGAAAACCACATTCCCTCCTCCCTCTCCTTTCAGATACTCAACCTCTGGAAAACCAAACTGGCAAGTTACCGGCAATTCAGTACTATGTAGTATCTATCGAGCGGCAGAAATTAGTACGGAATGTTACACTCCCTTTGCTGGTAACTTTTTACAGCCTTCACATTTGCCATCTCTCTAACTACACTTCTTCAAATGATATTGCTGTTTGAGTGGTATCAATCAGACAGGGTTGCCCTTTGATGTCAAAACTCTCAGAGTCAACCCATATGAGTAAATCCTGATTACTTCTGCATTCCAAGAGAAAATGTATTTTTTTAGATCAGGGCCATGAGCTGTGAGTGGCATTTAATAAAAGGTAATATTGACTTCTCATTTATGGGTGTATCTGATGTTAAAATTAGTGTACTTTGCTAACAGAACCACCCCAAGCCTAGCTCCTTCTTGGCCCTAATACACTATTGCTTTGCCTAACTCCTAACTCTAAGCAAATCTCATGACCTAGTTTGTTTTGTTGATTAAAAAATGCATTGGTTGTAACTTCACATCTCAGGTCTGATCTCTGTGAGAAAAACTGGCTCATAAATCTTCGCTAGGCTACTAGTAACTAGGGAGAAGTCGCTTTCTTCGGTAAACATCCCCTGCTTCTCAGTAATAGGGTGCCTTCCATCACCCAGAGGTTTTTCCCTTTTAATTGAGTGTTTGTTGAAGCATGACTCTGAGATAGGAGGCCTATTCAGGAATAGAAATTGCAGCCCAAAGTGCCCATTACTTACCTGAGACAGGGCCTGAGACCAACCGTGCTTTCCAGGGGCTGGACACACCAGCAGGTGGATTTGGACTGTGGGGTCGACTGGCCACACTGATGGAGGTGCAGGGAGCTGATGGAAGACTGGGTTTGGGTATTCTCGCCAAGCTCCCACCACCCCTCCCAGAAAAGTTGAGGGAAAAAATAATACGACCACTCTGTATTTGCTCTCTACCTTAAAAAAAAGAAAAAGAAAAAGAGAACAATTTAACTTCTCTGCACAACAGAACAACTCATCTTGTGGTGTTTCAACACATTTTTCCTTTCTAGGAGTCAGGAGTCCATTTTCAAAGCCTCTCCTACTCTTTGAAGAGAGAACTCAGAGTTTTTTGAATTTCCATTTCAAGCCCAGAATTCTATTAGCCACTTTCTTAATTCTTTCAACAGGGCAACGTGTTATGAACAACTATGAGCGAGACCTTTGCTCTGTCTTAGCTCTCCCAGTCCTGACCTCCTGGGCCCCATTTTCCCTAACCCACAGCTCTTCTTATATATCAACACGGACGAGATTTTACTTTGAATTGTTCATCCTTCCAGGAATGACAGATGTCGGATTAAACTGCAAAAACCTCCAACTTTACATTCACTGTCTTCACCTCCAATCAATAACTGCATTTGGTGCTTCTCAGCAGGAAGGCACCTCATTACCACCTTCCTCAGCAATATCCTCCTCCTGGCCCCTCAAAGCTTACACAATTTTGCACATACACTTCTCACCCCTGATGTGAAGTGGTGTAGTGTCTTCAAATATGATTTATTTGAATTCTAGCAGCAACATCTGAGGTGCATCTGGGTGGTCCCCTGTCCAGAGCTGAATTTGCCCTACTACAGAAATGGGTTATTTATGATCCCTGGAATAGTTGCAGCTTGTCTCTTGGCTGGAATAATTCACACTGACCTCCCTGTGGTATCCAGCATGTTGTGAACTCCCTGCCTTCAGACAAAATGGCGCCAACATCACAAATTTCTGTCTGCCGAAATACTTGAAAGTTCTTCTTCTCTCCATTCTTTAACAGAGCAAAACCTTTGCTTTGATCCTTGTCCTCACTGCCCTACCCCTTTGCCCACCCCTTCTCTGTTGCTAGGCTCCTGAAAGTCCCTGTCCTTCTCACCATCACCGAAACACTCTTCAATAGCAGCTGAAAACCCTCCTGAGAAGGGTATGGCTGCTGAGCTGGGTTTTCAGAGGATGGGAACACCCAGGGGATTGTTTCTGGGAGAAACAGGCACCTAGAAAGGAAACAGGCCTGTCGACAACCTGATCAGAAATTATATTTCTATATGAAGCAGACTCTAAGAAGCTCTAGTGAAAATGAAGCTTAGTAGTAGTATTTAACAGAAGAGTAAGGAAAACAATTTGAGGCAGTAATGCCAGGAACTTAGAGGAGGGCATGGCAACCCACTCCAGTGTTCTTGCCTGGAGAATCCCACGGACAGAGGAACCTGGCGGGCTATATAGTCCTTAGGGTCTCAGAGAGTCAGACGTGTCTGAAGTGACGTTAAGTTAAAGTGAAAGTGAATTCACCGTGAACTATAGCCTACCAGGCTCCTCCATCCATGAGATTCTCCAGGCAAGAATACTAGAGTGGGTTGCTAATTCCTTCTCCAGGGGAACTTCCCAACCCAGAGATCGAACCCGGGTCTCACACATTGTGAGTAGATGCTTTACGCTCTGAGCCACCAGGGAAGCCCAAAGTGACGTTAACATGTGTGCAATGGCAAGAACTAGTGTAACACGACCTCTAATCTCCAACCCAAACATCTGCCCCATTCTCCTTTCTAGTAAAAAGTGCCCTCCGCCTGCTGTTTTATGCCTATTCTCATATAATTTTGACAGTATGAGCCCACGGGTTGAGCTACCCAGAAATATTATCCTTAATTCCACAGCCTTACATTTTCAACACATTATTGGTCAAACTTTATACAGAAAAAACATATGATTGATTCAGTTTGGGTCAGGTGATCACCCCTGATCCAATCAGCCATGGCTGGTGAGTTTCACTTATGGGTATGGCTGCTGAGATCTACTTCTGTAGCAGCATATAAGGATGGAAGTCACCTCCAAGCAGAGGAAATAGCCAAATTAATTCTGTCTAGGATGGGAAACTCTCAGTTGCTCCCTATTCCAAAAATTAAAGAACAAGGAAGAGTGGGCAAAAGAGTCTTGCTTCCTGCTAGCTAATTAGTATTCCTAAATATCACTCTGCAAATTGTTGTCTGATGTTAAATATTATAAAATATTTTTATATACTCTCAAGCTTTTTAAAATTCAGTTCAGTCACTCAGTCATGTTGGACGCTTTTCTACCCCATGGACTGCAGCACGCCAGGCCTCCCTGTCACCAACTCCCAGAGTTTACCCAAACTCATGTCCATTAAGTCGGTGATGCCATGCAGCCATCTCATCCTCCGTAGTCCCCTTCTCCTCCAGCCTTCAATCTTTCCCAACATCAGGGTCTTTTCAAATGAAACAGCTTTTCGCATCAGGTAGCCAAAGTATTGGAGTTTCAGTTTCAGCATCAATCCTTCCAAAGAATATTCAGGACTGATTTACTTTAGGATGGACTGGTTGGATCTCCTTGCAGTCCAAGGGACTCTCAAGAGTCTTCTCCAACACCACAATTCAAAAGCATCAATTCTTCGGTGCTCAGCTTTCTTCACAGTCCAACTCTCACATCCATACATGACTACTGGAAAAACCATAGCCTTGACTAGACAGACCTTTGTTGGCAAAGTAATGTCTCTGCTTTTGAATATGCTGTCTAGGTTGGTCATAACTTTCCTTCCAAGGAGTAAGCCTCTTAATTTTATGGCTGCAATCACTATCTGCAGTGATTTTGGAGCCCAGAAAAATAAAAGTCAGCCACTGTTTCCACTGTTTCCCCATCTATTTGCCATGAAGTGATGGAACAGGATCCCATGATCTTGGTTTCTGAATGTTGAGCTTTAAGCCAACTTTTTCACTCTCCTCTTTCACCTTCATCAAGAGGCTCTTCAGTTCTTCTTCACATTCTGCCATAAGGGTGGTGTCATCTGCATATCTGACGTTATTGATATTTCTCCCAGCAATCTTGATTCCAGCTTGTGCTTCTTCCAGACCAGCGTTTCTCATGATGTACTCTGCATGCAAGTTAAATAAGCAGGGTGACAATATACAGCCTTAATGTATTCCTTTTCCTATTTGGAACCAGTCTGTTGTTCCATGTCCAGTTCTAACTGTTCCTTCCTGACCTGCATACAGATTTCTCAAGAGGCAGGTCAGGTGGTCTGGTATTCCCATCTCTTTCAGAATTTTGCACAGTTTATTGTGATCCACACAGTCAAAGGCTTTGGCATAGTCAATAAAGCAGAAATAGATGTTTTTCTGGAACTCTCTTGCTTTTTCCATGATCCAGTATATGTTGGCAATTTGATCTCTGGTTCCTCTGCCTTTTCTAAAACCAGCTTGGAAGCTCATGGTTCACATATTGCTGAAGCCTGACTTGGAGAATTTTGAGTATTACTTTGCTGGCGTGTGAAATAAATGCAATTGTGCGGTAGTTTGAGCATTTTTTGGCATTGCTTTTCTTTGGGACTGGAATGAAAACTGAGCTTTTCCAGTCCCGTGGCCACTGCTGAGTTTTCCAAATTTGCTGGCATATTGAGTGCAGCACTTTCACAGCGTCATCTTTTAGGATGTAGATTTTACTAATATTTTCCCCCATTACTTAAAAACATTTTCAAATGACTGGTGTCTCAGATGGGGGGATGAAAGAAATACTCAATCAAGCCTTTCTTTTCAAGCATTTCCTATTTACTCTAGCAGGAACTCTCTCCCTATTCAAGACAGTTATTTTTGTTAGTATTCTCTATACCAAATATCTAATAATTTCACATAGTCTTTTTCTACATATCTGTACCATGGAGTGTGCCACTGATTTATATAGTGTATATTTAATTCCAAAACTAGCTTACAAGCTTTAAAATATCAAAACCTGCTGCTGTTACTTTCTTGCTTCTCTGTTTCCTTCACTGTCATATTAATTATTTAAATAGTCATTGGAGATTGGTTTTGGGAGCATCTATTACGATGGACTTCAACATTTTATTACAATGCAATAAATAACCTCCTATAACATGTTTTAGCCACTACTTTTTTGGATACAGACTGTAGAAATCAACTCAAACTAGTTTAGGCTAAAAAATGAGAATTTATTAGAAAGATGTTAGAGAATGTCACATCTAAATCATGGGAAAGGTAGACATATGAGATGGGTACAAGGTCAGGAGGACTTGGGGACTCAAAGTCTTTATCTCCATCTCCCCTGTCTCCCTTCTCCCTCCCTCTCTCTCCCTCTCTCTGACTTTCTCTGTCTTGGTTTTCTTTCACATTTACTCCGGACAGTTCCTGAGTTTAACATCTACATCTTCTACTGCTGGAGCAAACCTGACTGACTTTCTTGGTTTGAGTTTTAAAGTCCAGGGATAGGACACTAGGAGATTTAGTTTCATGGCTGCAGTCACCATCTGTGGTGATTTTGGAGCCCCAAAAATAAAGTTTCTCGCTGCTTCCACTGTTTCCCCATCTATTTGCCATGAAGTGATGGGACCAGATCCATGATCTTAGTTTTCTGAATGTTGAGTTTTAAACCAACTTTTTCACTCTCCTCTTTCACTTTCATCAAGAGGCTCTTTAGTTCTTCTTCACTTTCTGCCATAAGGGTGGTGTCATCTGCATATCTGAGGATAAAAACAGGTCCCACCAATCTTGATCCCAGCTTGTACTTCATCCAACCAGGCATTTCACATGATGTACTCTGCCTAGAAGTTAAATAAGCAGTGTGACAATATATAGCCTTGACATACTCCTTTCCCAATTTTGAACCAGTCTCTTTCCATGTCCAGTTCTAACTGTTGCTTCCTGACCTGCATACACATTTCTCAGGAGGCAGGTAAGGTGGTCTGGTATTCCCATCTCTTTCAGAATTTTCCACAGTTTGCTATAATCTACACAATTAAAGGCTCTAGCATGCTCAATAAAGCAGATGCTTTTCTGGAACTCTCTTGCTTTATTGATTATCCAACGGATGCTGGCAGTCTGATCTCTGGTTCCTATGCCTTTTCTAAATCCAGTTTGAACATCTGGAAGTTCACAGTTCATGTACTTTTGAAGCCTGGCTTGAAGAACTTTGAGTATTACTTTACTAGCGTGTGAGATGAGTGCAATTGTGCAGTAGTTTGAGCATTCTTTGGCATTGCCTTTCTTTGGGATTGGAATCAAAACTGACCTTTCCCAGTCCTGTGGCCACTGCTGAGTTATCCAAATTTACTGTCATACTGAGTAGAGCATTTTCACAGCACTATCTTTTAGGATTTGAAATAGCTCAACTGGAATTCCATCACCTCTTCTAGCTTTATTCATAGTGATGCTTCCTAAGGCCCACTTGACTTCACATTCCAGGAAGTCTGGCTCTAGGTGAGTGATCACACCATCATGATTATTTGGGTCGTGAAGCTCTTTTTTGTATAGTTCTTCTGTGTATTCTTGCCACCTCTTCTTATATCTTCTTCTTTTGTTAGGTCCCTACCATTTCTGTCTTTTATTGTGCCCATCTTTGCATGAAATGTTCCCTTGATATCTCTAATTTTCTTAAAGAGATCTCTACTCTTTCCCATTCTATTGTTTTCCTCTATTTCTTTGCCTTGATCACTGAGGAAGGCTTTTTTATCTCTCCTTGCTATTCTTTGGAACTCTGCATTCAAATGGGTATATCTCTCTTTTTCTCTTCTTTTCTCAGCTATTTGTAAGACCTCCTCAGACAACCATTTTGCCTTTTTGCATTTCTTTTTCTTGGGGATGGTATTGATCACTGCCTCCTATAAAAGCTAGACAGCATAGTAAAAATCAGAGACATTACTTTGCCTACAAAGATCTGTCTAGTCAAAGCTACGGTTTTTCAGTAGTCATGTATGGATGTGAGAGTTGGATTATAAAGAAAGCTGAGCACCGAAGAATTGCTGCTTTTGAACTGTGGTGTTGGAGAAGAATCCCTTGGACTGCAAGGAGATCTAACCAGTCCATCCTAAAGGAAATCAGTCCTGAATATTCATTGGAAGGACTGATGCTGAAGCTGAAACTCCAGTACTTCGGCCACTTGATGTGAAGAAATGACTCACTGGAAAAGACTGTGGTGCTGGGAAAGATTGAAGGCGGGAGGAGAAGGGGACGATAGAGGATGAGATGGTTGGATGGCATCACCGACTCGATGGACATGAGTTTGAGTAAGCTCCGGAAGTTGGTGACGGACAGGGAAGCCTGATGTGCTGCAGTCCATGGAGTCGCAAAGAGTGGGACACGACTGAGGGACTGAACCAAACTGAACTGAACTGAGGCTTAGTTTAAGACCATAGGACAGCCTTGAATCAGTAAAGTGTATCTGGGTATCTGGATGAGGAGTGGGCTTTCAGAACCTGAATGGAGGAGAAAAACAGGTCGCAAAACAGACAGTTTAGGTTAATACTTACTGGAAATTGATAAATCCCTAAAGCTCTGTGGTTTAACATGATACAGCTTAGAGGTTTATTTCTCACTCATGACACACTTCTTGTCAGGTAACCATAGGGGCTCAGGAGGAATAGGAAACAGGCCTTGGTGGACATATACAGTCTCCACGACAGGGGCGTATCACTGTTGCCTAGGGAAGGGGATGGACGTAGGCAATTCTTTTCTCCCAAACCATGTGTGTTCATCACACTGGACATAATATGTCAGTTCCTAACACAATTGCCTAAGAACAATTATCTATGAAAAACCTACAAACAGGGGAAAAACATACAGATATACAACAGAATTGAGTATGAAATTATGAAAAAACTCATGGAAAACAGGAAAAATGAGGTTTCAAGATAATGTTTCATATATTCAGATGGACTGTTCTAAGAAATGCTCTTGTTTGAAGATCTCACAGAATTACAAAGTAGTAGATTTTTGTTTCCGCCTCCACTATTTCCTTTTATTTGTATACATATTCCCTCCAGAGAACTTCACTGGTTCCCGGGGTTGTAATCAGCTAACACAGTATAAACTGGAATCGAGACCTTTCCTTATTTCAATTCCCTGACCCTAGGCTCAACTACGATTCCTCACAGGATCTTTTTTTTTTTTTTAATATAAGTTTATTTATTTTAATTGGAGGTTAATTACTTTACAATATTGTATTGGGTTTGCCATACATCAACATGAATCCACCACGGGTGTACACGTGTTCCCCATCCTGAACCCCCTCCTACCTCCCTCCCCATACCATCCCTCTGGATCATCCCAGTGCACCAGCCCCAAGCATCCTGTATCATGCATCGAACCTGGACTGGCGATTCATTTCACACATGATATTATACATTTTCAATGCCATTCTCCCAAATCATCCCACCCTCACCCTCTCCCACAGAGTCCAAAAGATTGTTCTATACATCTGTGTCTCTTTTGCTGTCTCGCATACAGGGTTATCGTTTGCCAGAAAGAGACTGCAGTAGATTCTTTCCCCTTTCCAGTCCTGACTTCATTATTTCAATTAAGCAGCCTCTTGGAACAAATCACTATTGCTATTGTTTTACTTGCTAATTTGTGTCTGACTCTTTTTCGACCCTATGGACTATAGCCTGCCAGGTTCCTCTGTCCATGAGATTTCCCAGGCAAGAATACTGGAGTGGGTTGCCATTTCCTTCTCCAGGGGATCTTCTCAACCCAGGGATCAAAGCTTGGCAGGCAGATTCTCTACCACTGAGTCACCAGGGCAGCCCCTGGAACAAAGCATGCCACAGTCTTTATCAGTCTTACTTAGAGTTGCCTTCAGGTCAGAGAGCTGACTCACCTGCAGGTTTCAGTAATGCCTCTGTGCCCTGCTCCCCTTCATCTTCCTCTTCTCCTTCTGCTGGAAAACCAACCAGCTCTAACGTTTCCCTGTGTTACTGATGAGAATCCATTCTATACCCTATCCAGGCAGTGCCACTGGTTGCCATTTATCACCTTTTTCTCTCATAGAATAGTTTTTCTCTCATACCCTACACCAAAATATTTGTTGGACGAGGTGAGAGAATAGAACAATCACAGGGGAAGCTAAAAGCTTCAGAGCAGAAAGAAAATCTACCCACAAACAGTTACAACTCCAAGGATGTTTTCAAGACTGATGAATGGGTACAAACATCTATAATTTAGGGAGAATCCCAAATCTAACGCTTAAGCTCACAAAAGCATCCCAGATCACTGCCTCCAGGTCACAGTTCATCATCAGGACTTTTAGAACTTGTGCCCAAGCTGAAATAGGGCACAGCAAGCATCAAGCAGCATTCCTCCTATAATCCTCTACATTCCCAAAATGCCTTTATGAAAGTACCTGCCAGATACATTGTCCACTTGCCTCTCCTTGATTGGAAACACTGAAGCATAGTAAAAGGTAGCGTGAACCATCCTTCACATGACAGAGTAGCAGTGAGACCTCGGGAAATAAAACTCGGGCTTTTACCCCGGGCACCCACCTTAGCATACAGTCATCCTACTGCACATGTTTTTCATAATGTACCTCAGGGGGCTGAATTATTGCTGGGTTTGCTTTTTTAGGTGGATAGGGAGAACTCAGGTGGAGAACACTAGTAAAATGCAGGAAGTTAAAGCATTATGGGTATAACAAATAGAGAATGTTCTGTTCCAGTTGAAAGAGCTCTAATATTTCATCCCAAAGTCATCTTCTGGGAAAACTGAAATGTAAGGAGTCTGACATACACTGAATAAGATTTAGTAGGCACACTTCCAGGGTATGCACAGAGTCTGTGAGTTGCTGATTTTACACTTCCTCTTTAACCACAGGTCTACCTGGTCAAATATCTATAGTGATTCATTCGAGCAAACTTTCAGGACAATGTAGTCAACAACAAACAACATTTCTATTATATTAGCTTCTCTTTTCAGATGCTTGGAACCATAGTGAGCTTTCTCCTTTCAAATTAAATAATGCAAAAACAGTTACAAAGGTATTTTTCCCATAGGAAAAAAGACTGAAAGGAAAAAATGCCCAGAATTAATAATGATTTCTAGATGAAGGTATTATGATGTGTGATCTTTTTTCTACTTCCATTTTCTATTCTCTTGGAACAAATTCTCTGCCATGAGTTCAGATTACTTTTTTAATTAAAAATGAAAGATAAATTTAAAAACAAGAGAGGAGATGTATGTGTTTCTGTGTCACCTTCGAGAGAACAGGTCAAAGCCCTGGAGTGATAGGTGGGGAGCAGCGTCCCAAGGCTGTAGCAGAAAGGCAGTGCAGTGAAGCGGCCAACCTGAGCACCGACCTGGGTTTAAACCCAGGACAATCCCCCACTGGTTGTTTGACCTTCTACTGCTTGCTTCACACCTCAGAGCTTCAGATTTCTCATTTCTCCTCTTTAAACTGGAACAAATAATCATAATGCCTATTCATAGAGTTAGATGAGTTGTAAGAACTAAGTGAAGTAAAATTTTAAAAACTGAGATCAATGTCTAGTCCATGCTAATAACTTAGTAAACACGAGGTACTGCATCAGCCAAGATCTGATCAGAAAGAAGAAAATACTCTATGTATTTCAAGTAAAGGACATATAATACAGAGAACTGGTTACATGGAAGATAACAGAAGAGATGAGGAGTCAGAGAGGGATAGAGGGACAACTCGGAGATAAGCCACAACAGGAAATGGCTACCACTTCCAATTTGAAGGGAGGAGACAGGACAACATGGCAGAAGGTAGAACCACAGTGAGGGTGCTGAGTGGGAAGCCGAGCCACAGAGAAGACCCAGCTGCTACCAGAGAAACTGCCCAAAGCAGAAAGGGGTGAGATACTGGCTTTTCTGTGTGTGTGTGTGTTCTCCAATCTTATGCTGGTGTCTCCCACTGGCCAAACCTCTTTTCAAACTAAAAGGCACAGGAGCCTGGGAAACGTAGTTTCCTCCAGTATGGGTCAAGGTTTGGAAGGATAAATGGGCAAATGATTGGCATAGCCATTATCCTTATTGCCAAAGAAATAGCTCTTTAAAAGAACTTCATTATTTGCTTACAACCATGGTAGGTGGTATTCCATACTGTCACCTTTTTTAGCTTCCTCTTAAGCAAATTTTGTGCCTACACTAGCCCAAGGATTGGGCGCAGTGACTATCCCCCAAAAAAAGAATGCCATCTTCCATCTCCATACCAGGACTCAAGCCTCTTACTCCCTTGAAGTGCTGCAAAGTACACTGACTGTCTCCTGGAGTTAACCTGTTTTAATTTCTTCATGCGGCCTTCAAGGCACGTATAACACAGACATTCTTATGCATATTAAGACCTCCTGTATTTCAGTTTCTATATCTGTGTAATGGAATGCTATTACCTACCATACCCTGAAGCCCAAATTCTGCTCAAGTACATTACAAACTGTGAAGCACTTTACACAAATGACTTGTCATTACCTTTTGATTCCTGCTCTTTTTATGCTACTCGTGCCACTTCTCTTACTGAGGACAACTGGTCATTCTGATGTGTTAAAAGACATCACGAACATGTGTCCAAAGAAAGCAGTTACCAAACAGAATAGCTTCTGCTACATTTCCATATGTGGTCCCAAACTAAATAAGCCTTAAGGCATGCTGATATAGAAGGTAAGTTTGATCACATGTTAGAGTTCTTAGCCAGGCCTGACACACCAGTACAGTCATATTGGGGTCAGCTTCTAAAATATGACAACTGATATACCTAAATGCATGCTTCTGTTATTTCAGAAGTATATTGTAAGCACATTTTAAAACTCAAGGTATTGAGAAATCAAAAAATCTAGTCAACCCTAAGACAGAATCTCCAAGTGTCCCCTTACGGAATATCTGCTCTGTAGCAGGCAGGACAAGATACCGTCTCATCCCATCCTCACAGCATCCTGCAAGATGAGTGTTATCATCCCCATTTTACTGATGGGAAAACAGTTTTGGCAATCTAAAGTATCTTTCTTAAGGTCACACAGCCAGCAACAGCAGAGCTAAAAACTGGATCAGCAGTAAAGCACTGACGTTTTTTCCATTCAGCCCAAACTAGAGATTCTACACAGTAGAATGTGTATATCTTCAGGGGTCTCTGTTTTCCCCTTCATCCTCCTTTGGCTACTCCAGACACCACTACCCTGGAAGCTTCACTCCCTGACTATATGGCCCCCAAGCAGGCTTCCCTGTCTATAGGAAACACAATGGCTTGACAGTGAGCTCCCCCTGTCCCCAAGATCTCTGCTGACAAGGTGCATACTTGAGCAACAGCCCAAGTGGCCACTCTCTGAACTTCATCATCACATTTACACAGAGGCCACACTCCCCACCACCTGCTCCCATACAAGGACTGACCACAGCAGGGACACTAAGACAGGGCCATTCTTGGAAAATAGAGGACTGACAGGTACTCCTGGCTCCTCATCAACCTAAAATTCATCCACCCAACTTTCCTTCCTTCTTTCTCGCATTCACTTGGGTCAGACCTGCACTGTGATCTCAGGGTTCTCCCAGCTGCATCCCTGTGTCCTTTCACAGGTGCTTCCTCTACAAAGCTCTAGTTTGTTGACTCCAGCATGGCATATGCATCTCAGAGTACCCACCCTGGACAGCATCCTTGCTCTTGCTGTTTCTCTCCCCTGATTGCTCTTGAGTTCATGTTGCAGACCTCAGGGTCCCAGTATCCAACTTCAGCATCAGTGCACCTGACCAATCAATGTATTCTACCCACAGTCCCACTCCCAGGCCCAAACTGGGGGTGTGATGAAATGCTTTCCCCCATTTTCAACATTTCTCACTGCAAGCATCAATTTAATCCTTTTGTGCTGCTTCAAAAGGCCCTCTCATCAGGGGAAAGAAAGAAAGTTATAAATCTACTGCCTCTAAGGTGTAAATATTAACAACTTAATATGCTATGTCTCCAGGCAGTTGCATTTTAAAGAGGCCAAATTGAGAGGGCAATCACTTAACCCAATGAAATGAATAAATCTACAGATATTTCTTGAGTATCCAAGTCAGAGAGTTCAGGAGAAGCTGAATTCAAATTTAAAGAGCTCTTAGGTGGAATTTAAATCATCTGCCCCTTGGCTGGGAGATCTTATTTTCATCAGAGCAACTTAGGCTGTTCCAAAACACTTTGAAGGCAATCCTGGATAAAACCTTCTGTCCCCCAAACATTGCATTCTTTTTCAAAGGTGATCAGACATGCTCTTGTTCACAAGGGGGACAGAAGGGTTTCAGTTCAGCCTGAGGCCCCCAAACTCCAGCAGGTAAGGGGAAGTCTCTGCATGATTCTCTACCCTTGTTTTCCCCAGTTTCCTTCAATTTACAGCCTTTTAGGTACAAAAAGCCAGAGAACTCTGGTATGGCATGTTCTATGATAGAGGATACTCCATCCTAGGTCTTACAAAGCACTGTCCAGGCCCTTCCCTGAGCTGTTCAGGCAAGGTGTTTTCTTTACCTGGGCTTGCTCCACTGTTCATAAGAAAATAAGCAACAGCACAATGGAGATACTCCTTTATGTTCCTAAACACTGAGAGGGAAGGATAAGTTAATGCCTTCAGAGTACTTTAAGATATATGACACAGTAAATAATTTTCTATTGTTGGCTGGAAGATGTCACGGGTGTTCAATATTAAAATAAAAACTTCAAAGCACTTAATAGAGTAATTATGGAGTTATTCAAATGAGTGCACTCAGTGTGAAACCCTCAAGTCAAGCATATTACACACGTATGAAGATTACTTTTTTCACTTCAAAAGAAAAAAACTCACACGTACACACATGTGCACACACACACAAAAGTAACAAGAAAATTAACAGTATAAGCAAAATTAATGACATCATTACTTTTCCACATTTTAAACACAAAAGTCTAGAAATCTGCAGTTACTATAAATCAAGGTCTCTGTTTCCATGCTAGCTAGCACAGTCTTGCAGACAGTGCCCTCCAAGCTATTAATCTGGAGGTCTGCTTCCACTGTACTCATCAACTTAGCATGTGACACTAACAAAGGCATTTATGTGTAACCCCATTTACATCTATTAAACCAAAACAATACATTCAAATAATTTCAAGTTCCTCAGTAGCTTCACAAGAACTTCACAAATATTCATGAGAGAAAATTCAAAACTCCTCACTCTCAGAACAAAAATCCCATTGCTGACCAAAGACATCCAAGACCAGAGGGATGCCATATCCCCTGAGATAACTCAGCTGCTGGACTTAGACTGCTGAAGAACCAGTTGAATATTCTCTCAGTTATTGGTTGAATAGAAAAGGACATCCCAGTCAAGAAAGAAGGGATTAAGCCAAAAAGGGCCAAGGCTAGTGACCATGTCCCTCCCAGTGAGGGGACCCATGGCTACTGCGTCCCGGGCTGCTCAAAAGGGTCTTCAACTGTCTTTGTTTGTTTTTGTAGCACCGCACAGCATGTGGTATCTTAGTTCCCCAACCAGGGATCAACTGCACCCTGCAGTGCAAAAGTGGAGTCTTGACCATTGGACTGCCAGGGCAGTCCCCTCCAGTGGTTTAAAGTAGTCTTATTCAAAGGTGAAGGGGCTGCATTATTCACAATAAACAAGAGCTGGAAGCAGCCTAAGTGTCCATCAGTAGAGGAATGGATAAAGAAGATACGATGTGTATATACAACGGAGTATTACTCAGCCATCAAAAAAAGAAAGAATAAAATCTTGCCATTTGTGACAACATTGATGAACCTAGAAGGTATTATACTATGTGAAATAAGTCAGACAGAGAAAGATAAATACTGTATGATTTCACTTATATGTGAAATCTAAAAACTGGTGGTTGCCTAAAGGGAGAGGACTGGGGAGATGAAACGAAAAATAAAAAGCAATTATGTTGGTTAATGAATGCTAGATTGCGGTAATCATTTAACAATGAATTTATAGGAAACTATCATATTGTACTCTTGAGAGTCCCTTGGACTGCAAGGAGATCCAATCAGTTCACCCTAAAGGAAATCAGTCCTGAATATTCATTGGAAGGACTGATGCTGAAGCTGAAACTCCAATACTTTGGACATCCGATGCAAAGAACTGACTCATTGGGAAAGACCCTGATGCTGGGAAAGATTGAAGGCAGGAGGAGAAGGGGACAACAGAGAATGAGATGGTTGGATGGCATCACTGACTCGATGGACGTGAGTTTGAGTAAGCTCCAGGAGTTGGTGACAGACTGGGAAGCCTGGCATGCTGCAGTCCATGAGGTCGCAAAAAGTCAGATTCGACTGAGTAACTGAACTGATCACATTGTACACCTTGAATATATACAATTTTGTCAGTTATACCTCAATAAAACAAAAATAATTTTTAATATATATTTTAAAACAAGAAAAAAAGCTGACTTCCCTGGTGGTTTAGTGGATAAGACTTCACCTGCAGGGAACACGGGTTCAATTCCTGGTGCAGGAAGATTCCACGTGCTTTGGTGAACAACCAAGCCCATGTGCCACAGCTACTGAGCCCACACTCTACAGCCCATGAGCCACAATTGCTGAGCTCAATGTGGTGCAATTACTGAAGCCTGCGCACCTAGAGCCTGTGCTCCACAACAAAAGCCACCTCAATGAGATGCCCGCACACCGCAGTGAAGAGAAGCCCCAGCTGGCTGCAACTATAGAAAGCCCATGAATGGCAACTTAAGATTCACCATTATTCAGTAAATAATAGTGTCAGACTAGGTGAAATAAAGGATGTCTGGTTAAAAAAGTTCTTAGGGCTGTCACAGGACAGATGATTACCCAGCAGAAAAATCTAACTTCCCAAAAGAGAATCTTAATCTTCTTCAAATCCAGTGACATAATCAGTGTATCTGACACTCAGGGCAGGTTATTTTTCTCTCTCCTCCTTATAACAGAAGTAGTTTAAGGAATAATTATTAAATTAATAATAATGGCCAGAAGAAAATCAAAATGTAAGCAATTTTAATCGATTTTCATATACATATGCATACCACTAATAAAATTCAACAATTAAGAAAAATAAATATTATATTATGTAAAAGGAATAAAAGCAATGGATTAATAATTTTCATAAAATTTATGTGTTTTGGGGGGAAAAAAGAGAAAAACCTAAACTTACATAACTACCGCTTCAGAAATGAACAAATGGCAATTTAAGGAAAACTAATTAATAAGAATTTTCTAAAAGCAAATGTCTATTTTAAAGACTATATCATTCAAAGTAGTAAAATACCTCAGGTATAAACTACAATTTTCACTTCCCAAACAAAAAATATGATACTCCACTAGTCACATGGTGTTTCATTGTTTTAAATTGCAAATACAAATGAAATCTCCAAGTACATATAGAATGACAAACCTAATACAACCCAAATTCTATTTCCTTGTCTCTACAATCATTCCGCTATTATTATTTATGTCAAAGCTACTATTTAAGCACAAACACATATACTAAGCCAGAGAAAAGAGACTGTACTGCTCCTGAAGCCAATTATAATAATTCTGAATTTCCTGGGTGGCAGAAGGTGATAAGCAGAGGAGGACACTTCATAATCTATGTTAGTTTTCATGTAGAATACATGAAACAGCCTTTAATAGTGTTTCTTAAAAGACAGGTAATAAGATGTGATCATTTGGACCTTGTGTGTGTGTATGGGTACTCAGTTGTGTCAGACTCTTTGAGACCCCATAGGACTTCCCAGGCAAGAACACTGGAGTAGGTTGCCATTTCGTACTCCAAGCTGAAGCTTACATATATATTAAAAATCAATAATAACCGTGATAACTGTTTAAACTCAAACCAAAACAGGTTTCTCCAGGAAAGAATATTCTGTCACTGACATTGTTTAAAAGTACCAATCCATGCAGTTGTTGATTCCTTTTCACTGCTATAGAGTATTCTACTTTATAAGTAGACCACATTTATCTGGGCTTCCCAGGTGGTACAGTGGTAAAGAATCCTCCTGCCAATGAAAGAGACACAAGAGACTTGGGTTCAATCCCTGGGTCAGGAAGATCCCTTGAAGGAGGAAATGGCAACCCACTCCAGTATTCTTTCCTGGGAAATCCCATGAACAAAGGAGCGTGGCGAGCTACAGTTCATGTCGCAAAGAGTCGGACACGACTGAGGGACCGAGCATGCACTCACGCATGGTGACTACAAGCAGATCAGCTTGTTGTCTGTGTATCACTGTTTCATAACTCTCCAGTGAGAGTCCTTACTGCTTGTGCCCAAGGTGGATCTTCTCATTGCCTTGCCTTTGAGATGACTCAGCTCTCACTTAACAGAGCATTCTATCAGGAATCTTGAAATATGGGTATGGAATCACTGACTTTTTTTATATATTAGATAATTTGATTATTTTATGTACTGTGTATCTCCTCCATAAAGACAGGGATACATGTCTGTTTTACTCACAGTCGTGTCCCAAACATCTAGACCAGCATCAGGCACACAGGAAGTGCACAACGTGTACTGGATTAAACTGAACAGTCTCTACTAATTCTCAGCTATTATCACTCTATGGATAGATTGTCATCTGCATTGAATTAACCACAGTTCTCTCCAAAGAGCTATACCAAAGATCCAGCAAACCACTTCTTCAGTTTTCAGAGCCTCAGAATTGAGAATTCCTGTCCCCAACCACAGCGTCCCGTGTCCCTTCCCACAACCATAGGGCTGTCTAAGCTGATTCTCCAAGTTTGCTCCAAGAATGCCCCTTCTGGGAGACAGTAATAAACTTTTCTGCAAAAGGAGGCAGGAGGAAGAGGCCCCTTGATTAAAATATTTTTGGAAATTTTTTATTAAACAAAATTAAGGGAGAATTATTTTGCTTTTTTTTCCCCACTGTAACACTTCTCAGGATCTATGTTATATTGTCACAGTGACTCTCCCATATTGTATAATATGTAGGGTTTCTGGAACTTATTTGCTTTTAATTATGAGATTTTCTGAGAAATTCTAAACTGCAGTGAAATGGTCTTCTAATTTCCAAGCACAATGGACTCTTAATATAAACATGGATATGATAAAAAGCCTCATGGAACAGTTGTAAGAACTAAAAAAAACAATCCACAGGCAGCACACTGAACAGTACCTGACATATGATCAACACTCAGTAAATGCTGGCTATTGTCCATGTAACTTCCTACATGGTTACCTTAATCTGAAGAACTCACAGCAATTTTCTCATGTCATTTTATAAATGGACAAACCAAAGCATAGAGGAAAAAAATTTGTTGTAAGATAAATATAAGAAATATTAACCCAGTGAAGCAGTGAAAATATAGTTTTCCCACAAGTCTTAACATAATACCTTATAGTTATGCTTATCACAGTTGTGTTCCCCTTGACCTAGGGAAAGACATAAAATGCCAAAATAAATAGGGTCCATCTTCTCTGAAGTACCAGTTTTGCTTCAAGATTTGGGGATCAAAAAATGAATAACTTAATTTGTAAGTAAATTTAAATAAATACATATTTTTAAAAGAAAATTTTTCAGAATAAAATGAAAACTTATGAAATTCAAAGAAAAACGTGAACACTCAAAATATTTCCTGCTGCAGGAGGCAGCTTTGAGCAGAGCCCCAGCAGCCCTGCACCATCCTCGCCCTTCCCCTGACATGAGGGGTACACTGACAGAAGGCCTGAGAGGCACTGCCCAAAACTGAGCCCTATGCACAAACGAAGCAAGGAGAAAAGAACATGTGCTATCAAATATGATTCACGATTCAAATATATTTTAATATCTTATTCTCTTCACACTCTGAGAAACCATCTGATAATGTGATTGTTTTGTAAAACTCTTCAGATAATGGAAGGATTTTATAGCTATTGCATAGATTTAATAAGCAAAAGACTAGCTAGCATGAACTAAGTTCAACCCAAACCACTGTTCAATTTAATTCAGCACAATATTCCTCTGCTTAAAGTGCATGTAATTGCCAATTTATATAGTTGCCAAAACCAAAGATTTGTTAAATAGAGTTCTGCCAACAAATAGAGTATGAAAAAGTTTATCCCCAACTACCATACACCAAGAATGAATGAAACCCATCACTAATCAATCATGTATCCTATTCATTCCAAGAGCTTCTTTCAACTGTATGATTATTCAATGAGTAAAATCAAACCTACTTATGTTAGTGTTTCTCTATATCTTTTCACTATAAAGTTTTTAAAAATCCTTACAAAGCGAAGAGAACATGTAAAATGAAATTGACATTATCTTAAACAGTATTAGATTGTTATTCCCTACTCTTTTATACAGAGTAGGGAATAACAATGGAGAGTTCCTTTATGGAGACTGATTCTTAAATAGCACTGATTTTCCTGAAACTCTCCAAATGCTCTCTTCTACTTAAAGTTCTTATTGAAGGGATGAACAATATATAGCACTGCTTTGTGGGTGTGGGTTTCAATTAAAGACATTATACTGTAGAAATTCACTCTGCAACTTTCTTTTTTTCAAGTTGAGATTTTTGAGATGCATACGGCCACATATAGACAGATCTATTGCCACTGACTTAAAGAAAGCACTGAGCATTCATGATAGAAGTTGTTTCTAGGGAGCTGAGAAGGGGACAAAGACAGGGTGAGGCAGACAAAAAGCATGTAAGCTGTGAGCTTTGTGGGGCTTTATTCACTGTATTAAGTATTGAAGTATTGCCATTCCTGACAAAATGGCAACAATTGTTAATTGTGGATGATTACTTCCTTGTGCTTTTCTGCAATTTTTAAATATCTCAAATTTAAGTAAACACACTGGGTTAGCCAAAAAGTTCATTCCAGTTTTCCCCTAACATCTTATGAAAAACCAGAATGAACTTTTTAGCCAACCCAATACTAAAGATTTTAAAACACATTCTTCTTTTGTTACCTAATAAAAAAACATTTTCCTTTTTTTTTTTTTTTTTTTTTTTGAGCAGGGGGCTGCTCGGGATCTTTGCTGCAGTGTGTGGGCTCTTCACAGAGGCATGTGAGCTTTTCTCCAGCTGCAGCCCATGGGCTTCTTGTCATAGTGTGAGAGTTTTCCTGTTGTGCTGGGGCTCAATACGTGTGAATTTTTCCTATTTTTGATAAGAAAACCTGGGTTTACTGTAGAGCACAGGGAACTCTGCTCAGTGTTATGAGGCAGCCTGGATGGGAAAGGAGTCTGGGGGAGAATGGATACATATACATGTATGGCTGAGTCCCTCTGCTGTTCACCAGAAACTATCACAACATTGTGATATAATCGGCTATATCCCAATACAAGTTAAAAAAAAAAAAAAAAATCTGGGTCTACAAGATGGCAGAGCCCTTGATTCAGCTTCCCTCCTTCCGTCCTTTCCTAGCTGCTAGTGAATACGGTAGTAAAAAGGCAAAGATCTATCTTCCGTTTACACTCCAGAGTGGTAGACTTGACAATGAACAAATTAAATAAGCAATGATCTGATATTTTAGAAAGTGATAAATACCATAGAAAGGTACAGAGACAGAACACTAGAGGTAGGGGTGGTCAAGAAGGCATCACTGCAAAGGTAACAGCTGAGAGGCTGAGAAAGAGAAGGTGTGAGCCATGTGGCAATCTAGGAATAAAAACATTCCAGGCAGAGGATCAGGAAAAGCCATAAATATGCTAAGTAAAACATTTTGACCTTTAAACTGATTGGTTAGAAATGATGTATTTTAAGGACAGGAGCCAACCAAAACTGTATAGATTGATACTGGTAAGGATATGCTGTAAGTCCCACCTCTGTGGGGAACTCTCTACCTCCTTTCAGTGTCTATGCTGAGAGCTTTGTACCTTCCTTCTGTTTAACAAATCCTATTCACTTGCAAAAAAACAAACATTCCAGGCAAAGGGAAAGCAAGTGCAAAGACCCTGAGGTGGGAGTGTGCGCAGAGTGCTCAAAACAGCAAGGAGGCCAGAGAAGCCGGAATGAAATAAGCAAGGGGCGTGTAGCAGGAAATGACGTCAGATGTGTACTATGCAAGATGGCGAAGGTTATCGTGGGGGAGGTGGCAGAAGGGAAGGTCAGTCGCACAGGAAATTGTAAAGTCACCGTAAATTTTTGTAAAGTCTGCTCGAACCTCTATGTCAGCACTATTCAACATGTAGCTAGTAGACCAGCAGCCTCAGTATCACCTGAGAGCTTGTCAGAAATACACATTCATAATGTCATCCCACACCTACTGAATCAGAATGTCTAGGGCTATTTGAACTCTCAATGTGCCTCTTATTCATGCGACACTTTGAGAAACATTCTTTGTAATAAAAAGAAGAACCCATCAATCTTAGCTTGAAAAATCCTCAGCTGAAAATTCAATTCTGTTCCTTAGGAATAGTCTAACATTAAACTAATTGCACAATCTGTCCAGGCCTCAGCTTTCCTCGTCTGTAAAGCAGATAAATTCATGTCTGTCACCTTTTAATGAGAGACTTCCTTTTGAAGTGTTTTAAATCAAATTTGATGTTGAATGTTAAAGAAATGTAGTGACTGTAAATCTCTTGACAAATGTGAGTTTTTGTTACTATGAAAGTGAGCCTCCAGCCCATCCACCCTCAGGGCTTTGCTCTCTTCTGTGGCCCACCCCGCCTACCAGTGCTTTGGATAAGTTAAGACTTGTACATGAAAGGCTTACAGTGAGTCTGGTCTGGTTTTGTTAAATCTGGCATGGAGCCCCAACACTTGAGACTGCAGCTGGTGTGGTACCATTACGATATATATGGTACCTGTCCTCACTTTGGCAGGCAAGACCCTTTCAGCCAAGCAATTCAAACAAGGATAATGAGAAAACAGAGATGCTATGGGATACTTAGCCCAGAACATTCCATCACTCTTTCTACCCCAAAGTATTTGCTTGGTTTTATGCAAACAACACTCGTTTGCTGCTGCTGGGTATAGGTAACCAGGAGAACACTGAATTTGGAGTCAATAGAGAAGGACTCAAGTGCCCGGGTTTACTACTTATAAAGCTAGGTGACCCAGAGAACTCGCATTACCATGCCAGCCTGCATTCCCTGTCTGCCCCCCAAGTTGGTGAGAGCTTAAGCAAGATGATGTACATGAAAGTTCTCTGTAAAACAATAAAGCAGCATAAAAGAAAATAGGACATTGCCATCATATCCAGTCTCTGAATCAGTCAATAAACGTTCAACAAATATGTACAAAGTCTACAATGTACCTGGCTGTGTGCTAGGCCCTGGGGCACAGGATGAGTAAGACAGACTAAAACCATACCCCATGTGGCACTTGTATTCTGTTACAGGAATGGAGAGAAAAAAAGGGAAACATAAATAAAAAGAGTTCATTGTTGTTGTAGTTACTAAGTCATGATCAACTCTTTGCGACCCCATGAACTGTAGCCCTCCAGGCTCCTCAGTCCATGGGATTTCCCAAGCAAGAACACTGGAAAGTGAAGTCGCTCAATTGTGTCCGACTCTTTGTGACCCTGTGAACTGTAGCCCACCAGTCTCCTCCATCCATGGGATTCTCCAGGCAAGAATACTGGAGTGGGTTGCCATTTCCTTCTCTAGGGGATCTTTCTGACCGAGGGGTCAAACCCAGGTCTCCTGCATTGCAGGCAGACGCTTTAACCTCTGAGCCACCAGGGAAGAACACTGGAGTGGGTTGCTATTTCCTTCTCCAGGGAATCTTCCTCACCCAGGGATCGAACCCATACATCCTACTTGGCAGGAGGATTCTTTACCACTGACCCACCAGACAATCCCATAAATTAAAGAAGAGTCTGTCAAATGATGATAACTGCATTAAAGAAAAATAAAGAAGAAAAGAAAGAAGAGGGAGAAGCTGGGGAGGGAGGGGATATGAAGTCAGAAACAAGGATTCCTCACTGAGAAGCCAAATTTGAGAAAAGGAACAGATGGAGTCTACCTTGGGAAAAGAGCATGTACAGACCAATTCTAGATTTAGTTGGTCTTTATACATCTGTAATTCATTCAGAATGCTAGCAGAATTTTCCTTATTTGTTAATATTTCTTCCCTCTTGTATCACTTTTGGAGTGGTAAGCTGAGTATTATCTGTGCCATGAGTAACTCACACAAAGGCACAAACTCAAGCTAGGTGAACACTTATTGGAGAACATTTTGTTTATGAGGTGTCTGGGACAATGCCTGGTTGCTAAGTGAACATGTCTTTGCAAACTCCAGAATCAGGCAATTTTTCCTCAGTGTAAGAATGGGAGCCTCATACTCTATGGATCAGAGACAATCTCCATGTCTGTCTTTTTTTTTTTTTTTCCATGTAATCATTTTCATTCTATATTTAGCTCCCAATTTGCTGAACACATATTTCAGGCAGTATTTTGCACTTGTTATGAGAAGAGGAATAATTATTGTTTTAGAAATTACTATAGCAGATAATCACAATGGTGTGATCACTCACCTAGAGCCAGACATCCTGGAATGTGAAGTCAAGTGGGCCTTAGGAAGCATCACTACGACAAAGCTAGCAGAGGTGATGGAATTCCAGTTGAGCTATTTCAAATCCTGAAAGATGACACTGTGAAAGTGCTGCACTCAATATGCCAGCAAATTTGGAAAACTCAGCAGTGGCCACAGGACTGGAAAAGATCAGTTTTCATTCCAATCCCAAAGAAAGGCAATGCCAAAGAATGCTCAAACTACTGCACAATTGCACTAATCTCACATTCTAGTAAAGTAATGCTCAAAATTCTCCAAGCCAGGCTTCAACAATACATGAACCATGAACTTCCAGATGTTCAAGCTGGTTTTAGAAAAGACAGAAGAACCAGAGATTGCATTGCCAACATCCACTGGATCATGGAAAAAGCAAGAGAGTTCCAGAAAAACATCTATTTCTGCTTTATTGACTATGCCAAAGCCTTTGACTGTGTGGATCACAATAAACTGTGGAAAATTCTGAAAGAGATGGGAATTCCAGACCACCTGACCTGCCTCTTGAGAAACCTGTATGCATGTCAGGAAGCAACAGTTAGAACTGGACATGGAACAACAGACTGGTTCCAAATAGGAAAAGGAGTACGTCAAGACTGTATATTATCACCCTGCTTATTTAACTTACATGCAGAGTACATCATGAGAAACGCTGGGGTGGATGAAGTACAAGCGGAATCAAGATTGCCAGAAGAAATACCAATAACCTCAGATACGCAGATGACACCACCCTTATGGCAGAAAGTGAAGAAGAACTAAAGAGCCTCTTGATGAAAGTGAAAGAGGAGAGTGAGAAAGTTGGCTTAAAGCTCAACATTCAGAAAACGAAGGTCATGGCATCCGGTCCCATCACTTCATGGCAAATAGATGGGGAAACAGTGGAAACAGTGTCAGACTTTATTTTTGGGGGCTCCAAAATCACTGCAGATGGTGATTGCAGCCATGAAATTAAAAGACACTTACTCCTTGGAAAGAAAGTTATGGGCAACCTAGACAGCGTATTAAAAAGTAGAGACATTACTTTGCCAACAAAGGTCCGTCTAGTCAAGGCTATGGTTTTTCCAGTGGTCATGTATGGATGTGAGAGTTGGATTATAAAGAAAGCTGAGCACCGAAGAATTGACACTTTTGAACTGCGGTGTTGGAGAAGACTCTTGAGCGTCCCTTGGACTTCAGGGAGATCCAACCAATACATCCTAAAGGAGATCAGTCCTGGGTGTTCATTGGAAGGACTGATATTGAAGCTGAAACTCTAATACTTTGGCCACCTGATGCAAAGAGCTGACTCATTTGAAAAGCCCCTGATGCTGGGAAAGATTGAAGGCAGGAGGAGAAGGGGACGACAGAGGATGAAATGGTTGGATGGCATCACTGACTCGATGGACGTGAGTTTGGGTAAACTCCAGGAGTTGGTGATGGACAGGGAGGCCTGGTGTGTCGGACACGTCTGAGCGACTGAACTGAACTGAACTGATAGCACTTTTACATAGTAGGGGAGGGACAGAATTTATGCCAGGATAGATTCCTAAGTGCATTTTTAGATTCAGCAGAGGTGGACTCCAGAACCTAGTGTGAAATGGGAGTGTTAAATGCCCAACATAATCAATTGAGAGAATGTTTCTGTTTCCAGTGGCGGATCTGGGGTTTCAGATGACCTGGAAACAAGAGGATCTGAAAGTAGGTGGAAGGAACTGTGGGAGTGAATGATCTGAGGGCCTGCCAGACTTGAAGAAGCAAGACAGCAAACAAGAATCTCCTGGGGCCAGAATGGGCAGGGAGTTTAAGAAAAGTAAAAATAAATATTTCATTTTAAATGTATTTTTTATTCCATGCTGTGTCTCTCCTCCATTATCCAATTCTTTAGTAAAAGAGGTCTTCTGATACTGTCTTAAAAGACTGAAAAATCAGGGACTACATTTGCAACAGAAGCTAAGGAAAGCAAGATGGCAAACAAGGTCTTAGCAGAAACCAGAGTTGAACACAAGAGACAATCAGGCAAATATAAGTCCCCACCACCCCTACTCCCAGAAAATTCTTGGAAATTTGAGAAAGGTATGGGTCTTGCCTCAGTCCAAAGGGTAGTAGCTCAAGTTGCTTTCATTTACCTTAAAGTTGAGGTAGGTCTCAGATTATCGGAGTGGGTAGGAACCAGACAGTCTCACTGCACAACTCCAGGGGCCACCATTCACATAACAGTATCTGTGAGATGGCAGCCTCACTGGGGACACTCAATTTACACACACATCATCTCATTTAATCTTTAAAACACTCCTGGAAAAAAGCATTATTATACCTGCCTTACAGATGAGGAAACTGAGACAACGAGATGTCCAAGTTACCATGAGTACAGGTGAAATCAGTACTCAGATTCAGTTCCTCCCAATCACAAAATCCATTCTAATTCCATACATCACCTACTTGCATGAAGTGGCAAACGGAAGCAGGTCCTCTACACAGTGTTAAGTTGCCACTTTAGAACTACGCTCTTCCACCTAAAGCAAGAACCTACAGAAACTCAAATGGATCCCCAAAATCTAATAATTTTGAATCATAGCAAACAAACTTCTGCAAATTTGTACACATCACATCTGGCAAAGAAACAGGCAAAGTTAATAAAAGTGTAGAGAGTTCATAACTGAAGAGAAATCATGGCATATGAAACACCCCACTTGATTCTGCCTTATTTTCAAATCTGAACGTCATTCCACTTTAAGTATATTGTGCAGTTTCCTAAGGTAACTCCAAAGGACAGTGTGCTCTCCTGTTTCTTTCTCCTCTAGGAAAGCCACAAACATGGTTCATTTAAATGTCACCAATGTAGCCAGTCAACTCTCAGCGCTGGAGGAATTCTGAAAGCAAGTCAAGTCTCATTTCCCTGGAACTTTCCCACCCTCTCCATTATCTCCTTTCTTCAATAATATCTTTGATGTCTTCCATTTCGCCTCACAGCCAGTGCCTCTGGCTCTGTACACCAGGATACCAAGGCTTCTCTGTGTTTCCATTTTCTTGTTTCCATCTTCATTTCCATCCAGTCTTTAGACCCTCTGTATGTGACTCAACCTCCAATCAGATCAACTTTCCTCTGCTACTTTGATGCTGTGAGTCCAGAGAAAATCAAGTGGCTACAGACAAATGTTCTGTTGCCTGTCACTTTAGTTAACCAGCAAAGAATTTAGGTTTGTGACAAGTTGATTCCTTGGGACAAATGACATCATACCATGTTCCAGGGCACTCACTATGATGGACTCCATGAGCCTGGTTCCAAGGAAGCTTGTCCACACTTTAGTCATGGATCTGGGAGATTCCGTCAAGAAAAGACTGAAGGCACTATTAGTGATAACTGAAAAGGGGCAGCCCTTTTTCCTAGGCTAGCTCTCAGTCATTTCTACACCCACACCAAATAAAAGTATCAGATACTATAACTCTGATGCCTATTGTTTGGTGGGGAAAAATCTGTTCTGAGAGTTTCTTTGCCCAGTTAATATTTGCATCATTTAAAAAAAAAAAAGAAGAAGAAGAAATGGGAAGAAGAGGAAAGGAGTGTTTTTCTTTTTTTTTCACACAACTGTTGTTGACAATCCTCTGCTATCATAATCCAAGCCATGAAGCTCCTCCCATACCATGGGGACATTTTTGCAGGGGCTTTTACCTTGATCACCTGCACAGATGTTTTCTATTTGAGTTCAAGTTGACGGAGAAGTCTTCATATCCTTTTTCTGACAGTTCTCCACTGGAGTTGCCTAGTGAAAAACACAAGAAGCACTTTGGAGGCTGAGAGAGTTCCTGTCTCTGAAATTTACTGGCTCTCTATTCTGCAGAGTGCAATGAGCCTGGAGCTAATCAGAGCTGGTGGTGGGTAGATCTGTTAGAAACCAAAATGAAGGCAAAGAGGAAGGACATTGATTTGTGTTGATGGAAAGTTCAAGGTAGCTCTGGACTGGCAAGGCTGGGTTCAGGTGCTCCAATCCTGTGGAGCACCTGCCAGAAAGATGCCTTGAACCCTATCTCCCCACTGCATGGCAAGAAGGCTGCCAGCAGCTCCACAGCCATTTCTATTATCTCATAAGACCTACTGGAAAGAGAGTCTCTTCCCAAAAGTTTCAAAGAAATCTTAGGTTTCAAAGAAGATCTTAATGTAATACTATCTTAATGGTATTTCATTGCCATTACCTGAGAGGATAACATGGCTTGACCACGTGCCCACCCAGGAGCTGACACTGCGGTTATAGACCAAAAACCACATAAACTGTGGATCATAGAAAGATGCTCCCAAATTAAATCAAGTTGTTGTTACCAGAAAAAGAGTGAGGAGGTACTGGACATCTAAAGACAATAATCTACTATGGGGAGATGAATAAAGGTAGACAATCAGCCCACCAACAAGCATTTGCTAACTTCCAACTGACCCTAGAACTTATCAAGCGCTCCATACCCAGTGTTTTGGATGATGTGCAGAACTGGGTGGTAAATGGAGGAAGGAAACAGTATTACAGGGGAATGAGCATTCCTTGTTGAGGAGCACAATCTGACACCCAGTCCCGAAGCCTACCACCTTTCCCAGAAAGTCAAGTGAAATGGCTATTCTTCATCTTCCAGCCACCCTTGCTCATCCTGAGGCTGCAGAGTAGGGTTTTTTACTGCTACTTTCTTATCCCTTATAAATTGTTTATAAGGGATTTGATGATTATCTAAGTCTAACATTCCTTTAACATAAATCCCCTCTCTTCTGATGGTCGGTCAATCAACAAGACCACAGGCAAGTTTGGCTATACCAATAACTAACTGAATTTTAAACTCAAAGCTACAGAATAAACACCTGAAACCAGTCATGTCAAAAGAAAGTCAGCAGCACCAGAGCAAAGATCACCAGCACCAGTCAAAAATCAACTGGTAATCCAGATTACTCACTGTATAAAATTGAGGGAGGCAGAAATGAACACTGCAATTTGCCCCAGATGTTACATCTCCTTAAAGATGAAAAATTTTAGGTCCCACTCTCGGTGGGTGATGCCTCCCCATGTCAACCACTGTATTGAATAAAAAGAACCAAAAGATATAGTTCCAATGATATATTTGTTAAATGGTTATTAAGAGAGCTAAAACCTAAGTTGATAGAAAACAGAGTTGACAATTACGGTGAAAATCCTAGGAATCTTTGGCAGTCAGTGAAGGAAGAGTTATTTTAGGGATTCTCAAAGTGATCTGGGAAGGTCTGTCACACAATATGGGGTGAATGTCAGTGTTATTAGTTATATCTGATAGGATTCTTCTGCTACAAACTATTGAAATTCACTCTGACCTGCTTAGCCAAAAAGGGGATTTATCAAAAATCAGCTCACAGAATTGAGCTAAAAAAAAAAAAAAAAATTGGATGCAGAAGGTTTAAGAATAAAGGTTGCTCCAGGGATCAAGGCAGCAGCAGCAGCAAATTGGTATCCCTACAGGGCACAGCTTGGGCAGATCGTCTCCATCTCCTTTTTCATCCAGGTGCTATTCCACTCAAGCTTAATGTCTCAAGAGAAAAACTGATTGGCCCTGGTTGGGTCCCATGTCGTTGTCTGGCTGTGCGGGGCGGGGGGCAGGGTGGTGGGCACGGGGAGGGGAGGTGGAAGTATTGGAGGAGAGGTAGATGGTCCCTATAATTAGTTTAGAATTAGTTTTCCACAAAGACTGCACCCAACATGGAAAAGGTAATTCCCAAATGCCATCAGAGGACAATCAACTGAAGAAAAGGGCAATGGTGCTCAGCAGAGAAAGATGGAAAAGGAAGGAGGGAAGGAAGAGGGGGTGGGGGGGGGGGTAAACCCTGAACTATATGTAGTCCTTTATTCCTATTCCATAACCTCTCTGTTTATTTTTTCCACCTCTTTAACACAGAGATAATCATAGTTGTTGTTGGTTAGTCACTAACTCGTGTCTGACTCTCTGCGACCCCATGGACTGTAGCCTGCCAGACTCCTCTGTCCATAGCATTTCCCAGCAAAAATACTGGAGTGGGTTGCCATTTCCTTCTCCAGGAGATCTTCCTGACCCAGGGATTGAACCCGAGTCTCCTGCTTGGCAGGCAGATTCTTTATCACTGAGCCTCCTGGGAAGCCCCCAGTAATCACAGTACCAATCTCCCAAAGTACTGCAGAATTAACTGAGATAATATCTTGTATGTATTAAGAATTCTATAAATTTTAGCTTCTTTTTAGTTATTAGTATTATCTCAATTCAATAACCACATGAAGTTCAAATCACAAGTGAGCAATGCCTCAGAGGAGGAAGGGGACTGTGGAGAGGCAAGTGGGAGTGGGGGGGATTCTGGAGAGTGTGAAAAATCAGGATGGTGATTTGGCTGCAGTGAAGGGTGGTCAGGGGGCCAGAATCCTTGCCCTTCAGAGTTCTCTGATGGATGCTGTTGACTAATGTTGCCTCCTCATGAACCCTCCAGGTGATCTTAGGGAACTCCAGAGCTATCCAGCTGTGCATGATGAAAACACTAATTGAATCAGCTTTTGCCCAGAATGGCTACCATCAGGTCACAGTCAACAGCATGGGCTTGGGAGGCAAACCTCAGCTTGAATCTCAGTCCCACCTCTAAACAGCTGTGCATCTTTGAGGAAATTACCAAATCTCTTCAAACTGTAGTTTCCTCAATAATCAAAAGGAAAAACAAAAGTACCTTTCTCACTGGTTATTGTGAGAATTAAATGAGATAACACAGATGTTGTATTGACCATATGATTAGTATTATTAATATATTATACTATTTGTTGTTATGAAGAAGGTAGGAACCCCCAACTAACCCCTAGAATGGAGCATGGATAGAAGAATAACATACAAATCTAACACCCAATTCTAGGAACTTGGGTGTTAGATTTGTATGTTATTAGCATACCAATTCTATGGTATGCTATGCTTAGAATTTTCTATGCTTCTGTTTGCCCTGGGATATTCTTCTTCTTTAATTTGCTTTCAGGTAAGTTTAACATACATTGATTACCTTCTTGTAAGGCCAGTGCAGGTCTGGGCACTGGAGATACAAGGATGAGCACCACACACTCCTTGCTCTCAGGTAGCTCGTATTCTTTCAGTGTGGCATACAAATGAAAAATTATGAAAGCAAGCTAAGTATTCAGATGGGGACCAAGGGAAATTCAGAATAGGGGCAAAAATTGTACCCGACCAGGAGATTTGAGAAGTTCCACCATAGAAAATGACCCCTGGGCTGAGTCTCAAAGGAGGACCAAAAGCTGGCCAAAAGTGGGAAAGGATATTCCAGGCCAGAAAAGCAAAGGCCCAGGCACAGAGGAATGATGCTGAGGGTCTAGGGGTCACAAGCAGTTAGCACTGTGTCAAGTGCAAAGCACCATTGCATACAGAGGCAGAAGAGGTGGCACACTTTCGTGTCCTTCTTGAAGATACTTTTATGCCGCAAAGCCCTGTGTGATCTGCTCCCACTCATCCCCCAGCTCTTGGCTGTCATTGCTTCCCCTCCACTCCGCACACTGGTATAGTGACCTACTTTGTGATCTTTGAACACAACTCACATAACCACACTCAAGGCCTCTGCCCTTGCAGTTAGCTCTTCCCACAAAATTTCTGTGGTTGGCTCCAGGTCCAAGTTCAAATACCATCTCCTGAGAGAGACTTTCTGTAACCACCTAACCTACTCTTTCTCTTTCCCACCAGTCACTAACACCTAAATCAGTTAGAGTTATAGCTTCTGAATAAGCCTGTGCCTGATAAATGCCAAGCCAAGGAATATTGAGCTGAGGTTAAGAACTCAGACTCCAGGTGACCTAAGTGGGAAGGAAATTCAAAAAAGAGGGGATATATGTATAGTACACTTCATTCAGTCTGCTGTACAGCAGAAACTAACACAACACTGTAAAGCAACTATACGCCAATAAAAATTAATTTAAAGATTAAAGAACTCCAATTCCATGATCAAAATGCTTAGACTTAAATCCGTCTCCACCACTGGCAGCTGTGTGACCTAGACAGGTCACTTAGCCTCTCCATACCTTAGTTTCCCTTCTAGAAATAGAGATTACTATTGCATCTACCTCACAGAAGGGTTAGGAGGACACAGTGCCTGAAATGTAGTAAATCGTCACTACATTTTAGGTATTTATCCTGCATGGAAAGTCATTTAAGAAAATATTATCAAGAAGAAATAGAAAACCATCTGCTTTTCTGAGATAATTGCTAAATTCTTTGTTTTTAAGGACCTAACTTACTTAAAATAATTAAACAATCATCCAAGATAAACAGTGGATCAATGGAAAGGGACATATAATGCAAAGTGTCCCCAAAATGGAAACCCTCAGGAATGCCAAGGCATATATAAGGAACATAAGTTGACAGGATGCTGTCGAACAATGAAGGTGCAGTAGTTATTCATGAGGTCTGAATCTGGGTTTTCAGCAAGTATTTTAACATACTGGCGAATGCTTAGTCCAGGTGAAGGTCCCAAATGACTGACACCACATCCCAGATACACTCAGTGAACAGGTGCACATTTCATCACCACGTCCCATTAACATGCCTTCTCTCAGCTACGGGAGCACAAGCTTCCCAGGTCTGTTACACTTGACTTCTGCCTAAGTCTGCTTGGAATGATGACAATCAAGGTTCCACAATGCCTTGCAATCCCTTCCGCATAGCTGGGCTAAAGGAAACCTCCTGTAGAGTAGAGATGCTATCAGAGTCAAGCCAGCCCTCGATTTGCTCTGTTCTTAGATGTCAATTACTCACAACCCAGAGTCAATTTTGAGCAGGGGCAACGGATATTTCAGGTAAGAAAGCTGAAATGAATATACTCTCCAAGGAAGCAAGCTGTCATTCTAGGAATTGTGTTCCTATGCTGGTACGTAAGCGACACGGGCTTCCCCAGTGGCTGAGCAGTAAAGAATCTGCTTGCAATGCAGGAGACTTGGCTTTGATCCCTGGGTTGAGAAGATCCCCTGGAAAAAGAAATGGCAACCTGCTCCAGTATTCTTGCCCAGAAAATTCCATGGACAGAGAAGCTGGGTTGAGGGGGGCGCGGGCGCAGTGCGGATTACAGTCCATACTTTCGCAAAGAGTCGGACACAACTGAGCAAAGACATACACATGGCACAAGCAACACAGACTGTCTACTAGCCAGTCTATTCCACACACCAACGTACACATGCACATTAACAGCAGTGAGTTTCTGATGGGCATTTTTCAGCGAGTAAGCGTATTACTGAAAAAATAGAGACTTGGGTTGAGGTGAAATGGGGGAGGCATTCACATCAGCCTGCTGTGTTTTCATCCCTAGCATCAGCTGCACTGTTCCATCCTCAGGGGAACTACTCTCTTCCCCATCATCATGTCATTTTTATTATGCCAACAAATGATAAGGCAAAAACCCATCATCACAAACCAGCCTGTGAAAAGCCAACTAACAATATGAAGTTGAAAATGAAGAAGAAAGTCTTGCATTTCCTTTTACCTGTAAGGGAAAAAAAAAAAAAATGATGAAGCCCAAGGTAAGCCCCCATCACCATTCAGCAGTCCATCTTACTTTAAAATATACAGCACACAGACTGAACAGGAAGATTTCTGCTATGTACGGCAATTGTTCCATTTTCTGTATTTCATAACCTGCAATTTTGAAGCCATGCTTGGTACACACGCTTGTAAAATAGTCATATCAGATAAAAGCAGAGGGATGCTAAACTATTGGAAAATAAATCAAATTCTCAGCAAGCAGTTATATCCATCATGTTGCAGCAAGCACACGTATAGTTTAAGCTCTGCGCGCACAGTCTATCCATTGTAATGATTTGGGGTCAGGATCCTGCCACATGCATTTAGCATTCACTAAGAAGTAAGCCCAAGAGTGTAGCGGGGAAGAGTGCTGAGCTGGAGTCTAGTCCTGGAAGCTGCCCTCAATACATTTCTTTGAGTACAGCCATTGTATCTAAGTACAAGGCAAAGAAGAATTAGCACATGCATAGAACCTGACCATTTACAAGGTGCTTACAAGAGCTTTATCTCACTTTATCCTTAAAGGAACCTCAGGAGACCAACAGAGAAACGCATTCCAGTGTTACAGTAGCAAAAAGACATTTGGAAACATCTGTAAAATGTTAGAAAAAGTCTGAAAACCCATCCACATCCACTCTTTTTCAAAATCAGAATGCAGATGTGGGAGAAATGTGCTTCAACAACATCTTGCCCTAAATTCAACATATTTGCATTTTACTGCAATATATAGTCCCTCTTTTTGAACTTTTTTTTTTAATTTTATTTTATTTTTAAACTATTTCTTTTAATACAAATAAGCTAGTTTGTTAAATTAATTAAGGCTAGTTTATTAGGCAACTGCACAAGACTCTGTGATGCCTTATTTAAGCACCAAATATGAAAATTATTCAGAAAAAGAAACCAAAGCTTGGACATACTTATTAAACCAAAGAATAGTATCCTATTATGAGGTTTTAAAAAATATTTCATAATATTCTAACATAAAAAGTAATGAAAATGAAAATCCTTGAGTGTTACCTAAGGGGGAAAAAAAAACATAAAGCTTCAAATTCCAAATCTGAATATCACACTAAAGTTACATTTGTTCACAATGCTATACAATTTAACAGACTTAACCTCCTCAAAACCAAGCTGCCCCAGACATGAACATCCAATAACCAGCCTCCAGTTCTCCCAAGACTCTACTCCCTCCCAAGATTAGCTCTTCTTGACTCTTTTCCTCCCCCTTAACTTGGACTCCAAATTTGGTATCTAAATCATTTTCTCTCTCCTACCTTTAACTTCATAGTACACTTGTCCTTACCTTTGACCATATTATAACAACTAAACCCTGGAGCCATGCTACAATCCACATTTTTCACCTCTGGGAAAGATGACATAAATCCATAAACTGGCCGGTGTATTGTATTAGACCTTTCATGCCACTATAACAAAACAGCACAGGCTAAGTGGCGTACACAACAGACATCTATTTCTCACAGATATAGAAGCTGGGAAGTCCAAGCTCAAGGTGCTGGACAATTCAGTTTCAGGGAAGGGCCCTCTTCCTAGTTTTCAGATAGCTCCCTTCTCACTGTCGTCACATGGAGGACACAAAGCTCTGGAGTCTCTTCATCTTCTTATAAAGGCCCTAATCCCATCATGAAGACCCCATCCTCATCGCTTCATCTAAACCTAACTACCTCCAAAAGACTCCATCTCTAAATACCATCATATTGGAGGTTGGGGCTTCAACATACAAACTTGGGAGGAGGGGATGTAAAATTGAATCCCTAGTGGCCCCTTTCCTAATACTTGATGTCTATCCTTAGCAATGCTCAACAGCAATTATTTTGCTCATTCTTGTCATACCCCCTCTCTTAAATTTATATATAAAGCCAAAGAATTGTCCTGGTACTAGCTGAGATTTTATATATACACATATATGAATAATGTTACCATATATTTATATAAAATAATAGAAAAACAAAAGTTGATATATTAAAGAGTCCACATAACAGACCCTTTTAATGGTCCTGAAAACCCTTTCAAATGTTCCCCTAAAGTTTTAAAAATTATCTAATAATGAAAATTCTTTTTCATAACATCTAGCAATTAACATAAAATTGGTTTCTTTTTCAGTCTTCACATATTTAGTCTTATTTGCTAAAATTTCAGCATTGTTTTTATCTTTACTTTTCAATATATGTATACAATATTTCAGACACATTATGGATGAAAAGAATTGTGTGGAAAACTAATAATCTCATAATATTTCTTTTGGAAAAGTGCTTTATGAGTTCCAAATATATATGTTTTAATAAATAAACTTATAGGGAAGAAATAAACTGTAAGTTGGGGACTATCCTGGAAAAAACATCATGCTTACCAACATAATATTTAAGATTTGAGTCAATATAATTAAATTTAAAAGTTTTTACAAAGGAAGAGAGACATACAAGGATCAGATGACAGCAAGTACCCATGTATAATTATTGATTCTACATAAAAGTGGAAAACATAATTGTAAAGCCAGGGTTTCCAAATTTGGGACTGCAGAATATGAACTGCAGAATAAATCTGAGCTTCCCTAGTGGCTCAGAAGGTAAAGAATCTACCTGCAACGCAGGAGACCCAGGTTAGATCCCTGCATCGGGAAGATCTCCTGGAGGAAGGCACGGCACCCCACTCCAGCATTCTTGCCCAGAAAAGTTCATGGACAGAGAAGCCTGGCAGAGAGAATACAGTCCGTGAACTGGCAGAGTCAGACAGGACTGAGCAACTGACACTTTCACTTTTTCAGAAAAGTTGACCATTATTCAAAAGACCTTTTAAAAAACATATTCTAGGAACTATTTCAGTAGCATTTAGAATCAAGAAGGACAACCAACCAAAAGGAAAGGTAAAAGAAAGCAACCCCTAAAGAGTAGATATGGTCTGCTCAGAAAACTTCAATTCTCAGTTTGAAATGATAAGGCAATTCCAAGGACTCTCAGACTCTTGTAGTTCTAGAGCAGACCTCTACCTGCCCAGAGCTTGCCAGGATATGTCAGGGACCCACCTGTCACACTGGAAAACTAAAGGGTATATCAGGTCCTGCTGAAGAGGATGTTGAAATAAATCTATTACTGTTTCCACACTCTGTTCCTTCCAACCCCACTTTCAAGTTCTTCACATCCAAAGACATCTTTGTGTCCAGCATTGATCAAGAAATGATACGTGATCACTACTAACCATACTTTCTATTTCTGCAAATTTCAACTCCAACATCTAGAGAGAAGCAGAACCAAGGAATGGGCACTAGAAACTGAATCTTCCCAGGATCCGGAAGAATATTTATCACCCATTTTGAAATCATCTTTCCCAAAAGCCTCATGCCTAAATCAAACGAGGTCACTGAAGAGCAAGGAAAACAAATCAAAAGAAAAAAAATCTACGATACAGGACAAGCGGGAGATGCCCAAACCCTTTCATCACTTATCACTGCCATTTAAAAAAAAAAAAAAAAAAAGACGTTAGGGGAAGGTCAAGGTAATCACACTAAGAGATTAACTTATATACCAACTTTAGTCCAACGAGTTCCAGGATGATACGTCACAGGATTTTAGAGTTTGGAGATTATTCATTTTGTCTCCAGGGGAGGTGAGGGGGGTGGGCAGGAGAGGATTCCTTTGTTTTGTTTTTACAAAAATTGTGGGGCATTTTTAATGTTATAGGTTTCCCTTGTGGCTCAGCTGGTAAAGAATTGCCTGCAATGTGGGAGACTTAAGTTCTATCCCTGGGATACGAAGATCCCCTGGAGAAGGGAACGGCTACTCACTCCAGTATTCTGGCCTGGAGAATTCCATCAACTGTATAGACCACAGGGTCGCAAAGCGTCCAACACGACTGAGCGATACTTTCACTTTTCACTTTAATGTTACATTGAGCAAAGTAGAGCATTAACTCCCACCCTCCTAGCCCCAGTACTCCATAATCAACTGTCAGGGGTTCTCAGACCGCTACTTCAAGCGGCACACGGAGTGGTGGGGCAGAAAGGAAGAGGCGGGAGTCCAACAGGTGCATCCCGGAAGGCCAGTGTCTGGTGCCCGGTGACGAAGGCTCCAGCCCAAAGCCCAGACCCCTGGGCCTGTCCCTCCCCAAACCACCAACCCTCAACCCCAACCCCGCCCTCTCCGCGGACCCTGCAGGCCTCCCTCCACCCACCCACCCTAGGAGCCTCCCGCCAGCCTCACTCTAGGAGCCCAGGACTGCCTGAGCACAATGGAACGCTGTCTTCCAGAGCCAGACCAGAATGAGCCTTCCAGACCCGTTTTCACCTGCAAGTCGGGAAGCGCAATCCGGCGGTAACTCCCCCAGGGAGTCAGCCAGGGGTGCACGTCTGCACCCTCCTGCACCGACCCTCCTGCACCACCCGCTTTGTGGGTTTTTGTTTTGTTTTAATTCAAATGTAAAGTATTATGCCTATACACTTAAAAGTATGCCATATAAATTGTGTTAAAAGTTAAAGTAAGTATTCAATTCAGTTCAGTCGCTCAGTCGTGTCCGACTCTTTACGACCCCATGAACCGCAGCATGCGAGGCCTCCCTGTCCATCACCAACTCCCGGAGTTTACCCAAACTCATGTCCATTGAGTCGGTGATGCCATCCAACCATCTCATCCTCTGTTGTCCCCACCTCCTCCCACCTTCAATCTTTCCCAGCATCAGGGTCTTTTCAAATGAGTCAGCTCTTGGCATCAGGTGGCCAAAGTATTGGAGTATCAGTCCTTCCAATGAACATTCAGGATTGGTCTCCTCCAGGATGAAATGGTTGGATCTCCCTGAAGTCCAAGGGACTCTCAAGAGTCTTCTCCAACACCACAGTTCAAAAGCATCAATTCTTCGGCGCTCAGCTTTCTTTATAGTCCAACTCTCACATTCATACATGACCATATCTGTACTGGAAGGGAAAATCTGTTCTCAAAGAAATGAATGCCTTATCCTTAGGAGGGACTGAATAAATACACTTCAAATGAATGAACCAAGTGTTATTTAAAGAGCATTAATTAGCGCCAAGGAACCCTGGGGGCTCATCAGTGAAGAATTTGTCTGCAATGCAGGAGAACTGGGTTCTGTCACTGGGTCAGGGTGATCCTCTGGAAAAGGAAATGGCAACCCACTCCAGTATTCTTGCAAGTGAAATCCCATGAATAGAGGAATCTGGTGGGCTCCATGGAGTCGCAAGTGTCAGACACGATTTAGTGACTAACTACCACCACTTAGTGCCAAACTGAATGCTGTGTCCATGCATACTATCTATCAATTTGATGTTCTTCTTATTTTGTGAATGAGGAAAGAGTTACGTGCCCAAGGATGCAAAGCTGATAAATGGTAACACTGGAATTCAGGAAAACATTGAATGTGGTTGGAAAATCAACAGAGGACTGGTGTCTACGAAGCCAGGCTCTAGTGCTGGCCATGTCTCTAATGTTCTGGACCTTGACTAGGATTATTAATTATTTTGGTCCTCTGTTTCCATATATAAGGGGCTTTGCTGGCAGCTCAGATGGTAAAGAATCTGCCTACATTGTAGGAGACCTAGGTTCAGATCCCTGGATTGGGAAGGTCCCCTGGAGAAAGGCATGGCAACCCACTCCAGTATTCTTGCCTGGAGAATTCCATGGACAGCTGAGCCTGGTGGCTGCAGTCCATAGGGTCGCAGAGTCAGACACAACTGAAATGACTAACACTTTCTCTCCCTTATATAAGGTTTTCTTCTCTAAAATCCTACAATTCTATAAAGCATGCCATCCTACACCTGCATTTCAGTTACAGATTCTTTCAGACAAGTGGCTGGATGAAATTCTCCCAGATGTGATATAAAACCACACACTTCTATCGTGCAAACACTCTCATATTAGTCATGCTTTGAGTGCACTACCTCGATTTTCTAATCCATGCAAGTGCTTAATTTGTTGTATGTAATTTGTTCCTTTTCAAGTTAATATCCCTGTATTATAAAAATCAATAAACACACATTGAAAATAATTACAAAGATATAAACCTCTTACTTTGCAAAAATACGTGGTAATGCAGGCATTTTTCTACCCAGCAACATTTACTATGTGTTAAAATGATGCTCTATGCAATCTTAGGCAGAAGAAAATGTTTCCTAGGGAAATTTCAAACATCTACATGAAAAAAAAAGAATACACATAATCAACATAACGATCTCAAGAATGGAATCAACAGAAATAAAATTGCCTCCTTTGGTTCTTCTGGGAGAATAGCTAGTTAAAGATAAAAATCAATGTTAGCAGAGGGGTGGCTTCATTAGCCAGGATCAACTTACTGCTGTTCAGTGGGTGCATTTGTTTATGGCTTTGCTACTGAAGCACTGCAGGATCAATGAAGTTGCCCTAGGTTTCTTACTCTCTACAACTACTAGTACCAACCCCATGTGGGCCGGTAAGGTAGTCAGCGTGGAAACACAGGCTCTCATGGCAGGAGTTTGTTTCCCGGGCTCTGACCACTGCTTCTGAAGAAAGTTTAAAACCAAAGTCCAGTGGATTCAGGTATTAGTATTCAGCATTTTCCAAAGTGTGCTTTATGAGATACTCATTCAGGTCAATTAAACTTTGGAAACATTGCATCTTTATCCCCTTGTTGAAGAGTCACAAGGCATGTTAGCATATTAAAATCTCCAAGAAACCTTTCGTAAAAATACATGCTTAAATTGGTTTAAGTCATAATATCCAGATTTATTTGCCCAGAGTTCACCCCCACCCTGGATTGACACATCACAAAACATTCCAGGGAACACACTCTCTTTAGCTACTTTGAGAGCTACTGACTCTCTGACATGAAGGTTAAATGACAGAAAGGGAAGAAGGACTCCATTCATGGATCACCTACTGTGGCCAAACTATGCTCTCTGGGCTTTGCATGCAATTTCATTTAATCTTCACAACAATCACAACAATCCTGTGAAATAATGTCTTGTTATCCCCATGTAACAGATAGATCAGATCAGATCAGTCGCTCAGTCGTGTCTGACTTTTTGCGATCCCATGAATCGCAGCACGCCAGGTCTCCCTGTCCATCACCAACTCCCAGAGTTCACTCAGACTCACGTCCATCGAGTCAGTGATGCCATCCAGCCATCTCATCCTCTGTCGTCCCCTTCTCCTCCTGCCCCCAATCCCTCCCAGCATCACAGTCTTTTCCAATGAGTCAACTCTTCACATGAGGTGGCCAAAGTACTGGAGTTTCAGCTTTAACATCATTCCTTCCAAAGAAATCCCAGGGCTGATCTCCTTCAGAATGGACTGGTTGGATCTCCTTGCAGTCCAAGGGACTCTCAAGAGTCTTCTCTAACACCACAGTTCAAAAGCATCAATTCTTCGGCGCTCAGCTTTCTTCACAGTCCAACTCTCACATCCATACATGACCACAGGAAAAACCAAAGCTTTGACTTAGATGGACCTTTGTTGGCAAAGTAATGTCTCTGCTTTTGAATATGCTATCTAGGTTGGTCATAACTTTAAGGGAACTGAAAAATATATGTAAAATTGACTAAGAAAGATGCTCACAAATAAATGAAAAATTGTCGTTGTTGCTGTTCACTCACTAAGTCATGTCTGACTCTTTGCAGCCCCATGGACTATAGCATGCCAGGCTTCTCTGTCCTTCACTATCTCCCAGAGTCTACTCAAATTTGTGTCCATTGAATCAGTGATGCTATCTAACCACCTTGGCCTCTGTCACCCCTTCTCCTTTTGCCTTCAATCTTTCCCAGCATCAGAGTCTTTACCAATGAGTCAACTCTTTGCACCAGGTAGCCGAAGAATTGGAGCTTCAGCATCAGTCTTTCAAGTGAATATTCAGGGTTGATTTCCTTTAGGATTGACTGGTTTGATCTTCCTGCAGTCCAAGGGACTCTCAAAGGCCTTCTCTAGCACTACAATTTGAAAACATCAGTTTTTCCATGCTTGGCCTTCTTTATGGTCCAGCTGTCACATACATGACTCTCCATACGTGACTACTAGAAAAACCATAGGACTATACAGACCTCTGTCATCAAAGTGATGTCTCTTTGGGTGCAAGCCATTTTGCCACAAAAGAGCTGTGACCCTTGAAGGGGAAATGAAAAATACCAGATTATAAATATATATGTACATATACATATATATATATATTCTAAATATATGTATACATTTATTATATATAATCCAGAATAAAGATTGTTAACTAGACGTCTTTAGGTTTTTCTAATTTTAAAAAAATTGGTTGTTACCATTTAAAACTCAGGAGACTTCAAATTTAAGAAAATATCAGAAGCTTTAACAATGAGAGGCCACTTCCTTTGGGTAATGTCCTACTAATGCTAAGTAGTAGCTTTCCCTTTTGGTAAGGCCAGCAATCTCCACTTCCCCAAACCCCATCTGGCTTGCTCAACTCACTTGTGTAAGATGTCTTGTCTATAGAAACATTCAGGTATGTGATGTCTGGTCTAAAAAGATAGATACTGAAATGCTCTTTAGTACTGTGATTGGCCCTAGGTTACAATCAGTCAGGACAGTTCCTGCCCTCTCAGACCTCCTACTCTAGCAAGAGAGACAGACAATTAAATAAGAAATTTTGTAACTGCTTAAAAAGTAGTAAGTTGGAAATATTAAAATGAGAAAATGAAGGGATACCTTGAGCATCTGGGAGAGGAGCACATACAAGAAGTGATTTTTAGGCAAAAAAATGAAAGATTAGTAGGAGATGTCCAGGAAAACAAAAAGAGTAAAGTGTATTATAGGCAGACCCCATCACTAATGGCTTTTCCCGATGACTCAGTGGTAAAGGATCCACCTGCAATGCCGGAAACGCAAGGGATACAGGTTCAATCTCTGGGTCAGGAAGATCCCCTGGAGGAGGAAATGGAAACCCACTCCAGTATTCTCACTTGGAAAATCCCATGGACAGAGGAGCCTGACAGGCTACAGTCCAAAGTATCACAAAGAGTCAGACAGGACTGAGCATGCACACACAACCCATCAGTAAATATTTATTGGGCAACCTCTATAAGCTTATAATCATAATGGGACAGCAGGCCATCAGTAAGAGCATACACAGTGTTGACTGGTGTCGGGTTAATCATGTAAACTGGGTTCTGAGGCAAGGGGGTACTCTTCCATAACAAAGTCACTCGGACCGGCAAGAAGAAGGCTGAGTAACAATATACTATGATAATGAGAGCACACTGTTCCCAAATGCACTACAAATTCTGTCCCATCACACCAGGATCCCTGTGTCCAAGCCTCACACACATAGGAAACTGGTGTTAGAAGGAATGTGCCAGGTGAGCCTGTGAGGGGGAAGTCACAAGCCCATGGGGACAGGTAGGCCAGGGAGCTTTGATACACCATCCAGGGATGTATCTACCCCATGGCAGCTCCTGAAAAGTTAGATCCTCTGATCTTTCAGTCATGCCACATGCCAGGTCTTATCTTCCCAATCACAAAAATTAAAATAAATATAAATATATATATAGAGAGAAAGAGAACCTATATAAGTATAAATTAATTTTAGATTAATATTCAATCCAGTTATTTTTAATCTCATTAATTACAAAATAGGTAATTAGGTAGGAATTTGTATCCATTTTACAGAAGAGGTAACTGAGACTCGGTGATTGCACATCTTACTGAATGTTACATACAGGTAGTAAGTGAAGGATCCAGAACCGAAAGTAGGCATTCCAACCCCAAAGTTTACATCCTAGATTATGGTTTTGCAAACTGTAGCCCAGCAGGCTACAGTCCAAAGGGTCACAAATAGTCGGACACAACTGAGTGACTGAACTGAACAGATAACCTATTTTGTAATTATTGAGATTAAAAATAACTTGATTCAATATTAATCTAAAATTAACTTATATAGGTTATATATATATATGTATATATTTATGTTTATTTTAATTTTTGTTATTAAGAAGATAAGACCTGGCATCTGGTTAATCATGTGAACTGGGTTGAATCATAACATCCAATCAGTGGCTTATGATGAATACTTTTAAGTGAAATAAGATAAAATGGAATAAAAGGTCATCCTTCACATATAGTAACACTAAATACACTATTTCGTGAGATTTTTCTGATTTATGTGTCTACTGGGTTCAAAGTAAAATTGTTTCTTACTATATATCAAGATTGAATAGTTTTAAAGTCATTGTTCTGAGATCTTATAAAGGTATATAAAAAAGCAAGTCACATTTAGTTTTACATCTAGTAACTAACCTTTTTTAAATAACAAAATTACCCAAAATCACTTCTGTCCTGAAAATTTAGTGTTTTCATGATCACTACATAGAGGAGAGAACCAGAGATAAAGATTTAGGAATTATATCAGTTAGAATAGTAGGCTACAATGTAGTAACAAACACCTAGCCTAAAATCACCAAGGTCTATTTCTCAAAACCATTCAAGTTCAAGTTCTCTAAACCATACCCACTAAGGTCCCAGGCTCTGCCAGCAAAAGTACTTTCACAGTCACTGTGGCCCTGGGGAGCGAAGGTGGAGCACGTTGTCTTTTAATGTGGAACGTGCTGTCTCTTAAGCTGCCAAGACAAAGTTATACATGTCACTTCTCATGCTTCATTAGCAAAGCAAACCACATGGTCACATCTAACTTCAAACAGGCAGCAAGGACAATCCTGCCATGGGTCTGGGAAGCAGAATCTGAAGCATTGGTTGAATAGCACTTATGATGGCCGTAGGAATCATGGTTACAGATGATAGTTGAAGCCAAGAAGATGAAAGAGGTCTTATCCTACTCTCAATGAGGAGAAAATTAAAAAAAAAAAAATGCCAAGACTCGTTTTAATAATGTGGTCCCTATACTCACATTTCCAAACATCCTCCTGGTGGCTTAAATTCAAAATGTCCCAATCAAACTCATTATGTTCCCTACAACATCAGTTCCCTTTATTATGTCCTTCATTTTGATTAATATCATCACCATTCACTTAGTCACCCAAGTGAGTCACCCTGGAGTCATCTTCAACTCCTCCCTGGCCTTCATTGGTATAGCCAATCAACCGCAGACCACCTCCAATAAACATCTCACAAATCCATCCATATGTCACTATTTTCTAACTGCCCTAGTGCTAATTCACAGCATCTCAACCAAGGCTAGCTATCCTACATAAGGCTGTATTTCTTTCATATAATTGTCAAATTTGAAAATCTGTTTCTTTAACACTGACTGTTTTTGTGCCATGCAAAGTTTCTGGGTTTTTTCTGTTTATTATTGGAACTTTGCAAGCACTTTTTCTTGAAAATGCCCCCTATAATGGACACTCAGTTACAAGTATGAGTAAAGAAGAAGAAAATACTTAGAGAATCCTTAAGAGAAATAAAACAGGAAAAGAAGAGCCATAAGAGTAAGGCATATTTGTATGGCTACTGTATCTTTTAAAGTTCTTCTCTCTGCCTCTAACTTGAAGGGTTTATAGTTTTATATTAAAAGAGAGAGGCTGATCCCTCATAGGCAATCTTGTGGTGTTCTAGGAGTTGAGACTGTAAGACAACAAAATCTCCAAGGAAGAAAATGACAAAACAGAACAGATAAAGAATATTTAAGTACACATTTTTGAAAAGAAAAAGACCGGTCCTCATTGTAAGCAAAACTTCTACATGATATTTTTAATAAGGTTCCAAACTTTGCCCTCCACCCCCAAAAAGAAACCCCCCTCTTTTATTGAGATATATTTTGAAATAATAATAATATATTACTAACATTTATGCCATTCTTATCATGGGTCAAAACTCTTTCTCATTCTTGACACCAACCTAATGAGGTAGGTGTTACTATGTTCATGGATGAAAACAATAAAATAAAATGAGATCGGAGCAGTTAAGTAATTTGCTGGGGTCACATTTACTCCACTAAATGTTCTTATCCACTATAGTGTAATGACTAACGATTTATTACCATATGTAAAAGCTACTAATAACTTTGGAACTTTGCTGGACTTCAAAAATACTAAAAACTCAAGAAGGTACAGAGGTTTTTTTCCTCTTTTGTTAGCCATGGAGATGAGAATCAAGTAGAAGTTACAGAGTTTGTGTGCTTTGGCTACTACCTCTCGAATAGCTTTAGGTAGTATCAGTGATAACGTACATCTATACCTTTCTCTTGCCTTTAAAGGAATGCCTCTACTGTTTGCCATTAAACCTAATTAAGCTTTTCTGCTGAGCTTGATACAGCTTATGTTCAGGAAGTATTCATCTATTCCAATTGAGTAATAGACATTAATAACTGCTTTTTTAGGTGAGAATTTGGATTCTTTAACACTGTGGCAGATTTGAAGCATGGGCATAAATTCTCCACACCTCCCTAGAGAAGTGAGGTCTCTGTCTCCTCTCTAGAATTGGGGTAGACAACAGAAATGATGCTTTGTGATTCTAAGGCTAGTTCATAATAGACCAGGCAGCTGTCAAACTTGCTCTTGGATTGCACTTGTAAGAAGTCTGATGATGCTAAAGCCACCATGCTGTGAGGAAGCCCAGGCAGCATGGAAAATCACATGTAAGGGCTCTGGTTACCAGTCCAGTTGAACTCAAGCTTCAGTCGTTCCAGTCCATGCACTAGCCATGTGAATGAAGAATCTCCCATATGGGTCTCATTCTCAGCCATTTAGATGAGGTCCTAAATTTGAAGCAGAGACAAGTCACTTCTGCTATGCTCTGTCGGATTTCCCACAAATCTGAGAATTTGCTAAAATGGTTATTTAATGCCACTGTTTAATACAGTTAGTTATGAAACAATAGATAACTGGAATAAGCGTAAATACCTTTGTCTTATTTTATACTTTTTTGGCCTGAATTTGGCTTTGTTTGTTACTTATATCACAACCCTGAATTTCTTCTGTTTGCATTTGCCTCTTTAGCTCATCCTGCTATTTTCAACCTTTCTGAATTATTTTGTTGCAAATATCTTTTAAATACAAGCATGCTCAGTCATTTCAGTCATGCCTGACTCTTTGACATCCTATGGACTGTAGCCTGCCAGGTTCCTCTGTCCCAGGGATTCTCCAGGCAAGAATACTGGAGTGGGTTGCCATGCCCTCCTCAAAAACAGCTGAGAGGTTTTTCTTTGCACTCCAATCTAAAAATCTCGCTCACTTGATAGTTGAGCCAAATTCATTTATAATTTTAATGTGACAGATAGCTTTGATTTCAGTTCACTTGTATTATTTTGTATTTTCTCTTTTTAAGACAACCTAGACAGCATATTAAAAGCAGACATTACTTTGCCAACAAAGATCTGTCTAGTCAAAGATAGTTTTTCCAGTAGTCATGTATGGATGTGAGAGTTGGACTATAAAGAAAGCTGAGCATTAAAGAATTGATGCTTTTGAAATGTGATGCTGGAGAAGATTCTTGAGAGTCCCTCTCACTACAAGGAGATCCAACTAGTCCATCCTAAAGGAAATCAGTCCTGAATATTCATTGTAAGGACTTTTGCTGAAGCTGAAACTCCAGTACTTTGGCCACCTAATGCAAAGAACTGACTCATTTGAAAAGACCCAGATGCTGGGAAAGATTGAAGGTGGGAGGAGAAAGGGACGATAGAGGATGAGATGGTTAGAATGCATCACTGACTCAATGGACATGAGTTTGAGTAAGCTCCAGGGAGACCCGGAGTGCTGCAGTCCATGTGGTCGCAAAGAGTCAGACACGACTGAGCAGCTGAATTGAACTGAACTGAACTGAACTTTTTAAGTTTAATGAAGCTTTTCACTATGTGGTCAACTTGAGAGGGAGAGAAATAAAGATGACATGTGTATATGTATGCATAGTTATTCTGCTCTTTAGAAAAGTTTACGTTTTTATTCTACAGGTTCAGTCAGTTCAACTCAGTTCATTTCAGTCGCTCAGTCCAAGGGACTCTCAAGAGTCTTCTCCAACACCACAGTTCAAAAGCATCAATTCTTTACTGCTCAGCTTTCTTTATAGTCCAACTCTCACATCCATACATGACTACTGGAAAAAACATAGCTTTGACTAGACAAGACATTTGTTGGTAAAGTAATGTCTCTGCTTTTTAACAGGCTGTCTAGATTGGTCATAGTTTTTCTTCCAGGGAGCAAGCATCTTTTAATGTCATGGCTGCAGTCACTATCTGCAGTGATTTTGGAGCCCAAGAAGATAAAGTCTGTCACTGTTTCCACTGTTTCACCATCTATTTGCCATGAAGTGATGGGACAGGATGCCATTATCTTAGTTTCCTGAATGTTGAGTTTTAAGCCAACTTTTTCCTCTTTCACTTTCAAGAGGCTCTTCAGTTCTTCTTTGCTTTCTTTCATAAGGGTGGTGTCATCTGAAAATCTGAGGTTGTTGATATTTCTCCCGACAATCTTGATTCCAGTTTGTGCTTCATCCAGCCCAGCATTTCACATGATGTACTCTGCAGGTTACATCTGTATTCTACAGGTTACATTTGTAACCACAACTTTATATAAAATGCTCTCAGTCTTCTGTTTTTAAACAGTATCTATTAGTTTTTTCCTCTTTCTCTCTCTCCCCTTTCTCCTCCTCTTCATCACTTTCTCTCTCCTCCATCACCCAATGGTATATTATTATCTAATTTTTATCCTTGTACTGATAAATGAACATTTCATTTTCATTGCTTCATTTGGCAGCTTTATATTAAATTGTTTGCCAGTCAGTATTAATGAGGATTCAGCAGACCTATTCTCCCTCCTGCTCTTGTTGCCTCCCTCTCTTCTGCACCAGAGGTAGTTGTATCACTCCTGCACTGTCACGCATATAAACATCACATTCTGTTCTCTCATTTTATTTTCCACAATTGTGTTAGCCTTGGCTCCATTTTCCAATATTTTAACTCACTACCAGAAAATAATGAAGTAGGACCCTTACCTTGCTGCTGCTGCTGCTGCTACTAAGTCGCTTCAGCCGTGTGTGACCCCACAGACAACAGCCCACCAGGCTCCTCTGTCCCTGGAATTCTCCAGGCAAGAACACTGGAGTGGGTTGCCATTTCCTTCTCCAATGCATGAAAGGAAAAAGGGAAAGTGACACGACTCTTAGCGACCCCATGGACTGCAGCGTACTAGACTCCTCCGTCCATGGGATTTTCCAGGCAAGAGTACTGGAGTGGGGTGCCAGTGCCTTCTCTGACCCTTATCTTATACACATATAAAAATTAACATGAAATGAATTTCTGCACTGTGCTTAGTTGTGTCAGACTCTTTGCAACCCCATGGACTCTAGCCCACCTGGCTCCTCTGTCCATGGGGATTCTCCAGGCAAAAATAGTAGAGTGGGTTACCATGCCCTCCTCCTGGGGATCTTCCCAACCCAGTGATCAAACCCAGGTCTTCCACATTGCAGGTGGATTCTTAACCATCTGAGCCACCAGGAAAGCCCAAGAATATTGGATTAGGTAGCCTATCCCTTCTTCAGGGGATCTTCCTGACCCAGGAATTGAACCGGGGTCTCCTGCATTGCAGGCAGATTCTTTACAGGGAAGGTAAATGTAAACGCTAACACTATAAAACTCTTCAAAGAAAACATAGATGAAAAGCCTCACAACATTGGATTTGCCAATAAATTATTGTATTAAAAAAAGCATAAGAAACAAAGAAAAAATAAATGAATTGGACTGTATCATAATTTAAAACTATGCATCAAAGACACAATCAATAATGTAAAAAGACAATTAACAGAATAAAAGAAAATATTTTCACATCACATATATGATAAGAATTGATATCCAGACATACGAGGAACTCCTATAATCATGGATCTCTAACCCCCAGGCCGCAGACAGGTGCCGGTCCATGTCCTGTCAGGAACTGTGCCACACAGCAGAAGGTGAGTGACAGGGAAGGGAGGGAAGCTTCACCTGCCACTCCCCAACACTCTCACTATTACTTGAGCCATCCCTCTCCCAACCCCCTGCCATGGGAAAATTGTCTTCCATGAAACTAGTCCCTGGTGCCAAAAAAAGTTGGGGACTGCCACATATAGCAATGACAAAAACCCAATTTTAAAATTAGCAAAGGCTCTGGATAGACATTCTTCAAAAAGACAAATAAACAGTCAATTTTCAAGATACACATGAAAAGATGCCCAACATTACTAATCACTAAGGAAATGCAAATCAAAACCACAAGGAGATGCCACCTCACACACATTAGGATGGTTACTATTAAAAAAAAGAAAGAAAGAAAGAAAATGACAAGTGTTGGTGAAGACAAGAAGAATTTGGAACCTCTATGCAGCGTTGGTGGGAAGGTAAAATGGTGAAACCCCTGTGAAAAACAGTTGGCATGTCCTCACAAAATTAAAAGAGAACTACCGTGTGATCCAATAGTTCCTCTTCTGGGTATAGTCCCACAGAATTGAAAGCCACTTGGCTTAGACATACCTGTATATCCACATTGATAGCAGCTTTATTCACAATTGGGAAAGGAAGATGTAATCTAAGTCCTCATTGGAGGATGAACGGGTAAACGAATGTGGCATATACATACAAGGAAAGACAGACATGCCTTGGAGACACGGCAGGTTTGGTCTCAGACCCCTGTAATGAAGTGAATATCACAATAAGGGAGACAGAAGAAATTTTTGCTTTCCCAGTGTATACAAACTTAAGTTCAAACCATACTACAATCTATTAAGTATGCAATACCATAATATAGAAAATAATATACATGCTTTCATTTAAAAATACTTCATTGTTAAAAAATGTCAAAGTAATTATGATAGTAATATCAAAATTACCGATCACAGAGACTTCCCTGGTGGTCCAGTGGCTAAGACTCTACACTCCCAGTGCAGGGGACCCAGGTTCGAGACTTGGTCAGGGAACTAGATCCCACGTGCCACAACTAAGTGTTTGCGTGCTGCAACTAAAGATCCTATGTGCCACAGCGAACCTCCAGCACAGCCAAATAAATAAATAAATAAAATTTTAAAGGAAAAACATCACTGACTGCAGATCACCATAACAAATACGATAATAATGAAAAAGTCACATGAAAACATGAAGCCAGTGGATGCTTGCTTGCTTGCTTGGAAAAATGGTTTCCATAGATTCACTCGGTGCATGGTTGCCACAGATCTTCAACCTGTAAAAAATGCAGTTATCTGTGAAGCACAATAAAACAAGCTATGCCTTTATTATTCAGCCTTACAAAAGGAAGGAAATTCTGACACCTACCATGACAGGAATGAACCTTTACAAAGGTGAAGTCTGTAGTCCAGGCCTGCACGAGCTAGACAACCTGAGTTTTTCCAGCCGGGGCCCCTTGTTGCTGCACTGGGTTTGCCCCCGGACCTGAAAGCCCTGGGCAAGGAGTATGTGAAGGGTGAATTTAGGAGACATAAGACCTTTGGAACTGACAAGGCCCGGTGTTTCTTGCAGAAATGAGAGACATATGCAGCAGTGCTATGGCAACAAGCTAAAGAAAACAGACAAAATTCAACTGAAAAAGCATGTTTTGGAACCATCCTCCCAGAAGAAAATCTTAATGGCTTTCATGCTGAACAAATGGGACAATAGCAGGAACTGATGCAAGAAGCCACTAAACCCAATAGCCAGTTTGGTATCACTGACTCTATGAAACCAAAAACTTAGTCTATTACAATAAAGCTTAACAAAGCATTTAAAGTTCAAAAAAGTTACTATGCTCAGTGAAATAAGCCAGTCACAAAAAGACAAATACTATATGATTCCACTTAAACAGGGTACCTGTTCCAGTTCATACTAACGGAAAGTAGTTGCCAGGGGATGAGGGGAAAAAGAAAATGGGGAGTTGCTTAATGGGTATGGAGTTTTAGTTTTACAAGATGAAAAGAGTTCGAGACTGGTTGCACAACAATATGAACACACTTACCACCACTTTTAAAAATGGTTAAGATCATACCTTTTATGTTATGTGTATTTTACAATCAAAAATAAAATTTTTGAAAAGAGAGGAGAAAATGTATATTAAAAGGAACTCAAAGACATATCAGTAGCAATGTATAGTCCATCCTTGGAGCTCAATTTGAACAAATCAGCTATTTAGAAAATTTATGAGATAACCACAAAATATGAACACAACATTTGATGGCGTTAAAGAATTACTGTCATTTACTTTTAGGTGTGATAATGGTACTGGGCATTGTATTTTTTTTTAATATTCCTTATATCTCCTCTGTTTTAGAGATACTACAAAAAAATGTATGGATGAAATGACATAATGGATTATTTCCGAGTTGGAGGACAGGGAGAAAATGATTGGGGGTATAGATTAGCCATGATCACTGTTGAAGATGGTTAGTGGTTACACGGGAGTTCATTATACCATTCTCTCTATTTTTGTATACTTTGAAATTTTTCCTAACAAAAAAATTCAGTTTCAGAAAGAAAAAAAGGCCATCACTAGTTCTTCTTCCCCTGACAAGTAAGCCATCGCTTGATGGGCAGAATTGGTCCCATGAGTAGTTTACTCACTAAAGGCTCATGGCAATGCTTATCCCTGAGATTTTCCACACGCAGTTGGAGTGAATAAAACATCCTTGGCTCACGCTTTCTCTCCCTGAGACTCTGAGCAGTACCATTCCTCCAACTCCTGATGCTGAATGTGGCTGTGAATATGAATATGAAGTCAGCCTGATATTTTTCCCTCTCCAAGTTACTTCAGACTTTTACTGTGCAAGTATTCTTCCTTCATTTTTAGAGTTTGATCTCACCAGGATATTTCTTGTTATGATGGTCTGGGTCAATATTCTTTGGTACACATTGTTTTTTCAGTTTTTGTAGACTCACATTTTCTTGTCAGAAAGTTTCCTTGAATTGTATCTTTAAATGTTTGGGTTTTCCTTCATTGTTTATGTTTTTCTCCTATTACTCAAATGAATGTATCCAGGATGTCCTTTTCTTGTCTTTAATGTCCATTAGTTCTATCGCTGTTTTTATGGTGACTCTTTTCTTCATATTTCTTCCAATTGTGTCTTCATTCTATGTTCATTTATTTCCTGCATTTCGGTTCATCTTTTATATTTTCCACTTAGCCCCCACCTCTCCTCTGTGTTCTTTAATTTCTTCTTTGCAGTCTTCATTCATCAAGCTAATTGCTTCACTGAGTGTATTTTTATTTTAATTCATGACAAATTGTCAGGACCAGAATGTCATCTGCTTGGGAGTATTTTCCATCTGCAGGACAGTTTTGCTACTCTTTTCTACGTTTCTTCCTATAGGATCTATCAATGCCTTCTTTTTTCAGCTTGTCATCATTGAATGAGTTGCACTTTCCCAAACCAGCTCTTTACATAAAATTTGACTGGAGAGAGGCCAAGGTGGCCCTCCAGGCTATATTCTCCTCTGCTGCCCTAGAGTTGGGGCTTCCCAAGTGGCTCTAGTGATAGAAAACTCATCTGCTAATGCAGGAGACATAAGACACATGGGTTCGATCCCTGGGTCAAAAGATCCTCTGGAGGAGGGCATGGCAACCCACTCCAGTATTCTTGCCTGGAGAATTCCATGGACAGAGGAGCCTGTTGGTCCATAGACTCACAGAGTTGGACACGACTGAAGTGACTTAGCACACACACCCCAGAATTAGATTGTTCCCTGCAAATACAGCTCATCTTCGGATTCTTGGTGCTGCTGGTTACTGTATCCCTTGGAGCCAAACCAGGAAAGGCACACTCTTGCACTAGCCCTGCTAACCTGAATTCCTGGACAGCTATGTTTATTTTAGCACTCCAGTGAACCCTTCCCCTTCAGGATGGTATTTTCGCGAGGACCTCCCATGATCTGCCATCCCTAACTCTCTCCCACTCTCTGTGTTACTTTTCGTTTCCTCCTCTGCAGCTGCTACACAATTTCAGCTTCTCTTAGCAGTTCTTACAGGTGTTGCAGACTCTGTGGTTTATATTTGTCTCCTGGTTTTTCTGAAAATGACAGATTCTTCCTTTTCTTTTTCTTTTCCTTTTGTATGATCCCTAGGACACGAGGAGGGGAAATGCTGTCATGCATAGCCTCATGCATACCAGAAGTCTGACAACATTATTAGGGAGACGCTCTTGAGAAGCTTTATGCCTCCCATTTTATCGTGGCTGACTTTGGTTTTGTTACTCTGATTTTAATGAATTTACCCTCTATAAAAACACTTCACTTTCTTCTCACTCAGTGTGTGTTTAGTCCATCGGAGGCTTTCTGAGCAAGAGTAAACCATCTCATCTGGGAAAGCATAAAAATAATGTAAAGGGAATGATAAGCCCAGATGCAATAGAATTCTTCCACTCAGTCAATCCTGAAATGGAAGCAGGATTATTGCAAACCAACTTAAGATGCCTTACCAGCTGCTGAATTGGATCCCACTTTAACTCTGCAAGATGACAGGATGAACTTATTTTCTTTCATGTAATGAAACCAGGATCTTTCATGGTCAGTAAGAGTGTGGAAGCATCTGGATTCATTGACTGCAACAGACCTTAATAGTGTGTAACTCGCTGGGGGAAAATTGTGTGTCTCATATTGTCATTTTGCATCTGTTACCCTGATTAGGATCATTGTAATACATTCAGATTCATTAATGGTGGCTACTTTGGATCCCTAAATAATTAAAGAAATCATAGGTGTCTCCCTCAGCAACAACCTGATGGCACTGTGCATTAGGCAGGGCCGTGAGCTCTGAATAAACAGCTCTGACACAGCTCCATCTGTTTTGCCAGGCACCTCCTCTTGCACCAGCTTTCTTAGCCTAGCCTAGAAAAACAGGCAGAACTAAGAGTAGAAACCAAAGCAGACTCCCTGAATCACAATGACTTTAAATGAAAGATTTGTTGTTGTTCAGTCGCTCATTCGTGTCCAACTCTTTGCAACCCCATGGACTGCAGCATGCCAGGCTTCCCTGTCCTTCACTATCTCCTGGAGTTTGCTCAAACTCCTATCCATTAAGTCAGTGATGCCACCCAACCATCTTATCCTCTGTCACCCCGTTCTCCTTCTGCCTTCAATCTTTCCCAGCCTTGAGATCTTTTTATGAGTTGGCTGTTCGCATCAGGTGGCCAAATGCAAGATGCCAGTCTCCAACTCATCTGATGAATCAAAATCCCTGTATAGGGGCACCTGGGAATCACAATTTTGATAGGCATTCCAGTGTTTCTTATGTGCCCTAAAGACTGAGAAGCTCTGAATGGAGTCCTCTTGCCCAGAAAAAGTCAGCAAGATTGGAAAAATGTTATGCTGTGAATCCCAGCCCCTGGGCTTCTATAGCATTGTGTGTGGATTTCAGTGGTGCTAGTGGTAAAAAAAATTCACCTGCCAGTGCTGAAAATGTGGGTTCGATCCCTGGGTAGGGAAGACCCCCTGGAGAAGGATATAGCAACCCACTCCAGTATTCTTGCCTGGAAAATTTCATGGACAGAGAAGCCTGGAAGGCTACAGTCCAGGGGGTCGCAAAGAGTCGGATCCAATTGAGCACACACAGCAGTGCACACACAGTTTCCTTACCCCACATGCCTAATATGGTTTCATGGCTTGAAGGAAAGATTTCTCCTACTTTTAAATTACAAAAGGAATCTCTTCCTCCCTCACTTGAGTTTGTTGACTGCTCTGCCTGGTTCAACATGTACCCTGAGGATGACCAGTCAACCACATTTGAAGCAAAAATGCTTCATTTTGAGATTTTTGAGATTTTTCTGAGAGCAAATCTAAACGAATAAAAAAGAAAAGCCAATTTATTCAGTTGCGATTAAATACGCACACACAATTAACTGTGGAAGTGCTTGTTTCCCAATATCCCGAGGACAATGAGTCTTGGCAGATTTTTCAATTTATCTGCATTTCATCAAAGTAGAAGATTATACAAATAAATGCCAGTGGCGTATCCTGGGGGCATTGCAGAGGTCACGAAAAGATCTATAACCCACACAAATTGCAAACATTAATAAAGAAAATACCCTAGTCAGGAACTGTGGCGTCAATGTGTGTTTGCAAATGTCTCAAGACTAGACAAAAAGAGGAGGGAGGGAGGGGAAAATGAATATAGAAAATGAAGATGCGGGAGGGGACCCAGAAAAGACCAAGGAACTCTGACACAATTTACATCCCAGAAATTATTCTGCTGGGGTGGAGGGAAGCCCCTCTCAGTAGCCCTGCCCATAGTCATGTGTGAGCATGTATTTAGTCATTCCGTCATGTCTGACTCTTTGTGATCCCATAGACTGTAGCCCACCAGGTCAACCTGTCCATGGGATTTTTCAGGATAGAATACTGGACTGGGTTCCTATTTCCTTTTCCAGGGGATTTTCTTGACCCAAGGACTGAACCCATGTCTCTTGCATTGGCAGGTGGATTCTTTACCACTGAACCATCAGGGAAGCCCTTCTATGGTTATCACTAGAAAACCAAACAATTAGTGGTATACTGAAGTTATCAAAGGAAGCCAGAGGAGTCTTGCAAACTCCAGATACCTAAATTACTGTTCAAAATGTCACAGGCACACAGAGCTAATACATGGCAGGCAAGAGACATCACTTACAAAAGGAAATGGGTATTGAGAGAAGAGAAAAATTTAGCAAAGTATTACTAAAGTGGCACAGGACATAGCCACAATGTATCAGGCTTTATTGTCAAGCATTTATTGATTTAAATTCAATCCTCATGCAACCTTTCCAGATGACACTCATTTTACTGATCAGGAAACTAAATTTGTAACAAGGACACTCATCTAGTGAGCCAGGTAGAATATAAACATAGGCATCTAACTCCCAAGTCCTTACTTTAAACCACAGTCCTACTATGGAAGGTACTGTATCCCTCTAGGCTCAAAAGCTGCCATTCTGGTAAAATACACAGGAGGAAGAGTCTGTATCTATGAGTCTACACTAGATTTGGCTAGATGAGAGACACTGAGCCATCTAGGGAAATTAACAAGGCTTTGCACTTGGGCAGCACAGCTGACTTGCTGGATGAAGGCTGAGACTTCCGGTCAAGAATTCCCAGTTCCATCAGACGTACATGTAGACAACACATTTTCACTCAGTGAATTCGGGTTCAGTCCCTGGGTCAGTAAGATCCCCTGGAGAAGGAAATGGCAACCCACTCAAGTATTCTTGCCTGGGAAATCCCATGGACAGAGGAGCCTGGCAGGCTACAGACCATGGGGTTGCAGAGTCAGACACAACTAAACAACAACAATGAATTATTTAATTTCAACTTTGTCAATCTGTATTCCCAATGTTAAACACAGTATTGCAGAGCACATGGTTAGTGCCTAGTAAATGCCTGATGAATGAGTAAATAAATATATGAAACCAGTGAATGGATGAATCTGTTTTCAAAGAAACAAGCATCCCCATATTCACCTGTAAAAAATCATTGCACATAGACAAGTACACCAACCCCACCATCATCAACTCTTTTTGCCAGACATTGGGCCCCAAGCTTCTGCCTAAGGAAAAGGGGTATAGTCATTATCATAGCTGCTTATATAATAGACTGTGCCAGGAAAAGCAAACATAACTGAAGATCAGGCAATGAGCATTCATTCCCAGGCTGATGGCTCACATAGCCCCAGGGGCTTTGTCCACCCGCATTAGTTTTTAGCATTTCTTTGCACTGCCCTTTTACTATAAGAATCAATCTGAACTTTTAAGCATTTGGTCTTTGACCTACAGCATATGGATTTACAGCGTACTTTTCACAGCTATGGGATCTTTGTCTTGGTTTTTTCCATTGTTTAAAAATCAATCTTAACTAATTGAAGCTAATTTGAGATCAACAAAACCTTCCAGTCTCTATCCAGGGCCCACGAAAGTATTAAAATGCCCATACAATTTTCCAGCTGAGTCAAAGTTGATTTCATGGGCAAGCGTAGGAAGGGCCCATCTTTAATAAATAGATTGTTAGTTGTGCAGCTTTCAGTTGATAGATGGAAAAAAACAAAGGACAAAGTTAGACCTTCTAGGTTTCAAACAAGTTTTCACCACTATTAGGTATGTGACTTTGAACAAATAACTAAATCACACTACATCTGTTTATCCCACTGAAAAATGAAGTGTTGAATTCTCTGCCAAATCTATAAACACACACGTTATTCAATACAGTCCATCTTAGCCCATAAGTTTTCCTTGTTTATCATCAAGATTGTGAGTTACTTGAGGATGTGCCATGAACTTCCTTCTTTCATCTCTTCCATTGCTTCCAGACATTGCTAAATACAGAAAGCTAATCAGCAGTCAACTGGATTGAAGTAAATCAAGGCTCCCACATTTGCCTTCCAAAAAATTATGAAAACTTTTCCAAATTTATGTAAACAAACATTTCAATAATCAAAACAATATGCTGCACTTGGGGGTTTTTTCCTTTTGTTTTATTTCTCACTTTTGTGTCTCTGTGTGCGTACTTAAAATAATCCATGGTTTTTTCACTCTTGGTTAAAAATTGTAATGGTTTTGTGCATGATTTCCCCAAGTGAAATTTCCATTGAAAATGGGAAATATTCAACTTCTGTTTTCACAAAGTGGTTTAAAATGCATGACAATTAACAAATGAGTCACAGGCAGCCTCTTCCTGTAACTAATCCACTGCAAGCCAGATTCATCAATTACAGCAAGGATACAATAGCCACCCAACCAAACACCCAGATTTCCTAGACTCTGTGTATTTTTTGTTTGTTTGCCTTCTTCTTTTCTTTCTGTGTATTTTATTCATCAATTGTCTCCAGCAAATTATGGCAAAGGTGTCTCCCTCCTCTACTGCCACTTCCCAATCTATACTTAACTGCAGGGTAACAGCAATAGAAGCCATAACTAACAGCACCAGCCTTCTAAATCTGCAAGCTTGGGAAGAATCTCGTATCAGGGTGTTATGTGCTAGATTTAATGTGGATGTTGTAGTCTGAAGCGAAAATTATTTGTACAGCTGGAATATAACATTTGCATAAGTTACAATTAAAAGGGAAAATATAATTACAAATTTTCAACTTAATTTGAATGGTTTTTAAAATGCTCATTTGGCATAGGCAACAGCTTGCAGGCAAACAGAACACACTCTCGGAGTTGCATCCCTTTGTCTGGGTATCAGTAGTGAACTCATTTTGAAGGGTTTGCTTTAACCCCTGAATCCCAACAGTAACCAGCATTGAGAGCCTAAGGAACAAGGCACTATTTGTTTTCAGAATAGATTACAACATACACAGCAATTCATAAATATTTGCATCTTTTAATTGTTTCTAAAAATGAAGTGGCAAGTGGCATCCAACAGTAACGTTATTTCTCCCGTGGAGCGAATGAGCAGTGGAATTTTAACTAGTTTCATTCCCTTTCAGCTCTCAGATCTGAGATCTTTGGTCACATCTCCTGTACAATGTTTTCCTCATATCACAGTCTCTTTAATGGCTCCAGTTTCTGATTTTTTTCCCTCCTTAATTACATGTCTTTTTCTTGTAGCTATCTCATACTGAAAGGCATGTCATTCTTCTCAGACCCAGGCTCGTCTAGGCGTCCATGTACCGAGTCCATTTGTTCATTTGTTTTCAGAATTTCTTTTCTAAGAAGCAAAGGAATTCTTTTATTATCCTCAAACATGAGAATCAAAATTTTCATAAAATACTTATATAACACATTTACTTGAAACCCTGCTTTCCCAAAGTCATAACTGTGATTATTATGTAACATCCATTGTGTGGCATCAATGAATTTTGAAAAAGAGACAAAAAAGAGAAAATTATTCCATTCAATCTTTCTCAGAAAAAAAGATGGATTGAAAAAGACATATAAATGGAAAAAAATGCTATTATTATAAATTATAAAATTAACTATGCCTTTCTATTTTCCTGATCCATCTTTTCACAGCTATCTCCAAATAATAAGACACCAGAACATACTCTTGGACATACATGATTTATAAAAACTGATCCTTTGTTCTATTTGTCCTGAAATCTGAAAAAGAAATTCTATGGGAAACCAAAGAATATAAAGTAATAATATAACCTTATTTCATCTTTTTCCTGAGAAACCACAAAGGTGCTCATTTGATGGAGAGTATTATTAAATAGTATCATGCTTTTTTAATCACAGAAACCTTGTCTATTTATGGAATAACAAATACAGGACAATGAGAAGCACCACACCACCTTCAGGAAAATGCACTGCTGCTTCAAATGACTTGCTAAAATTAACAAGGAAACTGTCTAAATGATGACCCTGTGGACAGTCAGCTTTTGTGCAACAAATTACAATAACTTCATCACTCAAAAGTGGAATATAAATTAAACATTTATATGATAAATAATTATATATCTTAATTATATTGAAAAACTTCCAATATTTTAATAAGCTTTATCTTGGGGCCTATAAGGTCCTGTCAACCTCCTGGCCGACCAGTGTTCTCATCTCTTTTCTCTCTGATGCATTATGGATAATTGTTTCAGACCCTAAGTTTAGCTTCAAAGTCATAAGCCAGAAGTGGACCATTTCCTAGAGTAAATGGTATTTCCCAAACAGTGGAACATTTTTAACACTGGTGAGATCATTTTAGTTGCCAAATATCCAAACATTTTCATTGTTATTTTTTTTTTAATATAACTACATCAAACTTCTGATTTCACCAATTTTATTACTTAGAATGACATTGAGGAAAAATCTTACAGATGGTATTGAGGCCTATAAAGTCATGAAAGAAGTTCTTTTCTGTCTGAGCCACCAGGGGGCTTGAAAGAGGTACTGAAATGACTGAAGTTTAGGAAACAGTATCTTAAAATATCACTACTCCATCAGGGACTGAGTTCTTAATTTTTTTAGGAAAAAAGAAATCTTTTTCAAAAATAAATTTGGAAGGAAATTAAAACCTCAAGGAAGAGCAAATTATTTTTAAATTTTACTCTTCTCTTTGGTTCATGGAAGACATTTCCATGAAAAAGTAAAAGAACTGCAGCACAGTGACTTTCCTTGAATGTAGAGAGTCAGTTCGGAACAAGCTTTCTCAGTGAGATGTGGGAATTTTTCCAGTAGGAACCTCACAACAGGCCAAGACCGGAAGGGATAAAGAAGAGCCTCTGCCAAGTTGAGGTATGGTACAGGTTGTTTCTTGTGCCTCAGAAAGTCATGTCAGGGCAGGAAGGGAGGGATGCTAACCATCATGTGAGGGTTGCCTGGAAAGCGAACCTGGGCAGAGCTCCCAGAGGTGGAAGCAACCAGGAGAACTGGAGCTTGCCAGCCCCACTTCCCTCCCAGATCCTCATCTCCTGCTCTTCCCCTCTTCCCTCACTCCTTCTCTTCCCTGCCCTTCTTTATCTCCTCTTCCCCCTTCACCAACTGAATTGTTAAAAAAAATGAAAGTGTTATTTGCTCAGTCATGTTGAACTTTTGCAAACTAACTGTAACAACACGAAAATATGCTTTTTCATTATTGAATGTCTTTATATAAAGTTTTCTGTTTTCTCTTGAGTTTCAAATGTGCATGATTTCAAAGTTTTATATTTCTAGTTTCCTGAAAGGGTTACAATCAGGCTTAAAAATGGCCCTAAGTTAGTTTTCACTTGTATGTTGTTCTACGACAAATAGTTTGTATGATTCAGGGCCCACACCCACCACCAAGATTGAAAACACAGTGATAATCAGAGCTGAAGCAAAAGGATCCATTTTCCTCTCTTGGTAGGAAGACCTCTTGTTGTTGTTTATTAGCTAAGTTGTGTCCGACTCTTTTGTGACCCCATGGACTGTAGCCCACCAGGTTCCTCTGTTCATGGAATTTCCTAGGCAAGAATAGGGGAGTGGGTTGTCATTAGAGTAATACATGTAATATAGGAATAACTAATGGAGTGGAAGAATAATTGTGTTTTGTCTCTCCTTGTAGAATCCTGAAGAAGTTATGCCTTTTTGAACAGTAAAATCAAAGTCTAGAGTAATTCACTATTAAGAGAAAATAGGTCATTCTTTTAAAATGTTTCTTTATACCCCTTTTTCATATAAACTGTATCTCCTACAGCAAGTGTCAGAATGAATGGGTGGATAGACAGGGCTTTTCATTCCAAATTCCTCAGAACCCTGCAGCTGTCTGGGTACAGGGTGAGAATCTGTTGCAGAGGAAAAGCGGGATCATGTGGAAAGCTCTCCATGCTCCATCCCTCTCCAGCCCATGGCAACTCCACTGCTACCTATTTTATATATGGGAGTCATTGCAGATTTCATTTTTTAAAAAGGATTCCATGGTTTTCAAAATTTGGAAAGTCATAAGAATAAAAAAATTCATGTGCCTGGATTGACCCCGGGAAAATGGAAAAAGATACACAGATGGTGAATGTTTCCTTAGTCTAATAGCTCCATTTTAATTCTTTAAAAGACTATATCTTGCTCTTCTGTGACTTTAGAAATTAGTCCCTACTGTCTCTATCTCCTACTCCTTGAGGGGAGAAGGGTCACATAGATCAAATTGATTGGGCTACTCTCCCTTTACAGTTTTATTTAAATTTGTCAAATACTAATAACTAAGATCTCTGTTCTAATGAGAGCCAGACAAGTCTAAATATTTCTTACAGACAGAGCTGGCAAAATTCAAAAGCTGTTGGGGTGAAAGCAACTCATTAATTTCAATGGGCATTTGAGTCCCAAAGGGAAGACATACATCATCATCGGAGCATTGTGATGTCACAGAGGAACTTCATTAGTGTGCCTGTTAGAAGGGAGTCATGAGAGTTAAGTAAAATAAAATGTAAATAACTTCTTAATTAGGTGTCCGTGAAAACTGGAGAGTCTCCAGAGTCATTAGAGATGACCGTGCTCGGCAGGCAGCTTTTTAGACTGAGGGTTAGTGCTGTCATAACCTTCTGTCACAGCTGGAAGGTGGCTGGGAGATTCCACGTAGGTCCCCAGAAGACAGGGTGACGTGGATGAAGCATTCAAGACAATCAGGAGTGACTTCATCCACATGGTTGAGGTCCCCTAGAGCAGGAGTTCTACAACTTCTTGGGGCCACTTCAGAAGGACAGAATATTTAGGAATCATCTCTACTTATGCTGAAGCAGGGGTGGGAGCAGGCATAGACAGAGACAACTTTATCAAAAGGAGTGAAAAAACAGGACAGTTGCGTGTAAAACAAGGAGATTGGAACATTCCTTCACACTATACACAAAAATAAACTCAAAGCGGATTAAAGACCTAAATGTAAGATCGGAAACCATAAAACTAGAAGAGAACATAGAACACTGTTTACAGAAACAGTAGTGATTTTTTTTCTGGATCTGTCTCCAAAGGCAAAATAAATAAAAGCTAAAATAAACTAATGGGACTTAATTAAACTTTAAAGCTTTTGCACAGCAAAAGGAACCACCAGCAAAACTAAAAATAACCCACAGATTGAGAGAAAATATTTGTAAATGCTATGACTGACACGGAGTTAATGTCCAAAATACATAAACAGCTCCTACAACCCAATATTTTTTTAAAAAGGCAAAAAACCCTAAAAAAAACAACCCAATCAAAAAATGGGCAGAAGATCTGAATAAACATTTTTTCCTAACAAGACATACAGAAGGCCAACAGCAGGCAAATGAAAAGATTTTCAATATCACTAATCAGTAAAGAGATATAAATCAAAAACAGCAATGAAATGAAAACCATCTCACACCTGTCAGAATGGCTGTCATCAAAAAATCTACACGTAACAAATGGTAGAGAGGAAGTAGAGAAAAGCGAATCCCCCATCAGTGTTGGTGGGAATGCACTGTTGGTGCCGCCACCATGGAAAACAGTATGGAGGGTTCCCAAAAAACTAAAACTACTGCAGTCCATGGGATCACAAGGAGTCGGACATGACTGAGCGACTAAATTGACTGACTGACTGACCATATGACCTAGCAATCCCACTCCTGGGGATATATTCCAAAATTCTCCGCTAATTTGAAAAGGTACAAGCACCTCAGTGATTATAGCAGCGCTATTTACAATCTCCAAGATACGAAAGCAATCCAAGTGTCCTTCAACAGACAAATGGATAAAGATGTGAGATGTGTGTGTGTGTGCGTAATAGAATACTACTAAGTCTTAAAAAGGAATGACCTCCTGCCATTTGCAGCAATTTGATGGGCCTAGAGAATATTATGCTGTTTGTGAACTAAGTCAGACAAAGAAAGACAAATACTGTAAGATATCACATAGATGTAGAATCTAAAAAATAATACAAATGAATGTATGTACCAAACAGAAACAGGTGTAGAAAACAAACGTGACAACTGAAAGGAGGAGAAGCAAGTCAGGCATATGGGATTAAGAAATACAAGCTACTGGGTATAAACTAGATAAGCAACAAAATATATTGTGTAATGCAGGGAATTATAGCCATTATCTTGTAATAACATCTAATGAAGTATAATCTGTAAAAATCCTGAATCATTATGTTATATACTTGAAACCAATATTGTAAATCAACTATACTTCAACTTTAAAAAAAGAATGATGAAAATGAAACTTATTTTAATATAGGGCATTTTAACTATTTATTTCACATTAGAACCATGAAGACAGAGTCCTGTCCCTATCAATATTATAAGAAGTTAGTCCACAAAATACCCAGAGGCTAAGCAGACATCAAGTAGACTTTGAACCACAGGTTGAAAATCTCCACTTGACAGCTCTTTTCTGTCTAGATTAACATGTTAGAGCTGTTGCTAGTTCCCTCCACCCTTCTACCCCCCCACCCTTGCCTACAAAATTCCTTAACATGTGCCAAGGCCCTTCAGGATCCAACCCATTCTCCTTTCCCGCCTTTCCTCTCACTGCAACTTAACCTGTACCCTGTCTTATAGGCCCATCTGTACTGGCCCTTTGGCTTAGGTATATTCTTTTATCCAAAACCTCTGAATGGCAAATCATATTCATCTTTCAGAATCCAGTTCAAATTTCATCTCCTTACCTGAAGAATTCATGACTCTTCCTTTGTGTTACAGACACTATCTGAGCATCTACTTTAACATCTTATTTAAAAAAGAGTGTGGGGAAAGCAGCTTTTCCCTGAGACTAAGGTCAGCCACACCTGCACAGACCTAAAAAACCAACAGTGTGCATCCTGGGATCCCTGCACACAGGGCGCTGAAGGAGTAGCTGACTAGGTAACTAGTCCCACAGTGGCAGGGGAGGGGAGATTTAGAGTACCATGTGGGATTGGTCTCCTGTATCTGTCCCCAGTCTAACTCCATGAACGCATGGTCAGATCTTTACAGACTGATGGTTTAAGAGCATTAATTCTGAAGCTCATGCCTCGATTCAAATATCAGTCCTGTCACTTGTGAGTTGCCTTGAGCAAGTCAGTTAACCTCTCCAGGCTCAGTGGAGATGATAATAACTGTGTTCCTGCTTCATGAGACTATCATGAGGCTTATACATATTAGCATATATAAAGCTTTCCAGCAGGACCCATCACACAAGCGTCATATAACATACCCATCAAATAACAAGCATCAGCTGCTATACTTAGGAAGAGAGATGGCAATTAAGTAAAAAATTAAAATGCTGCAAGGCCTTGGGGCACATACAGCACTAATTCCGAATCCCTGAGCTGAGAGAAAACAGAGGACCACCATAGAACAGAGGCAGTGTGGCTCTCTAAAGTAACGGCGTCTAGTGGGAATAGCAGTCATCATAGCCCCAGCAGAAGCTTAGGTGCTTCCAGAGGCAGCAGCCCTCAGAGAGAGCCATCCGCCACAGAGACAGCAGCAGGACCCAGCACGAGCAATGGCTGTCACTGTGCGGTCTCCATGGTTACCCACAGGTGGTGGTACAAGATATCCAAAGCATCCAGAGGGTGCAGAGCAACGCAGTAGAAGTGACAGAGGAGCCTGGATGAAGTGAGGACACCCAGTGTACATGGTAACAGTGTCAGCAAAGGTAGTGATGACAACATTTGCTGTTGTTATTGTTTAGTTGCTCAGTCATACTGACTCTTTGCAACCCCACGGACTGTAGCCTGGCAAGTTCCTCTTGCCTGGAATTCTCCAGGCAAGAATACTGGAGTGGGTAGCCTTTCTCTTCTCCAGGGCATCTTCCCTGACTCAGGGATCAAACCCGAGTCTCCTACATTACAGGCAGATTCTTTACCATCTGAGCCACTAGGGCAGCCTGATAACAAACGAGGGGGCAATACTCATTGGACGCCACAGTCTGAGACATCAGCCCAACTCACATCCCCGTGGAACACATTCCCTGAGGTCAACCAGGAATACGTGGGGGCCTTGATTCGCCAGGGTACGGAGGCCCTCTAGGAGTCCAATGTGATGAATCCCTCAAATTGTCATTGGTGGGACCACTTTTTTTCAGAAGGAAAATATTGAGACATCATGAAAAACACATGCCTTGGTTTCAGATAGGCCTGTGCTCTATTCAAATGAAGATATTTGAGTGTGTGTGCTAAGTCACTTTAGTCACGTCCAACTCTATACAACCCTATGTGCCTGCCAGGCTCCTTTGTCCATGGGATTCTTCAGGCAAGAATACTGGAGTGGGTTCCCATGTCCTCCTCCAGGGGATCTTCCTGACCCAGGGATCAAACACATGTCTCTTACATCTCCTGCATTGGCAGACAGGTTCTTTACCACTGGTGCCACCTGGGAAGTCCAAAGATATTTACAGAGCTTCTGTTCTGTGCCTCTGGCTCCGTTATAGTTCGTGGAAATACCACAGTGAGCAAGGCAAAAAATTTCTCCTCACACAGAGCCTACCTTATAGCAGGGACACAGATAATAAAGTAAGAAATCAAGTTAATGAAATCTTTTCTGTTTGAGAGCTGTGAAGGCAGTAAAGCTGGTGATCTGGTGTTCAGGTGGGATAGAAGGACCTCCTTAAATACAGCAGTCAATTAAAGTCTCTCATTCACAGTGAGGACAGATGGCCAGAATGGCAGCTCAGGGGTTCTGGAGACAGACAGTGGGACCCTAAGTTTTGGAGACTTGACATACTGGAGGAACAAAAGGAAGAACAAAGTCCACAACAGAGGTCAGCAAACTGGTCTGTGGGCCAAATCCAGCCTATTCCCTGTGTATATAAATGAAGCTTTATTGGAACATTTGTTCATCTATTACCTATAGCTGTTTTTGTGCTGTCACAGCAGAGTTGAGTAGCAACACAAACCTTGAAAAACCTTAAATATTTACCCTCTGGTCCTTTATAGAAAAAAATGTGCTGATCACTGGTCTAAAGCCTAGCAAATGAGCTTGAGTGAGAGCAGTGGGAACAGAAATTTAGGGGGTACTGAGGGACAGCAATGGAGAAGGCGATGGCACCCCACTCCAGTACTTTTGCCTGGAAAATCCCATGGGCGGAGGAGCCTGGTGGGCTGCAGTCCATGGGGTCGCGAAGAGTCGGACACAACTGAGCGACTTCACTTTCACTTTTCATTTTCATGCATTGGAGAAGGAAATGGCAACCCACTCCAGTGTTCTTGCCTGGAGAATCCCAGGGACGGGGGAGCCTGGTGGGCTGCCATCTATGGGGTCGCACAGAGTCGGACACGACTGAAGCAACTTAGCAGCAGCAGCAGCAGAGGGACAGCAAACTGCAGGATGCCATAAACCATGGCAAAGAACTTGGGTTACATTCTAAGCCTAATGAAAAACCGTTGGAAAGGTCCAAGCAAGGGAGACACATGAGCTGATTGATATTCTCCACTCTGGGAGCTGTGTGGAGACGGACTGTAGAGACAACATGGCAGCAGGGAAACAAGCTGGACAGACACCACAGAGCCCAGGGAGGGAGCAAGTTATCATGGCTGAGAATGGCAGCCGTGCAGATGGGGACATGCAGTCAAGATGTATTATCTCAGGTATAACAAATCTGAGGATCCCAACTCAGCTGTATAACCTTAGGCAAGTTACTCAAACTCTTTCAGCCTCACTTCCTTGTGAGTAAAACCCTCAGAGCACTATTGTGTGGATTAAATTACAAAATGCACCCGAGGTATCTGTCAAAAAATGTGTTCAATCAATGTTGGCTGTTATTGTTGCTGTTGTTGGTGTTGTTGACAGGGGAGGCCCATGGAAAACTAGGTCACAGCATGTACCTCATTGTGTGAGCAGCGCCCTTCTCTCTCTGACCAGACTGGTGCTTTCCCCAGAGACAGGGACGTAGTTATTCATCTTTATATTCCCAAAACTGTGTCTGGCACATGGTGGATGTTTAATAAATGTATATTGATTTAACTATTAAGGTTTGAGGTTTTTTTGAAGAAAGTAAAGGTATTTTTCATTCTGCCATTTTTTACCAGAAGTGTTTCATTTCTAGGATTGATGCAGTACATTTTTATGACAATGATCATTCTGAAGATACGGAGATCGTTGTATCTAAGGAGAGCTAGTACTTCACATCCTGTCCATTGCAAAGGGAAACTCAGATACTGTGCCCCAGGAAGCCTCTAACCTGATGAGATGTGTCAACGATTACAATTATATATTAAATCTAGACTAAAAAGTCACTATGCACAAGAAATTCAATCATGTCAGATGCTTCTGCTTATAAAAAAGCTCTGAATTGTTTGAAAGTATCACACTGTTTTCAGACATTTATTTCAAACTAGTTGGACATTCTGATCCCTGATCCAGCCTTATTTTTTGTTGTTACCTTTTTTTGAGTCATTATTCTGCCTATAGTTGAGATTTCAGATTTTTTTGCAACTTTCTTTATTCTTTGACACTACCACTTATGAAGAAAGTCTGGAAATTTTCCTTTCATAAAGGAGTTAAATTTTCTCATCATAAAATGATTGATACTGTCTAAACAATTATTTCAAGTGAAATTAAATATGACAACCATAAATAGGTTCACATTTTGTGACATTTTAATTTTTTTAAGAGGGGTTAAATACCGTGATGGTTTTACAATACAAAATTATAAAACCCTAAATGGGCCATCTCAAACAAAATGTTACATTACCTGTTGTGTTCACAGTAGCTACATGTGTCTTTACTATGTACCTGTTGATATACCTAAAAAGTAGCTAGAATTTCTTTAAAATTAAAATAAGCTAGATGAGAAAATATCTCAGCTGTGGTCACCAAATCATAGCAGTACTATGCAAAGTTATCAATTTAGCAGACAAACTCTAAACATATGGGAAACTGAAAATAACAAAAATATTTAAAATAATAGGACATGAAAGAAGAAAATCCCTTATAATAGTTTAAAAAAAAAAAGAAAGAAAGAAAGAAAGAAATCCCTGAAACATCAGAGAGCAGCCATGAGGAGGGAGTTGGGGTTTTTTTTAACACGAAGTCTGGCATCTCACAAATAACGTATGTTCCATATTATGTGGCAGTTGCTATGGTAACAACCTTTATTTTCTGAAACAGTACACAGATGTGTACAACATACTAACTTGCTGGTTATAAATTACAGCTTTTCCCACAGTTCAATAACTTAAGAATTCTATGCTTTCGAAATCTCAGAAGTTCTGTTGTTATTAAATTTCTCTTATGAAATAATTTTCTGTGTACTTTCAAAATGAGAGTGTTCCCAAATAGGCCAAGAGAATGGAGGGATGAGAAAATGGGGCATATAAGAGAACAGCAGCAGACTGAGTACTGTTTTCCACAGAGTCTGGATGAAACCCACTGAAAGGAGGAGAAAATTATTTTAATTAATTAGGCGTCATGCACAACAGCGATGAAAAATCAGTCGCTAGCAAAATGACGTTACAAATAAAGTTATGAACTGATTTCTTATTACAAGGTGCCATATTTACAGTTTTTAAATAAATGAAGATTATTTCTTAGAAATGTTACAAGCATTAATATAGTTTTATAAGCTGCAACAGTGTGGGGAGTGAATTAGCCTGACTTCAAATGAAGTTTTCTGAATCTCAAAAAGGCCTGAGTCTGGGAGAAAATTTATATTACTATATTTAATCAGGAATTAGCATCCTTTTGTCAGGTTACAAAACAAAAGACAGATTTTGACTGATTGGAATTTTCATGTAAGTATGTACAGAAACAAATCATAGAAAACTTGAGTTCCGTAAATAGCTTTTTTCCTACTCCAAAAATTTATGTTTTCTATATGCTGGATCTGACTGTTTTTCTTTAGACAGTTCTCTCTGCAGATTCTCAAAGCTTATCTAAAAGAGTCATCTCTGCAGCATTTATCAGGTTAAAATTTATTAACTGAGAAACGCATTTGAAAACAAAGTTTTTAGTTTAGCCTTTACAGTTAAAATCCATCTAACTAAAATAATAAAAGTATTTCTAATAATCAAAAAAGGTGTAAGCATCCTTATATAAAAAGTAACAAAGCACCCCTAATTTAGAAACTCCAGAAGTTACTCTGCTAACGGATTTTCCTACCAAACGTAAAACGCTTGGAAATGCTATTTCAGGTCACAATACTTTTACATTCAAATTCAAAATTGTCTTATAGCAGCAAAGACTATATGAGAAACAACTGAACACTGTGCAGATAAGAACAAATCATTTTGAAGAGCTTGCACCATTAAGTTGTTATTAAAATTTTTTCTAATGCTTTCCACTCGTGCTCCTTCCTGTATCTTCCCAAGATAAATTATAAACAGGACCATGACTAATCCATTCAAATTCTTACGCTATCAGGGAGAGTTAAATTATCACCTAATGGGGCCTCTAAGGCTAGAACTTGGAACCTGTAGAAAAAGAGTACTGCACTGCTAGATGCATTTTTAAAGTATTACTTAAATTACATTTAAGTCATCAGATAATTACGAACTTTCTTCTCTCTTATATTTATCTGGCATATTTACTGAATTGCACAGTATGCTTTTACAATAAAGTGCTTTTTACGTTGCCGCCTTTGTTCATCCAAAATAAAACTGACAGTTATCCTTTTATAAGCTATTCCGAGAACATTTTCTCTTCTTTGAAGCTGATTGATGCACTACTTTAAATGTTCCTGCAAATATCTTTTCAATTCAAGTTTTTGCATAATGTAATAAGAAGATAAAAGAATTCCATACTTCGACAAGAGACATTACAATGCAAGTAGAGACATTATCAAGGGCATTAACATGCTCCTAATAGCAATAAAACCTTTTAACTGTCTGATGTAGAACATGCTCCCACCAAACCACCACATATTATGGTAATTGGCTCCAATTTCTGACTCTTACATTGTAAAGTTACAAAGAGTTAGGTAGAACTGAAAAACAAATCTAGAGTACTCATCTTGTTAGCATTCCCATTATCAAATGTTTGCATTCTACCTCGAACAAGAACTGGTCTGGTCGGTTGCACCATTCTTCACTGTGTTATCATATTTTTGCATCCTGTCTCATTTTTATTCCTCCTGACTCTGATATAAATACATATTTTTTCCCCAATAAACCTTTTCTAACTCCAAAACATCACAGTAACACAGATACCGTTTTCCTCAGAATTTCAGTGTAATAAATGTGTTCTCCGTGCATGCCTGTGTCACATCTCATTCACTTTATGTGTTCTCTCATCACAGGAAGATACAATGGGGAAAAACAGTCCATGAGGACGCTTTGATTTTTCTTTACAACACACTACTAAATTACATGAGTAGCCTTTCCAACCTGGCCGAGAGGAAATATAATTTCAAACTAAACTTGAGCCCAGATTCTGTTATTAAATAGCAGAGAAAAAAGAGTTCTTGGCATTCTTTCTCTTGGATGGGGAGCAGGGCAATGGGGAATTGACACAAGTCAGTCCTTGGTGATTAACCTGCAGTTTATGCTTGTTTTTCCAGGTGACGTGCCCATCATGCAGGAAGCTTCTCGGAGGCTGTGGCGAGCAGCCTGTCTGCTTTGAGAAGTGCAGATCTATCAGGATCCAGAATCGGGCTCTGAAAAAGCTGTCATTTCATGTCTCTAAAACAGCCTCTGATTTAATGTACAAGATGTCAAGAAGTAAAGGACAATAAAATAAAAGCCAAAAAGGAGAACTATTTCAATTAAGAAGCATTTCTAAACCAATTCTTGGAAATCACATAAAATAAAAGCTGTCAGAATCAATCTGTGTTTAAAGGTTGATTTCTGTGGTGCTTACATGCAACTTGCAAGGCAGGAAAAAAATACAAATTATTAACAGAGAGATCTCACCTTAAAAATTTCATTCTCATGAGATAGATATTTGGGTATTAAACGTTTCTAATAGGTCTGGGGAAAGCATGTGTATGATGAGTGGTGGGATTTGGAAAGAGAAGGCAAGAAACAAATCCTCATATTTAAAAAAAAAAAAGTCACAAAGGTAATCTCCAGTCCTATAAAAACAAGGAGTTTCACACACTTCCAAGAATTAATATTTTGATTGCCAATAATTAAAACCTCATATAAGACTCTAGGAATTTCCCTTTTATTGCCATGATTTTTCCAATGGTGTTCAAATGTCCTTTCCAGAGAAAGACAAATATTTCTTCAAGGACTGACCTATCACCCCAGTAATCAAATACCTTAAAGGTGAATTGAGAAAAAAAACTTTATGAAATTTGAGGCAACCTTTAATCTAAGAGTATAATAATATTAAATAAAGATATAAGCATTACCAAAAATAAATAAAATTCTGCCCCACATGACTTCTTGTTATTAAAGAAGCAAATTTTACTCCTATTTGTCTAAAAAATATGCTGTTTAAGAAACATGCATTATAACTTCAACTTACTACTGTCCTTAGGATTTTTATGATGTGATGCTTTTTATTCTACATTTTCTATTAAGAGGGATATTGGACAAGAAACGAATAGATGAATTCACTTGCTATCCCCATCTGATTTGTGTATTTCAGGGATATACCCCTTCAATGGTCTATTTCTGGTTCCTTTGTATAAAAAAGAAATTAAGTTTCTCTGAAGAGAATACTGTAAAGAAGAAAATTCACTCCCTCATCATCAAATTGAGAAGTTCTCTAAAAGTAAGTCTTCCAGAAGCAATAAGAGAAACAGACTAAGTACTGCCTCCAATCATAAGAAGAAAAATTACAAAATCAACTCACTCATGATTTCCTTAATATACTTAAAAGAGATAAAATCCCACTGATGCCTCTAAAAATAAAAATGGAAGAAAGGGCAACTTTATTGATTCCTTATAAACCAATGAACATGTAGCTTATTGATAATACTAAACACCATCTAAGCCTTTAGTGATTTTCATCTGAAAGTCTGCCTCTGAATGAAGGTTTAAATCATCGTATTAATATATTAGGGGGGAAATTATCACGGGAGACACTGGAAATTAATTAAAAAGCCTGCACTCAGTTTGTTTGTGAGAGAAGATAAATATCACACATGGGAAAAGAGGCCTGACAACCGCCATAGTTTTCAGATCCAAAATTAGACCCTGACAGCTATGTCTTTGTACGACTCTCCTTGGGGTATGATATGCAGAGATTTAGAATATAAAGATTTCTGAGAGAAGTATTTATTACTGACACTTCCGAAACATTCCATGTGTGGCATCACAAAGCATGCTCCACCTCAGACAGAAATGTCAGGTTTTCTTCCAAGATTTTTTTTCCTATTCCTCTTCCCCCATTCCCATCCCTCCCTCCCCATCCAACACCATCCCCCTTCTCCTCCAAAACATGGGTTTTTTTAAGAAGTTCAACAGCAGCCCCTGGTGGAGTTCAGCAGTCGTTTCAGCCTGAGCACAGTTAGAGAAACTCCATCCATCCTGTCAATAAAAAAAAAAAGTATATCCATGTGTATATTGCCACATCTGCATGCTCTTACCACAGGTCAGAGATCAGAAAAGACCCCGAATGTACAAATGCTGTGTTTTGTGATGGTAATTTCAGCCAATTTCAGTAGATGGAATTTTGAAAAAAATATATATGTCACAAACAATAAACATCTGTCTCCAATGTCACATTCATTTAATGCATGAAGACCAATAATTAACTGCTTGTGAATAATGCTTACTGCAGAGTGCAAGAAATGAAGAGGCTCCACACATGCTAGCCGGTGATCACCATTTTGTTTGGCTCCTGTTGTGACAGATTAACAAAATAAGCTACACACTTAGCAAAATAAGCTACACAAAGTGACAATTCTATTCAAATGAAGGAGTTCTCTGGGTCAGAGCTTAGGAAGCACCCAAGACTGGCCCCATCAAAACACAAGCTGGATTTACAAAAGAGCCCAAGAAATGCTCTCCAGAGAGACCACGATATTCCTTTCCCTGCTTAGTTGGCAGCCCAGACCATCATTTAGGGCCCAAGAGGATTGCACAGGCAGGATAAATCCATGCTTCATGAAGGTACCTGGTAGAGAGGCTGAAATCCAGCTACCCTTCCTGTAGAGCCATCTGCCTAGAGCAAAGTCACCTTTTTCTCAGCATAAAGGCATGGCTCAGTTGCTAAAGCCCTGTACCTTTGGGGCTGCATCACAGCAAAGAGATTGCTTTTTCCTAATTCATACAAAGGCGCCATGTCAGTTCCAGGTGGCCCTCATGGCCACCTCATGGCAAGCCGAGGGAAAACTACATCCTGAAGAAGTTTATTTGCGTGGCTGAGATTCTCAAGCACGCCAAGGCTGGGAGACCTGGTAAGCATTCACCCCCCTGAGGCTCATGTTAGGACAAATGAACAACTGAAACTTACCCCAAAAGACCCAAAGGTTTACTTGCATAAATTTATTCAACATCTTTCACCTGTATATTTAGATTTTCTCTTCCTAAACAATGCAGTTTATTAACAGGAAAAAAATAGTATTTTTAAAGCTTAAAATAGCTCTATGATAAATATGGGAATAGAATAAATATTAATTTATACGAAAAATTGATTTTTAAATATTGAAAATACTGTACTTCACATTAGCCCTTCACTTGTCCATGAGCTTCACTTGGAGCTCTTGACTGATCTCAGGTAAAACTGATCCAGGGAGCTAAAGTGTTGAGATTAGAGATTACCCCAAGATAAGTCATTTCAGCTCAGTACAGTTCAGTCACTCAGTCATGTCTGACTCTTTGCAACCCCGTGGACTGCAGCACACCAGGCTTCCCTGTCCATCACCAACTCCCAGATCTTGCTCAAATTCATGTGCATCGAGCTGGTGATGCCATCTAACCATCTCATCCTCTGTCATCCCCTTCTCCTCCTGCCTTCAATCTTTCCCATCATCCGGGTCTTTTCCAATGAATCAGTTCTTTGCATCAGGTGGCCAAAGTATTGGAGCTTCAGCATCAATCATTCTAACAAATATTCAGGGTTGATTTCCTTTAGGATTAACTGGTTTGATCTCCTTACAGTCCAAGGGACTCTCAAGAGTCTTCTCCAACACACAGTTCGAAGCATCAATTCTTCGGTGCTCAGTTTTCTTTACGGTCCAACTGTCACATCCAAATATGACTACTGGAAAAACGATAGCTTTGACTATACAGACCTTTGTTGGCAAAGTGATGTCTCTGCTTTCTAGGTTTGTCATAGCTTTTCTTCCAAGGAACAAGCATCTTTTAATTTTGTGGCTGCAGTCAATGTCTGCAATGATTTCAGCACCCAAGAAAATGAAATCTGTGACTGTTTCCACTTTTTCCCCATCAATTTGCCATGAAGTGATGGAACCAGATGCCATGATCTTACTTTTTTGAATGTTGAGCTTTAAGCCAGCTTTTTCACTCTCCTCCTTTACCTTCATCAAGAGGCTCTTTTGTTCCTCTTAGTTTTCTGCCATTAATGTGGTATCATCTGCATAACATGCAGAGTCCTAAAAGATGCAGTGGGGCACTTGGCTGGTTTCATATAGGAATGGCCTTTGCATGAAGTCTTACAGAAATATTACAAATTAACTACAGAAAAGAGGGTGAGAGGCCAATTATGGAGGAGAATCACTCTGATCCAAGGGGTGAAAGTGTAAAACTCCATAGTATATCCAAAGCACTTGGACAGCTTGGTATTGCCAGAGCATAAAGTGCAAGATGGTGAATGACAGTGTAGAGGTTGCAGAGGAGGATAAAGGCAGCCATGGAGAGACTGTCTGTCCTAAGGAGGTTGGAACAGTCCTATAGGCCACAGGGAACAACGAAAAGACTTAAGGAGTGGTGTAGCTGGGAGATGAATGAAACTGGTCAGGGATTTGTTGTAATTACTCACGAGAAAGAGGATCAGTTCAGTTCAGTCACTCAGCCTTCTTTATAGTCCAACTCTCACACCCATACACTACTTTGGAAAAAACCATAGCTTTCCCTGAATCCTGGAGGTGGAAATGGGGTTGGAGAGGAAAGTGTCAGAAACAGTTAGAGGCCCCAACGAAGGGCAGTGAATGATGTACTGGCTCTGAGCAATGAGAAGGCAGCCAGCATCACTCCCAGGGTTCAGGTGTAGGAGACGCGGACTGAGGTCACCAAGTGAACTAGAGACTCTGGAGCCAGAATAGGTTGAAGAGAGATGATGACAGGCTGAAGAAGTACTTCTCAAAATTTGTCCTCCAATACCCTCCCCTGGCCTCTACACTCTCCTTGTAACATTGATTATTAATATTGCCAGCAAATGTCCCAGCTGGAGAAGACCTCACAGGTTATTAGGTCCACTTGCTTTCAAATTGTGTGTAGTGGGCGTCCTGGAGGCGGCACAGCAGGCAGGGCTCCAGGCTTCCTTCCCTGATCCAACCCAAGAAGTTCCACTTCTGCTGCTGCTACTGCTAAGTCGCTTTAGTCGTGTCCGACTCTGTGTGACCCCATGGACTGCAGCCTACCAGGCTTCTCTGTCCATGGGATTCTCCAGGCAAGAACATTGGAGTGGGTTGCCATTTCCTTCTCCAGTTCCACTTCTACCTACATGTATATTAGAATTCTCCGGAAGAGGCAGTTTGAAAAAGAAAGCCACACTACAAACCATGGACAACCTCTTCCTTTTTACAGAGAGGAAAATGAGGCCCTCAGAGGTGAAATAACTTGTCTACAGACACATGTTGGTAGCAGAGGCTGAGCTAATGCATGATACATACCTCAAGTCCAAATGTCCTGTATGCTGTGGTTTACTACATGAATAGTTTTTACTTTTGCGGTGCTGTACAGAGTTGGCATCACAAAACTTATCCCCCACATGCCTTTAGCAGTGTCTTCAGTTTTATTCTATCAGTAAATATTTACTGAGCACCTTCTGCATGCCAAGACTTCTTTTACTGAGATCACCTGTGCATTTTTATTTGGATCCCCAGTTGTAGCTTTGAATTCTTTGGTAGAGTTCTAAGTATCCCCAAATGGTATTCAACTGTGACTGGATGGATCATGACCTGATATACTAGGGGTTATTTTAGTCCCAAATAAACAGTATTATTATCAGAGGAGTGCGTTTCCTAATTTACTAGAGGATATAGCTAATTTGGGCTTCCCTGTGGCTCAGATGGTAAAGAATCTGCCTGCAATGCAGGAGATCTGGGTTCAATCCCTAGGTCAGGATGATCCCCTGAAGAAGGGAAAGGCTACCCACTCCAGTATTCTTGCCTGGAGAATTCTATGGACAGATGGACCTAGTGGGCTACAGTCCATGGAGTCACAAAGAGTTGCTATTAGCAATGTAATAGCTAATTTACATTTTTAATCTAATTTTTCTAAATCCACTTATTAAAATCCATGAAGTTCCTAAAGTACAGTAAGGTACTAGTCATACTTTTTAATGAATTACTTTTTGGATGTTACACTGATTTTTCCATACACATTCCAGTGCTCACTGGAAATAATGACCCCAAACTCACAGATACATGAAATAATCACAGGACAGTTTGCTTTTTAAAAAATGAGAATTCAAGCCAATAAATCTAATAAGCCTTCCTCTCCATCATACTAACTCTGGACCAAAAGGGTGAGACCCCATGGACTGTAACTTCTGTCCATGCAAGTTACATGGACAAGAATACTCCAGAATATTAGAGTGGGTAGCCATTTACTTTTCCAGGGGATCTTCCTGACCCAGGGATTGAACCAGGGTGTCCCACATTGCGGGCAGATTCTTTACCGTCTGAGCCACTGGGGAAGACCCAATTCCTAATACAAGGAAAAGCAAATCTTTGTTCAACCAGAGGAATAAATAAATGGAGGTAAATGTTTGCTGAAGGGTTATGGCAGCCTATTGACATTTTTCTCAAAAGGTCTCATCCCATCTTAAAAATCCTGTCCCAGGACTCCTAGAAGAGAGTAGTGAGCAACCCCTCTGTCACGTGTGTGAGTACAGGGAGAAACAGGAGCCAGGAGGGGGACACCCTCCCACTCATGGGCTACCAAAGATAAGATTCACACAGGCCTTTCCAGAAACATCCTAGACGATCTCAGAGGCAGAAAAGAAACCACTGCTCTGTTTCTCCTGCTGAGGAATCCATTCTTCACTTTATCAAACTTCTTAAAATAAGGAAGCAGAGAATCAGTCTTTCTTCAGTTGCCTCTTTATACTTCACCACTGCACCCTAATTGATCTCTCATTTTCTTTTCTACTCCACCCATTTGCAGATAATTTTAAAGGCAGAAACTGGGGACTTCCCTGGTGGTCCAGTGGTTAAGAATCCACCTTCCAATGCAGGAGACATGGGTTTGACCCCTGATGGAGGAAATAAGATCTCACATGCCAAGGGTTAGCTAAGTCCGCACATTCCAGATCCCATGTGCTGCAATGAACTCACCTGCCACAATTCTCCAGGCAAGAATATGGAGTGGCTTGCCATGCTCTCCTCCAGGGGATCTTCCGGACCCAGAGATAGAGTCCACATCTCTCACCTCTCCTGCGTTGGCAGGCAGATTCTTTACCACTATCGCCACTGGGAAGCCCTGAGATCTATCACAACCAAATAAATAAATAATTTTTAAAAATCATAAACTCTGTATACACCAACATACACAAAATCCAGTTAGTGGAGGTGGGTTGCAAGCAACAGAGAAAGGGAAAGAAAAGAGAAATTCCAAGATTATAGCTCCAAGATTTCAACTTGTTACAACCCCATTGCTTTCCAGGTGAAAAATCCAAGTCAAGTTACTTGTGCAAGAGTATCCCATGCCACTGTTCCCCAATAGTGGTATCATTGGGTACAGAACAAACAAAAATGTTTCAAGGATCAAACAAAAGCCTAATTGACTCCCCAGGCTCCCATTTATAGCAGCCTCCTTTCTGCTATAAAGCACGTTCGTGGGTGGACACACCGAATCCAGACAGAGCAAACATTTACCTGTTGACCTCCCACTTCTCATTTGCACAAGTACATCCAGAGTTAACATTCTCCTGAGATAGTCATGTTTATGGTATTCTGATCTGGTGTCCTGAAAAATCTCCTTTCACAGCAACTGACTCAACAGAAGTTAATGGGAGCTCACTACACAACAGACCTAGATGGACAGTACCAAGAACATTCTTTTGCTCCCTTGCTTATCTGCTTACCACCTTGTCACTATGCAGTCATGATCCAGGAACCATATTTCTTCCCCAAATCCAATAAATTCATCTATTGGCTTTTTCATACAAAGAGGTTTAAAATGGTTTAAATATCTCTTTAAGCCTATCCTCTCTTGTAAATGAACAATATTGGTTCAGTACCTCCATGTTCCTCTGTATTTGGGTGTTCTAGCTTCTTTTTCCCTTTGAATTCCTCTGACTGTCCTCTGGACTGGCCCTGTCTGAATGCAATGACATTTAGTTCCAAATTAATGAAATTCCACATAGTACATGAAGGCTCACTGGGAACATTTAACAAAATGAAGTGCCTTGATGAGCTCTTCAAATTCCTCGGAGTCCAATGACTGAATGTGTCTGGAATGGAGAATTGAGTGTGGCTTACAAACACAAGGTAGAGGAGCACAGAATTTTCTGGCATATCCTTGAAAGCATCTGATGAAATGCTAGTAAAAGATCCAAAACCATTCAGGTGGTTATGAAAATTAGCATAGGCCCACATATCTAGGACTGAAAGAAATTAAGCTGAGTCTAAAACATACCTGACCACATGAAAAAGCAAATTGTTGAATAAAGATTGGAAAATGTGACCAAGTTTTAAAAGGGAATATTTCCCATGGTTAAGATATGGCTCAACTGAGAATTCAATAAATATTAGCTGTTATTACCATTTCTCTTCTTAGCATTTCAACTTATTGTTTATTACTGTGATTAAAATATTATACAATACCTCCAACAAGTCTGTGAAAATTTACTTTAATTACCATGTTAGATATAATTGCACTTTTGGAAATAATAATGCATTGTATTTTTTAAAAATATTTTTATCTTATTCTTGCCTCCTCTATGTCCCAGGCCTTTCATTAAATTTAGTTAGGACAGAGTCAAAAACCAAAGCAAATATTTTGTTAGCTAGTGGCATTCTATTGACACTTGGAAAGTCCTACTGTTATGAGAAATCAGCTGCTAGTAAATCAACCTAAAGATTGTTTGAAATAATCCACCTTTATTCAAAATCATCAGAATGCTTTGGAATACCTGAAAAGTATTTCTCCAAGCAATATATATATATAAGTAGACTTAGCCACACATCCATTGAACATTAATTTTGTACAAGACATCATGCACATTGCTCTGAGAGAAGTCAGGAAGTACCATGTGGGTCCCTGTCCTCATGAAGCTTGCTGTCATGAAGAGAAGTTCATTTATTCACAAGGTTTTGATTCCACACTTCTTCCAGATAATTCTGAATAAAGATGAGGAAAGCCTTTTTTTTTTTTAACTGTAAGAAACCTTTGGTTAAATCACCATGTCTTATACAATAGCTTAAGAATATATTTTCTTTTGTGCATTTTGATATTTGAGAATAATGAATTCAAAAATTATTAGGAAAAGTAGGTCTGTAATTGATCACGTAGGGAAACTATGCAAAATCCCTTCAAAATTCCCACCTAGAAGAAGAGAAGTGGATTCAGATACCACTCTCTGAAACCTTCCCAAGCTTTCTCCACTGGAATTCTAATTAGTTAAGACCCCTTTAAGCAATTTTAAAGCTGCTTAATTTAAATACAGGAAGTGTTTCCTTGGGCTCTATAATACTTTGGCAGAGCTGATCCTATTTCCTGAGATTAAATAGAAGAAAATTCTTTCCTCAGGAGATTGAACTGCACACAATAAGATCATTCATTAGAATGTTCATATAAATTCAAAATATACCACGGGAAGAGTTAATGTCTTCTTCATGAAAAGTAACAGCCTAGAAATGCTAAGTGGAGCCATCACTGGTTTTACTCTTGAGTTTTGGTCTTTGTGGGTTGCAAGTCCTCCAGGAAGAATTACTGAGGTGATACCTCAAGATGACAATGAAACCAAATATAGGATAACTAAAAAAAAAATTGTCCTTTTTCCCAAATAAAAAATATCTTTCAGTATTATTTGCTTCTTCAAAGTTTTGCTTCTATTCAAAAAAATAAATAAATAAAGCTGTACCTTCCGTAACTTAATTTACTTCACTTTGTCCCACTTAAGATTTAGCAAAAGGAAAATCTCAGAAACTTCATACCAAAACCTGCTACTCAAAAGTCGAACTGGTACAGTGAGTGGGGAAGGCCAAGCTTCTAAAACTTTTTTTTATCGTCCAAGAAAACAAAGAGGAGCAGTTTTGAATCTCTTGCCATCTTTCTGTAAATTTACATCACCTCACTAAATTTGATAGCTAAATAGTGTACTGACAGTGTTGTTGAGACTTGTGTGTCAGATTTCGAAATGTTATTGTGGAGGCTTACTTTGATGGCAAGATTTGAGAAGCCTATTTCCCTGCTAAACAAATGTATTATAGAGTGATGGATAACAGAGATTCAAAGGATTACAATGAGAGATCAAGGAGTTCACCTGTAATATCTATTGCATTGACAGCCGACTTTATTGAAGTTTCACAATATTAACGGCCTCTCTGTGGACTGGCTTAGCCAGCTAGGTGATTATCAATTTATCACCAGTCGAAACACAGATTCCTTCATGTACAGTGTCTGTGGCATAATCATGTACCTTTAATCCGATCAAACTGGAAAGAGCCTACTAGAATGATTCTTGTAAAACGAAGGACAAAACATCAGTTAGGAACTTCTCTAATGAAATTAGTCTAAATTCATTGTTTGATAGAACATTTCTCCTGAATCCTAGATCAAGAATTCACCACACCAAAAGGAAATAAAGTCCAAACTTGAGAGGCAGAATAGGGAGAATATTTGGTTCCTTTCAGTTCAGTTCAGTCTCTCAGTCGTGTCCGACTCTGCGACGCCATGAATTGCAGCATGCCAGGCCTCCCTGTCCATCACCAACTCCTGCAGTTCACTCAGACTCATGTCCATCAAGTCAGTGATGCCATCCAGCCATCTCATCCTCTGTCGTCCCCTTCTCCTCCTGCCCCCAATCCCTCCCAGCATCAGAGTCTTTTCCAATGAGTCAACTCTTCGCATGAGGTGGCCAAAGTACTGGAGTTTCAGCTGTAGCATCAGTCCTTCCAATGAACACCCAGGATTGATCTCCTTTAGAATGGACTGGTTAGATCTCCTTGCAGACTCTCAAGAGTCTTCTCCAACACCACAGTTCAAAAGCATCAATTCTTCGGTGCTCAGCTTTCTTCACAATCCAACTCTCACATCCATACATGACCACAGGAAAAACCATAGCCTTGACTAGACAAACCTTTGTTGGCAAAGTAATGTCTCTGCTTTTTAATATTCTGTCTAGGTTGCTCATAACTTTCCTTCCAGGAGTAAGCGTCTTTTCATTTCATGGCTGCAGTCACTATCTGCAGTGATTTTGGAGCCCCCAAAAATAAAGTCTGACACTGTTTCCACTGTTTCCCCATCTATTTCCCATGAAGTGATGGGACCAGATGCCATGGTCTTCGTTTTCTGAATGTTGAATTTAAGCCAACTTTTTCACTCTCCTCTTTCACTTTCATCAAGAGGCTATTTAGTTCCTCATCACTTTCTGCCATAAGGGTGGTGTCATCTGCATATCTGAGGTTATTGATTTTCTCCCAGCAGTCTTGATTCCAGCTTGTGCTTCCTCCAGTCCAGCATTTCTCATGATGTACTCTGCATAGAAGTTAAATAAGCAGGGTGACAATATACAGCCTTGACGTACTACTTTCCCAATTTGGAACCAGTCTGTTGTTCTATGTCCACTTCTAACTGTTGCTTCCTGACTTGCATACAGATTTCTCAAGAGGCAGGTCAGGTGGTCTGGTATTCCCATCTCTTGCAGAATTTTCCACAGTTGATTGTGATCCACACAGTCAAAGGCTGTGGCATAGTCAATAAAGCAGAAATAGATGTTTTTCTGGAATTCTCTTCCTTTTTCCATGATCCAGTGGATGTTGGCAATGTGATCTCTTGTTCCTCTGCCTTTTCTAAATCCAGCTTGAAAATCTGGAAGTTCACGGTTCACATATTGCTGAAGTCTGGCTTGGAGAATTTTGAGCATTACTTTACAAACTTGTGAGATGTGTGCAATTGTGTGGTAGTTTGAGCATTCTTTGGCATTGCCTTTCTTTGGGATTGGAATGAAAACTGACCTTTTCCAGTCCTCTGGTCACTGCTGAGTTTTCCAAATTTGCTGGCGTATTGAGGGCAGCACTTTCACAGCATCATCTTTCAGAATTTGAAATAGCTCAACTGGAATTCCATCACCTCCACTAACTTTGTTCATTGCAATGCTTTCTAAGGCCCACTTGACTTCACATTCCAGAATGTCTGGCTCTAGGTGAGTGATCACACCATCGTGATTATCTTGGTCGTGAAGATCTTTTTTGTACAGTTCTTCCGTGTATTCTTGCCACCTCTTCTTAATATCTTCTGCTTCTGTTAGGTCTATACCATTTCTGTCCTTTATCGAGCCCATGTTCCCTTGGTATCTCTAATTTTCTTGAAGAGATCTCTAGTCTTTCCCATTCTGTTGTTTTCCTCTATTTCTTTGCATAGTTCGTTGAGGAAGGCTTTCTTATCTCTCCTTGCTATTCTTTGGAACTCTGAATTCAGATGCTTATATCTTTCCTTTTCTCCTTTGCTTTTCACTTCTCTTCTTTTCACAGCTACTTGTAAGGCCTCCCCAGACAGCCATTTTACTTTTTTGCATTTCTTTTCCATGGGGATGGTCTTGATCCCTGTCTCCTGTACAATGTCACGAACCTCCATCCATAGTTCATCAGGTACTCTATCTATCAGATCTAGTCCCTTAAAGCTATTTCTCATTTCCACTGTATAATCATAAGGGATTTGATTTAGGTCATACCTGAATGGTCTAGTGGTTTTCCCTACTTTCTTCAATTTAAGGTAATCATTTCCTGTTCTTGAACTTTGCTTCCTCTAACCACTCCTCAAGTTCACTTCAGAGACAGGCAGTAAGAAAATGACCAATTCTTGGAATACTTGCACCTTGAAACTCCACCTAACATTATGGGAATTAACTGAATTACATGTAGGAAATTTTCTGGGATAACCTTGGACAAATACTGAAGTGCTTATATTACCTCTTTGACTTCGTTTTCAATATACCAAGACCTTTTAATTCCTCCCCATTTCCTGATCCTATCCTCTAACAAGGTCTAATCTTTATCCTCATATTGAGTTCTACCAGTAGCCACCCAAATCAATATTTGTTAACTGCAGGAACAGAGGGAGATGATTTTGGCCTTAGGCAAAAATTAATAGCTACAAAGCAAACATTTAATGGCCATTTTCTATGTGTTCGTCCCTAATTTAAGTACTTTTCAAGTATTAACTCATTTAATTTTCATAACTGTCCTGTGAGGCAAGTACTGCTATTTTTCCTGTGCTATCAACAAGAAAATTAATGAATTGAAATACTAAGTAACTTGCCCAAGATTACCCACCTACAAGTTGAACCCAGGCAGATGAATCTAAAACCTTAAAAATTCTGAAATCCAGACTCTTTATCATCATACAGGAATTGGATTGAATTTTTCTGTTCCTATTCTAGCTGTTTACCATTATATAAAATGTAACTTCTCTAGAGAAGAATAGCATCATCTGCAGCCCCTACAATTTTTCATACAAAATGTCTGGCATTCAGTAAAAACTTACTAGGTATACCAAGGAATCAGATCACAGAAAGAAAGAAAATAGAAATAAGGTCATAGGTGACACAAATATTTGAGTCATAATATAGGGGATTAATATGTTTTTTAAAAAAGATGAAAAGATACTCTTACCAGAGAAATAAAATCCATAAAAAGAGAATTACGCATAAATTCCAGAACTGAAAAATATAATGATCAAAATTAAGAACTCAACAGATGAGTTTAATAGCAAATTAGATAGAAATAAGTAAGATTATTACTGCACGATAGATCCACAGATAATATTCAGACCAAAGGGCCAAAGGGAAAAAAGGAATTAGAGAAAAGAATGAAAGAGACACATGGCAGCTGGCAAATTTCTAAGTGAAACTGGACGTTCAGAAGTACAGAAATAGATTAGAGAGGAAATGGAGGCAAAAGCATTGTTTGAACAGATAATGTCTGAGAACTTTTCAAAATAGATGAATAATATCAAACCCCAAGTGGGATAAAGACATTACTACTCACATCATAGTAAAACTGCCGAATGACAAAGAATAAGCCATAAGAAGAGCCAGATAAAAAAGCATAGTATCTTCAAAGGAACTACAACAATGATAACTAAGTTCTCAACAGAAACCACAGAAGCAAGAAGAAAATAGAATGACATCTTGAAGTGCTGAAAGAAATTATCAACAACTTAGAAGTCTAAACACAATGAAAATATCCTTCAAACATAAAGGCATCAGAAAAAAATTGTTGTTAGCAGACCCCATATTAAAAGAAATGCTGAAGGGGGTTCTTTAGACAAGAGGAAAATGATCCCAGATGGAATGCAAGAAAATGCAAGAAAAAATGAAGGCCAACAGGAGTTAAATACATGAATGACAATAATAACATGTGGTGAAGTTTAAAGTTTAGTCCCTCAGTCATGTCTGACTCTTTGTGACCCCATGGACTGCGGCAAGCCAGGTTTCCCTGTCCATCACCAACTCCCAGACCTTGCTCAAACTCATGTCCATTGAGTCAGTGATGCCATCAAACCATCTCATCCTCTGTCGTCCCCTTCTCCTCTTGCCTTCAATCTTTCCTAGCATCAGGGACTTTTCCAGTAGTCAGTTCTTCTCATCAGATGGTCAAAATCTCAGAGTTTCAGCTTCAGTATCAGTCCTTCCAATGAATATTCAGGACTGATTTCCTTTAGGATTGACAGATTTGATCTGCTTGTAGTCCAAGGGACTCTCAAGAGTCTTCTCCAGCACCACAGTTCAAAAGCATCAATTTTTCAGTGCTCAGCTTTCTTTATAGTTCAACTCTCACATCTACACATGACTACTAGAAAAAAAACATAGCTTTGACTAGATGGACCTTTGTTGGCAAATAATGTCTCTGCTTTTTAATATGCTGTCTAGGTTGATCATAACTTTCCTTCCAAGGAACAAGCAACTTTCAATTTCTTGCTTGCAGTCACCATCTGCAGTGATTTTGAACCCCAAGAAAATGAAGTCTCTCACTGTTTCCATTTTTCCCATCTATTTGCCATGAAGTTATGGGACCAGATGCCATGATCTTAGTTTTCGGAATGCTGAGTTTTAAGCCAACATTTTCACTCTTCTCTTTCACCTTCATCAGGAAGCTCTTGAGTTCTTTGCTTTCTGCCATAAAGATGGTATATCTGAGGTTATTGATATTTCTCCCGGAAATCTTCATTCCAGCTTCTGCTTCATCCAGCCCAGCATTGCACATAGGTACTCTGCATAGCAGTTAAATAAGCAGGGTTCCAAATGAGAACCATTTGGAACAACAACCAGCCTGTTGTTCCATGTTTACTTCTAACTGTTGCTTCCTGACCCGCATACAGATTTCTCAGGAGGCAGGTCAGGTGGTCTGGTAGTCCCATCTCTTGAAGAATTTTCCACAGTTTGTTGTGATCCACAGAGTCAAAGGCTTTGGCATTTTCAATAAAGCAGAAGCAGATTTTTTCTGGAACTCTCTTGCTTTTTTGATGATCCAACAGATGTCAGCAATTTGATCTCTGGTTCCACTGCCTTTTCTAAATCCAGCTTGAACATCCGAAAGTTCATGGTTCAGGTACTTTTGAAGCCTCATTTGGAGAATTTTAATCATTACTTTGCTAGCATGTGAGATGAGTGCAATTGTGTGGTAGTTTGAAAATTCTTTGGCATTTCCTTTCTTTGGGATTGAAATGAAAACTGACCTTTTCCAGTCCTATGGCCACTGCTGAGTTTTCCCAATTTGCTGGCATATTAAGTGCAGCACTTTAACAGCATCATCTTTTAGCATTTGAAATAGCTCAACTGGAAATCCATCACCTCCACTAGCTTTGTTCATAGTGATACTTCCTAAGGCCCACTTGACTTTGCATTCCAGTAGGTCTGGCTCTAGATGAGTGATCACACTATCATGGTTATATGGGTCATGAAGATCTTTTTTGTATAGTTCTTCTGTGTATTCTTGCCACCTCTTCTTAATATCTTCTGCTTCTGTTAGGTCCATACCATTTCTGTCCTTTATTGAGCCCATCTTTGCATGAAATATTCCCTTGGTATCTCTAATTTTCTTGAAGAGATCTGTAGTCTTTCCCATTCTATTGTCTTCCTCTATTTCTTTGCATTGATCACTGAGGAAGGCTTTCTTATTTCTCCTTGCTATTCTTCAGAACTCTGCATTCGAATGGGTATATCTTTTCTTTTCTCCTTTGCCTTTCACTTCTCTTCTTTTCATAGCTCTTTGTAAGACCTTCTCAGACAACCATTTTGCCTTTTTCCGTTTCTTTTTCTTGTAGGTGGTCTTGATCCCTGCCTCCTGTACAATGTCACGAGCCTCCGTCCATAGTTCTTCAGGCACTCTATCTGTCAGAGCTAATCCCTTGAATCTATTTGTCACTTCCACCATATAATCATAAGGGATTTGATTTAGGTCATACCTGAATGTTCTAGTGGTTTTCCTTGCTTTGTTCAGTTTAAGTCTGAAGTTTAAATACATGTATAATTAAAATATATGACAGCAATAATTCAAACAGCAGAAAAGGAAAAATAGATATAATGTGTTCTTAAATCCTAGGAAGTGGTAAAACTATTAATTTATATTAGACTGTATTAGGTAAAGGATTGGAGAAAGACATGGAAACCCACTACAGTGTTCTTACCTGGAGAATCCCATGGACAGAGGAGCCTGGTGGGCTACAGTCCATAGGGTCGCAAAGGGTCAGACACGACTAAAGTGACTTAGCACATATGCATGCAGGTAAAGGATGTTGTTGTATCCAGTAAATATAATTCCAAATATATCAGTAATTACATTAAATATACATGGACTAAATACTTCAAATAAAAGACAGAGTGTATCTAACTAGATTCAAAAGATAAAATTTTAATTTTATGTAGCCTAAACAAGGACACCTTAAATATAATGATACAAAACATTGACACTAAAACAGTAGAGACATATCATGTAAATACCACTATTAAAGAGAAAAAAAAAGGACATTTTTACCTGATACTTAAAAATTAATATACTAGATATGGAAATGAAAAACTGATAAAAGTAAACAATGATTCAGGAATGCTTATAATAATGAGAAACTAATTTTAAAAACAAGGGTGATTAACAAAAAAAATTCCAGATAGAAGTATGAGAGTGGATTGCTGCTGCTGCTGCCAAGTCACTTCAGTCGTGTCCGACTCTGTGCGACCCCATAGACAGCAGCCCACCAAGGCTTCCCGTCCCTGGGATTCTCCAGGCAAGAACACTGGAGTGGGTTGCCATTTCCTTCTCCAATGCATGAAAGTGAAAAGTGAAAGTGAAGTCGCTCAGTCATGTCCGACTCTTAGGGACCCCATGGACTGCAGCCCGTCAGGCTCCTCCGTCCATGGGATTTTCCAGGCAAGAGTACTGGAGTGGTGTGCCATTGCCTTCTCCAATGAGAGTGGACTAGGGAGCAAAATAAATGAGGAGATTAAGGGGATTCTGTATCTTTAAGCTCAGTTCAGTCACTCAGTCGTGTCCAACTCTGAATCGCAGCACACCAGGGCTCCCTGTCCATCACCAACTCCCGGAGTTCACTCAGACTCACGTCCATCGAGTCAGTGATGCCATCCAGCCATCTCATCCTCTGGCATCCCCTTCTCCTCCTGCCCCCAATCCCTCCCAGCATCAGAGTCTTTTCCAATGAGTCAACTCTTCACATGAGGTGGCCAAAGTACTGGAGTTTCAGCTTTAGCATCATTCCGTCCAAAGAAATCCCATCTCCTTCAGAATGGACTGGTTGGACCTCCTTGCAGAGAGTCTTCTCCAACACCACAGTTCAAAAGCATCAATTCTTCGGCATTCAGCTTTCTTCACAGTCCAACTCTCACATCCATACATGACCACTGGAAAAACAATAGCCTTGACTAGACAGACCTTTGCTGGCAAGGTAATATATCTGCTTTTGAATATGCTATCTAGGTTGGTAATAAGCGTCTTTTAATTTCATGGCTGCAATCACCATCTGCAGTGATTTTGGAGCCAGTGACACTGTTTCCACTGTTTCCCCATCTAGTTCCAATGAAGTGATGGGACCAGATGCCATGATCTTCGTTTTCTGAATGTTGAGCTTTAAGCCAACTTTTTCACCCTCTTCTTTCACCTTCATCAAGAGGCTTTTTAGTTCCTCTTCACTTTCTGCCATAAGGGTGGTGTCATCTGCATATCTGAGGTTATTGATATTTCTCCCGGCAATCTTGATTCCAGCTTGTGCTTCATCCAGCCCAGTGTTTCTCATGGTGTACTCTGCATCTAAGTTAAATAAGCCGGGTGACAACATACAGCCTTGATGTACTCCTTTTCCTATTTGGAACCAGTCTGTTGTTCATGCTTATTTTTCTCTTATTCTTTAAACTGTACACATAGGTGATACATGATCTCTCTTTGTATGTATGTTTTATTTTACAATAAAATCACTTTTTAAATAGTAAAAAAAATTTAATTTACCAGAAAGATGTGACAATTTTAAATTCATCTTCTCTCATTAAGTAAAGCAAAGATTGACCCAACTAAAAGCAGAATGAGTCCAACATTATAGTAGGAGACTTTAATAAATTTTTCTCAGTTACTCATCGAATAATCAGACTAAATGATATATTAACAAACTTTCCTTAATTAACATATGTAAAATTCAGCTTCTAATGTATTAAAGGGACATAAGACATTTACAAAAATTGTGTATATGCTGGGTCATAAAATAAGTCCCCAAGTCCCCCAAAATTCAAAATATTGAAACCATTAACATATTCTCTGACCCCAGTAGAATTAAGTTAGAAATCAACGAGAAAATAACAAGGACATCCACCAAACATTTGGAAATCAATTAAAGAAGAAATCAAAATGTAAATTAGAAAATATTTTGAACTAAATAATAATGAAGATATGACCTTTCAAAAGCTGTAAATACAGGTTCAGCTGTGCTTAGTGGGAACATCAATGTCACTTGTTACATTGAGAATTAGGGAAAATGACTGAGAAGCAGCACAGTAGGAGCCTCTTGGGGGCTGGTAATGTTCTAGGTCTCACCGGAGAAGGTGACTACACTGTGACTTTGTGAAAAATTCACCAAGTTGTACATGATTATGATTTGGGCATTTTTCTATATGCCTGCTATATTTGAAGAAAATTTTACTTTAAAAAGAAAACAGTAATTATTCCTGGTTCCTCTTTTTGTCACACCTAGATCAATGTTTCCTATTGGCTTTATCTCAAAATTTATACAAAATTTGGCCATTTCTCACTACCTCTCAGCTGCTAATCTTGTGTAAACCCAACAGCATCTTTCTCAATTTATTTCAGACTTTCATATTGGTCTTCCTGTTTCTGCCCTGGCTCCCTGTAGTCTATTGTCAATATAGTCACCACAGTGAGCTATTCAAGCTGAACTGGATAGTGTTACTGCCCGCAAAATCGTCCAGCTGGTTTCTCATTTCATCTACAATAAAAGTCAAATAATTGTCATAACCTTTGTCTCTGAGTGATCTGGACTGCCATCTCCTTACTTACTTCCTCTCCTACTCTCGCTTCTGATTCACTCTGCTCCAGTCTTACTGCTTCTTTATGCATCACAGAATATGCCAGGGATATTCCTGCCCCGTGACATTTACACCGCCTGGATGTTTCTTCCCTTAGATCCACACAGCTTATTCCCTCACTTTCTTCAGGTCTCTGCAAAAAATCACCTTTGTCCCTGACCATTATCATTGCAATTCCCTCCACTAACTGACAACTTCTTATTTCTCTTCTGTTCAATTCACCAAATATGTACCCAGTGTCAATACAAGCAGTTACTGGTCTGGTGCTGAGGACAAAAAAATAAACAAAACAGGCAAGGATTACTCCCTTCATGGGACTTTCATTCTAGCAGAAGGAGACAAAAACAGTTGAATGAGGAGTGTAAGAGAAAGAGGAAGGATGAGTTCCAGGGTTTTGATGCAAACAACCAAAAGAATGGAGTTGTATCTGATAAGATAAGAAAGACTGAACATATAGCAAATTCAAAGAGGAAAAAATATTAGTTCGGTGTTAGGCATGCTATGTCCTCTCTTCTGCTGAATTTTTCGCATTAGTTCTTATCAACATTGACATAATATATATTTTACTTGTTTACTACATATATTTTCTCTATTCTACACACTAGAATGTAACCTCTAAGAGGGTAAAGACTTTATTTTGTTCACTGCTATATTACAGGTATCTAGAATAAATTTAGCTGTTCCATAAGCAGTTGTGGAATGCCTTCTAGATGACTGGAATTGTGCAAGGCTAAATCTATATGTTTTCTACCTATAAGGAGCTTAGAGCATAGTGGGAGATATAGATAAATATATACATATAATAATGCTAGAAATCTAGGACACCGTGGGAATATGTAGGAGGGGCACCACACATAGTCTCTGAAGGGGAATTCAAGGAGCTTCCTAAAAGAAGTAATATTGTAATATTGTTCCCAGAGTCGAGTTAGCCACTTGAAAAAGAGAAGAGCATTTCAGGAAGATGGAATAGCATGAGCCAAGCTTAGAAGCCTGAGAGACCATGGAACACCCAGGAAGTTGCAAAGTCACCTGGTAACTTAGCTGTACCCTGGAGATCATATCTGTATAAAAAGAGAATTGAAACAGTTATGCTCCCAAAGAACACCCTTGACTGGTAGAGTAAATTACTCTACCAGAGAATCTGGCCAAGGCCAGCAAACACTGGCACCTGCAGCCAGCAACAAGAGCAGCAATGGCCATTGTCTTCCCCACCCACCAGACAGTTGTGGTGGCAGCAACAGCAGAGGGTTATGAGATTCACCACCCACCAGTAGCACTCGGTAGACTTGACCATCAAGACCACGGCAACACGGAGGATGGCTCTTCTACAGTTCACCCATGAGGGTAGTGTTTGTGTTCCTAGTTCGCCTGCAGGCAGAAATAGTCAGACTGAACAAAGACTAATTTCATAAAAACAGGTAAACGCTCCTGAGGAGTTTGCAGCATAAAGAAATTGCATAGAAAAGATTGGGATTTCTGTTAGCAGAACGGGAGGTTAATGCCCTTTGTAACCTTGTTTGAACCCACAGACAGTGAGAGTCTAGTGACAGCCAAGCTTTACAAGAGTATACATTCTCAGTAGGTGTGACCTTACCCCTAGGGAGTTGAAATTGGTTCTTGGGGTGAAAATATCTTAGATATCACAATGATTTGCTGCCCTCCAAAAGTTGCAATACATAAACAGATGGACAATCTATCAATGATACTAAAAGCACCAAAGGATGGGGAGTGGAAACAGGGAAGAGTGGGGAAAACTTTAAAAGGCTACTTTAAACGTTGGAATTTTTATTTTAATGATAAACACTGAATTAAAACAAAGCTCTACTTGAGAAATGGAGACCAGGAGGATTTAAAAGATATGTTCTTCTGGAAAAAGAAAAAATAAAGGGCAAGAAGAGAAAGGAGCAGAAAGGAAAACATTCTGGTGGCAGAAAGAGCCTATGCACAGGCCTCGAGAAAAAGGAAAAGGTAAGCAAGCAAAATACAATAGAGTGGCCGAGTAAGATAAGGTCTGGGCAGGCTTTATTGGATTCATCAATTAGGAGGTCACTGATCATTTAACCTCTTTGTGCTTCAGTTTCAATACTTGTTAAATTAAATTGAAAAATAATCTCTAAGGCAACTTGCAGCTCTAAAAACCCTCTCACCTAGACTGAGTCTCTCTACACACAGAGACACAAACAAAACACATCCCTGTACTTCTATACACTCCAAGTGTGCATGATAATCTCTTTCTTTAATCGAACTTTCCTATCTCGCTGCAGCTACATTCACCTTTGGAGAATTTCATTTCTCTTTGTTTAATTATAACAATCCTTTTAAAAATCAGCTATGAGAGTCTGCGGTACCCCAATAAGCTGAAATATTGGACAATAAACTGGTTAATATCAGTTCCTATAAACCTCCCTACTGCCTTGTAAATACATTTTATAATGCAATAAACTCTTTAGAACACGAGACTGACCCAGACTTGCCCGTGAGTGTCCAGGAGTATCTGGTGGAGCCGTGGGTCAGCGGTGGCCTGCTGCAGGGTAGGGGAAACTGAGTCCAGCAATGCCTGCATGGGACCTTTACCTCCACAAAAGTTTGGCTCAGGTGAAACAACAGGGAGGGAACACAGCCCCGCCCATCAACAGAAAATTGGATTAAAGATTTACTGAGCATGGTGCTGCCCATCAGAACAAGATCCAGTTTCCCCCTCAATCAGTCTCTCCCATTAGAAAGCTTCCATAAGCCTCTTATCATTCTTCATCAGAGGGCAGACAGACTGAAAACCACAACCACAGAAAACTAACCAATCTGACCACATGGACCACAACCTTGTGTAACTCAATGAAACCATAAGCGATGCTGTGTAGGGCCACCCAAGATGGACAGGTCACAGTGGAGAATTCTGACAAAACATGATCCACTGGAAAAGGGAATGGCAAATCATTTCAGTATTCTTGCCTTGAGACCCCATGAACAGAATGAAAAGCAAAAAGATAAGACACTGAAAGATGAATTCCCCAGGTCAGTAGGTGGCCAATATGCTTCTGGAGATGAGTGGAGAAATAACTCCAGAAAGAATGAAGAGACATAGCCAAAACAAAAACAACACCCAGATGTGGATGTGACTAGTGATGGAAGTAAAGAGCAATACTGCATACAAACCTGGAATGTTAGGTCCATGAATCAGGGCAAATAAAAAGTGGTCAAACAGGAGATGGCAAGAGTGAATACTGACATTTTAGGAATCAGTTCAGTTCAGTTCAGTTCAGTCGCTCAGTCATGTCTGACTTTGTGACCCCATGAGTCACAGCACGCCAGGTCTCCCAGTCCATCACCAACTCCCGGAGTTCACTCAAACTCACATCCATCAAGTCAGTGATGCCATCCAGCCATCTCATCCTCTGTCGTCCCCTTCTCCTCCTGCCCCCAATCCCTCCCAGCATCAAAGTCTTTTCCAATGAGTCAACTCTTCACATGAGGTGGCCAAAGTACTGGAGTTTCAGCTTTAGCATCATTCCTTCCAAAGAAATCCCAGGGCTGATCTCCTTCAGAATGGACAGGTTGGAACTCCCTGCAGTCCAAGGGACTCTCAAGAGTCCTCTCCAACACCACAGTTCAAAAGCATCAATTCTTCAGTGCTCAGCCTTCTTCACAGTCCAACTCTCACATCCATACATGACCACAGGAAAAACCATAGCCTTGACTAGACGACCTTTGTTGGCAAAGTAATGTCTCTGCTTTTGAATATGCGATCTAGGTTGGCCATAACTTTCCTTCCAAGGAGTAAGCATCTTTTATTTTCATGGCTGCACTCACCATCTGCAGTGATTTTGGAGCCCAAAAAAGAAAGTCTGACACTGTTTCCACTGTTTCCCCATCTATTTCCCATGAAGTGATGGGACTGGATGCCATGATCTTCGTTTTCTGAATGTTGAGCTTTAAGCCAACTTTTTCACTCTCCTCTTTCACTTTCATCAAGAGGCTTTTGAGTTCCTCTTCACCTTCTGCCATAAGGGTGGTGTCATCTGCATATCTGAGGTTATTGATATTTCTCCCGGCAATCTTGATTCCAGCTTGTGCTTCTTCCAGCCCAGTGTTTCTCATCATGTACTCTGCATATAAGTTAAATAAGCAGGGTGACAATATACAGCCTTGACGTACTCCTTTTCCTATTTGGAACCAGTCTGTTGTTCCATGTCCAGTTCCAACTGTTGCTTCCTGACCTGCATACAAATGGACTGGAATGGGTGACTTTAACTCAGATGACCATTGTATCTACTACTGTGAGGAAGAATCCCTTAGAAGAAATGGAGTAGCAATCGTAGTCAACAAAAGAGTCTGAAATGCAGTACTTGGAAGCAATCTCAAAAATAACAGAATGATCTCTGTTTGTTTCCAGGGCAAACCATTCAATATCACAGTAATCCACATCTATGCCCCAACTAGTAATGCTGAAGAAGCTGAAATTGAATAGTTCTATGACTATGCCAAAGCCTTTGACTGTGTGGATCACAATAAACTGGAAAATTCTGAAAGAAATGGAAATACCAGACCACCTGACCTCCCTCTTAAGAAACCTGTATGCAGGTCAGGAAGCAATAGTTAGAACTGGACATGGAACAACAGACTGGTTCCAAATAGGAAAAGGAGCACATCAGGGCTGTATATTGTCACCCTGCTTATTTAATTACATGCAGAGTACATCATGAGAAATTCTGGTCTGGAAGAAGCACAAGCTGGAATCAAGATTGCCGGGAGAAATATCAATAACCTCAAATATGCAGATGACACCACCCTTATGGCAGAAAGTGAAGAACTAAAGAGCCTCTTGATGAAAGTGAAAGAGAAGAGTGAAAAAGTTGGCTTAAAGCTCAACATTTACAAAACTAAGATCATGGCATCTGGTCCCATCACTTCACAGCAAATGGATGGGGAAACAGTGGGAACAGCAGCTGACTTTATTTTTCTGGGCTCCAAAATCACTGCAGATGGTGATTGCAGCCATGAAATTAAAAGACGCTTACTCTTGGAAGGAAAGTTATGAGCAACCTAGACAGCATATTAAAAAGCAGAGACATTACTTTGCCAACAAAGGTCCGTCTAGTTAAGGCTATGGTTTTTCCAGTGGTCATGTATGGATGTGAGAGTTGGACTATAAAGAAAGCTGAGCACCAAAGAATTAATGCTTTTGAACTGTGGTGTTGGAGAAGACTCTTGAGAGTCCCTTGGACTGCAAGGAGATCCAACCAGTCCATCCTAAAGGAGATCAGTCGTGGGTGTTCATTGGAAGGCCTGATGTTGAAGCTGAAACTCCAATACTTTGGCCACCTGATGCAAAAAGCTGACTCATTTGAAAAGACCCCAATGTTAGGAAAGATTGAGGGCAGGAGGAGAAGGGGATGACAGAGGATGAGATGGTTGGATGGCATCACCGACTCGACAGACATGAGTTTTGGTGGACTCCAGGAGTTGGTGATGGACAGGGAGGCCTGGCATGCTGTGGTTCATGGAGTTGCAAAGAGTCAGACATGACTGAGTGACTGAACTGAACTGACTGATGAAGACCTACAAGACCTTCTAGAACTAACACCCAAAAAAGATGTCCTTTTCATTACAAGGGACTGGAATGCAAGAGTAGGAAGTCATTAAATACCTGGAGTAACAGGCAAATTTGGCCTTGGAGTACAGAATAAAGCAGGGCAAAGGCTAATAGAGTTTTGCCAACATAACACACTGGTCAGAGCAAACACCCTCTTCCAACAACACAAGAGAACACTCTACACATGGAACATCAGATGGTCAGTACAGAAATCAGATGGATTATATTCTTTGCAGCCAAAAATGGAAAAGCCCTATACAGTTGGCAAAAACAAGACTGGGAGCTGACTGTGCTCAGATCATGAACTCCTTATTGCCAAATTCAGACTTAAATTGAAGAAAGTAGAGAAAACCACTAGACCATTCAAGTATCGGAGAAGGCAATGGCACCCCACTCCATTACTCTTGCCTGGAAAATCCCATGGACGGAGGAGCATGGTAGGCTGCAGTCCATGGGTCGCTAAGAGTCGGACACGACTGAGCAACTTCCCTTTCACTTTTCACTTTCATGCATTGGAGAAGGAAATGGCAACCCACTCCAGTATTCTTGCCTGGAGAATCCCAGGGACGGGGGAGCCTGGTGGGCTGCCGTCTATGGGGTCGCACAGAGTCGGACACGACTGAAGCGACTTAGCAGCAGCAGCAGCAGCAGCAGCATTCAGGTATGACCTAAATCAAATGCCTTATGATTATACAGTGGAAGTCACAAATAGATTCAAGGGATTAGATCTGATAGACAAAATGCCTGAAGAACTTTGGAAAGAGGTTTGTGACATTGTACAGGAGGCAGTGATCAAGACCATCCACAAGAAAATAAATGCAAAAAAGGCAAAATGGTTGTCTGTGGAGGCTTTGCAAATAGCTGAGAAAAGAAGAGAAGTGAAAGGCAAAGGAGAAAAGAAAAGATATACCCATTTGAATGCAGAGTGCCAAAGAATAGCAAGGAAAGATAGGAAAGGCTTCCTCAGTGATCAGTGTGGAGATAGAGGAAAACAATAGAATGGGAAAGACTAGAGATCTCTTCAAGAAAATTAGAGCTACCAAGGGAATATTTCATGCAAAGATGGGCTCAATAAAGGACAGAAATTGTAGGGACCTAACAGAAGAAGATATTAAAAAGAGGTGGCAAGACTACACATAAGAAATATACAAAAAAGATCTTCATGACCCTGATAACCACAATGGTGTGATCACTCATCTAGAACCAGACCTCCTGGAGTGCAAAGTCAAGTGGACCTTAGGAAGCATCACTATGAACAAAGCTAGTGGAGGTGATGGAATTCCAGTTGAGCTATTTCAAATCCTGAAAGATGACACTGTGAAAGTGCTGCACTCAATATGCCAGCAAATTTGGAAAACTCCTTAGTGGTCACAGGACTGGAAAGGTCAGTTTTCACTCCAGTCCCAAAGAAAGGCAATGCCAAAGAATGCTCAAACTATCGCACAATTGCACTCATCTCACATGCTAGCAAGGTAATGCTCAAAATTCTCCAAGCCAGGCTTCAACAGTACGTGAACCATGAACTACCAGATGTTCAAGCTGGATTTAGAAAAGGCAGAGGAACCAGAGATCAAATTGCCAACATCTGTTGGATCATTGAAAAAGCAAGAGAGTTCCAGAAAAACATCTACTTCTGCTTTATTGACTATGCCAAAGCTTTGACTGTGTGGATCACAACAAACTGTGGAAAATTCCTCAAGAGATGGGACTACCAGACCATCTGACCTGCCTCCTGAGAAATCTGTATGCAGGTCAAGAAGCAACAGTTAGAGCTGGACATGAAACAACAGACTGATTCCAAATTGGGAAAGGAGTACCTCAAGGCTGTATATTGTCACCCCACTTATTTAACATATATACAGAGTACATCATGCAAAATGCCAGTCTGGATGAAGCAGAAGCTGGAATCAAGACTGCTCAGAGAAATATTAATAACCTCAGATATGCAGATGATCTGCACCCTTATGGCAGAAAGTGAAGAACTAAAGAGCCTCTTGACGAAAGTGAAAGAGGAGAGTGAAAAAGTTGGCTTAAAACTCAGCATTCAGAAAACTAAGATCATGCCATCTGGTCCCATCACTCCATGGCAAATAGATGGAGAGACAATGGAAACAGTGAGAGACTTTATTTTCTGGGGCTCCAAAATCACTGCTGATAGTGACTGCAGCCATGAAATTACAAGTTGCTTGCTTCTTGGAAGAATAGTTATGACCAACCTAGACAGCATACTAAGAAGCAGAGACATTATTTTGCCGACAAAGTTCCATCCAGTCAAAGCTATGGTTTTTCCAGGAGTCATGTATGGATGTGAGAGTTGGATTATAAAGAAAGCTGAGCACTGAAGAATTGATGTTTTTGAACTGTGGTGCTGCAAGAAAACTCTTGATAGTCCCATGGACTGCAAGGAGACCCAACAAGTGAATCCTAAAGGAAATCAGTCCTGAATATTCATTGGAAGGACTGATGTTGAAGCTGAAACTCCAATACTTTGGCTACCTCATGAGAAGAACTGATTCATTGGAAAAGACCCTGATGATGGGAAAGATTGAAGGCAGGAGGAGAAGGGGACAAGAATGAGATGAGAGGATGAGATGGTTGGATGTCATCACCAACTCAATCGACGTAAGTTTGAGTAAGCTCCAGGAGTTAGTGATGGACAAGAAAGCCTGGCATGCTGGCAGTCCATGGGGTTGCAAAGAGTTGGACACGACTGAGCAACTGAATTGAAACTCTTTAGAATGTGTATACCAGATTTTATTTTATGTTAAAAAAATGATTTTATAACCTAGATTCATTCAAATTGGATGAAAAATTGTCTCCGCTTGAACTATCATTCATTCATTAAATACTTACTAAGTGCCTACTGTGTGTCAAACAGTACAATATGGGCTTGGGAAATTATCAGTAAGGCAAACAGTTTATAGTTACCAGAAGCCTAGGGGAGAAAAGCAGGGGAGTAACTGAGAATTTGCATTAGCACAACTCAGTCACTGCTATCATCTGGCCATATGGGTAACATGTATGAACCTTAGACCCGTTTTTTTTTTTTTTTTTTTTTTGGCTGTGTCAGGTCTTTGTTGCAGCATTTGAACTCTTAGCTGTGGCATGTGGAATCTAGTTCCCTAACCAGGGATCGAACCCCAGCCTCCAGCATGGGAGCACAGAGTCTTAGCTGCTGGATCACCAGGGAAGTCCCCTTAGACCTGTTCTGACAACAGTCTGAGGAAGAGAAGAAGGGTCAGCTTACCAGGGAAAAAGATGGCAGTACAGACACGGTCACTCAAAAAGGGGGGTTCTTAGAATTTGGGGGCCATAGACCCTTTCTAAGAATCATAACTAAAACAAGATTATAAATGAAACCAAATACAGTTATCATTTTAAAGTTTGAAGTATAGTATTATATGTACTACTTTGCTAACACGGTAAATAACCAGATGGAGTGGCTGTCTAATAACGACTATAATTTTGAAGCAGTGAGAAGCATAAATGACATGTTGAGGTATTTGCAACTCTATAATGTGTTATGACAATACCTGTGATTTCTATTGATGACAAAATCACAGATACTATTAATAATACTGTGATCTGGTGCCTACATTCATAATCAAACAAGCTACGTTTCAGTTAGAAGTTAATGAAAGTACAGAACTTTTTACTAAGTTCACAGACTCCCCTGAATTCCAACCACAGACCCCTTGCAGACTGTAGCCCCATGTTCTAGAACGTAAAACTAAATCAGGATTTCTCCTTTCAGTCACATGGCTCCGTTGTCACTTTTAGAGCTACACATCTGTCACTGGGATTTCCCAAAGAAGTAGTGCGTCCATTATTTGGAGAACACTGCCATCCCATGGCTCCTCCTGAAGAGTTTAGCGTTAATAACATCCACAACAAAGCAGTCTTTTAGGGCATTAGACCAAGCCTGCAAATTAATGCACTGGCTCATCACAATTCATTAATCAAACTCAGACTGGATTTAACAACAGATTATTAAAGACTCAAAATTATACCCACAGAAAAAAAAAAAAAAGGCAGCTCCCAGAGGGTCAAATGTAATGTGAATGGTTTTGCATAAAACCATAAACCTGCTATTAAATTAAAAACAGGAAAAATTATGTCCACTGCTTATCTCCAGTCATTTTTTTTTTAAGGAACGGTTATGCTAATTTATTTCTTTGCTGTTCCTGGTTACACGGGAAAGGACTAAAAGGTTAAAATGCAGTGGTTCTTTTGATGTTTGGTTGAGCAACTTACACTAACAGGTACTGACTGAGGTAAAGAAATTAATGAAATTACTCCCATAATTCATTACTAATGGAACACTGTCAACGCTTTCAACTGACAATTCATACAAATCCACCTCAGACACCGAGACACCTCATGGTAACTGACCCGAGGGCTCGCCCTTCTGATAATGTTCCACAAAGCCTAACTCAGTTGCCTAGTCTGACAATTTCCTGGTCTCACCTCCGAGCTTTTGCTCTTGATGAGCAGGTTTGTTCTTTCTGTGAACAAAAGCAGGGAAGGGGAAACAATGATTTGAATTTTCTTCTCTCTTCCGGGTAATTTAGGTAGACCCGCTGGGGATTCCCAAAGACATAAACATTCGGGACGCTCTAATTTGGCAGATTACAGTGCTGCAACCAACTGTGCAATGAATTTTTTTAAAAGGTTAATATTTTAGAGCAGCAACATAAAGAGCATAACAATAATAAGATTGTTATTATTATTAAATTAGTTAGAGAACTGTATGATTTTGTGACATCTCTGCTCATTCCCCATTAGGACTGAATCATTAGTTCTTTCTGGTTTTGCAGAAACAGAAGCAAAAATTACTAGCACACATGCTGATTAAGGTAAGTAAGTGCCATTTCTGGAAAAATGAAATGTTTTATTCAGTGTAGGTACCTGCTAGATAATTTATAGTGTGTTTTGGTCTTAGTAGTATCTATTTTTCACTTTTCACTTTCATGCATTGGAGAAGGAAATGGCAACCCACTCCAGTGTTCTTGCCTGGAGAATCCCAGGGACAGGGGAGCCTGGTGGGCTGCTGTCTATGGGGTCGCACAGAGTCGGACACCACTGAAGTGACTTAGCAGTAGCAGTAGCAGTATCTATTTTAAACTCTAAATTCCTAAAAGGGAGGGACTATGTCTCTGTTGTATATCTGAAGATAATTAATAATTTCTCTTTGAAGTCATATCAAGATGGTATAGAATGATGGTATGGGTGAGACAAAATATATCAAATGATCATATAATATACATATAATACACTATTACATGCATATATAATAAAGTCCAAAACAGTCAACATATTCAAAATACTTTATGAGTACAGGGAGTGTCTAATGCAACATGATTCATATTTGGATTTTGCTTATATTGTATACTGAGTCCTAAGCAGCAAGTACACAGTCCAGTTCTGTCATACCCCTCTCTCAGCCCCCAGCAATCTTTTCTGCCAGCTCAAGATCACAATCTGTCTTAACCCAACATTACAAACAGCCTCCATCCATCGTTCGGTGATCACTTAAAATGAAAACTATTCACTCTACCCAGGTACAGTACCTGGCACACAGTAAGTACTCCATAAATATTTCCTGAGTTGAAAAAATGAAAATCTCTCTCCTCTTTCCAAATGAAAAATACTATGTCAGGACTGTTATTCCAAAAATCTGTTTCAGTTCAGTTCAGTTCATTTGCTCAGTCATGTCCGACTCTTTGCGACCCCATGAATCGCACCACGCCAGGCCTCCCTGTCCATCACCAACTCCCAGAGTTCACTCAGACTCACGTCCATTGAGTCAGTGATGCCATCCAGCCATCTCATCCTCTGTTGTCCCCTTCTCCTCCTGCCCCCAATCCCTCCCAGCATCAGAGTCTTTTCCAATGAATCAACTCTTCGCATGAGGTGGCCAAAGTACTGGAGTTTCAGCTTCACCATCATTCCCTCCAAAGAAATTCCAGGGCTTATCTCCTTCAGAATGGACTGATTGGATCTCCTTGCAGTCCAAGGGACTTTCAAGAGTCTTCTCCAACACCACAGTTCAAAAGCATCAATTCTTCAGCACTCAGCTTTCTTCACAGTCCAACTCTCACATCCATACATGACCACTGGAAAAACCATAGCCTTGACTAGACGGACCTTTGTTGGCAAAGTAATGTCTCTGCTTTTGAATATGCTGTCTAGGTTGGTCATACTTTCCTGCAAAGCACTATCATAGAGATTAACTGTGAATAAGTGCCTTATAAAAATATTTTTGCAGTGAGCCTCCAATGTCTAGCAGATGCTTATTGCTTGCTCATGTGGAAAATGGATACACCTGAAGAGAAAGCAATATTTATTTGAAAACTGAATTATAAAACCCATAGCATTGAATCCAGGGACATTGTGGGTCACCCGAGATTAACAAAAATAAAACAGAGCTTAGCTTCTGAGTGGGAGAGTTTTGGGCAGAAGAGTTCTATAGAGATATCATATTTCTTTAAGGTGAAATAAGTGGGCAAATTAGAATAGTAACTACAGTGGATAAAGCCCTTGCTCTGGACCAGGCATCTGCTTTGTGGGTGACATGAGATGGCAATCCCATCATGTAGACATTAGCATCACCACTTTACCAAGCAGTAAATTCAGAGTGCTTCGGCAGCTTACCTGAGATCATGCTAGGGAGTTGCTTGGCTACTTGAAAAACTCATGTGACTCCAAAGCCCCTGTGACACAGTATGCTCTGGGCTGCTGCTCTTCTCTCAGACCCTTTCCTATGTGTGCCCTCCACTAGCACTGCCTCAAACCCAAACACTAATCCCTGGAGAAAAGACCTGCGCCCGGTACATATCCCTGTACCAACTCTCCTTAGGCAGGCCACAAAAAATTAATGTAAGTGGCAGGATAACAAAGAAGTTAACAGTGTAGGTCATGGCATCACATGACTTAGATTAGCTTCTCTGTTCTATGACTTCCTTGCACAGGCAATTTTATTCCTTGTGCGGTGGTTTTCTCCTAAATAAAATGAAAGTGATAATAATGCCATCACTATGAGGTTAGAGTGATAATTAAATGAGTTACCAAAATGTGAAATACTTGGTGCCTGACTCCTAGAAAAAATGCTGAGCAATGTTGACTGTTATTTTTAGCTCTTTTGCCCACACTGCAATGAAGATTTTGTTATCCACAACTCAACAAGTTAGTTGATCAGCTTCCAAACACCAGGTTTTATTGAGCATCTAATACATTGCAAACGAAACAGCAAATAGCCTGAAAGTAGTTCTCATCCAAGGTGTACACGCGTGCTCAGCTGTGTCCAGCTCTTTGCGACCCCATGGACTGTAGTCCACCAGGCCCCTCTATCCATGGGATTTGCCAGGCAAGAATATTGGAGTTGGTTGTCAGTTCCTTCTCCAGGGGATCTTCCCAACCCAGGGGTCACACTCACATCTCTTGCGTTGGCAGTTGGATACTTTACCACTTGTACTACATGGGAAGCCCCTCATCCAAGACGTTAGGTTGTAAATGTTTTGACACAATGGACAATTAGGCGAGTTCTCCCTAAATCCCTGTGGTATAACTGTGTTCCACCACACATAGAAACACTTGATCCACATCCAAGACTGAGTGACACAGGTAAGCTGATCTGCATTTGCTGATCGTTTTTATTTTTGGATTATTTAGTGTTTAACCTAAATCAATGATTTCATCTTTCTGGGATTAATTTTTCAACTGTTAAATAATAACAAGGGGTAGAGATGAGCAAGTGGTAGTGGAAACAGGAGGAAAGAGTTGTCATAAGCTTTGCCTGTTAAATCACTAAAGCTTTCAAATTAACCTATTCTTTTAACACTGAGGAAATAGGCAAGTCATAGCTAATCTTGCAACCTTATTTCCAATGTACAAATGTAGAAATTAAGGTTCAAGATCACCCACCCAGTAATTACAATCCTGAAAACTGAACCCTCAACAGATGCCTGCTATTTTTGTAGCTTTAACCTGCTCTTCTAATGAAAAAATTCAAACATCCTCTTTAATTGCTGTTATTTGATAAAATTCATCTTACACAGTATAATTATTTGACTCTTTTAGCTGATTATATAAAAATAATAAAAATATATTGATAACATAGAAATCTTTAAATGATGAGAATAGCTTGAAATGCCACCTTCCATATAGGCTCCAATATATGATAAAACTAAGTACCTAAAGTATTTTATAATTTTTATTAGAATTGATGCAATGCTGAATTAAAAATCATGAGTCCTTCAATGCCCACACCCATATAACCTGAATTAGTCCTTTGAAATATAATATCCATTGAATGAATGTTGAATAAACACTTGCATTTCTTGCCAAGGGGAAATGACAGTCACATCACATAGATATTTGCATTATCACTTTACCAAGCAGGAAATTCAAAGCGCTCAAATGGACTCTGTAGATACTCTTGGTGAACACTCTCTAATCCTTTCCTCTTGGTTGGAAAAAACAAAGGGACTTAATTTATGGAATAAGGATAATTAAGATAATAAGGATATATAGCAATCTAAGGTAAACTGAATGAAGTATACATTCATTCTTTTCTGAGGAGCCCAACTCTTCATATCCTAAGTCACCCTCAGGTGAAAACGTCTAAGAGACACCCTGACCGCAAGTCAAAAAATCTATATGACGACAGGTGAACTGTGCTTGTTGTGCCTTTTTCTAAGCTATATTTCATAAAAATACTCTCTCTGGATCAATAAAATGCAAACCTTAAAATTATCTTGTAGTACCATCAGAATAAAAGGAACCTTGAGAATAAAGTTGTCATTCTTAATTAAAATGAGCTTTTTAATTTCTTTACTCTAAATAACTAAAGTAGATATTAATACTATAAACACTTAACTGACTAAAGAAAGATTCTACCCAAACCCCCAATTAGAGAACACTTAATTTATATATGATGCAGCTTGTAACTGCTTAGCAGTGTGGTTGGGGTAAGTCTCTTTGGTCTACTTTTTAAATGATTAAATACTCTCCATCCAACTGAAAAGATGTCTTCAGAGTTGCATTTTGCATGCTAAAACATTATTTAAACACATAAGCCATTGCTCAAGATTCAAGGAAAAAAAGCCTTAGTGACAGTACATTTGTTATGTCTTTATTAAAGATGGACTTTTCCATAGGGTTATGTGCAGTTGAAAATGAGGCTCAGTTTAATAACAAGCAAGCTTTACTAGTACTACAAAAATTATAAAATTTTAATGTTTAATGTGTTCCTTAATTATAGAAATCTCTGCAAAGAATAACATCCTTGAAATTTACTATGCAAATGCTCTTAATTTATGACAAATTGCTCCTTAAAACACAAGTATTAAATCTCTATTAGATTTGTTGAGGTAATATACTAATATCCATCACTAAGGTCTTAAATTTCTGAGTAGCAATGCTGTTTGTTAGATGCAAATAAGGATTTCCTTAATTAAAATACACTATCCCCAGTCTCTCAGCAGATTTAACTCAGTCTTTATATAGGACAGGTTCATTATCTACCTCAAGTTAATAAAAGTATGACCTACTGTGGTTATTTCCTTCAAATTTTAATTTTAATTACTATTTTGTTAATGGAAATAAAGCACTAAAGAATTGTGAAGATGATCCAAAAGCAATTTTAAAAACTTAATTAAAACACCACTTGAAAGCTTCAAAAGGAATTTAGCACTTACATGGTTTGATAACTGATGGCCTTACAAATATAGCATTAAATACCGACTACATAAAAAAAAAAATCTTTGGATGAATCATACTTTAGAACTATAGTGCTTCCTTATTCTGCATCTTGAACTAATGGTCCAACTAAATAGGATAAACATAAAACTTGTAATTCAGAACAGGCAAAGGTTCTTAACAAAGAAATGAAATGAATAACCATTGCACAATGCCTTCACAATACATAAACCTTAAATGCATTCAGAGTTTTTGCATAAAACCATCATGGTTTAATCCAGATAATTGCAGATGTGTTCAGTTTGTCTTTTGGTCCTTCGGGACTTGAATATAAAATTAAAAGACTGGTAAGATGTTGTATAAAATTCAGTACCAGAGTTTTATTAGGCAGCTTCCTCTCCAATCTAAATTTCAAAGGTTTACACATATATTATTGATCTTATCTGTGAAAATATTGGTTCAGTAAGTAGCCTTTAAACATAACACAATCCATAGATTTTATTGAGATTCACTGCTTCTCATGAAAAAGATAAGAATATGAGATGCAGGATATAACAAAGAGCATGCTCCAGGCAAGAAACACAGTCTTTGTGATGCTCAAAATATATTTAGCAGCTCTTATATTACAAACCTTGCAATGTTATGGTTCATAATGCAATGTGCATTTTGTAGCAGGCTATTTGACTACTTCCAGTAAGTAAAATCCCTGAATTCATTAGCAATAATAACTTTTCTCTTCTTATAGATCTGTTTAATGGAAAAGGCATTTTGCCAGACACCACCCTCTACCCTGTCCAAAAAAAAAAAAAAAAAATATGCCATTCTATTAGCATCAAGTCACAGATCTATTCTTTTAAACACTGGAATTTCAACTTCAGAAATTAAAGATTTTTTATTAAAAATGAAAAATAAATATATGACTAAAATGATTGGATAGCAACTAAGTTGAAGCACAACTGAATTTCTGTAATTCTGTATTACACTAGAAATGTGATTTAGATTCACAACCCCAAAATTTTACGTTATTGAACCAGCAGAAGAAATTTTGTAAAAGTAGGAGAGACCATCTTTTGGTTCTGTTTCTTTTTTTTCCCCCAATTCACCACACAAGAATTGCCAAATTATAAGTGAGTTATTTTCTAAGACTTTATTTGCATGTCAGATTTTTTAAACTTAAGATGAACATTACCCTAGAAGCAATAAATAAGAATTAAGTTGGCCCTAAAAAAATTTATAAAAGCTTAATTTAGCCTTATAGCATAGCTGAAAGATTTACAATGAAATTTAGCAGGAAGCAAAACTGCTTCTACACCAGTAATTAAAGAAAATGGAAAGTTAAATTGAATAAAAGATAGTTTATTATTCTTAAATGCTCTGGGAATAATAGATTTAATTTGAAGAGAAAGCAAATGTAGATGAGACATTTGTCAGAATCCTGAAGGGAACTTATAAGCTTTTTCAAGGTCTTTGGAGGTTGTTGTCATCAATTCTGTTTTAGGGCTTCATTTCATATGCACACATAATAACCTGTGTTACTTGTGCAGTTAAGGTAAATTTAAACATGAGTGCCTTTCTCTTCTCTTATTTTTTAATAATTTTTTTAGATATATATATAAATATATTTTTTAAAGATATTTTTAATATTAACTTGATTTTTATCAACAATAATGAGTGATTTTTAAGTGATAATCAGAATGGAAAAAGAACACTGATGGAGAAAGACTTTTCTGGAGATAACTAAACATTCATTGGAAGAAAGGAAAGGAGGGAATGAGGAACAGTTAAAAAGATTAGAGACAAGGGGTAGGGAGCTAATAAAGAAGCATGGACATCATAAGAAAATAGCAACTTGAGGTCTGTTCTTGAAATTTTATATTTGGTTAGTTGCATGTGTGTGTGTGTGTTTGTGTGTTAAAAAACAGGCAGAAAGAGAGGGAGAAAGAACAGTATGATTTCCTGACATCCATCCTTCCATTTAAGTTAGTTTTTTTAAATCTCAGTTGTTTCTTTTGAGAGCAAAATGTGCCAAAGTGGTGGACCATTCATATGATTGCTTAACTATAGTGGCTTATGTATCTAGATTAATAAGCATTGAGAAGAGGCATAATAATACTTAGAATTCAGAATTTTTACATAAAACCACAGTAGTTTAACTATATTATTATAAAATATTTTGTTTGTATTTTTGCCCTCCAGAACCTATGCAAATTATTGAGCTTATAATGAACTGCATAAAATTCAGCACCAGAGCTAAAAGCAAGAAAAAAAAACAAGAAAAATTCAGAGCCTTTACCATATTCAAGTGTATCGGGATTCTCTAAGAATGTATAGCCCTTCCTGCATGAGTCTGAACTTTTCTCAGGGGGTATCCATCAGTGTTAGAGTTCGGTGAAACACACTGAGTTAGAATCAGGAATTGGACAGAAATTCCTACCACCACCCATGTTGTTTAATAGTGCTCTGGAGGATCTAGCCAGTGTAGTAAAACAGGATAAAGAAATGTGGCATAAATCAGAAAGGAAGAGACAGCATTATCATACTTTGCAAATGATATTAGAAAATCCAAGAGAATCAACTAAAATCTATTAAAACCAACAAAAGAGTTCGGAGGAGTGGTAAAATACAAAACCATTAATTTTCACTAATACTAACAACAATCAGTTGGGAAATATAATAGAAAAAATACTCTACTGAAAATAAGAATTTAAAAGGGGGTGGGGGGCAGAGAGAGAGATTACCCAAAAGAAAAATGGGTAAAGAATATTAACAAGCAATTAAAAGAAATATGCAAATAGCCAATTAACATGTGAACAGATGTTCAAACTCAATGATAATCAAAAATATATAAATTAAAACAAGATACCATTTTCCCCTTATGAGATCTGAAATGATTAAAAACATGGATAATACCCTGTCTTGACATGAAATGTGGAAGCAAAAAATACTGTTTTATACGAGTAGTATCATTCAGAATCCAACATAAGAAATAAAAAACACACTCAAACTGGGAAATCTGAAGAACATTTATTTATTTTTTTTTATTTTTAAACTTTACAATATTGTGTTAGTTTTGCCAAATATCGAAATGAATCCGCCTCAGGTATACCTGTGTTCCCCATCCTGAACCCTCCTCCCTCCTCCCTCCCCATACCCTCCCTCTGGGTCGTCCCAGCGTACCAGCCCCAAGCATCCAGTATCGTGCATCAAACCTGGACTGGCGACTCGTTTCATACATGATATTACACAGGTTTCAATGCCATTCTCCCAAATCTCCCCACCCTCTCCCTCTCCCACAGAGTCCATAAGACTGATCTATACATCAGTGTCTCTTTTGCTGTCTCGTACACAGGGTTATTGTTACCATCTTTCTAAATTCCATATATATGCGTTAGTATACTGTATTGGTGTTTTTCTTTCTGGCTTACTTCACTCTGTATAATAGGCTCCAGTTTCATCCATCTCATTAGAACTGCTTCAAATGTATTCTTTTTAATGGCTGAGTAATACTCCATTGTGTATATGTACCACTGCTTTCTTATCCATCTGCTGATGGACATCTAGGTTGCTTCCATGTCCTGCCTATTATAAACAGTGCTGCGATGAACATTGGGGTACACATGTTTCTTTCCCTTCTGGTTTCCTCAGTGTGTATGCCCAGCAGTGGGATTGCTGGATCATAAGGCAGTTCTATTTCCAGTTTTTTAAGGAATCTCCACACTGTTCTCCATAGTGGCTGTACTAGTTTGCATTCCCACCAACAGTGTAAGAGAGTTCCCTTTTCTCCACACCCTCTCCAGCATTTATTGCTTGTAGACTTTTGGATGGCAGCCATTCTGACTGGCGTGAAATGGTACCTCATAGTGGTTTTGATTTGCATTTCTCTGATAATGAGTGATGTTGAGCATCTTTTCATGTGTTTGTTAGCCATCTGTATGTCTTCTTTGAAGAAATGTCTATTTAGTTCTTTGGCCCATTTTTTGATTGGGTCATTTATTTTTCTGGAGTTGAGCTGTAGGAGTTGCTTGTATATTTTTGAGATTAGTTGTTTGTCAGTTGCTTCATTTGCTATTATTTTCTCCCATTCTGAAGACTGTCTTTTCACCTTGCTAATAGTTTCCTTTGTTGTGCAGAAGCTTTTAAGTTTAATTAGGTCCCATTTGTTTATTTTTGCTTTTATTTCCAATATTCTGGGAGGTGGGTCATAGAGGATCCTGCTGTGATGTATGTCAGAGAGTGTTTTGCCCATGTTCTCCTCTAGGAGTTTTATAGTTTCTGGTCTTACGTTGAGATCTTTAATCCATTTTGAGTTTATTTTTGTGTATGGTGTTAGAAAGTGTTCTAGTTTCATTCTTTTACAAGTGGTTGACCAGTTTTCCCAGAACCACTTGTTAAAGAGATTGGCTTTAATCCATTGTATATTCTTGCCTCCTTTGTCAAAGATAAGGTGTCCATATGTGCGTGGATTTATCTCTGGGCTTTCTATTTTGTTCCATTGATCAATATTTCTGTGAAGAACATTTAATAAAAGGATTATTCATGAGGGTGTGGGCAAGGGTGAAGGGAACCCAGAAGGGATAAGGCAGTACCCAAGACTGAGTGAAAAAGCTGAGCAGAGAATCTCACCTATTAGAACTGTGACCTTAGGTGTTCGGAGTCAGCCAGCCCTCAGCAACTCCACAGGAAGAACCAAGAGAAGCAGTACCTCAGTCAAACTCTCCTCCCCGTCACCTCCTGTCAGTGACCTACCCTGCAACCCTTATTATTATTAGCCCAGTAATAATAATAATAATTATTATTATTATTATTAGCCCAGACCTACCAGAAGCCAGAATCCAAAGGACGGAACTCCCAGATCAGCCTCTGTGGGCACAAAATAAGGAAGAGAAAAGAAGAGGGTGTATTTAAAGAGGCAATAGAAGATACCTAGCATATGAGTGTTGAGGGAAATATACATTACCAAAGACAAATTGTATGATAATTCAGCAGCGCATGCATTTAAATACTCATGCACACATCAAAGGAAGCAAGTATTTAAAATGGAGAAAAGCAGTCTCTTTAGGATGTGGTTCTGGGGAAACTGAAGAGCTACATGTAAGAGAATTAAATTAGAACATTCTCTAACACCATATACAAAAATAAATTCAAAGTGGATTCAGTCAGTTCAGTTCAGTCACTCAGTTCTGTCCGATTCTTGGTGATCCCATGGACTGCAGCATCCCAGGCTTCCCTGTCCATCAACAATTCCTGCAGCTTGCTCAAACTCATGTCCATCAAGTCAATGTTGCCATCGAACCATCTCATCCTCGGTCGTCCCCTTCTCCTCCTGCCTTAAATTTTTCCCAGCATCAGTCAGTTCCTTGCATCAGGTAGCCAAAGTATTGGAATTTCAGCTTCAACATCAGTCCTTCCAATGAATATTCAAGTCTGATTTCCTTTAGAATTGACTGGTTGGATCTCTTTGCAGTCTCTTTGCAAGAGTCTCTTTGCAAGAGACTCTCAAGAGTCTTCTACGACACCACAGTTCAAAACCATCAACTCTTTAGCACTTAGCTTTCTTTATAGTCCAAATCTCACATCCATACATGACTACTCTTCAAGAGATGGGAATACCAGACCACCTGACCTGCCTCCTGAGAAATCTGTGTGCAGGTCAAGAAACAACAGTTAGAAATGGACATGGAACAACAGACTGGTTCCAAATTGGGAAAGTAGTACGTCAAGGCTGTATATTGTCACCCTGCTTATTTAACTTATATGCAGAGTACATCATGAGAAATGCTAGACTGGATGAAGCACAAGCTAGAATCAAGATTGCCGGGAAAAATATCAATAACCTCAGATATGCAGATGACACCCTTATGGCAGAAAGTGAAGAAGAACTAAAGAGCCTCTTGATGAAAGTGAAAGAGGAGAGTGAAAAAGTTGGCTTAAAGCTCAACATTCAGGAAACTAAGATCATGGCATCCAGCCCCATCACTTCATGGCAAATAGATGGGGAAACAGTTGAACAGTGGCTGACTTTATTTTTCTGGGCTCCAAAATCACTGCAGTTGGTGACTGCAGCCATGAAATTAAAAGATGCTTACTCCTTGGAAGGAAAGTTATGACCAACCTAAACAGCAGAGACATCACTTTGCCAACAAAGGTCCATGAAGGCAAGGCTATTGTTTTTCCAGTAGTCATGTATGGATGTGAGAGTTGGACTGTGAAGAAAGCTGAGCGCCGAAGAATTGATGCTTTTGAACTGTGGTGTTGGAGAAGACTCTTGAGAGTCCCTTGGACTGCAAGGAGATCCAACCAGTCCATTCTAAAGGAAATCAGTCCTGAATATTCATTGGAAGGACTGATGCTGAAGCTGAAACTCCAATACTTTGACCATCTGATGCAAAGAACTGACTCATTGGAAAAGACCCCGATGCTGGGAAAGATTGAAGGCAGGAGGAGAAGGGGACGACAGAGAATAAGATGGTTGGATGGCATCACTGACTCAATGACATGAGTTTGAGTAAACTCTGGGAGCTGGTGACAGACAGTGAGGGCTGGCATGCTGGCAGTCCATGGGGTCACAAAGAGTTAGACAAAACTGAGCAACTGAACTGAACTGAACTGAAACATGACTACTGGAAAAACCATAGCTTTGACTATGCGAACCTTTGTTGGTAATGTCTCTGCTTTTTAATATTCTCTCTAGGTTGGTCATAGCTTTTCTTCCAAGGGGCAAGTGCCTTTTAATTTCATGGCTACAGTCACCATCTGCAGTAATTTTGGAGCCCAAGAAAATAAAGTCTCTCTGTTTCCATTGTTTCCCCATCTATTTGCCATGAAGTGATGGGACCAGATGCCATGATCTTAGTTTTGTGAATGTTGAGTTTTAAGCCAGCTTTTTCACTCTCCTCTTTCATTTTCATCAAGAGGCTCTAGAGTTCCTCTTCACTTTCTGCCGTAAGGGTGGTGTCATCTGCGTATCTGAAGTTATTGATATTTCTCCCAGCAATCATTCTTGTGCTTCATCCAGCCCAGCATTTCACATGATGTACTCTCCATGTAAGTTAAATAAGCAGGGTGACAATACATAGCCTTGATGTACTCCATTCTCAATTTGGAATGAGTCCATTGTTCCATGTCTGGTTCTAAAATTTGCTTCTTGACCTGCATACAGATTTCTCAGGAGGCAGGTCAGGTGGGCTGGTATTCCCATCTCTTTAAGAATTTACTAGTTTGTTGTGATCCACACAATCAAAGGCTTTAGTGTAGTCAATGAAGCAGAAGTAGATGTTTTTGTGGAATTCTCTTGCTTTTTTGTTGATCCAATGGATGCTGGCAATTTGATCTCTGGTTCTTCTGCCTTTTCTAAATCCAGCTTGAACATCTGGAAGTTCATGGTTCACGTACAATGAAGCCTCACTTGGAGAATTTTGAGCATTACTTTGCTAGCATGTGAGATGAGTGCAATTGTGCGGTAGTTTGAGCATTCTTTGGCATTGCCTTTCTTTGTAATTGGAATGAACACTGACCTTTCCTGGTCCTGTGGTCACTGCTGAGTTTTCCAAATTTGCTGGCATATTGAGTGCAGCACTTCCACAGCATCATCTTTTAGGATTTGAAATAGCTCAGCTCAACTGGAATTCCATCACCTCTAATGGCTTTGTTCATAGTGATGCTTCCTAAGGCCTACTTAACTTTGCACTCCAGGATGTCTGGCTCTAGGTGAGTGATCACACCATCGTGGTTATCTGGGTCATGAAAATCTTTTTTGTATAGTTCTTCTGTGTATTCTTGCCACCTCTTCTTAATATCTTCTGCTTCTGTTAGGTCCATACCATTTCTGTCCTTTATTGTGCCCATCTTTGCATGAAATATTCCCTTGGTATCTCTAATTTTCTTGAAGAGATCTCTAGTCTTTCCCATTCTGTTGTTTTCCTCTATTTCTTTGCATTGATCACTGAGGAAGGTTTTCTTATCTCTCCTCCTTGCTATTCTTTGGAACTCTGCATTCAAATAAGTATGTCTTTCCTTTTCTCCTTTGCCTTTCCCTTCTCTTCTAGAATAAATACCTTAATGTAAAACTGGAAACCATAAAACTCCTAGAGGAAAACATAGGCAGAACACTCTTTAACATATGTCATAGCAATATTTTTTTGGATCTGTCTCTTAAAGCAAAGGAAACAAAACAAAAACATACAAATTGGACCTAATTAAAGTTTAAAGCTTTTGTACAAGCAAAGAAAACCATTGACAAAACAAATAAACAACCTACTGAATGGGAGAAAGTATTTGCAAGTTATATGACCAATAAGGGGTTAATATCTGAAATACATAAACAACTCATACAACTCATCCTCCCCGATTAAAAAATTGGCCAAAGACCTGAATAGACAGTTGACCAAAGAGGATCTGTAGATGACCAACTGGCAAATGAAAAGACTTAACATCGCTAGATCACATCAGATCAGATCAAAAAAAAAACAAAAACACTAATTCAATGAGATTCATGCACCCCAGGATTCATAGTAGCATTATTTACAACTGCCAAGATAGGGAAGCAACCTAGTGTTTACCCAACAGACTAATGGATAAAGATATGGTGTGTGTGTGTGTGTGTGTGTGTGTGTGTGTGTACACACACAATGGAATACTAGTCACCCATTAAAAAAAATGAAATTTTGCCATTTGCAACAATATGGATGGACTTGGGGGTATTACACTCTAAAATAAGTCAGACAAAGACAAGTACTATACAGTATTACTTACATGAGGAATCTAAAAAAAATACAACAAATAAATGAATATAACAAAAAAGAACCAGACTCACAGATACAGAGAACACTCTAGTGGTTACTGCTGGGGGGTGGAAGCAAGGGGGAAGCAAGATAGGGGTAGGGGACTAAGAGGTACAAACTATTATGTATAAAATAATCTACAAGGAAATACTGTATAACACAGGGAATATAGCCAATATTTTATAATAACTAAAAATGAAGTGTAACTTTTTTAAATTGTCACTATATTGTATACCTACAATACTTTGGCCACCTTATGGGAAGAGCTGACTCATTTAAAAAGACCCTGATGCTGGGAAAGATTGAGGGCAGGAGGAGAAGGGGGCAACAGAGGATGAGATGGCTGGATGGCATCACTGACTCGATGGACATGGGTTTGGGTGGACTTTGGGAGTTGGTGATGGACAGGGAGGCCTGGCGTGCTGCGGTTCACGGGGTCGCAAAGAGTCAGACACGACTGAGTGACTGAACTGAATGTATAAAACATTGTACATTCACTATATTTCAATTAAAAATAAATATATAAATATTCCCATATAGTCATATTTGTTTAGTCATTTTAAAAAAGAATTTGGTAAGAAAAATATCTAACTATTAGCAGTCTGTCTTTCTCTATGAGAAGCATTGGGAAAAAGCTCAGACTTCAGACTCAGCCGGGTCTGGGTTTGCATCCCCTTGACCTACTCAGTCAGTGTTCTTTTGACTGAAAAAAAAAAAAAAAAAACAGAAAGTCAAACTGATCTGAAAAAAAATTTTTGTCAAAGTTTACACCACCAAACTGTGAGGAAGTATTCAGAAACACCTGGATCCAGGAACTTGAACTTTATTAGATTCTTTCTTTCTCTCTACCTCACCTACCAACCCTCTCCTTGAAGAGTCTACTGGCTCTGCTCTCTATAATCGGTTTCATTCTCGCAGGCCCTCTGTTCCCATAAGTTCAATGCATGGCCACACAGAATACTAAAAATATATTTTTCAAGAATCATGACCAGAGAGAAAAGAGCTTCCTGGTATTTAAATTGAAATTGCCTGGATCCCAAGCCAACCACCAGTGAATTCATATGACAAGCCAGGGCAGCAGCGCATGGTGACACGCCCTTTCTGGCACAAATGTCCCCTCTGGGGCCAAAGGACATGAGCATTTTGTTTGGCCCCTACTACAACCACAGGTATCAGATAGAGGAAACACAATCTCCGCAGGAGAGAAATATTCTTCTGGATAATAAAAAGGTAAATGAACACAATATACATAGTAACCTTGGACAAAGTACTTAACATCTCTGAGCCTATTTCTTTATGTGTAAAATGGAGGAGGTGGTGGTACCTATATCATACGTTTGTTGTGGGATTAACATTATGGGTTAATTTTATTCTTATTATTTTATCATTCTCTTTATTTATCTTTATATTTCCATATTATTTTATTTTTTAAAATAACATACATTACTTTCATTCATGAATAAGAAAGCTTTTCCCATTTTGAGAAGAAAGAAGAATTCAACAACATAACTGAGGAAAAGCCAACAGGTAAGTTAATCATTAATTATTTAAAATTTGTGTTATTTTTATGCTGCCCTGGTAGTTCAGACGGTAAAGCATCTGCCTGCAATGCAGGAGACCTGGGACCAATCCCTGGGTCGGGAAGATCCCCGGGAGAAGGAAATGGCAACCCACTCCAGTATTCAAGCAGTATTCATGCCTGGAAAATGCCATGGACTGAGAAGCCTGGTGGGCTACAGCCCATGAGGTCGCAAAGAATCAGACACGACTGAGCGATGTCACTTCACTTCATTTCACTTTACAATGTAACGATTACTAATGAAACACACAATTATTACACTGTGTGTTTTCCATAGTTTGTTTCTGTTTAGTCACTAAATCAAGTTGGACAACTTGATTTAGCCCACCAGGCTTCTCTGTCCATGAGATTTCCCAGGCAAGAATGCTGGAGTGGGTTGCCATTTCCTCCTTTAGGGTATCTTCCCAACCCAGGGATCAAACCTGCAGGCAGATTCTTTACCATTGAGCCACCTGGGAAGCCCTACATATGTTATTAAGTTGAAAGTGAAAGTGAAAGTCGCTCAGTCATGTCCAACTCTTTGCAATCCCATGAACTATACAGTGCATGGAATTTTCCAGGCCAGAATACTGGAATGGGTAGCCTTTCCCTTCTCCAGGGGATCTTCCCAAGCCAGGAATCAAACCCAGGTCTTCCGCAATGCAGGCGCACTCTTTACCAGCTGAGCCGCAAGGGAGCTTAAGTTAAATCCTCACAATTACTCCATCAGGTACTTGCAATTCCCATTTTACTGACCAAACTGAAACTTAAAGAGGTAAACTAACTTGCCCAAGTGCTGCCCTGAACCCCACAGGCCTATAAGGCCTCTGCTTGCCCAGTTTCAAGACCAAAGAAAGAGCCTGGAGTCAGCAACAGAGACATCAGTGGTTTAATGGATGGGGGAGTTCACACATCTGAAGCAAGGTCCTGGAGCTACACCTTATCGTGTGCAGCAGACTGTGGTCAGGACATGACAGCAGTCTTTGGGGAGGGGAGGTTACCAGTGACAGGGGGGATTGACATCAGGTTGGCTCATCGGTTACTGAGAAAACCATTAGAGAAGCATGCCCCTCATCATACACTTGACAAGAATGATCACTAGCTGGGGCCTGGGGCAAGTACGTAGGAAGGTCAGTCATGTACTTAGTGTGTGGTTAAAGCAGGCATTGTTCCACAAGGGATATACAGAAAGCAAGAAAGCAGCCATCTTGAGAGGCCTGACCTATACCAAGGACACAGAACCAGTAATTAACAGAGCTGCTATGTAAATTTAGTTCTGTCTAAAGGGATCTACAAACTGTAACCTGTAAGCCAAACCCCATCTGCCTTCTGTTTTTCTAAAGCCCATGAACTGAGAATGGCCTTTCCACTTTTTAATTGTTAAAATAAATGAAATAAATACTTTATAACATATGAAAATTAAATGAACTTCAAAGTTCAGTGTCCATAAATAATGTTTTGATGGAACACAGCCATACTCATTTTTATTACATCTCTCCATGGCTGCTCTAGCAGTCAGACATGACTGAGGGACTGAGTACACACACACACACACACACACACACACACACACACACTGCTGTACAGGAAAAAGTGTGCCAACCCTGGTCTAAATCCAAAATCCATTATCTTCCAAGTACATCACATTGTCTCTCCTTGATAGTGCCTAAAAATTATCTATTAGATGCTGTAATTAGGAATCTCTGGTTGCCCAAGCAAAAGAAATTCAGTGGAAGAAGACAGAAGAGCATGAGCAAGTTCATCCTGGGGGAATGAAGAGAAATTTCCCAGCATGCATGCTCCGTGGTATCTGACTCTTTGCGATCCCATGGACTGTGGCCTGCCAGGCTCCTCTGTCCATGGGATTTTCCAGGCAAGAATACTGGAGTGGATTGCCATTTCCTCTTCCAGGCGACCTTCCTGACCCAGGGATGGAACCCATGTCTCCTGGGTCTCCTGAATTGCAGGAAGATACTTTACTGCTGAGCTACTGGGGAAGGCCACAGAGAGATAAAGAATAAAAAAAAAAATTATCTGCAGTCGTACCTCCCTAAATGTGTCTGTTCTCAAAAGCTAAGCAAGATTGGGCCTTGTTAGTACTTGGGTGGGAGATGAAAACTACTGTACCAAATGATGACATCTGCTCAGGACAGAGTAGGGGAAGGAAATAAAGTTATTGGTTCCCGCATGGCACAAGGAGTGACCATCCACTGACAGCACACTGTCAAAAGCCTGAACTCAATATCACATATTACTCACAACACCTAGTGGGGGCGGAGACTTAATCTAGACATAAACCCTGCACTATGATAGATTTATACTACTCAAAAGCAACAAAATTAAGGGGGGGATATAAGAAATTGTGTATTAAAATTCTTATAATCAAAACAAAAAAATTAAACTCAGTTTGTTAATATCAGACGCTAGTCTATTTTTCACTAAACATCAAAAATATTGATTTCCAGATTCAAAGCAATCCTAGGGAGCTTTCTAGTACATTCCCTGCTTCATTATACCAGTGCTACATTTACACTATCCTTAGAAAATAATTACCTGCTATCTTCCCAAAAACCTCTTAAGGCTGTACAACCACATGTTTTCAAACAATCCTTTCTCATAACCTTTATATATAAGTGATGTTTCTGATATAATCAAAACATGACCAGTGAGAGTAATTTTTAATCAGAGAGATGGAATAGTAAATCCATGACTTTCTTTTATTCTATCACTAATTTTTTTTGTGTGTAGCTTAGGTACATAAGAATTTTACCCAGGCTCTCAGTTCTTTATTTATGAATCTAAGCTAATATGGAATATTTAAAGAATCAGACTTAGAAATTTTATGAACTCCCTTTTATGGTCTCTGACGATAAATACAAGGCATTGTCATCATTGTATCGCTAGACTATTTCTCAAAGTTAAGAGTCTGAGTTCCCCTAAAAGAACTAAGGAGCCACAGGGCCACCAGAGGAGGACAAGACCAAAGACACAATGCGAGTGCTGATGCTGCGTGTTAGTTGCATGATCTTAAGCAAGTTACTTAATCTCTTAGCATCTATTTTCTTTACTTCTTTGAGAAAAACTGAAAGTTAGTTGCTCAGTCATGTTCGACTCTTTGCAACCCCATGGACTATATAGCCTGCCAGGCTCCTCTGTCCACAGGATTCTCCAGGAAAGAATACTGGAGGGGTTGCCATTCCCTTCTCCAGGGCATCTTCCCAACCTATGGATTGAACCCAGGTTTCCTGCACTGCAGACAGATGCTTTACTGTCTGAGCCACTAGCTACTGTTGAGAGGTTGTGCGTATTAGTGTCTCTCAAAGCCCTTTGTATACTACTACATGCTGTAAGAAATGTCAGTTTGTATTATTGTCCTTAATAATTGTCCCTAGGATCTCAAAGACTACTGATTTAGAAATACAATATATTTCATAGATAGATCATTTTTAAGCTTTTAACAACTGCTTAGGGTTAAGAAACCCTGGCATATATTTCATGCACAGCATTACAAGCAGGAATTCAATAGGAAAAAAGTTGATGGGTTGAGAGAAATAAAGAATGTATTTTTCTAACTCACTCATATTTTCTTTGTCTCACTGGGCTTGATAAAGCTACGATGAAGTCTTGATTGGAGATTGCATTATTACCTGGCAGGTTACCCTTTCTCTTCTGCAGGATTTGGATTCAAATGATGATGACAAAACCACCATGTGTCTAAAAACTGATCTTTTCAATTCTACTGTGTAACAGGTTGAGACTGCTATGCCTGTTAATTAACCCCTGAATCCCATCAAGGTAACTGAAGCATGAACTTAAGATAAGATTTATATGGCAGATAAAGTAAAAGCATGCTTTCAAAGCATGCTTCTCCCACCCTATGTCCCTTCCTATCTCAGTCTGACAAAAAGCAGATTCCACAGGCCTGAGTCCATACCCACTGAGAGGAGTAAGGTTTGCACTTTTAAATAAAGTGTACCACCTAACAAAATATGTCAAATGTATATTTTATAGATGCCTGGCCTTACAGAGCTGTTTTGTTCTCCTTGTATGTATTTTTGTGTAGAGAAAAGATAAACAGATTCCATTGTCTTTTCTCATTTGATTAAATGTTGTAGTATTAGGTCAGTGATAAGATATCAACTACTTTAACTCAGAAATTATTTTAGTTACAGACAATGATCTGTTTGGCTTTGTTCAAAATCAGCTTATATTTCCATTAACTATGAAATTAAATAGGGGAGGCAATTTTTAAAAGAGAAATATTAGTTTTAGCCTGAAACCCTAAGTGTTGAGTTTCTGCCTGCAGTGGGTTTTTTTCAATTAAATTATAAAGCATGGGTAATAGAGATTTATAATGGGAGTGCTGATACAATCTTAACTATAGGGAAAGCATCCGACATGCTCTATGCAGTATATGAATGGATTATTTGCATTAAATTATCTTTAGGAAATGCAAACAAAACAAAGAAAAATGTAAAGCTTGTAGCTTTATTAGCATAAAATTAAAGTCCTTGAATGCATAATTGTTCCATACCCAAAGCATTAACGGATTTTATTCTTAGAGTTCAAAGACCTCCAGATTAATATGCAAAATGGCCCCATTTTATAAGTGGGTTGTTTTTTCCCCCTTCTCAGAAAAGAGACAGTTCTTTGCTGGAGGAAATAACAATGAAGTTTAGAAAACACTAACTAATATTGATATAAAAGCCCTCAAATCTATGTAGCCAAAAACAATGACAACTAGATGCTATTAGAATATTTATATTTCTTCAGTTTGTGTATGACTATAAATTGTATGTTTAACCAAATAATGCCTAGCTTAGGAAAATAAAGTTTACAAAACAAAAATGAAAAAAACTGTCTTTTTCTAGAAAGGTTTACCTACTCTTGTTAAGTTCAGTTCAGTTGCCCAGTTGTGTCCTACTCTTTGCGAACCCATTAACAGCAGCATACCAGGCATCCCTGACCAAAACCAACTCCCAGAGTTTACTCAAACTTATCTCCATTGAGTCAGTGATGCCATCCAGCCATCTCATCCTCTGTCCTCCCCTTCTCCTCCCGCCTTCAATCTTTCCCAGCATCAGGTCTTTTCCAATGATTCAGTTCTTCACATCAGGTGGCCAAAGTATTGGCGTTTCAGTAATTATTAAAAACTATTAAAAAGAAAATTCAATAGAAAGAGAAATTCTAAACCTACTACATGCATTTAAATTCAGTTCAGCTAAGTTCAGGCACTCAGTTGTGTCTGACTCTGCAACTCCATGGACTGTAGCAGGCCAGGCTTCCCTGTCTATCACCAACTCCCGGAGTTTACTCAAACTCACGTCCATCGAGTCAGTAATGCCATCCAACCATCTCATCCTCTGTCAGCCCCTTCTCCTGACTTCAATCTTTCCCAGCATTGGGGTCTTTACCAATGAGTAGTTCTTCACATTAGGTGGCCAAGATATTGGAGTTTCAGCTTCAACATTAGTCCTTCCAATGAATATTCAGGACTGATTTCCTTTAGAATGGACTGGTTGGATCTCCTTGCAGTCCAAGGGACTCTCAAGAGTCTCCTCCAACACCACAGCTCAAAAGCATCAATTCTTCAGTGCTCAGGTTTCTTTATAGTACAGCTCTCAGATCCATACATGACTACTGGAAAAACCATAGCTTGACTAGAGACATTGGTTGGCAAAGTATGTCTCTGTTTTTTAATATGCTGTCTAGGTTGGTCATAGTTTTTCTTCTGAGGAGTAAGCACCCTTCAATTTAATGTGCAGTCACCATCTGCAATGATTTTGGAGCCCAAAAAAAAATAAAGTTTCTCACTATTTCCATTGATTTCCCATCTATTTGCCATGAAGTGATGGGACCAGATGCCATGATCTTCATTTTCTGAATGTTGAGCTTTAAGCCAACTTTTTCACTCTCCTCTTTCACTTTCATCAAAAGGCTCTTTAGTTCTTCCTTGGTTTCTGCCATAAGGGTGATGTCATCTGTATATCTGAAGTTATTGATATTTCTCCTGGAAATCTTGATTCCAGCTTGTGCTTAACCCAGCCCAGCATTTCTCATGATGTACTCTGCATGTAAGTTAAATAAGCAGGGTGACAATATACAGCCTTGAAGTACTACTTTCCCAATTTGGACCAGTCTGTTGTTCCATGTCCAGTTCTAACTGTTGCTTCCTGACCTGCATACAGATTTCTCAAGAGACAGGTCAGGTGGTCAGGTATTCCCATCTCTTTCAGAATTTTCCAGTCTATTGTGTTCTATGCAGTCAAAAGCTTTGGCATAATCAATAAAGCAGAAGTAGATGTTTTTTTCTGGAACTCTCTCGCTTTTTTGATGATCTGATGGATATTGGCAATTTGACCTCTGGCTCTTCTGCCTTTTTAAAATCCAGCTTGAACATCTGGAATTTCATGGTTCACTTACTGTTGAGCCTGGCTTGGAGAATTTTGAGCATTACTTTGCTAGCATGTGAAATGAGTGCAACTGTGAAGTAGTTTGAAGATTCTTTGGCATTGCCTTTCTTTGGAATTGGAATGAAAACTGACCTTTTCCAGTCCTGTGGCCACTACTGAGTTTTCCAAATTTGCTGGCATATTGAGTGCAGCACTTTCACAGCATCATCTTTTAGGATTTGAAATAGCTCAACTGGAATTCCATCACCTCCAATGGCTTTGTTCATAGTGATGCTTCCTAAGGCCCACCTGACTTTGAGTTCTGGCTCTAGGTGAGTGATCACACCATCGAGGTTATCTGGGTCATGAAGACCATTTTTGTATGGTTCTTCTGTGTATTTTTGCCACTTCTTCTTAATATCTTCTTCTGTTAGGTCCATACCATTTCTATCATTCTTTTATGCCCATCTTTGCATGAAATGTTCCCTTGGTATCTCTAATTTTCTTGAAGATATCTCTAGTCTTTCCCATTTTATTGTTTCTTCTATTTCTTTGCACTGATCACTAAGGAAGACTTTCTTATCTCTCCTTGCTATTCTTTGGAACTCTACATTCAGATGCTTATATCTTTCCTTTTATCCTTTGCCTTTGGCACCTTTTCTTTTCTCAGCTATTTGAAAGGACTCCTCAGACAACCATTCTACCTTTTTGCATTTCTTTTCCTTGGGGATAGTCTTGATCATTGCCTCCTGTACAATGTCAGGAACCTCTGTTAATAATTCTTCAGGCACTCTGTCTATCAGATCTAATCCATTGAATCTATTTGTCATTTCCACCATATAATCGTAAGGGATTTGATTTAGGTCATACCTGAATGGTCTACTGGTTTTCCCCACTTTCCTCAATTTAAGTCTGAATTTGACAATAAGGAGTTCATGATCTGAGCCACAGTCAGCTCCCAGTCTTGTTTTTGCTGCCTGTATAGAGCTTCTCCATCTTTGGCTGCAAAGAATATAATCAATCTGATTTCGGTGCTGACCATCTGGTGATGTCCATGTCTCCTCTTGTGTTGTTGGAAGAGGGTGTTTGCTATGACCAGTGTGCTCTCTTGGCAAAACTCTGTTAGCCTTTGACCTGCTTCATTTTGTACTCCAAGGCCAAATTTGTCTGTTATTCCAGGTATCTCTTGACTTCCTACTCTTGCATTCTAGCCCCCTATAATGAAAAGGACATCTTTTGGAGATGTTAGTTCTAGAAGGTCTTGTAGGTATTCATCAGTTCAGTCAGTTCAGTCACTCAGTAGTGTCCGATTCTTTGCGACCGCATAAATCACAGTACGCCAGGCCTCCCTGTCCAACACCAACTCCCGAAGTTTACTCAAACTCATGTCCATCAAGTCGGTGATGCCATCCACCCATCTCATCCTCTGTCGTCCCCTTCTCCTCCTGCCCCCAATCCCTCCCAGCATCAGAGCCTTTTCCAATGAGTCAACTCTTCGCCTGAGGTGGCCAAAGTACTGGAGTTTCAGCTTTAGCATCATTCCTTCCAAAGAAATCCCAGAGCTGATCTCCTTCAGAATGGACTGGTTGGATCTCCTTGAAGTCCAAGGGACTCTCAAGAGTCTTCTCCAACACCACAGTTCAAAAGCATCAATTCTTCAGCACTCAGCTTTCTTCACAGTCCAACTCTCACATCCATACATGACCGAAAAACCATAGCCTTGACTAGACAGACCTTTGCTGGCAAAGTAATGTCTCTGCTTTTGAATATGCTATCTAGGTTGGTCATTACTTTCCTTCCGAGGAGTAAGCATCTTTTAATTTCATGGCTGCAATAACCATCTGCAGTGATTTTGGAGCCCCCAAAAATAAAGTCTGACACTGTTTCCCCATCTATTTCCCATGAAGTGATGGGACCAGATGCCATGACCTTCGTTTTCTGAATGTTGAGCTTTAAGCCAACTTTTTCACTCTCCTCTTTCACTTTCTCCAAGAGGCCTTGTAGTTCCTCTTCACTTTCTGCCATAAGGGTGGTGTCATCTGCATATCTGAGGTTATTGATATTTCTCCCAGCAGTCTTGATTCCAGCTTGTGCTTCTTCTAGCCCAGTGTTTCTCATGATGTACTCTGCATATAAGTTTAATAAGCAGGGTGACAATATGTAGCCTTGATGTACTCCTTTTCCTATTTGGAACCATAGGTATTCATAGAACCATTCAAATTCAGCTTCTTCATCGTTACTGCTCAGGGCATAGACTTGGATTACTGTGATATTGAATAGTTTGCCTTGGAAATGAACAGAGACCACTCTGTTGTTTTTGAGATTGCATGGAACAACAGACTGGTTCCAAATAGGAAAAGGAGTATGTCAAGGCTGTATATTGTCACCCTGCTTATTTAACTTATATGCAGAGTACATTATGAGAAACGCTGGGCTGGAAGAAACACAAGCTGGAATCAAGACTGCCGGGAGAAATATCAATAACCTCAGATATGCAGATGACATCACCCTTATAGCAGAAAGTGAAGAGGAACTACAAAGCCTCTTGATGAAGGTGAAAGAAGAGAGTGAAAAAGTTGGCTTAAAGCTCAACATTCAGAAAACGAAGATCATGGCATCTGGTCCCATCACTTCATGGGAAATAGACGGGGAAACAGTGGAAAGAAACAGTGTCAGACTTTATTTTTGGGGGCTCCAAAATCTGCAGATTTTGCAAAATCATTGCAGCCATGAAATTAAAAGATGCTTACTCCTTGGAAGAAAAGTTATGACCAACCTAGATAGCATATTGAAAAGCAGAGACATTACTTTGCTGACAAAGGTCCGTCTAGTCAAGGCCATGGTTTTTCCAGTGGTCATGCATGGATGTGAGAGTTGGACTGTGAAGAAAGGTGAGCGCTGAAGAACTGATGCTTTTGAACTGTGGTGTTGGAGAAGACTCCTGAGAGTCCCTTGGACTGCAGGGAGATCCAACCAGTCCATTCTGAAGGAGATCAGCTCTGGGATTTCTTTGGAAGGAATGATGCTAAAGCTGAAACTCCAGTACTTTGGCCACCTCATGTGAAGAGTTGACTCATTGGAAAAGACTCTGATGCTGGGAGGGATTGGGGGCAGGAGGAGAAGGGGACAACAGAGGATGAGATGGCTGGATGGCATCACTGACTCGATGGACGTGAGTCTGCATGAACTCCGGGAGTTGGTGATGGACAGGGAGGCCTGGCATGCTGCGATTCATTGGGTCGCAAAGAATCGGACATGACTGAGCAACTGAACTGAACTGAACTGCATTTAGAACTCTTGTTTATTATGAGGGCTACTCCATTTCTTCTAAGGGATTCTTGCCCACAGTAGGACATATAATGGTCATCTGAGTTAAATTCATTCATTCCAGTCCATTTTAGTTTGCTGATTCCTAAAATGTATGTTCACATTTGCCGTTTCCTGTTTGACCACTTTCAGTTTGCCTTGATTCATGTACCTAACATTCCAGGTTCCTATGCAATATAGCTCTTTATATCATAGGACTTTACTTCATCACCAGTCACATCCACAACTGGGTGTTGTTTTTGTTTGGCTCCATCTCTTCATTCTTTCTTAGAGGGCACAAACAAAACTTTGTGTTCACCAGGACCCAGGAGAAAGGAGCAGTGACCCCACAAGAGACTGACCCAGACTTGCCCATGAGTGTCCAGGAGTCTCTGGTGGAGGCATAAATCAACAGTGGCCTGCTGCAGGGTTGGGGGCACTAGAACAGCAGTGCCTGCATGGGACCTTTTGAAGGAGGTAGCCATTATCTTCATTACCTCCATCATAGTTTGGCCTCAGGTCAAACAACAGGGTGGGAAAGCCCATTAACAGAAAATTGGATTACAGATTTACTGATCATGGCCCCCATACTCATTAAAAAGCAGATATGTTACTCTGTCAACAAAGGTCCCTCTAGTCAAGACTATGGTTTTTTCAGTAGTCATGTGTGGATGTAAGAGTTGGACTATAAAGAAAGCTGAGCACTGAAGAATTGATGCTCTTGAACTATGATGTTGACGAAGACTCTTGAGAGTCCTTTGGACTGCAAGGAGATCCAACCAGTCCATCCTAAAAGAGATCAGTCCTGGGCGTTCATTGGAAGGACTGATGTTGAAGCTGAAACTCCAATACTTTGGCCACCTGGTGCAAAGAGCTGTTGGAAAAGACCCTGATGCTGGGAAAGATTACAAGCGTGAGGAGAAGGAGACAACAAAGGATGAGATGGTTGGGTGCATCACCAACTCAGTGGACCAGTTTGAGTAAAGTCTGGGAGTTGGTGATGGACAGGGAGGCCTGGCGTGCTGCAGTCCATGGAGTCACAAAGAGTTGGACACAACTGAGTGACTGAACTGAACTGAACTGAGCATGGCCCCGCCCATCAAAATAAGACCCAGTTTCCCCCTCAATCAGTCTCTCCCATCAGGAAGCTTCCATAAGCCTCTTATCCTTCTCCATCAGAGGGTGGACAGACTGAAAACCACAATCACAGAAAACTGTCCAATCTGACCACTAACCATGAACCATAGCCTTGTCTAACTCAATAAAACTATGAGCCATGCCATGTAGGGCCACCCGAGACGGATGGGTCATGATAGAGAGTTCTGACAAAATGTGGTCCACTTGAGAAAGGAATGGCAAACCACTTCAGTATTCTTGCCTTGAGAACCCCATGAACAGTATGAAAAGGCATTTAAGTTATGTGATTCCAAATTTAATTTTACAAAGCAGTCTCCCTCCAATTTACAATGCCCCAGTCACCAAAATTTGTAACAAGAAAACAGTAATAACAAAGTTTAAATTGCACAATTTTTTTAAAAGTGTGCCAACAGATAAATGATTCTTCAGAATTATAATTTTTCTTATTTTTCTAAATAAATATTAAATACCTTAATCTTTGGAAGTGAGTTACTGGATTATTTTCTGTAATAAATTTCTCTCCAATGTAGACAGTACCAGTGATTTTTATTCTGAATATTTAAATCATTTTAAATAATTTATGCTCTTTAGAGTATTTTACACATATTGCAACTCAAACTGCCACAACATATTGTTGAATTCAAGAAAATCAGTAATTGCTTTTGATCAAGAAATAGCATTTCTAAAAAAGAGATATGTCTTAAAATTCAGCAGAGTCCCAAATGTATCTCATTCATTTGAACAATGGTGCATAAATCTATAGGACTCAACCTCCAGCTATAACACCGGGTTCACCACCTGGTTAGGAATAATACTCTCTCAATAAACAGCATTTACATGGCAAGTATTGATTAAGAATCTATTGTATGCCAGGAGTGTACTGGGCTTCCCAGCATTACCATTATCCTATTTGGACTTCATATTTATATTTCATATTTATGTTCACCAACGACAGCCTGCTACAGCTAGTTTTGAGATTACCTGTCTGGCAGTGCATTAAGTTCTTAGAGTGTTCAGAGTATAAACTCATGTCAAACACACTAGGTAAACAGTTACTCTTTTCAAAAAGTTGTTCTAGAGTTAGTGAAAAAGGAGGATGAACAATTCATCAATGTCTTTTTCAAGTACCTAACATGTAATTGATATTCAATAAGCAATTAAGAATAAATGAATAATTAGATGATCATATTAAACCATATTCCCATTCTACTTAAAATTCATAAAATTCATAAATGTTTAAAATTATACTTTAAATGGGAAGGAATACAGACTACATATTTAAATCTCTACTGTGGATGTGAAAATGGTTTTACTCATAAGTTGTCTTGTCAATAGGAGACACTGCTATTGCCTCCACATCTATGGACCTAACAAAGCAGAAGATATTAAGAAGAGGTGGCAAGAATACACAGAAGAACTATACAAAAAAGATCTTCTTGACCCAGATAACCACGATGGTGTGATCACTCATCTAGGACCAGACCTCCTGGAGTGCAAAGTCAAGTGGGCCTTACGAAGCATCATATGAACAAAGCTAGTGGAGGTGATGGAATTCCAGTTGAGCTATTTCAAATCGTAAAAGATGATGCTGTGAAAGTGCTACACTCATTATGCCAGCAAATTGGGAAAACTCAGCAGTGGTCACAGGACTGGAAAGGTCAGTTTTCATTCCAATCCCAAAGAGAAGCAATGACCAAGAAAACTCAAACTACTGCACAATTGCACTCATCTCACACGCTAGCAAAGTAATGCTCAAAATTCTCCAAGCCAGGCTTTAACAGTACATGAACCATGAACTTCCAGATGTTCAAGCTAGATTTAGAAAAGGGAGAGCAACAAGAGATCAAACAGCCAACATCTGCTGGATCATCGAAAAAGCAAGAGAGTTCCAGAAAAACATCTATTTCTGCTTTACTGACTATGCCAAAGCCTTTGACTGTCTGGATCACAACAAAATGTGGAAAATTCTTCAAGAGATGAGAATACCAGACCACTTGACCTGCCTCTTGAGAAATCTGTGTGCAGGTCAGGAAGCAACAGTTAGAACTGGACATGGAACAACAGACTGGTTCCAAGTCAGGAAAGGATTATGTCAAGGCTGTATACTGTCACCCTGCTTATTTAACTTATATGCACAGTACATCATGAGAAACACTGGGCTGGGTGAAGCACAACTGGAATCAAGATTTCCAGGAGAAATACCAATAACCTCAGTTATGCAGATAACACTACCTTTATGGCAGAAAGCAAAGAAGAACAAAGCGCCTCTTGATGAAACTGAAGGAGGAGAGTGAAAAAGTTGGCTTAAAGCTCAACATTCAGAAAACTAAGATCATGGAATCTGGTCCCATCACTTTATGGCAAATAGATGGGAAAACAATGGAAACAGTAAGAGACTTCATGTTTTGGGGCTCCAAAATCACAGCAGATGGTGACTGCAACCATGAAATTAAAAGATGCTTACTCGTTGAAAGAGAAACTAGGACCAACCTAGACAGTATATTAAAAAGCAGAGACTTTATTTTGCTATCAAAGGTCCATCTAGTCAAAGCTATGGTTTTTCCAGTAGTCATGTACAGATGTGAGAGCTGGACTATAAAGAAAGCTGAGCACCGAATAATTGATGCTCTGAACTGTGGTATTGGAGGAGACTCTTGAGAGTCCCTTGGACTGCAAGGAGATCCAACAAGTCCAGCCTAAATGAAATTAGTCCTGAATGTTCATTGGAAGGACTGATGTTGAAGCTGAAATTCCAATACTTTGGCCACCTGATGTGAAGAGCTGACTCATTTAAAAGACCCTGATTCTGGGAAAGATTGAAGGCAGGAGGAGAAGGGGATGAGAGAGGATGAGATGGTTGTATGGCATCACCGACTCAATGGACATGTTCAGTTTAGTTCTTTTCAGTCGTTCATTTGCGTTCGACTCTTTGCAACCACATGAACCGCAGCACACCAGGCCTCCCTATCCATCACTAACTTCTGGAGCACACCCAAACCCATGTCCATTGAGTCAGTGATACTATCCAACCATCTCATCCTCTGTCATCCCCTTCTCCTCCTGTCTTCAATCTTTTCCAGTATCAAGGTCTTTTCAAATGAGTCAGCTCTTCGCATCAGGTAGCCAAAGTATTGGAGTTTCAGCTTCAACATCAGTCCTTCCAATGAACATTCAGGACTAATTTCATTTAGGCTGGACTTGTTGGATCTCCTTGCAGTCCAAGGGACTCTCAAGAGTTTCCTCCAATACCACAGTTCAGAGCATCAGTTATTTGGTGCTCAGCTTTCTTTATAGTCCAGCTCTCACATCTGTACATGACTACTGGAAAAAGCATAGCTTAGACTAGACAGACCTTTGATAGCAAAATAAAGTCTCTGCTTTTTAATATACTGTCTAGGTTGGTCCTAGTTTCTCTTTCAACGAGTAACACCCAGGACTGATCTCCTTTAGGATGGACTGGTTTGCAGTCCAAGAGACTTTCAAGCATCTTTTCCAACACCACAGATCAAAAGCATCAATTCTTTGGAGTTCAACTTTCTGTATAATCCAGTTCTCACATCCATACCTGACTACTGGAAAAACCATAGCCTTGACTAGATGGACCTTTGTTGACAAAGTAATGTCTCTGCTTTTTAATATGTTGTCTAGGTTGGTCATAACTTTCCTTCCAAGGAGTAAGCATCTTTTAACTTCATGGCTGCAGTCAATATCTGCAGTGATTTTGGAGCTCAAAAAAAATAAAGTCAGCCACTGTTTCCACTGATTCCCCACCTATTTGCCATGAAGTGATGGGACCAGATCCATGATCTTAGTTTTCTGAATGTTGAGCTTTAAGCCAACTTTTTCACTCTCCTTTTTCACTTTCATCAAGAGGCTCTTTAGTTCTTCTTCACTTTCTGCCATAAGAGTGGTATCATCTGCATATCTGAGGTTATTGATATTTCTCCCAGCAATCTTGATCCCAACTTGTCTTCACCCAGCCTAGTGTTTCTCATGATATACTCTGCATATAAGTTAAATAAGCAGGGTGACAATATGCAGCCTTGATGTACTGCTTTTCCTATTTGGAACCAGTCTGTTGTTCCATGTCCAGTTGTACTGTTGCTTACTAACCTGCATACAGGTTTCTTAAGAGGCAGGTCAGGTAATCTTATATTCCCATCTCTTTCAGAATTTTCCACAGTTTATTGTGATCTACACAGTCAAAGGCTTTGGCATAGTCAATAAAGCAGAAATAGATGTTTTTCTGGAACTCTCTTGCATTTTTGATGATCTGGCAGAAGTTGGCAAAGTGATCTCTGGTTCCTCTGCCTTTTCTAAAACCAGCTTGAACATCTGGAAGTTCGCAGTTCACGTATTGCTGAAGCCTGGCTTGGAGAATTTGAGCATTACTTTAGTAGCATGTGAGATAAATGCAATTGTGTGGTAGTTTGGGCATTCTTTGGCATTGCCTTTCTTTGTGATTGGAATGAAAAATGACATATTCCAGTCCTGTGGCCACTGATGAGTTTTCCAAATTGCTGACATATTGAGTGCAGCGCTTTCACAGCATCATCTTTTACGATTTGAAATAGCTCAACTGGAATTCCATCACCTCCACTAGCTTTGCTTCCTAAGGCCTACTTGACTTTGCATTCCAGGATGTCTGGCTCTAGATGAGTGTGAGTGATCACATGATCATCATTATCTGGGTGGTGAAGATCTTTTTTGTACAGTTCTTCTGTGTATTCTTGCCACCTCTTCTTAATATCTTCTGCTTCTGTTAGGTCCATACCATTTCTGTCCTTTATTGTGCCCATCTTTGCATGAAATGTTCCCTTGGTATCTCTAATTTTCTTGAAGAGATCTCTAGTCTTTCCCAATCTATTGTTTTCCTCTATTTCTTTGCATTGATCGCTGAGGAAGGCTTTCTTATCTCTCCTAGCTAATCTTTGGAACTCTGCATTCAAATGGGTATATCTTTCCTTTTTTCCTTTGCTTTTCACTTCTCTTCTTTTCAAAGCTATTTGTAAGGCCTCCTCAGACAGGCATTTTGCTTTTTTGCATTTCTTTTTCTCGGGGATGGTCTTGATTTCTGTAACCTGTACAATGTCATGAACCTCCGTCGGTCATCAGGAGCAGTGGCTGCAATGTCCAAGGTAAGAAGCAGTGGCTGCACTTTGCTGGAGCAGCTGTGAAGAGATACCCCATGTCCAAGTTAAGAGAAACCCAAGTAAGACAGTAGGCACTGAGAGAGGGCATCAGAGGGCAGATAGACTGAAACCACAATCACAGACAACTAGCCAATCTGATCACATGGACCACAGCCTTCTCTAACTCAGTGAAACTAAGTCATGCCCTATGGGGCCACCCAAGACAGACAGCTCATGGTGGAGAGGTCTGACAGAATGTGGTGCACTGGAGAAGGGAATGGCAAACCACTTCAGTATTCTTGCCTTGAGAACCCCATGAACAGTATGAAAAGGCAAAAAGATAGGACATTGAAAGAGGAACTCCCCAGGTCGGTAGGTGCCCAATATGCTACTGGAGGTCAGTAAAGAAATAACTCTAGAAAGAATTAAGGGATGGAGCTGAAGCAAAAACAACACCCAGATGTGGATGGGACTGGTGATAGAAGGAAGGTCCAGTGCTGTAAAAAGCAAATTTCATAGGAACCTGGAATGTTAGGTCCGTGAATCAAGGCAAATTGGAAGTGGTCAAACAGGAGACGGCAAGAGTGAACATCGACATTCTAAGAATCAGTGAACTAAAATGGACTGAAATGGGTGAATTTAACTCAGATGACCATTATATCTACTACTATGGGCAGGAATCTCTTTGAAGAAATGGAGTAGCCATCACAGTCAACAGAAGAGTCCAAAATGCAGTACTCGGATGCAGTCTCAAAAACAACAGAATGATCTCTGTTCGTTTCTAAGGCAAACCATACAATATCACAGTAATCCAAGTCTATGCCCCAACCAGTAATGCTGAAGAAGCTGAAGTTGAACGGTTCTATGAAGACCTACAAGACCTTCTAGAACTAACACCCAAAAAAGATGTCCTTTTCATTACAGGGGACCTGAATGCAAAAGTAGGAAGTCAAGAAACACCTGGAGTAACAGGCAAATTTGTCCTTGGAGTACAGAATGAAGCAGGGCAAAGGCTAATAGAGTTTTGCCAAAAAAACACAGTGGTCATAGCAAACACCCTCTTCCAACAACACAAGAGAACAAGTCTACACATGGACATCACCAGATGGTCAACACTGAAATCAGATTGATTATATTCTTTGCAGCCAAAGATGGCTTTCCTCTATACAGGCAGTAAAAACAAGACCGGGAGCTGACTGTGGCTCAGATCATGAACTCCTTATTGCCAAATTCAGACTTAAATTGAAGAAAGTGGGGAAAACCACTAGACCATTCAGGTATGACCTAAATCAAATCCCTTATGGCTATACAGTGGAAGTGAGAAATAGATTTAAGGGACTAGATCTGATAGACAGATTGCCTGATGAACTATGGACAGAGGTTCATGACATTGTACAGGAGACAGGAATCAAGACCATCCCCCCAAAAAAAAGAAATGCAATGGACATGAGTTTGAGTTAACTCCAGGAGCTGGTGATAGACAGGGAGGCCTGGCATGCTTCAGTCCATGGGGTTGCAAAGAGTTGGACACAACTGAGCAACTGAACTGACTGACCGACTGACTGACTGACAGACATGTATCAGGCCCCCCGCCCCAGGTGACTCAGTGGAAAAAAAAAAAAAAAAAATCCGCTTCCCAAGCAGGAGACTCGGGGTCAGGAAGATCACCTGGATATGGAAATGGCAACCCACTCCAATATTCTTGCCTGGAAAAAACCATGGATAGAGGAGCCTGGTGAGCTATAGACCATGACATCACAAATGAGTTGGACACAACTTAGCAACTAAACAACAACAACAGACATTTATCCTATGATAAATGTCATTACACATATCATATAAGTCAATATAAAGCATTTTGTAAAAATGACTAGATGATTTTAAACTTGTTCAACTCAGAAACAGCCAGTACTCCAACAGAATGGCTGAGATTAAAACTGTTTTTTTTCTTTTAATTTATTTATTTTAATTGGAGGCTAATTACTTTACAATATTGTAGTGGTTTTATATTTTTGCCAAAGAAAAAACACCAGCCTTTTTGCTAACTCCACTAATGTTGCTAACCTACAGATTAAAATCAGTATTGTTATTGGCAGGGGGAAAAAAACATTCTCTCATTATTTTTTGCATTTTCAGTTTTTAAATGGAATAGAGAAACGTATTTCATGTATCAAGTGCTTTACAGTTTACCAAGTGTTTCCATATCAGCCACCTATTTTCAAGGGACTTAAAGAGGCTTCCCTGAGAAATTACTACCCACAAATCACTACCTGTGACAGTTCTATTGTATTTCTAGCTGGTTAAACCACATCAATAATATAGAATTCAATGCTGGTTGCCACGTTTTCAGAGGGACATTGACTAATTAGAGTGTAATGAAATGTAAATGTCCAGATGACTAGGAGAAGCCATAATTTTTGATAAATTATTCAAGCAACTTGGGAAGTGAAGAATAAGGAAAGGTATAATATCAGCTTTCAGATATTTGAAGGGCTGTCATGGAGAGATGAGTATACTAATTCTAGGATACAAAGCTGGAAGTAAGGAAGGCAAATTCTGACTGAAAGTAGAACGAACTTTTTATCCACTTGTGCTGTCCAATAACAGTAACAGCTGCCTCTTGAGGGTGGTACCAATCTCCGGAGGTGTTCAGGCAGAAACTGAATGCCTGTCAGAGTTATAATTTTTAAAAATTATTGTACCACATGTATACTGGTGGCGGATTCATTTTGATATTTGGCAAAACTAATACAATTATGTAAAGTTTAAAAATAAAATAAAATTAAAAAAATAAAATAAAATAAATAAATAAATAAAAATTATTGTACCAGGTGGAGAACTAGGCTAAAGATCTCTAAGTTTCTCTCTAAGTCTCAGATTTTACTTTTCTTGATAAAATGAAATACCTAAATGGAGTACAAAATAAGAGTTTTATTGTATGCTCATTTCTATAACAGTATAATATTCTCAATTAAGTGTTTAAATTTAAGATTCTATGATACACAGAATGCTTACTTCCAACCAAAAAGAGCCATTTGATCATTTAAAATATCCAATGCATGAAAACAAGAAGTATAACAAGTTTTGGGCAACAGAGCCTTATATCCTATTCACAGATAAATAATTGCAATCATAAGAAAACATCTTTCATTTGTGAGGAAGCCATATAAAATTTACTACGAATAAGTATAAATTTAAGTATAATTTTATGAATCAAGAATAAAGTCCTTTCTCTCTCCTCTCTAACATGCTAGAACAGGATGGAGCAGAATAAGCTGTAACTATTGAACAGTGGTTCACTGGGCTCCCTGAATCCTTCTTGATCATATGTAAGACTAAAGAGCTAATATACTTCTCTTGCACAGAAGGTTTATAGACCTAGGTTCTAGTCCTGGTTTTGCTACCAATTGCATGGCCTTCAATGAGTAATTTACTTCCATATCACACTTCAAAAAACAGTTGGATTAAAGCATCATTTTAATTCTTTCTGGTTCTAAGGTCTATGACTTCTATATATATGATATCCTACTTATGCAGTCAAGCACTGTCGACCTTCAAGAACAAATGATAAACCTAAAAACATTTTTTAAAGCCCGTAAATGTGAGCAACAATGGAAATAACATAAAGAAAAAAGATTTAGAAGACACATTGTGATCAGCTGGCACACTGATTGAAAGAAAATGCAGTCTCATTGGGTGATGATGGCTATAAAATCTAAGCCCTGTTACCCTAAAGTCATAAAATTTGGAAGAAGTGGGAAGAGAGAGAGGAGGCCACAAAGAAGAAAAAAATCAAAAATGAGGGACAAGAAGGAAGAAATCAATAAGCAGCCAATCTCTGCAATGGCAGGATTATAAAAGAGCATCAGAAATAATGAGCAGAAAAAAGAGAGAGAGAGAGAAGAGAAATTGAGCTATGAGAACAAAAAAGAAAAGAAAGGAACAAACACTTGCCGGAGCTTGAAACAGTGTGGTCCACTGAGGCTGGACAGTGGTGCAAGCTGAAGCTCATTCACTCGTACGAACCAGGCGTGGGCTTCCCTCTACCATAGCAGAGTGGAGTCATGGCCATTAGTGACAATCTGGATGCACTGAGCTTAGACTGTGTCCAATCCACTCTGCATATCACAGGAGGGTATAACATCTTTAAAATGTTTTCACCTCTAAAATGTTTCCAAAAGAGTCTTGTAATTAAGGAACTGAGCTTTGGATTGGGAAGAATCTCATTCATCCAAAGTTAACTGAGATGCTCCTTGGTACATGGAGTAAATTTATGGATAGGTATACATGGATGATTTATAAATAGATATAAATAACTGCTTACTTGAGGGCCTAGAACAATGCTCTAGCCATTTATATATGTATATATGTGTGTGTATATATATACATATATATATATATATTCTGCCCTTCTCTCTATTCTCTTTCTACTCAGACTTCTTGAGAATTCACATTTGTGGGAGCTGATGATGTAAATCCAGCAGTGGGCTTAATGAAAACCACAGCAGACTTTTCTCTATTTTTTTTTTCCTGTGTGGTTATTTTCATGGGAATCTGGGTCTTCAGGAGAATTCTGAGCAAAACACCTAATGTCATCTGGCTATCTTAGCACCATGCAAATTTCCAATAATTATTAGTAATAATTCTGGAAAACAGAAAGATTATAATAATAAAAACAAAAGCATGCCAAATCAGCTTGTACTTAATTAGAAACACTGGAACAGAAACTAAGAATAAGCTGCTATTTCCCTACAAAGAGTCAAAGGAATACTTATGTATAAGATATGATATAGGATGGTATTTAGAAATACTAATGTACACCTCTTCTCCCTTGGCAATTTCTTGTAGCCTTTCCTCAGTCCAAACAATTAGCATGTCCCACTTTCTCTGCAATAGGGAATGGCCATTGAAGCTGAACACAGGTAAACGAAAGAATTCAATTTTTAGACAATATTCTTTAATCTTACAAGAATATTGTACGTTATTGTATTTTTGGCTGCACCATGAGGCATGCAGGATCTTGGTTCCCCAAGCAGGAACTGAACCCATGCTTCCTTCAGTGGGAGCACAGACTCTCAGCCACTGGGCCACCAAGAAAGTCCAGCAACATGTTTTGTAGGTTTACTTTCAATTAAGAAAATCTAGATTTATAAGAATTCCAAGCAAAAGTTTAACCCATAAATAATAGATCTGGAGTAGTCCACAATTGCTCACATTTTTAGCTTCTGTTATTTATATTAGGTATTGAATTTCATATCCAACAGGACTGGACTTGATGACATCTGATAGAAAACCTCAAACGTGGCTTAAAGCCACAAAGGTATATTCTTTCACATAAAGCATGTTCAGAAGGTAGTTCCTATTCTCTGCTCCACCTTCACCCTCAAGCTCACCTCATAACCCAAGCTTGCCATTGGAGTTTCAGCCATCCTGTTCACATTCCAGGCAGTAGAAGGGAGGAATAGGTAGCCGCTCCCAGTCGGTCACCTTCAAGAAGCCCTTCTGCAAATCACATACAGTACCTCCATTTACCCAGAATTTAGTCTTATGGCCATACCAACCTTCAAGGAAAGCTGCAAAATACAGTTTTTATTCTACATAGCAATGTACCCAGTTAAGAAACTACTTGGAAAATTACTAGTGAAAAACTACTAAGAAAGAAGGTTAGAATGGAAATTAGGTAAATACTTAAAATCTGTATGCAGGTCAGGAAGCAACAGTTAGAACTGGATATGGAACAACAGACTGGTTCCAAATAGGAAAAGGAGTATGTCAAGGCTGTATATTTTCACCCTGTTTATTTGACTTATATGCAAAGTACATCATGAGAAATGCTGGACTGGAAGAAACACAAGCTGGAATCAAGATTGCCGGGAGAAATATCAATAACCTCAGATATGCAGATGACACCACCCTTATGGCAGAAAGTGAAGAGGAACTCAAAAGCCTCTTGATGAAAGTGAAAGTGGAGAATGAAAAAGTTGGCTTAAAGCTCAACATTCAGAAAACGAAGATCATGGCATCTGGTCCCATCACTTCATGGGAAATAGATGGGGAAACAGTGTCAGACTTTATTTTTCTGGGCTCCAAAATCACTGCAGATGGTGACTGCAGCCATGAAATTAAAAGATGCTTACTCTTCGGAAGGAAAGTTATGACCAACCTAGGTAGCATATTCAAAAGCAGAGACATTCCTTTGCCAACAAAGGTTCGTCTAGTCAAGGCTATGGTTTTTCCTGTGGTCATGTATGGATGTGAGAGTTGTTCTGTGAAGAAGGCTGAGCACCAAAGAATTGATGCTTTTGAACTGTGGTGTTGGAGAAGACTCTTGAGAGTCCCTTGGACTGCAAGGAGATCCAACCAGTCCATTCTGAAGAAGATCAGCCCTGGGATTTCTTTGGAGGGAATGATGTTGAAACTGAAACTTCAGTACTTTGGCCACCTCATGCGAAGAGTTGACTCATTGGAAAAGACTCTGATGCTGGGAGGGATTGGGGGCAGGAGGAGAAGGGGACGACAGAGGATGAGATGGCCGGATGGCATCACTGACTCGATGGACGTGAGTCTCAGTGAACTCCAGGAGTTGGTGATGGACAGGGAGGCCTGGCGTGCTGCGATTCATGGGGTCGCAAAGAGTTGGACACGACTGAGTGACTGATCTGATCTGATCTTAGTGACCTAGGAAAACACCACTAGTTTTTCTCTCTTCAGAGGACATAATAAGGGTAGCGATTAATGGGGCTTTAGAGGAGACATTTCAAGTGAGAGAGAGAGCAGAACCTGGAGATAAGTGGAACCAACCTGGAAGGACCAAGTGGGCAAAAGCAAAGGTGGCGTTCATAGACTGCCCCAGAGTAAGCCCAGAACAGACCAGCAGCCCCAGGGAACAAGGTGGGAGTAGTCACTGCTCTCTCACTGTCCAGGTTCCATGTGAGTACCAAAGCTCATCAGTGCAGAGGAGCGGTGTTAGCCATCCTGGCCACTGGTTTCTGGGCAGAGCTTCCCAAGATCCAATGGCCTGTTAATGCACCAGGAAAAAAAGTGCTCCTCTAGGCTCTGAGACTTGCCATGGTCTGGGTGGGCAATCTCCCTTACAATGGCTCAGGATGTTCAGAGGACCCCTGAAGCAGAAACTATGATCCTAAACATCATGGGTCCTGTAATCATAGATCTTGTTTTGTTTGAATTTGTATATATATATCCATAAGTACACAAACCATTCTTTCCAGAACCCAGAGGGATAGTTGGAATTTCTCTGTAATACCCTTTGTATTCATTTCGCACAACTCAATTTTTACTGAGATTCCAATCAGCAAAGTTCTACCCTCACAAAACTTTTCTCTAATAATTCAGACAATAAAGGTACATTTAAAACTATAATATACAGAGGATGAGTGGAAGATACATCCAGAAATAATAGATTGTAATCAAATTGAGAAGGCATTTGAAAATAGCAGAGTGAAGAGTTCACAACTAAGCCAGTAGAAAATAGGAGTGATATGGTTACTTGAAGATTTATCCAATTCAGGTCTACCAATCCTTATCCATGATTTCAAAGTCCAAAAGTTGCAAAAATCAAAAACATAAGTTTTTTTAACAATGCATTTGGAGACAAAAGCCAATCTAATCTGAACACATTGGGTATGAAAGTTTAACATGCACAATGAGAGACCATTTATTTATTTATACCAATTGTATCATTTATATTACTTAACATGAATATTCATACATTTCACTGAAGAAATAGCAATGTTTGATTACAGGATGCTCCCCCAGTCTCCATTATGGGGATTTTGTAATACAGAGTATTTTCTCCATATTACCTTTCTAAAACTCCCAGAATTAACAAGGTCTACATTCTAAAACACATCTTAAAAATAAACTAATTATTTAAAATAACATACGTCTGATCTCGAGTTTAATATGAGTTATTATCATCTGTATAACACATCTGTATTGATGTATAGGATGGGATGGGAGAAACAGAGGTGAGAAGACTAGTCTGGATACTTTCAAAAGTCCCGGCTGGAGAAAAACAAGTAAAGCATGGTGGCCATGAGATGGAAAAGATGAGTGGATGTAAGAATCACTGAGAACTAGATTTGGCAGCTAACTGGAGGCAGGGATGTGAAGGAGTAGTCAAAGGGAAATCCTGGGAACCTAGTGATAGTTTCAATAACAATATCAACAACAACAAAGGTGGAATTGTTAATGAGTTTGTCCCAATTGTATTGGACTTAAGATGTTGGCAGAATATCTAAGTTGTAATGTCAGGCAGAGTTAAAAATGAGTGTTTAGAGTTCAGGAGAGAGATCAGTACCAGAGTTGGAAACCTGAGACGCAACCACATGGAGGAGATAATGAAATCTATAGCAATGGATGAAATTCCCAAGAAGCAAAGAAGTGGAAAAAAAAAAAAAAACTACTTGTGTGGAATTTTGGGAAATCACTAGCACTCTACAACATAATTCTCTTAATTGCATGAAAGGTCTATTGCTAAAGATTAGCAGAGGCTAATCATCTCTTAATGATGGAGAAGCAGCATGTCGGATGTATCAGAAATGCAGCAGATCCATACAGGAAGGAGCGCAATTCCAGAATTCCCTCTTAATAACACTTCAGTGTATCTGTTGCCGACAAAGAACCGAGCAAACATCATTTTGAGATGCCCCAAGGCAGATGAGTTCACTTTTTACCTAAAATCAACGTATGTCCTTGAGTCCACATTTTTTATACTCCCAGGCTAGTAGGAATGTAGCTTTCTATGGAATCTATTATTGTGACCAGCTCTGTCTCAAGCAGGACCATTCAAGCCAAGGTAAACTATAGTTTGTCAAGTTGTTAACTTATTTTGAAAACGGTATCTTTCTTACCAATGCTGCCACAGAGTCATATCAATATTTAATGTTTTGTAGCAGTGAAAACATAATAGGAAGAGATTGCAATGGGTTAAGCAGACAGGAACAGAAAGCCACATTCCTCACCTCTAAAAGCAAAACTACAGATGGGGTAATCCTCTAGAAGTACGATGGCTAATTTTATGTGTCACCCTTGGTTGGACCACATTGCCCAGAATTGTGGTCAAACACTATTCTGGATATTTCTGTGAGGGTGTTCGGGAGATGGAATTTACATTTAAACTGGTAGACTTTACGGTAGATTGCCCTCCATAACTTGGGTGGATCTCCTACAATCATTTGAAAATATGTATCAAACAAATGACTGACCTCCCCTGAGCAAGAGGGCATTCTTCCAGCCTCAGCCCCCAAACTTGCACTGCAGCATGGACTCTTTCCTGGGTCTCCCATCTGACAGAGCTATGACTTGAACTGCAACAGGGTCTCTTCCTGAGCCTGCCAGCCCACTCTTCAAATTTTGAATTTACCAGTCATTATAATCACTTGAACCAATTCCTTAAAATAAACATACATCCTATTCTGTTTCTCTGGAGAACCCTGACTAGTACAAGAGGGGAAAAAAAGAATAAAGCTATATAGCATCAGGTGATCTGAAGAAATTGGAGAAATTGAAATCTGTGATCAGGTTGTCTGGAAAAAACTAATCTAGTCAAAAACCAAACTGTAAAAGCGAACTGACTAAGGCATTAGATTAGTTGAAATGAAAAACTGATCAAAAATAAAGATGCCACCTCTCCACTCCCCAACTTCTTTGAAAGTGAGAGTCACATCCAACTCTTTGCAACCCCATGGACTATACAGTCCATGCAATTCTCCTGGCCAGAATACTGGAGTGGGTAACCTTTCCCTTTTCCAGGGGATCTTCCCAACCCAGGGATCCAACCTAGGTCTCCCACATTGCAGGTGGATTTTTTTTACCAGCTGAGCCACAAGAGAAGCCCAAGAATACTGGAGTGGGTAGCCTATCCCTTCTCCAGAGGATTTTCCCCACCCAGGAATCGAACCAGGGTCTCCTGCATTGCAGGTAGATTCTTTACCAACTGAGCTATCAGGGTTATTTCTCAGTAATTTTCACACATCACTGGCAGTTTTACAACCCTTAGACATTTTTGTCTTTTTCACAAGATGGGCGATTTGCTCCTATTTTTACTTTTTTTTAATTTCAAATTCATTTTTCTGCCCAAAGAAATTCAGACTTTTGTGCCTCAACTGACAAAAATGAGTCAACTATTTTATAACAACTCCAACAGCATCTTTTTCTATAGTTGTATTTGTACAATTATTTAAATGTTACATGTTTCCCTTTTGTGTAAAAATAAATGGAAAATGCCAATTAAAGGGCCAAAAAACAGTGTTAAAGGTCTCATAAAGCTAACACAGTTGTGATAAGATGGAGATCATTTGGTATGCAAAGAAAGGTAGATGTACAGCTTCTACCACACAATCTTTACTCAGCTGAGTGTTAATTATGAGACAAAGAACAAAATTAAGAATATGTAAGAAATGCTAGAAATATATGATCAAATATTGTTTGACAGACAAAGGTAATTAGGAATTTTTAAATATTTTTAGCTTTCTGGGACTGGAATGTCCCTTATAACATGGATGTCTATTGTTCAACTTTTCACACTCAACCTCCTCACATCTTAGAGCATAGATATGTTGCCAGGGTTGTTGTTGTCATTGAGTTACTCAGTCGTATCCAACTCTTTTGTGACCCCATGCATTTTAGCCCACCAGGCTCCTCTGTCCATGGGATTTCCCAAACAAGTATACTGGAGTGGGTTGCCATTTCCTTCTCCAGGGGATCTTCCTGACCCAGGGATCGAGCCCATCTCCTACTTGGCAGGTGAATTTTTTACCACTGAACCACCAGGGAAGCCCACTGACAGGATACAGTTTCTCAAACTTCACTGTGCATGCAGATCACCTTAGGATCTTGCTCAATTACAGATTCTAGTTCCGTTGGTCTGGGGCAATGCATGAGATTGTGTCCCTAAACCACACCTTAAGCAGCATGGTTTTAAGAGACTCACACTCAAAGGTGCATACAAACATTGCAAAAATTAGCCCATCTATGGTTCACCAAAGTCATCACTAGATGAAAAATGAGTAACTGATATTACTCAATAGAAAATATTGATATTAAACCAATTTTCTAATTCAAACTGCTTTTAGAAAAAATATTTTAAATTATTTCATTTGTTGCCCAAATTTCCATTTGTCAACTTGTTGGCTCTAAATTTGGCCCCCATACACGGAGGGCAAAGAGAGACCCAAGAAAGAGGCAGACCACTTCAGATTGGTAGGCGGTTATTTTAATAAGCCAGTGAACTTACAGATAGGCTTGTGTTGGATGGCCACAAGATGAGTAGATCTCTGCACCCCACCAGAATTTTAGAAGATTATATATAAACGCCTTAATCAGGTCCAGTCACGTATTCAGTTCAGGAGTTCTCAACTACATCTTACTGTCTCAAGATTGCATCCTTGAATGGCTCCTAGTGTGGAAATGGTGGGCAGAACATATGTTCCAAGGACAGGAGAGAGGTGAGGAGCCTGTGATTGCCCAGGTCCAGCTCTTGAGTCAACCAGCAGTTCACATTCTCTCCATGACCTCCTCTAACACTAGTTGAATTAGTTTTTTTAATTCCTTTTTTTCCCCAATAGATCTGTAATGGCAGCAAAGAAGAGTCAAGGAAATATAAAAAGTTTCTAATATACCTCAAATGGACTCCTTCCTCAGACTTCCTTAATTCATAAGTCAACGATTCCATCGTTCACCCAGCTACTAAGGAAAAAAGCCTAAATATCATCTTTCGTTTCTTTCTTCATCTTCTACATTCAATCTGGCATCAAATCTGCTCAGCTCAGACTTCCCTGGTGGTCCAGTACTTAAGAATCCATCTGCCAAAGCAGGAAATACAGATCCGATCCCTGGTCTGGGAAGATTCCACATGGCACAAGGCAATACGCCTGTGGGCCACAACTACTGAGCCCAGGTTCTAAAGCCCAGGAGCCGTAGCTACTGAGCCCATGCGCCCTAAAGCCTGTGCTCTGCAACGAGAAGCCGTCACAATGAGAAGCCTGCATACCACCACCAGGGAGAGCCCACCTGCAGCAACCAAAAATAAATAAATAAATATTTTTTAAAAGGTCTGCTCAGATCTATCTCCAAAACGTATCTCATATCTGACCACTTTGCTCCGATGCCATCATAAGCAAACCACTACCATCCTTCAGCTGGACCACTCACTGCAACAGGCTCCTAACTGGCGTTCGTTCTTCCACTGTGGGCCCTCGTACTGCTCATTTGCTTTGTAACAGTCAGATGATATTATTAAAGTGTAAATCAGATATCACACCTGTCTCCAGTGCAATGAATTCCCACTGCAGTTTTTTTTAAAGGCTTAAACTGGGTTTTAAGACTCAAAAGGATCTGGTTTCTGCATCTGTCTCCAAACTTTTCACTGTGCATATATATTGTAGACATCACCCCAAGGGTCTGAGAAACAGTACCCTGTTCAGGAAGAATATATGCATTCCCCACCCTCAAAAGGCCCTTTTTCCAACCACAACCCCATTTGTTCACTTTATAAGTAACTGCCATCCTGACTTTTATTATACCAACTTCTTTGCTTGTCTTTTAATTTCAGCACTTGAGTATGCATTCATGGTTTAAAGTCATTTTCTTGCTTTTGAACTTTTACAATCATATGGTATATATTTTGTGTGTGTGTTTACTTAATTTGTTCAATGTTGCTTTTTTAAAGACGGAGCCATGAAAAAAAAAAAAAAAAAGATGGAGCCATGTTGCTTTGTATGTCTATAGTTCACTCATTTAATTTGCTGTGTAGTATTTCATTGCATTAATATACTGCAATTTACTTGTTTATTCTATGTTGGTGGGTGTTTAAGTTGCTTCCTTTGGCCTGCTGAAAATAATATTGTTATGAACATTCTTATACAGGTAACCTCACACATATGCACACATTTCTGTAAGGTATATGCCTAGAAGTAGAAATACTGGGTTATAAGCTATGGAATTGTCAGTTTTTCTAGATAAACTGCTTGTTGAAAGCATTTGGGTCAGTTTATACTTCTGCCAATAGTATATTGGTGTTGCCATTTCTCCGTTAACTCTTGCTATTAATCCATCTTTTAAATTTTAGCTATACTAGTGGGTGACACACTCCAGTACTCTTGCCTGGAAAATCCCATGGATGGAGGAGCCTGGTAGGCTGCAGTCCATGGGGTCGTTAAGAGTCGGACATGACTGAGCGACTTCACTTTCACTTTTCACTTTCATGCATTGGAGAAGGAAATGGCAACCCACTCCAGTGTTCTTGCCTGGAGAATCCCAGGGACGAGGGAGCCTGGTGGGCTGCCATCTATGGGGTCACACAGAGTCGGACACGACTGAAGCGACTTAGCAGCAGCAGCAGTGGGTGGCGAGTAATATTGTTGGAATTTTAATTTGCATTTCTCATTACCAATGAGGTATTATTTCATCCATGAAATCATGAAGGTTGTAGTTGCTGTTGTTCAGTTGCTCAGTCCTGTCTGACTCTTTACAACCCCATGGACTGCAGCATGCCAGGCTTCCCTGTCCATCACCAACTCCCAGAGCTTGCCCAAATTCATGTCCATCGAGTCAGTGATGCCATCCAACCATCTTGTCTTCTGTCATCCCCTTCTCCTCCTGCCTTCAATCTTTCCCAGCATCGGGGTCTTTTCTAATGAGTCAGCTCTTCGTATCAGGTGGCCAAAGTAGTGGAGCTTCAGCTTCAGGATCATGGACATGTACAATTGAAGTGATGTGCAATAATCAGGCTCAAGCAGGTCGGAAGGCACAAATAAACTGCATGCTCAAGTGGCTCAGATGTTGTAGTAACTATGCCTGCACAGCTGTTTCTTCCTCAGTCCACACCTAGGCTGTCATAGCGATATCCATAGTTTATTTAGTGAGGAGGAAAAAACTCCGAGGATGGTTCTTTCCATCACAATATGCTTCAGAAATTACCACTGCAATCTAGTGTGTCTCTGAAAGGTGGTGAATAGAAATCTCAGTGGGCAGAATTTTCAACAGTACTTCTGGTTGTCTACTGTAAAGAAACTAGGAAAAGAGATGTCCACAGGTGTAGATCTACAGTGTTCCATGGGCAAGGGGCTAATGGATTTTTCAGGTAGTCAGGGGCTTTGAAAGAATAAGATCAGAAGGCTAATGACAAGGAAATCTGGGGAGGGAGTATGTGAATGGAACTCTCAGGATGAGAACAAAATTTGAGGCTAGTAGTGTCCCATGTGATGTTCAGAGGGCAACCACTGTGGTGAACGTCTTCCTTGATTAAGTGGACAGGATGACTCATCCTCTGGATGTCAGTCATCCTCTTTCCCTAGCATCCCAGTGCTTGCTCAGTGGGCTCGTGTACCATTAACTGTGGCAGCAGGAATAGAGGTTATCAACCCAGGGATCAAACCCAAGTCTCACACATTGCAGGCAAATTCTTAACCATCTGAGCCACCAGGGAAGCCCAAGAATACTGGAGTAGGGAGCCTATTCCTTTCCAGGAGATCTTCCAGACCCAGGAATCGAATCAGGGTCTCCTGCATTGCAGGATTCTTGACCAGCTGAGCTACGAGGGAAACCCCATACATGGACTCAGCAACATGAAATTCTTCTCACCAATACTAATCTTACTATTGTCACTGCCGAGTACCTAACCTGCTAAGAACACAGACCAGTCCTGAGAGACACCAGCCGTCTGGTGACTAGTTAATCACATTGGATTCCTTCTCTAGCGGAAGATCCAGCAACTGTCATGAAAATATTTATTCTGGATATGAATCCTAAGACTCTTGCTGTAAGACTACCAACCATAATCTCACCAACACGGTTATCTCTCAAAACATAAATTCTAAATGAGAAATTCATTTCAGAAAGGGCTCACAACTATGAAATTCATAGGACTTTCCATGTACCAAATCACCCAGAAGCGGCTGGATTAATAAAGTAATATAATGACCTACTGAGACATATTAATATGATGTTATTTCTCCCACTGACAGAATACACAGTTTGAGGAATTATGGAATAAAAACTAGGATGGATTTTTTCTCATTATTATGTTTAATAATCCACTCACAGAATTTTTTACTCCCATCCTTACAAATGGGCAAAAAAAAGAGGTCCCTCTAAGGGCTGGGGTGCTTATCCATATTATTACAGGGAAATTGGTCTACTGACACAGAGGGGTCAGTATGAACTATGTCAAGAGCTCAGGGGATTATCTGGGTTGCCTCTTAATGTTCTCTTACTTAACAGTAAAAGTTAATACACAACCAACTCCTAAGGACTCAGACCTATCAGAATTAAGATTCAGCTACCTTACTAGGTAAAGAGCCTTGACTAGCTAGCATGCTGGCCAGGAGCAAAAAAAAAAAAAAAAAAAATGGAGTAGAGGAAGAGGTTATAAATATCAACTACAACTTCATGCCCAGTTATAGAAACAAGTACTTAAGCAAATCTACTTTATTGTTTGTTCTGTATATTTTTGTGTATATTAACTATTTTTTCTTCCCCCTTTCCCTATCAAGTCATATAAAAAATATTGGTGGTAGTACACTTGACAATTTAATCATCCAGGTGATTCAACCAGAATACCTAACACCTCTAAGAATAACAGTAGGCGCTTCCCAGGTGGCTCAGTGGTAAAGAATCCACCTGCCAACACAGGAGACACAGGTTCCATCCCTGGGTTGGGAAGATGCCCTGGAGGAAGAAATGGCTACCCACTCCAGTATTCTTGCCTGGAGAATCCCATGGACAGAGAAGCCTGGTGGGCTGCAGTCCAAGGGGTCACAGAGTCAGACACAACTGAGCACACGTGGGGGCACACACACACACACACACACACACACTAATAATAGTAACTGATGGAACTTACTTGCCATAGGTACTCAGCTCCCTCTCCCCTCACTCCACACAGGCACACCCACCCTCCTATATTCCGCTCTATTCTCCTGGGGTTAGGATATTCAGACTACATTTCCCAGACTCCTTTTTGACAACTGGATTCCTGCCAAGTTTGGTCAATAGGAAGCAAGGTAGCACAGGTCCCAGCACTGTGATATTTGTTGGCAGTGATTTCAGGGGAAACAGAGGTAGAGTGATTCTGAACTCCAACAGACCACAGACAGTACCTGTCAGTAATCTTAGCTCTGGCCCAGGCAGTACCATTTAAGCAGATCTAGGATAGACTACAACACCCTCCAATAGTGCAGCTGTGGGAACAGACTCCTAGCAGTTTCTGAACTCTGAGAATACTAACCTCCCACAGAACAATCTAACTACATTTACCAGTTATCCAGGAAAAACATCACCAACACCCTAGAATGAGATAAAATGAACCAAAAATCCCCTCATTAAAGCAGCCCCATAGAATGATCAACAGGTAGGTCTAATTTAATTATAAGGGTATCTGAAAATGAGACAATCAGATTGGACTGCCATAATCAGAGCAGCATGCTCAGGAAGCACTACTGGGTGTGCCGCCATGTCTCCTTATTTATCCCTCCCATCAGTTATAATTTATCATGACATCACTGCAGATTACAGTGAGAGAGTTTTCTTCTATCACTTGGCCCCTTATTTCAAAGCACAGGTGGATTCATGAACACAAATATCCTTCCTTAAACTAAATAAATGCCTGTCTATACTTCTGGAACAGATTTTAACACAAGCTTTTATTTTATTCCTGCTCTCCTTATATCAAACACATTTTGAGATTATCAGACTTTACCAAATTTTCCATCAGAAACTAAAAATATCTCCATCTAATTTCCTCCCTCTGGTAAGTCAAGTTCATTTTGTGTAAAACATTTCTTCCCTTGTAAAACTAGACTGTAAATTTTTCAAAAAAGAATTTTCTTTTAAATTGACTCTTCATTCCTATAACTAGTAAGCACCATGCTATTTTGGGACCCCAAAGAAAGCAACTGTAAATCAAGTTCTATAGAACTTCTTTGGTTTTTATTTAAACTAACCATTTATTCAATTCCACAAAGAAATCAGTGTTATATTTTTCTTAACATTCAACTTAAAACATTAGACATAATAAGCTGAATGAGGGAAAATCATTATCAAATGCTAAAAATGTAAACATGAAAAAAGTAAACATGAAAACAAATCTCTTTTAAAAAATTCATTTAATTACAAGAAAATTAGCCAGAAAATTGCACAGTTCCAAACAAATCCTCTGTATAAACACAAGGGCTCATTTACCATCATCTTTTTATATTTATCTCTGAAATAACATTCCATCTATTGAACTCAGCTTTTACTGGCAAAATTAGAACACATGGGTATTTTTTACTGTTTAATATTCCATAAGCAGAATTGGCTTTTGTCCTGAAGTTATGATGGTGTCTGTCATTCTGCTTCAGAGAAACTCTAAAATTGTTCCCTTATGAGTTTCAATTAGCCACTCTCAAAATCCAATGGAAAAAGAAAAAAACAAAACAAAAAAAACCACTGTAGTTTCACTAAAAGATTCCTGTCCTCAACTTCATTTTACCAGCCTAAGTACACATTCAGAGAAAAGCTTCTTAAGTCCTGTAGTTTCAAATTCCTTTTGTAACTCATCCAACGATGAATACTCTTTGACTTCAAATGCCAGAAACCTGCATTATACAAGAGAAACTCATGAATATGCCTAAATTTGTCAGAGTATAATTATCGATTCAGTTGCTTTTCCATCTGCAATAGTACTAAATTATACCTTTTGTGTTCTGTCTGTACTTTTGTTTCAAACAGTACACTAATCATTTTCTCTTTGCATTTCTTTCCACTTGAGTCCACATCCACTTTGCAAGTTTTCTGAAGAATCAGGTACTCCTAAATGATAAAACAGTATGTTAAATATATATCTTACTCTGAATCTCAAAGTCTTACTTTTAAAGGAGAAATAATCTGCTGGCCTGTTTGCATGCTGACAGAGTACTCGCTTTCTGAATCAAGCAGTAAGAGAGTTACAGTGTTTTTATGTACTTGGAAGCGTAACATTCTGGTGAATGCTGGAGTAAAGAAGGTTCTGATCCAACTACACAGGCTTAAATCTAGACTAGTCAGCCTACTAGAGCTGATTCTGGGGTTAGTTACCTAAACCCTCTGTGCCTCTGTAACCTACTCCATAAAATGCTTGCTCTTAACAGCTACCTTATAGGGATGCTGTGATGGTTAAATGAGCTAATATGTGCAAAGCACTTAGAGAAGTGCCTGGCACAACAGCACTTAATACAGCCAGCTGCTACCATTATGACAGTACTCTTACTACTTCAAGGTCAGAGTGAAGTTAATAGACACACAGTACCAAACTTTCCAAATTGATGGAATCCATAAATATGTACCTGTAATTCTCAATCCTGATAAACAATCTTAAAAATTTTAACAGATATTTACATTAAATGGCATTTTAGGGAAAGTTAATAAAAAAGAAAGAACTATTTTTAAAAGTTCTCTGCATTAGCACAGGTCTAGCCATATGATTAAATATATATTCATTAATCGATGGATCCAATCAGAGTAAAAAATATCTGCAAAACAGCTGCACTTAGCTTAATATGCCTGAGCTGGCTTAAAGAAACATCTGAGCCCTTTGGGGAAATATGAGTAAAGAAATTATGAGCATTCATTTAGTTAGTCAGTATTTTACCCAGAAGAGTCCAGCTTTATAGATATGCTAGGAGTGAGTGAGTGATAGTTGCTCAGTCATGTCTGAGTCTTTGCAACCCCATGGACTGTAGCCTGCCAGGATCCTCTGTCCAAGGAATTCTCCAGTCAAGAATACTGGAATGGGTTGCCATTTCCTTCTCCAAGATATACTATACATCACCTTAGGTTCCTTGGTCAGACCCCAACCCAAAGTCTGTATTAAATCTGAAAATGTGTTGTCCCTATACACTATAACCTAGCACTCCTCTGGTTAACTGATGTTATCAATTATCAAGTTTTGTGTTAAGATCTCATCATGAAAAAGCTATGTAATCCTACAAATTTGTAGTAACCCTAGAAACCTTTAAGACAATAAGTTATGAAAGATAAATCTGTTTTAAAAAATTCCACTGTAATTATTCTTGACCCAACCCACTTGAAAGCATAAAACCTATTAAGTGATTTGTAGCTCTTTTAAGATTTAACATATAATAAGCAGTTTTCCTTGTCTGGTCCCACATAAAGCAGGTTAGAAGTGTATTGAATGAGAACTTGAAAAATCTGAAGAAGATGATGATTTTGAAAGCAGCTGCTGAGACAAGTCAGGTGGAAAGCAAAAGTTAGGGAGGCGATGACAACCTGACAGCCCTAATGATTCTACTTCCACTCACACTAAATCCTCGTTAAGAGGGACCAGCTCCTCTGTCCAGGTACTATAGATACCAAATTCAAGCTTCAGAATGTATCTTTAACTGTCAAATTAAAATTTGCAGGTTTACCCACAAATACATACATTGCTGTGTGCTTAACCAAGGAAAGAAATATAAATAGGCACAAAATTAGTGCAGATTTATAAAGTTTAGGCTCAAAGCTAATTACAGAAACAAACATTTGTGTACCATAGAGATTTCTTTTTTAATAACCTATCACTTTCATTAAGTGGCATGATTTTTAAAACATAATCTTCTACTTATTCTTCAAGCTTTACAAGTCTGTAGTTGTAATTAGAAGTTATAGACAGTCTTTAAAAAAGAAAATAAAGATCTATTAACGTGGTAAGAGTGCACGCAGAAATATTTTAATGATTCATCTGTCCCATTCTTATAAAACGTTTTAGCAGAAAATAGCCAAATTCACATTCAACATCAAACTTTTTGGCACCTTGATGTCATTTCTGTCTCCCTGCAGTAAAATCAGTATGATTTTACCCATAAACATCAGTCTTCCTGTCAGCCTTAAATCAGAAGCCCACTTCTCCAAAGTTTTGACATATTTAGCCTTCACTCTCATGTGATCTAAATGCAAAAGAGTCATCCACAACCCATCATCCACAGTCATGCTTGCTGCAGAAGAGCACTTTTCACTGCCACCTCCTGCTTCTGGGCACTTGAGGATGTGCCTGAGGTTTTCTTGAATCCAGAGAACCAGCTCATGAACCATAGGTTCCAACAAAAGGGTCTCTGCTTGCTCCAGTAACTTCTCCTTCACGATTTCACACTGGGCCCTGGTCAAGTGCTTGGAGTTCACCACAATACCAGGTAGACAGGACGGGTAACTGAGCGGTAAGTGGAATACCAACTGCAAGGGTATATCCGTATCCGTAAATCCTTCGGCTTTCGTGAGAATTCTGAACACAGCCCCATCTGTCTCTGGAAAGCATCCAAAAATAATGATTAGTTGTACCTAATTCAATTTGAATGGAACACTAACAAGAGAAAATTTTGGTTTCAGATGTCAATTTATTTTTCAGGTGACAACTAAGTTATTTTATGAAGAGACACATCACACTAAGAAAGCCATGATTTACAGGTGTTTTCTTTCAGCCATACATATATATATACACACACACACACATATATATACACATACACACACATATATATACATACATACATTCACAGAATCATGGTCAACCAGCACCCAGGATTTCACTGGCATTTACAATTGCTATTATCCTCTTTTTATTAAGGTCACCAGAAAGGTTTCTCCTTATATGATTTTTTTTTTTCTACCCAGACTTAGTTGCTAATTCTGGAAATTCCTAATAAACTCATACGAACCTTCAAAGAAATAGTATCGTGTATTTATAAAATCAGGAATTAGCTTAAAAGCTATACATTAAATCCAATGAAAATCATGTTGCAGTGAGTCCGAGCAGAAGCAAACACTGGGTCCCGTGTGGTGGTTGTAAGGGTGCAGAGAACACCACGACTATGCATACACAGCAACTGCCTGGACCCACTCTTTCTCACTTCAAATGCATTACTATCAGCGTAACATGAAGGCAGCGAGAGGAACTAAAATGGGGCAGCCGTCAGTTCAGCCGTTTTCTGGCTCCGTGAGGAGGGGGAAGTACACACGGGATACAAGATGAAACGTTCTGCTCTCTTTCAGATTTGCTCCACTTCACCCCTCTGATGTGTTCCACACCACTTCACCCCACTTTTCACAAGTTGATAAAACGTCAGGCTGATTCATTCTGCAGGGGGCAGAAGCACACAGATCAGAGGAGAAGAGTAGAACAGACTGGGTGCCGAGGAGGCTCTTTGAAGTTAACTTGCCTTCGTCTACCCTACTTCTATCTCCACAGCCCTTGTTTCATTCTCCTTCACAAGACAGGCAGTCAGATCATTCTCATTTTCATACCTGGATTGCTGCTCAACAGCTTTGACAATGGAAACCTGAATGTATCCCCATTTTAAAGAATTGAACTGAACATTAAAATGGCTCTCTAGCCATCTGATTCCATGTATTCAGAAGCCATGGTTATAGACATTGATTTATACGGGACCAAACACATCCGTTATACAAGGTTTTTCTTTAGTAGAATCTTTAGCATCAGAGGCAAAGCACTGCTGTTTTAGGACACTACCCCAAAACTCAGGCAGTAACCATTATAAAGATCATATTAAAATGATATAACTTAAATTTGTATTACATAAGAAAAACGTGACTGCATAAAGAAAAATTTTCCAAACAACTTAGTGCATTCCCCTAAAAATCCATCACCGGATTCTCAAAATCTTTCTTTATTCTATCCTGTTACTTCTCCTTTTTTTAAAAAAAATATTTTACTATTAAAGTAGGCTCCCTGGATGTCCGTAAGATCATTACATTTCACTTGATAAAATGGGTATTATAAATAGACCAACAGACAACGTGTAACCACTAGACTAAATAAACCTTCCACTAATCATCTAGAGGATCCACTTTCCCTCTCAAGGGGGAGACATAATTTTTAAAGCTCTTCATTCATCATTTAACAAATAGTCACAGGAAACATAAGTGACTAGGGTTCGATCCCTGGGTTGGGAAGATCCTTTGGAGGAGTAAATGGCAACTGACTCAAGTATTCTTTTTTTTTTTTAAATTCATCTATTGAAAATACTTTTTTAATTGAAGGATAATTGCTTTACAGAATTGTGCTGATTTCTGACAGACATCAACACACATCAGCCTTAAGTATACATATGTCCCCTCCCTCTGGAACCTCCCTCCCACCTTCCTCCCCATCCCACCACTCTAGGTTGTTACAGAGCCCTGGACTGAGCTCTCTGAGACATACAGCGAATTCCCATTGGCTATCTATCTTACATATGGTAATGTAAGTTTCCATGTTACTCTCTCCATACATCCTACCCTCTCCTTCCTCCCCACGCCCCCTGCCCATCCCCATGTCCATAAGTCTATTCTCTATGTCAATTATTCTTGCCTGGAGAATCCCATAGACAGAGGAGCCTGACAGGCTACAATCCATGGGGTTACAAAAGAGTTGGACACAACTTAGCAACTAAACAACAAGTCAGCAAATAGAAAATTAATGAGAGAAAATCCTGACTTTAGCTTTGGAAATTGTGAAATTATTAGTTATGTTTAAAAGGAAAACTACTTTAATTCTATCAAGAATTGGAAGGGACAAAAGGCAATGCCAAAGAATGCTCTAACTACCACACAATTGCACTCATCTCACACGCTAGTAAAGTAATGCTCAAAATTCTCCAAGCCAGGCTTCAGCAATTCGTGAACCGTGAACTTCCAGATGTTCAAGCTGGTTTTAGAAAAGGCAGAGGAACCAGAGATCAAATTGCCAACATCCGCTGAATCATTGGAAAAGCAAGAGAATTCCAGAAAAACACCTATTTCTACTTTATTGACTATGCCAAAGCCTTTGACTTGTGGATCACAATAAACTGTGGAAAATTATTCAAGAGATGGGAATCCCAGAGCACCTGACCTGCCTCTTGAGAAACCTTTATACAGGTCAGGAAGCAACAGTTAGAACTGGACATGGAACAACAGACTAGTACCAAATAGGAAAAGGAGTACGTCAAGGCTGTATATTGTCACCCTGCTTATTTAACTTATATACAGAGTACATCATGAGAAATGCTGGGCTGGAAGAAGCACAAGCTGGAATCAAGATTGCCAGGAGAAATATCAATAACCTCAGATATGCAGATGACACCATCCTTATGGCAGAAAGTGAAGAGGAACTCAAAAGCCTCTTGATGAAGGTGAAAGAGGAGAGTGAAAAAGTTGGCTTAAAGCTCAACATTCAGAAAATGAAGATCATGGCATCTGGTCCCATCACTTCATGGGAAATAGATGGGGAAACAGTGGAAATAGTGTCAGACTTTATTTTTTTGGGCTCCAAAATCACTGCAGATGGTGACTGCAGCCATGAAATTTAAAGACACTTACTCCTTGGAAGAAAAGTTATGACCAACCTGGATAGCATATTGAAAAGCAGAGACATTACTTTGCCGACAAAGGTCTGTCTAGTCGAGGCTATGGTTTTTCCCGTGGTCATGTATGGATGTGAGAGTTGGACTGTGAAGAAAGCTGAGCGCCGAAGAATTGATGCTTTTGAACTGTGGTGTTGGAGAAGACTCTTGAGAGTCCCTTGGACTGCAAGGAGATCCAACCAGTCCGTTCTGAAGGAGATCAGCCCTGGGATTTCTTTGGAAGGAATGATGCTAAAACTGAAACTCCAGTACTTTGGCCACCTCATGCAAAGAGTTGACTCATTGGAAAAGACTGTGATGCTGGGAGGGATTGGGGGCAGGAGGAGAAGGGGACGACAGAGGATGAGATGGCTGGATGGCATCACTGACTCGATGAACGTGAGTCTGAGTGAACTCTGGGAGTTGGTGATGGACAGGGAGGCCTGGCGTGCTGCAATTCATGGGGTCGCAAAGAGTTGGACACGACTGAGCGACTGAACTGAACAAACTTCCTACTTGGTTTTCTCTGTGATTCCTTCCACAAACACACACACACACACACACACACACACGAGTTGCAAACTGAACTTACACAAAATGATGCTATCTCTGTAAGAAAATGAAAATCCCAATAACATACCCCAAATACTGCTGATATTTAATGCAGCAGTAAAATTGTACATTCTTTTAAAAACTCATTTTCTCCCTAAAACTCTAGAAGCATGTATATTACCCTTCCTTTCTCATCTGCCCTGGTTTGTACATGCAATTAAACTGGCTCTTTTTGCCTCAGAAATTTTCATGTAATCACATATACTGTCAGTCTGATTTGGGTTATTTTTCCATAAAAAAGAAAACAAGGTTGTTCCTATCTACTTTACGTTTATTTAACAGGTTAGAAACAGAGTGATTAACAGAAAAATAATGGTGTTCCATATCTTACTGCTTATCTCTGGCCTTCCCTGGCACCAAGACACTCTAGTTATTAAGTTCAATTCACAAACTCATCATTCTCAATAAACATCTATGCCACAGAAAACTTATGCCTGCCTAGGAATCTACAATTTTCATAAGTTCCAAGAATATTTTCACCTAAAGATCCTAGCAAAAGATTTAAGAGGCAAGAGCCTCTGGTTAAAGTTCACATACCTATTCCCTAGTTTGGATTTTTTTTAAATAAGTCTTTATGCCTTAAAATAAGTGTATCAATTTCATAACCAAAATAGGGGTTTCAAACCTTATTCTTCCTTACAAGTAAATGAAAGAAATTATGCTCCTAACTACACTCCAAACAAGAGAAATTCAAACTAGAGAAACTGAAATAAACCCCAAATTCCATACTATTATTTTTAAGAATTCACCCTACACACACACAACAGAAATTCAATAAATGCTGTACAATAACAGAAGACAGTGGAAAATGTAAACAAATTTAAGAGGATGAATTCTTCAAGATTCATTTAAAGCCTATTAAGAAATCCTTGCATCATGATTGCATCATTGCAATCACTGCATCATTGAATCATGGCATCACCGACTGGAAGGACACGAGCTTGAGCAAGCCCCAGGAGTTGGTGATGGACAGGGAAGCCTGGAGTGCTGCAGTGCAAAGAGTCGGACACGACTGAGCAACTGAACTGAACTGAAGAAATCATTCATATACCACATACAACTGGCTTTCCCTATACTTGCTTTTTTTTTTTTTTTTTTTTTTTTGCAGTATTTACATGTCCTCAGGGTAAGACTTTGTTCAGAAAACCACCAAAAAGTCCCCAACAGCCTCTCTTACTTCATTGTACAGGACTTTTTCCCTCTTGCTCCCGGATGCCTCCCCACAAGTATACATCCACCAGTGCTGCAGCTGGACTGTTATATGTATTAAAAGGTAGTTTACAAAAAAAAAAAAACTAAGAATAAGAGAAGCTCGAAGTGGCAATCCCTCCTTTAGAAGTGGAGTTCAAGGCTGAATTGGTTTTAGAGTACCAACAATCAGCAGGGAACAGGGCTGAGCAGATTTAGAGGGGTCAGTGGGTGACAGTAATGATTCCTTTTGCAGGAAGGTCCAATGCAATCTGAACATTAGTGTTAGCAGAATACAAAAATTTACTCTGAAGCTACCATGCAAACATATTATATGATATTGAGTCTTACACCCTCCCATTTTACAACATGCTTATCTATAAGATGATTTCCAGAAACACAATTCAATGTATAATGAGCACTGACTATGGTGATATACTCTCTGTGACCTCCGATTGCCTCAGCAAGAAAATGAAGATCTATAACATCACCAGTCTCACCTACTTCACAGGTACCCAGACGGCCAGGCATACACATTACCCTTCATAACTATTCTGAACATAAGTTGGACCACACCTGATTCTTTGCTCTGGGTGGTCGTCTTGCTCTCTTTTTCTGGACAACTGTAATCCTTGCTAAGAACTGTTTTCCTGTTGCAGCAACTCATCTCTATTAAGGAACATGATGCACTGCAAGAGTCCGTATACTCTAGCCTGCTGCTGCTGCTGCTAAGTCGCGTCAGTCGTGTCTGACTCTGTGCGACCCCCAGACTGCAGCCCACCAAGGTCCCCCGTCCCCGGGATTCTCCAGGCAAGAACACTGGAGTGGGTTGCCATTTCCTTCTCCAATGCATCAAAGTGAAAAGTGAAAGTGAAAGCCGCTCAGTCGTGTCCGACTCTTAGCGACCTCATGGACCACAGCCTACCAGGTTTCTCCATCCATGGGATTTTCCAGGCAAGAGTACTGGAGTGGGGTGCCATTGCCTTCTCCGATACTCTAGCCTAGTGATTACTAAATCAGCCTGAGCATCTGTTATCTTCTCTGTAAAATAAACAGCACCCCTCATCAGGACTAATGACAAGCCTGGTAGATTTTTAACAATGTTTCCTTCTTTAGATGTGTCTGTGCTGTGTGCTTAGTCACTCAATCGTGTCCAACTCTTTGTGACCCCATGGAGCCTGCCAGGCTCCTCTGTCCATGGGGATTCTCCAGGCAAGAATACTGGAATAGGTTGCCATGCCCTCCTCCAGGGGATCTTCTCAACCCAGGGATCGAACCCAGGTCTCCCACATTGCAGGCAGATTTTTTCTTTACCAACTGAGCCACCAATAAAGCCTAGATTTGTCTAGTTCCCATGAAAAAAAATGTTAGTGTTCTAACTTAGTTAAATTTCATGACACATCTTTTAAATGTCTTTCAGGATTCTCTGTCACTGTTTTCCCAGTATCTGAGAATAATTCCTTGCCAATTTCATTTGCTTAATCACAGTTTAAGATTACCTATCTTTCTTTTGAATAACGTTGTTCAAATTGCCCATTCTTCTTCTACCATTTGTTCTCTCAGATATACAAGAGATTATGTATATATGCATAAATACTTCTTGAAAAATAAGCAAAAAAAAAAATCTTGAAACAAAAAAACAGAATACCTCTCATCAAATAAGATGCATTTAAAGTAGCAGGTATACTGCAGGCGACCCCATTAATCCTGGCACTTTGACTGCACTCCACAGGGAGTAGCAGAATGCCCCTGACTTGGTCTACCCACGGCATGCCCTAGTGGACAGGTGTCAGAGCTTTCAGAATTTACACCCATGAGAAAGCTACAGGTGATGCCTCTTACCATGAACTTACTACAACCATCACAAAGAGGCCACAGTGTATGTAAGTCCTGTGAAATTCTCAGCACAAATTAGTCCAGCCAGAAGAATGCAACTATTCAGACTCTTCACTCTTATGGCCTTAATAGATGACCCCTGGGTTGGCATCCTGAGCCTTCCTGGGCTACCTCCTACCAGAAGGGCAATCCTACCAATGTTAACCTGATTTCAGGAGCAACAAAGAGAAGCTTATTTGAGGGGAAGGCCAGGAAGGAATTGATGGTATTCAGAATGTTCTGGTGTTAAGCTTATATCCTCCAATCCGAGCTGACAGTGACCACGAGAGTGGTAGCCAGCAGCCCATTGGATGTTTACTGTGGTCTATTAAAGAAGTTCTTACTTACCCTTAATTCCCAGTTGTGAACATCAAACATTCCTATCTCAACCACTGAATTGTTTTATTCTCCAATGAACCTTTCAGCAACAAAATGTCCTAAGTTGTTACACTGAATTCTTTTATAATTCAATTACTTACTGATGCCAGAACACTGAATTAAATTAATTAGGAGGCATGGCTTGAAGTCATGCTCAATTTAACAGCAGATAAAGGGTCCACAGTGTTCTTTGTATCAAAAAATTGCTTCCTTTCTTCCTGTGCTTACTTTTTTTGCTTTTCTCTGAACCATCAGCAGGGTCATATGCTCAACCATGTGCTGAGGACACAGACCACTATCAATCCATCCTCTTTCAGGTGTAATGGTAAATCACAGGTTCATTTTCCCAGGATACTCCCAAGTGAGCCATAATAAAGGAATTAAAGAAAACTAATGATATCCTCAAATAGCCTGCCTCAAGTAGAAGTAATGAAGTAATTATCAATAAAGAGAATAGTAAAGACAACAAGATGATAAAGAATAACAAATTCTATCCAATCAGAAGATAGGTGACAACAAAAAAAAAACTAAAAGTGAGTAAATCTTCTCATAAGGATTTTAAACGTTGTTTCAGAAAGCTGCAAGACAGACTAGGCATTGAAAAGAAAGCAGCTTCACCACATAAATTGGTTCACGGTGCCCAGAACACAACAGTGCTAAATGAACGTGTATAGACTGGTGATCAAGAGAAAAAAATAAAAAGGAGGCAATCCTCCAAAGGTGAAAAACACATCACATGGACACGAGGAATAGATCCTAACCCTTGATAGCTTTCTCCCAACACCTAGACATTTTAGACTACCTTCTTAAAGGTCAATCAATTTATGGTCAGAAAGACAATTTTAATAGCAGCTGTAACATGACAGAAATTTAAATCCCATGCCAAAAAATTTACATAATGTATTTGAAAGCTAAGAGAAAATTGAAAATTATCTGCATCACTGCACTTTTTCATAACCTGAAGTTTTGTTTTTTAGTTAACAGAACCTACAGACAGGAACAGAGAGTAAGTTTTCGCTATCATGAAAATAAAGCCAGAAGAACCGTTCTACACTGTAAGCTCCGGGGACAGGGTCTTTGAAACCTTGAGTTTTCAGGGACTCAAATGTGAGCGGAACAATTAATGCGCTCCAAGAGCCTGTAATTGACAACCACCTTTAAGCGAACTAGAAAAAGCTGAAGAAAAACAATCCAACTGAGAGAGCTCTGAGTGAGCGCTGGTTGAATTCAAAAATTCATTCAACAATAATTTACTATGAATACCTACCACGTGCCTGGCACTGACCTAGGTGCCTGCAGCTTTGTGATTACAAAACAGACAGGGTCCTGCCTTCTTGCCACGTGAGACAACCAAATACCCATTTAGTTAAACTTCAGTGGGTGCCCTGATGGGGGAGTTGGCTTTAAACTAGGGGTGTCAGGAGAGACCTCTTTTTAAGATGAGATCTGAAGAATATGTTCAGGACACCCAGGGAAAGTGTGGGGGACGCTGTCCAGGAGGGCGCAGCTGGTAGCCCTCAGCGAGCTGAGGAGTGTTCAGGCCAATTAGGGGATGAAACGGGGGCGGGGGGAGTATGTTTGAGGGGGATGTATAGGTGAGTGGGGGGGGGGGGGGAGACGGGAGAATGGGGGGAATCAAGGAATGGGGCGGGGGGCGAACGGAGGTGGGAACGGGAGAGTGGAGGACGCGAGTGTAGTGGGTGAGACGGCCCAGTGGATGAAGGGGCGCAGGAAGCAGGGACCGGCCGACGGGCTGCAGGAGCCTGAGCGTTGTGTTCTCGGTCGACTGCAGAGCGGCGGGAAGGGGCCCTACACTAGTCATGTTTTAAGGGTCGCCGCACTCTCCCGCCTGCTCCCACACACGCCTAGTCCCGGCGCCTGTCATTCCATCACTCAACTACCCCGGCCCCTAAGTGTGGGCTCGGGGAGGTGAGCCCAGCCGGGGTGGTGGGGAGTCCGGCTCCCTCTGGCGCGGAAGTAGTCACCTGAGAGACTCAGCACTTCCCACTCGTCAGGCCCGCAGAAAATCGCTGCCAGGGCCGAGAGCTCCTCCCGCACCGGCTCCGCCATGGCCGCGCCGCCTCGCACGCTCAGCACCGCCCCTTCCGCCGCCGCTGCCGCCCCGGCCGTCCCAGAACAGTGCGGCCAGGCTGCCACCGGGGGGCGCTCCGCGTCTCCGCTGCGCTCCGCGGGCTGGATGCCACTAGACGCCCCGCCCACAAGCTCCGGCTCCGTGACTGCAGCGTGAAGACTCTCGCCGTTTGGGGGACTTTTCTCCGAGGGTGAAGGCCCTGTGGTCCAAGGCAGGGTGTCTGCCAGAGGCCACCGTGCATCTCACCCGCTGCTTTTCTAACAGAGGGAAGCCGCCTAGCAAAGCCGGAAATTCTCTAACTTTAGTCTGGACTTTGTACACTAGCCATTCCCTCCCAGACTTGTCCTTGAAGGGAACTTAGAGGTTAGGGGGGGAAAAAAAAAAAGCGGGGAAGTGACCAGAAGAGGTTAGCCCCTGTCTGGCTCAGAAGTGAACTAGGTGTTAGAGACACTGCAGTTAACAGATCAGAGGAGATTCTCCGCCCTCATGGAGGTACTAGAGACTCAGGCGATCTGGGACACCCGGAAAAACCTCCCGGGCAGGAACAACCTCCAGATGCTGAGCGGTAACTGGCACTCAGACTCTAGACCAAGACCGGATTCCTCTTTCTCTTTCTCCTAACGATGGTTCAGAAGGGGAGAGTTGGACCTGCCAGCTCTGGCAATCTAAGGGTGTTACTGGGGTGGCCTGGACCCTTGCTGGGGACCTGTGTACCCAGGTGCTGGGAGCAGTGTCATAACGTTCCTGTTTGGCTTCACAGGGTTCCCTGGTGGCTCAGTGGTAAAGAACCCACCTGCCAACGCAGGAGACCCAGGTTCAGTCCCTGCGTGGGGAAGATCCCCTGGAGAAGGAAATGGCCACCCACCCGGGTATTCTTGCCTGGGAAATCCCATGGACAAAGGATGCCTAGCCGCTACAGTCCATGGGGTCTCAAAAGAGTTAGACACGGCTTAGCATGTAAACAATAGCAAACAAACAAACAAAAAAATCACAGGGGACAGCCCTGCTGAAATTGGCAAGTGGAACTCCTGGGCCTTTGAGGGTGCAATCAAGTATGTAAATGTGACAAATGCTAGCTTTTCAACATTACTCATTTTGTGATCTTCGATTGATACAAAGCAATGTGATTCTTGAAGCTTAATAATGAAATATGATCATCCTTGAACTCCACTCAAATCTGAGAATGTTCACGTACCAATAGGGTAACAGAATTAATCCATTCTGTTTCAACGTTGGTTTTGTGAACAAGATTACAGTGATTCCCTGTGGTAGTTTTTTCAGCATGTTTGACTTGTCCTTTTGTTTGTCAAATAACAATTTAAAATTTTGCAGACCCAAAAAGTAGCTGGTCTAGTTCACAGAGGTCCCACGATTTTTGTTTGTATCAGAAATAACATTTTGTGAGATAAATCAGGGAATTTAGATGGCTACACAGTGACTCCTGTCATTGACCTATGGATGTCAGGGAAACAGGGCTGATTTAACGACTGAATTCATGTTACCATCATTAACGTCCTTCCCATTCCAACTAAGAAGGGGTCTTAAAAAGGAAAAGATACTGGCTTCTGAGAACAGAAAAAGTTTAACAAGATAAACTGCAGGAGAAATGCCTTTCAGAGAATGCCGTGGGGTTTTAGTGACCCCAAGTAATTAAGAGCACTGCTGTGTACATAACTGAAAAGACAAAGGTTTATTTAAATGCATAATTATCTCTGATATGGCCAATTTGTTTAATAATAATAACTCCTTTGAGTTATTTCCAAAGTAGCAGCAGTTCAGTAGGTTCAGTAGCTGCTAAAGAGTTTGGTGAGCAAAAGAATAAATTTTTAATTTAAAACATCATTAAATTATTTTTAATTTTAGCTTGAAATGCAATGTTAGTATTTAAAGTGGTAGGAAAATATTAGTTTATTTGACTTACTTATTAAAGATAATCGACAAAAAAAAAAGTAGTTCATATCTTATTTTTAATTTCCTGAATTCAATATAAGTGATATGAGTCAAATAATATTAACAGCAAGACTACAGCTGTCAGAAATATTAGGAGGCATCCCTGAAGCCTATTGTCACAAGGAGTCCATGAAATTGATGTAAGAGTGCATCAATCTATGTAAAATTTTCTTGTCAATAGGTTTCTTCTTTGCTTTTCCTTTCCTCGTTGATTTCTTAACCTGCTTCTCATACTCCATTTAGCATGTTTAAATAAAACAGGAGTCGATGTGCATGTCTTTTAAATTGACAGTATCCTCAGGCCCTCAAGTCCTATGAATAAGTTTCTACTCTGACATTTGAAGTAATCATCACAGAGAAAGCATAATGTCAGCTTGATATTTCTCACACTATGAAAATACCAGCTACATGTCAAATATCTGAAGCCTACCTTAATGCAGTAAATTTTCTTGGATTCATATGCTACTGAAAATTCTAAATATTTAAATGTGCAATGATATCTAGACATGTGGATAAATGTCTAGTTAGAGCATGATCTATTTCTCTCCTTCGCTACTCCTCTGCCCCCAACAGTGTTTCTTTTCCTAGAACAATATTTGCATATGCAACTTTCCTAAATAGTTGCTTTCCCAAGACCAAAGGAGAAGCTATAAACCTCTCACCTCCAGTTAAAACCACTAGCCCATGAGAAAGAGTTCTTTAACTTTTCTGGGAAAACCTTTCTGTTCACTTTATCATGTGTAGTATGTGGACTGGAATATTCAACTCTGTGTCTGCAATTTTAAGTCAAATTAAGGTAGGAGACAGATGGGCCCCTGGGCTGGACAGCTGGTGTTTGTCAACTGGAGTAAAATTGAAGCTTTGTTCTCATCCAGACTCTTAAGGGACAACGTTAGTGGCAAAAGCTATGAAGTAAGAGATAAGGTACCCACTCCTAAGGTCAAGGAAGACCTCCCTGTCTGCACATGCGCAGGAAGGCTTCTGGGGGGTCAAAAAGGGAGGGAGTCCAACCCCATATTAAGTGTGAACATGCACCCACAGGCCTCTATGGCGGGAAATCCATCTTAACAAAAAGTTGCACATGCATATTGGGGAGGGTCCTAGGACCCTAATTCTGACTCCTAATTCTGAAGTGAATGGGAGTGTGATAAGGAAAATGATCATATTAAGACTATGAGACAAGTAAAAATGCTTTCAAGAACCACTAAAAGTAAAGAACAAAAGAGGCATTAAATGCCAACTTGCTTAAAAAAAAAAAAATGCCAACTTGCTAAGTAAATCTGAACTCCAGTAAGTTGTGCTACTGGTTTTGTCTAAAGGCTTTCTGTATTTACTTACTTCATAAGTACTCATAAGTTAATTCATAGTTCTTGGGCACTATTGGTCTGGCTTGACAAGCTGAGTATTAAAACACAGAGATGAAAGCAGCAGGCCTTTGCTCTCTTCAGTTTTGAGTCTAGACAGGTAAACCCTGCGTGCAACAATTACACGTTCTTTCATCGTGCGAGGTAACAAGAAATGCCACATTCCCTGTGAAGTTCACTGTCATGGTTTGGTGACCGTGAAGGGCTGCTGTGGAGCATGTACCTCCCACAGTTTCCCAGAGGACAAATATGTCTGTAATGCTCAGGAACATAGTAGGTTTCCAAAAGAACATCAAGTCAGTGGTGTTGACTGGCCATAGTTCTTTTTGTTCTGTTACCATGTACGAGTCACAGATTTATTTTTCACCCAGAAAACAAAAGCAAATAGAACGTGTAAGAATTTGATATGGACACTGTAATCATACCCTTCTGTGGAAAGATCTGCCTCCACCTTGTCCGAATAATCTGTACTCCCTCCAAAAAATTGGTTACATTCTGCCTGTGAGAAATTGCTTGATTCTCACACAGCAGCAATATCAAAAGTTTCAGCTTGCCTTGTAAGAAAACATCCCCATGACCCAGGTCCATTACATAAAAGTTCAATGCCTTATCAATGTTATCAAAAGAAGTCTTCAGTTTCATTAGGGTTTTACACTTTATCTAAGACCCAAGAGTTAATTTTGGTTACTACTGTATGTGTATTTATTTACCCATTATATATTTGGTCAGTTTTTATTATCTGAATTGGGGGACGGGTGCTTGGGAATATGTGAATTTTATAAAACTCCTTTTCTCCAAACTTGTAAAGGAGTTATAAATAAGTCAATGCTGCCATCTTGCAAAATAGATTCTCGGTGGTTGAAAGTTGAAAGAAAGAGTATATCAAAGAATCAAAACTGTGACTGGGAAACTTAGATCTGAATTTCCTTATAAGAAAAAATGTGGGGGCTCCACAGGCAGAAAATGTATTAGGCACAGAGAGAGGCGAAAGGGAGGAAGAAAGGAAGGAGGAGGGGCAAAGAGGTGTGCTAGGAAGATCAACACTTCAGAATGCTATGTGAAAGGACGATTTTCATCAAGTGAAGGAAATCATAGGTTAGAAGTTTGGCTTTATTTCTAGAAGATTTATTTGCCAGCTTTTTGTGCATAGAGAGTCCTGAAACTTTATTTGTTAATAGTATGAGGTCTAGGTTTGCTTCAAAATAATGTAGGATGAGGGAAGAAGCTGGGGTATGGATAGGGCTGACATGACCATAGGCTAATAACTGATGAGATGGAGTTGTGGGTACAGAAGGATTTGGCATACTGTTCTATTTTCATGTATTTTATATTCTTTATAATGAAAGTTCATTTCTATATTACTGGTAGATAATCTATCAAGATACTTGAAATTTGCATAATAAGAAAGAAAGACTAGGGAAAATAGGAGGGAAGAGAAAAGAAGAAAAAAAACCAGGGCCAAGTAGAAAGAACTGAGCTGGTGAAGGCCATAAGAAAGAAGAGAACAGGTTCTCTAGTGATAGGTGCAACAAATGCATGACTTACAATTTGTTCAGGTGAGAAGAGCACAGAACCTAACATTTCAGTGTCCTTCACAAGATACAAGAGGTTTACTCATAGACATTCAAGCAGAGGGAGACAGGCAGAGCTGTGGGCTCCTCAGTGTAGGCCTCCAAACTCCTTCTGTTTTGTGGTTTGGATCCCACCGGTCGTTCCGTGGTCCAGGGTAGCCATCAGAGCCCTAGCCACCAAGTCCGCACATGGTCAGGAGAGTGGGGCTCAGGCCATTGGCTGGAATTTAGTCCCATGACTGCTCCCAGCTAAAAGGGGGACCAGGAAATGTCATTTCTGGGAGGCCATGTACCCAACCAAAGGTAGAGGAAGAAGTGAAGTATTATGGTTATCATTTCTTTCTCATTATGGACAAAGGGAATCAGCCCTGGGAGACAGCTGGCAGTCTCCACGTGAAGTTGAGTTCTGGCCAAAAGGTTAGGTGGTCACATACCGTAACTCTGTGGAGCTCACCTTTCCCCACCCCTCAACCCCCACCACCCCTTACTGTTTGTCACACTGTCCCATTGTATTTTTCCCATGTCATTTACCATTACCTGAAATCTGGTTTATTTGCTGACCTGCAACTTATGATTGCCCGACAGGGAGCAGGCTCTGCCTCCCCCTGAGTGCCACCAGATGGTTTCATATGTCCAGAAGGCTGAGGCCACACAGGCCCCAAGAGGGTCTGATGGGGTCTGTGGCTCACAAGCTGAGACTTTCTGGGAGGAGCAAGGCAATTCAAAACAACCTGAATGAAGGCAGGGGCCAGCGGCTCTGGTGTTCCTATGGTTAAGGGATGGGGCCGGCTTGCAGTTCTCTGCACCATGTGGGTTTCTGCAGTGTCAACAAGGGAGGGAACCTCCACACTTCCCCAGAGGTGGAACAGAGGGCGTGGGCCGGGGGTGGGGCAGGGCTTGAAAGCTGCAGGCAGTCACACATCAAAAACAGAGTCAGACGCATTTACTGTCTGTCTGCACTAGAATACTATAACTCCCACGATGCCAGGGCCCTATCAGTCTTGTTCACCTCAGCATCCTCCATGTCTAAAACAGTACTGGCAAATTAGGAATTCAATAACATTTGCTAATACAAATAAACTCACTGCAAAGTTTATAAACTCTTCATAACCGTTGCTTATTCAACAGAATTATGGAGCGCCTACTATATGCTAGTGACTTGATGAGGTCTTAGGAATTCCATGGCCAAGTAAGACAAATCACTACCCTCCAAGAGCTCCAACTCCAGTCTGGGAGAGGCATCTGCTTTTCCTGGGATGGGGTGATGAGTGAGGTGACAAGAGGGTTATCAGAGGCAGGCCAGGAAAAACATGGTTTGGCCATGGTATTAGAGTTCTCCCATCACAGGGCAAGGGGAAGAGAAGGAAAACTGCAGGCAGAGATGGCTGGAGGTAGATCTCTGCTTTCATTCTTAACAAGCATTTATTGAACACCTTACTCTGTGCCAAGTATGACAGTGGATCCCGGGGAATCTGTGGTTGCAGTGAAATGAGGGAGACAGGTCTTGAAAGATCACACTTCTGGTAGTGGGCAGTCTGTTGAAATCATGGAAGTAGATACGATTGCCTGCCTGCATTTCAAGAATTTCACAACGAAGGTGCTATATGTCCCAGCAGTTGGAACAGAGAAGCACCGGTTGGCCAGTGTCTATCACAATCTGCATCAGAACAAAAGTCACTTTGTGGTAGAGTCTCTGTATTTCCCTTTTGTTTTCACTTACTTGTTTTACTCTGTGTTTAGTGAGGAAAAAAATCAAGCTGAGAAAACAGAAAAAATATTTTTTTGTGGCACTGTTACCACTTGGAAGGGTCTTTTTGTCTCTGTCTCTCTCCTTAGGAATATAAAAACTATCTGAGAATAAAAGATTAGGCTAGGATACATTGTCTATGGTTGTTTCAGATAAAATCCTGCTATGTTTATGTGATTCTTATTGCCCTTTGAAACAGGGTGGTCAGAAATTTCTTCACTATAACTTCATTAAAAGCTTTTAGAGGGAACATTATACTTCTAGTAGAAGCATAGCAAGGGTTCCTACTATTGGGATCCTATTACCAGATACTTTGTTCTTAGCTCCTTCTCCTTTTTTAGAAAATACTTTCCCACCTCTTTGCCTGGTGAATTGTTATTCATTCTTCAGCTCTGAATCCCACCCATGCCTCCTCCTGAGGCTGAGTTGAGAACTCCCTTCTATTTCCCCACCATCTACAATATTCACACACCTGTCAGGCTGTATTATATCAATAGTTGCTCATGAGTCTGTGATCCTGGGAGAGTATGACTTTCATGAGAGGAGGGGGTGTTTTATTCCATCTTTGAAGGTATCTCTGACTCTTACTTAGCACAGTGACTAGAATACCAAAAGCACTCATATTTGTAGAATAAATCAAAAATGAGTGAATGTGGAACTTTCCTGTTGGCCCAGTGGCTAAAAATCTGCCTGCAGCAAAAATACAAATAAATAAACCTTTTTTTTTTAATGAATGAATGCGTGGTTGTAGTGTCAAAGTAAATAGATTGTGCTTTGTTTTACTTGTTATCTCTACCCAAATTCCCACCAGTTTTCTTCACCCTTGAGTATATTTATATATATCAACATCAAACAAGTAGATTACTACCCATGTCTTTACCTGTGAATCACATTCAGAGGAATAAAGAAAGCACAAAAGGACAAAGGAAACAGTGGATTACTCCTAATGAAGTCCCACAGTTTCATACAGACAGTAACTTTTAAAGTGGAATAGTAGTCCACAGTTATTATTTTACTTAACTATATCATGAACAAATAAAAATGAATTTTAAAGTAATTATTATAGCTAATACACAATACTAAGTCAGTCATGTGGTAAGTAAATCTACATAGTGAAAAAGTCCCAAACTGAAATGAGATACCACATGGTATCTGATCCAGTCTGGCTAGAAAGTGATCATATTTCCACCTGAATTTGTGACTAGGGTATATATTTTATTTATTCTTCAGGTTAATATTAATCATTTTAAAAATAAAAAGGTCACTTGAAGATAGGGTATTGTATAAAACAACATAGCCATAGTAATTAATTTGAAGTTTTGACACAAATTTTTGACTGTGTAACTCATGATCACTTATGAAGATTCTCTTCTTTTTTCTTTTTCTAATACTCCAATATGTTGTTAACTCATGATTTAAGTTCAAAGATAGATTATGTTGAAAGGGACAAGAGGATTGATTGGACAGAGGCCCACGGAACTTTTTGTCAAGATAGAAACATTTGTTTTCTTGATTGGGGTGGTATTTACATGAGTTTATGCCATTTAACAATACCTTTAAGAACTGTGCATTTTATTTTATGTATCAGATCAGATCAGATCAGCCGCTCAGTCGTGTCCAACTCTTTGCGACCCCATGAATCGCAGCATGCCAGGCCCCCCTGTCCACCACCAACTCCTGGAGTTCACCCAGACCCACGTCCATCGAGTCAGTGATGCCATCCAGCCATCTCATCCTCCGTCGTCCCCTTCTCCTCCTGCCCCCAATCCCTCCCAGCATCAGTCTTTTCCAATGAGTCAACTCTTCGCATGAGGTGGCCAAAGTACTGGAGTTTCAGCTTTAGCATCATTCCTTCCAAAGAAATCCCAGGGCTGATCTCCTTCAGAATGGACTGGTTGGATCTCCTTGCAGTCCAAGGGACTCTCAAGAGTCTTCTCCAACACCACAGTTCAAAAGCATCAATTCTTTGGCACTCAGCCTTCTTCACAGTTCAACTCTCACATCCATACATGACCACAGGAAAAACCATAGCCTTGACTAGACGAACCTTTGTTGGCAAAGTAATGCCTCTGCTTTCGAATATGCTACCTAGGTTGGTCATAACTTTCCTTCCAAGCAGTAAGCGTCTTTTAATTTCATGGCTGCAGTCACCATCTGTAGTGATTTTGGAGCCCAGAATCCACTGTTTCCTCATCTATTTCCCATGAAGTGGTGGGACCGGATGCAATGATCTTCGTTTTCTGAATGTTGAGCTTTAAGCCAACTTTTTCACTCTCCACTTTCACTTTCATCAAGAGGCTTTTGAGTTCCTCTTCACTTTATGCCATAAGGGTGGTGTCATCTGCATATCTGAGGTTATTGATATTTCTCCCAGCAATCTTGATTCCAGCTTGTGTTTCTTCCAGTCCAGTGTTTCTCATGATGTATTCTGCATATAAGTTAAATAAGCAGGGTGACAATATACAGCCTTGACGTACTCCTTTTCCTATTTGGAACCAGTCTGTTGTTCCATGTCCAGTTCTAACTGTTGCTTCCTGACCTGCGTACAAATTTCTCAAGAGGCAGGTCAGGTGGTCTGGTATTCCCATCTCTTGAAGAATTTTCCACAGTTTATTGTGATCCACACAGTCAAAGGCTTTGGCATAGTCAATAAAGCAGAAATAGATGTTTTTCTGGAAGTCTCTTGCTTTTTCTATCATCCAGCGGATGTTGGCAATTTGATCTCTGGTTCCTCTGCCTTTTCTAAAACCAGCTTGAACATCAGGAAGTTCACAGTTCACATATTGCTGAGGCCTGGCTTGGAGAATTTTGAGAATTACTTTACTAGCATGTGAGATGAGTGCAATTGTGTGGTAGTTTGAGCATTCTTTGGCATTGCCTTTCTTTGGGATTGGAATGAAAACTGACCTTTTCCAGGCCTGTGGCCACTGCTGAGTTTTCCAAATGTGCTGGCATATTGAGTGCAGCACTTTCATAGCATCATCTTTCAGGATTTAGAATAGCTCCACTGGAATTCCATCACCTCCACTAGCTTTGTTCGTAGTGATGCTTTCTAAGGCCCACTTGACTTCACATTCCAGGATGTCTGGCTCTAGGACAGTGATCACACCATTGTGATTATCTGGGTCATGAAGATCTTTTTGGTACAGTTCTTCTGTGTATTCTTGCCATCTCTTCTTAATATCTTCTGCTTCTGTTAGGTCCATACCATTTCTGTCCTTTATCAAGCTCATCTTTGCATGAAATGTTCCTTTGGTATCTCTGATTTTCTTGAAGAGATCCCTAGTCTTTCCCATTCTATTGTTTTCCTCTATTTCTTTGCATTGATCGCTGAGGAAGGCTTTCTTATCTCTTCTTGCTATTCTTTGGACTCTGCATTCAGATGTTTATATCTTTCCTTTTCTCCTTTGCTTTTCACTTCTCTTCTTTTCACAGCTATTTGTAAGCCCTCCCCAGACAGCCATTTTGCTTTTTTGCATTTCTTTTCCATGGGGATGGTCTTGATCCCTGTCTCCTGTACAGTGTCACGAACCTCATTCTATAGTTCATCAGGCACTCTATCAGATCTAGGCCCTTAAATTTATTTCTCACTTCCACTGTATAATCATAAGGGATTTGATTTAGGTCATACCTGAATGGTCTAGTGGTTTCCCTACTTTCTTCAATTTAAGTCTGAATTTGACAATAAGGAGTTCATGGTCTGAGCCACAGTCAGCTCCTGGTCTTGTTTTTGCTGACTGTATAGAGCTTCCCCATCTTTGGCTGCAAAGAATATAATCAATCTGATTTCGGTGTTGACCATCTGGTGATGTCCATGTATAGAGTCTTCTCTTGTGTTGTTGGAAGAGGGTGTTTGTTATGACCAGTGCATTTTCTTGGCAAAACTCTATTAGTCTTTGCCCTGCTTCATTCCGTATTCCAAGGCCAAATTTGCCTGTTACTCCAGGTGTTTCTTGACTTCCTACTTTTGCATTCCAGTCCCCTATAATGAAAAGGACATCTTTTTTGGGTGTTAGTTCTAAAAGGTCTTGTAGGTCTTCATAGAGCCGTTCAACTTCAGCTTCTTCAGTGTTACTGGTTGGGGCATAGACTTGGATTACTGTGATATTGAATGGTTTGCCTTGGAAATGAACAGAGATCATTCTGTCGTTTTTGAGATTGCATCCAAGTACTGAATTTCGGACTCTTTTGTTGACCATGATGGCCATTCCATTTCTTCTGAGGTGATTCCTGCCCGCAGTAGTAGATATAATGGTCATCTGAGTTAAATTCACCCATTCCAGTCCATTTCAGTTCACTGAATCCTAGAATGTCGACATTCACTCTTGCCATCTCTTGTTTGACGACTTCCAATTTGCCTTGATTCATGGACCTGACATTCCAGGTTCCTATGCAATATTGCTCTTTACAGCATCGAACCTTGCTTCTATCACCAGTCACATCCACAGCTGGGTATTGTTTTTGCTTTGGCTCCATCCCTTCATTCTTTCTGAAGTTATTTCTCCACTGATCTCCAGTAGCATATTGGGCACCTACTGACCTGGGGAGTTCCTCTTTCAGTATCCTATCACTTTGCCTTTTCATACTGTTCATGGGGTTCTCAAGGCAAGAATACTGAAGTGGTTTGCCATTCCCTTCTCCCGTGGACCACATTCTGTCAAATCTCTCCACCATGACCCGCTCGTCTTGGGTTGCCCCAGGGGCATGGCTTAGTTTCATTGAGTTAGACAAGGCTGTGGTCCTAGTGTGATTAGATTGACTAGTTTTCTGTGTGTATGGTTTCAGTGTGTTTGCCCTCTGATGCCCTCTTGCAACACCAACTGTCTTACTTGGGTTTCTCTTACCTTGGGCGTGAGGTATCTCTTCACGGCTGCTCCAGCAAAGCAAAGCGATTGCTCCTTACCTTGGACGAAGGGTATCTCCTCACCGCCGCCCTTCCTGACCTTCAATGTGGGATAGCTCCCCTAGGCCCTCCTGCACCCGCCCAGCCACGGCTTGGGGTAACTCCTCTCGGTGCCGCCCCTGGCCTCAGCGTGGGGGCGTGGGGTAGCTCCTCCCAGCCGCCCCTGACCTCGGGCTTAGGGGCGTGGGGTAGCTCCTATGTATAGTGTATCAATTTTTTAAAAAGAGTATTTTGAGGAAAGAAAGTAAGTTTATAAAATTTTATAAGATTTTTTTTTTCTGAATTTGAGCTATGCTCTCAAGTTGAAAATTGAAGGGAATTATTCTTTTAAAACACCTTGAAACCTTGCTGTTGCTTAATTTTTAGGTATAACAACAAATCTTGGCAAGGAAAAAGTTGCAGTTTTCAAATGTCTTTAAATGGCACTGACTTGTCTCTCTGTGAGTAGGTTGTTAATAAAAATGAAAAAAACCATCCCTTAACCCATGGCAATTTGTTTTTAGCCTAAAAGCTCAGCCACCCATTGTCTGTTGATGTAAAAAAGAAAATGTGATTGGTACAAGTATACCTCATTCTATACAGTCTAATGAGTGGTTATTCAAAGATCTTAATGTGCTCAATGAATTCTCTATACAAATAATTTTAGGATGAGTATTTTTGCTAAGTGAGGAACTTGTAATGATGTAGACCATCTACCATTTCTACAACTGTTCTGAGATGCCCTTATTTTTTACATTTTAATCATCTCTGAAATAAAAAAGCTTTACACCACAGACAGCACCTTCTGTTGGCCATTGGCCAGGCAGCAGACAAGACTAATGTGGCTTGCATGTGCATAAATTTGGCTATTTCCCTTGGACTTGATTTCTGGTGGAGATATGAATGTAGCAGTATCAAAATTTGCAGAATGTCAGAAAAGGTATTAGCAACTTGGAAAAAGTCGAGAATTCTAATATTAGTGTAGCATCGTTGTTGTTTTTTTAAAGAAATGCTGTCTCACTGATGCTTTTGTTGGAACAAAGGATGACATATGTGGAAAAACAGACACCGATGCCTCTGGGTTGATATATGATTCACAATTGACAGACACAAAATGTGAGTTACTCTAGGACTGCTTGAGTTATTTCTTGTGCACATATAAACAGGTTATATCTTCCTGTTTATATGTGCACAAGAGTGATACTTGATTATGTACACATACATAACTCTAGAAAAAAACTTCTGTAAGAACTGTAAAATAGAAACTTCAAGTAATAAAAAAGTGAACCATAGTAGATTGGCAGCATATTTCCTTTTGCAGCAGTACACAAAATAATGACTCATAGTTAATGGCATCTTAAAATCTATTAAAGCTGACCTTTGCACTTTTTGTATGCTGGCTTTTCAGCTAAGAGGATGATTGAATAGCAGGCAAGAAATACTTTCATCAAATAATGTCTTAAATTTATAATAATAACAATACTATGTACTGAGTAGCTACTATAGGCCAGCTGCTATGCTAAGTGCCTTACATACCTCATTACATGTAATTCTACCCCAAAAAGCCTGAGAGTTACTATTGAGCAGATCTTTATCCCTTCTGAGCTGTTAGATAACCCAAGTTAAGCTTGCAAAACTGAATCTGAACCTCATTTTGACTGATCCCCCCTTAAAGTTCTTGATTTTTGTGTAGCAGATTCTTCTTCTGCCTGTCCTCCTACCCTCCCCACCCATTCCCACAAGTTCAAAGTGAAAGCTTATAGAAGGGGAAGAGAGAAAGACAAGAATCTCAGCAGCATTCAATTTCTGTTCAGGTTGTTCTTAAAGACAGCTTCGTCCTTGATCTGGTGATGTACTTCTTCATTCAATCATGTGCAATACCCCGGAATTCTAACATCATCCTCCTTTTGCCTTGGTTCTATTTGGGATTTTATCACTTGCAACAAAAAACATACTACTATAATCATTCATAGCTTTAATACATTTAAACATATTACTTGCAATAATAAAATATTACTTCTAACACAGCCAGCCAGTTTAAGTCCTGCTGGCTCGTTTCATTAAACTGCACAAGGACTGAAGCTGGCTGTTTCAGTTACAACCAGCAGCCCTGGAGGCACTGGATTCTCTCTGGGATTAAATAGTATCCTAATCAGCACAGGTAGGAAGCTGTGGATACAGCACAGAGAACCCAGAACATTGAACCAGCTTGGTTTTCCCAGGAGCAGCTCTGTGGTTAAGCACAAGTTGCTTAACTCTGATGGAATTCCATTTCCTTGATTGTAATAAGATGCAAATTACAAGATTTTTTTTTTAACTTGTATTGAAATATAGTGAACTTACAACGTTGTGTTAGTTTCCTGTGTATAGAAAAGTGATTCAGTTATACATATATATAAATTTTTTTTTAGATTCTTTCCTATTATAGGTACAAGATGATTTCTAAGAATGTTTCTGGTTTTAAAATTTTGGGCTCCTGCACAAATTAAAGACAGCCAGATAATGCATTGGTTCATAGTGGCATAGTGTTAGTCACTCAGTTATATCCAACTCTTTTCAATCTTATGTACTGTAGCCCACCAGGATGCTCTGTTCATGGAATTCTCTAGGCAATAATAATGCAATGGGTAGCCATTCCCTTCTCCAGGGGATCTTCCTGACACAGGGATCAAACCCAGGTCTCCTGCATTGCAAGCAGATTCTTTACCACCTGAGCTACCGTGGAAGCCCCATTCAGTGGATTTCATGGCTAGCTTCAACTCCAATTTTTTTCCTTAATAAAATTAAAATTTGATACTATCAAGGGATATGCTTAAGAAAATTAAATGACACTTAAAGTTTAAAAAGCTTAGTTATAATATAAAAACATAAGTTGATAGTCCAAACATTATCCAGTAACAACTTCAGAATAGTTTTAATACTATAAGACTTGTAACTCATGGAAGGAAAATCATCAGGTTCTGGAATGGTGAACTGAGTTTTTTATTCTTACCCCCAAATAGCAGCATACATCCTTGAAAGGAAAATCAAATTTTTAACATTAAGCAATAAGAAGGACATGGAAATGTTCTTGTTTTTCCTTATGGACTATTGATTTTAAATTTTAATACCAAAATACAATATATAATGACTTTTTCCCCAAAGTGATAACGTTAAAAATAAACACATTAAGGAAATTCCCTGGCAATCCACTGGTTAGGACTTGGTGCTTTCACTGCCATAGCCCACATTACATCTCTGGTCAGAGAACTAAGATTCTGTGTCACAAAGCATGACAAAAAAATAATGACAACAACAATAACAAAACCCACATTAATAAGTGATTTGCAATTGTTAAAAAATATTTGTGTATTCAACCTCAGACAATTGGTACAATTTTACAAATCAGAAACTAAACTCTCTTGACAAATGCTGACTTGGAAAAACAAAACATGAAATGTGATTGAAAATTATATTATTAAATATTTCTTCCAAAACCATTAAGCATTTTTTTCCAGCAAAAATGGAATTGATTCAATTAAGTGACTTCAAGTTATACGTAACATGTTTGAAGAGATGCTCTTCAATGTTATTCTTATTTACTGGTGTCATGTAATTTCCTGGAGCAGCTATTTCCTAACTCAGTTCAAATATGGCTTGGAAAATTTTTTTATTAAAGTCTTTATTGAATTTGTTACAATCTTGTTTCTGTTTCTTATGTTTTGGTTTCTTTGGGCAAGAGGCATGTGGGATCTTAGCTTCCCAACCAGGGATCAAACCCACTCCCCTGCACTGGAAGGTAAAGTCTTAATCACTGGACCGCCAGTGAAGTCCCCTGGCTTGGAATTTTTGTTTGCTTTCTATATCTAACTTGCTTATACTTAAGAAATTATTCAGGGACATAATTTCCCTCATGTGTACAGTACTTTGGGTAACATTTTAACAAAAAGAAGCCAAGGAAATGAACAAAACTACCTTTGCCAAACACTAAATCTGTCCACTGCATTAAATGTTCATACCAACAGATGGGGATCCACCGAGCCACAGCCTGGGAAGGGCTATACAGACTTGGCTTCTGACTCAACATTTCAGGTACATGTTCTGCAAGAGGAAAAATTACCTTTCAAAATCCTCACCCCCAGATCTCTAAGCAACACAGCATCTTAATTATTCACAGGTAGCAAGGTCCAGATACTGTGGTTGTCCCAACAGGACATAAGTAAATGACTATGAGGGCCAGGAGGAAGCAGGATCTCTGTGCAGCTCACAAGTGGCTAGCAGTGGTGACAGTCAAAATAATCAACACTAGTGCAGCCTGTGGAGAAGGAAACGGCAACCCACTCCAGTGTTCTTGCCTGGAGAATCCCGGGGACAGGAGAGCCTGGTGGGCTGCCGTCTATGGGGTGGCACAGAGTCGGACACGACTGAAGCGACTTAGCAGCAGCAGCAGTGCAGCTTGGGTTCTGACCAACCTAATAAACATTAGGTGTAAAAGTCTATACAGTGCACCATGGCTGGGTGTCAGCCCCAGGAATTTGTAGCCTGAGCAAACTAGTGCAGTTTTATAGGTTACAAATACATTTTGAGATATGTTGTGTAACTTAAACCTCAAAAATTATGTAGGCATTACTATTTTTCTAATTTGTAGTTTAGAAAATTGAGGCTTACAGAAGTTAAGTAATATGCCATAGCTTACACAACTAGTAAGTGACAGGACTAGATAAACTACTACCGCTGCCTAACACAACCGGTTTGTTTTATTCTGTGGTTTCTCTTTCATTCTCAGGGCTAATTATAAGGACGTGAAACTAACCTTGATTTTTCAAACTGTTCTATTTAGACATTAGAAAATAAAAAGCACCAAAGATGTTGATTCAGTCCTTCAGCTTCATGTTATTCAAATCACTCAGTTATCAGCAGTTCCTATTAAATGACTTTTTTCTTGGCCTATGGAAATGTTAATGACTAGTACAAGAAATATGTGCATAAGACACTTGCAATGTTATTTTTGTGAGGCTCTTCATTGCTCTCATCTTCTGCTACTGTCAGCATATTAATCTGTATTGAAAAATATGAACCAAATAGTTAACTTCCTGAATGAAATCTATCTCACAGGTTTAACCTTAGAAACCAAGGCATGAAATAATTGAGTCTTTTACAGGAAAACTAAAAATTCACTTACCTTGGAAAGAAAAGGCTGTTGGTCAGAAGATTTCTTCATAATCTGTGTAGATACTCTACTCACACAGAGATGGAGCCTGTCTCCTCATTCCTTGAGTGTAAGCTGTGCATAGTGATATCCATCCAAATAGGGCTGTATGAGGAGTGGGGTATACAGGGAGTAATGTTAAAAGGGGAGAAACCTGAAAAATGATGCTTCATTCAGGTGATCAAGGTCGATATCAACAGTGATAAGTCACATTAATGGTATGTACCTTTGACATGATGTGATTAAAATGACATTCTGGAGTCTTCTTCTCCAAAACTCACAACCCTAGTCTAACTATGAAAAGCACTGGACAAATCCAAGATGATCTAGGCATTTTACAAAAAATACCTGACCAGTACTGCTCAAAACTGTTAAGTTCATCAAAATCTAGGGACATCCAAGAATTGTCAAAGCCAAGAAAAGGCTAAGAGACATGATGACAAAATGTTGTGTTTCTTGGATGGGAGCTTACAACAAAAATTATTCTAAAATATAAAGTTTATTTAAAAAAAACAACTCATTTTATCATTTTGGCATTTCAATAGTTGATCACATAACACCAGGCCTTCAGTTAACTCAAAATTTCTAAAGTATTACATAAAGTGAGGTTGGAATTCCTTGGATCCACCCTCATTGGCTCTCAGGAAGTCTACCTGTCCTCACTTTGGTTTCACAACCAAGGTTCTTATTAAAAAAAAAAAAAAAGTGTAGACTTACTGTCTCTACTTTCATTCACTCTTCAAACCACTGCAGCCATGTGTCTACCCAACAATGATTCCAAGTCCAATCCAATGGATCCTTCTCAGTCTTCACTTATTTAATCTGGTAAAGATGAAAAGTATTGATTTATTCTCTTCCTTAAAACTCCCAATTTCCTTGCCACAGTCTGTCCTATTCTCTTAACTTCCCTTCTCCACTGTTAATACCCTCCAGTATTTTTTTTTTTTTTTTTTTTTTTTTACCTTTATACAATTTGATAGAATCTGGGTTTCTTGGTCTGGAAAAGTGTCACTTAGTTATGCAAATATACAGCAAGTACACAAGCATCATTCCAGAACAAATGACTTACTTTTTTGTCTTAGCAAAAACTGTCTCTCCCATTGATGTGCAGAGCTGGACACTGGGGAAGAGGTGACTCAGAACCTTCTAGGAACTCAAGGCCTTCTTGAGAAAAAGACATCAGAGCCCCAAAGTCCAATCTCCAAGTCAGAAAAATCTGTAAGGATCCATCAAAAAGTTCTGATTAAAGACTGCTAGAGGAGTCGTGACCAAGGATTCCAAGAGATGAATATACCAGGAAAATAAGATACAGTCATGTAAGGACTTCAGAATTCATGGAGGTAGAAGGTGGGTACATTGTCTTCAGCACAGGGTGGAAGAATTTTTCTCCAGCCATCCTGCCAGTGATGTTGCACGTTGGGGAAAATTAACAAGTTTAAGTGGGAATTAAAAGTATCTAGGACCCTAATAGGGCTTCCCTGATAACTCATTGATAAAGAATTTGCCTGTTAATGCAGGAGACTCAGGTTCCAACCTTGTGTCCGGAAGTTCCCCTGGAGAAAGAAATGGCAACCCACTCCAGTTATTCTTGCCTGGGAAATCCCATGAACAGAGGAGCCTGGAGGGCTACAGTCTATTGGTTCGCAAAAGAGTTGGATAGAACTGAGCAACTAAACAACAACAAATGACCCTAATACACAACACTGTGGTTTTGAACCATCATCTGACAGGCCAGCAAGGGCATCCTAACATCATCAATCAAACTTCAGGATTAGTCTTCAGTGGTAATACCCTGTGACTGAAGAAACAAAGGCAAAGAACTTATCAGACTCCAATGCGCTCTCCACTTGATGCTTGGAAGCAAACTGACCAACAAACCTCCTGATCCTTGGGCTAAATCAGGACCTGACATTAATAGACACTTTTGAGGATGAAAATGACAGGGAAATCCTTGCTAATATGGACTCAATCAATTTGTTAAGCAAAAGATGTGATCATATTTGTACCCTAAATTTGCGATGGTCACACCAGCTGTACAAGTTTAACTCACTCTACCTAACCCTTTATATTGCTGCTTTTTGAAGATTTTGTACCCCACCTAGATAATTTCATCCTGCCTGTAGCTTTCTTATTGCCTTTATCCAATGTCTCCCATACCTTTATTTAGAACAAAGCATTCTGAGCTATTACCTCTAAAGCCTCCTAAACTTCATCTAGGTGTTTCATAGGACTGTAAACACAGCTTGTGCAAAAATGATTGTATTTCCCCAAAGTACACTAACACACCCACAAAAATCTTATTCCCCTAACTTTACTAGCGGCATTATCCCAAGCAGAAATACGGGAGTCTTCTCAGTTGCCCCATTTCCATCACCTCCCACATTTCACCTCTCCTTTTCTCAGCACCTTCTCTTGTTTACCACCTTTTTTGCACTAATCCAGACCCTCATCGCTTCTTGCCTGGACTTTGCAATTGGTGGCTTGGTGGTTAAAGCGTCTGCCTGCAATGCAGGAGACCTAGGTTCGATCCCTGGGTCAGGAAGATCCCCTGGAGGAGAAAATGGCAACCCACTCCAGTATTCTTGCCTGGAGAATCCCATGGACGGAGGAGCCTGGTGGACTATAGTCTGTAGGGTCGCAAAGAGTCAGACACGACTGAGCAAATTCAGCCAGCCTAATGTCTTACACCTGCCCAAATAAGCGCCTTCCTCTTTTTGAAACATGCTTCCCATTTTCCCTCTCCTCGCATCTGTCTTTTCCAACTAATAATTGGTTTCTCCAGGAGCCTTCCTTCACTTCCAACTCTGGATTAGCAGCCTCTCCTGTGAGCTGCCCTATCACAGTGCTCATCATGGTGTACCCCGTTCTTGTTTCTCAAGAACTCTCAAGAGGGCTCTTGAGGGAGGGGCTATCTCATTCACCATGACAGTCCCAAAATCCGGCACAGTGCGTGGCACTCAGTAGGGATTTAATAACAATTTGATGAAGAAACGAGCTTCCCTGGTAGCTCAGACAGTAAATAATCTGCCTGCAATGCAGGAGACCTGGGTTCAATCCCTGGGTTGGGAAGATCCCCTGGAGAAGGAAATGGCTACCCACTCTAGTATTCTTGCCTGGAGAATCCCATGGACAGAGGAGCCTGGCGGGCTACAGCCACGGGATCACAGTCAGATACAACTGAGTGACTAATGCTGATGAAGAAATAAATGAATAAAAATGAACTTTTGCTCCTTCCTTTTAGTCTTCCTCCTCCAATCCATCCTCGACAGTCCATTCTCCACACATGATTCTAAAATAAATCATGTTGCCTTACAGCTTAAAACTCATTATTTATTTTCTTATTGTTCTCAGTAGTGTATCTTGAACAGTGTCCCATGTTACACTTCTCAGAGGAAAAAAAAGCAAGGCTAATGATATTTTTCTTCTAAAATTCACAGAGAAAAGGAGAACCAGCCCTTGACCCCTAGGCTCTGGCCTGTTGCTATCAGCTGCACCCTGGAGCTCTACCGTTGAGCACAGTTTCATAAAACATCAGCAAGAGACAAGGCTGTTCTTTGACTGTGCTGGGTCAGGACAAAAACAAGGCCACTGGATAACCATATCTGCACAGAGACATAACATGAACAGTGTGCAAACCACAAAAATGGCCTAACATCCTCTTACCCTGGCTGATATGAGTGAATGCTGCTTCTTTACCCATTTCAGTCTAGCCTCCAACTGGTCTTCTTTCCTTTGAGTTAAGATTTCTTAATCCTATCCAATCATAGAATTACCTGTTTCCTGACAACATTCACTCTCAAGAAAACCCCACTTCCTCAAACTCTCCTGAAATCAACCCAAACTCCAGTCCTACAATAAGCCCTTTCTAACACCATCTTACTGAGAGGCACAGTCCCCTGTTGTGAGCATCCTTCTTTTCTGTCATGAGTGATAAACCCAACCTGTTCAACCACAAGTATGTTCTGGCCTGATCAGATTCAGCTCAAATATTGGCTCCCTCCGTAACTTAGGAAGCATGAACTAACAGGTGGCCCAAGGGCATGTAGAGCAGGATGAACACAGCACTTCAGGTAATAAAAAGATCCAGATGTGGGACTAATGCTGTAGACATAGGAACCCACATTTCCTTTCAGAGTGTTTGTACTTGTAACAGTTCAACTCCTCCCTTGTCTTGCCCTGTCTTTATAAACAGATAGTGTCCTCAGAATGCTGTCTACAAACAATGACATTTTTGTGGAAATTATAAAAGGACCAAGTTTCACTTCCAGGCTCATTCCATAAATTGTGGGAAAGTCTCTGGGTTTTCAGAGGTTATAGAATTAGGAATGTGTTTTGATCTAATGTTATCTAGATCCTGAGAGGAGGAAAAAGTTCTTGATGCCATCTGGGCTGTATACATAATATGAAAAATAGGCTGAAAATTTTGAACTACAGTGGAGGATAGAAGTGGCTCTAAGTAGACTATGAATCCTTTAAGGATGGACTGTTCTTTCTGAATTTTACTACTCCAAGTGTGGTCCAAGGTGACCAGCATTGGCATCACTTAGAAGCTTATTAGAAGCACATATTCTAACCAACTCCAGGACCAACACTGGATCAATCCCAAACCTACTGAGAATCTGTATTTGAATGAAATCCATGATGTTTTGTATCCATATTGAGAAGAGCCTGAGTCCAGTACCACACCTCACTCACTGCTGAAGGAGAGAAAGAATAGGTAGAAGGAAGGCAATCTTATTTTGAAAGCTCTTACACTAGAATATCAATGAGTATTTTAGAACTTTAACAGTGAGGAGATGATAAGGAGAATATTTTTTAAATTAAAATGTATTAATTTTATGCAGTCCCTGATGTTCTCCTGTTTCCTTTGTTCTCTAATAGTGCATATCATTGTCACAAAATTTCTCCTAATGTTTTAACATAAGTACTAGTATGAATAAAGTAGTGCATGAAATAATTTTTTTTTATTATTTGACTAATTTGACATAAAATGCTGCCAGCTTTGACCTAAAATTAAGGACATCATTGTTTTCTCTGTATTAGCTATCAGTTAGCACTGTGTTTTTTATATATTTGTTTAATGTTTTTAAGGTAATGTAGTTGTTGTTCTTTCTCTTGTTAATACTCTCCATCAGAGTTGAGCATAAACTTTCATTTTCTTTTTTTCCTTTTGGTAGGAAGTTAGTTGCCAAAAATAAACTGTATTAAGTCAATACACAAGTTTATGATTTTGGCTCCCTTAAAATCATGACTTAAAATTACAAGCACCCTCCAAATCTTCTTTCAGCCTTTAGGTAAAATTACCGAAATGCTGGAGGTCACAGTGGCCTTAGTAATCTTGTTGATATAAGTACTTTGAAAATTCTAAACAGGGTGCTGGCTCTCCCCCTCAGCAAAGATAAGAGGACGTTGGAATACTCACACTGCAGTGACCTCAAAAACAGAATAAACAAGGAACAGTAGCATGGAGAAGTAAAGAAGTATTTAATTGCTGTTCTCCTCAGTGTTTGCTACAGAACAAGAAGTTCCCCAAAGATATTTAACTATTCACTATGACTTACCAGGAAATCAAAAATTATGTCAGGATCCCATATCTTGGAAATCATATTTGTTATAGGAAATTAGCTTTTTCCATGGAAACTATAGGATATCTATTACTTGATTGTTTGTTATTTAAACCATTTAATCTACAGATGGTTTAGTATTTAAGTTGTTCACTATTCTATAAAGGAACTAAACAGCCTTGTAAAAATTCTCCTTCCAGAATATTTAGTGTGTAGGGTCTTATTAGTCAGACTCTAGTCTTAGCTTTCTACCTGCAGCCCCCTCAGAATAAGGGGCGTCCCAAGTAGACACAATTGCAAGCACATCAGAAGGCTTTGTTCTTCCATAGAATCATAATTAGGCAATTGTTGATTATCATTAATTTATTAAAGATTCTCCTTTCAGCCTAGATTACCTACCAATAATTGAACAATATTTTTAAACCCTAGCTTGGAAATAATGTGTTCCAGGGGAAGAGGAGGAGAGAGGTTAATAAGTATAATACAAAGCAAGTGTTTCAGATGCATTAAGGCCAATTATTAAATGTAATATTCTAAAGCCAGGGTGGGTTGTAGGCTTTGCTCTGGGGTGATGGATCCAAGAAGAGACCAACGGGGTGGGTGGGGGGTGCTCATTATTTTCCTGCTAAGAGCTCTTAGTATTTAAATCAAACTATGGTTAAAAACAACCCTTGGGGCCATACATTCATAAGTTTTATTTTAAGTAAGTTTTTCATTGATGTACAGCATACAGAAGTTTGTCCAAACCACATGAGTTTCACAATGCAAACTCACCCATGTGACTGGTGACCAGTCACCCAGTGACCAGCACTGAAATCAAGCAACAGAACAAGGCCAGCTCCACAGAAGCCTTCACCCAGCCCTTCCTCAGTATTACTCTCACCCCTCTCCAAGGTAACTTTCAACATCATAGATTAGTTTTACCTGTTTTTGAACTTTAGGTAAATAGAATCATGTAGTATTGACTTTTTGTATTGGACTTTCTTTTGCTCAAAAACAAGTTCATGCAATTCATCCATATTTACTTATAATTGTGATTCAAACACTCTCATTGCTATATAGTATTCCATTGTGGGATTATAAAGCCATTCTCCATTCTATCATTGATTACATTTGGGTTATTTTGAGGCTGTTAAGAATCCTGCTGCTGCATTATAGCTTCTAATCAAAAGTTCTAATAATCAGTTTGAATAAGGAAAATCTTGGCAATACTTTTTCTCATCAGTATTTTCCTTTTAAAAAATGAGATTATTGGATTAGATAGAGCAGAAATAAACCTTAGAGTCTAACAGTCTATACACATATAATCTTAATAACCTTTCTGTTTATAAATAATCTTTTTAAAATAAAAAACAGTCTCTGTATAGCCAATTTAGCAACTTTATTAGTTTCTATTGCTGCTGTAACAAATTACCTCAAATTCAGTGGCTTAAAGCAACACAATTTGTTCTCTTATAGTCCTGAGGTCAGTCCAGAATGTGTCTTAAAGAGCTAAAATGAAAGCATTGGTATGCCCACCTTCCTTCTGGAGGTTCCCAGGAGGTCTGTTTCTTTCCTTTTCCAGGAAAGAGGTTGCCCACTTTCCTTATCTCCTGGTCTCCAGTCTGTGAGCCCATCACTGCCAGCCATATCTCTTGTCCCTTCTCCTCTGATTCTCATGCCTGCCTCTCCCTTCATTATAAGAACTTCTGTGATTACACTGGGTCCAGCTGGATAATCGCATCTGCAAAGTCCCTTTTGCTATGTAAGGCAGCACATTCACAGATTCTGGCAATTAGGATGTGAACATCTTTAGGGGACCATTAGTCAGCCTCCCACACCAACCCTCTGAAATTATGTTAGGCTTCCATTCCCCACTACAACTTGCCCTCATAACTTCACTGAAGTAAGGAGACACTCAATGTCCTTTTACCCTATGATCTCAATTGGAAGACATTTACAACATCAGCTCACAGAGGGTAGAGTTTGAGCAACTCGGTTGCCTCTTCCCCATCTCCTGAATAATATCTGATACTCAGCAGGCTCTCAGTGACTTAGATGAATGAATGCACGAAGCATTTCCTACATCCTCATGTCTTCTCCCTGCTAGATAAGGAGCAGCCATGTGACACTGGAGGCCCTGCAGCTATGGTTTTACTCAATACTCTTGGTTGCTTAGTCGCTAAGTCATGTCTGACTCTTTGGCACCTCGTAGACGGTAGTCTCAGAAAAGGCAATGGCACCCCACTCCAGTACTCTTGCCTGGAAAATCCCATGGATGGAGGAGCCTGGTAGGCTGCAGTCCACGGGGTCGCTAAGAGTCAGACATGACTGAGCGACTTCACTTTCACTTTTCACTTTCATGCATTGGAGAAGGAAATGGCAACCCACTCCAGTGTTCTTGCCTGGAGAATCCCAGGGACGGGGGAGCCTGGTGGGCTGCCGTCTATGGGGTCACAGAGTCAGACACGATTGAAGTGACTTAGCAACAGCAGTAGACTGTAGTTCACCAGGCTCCTCTGTCTATGAGATTTCCCAAACAAGGATACTGGAGTGGGTTGCCATTTCCTTCTCCAGGGGATCTTCCCAACCTAAGGATTAAACCCACATCTCCTGCTTATCAGGTAGATTCTTTACCATTAAGCCACCTGGGAAGCCTGCCATCCAGAATACCACATATTTAGTTGTCATGTCTCCTTAGCCTATGACAGATTTATGGTTTTAGAAAAGGCAGAGGAACCAGAGATCAAATTGCCAACATCCACTGGATCATTGAAAAAGCAAGAGACTTCCAGAAAAACATCTATTTCTGCTTTATTGACTATGCCAAAGCCTTTGACTGTGTGGATCATAATAAACTGTGGGAAATTCTTCAAGAGATGGGAATACCAGACCACCTGACATGCCTCTTGAGAAATCTGTATGCAGGTCAGGAAGCAACAGTTAGAACTGGGCATGGAACAACAGACTGGTTCCAAATAGGACAAGGAGTACCTCAAGGCTGTATGTTGTCACCCTGCTTATTTAACTTATATGCAGAGTACATCAAGCACAAGCTGGAATCAAGATTGCCGGGAGAAATCTCAATAACCTCAGATATGCAGATGACACCACCTTATGGCAGAAAGTGAAGAATTAAAAAGCCTCTTGATGAAAGTGAAAGAGGAGAGTGAAAAAGTTGGCTTAAAGCTCAACATTCAGAAAACGAAGATCATGGCATCCGGTCCCATCACTTCATGGCAGATAGATGGGGAAACAGTGGCTGACTTTATTTCAGGGGGCTTCAAAATCACTGCAGATGTTGACTGCAGCCATGAAATTAAAAGACGCTTACTCCTTGGAAGGAAAGTTATAACCAACCTACACAGCATATTAAAAAGCAGAGACATTACTTTGCCAACAAAGGTCTGTCTAGTCAAGGCTACAGTTTTTTCAGTAGTCATGTATGGATGTGAGAGTTGGACTGTAAAGAAAGCTGAGCACCAAAGAATTGATGCCTTTGAACTGTGGTGTTGGAGAAGACTCTTGAGAGTCCCTTGGACTGCAAGGAAATCCAACCAGTCCACCCTAAAGGAAATCAGTCCTGAGTAGTCATTGGAAGGACTGATGCTGAAGCTGAAACTCCAATACTTCGGCCACCTGATGTGAAGGACTGACTCATTTGAAAGACCCTGATGCTGGGAAAGATTGAAGGCAGGAGGAGAAGGGGACAACAGAGGATGAGATGGTCGGATGGCATCACCAACTCAATGGACATGAGTTTGGGTAAACTCCAGGAGTGGGTGATGGACAGGGCGGCCTGGAGTCCTGCACTCCATGGGGTGGCAAAGATGCTATGGGAACTCAGACACGACTGAGTGACTGAACTGAACTGAATGGAAACCAAAAATACAGTCTTTTTATTGTCTGAAATAAATTGGTTAAGAATTTCTGTTTCTTGTAACTCACAAGATTCCCAGCTGATACAGCTTTCTAGTATAGATTATTTTATAATGAGAAAAATGAGGCCCATAGTGTCCAAATGATTATCCAGTGTCACATGGCTAGTACTAAAAGTTAGGATTCTAGCCCAAGTTGTTTTACTCTTTTAATTTTTATGCTTTATGGTAATATACAAATTGTGCTGGGATACACTGCAGTCAAACTACCCCAGAAAGTTGCCTTCATTATATCCTTAGTTTTGAAGCTCTTATTAATAGCCACACTAAGATATAAATTACTGACAAAGCCCTGATGAACTTTCAAGGTCTTCTGAGGACATAATAAGAACAAATCTTTGGAGTGAAACTTTTATATCTACAAGTTAAACAGAGAAAATTTTCACTCACTGACTTGTACATCAGCATCTTTTCTGCAATGTACTGAATATAGGGCTTCAGAAAAAAGATCTACTCATCCATCCAGTAATGTATCCATCCACCTTTGAAAGTGTAGTGTGGGCTTCCCTGGTGGATCAGATGGTAAGGAATCTGCCTTCAAATTAGGAGACCCAGGTTCAATCCCTGGGTTGGGAAGATCCCCTGGAGAAGGGAATGGCTAGCCACCAGTATTCTGCCTGGAGAATTTCTTGGGGCCCATGGGGTTATATCCAATAATGCAACCATCCACCTACTGAAACAAAAAAATAAACAAAATGGACTTCCTTGGCAGTTCAGTGGTGAAGACTCTGAGCCTTCACTGCAGTTGCATGGGTTTGATCCCTTATTGGGGAACTAAGACCCCACATGCCACTAGGCCAAAATTGGCCAAACAAACAAACAAAAAAATCTACTCATACATACACACATGTAAGTACTTATTCAACAAACATTTATTGACTAACTGCCATTGCTCAGACAATACTGGCAGTGCAAAGCAGCTCTTGTCAATCTCTTTTATCTCCTATAGTGGGACAGTCATGCATCTCCAGCAATTTTTGGATTCAAACCAAATGGTATCAAGGTACTTAAGTTCATGAATCCTTTTTTCTTTTTTGTGGGTTCAAAGTTAGCAAAAACACATAGTGTCTCTCTGTGTCTCCAATTCATTATCTAATAAATAAAATAATAATACCTTTATTACAGGTAATATCCAGAGTATCTGGCCAGAATTTATGTTTAAGTAGAAACAATGCTTGACAGTGTGAAAGTGTTAGTAGCTTAGTCATGTCTGACTCTTTATGACCCCGTGGACTATAGTCCGCCAGGCTCCTCTGCCCATGGGATCCTCCAAGAAAAAGTGAATAAAGTGAAAAGGTCAGAATTCAAAATTTTATCAATGGTATGATTCAAGTTGACTGTAAAATTATGCACCATACTGTTAGGTAGTGAGAATAGGGAAAAGGAATCCAGAATGGCGGTGGCTAAAAGACAAGGAAGAGAAAAGCCGACGAAAATAGAACAAAGGAAGGTCCGGGGACCAGAGTGAGGACCTCAGGCAGAACAAGCAGTGCTCCTGGCTAGCCCAGTTTACATAGGGCAGGCCTGTGGTGGGGGGCGTGGGGGGGGGGAATAGAAAAAACTTATAAAAAAAGGAGACAAAGGGCCGGGTCTCTCTCTCTCTTTCTCTTCGAGTCTTTTGGGTCGGCATGCCCTCACGCCTCGAGGATGTATTTCCCTTTATTTTCTAAATAAAAGAGCTGTAACACGGAGCTGTAACACTGATCTATCCTAGAGCTGTGACACGGTCTGTCCGAGAGCTGTGACATGCTGAGGGCTTTAACGTCTGTCACTTCAAATTTTTGTTGTGACAAGACAGAACCGAAGAAATGGCACAATCCCCCAACAATACTAATATAAAAGTTAATACTGGAAGAAACAGTTTGGGGTATACGGGGACTCTGTACTATCTTTAGACTTTTAAAGTAGATTTTAAACTGCTCTAAACTAAAAAGGATTTTTTCTTTCAAGTTGCTTGGCAATGAGATAGATTCTAACTTCTTGAGGGCAGAGACCATGCTCTCCCTTATATTTGTTTACATAAAGCCTAGGACAATGCTTCAGAGTGATTAATGTGTTGAGTGTAAGAGAAAATACTTTTCTGGATTTCAGATTAGCACAGGATATCTAACAGTCTTATCAGAAGTGTGAAATAAGTTTTGTTGTATGAAAGCCCAGCTGGACTTGATGAAATCACTTGTCATAGAGGAATGAAGTCTTGGAGGAGGCTGAGAAGTGTGTGGCTCTTTAAGGATGAAAAATGGTGTTTCATTGGTAAAGAATCTTCCTGCTAATGCAGGAAACCTGGGTTTGATCCCTGGGTAGGGAAAATCCCCTGGAGAATGAAATGGCTAACCACTCCAGTATTCTTTCCTGGAGAACCTCATGGACAGAGGAGCCTGACAGGCTACAGTCCGTGGGATTGCAAAAGAGTTACCTATGACTTAGCAACTAAACAACAACATCAGATGGGAAGTGAAGGAGGCCAGAAAGAACACACGTAATTCAGACAAGCATATTTAATTACTTTATAATTGAAAAGTCTTAAAGTCTGTGTATCCAGAATTCTCAGTGGGGACAAAGATGGATGTTGTAGAGTGTGTGAAGTGCAGTTGATCCACCATACCCATGGATGCCATATCTATGGATTCAACCAACTGCAGCCTGAAAATATTTAAGAAAAAAAATTCCAGAAAGTCCCCAAAAGCACAACGAATTTGCCTGTGGGCCAGCAACTATTTACATAGAATTTACATTGTATTAGGTATTAGGAGTAACAGACAATTTTAAGTATGTGGGAGGGTGTTTGTAGGTTATATGAAAATACCATGCCATTTTAAAGAAGAGACTTGAGCATCCTCAAATTGTGGTATCCAAAGGAGATCCTGGAACGTATCCCCTGTAGATACCGAAGGATGAATGTAGATGTGCAAATATCAGCACATATTCAAAGCTGGTTATAAATTATGATGTGATCATACACATGGATTTTTAAAGTTTGAACAACATTGGACTGAATAATTGCGTTTCTCATTAAAATTATTTTATTACAAAAGTGAAACGACTTGCTAAGCATTAGTGATCATAAACTTCTTGCCCTCTAAAACCACTGATTATCTCTAAACTGCTTATGTAATTTCAATTCTAAACAACTATCTTTATAAAAGTTTAGACAATGATCAAAAAATATGCATGGAAAAAATTACATTAAAGAAATATTAAAAAATTAACCATTGTCATTTGAGGACAGAACTAGCCCATGGATCACAGTTCTTTCCTTTTTGGTTTAGTAAGCAGGTTTTATTTCTATGGTAAAAATAAAATTAATATTTTTTAAGTGTTTTTAATTTTAAGAGTTTACATAAAAAGATTGTTTTAGTGTAAGCTTATAATTTGAGCAGGGCTTCCCATGTCGCTTAGGGGTGAAGTATCCACCTGCCAATGCAGGAGACATGGGAGATAGGTTTGATCCCTGGATGGGGAAGATCCCCTGGAGAAAGAAATAGCAACCTACTCCAGTATTCTTTCCTGCAAGATTCCATGACAGAGGAGCCTGGCAGGCTATAGTCCATGGGGTCACAAAGAGTTGTACATGACTGAGCAACTGAGCATTTGCACACAATGTTTTGAGCAATTAATATTACAAATCCTTATACATATGAACATCTATGATCAAAGATTTTTGAAGTATTTAAGAGATTGCTCAATTTCCCCTCCACCTCTCAAAAACAATCTTCTTTTTTCTTCCCCATCTTATGATATAGGACCACCATGTTCCCATTTGTTCAAACCAAAATTGTAGAAATCATTATCATTCGCCAGGCTTCTCTGGTTACTTTCCTTCAAGTCCATCAACAATCATGGTCAACTCTTCTAAAATACATCCTGAATCTGTTCATTCTTCTCCATCTCTTCTGTCAGCACTTTAGTTTGAACCAGCATTTTTTAAACTGTGAATTGCAACTCTTTGGTAGTTATGAAATCACTTGGTCAGTGACAATCAATATTTCTTCTTTTACAATGAAATTGAATAGAAAATCTCAGGGTGCCTCCCTCATGGTAAGAGTATTGTCTCAGGAAATTTTTGTTTATGAGTATGTGTTAATGTCCCGAGTCACCATGAAAAAAATGTGTTTCTTCTTGTGGACTTAAGCCCCCACCATTTCTCACCTGGAATCCTTAAAACTGGAATGTTTATTCTAAGCATGATGAGAAGCCAAACACTTCACAATGGCCTAAAGGCCCAATGTGGTCTGGCACCTACTTACCTCTCAACAAGTCTTCTCTCTCTTCTCCTCACTAACATGCACTGCCAAACCCCACCCCCTATCACATTGGCTGCCTTTTGACTGTACACACCAAAGCATTCTCACCTCAGAAGATTTATACCTGCTATTTTCCCCTGCCTAGAACACTCTTCACAATATTTACAGATTCTGCTTGCCCTTAGTGTAAGGATTACCTCCAGAGTGGACTTTCTAAAACACATCCACCCCGTCACCCCTGTCTTTTATTTCATTCTTAGCACTTATGGTGGCATCTGATCCCATCACATCATGACAAATAGATGGGGAAACAATGGAAACAGTGATAGACTTTATTTTCTTGGGCTTCAAAATCTCTGTGGATAGTGACCACACCCATAAAATTAAAAGATGCTTGCTCCTTGGAAGGTAAGCTATGACAAACCTAGACAGCATGTTAGAAAGCAGAAACATTTCTTTAACAACAAAAGTGTATATAGTCAAAGCTATAGTTTTTCCAGTAGTTTTGTATGGATGTGAGAATTGGGCCAAAAAGAAAGCCGAAGACCAAAGAATTTATGCTTTCAAACTGTGGCACTGAAAAAGAATCTTTAGAGTCCCTTGGATAGCAAGGAGATCAAACCAGTCAAGCCTAAAGGAAATCAATGCTGAATATTCCTAGGAAGGACTGATGCTGAAGCTGACGCTTCAATACTTTGGCCAACTGATGCGAAGAACTGACTCATTGGAAAACACCTTCAGGCTGGGAAAGACTGAATCAGTTCAGTCAGTTCAGTCACTCAGTCATGTCCAACTCTTTGCAACCTCATGAACTGCAGCATGCCAGGCTTCACTGTCCATCACCAACTCCCGGGGCTTACTCAAACTTATGTTCATCGAGTTGGTGATGCCATCCAACCATCTGATCCTCTGCTGTTCCCTTCTCATCCTGCCTTCAATTTTTCCCAGCATCAGGGTCTTTTCAAATGAATCAATTCTTCACATCAGGAGGCCAAAGTATTGGAGTTTCAGCTTCAGCATCAATCCTTACAATAAATATTCAAGACTGATTTCTTTTAGGGTGGACTGGTTGGATCTCCTTGCAGTTCAAGGGACTCTCAAGAGTCTTCTCCAACACCACAGTTCAAAAGCATCAGTTCTTTGGTGCTCAGCTTTCTTTATAGTCCAACTCTCACATCCATACATGACTACCGAAAAAACTGTAGCTTTATCAAGACAGACCCTTGCTGGCAAGTAATGTCTCTGCTTTTTAATATGCTGTCTAGGTTGTTCATAGCTTTCCTTCCAAGGAGCAATCATCTTTTAATTTCATGGCTACCATCACCATCTATAGTGATTTCGGAGCCCCGAAAAATAAAGTCTATCACTGTTTCCACTGTTTCCCCATCTATCTGCCATGAAGTGATGGAACCAGCTGCCATGATCTTAGTTTTCTGAATGTTGAGTTTTAAGCCAACTTTTTCACTTTCTTCTTTCACTTTCATCAAGAGGCTCTTTAGTTCCTCTTCACTTTCTGCCTTAAGGATGGTGTCATCTGCATACTTCAGGTTATTTCTACTTCTCCTGGCAATCTTGATTCCAGCTTATGCTTCATCCAACCTGGCATTTCACATGATGTACTCTGCACAGAAGTTAAATAAGCAGGGTGACAATATACAGCCATGATGTACTCCTTTCCTGAGTTGGAACCAGTCTGTTGTTCCATGTCCATTTCTAACTGTTGTTTCCTGACCTGCATACAGATTTCTCAAGAGGTATGTCAGGTGGTCTGGTATTCCCATCTCTTGAAGAATTTTCCACAGTTTATTGTGATCCACACAGTCAAAGGCTTTGGCATAGTCAATAAGGCAGAAATAGATGTTTTCTGGAACTCTGTTGCTTTTCTGATGATCCAACGGATATTGGCAATTGGATCTCTGGTTCCTCTGTCTTTTCTAAATCCAGCTTGAATATCTGGAAGTTCACAGTTCACATTCTGTTGAAGCCTGGCTTGGTGAATTTTGAGCATTACTTTGCTAGCATGTGATATGAGTGCAATTGTGCGGTAGTTTGAACATTCTTTGGCATTGTGTTTCTTTGGGATTGGAATGAAAAGTGGCCTTTTCCAGTCCTGTGGCCACTGAGTTTTCCCAATTTGCTGGCATACTGAGTGCAGCACTTTCACAGCATCATCTTTGAGGATTTTAAATAGCTCAACTGGAATCCCATCACCTCCACTAGCTTTGTTCGTAGTGATGCTTCCTAAGGCCCACTTGACTTCGCATTCCAGGAGGTGCGGCTTTAGGTGAGTGATCACACCATCATGGTTATCTGGGTCATGAAGATATTTTTATATAGTTTTTCTGTGTATTCTTGCCACCTCTTCTTAATATCTTCTGCTTCTATTAGGTACATACCATTTCTGTCCTCTATTGTGCCCATCTTTGCATGAAATGTTCCCTTGGTATCTCTAATTTTCTTGAAGACATCTCTAGTCTTTCCCATTTTATTGTCTTCCTCTATTTCTTTGCATTGATCTCTGAGGAAGGTTTTCTTTCCCCTCCTTGCTATTTTTTGAGAAAGAGGAATAAATAACTGCTATTTACATTTTCATTAGTCACCTATTTTCCTTTCTGATGATATTTTATTGTGGGAAACAATGAAAATGGATTCTGTATTTGGATACCATGATCAAGATACTTATATCTTCCAAAGGTTAACATTAGGAAGAGCATTAAAAAATCAAGTTGGCTTCAAATATAGAGGGAAAGAATATCATTAAAACTTTCTCTTTCCCCTAAATATGTTGAAGCACTCAGCAAATATTATACTCGGCCTTTTTGGCTAGGTTCATCAATTGCAAGTGATACCATCTCCTCTGCAAGTGAGGAAGATGGAATCATAAACAAGGGGCTTCACTCAAGGCATGCAATCACAATTAAAATGGAAATTTAAGCTGCCTCCCAAAACATACACTTCAACCAATATACTAGAACTGTAGTCTGCTAGTCTGCTCTACCCAGGGCTAAACTCTAACCCTGATTCTAATTACCATTACTACAGAATGATGAAATCTGAATTTGAAATTTGAAAAGGGGCCTTCAATTCACCCAGTTTAACTCCTCACTTTACAGATAAAAAAACAAACACCAGCAAGGTGAATGCACTTGGCTGAGATGGTTCCGTTTGGTGGCCCTTATACATGCACAGAGTAAGTGATAATGGCAGGTTTGCAATTTTTGCCCCTGTGAGTAACTGATCATCTGACAGATGTTCCTGGATGCTCCCCCCAAATTAGAGTCTTCGTCTCCAGCCTGTGCACCCCCTTCTGCCTGAGGAGCCCATGGCTGCTTTGGCACAGTGCTCCTAGGTACTCCTCATCCCAGCCAAACAGCCCCTTCCTCTTTACATCTATCTCCAGCCAAATTTTACAGCCACATCTCGTCTTATCATTTTACCACATATTCAGTTATACCACTCCCAAAATTACCTTTCCAGAATTTTCAAAGAAGGGGACTTGTGGGGAGAAAGGAAAAGTCATAGGAATGATGGGCTGCATTTCTACTGAGGATAAAAGTTCGAGGACAGATGAAAATTCGAAAAGAATGACACAGACAAGGAAGGAGAAAGGATTTCAGAGAATAAAAAGAATAAAGAAAATGCTATGTATGTGTCCATTGTATAGGGTGACACAAATATTATCAAGAAAAATAAATATAGTGAAGTTCCTATATGTGGTATAAGAATTTTTACATCTTTTCTGTATTTAGAGGTAATGTACACATTGTTCATTTTAGATGCCTCTCTCTGTGTATATGTAGGGATATTGTGTTGTGTGTGTGTGTGTGTGTGTGTGCATGCACACGTTTATGTGTACATACATGAGAACATATCTTAGCAGTGTTTCACCCACTGCCAACAATCAGATGCCTCACTGTGGAGCCTGGAATGAGGGGGTGGCCTTTGTGGGGCAGTGGCCCTAGTGGGTTGCCTGAGCCTGCAAGAGACCCCAAGTCCTGACCTGTCATTACCAAAAGCCATCATCATTCCTATTACTCCACATTTTCCGTGCTCATCCATCACATCTGCTGTGGACCAACTGTCAGATGATCAGTTACTCAGAGGGGCAAAATTTGCAAACCTGCCATCATCACTTACTCTGTGCATGTATAAGGGCCACTGAAAGGAAGGGAAAGTAGTAAAGAGGCTTTGATGAAGACCAGAAAATAGGAGAATAAAGGGTGACTCATCTCTGAGATGGCCTGATGAATGGGAGAACAAGTCCATTTATATTCGTTTAGAGGACATCTGAATCCTTGGAATTTTACCTGTGGCCTGCCTCCACTGACAGCTGTGCCTACTATTTTAATTTTGAAATTCAGCTGTTCCTTTGCCAGTCTTGACACAACATTTTAGGCATGTTCTGAAGCATGACTCATCCCACTCTGCAAAGGCCAAGCCACCTCAGTATTCTATTCAATTAGTGCTCCGCTTCCTGATCTATTGGATATTCTTGGAGTAAGATGCAAGATTAAGACCATGGGCAATTTGAGAAGGTAGGAATTTCAGCCAAGACATTTGGCAAAAAAAAAAAAAAAACAAACACTAAAGACCACATGAGAGGCCGCAGGGACAAAGAAAAGGAGATGAAAAAAATAACTGTCAAAGTTTTACTTAATCTAAAAAAGCCTATTGATTAGATAGCACCATCTTTTCCATTAGCAAGCAGGACTGAAATGTTTGCTGCATCTTCTGATGTGCTGGGACTGTGGGGAGAGATGGGGAGGAACAAGCTCCATAAGCATCTTAGAGATGATGGCATGTGAAAAAAGTCATTTTATCATCCATTAATTATTGTTCAAGTGTACACCTTGCAGATTCAAACTTTTCCACTAAATAACTGTGATTTTATTTTATTTTTTTCACAAAATACAAAGCTTTGCACCACATTATATTAGTGTTCTACCACAAGAAAATCCCAATGTTTTTTATTGGGGGAGAGGAGTGATTTATATATAAATATTGATAAGGATACTGATTTTATACATTCTTAAAATAATAAAATTACCATGACAAAGAAATGCCAACCCTGTATAACATGCAGATTATTGCTTATAACTTGCATATATTTACTTTAAACTGGCACACATACTAAGTATACAAACATTCCAAATTTTTAAGGGAAATACACAAAGATGTCCAGAAACCCCTCTAAAGCACAACCAGAAACAAAAAAGAACACTAAATTGCTATTTTAATTGCTGATAAATCTGAGTAACATTGATTTGTAAATTACCAAGTCTTACACATTCTGTAAATAAAAGTTCTTCAGCTTTATGGAAATACATTAGAAGGTGTGTTCTCAAAATGTTAATAAATGTATTTTGAAAGACTTCTAAAATCTTTGACAATTATATATTAATGTGATATATTCTCAGAGAAAAATTGTATATCACAATAGATGTCACATCTACTGAAGTTTTCAAGTAACTTCTTCAAATTAAATCTATGTCAAAAAGTTATTATTACAAAATCAAATAATTACCAAAATAGTCTCATAACTCATCCCAGGTACACGTTAGTAAGATAGTATTATCTGTGCAAAAAGTACTTGAGTAAAAAGTAGACATAATCATACTAGAAGCAAACCAAGCAAGAAACAGAAAAATACATAGCACATTTTATTTAGTTATATTTTTAGTGCTTCATTAACCAACAAGTAGCAAATACCTTAATGCATAATTACAGCAAGAATTACATAAAGATATAAAAGAAAAAACATGCAGATGACAATTAACGAGTTTTCAGCCAGAGGTATTTTTATCTTTAAGATTTTACAACTGTCTACTCCTTGGAGGGAATCAGTGTAAACACTTTCTATGCAAACTAACCAATCTTTAGTTTCACTGCCAAAATATCTTCCAAGAAAGGTATGACCTTACAAAGCAGTAGTTTGAGGTCTGGGCTAAAAAGAGACAGGGCTCAAATCCTTGGGTGTTGTACTTTGGAAAACACCCTGAGTAATTCACTCACAATACGCTCACTTTTGAAGGAAACAGGACTGTGACTACATTTGCTTGATTAAAGAGCAAGACTCAATAATGCTGCAACATATCAGCACACCCTCCTCATAACATCCTCATAACACAGAACTACCTCAGTTCCTCCCTCACCTGTCAGAGGGTCTAAAGAAGAACATTTAGATAATTTACGGGCCTGCAGTGAATCCCTAGCTGAAACATGTTATAAAGCTCTTATTGCTAAACCAGTTTAAGGAAAAGACACCTAAAGATGTTTCTCAATAAAACTATAACATTATAAGCTTTGCTTGGTGTTATAAATAAGTATTATTAAATGTTAAATGGCTTCCTGTAGCCTCTTAATAAATTATGGCTTGTCTATTCATTACTGAAGCTTACAGCAATGTTTTTTTTTCCCCCAATGAAAGAAGATACTAATGAACGTCTAAATTTGCCACAAGGGGCTGGGAAGCTTACACATTTGCACACATGCTAATGTGCTTCAGTCATGTCTGACTCTTTGTGACCCTATGCACTGTAGCCCTCCAGGCTTCTCTGTCCATGGGATTCTCCAGGCAAGAATACTGGAGTGGGTTGCCATGCCCTCCTCCAGGGGATCTTTCCCACCAAGCGAAGGAACCCATGTCTCCTACATCTCATGCCTTGGCAGACAGGTTCTTCACTTCTGGCGCCACCTGGGGAGGCCTCAAAAGTTGGCATAGAAAGATGACATAAAGGAGGGAGGTGCTGATGAGAGGGAAGGGCTCAAAATATTCAGAGAGAAAACTTTTGGATTGAGGGAGGAACATCATGGCTTTTAAGGGCAAAGCAGTCATACTATCTCCTCCAACCTTAGGTCTTGCTGGCTTTTCCTTGTCCTCACTAATATCACACATTTTACGTCAGAATTTGCTTTCAGTACCCTTAGTGTGTCTGTCATTAACCAGCTGTGGTTAAGGCTAGGAAGGTGTGTGTGCGCCCGGGGCCTCTCATCACAGGAGGGTCTCCGGGCTATACTGGTTTGCACCTTTTGAGATATACTCTGCCACATTATGATAACATTATACCAGTTTGCTTCTTACAGAATCCAAAACACATAAATACATAATTTTCTATGAAGTATAATTGATGATGTCAACAATGACATGGACTTTCAAATTTCATTTAACAGATTAAACCACTTAAAGCCAATTGAAATGTATATTTACGTATTTGGAGTGAAGAGAAACCTAGAAATTGAAATTTATTCAAACACTTATTTTAGTAGTGTCTTTTGGAACATGTTTATTTTCCTTAAAACTGAAGTAGAACAAACATGAATATTACAACATACCTTCCCCCCTATATATCTCCATGAGAAGAATATTTCTAAACACATGATTACAATGTTGGTGTACCCAACAATACAGGGAAGAACCACTCTTTAAATGCCTAGTGCACCTCAGAGAAAATATATAATTTAAAAACTGATACTTTCAGCAAAATTTTTATTTAAGTCAAATAGGTCATTAAAATTTAGAAAAGAATTTGATTCAAACACCTATAAATTAGGCAGTTTTTAAAACTAGACCTTTACAACAGTACTGGGTCATCCACAGTATATAAGCCACCCTTAGGAATGATAAAAACATCATTATTTCTCTGAACAAAGACTACTCCATAAAATAACAAAACTAACAGTTGGAATAAATATTGAATTTCAACTTACTATGATATATCAAGACACAATTTAAGCAGGAATTCATTTCTCTGCACTCAGATTCATACTGATATTTAAATAAATGCAAATGATATTCATTAAAAAGGTTTTAGACACAATAATGCAGACTCTATAAACTCAAGCTCATAGTTTTTAAATTCTCCCCAATAAAATATCTAATGCAGAGTTTATGATCTTGCATGATACTTAGTTGATTTTTACTCATTTTCAAATTTTTGAATGAACTTTTTATTTTCTAGAGTACTACATGTTCAGAGAACATTTATATAGTTACAGGTTGTCACTAACTTTTTTCTACAAAAATAGAGTTGCTTAAAAATTTATACCAATTTGTTTTCATTTTCTATAAATATTTTAACAGTTGTTTAATATCAGAATGTCTAATATCAATAGAATCATTTAAATTAATCCATGTAGTCAAAATATTTAATATGTAAAATGTCTAGCAAAAGTTTGTCATTTAATAAATGAAAAATTCATTATTTAATAAATGAAATGTTTTGTCTTTAACTACTTGTATCTTAGGCAGGTGGATAAAATCACAGAACAGCAAAGTATAGCTCCTGTAAAGATCTGACTTAAAGTAACATGGCAGCTTATAGTGTCTTTTTCATTTCATATCTATTGTATGAGGAAGTACATAGAATCTATTTTGGATATTTAATCTGAATGTTAAATTATCTGTCATGCAGCCAGCATAAAATAAGAATTGCTGACTAAGGGAATAACAAACTTTAGTTCAACACATTGATATTTTAATTATACTTACTTAGTCGGGGGCTATACTACTGAAAGGTGCTGTTGGTGAAAGTAAAAATAAAGTTTTAAGCATGAAATAACAACTATAAAAACTGAAATTGCTATATGGAAACTCACTCATATCATATAGCATTATATTTTCTTCATATTGATGATGGGTTTAAAATCTGTGTTCAGAAACCACAGAAATATCTGAATAGTCAAAATTATTTATTTCACATTTTGTTTCTTTCTAAAGGAATGAATTTCCAAAATAGCTTTCCAATATAAGTGTTTTCCTTTTTGAAAGCCATTTTTCTTGCAAAAGAGCAAGAAAGGAACAAGATAAAACCACATGCTTTCATACTCCCTCTAAACAACCAATACATGTCTAAGTGCCTATGTGTAAAAGGGACTAAATTTAATAACAAATTATCAATGTAATATTAGTAAATCTGAAAACAAATACTTACATTTTATATTACTTTTAGCCTTTCAAAAATAAGTGCACTGGTATAAGCCAATCGATTTCAATTTATCATTTAGTTACTGACTGAGATTTCAATTACCTTCTTTAAATGTTCTATAACTTATCAGGCCCTATCTGCATTGGACAGCTGAGTCAAATCAAATCACATTAAATCAAAAGTCCTGAAATATCCAGCTAGCCTTCCTTCATCACCATAACATGGACAATGAGAATGAGTAGCACATTCTCATTCAAACTGAGAAACTGAATGGATTAGATCTTTTGGTTTGGGTTCAATTAAATTCAAGTATTTTCCATTGATTAATTTTTTTCCTTAGGTAAGAATGATCATTAAAGTCAAGTACTTGAGAAAAAGAAAGACAATAATAAAGACAATAATAGCTAACTATGTTATTTTATATTTGGGTTGTAAGGACCAAAACAAAAGCAAACATATACCGACATACACAAACAGAAAAAAAAAGTCACCATTCATTTATCCTCACATAAAATAATAATAGTGATAATCAGAATACTTAGATTAAATTATCTATCTTTTGCCTGTCTTTTAAGAAAAACAGAAAATCAAAGCACTCAAAATGCTAGCAAGCATGGGTGTAAATTGTGAGTAAAATATGAATACTGACTTATTTATTTAGTTTTTGCAGTTTTGGTCTCATCAAGAAGAGGCTTACTTTAGGAGCCTGATAAATATATATTGCACAAGACTATGGTGCTAAAAGATGTTGGGTTCAGAACTCATGGGAGGTTTTGAAAATAGAAATAATATAGTTTTCAAAGAAAAAAATGCAAGGGAAGCAGAGACAGCAGTGTTAAAGCCTTTTTCTTAATGACTCCTCGTATTAGTCTAACTAGTCATCTAGAACATGCGTGTTTAGTAGGAAGAATTCATCTCTTAAGGAGCTCTATTAGATTGGTCTTAAGCTTTCCTATTTAAGAAAAAAGCAATAATTTGATAAAATGTTAAAAACAGATACAATAATGTCAGAAAAATCCAAAATTGTAGGAAATATTTCCCATGAAAACTAATTAGAGGTTCCCAAAGTAAGCAAAATATTTCATTATTAGTAGATGATAGCAAATTGAAATGAAAAAGACATCACATCTAATAGTCTAAGAAAAAGAACATTTCAATAATTTGGAAATCAAACTCTACTTCAGGAATTGACAGCCATAGTAAGAAATAAGCACAGTGCATCAGAATGTGGAGAGCTGTTTACAGACTTAAAGGCAGTTCCCATTCTCTCAGCAAAATCAGTGACATAAAACCAAGTGCACCAAATTAGCATAGTCATCTTTTCACAGAGAAAAGTACCAATGCCAGTGAACAGATTTCCAAAAAGATTCACAATCAATAGTTATACATTTTTATTTTAATCTTTAAGATTTTATCCATGCTTATAATGCAGAAGAAAATTAGAAAATAAATCTTGAGGAAAAAAAAAACTGTTTTAGTTTCTCTTTTCTAATGGTTAAGATAAAAAAACACTGAAAGTATGAATACCAAGTATAATTAATAAAGAAGCACAAGAACATGCCAAGAATTTATCCTATCAGAAGAGACACTGTGGGTAGTAATGAAGTATGCTTATCGATAGCCCGCTTTTAGTCAAGTTTTCCATTCTGAAGACTCTTTTTGGCTTTCTCTTGTCTTAAGAGAGAGATGACTTTGATGCACCCCTTTGAAATTTTGATCATCCACATGACATTCATCACATCCAAAACCACACAAGTAGAAATCCAGGAAAACTGAATTAAAAATCCAAGCCTCATGTAGGCTTCCGTCCCAAACACAGAGTACATGTAGCCGTAGTAAGGAGGTATCGAGGCAATCCTCACTACGAAGAACACCACCGTCATAAGGATTCCATTGATGACGTTAGCCTTGGAAAACTTAGGATACTTCAGAGCCTCAAAGAACCATCTGGGAAAAAAATTAAAAGAAACATCTCATTTATTCTGCATCTTTGAGGATTAATGGTTTCTAGTTTACAGTTTTTAAAATTCGGAACACCCCCAACCCCTGCCCAAGGTTCATTGGGTTGGCCAAAAAGTTTGTTCAGGTTTTTCCTAAGCTGGTATAGAAAAACCCAAATAAACTTTTTGGCCAACCCAATCTATGGCAAGTCAAAGGGCCTAGAATTGTCAACATAATACTGAAAAAGAACAAAGTTGACAGATTCACTTTCAAGAACTACAATAAAGCTATAATAATTAAGACAGCATGACATTGATAAACGAACAAACAGAACAGTGGAATAGAACAGAGTCCACCAATAAACCCACACAAATATACTGAACTTGCTTTTGACAAAGGTGTAAAAGTAATTTCATGGAGAAAAAGCAGTCTTTTTAACAAACAGTGATGGAACAATTGATAGCTACGTGCAGAAAAATAAACCTTGGCAGAGACCTCACAACTTACACAAAAATTAACCTGAAATGGACCACAGACTTAAAAGTAAAATGCAAAATTATAAAACTTCTAGAAAAAAAAAAACAGGAAAAAATCTGCATGACCTTGGGTTTGATGATAGTATTTTAGATGTAATACCAAAAGCACAATCCATAGAAAAAAATATCAATAAGGTGGACTTTGCTAAAATTAGAAATGGGCTCTGTGAAAGGCACTATTAAAAGAAAATGAAGAGACATCCAAACACTGGGCGATTGTTTACTAATACATATATGATAAAATACGTATCTAAAATATATATAGAACTCCTAAAGCTCAGAAATAAGGAAACAACTCAATTAAAATATGGGCAAAAGATCTTAAATACATCATCAGAGAAGATAAACAAAAGAAAAAAAGTATATAAAAAAGATGTTAAACATCATTTGTCCTTAGAAAAATGTAAATTAAAACAAAGACATACTACTACACATATATTAGAATGACTAAAATCCAAAAATCTGACAATATGCATTGTCAGCAAGGACGTGGAACAATAGGAATACTCATTCATTGTTGGTGAGAATGCAAAATGGAAGCCACTTTGTAAGACAGCATTGCAGTTAAAATGTTAATCATATTCACAGTGCACAATCTAACTATCACACTTCTAGGTATTTTTTTCAATTGATTTCAAAATATATAGCCACACAAAAACCAGCATGCAAGTGTTTACACCAATTATATTCATAATTGCCAAAAACTGGAAGTAACCAAATGTTATAGGTTGGTTCACAATATTATTCACAACATAGTATGTGAACAAATAAGCAAACTGTGGTACATACATACAATAAAATACTATTTAGCGATACAAAGGAACAAACTATCAATTTATGTAACACAACAGGTGAATCTTAAATGCATATTGCTAAATCAAAAAAGCCAGTATGAAAATTGTATGATTCCATTTATATGACATTCTGGAAAAAGCAAAACTATAAAGACAAAACAGAATAGTGACTGCCAGAGGTTGAGAGAGAGAAGGAGAGTGTAGAATGGGTGAGGCGTGGGCAGTATTTTAGAGTGGTGAAACAATTCTGTATGATACTGTAGTGGTGGATACATGACAATATGCATCTGTCAAAACTCACAGAACAGCATGAAGAATGTATGCAAGTTTTTAAAAAAATTAATAAATAAAATCTCCCAGGGGACCCCAGTCTGAAAATAGACTGTAAGACTAAAAACCCTATACATTATATAGGCACTGTACTCTAGTTAGTAAAACTATTATCTCAAGGGGGAACAGGTTAACAATTTTGAAACCATTATGCATGTATATTGGGATTTAACAAATAAATTTGTCTATGGTGCAGTAGGGACCAGATTTCTCATTGTTGGAGTGGAAATTACAGAAAATTGAGTGTAAAAGGCTAGATTGATCCATATGATCCTGGATTAGAGTTGGAAACTTCAGTATAAACTCATACTTAGTTTAATACAGATATAGATGGATATATAGAGAGAAATAATTATAGACATGTGTGTATATACAGGTTAATATATTTCCAAGTTGTCAGCTGGGAGGACATAGGAATAATGATTCCCCAGGAGCAGTGAGCACACCCAGGGCCCACATTTTGGTTTCTAATAGCAGTCTCCAATAAAAGGAAAAAAGACTCCTTAAGAAAAGGTGGGTTCTAGGGGACACAGTATACAATAAAAATCCAGAATACTGTTTTTAGTATCAGAAACTAAATAAGTGCTCAAAGAACAAAATGATGAAGTTATTTTGTTCAAAGGGACTAAGAAACCAACTGAAAGAGCTCCCAATGGCAAAAGTTATAACAATTTGAACCAAATAAATATAGGTAGTATTGGTTTTAAACTCAAAGTAAAAAGTTGATATCCACGAAGTCATGGTAACATAAATGAATGAATGAGTGAATGAATAGAGAAGAAAAGATAAATACTCTGTACAGAATGATTGCAAACAAAATATGTAGATGCATCCTCAAAGAGTTCATGAAGCATAACTCTCCACTGTTCAAGAGGGGACTATGTGTAATGACTTTGTTCCAGGGAGTTCAGTGTAGAAGGCAAGTAGCGTAGAAATAGTAACTTTAAAAACTGAGAAATCTTACAAACTCTACCTCAGCCAGGTGAACAAGGTAAACACCAACAGTGATAAACCACGTTTATTCACATAGTCCTGACATAATGGGATGAGAATGGCACACTACTTCTGTGGTCTTCCTCCAAAAACCCCATTGTTGTTGCTTAGTTGCAAAGTCATGGCCAACTCTTGTGACACCGTGGACTATACAGCCTGCCAGGCTCCTCTGTCCATGGGATTTCCCAGGCAAGAATACTGGAGTGGGTTGCCATTTCCTTCTCTGGGGGATCTTCCTGACCTAGGGATGGAACCTGTGTCTCCTGCATTGGCAGAAGAGTTCTTTACCACTGAGCCACCAGGGAAGCCTCCAGAAAACCCCATAACCTGAATCTAATCACGCAAGAGAAACATCAGACAAATCCAAATTGAGAAATATTCTACAAAATACCTGACCAGGACTTCTCAAAACTGACAAGGTCATCAAAAACAATGAACATCTGAGAAATTGTCACAACCAGGAGTCTAAAGAGAAGTGACAACTAAATGTAATGTAGTATCTCAGAGAGAATCCTGGAACAGAAAAATGGCATTCGGTAAAAACTAAGGAAATCTGAACTACTATAGCCATTAGTTAATAATAATGTACCAATATTTATTCACTAATTATGACAAATGTACCATACGAATGTAAATATTAACACTAGGAGAATCTGAGTGTGGGGTATATAGGAATCCTTTGAACCCTCCTTGAAACTTTTCTGAAAGTCTAAAATTATTCTCAAGTAAAAAGCATATTTTTCAAAAATTAAATATTTGCTCTATTCTACTTTTTCCTCCTTAAAGAAACTATATTGCCTAATGTTGCTTCATTATATTGTAGAGGTTGAATTATAAAATGGAGTGAAATATATCCATGGATCTTAATATTCAATTTGACTGAATTAGTCATGACTAAACTAGAAACTGGAGAAGGCAATGGCACCCCACTCCAGTACTCTTGCCTGGAAAATCCCATGGATGGAGGAGCCTGGTAGGCTGCAGTCCATGGAGTTGCGAAGAGTCAGACACGACTGAGCAACTTCACTTTCACTTTTCACTTTCATGCATTGGAGAAGGAAATGGCAACCCACTCCAGTGTTCTTGCCTGGAGAATCCCAGGGACGGGGGAGCCTGGCGGGCTGCCGTCTATGGGGTCGCACAGAGTCGGACACGACTGAAGCAACCTAGCAGCAAACTAGAAACTGCTCAATCTCAGAAACCAAAAATCAAACTGTTAAAAAAAGACCTTAAAATATTTTACTAAGAAATTAAAATATGAAACAGAAATAATTTGTAGGATAAGAGAGATATTACAATTTATAACTATGTTGGGTGAAAAAAGAAGGAAGTCAAGGCAGCAATTTAGGTGCTGCTGCTGCTAAGTCGCTTCAGTCATGTCCGACTCTGTGCGACCCCATAGACGGCAGCCCACCAGGCTCCCCCGTCCCTGGGATTCTCCAGGCAAGAACACTGGAGTGGGTTGCCATTTCCTTCTCCAATGCATGAAAGTGAAAAGTGAAAAGGAAGTCGCTCAGTCATGTCCGACTCTTAGCAACCCCATGGACTACAGCCTACCAGGCTCCTCCATCCATGGGATTTTCCAGGCAAGAGTACTGGAGTGGGGTGCCATGCTCAAATTAATAAAATAGTATCACAAATAGGAAAAATGTCACTGTAGCAGTAAAATCAAGATTTTTTGCTCTATCCCAATCTCCTATCTTCCAGCCTTCTCTACTCCAAAGATTTTCCCCATCTGATCCTCAGTCATTCATTTTTGTGACTATATAGCCTCAATTTTAATGAAAAATGCTATACCTTAAATAATCCACCCCCGTATTTAAAAAAAAAAATTTTTTTTTAATTTATTTATTTGACTGTACCAGGTCTTAGTTGCAACAGGTGGGACTTTTGATCTTCGTTGAGGCATGCAGGCTCTTAGCTGCAGCATGCAGGATCTCGTTTTCTGACCAGGGATTGAACCCGGGCCCTGTGCATTGGGAATGCAGAGTCTTAACCACTGGATCACCAGGGAAGTCCTAACCCATTCCCTTCTAAGTGTATTCATAATACCTGATATTTCATTTTATCCAATTCCATCTAAATCTCTTCATTGACTTCCACTCCCAAACTTGTCACTATCAGCCTCTGATTCACTTCTTTTCCTACCTACCTCAGTTACCTTCAGGACATACATTGGCATCCTCAGCGCTCTTGCCACTTCATCTATCATACTTACCTGCCTATCATCAACTTCTCATCAAATCAGCTTTCCTTAAGCAGAAAAGAGAGGGAAGGCAGGTACTACACTCTGCAGTCAGAAAGGCTGGGCTCAAATCTCCTTCTTCCACTTGGCTGCTGTGTTACCTCTGTTACTGACCTCTCTGTCTCAGTTTGATCTACAAAGATCATGGTGGATAATGATAGCACTCTGCCCCCTTATACAATGAAGTTGTTATAATACATAGTAAGAACTCCCTTGAACTAAAGAGCTCAATCAATAGCTATTATTACTCACCAATATTGACATTAGATAAATAGCACAAATATAGAGAGATCTGAACTGCCCAGTGTATCCTCAGATTTGCTTCATGTTCCTTTTACTTAACTTGACATTCTCCATAGAATTGCCTCCAAACCTCTGTCTCACCAATGAAGTCACTTTCCTTCCTCACTTAACTCTACCTCTCAATCCCAGAGGAACTGGCCTCCTCTGCTCTTAAGATATTAGTCCATCAACCATGGATTCCTCAAACTCTGACCTCAAGACCTCAAATCTTTTCAGGCACATCTTCCTCTACATTCAGAAGTGGTTTCTCTTGCTGTCTCCAAGGCCAACTGCTCTGCACCTACACTCTGCAACCTTAGGCCATCAATTATCCCCTTCCTCTTGCTCCATCCAGCTCTCCATCTACAGGTTGATTCCTTCTTTCTTACCAACATGCCCAATTCTTCCTAATCCAAAAATCTCTCCTCCTCTGCTTGATTTCCCTATTAAACTTTTAAAAAGAGACATCAACAGTGTATTCACAGACATTCTTGCTATAACTTCACAACCCAGTACATATGATTGCTGCTGCTGCTGCTGCTAAGTCGCTTCAGTCGTGTCTGACTCTGTGCGACCCCATAGACGGCAGCTCACCAGGCTCCCCCGTCCCTGGGATTCTCCAGGCAATAACACTGGAGTGGGTTGCCATTTCCTTCTCCAATGCGTGAAAGTGAAATTGCTCAGTGGCGTCCGACTCTTAGTGACCCCATGGACTGCATCTACCAGGCTCCTCCATCCATGGGATTTTCCAGGCAAGAGTACTGGAGTGGGGTGCCATTGCCTTCTCCACATATGATTGCGTTCCCCTACAAAAGAATGCAGGGGTCACCAGTGGCAGCTCCATAACAAGACAGTGGATTCATCTCAGCCTTCATCCCAGGTGACCTTTCTGTAGCATATGACACTGTCGATCATCACATTTCCTTTCTCCTCTCCTGGTTTCCATACTATTTCCTCTTCATTCCAGAGCTACAGTTTTTCAGTTTCTATTTCCTCTGCCTTTCCCTTAAATTTTTGTGTTTCCCAAGTACACTTCTTCCATATGCTGTACCAAGGCCATTGAATCTATTCCCAGGGGCCTAAAAGGGTTCAGAACAAGTTTCCCAAAATGTGCCACCACTATGGCATGCTGAATATTTTGTGTGTGCGTGTGTGTTAAGTTGCTTCAGTCGTGTCTGACTCTCTATCACCCTATGGCCTGTAGCCCACCAGGCTTCTGTGTCCATGGAATTCTCCAGGCAAAAATAGAGCTGAAAGAAATTAAGACCCAGCAGATTCAAGAAAAACTCCTACCTCTCCCTTAACTACCTGAGAGATTTCAGACAGGTGACCCAGCCACACAGAGAGCTATTACCAAGAGATAACTTTTCATCTGAATGACCTATCTGTATGGCAGGACAAACATCTAATTACCAACTATCTGCTCTCTTATCATCCTGTGAATATCCTCCTCCACAGATGCCTACACCATGCCTTAGTTCAAGACAGCTTTATAAGCCTCTATTGCCAGTTTGAACTTGGATCTCATTGTCCTGTGGCACTCCCATATATATGTACTTAAATCTGCTTTTTCTCCTGTTAATCTGCCTTATGTCAATTTGATTATTAGATCCACTAAAGAACCAAAACTAGTAGAGGAAAACATTTTCCTCCTCAAAGGCTCAAACACCCTGACACAAATCTCTGGCTTCAAGTTCTCTCTTATATTCTACTTGTAGTTCCATATTTCTCAGTTATTGCTGAGCATCCTTACCTGACAAATCACACATTCTCAAATATGCCTCAAACCCAGCACACCTAAAACCAATACCCTACTCTTTGCTTAATCTCCCTTTCCTCCATGACCACTACCACAGAAATCTCCCAATATTAATCAATGGGATCATCATCAACTTAGCCAAGTCAGAAACCTGGAGTCACCCTAGACTGTTCCTAGTCTTGAACCAAGCCCTATTCATCTTATCTCCTAAGATTCTTCCTAATCCTCTTCCAACTTATTCCATTACACCTGTTGCCATTATAATTTTTGTCATTGGTGTCTCTTACCTAGATGAATGCAATAACCCAACTGGTCTCCTGTAACCCTATATTTCTAGCCTTTTCTCTTTGATCTCATAACTCCTAGATTGTATTTAGCCTAGACTGTTTCCTATTCTCCAGCACTTTACACATTTTCCAAATTTTTGGTTGTCTGGAAAGGTGATTATCTACAAATCTGGACTTTAAGAACATGTGCTTTGGCTTTACTGTACAATCATCGCATTTACCTTCAGCCAGTTTCTCCATGTGACTGGTGCCTGATCTTTAAGCCAGTCTCTTTCACAGGAAAGAACTCATGTATTAATTTTTAGGATAAAATAATATTTATATAATTGTTTTTCTCTTCCTCACGTCAGAAGAACCCCTTATGTTTTTGGAATGTACCTCTTTTTACCTAAGTAGAACACTCCTTCATTCCAACATATATAGGCTAACAGTTTTTGAATATATGTATTGATGTTGAGAGGGAGAGGAACAGGAGGAAGCAGAAGATATGCTTGGGGGAAGGAAGGAGAGTGGGAACACACTGTCTTTCCCCACCAGCCACAGCTATTACTCAGATGGGTATAGGAGAAAAGATGATAGACTGTATGTGCTTGTAACCCTCCCCAACTCCATACAGAAAAATCTATCTTTGACCATTTAGCACTTCCTCCTCCCTCTGTTCTTCTAAATGCACATGGACTTTTCAAGTTTCCTAGGAATGAATTATGCACTGTGTGGTACTAAGCACACTCAGTGTAAAAACAAGGTATTAGTGGGTATAATTCACATTTGGAAAGATGAGCCAGAACTACTTTCAGATAGACAAAGAAAGGAAAAAAGAGGATGGGAACCAAGAATCTATCCACCAACAAGGTACTGGTTTGGTGAATTTTAGGAGTTGAGAGTCACAAGTGTGAGCTCTGGGAAACCTACAGGGTCCCAGAGATATTTTAAGTTCAGGAGGAATGAAGAGAACAAAAATATCACAAACCAAAGGAAAAAACTATGGAAAATGTCATTATAATCTCCTTGCTGCTCCACTATACCATTTCTAGCTCATATTCCAACCCCATTTCTCAGTCCTTAATTTCTTCAAGACTCAAAGATTTTAAATAAAGGTGGAGCATAGCTTTTTACTATAAAATTAAAGAATAAGTTATATTATCTCTAATATTATGATTTCTCAAAAAGAGTTTCAAACAAAAACATTAAAGTTCCTTTAAGTGTCAAAGATAAGTTCCTCCTGCTTTAAAATCTCAAATCCGAATCACTGTCAAGATACAGATATTGCTAAAGCTAAACTGATCACCTCTTGGGAACCATTAATTCAAAAAGCAATTAAATGGCTACTAAGTACCAGACAACAGGAGGACACTGGACGATGCAAAATTCAACAAAGTTTGGCTGTTGACCTAACAAAACACAGAGATAAGTAAAAAGAAAAAGTTTACTTTACAATAATTAATCATAATGCTAAAACTGTGTGTTGCTATTGTGCCACACAAGTAAGGGACACACAACCCAGCCTGGAAGACATGGGGTTTCTTGTTGTGCTCAGTACAACAACTCTTGGGCTGACTTGTAAAGAAAGAGCAAGGATCCAGGAGACCTTTCCAGCATAGGGACAGTGGGGCAAAAGAAGAATTTGAGGGGAATACGGCATAAAGAAAGAAGACAGCTCTACCTGCAGAGCTTTCTATGTCACATTACAGAGCTCAGAGTTTATCCTGGAAGCAGAGGAATCACTCAGAGGATCTAACCAGGGGGGCGGTACGTGCTCATTTTTGTGTGGAGATCACCGTGGAAGGTAATAATACAGCAGAGAAGGAAAGGGGAACAGGACTAGAGACAGGCAGACTGCCTAGAGCAGAAATCAGTAAACTTCTTCCCTAAAAAGCCAGAGAGTGAACACAAAGCAAGGGGCTCTGGAAGCCATACCATATCTGTTACAACTAATCAACTTGGCCGCTGTCATGGGAAAGCAGCCATGGTAAACAAACACACTAGGCTGGGCCCCAGTAAAGCTTTATTTGTAGAAACAGGCAGCAGGTTTGGCCTTCAAGTCTTAGTTTGCCGACTCCAGTCTAAAAGAGCACTGTTCAAAGGAACTTTCTGCAGTAATGAAATGGTCCACAGATGTTCTACTCATTTCTGTAGACACACAGGGCTATGACGCACTGGAAATCTTACAAGTCATGCTAAAGAACTGAATTTTTAATTTCATTTCATTTTAATTAAATATAAATAGTCACATGTGTGGCTTGTGGCTCCTCTACTGGACAGTACAGGTATACCAGCTAGTTTAGGAGCCCAGACAAGAGATGATGAGCTAGGGCACTGACAGCAGAGATGAAGAGGAGGTGGCCAAGGCAAGAACCATTTAGGAGGTGATGTGGCAGGGCCTGGGATGCACCAAATACAGGTGAGGGAGAAACAGTCAAAGAGGATTCCCACATGCTGAGCAGAGATAACGGAGAGAATGGCCAGGTCACAAGCTGAACAGGAGCATGTAAGAGAACACAGAGGGAAATGTGTTGTATTCTATTTCAGACGTGTGGATTCTGATGTGCCACCTGGGAGAAGAAAACACTTGACTACAATGAAAAGAAGTAAGCAATATTAAATATGCTTTTTTATAGATAAAGCAACTGCAGTACAGGAACATTACATAACTTGGCCAAGGTCAGAGCAAGTAAGTGGCAAGGTTAAATTGCAACTTGAGTTTCTATGATTCTAAAATTCTGACATAGTTCATTACGCCACACTGAGCAAATGGGTAATAGCTGAAACCTTGAAAGCACAATTCACTCAGGGGAAAGCACGAAGAAGGTCAGTGGGCCCAGAGGAACACCGGCATTTTAGGAACTATTACATAAAAGACTGAGACAGGATGGCCAGAGCACTGCAAGAACCAGTGTGGTGTCATGAAAGAGAAGGGGAGCTGTGGCATTAGAAGGAGACGGCCAACAGTATCAAGTCCACAGGGAGATGCAATGAGACAGGCACCAAACAGTGTTCACTGGATTTCGCACATGCAAGTCATTGGTACCTCTAAGGAAATCATTCTAGCAAAATGACAGAAGAGGAAGCCTAGTTTTAATGCATTAAAGAACAAAAAAGATACAACCAAGTAGAGAAGGCAAACATAAACTACGCACTTCCAGTGTTGACTAGATTTCAGCATATTGAATCTACACTACATTTAGCACTTGTTGCATATGTAGTGAATGAAAAGCACTAGGTCAGGTGCTTTACACATGTAAGTAAATATACAACCAAACATACAACCACAAAGAATCTTCACAATAAACTGTAAGGCCGATAGGGATCATTATCCCCATTTTATAGGTAAAAAAACAAAAACAACAGAGGCCCAGAAAGATGAGACAATTTTCCACTTACATACAGTGGGAAGCGGGGCAGCTTGGATTTGAATCCAGGTCTCCTGCCTTCAAAGAACATGTTCTTTGCTCTCTATACTTTCACGTCATCAGAGTCTTTAAAAATTGCGGAAGAACTCTTATTTTAAAATTTTCAAATGGCCAAGGCTAAAGAACTTAGCGTCTTCTTGAAGAAATAAAAATTAAAACATATGAAACACTGACAAACAAAATAAGACAGTACATAATTATCTGGGAAAGAAAAGTTTAAGCAGCAGATATGTAATCTAATTTCTTCTGTTTGGGTGTGGAAGGACCATCGTTCCCACCTTTGGCAAAAAAAACAAGTGATGAGGCTAACTGCTTGGTAAGCATAATGATGGTATTTGCAGCAGAAGAGTCTTCATCCTTGGAATGCTTTTAGGATACATGTAGTCTACAGTTGCTTATAATAAATGAACCTAGAGTATACAGATATATGGGGTCTGACCTCCCTGCGGAAGGTTACATAATCTATGTAACTATTTGAATATTAAATGGAGATATTTCATAACCAAGACAGCTACTTTATGTCAGCAATATGAACCATACATATCACTTAGAGACCTCATAGGTAACCTCATTCCAGAACGTGCCCAATGCAAAAAAAACTTAGGGAGCCTTGCTGATGGTCCTGAACATTATCATGCTTTGCCAGTGTCTCATGATTACTTGTATCCTTGGGATTATTAGTAAGGCTTGATACAGGGTAAGCTCCCTAATGCACATGAGTCTGATTTGACTCTCAATTCTCTGAGGTATCTTTGCACTAAGATACAAAAAGCTACATGTAATCGTGGGAGCTTTCCCTGGGTTTGGGACTTTGACCTAAAACTTGAAAGATAGGCAAATTTTTCAAAGACGGAGGGAAAATGGAGGATATGAATAAAGGAGGAAACGTGAGAAAAATCCACAGGTGCATGAGACAGTTTAAAGGTATAAAACTAACTCTAATGAGTGGTAAGAAATTAGGCTGGAGACATGGAGCACATCACAGAGAGCTTCAAAAGTTCAGAGAAGACTCTAAAGAAGACACAGCATTTAGTAAGAAAGTAAGGCACTGAAAGTGGGACAAGAGAAAGATGACTTGGAGGCACTATGAGGAAAGGACTGGAGAGTGGGTGAATGGAGAGTCAGGAAGTCAGTTAGACCGCTATCAATCACCCACGAGATCCTAACGGCCCTAAACTAGGACCATGCGTATGGAATGAAAGGAGCAGCTAAACATCACACAGAAAAAATTACAGCAGACCCTGTTAAATGACAAGATAATGGTAAGAAATGATAAATGGTAAGAAATAATAAAGCCATTGTCAAAATGAGAGGTAGGGAGACAACTACCTCCCTCCAGGAGATGGAGCTTAATTTCTCCCCAGAATGGGTTACATACTTCGTGCCTTGCTTTCAAAGAAGAGAATAAGGAAAAGGAAAAACTTCACAGCAGAGAAACTTGTCAAACACCACCTCAACCACACGGTGGACATTCACACCCCCAGTGATGTCACATGGATATCATACAGCTCCTGATATGTGACAAGGGCAGTTCAGTTCAGTCACTCAGTCGTGTCTGACTCCTTGCAGCCCCATGGACTGCAGCACGCCAGGCTTCCCTGTCCATCACCAACTCTCCAAGCTCGCTCAGACTCATGTCCATCGAGTCAGTGATGCCATCCAACCATCTCATCCTCTGTCATCCCCTTCTCCTGCCCTCAATCTTTCCCAGCATCAGGGTCTTTTCAAATGAGTCGGTTCTTCGCATCAGGTAGCTAAAGTATCGGCATTTCAGCTTCAGCATCAGTCCTTCCCATGAGTATTAAGGACTGATCTCCTTTAGGATGGACTGGTTGGATCACCTTGCAGTCCAAAGGACTTTCAAGAGTCTTCTCCAACACTACAGTTCAAAAGCATCAATTCTTCGGCATGCAGATTTCTTTATAGTCCAACTGTTACATCCACACATGACTACTGGAAAAACCATAGCCTTGACTAGATGGACCTTTGTTGGCAAAGTAATGTCTCTGCTTTTTAATATGCTGTCAAGGTTTGTCATACCTTTTCTTCCAAGGAGTAAGTGTCTTTTAATTTCACGGCTACAGTCACCATCTGCAGTGATTTTGGAGTCCCCCAAAATAAAGTCTGTCACTGTTTCCATTGTTTTCCCATCTATTTGCTATGAAGTGATGGGACTGGATGCCATGATCTTCATTTTTTAAATGCTGAGTTTTAAGCCAGCTAGTTTTAAGCCAGCTTTTAAGTGACAAGAAGGGCACTTCACCTCTATAGGACTCCTTTCAAAAACCTATAACCTTTGCCTAGTCATGAGAAAAACAGGTAAATCTAGACTGCAGGATTCTACAAAATAACTGGAGAGTATCCTTTAACAATGTTAAGGTCATGAAAAACAAGGAAAGACTAAGAATCTGTTACAGACCAGGGTAGATCGGGGAGGAAGACTGACAACTAAATGCAACGTGGCAGCCTGGATTGAATCACAGAACAAAAGGAAGACACTAATAGAAAAACTCGGGGAATCCAACAGTCTGGAGTTTACTTAGTAATAATGAGTCAATGCTGGCTTAGTTTTGACAAATGTTCCATGTAAGATAATAATGTAAGATATTAACAAAAGGGGAAACTAGGTGAAGGGTATGTGGGAGTTTTTGTGTAATTTTTGTGACTTTTCTGTAAATCTAAAATTAAAAGATTCTTTTAAAAGAGGGACAACATAATGTTGGTATCAAAATTTGGGAACAGGAGGAAGTTGGTATCAGGGATATTCACTGGACCCAAGATAAATCCAGTAAAACAAAGTATTGTTATACCACAAAGGGAGCTGGGTTCAAGAGCCAGGGTCACCACCAATCTTGGCTTAGTTTCCTTCACCTTTCCAAGGCTCAATTTCCTCATTTGTACAATGGTGATAATTCATATCACATATTCTCATTTTTATAGCTAGGATCTTGAGGAAAACATTTCCCTAAACTAAACAACCCAAGTATAAAATAATTAATGATATCAGTAACCTACCGCTGATTCACAAAAGGGCTGGAAAGTTCTGCAAGCAGGCGGAAATTCCCAACATACACCAGCACACCATCATTCTGGGTGATAAATATAAAACATCATGTCAGGGTTAACATTCTTATCAAAATCTCCAATCATTGAAGAGACATTCAACAGCTTCTTGGCATAAAACAATGATCAATATAAACACAAACCAAGTCTGCTAAAGTGATCTTCTTTATGAAAACTTAGAAATGTCATTAGAATTCTACAGTATTTTTTAAAGACAACATATTGCACACTTATGTTCATTTACGTACATAATGTTCACTCAGACAGATTTCAAGCAGTAGTCTCATGCTGAACTAATGAATTCTGCAAATAGCCATGAGTAACAGCGTTCTCAAATTACCATAGAAATAATGATCATGGTAGTGTGAATTTCAAAAGTTGAGTAATTTTATAGGAATTAAATATCTAATAGGAATGTAGTTTTATATCCATTAGACACACCTTAAAAATTTCCAGAGTGTGCTTCACTTCCTAAATAACAATAAAAGCCTATGAGCAGACACACACTTGCCAAATGTAACAACACATGTTAAACCTTATCTATCATATTTGACCTGAAAAATATATTTGTCAATCAGAAGATCCTATAGCTAAAACACATACTTTGGGGACCTTTCTGAATTTAGAAACATAATGCTTAGTACATTTCACTAATTTAATAACAAGAAAAGTATAATACTGTTAATAACCATTAGAAATAAAACCAAAAGTATACATTCCAAAAATGTTATGTAATTTTAAAAGTGTTACTAGGTTAATGGAATCATTATAGCACTTCCAATTAAATCAGAATTATGATTATACACCAAAAGAAATAGTTCCACCTGCCCTCAAAATGTTCCCAGATGGTGCTAGTGGTAAAGAACCTGCCTGTCAATGCAGGAGACATAAGGGACATGGGTTTATTTCAAAGTTGGGAAGATGCCCTGGAGGAGGGCATGGCAACCCACTCCATTATTCTTGCCTGGAGAATCCCATGGACAGAGGAACCTGGAAGGCTGGAGTCCATAGGCTTGCAAAAGAGTCAGACACGACTGAAATGACTTAGCATGCATGCCCTCAAAACATGAGATATACAACTTCAGAAACATTTTTCCCACTGTTTATAGCACACTGCCTTCCAAATGGGAACAATATAAAGCAATATTTTAGAAAATGATAATGAATGGGACTTGTTATTTGAAGAGTCTCAGTTCTTCTCTATGTAAGTTATTTTAGGGGTTATACATTGAGAGCTGGGTTGCAAGAATTAGTTTTTCCAAGACAAATCTAAAACTAAAATTTTTCATCATCTCAAACTCGCTGTCCTTAGTGAAACTGAAATGGGTTATGAGGAAGAAGAAAGGACAACAGAGAGATGAAGACAATAGCCAAGATGAGTCTGTGCATGTGGAAGGTAATGGGGAAGATGATCGTCAACATTTTAGAGGTGACTGGACACAGCCACAGCAGTTCAAAAACACATGACAATCCATGGGAAATAACTATCCACATGTGTTGTTACGTTAACACAGAAATATGTGTGAATTTGAGATTCTATATTATTCTGCACTATTTACTTTTCTGTTACAGTAAATGCTTTTATTTAAATAATAGAACTAGTTAATATCAGTAACTAGTAATTAATAGTGGGGCTAATCAAACAAATCAAATTGTGGAAAAATATATTTTTATAATGTTTCTGATCTTTTGTTTCTCTTTGATATTGAAATTTAGTAGATTATATAATGTTTTCAGAAGCATAAATGTAAGACTTTTTAAAAGAAGAATGCAAATACAATAGGACTAAACAGTTGTTACCCATATTTAATAAAAAAAATTATATCTTTTTATCCATGACATAGTAGGATATTTTCACTCTTTATCTCCTTTTCCAATAGTACCTTTCTGAAATGTCTGCAGCCTTTAGGATATCCTTATCTTTTGCAGGATTAAAACAACTACAGTTAAATACAAAATTTACTTTGACTTCTAACTGTGCTCTTAGAGGTCCACATTACTGGTATCAGTCAAATATGATGATCTCAAGCTAAATATTTTCTCAATAAAGTTGTTTAAGCATAAAATACATAAAAATGTACTTATTAGCAATAGCAGGCTTTTAGAGTTATAAGAATTCAGTTTCCAGCTCTCTAACAATATCCATTCACTTTGTAGCTACAGGCTTGTTCTGGTAGACCAGCAGTTTGCAAGATCATTTGTATGCATAAATTCATCATATATGCCATCTATTTCTAAAATGTCTAAAACACATATCATTTTAAGATACCCTAGAGCATACTCAATGAATTCCAGTAAGTTATAGTTTTAGTATAAAAAAATTCTATTTAATGAAGCTACTCTTCTCTGGTAACATTTTTGAGTTCTGAGGCAGTCTTATTTCCAAAAACCTGAGCCAGTATTTCACTGCATAAGTTTTCTCATTTCGTTGTATGCAATTTCACAATCTGCACATAACATCAAACGATGCAGGGACTGATAGTTCACCATTTTCTAGCTCCTTATGGCCTCTTCAACTATCATCATTTTGGAGAACCAGTACATAAATATCCGTTTCACTGCAACATTTTTATGCATTCTCATCCTCAATCTATTTCCAAACTAAAGGACATTCCTCTTGCCTCACACTCTGAACATATGCTTGCAGAGCAGACCAACATTTGCTGGCAGCAGTCATAGCTACTTGTAGGCTCTTGTCCACAAAGGTTATCTCCTTCCATCTCCATAAAGTCAAATATCTCATTAAGTGTTTCTTCAGGTTTTGAGTAAATGAAAGATGAACAAGAACTTTCATTATGAAAGCTTCAGTGTCACAGGTAAGCAAATCACGTTCCTCTAACAGGATTGTATACAAGATGTAGAAGACATCTAGCAGGAAATATCTTTTCACTTTCCTTGGTAAGAAGTTTATAGACTGAATGAAATTTGCCAAAGTTGACAATAGTACTGTCTGCTATAAAATGTAGATAGATGAGCAAAATCTAACTTGTTTTTATATATCAACAATTTTCATGTTTTATGTGGTTTCTTTATAATCTTCACAGAAATCAAAAATTCAGTTTGAAAATCCATTTTTCAAATCAAAATACCAAAGATGGAGGGGGACACCTTTTTGTTGCTGTGATTCAATAAATCATTTGATATACTGCAGAAAGAATGATCATTGGTAAGATCTGACAAATCAGCTCTATATAAGAAGCCATCACATCTGTTACCAAAATTTCCCCCTTCTTTCACCTACAGAATATTTTAGTTGCACCTTCTGAATCAGGAAATCCAGCTTTACTCAGTTTCACAGAGCAATCAAGGGGATAAAATGTGTACATTCATGTGGAGTATCCAAGCTAAGTCAATGCCTGCTATTTTCATTTGAGCATTGGTGTCTTTTTGCAAGATGAGAAAAGCACAGATTAAGATGTATCTGCCTGTATTATTCCAGACCTGCGAGATTTGGTCTCTTCAGGTGCTTTTACATCCTCTTCTCCAGCAGGCCTGTGTTGGTGGCTAGGGCTGCCATAGCTAAGTACTGCAAACTGAATGCCTTAAACAACAAAAATGTATTATCTTACAGTTCTAGAGGCCAGAAGTCCAAGACCAAGGATCAACAGGGCCATGCTCCTTCTGAATGTTTTAGGGAAGAAGTTATTTTAGACCTTTCTCCTAGATTCTAACCATTCCTTGGTTTCTGGCAGCTCAGCTCCAATCTTCATATGACGTTTTCCTTGTGTGCATGTTGGTGACCAAATCCCCTTTTCATGAGGACACCAATCATATTGGATTAAGGACCAATACTACTCAAGTTTGCCTGATTTTCACTTAACTAATTATCTCTGTAATGACCCTATTTCCAAATTAGGTCATATTCTGAAGTACTGGGGATTAGGATTTCAACATATACATTTGAGGTGAGGGTGGGGCAGGGGACACAATTCAACTCAAAATTCTTTTATGCATATTGTGCAGTATGTTCTGCCTTGGTTATCCAACTTCCTAATTGTTTTTCTATCCATCTATGATAACATATCACTATACACAATAATATATACTATGTATATTTCCATATATAAAAACTACTATAACCTTCTTTCTTGGTCATGCTTGTGGCAGTTTGGTGGTATCATAACTGTTGTCATTTTCATTATCTACTCTTAGAAAAAACGGTCACAATATGTACAGTGCTAATAAATTAAGCTAACACTGTTTCAAAAAAATACAGCATTAATCCAATGGGCAAAGTCAAGGATGACTGTTATGGTTCATGATTACAACACACTTAAGTTGCATCATTCAGAGTGATGTGACAACAAATGAACCATTATTGAGAACTGCAAATCATGGTTGCCATGATTTTTTTGCATCACAGGGAGGGGTTTCATGAGATGTAGGATTTTTGATGGTAAAATGGTAAAACCAGGATAGACATAGGCAGGCCACTCCTAACTTTATTTTATTATGAATTTTATTATAATGAATTCCAAATGGCAGGTGAATGTTTTCATTTTAATATGTAATAGGAATCACATTCCCAGCTAGGAGATGTGGAAATGAATAAAGAACAAGCATCTTGCCTCTCTTAAGTCATCCAGCAGGAAAAAAAAAAAAAAGCACTTTAAAGAGAAAAGGAGAAAAAATTTCACTCATATTCCAGGTTCCTGGATAGTTTGTGGGCTTATTTTTAGTTTGAGTGATTTGTTTCAAGTTTAGGTGAGTTTTTTCAAAAGAAGTGGTCAGAATAGTTAAATTAAGAAAAGGTCAGAAAAATAAGAAATTGTATTCAATGACAAACCATTCAAATAAAATTCTGAAGTTGAAATGCTCTTCTTTTCTCTCCTTCCATAGTTGAATTCTGTAGTGAATAGGTTAAGGGAGAAAAGCCTTGCAAATAGTATAAAGCTACAAACAATATGACTGGGGCCACAGAGGACAGAAAATGAAATGAAAAAAGTTATTTTAGTAAGATTGTTACTTGAACCAGATGTAAAAATCTTGGAAATATTTTTACTCGTATAATCTTTCATTATAATAGATTCAGATATATAATAAACATTTCCTACTTTTCTTAAAGATAAATTCTCTCATTCATAACATTGCCTTTCCCTCCTCAGTTAAAGGCAGCTCCTCATTCAATCCATTATTCTTAATGATTTTCTTCTTCTTTGATTAGTTTTTTTAAGTCTATGCTATTCTAGAAAAGTGTATCCAATGTTTAGAGAATATGATAGTCCATACTGCTGTACTGTGAGTTAACGTGCTCCTACGGTCAGTCAAAATCCTTGCTTAATTACTCACTGTGTCTTTCAAATAAACAGTTTTTCCAAAGATGAGATCCAATTCTAAAATTTATTTTTGTTTAATTTGAATTTTATGCAACTTCAAAAATATTTAAAAGACACCTCATAGTCATGTAAAATACTGAAATGATAATAGTAGCAATACCCTTAATCTTAAACCTTAAAAGAGAATTCTATGAATTACTCTCTAGTTAACTTTTTAAAAACAAAAAAATACGTTCATGACATATACTATGTCTAAGACTTTTTTGAGAGTTTAAAAGATTACTTCTTCCAACTCCTTTCGATTTGGAACAGAATTAAAAATACCTATTAATCAAATATCAAATATCAGGTTAAACCTGACTTTATGATATTCTTTAAGTATTAAAAGTTACTAGTAAAAATAGTATTTTTGGTACATTGTTTTTATCTAAATATGGCCAAAATACAAATTTTTCACATTTCGAAAAATTTCCTCTAGATTTTCTTTGAAAAAAATGGGCATAACATCCTGACCTTTCTCTTAACTTCTCTTACCTCTTTCTAAAGAGAATCAGTTAGTTGGAAGCCAAAGATTCTCAAAATGTGGTTCCCAGACTAGCAGCATTAGCATTTCCCAGGAACTTGCTAAATTTGCATATTTTATTCTTGGACCCCATCCCAGACCTACTGAATTAGTAGCCCTGGGGGTGACACCAATTATCTAGTTTTAACAGGTCCTCTAGTTGATTCCCATATACACTAGTGTTAAAGAGCTACTGTCCTACCTAGAGATTGAAGTCCTAAGGAAACTAGCTCCCTACTTCTCTGAAATCATAATTAGGGAAGATTTACAAAAGCCCTCATCAAAACCTGCAACTATTATCTAGGTGGACCTGATACATTCCACTAGAAAAGTTTCTTCTGACCCCTTCCTGTCTGTTATTGTACTTAGCCTCCTGCAAATACCTACATCCCCTGTTTCTCATTTACTGTTCTATCTATAAAGCTTAGTGCAGCGCCTGGCTTTGTTTCCTGAGTTGAGCCTCGCCTGCTAACCAGTGTAAAGGAGAATCACCTCCAAAATCAAAATCCTAAAAGAGTCCTTCGGACCTATTTCTGAGCGGGTCACTGCACCCTGATGAGAACATTAGTATTCCACCCGAAAATGAAAACAGAAAAATATCTCAATTTCAATTTCTTTAAAGAGATCGGTAGAGCAGCATTAGAGGTTATCATAAACTTGCTACGAGCAAAAAAAGATAGATGATTAATCTCCAAACCTTGATACATTCAGGTTAGTGAAGGCAAGACAGGAAAAGTGGGCAGGCAACTAAAAGAGGTAGGGGAACTTGAGACCTATGTAATAGCTACCAATCAGAAGGAAAAGAGCTAGAAGCAGGTTCTCAATGAGCACACAAGCAGAGTCCCTCATCATCCCATGACCTCTTGTCTACTGATGAACTTCCCTAACCCCATTTCCAGATCTCTTTGAAATATGAGGAATACTTTGTACCAGAGCTGTTGTTAGGAGTGTATGGCTGTCACTGCCACCACCATGATCTTCATCACTTTATAAAACAGAATGACAGAGTTACAGTTAACTGACAGATGAGAGGTCTCTGGATGCCATGACCTCTTTATCCTAATACTCATGATAGAATTTCCATGAAGACTTACAGGCTAACTGACTGCTTAGAAAGTCTGCAAAACATTATCCTCTTTGGGCAATTCATGATGATTATTAAGCAGTTAAGTTTAAGGAGGCAAGGATAGTTAATGAATGATTATGGGCCTGTGGTCTGAAAACCAAGATTTGAACCGTAGCTCTCCCGGGTGACCTTGGGCAAAGAAGACCAAAACCTCAGTTTCTCCATGTGTAAAACAAGCAGAATACCATCCTTATGACAGAGCTGATATGAGACTAAGACACAATGCATACTAATGGCAAACAGGAAAAATACTAAAACAGAAAAGCACTGCAAAAAAGCACTTTTTTTAAGGTTAAAAGTGAAATAGAACCAGGTACTTTTTCTTACCACAGCTATTAAGAAGATTAAGTTTGAACAAGTTCTGAAAGGATGTATTCTTTCCTGCCTAGGTACAAGCCTTCAACTCTAGTCATTGATCCCTGGATGACTACACAAGACTAAAGGCCATGCCTGAGATGATGACAATGAACAGATGATAGGAAAGACAGATCATCATCACAATTAGGACAAAAATGTAGGTTCACTACTGCTATTTTACTATATATCAATAATCACTCCTCAAAAAGTAGTTAATGTTACTTTCTAATTGCTGCAGAAAAAATATTCATGCTGGAAAAGAAAATAAGTACTTCTAAGAGAAGACTCACCTGTTTTACTTGCCCAGTAGGTTGTATCAACTTTATACCTCACTTTGTACAACTATACTGCATCCAAGCTGAACTTACTTCTTCATGACAAGTTTATGCTTATGACCATCAAAATGTGGTGAGATTGAGATGGCCTCTAAAGATTGCCTATTTCAGTTACCCACAGATTTCTTAAATCCCTTCTACAAAAGTTCTTACAGTTTACCCCTTAGCATGGAAAACTCTGTGTTAAGAGGAGTAGCATCTTCTAAAGCTGCTTTCCAAAAGTTCCAGAACTAATCTGTATCCTCTTTGACATCTACCCACTAGTCCTATTCCAGATTCTGGCTATCCAAAATCACTTTTTCACATGAAAGTGAAAGTGTTAGTCACTCAGTTGTGTTCAACTCTTTTGCAAACCCACAGACTACGGCTCACCCAGCTCCTCTGTCCATGGAATTCTCCAGGCAAGAATACTGGAATGGGTTGCCATTCTGTTCTCTAGGGGATCTTCTCAAACCAGGGATTGAGCATGGGTCTCCTGCAATGCAGGCAGATTCTTTACCGCCTGAGCCACTAGGGAAGCCCCTCTTTTCATATTATAACCCTTCAAATATTTAATGACTGTCCAAGTACCTGTCTGTCTTCTTCATAGGTATCAGTTCCACTCTGCACAAAAAATTCTGGCCTATCCTCCTCAGAGTTCCTTAGCCCTATGTACTGCCAGCATTCACAAGACAAAAACAAACAGATGCAACAACAAAACCAACCAATCTCTTGATGAAAAGAACCATTTACACATAACACTCCTACATGTTAACCAATTCAATCACATACACATATACATCTTTGGAGGACACTGGGTAACCTTTCTAAAGAGAATTTTAGTAGAACAGGTCACTATCCTTAAAAATGTAAATACTATTTGCCCAGGAACCCCACAAAACCAACCTTTGAAATAACTATGTATAGGCACAAATATGAAGACATAAGAATGTTTATGCAAGTTATATACAATAGTAAAACTTAAAAAACACATAAAGATAGAAAACTGATTAAATACGATTGTTTATCTATATGCCATCCACAGAGATAATGATGCAACTAGATGGCCTGAAAATAAAAACATTTTCAGAACTTGCTGAAGATTTCAAGAGTATACCTCCTTTACCCCCTTTCTTGGAAAATATTTGAGGATATACTATAGCATGAGTGAATAAACCAAGACAGATATGGGGTAAAGAAGCAGTGGCCTCAAACCAGAAGAGTAATGGCAGGAAGCCTGGGACATTAACAAGCACACCTAGAGGGCAGGAGAATGGAGAGCTCTAGGGGCAGGTATCTGGGGAATTTGACTGAAGAGATGGGACAATTCAAATATATGATAAAGGCATATGTTACAAGGAAAAAAAAAGGCAAATAGTCTAAGCAAAAATTAGACAGGAAAAATAATCCTAGCTGTTCAGGGAACTATTTTAATACAGTTATAAGAAACACTTCATTTTCTCTGTGTAGAATCAACTGAAATGCAATATGATTATAGAATATAAGGCAAATATTGTTAAATCTTAGTGATACAAAAGTTCACATACAAATGACAGAAACTGGAAGGACAGAAGCATAAACATCTTCACCTGAAAGGATCAAGAGGTGCTACAAACCCAAAATAAAAATGTTTATAAAGTTTTCAAAGAAACTGTGAGAGGAACTCAAATTACTTTAACTACATGGGAAGAAAGAAGGGAAAGGAGATAGAGGTGAGAGAGTTAAATTCTTACCCACCATAGCAAGAAGATAATACATGGTATCTAACACTGACCAATTAAGACGTGGCTTACAGTCACCTAAGTGATCACCATCAATTCTGTCCCTTCCTGCATGTGCACAGTGTTCCTCAGATCATGTGCTTGGGTCTTACTTTCCTCCCCTTGAATCTGGGCTGCCTCAGTGACTCATTTGACCACCGGAACGCGGAGGAAATGAAGTTCTGGTCTTCGGCAGCTAGGTCTCAAAGAGCCATGCAGCTTCCTCCTGGGTCTGTTAGAATATTTGCTCTTAAAATGCTCCCTCTTGGAACACAATAGCCAGGCTGTGAGACGCTCAAGACACATGGAGGGGCCACATACAGGAGCTTGAGGCAAAGAGCCTACTGATGTTCCAGCAGGGAACTAGCATGAACTACCAGCTACTTGAATGAGCCCCTTTCAATCCAGTCAAGCCTTTAGATTATTCAGTCTCAACTGCTACCTAACAGCACCCACATGAGACCTCACGCAAGGACCACCCAGCTTTCTTCCTCCCTTCATTTTTTTTAATATAATTAAAAACTTGTGAGTCAATGGGTTTCACTGGCCTAAGTCAGTATTCTAACTGATGATCAAATTGTCACATTTTTAACCAATGGGATAGCCATTGTGTTAGTTCCGGTGTCCTTCTGAGAAAACCCTATTAGTCTTTGATAGGTTCCTTGCTTTCTGACAGATTACCTTATTTTGTTGTATGCAATGCTTCAATATGTAAAACAAATTTTAAATTTTGGGGTTTGATCCTATTTTTGTAATATATATTCATATACAGAAGAGTATTTTTTAATTATTCATATACACAGATAGGATATATTCCTACATGTAAATGGTGATTAAGCAAATATAAATAGTTATCTCTGGGTTGTGAGATTGAGCATTAGCTTCTCTTTTTGCTTGTCAATATTTCCTAATCCTCAAATAAAAATGAGCGAACAAATTAATTTTTTCAAATAGCTCTGCACCAACATTTCTTATCATAGCTTTTTAAATTATAGTGTTGCCTTAACCACTGTTTACCAAATGTATTCTTTTGTGGTTCTCTTTCTGCACTTCTGAAGTTCTCCTCTGCCTCTTTTAGAGGACTGACTTTCTTTGGGTCCCTGACTGTGATTACCCTGCACCGACAGGACACTTCTTATTTCTAATGGCATATGAGCCCTTTTCCCCTGGAATAACCATGTATCACCACAAACCTGAAATATACAAACACATTTCTGCCCAAACTGGTTCTCCCATTTCCTTTAGGGTCTCCCCCTCTAGTGCCCTGGGTCACTTTGCCCTCTTGTTTCCCTTCTTTCTCTGAAATCTAAATTAGTCACCATGATCTACTGACTACAATGTTGCTTTTAGATTAGTTTCTTCCTCATTATTTCTTCCTGCTTATTTATTATTATGGATATTTCTTCCTGCTTATTTAACTTATATGCAGAGCACATCACGTGAAATGCTGGGCTGGATGAAGTACAAGCTGGAATCTAGATTGCCAGGAGAAATATCAATAACCTCAGATTTGTAGATGATACCACCCTTTGCAGAAAGCAAAAAACTAAACAGCCTCTTGATGAAAGTGAAAGAGAAGAGTGAAAAAGTTGACTTAAAACTCAACATTCAGGAAACCAAGATCATGGCATCCAATCCCATCTCCTCACGGCAAACAGATGGGGAAACAAAGGAAACAGCGAGAGACTTTATTTTTGGGGGCTCCAAAATCATTGCAGGTAGTGACTGCAGCCATGAAATTAAAAGACACTTGCTCCTTGGAAGAAAAGCTATGACAAACCTAGACAGCATATTAAAAAGCAGAGACATTACTTTGTCAACAAAGTTCTGCCTAGTCAAAGCTATGGTTCTTCCAATAGTCATGTATGGATGTGAGAGTTGGACTGTAAAGAAAGCTGAGCGCCGAAAAATTGATGCTTTTGAACTGCAGTGTTGGAGAAGACTCTTGAGAGTCCCTTGGACTGCAAGGAGATCAAAACAGTCAATCCTAAAGGAAATCAGTCCTGAATATTCATTGGAAGGACTGATGCTGAAGCTGAAACTCCAATACTTTAGCCACCTGATGTGAAGAACTGACTCATTTGAAAAGACCCTGATTCTGGGAAAGATTGAAGGCAGGAGGAGAAGGGGACGACAGAGGATGAGATGGCTGGATGGCATCACTGACTCGATGGACATGAGTTTGAGCAAGCTCCAGGAGTTGGTGATGGACAGGGAAGCCTGGCGTGCTGCAGTCCATGGCGTTGCAGAGTCGGACACAACTGAGCAACTGAACTAAACTGAATTTGCTCATTAATAAAACCACCAAAGTTAAGTTCTTCATAATCTATCATCTACATTACTCCAATAACCTCCTCAAAGAGATCCTTCCACACAAAACTTTTCTCCCCCTACGTATCACCTCCAGCTTCATCTTTCTAAATATGTAAATTGCATCAAATTATTTTTTTGCCTAAAGGTCCTACAACAATTCTGTGAAAAGAAAAATACAAGGTTGATAAGGTCCAGGGAAGTCCTTTGAATGTTTAAAAATAGTTTCATATATTTAAATCTTGCAACTTGTGGTATTTAATTAGGTAGCTATCTACCCTGGATATTCTTATTCTTATTCCTTACCCCTCAACTCCTTAGTTCAAAACCATTGTGAGCCAGTGAGCTATGCTTCAGTAGCCTGGCTTCCATATTTTCTAATCCTGTACATCAATGACTCTTCATCTGTTTAATACAATCCACCCACGAGAGTGAGCATCACGTGTGGTAGAGGCTTCCACAGGCAGAGGAAGCCATTAAATAAGGTTCAGGTTACGTATAATTCCTTGTTACCTTATCCTTACCCCATCAACAAAACCTACTAAAATATAAGTCAGATAGATGCTATTAAGAGGACAGATTTAATTCAGATCTAATAAACTACACATTTTGATACTTTACTGTAATAAATTATAGCAAACTCACAACTGAGTAAACTCTCTTTGCTATATAGGTCAATATGGTATTTCTACTTCTGGCATCTACCTTTAAGGCGCTTTGTCTATAATAGAATTCATACTGGCCATGGACTCTGCATGACTCTGTGAGAGAAAACAAAATAAGATTTGTCTGATCCCTTCTAGAGCTTAAAGAAAATTCTTCTTTCAGCCAGTGATTATGAAAATCTGGATTTTCTTATCACGAGAAATTTAATTTTCCAATAGCCAAGAACTGCTAGGGTCAGGAATTCAGAAGGTGAGGGAGAAAGATAAATAAAATTATTATGCACCTATTACAGCTAGTATGATGCTAAATATTGTGCCACTATCAATGGTGTGGAGTGGGATGGACACATTTTCCCACCACTAGGGCAGTATAATTGGTGTGAGGTCATTTATGGGCATCCCAACTGGGCTTTGTATAAAACTGACTATGTTCTACTGTAGCAATTAGGAGGTACTTTTTCTAGGCTATTTGAACTGACTCAGAATCTAAGGTCATTTCCATGATCTAAGAAAACCCTTTTAAAGCACCATCAATATAGAAATGAGATTTGGGAACAAATTCTACCATGTATTCAATTACTGTTTGCTTCACTTTAATCATTTAAAGTTTTTGATGATTTACTTACAAGGCAGAGTTGATGGTTTGAGGTAACACACTGGACTAGGTTGCCAAATCAGGCTCATGGGAAAGAGTGATCTTACCTAGAGTTAAGCTTTACTAGTTGCTACAAGCAGAGAGACTATCAGATTAATGCAGAGGAAGCAGAGAGAGGTTTGGGATATGAAGGGCAGTTGGCAAGCCAGGTCCTTCCTGTGTTGAACAAGCAGTTCTGGCCCAAAGAAGTGAAGGCTCTACAAGGTGAGGTTTACAAAGTTCTTCACACAGCAATAGGAGTCTATCTTATAAAACGTCCTTATCTTATGCCTCTAAAAATATTGTAGAGCCTATATGACATTCTCCAAGGAGGCAGGCCTCACAGAGCCTGGCTTCTCTTTACTACAGCGAATCCTTAGCCAGGAATAGGCTAAGGTCATTTCAGAGTTAAAGTTCCAGTTGACAGGAGATTAGACCTGGGTCACTTGCCTTCTTTCTCCCCCTCCCTTTCTTCCAAGGAAGTGAATGGATTTACAGACCAGCTGCTTGCACCCCTTCCTTACTTAAGAACTTGGTGACAAAATGTACCTTATTCTTACTTGCCCAGTGCTTAGCTCTCCATATTAGGAATAAATCCAATAATTTCATCAAAACAACTGAATCACAGAATCTCAGATTAGAATAGAATTTTAAAGATAATTTATTACAAGCTCCTACCTAAAGCTTCTGCTTATTAGATCCATTTTTATACCTATCTGATTGAAGATACCTTATGGAGAAGAATCACTTTAAAAGGCTGTTGTTAAAATCTTCTATTCATTGGGGATGTCTCTCATAAAAGAGAAGTCTCCCCTACCTCTCATTACCATCCCCTTTGGTCCTAGTTCCAATGTCTGAGTTAAACCAGAGTAAGTCTAATTCCTCTTCCATTGAATAGTCGTTTCACATTTCTAAGGACATTTCAAAACCACATAGATGTCCTACAACTTATCTCTTCTATGCTGACCTCTCTGGGTCCTTCAGTTGTTTATTCTGGGACAATAGCTACCTAATCTAATCTCTCCTCTACAGCTATCTGGCAGCTCACCTCTGGACATAGGCAATTTTAGAGACTCCAGAGGCTTTCGGTATGGTCTAATCAAGAAACTGTAATTTGTTTGAACTGGATACCAAACCTCCCCTAATAGAGTACACATTTAAAAACAACTTTCTATTTTAGCAGATGGACACGCTATTGGTACACCTACAATTGTGGTCATCTGCTACTTCCAGGTCATTTCCCTCTTTTTATACACTGTCAAACTCAAATGCAAACCTTGACATTCATCACTATTCAGTTCAGTTCAGTTCATTTGCTCACTATTAAGTTCCATCTATTTGTTTCAGCTTATTATTCCAGCCTGAAACATTTAAATATAAAATACATCACCTGACACATTATTAGTTCCTCCTCCTAACTTTACTTCAGTCATTTGATGTGCTCATTCGCTCAGTTGTGTCCTACTCTTTGCTACCCCGTGGACAGTAGCCCACCGGGCTCCTCTGCCCATGGAATTCTCCAGGCAAGAACACTGGAGTAGGTAGCCATTTCCTTCTCCAGGGGATCTTCCTGACCCAGGGATCAAAGCCAGGACTCCCACAGTGCAGGCAGTGGGCAGATTCTTTACCTTCTGAGCCACCAGGGAACTCCATAATTGAGAATGGCTTCCCTTGTGGCTCAGCTGGAAAAGAAAGAATTGAGAATAGGCAACATTATTAAAATAATCTTCAAAAACAATAGTTTTTTTTAAAACACTGTTAATTATAAAATGTTAGTGAGTCATGGCATTGGGGAAATTTTTCTTTAGACTAAATATAAGATCAGTATTTTTCTACTTCTTGTCTCCTGATGTAAATTACAACTTTATCTTATCGTAAACACTAGATCTCATTTTTCAAAACCACTTCATATGTAATTGCTGGCAATATGTTTTTAAAATATAGATACTGGGGTAAAATGTTAAAGAAAAACTAAAATTCCTCACCCTTGAAGTATGACACAATCATGAAATAAATATAACAAATGACATCTGAAACCAAATTTTCTTCCTAAATTGCAGTAGAATGGTTTAATGATTAGATCCTAAGGTAGTGGAATGATGCAGAAGAGCTGGCAAAGTATGCATAGACTCAGTCATTTCGTATCAAGTTTGAAAGTTTTCCAAATATACTATAACTCATTGGTTTTGTTGAGGGGAGGCAGTGATTCACAAAGAACACAAGAAAAGTAAGGCTACCCAAGAAGTCAGAAATGGAGTACAAAGAGGGTGGTTTACCCCTAAAAATAGGATATTAAAGCATAAATGTGTCACTTCCTTTATGATAAGAGAACCTGTCATATTTTCCCTGATTATGAGTATCCTGCCCAAGGGATGAAAGTTGAATATCAGGAAAAAAACTATAGAATTTTTTTACCTGCCTATGTAAGCAAAAGAGAGAAAACCTCTTAAACTCTAAACCTTTTTACAACCTGCTGCTGCTGCTAAGTCACTTCAGTCGTGTCCGACTCTGTGCGACCCCATAGACGGCAGCCCACCAGGCTCCCCCGTCCCTGGGATTCTCCAGGCAAGAACACTGGAGTGGATTGCCATTTCCTTCTCCAATGTATGAAAGTGGAAAGTGAAAGTGAAGTCGCTCAGTCGTGTCCGACTCTTAGCGACCCCATGGACTGCAGCCCACCAGGCTCCTCCATCCATGGCACCTACAATACACTAAATTCATGACAATCTGACTTTTGTCATATCAGATAAAGTAAAATTGTTACTTACATAACTATTCAGAATACACTTAGAACCTACAGGTAATTAGCCTCCATTCTTCACTTTTTCATTTAGTTCCAATTAGAAAATCTTTGGGAAAAAAACAGCTTAAATAGCTTCAGAAGTATCAAGTCAAAGTGCTTTCCAAGTACCAATTCTCATTGCATGCTGCTGCTGCTGCTGCTAAGTTGTTTCAGTCGTTCCGACTCTGTGTGACCCTATAGACTGCAGCCCACCAAGCTCCCCCGTCCCTGGAATTCTCCAGACAAGAACACTGGAGTGGGTTGCCATTTCCTTCTCCAATGCATGAAAGTGAAAAGTGAAAGTGAAGTCGCTCAGTCGTGTCTGACTCTTTGCAACCCCATGGACTGCAGCCTACCAGGCTCCTCTGTCCATGGGATTTTCCAGGCAAGAGTACTGGAGTGGGTTGCCATTGCCTTCTCCATCTCATTGCATAAGGGGTAACAATTTCATACAAGTTTATATGAAATAAGAATAGTAGTACTTGCTGTTGGCATTTTGTTAGCTTTACTTAAAAATGTAAGCAAGTGATCTGAGAATTCACCACATGGAAAATTTTCCTTATACTCAAATAGTAAAAGTATGATCTATAAATGACATAGGATCTCTATAAACATGTATTAGTTCATCAATTTTGTTTCTATTTTCTTTCCCTATGAATAGATTCACTTTAATTAGATAAATTTAATTCATACCATTCATTTATTTCATACAATAGAACATAGGAAGGCATATCAAAAAAGCAACCATCTCTTGAAAAATATTACTGTTAATCATCAATTTTACTAAAAAAGGCAATAGTTAATTTCTTTTTTAAAAATCCAGCATTTATGCCATTGACTTTTTTATAAAGGCATAAAAGTTCAAAGAGAACACAGCATTCATCCCACATAATGAAATATTCAGCTTGCCAACCCATGTACAGTCAGCCACTTGCCAAGCTTGTGACTTCTTCAGTAGTCAAGAGAGAACAACACTTCATACTAGTCACATTTACAAATGCATGTAAGTGACCTGTTATCCTTCACCAACCCATGTTCTTCTCATAGCACACTGATTATTTGTGACTTATGTTCAGAAACCATACTTCTAACCTACAGCATGATATTAAACTCAAACAGGTACCCACATACATTCTTCCCTGAATTAACCAATATTAGGTTAGTCAGTTTTCATGTCTTTTTAGCAAAAGTGTTTAGGAAGCAAAGTGCATATATTCCAACTAAGACCTGCAAAAAGTAGAAGCCTACATGTTGTAATTGCTTAATCTATTAAAATCTAAAAAGGAAGACAAGGAAATAAACATTAGGAAATGCCAGCAAAAAAAAACCTATTGTTTCAGAAAATAAGGCAATTGTGGATACCTACTGGGATATATAAGCATTATAAACAACATTAAAACCAGCATAGTTTTTAAAACATTTACATTAATTATTTAGATTCATGACTTCAAATGGGTGATATTAAGAGATGCTTTGCTATATCTTATTCTTGCAGAATGATGAATTGATGTCTTATTTACCAGCTATCTTTGTGTAGGGCAATATAAAGAAAAATGGAAGAATGTTATTAACATACATTTGTATGAGGTTTTTTAAAAAAACCTCAAAACACTTGCAAATGTCCACTAATATGCATATTTTAGTAACACCAAATAAGAAAAAAAAAAAGCCAATGGTTACATTTATGTCTTAAAACAGAGAAAACATGGAAGTGTATACCACATGTATTATATAAAATTTATACTATTTTAGTTTACATATGTCTATTATTTCCTAATACCTATCTTGGGTTTGGTGGTATATCTAGGCTAAAAAATAATTGACTGAGGAGATGCAAAGGATATAAAACTGCTAATTTACAAATGTATAATGTAGAAAAATAATGTTAGAAATAAAAATGTACATTAGTGCTGGACATTACATTAGATTTGCTGGATCCTCTATTAGGTCAGTCTTGAAGTCTCTGAGCAAGACTCCCCCTCACTCCCACTCCACTCTCTAGGCCACTTAAGTGCAATTATGCATTTATAGGGCTTCCCTGATAGCCCAGTTGGTAAAGAATCTGCCTGCAATGCAGAAGACCCCAGTTCAATTCCTGGGTCGATCTGCTGGAGAAGGGATAGGCTACCCACTCCAGTATTCTTGGGCTTCCCTTGTGGCTCAGCTGATAAAGAATCTACCTGCAATGCAGGAGACCTGGGCTCAATCTCTGGGAAGATCCAGAGGGGTTGGGAAGATCCCCTGGAGAAGGGAAAGGCTACACATTCCAGTATTCTGCCCTGGAGAATTCCATGGACTATTTAGTCCATGGGGTCACAAAGAGTTGGACATGACTGAGCGACTTTCACTTCACTTCACTTCATGCATTTACATGGAATTATACATGAGATTAAATAGAAAAGAAATATTTTAGCTGGTTATATAGGAATCTATATGTAGCTCTGGCTGTTAAAACATAAACGCATCTAGAAAGACAGACAAACATCAAGACAAACATTAAGAGCCATATGATCCTAAAGGTTTTCAGTGAACATTCAAGAAATTGGGATCATTTGCCTTTTTCAAAGTTTAAGAATCCAAAGATATACACACTAATACAAATACACAAGTAAAGGTATTATTTTTGTTGATATACAAGATAACATCACAAGATGATCCCTGAATGCATTTGGAGTTGACCTTTATAAATTAAGGATTGTATGTTTAGATTTATGGTCACCCTTGAGTCATTACTCCGTGTTGTCTGTTTGTCAGACTGCTGGAAATCCTAGCACTCACCAGTACAAAGTGGTATGCATACAGCGCTGTACAATGGTGAATTACAAAATACTTATCACCAATCACTTTCCAATACCAAATGAGAATCAACAAATCTGTAAGAAGGAAAAGTAAGATATTACATAGGAAGAAAGCTTCATCATTTTTCAAATGTATTTAACTCTTTCTCCTGACAGCTCACCACAGTCCACTCTGAGCCCTCAGCACTTGCCTCATACATCAGGAGATCAACTACCCTTTTACCACAAAGCCTGTGCCTCCAGGGGCTATCTCCCTCACACTACTGCGACTCCTCTAGGATAAGCACCAAGTGGGGCGTCCATCACAGTGCCTGGCATATAGTTATACAATGTATTTGTTGAAAGTATAAATGAATAACTTGTTTCCAGGGTTAAACAAAACAAAAATATTATTGAATAAAAATAACTGTAAAATAAGCTTAAATTACTGATTTTTATCAGTATATAACTCAGAGATTAAGATGGTCCCAGAAGGTATAAAATGACCAACTCATTTATAACACAAATTCAGCAAAAAAATTTAAAAATTAACAAAGAATGTGATTAAATATTAATTCAGAATAGAAAAAAAAAAGGACAAATACCTATAGCTATTAAAAAGAGATCTTTAAAAAGAGCTCAAGGCATTGATTTTCTTTAAATTCTAAATCAGCACTGTGATTCAGAAAATTGTTTCCTTTAACAAAACAGAAATTTCTCAAAATTTGAACACAACTATTTTCTTTACCAAATGGTTAAACATGAAATTTAGACATGGAAACAAATGGCTATCATGGATGGAAACCAGGTTTTAAGGGTTTGGAGCTTATAGCATGGAGAGCTTCTTTTCTAAAAATAAAAATTACCAGCACAAAACTAGGTGTGACTATATACATAAGATAAAAGAAATTATCAAATTATAAATTTCCAGGAGAGAAAAAAAGTACCTTAAATGTGGAAACCAAGAAAATTGAAAAGTGTTAGTAATTTACTGCCCTTTATACGTCTCTAAATGCATTTTCCCTATATTTCAGCTGTATACTCTTTGATCACCAATTTATATTAAGATAATGACTTTATAATATTTTCTATAGAGAGAATAAAATAATTCACTTTCATCCAGCTTGGTATAAAAATTTTGTTTCAGTTCATAATCCTTATTTTTAAGTGTTTTGAATTATTACCTTATTTGAGTAAACCTTTTTCAAGTTCCTTTTGTGTAAGATTTCCTGGGTAACTACTCTCTGAATTGACAACAGTCATTAACCAGTGTATGAAGCATATTATAAATTTTGTGTTAACCTTGTTAGTGACAGAATTTTGTGCCAAATGGGCAAACATTTTCCCAGTGTGTCCACATGATTCACTCTTCTTTTAATTGGCCCATCAAATAATCCAATAGCTTATTTATTATTTCTACCCCAAATATATCTTTTCCTTTTAATAAATTACTGTGTTTGGGTTTAATCTAATTTTTTGGTTACAATTCACTTCTTGATGGCAAACATTTTCTAAGACCATCACTCATCTTTATCACTTTTGATTCATATCCTATTATTTTTATTTCAATTTTATTTCAGCTGTTTATTGAGTTCAAAAATTACAAAACAGTGTTTCCTACCTAAATGTCCAAGTCAGGGATCTGTTATTTCTCTCTAGTTTTATTGAGGCAGTCCAAAATGTCTTTTCAAAAAGCAGTTTAAATGGCATATTCTCAATCTAACTTCCCCTCTGTCTCATTTGTAAAAGACTACTCCAATCTCATCCAACATGAGATGGAATATGACAGACGGAAATGTGAAGTAGAAAGACTCCATGATCTTAACTGATTACAACTAAAATAGTTTACTTTTGCAGATTTTACCAAAACAACACAAAACTATGACCATGGAAGCACATCTCAAGTGCCTGTGAGATGAGGACTCTCAGGCTTAGATTTCATTAGCTTCATGGTCATTGCACCTGAGCAACTTTAGTCCAAACAGGGACAATCACTAGTCTAAAAAAAAAAAAAAAAATACTCCAGGTTTAACTGAAGCCTCACTCTACAGCTCTAATCTTTGAGAACTACAGAGCCACCATGAAAAATGTTTCATATCCTATCATCAGAACAGACATTTTTTTCCCTCAGTATGGGTCCTAAAAGCTACTTCTCAAATAACCAAACCTAAAGCATTGACTCTGTATTCTTTGCATAATTCCATAAGCAGTTTAAAAAGAAATGGACAGATATGAACAACATATCACATACCAGAAACGAGATAGCCTGAAGCAATAGCAACATTCACTTTCCCAAGAGATGTATCACCCCTATAAATATTAAAAAAAAAAAAAGGTTTCTTTTTTTAGCACATGGTTATAGATGACAGCTACTAATTTTTCTATTGAGATTTAAATATAAATGCTTTCTATAGGTAGCAAATAGTAACCTATCATTTGCACAAGGTATTAATGTTAGCTATGATAATACTTCTAATTGCAATGATCATAATTTCTTATACTTATTAGCCAAAAGTTTTATGAAAATAAACAACATTTTATAAGTATGTTCTTGTATGATTTGTTTTTGAAAGGACTAAAATGCAGTTCCAGATGCTGGTTGTTGTTTTGATTCCTATTTTGAATCAGAGGCTTAACAGGCTCAAGAAATAATCTAGCCTGCCCTGATATACAGACAATATATTGCATACTATTAGCATTCTCACTTTTCTGAGGACTGGAGAGATTTCCCTATTAGCACATATTAGAAAGGCTTCTCAGGTGGTGCTAGTGTAAAGAATCCACCTGCCAATGCAGGATTCGTGGGTTCGATCCCTGGATTGGGAAGATCCCTTGGAGGAGGAAATGGCAACCCACTCCAATATTCTTGCCCGAAAAAATTTCACAAACAGAGGAGCTTGGCAGGCTATAGTCCATGGAGTCACAAAGAGTCAGACATGACTGAGCAACTGGGCATGCATACATTAGAAAATGGTCAGAACAGGACAATTTAATCCTGTTATTTCAACCCTTTTGCCCTAACCTTGGTTCCAAGGAACAAATACAAATTATCAGTCCTTTATCTGACTTATAAGATGAATTACTGGTAAAATGAACATTAAGTAAAACTGATAACAGCTAAACTACAAATGGAAATATTTAGTAGAAGTTATGTCTTCTTTACAAATTTTCATTTGTAAATATGATCCAGGAAAATTAGACCTGGAATAAACTACAGTACCAATAAAATGCTAAAATATCAAAACATATAATAGGTAAAAATTTGTTCAGGACAAATTGGTCAATGAATCAAATCTGTGTTATAAAATTTACTTCACAAAAGAACTGGTTCTATTGACAATCGTGTTGGTAAAATATGGGAAAAAAGTAGCAATTGTTTAGATAGATTGCATTAAAACCTGGTCAAAGAATTAAATTCACTAAATTAATTCACTTTGAAAAAGATCTTCTCAATGAAAATTTACCAAAACTGGTGTAATTCTGATTAGCATAACTTCATATTTGTGAATAAAAAACAACATCATTTCAGTCAAATAGAAACAATCAAAAGACCTGGTTAAATCACCCCACATCCCTCAGAGGCCATGACTATCACATCTTTGTCCAGTGCCCTCTCAAAACACAGTCTCTCAAACTAAGCTGAACTAAAGCTTCTCATATAGTGCCAGGAATTACAGTTTGTAAAATTTCTGCCACTGGAAAGATATTTAAATTCTCCAAAAAGAACACTTTACAAATAATCCTATTATGGCTGAACACAGTTACTATTCTTGCTTTAAATTATTTCATGCGGTATTAAACTCCTTTCACAAGGACATCTATAATTCTCATTTTTCTATCTTTGAAATTGAAGGATGGGTCAAACATAAATTTGAAGACAAAGTGCTGTTTATCCAAGTTGACTATTCTATCTCAATAACAACTCATTTTTGCTCAAAACAGTGGTTATAATAACTTGATTTCACTCATACAGTATACATGTTTACATAATTATCATATTCTGTTTTGGATGGCAATTGCAACACTAATGCAAAATGGCCCTCATTATTTGTATTCAAATCTAAAATAAATCATTCTAATGCACCTTGCTGAAACAAGTCTGAACACAAGCATTTAAATAAACCATACACCATCAATATGCTTTCTGTTTTACAGTAAAGAGATGTTCTTATTAATAATTAATATCAAAACATAAATCAAATTGATGATATTAGAAAGAAACAGCTTACCAAAGTGGATCAGCAATACCAGCCTCGTCAAACAAGAAAATGTACAAGCCAACAAGCCCAACCACCAAAGAATGACACGTAGATACCACCCTGAAATGAGATGAAATACACACAAAGATTTTAGATTCTGTGCAATGAATTTTAACTAATTCTGGCAAGACATTTAACACTCTGAAGAAGTTAAATCTGGAAGCATTTAAATATAGGATTGCAGTACATCAGAGAGTATAATACAAAATGGCTATTTAGAAATCCAAGGGCCATAACTTTACTTTAGAATCGATAACAAGAAGGATGCCTAGGTCTACAATTTCCTTCTAGACTATTGATGAACCACTTATTGGTTAAAGGGTCTAAAGGGGAAGAATAGCTAATGATACAGTTGACAGTCTTGTGCAAAGAGGTGGCAATTGGTAAGCACACCATCCTGCACCCTGCTTCATCCCCAGCACCATCACTGAGAGAGTAGTTTCCTGCTCCAATCAGTCCTGAAGGACTTTCAAATCTACTAGCCTTAATGAACTCTACAACCATGGGTCAGAATTGGAATGGATTATGAAGTGAAAATGTATTCCCTTGGAGATTCCCTTGGAGTTTTAATATACACATTATTGTACTTGATTCTTTTAAGCAATATGTGAGATAGCTACAGCAGCTATTGATTATTAGTGTCTCTTTATCACTGTTATGAAAGTGGAGGGCTATGAATTCATTCAGAAGAATCTTTTTAAAAGAAATGCCCAAATGAAAACAAAATGTTCACAGGATCCAGATCAAATTTTCTTTATAGAAAGAATAGCATTTAGCTGAAAAACATCAATTTCTTTGAACGTATCTTGTTAAACATTTAATGACTTAACCAAGCTCTAAGATACCCTACTTACAGAACTGTATACAGGACACTATATACTTACTTACAAAACAAAAACATTTATGAGTAGTGAAGTTTCTCTTCTCTTCATTAGAATAAAAGATGAGAGGAATAGTAAAGTTTTTAGAAATTAATTGCAGTGGTAAAGAATCCACCTGTCAATGCAGAAGACAGAAGAGATGTGGTTGGATCCCTGGGTAGGGAAGATCCCCAGGAGTAGGAAACAGTGATCCACCCCAGTATTTTTGCCTGGAAAAGCCCATTGACAGAGGAGTCTGGTGGGCTACAGTCCATGGGGTCATAAGGAGCTGGATGACTGAGTGCAGCACAGGTGTCAGGAGTAGAAATTAATGGTGTGCAATGAATCTCTCTACAGTATGACCCCAAATCTTTCAAAGTGAAATATATCAACCAATATAAAAGTTGATATGAAAAAATTTCACTGCAATTTGAAAAATCAATATAGTTGATCTAATAAATGATGTGATCCTTAGCAAGAATATCAAATTAATCAAATCATATTTTAAATGCTTGAAGAGTCTCACTAAGTTAAAGGTATTGAGTCCTCTGTAATACCAAAATATCATTTTGAAATGTGATAATTAACCCAATTAACCTGGTTTACAAGTCTGGAATCTTCACATCAAGTATTTGTATTCCACTTGAACATAGCAAGATAAAAATGTAAGTTCCTTGATGTCAAGTAAGGCACTCCATCTAAATAATCATACAACCAGTTTTCTGTTGACATTCAAAAATTCTACTAAAGGAAAAAGCATAACTTCTTACTAACCCATGGTAGTGCCTGGTAACCGTATCAAAAAGTTCCCTTTTGAAAAAAAATCTAAATTTTTGTTCCTGATACTCAGGCCTTAGATTCTCTTCTCTGTTGAGATGTTTCATGGTAAAAGGGAAGAATTGCAAGCCCTCAACTGATGGAAATGACATATAATTCATGAGAGAAAAGTTACATGGTACTTGGATCAAATAGCTCCCACTACAATGAACAGAAGAAACAAACACCCTATGCTTATATGCTATTCTGTATTAAAAGCCTATACCTTATGAAACTTCTATTAGTAAGAATTTCATATTTCATTCTTTAAAACCAGATTCCTGGCAAAGCAGAATGTAGATTCCTCAAGGTCTTAAAAAAAAAAAAAAAAACCAAGATGCTACCCAAAATAAAATACTTAAATTTTTTCAAAGAAATTTAAAAAGAAATGTTTGTGGGTTTTTTCTTTAAGGAAATAATGACCATTTTAGAATAGCAATTTAAAGTTACTGATGTAATCACTCACAAGTAGTATGAGTATAACCAATAGAAATGATATAGCTCCATCAGACAGAAGAGTTATATTTTAAAGACGAAGATTTAAAAGTTAGGAATATTTCAGCATAACAGGACTTTTCATGTCATAGGAAAGCAAGCGGAAATAATGAATTCATTTAATTATAAAATATAAATAATATCAATAAGTATGCATCTTTGTAGAAAAAGCAACAATTATGTATAAGATTTTCTCGCTTATAATTAATTAAACTGTTATCTCTCAGGTGTGAATTTTATGGAGAGTTTTTCTGCCTACAGATTGTACCCTGCCAGGCTCCTCTGTCCATGGGATTATCCAGGGAAGAATACTAGAGTGTGTTACCATGCCCTCCTCCAGGGGACCTTCTCAACCCAGGGATTGAACCCATGTGCCTTATGTCTCCTGCACTGACAGGCAGGTTCTTTACCACTAGCGCCACCTGTGAAGTCTTTCAAGATATATATATATATATACACGTATATATACACACACATATATATATACGTGTATATATATACACATACTCAGAAAGCAACCTACTGTTTTTCTTTCTTTGCATTCTCCACCTTACAGCTTGAGTCCCATGTAAATTAAGGTGGAGTGGGAAACAGGAGTGAAGAAAGAATACCATTTGAATAGCATAATGCATCTTAGATAATTCCAGATTTTTTTTTCAAATAGGAACTCAGTTTCCCAAACAGTGATTCCATGTCTCATAGAATGGCAGTGATAAGACTGAATAATGCTAAGTATTTTTCCATTTCATTATTTTATTTCTTTTTTATCTTTGCTTCAATCTATCTGAAACCTCCCTATTTCTTTGGCTTACAGCTCCCCAAGATTCAAATGCGTTTACTCACCCTAACCATGTTGAAGATAAAATGAAAATAGTTCAAAATTTAATCACAGAAAATGTATGTCCTCCTATATGTTGCTTTCCTTTTCTTTCCCACTATCTTTTGCCCCCTTCCCCCCATCTCTTATCCTTTTCTTTTCCATTCTATCTTCACATTAGAAATGGTTTTACAAAATAATGGTGTCTTTTGTGTCCTACATTTGAACAACATTTCAGTGCTATTCTTTAGACAAAAGAATCATACCTCTTGTTTTTCAAAAATATGTGGAGAAATAGTTCTAACTTTTGGGGAGAAGAGCCGTAACATGTATGAACAAGACCAATCAGTGTAAGATGCAGAGAAAAACAACTAGCCTTATTCCCAGTCTGAGTTATAAAAGTGCATGCCTGCAAAACAATTTGGCCCAAACAAAGATGGGGCATTTCAGGTCCTGTAAGGCCACTCTCAAATAAATAGACTTTGGCAGAAGTTTTTAATTGTAAAAGGAAATTTCAATGAAAAATAATTATAGCAATGTTGGAGATCTGCTGAATTCATTTCCTAGTTAGCATTAACTTCAACTAAATAGGAACAATAAGAAGTATCCCATAGCTGCTCTAATTCACTGAGGTTTGCAAATGCACAGAGGTCTTTGGGCATCTGAAATGCTCTAAAGCAAGTGAGCCAGTCATCAAAGTCGTTTCCCACTTGAAACTCTACGAGAGATTAACAAGTTGCATATACACAAACAATTTGCAAACCAACTAACTAAAACTGGTAGATTTCTACATCCTTCGATGTCTTGTTTTCCTCTTACTTTTTTGTTAAAAAACATTTTTATAAGCAAGTTTTACTTTAAAATTACATAACAAAAGAATAGATTCTGGAGGGCTCTGAATTATAATGAAAAGTTCATTAAAAGAGAGACACAGATGTTCTAACTGTATACCAGGTTCTCTGGTATGTAGTGTTTAATGCCTTAGGTTGGGCTAAACCAGCCAATACTATATATAGGCTACTCACAGTCCCAACTACTATTACTTTCGTTACCGTTTCCAGAGAACATGTATTTGTTATCATAAATATTTCGGAGGAGAATGCAAAACAGTGCCTTCCAGCACAGTTAGCCACAGCCTACTTACCACTTCCCTAGTGAGTTAAACTTTCCCTAACATCTTTCAGAATAAGAATTTAAAACTGTTTCTTGTATAAGATCTATCCACTTTTCTTTCCTTTTACTTCTAATGTCAAACAAAAAATTTGACCTAAGATTTTGTTAAACACTAAGTGAAAAAGAATTTTTGGAAATATTTAAAATGTGTAATTTTGTTTCATAAGACTGTTTTTTTAATCAATTACATTTTCATATATGCTTTACCTTGAGTTCCATTCAATCTTCTTTTTGAAGTTGAGGTTATTAAAACCTGGAGAAATCTTTGCTGAAAACCAATAACTTACAACGTGGAAAATAATCTGAAAGGTGAAAAAGCTGGCAAAACAAGTGCTGATGAGCAGTATGGTGTTGGTATCCATATTTCTTCAACCTGTTAAAAGAAATGATGGCTATAAATTCCTTTAAATTGCTTGTAACACACCCAAATTATTTTTTTAATTTTAAAAGAGTATGTGGTTGTATTTTTTTGCAATTTACTTTAGCACAAACGTAAGAGTATAAGGAAATTGTATGAATTCAAACCTTCACCAGCTATCTGTCCTGGTATCTCATATTTGTACCTAAAAGAGGGAAAAATCTATTGTCTTAAAGATCTCGGTATTATAAATGTCAGGAGATAAATTTAACACCATTGTATTCAAAATTATCTAAGTCTAGAGTTTAACATTATGAGGGAGTTTCAAATACTGTAATTGAAGATATTATTTTAGTAATATTTTTAATTAAACCAAGAACAAATCACCTGATTTCTCTATGCCTCAGCTACCTCATCTAAAAAATGAGAAAGTTGGTTAGATAATTTCTAAGAAAAAATTATACCAAAAATAAGAATAGAACATTATCTGCAATAGTAAAACAAAACACAATCATCTAATAAAAAATAACTGTACCATGGGACAAACATTTAAAGTCTTAAGAAGAATAATACCACCTTGGAAAATAATCATACCATTGTTTTTGCTTAAAATAGTATTTAACCTAAAAAAAAATATTTTCAACCACACATATCCTTGAACCAAAAATCCTCTATGGTTTTTTATCTCTAAAATAAAACATTTTTATAAAAACGCTCCAGGTTTTAGGGACAGAATTACTGAAAGAATAGTAATATGCATATATATACATTCAAAGTATATTTTCTATCTCATTGAGCTCAACTTTATTTGGCTCCTAAAAATCTTAGGAACATTCAGACCAAAAAGACAATAAATCATTTGCTCATATTCAGCAAATACAGCATTTCTATGACTCCATCTTTGATAGAGCTGACCCTCAAATGAAAAGGAAATGAATCAATACACATTTCCAGCTGCATAATGTAAAGAAATAAAGTCACCTACTGAAGCCAATTCACTAGAGAAAAATCAAGTCATTGACTACACTGGCAATAACCCTACTTCATTCCCTTCCAACCAGGATATCATAATAAGAATTGGTCTCCCACAGGGCCCCTTCTGACTGAATTCATGTGTCTGTAATGAATTCCTTCCTCATTCTTTTTTTCTGGCCTGTGTGCACAGTAAAAATAATGATATCACAATTCTTCTCTGTGAAATTCCATTAACTTCATTCCTCATTTAATTTTTTTAATTCAAGAAATGTTTATTGGGTATTAAACTTTTTAGTTTTAATTTATCTTGGTCTTTTAGCCTCAGTTTGCTAAGTCGCTTCAGTCGTGTCCGACTCTGTGCGAACCCATAGACGGCAGACCACCAGGCTCCGCCATCCCTGGAATTCTCCAGGCAAGAACACTGGAGTGGGTTGCCATTTCCTTCTCCAATGCATGAAAGTGAAAAGTGAGAATGAAGTCACTCAGTCGTGTCTGACTCTTTGCGACCCCATGGACTGCAGCCTACAAGGCTCCTCCGTCCATGGGATTTTCCAGGCAAGAATACTGGAGTGGGGTGCCATTGCCTTCTCTGATATTAATCAAATAATACATAAAAGTAAGTTGCATACATAAATTAATGTCATCATAATTTGCTAAGTGAGATATGAAAAGGAAAATGTTTTTCTAAGATTCAAGCAAGTAAGGATATGGATCCCATGTGGGCAGATCAGTTTAGTCATTGAGTTGTGTCTGACTCTTTGCAACCCCATGGACTGCAGCACACCAGGCTCCCTGTCCATCACCAACTCCCAGAGCTTGCTCAAATTCATGTCCATCCAGTCCATGATGCCATTCAACCATCTCATCTTCTGTCATACCCTTCTTCAATCTTTCCCAACATCAGGGTCTTTTCCAATGAGTCAGTTCTTCGCATCAGGTGGCTAAAGTATTGGAGTTTCTGCTTCAGCATCAGTCCTTCCAGTGAATATTCAGGACTAATTTCCTTTAGGATTGACTGGTTTGGTCTCCTTGCAGCCCAAGAGACTCTCAAGGGTCTTCTGCAACACCACAGTTCGAAAGCATCAATTCTTCAGCGCTCAGCTGTCTTTATAGTCCAACTCTCACATCCATACATGACTACCGGAAAAACCATAGCTTTGACTAGATGGACCTTTGTCAGCAAAGTAATGTCTCTGCCTTTTAATATGTTGTCTAGGTTGGTCATAGCTTTTCTTCTATGTGGTGGGCAGAAAAACAAAGACAATGAAACCAGGAACAAGAAGCTAGCGGAAACTCTAATCTTAAATGTGAAGATTTGTCCTTAAGGGTTTTGTGTGTTCCCTGGAGGTTCTGGAGGGTGGCTAGGCAAGAGCTGCTTACTTACTTCAGTTAAAATTTAATGTATACAATGAGCATTTATTTCATGAGTGTTTGCTAAAAGTTATAAAACATAGAAGGCGTCATGTAACATTATCCATTTTATGAATTGTTAATTTAAGTAACATTAAAAAAATCACTCAAACAATTCACCATTAAAAAAAATTCCTCATTCCTTAAAAAAAAGTTACTTTTTATTAAGTTTTTGCTATTTTTCTATACTGGATATCATATATTTTCAACAGACGTTTGGTTAACTAGGGTTTTTAGGGAACATGTTCAGACTCTCCCTTTGCAAAAATGTTCCACTTTTAAAACTAAAAAGCTCCACATAATCAAGTTATGGCTTCCATTAAAGGCTCAAAGACAGAAGCTAATTAAATTGTTCAACTCCCAGCTTTGCTTCTTATTAAGCAGGTGCTTGCTTCATCAGTCATGCCAAGTCAAGGACTAATTTAAGGAATTAAAAAAATTCCCCAGGAAACCAACGTTTCCAGTAGGAAGCAACTGTCTCTGTTCATTCACTGAATCTGGCAAGAAAATGGTAAAAATGGATAAAACCAAATAATGCTCATCACTGACACAGATTAAAGACCTTTTAGAGTTCAGTGGTTATTCAGTAGAGGAACACACAGTAAAAGCAGAAAAGTATTAGACGTGGTTCCTACACCTTTACATGTGGCAAATAGCTGGTAGAACAGAGCTATCCTATAACAGAGCAACAAGCTATCCTAGAACAGGAAATATTTCTGTGGCAATTTACAAGAGGCGTGTCTAGACATGAACTTTAATTAGCCCATCTTGCTTCACAGGAATTATGGACACCAAAGAAACTCTTCCAGAGGCTTCCTGGATACAGAGATCTTTGTACTTTTTCTCCTAAGATAGTTCCATAAATTTTAATTCAAGTTGGTTTCTTGGTAGAGAAAACCATGAAAAGGTTTGGAGAAGGCCTCTCAACCATCAACTTGTGAGAATTCCAGGAAGAGGACTCCCAGAGGCAGGACCACTAGAAACATCTTGGCCAGGCTGATTCAGTCTTTGGCCAACAGTTCACCCAACACCTGTTATGAGTCCACTCTGCGCCAGGCACTGTGATGCAACTCCAAATACAAAATGGGAGACATGCTCATGGGCCAGCAGGTAAGCAACAGACTGATCATCCCCACACAAAGAGGTAAATGCATGGTGCTCAGGGGGCACTCTTTGCTTTCCAGGGAATAAATACCCAGCAGATGTGATATGTAAACAGTGAGGAGATATCCAGTGGTACTCAGGGTAAACCAAGAGAATATCTTCTCTTCTACTAAAATCCCAACAAGACGCTTTAAGGCTGAAGCCCAAAAAGATTCAGTTACACCAGCTGACTCTAGAACGAACTACCTGGAAATGCAACAGCTGCTCTCAATTCCCCATGTTCATTATCCCACTGTAACACAAAGAATTCCTTAGGGAGTATGCTGGAATCACCAATGTCACCTCCAATCTGTAATACACATACATACCACACTCCTTCATTCTCTGATACAACTTCCAGATAAAACCACTGCTGTACTGATTAGCAGTAAAAATCCTTAAAACCAGGGGGAAAGGCCTTGTGTGGTTGTCTTTAAGGGCAACAAGGAAGGAGGAAGCTGGGAAGAACATTCTACACATGCTTAGCAGTCCTTTTCCCATTTCTAGTAAGTTCCCTTTCCTATTTCCCACACTGATTCCAAACATTGATTGCTCTCAAACCTCCTGTTCTCCCTGTCTTGCAATAGATGAGGTTTCTTCCCAATTCACCAAAAAATGTAGGCTCTCAAGTGTGAACTTCTGATGATGGCAATGTTTACCACCTCCCCTCACCCCAACCCAGAAGCTCTTCTCTGCACACTATGGATTCTGCAGGGGTGTATGCCCCACACTTTCAACATGGCTTACACTGTGTACAACCAAACCCCACTATCTCCCAAGGAACCAGTCCTGGATGGTCAGCTACCCTCTCAATGGCTCCATAGGAGCATCCTGGAGACCCCCAGCATCTACATGGCCCAAAGCAGAACTTAAACCCATTCCAGTCCTTCCCCCAGGGTTCCAGATCTCAGAGAAGGACATTATCAACCATGACACCTCTCCACCTTCAATCTAGAGCAGCTCTCTCATCCCGGACTCCTTATCTCTTACTCCCACAGTTAACTGCCAAGTCCTGGGAGACTGAAGAATACCAAATGAATAGCAACGTGATTCCAGGGAAGTTCTGACAATTTTTCTTGAGAGCCTTATGAACAACACAAAAATTGTGGCTGATTAACAAGTAATTCCAGAGTTAGTTGCAAAACTAGAACCAGCATGAAGTTCAGTGATCTGAAGGAGACTTGAGAAATATCTCCTGCTATCACATAAGGTTCTCTCTTTTTGATCTCTTTCAGAAATATTTTATAAATATTTATATGTTTACTCACTCTGCTTATAACACAGAGCTGGGAAAGATAGCTAATATAATTAGTTAACAGATTCTGGTTTCAAAATTATCTTCAGAAGCTGAAATAATAATCCCAATCAGAAAAACAGGAATACATTTTTAAAAGGTAATACCCAAGTATAGGACTTAGAATAATAGTGACATAATACACACAAATACACATGGAGGAAATCTTACCATTTTAACTTGCACAAACCAATGAGAAATAATAATGTAATGAAGACACTAATAACAAAAACAAACTTTAGAACCATTTATAATCAGAGAGTTAGATCAAGAAATATCAGCCCTATTTTACTCTGAATTAACAACATATCAAAGTACCTTTAGAGCAGTGTAACTAAGATGTGATTTTTAGAAAACATATCATATCATAAAGAGTTGAAGGGCTGAGAGATGTCAGCTTAGAAACAAGATTATTTAGAGAGGACTGAAGGGCATTCTGCGAACATCTAAAGAAGTGTCACATAGAAAAGTAAAAGAGAGAACTTACTCTGCGCTACTCCAGATGACCCATATGTGCAAAAATTACAGAAAGGGACGAGCTCACCTTAACTGAAGGAAGCATCTTCTAACAATTTAGAAGTACCCAAGCATCCATCAGGTGCCATAGTGGTAAGTGCAATGCAGGAGACGCAAGAGACGTGGGTTCAATCCCTGGGTTGGGAAGGTCCCCTGGAGAAGGAAATGGCAACCCACTCCAGTATTTTTCCTGGAAAATTTCATGGACAGAGTAGCCTGGCGGGCTGTAGTCCATGGGGTCACAAGGAGTCAGACATGACTGAACACACACACAAATATCATCATGGAAATGGTAAAATGACCACAAGGTTGGTTCACAAGCCTAAATTTTAAAGAACTTAAAAGTAAGATTCTGGAATTCTAGGACTGAATTGGCATCTAAAAGGTTAATTTTGTATTAGCTTCTCAACAGTCTATCACTTATGTTTTACAAAATCAAAATTACGTGCATAAAAAAACAGCAGTCATGTACTACCCGGTGGGAAGCACACAGGTCCTGTCACAGACTTGAGTCTGAGCCTCACTTCCACCACTTGTTGGCTGTGCGACCTGGGACGAGTCACTTGCCTTGCCTTACCTGCATTTCAGTGTCTTCATCTGGAAAGTGGAGATAAGGACAGGATTAATCTGACATGGGGAATAAACCACGGAACGCTCGGTGCTTAGAACAGTACTTGGCATGTGCTGCACACTAGAGTACTGTTTACGCTTCCACTACTGTCCATCTCCTGGGTCTGTCATCACTCCAGCCAAGGGAAATAAGACCAGTTTCTGACCACTGGGCTCTTTTCTCTAACTCATCCCCTTTACATTAGTCAACACTCAAAACGCAGGTGGCCCCACTGTAGAAATCTAGCCTCCACTGGACTATCCACTGTCATGCTCCAATGTTCCTTCTGGTCACCTGACCCAGCCCATCGCCCCTCCACCTCCCACATGCTTCCACAAGCCCCCTAAAAGTGAAGGCCTACACCCAGAAAACAGTGCTCTCTCAATGGCCTCTCCTCTGCCTGCTCTGAAGACACCGTCTTCTTCTGCATCCTTTCAGCTGGCCCAGGCCCTCATCCATCAGGGTCAGGAGTGACCCCACATCCTCTTTACTCCTCATGGTTCACTTCAAGCCTCTCTCCTCCCTTCTCTCACCTCCCACAGACAACCAGGGTGTTAGGTCCTTCCATTCACACTCTCTCCCACTCCGTAGTGATATCATATTCCAACCTCCTGAACATTTCCCCCATTCAAAAACTTTGGTCCTGGTTCACTTACATCCTCAAGCCCTGCCATCATCCGGTGTGTATGCATGCTTAGTCATTCAGTCTGACTCTTTGCAACCCTACAGATTGCAGCCTTCCAGGCTCCTCTGTCCATGGGATTTTCCAGGCAAGAACACTGGAGTGGGTTGCCATTTCCTGCTGCAGGGGATCTTCCCGACCCAGGGATGGAACCCATGTTTCTTCAGTCTCCTGCATTGGCAGGTGGGTTCTTTACCACTCAGCCACCTGGGAAACCCCACCATCATCCTGAGTGACTTCCTATGTAGAAGACCCAGTTTCCTTAACAACTCAATCCCTTAATCTTTTCTTTCAACCTCTTATTTTGTGTTTGAGTACAGCTGATTGACAATGTTGTGATAGTTTCAGGTGTACAACAGCAACTCAGCCATACGTACACATGTATCCATTCTCCCCCAAACTCCCCTGCAATCCAGGCTGCCACATAACATTGAGCAGAGTTCCCTGTGATATACAGTATGTCTCTTAATCTTCATTTGGAATGGGACTTCACTCATTTGTTTGTCATCTCTTATCCATCACTTTTCTGCCTCCAAAATAATATTTCAAGAATTCTTTGTTGAACTTTCCTTCAAGTGTGCTTAGTATGACAACATTCTCAAGGTCATTGACCTCTCAGCTGTTCCTCAATCCACTAGCCCTTTCCTCTGTTTATGCCCCTCTTTAATCGGCTTAGATCCTAGAGCCCATCATTTCAATAAGTCTTTCTAACATCCCACATTCCCTTTCTATTGCCAAGAGCCGGCAAAACTCCAACGGTGGATATGTCCAACAATTTACACAGTGACAAGCCCCAAACAATCAGAGCACTGTTGGAAAAAGTCATATAACAGAGAAGACTGAGGCTGGTGAGTGTGAAACTACAGAGAGATCAAACAGCTCTCCATCCTGCTCTGCCCTTCCAATGCATTGCCCTTGCCAACCAATCCTTTTATGCACAATTAATTTTCCAAACTGCCCCTCCTCTTTTCAAACCTCCAGCCATACAGCCTCATTTTCAACAAATACCCATCCTACTTCACAGAAGAATAGAAGACAACATATAAAAAGTATGTTGTCACGCTGGGTTGGCGAAAAATGTCATTCAGGTTTTCCCACAGCATCTTATGGAAAAACCTGAATGAACTTTTTGGCCAAACATCAACCATTCAAACTACCCATCTCTCCTCCCTTCTCAAGGCCACCTCTCTCACCTGTGCGAGTGAGGCCATCCTCTCTGGTCTTCTTGGGAAACTTTTTTTCCCATTATCCTCTATTCTCTCTTCAACTATTGGTTTCTTAAAAAAGATTTTATTTTATTTAGCTAGTTACTTATTTTTGGCTGCACTGGGTGGTCATTGCTGCCTAGGGGCTCTCTCTAGCTGTGGTGTGTGGGCTTCTCATTGCAGTGGCTTCTTGTAGAACATAGGGTCTAGGTGCATGGGGTTCAATAGTCGCAGCACATGGGTTTAGCTGCTCCACAGCATGTGGGATCTTCCTGGACCAGGGATTGCACTCGTGTTCCCTGCATTGGCAGGCAGAGGCTTAACACCTAGACCCCCAGGGAAAAAAGCCCCTGCTATTGGTTTTTAAACAGGCTCAAGTTCCCAGAAAAAAACAAACTCAATAAACCCACCACCTCTTCTTCATTCTCCTCTTTTCCAGTGTAATCTCTTAACCTTTCCCCTTTCCTCTTCCTAAGGACAAAGTTCTAGAAAGGTTTGTAAATATCGCCATTCCTCAACTCTCTACTCTTCGTTCTCGTTCCCACCCTCGTTACTCCCCTGAAACAGTTCTGCTAACATCAGCAACGGCTTCTGCGTGTGGCCTCTGTTTCCCCTGACACCTCTGCAGCATTAGACGCTATGGGCCACTTTCTCCTTGAAACACTTTCTCCTTCCCTGTTTTTAGACACCACACTTCTTCTGCCCAGAAACTAAGTAATAGAATCCCCTAAGTTTCAGTCCCTGCCTCTCTTCTACTTGATTTCACCTATACCTGTGGCTTTGGTTACCACTTATATGCAGAAAAACCTCAAGTTTAAACTCCACCCTAGGTCGCCCTCTGAGCTCCTGACATAACTGCCTGGCTGTTAATACCACAGAGCTTTTCAAACCCCACTCAGGGCCTGATCTCCAAACTTGCTCCTCCTCTAGGTTCTTCATTTCTTCTGTGAATGGTACCACCATACATTCCCATTTGACAGCCAGAAACCTAGGAATCATCCCTGATAACTTGATTTCCACACCATCCTACTAAGCCACCATATCCTTTCCCTTCCTAAATAACTTTCACAAACACCCATTTTTCTCAACCTGTTATCACCACTTTTCTGGACTGTCTCCAAATTGGTCTCCTTAGGGTGGAAGACAGATTGGAGGACCCCAGGGGAATTAGTTTTAAAAGCTGTCTCTGTTCATACACTTCCTCACATACCCCCAACCTAAAACATTCACTGGGCACCCAGTCCTCTGATGAGGGCTCTGCTCTCCCCAGCTTCAAGAGGCACTTACCCTCACTTGCTTCCCTCCTCAGCCGACGTGGCCTTCTTTCTGTCCCTTAAAGATGCCATGTTCCCTCCAGCCTCAAGGCCTCTGCATAGCCTACCTTCCCACTCCCACCCTGCCCCTCCACTGCCACAATAAGGCTCAGGTCAATCCTCACTTCCTCAGGGAAGCCTTGTTGGAGCAAACCCCCCCTTGTCTGCTTGCATGGCATCACATCCCTCTCTTTTACAGATGCAATTTAAATGAACATCTCTCCCAGTGGAATATGAGCCCCATGAGGGTGGGAAACATGAACATTTCCCCCCACCATGGTGTCCTCTTATCTAACACAGTGCCATGCCACACAGGATGCACTCAACAAATGTCTATGAAATATAATAATGATAACAACATTCATTCATATTCTTACATGTGCTTTGCATTGTAAAATGCAAAGTTACAGGTCCCTCATTTTGCCAGTACAATCAGAACACTGGAAATAAGAATTTTCTAAATTGACAACCTTAGTGTTATAGCGCAGAAGGCAATGGCAACCCACTCCAGTCCTCTTGCCTGGAAAATCCAATGGGCGGAGGAGCCTGGTAGGCTGCAGTCCATGGGGTCGCTAAGAGTCGGACACGACTGAGCAACTTCTCTTTCACTTTTCACTTTCATGCATTGGAGAAGGAAATGGTAACCCATTCCAGTGTTCTTACCTGGGGAATCCCAGGGATGGGGGAGCCTGGTGGGCTGCTGTCTCTGGGGTCGCACAGAGTCGGACATGACTGAAGCGACTTAGCAGCAGCAGTGTTATAGCATGAACACATACTGACTGCAAAAGGATCCTCACCTCCAAACATCCAAAATAAGAGTACCAACACTACAAAACAAACTAATATTGAGCATGTGCCTTAGTCTATTTGTGCTGCTATCACAAAACACTACAGACTGAGAGACTTTAAAATACCATATGTTTATTGCCCACAGTTCTGGGGGGTGAGAAGTGTGATATCAGGGTACCAGCATGATTGGAGAAGGGCCCTCTTCTAGGTCACAGAGTTCATGTGATGGAAGGGGCGAGGAAGCTCTGTGGTATCTCTTTTAAAAGCGTACTAATCCCATTCATGAGGGATCAACCCTCATGACCTAATTACCCCTAAAGACTCCACCTACTATTACCACCACTTTGATGGTTAGGATTTCAACACAAGAATTTTGGTGGGGGAGTCACAAACATTCACACCACAACAGTATGATATTTGGTGTCTATTCCAACCAAGGTGTGACATGTGTTCTCAAGTTTTCAAGAGTACATTTAACTGTAATCTGCACTGTGTTTTCATATTCTTTCCAATTACAGAAGTACTTATTTATCAATTTATCTATCAGTAGCCCTAATATCGGAGAAGGCAATGGCAAGCCACTCCAGTACTCTTGCCTTGAAAATCCCATGGATGGAGGAGCCTGATAGGCTGCAGTCCATGGGGTCGCTACGAGTTGGACGCGACTGAGCGACTTCACTTTCACTTTTCACTTTCACACAATGGAGAAGGCAATGGCAACCCACTCCAGTGTTCTTGCCTGGAGAATCCCAGGGACGGCAGAGCCTGGTGGGCTGCCGTCTATGGGGTCGCACAGAGTCGGACACGACTGAAGCGACTTAGCAGCAGCAGCAGCAGCCCTAACATGTAAAAGTGTTTTAAAAGTCTCTATTAACAAACTGTAAGTCATCTGTAAATGAACACATGACAATAAAAAATGAGATATTCACCAGACCAAACAAATAAAAATCCTACCAAAGAAACACCTGCTCCCCACCCATTCTGGTTTGATTTGCATTTTCATATGGCTGGAACATTGCAATCATCTTTCTCAGTGCTCACGAAATGTCAATAATTAACCAGAGACATTAAAGCCACTTGGTAAAGAATAACTTATCTACTACCCACTACCCACTTTTGACTTTTCATTCATGTAAAAATTTGAGCATCTAATCAAATGTGTACATAGCTTTTGGCTAACTGCAGTCACTGCTTTTGTTATTGTTTTGTTATTATTGCTAATTCTGCATTAAGAACTATATGAAAAAAAAGGTAGGAGAATCTACTTCTTTTTTTTTTTTCTTCTGAGCTCAAGTTTAAGAACCATTAGCACTGGAAAAGTCTAAAACCCCAGCTGCATAAATGTCAACCTAATTTCTATAAATCCTCCAATATTCATGGTATCCCTTTTTAAACTGAAGCAAGTGAAAAGAAATGAAGACTAAACCAGAAAAGGCTAAAGAACCCTATAAGTTACACTCCTTTTCGAGGATATGATGTTACTTAAGATTTAAGAAGGAATTGCTCATTACTATAGAAAAGATTGCTCCATAGTTCTTCCCTGTCAGTTAAGACCCTAAACTTTGAATAAGGGTATCCTTTACATTTTTCCTATACTTACAACTCTTTCTCTTCCTAGAACATATAATAGAATTCAAGTTAAAGAGAAACTGTTTTATTCTGCTGTTACAGAGCTTGGCTATGGTTAATCCCCTGAAACAGGTTTTTGTTTTTTGAATATAGATTGTTTAATGAAAACAAAGGATGAAATATGTAAGGCTACATGTCCATACATTTCTAACTGACCTTTATTACCCCCAAGATTATATGTAATAATTACAATCACAGAGTGTTAGGGCCAGAAGAAGGCTAAATTGTTCCCCAAAACTGGCTATAAGAGCCACCCACTGCCAGGCAAAACATTCAGGGTAATCTATGTCATGACAACTTCTCTGTTGTTCTTATTCAAACATTTTTATTTCATTTTACATTGACTCCTGGCTTGGGATTTGTTTTTATAATGCCTAACAAGAAGTGAGGCTGTAATACAAAAAAGGCCTTCTTTTCCAGCTCCCAACCCACTGAAGAATACTTTCCTTGGGCAATTCAAGAGTATATTTTCCAGGGTCTTAAGGCTCAGTGCATAGATGGCACAATTATTTGATAAATGTTGCTTCCTAGCATCTTACTCCACTCAAAAACTTTCATAAAGAAGTCTGCCTTTTAAACTTATAAGTTCCAACCACAGCCACTAGATTTTGGATAAACCAGAATGCCTTAAGCCAGAAGACAGAAACAATTAGAAGATCACACTAATATAGCATCTGATGCAAGCAAAAAGTAAGGGGTTGGAATTTGAGGACCCATCTTTAAGGAACTCAACATTTCAAACACAATGCACTCCCTGAGCCTTAGATGGGGTCTGTGTGAATGAGAGGCTCTGTAGGTGAAGCAGGGACCAGGTGGGCCCACATAACCTGGGGGACTCTGGGAGAAGAGGCGGTTCTGCATCCCATCTCTCCCGGCTTCTGATGTGCTCATTTTCAGATTTCCACTCTTTCTTTCCTGGAGGGATCACAGCAGGAACCTCTTGGCTTGGGACAACTACTGGCTTCCTGCCAACACTAGGAAATCCAGGAAAAGCTGGACAGAGCAAGTTTTCCAACTGTGTTTTGTTCTTTTCAAAAAAAGAAGAAAGAAAGAAAGAAAAGAAATCACTGGGACACCTGCCAAGCAACCTAGAACTTCAGAATCTAAGGAGACAGGGAGGGCCTTCTCACCTCCAAATTATCCACCTGATTACCCCCGAGGAAGGGCTCAAGATGCAAGAAAGGGACTGTGGCAGGGCTTTGCCTGCCTGCCTGTTTGTCTTCTATTTTTCTCTTGCCTGCTCTCCACAGGAAAAAAGGAGATTGTATTAAATCGGTTTGAGATGTTGAAGAACAACTGGGCAAATTTCTCCCACCTGTTGAGTTCTCGAGCCAAATTAAAGAGATGGGAATACCGGATCACCCCACCTGCCTCCTAAGAAATCTGTATACAGGTTAAGAAGCAACAGCAAGAACTGGACATGCAACAACACACTGGTTCCAAATTGGGAAAGAAGTACATCAAGGCTATATATTGTCACCCTGCTTATTTAACTTCTGTGCAGATTACATCATGCAAAATGCTGGGTTGGATGAAGTACAAGACTGCTGGAAGAAATATCAATAACCTCAGATACGTAGATGATGCCACCCTTCTGGCAGACAGTGAAGAGGAACTGAAGAGCCTCTTGATGAAAGTGAAAGAGGAGACTGAAAAAGTTGGCTTAAAACTCAACATTCAGAAAACTAAGATCATGGCATCCAGTCCCATCACTTGAAGGCAAATAGATAGGGAGACAATGGAAACAGTGACAGACTTTATTTTCTTGGGCTCCAAAATCACTGCAGATGTTGACTGAAGCCACAAAATTAAAAGATGCTTGCTCCTTGGAAGGAAAGCTATGAGCAACCTAGACAGCATATTAAAAAGCAGAGACATTACTTTGCCAACAAAGGTCCATCTAGTCAAAGCTATGGTTTTTCCAGTAGTCATGTATGGATGTGAGATTTGGACCACAGTGAAGGCTGAGCACCAAAGAATTGATGCTTTTGAACTGTGGTGTTGGAGAAGACTCTTGATAGTCCCCTGGACAGCAAGGAGATCCAACCAGTCAATCCTAAAGGAAATCAGTCCTGAATATTCATTGGAAGAACTGATGCTGAAGCTGAAACTCCAATACTTTGGCCACCTGATGCAAAGAGCTGACTCATTTGAAAAGATCCTGATGCTGGGAAAGATTGAAGGCAGGAATAGAAGGGGATGACAGAAGATGAGATGGTTGGATGGCATAACTGACTCGATGGATATGAGTTTGGGCAAGCTCCTGGAGTTGGTGATGGACAAGGAAGCCCAGCATGCTGCAGTCCATGGGGTCACAAAGAGTCAGACACGACTGAGTGACTGAACTGAACTGAGAGAGAGCTAGAATCAAATCCTAATCCTAATATTCATCAAGTGGTCTTGGGCAAGAAGACTATGACCTGCAAGATCTATAAAATGGGGATAAGAGTGCCAAAGGTGCAAGACAGTTATGTGGCAGAAATGAAATGAGTTAAACATGCCTCCCACAGTGCTTGGCATATGCAGCCACTTGCAGCAAGTCATTTAATGATCATAAATTCCTTTGTAATGTGGCATTACCATCCCATCATTCACAGGTATATTGTCCTTGTCTCTGTCCCCTGTGAATGTGAGTTGGCCTTGGCACCTGATGACAGATACAGTAGAGGAGAGGGTTCCAGAGTCTAGGGAAGCCGCCAAAGACCTTGTAGCATCTGCCTTTCACTGTCCTGGAGAGTTGCCCAGAGACTGCCGTGTAAAGAAACCTGTCTGGCCTACTGGAGGATTAGAGGTCATGTGGAGAACTGAGGCTGCCCAGCTGACAGCCAATATGCAATACCAACTACCAGCCATGCTGGTAGGTCCACTCTGGACCTTCCAGCCCAACTGACCCTTCAGCTGAATGCAGACACACTAATGAACCTATAACCAACAGAGTAACTGCTCAACCACCAACCAGAATCAGAAGAAAGAAACTGTCTTAGGTTTGGGAGTGGCTAGCTATTTAGCAATAGATCAAAACACCTCTCAATAAAGGATATCATTTATTACTACCACTCTTTCCTAACTGGAAATGTTTACAACTATCTCTCTGACGGCACCAAGTCACACAGGGACAGGATATTCTGTATCTTAAGCAACGTGATCATTTCCCCCTTCCCTTAACCTAGGGACCCTGAGGTTTGTCTACACCTATGACCTGATTAGGGAATTTGGTGGCTTCAATGAGAAGACAACCAAGGAATTACTAAATTCTCTAAGTGGACCTTTGTCCTGTTACCTAAGAGCCACTTAATCCCTACCCACGGTACTTTGAGAGTGGTTTCTCTTCTTACTTCCTGCCATAACACTGCTGTTGCCTCAAATTGCTCCCAATTGCACTTTTTTCCAATAAACATGGTACTTATCTGACTCAGTATCTGATCTGACACTCTCAGGTAGTCAAAAAATCTAAATGCATTGATGTGTTTCTTTGAACCATTTCACAGATCAGAGAGTTGATGATGTGCAAAACAAATCTGATGTGGCTTCAGGTGAATTCAAGTTTAACATTTATTACAAACCTCATGTTTAAATACAGAAGTAAGTCCTATAAAATACCTAAGCTTGGCCCATAGACTTGGTAACAAAGAACTGTTCTGGGTCACTGTTCATGAGACCAGGCTTAAGTGATTGAGGTTATGGAAGCTCAGATCCAGGTGGTTCAGGAAAGTTGAACTTTCCCCAGCTTTACAAAATAGGATCAAGCGACCCCAGCTTGTAGTTCTCTACTGCCAGAAACATTCATTCTGCAACCTATTAACAATGCTAAGCTTGGTGATGCTCTCAAGGATTCTTGGAACTGTAGCTCTGCCCTTTCTAATTTGTGGAGCTGATCAGTGAGCAAATTACCATCCTTCCTGCATGGACCAAGTGCAGAGTTTTGCTCTTTTTTGTTTTAAAGAAAAACTTTTTCTTCCATCTTTGTCATGGTTCAAATACATCCGTGTCATCGAAAACATCTCACTTCTTGCTTTGTAACTTGCAAGCCTAGTATTCTTGGGTAAGTGAGTTCTACTAAAATTCCACTACATTTAGAACTTCCACTAAGATTATATATCCTCTACTACTTTGCAGGAAAAAAAAAAAAAAAAACTGTCCAAGAACAATATCGGATGGCTGTTTTCATTGGACATGTATCCTCTTAAAGCTATTTCTGGATTAAACCCATGAACTTACACCTCACCCTAATGACTTTTCACTGGCAGTGCTAAAGCATAACAGCCCTGGCCAGAACGGAGGAACATGATATGAAAGACATCATAAAGCAAGGGCGCTAGGTTTTATTGTAAGATACCAGGAATGCGGTTGAGTAGGCTGGCCGCTGCAAGTGCAGCATTTTCTTAACGCAAATCCAAAGGAGAAATTTCTTTCACCTCCTCGAATTAGGAATAGATGGGCTTCTCCAATCTGGTTTCTCTTCTGGACACCTTAGAGCTTATTCTGGATTGTTGGCCTCTTCTCTTTGGTTGCTGGAAATCTGATGGCCAGAACTTTCAGGAAGAATAGAACAGCACTTCAAAGTACATTTGCCAGCCTCATTCATACCTCCATCTTATTTTCCTTTCACTTATTTTTCTTACTTATCCTAAGTTCACTTTATCTTGTCGTATTGTGTACATCTTTGTAAGCCTTCCCTAGTCATTTTGGAACAGGGTGGGATATAATTAAAGACATAATAATCAGTGTGTATGCCTAATCCCCCCACTCTAGAGAGAGCGAGCTCTTGTAAGTAAGTGCTGAGCGTTGCCCCACTTTAAAATCCCTATGGTGTCTAGTGTTGTGCTTTTACTGTTCAATAAATATTTGGGGAATTAAATAGCAGAATATGTACATTTTGATAGCATTATGTTACCTGAATTATGAAACAAGCAATATACTTATGATTTTATCCTTTATCCTCAGAACAAATTCACATGAGTGTGAAGGGATGCACATATAACAGTTTACTTTAGCATTAGTTATCAGAAGCAACCTCAAGGTCCAATGATAGGGACATGGTTAAATACACACGCACAAGACACTATTCCAAGTTATACAGACCCTGAAATGAACAGGAGGGTAAAAAAGAAGGTCCGTCGCATACTACAAAGTGTAAAGGAATGGTAAGCTGTTGCGAAATGATACATTTTCATAAAATAGATAGCTGGGCACATTCTGGTATTTGTACAGAAAGAAGGCCTGAAGAGCTACACCCTGCAAACTGATAACTGGCTGAGGCTGGAGGCAAAATGCGGGTGGGATAAGAGCTGGGGGAGGGGGGAAGAAATGAACTTTCATTCTCTGGAACGCTGATTGTAATTTTTTAATAATGTGCAAGTATCACTCTTGTGATTTAAAAATTAAAAACACTGAATAAAACATTTAGAGACTTGAGGCTACAATGCACTCTCAAATTCTCAAAATGCCTAATGTCTTAAGAGTTTGTTGCGAGATACCAAACTGGGATACTCCCAAAACGCTCCCTTTGCTGCAAGCAGCCAGGCCTCCCCTTCCTGCAACGGGGGCCTTCCTCCCTGTAGACTTTATCTTGCCCTGGATTTCTGCACAAAGTATATAAGAAATTGATCTGTTCAGTAACACCCATACAGGTTGTCAAAATACAAAAAGGCAAGAAATCTTTCTCCATCAGAACATAGCTGTAGAATTTATAAGTCCTTTAAACAGCATGTGGGGTTTCCTGGTGGCTCAGTGGTAAAGAATCCAACTGCCAATGCAGGAGACTGGGTTCGATCCCTGTGTCGGGAAGATCCCCTAGAGAAGGAAGTGACAATCCACTCCAGTATTCTTCCCTGGGAAATCCCATGGACAGAGGAACCTGGTGGGCTACAGTCCATGGGGTCGAAAGAGTCAGACATGACTTGGCCACTAAACAACAACAACAAAATAGCATGTAACAAATTATAGAGCACTTAAATTCATAATTGGTTCAATATTTTCACATGTATTAGGGAAAACCATGTTAACTGAGTAACATGAGTATGGGGAAATATGTCCCTAAAAATGAAACACTTTGTAAAGAGGGGTTTTTAATTTGTTCTAAATTTTTTATCAAATGAAAATTCCTTCTTCCTCCTCTTCCACTAAATAAATACCTGCCAAACAAGAGGTCTTCTATACCTTCAAACTGTACTTTTTAAAGGTTTTTTAAAAGCCTATTTGGAGAAAGGCTTTTAAATAAATTAACTTGACGAAGATAGTTTCTCTATGTCCCCCAAATTTTAAAGTTAAATCAAAGTCCCACAAGCATAAATCTACCGATGTACCAGTTACTTCTAAAGTGACCATGGCAGGTCACAGTGAACACTAACATAGCCCAGGCCTGGATCCAATGTGAACTCCAAGCCTGGGCTCCATGGGAACAGTCAGGTAGAGACTATATGTCTGTACCTCACAGATGATGTCAGAGAAACCAAGGTTGAAAGCATTAGACAGATAGCAGAAAGCTGAGAAGAGCTGAAGTCAGACACTGAAAACATCAACTAAGGGAGGAAAGGGTCGTCCCTGGTGGTTCAGTGGTAGAGAATCCGCTGGCCAATGCAGGAGATCAATGGGTTTGATCCTTGGGTCAGGAAGAATCCCCTGGAGAAGGAAATGGCAACCCACTCTACACCAGTATTCTTGCCTGGGAAATCCCACAGACAGAGGAGCCTGGTGGGCTACAGTCCATGGGGTCGCAAAAAAATCAAACATGACTTAGCAACTAAACAACAAGGTAAGAAAATCAAACAAGGCAGAGAGGGGTGAAAGCAAGGATTCAACTAGGCCAGAGTGTAGATGATAAAAGCAAGCAGTAAGCAAGCGACTCGGCTGATCTCTGATACCTATGTACGTCTTCCTCCTGGCTTTGTATTTGTCCACTGGTGAGGGCGTTAGGTGTTGGAGTCAAATGTTAATTATTATAAAAAGGAAATCCAAGGCATGCAGATCACTTCTGCCCTTGATTAAACACCAGGGCAGAGCTAGTGGAAATAGCTCCAAGGTGCTGGCTCACCTATTTCGCCAAAAGCTTTTTTGGCAATCCCAAAGACTGTGAAAATGATCCCAGTTTGATTGTAGATCTTGAAATAGATGTCAAAGGAAGTCTTATAATCTAACCCTTTTATAAAATGCAATGAGAATACTTCTCCAACTTGCTGTGAGGCAAGCAGCCACTTCCTAAGGAGTTTGATCAGCAAATGGGGTTTTGAAACAACACATCTATCCACTGCTTCTGTAAGAACTTCCCAAAGCTGCCTAACCACCCACCCACTACACACTGCGAGGCCCTTTGCTCCCTATCCAGCTGATGAAAGTGACCTAGTCCATCAGCCAACTTGTTCTGAGTCCATTTGCCTTCTTATTTAACCTAAGGAGAGAAACATACTGATCTAAAGACACTACTTTCAAATCTTAGTTTACTCCTTCCACACTTCCTTTTCCCTTAGAACCAGTTGTTTTGCTTTGAAGCAGACAGAACTGGTATGAAGTTCTACTTTTGCACCTTCCCATCCAGCTGCCCTCCATTAACATGAGTCTGGTGTCTATCAGATAGAGATGAGCTCCCATACTCCCCCTGTATCCTTCTGGTCCAGAGATCTCCCAACCACGTCTATACATCCCTACCCTCTCTAGTATCTCCAAGCCCAATGCCCTGCCCACTCCACTGCAACCTGCTTTTCCATCCATTAGACAAATGGTTTCCAAATAGTGGACTGTGATCCATTAATAGTTAATGAGTTTTTCAGAACACAGAATAGAAACAGAAACGTGTGCTCAGTTGCTCAGTTGTGCCTGACTGACTCCATGGAATTTTCCAGGCAAGAATACTGGAGAGGGTTGCCATTTCCTATTCCATGGGATCTTCCCAGCCCAAGGATCAAACCTGTGTCTCTTGCATCTCCTGCACTGGCAGGCAGATTCTTTACCACTAGTGGCACCTGGGAAATCCTGTTCTTCCATCCATTAGACAAATGGTTTCCAAATAGTGGACTGTGATCCAATAATAGTTGATGAGTTTTTCAGGACACAGAATAGAAACAGAAATAGAGTAGAAATAGAAACGAAAATAGAAGCAATACTCAGTAAGGGTACATATTGCTTCATGAAACCTGTTTCACATACACATATACTTACTCATGTCCTAAGTCAATGTGAAAATTGTACTGCTCATTTTGTACTGTGTTGTAATCCAAAAATGCCTGAAACAAGCCTTTGTCCATCTAGTCAGACCCCACCCCCTTGCTGCTGGGCCCGCTGCGACTGCTTTCTCCATGCCGGCCCCAAGCTCTGAACAGACTGCCAGCTGTCTTCTTCATCGGCTGTTTGCACAAACCTTGGCCTTTTACAGTGACTCACAAGCTCCTTCTCATCCAGCCAGGGACTGCCTTCTCCTTGATCAGACCAATGTTCACACACACCTTTGGTATTCTAGGCCCTCTTTTCAGGTCTGGGATCTGCTAGCAATATCTCCAACTGTTTCACTATGAATAACAAACCCAGAGCAGCAGGACTCCATTTCTTTGTATGCTACCTTTCATCTCCAATGAGGAAAAAAACATCACCAAAGTCACTCTTGAAATAACCTTAGATTTTCTTACAAAAGTAACCTCACTTTCCTGATGTAATGTGTTCCCTGGTGTAACACATACAGTGCCTGATACCAATGCCAGGTGACTACAGCTCACTCCTCCTGTTGAATTAAAGTCTGTCTCCCATCCTTGAGAACAGATGGCTAGCCCACCTCCATGTTGCTATCTTCTTCCTCTCACAAAGCAAATGGAAGGAGAGAAAGCATCACCAGGTGACCGTGGGAGCGTGGGCCTCCTTTCCTCTCTCAAGGGCGAGGGCACAAGCTGTCCAGCACAACGCCACCCTGGGCCTGCCCTCTCTTGTCCAAGTGCCCACAGTTCTCACAGAGACAATTCACGCATTATCTTCCTCGACAGAAAAACTCATTCTCTGTAATCCTCCTGTAGATCATCCAGTTTACTTTTCTCAATCAAACTAGGTATCCCACTTTATAGCCTTCCAAGAGATAACAAAGCCAGATGAGTCCTTCATCTGTAGGATGTGGGACATTCGTTTGAGAAGAAGGGTGCACAGAGACACTGAGGTCTGAAGGTTTCTTGTGAAGCAAACTGCTCGGTTTCCTTTCCCACATGCAAGGCCAGCTTTGAGGGAGGATCATACATGTGGGACGTCAGTTTGAGCACCAAGGGAGGGGGTGAACAGGTCTGAGAACTGCAGGACAGCTGTGCTAGGCTTGGAAGGGCAAGAAACACTCGCAAAGTGAAAGGGAGAAAGGGTAAGTCACATCTAGGGCACATTCCAGAATTCTCCTTGCTGCCCCACAACCCCCTCTCCGTGACCCGGCCCTTTTCCCATTTCTCAGTCAGGAATCCAGAGCTCCCTTACCATCTCTCTGGTCACCTGGTTTTGGGGAGGGTGGGCCCTCCAGCCCCTCCCAAATCGTCCCTTCCTCCTCCCCTACTCCTAGCTGAAGAAGCTCTGAATCAATCTAGTCCTGAATTAGATTTCTGATGGCTCCCTGCCCGAGGCCTCTGTTTATCTTGCTCATCAAATGAATCTCTCTCGGATGGAGATTTTAGAAAATCAAAGAAAAGACAGGCCAAACTCTTGAATCCACATTCTAGGGTCTACGTGGAAGACTTGCTTTTTAGGAACTTACTATAAAGTTTCAGCCCCTTGATCCCTGCCATTCCTAGGGACTGCTAAGCATACAGCTTGAGTTGCAAAGAGTCATTTTTCTTTCCAGCAAGATAAAGAAGGCTAAGGGTGAAAGGAACAAGAACAGAAAGTTAAACAGTGTAAAAAATCACTACTGACTGAGCAGCATGGTTTGCAGCATCTGCCCTTAGGTGTGCAAGATCACACAATAAGGATTCAAACTCTGGAGGGAGGTAATGTGGCAAAAAGGAGTTGCAGGGGTAAGGAGAAATAAAGCAGGCTCAAAATATACTAACCTCAGGATCACCTTACAGCACAGGAGGGAGGATGCAAGTAAACTAAAATCCATGCTTCCTCAAAGGAATCTTGCAAATTTTCTAGTGTTGCAAGAGTCTGCTTTTCTAATACAGTTTCACCAATTTAAGGACAGATAAACAAGGAGAAAATTCTCTACTTCACACAGCTCAGTTAAAAAGGGACTGGGATTCTGTAATATATTATCTTAACTGGCTACATAAAGATGAGGCTGCATTCCAAACTATACCCTGCTGGGCTCACACAGCAGTATCTCACTTAAAACACACAATCTAAGATCCATTTTTCTCAGCTCCATTTATGACTGGGTGAAGATTTTATTAAAGTGACGGGTTTTTTTTTCCCCCTACTTCACATACCGACTCATAACATCCTCACAGACTCTTCCAACTTGTCCCCAAACTGGAATCAGATTCATTTAAACATTATCAAAGATCACTCTTTAAGGATAATTTTATAATTTCGTATAAAAATGTGTACTACATTCACACTTAGAATGTGTACAACTAAGAAAACACTGGCCATCAACAGCGACCCTTTCATGAACATAGACAACTTAAAGTGCCTTCACGAAGGGCCATAGGAAAATGCTAGCATTTCGGGTCCCATTTCATAGCTGGGTAAACGGAGGCACTTAGTTTAATAAACTTGCTCCGGGATATAATGGTAGAGCTGGAAATAGAAACCAATTTCTCCCTCTGACTTTGACCCCAGTCCCTCTCCCACTAGACTCTTCAGCACTCGCTGACTAAAAATGGGACCCACTTGAGAACTGCAAGGGTAAATGAAAGCTTCTTGTTTTATTTAGTAGCGGGGAGGTGAGAGTCCGGGGAGACTTACCTACTTGATGCACCTGATCTCGTGTACTGGCCTCTAACAAGAAAGCTTTCCATGGATGCCCAAACACCTGCCCCTTTGAGCTGAGACCCCAAGGCACCGCCAGGCAGCCCCAAGCAGCCCAAATCACACCGCCCGGGAAACGCGACTGGAACGCGGGGCGTCCGGGCGACGCGGGGGCCGCGGGCCCGGGGACACCATCTGTGCCCAGAGCGGCCCGCCGCGCCGGGATGATGCTGCGCCGGTCGCACACACCTGCTGGAGCCCTCCCTGGAACCCCCGGCCGCCTCCTGCGCGGGGGACTCCCACCCAGCCTCCGGGCGCCTGAGCCCTCGGCCTCACTAGGCCGGGGGCGGGAAGCCGCGGAGCCCCTCCCGCGGGCTGCGCTCCGCGACGCGGAGAGCCGCTGGGCAAAGCGAGCCCGCCCTCCTTCCGAACCCTCTCCAAACCGCGTCACCTGTGCCGGGTCCCGGGGCGACTCGCGCGCGGGCGGCAGTGAGCCGGGCCGGGAGTGGGCGGCGGGTGGTTACAGGAGCCTGGTCATCCGGCCCGGCCCGAGGGCTGGCGCCGGCCAGAGCCGTCCCGCGAGATGCTCGGCGGGAGCCAGGGGAGCCTTGGGCTCCGGGCCGCTGGAACAGCAGCGGAGGCTACTGCTGCCGCCGCGGCCGCCCGGACTGCGGGCTCGAGTTACCGCAGAGCGTCTCCTTAAAGGGGCCGCGGCGCTCGGGCTACGGCTACGGCTCCCCGCGACTCCGACCCCCGGCCAAAGAGGGCGGGGCCCCGAGGCGGGCGGTGGGGCCGACCTTTGGGTGATGGAACTTGGGTCCCGGAAAGAGCTCAAAACGGGAGCACGCGAGGCGGGCTGCGATGGGATTCTGCAAGAGCACACCTCGCTTGAAACAGTGTTCGGTTCCGCGTCTTTCCGAAGCAAGTAACAGAACTAGCAAGTGGGGCTACGGTCTGAGTCCGTTCTCGCAGCGGTCAGTACCTGGGCTCGCCACTTAACCAACATTGTTTTCAGATTATAAATTTATGTTCTGCTTTAGTTGTCCAGATTCTGCGTGAATGAAGCCCATGGTTTGACGATCAGAAAGGAGGTGAAAGGGCAATTGCTGATTTTCCTGCCACGTCGCGTTCCTCGCCGTTTCCGTTTGGGGCTGCAGGTGCGTTCCAAACTGGGTAGGGGGCGTTTGTGGAAAAGGCCAGTGCTTTGGAAGCCGCCTCCTCTGGAATCCAAGAAAAACACCTCCTCCATGCGGAGTCCCTCTGCTGTCAGGGCAGGGAAGTAGGATTTGGAATTCTAGGGGGAGCTAACTGAGAAGTTTGCCAATAAACAGTAGCTCTTCTGATTTGCTAAATATGGCCTCAGAAACTTCCAAGTGTCCTGGATCAACACGATAAAATTGTTTTGAATAAAACAATAATAAATACATTCTGGTTGTTATAATTTGCACACCAAAAAAAATCACAAATACATTTTTTTAGAAAGAGCCTCACTGAGGCGCAATTTCTTCATCTTTTAGTATAATCGGGATAATAATTCATAGACACCTCTGAAGTGTCTAGCTAAATGGACTGCAGACTGACATAGAAAAGACAGAAACCTGCCCTGCAGTCAAACAGGGAAGATCTTGCAGGCCCCCAGTACACATTTCACCTTTTCTCTCTAAGGCTCTAGGGACACACCCGCGCACCAATGCCCTTTGACTACAACGTGTCCCGTCACAGTTGTTTCACAATGTGCACAGCCCTTGACGACTTTTTTTGCCCCATACGCACACGGGTATTTCATAACTATCCACAGGCAGGATGGTTGTGCACACCTGTGCGATCAGCCCTGCCAGTACAGAGGACACCTATCATCTCAGGAATCTGCATTAACACTACTCCTCCAGACTCTGTCCTGTGCTTGTCTTCAGTGACATGACAGTTGCTCTGCCCTTTCCTGATAAACACACCATGATTATCTTTGATATGCATATTCTCTAACACCATAGCAGGAGCCAACGCCATCTAAACCTGCAGAAATCCAGTATCCTCTAGTCCCCCCATACTCCTTCATGTTAAGCCTCTACTGATGCATCATCAAATCTGCAGGATTGTTTATAGAGAGCATGTAAGTGAATACATCAACGACAAGGCCTGAGATATGAGAGGAATTCAGTAAATACTAGTTGAATTTTTAAGCTTTTAAACTAATTAAAACTCAATGACCTTCAGGAGGTAGAAGAATACATTAACTAGTTTTCCTCAAAGTTTTAATGCAGCTTAATTTCTTCAAAAATATCCATTTCACTATTTACATTTAGATCTTTAATTGCTATTCTTAACTTTTTTTTTAACCAATACTATTTTTTTCAAGGACAGTTCCCCCAAATTCTGTCTTTACCACCCTGAAGTTTTTCTGCATTTTGAATATGAGGTTGCAAAGCTGGATTGCACATTTTATATTTTTGTTCACTGAAACAGTTCCAAGAAACAGTTCCGAGAAATGAAATTATCCATCCACACTGAAAAAAAAAAGAAAAATAAATAATACTGAAATTCTTTTCAGATAAATTTTCCTGATAAATTTGTTTCCAAAAATTCCTAAACTTCTAATTAGAGCCAATTGTTTGGAAAACTGAGACCAAAGGCTGTTTCTTCCTGAAATAACAAGATAATTAAAGCAAAAGTACTTTGGGGGAGACTTCCTCAATTCTCCATTCTGCTCTGTTAGTGAAGATAAAACCAAATGGCACCAAACATTTTGATCAGAAAAGTTGAGTTAGTCAGTAATGACTATTCCCACCTACAGGTTTTCTCTTAATTGGTAGTTTTAGTGTATTAAGACTTTTGTGTAAGGTTTTTTGTACTTTCATTTCTTTTTCAGAATTTTTCAAGAAGAAACTATTTCAGGATATTAAGAGTGGTTATCTCTGGGTGGATGAGATTCTGTCTTGTATTCTTTTTGTTTCTCTTATTTTATGAAATTTTCTTCCCATTATATATATATATGTCTTACTTTGTTTGAATTTTTGTTTTTAATGAAAGTAATACATTTAAGTGAAAATTCAAGTGGTTCTTAAAGGCTTTAAACAAAAAATACCCAAGAGTTCTATCAGTCCCCTAACCAGCTTCTCCACCACCTAGCTTCACCCCCTTAGAACACCTCGCTTCACCCCATTTCCACACAACCTGCTAGGTGTTCTACATTTCCTAAATGATAAACCTATACCCAGGTTTCTTGATTTTCAGTTTTAGACTTTAGTTATTGACTTCTTGTCATATATTTGAGGATTTTTAGCTCCTATCCACACCACCACTCACTTTGTCCCCAACTTTCCTTCTAACATAGACACATCACAACTCTCATTCGAGTCAGTAATTAAGGTTTATATCATCTTGAAAATATACTGGTCAATACAGGGTATTGCTGAATCAAGTAAGGTACCAGGATAATGCTTTCTTGAAAACCTCTTGCTTTTTCTGGAGTTAAATGCTTTGTTTTTTCACATTTAAAAAATGTATCTAATCTAACCTGAATTTTACCCATGTGCTTCTACACATCTATCAAATGCCATCAACATTATCTTCTAATGCCCAAATACATGACTTGTTGTTTATTCTCTTACATTGCTAAAGCACAGACTCCAGTCACTTACTCAGAAGGGGTGCATGGAAGGTAAATTTTTAGAGGGCTTGACTGTTTGAAAATGTCTCTTTTCTATTCTCATCCTTGACTGATCATTTGGATAAGTTGCAGATCATTTTCCCTTTGCTTTTTAAGAGAATCGTTCCATTGTCTTTTAACTCCAGCATTGCCGTTGAAATATCTAATACCTTTCAAGTTCCCATTTCTCTGTATCTGACCTATTTTTCCTTCTAGAATCTTCCCATTGTCTCTAGCAGTCTGAAAGTTCACAGTGGTGTGCCTTAGAATGTTTCTATTTTCATTGATTGTGCTAGATACTCAAGGGTTCTTTTGACTTTATCTGTATTTTTTCCCTTTCATTATTTCTTTGCTAATTTCCTCCCTCCCATTTTCTCTGTTCTCCCTTTGTGAATTATTGTTAGTAGGATATTGGGACTTCAACTTGTTATTCAGTCACTCAGTCGTGTCTGACTCTTTGTGACACCATGGACTGCAGCACACCAGGCTTCCCTGTCCTTCACCAACTCCTGGAGCTTCCTCAAACTCAGGTCCATCGAGTTGGTGATGCCATCCAACCATCTCATCCTCTGTCATCCCCTTCTCCTCCTGCCTTCAATCTTTCCCAGCATCACAGTCTTTTCTAATGAGTTGGCTCTTTATATCAGATAGCCAAAGTACTGGAGCTTCAGCTTCAGCATCAGTCCTTCTAATTAATATTCAGGATTGATTTCCTTTAGGACTGACTGGTTTGATCTCCTTGCAGTCCAAGGGACTCTAGAGAGTCTTCTCCAACACCACAGTTCAAAAGCATCAGTTCTTCGGCACTCAGCTTTCTTTATTAAAGTCTGTCACTGTTTCCCCATCTATTTGCCATTAAGTGATGGGACCAGATTCGTTTTTTGAATGTTGAGTTTTAAGCCAACTTTTTCACTCTCCTCTTTCACTTTCATTAAGAGGCTCTTTAGTTCCTCTTCACTTTCTGCCATAAGGATGGTATCATCTGCATATCTAAGGTTACTGATATTTCTCCCAGCAATCTTGATTCCAGCTTGTGCTTCATCCAGCCTGGCATCTCGTATGATGTACTCTTCATGTAAGCTAAATAAGCAGGGTGACAATATACAGCCTTGACGTACCCCTTTCCCAATTTGGAACAAGTCCATTGTTCCATGTCTGGTTCTAACTGTTGCTTTTTGACCTGCATACAGGTTTGTCAAGAGGCAGGTTCAGTGGTCTGATATTCCCATCTCTTGAAGAATTTTCCACAGTTTGTTGTGATCCACACAGTCAAAGGTGTTAGTGTAGTCAATGAAGCAGATATTTTTTCTGGAATTCCCTTGCTTTTTCTATGATCCAACAGATGTTGGCAATTTGATCTCTGGTTCCTCTGCCTTTTCTAAATCCAGATTGAACATCTAGAAGTTCTCAGTTCACATACTGTTGGGAGCCTGGCTTGGAGAATTTTGAGCATTACTTTGCTTCCATGGGAAATGAGTGCAATTGTGCAGTAGTTTGACCATATTTTGCCATTGCCCTTCTTTGGGATTGGAATGAAAACTGACCTTGTTCAGTCCTGTGGCCACTGCTGAGTTTTCCATATAATGGGACTTTAATATTATTCTCTAAATTTTTGTCCTTTTATTTTATTGATCATCTGTTCATCTTTCTTTTCTACTGTCTAAGACAGGGGTTCTAAATTGGGAAGAGGGAGAGTTGGTTCTCCCCACCTCACCCCAGCCATTTGGCAATGTCTGGTGATATATTTGTTGGTCACCACAGGGTAAGGGGCATGCACTGGCATCTAGTAAGTATAGGCCAGGGAGGCTGCTAACCATGTTAGAATGCACAGGAGAGCCTCCCACAACAAAGAATTTCCAGCCCACATGTTAGTCATGCCAAGATTGAGAAATTCTGGATGAGGAGAATTACTTAACTTTATCTTCCAACCTTCTAAAGTTTCTAGTTCAAACATATTTTTCTTTCCCATTCTCTGATTAGCTCTTTCATTATGGGAACTCTCCATCCAAAAAAACAAAAACTCTCTCTCTCTCTCTCTCTCTCTCTATATATATATATATATATATTCCCATTTCACAGAAGGATTGTGTTGGTAGTGGTACAGTGGTAGAATGCAGGCTAGCTGTGTGAAGTATGGACTTACTGGTCCAAGAGCTTTGTTAACAACCTTCAGCAACCTCCCTTTTTCAGGTTTTTACCTCACCCTTGCCCTCTGTGTTACACTGTACCTCCAAATGCTAAGCACTTAGGTTACCCCTCTTCCATTTTTCCAAGTCAATTACAGTTGGTCTGCCATTTCTGTGGATGTACAACCCAGGTGTAGGGAGGGCAGACTGTTGACTGTTTTTGTTGTTGTTCAGTCACTCAGTCGTGTCTGACTCTTTGAACCCCATGGACTGTGTATGACAAACTCCCCTGTCCTCCACTATCTCCAGGAGTTTGCTCAAATTCATATCCATTGAGTTGGTGACACTATTTAACAATCTCATCTTCTGTTGCCTTCTTCTCCTTTTACCCTCAGTCTTTTCCAGCACCAGGGTCTTTTCCAGTGAGTTAGCTCTTTGCATCAGGTGGCCAAAGTACTGGAGCTACAGCATCAGTCCTTCCAATGAATATTCAGGGTTCATTTCCTTTAGGTTGATTGGTTTGATCTCCTTGCAATCCAAGGGACTTTTAAGAGTTTTCTCCCAGCACCACAATTTGAAAGCATCAATTCTTTAGTGTTCAGCCTTCTTTATGGTCCAACTCTCACATCCATAAGTGACTACTAGAAAAACCATAGCTTTGACTATATGGACCTTTGTCGGCAAAGTGATGTCTCTGCTTCTTAATATGCTGTATAGGTTTGTCACAGCTCTCCTTGAAAGGAGCAAGTGTCTTTTAATTTCAAGGGTGCAGTCACTGTCTGCAGTGATTTTAGAGCCCAAGAAAATAATATCTGTCACTGCTTCCACTTTTCCCCTTCTATTTGCCATGAAGTGAGGGACTGGATGCCATGACCTTGTTTTTGAATGTTGAGTTTTAAGCCAGCTTTTTCACTCTCCTTTCCCACCCTTATCAAGAGGTTCTTTAGTTCTTTTTCACTTTCTACCATTAGCATGGTATCATCTGCATATCTGAGGTTGTTGATATTTCTCCCAGCAAACTGGATTCCAGCTTATGACTCATCCAACCAAGCCTTTCAGATGATGTACTCCACATAGAAGTTAAATAGGCAAATCAGCCTTGTTGTACTCTTTTCCCAATTTTGAACCAATCGGTTTTTCCGTCTGGTTATAACTGTTGCTTCCTGACCCGCATACAGGCTTCTCAGAGTAATATGGTCTGGTATTTCTATCTCTTTAAGATTTTTCCACAGTTTGTTCTGATCCACGCAGTCAAAAGCTTTAGCATAGTCAATGAAGCAGATGTTTTTCTGGAATTCCCTCACTTTATGATCCAATGGATGTTAGCAATTTGATCTTTGGTTCCTCTGTCCTCCTAAACCTAGCTTGTACATCTGGAAGTTCTCAGTTCACATACTGCTGAAGCCTAGCCCAAAGGATTTTGAGCATAACTTTACCAGCATATGAAATGAGTACAACTCTACAACATTTTTAACATTCTTTTGCATTGCTCTTATTTGGGATTGGAATGAAAACTGACCTTGTCCAGTCCTGTGGCCACTGCTGAGTTTCCCAAATTTGCTGGTATATTGAGTGCAGCACTTTAACAGCATCATCTTTTAGGATCTGAAATAGCTCAGCTGAAATTACATCACCCCACTAGCTTTGTTTGTAGCAATGCTTCCTAAGGCCCACTTGATTTCACATTCCAGGATGTCTGGCTCTAGATGAGTAACCATCCCTTGTGGTTATCCAGGTCATTAAGACCTTTTTGGTATAGTTCTTCTCTGTATTCTTGCCATCTCAATCTCTTCTGCTTCTATTAGATCCTTGCTCTTTCTGTCATTTATCATGCCCATCCTTGTATGAAATGTTCCCTTGATATCTCCAATTTTCTTCAAGAGATGGCTAGTCTTTCCCATCTTATTATTTTCCTCTATTTCTTTGCATTGTTCATTTAAGAAGGCCTTCTTATCTCTCCTTGCTATTCTTTGGAACTCTGCATTCAGATGGGTACATCTTTCCCTTGCTCCCTTGTGTTTTGCTTCTCTTCTTTCCTCAGCTATTTTAAAGCCTTCTCAGACAACCACTTTGCTTTCTTGCATTTTTTTTCCCCTTGGAGATAATTTTGGTCACTACTTCCTATACAGTGTTACAAACCTCCGTCCATAGTTCTTCAGGCACTCTATCAGATCTAATCCCTTGAATCTATTTGTCATTTCCACTATAAAATCGTAAGGGATATGATTTAGGTCATACCTGAATGGCCTAGTACTTTTTCCTGCTTTCTTCAATTTAAGCCTGAATTTTGCAATAAGGAGCTCATGATCTGAAACACAGTCAGTTCCAGGTCTTGTTTTTGCTGATTGTATAGCACGTCTCTATCTTTGGCTACAAAGAATATAATCAATTTGATTTCGGTATTTACCATGTGGTGATGTTGATGCATAGAGTCATCTCTAGTGTTGTTGGAAGAGGGTGTTTGCTATGACCAGTGTGTACTTTTGCCCTGGTTCATTTTCTACTTCAGGGCCAAATTTGCCTATTATACCAGGTATCTGTTGACTTCCTTCTTTTGCATTTCAGTCCCCTAGGATGAAAAAGGTATCTTTTTTGGTGTTCATTCTAGAAGGTCTCGTAGGTCTATATAGAACCAGTCAACTTCAGTTTCTTTGGCATTAGTGTTTGGGGCATAGGCCTGGATTACTGTGATACTGAATGGTTTGACCTGAAAACAAACTGAGATCATTCTGTCATTTTTGAGACTGCACCCAAGTACTTCATTTCAGACTTTTGGTGACTATGAGGGCTATTCCATTTCTTCTAAGGGATTCTTGCCCACAGTAGTAGATATAATAGTCATCTGATTTAAATTCATCCATTCCTGTCCAATTTAGTTCACTCATTCCTTAGATGTCAATGTTCTATTTTGCCATCTCCTGCTTGACCAGGCCCAATTTATCTTGATTCATGTATCGAACATTCCAGGTTCCTAGGTAATATTGTTCTTTACAGCACTGGACTTCACTTTCACCACCAGACACATCCACAACTGAGCATCGATTCAGCTTTGGCCCAGCCATTTTATTCTTACTGGAGCTATTAACAACTGCCCTCCGTTCTTCCCCAGTAGCATACTGGACACCTTCCAACCTGGGAGGCCCACCTTCCAGTGTCGTATCTTTTTGTCTCTTCATACTGTTCATGGGGTTCTTGAGGCAGCAGTACTGGAGTGGTTTGCCTTTTCCTCCTCCAGTTCTGTCATAATTCTTCACTATGATCCTCTTTGGGTGGCCCTGCACGGCATGGCTCATGGGTTCGTTGAGTTATGCAAGCCCCTTCGCCACGACAAGGCTGTGATCCATGAAGGGGCTCTCTCCCAATTTGCCAAGTCAGATATAGTTGGCCTGTAATTTCTGTGGATATAGAACCCAGACCCAGGAAAGGCAGACTGTACATCAGCATTTTATGTAAGGAACTCGAGCATTTGACGATTTTGATATCCAAGGGAGGTCCTGGAAAGATATCAAGGGATGACTGCATCTCTATTCCATCCAACTTGTGCTTTCCACATTTTACTGAGATCTCTCATCTTCTGTGTACTTTTCTCTTGTCCCCTTTTCTTCTGTGACTTATATCTTGCAAACCTCTTTGTACACTATTGTTTTAGTGCTACTTTGCAAAGAATAAGTGATTAAAAAAAATTAACAGAAACAGATCCAAAACAGAGGAAGGGGAAAAACATGGATCTATTCTTCTTAAATTTGTAATTTTTTGTTTTATTGTGCCAAAATATTATATTTTCATAAATTTGTAAAAAAATGTTAAAAATTCAATAGACATTACCAATCACTGGCTCACGTATATGTTTATAACTTTTAGATCAGTTTGTTGACTATCCTTCCAGATACTTTTCCATGCATGCTTACATATACTTTAGGATTTTTTAAACAGCAAGAAGAATTAAAATAGTACATATTATTTTGTAATTGCTCAGACTATCCCATTCAATGGATATATCATAATATATTTAACTGATCTCTTACTGTTGGACATTTATAGACCTTAGTCAGTCAGTTCAGTCGCTCAGTCATGGCCGACTCTTTGCGACTCCATGAATTGCAGCACGCCAGGCCTCCCTGTCCCTCACCAACTCCTGGAGCCCACCCAAATTCATGTGCATCAAGTCCGTGATGCCATCCAACCATCTCATCCTCTGTCGTCCCCTTCTCCTCCTGCCCCCAATCCCTCCTAGCATCCAGGTCTTTTCCAATGAGTCAACTCTTCGCGTGAGATGGCCAAAGTATTGGAGTTTCAGCTTCAACATCAGTCCTTCCAATGAATACCCAGGACTGATCTTCTTTAGAATGGACTGGTTGGATCTCCTTGCAGTCTCTGGAGACCAGAGTCTTCTGGAGACCAGAAGTCTCAAGAGTCTTCTCCAACACCACAGTTCAAAAGCATCAATTCTTTGGCACTCAGCTTTCTTCACAGTGCAACTCTCACATCCATACATGACCACTGGAAAAACCATAGCCTTGACTAGACAGACCTTTGTTGGCAAAGTAATGTCTCTACTTTTGAATATGCTACCTAGGTTGGTCATAACTTTCCTTCCAAGGAGTAAGTGTCTTTTAATTGCATGGCTGTAATCACCATCTGCAGTGATTTTGGAGCCCCAAAAATAAAGTCTGACACTGTTTCCACTGTTTCCCCATCTATTTCCCATGAAGTGATGGGGCCAGGTGCCATGATCTTAGTTTTCTAAATGTTGAGTTTTAAGCCAACTTTTCCACTCTCCTCTTTCACTTTCATCAAGAGGCTTTTTAGTTCCTCTTCACTTTCTGCCATAAGGGTGGTGTCATCTGCATATCTGAGGTTATTGATATTTCTCCCGGCAATCTTGATTCCAGCTTGTGCTTCTTCCAGCCCAGCGTTTCTCATGATGTACTCTGCATAGAAGTTAAATAAGCATGGTGACAATATACAGCCTTGACGTACTCCTTTTCCTATTTGGAACCAGTCTGTTGTTCCATGTCCAGTTCTAACTGTTGCTTCCTGACCTGCATATAGGTTTCTCAAGAGGCAGGTCAGGTGGTCTGGTATTCACATCTCTTTCAGAATTTTCCACAGTTTATTGTGATCCATATAGTCAAAGGCTTTGGCATAGACCTTACTAATGGACCAAATTTTCAGTTTTCCAAATAGAGTAAGTGGTAACATCTGACTAGAAATTTATAAAGATTCAAAGCCAGTTTCAACTTTAATGGGGAAACACTGGAGAATTCCTGCTCAGGTCAAGAGGAAGATAAGAGGGGTGGCGACTCTTCCTCTGCTAATACAGTGGTATTAGAGGTATCAGTCAAAGGTACTAGAGAAAGAGAGAAAGTAAAGACAGTAACTACTGGGAGAAAAAGGCTAATAAGTTGTAATTATTTGTATATTATGATTAAGTAATTATAAAACTCCAAGAAGATCAACTGAAAAATATAAACAATAGAAAATTAAGTATGGGAGGAGGATATAAAATTAATTTGTGAAAATCTGTGATATATATAGATATGTGTATACACACACAATACCCACTTATAAAATAAAAGAAAAGCCTCCACTTGTAACTGCAGCAAAAAATATCAAGTGCCTTGGAATAAATTTAATGAGGAACATGAAAAACTTATATGAGAAAACCTTTAAAACATTCCTATAGGACCCAAATGTAAAGTCAAACAATGAAATGACAGACCATGTTCTTAAATAGGAAGTCAATGTATGTCAATTCTCCAAAAATTTTAATTTTTAAATTTATTGCAGTGTCAATGAAAATCAAAAGAAACTATTTTCTGGAATAGGACAAGCTGATTCTAAAGTTCATATGGAAAAATAAGTAAGCAAGTAAACTCTTTTGAAAAGGAAAAAAATAAGTAAGCAAGTAAACTCTTTTGAAAAGAAAAAAAAATAAGTAAGCAAGTAAACTCTTTTGAAAAGGAAAAAAATAAGTAAGCAAGTAAACTCTTTTGAAAAGGAAAAAAATAAGTAAGCAAGTAAACTCTTTTGAAAAGGAAAAAAATCTTCCAATATATATTAAAAAATACTAGCAGACCTCAATAATGAAATATTTTGGCATAAGCCATAGGAATAGAGATACTAATGGAACTAAATAGAAAGTCCAGAAACAGACCCAAATACATGGGTCATCTCAAATCAGTAGTATAAAATGAATTTTTAATAAATAGATAACATGTGGAAAAAATAAATTTAAATCTGTATCTCATATTGTATACTAGGATAAATTCAAATGGGTCAAATATATAAACTGTGAACACAAATGAATCTACTCTAAGAAAATATAAGTGAATTTTTTTCTTACTTTGGAATGGGAAGGCCTCTCTGACTCAAAATCTAGAAATCATAAAATATTAATAAATCTAACTAAAAATAAAAACTACTAGAAGGCAAAAACTAATAACAATAACATGAGCAAAGTTGAAATACAAATTACAAATCAGGGAAAAAATATCTAGTACTCAAATCACAGATAAAGAGCTAATCTCCTTAATAATATGAAGCTTCTAGAAATTAAGAAGAAAAAAAGACCTGCAACCATCCCCCCTGAAAAGAGGATGTTGACAAGAGATATAAAAAGAAATATAAAAATGACCCTTAAACATTATAAATGGCCCTCATTCATTAAAGATAAGCAAACTACAACTGACCAATCTCATCCCATCCATACACAGATTGTTATGTTACCTTCTCAGTATTCTCTCACTACACTCTCTTTAGAGTGGCTCTATCTAGCATCATTTTGAGGGAAAAAATGGGACATTTATGAAGTTGTGTCTTTCTTTAAGTTCTATATCCCATACATTTTGTTAACAAGGCATACAGATCTTAAGAAGATAACATTAGAGTATTACTGCTTATCAACATACTAAAATTCATGCTTGCTGTTTTGAAATACGAATAACCCATATATTGGTATGATAAAAATCAGTATGTTCCTTATCCTTATGCTATGAACAATCATGTTTTTTTAAAAAATAAGTTGATAAATTATTCATAAGTAGTTTTCATAGTTTTCAAATATAATTTTAGAATTTAGAAATATTCCTTAGTATAAACATCTCCTACCCTAGCTCCATCCTCTGTCAAATATATTCAGTTCCAAAAGAATCAAATTTTGTAGTGATATAATTCAACTACTTCATTGGTCATATGCTCATATGCACTGGTCATATAAACTATCCTAAAAGTAACTAAAGTTAAAAAATAAGCAATTTTCATGACAGTACTTTTTTAATATACAAACATAATATCTCCCTTATATGTCCCAATCAAATTGATCTCCTAATGTCATTATGATTTTTGTTCATGTGATTGTTGTTGTTGTTTAGTCACTAAGTCATGTCCAATTCTTTGAGACTCTATAGACTGTAACCTGTGAGGCTCCTCTGTCCATGGAATTTCCCAGGCAAGAATACTGGGGTAGTTTCTCATTTCCTTCTCCAAGTGATCTTCCTGACCCAGGGATCAAACCTGCATCTCCTGTGTTGGCAGCAGTTCTTTACCACTGAGCCACCAGGGAAGCCCATTCATGTGATAGTATTACTATAATCAACCCACAATTTAAACTGTGTTCATCACTAACTGAAGTGACTGTTTTAGGCACTCTATATAAGAAGTTAGAAGCATTACGAATGACAGTTATAATTATTATTTTTATAGAAAATAATATTCTGAAAACATTACATTCTACAAAAACAGAAAACATTCTGATCTGCCACTTAATCTTGAGGCCTGTGTTCTTTGCCTTTTAGAAAAATAAAACATTTTTGCCCTCCAGTAAGTAACAGTTTCAAAATATCATCTCTTTTCAAAATACTTCTGTTATACTTTGTAATATACTAAGAAGCCAATCTAGCTTTAATAAAAAAAGAAATCATCCATTGGAAATTTTTTTTCCACCAGAAAATGTGTGGTTCTAGTCACAAATTTTTAAATTCTCCTTGCCAGAAAATATGAGGTAAGAAATAATTTTTGAAAGACTGTTAAATTAAGTGTCTTCAAACTTTTTCAAATATATCCCATAATAAAATGTGGAGTGTCTCAAAATGCTAACATAATGTTGAATAGCCAAAAAGTAGGTAGAAATGAATTGTGGGGTAAGGAAAACTTTAACTATTAATACTATTTATTCAAAGCATGTTAGAAACTATAATATCGATGATGAAAAAGATCATCAGGATAAAGAAATTTAATTTAATCTATGAATTCTTCCTCCAGTCAAATACAAATCAAGGGTTTCACAAAAATCATATATATACCAAGTTGAAATGTTAAAAATTTTTAGCATAGAAACTATTTCTTTTGATGTCGACATGAAATTCACTTTTCCTCTAAACATTTATAGATAGAAGGTGAGGTCATAGGAATTTGGATATTTGGCAATAACCAGTTGGCAGAGGGAATATTATCTGCAGTAGTTCTCTATCTCTCTGCATGGCCAACATGATCCACCAGCAACTGAAAGACACCTTGGACTCCTTTCCAGCCCCACAGAAGATTCAGGATCTGCATTACAGCAACTGTCTCCTCTGTTCCAGTCTTGTTCCCACATCTTCTAATCGACCTCAATTGCCACCTAGGTTAGAATGAGGTAGGAGATAGATGGGCCCCTGGGCTGGACAGCTGATGTTTGTCAAGTGGAATAAAACTGAAGCTTTGTTCTCACTCAGACACTCTGAGCACAAAGCTAGTGGCAAATGGTGAACTCTGCTAAAGTAAAGAGATAAGGTGCCAACTTCTGAGATCAAGGAAGACTTTCCTGTCTGCACATGCACAGGAAGGCTTCTTGGGCGTTAGAAAGGGAAGGAGCCCAACCCCATAACAAGTGTGAACATGCACCCATAGACCTTTACAGGAGGATCCATCTTAACAAAAAGTTGCATGTGCATGTTGGGGTGGGTCCCAGGACCATGCAGGTGTGAAGAAAGAAATAAGATAAGAGCCAACGGTAAATAAAGACCCAGAAAGACTGTCCTATAAAAGTGACTTAAATCACCTTTTACTACACTCCTCATTCTGGACACCCACACTCCTGTCTGAGTGTGTATCTCTGTTTAGCTTTGGACTTACTGAGCTTCTCCTCATTAGAAAGGACACTCACACTCCTTCTCTCCAGGTGTGTATTTCTGCCCTACATCTGTCTTAAATAAACAAACAAACCATTTCTCTGTGTGCATAAATTTGGGACTTCCATGGTTATCCAGTAGCTAACACTCCACACTTCCAATGCAGGGAGCCTGGGTTTGATCCCTAGTCAGGGAACTGGATCCCACATGCCACACAACTAAAGACCCTGCATGCTACAACTTAAAAAAAATCCTACATGTCACATTTAACCAAATTTAAAATATTCCTGAATACCACAACTTAAAAAAAAAAGATCCCACATGTCGCAACTAAGACCTGGTGCAGTTAAATAAATGAATAAATATTTTTAATTGCATAAATTCTGAGTGCAAGCCATACAAGAATTCATAGAAAAAACTAACTACAACCAACAGCTAAAAACAACTGTCTAGATTCAACATATTGATCTGGAAGGGAGAGAGGACAAACAAATAGAGTTAAAGTTTAAAACCACATGTCTCCTCAATAATTTAGATGTGCTTTATGGTAGATCCACCCTTCTTTGGTTTGTAATAACCATTACAACAGTAAAAACCAATCATTCTTTGAATTTGGGTATCAACATAAAAACACAAAGAATTAATTCACTGACACTCCTGCTGCCCTGCAACACCCTGGACCCAGAGTTCAGCCCTCCCTCTAGCTTTCATAGAAAATTACCTCTAAGAATTGCATGGTTTTCCCCAACTCAACTTAAAATTGAAGAGATTCCTGAGGAGTCAAATGATCTGTGAAACAGCTCTGTGTTCCTCTCCCTTTTTCCTCACATGAGAATTGAGTGGGCATCTTAAGTCTCTTAAAATCCCTGGCGTTTCACTGCTTACCTAAAGTAGTTCTTCCAAACAAATACAGCATTAATCCTAAAATAAGTCCTAGGGAAAACAGTCTTTAACTTAATTCATCTACGTTGCTTTTATTTCTCAGTAAACTCCTGTACTCTTGACCCCTTGACCTTTTCATCTCCAAGTTTAGACAACTTTCTGCATAGCCTGACAACATATGGGCTTTCCTGCTTTAATTCTGAGCTCTGATTTTTGCAATTAACCTTTTGCTTAGTTCATTTCCACCCACTCCAGGTGACAGCCTCATTCAATTTGGACCTGATCTCATCTCCCTATTTCCCCAATTCACCAAGGTACACCTGTTATCAACTCTGTTTCCATAATAGTTATCTAAAGTTCTCTTTCTTGAGCTCCAGACCTACATTCCCAAAGTCCTACTATGTGTTCTCAGGTTCTTCAAATGCAATAAAACATAACTCATTATCCCCTCTTCTTCCCCATGCTCTTTTTTCTCAGTTTATGGAGTCATTATGTTATGACCAACCTAGATAGCATATTCAAAAGCAGAGACATTACTTTGCCAACAAAGGTCCATCTAGTCAAGGCTATGGTTTTTCCTGTGGTCATGTACGGATGTGAGAGTTGGACTGTGAAGAAGGCTGAGCGCGGAAGAATGGATGCTTTTGAACTGTGGTGTTGGAGAAGACTCTTAAGAGTCCCTTGGACTGCAAGGAGATCCAACCAGTCCATTCTGAAGGAGATCAGCCCTGGGATTTCTTTGGAGGGAATGATGCTAAAGCTGGAACTCCAGTACTTTGGCCACCTCATGCAAAGAGTTGACTCATTGGAAAAGACTCTGATGCTGGGAGGGATTGGGGGCAGGAGGAGAAGGGGACGACAGAGGATGAGATGGCTGGATGGCATCACTGACTCGATGGACGTGAGTCTGAGTGAACTCCGGGAGCTGGTGATGGACAGGGAGGCCTGGTGTGCTGCGATTCATGGGGTCGTGAAGAGTCGGACATGACTGAGCGACTGAACTTAACTATGCACCTAATCACCCAACCCAGAAACTTCAATTTTCCTATACTCTCCTCTCTTACTTAGCCCTCTGTATCCAAGTAGACACCAAATTCTAACAATTCTACTCTCTAATTGTTCATATGTTTATGTCCTGCACCCTTCCTCTTTCACTCACCAAAGTTTAGGCCCATATACCTTCTTTAACCTCTGATGTCTCTCTGACATCTTCCCTCTTTGAGCCTTTACACACAAAGTACCAGGATAACAGCTTCCTTCCCACTGCTTAATAACACATATTTCACATGTGGCAGACCATCAGTAAATATTCATTAATTACAGAAGAGACTTCATATCCTTGTGATCTCTCATCTTTCTTTTCCTGGCCATTCATTAGATTGCCTCTCTCTTCATCTAACCTCATGCTTCTTCAGGATTCCTTTAACTTGCTGTTGATTATGTTATCCTTTTATGTCCAGTCAAAGCTTTTTATTACTCTTTATTGCCTTTCAAGTAAATGCATGGCATCAAAATCCTCCATTCTAGCTCAAACTTACCTTTCTAGTCTTATTGTTCATACCATCCCCCTAAATTTTCACTCAGTTTAGTCAAATCTAACCACTAGTCATTCTCCCAAAAGTGCTGTGCATTTTCCTCCCTCCTTATCTTTGCTCATACTGCTTTCAAAACAAGACATCTTGTCTTCATATCTTTCTGTCAAAAGCTTCCCTAGTTTAAGGTCCAGATCAAATGCTACTGTCTTCATAAAACTTAGTGTTTCTTTCAGACAAAGTTTCTCTCTTCTTCTCTCTTTTTTTGAAACTTAGTTTGTACCTTGCTTTGTATTTTTACTCATCCTGCTAAAAAAAAAAAAAAACCTGCAGGTGGCTCAGATGGTAGAGTCTGCCTGCAATGTGGGAGACCTGGGTTCAATCCCTGGGTTGGGAAGATCCTCTGGAGAAGGGAAAGGCTACCCACTCTAGTATTTTTGCCTAGAGAATCCCACGGACAGAGGAGCCGAGTGGGCTACAGTCTATGGGGTCTCAAAGAGTCGAACAAGACTGAATGATTAACACTTTCACTAAAAAAAAAAAAAAAAACAATATTATATAGTTTTTCAAAGCAGTGCTTTTCAGACCACCTGCAACAGCATAATAGGAGTCTTCGTTAAAAACAAAATGCTACAGAATCAGACTCTCTTGAGGTGGAACTCAGAATTCTGCAACTTGAAAACAAGCACAGAGAAGTTGGAGGCTTGTGAGGTACAGAAATGGGCTTTGAAGTCATTGTGAGTGGGAGTTGCATTCCAGTTGTATCTCTGTTAAAAGATGATTTTCAGAAAAAAAAGTAAAATCATGACTGATTCAGACAGAAAAGCAAACAAGTTAAAGATGTTATTTAACTCGTTCAGTGAAGGAACCAGGCAGATGTTACAACCTATTCAAAAGAGAATCTTAAAAAAAAAAAGACATATTTATTCAAAGTTGTAAAATGAAGCAAAGATGATAAGTGGCTACAATCAGATAATTCAGAAGGATGTGCAATAGTTCCAAGACAATGAAAAGCAAGAGCAAGGTGACCTGGAAGTTTTCTTGTAGGCAATACCAAGTTTTCTACTGAAACATGACATTTTTTTCTATACCTCTTACTAGCTGTTTGATTTTGAGTATATTACTTACTGGTGATGGTGGTGGTTTAGTCATTAAGTTGTGTCTGACTCTGAGACCTCATGGACTAAGCCAGCCAGGCTCCCTTGTCTGTGGGATTTCCCAGGCAAGAATAATGGAGTGGGTTGCCATTTCCTTCTCCAGGGGATCTTCCCAGCCCAAGGATCAAACCCACATCTTCTACATTACAGGCAATCTACGGCATTGCAGGTGGACTTTCTTTACCACCAAGCCACCAGGGAAACCCCATGTTACTTACTAGCTGTTTAATTTTGACTATGTTCTCTGATCCTCAGTTACTTTATCTATAAAATGGCAATTAGGTTTCATTGTTTTTGAAAAGTTTTAATGGGGACAATAATTACCTAACAGACCTATTGTTGAGTTAAATGAGCTAATGAGTTCCGAGAGCTTAGGACAGTATTGAGCAAGTGATACTTGATAAACATTATACACTGGTAGTAGTACTATTGGTAGTATTACTACCAACTACAAGTTCTTTGAGACTCATTTTTGTTTATTAATGTATGTACTAATTCATTCAATCAACCGATGTATATAAAACACCTATTCGTGCTATGTTTGGCTGGATTATAAAATGGTCTTTGTCTTCAAGGAGTCCAGACTGGCAGAGATAAGAAGTTAAACAAATAATTACAAGGGATATAATAAGTAAAATTAGAGATTTGTGAGTTCAATTAAGAAAATGGCTAACCATGTGAGGAATGTACAGAATGATTCCAGAAAAGCATTATAAAGGTGAATTTGAGCTGAATTTTGAAGGGTGACAAGGAAGTCACTAAAGGCAGCACAGTATGCTAACAATTATTGTGTTAGAATGTTATGTGTGTTAATTTTATTTAATTCACACGAGAGTGATAAAATAATAATACTTACTTTGTGTCAGGCCCTGTTTCTGATAACCTTCATTATCCTATTTTATGAAGAAAAGAACCTGAGGCTTAGAGAAGTCAAGTAACTTTCCCAAGATGATACAGCGAGTGTCAAAGCCACAATTCATCCCAGATAACCTCTTTCCAAAATGTAGGAAATACAGTCTCAATTTACTAATAGAAGACTTAAAACTTAAGAGTGATTATGAAGTCTTCCAGGAAAGACTGATTAGCAATTGTGTTCCTGATTTTAAAGCCCAGGCAAGTTGAGGAAGAAGAGCACTCTAGAAAGAAGGGAAACGTGCAAAATCTGGGAAGCATGGAGGAGCTTGGGATGTCCCTAGGAACCTGAAATGCTTGGAACTCAATGTACATACATGGAAACAGCAATAAATGTCACTTCAGGAATTGTGAAAAATAAACTATGCCACACTAAATATTGCAGACTCTGCTCAGGAGCAAATGAGGAAACAATGAATGTTTTAAGCAAGGGATGTAAAGAACTCAAAGATTTAGACTGGTGCCAGCGCAATGAGTTAGGAAAAAACAGAGGCCAGTATTACCGAAGTCAGGAGTTTTGAAGCCAGACACCATGCCACTTATCATGACCTAAGGAAAGAGAACTTCTCTGAGCAACAGGCTCCTCATCTTTACAATGCATATACTAGGCAATACCAAGTTTTCTATATGAGGTGTACAGGAAAGAACATAGGTAAATACCTGACTGTACTTTAGATCTAGTAGGCATTTGATAAATGATGGTGGTTGCATTAACAGTTGCTTATTGCCATTTTTGTCATGATACAAACTAGCAATAGTGTAGGTCTTTTTGAAGACAGAACATGTGAAATACACTTCAGTTCAGTCACTCAGTCGTGTCTGAATCTTTGCAACCCCATGGACTGTAGCACACCAGGCTTCCCCATCCATTGCCAGCTCCTGGAGCTTGCTCAAACTCATGTCCATCGAGTCAGTGATGCCATCCAACCATCTCATCCTCTGTCATCCCCTTCTCCTCCTGCCTTCAATGTTTCCCAGAATCAGGGTCTTTTCCAATGAGTCAGTTCTTCACATCAGGTGGCCAAAGTATTGGGGTTTCAGCTTTAGCATCAGTCCTTCCAAGGAATATTCAGGACTGATTTGATCTCCTTTAGGATTGACTGGTTTGATCTCCTTGCAGTCCAGGGGATTCTCAAGTCTTTTCCAATACCACAGTTCAAAAGCATCAATTCTTCAGTGCTCAGCTTTCTTTACGGTCCAACTCTCATATCCATATATGACTACTGGAAAACCATAGCTTTGACTAGTGGACCTTTGTCAGCAAAGTGATACCTCTGCTTTTTAATATGCTGTCTAGGTTGGTCATAGCTTTTCTTCCAAGGAGCAAGAGTCTTTTTTTTTTTTAACTTTACAATATTTTATTGGTTTTGCCATATATCAAAGTGAATCTGCCACAGGTATATATGTGTTCCCCATCCTGAACCCTCCTCCCCCTCCCTCCCCATACCATCCCTCTGGGTCGTCCCAGTGCACCAGCCCCAAGCATCGAGTATCGTGCATTGAACCTGGACGGGTGACTCGTTTCATATATGATATTATACATATTTCAATGTCATTTTCCCAAATCATCCCACCCGCTCCTTCTCCCACAGAGTCCAAAAGACTGTTCTATACATCAGTGTCTCTTTTGCTGTCTCGTATACAGGGTCTTTTAATTTCACAGCTGCAGTCACCATCTGAGTGATTTTGGAGCCCAAAAAATTAAAGTCTCTCACTGTTTCCATTGTTTCCCCCATCTATTTGCCATGAAGTGATGGGACTGGATGCCATGATCTTAGTTTTCTGAATGTTGAGCTTTAAGCCAACTTTTTCACTCTCCTCTCACTTTCATCAAGAGGCTCTTTAGTTCTTCTTCACTTTCTGCCATAAGGGTGGTGTCATCTGCATATCTGAGGTTATTGATATTTCTCCCAGTAATCTTGGTTCCAGTTTGTGCTGGCATTTCACATGATGTACTCTGCACAGAAGTTAAATAAGCAGGGTGACAATATACAGCCTTGATGTACTCCCTTCCCTATTTGGGACCAGTCTGTTGTTCCATGTCCAGTTCTAACTGTTGCTTCCTGACCTGCATACAGATTTCTCAAGAGGCCAGTTAGGTGGTCTGGTATTCCCATCTCTTGAAGAATTTTCCACAATATGTTGTGACCCACATAGTCAAAGACTTTGGCATAGTCAATAAAGAAGTAGATGTTTTTCTGGAATCCTCTTGCTTTTTCAATGATCCAGCGGATGATGGCAATTTGATCTCTGGTTCCTCTGCCTTTTCTAAATCCAGCTTGAATGTCTGGAAGTTCACGGTTCACATACTGTTGAAGCCTGGCTTGGAGAATTTTGAGCATTACTTTGCTAGCGTGTGAGATGAGTGCAATTGTGCCACAATTTGAACATTCTTTGGCATTGCCTTTCTTTGGGATTGGAATGAAAATTAACCTTTTCCAGTCCTGTGGCCACTGCTGAGTTTTCCCAATTTGCTGGCATATTGAGTGCAGCACTTTAACAGCACCATCTTTTAGGATGTGAAATAGCTCAACTGGAATTCTATCACCTCCACTATCTTTGATTGCAGTGATGCTTCCTAAGGCCCACTTGACTTTGCATTCCAGGATGTCTGGCTCTAGATGGGTGATCACACCATCATGGTTATCTGTGCCATGAAAGTCTTTTTTGTATAGTTCTTCTATGTATCCTTGTGACCTCTTCTTAATATCTTCTGCTTCTGTTAGGTCCATACCATTTCTGTCCTTTATCAAGCCCATCTTTGCATGAAATATTCCCTTGGTATCTCTAACTTTCTTGAGGAGATCTCTAGTCTTTTACCTGGGTTGCTTAGAAATAAGTCCAATACTGCTTGATTTGTTCAGACATAGTAGATTGATCTATATCAGAACAGCAAAGTCCCAGGAACACAAAGAAAATCATATTTCATAAATGGCATGAGGTTTAGGGTCCAGTTTGTCAAACATTCCTTGTGTTCAACACTGTATTAACTGATGCATACATAAAAACAGTTAAGACATAATCTCTCCTCACAATAAGTCAAGAGTCTACAATATAGCTCTTTGGGTTGATTTTCTTTATTCTAGATCCCTGACCTCTTTTATTTACAACCTCCCACTCACCACTTATGTCTGATATTTATACTACTCTTTGGAAGTGATCTTGGTTTCTCTATTTCATTTCCCTCCTCCCTCAGCTTTGGACTCCTTCCTTTCCTGGGTAAGTCAGATTACATCTCATCTGATCGAAGCCTATCCTCAGAACCCTACCCTGGTTCCAAGATGCCTTGCTACCGTAGTAAAGTTAAACCAATTTCTCAACAGCTGGCACTAGAATTTTTCTCAGACGGAAATACTTTGATGAGTTATTATGAATAGACATGTTGTTATGAACAGTGCTTGAGAACTTGGATTAGCAAGAGGCAGTATAAACAAAGATTGTTCTACATTAGAAATTCACTTAGGGGTATGGAAAAAGTCGGGGAGAAAAAGAGAAGACAGAAGAGAAAGAAAAGAGACAGAAGGCAGAGTAACTTCATAATGGCTAAAATACTTTTTTCATGTGCAAGATTCTGTTATTTGCATTTCTTCAACTCCCCTCATGTCTCCCCAATCTTCAGTAAGTCTTCCACTACCCCTACACCACCCACCTCCCCATAGCATACACACTGTAAGTGGAGATGATGGTTGGATAAGTCAAGAAATCATGGGGCCAAGTTCCACTGCTGGATCAAACAGGAGCAGAACAAAGAAAGCACACCCAGAACAGCAAGACAGTCCATAAACTGAACTCATTGGTAGACCAGGCTCCATGATAATGCTAAAACCACAAGCGTCTACAAAACTGCAGAACACTTCAGGAGATATTGTATTTTGTTTAAGAGTTGTATAACAGGGGCTTGAACCTGTCTCAACATGATAGAAAATCCTAAAGATGCCACAGGAGAACAGTTTAGAGCTCATCAATGAATTCAGTCAAGTTGGAAGATACAAAATTAACACAGTAAGTCTCCTACATATGAACCATCAAATTGTAAACTTTCAAAGATGCGAACATGTGTTCCATCAATGTCAGGCATGAGTGACTGCAGCTTGCTCTCCATCCTAACAGTCCTTCTACTCTTATCATCTCCCTCATCCTCTCCTTCCTCCAGTCAGTAACTCTTCCTGCCTGTCCACTTGATGCTAGCCCCTGTATGCCAACTGTCATACTGTACTACTGTACTTTTCAAGGTACTGTACTATAAGATTAAAAACATTTTATTTTTTGTATTTATTTTTATGTATTATATGTGTGAAAAGTATTATAACCTATTACAACACAGTACTATACAGTCAAATTGTTAGAGGAAGCACACTGACTGAAACCGCCCACCAAGGCCAGGCACCATAGTAACCATCTGCGTGAATTGTTTTATGACAGGAGGTCCTGGTAAGGAACATGGAACTAATAAGCCACCAGCAACCAGAATTTGGGAAAAGTCAAAAGGAGACACCACATACCTAACCACCTCCCAGAATCCTTCTCGCTGGCATCCATCTTGACTGAACATGGTGTGCACCACCAGGATGGACTCTGAGTCAGAATGATTGGCTAAAGACAACCCAGAAACTAATCCCATCACCATAAAACCTGAGACCGCGAGCCACTTGGAAGAGCAGTTCTCCTGGGTTCCCTTACCCTACGGCTCTCCGCCCAGGCACCCTTTGCTACTAAAATCTCTTGCTTTGTCAGCATATGTGTCTCCTCAGACAACTCATTTCTAAATGTTAGACAAGAGCCCACTTTTTGACCCTGGAAGGGGGCCCCTTCCTGCAACAAAATGTGTTAGTTGGGTACCTAGGTTAACTTTGTTGTACTTATAAACAAATTTGACTTACAAATGTGCTAAATGAGTTCTAAGAGCACATTTGTAAGCAAATTTGTTTATGAGTACAACAAAGTTAACCTAGGTACCCAACTAACACATTTTGTTGCAGGAAGGGGGACCCCTTCCAGGGCCCAAAAGTGGACTCTTGTTTAACTAACACTCAGACTTACTACTATACACCTGGAGAAGGAAATGGCAACCCACTCCAGTATTCTTGCCTGGAGAATCCCATGGACAGAGGAGCCTGGCAGGCTACAGTCCACGGGGTCGCAAAGAGCTGGACACGACTGAGCGACTTCACTTTCACACTTTCTACTATACACAAAAATCTCTTGCATTTCTATACACTAACAATGAAAAATCAGAAAGAGAAGTTAAGGAAATAGTCCCATTTACCATCTCATGAAAAGAATAAAACACCTAGGAAAAAACCTATCTAAAGAGACAAAAGTCCTACACTCAAAAAACTTTAAAACACTGATGAAAGAAATCAAAGATAACACAAATGGAAAGATATACCATGTTCATAGATTCGAAGAAGCAACACTGTCAAAATGATTGTACTCTCCAAGGCAATCTACAGATTCAGTGCAACCCCTATCAAATTATCAATGGCATTTCTCACAAAAATAGAACAGAAAATTTCTAAATTTATATGGAAACACAAAAGAGCCCAAATAGTCAAAGGAATCCTGAGAAAGAAAAACAGACCTAAAGGAATCAGCTTTTGATACTGGCATAAAAACAGAAATATAAACCAATGGAACAGAAATCCAGAAATAAACCCACATACCTATATCAATTAATCTCTGACAAAGGAGGGAAGAATATATACTGAAGACAAGACATTCTCTTCAATAAGTGCTGCTGGAAAAACAGAACAGCTACATATAAAGGAATGAAGTTAGCACATTCTCTAACACCATACACAAAAATAAACTCCAAATGAACTAAAGACCTAAATGAAAGGCTGGGTACTATAAAACTCTTAAAGGAAAACAGGCAGAACAATTTGGTTAAAAAACAAAACAGATTACGACAGTTTATATCTAGGTCCTGATTTCTTCAGCTATTGACAATGACTGCCTTTCTAAGATTCCTTTCTTCCCCAGTGTTGGGAAGACAGGAATATTGTCTTATCCAGGTTACTACAATAATCTCCCTGGGTTTCTTAAGGAGCTAGATTATAAATATTTCAGGCTTTGTGGGCCAGATTGTCAGTCAGTCAGCTCTACACTTATGGCCTGGAAGCAGCAATAGACAATATGTAAATGAATGTATATGGTTGTGTTCCAATAAAATTTTATTTACAAACTCAGGTAGTAGGCTTTCTATCCTGCTCCTTCTGTTCTCCACATTATAATAAGGGTAGTCTTTCTAGATGTCACTTCTCTGCTTAAAAACTAGAATCGATTCCCACTGCCCTTAGGATAAAGCCCAGATTCCTTAACAGAATAGATTTCATCTCATTCGCCTTCTGTCTAGCACTTTCTAGCTTCTAGCTCAATTTTTCAGCCCAACTGAACTACTTTAAATTCCCCCAAGTTCCTGATTGTCTTCTTTCCATGCATCTGCATAAGCTGTTATTTTGACTGGGAATACTCCCTTCTCCCCTCAGCCAACAACCACACTCTTCCCCCATTCACCAGCTTAGTTGATGCTTTGTTGTTTTTTGGTCACTAAGTCATGCCCAGCTCTTTTCGACCCCATGGACTGTAGCCTGCCAGGCTCCTCTGTCCATGAAATTTCTCAGGCAAGAATACTGGAGTGAGTTGCCATTTCCTCCTCTGGGGATCCTCCAAACCCAGGTATCGAACCCATGTCTTTTGCACTGGCAGGTGGATTCTTTACCACTGAGCCACCTGGGAAGCCCTAGTTGATGCCTACTCATCTATATTTTAAGTTTCACATTAAATGTAACTTCTTCTAGGAAGCTTTCTCTGATTCCTAAGTTCTCACAAGTGTTGAGATTGCTGGTTTAATTATCTGACTCTCCTGTTAGTCTGAGGCTCTGGGAGTACAGTACAATTCGAAATTGTTGTATTCCAAGGTACTCAATAAATAATTTGTGAATAAATGGGTTCTTGGCTGTCCAGGAAGGAAAAGACAAGAACCACCCTAAAAATGGGCTTTCCCAGTGGCTCAGACTGTAAAGAATCTGCCTGTAATGCAGGAGGCCCAGGTTCGATCCCTGGGTCAAGAAGATCCCCTGGAGAAAAGAATGGCAACCCACTCCAGTATTGTTGCCTGGAGAATTCCATGGACAGAGAAGCCTAGCAGGCTACAGTCCATGGGGTCACAAAGAGTGGGTCACGACTGAGAGACTAACACTTTCACTTTTTCACCTTAAAAATAGAGAGAGCCCTCAAAGGCTAATTGATGGAGAATGAGCTAAAGATTTGTTTCAGCTGTTCCTTCTAATCCAAAATCTGCTTCTGAAGCATTTTCTGCTATGCCATTATACTTTAAGTGAGTATAAGGAAACATGCAATGGATCTTCCAGAGTTACTGATGCAGCAACCAAAGTCTTGAATGGTTTCATTTCTGCCTTGATCTCCAAACTTAATCTGTTTGCCTTCTCTTTGGCTCCTTATCTCTTACCTCATATCCTGCTTATAGGCTTATATATAGTGTGCTTCATATTTGGTAAATCTCCTCTCAACGTGATCTTGGCTTGCCTTTCCAACCATTACTCACATTTCAAGTATCATGTGGTGCATATATTCTACATGCCAGGCACACAGGACTTCTCTAACTTAGGCCTATAGGACTTAACCATTTAGTCCTCATTCAAGCCTCACAATAATGTTATAAGAGATTTCCTTTCCTTGGTCCCACTTCACAGTTGATAAAATGAAGACTTAAAGAGGTTAAGTAACTTGACAAAGAAACAGAACAAATGGCAAAGCTGAGATGTGAGAGAAGAAAGTCTGATATCAGAAGTCAAGTTTCTAATTGCATACCACTTAATAGTTTCTCCAGACTACGTCTGTTATTTTTGCTGGGTTTTTTTAACCTCTCTGAATACTGTTTCCATACAACCCTAGAAGTCTTCTGAAGTCCTCCTGCAAGTTTCATACTGAATCTCACAGATACTGTGTTGAATCGAAGGTCATCATACTAACATTTACTGAGCACGGTCTTCTTAGCTAAGTGCCATTTGTGTTACTCAACCAACCTTCACAGATCCTAATAAAAAAAAAGATAAGGTCAGTTCTGTTTTACAGATAAGGAAATAGAAGCACAAGGGGTAAAAATAATGTGTCCAAGGTCACACAATTAGAAATGGTAGGATCTAGATTTTAAGCCTCGGTAGTCAGCAGCAGCAGTCCAAGTCTACATATATTTCTGGGTAAGAAGGAACATATCCAGAAGCAGGTAGCATAAAGATTCCTCAGGCCTCACAAAATGAGATGGAAAGTGTGGGTGAGCTGGATTGATTCAGGCTGTAATCACCCAGGATAAGAGAGCACAAGGATGACTTAATTACTTATTGCTGCCCAAACAAACTATCATCAAAGTTCATGCCTTAAAATAATTGTTCATTAGCTAACAGTTCTATTGGTCAACAATTGGGCTGAACTTGGCTGGGAAGTTCTTCAGCTGGTTTTGTCTGAGCTCACTCATAGGGTGACAGTCAGCTGTGACAGTTTGGCAAGGGTTGATGCTCTGAAGTGTTGTCTCCATCTGTCAAGGCCAGCGGCACGCACACGTGACTTGTGCTTCGCTCATCATTCTGCTATTTCTACCTTGAAATTCTTAATAATTATGAAATAAGAGGCCTTCCTGGGCCTTGCACATTATGTTGCCAGTCATGTTGGTGGTTGGTGGTTGGTGCTGGATGTCAGCTGGGCATCTTTCTCCACGTAGCTTCTCATCCTTAAAGAGACTAGCCCAAGTTTCTTCACATAATGGTAGAAGCTTTCCAAGAGACTGATAGCAAAGCCTGCAAGGCTCTTGAGGTCTAGGCTCGTAATTGCCACATCATTACTTCTGCTGCATTTTTTATTTATTTATTGGCTGCACGGGTTTCTCTAGCTGCTGTGAGCAGGCTTCTCATTGTGGTGGCTTCTCCTGCTGTGGAACACGGTCTCTAGGGCACCAGCTCAGTAGTTGCAAGGAGGTGTGTGTAGAGGGACAGGATGAGTTTGTGACCATTTATTGCAATCTATCACCAATGGGGTACATGTTTAAGGAGAAATGAAATCATTTCAGTCTTGGACATCTGGTGATTAAGGTTTTACCAGTGATAAATCCATGCAAAGCTGTCTACTATTCATATAATATAGGTTTAGAATATAAAAGAGAATCCTGGTTGGGCATACAAATTTGAAAGCTGTCAGTATGCAGGAGATAGGTTTCTGAATAAAGAAATCAGAACCTCAAGCAAGACTGTATTAGTTCAGGTAAAGGTAAACAAAGAGATTTGGTCAATCCCTCATACCACCGAGATGTCTCAGTGCACCCTTCTTCCCATACAGCTCAACATCTCTCCAAAAGGAGCCATCTGTGGGCCTATTCATTTCCATAGCCAGTTCAAAGTCTACTCTCTCTGGGGAAAGTAGAGCCTTCTCTTTCCAGATGTCCAGATGTGACTACATACAGTCCAATGACTTATAAACCAAAAAATATTCACTTGATCCCCACTTTCAACCCAATCTGTAATGGTGGATCAGGAATAGAATACAAACTTCCATGTGAAAAATGAAAGAATGGGAAACACGTAGCAACCTGTAATCCTTAATAGTTTTCTCTCCAGACAGAAACTTTTGCCCTGACCGTGGAAGACATTCCCTGATGAACCCATCTGGATGCCTTGGTTATGCCTGCAGACCCCTGGGTTCACTCTTTGGGAGGTTCTTCCATGTCCACCATTCACCAGGATCAAGACTGAAGAGGACCTTGGAGACTAGCATTCCCAGAAACTCCTTGAGAACACAGTAAATGGCTTTTGCAAGGCAGATTTATGGTTTCTTTAGTAATGCAATTTCCTTAAAAAAAAAAAACCTTTTAGGCTTTTGTACTATTCATATCCAGTTATGTGTCAAAAATGATGCCAAAGTTCTTTTATGGACCTAGCTCTTAAACTAGCTTATTCTATGGTCTACCCATTCCTCTTTTCATTGTTTTAACGGTGGCTACTTTGAAGTAATCTTAAAAAATAAGTAAGTGTTAGCACCCTTAATCTGATCTTTGCTGAAAGGCTAGGTTTCTTTCTTTGTCAGAAGATCTTAATTCGTTGTTGTTGTTCACTTGCTAAGTCATGCCTGACTCTTTGTGAGCCCATGGACTGCAGCATGCCAGGCTCCCCTATCATTCACTATCTCTCAGAGTTTGCTCAAATTCATGTCCATTGAATCAGTGATGCCATCTAACCATCTCATCCTTTGCCGCCCTTTTCTCCTTTTGCCTTAAATCTTTCCCAGCAGCAGGGTCTTTTCCAATAAGTTGGCTCTTAACAGCAGGTGCCCAAACTATTTGAGCTTCAGCTTCAGCATCTGTCCTTCCAATGAATATTCAGGGTTGATTTCTTTTAGGACTGACTGGTTTGATCCACTCAGTCTTTTCCAAGACCACACTTTGAAAGCATCAATACTTCAGCACTCAGCCTTCTTTATAGACCAGCTCTCACATCTGTACAAGACTACTGAAAAGCTTTAGACTATACAGAACCTTTGTCAGCAAAGTGATATCTCTGCTTTTTAATACACTGTCTAGGTGCATCATGGCTTTCCTTCCAAGGAGCAAATATCTTTTAATTTCATGGCTGCAGTCACTGTCCACAGTGATTTTGAAGCCCAATTTTCCCCTTCTATTTGCCATGAACTGATGGGACTGGATGCCATATTAGTTTTTTGAATATTGAGTTTTAAGCCAGCTTTTTCACTCTCCTCTACTCCCTCATCAAGAGGCTCTTTAGTTTCTCTTCACTTTCTACCATTAGAGTGGTGTTATCTGCATATCTGAGGTTGTTGATATTTCTCCCTGCAATCCAGATTCCAGCTTGTGACTCATCCAGCTCAGAATTTCACATGAGGTACTCTGCATATAAGTTAAATAAGCAAGGTGACAAAAGACAGCCTGTACTCCTTTCCCAATTTGGAGCCAGTCTGGTGTTCCAGGTCCAGTTCTAACTGTTGCTTCTTGACCTGCATACAGGTTTCTCAGGAGATAGATAAGGTGGTCTGGTATTCCCATCACTTAGAATTTTCCACAGTTTCTTGTGATCCACACAGTCAAAGGCTTTAGCATAGCCAATGAAGCAGTAGATGTTTTTCTGGAATTCCTTTGCTTTCTCTATGACCCAACAAATGCTGGCAATTTAATCTCTGGTTGCTCTGCCTTTTCTAAACCCAGCTTATACATCTGAAAGTTATTGCTTCACATACTGCTGAGGCCTAGCTTGAAGGATTTTGAGCATAACCTTACTAGCATGTGAAAACGAGCACAGTTGTACAGTAGTAAATTGTAGTCTCCAGTATCACTGTCTGTACAATCCCATGGTCAAAGATGTCTGTCGGGCTATTGTCCATGTGGTTGCAAAGAGTCACACACAACTGAGCATGAGAAATCTTAATGGAAGGGCTTTAAAAATATATATATATCTGAAAAACAACCTTTATTCTCCTGTTTGCACTACAAAAATAGTTGGATTTTCTAATCCTGTGAGGCCCAAATTTTCTATACACTCTATTTCCTTCCATTTCTGTTTACAAAACCCTCATTTCTTATATGAGCTCATCTCTTTCTCAAAAAATCTTGCTAAAGTCAGCAAGGACCAACCATCACACATTTATTTTCTGGTTCTTCCCAAATGCTTCCACTAAACTTCTGCCATAGAAAGATGGTCAGGCTTCCAAGTTGACTAGGTAAAATTTCTACCAAACACTTTGCAATGGTATTAAAAGGATCACCAGTTTTCCAACCTGAAAGATCTATTCCTTCACTGTCAATTGTCTGATTGTTTATGTAATGCCATATGTTTTAAGATTCTGTTAGAAGTTCCCCATTTCCAGGTATCAATTTTTATATTAAATGCTAAATTGCTGTGATAAAGAGGCCCTAGAAGTCACAGACATAAAGAAAGTGAAAGTTTCTTTCTTTCTCAGATACTAGTTGGGCCTAGACTGACACAGCATCCAGTGTTATGAGGTCATTTAGGAACTGGATTCCTTCTACCTCGTTTTGCATCCCCTCCTACCATGTCTTCCCCACTTTTGTGCTGCAGTGGGTCACAGACATGTCCATGAAGGAGACAGAAAGGCGTCTAAGGCAAGCCATGTTCTTTTAAAAAGAGTAAGGCAAAAGATTTTCTCATCACTTCTAGTTATATTCCACTGGCAAGAACTTAACCACAAAATCATACCTAGCTGCAGAAGAGGATAAGAAATGTAACTGCCAAATGAGTGAGCATGTAACCATAGAGAAGATAATGGATTTTACGGTGAAAATCATTTACCTTAGGAAAAAAGATACACAAGGTTAAGAAACCTCAGAAATAAAAATTAAAAAGCTAAAGTGTAGGGGGAATGGTGGTATAAATAAAGCTTTTCTTTCTTAGAGAGGAAAAAAAATGACAGTCTGAACAAGGAAGAAAGGAAGGAATGGAAGGAAGAACGGAGAGAAGGAAGGAAGGAAGGAAGAAGAAAGAAGGAAGGCAAAATTATCTAGCTGGTGGGTACCCAAGTTCCCATTTTATTTTTTCCAATGTTTTCCTGAATATATTTTTAAATATGTGTGTGTGTGTTTTATGAGAATTAATAGAGAAAGAAAGGCCCAGGAAGACTATGAAGGTAGAGTAATAGTGATATGAGGAGACTCAGTTCAGTTCAGTTCAGTCCCTCAGTCATGTCCGACTTTTTGCAACCCATGGAATGCAGCACGCCAGGCGTCCGTGTCCATCACCAACTTCCAGAGTCTACCAAAACTCATGTCCAATGAGTCGGAGATGCCATCCAACCATCTCATCCTCTGTCGTCCCCTTCTCCACCTGACTTCAATCTTTCCCAGCATCAGGGTCTTTACAAATGAGTCAGCTCTTCACATCAGGTGGCCAAAGTATTGGAGTTTCAGCTTCAACATCAGTCCTTCCAGTGAACACTCAGGACTGATCTCCTTTAGGATGGACTGGTTGAATATCCTTGCAGTCCAAGGGACTCTCAATAGTCTTCTCCAACACCACAGTTCAAAAGCATCAATTCTTTGGCACTCAGCTTTCTTTATGGTCCAACTCTCACATCCATACATGACTACCGGAAAAACCATAGCCTTGACTAGACCTTTGTTGGCAAAGTAATATCTCTGCTTTTTAATATGCTACCTAGGTTGGTCATAACTTTCCTTCAAGGAGTAAGCGTCTTTTCATTTCATGGCTGCAGTCACCATCTGCAGTGATTTTGGAGCCCAAAAAATTAAAGTCAGCCACCGTTTCTACTGTTTCCCCATCTATTTGCCATGATGTGATGGGACCAGCTGAGTACGTCAAGTCTCTATACTGTCACCCTGCTTATTTAACTTATACGCAGAGTACATCATGAGAAATGGTGGGCTGGAGGAAGCATAAGCTGGAATCAAGATTGCCGGGAGAAATATCAATAACCTCAGATATGCAGATGATACCACCCTTATGGCAGAAAGTGAAGAGGAACTAAAAAGCCTCTTGATGAAGGTGAAAGTGGAGAGTGAAAAAGTTGGCTTAAAGCTCAAAATTCAGAAAACGAAGATCATGGCATCCAGTCCCATCACTTCATGGGAAATAGATGGGGAAACAGTGGAAACAGTGGCTGACTTTATTTCTGGGGGCTCCAAAATCACTGCAGATGGTGATTGTAGCCATGAAATGAAAAGACGCTTACTCTTTTGAAGAAAAGTTATGACCAACCTAGATAGCATATTCAAAAGCATAGACATTACTTTGCCAACAAAAGTCCATCTAGTCAAGGCTATGGCTTTTCCAGTAGTCATGTATGGATGTGAGAGTTGGACTATAAAGAAAGCTGAGCGCCGAAGAATTGATGCTTTTGAACTGTGGTGTTGGAGAAGACTCTTGAGAGCCCCTTGGACTGCAAGGAGATCCAACCAGTCCATCCTAAAGGAGATCAGTCCTGGTTGTTCACTGGAAGGACTGATGTTGAAGCTGAAACTCCAATACTTTGGCCACCTGATGTGAAGAGCTGATTCATTTCAAAAGACCCTGATGCTGGGAAAGATTGAGGGCAGGAGGAGAAGGGGACAACAGAGGATGAGATGGCTGGATGGCATCACTGACTCAAAGGATGAGTTTGGGTAAACACCAGGAATTGGTGATGGACAGGGAGGCTTGGCGTGCTGAAGTTCATGGGGTCGCAAAGAGTTGGACATGTCTGAGTGACTGAACTGAACTGAACTGACGGGACCAGATGCCATGATCTTAGTTTTCTGAATGTTGAGCTTTAAGCCAACTTTTTCACTCTCCTCTTTCACTTTCATCAAGAGGCTCTTTAGTTCTTCTTCACTTTCTGCCATAAGGATGGTGTCATCTGCATACCTGATGTTATTGATATTTTTCCTGGCAATCTTGATCCCAGCTTGTGCTTCATCCAGCGCAGCATTTCTCATGATGTACCCTGCATATAAGTTAAATAAGCAGGGTGACAATATACAGCCTTGATGAACTCTTTTCCCTATTTGGAACCAGTCTGTTGTTCCATGTCCAGTTTTAACTGTTGCTTCCTGACCTGCATATGATTTCTCAAGAGGCAGATCAGGTGGTCTGGTATTCCCATCTCTTTCAGAATTTTCCACAGTTGATTGTGATGCACATAGTCAAAGGCTTTGGCATAGTCAATAAAGCAGAAATAGACATTTTTCTGGAACTCTCTTGCTTTTTTGATGATCCAGGGATGTTGGCAATTTGATCTCTGGTTCCTCTGCCTTTTCTAAAACCAGCTTAAACTTCTGGAAGTTCACAGTTCACATACTGTTGAAGCCTAGCTTGGAGAATTTTGAGCATTACTTTACTAGCGTGTGAGACAAGTGCAATTGTATGGTAGTTTGAGCATTCTTTGGCATTGCCTTTCTTTGGGATTGCAATGAAAACTCACCCTTTCCAGTCCTATGGCCACTGCTGAAATTTTTCAAATTTGCTGGCATATTGAGTGCAGCACTTTCACAGCATCATCTTTCAGGATGTGAAATAGCTCAACTGGAATCCCATCACCTCCACTAGCTTTGTTGGTAGTGATGCTTCCTAAGGCCCACTTGACTTCACATTCCAGGATCTCTGGCTCTAAGTGAGTGATCACACCATCGTGATTATCTGGGTCATGAAGATCTTTTTTGTACAGTTATGTGTATTCTTGCCACCTCTTCTTAATATCTTCTGCTTCTGTTAGGTCCATACCATTTCTGTCCTTTATCGAGCCCATCTTTGTATGAAATGTTCCCTTGGTATCTCTAATTTTCTTGAAGAGATCTCTAGTCTTTCCCATTCTATTGTTTTCCTCTATTTCTTTGCACTGATCACTGAGGAAGGCTTTTCTATCTCTCCTTGCTATTCTTTGGAACTCTGCACTCAAATGGATATATCTTTCCTTTTCTCCTTTGCTTTTTGCTTCTCTTCTTTTCACAGCTATCTGTAAGGCCTCCTCAGACTATCATTTTGTTTTTTTTGCATTTCTTTTTCTTGGGGATTGTCTTGATCCCTGTCTCCTGTACAATGTCATGAACCTCCATCCATAGTTCATCAGGCACTCTATCAGATCTAGTCCCTTAAATCTGTTTCTCACTTCCACTGTATAATCATAAGGGATTTTATTTAGGTCATACCTGAATTTTCTAGTGGTTTTCCCTACTTTCTTCAAGTTAAGTCTGAATTTGGCAATAAGGAGTTCATGATCTGAGCCACAGTCACCTCTCAGTCTTGTTTTTGCTGACTGTATAGAGCTTCTCCACCTTTGGCTGCAAAGAATATCAGATTTTGGTGTTGGCCATCTGGTGATGTCCATGTGGAGTCTTCTCTTGTGTTGTTGGAAGAGGGTGTTTGCTATGACCAGTGCGTTTTCTTGGCAAAACTCTATTAGCCTTCGCCCTGCTTCATTCCGTATTCCAAGACCAAATTTGCCAGTTACTCCAGGTGTTTCTTGACTTCCTACTTTTGCATTCCAGTCCCCTATAATGAAAAGGACATCTTTTTTAGGTGTTAGTTCTAGAAGGTCTTATAGATCTTCATAGAACCATTCAACTTCAGTGTTTTCAGCATTACTGGTTGGGGCATAGACTTGGATTACTGTGATATTGAATGGTTTGCCTTGGAAACAAACAGAGATCATTCTGTTGTTTTTAAGATTGCATCCAAGTACTGCATTTCGGACTCTCGTTGACCATGATGGCTACTCCATTTCTTCTAAGGGATTCTTGCCCACTGTATAGATATAATGGTCATCTGAGTTAAATTCATTCCAGTCCATTTTAGTTCGTTGATTACTAAAATGCCCACATTTACTCTTGCCATCTCCTCTTTGACTACTTGCAGTTTGCCTTGATTCATGGACCTAACATTCCAGCTTCCTATGTAATATTGCTCTTAATAGCATCGGACTTTGCTTCTATCACCAGTCACATCCACAACTGGGTGTTGTTTTTGCTTTGGCTCCATCTCTGTATTCTTTCTAGAGTTATTTTTCCAGAGATCTCCAGCAGCATATTGGGCACCTACCGATCTGGGGAGTTCATCTTTCAGTGTCCTATCTTTTTGCCTTTTCATACTGTTCATGGGGTTCTCAAGGCAAGAATACTGAAGTGGTATGCCATTGCTTTCTCCAATGGACCATGTTTTGTCAGAACTCTCCACCATGACCCATCCGTCTTGGGTGGCCCTCCACGGCATGGTTTAGTTTCTTTGAGTTAGATAAGGCTGCAGTAGGAGAGTAGAAAAAGAGTAATATGAGGAGCAGTATGATTAGTATGAGGAGAGTTGGAAGAAAAAAATGGAGTCGTGGAAGTCAGTCAGAGAAAAAATTCAGTGGCCTGAATGAAGAAAAAAAAAAAAAAAATTAGAAAAGGAGATTTTCTTTGGGTTTAATAATCTAGCAGTTACTAGAGAATAATTATGGCAGAAGCTAGATTTCAGTGAATTAAGAAAAAAAAAAAAAAAACTAGACAGCAAGTATGGAGTAGTCTTTAACAACACTGACTTTATAGGAAAGAAAAGACATGATGGTAACTAGTTATGACTGGTTCCACTAGCATGTGGACTAACATAAGAACCAGTCTTCAAGGCTGAGTTGGGGTATTGGGTCCTAGAGACCAGGGTGGTTCACAGTTCTAGCTGTCCAGCATATACATAATGTACATCTTAAACAGTAGTAACCCAACAGAGCTCTCTGATCCTCGGAATAGATTATGGATGTAACTAGTATGCACAGGGCACTGTCATTCTAGGACAAGCCCTGTGTCAATCAATACCTGACTTCTGTAGTGCTGGGAGGACCAAGTTTCTTCCATATGCTGAGAGGAGCCTCCATATACTTGAAGTCCACCAAAAACAGGCTGCCTAGCTACATGTCCAGGATGACCGCCTTTCAACAACTGAAAAATAATTGTTCTATGCACACCAGAAGGCTTCAGTTCTATGAAATAGCCCAGTTGCTTAAAAATAGACTGGGAGTGGAAAAACACTCTGGCAAAAGGATAGAAGGTGTGGTTGGGCTGTGCAGGACTGGTAGTTTAAAGGACTTCTGCCGAGCCAGGCCCAGTGAGGGAGGGTTTTATTGATTGTGCTTTTATTTTTTAATGGGAAAGACTTCAGCTTTAGAGGCTAAAGGGCAAAAATACAATGAGAGTGCACAGTTAAAGATTCAGGACAAAAGGCATAATTGATGGAGGAAATTGACCATAAAAGGTTTTGTTTCATTTATAGTACCTTTTTAGAAAGGGAAATTGAGAGTTGTTTTTTTTTTTTCCTAAGTTAAGACACAGACATTCCACAGTTCCCAGGAAAACATAAATGAAGTATCACAGAGTGTTAAGAATTTCTCAGGTTCATTTATTTTTTAACTTGTGTGTGTGATTATTCATGTCTGACTCTTTGTGACCCCATGGACTGAAGCCCGCCAGGCTCCTCTGTCCATGGAATATTCCAGGCAAGAACAGTGAAGTGGGTTGCTACTTCCTACACCAGGGGATCTTCCCAAACCAGGGATCAAACCCAACTCTCTTGACTCTTCTGCACTGGTAGGCAGATTCTTTTACCAATGTGCCACTTTACTCCAAAACAAATATAACCAGCAAAGATCCCACTGGAGCACTGGTGTAGAGAAAGGAATCTTAAGTTTGGCAAACAGCCAAGCCATCTGAGATTTCTATCTTAAAAAAGGTTTTCAGTAAATTGTCAAGCCTGTTTGTAACAAATTGAGAAGTAATTCACAGTGAATAGAGTACCTAATATAGATGAAAAATGATTAGGATATTAAATAAATTGTGGAGACGCTGAGAAGAAACCAGGTTACACGTCACAGCAAGAGCTATATATCCCCTGTTGTAAAGTATACTCAATATTATTCACACAGAATTTTAGGGAGAAAAATAAGACTAACCTTTAAGAGGCACATCTGTAAGTTTCATTCTTCTTATCTCCTTCTTAATGTAACATGTTCTCTGTATTTTCTGCATGAATTACTTTCCCTAAGTAACATCACTATACTCCCGAAGCCACTAGATGGCCACAGTACATCCACAGGAAGTCAAATCAAAACATCAGTGGTGTTGACTTAGCACAGTAGAGCCTTAAGTTCCTCACCTACAAAATGGGGATAATAATAGTACTTAAGTTCATAAGATGGTTGCGAGAGGTAGTTGAGAAGCTATACAAATGCCTACTAAATGGCAGACTGCTTGTATGACTGTGTATATGAATTTTGTTTTTTCATATAAAGTTAAGGAATAATGTATAGTCAGATAAAGGAATGAAAACATAATTTGTGTGTTTCTATCAAGGACAATCAATCTGATTTTGATACTGACCATTTGGTGATGTTCATGTGTAGATTCATCTCTTGGGTTGTTGAAAAAGATGTTTTGCTATGACCAGCAGGTTCTCTTAACAAAACTGTTAGCCTTTACCCTGCTTCATTTCATACTCCAAGGCCAAACTTGCCTTTATTCCAGGTATCTCTTTACTTCCTACGTTTGCTTTCCAATTCCACATGATGAAAAGGACTTTTCTCAGTGTTAGTTCTAGAAGGTGTTGCAGGTCTTCATAGAACTGGTCAAATTCAGCTTCTTCAGCATCACTGGTTGGGGCATACACTCAGATTACTGTGATGTTGAATGGTTTACCTTGGAAATGAACTGAGATCATTTTTGAGATTACATCAAAGTACTGCATTTCAGACTCTTCCGTTGACTATGAGAGATACTTCATTTCTTCTAAGAGATTCTTGCCCACAGTAGTAGATATAATGGTCACCTGAATTAAATTCACCCATTCCCATCCAATTTACTTCACTGATTCCTAAGATGTCAATGTTCAATCTTGCCATCTCCTATTTGACCATGTCCAATTTACCTTGATTCATAGACCTAAGGTTCCTATGCAACATTGTTTACAGTATCGGACTTTACTTTCACCACCAGACACATCCACAACTGAGCGTTGATTCCGCTTTGGCCCAGCCACTTCATTCTTTCTGGAGCTGTTACCAATTGCCCCCTGCCCTTCCCCAGTTGCATACTGGACACCTTCCAACCTGGGGGGCTCATCTTCTAGTGTCATATCTTTTTGCCTTTCATACTGTCCATGGGGTTATCCAGGCAAGAATACTGGAGTGGGTTGCCATTTTCTTCTCCAGTGGACCACGTCTTGTCAGAACTCTTCACTGTGACCCATCTGTCTCAGGCAGTCCTGCAGAGACAGCATGGTTCATAGCTTCATTGATTTACACAAGCCCCTTTGCCATGACAAAGCTGTGAGAGTTGGTCCACAAAGAAGGCTGAGTGCTAAAGAATTGTTGCTTTCAAACTGTGGTGCTGGGTAAGACTCTTGAAAGTCCACTGGACGTCAAGAAAATCAAACCAGTCAATCCTAAAGGAAATCAACCATAAATATTCATTGGAAGGACTGCTGCTGAAGCTCCAATATTTTGGCCACCTGATGCAAAGAGCCAACTCACTAGAAAAGACCCTGATGCTGGGAAAGATGGAAGGCAAAAGGAGAAGGGGTTGGTAGAGGATGAAATGGTTAGATAGCATCACCAATTCAATGGACATGAATCTGAGCAAACTCCAGGAGGTAGTAGAGGACAGAGGAGCCTGGCATGCTACAGTCCATGGGGTCACAGAGTCAGACACAACTCAGTGACTGAAAAACAATAATAACAAGTTAAGGACAAAAAGTTCTATGGAAGCGGAAAACAACTTGAGAAAGACAGAATAAAGGGCAGATATACAATGAAGAAGAAAAGATGGATTTGATGGAGGTGCTGGTCAGAGGCTCTGGGAGGAGGAGGAAGGGTTGGGATGAGGAGAAAATTAATTCAGCAGATTTCAAAGACAAGCAGTGTTACGTGAAAAAATGGAATTGTTTCTTTATAAGTCTAAAACAGAAAATATGGTAACTTTGAAAATTAAGAGCTACTTCTATTGTGGTTGTCATTAGTCAATAGTATAATGTGGTATGGTACTTACCATGATAGTTTTGGAATACATTTATAAATAAGATTTTAATGTCTTGTTAAATTTGGAACTGATAAGGCATTCTGGGTGCACAGGCTAGGGCAGGGATTTATAAACATACCTGGAAAGGCATAGCTGAGATAAACGGACATAAAGTGAGAGAAAAAAAATAGCATATCTAGTCATTTCACTGCAAGTATATTGAATCAAGTGTTAAGATGAATTTACAGTAAAATGACTAGACACACTAATTTTGTTCTCTCACTTTATGTCCAGAGAGAGAGAGCAGCATATATTTGTCTGTCAACCTATCTAATCTAGTATTGTATTTTAATGTATCAATACTTGGAGAAAAAGCTAACAGTAAACCAATTCTTGACTAGCATGTGAAACAGCTACTTTTCAAAATCCTTTTCCTCCTATTGAGCTCTAATTTTACAACTGAAAAGTCAGGCATAGTAAACAATACTGTATTTCTATCTTGCTTTCTATAATGTATAGCACAGCACCTGGTGTAAATACACAATAAACACATTTAATGATACTATAGAAGTTAAGAGTGTGAGATATTTTGAATTCTGACTTCCAGCTCCTGGCTTTGTGACCTAGAGTAAATGATGTGATCTCTCTGTACCTTAATGTCTTCATTTGCAAAATGGGGGTCATTATAATGCCTACCTCATGGAGTTGTTGTGAGCATTAAATTAGTTAATTCATGATCTGAGTGCTTGGCATATATTAAGCACACAGTAAAATGCCAGTTAAGGATTAAACAATGACCTTAAAGAGGTAGCATTCAAGGAACAGTAGGAAGTGGCTTCATCAGGAAAAGGTTGTGACTCAAATATATACTAAGTGTGTGTATGTGCATGTGTGTGTGCAGTCACTCAGTTATGTCCAATTCTTTGCCCCGACAGCTCCTCTGTCCATGGAGTTTCCCAGGCAAGAATACTAGAATGGGTTGCCATTTTCTTCTCCAGAGGATCTTCCCTACCTAGGAATAGAACCCATGTCTCCTGTGTCTCCTGCTTGGCAGGTGGATTCTTTACCACTGAGCCACCTGGGAAGTCCTATATGTTAAGTACATTTGGCCAAAAAAAAAGTCTTGGCTATAACTCAGATATTTGGTTGTACTGGCACAATTTCTGTCGCCTATCTGACCCAACTTTCCAGAAGATCTTTATGGTAAAGCATACAACCATCCATCCTGGTGGCCATAGTTTTATCTCTGGCCCAGGCTAAGAACTCCCTTCCAGCTTTATCCTACCTTGTCAAGGACAAACATAATGCTGACCAAAGTGGATCTCCCAGGCTCTTGCAGAAAAGCTTCATTCTTCTTTACCATCCTCATTAGGATTGAAGATCGCTGAACTCTGGTGGGAAGAGCTTCGCTGCTAGGCTTCCTGGCAGCCCACACTTCAAGGCAGCCCATGAGAGCATGGGAAGGTGACTTTTCTCTAGGAGGCTCTGGTAAGACATACACAGTTCATTTAGCCAGGATCATTGTAAAGTCACTGCTGGGGTGTTAACTGTCACTGCCCACAGAGTGCAGCATGTAACAGGTACTAATAGACCTGGATGGATATGAATTGAGAGCCTGTCCTCAACCCTCTTTACTTCAATCCAGAAGCCTCCCAGATGAGCCAGAAGCCTCATCGCTGTAGTTACTGACCCAAATGACCCAAATGGCATTCCTCACCACCTTACAAACCCTTTCACTGCACCTGTAGACCTCTTGATCTTAACTGAAAATTTCCCCTGAATCTTCAACTTCTTTCTGAATGTCTTCTTCCCTTTGCTGCATAAGCTGAAAACTTGCTCTCTCACATTTCTTCAATATGTCTCTCAAAGAGAGGCTGTCTGACTCTCACATCCTTACAGGAGGTGGGGAAAGTACTCCTCTGGACCCCTGTCACTGCTTCCAAACCATTTCTCCTTCTTCTTTCAAAAACTCCAGCTCCTTTGAAGTTCTAGTCATGCCACTGTACCACCCTGCATCAGCATCCCTAAAAGACAGCATACAGATGGCACAGGTGTATGCGGTTAATTTGAAGATGATTTAATAAAGGGACTGCAGTGTTGACTCTCACCCTAACCCTAGGGTGGGGGTTAGAGTTTTCACTCTGAACAGTGGAAAATTCTAGTATAATTTATAGTCAGCCCTCCATATCCATGATTCCTTCATGTCTGTGTTTCCTGCATCCACAATTTCAACCACCTTCAGATCACGAGTATGGAAGTGCTTATTATTGAAAAGCTCCACATATGGAGAAGGAAATGGCAACCCACTCCAGTATTCTTGCCTGGGAAGTCCCACAGACAAAGAAGCCTGGAGGGCTACAGTCCATAGGGTCGCAAAAGACTCGGACATGACTTAGCAACTAAAAACACACACAAAAAACCAACTTGTCACTCCTGAGGTATCTTTGCATCCACTTTGTTTTCTCTTTTTTAAATCATTTGTTAACCTACTCAATGCGGAAAAGATACTTGATCATGTGATTGTACAAAGTCCAGAATTAAAAAAGATATAAAACCAGAAAAAAAAAGAAAAAGCTCCACATATAAGCGGATTGCCACAATTCAAACCTGTGCTGCTTAAAGTTCAACATATTTACAAAGATGTGAATGGCGTAAGGAAGGCACAAGAGGTCATGCAGTGACTCAGGTTAGTATCAGTGGAACTATCATCATTCCTAGGCCTGATGGAACAAGGAAAGGGAACGCAGGCACCCAGAAGGAGAGAGATGTGTAGACAAAGCCACGTTGAAGAGCAGAGATCTTGAGTTCAGGGACACAGCCTCCCTCCATCCATTCTGAGGATCCCCAATGGCCAAACCCAACCAGAACCAGAGAGCAAAAAAAACCAATTGGTTTAATCTAGGTTTGAGCTCCCATGGCACTAAGTGCAATGGAGAAATGTGGATCTGGAGGGACAGATGGAACATATCTAGCTTAAAACCAATGCTTTTGGGGGGGACTTCTCTGGTAGCTCAATGGCTAAGACTCTGTGCTCCCAATGCAGAGGTCCCAGGTTCTAACCCTGGTCAGGGAACTATATCCCACATGTGGCAACAAAGATAGAAGATCCTTCTTGAGTGCTGCAACTAAGATCCAGTGCAGCCAAATAAATAAATATCCTTTTTTAAAAATGCTGTTTTTGGTTGCTATCATCTTTCAACCTCTTACTCTTTGACGATGTGAAATCCTAGCTCATTTTCTTGCTCTCCGCCCCTTAGTGACCTCAGCATCCATTTGGGTGTGCACACCCACCCTGTGATCTTTTTCATCCATTCATACTGTCACACCCTAACTACTACCACCAATAATAACAGTATTGGCTTCAAGCATCTCACTTGCTGACCACCACCTCTTATCTCTAAAGTTCGCTGACTCTTTTCATTGCAATTTTTAAACATTTTTTAGGCCTCCAATCTACTGACTTTATACTCTTCCATGATTCATCCACAGTCCCACCTCCATTCCCCTGTCTTCACTTTCCACTGTGTCCAGAGAAAACTCCATGGACCTCACTCCCTTGAAAAGAACCTCTCTAACGTATTCACCTGTCAAAAATTTAACTCTGGTTAAAGCCAACTGTTCGCATTTTCCAGTGGCGGGGTAGGGTGGGGGGAAACATAAAATCATGCCAACTGGTTTTTCTCTATATTTGCTATCTCAAGCTACAAATGGGCATCCCAATCCACTCAGAAATCCTAGGCTGATCCTGGTAAGTATGCCAATTACTCTTCAAGATGCTTAATTCATGCATTCTTTCTTCTTGAGCTCCTCATACTCTTCTGCACCCAAGTTTCCACACCCTTCTCTATTCACCACCAATTCTACAAACCTCCCAGTACCGCATCCACATCCCTGCCCTCCATCCTGTAACCATGGAATAAGGGTCCCTCCTATCAAAGCCCAACCACTCCCTTTGTCCTCAAGATTTCAACCCTTTTCATTTTTAAAATAAATGCATTACAGGACTTCCCTGGTAGTCCAGTGGTTGGGAATCTGCCTGACAATGCAGGGGACATAGGTTCAATCCCTGATCCAGGAAAATTCCACATACCACAAGGCAGCTAGGCCCGTGAGCCACAGCAGCTGAGAACACACTCTAGAACCCGAGAGCCACAACTACTGAAGACCGCATGCCCTAAAGCGTGTGCTCTGCAATGAGAGAAGCCACTGCAATGAGAAGTCTGCCTACCGTAACTAAAGAGTAGCCCCCACTTCCCACCACCAGAGAAAACCCATGTACAGCAATGAAGACCCAGTGGAACCAAAAATAAAAATAAATAAATAAGTAATTAATTAAAAATAAATAAATGTGTTCCTATTCTCATTCCCTTTCTCTCCTGCATCAATTTGCCTCTACTGGATCATTTTTAACATCAAATGGAGTTGGTGATGGACAGGGAAGCCTGGCGTGCTACAGTCCATGGGGTCATAGAGTCAGACACAACTGAGTGACTAAACTGAACTGAATATGACAATTACCTCCCATCTTAAAAAATATTTCCCTTATATAAGGAATTTAGAAAGACGGTAATGACGACCCTATACATGAGACAGCAAAAGAGATACAGATATAAAAAACAAACTTTTGGACTCTGTGGGAGAAGGCGAGGGTGGGATGATCTGAGAGAATAGCATTGAAACATGCATATTACCATATGCAAAATAGATGACCAGTCCAAGTTCAATGCATGAAACAGGGCACTCAAAGCCAGGGCAATGGGACAACCCAGAGGTATGGGATGGGGAGTTCAGGATGGGGGACACATTATACCCATAGCTGATTCATGTCAATGTGTGGCAAAAACCACCACAATACACCTCCAATTAGCCTCCAATTAAAATCAATAAATTAATTTTAAAAATGTTTCCTTGACTACAAATTCTCCTCCATTTCCCATCCAATTCATCTGTTCCTCTTCAAAGGCAAACCTGAAATAACTATGTACAGATGCTGCTTCTCTGCAACTCCCAGTCTCTCCTCTGCCCATTTCTATCTGCCTTCCACTACCACCATTCCATGGAAATGCTGCTCCTGTTTAGACTGCCAGTGACTAGACTGCCAGTGACTAATTTGTTCCCAAGTCACTTGATGTGATCTATCTGCAGCCTGTGACGTAGCTAACTGGACTCCTATTCTTAAATCATTTTCCTCCTGTGGTTTTTGTGGACACCATTTTTCCTGATTTTCCTCCCTGGCTCCCTGGCTTTTTCTTCTCCATCTTCTTCTTTGCTGGCGCAATCTCCTTAACTGGATTTCTAAATATTAATGACTCCAGACTCTTCTCTACTCTGAGCTGTCTAATACATTAGCCATTGGCTAATGTCAATGTATCTATTTAAGTTTAAAGTAACCGAAATGAAATAAAAGTTCAGTTCCTCCATCACACTAGCCACATCTCAAGGGCTCAGGAGGCAAGTGTGTCTAGTGGACAACATGGTCACAAAACATTTCCGTCATTGCAGAGATTTCTGTTGGACCTGACTGACCCAAATTCCTTCCCTAAGTGATCTCACCCAGCTAGTCCCACGGCTTTAAACACCATCTATACGTTGAATTCGAAATTTACACCTCTAGCTCTAACCCAGACTTCAGATTTATACGTAAAGTGCCTAACTAACACAACCACTAGAATGTTTAACAGGCTATTCAAACTAACACCCAAAACAGAACACTTCCTTGTCACCCCCTCCTCCCCTTTCTTTACCCACAAAAGCTTGTTTCTCTTCCTGTCTAGTCCTGGCACGACACCATCCAACCAGTTTTCAAGCCAAACATCAGCAGTCACCTTGATTCCCAATATCTAATCCATCAATGAGTCTTACTGACTCTATCCATAAAATATATGTCAAATCTACCCTCTTCTGCCTCCCACTGTCATCTTCTTGTCTAAGGTTTTTGTCTGGATTAGTGTCCTTCTCATACACGATCCCCTGCAATGAAACCCAGCACACAGCATGTGTGCATTAAATATGTTGAAAAAAATTAATAAGTACAATGCTATTTAATAGTGCAAAATAATCTTACTTTTAAAAATATTCATGAATAATACTTGTTAAAGAAATTTTAGAAAACAGATTTAAGAAGATAATAAAAATCACTTCCAGGCAGACTTTACTTAGGATTGATTATGGCTCAATATTATTATTCAGTTTATCAATTACTAATACATTTTCACACCTTCATACACTTTACCTCTGTGCATTTATCTGCATTGTCAGTGCAGCTTACCTCCCCAAAAGAAATTTTCGTTGCTCCTTCCTGATCAGTCCAGCCTTTTCTGATTAATCCAGTATAGTTTCTTGACCTCTTTTAATTATAGTCCACGCCTGTCAAGCTCACAGGAGTTGGCTCACGCAGCAGACATTTATTGCATTCTGGAGTTCCCAACTTGGCTTCTGTCCCTGCCTGCCACTCAGCTCCTCCCTGCGTCCACAACTTCCTTGTCAGCCTTAATTCAAAATAACTCATCCAATAACTCCAAACAATGTCTGCTACTCCATCTTCTTTGATTCTCGGCATTTACTGGTAGTCGCTAAAATGCTTGATCACCCCCTATTCATTCCACCTGCAACTAAGTGTGGTCAAGCTGATTTTTCGTACAGGCAATTCCAGTAGTGAGGGGATGGGTAGTAGGGAATGCAGGGGTATCTCTTGGGGCTTGGATTCTAGACATTATCAATATGTCCAACATCTGCATTGCCTGTGTCAGTTTACAGCACCACTTCAAACATACTATCTCCGCAGCAATCCAAACACTATTATTTGCCTACCCAACAATTCTCTCTCCTCCACCCTCCTCCAACTTCCTCCTCTCCAAGAGAATGTCCATTTTGTTCAGCACCCACCCTACACCAAACAGCCAGATACAACAGGTGAGTTGTATATCATCCTCCATCCTACCCCAGCCAGCTTTGTGGTCTCATTCCTTTGATGAGTGGGCAGGTGACATAACATGGCCAGAGAGTGAAAGTCTTCTGTGAGAGGTTCTGGAAAAGGTTTCCTCACTCTTACACAAACAAACAAAAAAGGGCCCGATGACAAGATAACCTCTTGAAATCTGGAGACTGCCTATCCAGATGTAATTTCTGAGACCACTAAATATCTGCTTTTAAGTAGGAGGGGAAACGGCATTAAGCTGAAGCCATTGCTGGGAATGGCAGAGCGGGCAGACAAAAGAAAACTATATCCTTTGTAATGTTCTTAAGCTGTTGTTCACACTGAGCCAGAGGCTCTACTTCTGGACTTTCATCTATGTATTGTAAGCCCAGGGGATTCTGATGCCATCAAAATTTGAGAGGCACTGACTTCTAAACCCACAATTATAAAACTTCTCCACCACTACCAGCTAAGTAATCTTAAGCAATTTAACTTTTATAGAATCCTTTTCTTTATCTGTAAAGTGCAAAAGTAATATTCACCTTATGACCTTATTGTGAGGATACAGGGTTAAGAGGATTTGATAGAATACAGAAAGTGCTGCAAGGTCCATTAGCCAGAAAATGATGCTACATAGTTCCTAAATATTTCCCAAACTTGCCTGCTGATACAAATAGATGGATTGGTTAGATGAGTTGGTCTTAGGCCTCTCCCCTGGAGATTCTGTTTCAGTAGCTCCCTACTGTACCCTAGAAATCACATTTTTAACAACACTGTTCTAGGATCTAAGCAAGTTTGAATTTAGCAAAGGAATGTGTGAAAATGTTGCTCAGTTGTGTCCTACTCTTTGTGATCCTGTGGACTGTAGCCCACCAGGCTCCTCTGTCCATGGAGTTCTCCAGGCAAGAATACTGGAGTGGGTTGCCATTTCCTTCTCCAGAGGATCTTCCTGATCCAGGATCCAGGGATGGAACCCAGGTCTAATGCATTGCAGGCAGATTCTTTACCATCTGAGCAATCACAGAAGACCTAGCAAAGGAATACACAATGTAAACTCCTATGCAGCAGGAGTTGGGATTTCCACTGTCTAAATCTAGATCTGCCACTGTCTCACTTGAGCAAGCTGTTTAACCTTTCTGGACTTGTTTACTCCTCTGTACACTTGTCCTATCTAACCTACAAGTCCACGGGGGACTGAAGGCAAATTACACGTGGGGTGAAGGGGTTTCTCTCAGTATTTTTATATTGCTGTAATGGGAATTAAGTAAACACAAAATTAAGCAAAACTGAGATAGGATAGGTGTTGCCTTTATGGTAAAATTAACTGAATAGGACGATGTCATCTCTGGCCCGCCACCTTGAACCCCTGAGCGTCCACTCCTCTCAGGATCACGGTGTAACCTGAGGTGATCACCTACTCAGGTCACACTGTTCGAGATCTGTGAAAACGTCTAGAAAAGTGAAAAGCCTGAGTGTTGGGAAAGAGGAGAAATACGAAGACCCTAAATTCAACTTTCTGTACCAAGGTACCTTTAACTGGCAAACACTTTCAGTAGCTGCGCATGTGCAACAGAAACATTTCTCTCGGCGTTTCATAAAGAAAAACGGCGATGTATGCCATTGGCCTCAGGTGGAAGTCACAAAGTTGGTAAAGCTGGAACACCTGCTAACTTGGGCGCTCCGGGGGTTCTTTAGGGCGCACAGGTGTTCTGACATTCTCATGAGCTGCAACCAAACTTCTCCAGGGCGTTAATCCGTGAATTTCAGTTTATGCACTGGCTTGTAGGTTAGCAGAAACCCGCCCCCCACCCCCCGCCGGAAGCCAGCAGAGCGGTCTGAGCCCGGGCTTCCGCCTCTGGCCTTGAACTCCTCCCACCTCAAGCAAGTCACGCCCACCAAGACGCCCACTCTTCGAGTTTGAGTCTCCGGAGAGCCCGTAGTTTTGAACTCTGACCGCTCCTGCGGCCGGCACCGGGATAGCACGCATGCGTATTTTCTTTGAATGGGTGGTGCCCTTATCCTCGCGGCGGCTGCAGGAGCCCTGGCCTTGCTGCTGCTGGCAGTACGGCTGTGGGTAGTCCTGAGTCCTCGCGCTCCTGTGCCTCGGCGGTCTCTCAGCCTCTTGGTGGTGGCTGGATCTGGTGAGTATACGGGCCTTGACTGGCGGGCTAGGGTCGGGAACTACAAAACCCAGAGTCCATCGCGGCGCTCTTCGGCAGCGCCAGTAGGACTTTTTGCAGCTTTGAATGCTGAGATTTGTAGTTTGTGTGCATGATTGGCTCGTCTGCCCAACTTGGGCAAAACGCTGGTTTGTTGCCAATGTGCCTCAGGCCGCGCGTTTATTGACAAATGGGTAATTTACACTTGTCTGTAATAAACTTTTCTATAGCGTATATTTTTCTAACAAAGTAAGTATCAGTTACCAAAGATGACACAGAAGCCTGTTGATGCAACATGAAATTTCCCTGAATAAATATTGTTATTTTGCATTATTAATCTAGACATTTGGGATTTAATTTAGGAATCACAGTTACTGCATGAAAAACAAGACAAACCGAATCGTCGCATTTTTAAGTATACATATACAAAATCTGCGAGTGTAGGAGCAATTACCTACTAACAGGAGAACAATACACACCTTAGGATGTTGCGTCAGGGAATGAACAACAATCTGTACAGTCAGATAATGCAATCTAAAGGGAATCGGCCAGCTCTGTACGTGCTTACAACTTTAAATGGACAGCTCTGACAGCCATACACACCCACACTGTGTACATATAGAAATGCCAGAAAATTGCATCCAGAAAGATTAATGTTTATAGTATTAGCAAGTGTTCTAAACCTATGTTCACCTGTAATTCATTACTTTATTCACTTAATGTGTTTTGAGCCATGGGAGAGAGGGCAGGCAGTAAACTAAGCCCTGAAAATAACAAAACTGATTAACACTACTTGTCGTGAAGTGCTATGTCCCACGCACTGAAAGTTGTGAGGGAACAGCTGTGAGCGAAATGGAGAATATAGAAAAACTAACAGAAAACAAAAAACAGAATGGATCCTTGGCGCAATGAGAAAAGTGCTGTAACCTGGGAAGTAGAACCTGCTATGTAAGTTCACACTGGGCATCACTTTATCTGAACCTGAGGCAGGAGGCTTCCTGGAAGAAGTGATGTCTAAACAGATACTTGAAAGAAGACTAAGAATTAGCCAGACAAGGGGGAGCTGGGTCTTTGAGGTCTGGAAAGCTGTGTAAAGAAAGCCATGGCACTTCGGATGGCCAGACGTGAGAGAGCACTCCTGCAGTGAGTTGGATGTGGGGAAGTAACAATTGGAGAGGGTATTTTAACACCCCCCAAACACACACACATAGAGAAAGCGACACTACTCCACTGCATCCTACCACGTAGTCATTAGGATCACTTACCTCTAAGTTAACATAATACCGGAGTTAAATGACATCTCTGCAACTTACTAATTTGGTGATCTTGGGCAAATTAGTTAACCTCATTGAACCTTCTGTTTCCACTTCGAAAAACGTGAGTTAGGAAGAGCTGAGAGAGTAAATGTGGTGGTAAAGTGCTTAGCAAAGTGCTTGGCACATAGTAATGCATTTAATAAGTGATGACTTTTGATAGTCCTAGTAGCAATGGGATCTTTTAAAGAATTTTTAAATGAAGAGTGACCCAGTTGCATCTGAGCTTTCACAAAGACCATTCAGCCTGCATTGTCAAGAGAATGTCTTGCAAAGACTGAGGTAGGGAGACAAGTAGGACTTTTGAACATTTCAGGTGACAAATGACAGCCTGACTGGGGGGGTTGAAGAGTGAGGGGATGGAGAAAAGTATATGCATTTAAGTGAGATTTACGAGATAAAAATCACTAGAATTGTGGATTGGAAGTGGAGGGTGATAGGAAGGTGGGCTCAAGAGTCATGTCTGGGTTTCTGGCTTGAGCAGATGGATGGAAGAATGGATGTTCAAGCCATTCACTTAACATCATTAGATTTGGCAGACTGGGAACCAAAACTAAAATTGAGAATTTGTCAGGCAGGTGGTGCCCTCTGTCATTCAAACCATTGAGGGTATGAAGAGTCAAGGACCTCCAAAAGTCATCCAAACCAAAGAAAGATTTGTAGTTAGATAAATAATTTAATAGTTCATGTCCAAAATTTAGGATGGGAAGGCATTTTCCTTGTTTACCCTGAATACCAAAAAATGCTTAATCTTACCATAAAGTATCACTTGTTTAAAGAATACCAATCAAAATTATTATTTGTCTTTGAAATAGCATATGTTTCAAAGACATGTGACCTGCTTAGACAATTTTAAATGTAATATTAAATTGTCTGTCATTGGAGGTACAGCAGTAACAAAATAAAAGCCCTTGCTATCATGGTGTTTACCGTCTATTGGGGCTAGGGTGGGGGAGACCAAAACAGAAAAAATGAATAGACTGAATAGTTAGTTAGAAGCAATAAATACTATGAAGTAGAGAAAGGAAGTTGTATTTTAGATAGAATTGTCAGGGAAAGCCTCCTTGGGGAGATGACAGATACCCAACAGCAAGGAGGCCAGAGTGGCTGGAGTAGACTGCGTAAGGTGGGGAAGAAGTAGATGAGGCCCAAGAGCTTACAAAAAGTCTTTTATTCCATATGAGAAGGGGAGCCCTTGGAGGGTTTTGAATAGAGATAAATAATTTGATCAACTCTTTTTAGTAGGATCACTATAGAGGCTGTGTTGAGAATAGACTATAGTGGATACTTAAATAGACAAGGACAGTGAGGGCAATAGACCAGGAAGCTACAGTCATAATCCATGCAAGAGAGGTGTGGTTTGGAGCAGGATGCTTGCAAAGGAAGTTAGAAGTGATTGCATTCTGGGTTCATCTTAAGATAGAACTGAGAGGATTTCATTCCCAAAGAATAAATCTTATTGAAAGAGTAAAATGGAAGACAAAGCCCATCATTTTAATGACTTGATTCAGTAACAAGCTTAAATTTTCAAAGAATGTATTCAGTGAAGCTTTCCTTTAAAGAAAAAGGAAAAAAGACCATGAAAGTAGGTAAAATAAAGTCTTAACTGCAGTGGAAGATGTTATGTATATTAGGTTTTATCCTTAATTGTTCTAGCTGTGAAAATAAGTACCTACTTTGCAAACTACCACACTTTTTCAAAGTTAAAAACAAAAATTCTAAGATGAGTATGAGATGTGTGAATTACTTGCATAAGAAGATGGATGACAACTTATTGACAGAGGCGCCTGTTGGGCTACAGTCCATGGGGTCACAAAGAGTCAAACAGGACTGAGCAGCTAACACTTTCATTCACTTTCACAGAAGAAAATGGGTGACAAGTTATTAAGTTCAAGTATGATTCTAATTCCCTTTATATTTACTCTGTGCTGACTATTTCTATATCTAATTCCTTCTGGGATCTAGAGAGTAATCTTTCCCTTTCTACTATAAGAATATATATGTGCTTCAAGAAAACACATACTTAATTTGTTTGATTATCCTACTTGTTTGTTTGTATCACTATTGAAAGCTTTCTTACAACAGGGAGGTGGGGCAGGGGGAGCTTTGTAGCATAGTGAGTCACTAGTGAAGCCACTCGGTCGTGTCCGACTCTTTTTGACCCCATGGACTGTAGCCTACCAAGCTCCTCTGTCCATGGGATTTTCCAGGCAATAGTCCTGGAGTGGATTGCCATTTCCTTCTCCAGGGGATCTTCCCGACCCAGGGATCAAACCCGGGTCTCCCGCATTGTAGACAGACGCTTTACCATCTGAACCACCAGGGAAGTCTATGCTTTGTAGCATGACCAGAAGCAAAGAAGAGGTAACAAATAAGATGAACACAGAGAATGTTAAAGACACCAACCTGGCTGAGGCCAAGGGATTGTGCAATTAAATAGATAAGATAGGGCTCATTCTTAAGAAGTTCAATTGTCTTGCTTAATTGGCATATAGTTAATGAGATAAATAAATGTTCTTTTGATTTTTTTTTCCCCTGAAAGAAACCTTAATGAACACAGTTGATTTTTAAATTCATGGTTTTAAAATTAAAGTGTTAAAATTTTGGAGATTGTACGATTTCAGAAATTGAACACACAGTGGTTGGATGAAGTTTGGTAAATATTTGAGGACCTGCAGAGAGCTGAGACCTCTGTTAGGAGGTGTTGAACAAAAGTCTTCCTTAGAAAGATCTGAGCCCTAGCAATCAGTGCTCATCAATTCAGTTCAGTTGAGTTCAGTCACTCAGTCGTGTCTGACTCTTTTCGACCCCATGAATCGCAGCACGCCAGGCCTCCCTGTCCATCAGTGCTCATGCCTGCCTAATATTACTTCACAACATGGAAGCCTTCAGCAGCTGCTTCCCATTTTCCAACCTACTTTGCTGACCTTACTTCACCCTCATCTTTCTTCCCAGTGTTCCCACCAAGCCTTGAACACCCATCCCGGATCTTGTCTTCTCGTGTCCTAATGATCCCACCCCACCCACTGGCATCCCTATACCTGTCTGCCCATTAGCTTCACTTTTAAGTCATCTCAGCCTTTACCAGGGATCTTCTCTATGCTGAGGGCATTGCTTTTCATAACAGTTTGCTTGCCCGTCCCCCTCATTTTAATGTTTTTTGCTGTCTTGCGTCACTCTTTATATACCTGTGCGTGTCTTGCCCCTCTCCCATCAGACTTCTTGATAACAGGACCTGTGTCTTATACCAGGCTTCCCAAGTGACACAGTGGCCAAGAATCTGCCTGCAATGCAGGAGACTTGAGACACAGTTTTGATCCCTGCGTCAGGAAGGTCCCCTAGAGAAGGAAATGCTAACTCTCTCCAGTATTCTTTCCTGAGACAATCCCACGGACAGAGGAGCCTGATGGACTGTAGTCCATGGGGTCGCAAAGAGTTGGACACCACTGAGCCACTGAGCACACACAGTACAGTGTCTTATACTTCTGTGTACCTTCTTCAGCTAGAACAGTAGCATGACTTACTGCTGGTACTGATGTTATTTTTATATTATCCTCTTCCCCCATATAGAAATAATATTTCTACAGGGGCACAGATCATTGTTTCCATATATTCCTTCTGTATTTTGAGAAATGCACAAAACTTAGCAGTAGGATAACATCATCAGATGGATATGTCCATTACAAGTTTCTTCATCTTAGGCCTTCCAATATTTTTTCCAGGTGGGCATACCACTGAGATCCTAAGGCTGCTGGAGAACCTGTCCAATGCTTATTCTCCTAGACATTATATCGTTGCTGACACTGATGAAATGAGTACCCATAAAATAAATTCTTTTGAACAAATTCGAGCTGATAGAAACCCCAGTGCTACGGTAAGTAATAATTTCTGTGTCTAAGAAAGTTACAGGTTATATATTGAATTTAATTCTCTCATGGCACTTCAGTGCCCTGCTCACACAATACAGTCACACGTTTATTGCCGATGAAATATAGTGCCTTTACTACCCAAAGATAAAAGCTTCTTTAAATCTTCAGATAAAAATGGTTGCTAATTTCTTATATTCTTTTGTTTCAAATAGATAATTTTTTTTTGATAATTCCAACTGCAAAAATTGTTTTATTTATAATTACATACATTAAAGCATCCAGTTCATGTGCTTATTGGCTCTTCGTTAAATTTTTTTTTTTTATTAAGAACACACCAAAGTGTAATTCTTTGTAATATTTATCTGTTTATTTGGCTGTGCTGGGTTTTAGTTGCAATGTGCAAACTCTTGGTCGTGGCATGTGGGATGTAATTCCTTGACCAGGGATTGAACCTGAGCCCCCTGCATTGGGAGCATGGAGTCTTAGCCACTGGACCATCAAGGAAGTCTCTCATTAAAGTTCTTTATCAATGTATTACGTGTATTGATCATTTATCTGTTACTATTGTTTATCCTTCCAATTATATCTGTATCTGCCTTTAAAAATTACTTCTCAGCTCCTCGTTGCTCACTTCATTTTAGCATTTTAATCAGAATTTGGAGTAAACTGAAAAAAAGTAAAACTATTTTATCAAGGAAAGAAACCAGAGCTATTCTTCATTAGCTTGTCTCCGTCGTTCCCTCTCTCTGGTACCTGCCTGGCCATGGAGCTCCAACAGGTAGTTCAGGAATGGACAGACAACCCGGCTCAGGCCACTCAAATGGTTCCCTCTGGGCTCTTTGGACTTGAGGACCCAGAGAATGGAAATAGTCTTTCTTCAGGTGCTTCAGCTCTATAAAAGAGAGAACTTGGAGAAAAGCAGTCATGTTTTCACCTGCTAGCTAAAGACAGCTGGAGCAAACTATGAAGTTAATATACAGGAAGAGCAAGATGGAAAAGCAGATGCTGAGTCCTGCCTTCAGTTACTCCAGAGCTGCCCTCATATGAGCCCTATCGTTGTTCTTATCGATAGTGCATCTAATCAGGATGCACTAATGGGTAACTCACCCTCTGCTGACCTTTGTAGCTAGTTAAACCTTGTTTTAGTTACGATTTGGTCACTTGTAAGCGTCATCCCTTACTGTGTGCATGCGTGCTAACTCACTTCAGTCGTGTCTGACTGTTTGCAACTCTGTGGACTGCAGCCTGCCAGGCTTCTCTGTCCATGGGATTCTCCAGACAAGAATACTGGAGTGGGTAGCTATTCCCTCCTCCAGGGGATCTTTCTGACCCAGGGATCAAACCCATGTCTCTTAAATCTCCTGCATTGGCAGGTGGGTTCTTTACTACTAGTGTGACCTGGGAAGGCCCCTCATCCCTCACTTCAGTTCAGTTGCTCAGTCGTGTCCGACTCCTTGTGACCCCATGAACTGCAGCACACCAGGCCTCCCTGTCCCTCACCAACTCCCAGAGCCTACCCAAATTCACGTCCATTGAGTCGGTGATGCCATCCACCCATCTCATCCTCTGTCGTCCCCTTCTCCTCCTGCCCTCAAATCTTTCCCAGCGTCAGGGTCTTTTCAAATGAGTCAGCTCTTTGCATCAGGTGGCCATCCCTCACTTACGCACTACTAAAATGTGTTCTTGGAAGATCCCTGTTAAACAAGATTGAAATCCACCCGCTATTATTCAGCCATAGTGAAATATGTGGTATGGGATGAGCCAAAATGCTTCATTTCTGTTTCAGGACTCAATACTGTGTTAGTTTCCTAGTGCTATTATAACAAAGTGCTATACACAGGGTGGCTTGAAGCAAGGGAAATTTATTCTCTCACTTCATTTGTAGTTATTATAAAATAATGGCTGTATTCTGTATAATATATCCTTATAACTTATTTATTTTATGTGTAGTTTAATCCCTTCTCCGACTTGCCCCTCCTTCCCTTGCCCCATTGGGAACCACTAATTTGTTCTCTGTATCTGTGATTTTATTTCTTTTTTATTATATTCACTAGTTTATTTTTTCGATTCCACATGTGATATTATACAGGATTTGTCTTTCTCTAACTTACTTCGCTTAGTATAATATGCTCCAAGTCAATGCATATCATTGCATTTGGCAAAATTTCATTCTTTTTATGGCTGAGTAGTATTTCATTGTGTATGTGTGTGTGTACACTACATCTTCTTTATCCATTCTTCTGTTAATGGACACTTAGGTTCCTTCCGTATCTTGGCAGTTGTATATAATGCTGCTATAAACCTTGGGGTGCATGTATCTTTTTGATTTGAGTGTTTTTGTTTCTTTTTTCAAATATATACCCAGGAGTGGAATTGCTGGGTCATGTGGTAGTTCTCTATTTTTAGTTTTTTGGGAAACCTCCATACTGTTTTCCACAATAGCTGCACCAATGTACATTCTTACCAACAGTGTATGAGGGTTCTTTTTTTTCCACATCCTCACCAACATTTGTTATCTGTGTTCTTTTTGATGACAGCCAGACAAGTGTGAGGTAATATCTCATTGTGGTTTTAACCGACATTTCCCTGATGATTGGCCATCTGATCTTTTCTTTGGAAAATTGTCTGTTCAGATATTCTTCCCCTTTTTTAATCAGGTTGCTGGGCTTTTTTTTTTCTTTGTTTTTTGATATTTGAGCTGTTTATATATTTTTGGATATTAGCCCCTTATTGATCATGTATTTTCAGATGTCTTCTCCCACTCAGTAGGCTGTCTTTTTATTGTGTCAGTGTTTTCCTTTCATGTGCAGGAGCTTTTAACTTTCATTAGGTTCCATTTGTTTATTTTTGCTTTTGTTGCCCTTTTTTTAGGAGACAGATCCAAAAAACACTGCTACAATTTCTGTTGGGAGTCTTCTGCCTGTGTGTTCTTCCAGGAGTTTTATGGTTTCTGGTCTTACATTTAGGCCTTTAATCCATTTTGAGTTTATTTTTTCTACCTGATGTTAGAGAATGTTCTAATTTTATTCTTTTATATGTAGCTATCCAGCTTTCTCATTGCCACTTATTTAAGAGACTGTCTTTTCTTCACTGTGTGTTCTTGCCTCCTAAAATTTATCCTAAGTAATCGACCATCAGTGTATGGGTTTATTTCTGGGATCTCTGTTCTGTGCCAGAGAACAGAGATCTGTGTGATCTGTGTGTCTGTTTTTTTTTTTGCCAGTACCATCCTCTTGATTACTGTAGCTTAATGGTATAGTCTGAGGTCAGGGAGCACAATTTCTCCAGCTCTGTTCTTTCTCGAGATTGTTTGGCTGCTTTGTTGTCTTTTGTACTTCCATACAAATTAAAAAAATTTTTTAAGTTCTATGAAAAATGCCATTGGTCATTTGATAGAAATTACATTGAACCTGTGGATTGCCTTGGGTAGCATGGTCATTTTAAGATTATTAGTTCTTCCAATCTATGAACATGGTATACCTTTACATCTGTTTATGTGGTCTTCAATTTCCTTCATCAGTGTCTCATAATTTTCCAAACACAGGACTTTTTCTTCCTTAGGTAGGTTTATTCCTTGGTATTTTATTCTTTTTTGTGCAATTGTAAATGGGATTGTTTCCTTAGTTTCTCTTTCTGATAGTTTGTGATTAGTGTGTGGAAATGCAGCAGATTTTTGTGTATTAATTTTGTATCCTGAAATTTTGTTGTATTCATTGATGAACTCTTAACAGATTTTGGGTGGTGTCTTCAGGATTTTTTATATATAGTATCATATCATCTGCAAACAGTGACAGTTTTACTTCTTTCCAGTTTGGATTTTTTAATATCTGTTTCCCTGCTGATTTCTGTGGGTAGGACTTCTAGCACTGTGTTGAATAAACATGGTAAGAGTGGACATTCTTATCTTATTCCTAATTTAAAAAAAAAATGTTTTCAGCTTTTCACTTTTGAGTATGATCTTAGCTGTGGACTTGACATATATGGCCTTTATTATGTTGAAGTGTGTTATCTCTATGCCCATTATCATTAATAGATGTTGAAGTTTATGAAAAAGTTTTTCTGCATCTATTTAGATGATTATATGGCTAGTCAAGGCTATGGTTTTTCCAGTGGTCATGTATGGATGTCAGAGTTGGACTGTGAAGAAGGCTGAGCACCAAAGAATTGATGCTTTTGAACTGTGGTGTTGGAGAAGACTCTTGAGAGTCCCTTGGACTGCACGGAGATCCAACCAGTCCATTCTGAAGGAGATCAGCCCTGGGATTTCTTTGGAGGGAATGATGCTCAAGCTGAAACTCCAGTACTTTGGCCACCTCATGCGAAGAGTTGACTCACTGGAAAAGACTCTGATGCTGGGAGGGATTGGGGGCAAGAGGAGAAGGAGATGACAGAGGATGAGATGGCTGGATGGCATCACTGACTCGATGGATGTGAGTCTGAGTGAACTCCGGGAGTTGGTGATGGACAGGGAGGCCTGGCGTGCTGTGATTCATGGGGTCGCAAAGAGTCGGACACAACTGAGCTACTGTACTAAACTGATGGCTTTTATGCTTCAGTTGGTTAATGTGGTGTATCATATTTATTGATTTGCACATATTGAAAAATCCTAACATCCTGGGATAAACTTCACTTAATTGTAGTATATCATCCTTTTAATGTATTGTTAGAGTCAGTTAGAGCTAGTGTTTTGTTGAGGATTTTGCATCTATGTTCATCAGTGATCTTGGCCTGTAATTTATTTTTTGTGGTATCTCCGTCTGGTTTGGGTGGCAAGGTGATGCTGACCTCATAGAATGAGTTTGATAGTGTTCCTTCCTCTGCACATTTTTAGAATAGTTTGAGAAGGATAGGTGTTGACTCTTCTCTAAATGTTTGGTGGAAATCACCTGTGAAGTCTTCTGATCCTGAACTTTTGCTTGTTTGGAATTTTTTTTAAATTATTGATTCATTTTCATTTCTGGTAATTGATCTGTCCATATTTGTATTTCTTCCTGATTGAGTCTTGAGAAGTCATGTAAGAGTTTTAGGAATTTGTCCGCTTCTTCTAAGTTGCCCATTTTGTATTGCCCATAGTTGTTGTAGTATCATGACTCTTTGTAGTTCTGTGGTGCAGGTTGTAACTTCTTTTTTATTTCTGATTTTATCGATTTGGGCCCACTTTCTTTTTCTCCTTAATGAATCTGGCTAGAGGTTTATCAATTTTGTTTATCTTTTCAAAGAACCAACTCTTAGTTTCATTGATCTTTTCTATTGTTTTTAGTCTCTATTTCATTTATTTCCACTCTGACCTTTATAAGTTCTTTTTTTCTGTTAGCTTTAGGTTTTATTTGTTTTTCTTTTTCTAGCTCCTTTAGATTTGAGACTAGATTTCTTATTTGAGATTTTTCTTGTTTCCTGAGGTAAGCTTGTATTGCTGTAAGTGTCCATTTTAGAACTGCTTTTGCTGCATCCCATAGGTTTTGGATCATTGTGTTTTCATTTTCATTTGTCTTCACATATTTTTTTAATTTCCTTTTCAATTTCTTCAGCAATCCATTCATTGTTCAATAGCATAGTGTTTAGCTTTCACAGGTCTATATGTGTTTTGAAGCTTTTCTCTAAAAGTTGACTTTTAGTCTCATAGCAGTGTGGTCAGAAAAGATGCTTGATAGGATTCTAGTTTTCTTAAATTTATCAAGGCTTCTTTTGTGTGAAGCCTGTAATGTATCCTGAAAAATGTTCCATGTGCACTTGAAAAGAATGTGTACTCTGCTGCTTTTGGATGGAATGTTCTATAAATACTCCTAAGTCCATCAGGACTTTGTGTCATTTAAGGCTAGTACTTTTTTTGTTAATCTTCTATCTGGTCTGGATGATCTGTTCATTGATGTGAGTAGGGTGTTAAAGTCCCTTACTATTATTGTCGATTTTTCCCTTTGTGTCTGTATTTCTTTTATGTATTTAGATGCTCCTATGTTGGGTGCATATGTTTATATTTTCTTAGAGCAATGTCTTGATCATTATGTAATGTCCTTCTTTGTCTCTTGTAACAGTGTTTATTTTAAAATCTATTTCTTCTGCTGTAAGTATTGCTACCCCAGCTTTCTTTTGATTTCCACTTGCATGGAATATGTTTTTCTATCACCTCATTTTTAGTCTGTGTGTATGCTCAAACTACCGCACAATTGCACTCATCTCACACGCTAGTAAAGTAATGCTCAAAATTCTCCAAGCCAGGCTTCAGCAATATGTGAACGGTGAACTTCCTGATGTTCAAGCTGGTTTTAGAAAAGTCAGAGGAACCAGAGATCAAATTGCCAACATCCGCTGGATCATGGAAAAAGCAGGAGAGTTCCAGAAAAACATCTATTTCTGCTTTATTGACTGTGCCAAAGCCTTTGACTGTGTGGATCACAATCAACTGTGGAAAATTCTGAAAGAGATGGGAATACCAGACCACCTGATCTGCCTCTTGAGAAATTTGTATGCAGGTCAGGAAGCAACAGTTAGAACTGGACATGGAACAACAGACTGGTTCCAAATAGGAAAAGGAGTTCGTCAAGACTGTATATTGTTACCCTGTTTATTTAACTTATATGCAGAGTACATCATGAGAAACGCTGGACTGGGAGAAACACAAGCTGGAATCAAGATTGCTGGGAGAAATCTCAATAACCTCAGATATGCAGATGACACCACCCTTATGGCAGAAAGTGAAGAGGAACTCAAAAGCCTCTTGATGAAAGTGAAAGTGGAGAGTGAAAAAGTTGGCTTAAAGCTCAACATTCAGAAAACGAAGATCATGGCATCCGGTCCCACCACTTCACGGGAAATAGATGGGGAAACAGTGGAAACAATGTCAGACTTTATTTTTCTGGGCTCCAAAATCACTGCAGATGGTGACTGCAGCAATGAAATTAAAAGACGCTTACTCCTTGGAAGGAAAGTTATGACCCACCTAGATAGCATATTCAAAAGCAGAGACATTCCTTTGCCAACAAAGGTCTGTCTAGTCAAGGCTATGGTTTTTCCTGTGGTCATGTATGGATGTGAGAGTTGGACTGTGAAGAAGGCTGAGCACCGAAGTATTGATGCTTTTGGTGTTGGAGAAGACTCTTGCGAGTCCCTTGGACTGCCAGGAGATCCAACCAGTCCATTCTGAAGGAGATCAGCCCTGGGATTTCTTTGGAAGGAGTGATGCTAAAGCTGAAACTCCAGTACTTTGGCCACCTCATGCGAAGAGTTGACTCATTGGAAAAGACTCTGATGCTGGGAGGGATTGGGGTCAGGAGGAGAAGGGGACGACAGAGGATAGATGGCTGGATGGCATCATTGACTTGATGGACGTGAGTCTGAGTGAACTCCGGGAGTTGGTGATGGACGGGGAGGCCTGGCATTCTGTGATTCATGGGGTTGCAAAGAGTCGGACACGACTGAGCGACTGATCTGATCTGATCTTTAGATCTGAAGTGCATCTCTTGTAGGCAGCTGTGTTTTTTTTTAGCCACTCATTGTCTTTGATTAGATCATTTAGTCCAGTTAAATTTAAAGTAATTATTAATATGCATGTTCTTATTGCCATTTTGTTCATTGTTTTTTAGGTCTTTCTTGTTCTTCTTTTGTTCTCTCATGATTTGATGACTGTCTTTAGGATTAGGTTTGGATTCTTTTTTCTTTTTGCATGAGATATATATATGATTATGATTATATATATGATTAAATTCATGATTTCTTAATTTCAACTGCATTTTAACAACTTTGCATTTGTATTCTCCTCCCCTCATGATAACTGTTTTAGATATCATGTTTTACCAGGAGTTGTTTTGTGTATCCCTTGTCTGATTATTGTGCATATAGATGGTTTTACTAACTTTCCTGCTAGCTCTGTGCATGGAAAATTTCCTACCTTTCCTGTATTTTTGCCTTTGAAAGTGAAAGTCACTCAGTCCTATCCAACTCTTTTCGACCCCATGGACTATATAGTCCGTGGAGTTCTCCAGGCTAGAATACTGGAGTGGGTAGCTGTTCCCTTTTCCAAGGGATCTTCCCAACATAGGGGTCAAACCCAGGTCTCCCACATTGCAAGCAGATTCTTTACCAGCTGAGCCACCAGGAAAGCCCGAGAATACTGGAGTGGGTAGCCTATCCCTTCTCCAATAGATCTCCCCGACCCAGAAATCGAACTGGGGTCTCCTGCATTGCAGGCAGATTCTTTACCAGCTGAGCTACAGCCTTTACTGATTAATTTTTTCCATTCATATTTTCATGTTTCCAGTTTCTAATTGTGACCTTTTCTTTTTCACCTTAGAGAAGTTCCTTTAAAATTTCTTGTAAAGCTGGTTTGGTGGTGCATTTTAACAAGATTAGTTTTTCCAATCCATGAGCACAGAATATCTTTCTATTTATTGGTGTCTTCTTTAATTTCTTTCATCACTGTCCAATAATTTTCAGTAAACAAGTCTTTCACCTCCTTGGCTAAATTTATTCCTAGGTGTTTTATTCTTTTTGATGCAGTCGTAAATGGTATTGTTCTCTTAATTTCTCTTTCTGATAGTTTGTTAATAGTTGTAGAAATACAAAAGAGTTTTGCCTATTGATTTTGTATCCGGAACTTTGCTGAATATGTCTCTTAATTCCAATAGTTTTTTGGTGGAATCTTTAGTGTTTTCTATATATAAAATATCATAGCACCAACAAATAGTCACTATTTTGTTCTTCTTTTCCAGTTTAAGTTTTGTATAACTTGTCTGTTATACAATGGCCCCTATGTCTGGCCCCAGTGTGTTATTTTTGTTATGGAAATAAAACTTTGCAGCCTTTCTGTTTCTTTAAAAATCAGTGTAACAAAGATATTTTTCTAAGAACATGTTTAATTTTGGTAACTTTGCAAATATATTGGCATTGCTGCTGCTGCTGCTAAGTCGCTTCAGTCGTGTCCGACTCTTAGCGACCCCATGGACTGCAGCCTACCAGGCTCCCCTGTCCATGGATTTTCCAGGCAAGAGTACTGGAGTGGGGTGCCATTGCCTTCTCCATATTGGCATTAATATTTTCATAATATTCTCTCGCTGTTTTTGTAATCTGTGCTATAGTGTTTGTGTATTTTCCATCTCTTTTGAGTTTCATGTGTCATGATGTTTTAAATGTGTCTTTTATAAATGACAAAGTATAATTTTAAAATTCAAAACTGAGAATCATTGTCTCTTAACAAACATGTTTGGTACATGTACGTTTATTTTGGTTACTAATATATTAGATTTATTTCTACTATTTTATTTGGTTCTTTCTACTTACCATTTTCTTTGAATCTTTTTTTTGTTCCGTTTCTGCCTTCTGTTTGGATTGAGTTTTCATTGTTCTCCTCTTCTCCTGGAATGGAAATTACCCTCTTCCCTTGGGTATTTTCTTTAAACTGTTAATACAGATATCCAACTTAAAATCAAAATCTTGTTATTTCCAGTCTTCTGGAAAAAAAGAAAAAGCTTTTAGAATATTTTAACTGTGAGCACCACCTCCCATCCTATATGGTATTGTTCAGGGTTTTGGTTCTACCTTGTTTTTATTCCACTTATATTACTTATTACTATTATTTTATGCAGTTAGTATTTATTTAGATGTATGTAGTATTTGCTTTTCTTACCCTGACTACTCCTTTCTTTTGGATCCACTCTTTTTCTTCTAGAAATATATATATTTTTTTTAGTTCTTTCATGGAAGGTCAGTAAGTGATTTATTCTTTCCATTTTGTTTGTTTGAAAATATGTTTGGGTTTTGCCGTCCTTTGATTGCATTCTGTATTTAGAATTCTAGTTTGAATTTTTTCCTTAATAACTGTGAATTTGGCATTCACTTATTTATTTAACAAGTATTTATTGCATTCCCATTGGGTGCTAGGGATACATTAGTGAATAAATTACAAATGTCTCTTCCTTTATGGTGTCTATATCTCAGTAAGGGGATAATAAACAAGATATTTAAGTAAAATGTATAATTTGCTAGTGATAAATGCTAAAGAGAGAAATAGAGCAGGGAAATAGAGCAGTAAAAGGGAACAGAGAATATTGGGGAGTTGAAGGGAGATTGCAGTTTTTGGTAGAGTGGTTGGGAAAGGTGATACTTGAACCGAGACTTGATGGAGGTATGGTGCAAAGCAGCCTGAGGAAAGCCAGTTCTTGAAGAGGTAACAATAACTGCAGTGAAGTCCCCTGAGACAGAATTGTACCTGGCATATTTATGAAACAGCAAAGGAGATCAGTGTGGCCAAAGCAGAGTAAGCAAGAGAAAGCTCAGTAGGTTATGAAGCCATAGATGTTAAAGTGGGGATAACAGGGTCAGATCCTTTAAGACCTTTTGGTCCATTTTTAATCTTAGGTTTTTTCCCCCCATGAGTGATATGGGGAACCATTGGGAAGTTTTAAAGGGGATGTGATCCGGCTTATATTTTAATAGGATCATTTTGGCTGCTGAATACACTAAAAGAGGCAAGGGCAGAAGCAAGGAAAGCAGTTTGGAGGCTATTGGAGTAATTCAGGTGAGAGACCAGCATGGCTTGGACAAGGACGGCAGTGGTGGGTGTGATGGGGAACAGTCAGATTCTGGACATACTGTGAAGGAAGAGCTAATAGGATTTCCTGGCAGACAAGGTGCAAGATGTGGAGAAAAAACAGAGTGGGAGATGACATCCAGATTTTTGGCCTGAGCTACTAGGAAAATGGAACTGCCATTCATTTACATGAGGAAGACTACATGAGAGAACAGCAGGGCTGAGTGTAAGATATCTGAATATATAAGCAAGGATGTTGGCTGTGCAGTTAGATGTATGAGTCTGAAGTTGAAGGAAGCTGGTCTTCAACATGAATTTTGGAGTCACCTATGTTTACATGGTAATACTCAAAACGAGAAACTGTGATATCACCCAGGAACTGAATGTAGTTAGGAAATAGAAGGCGGCTAAGAACTAAGCCCAGAGCACTCTAGGTTTCAGATATAGGGGAGCTGTTACTGTTGTGAAATTATCAGCCTTCAGTTTTTTGTTCCTCGGTAGGCCTCTGCTCTGGAACCTGGGGAGGGCAACCCAAAACCCAGCTCTAGCTTTCTTGCATCATTATATCCTCCTCCCAAACTTCAGGGTCACAGACTGCGCCCATTTCATTTTCTTCTTGTTTCTAGCAAGCAGAGATTTCCCTTCTTTCCAGTTCAGATAAAACTATATTTTGTTGTGTATCTTGCAGCATTTTAATCCATTTAGAGAAGGGTTTGGATCTTCGTTTAAGTCAGAGTTTTAATGTATCCTCTGTATAGATGCCTATTCTACACTGTCTGTATTAATGTCTTTAGTACATCTAATAAATAGCGCCCCCTACCTATCCAATTTTCCCCACTCTTTAAAATCTGGTATAACTGTACCAACTGCAGTTTCCTAGCAGTTGATAATACTCCTGCAGTTAAAGTCCTTGACTGTCTCTTTTTAGTCTAATTTTTTTCTTAAGTAAACCAGAAACTCTGTACCACTTTAAAGCATTAATAATTGCACCCTGTGCCTGGGTGGGGTGTCTCATCCATATCCCTCAGAGCACTTTAGGAATAAAAGTGCATCAAGTCCCACTTGGTTCTGGCAAGAAGCCAAAACCTGCATTCTCAACACAAGCCCGCTCTTCTAAAAACATAAAGAAGACCTTCCCAGCAACCAGAAGATACAAGTGACCTATTATTAACCACATATTGTTGCCCAAGTAGCATAGGAAGTTTCTACTGTTTGGTTAATAACTTGGTCTAATATGGAATTTCTAAATACTTTTGTTAGTTTTTAGAAAAATATTTAAATGTTAATATTTGTCTATTTATGATAGATATAAATATCTAGCAGATTTTAAAGCTAAATTTTATGTTAATAATATAGTCTTATTATTGAATGGTAGAAATGACCTACTTTTGTTGCAGAAACCTCATTCAAATTCCTCCTAATTCCTCTGATTCAGTACATTTTTACTTGTATTTAACATCTTTAGGTACATAATTTATCTTATTTATAGTTACACAAGAGTGAAGAGAAATAGTTATTTCTGGTGCACTTTTAACTCATCTCAGTCTATGTTTCTTTAAGTAGTTTAACTAGCTTTTGAAGAGAAACAGGCTTCTCTGGGGAGAAACATCTTGATGCCATTCAAAGAAAGCAACTGAGATTAGAAAGGTGAGGGGCAGAACGCTAAGCGAAATAAAAAACAAAACCATGTTTAGCTGTGAAATTACCTGTATGAAAAAAATCTGGAAAAGCCTTCTAAAGAAAATGTAATTTCCACTGGGATTATCTCTAAAGTAAAGAGTGGCTAAAGTAATATCTTTTCGAAAAATTGGATGGTAACCTTTCCAAATAAAACCAATTACCAGAGCTGTATTATATAAAGGTAAGTGAAAAATCACAGCAGAGCTTCTTCCCGGGAAGCAGTCATCCACCTGTTGGCCTGTGTTTCAGCAGGGACATCCACCCCTTTGGGACACTGAGGGAAGTGAGAGTCAGGGCACTGCACTGTAGATTCTGGTTCATTTTTTTATTTGCTTCTCAGTCTGCGCCTTATTTGTTAACCACCCGGCTTGACAACCATTACTCCTTGTAACTTCTGTTACAAGCCTGAGTTGGCACCTTAACATCATATCAGTAAAGACAGAAGTTCAGTGACACGTGAATAAAACATTTTTTGAATACACATAAAAATTAAAAGAGTGAGCTTTTTTCTTATGTAAAACAATAATAGAAGTTTCTGAAAACTGAGTTGAAGGGTTGAAAATTAGGGTCAACCTTCTTTACTTTTGGGTCACTGACTAGATTTCTCACTACTCTATAGTTAAACGTATAATGCTTTGCCAAGAAAGATTATTTGTTTATTTTGTAGGGGGAAAAAAGGAATATTCAGTGCATGCCAATTCTATACAAGACATTATGCTTATGTGGATATTTCAGCATATCTTTATAATCAGTATGCCCCATAATTACCTGCTGCAGGACTGCAAACAGTTATTTTTCTGTTTCTTTTCTTTTCCAAAAGTTCTGTTTGTTTCTAAATTGAAAATCTGTAGACTGCAAAGAAGTATGGGAGTAAAAAATGGGAGTTTCCAGTAACCACTCCAGTCTCACTGTCTAGAGGGAAACACTGCACCAGCTTGAGTCATATCCTGCTGGGATTACTTTTTTTTCCTCCTGTTATACATGTACTTATAACAGGATATTATGAATTATGTGTACATATATATACGTAACTGTATAAACAGAGGTGGGAGAGCATAGCATGGCTAGTCTATAAATCACACCCTGTACATTGCTGTCAGCTTTTCTGTTCTTTTAACTCTGTACATACTTTTCCATGTTGGTACTTGTAGGTCTACCTTATAATGCTTAGATATGTAGTATTGTTGTGCCTTTTCCCTATTGTTTTCAGTTTTTCATAGAATAGTAAACAATTTTGAATTTGTTATATATAGTCTGCAAGTATTCTTATAACTTTCTAGATTTTCTGCAAATGTGAGTGTGACTTTAATTAGAAAAAAATGAAAAACCAAAAGCGCAAATTAAGTACCTTGCTGACATGGAAGGGCGTGTCACCCCTTTGGCACTGTAGCATTCTGCTAGAGTGTTGATTGAATTCTTGATTTGATGTAAATGCAGTAAATATATGAGAGTATCCTGTGGGGTAAATAAGTGAAATAGCTATCCCAAACTCTCACTGTTTTGGTCACTAAATAAAACCCTCCTGGGCCTCTCTTCATATTTTTCAATAGTTTACTGGGCCAGGTGGTACTGAATGCATGCTATGTTCAAACCCCACATATACTGCAGTTACTTTGAATTCTAGTCTTCTTATCTGCATCATATTCATATTCTTGGCTGCCTACATTTATTGTCCTTAAACAGTGCATTGAACAAATAACCTATTATTCTAACATTTTTAATGATTTCCTTAATGTGAAAAAGTGTATTTGGAGCCAAAAGCCAATCTCCGTAAGAGGCATTCTTCTCCCTAGAATCAGACCCCAAACAAGAATACCTACCAATTCAGTTCAGTTCAGTTCAGTCGCTCAGTCGTGTGCAACTCTTTGTGACCCCGTAGACTGTAGCACGCCAGGCTTCCTTGTCCATTACCAGCTCCCAGAGCCTGCTCAGACTCACGTCCATCGAGTCAGTGATGTCATCCAACCATCTCATGCTCTGTCATGCCCTTCTTCTCCTGCCTTCAATCTTTCCCAGCATCAGGGTCTTTTCCAATGAGTCAGTTCTTCGCATCAGGTGGCCAGTGTATTTCAGTTTCAACTTCAGTGTCAGTCCTTCCAATGAATATTCAGGACTGATTTCCTTTAGGATTCTGGTTGGATCTCCTTGCAGTCCAAGGGACTCTCAAGAGTCTTCTCCAACACCACAGTTCAAAAGCATCAATTTTTCAGCGCTCAGCTTTCTTTATAGTCCAACTCTCACATCCATACATGACTACTGGAAAAACCATAGCCTTGACTAGACGGACCTTTGACAAAGTAATGTCTCTGCTTTTTAATATTCTGTCTAGATCGGTCATAACTTTCCTTCCAGGGAGTAAGCATCTTTTAATTTCATGGCTGCAATCACCATCTGCAGTGAGTTTGGAGCCCCCCAAAATAAAATCAACCACTGTTTCCCCATCCATTCCCCATGAAGTGATGGGACTGGATGCCATGATCTTAGTTTTCTGAATGTTGAGCCTTAAGCCAACTTTTTACTCTCCTCTTTCAGTTTCATCAAGAGGCTCTTTAGTTCTTCACTTTCTGCCATAAGGGTGGTGTCATCTGTGTATCTGAGGTTATTGATATTTCTCCCGGCAATCTTGATTCCAGCTTGTGCTTCATCCAGCCCAGCATTTCTTTCCCCAATTTATGATGCAGTCAGAATTCTAGAGTTTTTCAACTTTTTTTTAATTCAATATTAAATATGTGTTTTCTACTTGCCAGGCATTGTAATAGGCAGTTGGGATACATCAGTGAAAAAACAGGCCAGAAATATTCCTGCAATCTACTCGAGCTGGATCAGAAAGGCAGTAATACTAGACAGAGTGAATAAGAAAACCATACAGCTTATTAGTAGGCAATCAGTGCTGGGGGGTGATTGCCCAAGAGCCAGGGGTTGGGGTGGGGGATTGAGAATTCTGACAAGGAGGAAAAATTTGCAATTCTGATCAGGATCTTCAAGAAAATGGGAGCACCTGGGAGAAGGCATTTCAGGCAGAGGGTGTGGTCTGGAAAAACTGCCTAATGGATGTTGGGGGAATGGCTGAGGGTCAGAGTGAATGGAGGGAGGGATACCAGAGGAGAGACGGAAGGGTAGGTTGGGGCCAAATGGTGTGGGGCCTTGTAGGCCCATGTGAGGACTTCCTGTCTTGCTCTGAGGAAAATAGGGAGCTGTTGGAAGGTTTTGCCCCAGAGAGTGACGTGGCCTGACTGCTATTTTAAACAAATCACTCTGGTTGCTGTGTTGCCCGTAGACTGTAAGGGACAGGATGAAACCAAGGAGGGTAGTTAGGTAGTTGAAGCAATCCAAGCAAGAGAGAGTGTGGCTTGTATTACTAGGGATAGGAACAGGGGGAAATGGTTAGAATTTGGATTTTTTTTTTTTTCCTGAAAGTAGAGTAATAGAATTTTCCTGACAGATTGGATATGAGTTGAGGAGAAAAGAGAAATCAAGCAGAAGTTCGGAGATTCTATCAGTGGCCCTGGGAAGTCTATCAGTGGAGCATCCTCATCTCCAAGTGTCTTTATAAATAATATTTTGTACCACCCAAATGAGTCAACAGCCTCTATCTACACTGGCTGGAGGAACCAGGATGCAACCTGGAATTCAAAGGGGCTGCCCAGGCCCTCCCAGCACTGCTTTAAAACTATCTCCTAAGTCCTGTGCACTTGCACTCTCTCTTTCTCTTTTTTCTCTCCCCTCCCCCGCTTCCTCTCTCACCCCTCCTCTTCCAACCCAAAAAGGCCTTTCAAGCTCCAGAAATGATTCTTCAAAGTCCTTCCACGTGTTGAAGAACTTTGTAAAATATTAAGACTCTCCCTCGGCTGCTTCCTCACCCCATGTTGCTGTCATTCCCTCATGCTGCCACCAGGTGGCAGCGCACTGCGGAACATTATGCTTTTGGGCCCTGCTTGACTTCTCAGTAGGGGCAAGGAACCGCTGGACTTTAGATGGATTTCTAATATATATCGCATACTAATCTGGCTTGGGGAAGATGAGGAGAGATTGTCCCCAATTCTTTTTTTAGTAGCATCATATAACCTTGCTAGGGATAATATCCTTTCTTGAGTTTGAAAAGGCTCTAACTGGCTTTCTAGCAGTCTTTCCATGTAGAGTGTGAATTTAAAGACTTTCTTCACCAAACACCTTCTTGAGGTTGCAGTACTGTTTGTTTTATATGCTCTTTATTTGTGACAGGTAGAACAGCTCCCTAGAAGCCTTCCCAAAAGTAAAATCCTTGAAAATTATAAGTGGATATTAAGTAGTTTCTGTATGCAGAATTTGGACTGTGTTTTTAAAAAAGTAAGGAAAGGAAGTACCCTTAGTCTGAGGTTTTTTTGGTGTAGTTGGACAGGCAGAGCATGAATACTGGAAACCTTAGAAATTAATTAATGATAGTGTTATTGGGCAGTGCTGCTGACTAAAAAATAATATAGCACCAGGTACCTCTGGAGTATGGAGTACAGGGTAGGGTGGGAAAGAAGCCTCTTGGTTGAAGTCTGCCTAACTGCCTTGTCAGTTAGGCTCCCAGCCTCTCTGCCATTACCTGGTAGAAAACCTAAGGTTTATCCACTGGAAAGGTTAAATAAAGAAATTTTGGCTTTGGAAACAACAAACCAAATTGCAGATGGGTTAAGACATTGCCCTAAAAACTGAGAGCTTAAGGAATGTGTATAACTACCCCTGTTCCCCCCATGCATACCACTTAGGTCTCCTTTGCCATCAGTTCATATGTTTCCCCAAGCAGGAGATTAAACATTAACTTTAAAGAAACTGATTTGCTTTGGAGAATAGAGCTATGTATTCCAACACTTGGGATTTTCCCTAGAGAAGTGGTCAAGTCCTGTTTTTGTCCTCTACGTGACAAGTTCCACCCAGCACACAGAGCTTCTGTCTTCGTTTTAATGCCTCATTCTTTAATAGGAACTGGGATTTCTCAGCCTTGGTACTGTTGATATTTTAGATGGGGAGGCTGTCTTCTCCCTGGGGGATGTTTAGCAGCATCCTCAGCCTTCACCACTAGAGGCCAGTAGCACCCATTCCTTCTCCACCCCTCACCCCCAGTCCCACCCCTCACCCCCAGGCTTCCGGCCAAACATGTCTCTTATCCTTGTCGCCTGAAGGTCTCTGAGGGAGAAATCTCCCCCTCTCTCTTGAGAACTACTGCTTTGAACCAGCATCCACAGACTACCAAATATTGGAAGAAAGTCCCTAACATAAGAGAAAGCAAAACTAACCAGGAAAGGGATTTTGAGAAAAGGAATGGGAAGGGTGGAGGAGGGGGTTTTGAAGGAAAACAATAACGTTAGAGAAATGAGAGGACATTGTATCTTTAAAAAAAGCGATCCAAAAGTCTACAAATAATAAATGCTGGAGAGGGTGTGGAGAAAAGGGAACCCTCTTACACTGTTGGTGGGAATGCAAACTAGTACAGCCACTATGGAGAACAGTGTGGAGATTCCTTAAAAAACTGGAAATAGAACTGCCTTATGATCCAGCAATCCCACTGCTGGGCATACACACTGAGGAAACCAGAAGGGAAAGAGACACGTGTACCCCAATGTTCATCGCAGCACTGTTTATAATAGCCAGGACATGGAAGCAACCTAGATGTCCATCAACAGATGAATGGATAAGAAAGCAGTGGTACATATACACAATGGAGTATTACTCAGCCATTAAAAAGAATACATTTGAATCAGTTCTAATGAGGTGGATGAAACTGGAGCCTATTATACAGAGTGAAGTAAGCCAGAAGGAAAAACACCAATACAGTATACTAACGCATATATATGGAATTTAGAAAGATGGTAACGATAACCCTGTGTACGAGACAGCAAAAGAGACACTGATGTATAGAACAGTCTTATGGACTCTGTGGGAGAGGGAGAGGGTGGGAAGATTTGGGAGAATGGCATTGAAACATGTGAAAGATCATGTATGAAACGAGATGCCAGTCCAGGTTCAATGCACGATGCTGGATGCTTGGGGCTGGTGCACTGGGACGACCCAGAGGGATGGTGTGGGGAGGGAGGAGGGAGGAGGGTTCAGGATGGGGAACACATGTATACTAATTAAATAATTTTCTATTAAAGAAAAAAAAAAAAAACTAGTAAAAGATTTCATTGATGAGCCAATGCTTGCTGCCAAGTTTCCACATCTTCTGTATTGTATCCTTGAATGTGTATTAATTAATATAGTTGGTATGTAGAAAAAATAAGTAGTGGCCTTGGTGTTAGCAACTTTAGACCCTTAAGGTAATAAATTCTTTCCTTTGTTGTAAACCCATTACACATCTGCCCTATAGGAATGCAACTTTATCTAACACCTTCGGAAGATGGCGCCAAACCTTAAAATAATTACTCTTAGAGAAAATAAGTCTTTGTCAAGAGTCATAAAATGTTAATAGGCCTTCTGGCCAGAAGATGATGTAAATCGCCTAAACCATTTGTAAAGGATAAATTTGCAGGAAAGAAATCCTGGTTTTTGATAAGGATCAAAGACTGCTGACTTTGCATCCCCTATTATCCTCTATAGGGTATAAAAGCCCCTGTTGAAAATAAAGCTACGGGCCTTGCTCACCAAAAAAATAAAATAAAATTAAAAAATTAAAAAAAACAAAAATAAAAAAAGAATGAGATCTACCTTCTAAAAGCCCTCATAGAATAAGAAAGACCTTTGGCTATTAAAATTTTAATTATAAGAATTAAAAAATCAGAACATTGGAAGACCAAATTCAAGAGCTCTTCTGTAAATAAGAACAAAAAACAAAAACAGTAGAGAAAAGGTAAAAAATTAAATAATTAAATTAGATGTTGGCAGTCTACTATCCAAAAAGACCAAGGACATAGGGGAAGTTGTTTTTTTTTTTTTTAAGTGAAGAGCCAAGAAAAATTCCCAGCACCCGAAGGACATGACCTTCAAACTAAAGGACTACCGCCGAGCCAGTTAAAATTGTAGTCACAGCAAGATATATCATCATACTATTTCAGAACTCGTGGTTAAAGAGAAAAATTCCAAAAACATCCAGAAAGAAAAAGGAAAGGAGTCACATTGGGGATTCTAATGGCATTCAGAATGACAGTGGAGAAATGTCCTCAAACTGATTCCCCATAAATCCTTTCACAGAGGACGCGCTCCACCAAAACAAGGGGAATCCAAGGAAGAGGAAGCCTTTAGTCCAGGAGTCGGAGAGCAGCAAGCGGAATTCTCTGGATGGCAGGGAAGGAGTTCGGTGTGAAGACAGCCGTGTTCAGCAGGCCCAGAGAGAGAAAAGACCATGCTGATTTGCGTGTGAAGGAGGGACAGCTCTGGAGCTAGAGTGTTGGGGGCGGGGGCGGGGGCGGGAAGATAGCTTCTCGGGAAGGGTAGGGGGACGCGAAGAGTGAACCTGGGGAAAAGTAAGGAAGGTGGGAAATTCAGCACTCGCAGGAACAAATGGAGGAATCACGACAGCTGCTGAAAGCAGTCGGTTAAATTTACCAGGCAAGAAATTATTTCAGATTTAGAAACCCAAGACCGTCTTAGCATGTTTCCAGTTGCAGGAAAGATTTAAGTTAGCTGTATTAAGACTGTACAGAGTGGGTAGAGGAGCCATCTCAGCGTTACCAAGAATGGTTGGTTTTCAGTTTTGTTTGAACATTTTCTGTGTTTTCTAAAGTTATAATTAGAAAACAAAGTGTTTTGGAGGGGTTTTTGGTTTTTTGTTTGTTTGTTTGTTTGTTTAGAAATAAAGCTGAGAAGAGAGAAAAGCCCCAGTGGAAGTAGTAATTTTCTGAATACCCACATTTCATCAGCACTAATATTTAGGGACTAGTAAAATTTTTTGGAAGCACATTACTTTTTCTGTTACTTTAATAAATAGGGATCTCTTGGTATCATCTTTTAGCCTGTCTGTGTGATTCAGTGAGTTTCCTGATTGTAGGACTCATCTACCAGAACTTCTGAAATTAGCATGATGTGCTTGCATTTAACAACACCTGCTGTTTTCCACAAGGTGGGGTGCTGACTTCACACAGTGAACTGAGGCTGTGTTTAACTGCTGAGACTTCTAAATCTAATGCTAATGCACTTGGTTATCTCTCTTACATAATTCCCAGGCAATCCTAGAAGAAGTAAGTTTGTGAACTGTGTAAAAGCAGTTATGGGGTTTTGTTACAGTTCATGGTTTAACGTATTTACCTTTTTAGAGTGTGACCAGTGTATACATGCACTTTTCCTCTTTATAGTGGACCTTAACTATATTCAATTATAGGTGAAGGTAAAAAATATCTCTAATTTGGAAGAGGATCATTCTAGATGCCTGAAATACCTTAAATAGAAAGTATCTAAAATGTATTGCACTTAGAGATCCTGCCGTGGCTCTTTCAGTGAATAAATGATTATTTCTAAAACAGTACATCAGATAGATGTATAATATATGGTTCTCAAGTATTTTAAGTAGCTTAAACTCCTTCCCAAATCTTAATTGTCACATCCTCCATCTCTTCAACAAAGGCAAATTAAACTTTCTTTGAATCAGATTCTGAATTGATGTTATTAAAGTAACTGTAAATAGTATATTGCAGTTATTTCAACCTTCAGGTAATTTAACTTCTTCCCCGTGCCAATGAAATTTGTATGGGCTTCTGACAACATGCAGAGCTGGTAACATTTTACAGTATGATGCTGTTGTTTCTCCATTTTAAAGCAAATTAAAGACATTATAATAACCAGTGTTTGAATTTAAATATTTACATAAATAGCATACTTTAAAAATTCATGGGCCCAAGTATACAGTAATTTTTGTTGTTGTTGACACAAAATCAGGATGTGGCCTGTTTCCTTTTATCCTTCCTTTTGCATAGATGGAGATTCTTTGGTCCCTTTTAGCCTTTAAGCTCCAGGAAATAATTCTGGAGCCAGTAGTCACAATCCTGCCAGGGACAACATAGTTCTAAGCCCTGCAAGTAGTGAGGCTGACCAGTGGTGGTTTCAATCACCAATTGACCAAAGAGCTGAGCACTAGAACGAGGCAGAAGTGGAAGAGGGGGTACAGGGGTGTTCACTTGTCCTTCAAGGATGTGAGAGGCGCCTGAGTCATGGTAGAAAGTGACGACCCACGAAGTGACCTATGACAAAGGAGCTCTGGGTTCCAAGCTGGGTCCTGCTGATGACCAACCACCTTATCACCTCGGGTAACTTAGTCTCTCTGGACGTCAGCCTCTCACTGTGAATGAAGCCAGGAGGCCTGGATGAGACCAGGGATCCTCAACAAGCATCCGTGATCCCACCATTGGCTGTCAGGTCTGACTTGTCTGAGACAAATGAGGCCTCTGCTCCAAGCCAGGTTACCCTGAGACCTGTCAGCGCCTGCCTAGAATCTAGATTTCCCAACACTGCCTTTTCCTAGATTCCCAGTTGTCTTACTCTGTCTACCACCCTGCCAAGTCAGTCCATTGCCCATGTTCCTGTACAAATCCTTTCTGTCCCATTTCAACCTGAAAATTACCTGTATGTATTCTCTAACAAGTGGTGCTAGTGGTAAAGAACCCGCCTGCTAATGCAGGAAACATAAGAGATGTGAGTTCGATCCCAGGGTTGGGACAATCCCCTGGAGGGGGGCGTGGCTGCACACTCCAGTATTCTTGCCTGGAGAATCCCATGGACAGAGAAGCCTGGCGGGCTACACTCTGTAGGGTCGCAAAGAGTCGGACACAACTGAAGTGTCTTAGCACACACATTCTCTAACACTGATATATTTTGTACTTAGAGTGTTTTTCTGACTCAAAATTATGCTCAAAATCAAACCACAATGATATGCTCTCAGTGTGTTTCCCCTTTTACCATCACTCCCCTAGAAACCTGAGAGTCACCCTAAGCTCCCCATCCTCCTCAAATCCCTAATCCCCGCCTCTTGCCCTCTCCAGTCCTTCGCCTTAGTGTTATGAGCATCCGTTAGGCCTTCAGCATCATTCTCCTGGTATATTTGTTTCTCCCAAATGCTTTCCCTTCTCTGGTTGAGACCCCTCAGCAGGGCCCCTCTATCCACTCTCTTCATACTCTCCTTTTTAGCATCTTCAGTATCTCCTCTTTGCCTTTAGATTTGAGCACATACTCTTTAGCATGGCTTTGGGGGCCCTACTTCTCAAGCTCCATTTGCTGCTGCTCTCCGCTCTTTACATGCCAAAACCTAGTTCCCCAGGTATTCCATGCCACTCCATGCCTCCCTGCTGTGAACATGCCAGAAGAACCTCTTTCCCCCTCTGCTAGACCTGGTAAATCTCATACTCTTCCAAGTTAGATAAAACAGCTCTTCCATAAAGCTTAACTTAGTTTATCAAAGTATTAATTCATCATTTCTTACTTGGTGCTAACATTATTTTTAATAATTATGTCTCTTATTGTATCAGTCTCTCTGATTGCAATTATTAGTTGTCCTGTGTCACTCTACCAAATGGCAGTGAGTTCCTTATAAATATTTTACTTACCCTTGTGCTCCCAGCCCGGTTCTGTCACCTAGTAGGTGCTCTTGGGAGTTTATCTGAGCTTACAATGAAGAGTCCAGCTCTGATAGCCAGTGTTGTAAATGACTGCTTCATCTATGATTTGAATATATTTTCCTTTTTAAGCAGAGGCAAACAGTCTTTAAATTCATACCATTTTAAAGCTAAAAGGAAGTGTTTCAGCTGCAAGTGCCCTAAAACCAAACTCAAAACTGGCTCAAACAATAAAGAGAATGTGTTGACTTACGACATGGGAAAAATTCAGTCTTGTTTCTGGCAAGACTTGGTCCAGCTGCCCAGGGAGATCACCAAGGATAGCAGCATGTCTCTGCTCCATCTTCCACAGAGTCATCGCCATTGGGCCCCCCAGTGCTGCCTCCAGCAGCCCCCAGCTCTCCCCACAGGGGAGCAAAGAGCATTAGCACCTCCTGGCTTCATGTCTTTGCCCTAACTGTCTAAGGAAGAAGAAGGTCTCTTATAGCATGTAGGAGAGGGAGAGATAAAGCCTCTTTTCCCCAAAAATCCAAGCTAACATCTGCTGCCTAATGATCTCCAACTGGATCATGTTCCCATCTTTCAGCTAATCATCACAGCCAGAGGTGAGTGTTGTTCCCTGGTGCTGAAGCTGTTCCAGGTCTACTCTTGGAGCTACAGGTTGGGAGCTAAGGAGACGGGCTAAAATCCTACCAAAAGCATCTGACTGCGAATGTGAGCAAGAGTGAGTTACCCAAAGGAAAAATCAGATTATTGCTGGAAAAGGACAACTAATGTTCATTATGAAGGACTTTAGAAATCTTTTGGGCCAGACTCCCATAATTGTTTCAAGAACAAACTTCTTTTTATTTCCCTGAAGCCTGAGACCTCCACATAAGAAAAGAACTTCTCAAGGTAAAGTGAGGAATGCCTGCAAGTTGTGAGGCAGGGCTATAACAGCGACCTTGTCTTCTTTGATGAGTCAAGCTTGAGAACGAGTTGTGGGATCCTGATGGCTGGTTAAGGATTCCCTGATCTCAGCCAGGCCTCCTTGCTTTCCAGTGAGAGATCTGAGGTCCAGAGAGGCTAAGTCACCCGGGTTTCAGAGCTGATTATCTGAGCGGAACCTGGCTTGGAACCCACAGCTCATTCATCCTAAGTCACTTCACGGTGCATCGTCATCATCTACCGTGAAGTGAGCAGCTACCAAGTTCTGGAAGGACATGCCTATAAAACCTTTTGTGTTTTTTAGTAAATTATGGTCATCTTGATTTCAGAATCGTTGGGTGAGTCATCCAACATACTTTTACTGTATATTATACTTTTCATTATTAAAAAGAGCAGTTATGAAAGAAAGCTGAAACCATTTTTGGTTGAATAGAATTTTACCATTTTCATTTTGTCTTGTTTCCAAGATTCTGCACTAGCATGGCATTCACTAAATAATAAATGTATTGTACATTTCAGTGTGTGGTAGCAGCGAAGAATGACTTCATAGACCACTTGACCTGCTCTGTTGTGGTTTATGATGCCATCTGGATTCCTTGGTGGAATTATTTCCATCTAAATCACTATAAACTCCTATTTAGCTTGTCACAAATCTAAAGCCAGATATGTCTGTGGTTTTTAGTAGTGATGTAATTCTGAAAGACACTTTGAAAGTTACAAGTTGTCGTATACCCTTAGCGTTTCACTTAGTGTTCCATATAATTCCAGACAAACTAGAAGCTTGAAAAAAAATCTATTACTCTTTTTTTTTTTTTTTTTTAACTCTTAAACATTCCGCCTTTGCTGTGGATTTGGTTATACATCAATCGAGTATGTGTGGGGAACACTGGGAGGCTCTGTGGGCTACACAGTAATGTAAGCCTGGTCCCTGCTACTTCTTAATGAGAAAGCTTACATAGGTAGATGAAAAGGATGTCTCTATATGGTGAAGAGAGAATTAAGGAGAGTGTCTCTTTGTCTTTGATATCACTGCCAATTGTGTGAAAAAAACTGGATCACATTGCAGGATAGACACATACTGCAGGGTGGCCATGTTGACCTACACAGAAAGAAAGGACTCAACTACAACATAGTTTCTCGGAGAAGGCAATGGCACCCCACTCCAATACTCTTGCCTGGAAAATCCCATGGACGGAGAAGCCTGGTGGGCTGCAATCCATGGGGTCGCTAAGAGTCGGGCACGACTGAATGACTTCACTTTCACTTTTCACTTTCATGCATTGGAGAAGGAAATGGCAACCCACTCCAGTGTTCTTGCCTGGAGAATCCCAGGGACGGGGGAGCCTGGTGGGCTGCCATCTCTCGGGTCTAATATTCAACAGAAAAGTCTGAAGATTTCTAAGGCCCTGCGTTTTTGTTCTGAATTTTCCCTGGAAAGGCTTGGGGGCAGAGGAGGGAGTCATTGGTAACAGCGGTAGGTGGGGGAGGGGAGCCAAACCTACAGTGCAGAGCGGAGCACAAAGTGCAGAGAGGAGAGAGGAGGCCAGGAGAGCAGCTGCCATAGAGATGCAGCACACTCTGGGGGTGGCAGGCTGGCGACACATGGGGCAGGCGGGTTGCCGAACAGAGAAAGAAGAGAAAATGGGTCAGGATGGGTAGCTGGCTGTCTTAGAAACGACAGGAGGCCGGGAAGCACAGCTCCAGGGGCAGCTGATTCAACTAGCTGTGTCAGGGAGTCCGGCTTCTCAGCAGGAAGGCTTAGGGACTCAAGGCCAGGGTTCCAGTCCTGGCTCTACCACTTGCTGGCTCTGTCCCCCTGGGAAATTTGACTCCTCATCTGTGAAATGAGGAGATGGGATTAATTGGTGCTTTATGTTCCTGAGATGGTATGAGATAAAGAATCATTATCCTCCCCAGCAGAGACCACAGGTTGGGACTTCTAGAAATGGTAATGACACTCATTTATCTACTCAGTGGTGAAGAGCACGTGTGACTCATGAAACACCATGCTGCGTGCCGGCCTCACGAAATCCTGTCCTTCACTGGAGCTCTCGCTCTGGAGAGAGAGGCAGGGAGCAGTCAAGCCACCACAAACAAGTTAATTTGCATTACCAAGAACAGCTGTGAAGATAGTAAAAGAAGACAGTGTGGTCAGGGAGGGGCTGATGGAGGAGAAGTGAATCCTCTGAGGAGAGAACATTCAAGAGAGACCTGATTTGCAGGAAGGAGCTTACTAGGAGAAAGTCCCGGGGCAAGGCAGACCGCTCAGAAGAAGCAGAAAAGGCCCTCAGGAAGGAATGAGTCCGGCACATTCAAACAGCAGAAAGGAGACCAGTGTGGTTAGGGTGAGCAGGGGGCGGTTGGGGAGGTAAGCCAGCCCCAGACTACATGGGACCTTGGAGGCAGTGGTAAGAAAGTTGGATCTCATCCAAAGAGTAGCAGTAAGCCTTTGGAGGGTTTTAAGCAGGAGAATGAAAGGAAAGATCTGCTGTACATTATGAAAAGATCGCTCTGGAGATTCTGTGAAGGATGAAATGAAGGCAAGCAAGAGGAGAAGCGGAGATGAATTAAGAGGGAATTGTAATAGTGAGAGGTGGTGATGGCTTGGACCATGAAAGTGGCAAGAATGTAGGGAAGAAGTGGGTAGATAGGAATGTGTGTAGAGGTTTGGGAAGAAGGAAGCAGGGGGACAGTCCCCCCCACCAGCCCTCGTCTCTGCTAGTGCCAACATAGATCTTCATGTCTATTCAGGAAATCTGTTTATGATAGAGTCTTCTCTTCATTTGTCAATTTTTGGTTTGGTAGTGCAGGAGTATCCTGTTTTGGTAGCAAATATAATAGTTGAGTTTCAAGTTGTTATAGAAAAGCCTAGTAAATAGAGGAACACCAAAACAAGTATATATTTCTTGCCCTAGTAGAATGGATTGAGGGTCGCCGGTTTAGCAGTCCACAGTGTTTCTCAAAGGAAGAACTGTGCCTGGGTCTCTGTAAGAATCCAGGAAAAAGCTGACCCTGCTTGGGTCATGTGGCCACTCCCAAATCAAATGTTAGATTTGGAGATGTGGCTCAGTGGGTAAAATGATGGGTGAAGCATGCTTTGTGTCCTGCATCCCATTAATAAGACATAAAAAAAGGGTCGGGACAGTTTCTTCAAGGCAAAGGTACAGACTAACAAAAACAGTATGTCTATAAAGATGCCTTCACTTGAATTGCTCCAGATGCCACAACTCCTCAGAATGCCTGGTCATAGCCAAGCCTAAATTGTAGCTCTCTGAAATTGTTCCATTCCTTTGTCTTCAAAGGAACTTTTGTGAAGACCAAAATATAAGCATTCTGTCAATCAGTTTTCCTCATTTACTTCTTTATATGTTTGATTATCTTCTGAAACTCTATAAAGTAATAAAAACTCTCTTAAGATTTTGTCCTGGCCTGGTTCTCAGTATTTCTTCTAGGCGACATGGGACATCAGACACCCCAGCACCAACTTCTGTGTATCAGGCATGGATAACTTGAGGGCTCCGTCCATATCAGGATGGCCTTAGGCTTCCATCCACTTGACTGTCTGCCTGCACATAGGTTAATACAGACCCAGTGGGCATAGAATTTTTCAAACACTTTTAGATACACAGTGGGAGGCTCTCTAACCTCACTCCCTTTCCCTTTGTGCTCATACCTCAGGCATCAGATCATTCCTCTCTCATGGACCTGTTTTCTGGGGAGAGGATCCACAGGGGCTAAGAAGTTCCTTGAGGCCCTTGTGAATGGTCGGTTTCACAGAGAGAAGTCTAGGCTGTGTACCCAGGTCTCGTTAATTTGTCGTTGGTTCCTTCTCATCTCCCTTAGGGTTTCATGCCTCTTGACACTGGCTGTTTGTGAACTCTCAACCCAGAGCTGTGCTTGGGCATTTTCCCTCTAGCCCCAGGAATTCCCATTTATTGAGTAGATTGTACAAATAAGGCCCATGGAAGCACTCTGAAATTACCTGCTTTGTGTCATTTCTTCATTCCTAGTCTAAATACATCTCAGCTAAGTGACAGGAAGCTTGAATTATTTTCTATTAATATCCAATAATGTACGAATCATTTATTCAGTAAATATGCATTGCTCAAATACTCAAAAGCACTGAGATTGCAGTGATTCAGGTTCCTGGCCTCTTCAGGTAAGTTATATTCTAGTGGACCAAACAGACAGACATGTGGAGGAAACATATAATATGCCAGGAGAGTAAGTAGGGTAACTTTAAAACAAAAAGCAAGCCTGGTGTTTGGAGGAGAAAGGAGTGTGTGTACAGGCAAGAGGAGCAGGGTTATGTAGAAAGATTAGTCGGAAAAGGTGCCTCTGAGAACTGATCTGGTGGAGTTGGGTGGGAAGAGACTTGAATTTGGAGAGAAATCTCTATTTTGGTAGGATTGCCAGTTACCTGACAATTTAGATGGCATTTGGAGGTACCGGCCTCTCTGGTGTGAAGCCATAAGCCAGAAAGTGGCACCATATGTAACCACCACCACTCACCCTGGCCCCATCCCCTGCTAGTAACCGTCATGGTTCTGACCCCTTGCCTAGCTCAGTCCTTACTACCCACCTTTCTCCACACTGGTCACCACCTCTCTGTTGCCCTGTTTATCGCACTGGTAGAACTTCCAGGCTGGCTTTCTTCACAGCTACCACTTAAGCTCTCGTCCTTGATGGTAATGTAGATGCTTGCATCACATTGCCTTGGACTATTCTGAATAAATTTTCTTTCCTATCTCTAGGATGAACCTACCTACTCATTGCCCACCCTATGGGTAACAATAGACTCTATCATTGAAACTGAGACACTTATGAGAGCAGAAGGAAGTATTATTAATAATTATGCTGGGACTACACATATAAACTGGGACCACCTGTGCAAACTGGATGATTGGTCACTGTGTGCATGTGGTGATGGGCCCAGGTATCTCCAGCCCACGAGTGGAACCAGGACCCCCCTCCCCAGCCTGGCATCTCATCCGAAGAATGAGGTTGGGCTCCTTATATGGCTCATCCAGAAGTCAAATATAGGTCACCCCTCTTCAGGCACTACCTTGTTTTTTCACCCTCAGGCCTGTCTTTCTAGTTCCCGTCAAGGAGGCTCCAGAACACGCTTCCACTAGTTTCCCTTCTGCTGGGAATGGACTGGAGATTTCCAGAACCTGTTTTCTCAGCTTCTTCAAGCTGCCACCCGGGATGAGATGTAGGCTCTTCTCCCTTGTCCAGGTCTCAGAGAGCTGTCTCCAGACCCTTGCATAGGCCCTTGAAGGCCTGTGTTTTTGCCTCTCTGGTGTCTGGAAGGAGTCAGAGGAGTGGACTTTCAAGCCAGAGTCAAACCAATCTCCCTTCCAACCCCTCAGGACGCTAAAAATACCCCCCAAAATATTGTTCATTGTTCTTTACATAGCTATAAGCAAAGAAGATGCAGTTGTGCATGTGTGTATATATATATTAATAATAGAGTGAAATAATGCTATTTGCAGCAACATGGACGGACCTAGAGACTGTCATACTAAGTGAAGTAAGAAAGAAAAACACAAATACCATGAATATCACATATTTGGAATCTAAAATATGACAAACAGAGCTTATCTATGAAACATTCACAGATATAGAAAACAAACTTGTGGCTGCCGAGGTGGGAATGGCAGAGGGATGAAGTGAGAGTTTGGGACTAGCAAATGCAAACTGTTGCATATAGAATGGATAAATGGTAAGATCCTACTATATAGCACAGGGAACTACACACTCAATATCCTGTGATAAACCATAATGGAAAAGAATATGAAAAAGAATATATATATATGTATAACACAGTCTCTTTGCTATACAGCAGAAATTAATACAACATTGTAAATCATCTAAACTTCAATAAAATAAAAAAAATTAAGTTATATTGTTCACAGCTTTAAAAGATTCAAGGGGCATAGTAAATACCCATGCTTTTTGAATAAAATATTGTAGATACTAAAGTCAGGCCTCAAATTTTGGAAGTAACACAAAAAAAAACCTTTATAATAAGACTCAACTGAGTTATTTTTACTGTAATAATAATGACATCTTACTGGGTTCAGATGTATTGTCTAGTACAGGTCCACGGTCCCTATTCTGAAATCTTAGAAAGCTTGGGAAAACAAGGAAGAAAAAAAGTTCCAAGTTTGTCACAAGTTTATCTAATAGCAAAACCTGGGTTGAATTGGCGTGAAGCGTATTGTCTCATCTCACTTAGTGTGAATATTCCTATTTTGCTGCAGAAATATTAATATTTGAAGAAGCTTGGAGAAGTTTCAGTTACTTCTCCAAACTTTAAAGGTGGGTATTGTGTAATATGTGGTATATGTACTATAATACCTGTTCACAACACTTCTGACCCAAAGGTTTCTAATGGGGGATTTTGTCTCTGCAGTGCTGAAATCTAGGCCCATGTGCCCACAGTGCAGAGAGCCGAATTCCGGCAGCCAGAGTCTGCAGCAAAGGGTTTACTGCCAGGCACCAAGTAAGGGAGTGGGAGACAAGCCTCAGATCCATTCCCACTTTTTCTTCAAGTTAGGGATTTCTTTTTTTTTTTTAAGGGTAAGAACAAAGACTGGTATTAATTGGCTTGTGACATTTCTTAATCATAGTTTTGGGACTCAGGATGTTCTGTTTTGTGAGTCTCAGACCAGGGGGTCCATGGCTCGGGGGTCTGTTAGCTCATCTTGTCCTGGAGAAACAAGCTGGGTTTGTATGTTAACGATGAAAACACATACTAGTGATTTTAGTACATTAGCAATGAGTATTGGCAATATATATTTTAGTCATCGGACACTGGTAGGATTAGTGCTCAGTTAGCATAGGATTGAGGTCAGAGGGGACAATAAAGGGAATAAAGATTTGCATAGAGAGATAGTCATAAACTCAGTAAGGGAACTCAGTTTTAGGGGAATTCAGTTTCAGCTAACAGGACTATTTTACCCATTACATGTTTTCAATGAATAATCTCCACGAATTAGGCAAACACAACCTCCAACAAGATTCCTTACAAGTTTGCCCCCTTTTGGATTCTGCTCCTTGTATGGTCTATAGTTTGGGAACTCTTTGTATTATTTTCTCATTGAACATTTACTACCTTAATCCTTTGTAAGAAAACAAACACACTGAAATAGTAAATGATTAATAAGTAAATAATAATAGTGAATAACATATTGAGCCCAGAGCTTTTGTTCTTCTCTGGTGTAGCATGGAAGGAAAAGGGAATATCCTTTATCATCATATGTAAAAGAGAGTGGTCACATGTGTCCCCCATTTTCACTTTATGCTGAATTCTAGGAACTACATAGATGCCCTCCTGGAGGATAGCATAAACCTTCACACATGAGTTCATGCTTTATGAGTCTCAGACCAGGTGGTCCGTGGCTCAGGGACCAATTTCTTCATGCAAATACTAATATTTGTATGTCTTCATGCAAATACTAATGTGTGTACCAGTGTGTATACCAACACACATAACTGTGTGATTTGTTAATACATACTGGATCATATTAAACATACTGTCCTGCAACGTGCATATTCACTTTGACAACTTATCTGGGCACATCTTCCATCTCTGTTCATATAAATCTATATCATTTGTTCTTATATATTTCATTGCATGGACTTTTCCTATCCCTTTGGAGGATATTAGACGGTTTCCAATTTCCACAAATACAGTGATAAAGTGGATAGCATATGGATAAATCTGTAGGATGTATTTCTGGAAACAGAAAGGCTGGATCAAAAATAGACAAACTTAAAATTCTTATAGATATTCCCAAACGACCTTCCCCAAAAGTTACATCAATGTGTTTGCCAAGGGAATGTAAATGTCTGTTTCCCTATATCCTCAGTAACATTAAATATCCACAATCTCTGCCAACTCGATAGGTGAAAAATAACTCATTGCTTCCTTTTATGTTTAATTGTTAACCATCTTTTCAAATGTTTGACTATGTTTCCTGTTTAGAATTATCTGTTCCATCTCCTTTGCCCATCTTGATACTAGGTTTCTTGTCTTATATTATTGATTTGTAATGACTCTGCATATCAGTATGTTAAGGTCTTTACATAAAACATATTTTATAGAAAATTCCCCTTAACTATTGTCAGTAGGCTTCCTTGGTGGCTTAACCATAAAGAATCCACCTGCAATGAACAAAACCCAGGTTCGATCCCTGGGTTGGAAAGATCCCCTGAAGAAGGGACTGGCTACCCACTCCAGTATTCTTGCCTGAAGAATTCCATGGACAGAGCAGCCTGACAGGCTGCAGTCCATGAGGTAGCAAAGAGCTGGACATGACTTAGCAACTAACAGTTATTGTCAATATTGACTTTAACAAGGCTGTCATATTTAGGAACTTTTTGTGATAACCCAGTGATGTGTGTTGTATAAAACACGAAAAAGGCTTAGCTTAAAAGTAATTCCAAAGAAAGTTAAAAGTAATCAAGCCAGCACTTCCTGTTTGTACAAATGTTAACTGTTACTATGTTTAACTCCCGTATCGGTGGCCCAGTTGATTTGGGTTTTCCCTATTTCCTTGCAGTTTCCTGAATACTATGTTCACCGCATTCCCAGAAGCCGGGAGGTCCAGCAATCCTGGCTGTCTTCAGTGCTCACCACCTTGTACTCCATGTGGCTGTCTTTCCCCCTGACTTACCGAGTGAAGCCAGATTTGGTACGTATCTGGTGCCAAATACCAGATTTGGTATTTGGAGGGGAGCAAGGGTCACTCTCCTATGGATGCTTTGTTGGTAATAGGACAAGCTGTTTTCGTAAACAGCTACCATTTATCATTGCGCTAGATACTGTACCAGGCCTTTTATTAATGTGTGCTAAGATTTATCATTTCAATGCACTTTGCTGAAAGAGGTGAGGAATTTGTCTTCCCTCTCTGGCTATAACTTGAACCCTGAATTTGCCTTCTTCCTCCCTCTCTGTCTCATGGCAGTAAGAACTAACAGAGCACTTCTTTAACCAATTTGTGCTCCTGTCCACCTGTGGTTCCTGAGCCAACATCATGTGCTTACTTGTCAGCTGGAAAAGAGCCAGTTTTTTATTCCTTTTCAATACTTTTCTTGTTTTGTCAAAACTCTGTTACCGATACTCTGTAATGGCCTATTTAGAAAAGAATCCAAAAAAGTGTGGATATATGTATCTTATTTACTTTGCTGAACACTTGCAGCAAACCCAGCATTGTAAATCAATTATACCCCAGTAAAAATTTTAAAAATTGGCAATCTAGTAGGCAAATAAAACTTTGTTACCAGAAATGATATACAATGGGCAGAATGTCATACACTCCCAAGTTTTTATAGGAAAGTAATACAGAATATAGAAATGTGAAAACTTTATTAGTACACCGTATTAAACCTTACCTTCCTTATCTATAATGGTCTTAAATTCTCTGTGGATGAAGTTCTGTTACTAAATTCTAAATGCACTTCAGTGTAAGGCAGATCAGCAGATATGTTATCACAATAGTGTAGACAGCTCTTAAATAATATTCTCATTCCTGTTTAAGGCAGAATCCATTAATCTGTGTAGCCTTAAAGAAACTCTTGATTAACTTACTTTATACATGATTTCTGGCACAGTGGATATTATTTTCATGAATAGTTGGACAAAAATGCACTTAGCTCTGATGATTTTGAAAGATCTCTATCACTTTGGTCTTTGCCTTTCACCAACTGAACTGCCATTCAAGTGCCTCCTTTAGATTAGAATTTTAAAACTGGAATTTTCCATATGAATAATTTAGATTGTTTTTAAAAGCTATAATTTATAAGCAGTGAAATGCAAAGATCTTAAGTATATAATTAGACTATATCTCTTATCAAGATATAGAACATTTCTATCACCCCACTGGCCCCTCCCCAAGCAACCAATTTCTGGTGATTCCTATCACCATAGATTAATTTTGCTTATATTTATTTTAAAATTTTTGACAAAGTAAATTTATCTCACAGTCTCCAACCACATTTTTAGTGTGTAAAATTCAGATGTTTTCTGAAAGATCATTAGTGCTCTTAAGGGGCTTCCCTGGTGACTCAGTGATAAAGAACACACCTGCCAACACAGAAGACGCAAGTTTGATCCTTGGGTCGGGAAAATCCCCTGGAGGAGGAAATGGGAACCCACTCTGGTATTTTTGCCTGGAGAATTCCATGGACAGAGGAGCCTGGTGGGCTATAGTACATGGGGCCACAAAAGAGTTGGACATGACTGAGCAACTGAGCACACATGTGTGTACTGCTCTTAAAGATTTAATTATTCCTGAAACTTAAGAGATAAAATGGAAGGAAGAAAAATGGTCTTCACATTTTAAGCTGGAAGTTTTGAGTTTACATTACTAAGTCACTGGGGGTATGGCCACTGTCACAGGCAGCAGCCAGGTTCGGGTGTGATGACTTGAGGACGCTAAGGTGTGAAAGTGAGAAGGAGGCAATGATGTGATGGCTGATGTCTGCTGTGGACATGGAGGGCTCTGCTGTCTGCCTGGCCGAAGTGTTTGATACCCTTGTGGTGGGAAGAGTAGCCGATGGGGCATGAAGACACTGGGTCCAGGCTCATTTTGGCTTTTATTTGATTTTAGATCCCTTCTGGGCCTCATTCTCTACCTTAAAACAAAAGGACTGAACTAGATGTCCTCTCAGTTTCCTTCAAACTTAGTCTAAAATTTTATGAGTGCCATAAATTTGCCTATAAAGAGTGGAAGGAAAAAAAACTATTATGTTTCTAAAGGAATAAGAGGGGGGAAAGGAGGGAATGTGAGGTACTTATTTCCATTTTAAACTGAGTTTTCAAAATTATTTCAAACCTGAGCATTGTCCAGTCTGCTGTTCTGATATGGTTGGCGTCACAAAATGAACTCCCATTTAGTGCAAGTCCCTTTTACACACACACCAAGTTAACGGGTAAAAGGCCTTTTTTCCTATTTCAAAAGCAGAACTACAACATGCAGCTCTCTCCTGTATTTGTCCTTAACTTTTTCTTTTTTAAATAAATTATAAATGGCACTAATTCTTTTGAGTATTTTTGCCCTTTTAAACTGAAATATAGTAAATTTATAGTGTTGTGTTCGTTTCAGGTATACAGAAGAGTGATTCAGTTGTGTGTGTGTGTATGTATATATATTCTTTTTCAGATTCTTTTCCATTATAGGTTATTGCAAGATATTGATTATAGTTCCCTGTGCTGTACAGTAGACCTTGTTCTTTATGTCTTTTATGTATAGTAGTTTGTATCTGTTAACCTCAAACTAATTTGTCCCTCCACCTTCGTCCCCTTTGGTAACCAAAAGATTGTTTTCTATGTCTGTTAGTCTGTTTCTGTTTTGTAAATAAGTTCATTTGTATCGGTTTTGTTTGTTTTTGGATTCCACGAATAAGTGATAACATATGGTATTGTCTTTCTCTGACTTATTTCACTTAGTATGATAATCTCTAGTTCCATTCATGATGCTGCAAATGGCATTGTTTCATTCTCTTTTATGCTGAGCAATATTTCGTTGTATATGTATGCTACATTCTTATCCCTTCATCTGTTGGGCATGCTTACATTGCTTCCATGTCTTGGGTATTATACATAGTGCTGCTGTGAACATGTATCTTTTCAAATTAACATTTTTATCTTTTCTGGATCTGTGCTCAGGAGTGGGATTGCTAGGTCATATGGCAACTCTGTTTTTAATTTTTTAAGGAATGTCCATACTGTTTTCCTCAGTGACTGCATCAATTTACATTCCCACCAACCGTGCAAGAAGGTTCCCTTTTCTCCATGCCCTCAGCACTTACTATTTGTAGACTTTTTGGTGATGGCCATTCTGACTCGTGTGAGTTTTGATTTTCATTTCCCTAACAGTTAATGATGATGAGCATCTTTTCATGTACTGTTGACCATCTATATGTCTTCCTTGGAAAATTGTCTCCAGATCGTCTGCCCATTTGGTTTTTCGTTATTAAGTTGTATGAGCTGTTCGTATATTTTTGAAATTAAGCCCTTGACGTTTGCTTCATTTTCAAATATTTTCTCCATGTCTGTAGATTGTCTTTTTGTTCTGTCGAGGGTTTCCTTTGCTGCGTGAAAGCTTCTAAGTTTGATTAGGTCCTATTTGTTTATTTTTGCTTATAGAAAGAATATTGTCTTGGAAATATAGAGTGACAATTTATGTCAGAGAATGTTTTGCCTATGATGTTTTGTAGTTTTATGGTATCATGTCTGACATTTAGGTCTTTTAAGCCATTTTTAGTTTCTTTTTGTGTATAGTATAAGGATGTATTCTAACTTCATTGATTTACACATGACTGTCCAGCTTTCCCAGTACCACTTGCTGAAGAAACTGCCTTTTCTCCATTGTATATTCTTGCCTCCTTTGTCAAAAATTAATTGACCACAGTGCCTGGGTTTATTTCTGGGCACTCTGTTCTGTTCCATTGATCCATATGTCTGGTTTTGTGCATTCTTATGACTTTGATCAAAGTTTCTTTTTTACTTCTGTTAAAAAAGAAAACCCCACTTTTAGAAACAATAGTAATATCAGACCTTAAATTACCTGAGTTGTCTAAACAGCAAGGTGATTTTCTGCTTCACCTCAGTTGTGTGCACCTGAGCCAGTAAGTTGACTCTCCATTCAACTGTCTCTGTTCCTCACTTTGTCATCTGTAAAACAGAAATAAAGTCACTTTCCTTGTTTCAGAGCGAATGGTGAATAATAGAACATTTCAGTGTTTTTTAAATGGAAATTCCATCTGGTATATAATAGCTAACATTTATTGACCACAGTTACATGTACCAGGCTTGGTCCTTAGTACTTTCGTTCATGCTGTGTGAGGTGGGTAGTACTGTTACGCACATTTAATAGAGGAGGACTCTCAGGCTCTGTGAGACAGGAAGTTACTTGTCCAGAGTATGCAAAACCAGGAAATAACAGAGCTAGGTCTAGAATCCAGGTCTTTCTGATTCCACAGCCCAAAGCCTTAACTACTGGACTGTATGCCCCATTCTGGCTCACCATGGAAGGTGTATTCATTCATGTAGGCCAATTAGAAGTCAATTAATAAATTAATTTTAAAATAAATTACATTAAATATCAGTCCTCTAATTGAGTATGTAAATTTAAATATACCCCAACAGCTCAAGTTAAGTACTTGCTTTCATAATAGATTTAACAAAGACTGATCTAATTGAATAATAGTAATAATAGTGTATATTTCAAAATTAAGTATCATGTATATTTGTCAAAATATAATATTTTTAGAATACAAAATGGATAATTCAAATAAGTATTAATAAAGAAGTATTACAGAATTTTACAAATGAGACTGATGTGGAAAATTGAATTCATATTTATCAGTTTTCTATTATAGAAAATCATATGTAAAACCATTGTAAGAATATGTAATATTATATCTTAATTTAACTTTTTGAATGAGATAGTAATCCAAAAACTCAGGTTGTTTTGAGGGAAAAGTGTAGAATTGTGCTTATTGAGCATGTATTAAAAGGCATACTTGTTTGGGGGACTTCCCTGGAAGTCCAGTGGTTAAGACTCCAAGCCTCCAATGTAGGGAGCTTAGGTGTGATCCCTGGTCAACAAACTAAGCTCCCACATGCCACGCAGTGGAAAAAAAGTCATGCTTGCTTCTTCTAAGCCAATTATTAGATGAAAAGTATCTTAGAGGATAGGTTATAAACTCTCATTTGGAGGCCTGAATCTAGTCTTTACTAATTGGAATGGATGGTTTCTTCTTTTACAAGGTCATGAAATAACTTTTTAGGTGGTTCTGATATTTCACGTATCATATTTTTCTAAGAAATATGGCTTTGCCAGGCATCCTGTGAATAAGAGTTGTAAGTTCCAAAGGGTATTGTTGAGTCTAAAAAGACAATTGGACAGAAAATAGATCGCTGGTTGCCAGCATCTGAGGTGGGGGAGGGACTGACTACAAAAAAAACTTGAAGGAACATTTTTGGGTGAAAAGCTGTTCTAAATCTTGATTGTGGTGGTGATGGTGGTGGTTGTTAATTGCATGCGTTTGTCATAACTAAGACTTGTGTGCTAAAAGGGATAAATTTCACTCTGTAAATTATATCTTAATAAATATCAGTTTTAAAATCTGAATCGTGGCTGAAAGCCTCAAATCTTTGCCTCCCAGTAGCTTCATATATAGCATGTAATTTATCTTTGAGTAAAAGTGATTTGGTGAATCGTTGCTTACTCCTCTCTACACCTCACCACGCTAGTGTTTTTAAGACCCTCTCTTAAGTGGCACAAATACCAGAGTCGAGTTACAGCATTTATCTAAAATTTCTAACCCAAAATTCAACTCCTTCGCCGAATTACGAATCTGGGTCAGGGAACATCACTAGCAGCCAAAAATGACATAGTTCATCAAATGAGCTGAGTTTTCTAGTCATTCCGATCACATTATTTTATGTTTGTCTCTGTAACCTTGGAAACAGCAAGTAGAGTTGGTGAAGTTTGCGATGCTGTATTATATGTTTGATTCTAGGTGAGTCTGTCATCATCAAAGAGTTAGTTATTGAAAGTATATGTTAAATGCCTACTGCTTTTCCCCTTGTACTGCTTATCCACTTGTACATCCAATATGCATCTGAAACTTTCTTGGTTCAAAATCGTAGGTATTTCCTATTTTTTCCCAGGTGGCACAGTGGTAAAGATTCCACCTGCCAACTCAGGAGACACAAGAGATGTGGGTTTGATCCCTGGGTTGGGAAGGTCCCCTGGAGAAGGAAAGGACAGCGCACTCCAGTATTCTTCCCTGAGCTCTTGCATGCGCGCGCGCACACACACACACACACACACACACACGTACGTGCATGCTAAGTCACTTCAGTCATATCTGACTCTTTGCGACGCTATGAACTGTAGCCTGCCAGGCTTCTCTGTCCCTGGGGCTTCTCAGAGTACTGGAGTGGGTTACCATGCCCTTCTCCAGAGGAACTTCCTGACCCAGGGATCAAACACACACTCTTCCCCATCTTGGTAAACTTACTTAAGTCAAGTTTTCAGGAGACATCTTTGATTTATCACTGCCACACCCTACTCCTGTTCAACAGCAAGCCCTGCCAGCCATGTCCTCACAATTTATCATGATTTCTGTCTGTTTCCGTCCATGTTCACTGTCCGCCTGCCATCCAGCACCACCCCATCCCCATTGCATGGTCTCTTGCCTGCCTGTGGACATTCATAACCCCCTGCAATTTTACCACTCAGCAGCCAATGTGATTTATAATGTAAATCAGAGTCTGTTACTCCTCACAGAATGCTGTTACATCCAGCAGTCTTCTATGTTCTTAGAATAACATCCAAATTTCTCACTGTAGCCTGCATGCTCCAGCCTGACCAGCTTCTCTGACCTCTTCTCCTCCTCCTCTCTTTCCCTAGTTTTCTATGTGCCAGACAGACCTGCCTTTTTTTCTCCTCCAACAAACCCATCTGATTCATATCTCAGAGCCTTTGTACATGCTGTTTCCTGTGGGTGGGGCTCTTCACACCTGGTCTAAATGTGACTGGTGCCTTTCTGTTCTCTGAGCTCAAATGTTCCCTCCTCACAAAGGCCTCCCCTGATACAAGCCCTTCCTCCAGCCCATGTCCTCACCTCTCTGAGAGACTGCCCTGCTTTAGTTTCTTCAGAGTCCTAATCCCAATTTAAAAAAAAGAAAAAGAAAAGCTATTTTATATATGTGTTTGTCATTCCATAAGAAACTGCAGCTGCCGTGTTACTGTACTGATGCAGCAGTGCCTGGCACTTGGTAACCTCTCAGTACGTATTTTTGATGAATGGTTCAGTCACTGTGCTAAGTTACTGGTGCCTTATGGTGGCGAATGAACACTGCTATGGGAGTATCACAGAAGAACTCAGTGGTTCCCTCACTCACAAATGGTGGTCAGGGACCCTGCTCTATGACAGGATTTATCCTGAGTGTGAGAAGTATGAAAGTAAGCACAGTAGACAGCAGTCTTGCCCACAGCTGGGTTATTGTAGTGCAATAGGTCCTCTGGGGCGGAGAAGGCAATGGCACCCCACTCAGTATTCTTGCCTGGAGAATCCCAGGGATGGGGGAGCCTGGAAGGCTGCAGTCCATGGGGTCGCTGGGGGTCGGACACGACTGAGCGACTTCACTTTCGCTTTTCACTTTCATGCATTGGAGAGGGAAATGGCAGCCCACTCCAGTATTCTTGCCTGGAGAATCCCAGGGATAGCGGAGCCTGGTGGGCTGCCGTCTATGGGGTCGCACAGTCGGACACGACTAAAGTGACTTAGCAGCAGGTCCTCTGGGGAGCTGGATATGGCTTGAGAGTGGAGATGACATTTAACCAAAGATGGATAAGAGTTAATCGGTCAGAGAATAGAAAAAAGGTCATTTTAAGAAGAGTAAAAGATTAATAAGTCAGTTGAGTGAATCACATAATGTATATAAGATTGAAGTCTTTAGACTGTACCTTTATTAATTAGCATTTCACATATAATATTTTATTGTTATTAGAAATTAATGAGATCCAAAACTTAAGACCTGAATGCAGTAGCAAGGTAGTCATTTTTATAATGTTAATTATGGGTACTTGTTAAGATGACATATGGGACTTTTTTCTCTATAAACCCCATAGATTTTTCTGAATGAAATGAATTTTTCTGAATGGAAAAAAACAGATTTTTTTTTCATTGAAGTGCAATAGTATTTAAAGGAAATGACCACTTAAACATTTTATTGATTTATCATTTTGATTCATGTGAATGGAACACCTTAAAGTCGTATTTTTAAAAAATTTTAGAAAAATAAAATTTTTTCAACTCTCCCTGTGTCAGTTACTATTCTATGTGCTTTACATATGTTAACTCATTTAATTCCCTTAGCAGTCCTGTGACATAGTACTCTTTATCTCTGTTCTATGGATAAATAGCTCAAAATCCAGAGATGTCTGAGCAACATGGTCACAAACCTAGTCAGAGTAGCATAGTTCCAATTCTCTTAGAAATGTATCAGGTTCTGCCAAAATTAGATAACTTATTCAATAGAAACTTAACTAGTATTTTTTAATGTCTGTATTGCAGCAGCACTGAAAGCAGCACTGGCTAAATAAAATATAACCAGTGTCCTCAAGAAGCTTATATTTAGTTAGCTTCAAGGAAAATGGAATAAAGAAATAACAGGTAGACATGAAATAGTAATTCTGTTGCGGGGGGAAGCCATTAAAATCAGAAATAGTTCTTACATCTCTTCAGCCTGCGCCTTGTTTGGTAGCTGAGATTCTTTTAAAAAGCATTTGAGTAGATTTTTTAGCATTTTTTTTGTTTTGAAATGATTACAGATTCAAAGAAGTTGCAGAAATAGTACATAGCACTCCAGGTACTCTTCACCGAGCTTCCCCTAGTGGTGGTCTTATATAATTGTAGTGCAAAATTGATATTAGTATAATACTGTTAGGGTCTTCCCTAGTGGCTCAGCGGTAAAGAACCCTCCTGCAATGCAGGAGACGCGGCAGGAGCCACGTGTTTGATTCCTTGGTTGGGAAGATCCCCTGGAAAAGGAAATGGCAACCCACTCTAATATTCTTGCCTGGGAAATTCCATGGACAGAGGCTACAACCCATGGGGATCACAAAAGAGTCAGACTCAACAGAACACAACACACACTAGTACACACACTACAGTAATTTTCTAAAACCACACTTTGTGTGTGTGTGTGTCCCCATAATACTATTAACCAGACTAAAAACCTTATTCAGTTTTCACTGTTTTTCATATGTGTTCATGTGTGGTTATGTGTGCATGTGTGTGTGTGTGTGTGTGTAGTTCTATGCTGTTTTAATCCATGTGTCAAAGTCGAGGTACATAACTGTTTCACATCACTGCCAGAGAACTGTGCTAGCCCTGTTTTAGCCCCAGTCCATGTTCCATGATAGCCATTAATTCGTTTTCCATCACTATAGTTTGTCATTTCAAGAATATTCTATAAGTGGAATCACCCAATATGAAACTTTTTGAAATTTACTTTATACACTGAGCTTAATGCCCTTGATATCCATTCAGTTTTTTAATATGTATCAATAATTCCTTTTTATTGTTAAATAGGAATTCATCCTATGTATGTACTATAGTTTGTTTAACCATTTATCAGTTCAGTTCAGTTCAGTCCAGTCGCTCAGTCGTGTCCGACTGTGCGACCCCATGAATCGCTGCACGCTAGGCCTCCCCGTCCATCACCAACTCCTGGAGTTCACTCAGACTCACATCCATTGAGTCAGTGATGCCATCCAGCCATCTCATCCTCTGTCGTCCCCTTCTCCTCCTGCCCCCAATCCCTCCCAGCATCAGAGTCTTTTCCAATGAGTCACCTCTTCGCATGAGGTGGCCAAAGTACTGGAGTTTCAGCTTTAGCATCATTCCCTCCAAAGAAATCCCAGGGCTGATCTCCTTCAGAATGGACTGGTTGGATCTCCTTGCAGTCCAAGGGACTCGCAAGAGTCTTCTCCAACCCCACAGTTCAAAAGCATCAATTCTTCGGTGCTCAGCTTTCTTCACAGTCCAACTCTCACATCCATACATGACCACAGGAAAAACCATAGCCTTGACTAGACGAACCTTTGTTGGCAAAGTAATGTCTCTGCTTTTCTAGGTTGTCTGTGTTATCTAGGCTGGTCATAACTTTCCTTCCAAGGAGTAAGCATCTTTTAAAATCATGGCTGCAGTCACCATCTGCAGTGATTTTGGAGCCCCAAAAAAGAAAGTCTGACACTGTTTCCACTGTTTCCCCATCTATTTCCCATGAAGTGATGGGACCAGATACCATGATCTTCGTTTTCTGAATGTTGAGCTTTAAGCCAACTTTTTCACTCTCCACTTTCACTTTCATCAAGAGGCTTTTGAGTTCCTCTTCACTTTCTGCCATAAGGGTGGTGTCATCTGCATATCTGAGGTTATTGATATTTCTCCCGGCAATCTTGATTCCAGCTTGAGCTTCTTCCAGCCCAGCCCAGTATAACCATTTATACTGAGGGCTATCTGTATTATTTTTCAGTTTTTTGCTGCTATGAATAAAGCTACTGTGATTATTCATATATAGGTTTTTGTGTAGACACAGGTTTCCACTTTTCTGAATAAAGGCCCAAGAATAAGATTGCTGGGTCTGATAGAAAGTACAAATTTAGCTTTATAAGAAACTGCCAAGAATTCCCTGACGATTCAGTGGTTAGGATTCTGCACTTTCACTGCCAAGGGCAAGGGTTTGATCCATAGTCAGGGAACTAATATCCCACAACCCTCACAGCCAAAAAAAAAAAAAAAGCCAAACCATGTTCCATAGTGGCAATACCATTTTACATCTCACTAGCAATGTATGAGAGATCCAGTTTCTCTGTCTTCTCTCTAGCATTTGGTATTATCAGTATTTCTTAGGTGTGTAGTGATATGTCATTGTTTTTAATTTGTATTTCTGTAATGGCAAATGATGTTGAACATCTTTTCATGTGCTTATTTGTCATTAATAGCTCTTCTTCACTGAAATGCTTGTTCATGTCTTTTGCCCATTTTCTAATTGAATTTTTCATTTTACTTTTGAGTTTTGTATATTCTAGATATTGGACTGTTGTCCAACATGTGGTTTACAAATAATTTCCCTCACTTCATAGTCTTTTCATCTTCCTAACAAGGTCTTTCACAAAGCAAAACTTTTTACTTTTGATGAGGTCTAATTTATCAAATTTTTCTTTCATAGATTATTCTCTTATTGTCATATCTATAACTCTTCATCCAGCCCTCAATCACAAAGATTTCCTCATATTTTCTTCTGAAAGTCTTATAGTTTTATGTTTTACATTTAAATGTATAAATCAATTTTTGTATCAGGTGTGAGGTTTAGATGAAGGCTTACTTTGCCTGGATGCCCAGCGCAAGTTTTTTTAAAAAAAGAAAAGGAAAAGAAAACTTTCCTTCCTCCATTGAATTGCTTCTCCCCTTTGTTAAAAATTAGTTGGAGGGACTTCTCTGGTGGTCCAGTGGTTAAGACTCTGCTTGCTTTCACTGCAGAGGACTCAGATTGAATCCTCCCTGGTCAGGGAACTAAGACCCCACATGCAGCATGGTGCCACCAAATAATTTTTTTTTAAGAGAATGATTACTAACTATAAAAAAAAAATCAACAAAAAAATCAGTTAGAAGTTTGAAAAATAAGGTAGTTGGGTGTCGCCTTGATCTGTGCCTCTGCTTTCTCAGTACCACTCCCTTGTGGTTGCTATAGCATACAAACCTTAACTTCCGGTAGAGCGATTTCTCCTACTTCATTCTTCTTTTTCAAAATTGTCTTAGCTGTTCTGATCCCTTCCCCTTTCAATATAAACTTTAGAATAAGTTTTTCTATACATAAAACAGAGTTTTGCTGGGATTTTGATAGGAATTGCATTATGTGTATAGATCAATTGGGGAGAAATTGACATCCTTACTATATTGAGTCTTCCAAAATGTGAACATGGCATGTCTCTTCATTTATTTAGATCTTCTTATATTTTATTCATCAATGTTTTGTCATTTTTCAGCATCTAAATTATATGCATGTGTTTTAAATTAGTATCTTGGTATTTCACTTTTTTGGAAAATTGTAAGTTATAAATGGAATTGTGTTTTTAATTTTGGTTTCTACATGTTTGTTGCTAACATACCAAAATACTGTTGATCTTTGTTTATCTCACTCAGATTCTGTGATCTTGCTTTCCTAAATAGATTTTCTTGGATTTTCTAGAAAAAAATCATATTTTTTACAAATAAGAAAGTTTTATTTCTTCTCTTCCAATCAGTATATAATTTATTTCCTTTTCTTACTTTATTGCACTGAATAGGGCTTCTAGTATTATGTTTAATAAGAGTGATGGGAGCAGCTTTGTCTCTTTTCCAATTTTAGGGGAAAAGCATTCATTCTTTCACCACTGATTATGATGTCAACTTTAGGCTTTTTATAGATGCTCCTTGTCAAGTTGAAGAAGTTTCTCTTTTGTATTAGTCAGGGTTCTCCAGAAAAACTGAACCAGAAACAATAGGATAGAATTTTACTCAGCCTTTTTATACTATTTAGGTGTTCAGCTTAACACATTAGGGAGAACAATGCACTTTACTCAGTCTACTGATTGAAATGTTAATCGTACCCCAAAACCCCTCACTGACGTTGTTGTTCAGTTGCTAAGTTGTGTCCAACTCTTTGCGACCCCATGGACTGCAGCATGCCAGGCTTCCCTCTCCTCTTCTATCTCCCGGAGTTTGCTCAGACTCTTGTCCATTGTGTCTATGATGCCATCCAACTATCTCATCCTGTCATCTAAATAGATTTTCTGGGATTTTATTTTCTTAATTTATTGTTTTGTTTTCTTAATTTTAATTTATTTTCTTAATTCTTAATTTATTGCACTGGCTAAGACTTCTAGTATGTTTAATACTTTCCCAGCATCAGGTTCTTTTCCTATGAGTTGGCTCTTCACATCAGGTAGCCAAAATACTGGAGCTTAGCTTCAGCATCAGTCTTTCCAATGACTACTGAAGGTTGATTTCCTTTAAGATTGACTGGTTTGATCTCCTTTGACCAAATTCTGGGTAGCTCATGACCCAGTCAAATTGACATGTAAAATTAACCATCACAACCTCTATTCCTGGTATTCTGATCATGCTTTTATTAATCACATTAGTGAAAAATTAATGTATTAATGACAAAATGAATTTTGTCCAAAATTTTTTTGTTGATTGATACAACCATGATTTTTTGTTTAGCTGTTGATACAATACAGTGAGAGATTTTTCAAATATTGAAACAGACTTGCATTTCTGGAATGAATTCTACCCGATCATGGTGTATAATCATTTTTGGGTATAGATGGATTTGATTTGCTAGTAATTTGTGAGAATTTTAATGATGATATTCATGAGGGGTATTTGTCATTAGCTTTCTGCTTTAGACTTTCAGCTTGGTATTGAAATTAAGCTGACCTTATAAAATGATTGGTAGGTGTTTCACCCTCTTTATTTTCTGAAAATAATTATTTAGAATCTACGTTAGTGCTTCTTTAAATGTTTGGTAAAATTCTGCAGTAAAAACATTTGGTCCTGATGATTCCTTTTTCCAAAGCTTTAGCTACAGATTACATTTCTTTAATAGACATAAGATTATTCAGGTTCTCTGTCTTATATTGAGTGAGATTTTGTAGTTTGTGGTTTTTAAGGAATTGTTCCATTTAATCTAAATTTTCAAATTTATGTGCATAGAGCTGTAATGTTCCCTAATTTTTCCTTTTTACAGGTTTAGGGTCTGTGGTTATAGCTTTGGTCTCATTCTTGATATTGGGAGGTTCTGTTTTCTCTCTTTTTATATTTGTCAGTCTTACTAGAGACATCAATTTTATTGATCTTTTCTAATAGTTAGGTTTTTGTTTCATCTATTTTCTCTTTTGTTTATTTTTTCCTTTTTGTGGCTGTCTTGGGTTCATTTTGCTCTTCTTTTTCTAGTTTCTTAAGGTAGGGACTTAGAAAAGAAGAAAGGTCTAATCAATGATCTAATGTAAGCATTTAGTATTTTAAATTTATCTTTAAGCACTGCTTTAGCATCATCCTGTAGATATATTTTCATTTTGTGCTAAGTATTTTTTATGTCCTTAGATACTTTTTCTTTGACCCATGGATTATTTAGCATGCTTTAATTTCTTTTTGGAGATTTTTTTTTCCCCTATTACTGATTTCTAGTTTGATTGATTTTGGTCAGGGAACACACTTTGGTTTTAAATATGTTGACTTAATGTTTTATGATCTAGGATATAGTCAATCTTGGTGAATATCCCATGGGTGCTTGAGAAGAATGTGTGTTCTGCTGTGTTGTACAGGATGTTCTATAACTGTCCATTAGATCCTTTTGATGGATGATGCTATTGAGCTCTTCTATATTTTTGCTGATTTTCCATCTAATAGGTCTACATATAACTGTGAAAGACATGGACCATTTCATGAGTCATTCTAAAGCTATGTCTAAATGGTCTCATTGGTCTTAGCTCTTCGTAATCCATTCAGTGCCCTGTTCCCCCTATTGTAATGTACACATGGATCCTGCAGTAATATAAATTTTAAGTAGACCTTATAGTTCACTGTTTTGTCTCTCAAAACCCATGTATTTCTTCACTATTGTGTTTTTCTAGCTTCTCCTAAAAGTGGGGGGTCTTTGAATCATTTTTTCAGTAAGTTGGCTGATCTCATATTCTTGGAAACATACTTCTACAGAAAAATTTGTTTGTTTCAAGGTGAAAAAGAGAACATTGAATTTGTGAGTTACTGATCATTGAACTAAAGAGGACTGCTTACGTTCAGGGAGAGAGATCTGTAAAGTTCTTGAGGATAAAGGCCATGTATTTTTCTGTTTCCCGTGGTCCCTGCTTAGAAAAGTGTCTTCCACATATTTGTGGAATGACTTAAAAATAAATGAATGAATACTGGATGATGTGAGTCATCACAAAAACAAAGACGCCTGGTCCCTAAACTGGTGTTCTTCTCAGGCTTTATTAAAGAGTCTGAAAAACCAGAAGGGTTTCCCAGGTCTGCAAGTGTTTGATTACTGGCTTCCTTCCAACCTGGCTGTTGTTAAATGAAATACTCAGAGAAAGAGCTCTGCATGTTAAAATGAAACCTATTTTAATTTTTAATCAAGTAAAAAATAAATATCAGATTCTACATGTATAACAAATTGGAAAGAAATGGACCATTTCAACCTAATACACTGCCTCTTTGCCTGAAGCTGAAGCTGATTTAATTCACCATGACAAATGTAGATGTATTTATTACATGTACACTCATGCTTATATGAAAGAAATCCATTCTTTTACTTAGTCTTTTTTTTCCATGTTCTATATCCAGTTTGAGCTGTGAAATGTCTAAGTTCATAGCAGTAGCAAGTTGATGATGTGCATAATGGGTTATTGTCCATAAATGGAATACTATGATTTTTTTTAATGAAGTATTTTGGGTGGTAAACCACAAACTGGGTGGTATTGAGATTACCACTTGTTTGCATAGTATATAAAAATTTTATTGGCCTATTGATTGACATGTGTTTCAGACATTAGGAAGAGTCAGTTAATTTCTTGTTGATATGCCAGAACCTTTACAAGAACTTTGTTTTTCCCCTTAATTTGTGTTGGTTTGATTCTTTGTATAATGACCTTCATCTGGTATTATGTTTTTCAGTGATGAGAACCTTTATAGCATGTTCAAAGGAAACTAAGCTAGACAAAGAAAAGGTCAGCTGGCCCAAGATGCCTATCTGTAATTGGAGTTAAGTGAGAATATGATTTTTCAAGCCAAGTCAAATAAGAAGCAATTAGCTCACAGTCGTCTGTTGCTTCTTGTTTTCCAAGATTAATGAAATCATACTTGGAGCCATTTGTTTAAGTGTGTTCAGTTCCTGTTCCTCTGTCGACCAATCCTCTGTAGCACATTAAAATAATACCAGTGTTACTTTTTTCCAATGTCTATTTCCCCTCCATACATGTACTATAAATTTAGCAACTTTCATAGAGATACAGTTGGTATTGTGTGTGCATTTAGCAGGTCTGATAAAGCTCAGAGCCCACAGTGAGGAGTGACTGTACGTGAACATTCTCCCACGTATCTGGTTTCTTAGGCCTGAGGAACTGCTTTCCCAGCTGCGAGTGAAACTACCAGCTGTGCCACTGACACACTGGCTAGGCGACAAGCTGTAGCTGCTTCCATCCCCAAATGAGGTATTTGATTTAAATGTTATGGTTTCTGATTCACATTTTGAGTGCCCTTAAAATCTGTGTCAAAATTATGCTGTGTATTATCAGGTAGAGATTGCTTTGAATTTTTTTTCCTCCACTTTGGGGGATTCTCCAAAGCTTGAAAACAGTTTTTCTTTTCTTTTCTGAATTGATCCTTTTTCTACTTGGTAAACATGATGTTTTTCCCCTCTGCAGAAGCCAGTATGGCTTTGCCTACCATTTTTCTCTCGTTTCACTTTGCCTACATCACTCTTTTGAGTTGTCGCTGTTTCAGATCATCACAGGCACAGATGAGATCTGGGTCTGGTGGGCCCTCTTCCTCTTGAGATGAAAGCTAGCCTCTTTTCATAAGGATAACAACGTGGCTACAGTGAAAACCGAAACAAAAGTTGAAGGAAGAGAAATTCAGTTGTGAAAGGGTCAGGGAAGCGTGATGGGAACAAAGCTGTTTTCCAAGAAAGGACTGATATGTAATCAGAGGCAGTGACCTCAGAGAGACCTGGCCTTGTGCAGAAAGGTGGTGGAAGGCACCAGTAGCTAAGTGAAAACAGAGAGTGAGATCAGGAGAAAGGAAATCTTTGAAATGATCTTCAGTTTTCATAATGATTCCTAAGAACCAGCCAGTTTCAGAACCTTACAGTGCCTATTTTAAAGTTTCACATGAATCAGTATAGCTCTATATTTATAGTATCTGAAAATCACTAAGGTGCCATTTTTGTCTAGGATTTTAAAAATTTCCCTTTGGTCTGAACTAAAAAGAAAAAAAAGGAGCACAATCAGAACACAAATATCTGAGTGTGAAATAGGTGAGCTTAGGAAGGGCTGCTATAGTCCAAGTCGAGTGCAGTCATTAACGATTTGGAGATGTCTGGAACTCAGGTTGGTATGGAAGTAGCTTGGGGAGTATTTTAAATTTGAATGCAGACTGTGAACTCCTTGAGGAAAGGTAAGATGTATTACTCATCTTGGCAATCCTAGCACCTCTTAAAGTGCTCTGGGGCATGTAGGAGTTCAATAAATATTGAAGGAAAGAAGTTGGGTAGGAGGAATATAGGAAGGAAAGAGTCAGAGAAGCTATTAAAACTTAGTGATGACTGCTTAGAGCTTTTAAGGAGGTGGAAGAAATAGAATAGGGGAAAAAACATTGTGTAACTGCTCCTTGGCTAACATTTGCACCCACTGAACTAATCCCTGGAATACATCTAAGGATTTTCTTGGTGGCACGTTTCTGAAGCATTAAATATTGTCTTTGTCGGAGCAATCAAAAGGAAATGGCAAACATTTCTCATTCACCTTAAGCAGAATGCAGTTGCTTTACTCTACTTTTCTTTTTATTGAGATAAAATTTACATAACATAAAATGAACTATTTTAAAATGTACAATTCAGTAGCGTTTAGTACATAGACAGTATTAAGTAGCACCTGTATTAGGTTCCAAAACATTTTCATAAAGAGTTGCTGTATTTTAATGCCTGAGTATCATGAAACCACTTAGAGTGTTTTACTTTTTTTTTTTTAAAAAGATTGAAACGTAGTGTTTTCCAGCAGCCTCTGGAGACTAAATGCTATCTTTGTCATAGTCTGCCTTTTAAATTTCTCATTTCCCTCCCCCCAAATCATTGGGTGAAACTTACATTTTTAGGCTGGCTTTTCCTCTTTGGTAGCTTGCTTTTCAGTGGTTTCTTTTTCTCCTGGCCTCCTGGTGTAATTCTTATATTTTGTAGCATGAATACAGCAAAGCCTCCTGGTCGTGGATTTCTTTTTCTAGTGTTAGAAAAATCAACTGTGGAAAGCTTATCACTTCTCTATATGGAGCATAACATTTGAGATTCCACTTATACCAGGAGATGTAAGCCAAGGGTCCTTGCTACAGGATGAAAAGGGCAAACTCTGATTTTCTCTAAGACACATGGACAAATAATTATAAAAATATTCTTCCAAAGGACCTTATAATCAGGGATGAGGAAACTTAGGACTACCCTAGATTTACTGAGAAAAATGAATAAAACCCTAAAAATTTCAAACACTGCTGTGGCTTACAGAATAAGATATTTTAGCATTATTGCTTAGAGTAGTGAAAAGGGCCCATTTAGGTTAGAGAGCTTGAGAGCTCTGTTAAAAACAGCAAGACATTCCCTGCTGATAAGACCTCTAAATTATAGAAAGAACATATCGTGACTGATCATTCCTTTTAAGAAATGTGAATAGCAGATTTATAAGTTTCATATGGTTATGATGTCAAAATTTCCATATTCTGCCGTAAAGAATGAAATCTGCAGAGGGATCACCTATAAAATTGCAAAGGGCAGCAAATTCCATTTGTGAGCAGAATACCGTTTTGCATTCTTGGTTTTCCTGAAGTCACACTTAAGCCATTTATGCAAATCTTTGACAAAGCAACTTTTAAAAAATATTTATAGTTGACAGTTCGTGAAAACACATTTGTGTTTATGGGCTAAATAATTACTTTTCTCTAAAGACAGGTGTCTCGTGCTCAAATCAGTTGTGTCCACATCTTAAAAGCTCCAGATGCTAAATTTCAAAAGATTTGCTTATACAATACAGTATTTTGTAGATAAGTCTTGTTAGTGAAGTCAGTGCCCAGGGCTCAGGGGACTTTGTTGCTGTTTTATTATTCCCAAGCCAGCTTTCCTGTTTCAGCGTTTCAAGGAGCCATGATTCATCTCTGTGAAGTCACACAAGGAGGAAGGAAAAAAAAAAAAAAAACCCTCACTGCTCAGTAGGCACAGAGAACAGAATTGGGGTGGGCGTGGGTGGAGGTGTGTATTTCCCTCCTCCCTAGGAGAACTGGGTGAGACTTGTGCATGGCAGACTTCCAGTCTTCAGGTCACAGAAGAGTTCATTTTTGTTCTATAGCTTTCATCAAGAATTTGTTCTGAATATTTGCTTTACATTTTTTCTTCCACATTGTTGTTTTCCGCATTATTGTTTTCTCTGGCTTGCACCCATTATACCTTGGTTTTGGTACAGGAGGAAGTATGCCACACTGGGGATCAGGAGGCTCTGGGTTTACTCTCAGCCTTGTGAATATTTAGGCATGTGACTCGAAGCTAATCAGTTAGCCTGTCTGAGCTTAGCCTCTCTTCCCGATCAAATGGGAATAAGAAGTAGACAGAGCACAGGTGTCAGATCCACTTGCTTTTGAACAGGCCGCTGCCTCTGCCAGGAAGGTGATAGATTCCCTGCCATTTAAAACCACTAACTCCTGCTCTGTTCACCTCCTGTCTGAATGACTGATGGCGCCTTGAAGCTCCTGCACATTGCAGTATCTTAGATATAGTGGATGCCCAAAACATGTTTTTTTAAATTGTGATGACTTACTTCTGAGAACATTTCTGTGGTTCCTCATAGTTTATTTGCAGAACACCTATCACCTATACACACACATTCAAGTGCTTGGCTACCCTTCTACTGCCCTGCCCTATAGAGCGGCACTCTCTCTTCTGTCTCTTTTTATACAGTGGCCGTTCTTTCTCTGTCTTCTGCTTTCTCACTCATACCTCTGACCTCCCATTGGGATTCATGTTGAAAGCCCCGTAGTTTTGCCCATTAACCTTTACTTTTCTATAGCTGTCTTGATCACCTTCTACTGTAGAAATTCTTCTTCCCTTAGCTCTCTTGGGAGATAGAATTTAATTTTAATTTTCCACAGTTCTCCCAGTTTTTTGTGCTAGGTGAGTGTCCCTAGCACACTCACCTTTGTTTTAAAAGTTCTCTTCCCCTTGACTATAGGAAGCAGATAGGTACTGACAAAAATTGTAAGCATTATTAGAGTTAGACATGTAAGAGCTTATCCTTTACTGATAGACTTTATCCAAATAAAATGGGAAAGGTCTTTCTCAATGCCTTTTCTTTGTCCACTTCAATGAGGGCCCTCCCCCGCTTTTTTTTAATATTTAAGACTAGGTCTCCTGCATTTCTTTTTTATCAGCTAATTCTGAAGCAAACTGATAAGCATTGGATCACATGCAGATACAAACATGTTTTGTCTGATTCACCTAGCTAGTTGGCATTTTGTACCACATGGTGGTTTCAGGTATTTCATGGTGCACAAAAACCCATATTTCTGAGTCTGTTTGAGGAATTGGAAGAGCAGGTGACTGCAGGGAGGTATCAGCCAGAGCTGAGTAGTGACCGTCCTGTCTGGGGCACATACTCTCTTACCTCTGGTTGTCTCGTTTATGTAGGCTCCCTGAGCAGGTTGTGTTTGTGTTCAGCCTTCATACCTCTCTTGGCGACCAGAGTGGGTGGTGGTAGCTCAACGCAGTGGTTTGTAGGCCCCATACACTCAGGGGACTAAATGCAGGCCATACAAGTGAGAGCAGTGGGCTCAGTGTACTTGGTAGCAAGACAGACCTGCTATCCCTGAACCCTTTCTCCTTAAAATCCCAGAGCTGCCACTGCTTTTGTGACAGAACTGTTTATAGCCTGGTGGATTTCTGTATACAGAGATCAATATGTGTCCTCATATTCCCCCCTCCTCTTTTAATTAGAACAGTCATATTAAGTCATTCCCTGGTGGGGAATCTACTTGTACACTTAGACTCATAAATGTTCACAGATGATACCTTAGCAATTGTTTAATCCTACATCTTCCTTTTAAAGTTTAGATTATAAAGCCAAGAGGGGGCTTGCCTTGTATTGTCTTAGAACTAATAGCAAAGCATGGTTGACAAACCCCATTCTTCTCACTCCCACCCTCCAGGCTCAACTCTAGGCCACACTAGACATGAAACATGGATTTCCCTCCTCTCTAAGGGCATCCCTGGTGGCTCAGATGGTAAGGAACCTGGCTGCAGTGCAGGAGATCTAGGTTCAACCCCTGAGTTGGAAAGATCCCCTGGAGAAGGGAATGGCTACCCACTCCAGTATTCTTGCCTGGAGAATCCATGGACAGAGGAGCCTAGTGGGCTATAGTCCACAGGGTCACAAAGAGTCAGACATGACTGAGCAACTAATACTTAGAGCATCCAAGTGTATATTCTCTACATGAAAGAGAGAAAATGAGCTTTGGGTAGCAGGTATACTAAGGTTGAGGATCTAGGTCTGCCATTCTAATATATGGGCAAGCTTAAGTGAGCTGTTTGATATGCATAAGTTTCCTTTGCCTCTGTAGAACAGAGACCATGATACGTACTTCTTAGTCTTATGTGAATATAACTAGTGTATACATAAGGAGCCTCCATGGTATATTCCTAGGTCCTCTTCACCTTTTTTTTTTTTTAATTTTAAGTTTGGTTTTTTATAAATGATTGAAAATTTCTGATGACTCACAAAACCAATTTTTAGGGAGAAAGCAATAACAGGAGAACAATAAAAACCTTATGCACATAATTTAAGAATAATGTCTTTTGTATGCATTAATGTTGAGAAGAAACTTTGCAAATTACTGATTTTGGTAAAAAGCTATTAGGTAAATAAATATAATAAAATATATTTATCAAGCAGCATACTTTGTTAATTTATTTTACAAGTATAATTGAGTTTTAATTACTTATGAGTTTTCCACATGAGGTAAGTGAACTGTGATATAACTTTTAAAGACCATGAAATATTTATTCTTATCAATTCATGTCAGTATCCTATTACTGAGATTATTCCTTCAAAAGGGAACCAAAATACCAGATGTGTTTGTTAAATATATTGTGTTTGGAGCTTAATCAATTTGGCAGGAATTCAGTATAGAATTATCATATGACTTAACGAGAAATATAATGCTATTTGTTAAAATATTCCTCTTTAGTTATCTCATAGTAGAGGGAAAGATAAATAATTCATTGTATGACACTATTATACACAATCACTTAACAAAAATCACTTTGTTAAATTTATTTAAAAATCATATTTCAAAAAATAGTTATATAATCTTATCTTTAAAACTACGTCTAAAAGCATAGTGATCAATCACTAACTCATGATCTGAGACAAAAGATTTGATCAGACTGATATGCATAATTCAGTGCTTCTCACCCCTTTATCATCAGGTTAAATATTCTCTTCCAAAAATTGAGAGGCTAACAAGGAGTTAATAAATATTTTTAAACTTAGGCCAAGGAATGCCTGGATGATGTGATGTGTCTGTTTTCATGTTGATTTTCATGCCACAGTGAGCCCCTTCAGGCGTGAAAACAACTGAGGATTATTTGCTTCTCATTCTTTCTTTTTTGGCCCTCTTGTGTTTTCATCACTGACTCCAGCCCTTCCAAAAGCAGTCTGTCAGGGTTCTCTCTCCTGCCGGGCCACCAGCAACATCCTTCTGAATCTGCCCCTCTCAAGGAGGAGTTCATCTGCATGGGCCTGATTCTCAGTTGCACTGTTCATTTACCCAATTTCTGGAAGCTTCTTCTTAGCTGTGTCTTGCACTATCACTCCATCCAGACCTTTACCATCCATGAACTCTTAGGCCTTTATAGGCTGGCGTTTCACCATTCTCTGGTCATCTCACTTCCATTCGTTTTCCCCTTCCCCAGATTACATTATGAGTACTTTAAGGGCCAGAAACAAAATCTTCTGACTGTATTGGGTGCTTATAGAGGTCTCTGATTAACAACTGGATCATAAGGAAATGGAAGACAGCATGACAAAAATTAGCTCCTGATCCCATCTCTTCCCAGTGCACCACACTGTCTTCCTTCTCTGCCAGTTATTAATGATTTCTCCTCCCCGGCTACCTCCTTCTTTTCCTTCTTAGGTGCCACTGAATGGTAGGGAGTGACATTCAGAGGACCCTTCAGCTGTCCCATGGGTCACCTTTATCCTTGAGACTCTCCCTCCCTGCTAGCCAGGTGTGCCCTGTACTCCTAGTTATCAGAGGTCATGGGAACGTGGACCTCCTCTTTCTCTAAGAGCAAACCACAGTAAGTCTCTAAAACTATGCAGAGCTCCCTTCAAATTGAAAAAGATTAGGAAACATAACCAAACCTGAGAAACTCAATTCTTCCTCTGCTGCCATTCCCCTGAAATACCCACTTGATTCTTAAGGAAGATGTTACTAATTTAATTATTCTTTATTTTTTTAAGAGGACCTGAAACTATCAATATAAAAATTGCCTTCTGATGCCATTTTTTAGGATTGTAAAACCTGGGTATCAAAGCAAGCTTTTACTGGTTATAATCTGAATCTCTATCCTTTGAAGTCATTTATTCCTGAAGTTGTTATTTTATAAACTTATTATTTACAAATAAAAATTATCTGTAAATAAGTTTATGAAAAATTATAATTTATTTGTAAATTAATTATAGATAAGTAAATTATTTACAATGGTGTTATTATTTTACATTAAATAACTGCTGTGAGCTGAGACCTGAGCTGGCCACCATAAAAGATGGAGGTGAGCATGAGATGTGGGTGGCATTCATGCTCAGAAGAGTCTATAATCTTGGAGGCAGGCCCTGCCCCAAGTCCTGGGTTAGTAAGATCATGTGGACTGGGAACTGAACTGACCTGCCTCAGGGTTTAAAACAGAAACACCAGGGTGTTTATTTGGAGGTATTTTAAATCCCAGACCCTCTTTTGGAGGTGAGAGCTGATTAATGAGCCATTATCCCATCATTCACAAACTACATAGTGAAGAATAGGCATAAGGCTTCAGGATGTCTGACAGAACAGTTCCAGAAGGCAGGAGCAGCAAATGTACTTCAAAGAACCCAGAACAAATAGCTCTTTGGGTCAGTTTTTAAATCAATAACAGATCGGGCACTACAAGAGGAAGCCTGTTTCCCAGCCAGTGAACAATGCTAAAAGCTCCGGCTCCCACAGTCTCTGGGGAGTAATTAGAACTTGTTCAGTAATCAGCCAATTTGGATTTCTGAGAATGATTCTAAATATAAAATGATAAAAGTTGAATAAACTAAGCTATTGCTTCACCATTTAATTTCATAATTCAATTAGAGAATCATAAAGTTAGAAATGCTGAAGGGTTTTTTGGATTTTTTTGTTTTGTTTTGTTTTGTTTAAGGAAAAGTTATTTAAAGGCAATGCTATTTAAAAAAAAAAAAAAACTCGAGGCTAAAAATATATGCTGAAGCATTTTATCTCATTGGGGACCTGAAAACAGTAAAATATCCAAGTTGGAGTCTAGTCTTCATTAGACCAATAAGTTAGTTTGGGAACTTTGAAATAATTGTTTGATTTCTTTTGTCTATAAAGTCAGTGCAGATTAGGTAGATTGTTTGTTTTAATTGTTGGCAAAACACTGTAAACATCCAGGTTCTGGTTGCTGTATTTTTATTATAAAGCACAGGAAACTTCCATCAGAAGTAGTAGAGTGTTAGGATAAATTATAAATAAACAATAGCTTTTGGTCAAGTTCAAATACAGCCTGTTACTTATCCTGCACTGGAAAAATGAGGCAATTCTTCAATTTCTGTGATTACATATATAAATGGCAACTCTAATATTTTTGATGAGAGGAAAAGATTCTTCTGGATTGTTTTTTTGTTGTATAATCAATGGCACAAACCCATAAAAGAGTTGAACAACATCTTACCAAGTTATACTTTTCCCTGTGATATCACTTTTGATCTTTGAGGTTCCTTCCAGCTTTAAGAGTCTTTAATTCACTGATTCTAATGGGATATTCTAGGGAATTCCACCAAAGCAGGACTGGCTGGAACAGGCCCTGTTGGCCCTGGCGTATAGATGTTCTCCAGGGGAAACCCAGTGTATGATGATGTAAGTGTGACTGACCTGCAGAGGACTGCCTGATTAGAGGTACCTCAGAACTTCACTTAATGCTGCCAGCATAGCCTTGGTGACCAGCAAATGCAGCATTTGTATTTCTTAGTAACAGATATGGAGAATTCATTATTACTTAATGAGCAGCAAAATCTTACTGAGCTGTACTATAATAACTTCATAGCTTTCTCTAATAAGACAAAACAACTGGAAAATAGTTCTCTAAGTTTAGTTCCAACTCCACTTCTCATTGAGTTGGATAGTATTTCCCTAAACTAGAGATTGTGGATTACTGTGACATTCACCAAAAGATCCAAACCATGTTTACATGGAAGTACATATGATGAAGTAATTGAAATTCACTTTTTATCACTTTTACTCATTCAAAGTAAAGACTAAAATAATTATCAGATTTACTTTTTGAATTTCAATAACAAGGAATAATAGAATGCTAATCCTGCTTTCTCAAGAGGCAGGTCAAGTGGTCTGGTATTCCCATCTTTTGAAGAATTTTCCACAGTTTATTGTGATCCACATAGTCAAGGGCTTTGGCATAGTCAATAAAGCAGAAGTAGATGTTTTTCTGGAACTCTCTTGCTTTTTCGATGATCCATCGAATGTTGGCAATTTGATCTCTGGTTCCTCTGCCTTTTCTAAAACCACCTTGAACATCTGGAAGTTCACTGTTCACGTATTGCTGAAGCCTGGCTTGGAAAATTTTAAGCATTACTTTGCTAGTGTGTGAGATGAGTGCAATTGACTCATTGCAAAAGACCCTGATGCTGGGAGGGATTGGGGGCAGGAGGAGAAGGGGATGACAGAGGATGAGATGGCTGGATGGCATCACCAACTCAATGCAGATGAGTTTGGGTGAACTCTGGGAGTTCGTGATAGACAGGGAGGCCTGGCGTGCTGCGATTCATGGGGTGGCAAAGAGTCAGACGCAACTGAACTGAACTGAATCCTGCTTTACATGAAAGGATTGGATTGGCCAAAAAGTTTGTTCAAGTTTTTCTGCAACATCTTATAGAAAAACCCAAACATACTTTCTGGCCAACCCAGTAATTGGATCTTTGGGTTTCTAGGCTAATTTAGATTCCGGGCCCGCTCATTCTTTTCTGAGATGGCTTTATGATCATAGTGTAGCAGGAGAGGCACACAGTTTTCTAAGTATACGATAAGAACAATTCCCCTGATGTTATTTTTTGTTAGTTTCTTTGTTTACATAAAGAAGAATGTGCTTGTTTATATTTCTGCTAGGTCCTGTTGGAATTTTCTCTTCCAATTTCATAGAACTTTTCACTAAGTATGGGATGATATGCTGATATCATTTTCACTTCCAGTCAGTAAAAACTTTATTTTCTTTGCAGATCTTAGGAATGGTGAAAAGAACTAACTCATTTCTTGTGGTATTTTCTAAATCCATACTAAACAAATGAGTAGTCACATGGCTGATAGAAATAACAGTATACAGTAACTTGTTTCTTTCTCTCTTTTTTTAAAGTAGATTTTATTCTTTAGAGCCATTTTAGATTTACAGCAAAATTTAGCAGAAGGTATGGAGAGTTCCCATGTACCCTCTGCCCTACACAGGCATCATATCCCCCATTATCAATATCCCTCATCAGAATGGTACACTGATTATATTTGATGAACCTGCATTGATACATCAGTATCATCCAAAGCCCACATATTTACATTATTATTCACTCTTGGTGTTAACACATTCAATAGATTTTGAGAAATATATAATGACATGTATCAATGGTAAAGAATCTGCCTGCCAATGCAGGAAACATAGGTTCCAGATCTTCTCTGGGTCAGGAAGATCCCCTGGAGAAGGAAATGGCAACCCACTCCAGTATTCTTGCCCAGAGAATCCAATGGCCAGAGAGCATGGTGGGCTACAGTTGATGAGGTCACAAAAAGTTGGAAATGACTTAGCAACTGAATAACAACAACAGTGGATATGTACTGGTATCTTGTTTTAATTTGCATTTTTCTAATAATGTATGATGTGGGGCATCTTTTCACATGCTTTTTTGCTATTGGTGAAGTGTTGGTAAAGATCTGGCCCATTTCTTAGTCGATTTGTTCATTTTCTCAGTTTTGAGTTTTAAAAGTTCTTTGTATATTTTGGATAATAGTTCGTTGTCTGACATGTCTTTTGCAAATATTTTCTCCCAGTCTGTGATTTGTCTTCATTTTATTGATAAAGTCTTTTAAAGAATTGATTTTTTATTTTAACTAAGTCCAAATTATCAATTATTTCTTCTGTGGATTGTGCCTTTGGTATTAAATCTAAAAAGTCATCACCAAACCCACAGTCATCTATTAATAGATTTTCTGTGTTATCGTCTAGGAATCCCATAGGTTTGCATGTTATGTTTAGGTCTGTGATCTACTTTGAGTTACTTTTTGTGAAGGGTATAAGATCTGTATAAGAAGGCATCTGTATCTTTTTTCTTTGGGGCATATGGACGTCCAGTGGTTCTAGCACCATTTGTTGAAAAGACTATCTCTGTTCCATTGTGTTGGCTTCACTCTGTATAGTCAACTGTCAGTTGACTATGTGGTTCTACTTCTGGCTTTCTGTTATGCTCTTTTGTTATACTTGTCTGTTCTTTCACCAGTATCTCACTGCCTTGATATTGTAGCTCTACAGTAATTACAAAGTCAGTACTTACTTACTGAAGTCAGGTAGTGTCAGTCGTCCAACTTTGTTCTTCAACATTATGTTGTCTGTTCTGTCTTTTGCCTCTCCATATAAATATTAAAGGTGCCAGAGCAGGAGACATCAGAGACATGGGTTCGGTCCCTGGGTGGGGAAGATCCCCTGGAGGAGGGCATGGCAACCCACTCCAGTATTCTTGCCTTAAGAATCCCATGGACCGAAGAGCCTGGCAGGCTGCGGGCCTTAGGGTCACAAAGAGTCAGACATGACTGAAGTGATTTAGGACACATAAATATTAAAATCAATTTGTTAATATCCACAAAATAATTTGCTGAGATTTTGAGTGGGATTGTATTGAATCTACAAGTCAAGTTGGGAAGAACTGAAATCTTGTTAGTACAGAGTCTTCCTATCCATGAACATGGAATATATATTTTATTCTTCCTTGATTTTGTTTTTCAGAGTTTTGTAGTTTTCCTCATATAGAGCTTATACATATTTTGTTAGATTTATATCTAAGTGTTTCATGGTTTGGGGTGCTAATATAAATGGTTATGTGTTTTTAATTGAAAATTTCAATTGTTCAATAGAAAAGTGATTGACTTTTGTATATTAACCTTATATCCTATAATCTTGCTCTAATCTCTTACTACTTCCGGGAATGTTTTGTTCATTTCTTTCAGATCATGCCATCTACAAACAAAGACAGTTTTATTTCTTCCTTCCCAATTAGTACACCTTTTATTTCCTTTTCTTATCTCACATTAGGAGTGATGAAAGTGGACGTCCCTTCCTTGTTCCTGATGTTAGTGGAAAAACTCCTGGTTTCTCACCAATAACTATGATGTTAGCTATAGGCTTTTCATAATTTTTTTTTATCAAATTGAGGAAATTTCCCTCTATCCCTAGTTTATAAGAGTTTTCTTTAAATCATGAATTGATTTGGATTTTATCAAATACTTTTTTCTCCATCTATTAATATGATAATGTGATTTTTCTTCTCTATCCTGTTGCTGTGATAGATTACATGAATTGATTTTCAAATGTTGAACCTGGCTTGCATACATGGAATAAATCACACTTGATTGTAGTGTATAGTTATTTTCAAACATTCTTGGATTTGATTTGCCAGTATTTTGTTGAGAATTTTTGCATCTATGTTTGTGAAAGATATTAATGTATGAAAGTGAAAGTTGCTCAGCCGTGTCCGACTCTTTGTGACACCGTGTACTATACAGTCCATGGAATTCTCTAGGCCGGAATACTGGAGTGGTACCCTTTCCCTTCTCCAGGGGATCTTCCCAGCCCAGGGATCAAACCCAGGTCTCCCACATCACAGGCGGATTCTTTACCAGCTGAGCCACAAGAGAACCCCAAGAATACTGGAGTGGGTAGCCTATCCCTTCTCCAGCGGATCTTTCTGACCCAGGAATCGAACCAGGGTCTCCTGCATTGCAGGAGGATTCTTTACCAACTGAGCTATAATTCATCTATAGTTTTCTTCTCATGTCTTTGTCAATTTTTGGAATTAGGGTAATTCTGGACTCATGGAATGAGTTAGGAAGTTTTCCCTCCACTTCTATCCTCTGAAAAAGATAGTGTAGAGAATTGGTATAATTTCTTTAAAATATGGACTGCTTTTTATTTTGCAGTCATTTTGCTGCTACTGCTAAGTCGCTTCAGTCCTGTCCGACTCTGTGCGACCCCATAGACAGCAGCTCACCAGACTCCCCCGTCCCTGGGATTCTCCAGGCAAGAATACTGGAGTGGGTTGCCATTTCCTTCTCCGTGCAGTCATTTTAGGCTTACACAAAAGTTGAAAAAATAGTAGAGAATTCATGTGTATCATTCATCCAGCTTTCACTGGTTTTAATATCTTTTAAAACTGTGCTACAGTTACCTAAACCAAGATATTAACACTGGTATAATAACCATTAACAATTAAATTGCAGCCTTCATTTGGATGTTGTCAGTTTTTCCGTCACTGTACTTTTTCTGTTCGAGATCCAATCCGAGGTTCCTATCCTAGTTATTTACCAGGTCTCAGTAGTTTCTTCTAATCTGTGACATTTCTCCAGTCTTTCCTTGTCTTTCATAACCTTTACATTTTAGAAGCAAACTGGTCAATTATTTTGCATACAGAGATTACAGTTGTATGATACATAGTGGGATTCACTGTGTCTTTATTTCTAAATGAAAGTCTGAGTTTTCTAAAGGTTTTGTTTCATGTTTGTGAAAATCCTGGTGTTTACATTCTGTTGTTAGTTTAGTTGCTAAGTCATGTCCAACTCTTTTGTAACCTCATGGACTGTAGCCTACCCAACTCCTTTGTTCATGGAATTTTCTAGGAAATACTGGAGAGTGGGTTGCCATTTCCTGCTCCAGGGGATCTTCCTGACCCAGGGATTGAACATTTGTCTACTGCATTGGCAAGCAGATTCTTTGCCAATGAGCCACCAGAGAAGCCCCGTTTACATTTTGTTGTTGTTCAGTTGCTCAGTAGTGTCCGACTCTTTGCGACCTCATGGACTACAGCACGCCAGGCTTCCCTGTCCTTCCAGCATCTCCCAGAGCTTGCTGAAACTCATGTCCATTGGATCGCTGATGCCATCCAACCATCTCATCCTCTGTTGTCCCTTTCTCCTCCTGCCTTCAGTCTTTCTCAGCATCAGAGTCTTTTCTAATGAGTCGGCTCTTCACATCAGATGGCCAAAGTACTGGAGTGTCAGCTTCAGCATCAGTCCTTTCAGTGAATATTCAGGATTGATTTAGGTTGACTGGTTTGATCTCCTTGCAGTCCAAGGGACTCTTAGAGTCTTCTCCAACACCACAGTTCAAAAGCATCAGTTCTTCAGCACTCAGCCTTCTTTACGGTCCAACTCTCACATTCATTCATGACTACTGAAAAAACCATAGCCTTGACTAGACGGACCTTTACCAGGTTGCAGTTATTTGTCATATCTTACCTTCTTGGGGATCTATAGTTATTTGAAACTTCCTCCTTCAGTACAAGGAAATGATGTATCCTCAGTTCTTTTTACTGAAGCAGTCTCTCTGTCTCCAGTAATGATATATGAAGTATCATGTGAGGAATAGCTTTATTAATGCAGAATACAGTTACTAAATTAATAAATTTTATTTTATAAGTTATCTTTAAGAGCCTTATATTGGTTCCCAAAAAAATTAAGCATAGAATTACCATATGATCCACCAGTTTCACTCCTGGTTTTAACCCCAAATGACTCAAATAATTGAGTCACTGATTTATTTGTACACTGATGCCCATAGCACACTAGCCACAGTCAAAAGAGTGTCCTTCAAGAGATGAATGCATAACACCATGTGGTATATGGAATATCATTACTGAGCCACAAAAAGGAATGAAATTCTGATATATGCTATAACATCTATTTGAAAACATTATGCTAAATGAAATAAACCAGACCCCAAAAAAGACATATTTTTTCATTCTAGTTATATGAGGTACCTAGAATAGGTAAATTGATAGAGAGTAGAATAGAGATTACCAGCGGCTGGGAGGAGGTGATATGGGGAGTTATTATTTATTGGGTACAGAGTTTCTGTTTGGTATGATATAAAAGTTGTAGAGACAGTAGGTGGTGAGGTTGCACAACAATACTTAAAAGTGGTTTAAGGGTAAATTTTATGTTATGTGTAGTTTTTAATTTTTTTAATTAATTTAATTTTGGCTACACTGGGTCTTGTTGATGCACACAGGCTTTCTCTAGTTGCAGCGAGTGAAGGCTGCTTCTGTCGTGGTGCACGGGCTTCTCGTTTGCAGCGGCTCCTCTTGCTGTGGAGCACAGGCTCAAGGGTGCGAGGGCTTCGGTAGTTGCGGTGTGTTGCCTCAGTAGTTGTGGCGCTTGGGCTTAGTTTCCCTGCAGCAAGTAGAGTCTTCCCAGATCAGTGATTGAACCCACCTCCCCTGCACTGGCAGGCAGATTCTTAAGTACTGGACCACAGGGAAGTCCTATGTTATATATATTTTACCACAGTTTTTAAAACGTCTTATTCAACTATCCCTTTCCTTCCCACTCCCACCGCCCCCCCCTTACTGGGTCGTTTTAATCCAGTATGTAATTTTTTTCCATATTTCACAGATTAATAACACTCTCTTCCCACTCCCCACTTATTGGGTCATTTTAATCCAGTATGCATTTTTGCCATGTTTCACAGGTTATTTTTTTCTGAGAAACCTTAAACAGCATTATCATGGTATAGCTGACCTTATAAAAGTTGTATTTCTTCCATCATTATAAGTTTGAAAAAGTTTCACCCCAAATTTATTTCAATGTGAGTAAGATATATCCTGAGACTAGTATTTGATTAGTTACAAAGATGAACAATATTAGAAACATAAGCGTATTCTCACTAGAGATAGATTTTATCTTGTTGCCTTGAGTTTTGTGATGGAGATTCACATAAAGTTTAGCCTCTGAATGATCTACCTGCAAAATGTACCACTCGCATTCATCAAACCTCCTGACACTATGCCTTGATTCTCCAGACGTAGGAAGGAGTACAAATACCTGCTTAAACTGTAGGGAATCTAGTACTCATAACCCCATTTACTAGCTTGTTCAGTCTCATTATTGGCAGCACCATCAAGCAGCAGTTCACAAAAGAAGGGAATACTGGGCAAAACAAAGATAGATGTCTGCTGCTGCTGCTACTGCTGCTAAGTCGCTTCAGTCGTGTCCGACTCTGTGTGACCCCATAGACGGCGGCCCACCAGGCTCCCCCGTCCCTGGGATTCTCCAGGCAAGAAAGTGAAAAGTGGAAGTGAAGTCACGCAGTCGTGTACGACTCTTCTCGACCCCATGGACTGCAGCCTACCAGGCTCCTCCGTCCATGGGATTTTCCAAGCAAGAGTACTGGAGTGGGGTGCCGTTACCTTCTCCGAGATGTCTGCTACATAAGGTCATTTCATTAATTCATTCGGCAAATATTTGTTAAGCAGTATGAACAGCGTTCTGAGGGCTTGGGGGTACATCAACTAACAAAATAGGCAAATAACCCAGCCCTCACCTAGCTTACCTTTGAGCTGGTCTGTTCCACTGCAAAAGCATATTGAGACATGGGCAGCCAGTTGATGTGACATCAAGGGCTTAAATTTCTGAGGCTAACCAGTCCCCTATTTGTTGATCAATCCACTGACGTCTTTGCATTCAGGGTGGATAGGAAGCTAGTGTTTCTATCAGAGTGATGTTCTTCTACAGAGTTCTGCATAGCTTCCAAAGACTCAGACCAGTGGATGGTGTACTGGGGTTCAAGAGTCCTTATACCTACAATGAGGAGATGAACTGGTGCTGTTTCAGTCCCAAGGGACAGCATGGTAAGAGCCAGTCAAGTTATTGCAGGGCTTCATTCTCAGACCAAAATGGGATGAAAAATCAGAAGCCTGGATAGAATTATGCATGGTAGGGCTCAAGCTGACATTCACTAGATATACAGGAATACATGGGGCTTTCTGCACACACCACATCCATGCTTAATACAGAAATATTGATTCCAACTTACAGGCCAAGCCCCTAGAATGGGCAGCATACTTGCCAATCTTCGATAGACCTGGGACATGGGCAGACAAGAAATGACTACAGGAGGGTGGTAAACAGATGCTATTGGCATATAAAAATAAATGTTAGTATTTATTAGCCAAACCCACATTTTCATTTAATCCTCAAGACAAAAACAAACTAGAAAGAAAAAAATAGCTCTGAGATCTGCACTCTCTTTGTGACTATTAAAAACTGAGATTTAACATGTTTAAACAAAAGAAAGGAAAATTTTTTTCAATACTGGTGATATATTGAGGATTAAGATAGATCTCCCCTGTTCCCTCCCCCATCCTGATCTCACTGTGTGGAGCAACAACACTTTTCCCTTTTAGGGGGGATATTAGGAAATATAGTTATATATTTCAGTGCTGGAAACCACATTCAGTTCTAGGCACCACACTTCTAAAGGGCCACTGACAAATTGGAGCATGTTCCGAGGAAAATGGCCCAGATGGTAAGGGAATATGAAACCAAGTTATATGAGAAACACTTGGAGGAAGTACGGAGATTTAGCCGAAAGAAGAGAAGATTAACCAGAAAGTATTACAGAGACCACAGTTTTCAGTTTCTGGAAGAGACGCTAAGGATGGGCTAAGGATTCATCGTGCTTTGCCTACTGGAGCCTCCAAGAACAAGGGGCATTTAGGGGAGATACAGGAAGAACATCATCAAAAAGAACTTGATAAAAATCAAAGGCATGTCAAAAGGAATGGATATCACTGGAGACAGATACCAAGCCCCACATCTCTGAAATTATTCTCACAGAGGCTGTCAGTCAGTGCCTGCTCACATCAGACCTACACCGTGGGCCTTCCCAGGCCCACCATGGCCAGTAGTATCTCTTCCCCTTGTTCTCCCTTTGTACTCTTACCTCTCTGAAGTACTGCCATGCTTTCGCTTGTGCTTTAATTCTGTTCATACCTGTCTGTCTCTCACTAGTGATTCTCAACTTTCAACCTGATTATATTCTTTTAATGGTTTCCCTTGTGGCTCAGCTGGTAAAGAATCCGCCCGCAGTGCGGGTTTGATCCCTGGGTTGGGAAGATCCCCTAGAGAAGGGAAAGGCTACCCACTCTGGTATTCTGGCCTGGAGAATTCCATGGACTGTACAGTCCATGGGGTTGCAAAGAGTCGGACCTAATTGTATTCTTTCAACCTAATTGTATTCTCTTTATAACAAGTATAATATATATAAATTGTAACAAACACATGTTATATATTATAACAAATATATGTTATAATATATATAGTGGTGATTTAGTCGCTGAGTTGTGTCTGACTCTTGCAACCCCATGGACTGTAGCCTGCCAGGCTCCTCTGTCTATGGGATTCTCCAGGCAAGAATACTGGAGTGGGTTGCCATTTCCTTCTCCAGGGGATCTTCCCAACCCAGGAATTGAACCTGGGTCTCCTGCATTACAGGCAGATTCTTTACCAACTCAGCTACAAGGGAAGCACTTTAATATTTTTATATATATATATATATATATATACACACACACACACATAAAATATAATGCATATAGTTTCACATTTAACTATGTGAAATTCATAATTAATATAACCCACCTGTGCAGCACACAATTCCAAAAATATACTATAATGCCCTCATATTGCACTTAGTCACTCAGTCATGTCCAACTCTTTGCGACCCCATGGACTGTATAGCCCACCAGGCTCCTCTATCCATGGGATGCTCCAGGCAAGAATACTGGAGTGGGTTGCCATGCCATTCTCCAGCCCTCATATTAAGGCAATTAAAAGGAAAAACAAATTGTATTCAAGTTACATATTTCACACAATCTCCAGGAATGACCACACCAGGAAACACAGTAAAGTAGATGGATTTGGAATGTGGGAGCAGCACTTTTAGGGCAGCTGTGCTGCAGGCTGGTGTAGGCACATTGCATCAGTAACTCAAAAAAAAACAAACAAACTAGGAATGTGTTTGCTTCCCATGATACAGTATTCTTTTTCTTTCCTTTTTAATTCTTTTCAATTTATAACTTGTTTATTTTAAAATGTGTAACATAAAATGCATCATTTTAAGCATTTAAAGTTCTGTGGCATTAAAAGCATTTAAGTTCTGTGGCATTTAAAGCATTTAAGTTCTGTGGCATTAAGTACATTCACTTTGTCATGTAACCATCACCACCTTCCATCTTCCAAACTTTTTCATCTCCCTCAACTCATGATGTAGTTTTCTTAAGTAATGAGTTGTCCTGGCAAAGGTCCAGACAACACAATGTATAGCAGTCTTCCTTCAGTTTCCTTGGTAATTCTACTTATAAGATTTCAGTGTATATATAAAATATGTAAAAAAGTTTTGTTTTTGTATGTAAAACAGAGTTAGGTTTTAAGTTGTGCTGCTGCTGCTGCTAAGTCGCTTCAGTCGTGTCCGACTCTGTGCGACCCCATAGATGGCAGCCCACCAGGCTGCCCCATCCTGGGCTCCTCCAGGCAAGAACACTGGAGTGGGTTGCCATTTCCTTCTCCACTGCATGAAAGTGAAAAGTGAAAATGAAGTCAGTCATTCGTGTCCTACTCTTCGCGACCCCATGGACTGCAGCCTACCAGGCTCCTCCATCCATGGGATTTTCCAGGCAAGAGTACTGGAGTGGGTCGCCATTGCCTTCTCCTTCAGGTGATTGTAAATGGGTTGTCACCCATCCAGATGACCAATGGGATGGGGGACAGGGGCTTGTTGACTGAAACCCAAATATTGCAGAATATCTGTATCATTGTCACCTGTCCACTAAATGCAAGTACCACCCCTTGGTCACTGTAACAAGCAGAAACAACCCTATTCGTTCCCTTATCATTACCACCATTGAGAGCCAGACTGTACAGTACATGAACTCTAAGGCAAGACTCAGTTTTGTCCTTTTTTTAACTTCCTTAGTACCTGGTGGGGCTTCCCAGGTGGCCTAGTGGTAAAGAACCTACCTGCCTGCCAATGCAGGAAACATAATGAGACATGGGTTTGATCCCTGGGTCATGAAGATCCCCAGGAGGAGGGCATCGCGACCCACTCCCTGTATTCTTGCCTGGAGAATCCAATGGACAGAGGAGCCTGGCGGGCTACAGTCCATGGGTCTCAAGGAGTTGGACACAACTGAAGCGACTTAGCATGCACAGTACCTGGTACAAGAGGCTCTCAGTGTTTATTAAAGTAGAGAATGTAGTAGAGAGGATGCCCACATGTCCCTCAGGTAGCTGTAGCTCAGCTTTTCTGAAACTGAACAAGAAATCATCTTCCTCTTCTCTAGCCTCGCTCCTCAATCTTTCCTAACCTTCTTCATTCTCAGTCTTTACAGTTATCCAAAAAGCTAGCCACTGCAGATTCATCTCCCTCACTGTGCACATCTGGTGGGTCATAGACCATCACTTCTGCCTGTCCTAACTCAGGGACCCTCTCTTTCCCCTGCTCCAACCTCCCTTATATCTTCTTCTATTATAATACCCTTGTTTTCTGGCCTCCACGATCACCATCCTTCAAATGCTCAGGAACTCTAAGCATTCCATTGGCATGCCAAGCCTTCCATTTTGGAGTAGTGCAGCCCCATTGTTGTTCAGTCTCTCAGTCGTGTCCGACTCTTTGCGACCCCATGGACTGTAGCATGCCAGGCTTCCCTGTCTTTCACCATCTCCCAGAGCTTGCTCAAACTCACATCCATTGAGGCATCAATGATGCCATCCAACCATCTCATCCTCTGTCGTCCCCTTCTCCTCCTGCCTTCAATGTTTCCCAGCATCAGGATCTTTTCCAGTGAGTCAGCTCTTCTCATCAGATGACTAGAGTGTTGGAGCTTCAGCTTCAGCATCGGTCCTTCCAATGAATATTCAGGACTAATTTTCTTTAGGATTGACTGGTTTGATCTTCTAACAGTCCAAGAAACTATCAAGAGTCTTCTCCAGCACCACAGTTTGAAAGCATCAATTCTTCGGCACTCAGCCTCTTTTATTGTCCAGCTCTCACATCCATACATGACTACTGGAAAAAGCATAGCTTTGACTATATAGACTTTTTTCAGCAAAGTAATATTTCTGATTTTTAATACTGCTATCTAGGTTTGTCATAGCTTTTCTTCCAAGGAGCAAGTGTCTTTTAATTTCATGGCTGCAGTCACCATCCACAGTGATTTTGGAGCCCAAGAAAATAGTCTGTCACCATTTCCATTGTTTCCCCATCTATTTGTCATGAAGTGATGGGACCAGATGCCATGATCTTAGTGTAGCTCCTTATGCCTAGAGTAACTGTTACTTTTTCAACTTGAAAAATTCCTACTCATACATGGAGACTCAGCTGAAATGTCTCCTCCTCTGGTCCCAGATCTCAGATAGAATTACCCACTCTGTGTCTCTGTTGATATCTTTGTTGTATCATTTCTTGTGTTAAACTTTGTTCATGTGCCTGTCAGAGTAAGAGTTCCTTGAGTAGAAGGTAATTGCTCAGGCTTTAGAGTCAAGGGCTAGAGTTTGAATCCTGCATGACTTAGCAGTCCTGTGGTCTTGAACAAAGCCCTTCACCTCTGGAAGCCCCAGTTTTTCTTATCTGTAAAATGGGGATAATATACTGCTTACAAAGCGTTTAGAGCAAAGCTTGAAATGTTAACCATTTTCATTGGCTTTGTATCTGTCCAGCACCTCATAAGAAGCAAAATAGAGGAGGTACTTACCAGCTGTTTTGAATGAAGGAAGCACGGACTGCTGATATTGTCAGATTTGGAGATTTTATTATTTAGTCATGTTCAAACGGATGTTATATTTGGCACGTATAGACAATTTTATCATGCATAAATTTATCCATGGAAAATATTCTTGAAAGAAAAAAGCAATCTGTTTTCAGCTCTGACTTTTTTTAGGTGTATTAAAAAGCATTCATCCTGAAACAGTAATGTAAAAACCCTTGGGCTTGTAAAGTCTATGCCCACTGTGGAAAATTATGTGCCTAGAAACTCCTGTGTTTTGGATTTTGACTTGTAGTTTCCATAACGTGAAATGTGGGGAATGTCACTTTTTTCTTATCTGAATGAAGACCGGCGACCACCTCTAGCATCATTGAGCCAAACCCCATGACTGTCCTGCACTTGTCCCACCTTCAGTACAAAATGTATATTCTTATTCAGCTTATGACTCAACTATTTGCTTTAAAAACCCTTTAAGTGCTGCTTGCAGTGTAAGACCAAATCCTAAATTTTAAAAACTTCCATAGCTAATACTCTGCTAAATGTTTAAAGCCTGACATTTAATCTCCATGAACTGGAGCGCTCTGATTTCACTGTTTGCAGCTAGTAAATGTCACTCTGAACATTGTTGCTTTCACTCACACTTAAGCACTTTCATCTGCCGTGGATGCAGTGTGTCAGAGAAGTCTTTGTGTGCTATTCTAGTGAGGGGAAAAAAAGACGAAACCCGGCCTTTAAACAGACTGAAAAAAACTGCGTGAAAGGCAGCGATGACCCTGTTTTTTTAATATGGTGTTTGTGAACACACAATCCTGAGTTCCACCAGATTCTCTTAAAAACTAACTCTATTAGCTCAGTCAGAACAGGGTCCCCGCTGAGCTCATCCGTGGTTGCCAGCCAAGCAGCTCCCCCTCCTTTGTGACCGGAGTGGGGATTGGTGGGGAGAAGGGGGAGAAGATGCTGGCATTCCTTTCATTTCACTTCTGCCTGCAGGAGGAATCTTGTCATCCTCTGGCTCCCCAAACTATTTTCAACCTGGGTGTTTTATTTCTTAGTTCCTGAAGGCTGCTGGCACACAGGACAGACCTCACTTCTCATCATCTTGACATGAAATGGAAAATCAGTTTGTGGCTATTTTCATAGCAAGTGATTTACTCCTGTTCTTTTATCTGTCTCCGCTTTATACTCTTTGTTTGAACATGTTTTTATTTCCCGTCTCTGCGGCCTTTTGTTCTTTTTCTGGGATTTTTCTGTTCACTTTTCCTTCCCCTGCTCTCTCCCCATCCCCCACCCGCCATCCCCTGCTAAGTCCCTGGGGCCTTCCTTGTCTCGGTCCCCAGGCCCTTGTCCCACCCCTTTTGTGCACATCCTGCTTCCTGCCTGGCTGCCCTCCTCTCTCCTGCCCAGTCTGTTACAGGCACTGCTGGTGCTGCCTCCTCTGCTGTTCTCATCCTTGGGGTCCCTCTTCATGTACCCGTGGGCTCAGTCTGTAATAGCCCATGGTACAGCAGGCAGACAGACTGAACTTGTCCATGGTCACATTATAGACAGATTGTCAGCCAAATTCTTAGGCAGATTTGTTTTTAAGGCCGTTAATGCCTACACTAGCCTTTGTTTCCAGTTTCCTGGCAGCCATGCTAAAGCATGAGCTGAAGCCTAGAAACAGAACACTCTACAAGAAGCACTGAAGGGGAAATTTTAGAAAACTATGGGCTTTTCTGACAGACATGGATTCAAGTCTCTACTCTGCGGTTTATTAGCTTTGTGGCCTTGGACAAATTCATTCATTTGACAAATGTTTATCAAGTGCCTATTATGTGCCTTCTGCTGCTAAGTCACTTCATTTGTGTCTGACTCTGTGCGACCCCATAGATGGCAGCCCACCAGGCTCCCCCGTCCCTGGGATTCTCCAGGCAAGAACACTGGAGTGGGTTGCCATTTCCTTCTCCAGTGCATGAAAGTGAAAAGTGAAAGTGAAGTCGCTCAGTCGTGTCTGACTCTTTGCAACCCCATGGACTGCAGCCTACCAGGCTCCTCCGTCAATGGGATTTTCCAGGCAAGAGTACTGGAGTGGGGTACCATCGCCTTCTCCGATATGCCTTCTAGGCAACCAATTAATTACCTTCTGTCTTCTTCTCTTATGTTCCCAGCCAATTGGGAAATAAGACAGTAGAAATCAAAATATCAGCTTTATCAACTGTTGGAAGCCAGATTAGAGGATGTGGCTAACATATGCAGCCACCATGGGTTTACTTCTCTGCTGAATTAGGCATTAGACCCGCCTCTCTTCTCTACTCAGCACACAAGCCAGGTATAGAGGATAGATGCTGAAGACAGACAGGCTGAGAAGAGAGTGAAGAAATCCAGGGGCATGGTGCATCCTCATCTCCTGACCTCACCCATAGGCAGGCCACTCCTCCCACGGGGAAGGACCTAGTGGGGAGCCTGAGAGGAGATTTCACCCCTCCCTCCTGGGACCTGGAAACTCCCTTCCCTCCGGGGAAACAGGAGGGTTGAGAGCGCGCCCTTAACTCTAAGCTCTGTACCTAACCAGTGATTACCATAACAGGCAAAATAAATATTGCCAGTCTGTTTCGTCACCTATAAAATATGAATCATCATATCCATCTCTTACTGTGGCTGTGGGGACTAAGGTGAAATGAGATGCTGTTTATGAAGAATATGAATACCTGTTAGCTGTCACCCTTTGATCAGGACCAGCTGAAAGTAGAATTAGTCACTCAGTGGCTTGATATATCTTTGTTGTCCTCTTTATCTTCTCTTTTTGAGCCCGTTTGGTCATTTTTCCCCTCCTCACTACTGTTTAAAAAACAAAAAAAGTGGAAATAAAAAGCAGGAATACTGGTCCTAAAGCACAGTAAGCACAAATCATTTCTAATCCTGGTGTACGTGTTACACAACTCATTAATCTGGAAAAAGGAAGCATTAGAGACAATTAAATCTACTTTAGAACTACAAAAACTGGTTGTTCTTGAAGGGTCACCAAAGTACAATTTACGGCTACAAGCAGATATCTTATATTACATGGGAAATGTTTGTTTTGATTCCTCACACTTATTGTTATATTAACTTAAATAATATTCATGAGGTTCTTTATTACTGTAGAAAAGAATTCAGCTGAGCCTGGAAACCACAGTGATGAAGGAAAACAGTAAAGATAGTTTTAGGGAATAACTTTTAATTCAGGGTACTTGGACTTTTTTTGAGGGCAGCAGGAAGCTACTGATGACAAAAGCTGAGACGGTCAGGTTTGTACTGTAGGTGAATGCCACGTAGCAGCACTATGGGAATGAAACAGGGGAGAAGGCAGGCCTGGGAGAACAGGGAGGAGGTGAACCAGGTGAGAGGAAATCGATTTACGCCAAGTAGCAGCACCCAGATTTAAGGGCCTTCAGGAGTAGAATTGGCAGGGTCAGGATGCCAGGGCGGAGGGCCGAGGAGTAAAATGTATCTGGTAAGAGGGCTCTTTTCTGAAGTGAAAACAGGAATTTCCCTGGTGGTCCAGCGGCTAAGACTCCAAGGTTCCAGTGGAGGAAGGGCAGGTTTGATTCCTGGTCCGGAAGCTAGATCCCACGTGCCACGACTCAGACCTCAGTACAACGAAGGTGGCAACTAAGACCTGGCACCGCCAAAGAAATAAATACTAAAGAAACTATAAAATAAAGTTAGAATTATAAGAATTCAAATGGCAGTGCTGCCCTTCCCAAGCAGGATTAGAGAGTTAACATGGGAAACTCAGCCTGAGAGAGACCAAGCCAAAGGACAGATGAACTTGGCCAGCAAGAGGGGCTGGACCAGTTTCCCCAGAGGGAGCCCTCTGGCAAGATAAGGCAGCAGGGTATGGCGTGACACCGAGATATGCCTTCCACTGATGGGAAAGAGAGAGGAAGAAAAAGAAAGCCAGAGAATTTAAGTCAGTCGGGGGCTTTGGTGCGGGGGGGGCGGGGCACTATCAAGAATGCTGTGGAGTTGTAGATTGTCCTGCCTCTCGCATAATTATGTCAGCCATTCTCATAATAGACACATAAAGCCTTATTTCAGTTTTTCCCTCAAAAAAACAGATTTAACAAAAGTTCTTAGGTGGATACTAAGCTAGATATTTTTTTGTTTTGTGAACAGTTTTCTTCTTTGGGCTTTTTTAATTGCATTCTTTTATTGACTGGGATGGAGGGAATTCAGTCCTTGGGACAGGCTCTCTCCTTTTAGTCAGTTTTTATAGGATGTTACAGAACTTTTCAGTTTTGAAACGGATCTAAAAACAGTAAACAAGAAAAGATCAGTGAATACTTTTGCAAGGTGGAAGGGGAAGGAAAGAGGAATGACTCGATGGCTTTGGAACAGTCCCTTTTTATATCCCTGTGTGTGTGCATGCTAAGTTGCTTCATTTGTGTCCAACTCTGTGTGACCCTGTGGACTGTAGCCCGCCAGGCTCCTCTATGGGATTCTTCAGGAAAGTGTATATACTGGAGTGGGTTGCCATGCCCTCCTCCAGGGGATCTTCCTGACCCAAGGATTGAACCCGAGACTCCTGTGTCTCTGCATTGGCAGTCCGGTTCTTTACCACTAGCGCCTCCTGAGAAGCCTCTTTATGTCCATGCTACTGCTAAATCACTTCAGTCGTGTCCGACTCTGTGCGACCCCATAGACAGCAGCCCACCAGGCTCCCCCGTCTGGGATTCTCCAGGCAAGAACACTGGAGTGGGTTGCCATTTCCTTCTCCAGTGCATGAAAGTGAAAAGTGAAAGTGAAGTCGCTCAGTCATGTCTGACCCTTAGCAACCCCATGGACTGCAGCCCACCAGGCTCCTCCGTCCATGGAATTTTCCAGGCAAGAGTACTGGAGTAGGGTACTAATTGAACAGAGCACTCTGTTCCCATCACAACAGAGCAGTATTAGGCATATCTGTGGTGAACATACATTTTAGTTTTCTAACTGGTTACACAAAACAATGGAAAACTATTTTCTCTGTTTCAAGATGAAAGGTTTTCCTTCCATTTCATAGTTTTTAAAGACCCAATATTGGAGCAAGGAGTTTTTAACTAATGACATACTATTAAAGGGTTTTGTTCATATTTGTAGAGTCAGTGTATAAAGCCATTATTTTTTCTGAAGTATTTTGATATATTAAACTGAGGAAAACTAGAGACCCAGCAGTGAATCAGTATTTCTGCCAGCTCCCCTAAGACTTTTTTTGGGCACCTGTTTTGTGCAAAGTGCTTGTTGATAAGGGCTGAATACAGTGCCATGTGTCTAGATTGTAGGCTCCCCAATGGCTTACTTGTCTTCCCAAACCCAAGTGCCAAGAAAAACGCCAAGCATCATTATATTTGTTGACAGGGAAGAATAAATTGAGAAAGTATCATTGATATATATACACTAACATGTATAGAATAGATAGCTAGTGGGAAGCTGCTGTATAGCACAGGGAGCCCAGCCTGGTACTCTGTGATGACCTAGAGGGGAGGGATGGGGGAGGGGTGGGAGGGAGGCTCAAGAGGGAGGGGATATATATATGTATAGTTATAACTGATTCATGTCATTGTACAGCAGAAACCAACACAACATTGAAAGCAATTATCCTCCAATTAAAAAATAAGTTAAAAAACAAAATAAAAACAATACTTGTTGACTGTAAACAAATAGACTGCCAGGTACTTCTCCAAAAGTGTGTTTACTTGGGATCAGCAAAGAATTGCCATTTGAGGATCTGCGACCGTAGTTTTTTGTTTTTTTGTGGTTTTTTTGCGACCATAGTTTTAAAAGATGCTTGCTCCTTGGAAGAAAAGCTATGACCAACCTTGATAGCATATTAAAAAGCAGAGACATTACTTTGCTAACAAAGGTCTGTCTAGTCAAAGCTGTGGTTTTTCTAGTGGTCACATATGGATGTGGGAGTTGAATCATAAAGAGAGCTGAGCGCCAAAGAATTGATGCTTCGAAACTGTGGTGTTAGAGAAGACTCTTGAGAGTCCCTTGGACTGCAAGGAGATCAAACCAGTCCATCCTAAAGGAAATCAATCCTGAATATTCATTGGAAGGACTCATGCTAAAACTGAAGCTCTAATACTTTGGCCACCTGATGTGAAGAACTGACTCATTGGAAAAGACCCTAATGCTGGGCAAGATTGAAGACAGGAGGAGAAGGGGATGATAGAGGATAAGATGGTTGGATGGTATCACTGACTTGATGGACATGAGTTTGAGCAGGCTCCGGGAGTTGGTGGTGGACAGGGAAGCCTGGCATGCTGCAGTCCATGGGGTCACAAAGAGTCAGACATGACTGAGCGACTTAACTGAACTGAAGTAACCATGGGTGAGCCATGTGCAAATCCCTGCTGCCAGGCCACAAGAAGAGGGAACCTCTCTTAAAGAGGGGGAGAGGAAGCTGGGAGGGTGATAGTGAACAAAGAGTCTGTTGGAGGAATTGAGAGTTCGAAGAATAGTGGCTTTTCATTGGCTGGTTGTGAGCTCTTGCCAGGCAAGAAGAGGAGTCTGTCTTCTCCCTGTTGCTCTGTCTTCATAGGGCGTGAGAACCTTCTGGCCTCCCACCTCAATTTTAACTGAGGTTTCCGTTTATTAACTTTCATAGACTTTACATGTGTTAACTCATTCAATCATTACAATAACCATATCCTATTTTTATCCCCATTTTGCAGATAAGAAAACTGAGGCATAAGGGGAGGAAAAATTGGTTTGCCCAAAGTATGAGGGACACTAAGTGGCAGAAACAGGATCCAAACCCGGATAGCTTGAGGCTGCAGCATCTATGCTCTAGTCACTGTACTCTGCTACCCTTCTGCTCAGGACGAAACTATTGAATTCATGAGTAAATATCCTAATGGAGTCATACGGATGAGACCATCCATTGTGACAGGCTGGTGATAGTTAATTAGAATTACAGCATGGACTTTAAACATGCTTGATTATAATTAACATCAAATTTGAAGTTAGCATCTATCACATGTGTGAGTGCCTGACTTCAGTTCCCCTCCAGCATTCTCATTGCCAACATTTCCCGGACCAAAGGGAGCCTGCTTTTGTTTCCACACCCAGCTCTCTTTCAAAGACTGAAACCGTGGTGGGCCGGGCTGGGGGAGGCTGAATGGGGTGAGACAGCCTGTGGGGGTGGGGAGTCTGAGCAACAATGAACCAGCAGCGTTAAGAGCTGCATGGCGCGTACTCTCCCTGGAAACGCTCTGCCACAGGCAGGAAGTATGATTTAATCCTGGTGAAGATAATTCCATTTTATACCCTAGAATAGACTATCCCTGTACCCGAATTTTATTTGCAATCTTGCCCTGGGAAACCCTACCAGTAAGTTGTCCAGTGTACGTTATTTGTCCTATTAGCTAAACTGAACAAAATAGGGCCCACCACCTTTTCCGTTAAAAGGCTCTTAAAAGAGGCTGCGAGAACCTACTGCCCCAACAGAAGATGCCTGGACCATGGCCCAACGGTGCCCTGGGCAGGGTTTGCAGGAGGGGGAAGACTGCAATTCGGTCAAAAGAGCCACTGTTGATCTTGAAAGAGCATCAGCTACAGATGACACAAGGATTCTGTCCCCACTCCAGTTCTGAGACCCCTCTTTTGGTCACTGTTGTGAAGCAGCCTTAGGCAGAGAGATTAAAAAAATATATAATGGCAGCAAATATACAGAAGGAACTTGCTGAGTTCTCAGTGCTTGGCAGACTCTGCCTCACTTAGTCATCGCTGTAACACTATGTGGAAAGCCCGACTTCAGTCCCCATTTTTACAAATGAGGAAACTGAGGCTCAGAGAGCTGAGATAACTAGCCCAGCGTCACAGGGTAGAAAGCGGTAGAGCCAGGATTCACTCTCAGGTGGTCTGGCTTCAGGGTCCACGCTCTCATCACTGCCCTTTCCCTGGACTGTCAATGCCTCAGATACCCCATCTTGTTGACCATAAGACAGAAACTTGTTTCAAAAACTGAGGAGAGAGCACATGTGAATGAGAAAACCTGAAGGTTTGGTCTTCTCTCCATAGTAGCTAAGAATTTCTTCTTAACAAAATTTGACTTTTGGTCAACCAAGATGTTTCAGAGATTATCTACTGAATCAAAACCTGTTGCCCTGCCCTTAAGATGACTGTGGCAAAGGACCGCCCCCCCGCCCCAAGTGCTACTGACAGACTGAGCCCCACCACTGAGGCTTTGCTTGTCCAGCCCACCCCCCACCCCCAAAAGACCCGGCTGTGATGCCAAGAAGCATGAGCAACCTTCCCCACGTCTGCAGAGACACTGCTTGTTGGGATGGGGCCTCTTGGCAGCAAAGGAGACAGAGTGGCAGAGCTTATGTCGCCTTGCCTTCTTCCTCATCAGTGTCCCTTTCCGCCCGCCCTCAGGTGCCTTCCTTCTCTTTAGCCTGTCCTTATCCTCACAGTGTTGTCCACTTACCATTTTTAAAGAGTTAGATAATTAAAGAGTTAACTTGTTAACTTCTGGTCTCTAAGATAGGATCCAACCAGGGGTGCTCCCTGTGTAAGGAGCTGATCTCTAAGCCTAGCCAGTGGAGGGAAAGAGGGGCGTCCTGGCAGAGCTCCTCAATTTCTGGCAGTTCTCACTGCTATTAGGAGCCTCAGGCTCACTGAAAAGCTCTTCCAGATGAGTTCAACTGAGCTCCTTGTCCCCAGAGTGGTTTCTGAGCAGGATGAGAGAGAGAGAGTGGCCTTTGATGGCTCACCAGTCCCCGCGTTTCCTCCCCCCGCCACCCCTCCACGCTGTCTTCTCCTTTAGCACACTCAGACCCCTTCGCAGGAAGACAGATGAGGCAACGCTTATGTAGATTGCCAGCCCCCTTCCTGTAGTGCAGAGCAGAGGTTTCCAAGCACTAATCTGTACCAGAAACACCTGGGAGCATGTTTAAAATACGTATTCCTGGGCCCCAGACCCAGAGATTCTGATTTGGAAAGAATATGAATTTTTTATTCATTTTAATTCAAATATATCAGGCTTCCATAGTGGCTCAGTTGGTAAAGAATCTGCCTGCAATGCAGGAGATCCAGATTCAGTCCCTGGGTCAGGAAGATTCCCTGGAGAAGGAAATGGCAGCCCACTCCAGTATTTTGCCTGGAGAATCCCATGGACAGAGGAGCCAGGCAGGCTACACTGTCCGTGGGATCCCAGAGTCAGACACAACTGTGCAACTAACTTTCACTTTCACTTTAATTGAAATGTAGTTGATTTACAATATTGTATCTATCTCTGCAGTAGAAAGTCACTCAGTTTCACACACATATACATTCTTTTTTTAAATAGTCTTCTCCATTATGGTTTATTCCAGGAGATCTGGCTGAGAAGTTCATTTGGGTTTTCTGTAAGATACCAAACCTAAATAAATACCAAACCTAAATGAACTTTTTGGTCAACCCAATAGTTCCCTACACCCTACAGTAGGACCTTGTGTTTATCCATTCTAAATGTAATAGTTTGCATCTACTAACCCCACATTCCCAGTCCATCCCTCTCCCTCCCCTAAAAATCTGCATTTTTAACAAGTACCCCTGGGAGAATGTGATGCGGAGGGCTGTGAAATACTAACATGGAGTCGCTTCTCTCCTTGCTGGTTTAAAGGGTCCCTCTCTGAACAGAACTGGGGCAAACCCAGTGCTTCTCTCAGTTTCTACCAATACTCCTGTCTTCTCAGTCTATAATAAGAGAGAGTTGTTAGTACAGCTGAACATTCCTAAACAAGTTTAGCAAAATTCAGCTAAGCTTGAAGGCAAGAAAAACCTCCAAAAGATACTGATTTTGATAAGCAGTGTCATTCTGCTCCTGCAAGTTACCAATGGAGTCAGGGGCACCAATGCTAGGATCTAGATAGATGCGTGGTGGACAAAGAGAAATGCCTTTTGAATCTCTGACTGCACGGAATGAAGCACATATTCTCTGGAGAACTCTGAACCTCTGATTCTAGGTGTGGAATCCAAGCTCAGCTCTAGAATACCATGTTCTTTAAGCTGCAATAAGGTACAGCTTCCTAATGCGTCTCACTTTGTTGAATTCTGTCTTCTCGCCTCTGTTTCATTGTCTTTGAGTATTATGTCTGTCTCTCTCTCATACACACAACCAGAAACTCGCAAACAAGTGTTTCTATCTATCCTTTCAGCTTGGAATTAAGGAATTAGATAATCCTCTATAAAAAAAAAACTTGTAAACCTTTTATTACTGTACATACAATCTGTACATAAAGGAAATTATCCAAGGAAAACTGCTGAGTAGTTTTCAGTTCAGCAAGACAGAAATTTTATACATAGGTTCATGTAAAAGAAATTAGGGAAGGATCATGAATAAAATATCACTTATCTGCCTGAGAGAGGGCCTTGACAGAAGTCAGGAATTATATAATTGCTTTGAATTCAAGCCAGTCCTTCCTGTTTAAAAAGGATACTCCCTTTTCTTTTGAAAATGTTAACCATTTCCACCACTACCCCCCAATTTTATCTGCTGAAAAGCTTTTGCAATCCATCGTAGCCCAATGGTATGTTATAGTCTGTCACTAATTTCTCAATTAAAGCTATAAAATATGAACATCTATTGGCAGAATTTTGCCTCAATCCAGCTCCCTGTGTTGTTTGTGCCCTGGTGTCTGCCTTGCTTTCAGCCCACTTCCAACTAATGCTGGACCTGATGAGGGACAAGAGAGTCCCAGGCTTGTCTTCTAAAGCTGGTTTGAGTCTCAGCTGTCTGATCTTTCATAGGTCACTTAATTGCTCTGCATTTCAGCCAGGTTAAAGTGGGATAATTATGCAGAATGCCACACTTAGGCTCTGCACCTGGCAAGTAGTAGCATCCCTGTGAGTATCGAGATCTTTCCCTTCCCTTCTCAAGCTAGAGGGCAAGGACTGAACCTAAGTGACTCCCGAGACTGCACCCAGCACTAGCAATCGGTGCTTCTGAGTATATGGTGTGAGGAAAACAAGAGGAAAAACTACTGGATTACTAGGACTTAAAGGCCTCCATGTAAACATTTCAGAGTGTTGAAAATACAATGAAAACAAAAAAAGACCAAGAAGTCAGGAAATCGTCACCTTGACCATTTGGCCCAGAGAACAGGAAAACTAAAAGATTCAGTTTCCTCAACTGAAAGTAGAATCAGCCAGGAAGCTTTGGAAAACAATGTTTGGCTAGCCTGACAGTGATCTTTAATGATGATGCAAAGAAGGCACAGCTTAACCATTCAGATTAAAAAAAATAATAATAAGTACTGATTTTATCTATGTATTTATTTATTTAAAAGAATTATTTGTTTTTGTCTGTGCTGGGTCTTTGCTGCAGCGTGCAGGCTTGCCCTAGTTGTGGCGAGCAGGGGCTACTCTCTCGTTGTGGAGCCTGCACTCTTTTTTTTTTTCTTTTAGGTTTTTGTTTTTTTATTTTTTTTTTTTTTTAATTTAATTTTATTTTTAAACTTTACATAATTGTATTAGTTTTGCCAAATATCAAAATGAATCCGCCACAGGTATACATGTGTTCCCCATCCTGAACCCTCCTCCCTCCTCCCTCCCCATACCATCCCTCTGGGTCGTCCCAGTGCACTAGCCCCAAGCATCCAGTATCGTGCATCGAACCTGGACTGGCAACTCGTTTCTTACATGATATTTTACATGTTTCAACTCTTAAGTGCTGGGCTTTAGTCATTGAAGCCGGTGGGCTCAGTAGTTGTGGCTTAGTTACCACATGCCACAATGAAGGCATGGGGGACCTTCACAGACCAGGGATTGAACCCGTGTCCCCTGCACTAGCAGACAGATTCTTAACCACTGGACCACCAGGGAAGCCCCTTTGTATTTATTTTTATAAATACATCAGGGCAAGGCAATGAAATGCCTCTCCAGTGTGGGCACTGACAACCTCTGGACTCTTTTTTGGCCATGCTGCACAGCATGCGGGATCTTAGTTCCCCCGATCAGGGATGGAACTTGTGCCCTCTGCAGTGTAAGCTTAGAGTCTTAACCTCTACACCACCAGGGAAGTCCCCCTTGAGCTCTTTTGCCTACTCTGTACTTACAGTCACAGGAGCCATAAACATTTATGGAGTGGCCAAATTATGTGGAGCCTTGGGTCGGTAAGGTCTTACCGACATGCATTGAAACTGCTGGTGAACATCCCGGAGTTGTGAGGGGCCACTGGTGTCTACTGTCTGTGCATCTCTCACATGCTTAACTTCCACCTCTGTATCTCAACCCAAACCCAACAAATCAGGATGGTTGCGGAATGTTGGGAAGTCTGGTTTCCCACACAAGGACAAAACAGCTTAACCTGGGGACTTCCCTGGCGGTCCAGTGATTGGGACAATGTGCTGCTAATGCACCCCAACATTCTCTACCTTACCATCTCTAACTCCCAAGAAGGAGAATACATTAGCAAGGACCCTCAGGACAGTCTCATCATGCCCTATATATGTCTCCATTTACTTTATTCACCACAAGAGGTGGAAGCCCCTGAAAGAGTCACCTGGACCTGTCATCTCTGTTAAATTATAATCAGTCTCAAGCCCACAACCCTCCCCAACCTCCCAAACTGTTTTTATTGGCCCCGATTTATGGTCCGTCCACGAAGTCTACATCCTCTCTCCTCCATCTTGCTCTAGTTGGTTTACCTAAAATACTGTGCCACTTCATTACTTACTAGCCCCCAAGTCACCTCCTCTCAGGTCTCCTTTGACCTCCATGTGTCTCTGTCCCCTTCTGCTTTATATTATATAAATGTGTACCTCGTGTTTTCTGTCTTCCCACTGGAATGTAAACTTTATGAGAGAAGGGGCTTTTGTTTACTAGTAAACAACAATATCCGTAATACCCAGAACAGTACCTGGCATATTATCCTTACTCAATAACTATTTCTTGAACAAATGAATCTGTGAGTGAAGGAACTGAGATATAGAATGAATAAGCAGTCTGTCCCTATTCACATGGCTACTAAGCAGACAGCTCAAACCTGTGTGATTGCAAAGCCTTGGTCCATAAGCACCTTGAGGCTTCTTGATGGATTATGTGAATGCAGCATGAGCAAGAATACTCTGGTTGACTGGGAGTAATCAACATTGGGGTGTCAGTATTAGGAACTTATCAGTTGAGCAAGATACTACAGGACCAACATTTACATTATATGATTATGTGATTTTCAGATCACCAAAATATTTTTGGTATATATTTGGTCTTCGTCCACTGTTCCTGACTCACAGCTCCTAAAACCCTTGGAATTTCCTAAGTGATGACAGTGATAAAGGTGCCTTGTTAAGTTAATGAGATGACTTTTGGAAGGCACTCAAGAATGGGGGCTGCTTGCCAGTGGAGCCAGCTGTGTGATTAAAGGGTCAGAACTTCAATCCCACTCCCACCCTACCCCCAGCCTCTACCTCTGGCAGGGGAGAGAGGATGGAGGATGGATCAGTCACCAATGGCCAGTAGTTTAATCAATTGTGACTATGTAATGAAGCCAGCGTAAAAACTCAAGAGATCAGAGTTGGGAGAGTTTCCAGGTTGGTTAACACGTACAGACTTAGGGAGAATGGCATGGAAAGTCCACACCTTTGCCCCATACCTTACCCTGTGTGTCTCTTTTTCTGGCTATTGGTTTGTGACCTTTAATATCCTTCATAATAAATCAATAAACTAGTGAGTAAACTGGTTTTTCTGATTTCTGGAACCATTCTAGCATGTGACTCGACCTCAAGGAGTGGGTCATGGGAACCTCTGATTTATAGCCAGTTGGTCAGTAATGTGAGTAACAATCTGAGTTTGTGACAGGCATCTGAAGGGGAGGGTGGTCTTGGGGACTGAGCCATTAACCTGTGGAATGTGATTCTATATCAGAGTAGATAGTGTTAGAATTAAGTTAAACAGTAGGACAACCCGTTGGTGTCCATAGCATTGTTTGTTGTGGGGAAGCCTATACATACACACACACACATTGGAATTGGGTCCAGGAACCTAATTTACACTGGGAACAGTTTTCTTGAGCTGTTATCAAACAAAATGGAAGTAACTGATATTTGAGGAACTAACAAATTCATTGTCTTTATACCATAAGCCATTAGCCTAGATAAAAATGATTTATAACTTAACCTTTTTGGAAATGATTTAAAAGATGAAAGCGATGCCTGGGTAAAGAGGAGTAGGGCAGGGCCTGAGTGGACTGTGACATGTTCAAGCAGGGAAGCAGCTGATGCCCGTGTACAAACATCGAATGGAAGAAGTGATATATTCGGAAAAATAGACCTCAAAATGCCATGTACACAATGATGACAACTCTGAAAATGCTGTGTGTTAGCAATAGAATTGTAAGAGGCCTTGAAGTTCATGAATAGTGATTCTTTTGGGTTTTTGCATGTGGCTTTCTTTGGTTATTTCATGTGGGTCTTGATGTTTAGATGTTCCTATTGAACTGTTACTACTCAGATGATTAAATATACATAAAAAAGAAGAAATGCAGTGTACCACAGTGTGAGCCAAGCAGACACGTCATCCCATCTGCTCTGCGTCCAGTTCCTCTTGGCTGTCCACCTCCAGTGAGCACCAACACTCGGCACTGCCTTTGCTCAGGCTGTACTCCCGCCCCCGGCCTTCCGGTCCTCTGAAGATATCCTCTACGTGTTACAGACCACCTGCCCTCTGACTGCATTTTCTCCCTTACCCTCTTGATTACTCTCAGATGCTTCTCTCTCCAGTTTTCTGAGGCTTTTATTCCACTGCTCCTGCCCTCCTCTGCTCCTGAGATGAGGACTTGAGAGTGTCCTTTCCCTATGCCAGAGCACTCACCCTGACCTTTTCCACCTCTGCATCCTCACCCATGTCTCACTCTGCCTCTTCCTGTGCACGCGGGCCAGCGCTCGGAGCCCTGCCCGCGGAAATCCTGCGACTGTTCTGACGTGAACTGTTCCTTCTCTCACTCTGAGTTTGCTGCTCTCAAAACCTTTGTCTTTTTCCAGACCGATCAGGTTCTTTGTTAACGAACCATAAAAATCCTCTCTGGCTGGCTGAAACAGAAAAAGAATTCAGTGAAAGACTGTTGAGAGCGCTGAGAGTTACTGGGAAAGCTAATGAAGGAGGATTAGTAAGCATGGAGGGACAAGCCGGGGAGCCGAGCAGCTAGAACCTCAGGGCTGCTTTGGAGGGGCAGTGCCACCACCACCGCTGGACAGTGAACGGTGTAGCTGGCCCCCGGTCCTGGATGCCAGATTCTGCCAGTGGTTCCTCTGCCACCAGAACAGATTCTCCTTGGCCTTGCCTCTCTGCACCACTAGATCCTGGTTGGACCTAGGCAGAAACATCGGGTCAAGTCACAGCCCATCCACTGGCTGCAGAGGGGACGCAGACAGGGTATCTCACTGGTGCCGTGAGAGCTGGGCTCGGCCTGCTGCCCCAGCTCTTACAGTGGGAAATCACTGTTTCCAGACAAGAACAAAAAAGCGAAATAAAAGGCCACATGGCCCATCCCCAATTCAGGACAGTTGTTTTATTAAACTTTCTACAACTTCCTTATTAAGTCCTTGAAGCTGTTTCTTCTAACCTCTCACTCAGCAAGAACTCTGGAACATAGTTTAATGCAAAATGAAAGCCTTAGGGGTCACAGATTTATATACAAAATGTTCATAACAGCATGATTTAGAATAGCAAAAAGAAAAAAAATGAGTCAGCCTGAATTTTCAACAATAAAGGAATAGTTGGATAAATTATGATATATCCATAGGATTAAATATATGCAGTAATTAAAAATCATGAATTTTAAAAACTTTTTACAACACACAAAAATATAACTGAAAAGAACTTTATAATATGTATATGTAAGCTCTCAGAATTATATATGTGCATACATGAACATATTTTATAGTGAAATATAAATGTATATATAATACACCAAAATGTTGACAGATTGATGAGATTAGAAGGATTATTTTTTACTTTATGCTTTTCTGCACTTTTCACATTGAGCTGGGAAGTTATAAATATTGAAAAGAAAATCTGGTGATGGTAGACTTCCTGCGCCACCATTTTTAACCTTTGCCATGTTCTCAGTACAATTTTTCCCAAACCAATCTTACGCTAAATAGTCTAAATTCTTACTCTTTTCTCCCGATCTTCATGTTCATGTACAGCTCCTTCATTCCATTCTGTAAGCCATTCCCCAGCCCCACTTCACATGTGAGCTCCCCCTCTCCCCTGCTCACTTTCCCCTCCCTGCCTTTTAGCTCAGTGATTCACTGACATAACCATCTCTAGGGTTTCCATTACTCTTCTTTTAGCCAAATCTGAAGATCTTGTCTCTGTCGGTTTAGCCAGGTCGCCTTGTGGTTTTCTTATTCAGGTTAATTCTTAAGCACCCTACCTATAAGGCTTCATAGGAAGCCTCACGTCTGAGCTCTTCCTGTGTCTCCTGACTCGTCCCAGGCCTCAGCGTTTACTCCCTCCCTCATCTGCACAGTGGAACCAATATCCTATACATGTAAGTGTTGGTTTTGACAGGACCTGTGACCTCCAAAGACTACCTGCTGAGCCAGCTCAGCTTTGACAATAGGTTTGAATTCCCCCCAGCTTTATCCGTGGCCCTGGAAGCTCAGTAAAACCTTGCCTGCAGCTGTGTTCCTGCAGTTCTTTAGCTCTCTCCAGCTTCCACCTCCACCAGCAAGACGTTGTGCAAGAGGGTAGTTTTCAGGCCATGGTCTCAGAGATGGAATCTGCTTTTCTGTCCAGTCTTTTCAGATTACAGCCATAATTGGGCTCTCTGTGGGGCATCTCCAGTGGCTCAGATGGTAAAGAGTCTGCTTGCAATGCGAGAGACCCAGGTTCGATCCCTTGGTCAGGAAGATCCTCTGGAGAAGGATATGGCAACCCAATCCAGTGTTCTTGCCTGGAAAATCCTATGGACAGAGAAGCCTAACCAGCTACAGTCCACTGGGTCACAAAGAGTCAGACACGACTAACTTTTACACACATCTAGCTTTCAGGTGACTCAGATGATAAAGAATCCACCTGCCAATGAAGGAGACCCAGGTTCCATCCCTGGATCGATAAGATCCCCTGGAGAAGGGAATGGCTCCCCACTCCAGTATTCTTGCCTGGAAAACCCCATGGGCAGAGGAGCCTGGTGGGCTACAGTCCATGGGGTCACAAAGAGTCGGACGTGACTGAGTGATTAACACTTTAACTTTCAATTCATTTGGCTTTCAAGCTCACCTTCATATCCTTGGATCACCCTCATTGACCTTCAAACCAACCTAGGACCCCAAAGGTCTTGGCCCATATTCTGTGTATGGGGTTCGTACTAGGCTAGGAGTAAAATTCAGACTACCCTAGTTAAATATATGTTGGCACGCCTGTGCCGGTGTCATATCTCAACCAACAGGCCTTGACCTGTGGTGACCCAAATCTCTGGAACAACAGTCCTTTTGTAACTGCTCTTAATCCTTGATCTGGATCATCTACCCTCACGACTTCATGTTTATATTAGCCCTCACCTCTTTCTGTTTTATGGACCCATAACTTACATTATCCTTAGTATATCTATATCTTGGGTTTCCTGCTTTCAGAGACATTTATTTATTGATTTGTTAATTCATCCAGCAGGCCCATATGAGCACCTACCGGTTGGCGCTGTAAGCAATCAGAGGCTAGGCAATAAGTTAGACAAAATAAAGGACTGTGTCAGTTGGGATGCTTTTTATTGCTAGTGACAGACGTCCTGATCCAAACTGGCTTAAGCAAAAATGGAATGTATTCCCTCGCACGCCTTGCAAACCTAGGACTAGATATGATTTCCTTCAGGCACAGCTGGCTTCATGGACCTTAAATGCTGCCTTTGGGACCTGGCCTGTCTTCATCCCTCAGCTCTGCTCCATTGTGCTGTGTGATGGCTTCATTCTCAGCTCTCCAGGTGGTGGCAAGAGTGATGTTAACAGTGCCAGGCCCACATTCTCCTAGGCGCCAGTACAGCAGAGAAGGTACTGCTCTCTTAGTAGCCCCAACACATGTCCTGCTGTGTCTTGTGGTTCTCACTGGATTGGATGCTCTTCCCTGAACAAATGATTTTTGCCAGGGAAAGTTAGGGCTCTCACTGGTGGCTCAGATGGTAAAGCATCTGCCCACAGTACGGGAGACCTGGGTTGGAAAGATCCCCTGGAGAAGGAAATGGCTACCCACTCCAGCACTCTTGCCTGGAAAATCCCATGGACGGAGGAGCCTGATAGGCTACAGTCCATGGGGTCGCAAAGAGTCAGACACAACTGAGCGACTTCACTTTCACTTTTCACTTTGGTCAGACTAAAGTCATATGGCCTCTCCTTGTAGTTGAGTGTGAACTCAACTCTGTTCAAGCACTTAAGTTGAGAGCAAGGGGTACAGTGGTTCCCCTGAGGAAAAGGCAATGGATGTGAGATGGTTAAAAAAAAAAAAGAATTTTTAAGCTGTCAGTCACAGCCTTTATGCTCATGATGAATGTGTGTGATAGAGCTACAAACAAGGTCGAATCTGGCAACAGGAGCCTTTGACTTCATATATGACAGGCAAATGATTTCCAGCTTCCTTGTCCCTCAATATGTCTTTTTATTCCTTCCTTCAGCAGAATTTAATGAGTGCCTGTTTTGTCATACATGCACAGCATAGGTTATACTAGAGGTTGACCCTGCTCATAAGCAGTGTACAAGATAGTGAGGTAGAAAGATAGTAATGACCCTGCACCCATACTGAGAATTTGTATTTTAGGAAAGAGAAAAATAAGAAAGAGTATTTCTGTGTTTTTTTTTTTAATTAAAAAGACAACTTCAACCATTATATTGTTTAAAATCTTCTTTCCCCAGGCTGTCTCAGTAAATTCTGTTTTGTTTAGTGCTTGAAATAAGTCTTTCTGATATGCTTTGTTGAATAACAGAAACTCCATAATCCACAATTTTTCAATATTTACCTAGGCTTCTGTAAGGGCTTCCCTGGTAGCTCAGTAGTGAAGAATCCACCTGCAATGCAGGAGACACAGGTTCGATCCCTGGGTCCAGAAGATCCCCTGGAGAAGAAAATGGCAATCCACTCCCATATTCTTGCCTAGAAAATCCCATGAACTCCCAGAGGAGCCTGGCAGGCTACAGTCCATGGGGTCCCAAAAGAGTCAGGCACGACTTCACAACTGAACAACAACAGTAATAAGGCTTCTGTAAAACTCAGATTTAAAACCTGTATGTAATTAAAAGCTTTCCTTCATTTAAGTTTTAAGGGTTTTTTTTTTTAGTATTTGGTTTAGGGTTTTGTGATTTTATTGTTCCTAGGCTTTTTGCAGTAAGGTACCTCAAAATCAAGATACAACAGAGGCAAACAAACAAAATACCTTGAATTTCCACTTTTACCTAACAGTCTCTGCTTCTGGTCCATGGCAGGTTATTAAAGCATCTCCCACCAGTGCCCCTATCTCCAGACATTTCTATCAATATATTCACAGCTTGTATATATATATAATATATAATACATATGTGTGTGTGTGTGTGTATATATATTCGCAGCCAACCAGATACTGAATGGAACACGTGTGGATATGTACTTTTAAACATCTGTTAATTTTTGGCTGTGCTGGGTCTGCTTTGCTTGCAGGCTTGTCTCCAGCTGCAGTGAGTGGGGCTGCTCTCCGGTTGTGCACTGGCCTTGCACTGCGGTGGCTTCTCTCGTTGGGGAGCCTGGGCTCCAGGCGCACAGGCTTCAGTAGTTGCAGCAGGTGGGCTCAGTAGTTGCGGCTCTCAGGCTCCAGACCACAGACTCAGTAGTTGTGGCACACAGGCTTAGTTGCTCTGTGGCATGTGGGATCTTCTCAGATCAGGGATCACTTCCATGTCTCCTGCACTGGCAGGCGAATTCTTCACCACTGAGTCACAAGGGAAGCCCTGTACTCTTTTTTTTTTTTTTAAAGGCAACAAACATGAAAATACTTTTGTGACATTCAAGATCCAACATGCAACCCTTTTTATTATTTTTTTAGCTGCAGGTTTTACTTTGTTCTGTGTTATGGGAGACAAAAATGAGAAAAAGCAACACAAATAATCCAAGGATTAGGGAATACATTAACAGCGGTTCTCAACTGGAGAGTTGGCAATGCCCAGAGACATTCTTGACCGTCTTGGCTACTGGAATCTTGTGGGTAGAGGCCAGGGATGCTGCTCCACATCCTACAATGCACAGGACTGGCCCCCGCAAGCAAAAATAATCCAGTCCAAAATGTCAATAGTGCCACTATTGAGAAACCTTGCATTAATAGGATTTTTAGAATTCTAAACCCTGAAAGGATTCAGAACAGTCTTGTAACTTAGGCTTCAGACAAAACCAGAAACAAATGAGACTCAGAGAATTCTAGAATCCTGGAACTAATGGGAAAGGTCATCTAGTCCAGTCTTTCTACTTCCCACATACAGTTAGGAGTCACATAGAGGAAAGGAGGCTGGAAACAAAGGTGGAGACTGGAAACAAAGGTGGAAACTCCACCTTTGCAATGCATGGTCTGGCAACTGGTCCATCTCAGTTTTCATATTCTGTGAAAAGGGAACGAAAAACTCAAATGATTGCTGTGAGGATTAACTTAACACAGGAGGGAGGGGACATATGCACACTTATGACTGCTTCACATTGTTGTATGGCAGAGACCAACACACATTGTCCTCTAGTTAAAAATTTTAAAAAATACATCTGAGATATAAAGAAAAGAATACATGTGAGGTGTTTAGCACAGTACCTGACCACAGTGGGTTGTTAATAAATAGTGGTAGTGAGAGCCGAGGTGGTAATTAAGATTACCGTTGTTACCAGAAAAACAAACAACACAATCAAAAAGTGGGCAGAAGACCTAAACAGACATTTCTCCAAAGAAGACATACAGATGGCTAATAAACACATGAAAAAATGTTCAGCGTTGCTCATTATTAGAGAAATGCACATCAAAACTATAATGAGGTATGACCTCACACTGGTCAGAATGGCTATCATCAAAAAATCTATGAACAATAAATGGTGGAGAGGTTGTGGGGAAAAGGGAACCCTCTTGCCCTGTTGGTAGGAATGTAAATTGATGCAACCACTATGATGAACAGTCTGGAGATTCCTTAAAAAACTAGGTGTAAAAATATTGTATGACCCAACAATCCCACTATTGGGCATATTCCCTGAGAAAACCATAACTGAAAAAGACACATGTACCCCAATGTTTATTGCAGCACTATTTACAATAGCTCAGACATGGAAGCAACCTAGATGTCCATTGACAGATGAATGGATAAAGCATTGTGGGATGTATATACAATGAAATATCACTCAGTCATGAAAAGGAATGAATGTGAGTGAGTTCTAATGATGTGAATGAACCTAGAGCCTATTATACAGAGTGAAGTATGTTAGAGAATAACAAATATCATATATTAATGCATGTGTATGGAACTCCCTGTTCCATCTTCTTTTGTTCATGCTCCCTTGAGGGTCCATGAAGAAAGGTTATAGGGGCAACTCATTGAGGATTAAAGAGCGCTAGCCTGGAGGGCAGCTTAGTAGCTGGGACTTCAGGAGAAAGTCTCAACGAAAATTCTTCATAGGAGACAGGCAGGGGGTTTAACTTGCAGGTAAGAGCTAAGGAAAACTAAAAAGGATTGGTTCCCACCTGAAAACAGGTTACTCTGTCTGACCCCAGAGCTCTGTAAATGGTGTTCTAGGTGGTCCTACCTCGGCGAAAGGTGGGACTTAGGTCACATGCCCTTTACCAAACCCTTACATTCTCCCATGTGTCTCACAGCTGTGACACATGTCTGTCAGAGAGGGTCCCCGCAATGCTCAGATGATTATTTCAGCTCTAAAGTTCTCTGAGGCTTCCCAAGTGGCTCTGTGGTAAAGAATTCACCTGCAATCCCTGGCTCAGGAAGATCCCCTGAAGGAAGAAATGGCAACCCACTCCAGTATTCTTGCCTGAAAAATCCCAAGAACAGAGGAGTCTTGCCTGAAAAATCCCAAGAACAGAGGAGTCTAGCAGGCTACAGTCCATGGGGTCGCAAATGTCTAATAATAAGTTTTGCAGACCTTGTGCTGAAGTGCTCGTGTGACATCATAGGCTATGCCTAGTAAGTGTGTGTTGACACACATATTCTGTTTTATGATTTTTGGAGTAAAAAATGTTTAATTAGGTTTTACTAGTTCAGTCAACATGAACATATGATTAAGATGTGCAAAATGTTTTAAAAATAATAATAAATGATCTTGGTGGCTCAGTGGTAAAGAATCTGCCTGCCGATGCAGGAAACACAGGAGGTTTGATTCCCCGGGTTGGGAAGATCACCTGGCGAAGGAAATGGCAGACCACTGCAGTATTCTTGCCTGGAAAATCCTATGAATAGAGGAGCCTGGTGGGCTACAGTCCATGGGGTCACAAAGAGTCGGACACAACTTAGCATCTAAGCAACAAACAATGAACTTACCCACAGTTCTGTGTAATAGGTTTCCTCTCATTTTCTTAAAAAAACCTATAAAAATTCTTTGCAGTTACTCTATGAGTTAAATTCAGCAACTAAATTGTTTTTAACCAATGGCTTTCTATTAAAAAAAAAAAAAAAGATTAGCAGAATTCAAAGCATTAAAAGGCTCTGGATTACAAGTGTGGATTGAATTCTCTTGAGGGAAAACCTCATTCATTTGGTAGCCTTCTCTCAAATATCCCGCTTTTTTTGGGTTTTTTTTGTTTTTGTTTTTGTTTTTTTGGATTGAACTACAGTGATTCCACCTCCAACAAAAATGTTCTACGTAATTTGGTCATTTAAAGATGTTTTCTCCTATATCTTTCATGTCAGTCCTCCAACTATCATAAAGATTGCTTTAAAAAAAATCAACACAAACAAGTCAGCACATTAGAAAACAGTGAATCACAGCTGGTTTCCATATATTTAACGTTCAAGATCCACAAAGCAGTCAGAAGAGCAACACACACGCATCCCGTGGGTGGTGGCCGAACACCGGGCACTGTGTACATGCGTCCCTTAGCACAAAGCCGGCCACCCAGGTGCAGAGAAGTGCAGTCATTTTCCCCAGGGCACGCAGTTGATAAGCAGGGGAGCCAACAGCACCGCCCCACTTGGCTCCCAAGCACATGAGTTTGCTGCAGACTGGATCTTAACAGGGAATCACTCAAGACTTGGAATTAAAAAAAAAGTCTCTAAGATTAGAATGTTTTTATTTTAAATGCCTCACTTAGAGTAGTATCCTGTGTTTTTATTTGACCTTCAACTTTTTTTTTTTCCAAGGTGTTGTGTAACGGACCAGGAACATGTGTTCCTATCTGTATATCTGCCCTTCTCCTTGGAATACTGGGAATAAAGAAAGTGATCATTGTCTACGTTGAGAGCATCTGCCGAGTGGAACATTTATCCCTGTCCGGAAAGATTCTGTTTCACCTCTCCGATTACTTCATTGTTCAGTGGCCAACTCTTAAGGAGAAGTATCCCAAATCTGTGTACCTCGGGCGAATTGTTTGACCTACAACAACTTACTTCTTTAGAATTTTGCTAGCCACAGTGTTTACTGTAAATGGGGAACAAAAAAACTACATGTTTTTTATTAAAAAGCTTTTGAAAATCCTGAGAATTATTGGTGGTCAAGAGTAAAGAAATGTGTCAGTAACCCAGTGAGGAACCTGAGGTTCCTCTTATAAAACAAACATTAATAAAACTATTAAGTATGTATGTCTCTGTGCTCCAAATTTCCTTTCTATGTAAAAGTATTTATCGCTGCCTGCAAATTATCTCCTGACTTGTTTTACTTAATATTTTTTCTAGGGCTAAATATAGAATTTGTATGATTAGCCACATTTCCTGTTCTATAGGTTTTTTGTTTGGTTTTTTGTTTTGTTTTTTTTTTACAGTATTCTGCATTATATAAAGAAAAATATTTCTTAGTTTTTGTTCAGACACAACAGGCTTTATTTCCTGTATGGAAACAGAGAGGTCCCTGGTGAATCCTTTCAGCATAAAGGAAGCAGTTATATTAAATTGGCTTCATGACAATTTGCACTCCACAGGCTTCCAGAACTGAGCGCATAAACCAGTATCTTTTTTTATTCTTCAGTTTTGCTTTGTGAGTAGTTGGCCTCAATCCAGAATATCTTTTAAAAATCTTTTGTTTGTTAAATGGAAAACTGACTACTGTCATAGGAGTAAGAACATGTTTCTGTTATCATGGCCGAACTCTCAAAACACTTTTTTTTAGCATTTTAGTAAATTCAGCATTTCATGGCTATAGTTGTCTCTGGCATTTTAAGATGTGTAGGCTCAGTAAAGTGTGTATTTACTTAACATTTAGGTGAGTTCTTGTTGAATGCCAGGTATTCTTCTAAGCACTTTTCAAATAGTAACTGATTTAACTCTAATAACAACTCTATGAGGTAGGGCCTGTTTTTATCCCCATTTTACAGATGACTTTCCAGAATCACATGACTGGTAAGTGCCAATGTAGGAATTCAAGCTCAAGCTTAATAACAGAGCCAGTTGAGGGCCCCATAGTTAGGAGGGCCCCTCACTTGGTTTAATACTCTGCTGTCTTCCTCTTGAATTCTTCACATATTATGAACAAGAGGCTCTAATTGTATTTTGCATTGGACCTCGCAGGTTGTTTAGCTGGCCCAGCTTGAGAATCTCTTCTCCTAAACAGCCATGTCAACTTTAACAGAAGTACAACACCCAGTGCAGGGCCTGGCCTGGCGGGTCTGCAATAAACAGGAATTCCATTCCCCTCCTTGCTACTTTAACAAGGCAACAGACAATGAGAAGACCTTTTGTGATGTTTGTTAATTTTTTTTTCCTCTTAAATCTTTTTTATAAGTATGATATAAAGCTAATAAAAATATATAAATTAAAAAAGAAATTGAGTTTTGGAGAAAAGAGTGATCACCCAAGATGACCTACAGTTAAAACACTGAGGCTACTCTAGCCTTTCTTGTACTTTTAGAAAATCTCCTTCTCTGAAGTCCAGTAGGCTCATCTGTCACCAGTACCTTTTCCTGGGTTTTGGGCTGGAGAAGCACATGGCAGAAGACACTCAGAACAGAAAAAGTACCTTGCTATCTGGATTTGGTGGCTATGGGATAGCCAAGCGCTAGTTCATTGCGCTTTGACTTTAATTCTCAAACCTCAGGCACTGGCTCCGTGTCACCTGACGTAAAGGTCTGAAATACCAGACAATGTATTTGTGTGGTTCAACCAGGAGTGGAAATGAAGTGAGCCTCTATTTTTCTAGGGAGAAAGTGATTTTTTTAGGGACAGTAGCACATACATTTTATGTGTCTTTGAGTTTGTTCATAAGTGCCACTGGGTGAATAGTTGCTCAGTGAAATTGGACTGTGTTCAGTGCATTTAATGCCTGTCTGTGCTCCAGAGCAACTGCCCCGGGGGCCCCACAGCTAGGCCTGATGACTTGGCTCCTGCACGGGCTTAGGCCATGGAGAATTGTAGTAAAGAGACCATGATTTTTTCCAGAAACATATGTCCCAGATGTTTTGCAGAGCCTTAACTTAGACAGTGGTTAGTCTGGAATGTCAGAGAAAGAATCTTATGTATATCACTAAAAGTTTAGAAATATCTGCAGGGCCTGGGGCTGCTGTGCACACATTCAGACCCTGGCTGAGCCACACAGGATCATGCCTTCCTGTTCAGTTCCAGATTATTTGGTAAACAAATTCATGTTCCCCTGTGCCTTATTGTTATGTCTAATTCAAATCCTCAAGATCACACTTTAGCAAAAGAGGCTGATTTGAGGTTGCAGTAGAGGCCATTCTGCTGTGCATTTCTGTGGTGTAAAGAAAGCTAGTGCTCTACTCTCGATTCAAACTGAAGAAATCAGTAGCTAGCTTGTCTTTTCCAATTTCTCTTGAAACACTTGGGAATGCAGCTCTTACTGGTAGAGACTGCTCATAAGAAATTAGTTGTATCAGTCTTTAAATGAGGCAGGCAAACCACACATCCTGCCCACACCTACTTCCCTGGAAGATTTTATCTACAGTTCAGCTGTCCTGAAGGGTCTCAGCAGCTTGCCAGGTCAAAACCAAACTGTTTCAGAGAGGGCTTCCAAGAGTCATCACAGGAAGCTTGTGCTGGAACGAAGAGTGCTATGATACCATGTCAACAAGAGGAATGTTGTACAGTTTTAAACTGAAAAGCAAGAGTTCCTTGCTAGAAGGGAGCTGGCCTAAGCGTCCCCTTACAAAAACAACTTCAAACATACTCTGATTGCCTTTACCAGAAGAGATTAACATTGGAAAATGTACCACCCCGTACTGTGCAGCTCCCTGCCTGGAATCATGCTTCATATCTTCTAAAAATCCCCAGCTCACCGAAAAGAGTTTGGTAGCAAGCTCTTTTACATGAAGCGTCTTTTATCCACTTTAATGTCATTTGCGCATGTGTGCTAAGTTGATTTAGTCATGTCCGACTCTTTTCGACCCTATGAACTGTAGCTCGCCAGGCTCCTCTGTCCAAGGGATTTTCCAGGCAAGAATACTGGAGTGGGTTGTGATGAGCCTGCTTCTGTAAGTCTCAACAGCCCAGCACTCTAAAGCAAAGTTGTGTTCTTGTTGCCACTCACTTTAAACATGGATTTGACATGTCTCCTTTTCCCTCCAGAGTGATCACCAATGCCAGGCTCTGCTATCTCACTCAAACAGCAAACTGAAGTAATTTTTGTTTTGTTACTCTTTAAGCCACATATAATAGATTGCCTTAAAAAAAAAAAAAAATAGCCTCAGAATTTTCTCTTGTCTTTTCATTCTCCTGTCCTTGTCGTCTGATTTTACCCATCAATTCTGCCTTTGAACTAGTTCTTATCTAGCTTCCTTTTTAGTCCCATGGTCACAACTCAGCTAACTCTTTAACATAAATTTCTTGTTATGTTAGCACGTTTGTTGAGGAACTGAGGCATAAAGAGATTAAGTAACTTATCTAAGATTGTGTAACTAGAAAGGAGCAGAGCTGGCATTTGAACCAAGGTTCACTAGCTCCAGCCAGACTTACTTGAACAGCTGTGTTAGGTTTGAAATATGAAAAGTGCTAAAAAGTAGACCAACAGGATGCTGTGATGGGAATACAGTGCTGGGTGCTGTAAAGAGGAAAATCAGGAAAGGATTCTCTAAGGGTCACTTTAGATGAGATTTGAGGCCGAGTGCCTGATGTATTTGTCCTCTTCCCACTTCCCATATTATCTCCCCTGTTACCCATAGCCTGGTTTCAGCAACTTCTCTACACACTTCTTTTTTATATATACATACAATTTTATTTGTTTATTGGCTGCACTGGGTCATTGTTGCTGCTCAGGCTTTACTCTCGTTGAGATACACAGGCTTCTCATTGCAGTGGCTTCTCATTGCGAAACATGGGCTCTAGGCTTGCGGGCTTCAGTAGTTGCGGCTCCCGGGCTCTAGAGCACAAGCTCGGTGATTGTGGCCCATGCGCTTAGTTGCTCCACGGCTTGTGGGATCTTGCCGCATCAGGGATAGAACTCATGTCCCCTGGATTGGCAGGCAGATTCTTAACCACTGAGCCACCAGGGAAGCCCCTCTGCACACTCTGTGTCCTAGCCGCACACACACAGTTAAAGCTGATTACACACCACCAGATTGCAATACCTTGTGCTTGTAAACACGTGTGAAGGGAAGACACCAGTGCTTTTGCTAATTATTTCTTTATGTTTGTCTTACTTGAGGGACTATACCTCATATTATTGTGTCCTTGCTTCATTCTTGGTCATACCTACCACAGCTCAGGACAGAATGTAGCCATGAGGTAAGTACATAAATTTTAGACTTTGTCTAGACCTACTTCTAGTTCCATTTCATCTGGATCAGTACTTCTCAAGCTTTTTGGTCTCAAGACCTCATTAAAAACTGTTGAAAGATCCCAATGAACTTCTGTTTACATGGGCTATATTTGTCAATATTTACCACATTAGAAATTAAACCAGAATTTTTTTAAACATAAGAATAGACAAGTATATATACTTTGCATTATCCGTCAGAGCGATGATATCAACACACATCATTGTAGCATTTACAAAACTATAAAATAATGAAAGAATGTGCAGGGAAAAGGCAAATAACATTTCAATACGTCTTATGACAATGTTTTGACCTCGTGCTCTCATTTGAGAGCTGATCTTTATAACAGCACACCAGTGAATTCACCTCCTCTAGCAGCCTTTCATCAGTCTGTGCTCTGCCTACTAGTTTTCTATTGCTGTGTAACAAAACTGCTGCAAAGTTACAGGCTTCGAATAATACTTATTATCTCGCAGCTCTGGCTTAGAAATCCATGCAGGACTTAACTGATTCTCTACGCAGGGTCTCACAAGGCTGTAATCCAGGTGATAGCCAGGACTGGGCTCTGATCTAAACCTCTGGATCTTCTAAAGTTATTCAGGGTATTGCTGGCTGAATTCATTTCCTTGCAGTTGTAGGACTCATGGTGACCTGTTTCTTTTTCTTTGGTGGGTAGGTGGGCGGTTTGCTGTGTGGCATATGGGATCTTAGTTCCTCAACCAGGGATTGGAATCTTAACCACCGGGCTGCCAGGGAAGTCCCCGATGGTGATCTGTTTCGTACAGGCTAGCAGGAGAGTCTCTATTGCTGCTTGTCTCTTTTAAGGACTCACATGGCTGTGTCAGACACACCTAGGGTAATCTCCCTTTTAATTAACTCAGGGTCAGCTGATTAGGGACCATAATAATATCCAAAAAATCCCTTTTGCCATATTAATAATGTCATCAGGAGATTAATAGCCCATGATATTCACAGGTCCCACTCCTAAGTGGGGGCTTCCCTGATGACTCAGTGGAAAAGAATGTGCCTGCCAATGCAGGAGATGTGGGTTCAGTCTCTAGACTGGGAAGATCCTCTGGAGAAGGAAATGGCAACCCACTCCAGGATTCTTGCCTGGAAAATCCCATGGACAAGGGAATCTGGCGGGCTATAGTCCATGGGGTCTCAAAAGAGTCAGACACAACTTAGTGACTAAACAACAACAACTCCTACTTCAAGATAGGGGATCATAGAGGGTGTGGGCATCATGGGGTAGAATTCTATGCCAGCTTAGAATTCTGCCAGTTATAATCTGCCTGGTGATTTTGTTTTGTTTGGGGAAAAAAAAAATTTTTTTTAAACTTTTACTTAGGTCACCAAACTCCTGCATTAGCATCCAAGTTCTCTAGCCTTTTTTTTTTAATATGAGAAATTCATGTCTTCCAAACCTCATCCCTTTTCTAGCAAGTTGTTCTGTGCCTCACTTTGTTTACTTGTCAAATAGGCATAATAATGGTACCTACTTTTAGAGCTGTGAGCATTAAACTAGAAGATACATGTAATGCCTTTAGCACAGAGCCTAACACACAGAAAGCCCTATGCAACCTGATGTCTCCAGGCAACCAAGGTAGCTCCCTTGGTATGTCATGACCTGGAGGTAGGTTGTCCTTAAACTAAGCGCAGCAACCACTTCCTGCCCTCTAGGATGGCCTTTATCAAACAAAGCAGAAAATAACAAGTGTTGCCAAGAATGTGGAGGAACTAAACCCTCACATTGCTGGTGGGAATGGAGAATGGTTCAGCAGCTGTGGAAAGCAGTTTGGCAGTTTCTCAAAGAATTAAAGTTACTGTATGATCCAGCAATTCCACTCTGAGGTATATACCCCCAGAGAATTGAAAACACATGTTCGCACAAAAACCTGTACACAAACATTCATACCAGCATTATTCACAATAGTCAAAAGGTGAAAACAACTCAGACATCCACCAACAAATGGATGGATTAGCAAAAGTGGTATATCTGTACCATGAAATATCATTCAGTCACAAAAGGGATGAAGTACTAATTCATAACATGCTAAGCATGGATGAATGAACCTGGAGGACATGCTAAGGGAAACAAGCCAATCCTAAAAACCCACATATTGTATGATTCTGTGTATATGAACTGTGCAGAATAGGCAAATCCATTGAGAATAAGTAGATTCATTGTTTCCAAGGGGCTGTGCTGTGCTAAGTCGCTTCAGTCGTGTCCAACTCTTTGCGACCCTCGTAAACTGTATCTGCCAGGCTCCTCTGTCCATGGGATTCTCCAGGCAAGAATACTGGAGTGGGTTGCCATACCCTCCTTCAGAGGATCTTCCCCACCCAGGGATGGAACCCATGTCTCTTACATCCCTCCTGCATTGGCAGTGGGTTCCACTAGTGCCACCTGGGAAGTCCAAGGGGCTGTGGAAGGAGGCAATGAGGGTAACTTTAAGCAGATATGGGATTTCTTTTCTTTTGAGTGGTAATTAGATGGTGGTAATGATTTGTACAACTCTGAACATACAAACCCACTGAGTTGTATGCTTTAAATGGATGTACCTTATGGCATATGAATTATTTCTCAATGAAAAACACTGTCAATAGTCACAGAATCTGTCTGTGGATATTTGTGGGTGTGTATACATATTGAAAAGCAGAGACATTACTTTGCCAACAAAGGTCCGTCTAGTCAAGGCCATGGTTTTTCCAGTGGTCATGTATGGATATGAGAGTTGGACTGTGAAGAAAGCTGAGCGCCGAAGAATTGATGCTTTTGAACTGTGGTGTTGGAGAAGACTCTTGAGAGTCCCTTGGACTGCAAGGAGATCCAACCAGTCCATTCTGAAGGAGATCAGCCCTGGGTGTTCTTTGGAAGGAATGCTGCTAAAGCTGAAACTCCAGTACTTTGGCCACCTCATGCGAAGGGTTGAGTCACTGGAAAAGACTCTGATGCTGGGAGGGATTGGAGGCAGGAGGAGAAGGGGACAACAGAGGATGAGATGGCTGGATGGCATCACTGACTCGATGGATGTGACTCTGAGTGAACTCCGGGAGTTGGTGATGGACAGGGAGGCCTGGCGTGCTGTGATTCATGGGGTCGCAAAGAGTTGGACACGACTGAGCGACTGAACTGAACTGAACTGAACTGATACAGATGAAGAAAGACAAAACAGAAAACTAAGCACAGCAGCCAGGAAGCAGCTACAGGGAGCGTTTTTGTTTACTGTGATTCCATCTCTGCCCACAGCCAGAGACTGAACAAAGACTGAAGGTGCTGGGGACAAAGCACGGCTATTGGGGAAGAGCTGAGTAAGAACAGGATGAAAAGAGCCAGTGAGGGGTTAGGGGGCCTGGCAGGAGAAGATGGCCTCGGTGCACACTAAGTCCCTCCCCCACCTCCTCCCTAAAGGGCCTCACCCCAGACGACTGAGGTGAATTGTATTTTCCAAAGTTGGCCAGCCACGTGCTCTGCAGTATGCCTTGGCCGCTTCCCGACGCGGGAATGGAGTCTGGCTGCTCTTCCCCAGATCTAAACATGGCCATCAGAATGCAGTGAGAGTGGGAAGTGACATACATTTTAACTCAGACTCTCCCCGGGGGCATCCCCAGACCATGAGAAGCCAAAGGCTCCCGGAGAGGCCAGGTTGTAGGTGTTGCGGTTCAGTCAGCTGAGCACAGGCTTGGGGTCATCTCCATACAGATGCTGGACATGTGATGGGAGAAGCCTCCAGATGACTCCAGCCCCACCATCTGAGTCACTCCCAGCCTTTTTAGTCCTCCCACCTCGGAGCAGAGAAAAGGTCTCCCTCCGCTCCCATTGAGTTTCTGACCCAGAGTGTCCATGCGCAGAATTAAATGGGTGCTGTTTTCTGCCACTAAGTTTTGGAGGAGTTCATTTCAAAGCGATGGGTAATTAGAACAATAACTTTTCAGAAGGAGCCAATCCCTCTGAAGTTTGGTTACTTTGGCTTAATATTAGGAGAGGAAACGATTTCTCCCTCCAAGGCAAAAGGAATAAAATGTATTTCTACACCATGAATAGGAAAAGGCTTTTTTTTCCCCTCTTCTCCTTGCTCCTTGGCCTGCATGTAGCAGTGAAACAGAAACCAGTGAATTCTTTTAAATCTTTTAACCATATGCAGATGAATAAGCAAATGCTTGGACTTGGTTCCTAATCTCTTTTCCTTTCCTGTGTAACTGATGGGGTTTTTTTTTTCCACTCTAATAAACTTTAGTATTTAAACAGAAGTCATGTGTCACATGTATGACGATTAGTGGCAAGAATGTAGAAAAAGAGATAGCTGCAGAGCACGAAGCCTTAATTAATAGCCAAGCCATTCAACTGAAAATAAGAACAATGTTTCTGGCAGGGAAATATGAACTTGGCCTCCTTTTTCTTCCCTCAGTCTTCTTGGGATAATTATTTAAAATTCAATGATTATAAAGAAAACTTTTCAAAGTTTTCATTCAAGTGCCAGTGCTTGAATTTCAGTAATCTTTCAGTGACATCGAATAGACCCACCCTTCCCATTTCTGGATCTTCCTGTGAATTGCCAAACCCCAGAATTTGCAAACTGAGACTTGTGCAGAAATCAAACAGAAGGGAAGGCAACAGTGGCAGGAGGCATGGAGTCTGGAATGATAGTCTTCTCCTCTCTCAGAAAAAGGGAAAAGAAGTTTCATTCTTCAAAGAAAACAGAAAGAAAACAAGACTTTTATGGAAATACCATATACAGAGTTGGCAGAAATTCAGCAGGGAATAAAAAGTATCCAAAATGTTTCCTTGTTCAGTTCCAGCCCAGCAGCCAAATTATAGGGCTCCATTTTCAAGCTGATTTCCTCCGAGTTATCTGGACCTGTGACCAAGCAAGGCCTCTAGAATGGCCCAAGCTTTGGTCCATTGATTCCCCAGCTGAACAAGCTAAGTCTAAAGATGGAGAGAGAGCTTAAAATTCATCAAAATCTTATAGAAAAGCTGAAAAGTTTTAGAAAAAGTTACAGAAAAGTTTATGACTGATATGGTAAAAGTCTGATATTTGACAGCCATTCCAAAGAACAAAATAATGCCGTTTGCTGTAACATGGGTGGACCCATCCCCAAGACCATCCCCAAGAAAAAGGCAGAAAGGCAAAAAGGCCAAGTGTTGTCTGAGGAGGCTTTACAAATAGCTGTGTAAAGAGAGGCGAAAGACAAAGGATAAACGGAAGATACACCTATTTCAATGCAGAGTTCCAAAGACTAGCAAGGAGAGATAAGAAACCTTCCTCAGTGATCAGTGCAAAGAAATAGAGGAAAACAATAGAATGGGAAAGACTAGAGATCTCTTTAAGAAAATTAGAGATACCAAGGGAACATTTCATACAAAGATGGACTCAATAAAGGACAGAAATGGTAGGGACCTAACAGAAGCAGAAGATACTAAGAAGAGGTGGCAAGAATGCACAGAAGAACCATACAAAAAAGATCATGACCCAGATAATCACGATGGTGTGATCACTGACCTAGAGCCAGACATCCTGGAATGTGAAGTCAAGCGGGCCTTAGGACGCATCACTATGAACAAAGCTAGTGGAGGTGATGGAATTCCATTGGAGCTATTTCAAATCCTGAAAGATGATGCTGTGAAAGTGCTACACTCAATATGCCAGCAAATTTGGAAAACTCAGCAGTGGCCACAGGACTGGAAAAGGTCAGTTTTCATTCCAATCCCAAAGAAAGGCAATGCCAAAGGATGCTCAAACTACCGCACAATTGCACTCATCTCACACGCTAGTAAATGCTCAAAATTCTCCAAGCCAGGCTTCAACAGTTCATGAACCATGAACTTCCAGATGTTCAAGCTGGATCTAGAAAAGGCAGAGCAACCAGAGATCAAATTGCCAACGTACATTGGATCATCGAAAAAGTGAGAGTTCCAAAAAAACATCTATTTCTACTTTATTGACTATGCCAAAGCCTTTGACTGTGTGGATCACAATAAACTGTGGAAAATTATGAAAGAGATGGGAATACCAGACCACATGACCTGCCTCCTGAGAAATCTGTATGCAGGTCAGGAAGCAACAGTTAGAACTGGACATGGAACAACAGACTGGTTCCAAATAGGAAAAGGAGTACATCAAGGCTGTATATTGTCTTATTAAACTTATATGCAGAGTGCATCATGAGAAATGCTGGACTGGAGGAAGCACAAGCTGGAATCAAGATTGCCGGGAGAAATATCAATAACCTCAGATATGCAGATGACACCACCCTTATGGCAGAAAGCAAAGAAGAACTAAAGAGCCTCTTGATGAAAGTGAAAGAGGAGAGTGAAAAAGTTGGCTTAAAGTTCAACATTCAGGAAACTAAGATCATGGTATCTGGTCCCATCACTTCATGGCAAGTAGATGGGGAAACAATGGAAACAGTGACAGACTTTATTTTGGAGGGCTCCAAAATCACTGCCAATGGTGACTGCAGCCATGAAATTAAAAGACACTTAGCCCTTGGAAGGAAAGTTATGACCAACCTAGATAGCATATTCAAAAGCAGAGACATTACTTTGCCAACAAAGGTCCATCTAGTCAAAGCTGTGATTTTTTCAGTGGTCATGTATGGATGTGAGAGTTGGACTATGAAGAAAGCTGAGCAGCAAAGAATTGATTCTTTTAAACTGTGGTGTTGGAGAAGACTCTTGAGAGTCCCTTGGACTACAAGGAGATCCAACCAGTCCATCCTAAAGGAAATCAGTCCTGAATATTCATTGGAAGGAGTGATGCTGAAGCTGAAACTCCAATACTTTGGCCACCTGACGTGAAGAACTGACACATTTGAAAAGAACATGAGTGAGTGAGTGAAGTGAGTGAAGTTACTCAGTCATGTCCGACTCTTTATGACCCCATAGACTGTAGCCTACCAGATTCTTCCATCCATGGGATTTTCCAGGCAAGAATACTGGAGTGGGTTGCCATTTCCTTCTCCAGGAGATCCTCCCGACCCAGGGATTGAACCCTGGTCTCCCGCATTGTAGGCAGACGCTTTACCATCTGAGCCCCCAGGAAAAGACCATGATGCTGGGTATATTGAAGGCAGGAGGAGAAGAGGACAACAGAGGATGAGATGGTTGGATGGCATCACCGACTCAATGGACATGAGTTTGAGTGAACTCCGGGAGTTGGTGATGGACAAGGAGGCCTAGCCTGCTGCACTCCATGGGGTCGCAAAGAGTCAGACATGACTGAGCAAGTGAACTGAACTGAACTGGATGGACCCAGAGATTACCATACTGAGTGAAGTAAGTCAGACAGAGAAAGACAAATACCATATGACGTTGTTTACAAATGAACTTATTTACAAAACAGAAACAGACTCAAAGACTTAGGAAACAAATTTATAGTTATCAGTGGGAAAGATGGAGGGCGGGGTTGGGGGTGGGGGAGGGCAGCAGGGAGAGATAGATAGGGAGTCTAGGGTTGACATCACACAGTGCCCTTTTGAAAATAGGTAAACAGCAAGGACCTACTGTAGAGCACAGGGAACTCTGCTCAATATTCTCTGATAAGCTACCTGGGAAAAGAATTTGAAAAAGAATAGATACATATATCACTGAATCACTTTGCTGTATACCCAAAACTAATACAGCATTGTTAATCAATTATGCTCCATTATAAAATAAAATTTGTTTAAGTAAAAGGTCTAAGATTTGATTCAAGATTTGTTGCCAGGGTGGGGAAAGAACTCAGGTTTACAGATGAAACAGGCTTAGCCATACATGATCACTGAATATGGGAACGGGACAGTGGGTGGACGGGGCTTTATACCCAACCCTCATCATTTTATTCCCTTTACTTTCATATATCTTCGGGCATTTACATAATTAAAAGTTTTAAAAATACAAATCTTGTAGGAAATCTTCAACTGCTAAAAAAGATAAATGTATTGATTATAGGTAAAATGAAACAAGCTAGGTTTTAAAATGAGAACAAGGAAGGAAATTTACAGGTTACCTTTATTTCATATTTCACTCATGAAAAGAAATTCAGCCTGCAAATCTGTTTCCTGAACCAGAATCAGTTTTTCTGACTTAATGTCCTGGGCCTTTCACTATACTGCTATCGAGGATGGAATGTCACCTTCTTCTTTATCCGTGTAAGGGCTGTGCCCTCTCGTTGTTGAGTAAATATTTGAGGTGTTCCCACATCAACCTGACAAGACCTTCACAGGAGGCTCCCGGCGCTGACTGCCACTAAAGGTGTCCCCTTTCTCCAAGGCCACAATCCCTGCCCCCATCCAGAAGACAGCGATAGCACAGGTCACCTCTGTGGACTGGGCATATGACAATTGGTGCAGACCCTCAGGCCTTTGTGAGGGATTGCATCATGGAGCCGAGGAGAGGCAGTTGTGTGGTGAGAGCCTGAGTCAGGCTCTGGCTCCACCACTGTACGTGTGTTTAATCACAGTTAACTGTAGTATGTCTGTTGTTTCCTCACATAACACGAAGGATTTGGGCAAGATCATCCTTGAGATCCCTTCTAACTACAGCACTGCCACCACAAGAGTAATAACAGCAGCTTCCATGATTTATTACATGCTAGCAACATGCTAGCTCCTGCACTAAGCACAGCACACGCAGTGACTCATTTCCTCCTCAGACCCAGGCAACGGAGGCCTCACACTTTGGAGACCCCTCCACTTGCCACCTCCCTCTGTGTGTGAGGCCAGAAGGGTGTGATCACCTGAGCTCACTCTCCCTTCTGAACCAACTCTGGCAGCGAAGGACCCCAGAATTCCCTGCCTCAGTGGCCCAGGGCTGCTGCTAGGAGTTGCAGGGTTCTGTTCCTGAGATATGCCCTCCCAGGGTGGCTTCCAGTGGGGAAGAGTGTGGAAGGTTAGGCCCTGCAGGCTGGGGGCAGGACACAGTGCACAAAACTCTTCAGTGGAACCAGGTAGAAAGAGAAGGACAGGGACTACTGTAGCCAGGGGTTAAGACGCACTTCCAATGCAGAAAGTACAGGTTCGGTCCTTGGTCAAGAAACTAAGATCCCACATTCCACACCATGTGGCAAAAAAAAAAAAAAAAGCTTTAAAAAGGAGACAGTGAAGGACAATGGCAAGGGTGGGTGTTTAAGCTCTTGGCTAGGCTTCTGGCAATGTTAGGGGTGGGAATAAAGAGATTAGTATTATTGTTACCATCTTGATTTTACAGAGGATGAAACTGAGACACAAAAAGCTTGAGTCACTTGCCTGAGGTCACGCAGCTGGTTAGCAGTGGAGCCAGGGTTTCAACTGTTGTCCTCCTGATGCCATGCTCTTGCCTTTCGTGCTGCCATCCAGCAAAACCCGCAGACCCTGCAGATCCCTAGGGCCCTCTTGAGACACAGGAAAGAGACCAAAAAGCTGTGTTCCACCAGATGAGTTGCTTTTCTACCCCCAACGACATTACTGGTGCCAAGTGAGAATGTGGCAGACAGCGGTGGTAAGCCAAGCCTCATCCAAAAAAATTACCATGGGAAGCTGACTCAACAGAAAAACATTTGATACAAGAGTATGACAGTTAATCCTAGGATTTCACTTTTTGTTCTGAACTCCTGACCCACAGCTGCTAGACCAACCACGGAACATCAAGAAGGTACCTTAACTAGATTTTAACCCTGTTAAACAAGTGTTTGGCCAATCAAATAAGCAGGTCTTTGTTGATTTCCTTTCAACTCTAAAACCAGGAAACTACTTCTAATATGTTAAGACCCCCACCTTCCCTCCAAGGACATACTAAGGCACAGAAATAAAATCTAACCAAACATACTTTCAATGTCTATTCATCATGGAACATCCAGAGAATTATAGGTAATTTGAAAAAAAGCAAATTTCCGAACAAAGCTATAAATATATTCCTATGGTATTTTTAGAAGGCATAATTTGATGTATTTAATGCCAAATGCTCTAATTAGTAATTTCTTGGATATTAAGCACAAATATATAAGGTTGGTATTAATAATAGTAACTAACAGTATTGAGTGTTTATAATGTGCCAAGCATAATCCTTCATTTTTTATACGTTCACTCACTCGATCTTTATTATATTTTCACAGATGAGGAAACTGAAATATAGAGAGAATGGCAAGCTTAGATTGAGATTATACATAAATGGATTTATTAATGTAGCATTTATAATAGAAGAAAGTTGGAGACACTATTTTTTTTAACTTTTAATATTTTAGCCATACCATATGGCATGTGGGATCTTAGTTCCCCAAGCAAGGATTGAAACCATGATTCCTGGAATGGAAGCATGGAGTCTTAACCACCAGACCACCATGGAAGTTCCCAGAAACAATCTAATTGGAAAAATGTAAAAATTAGTAAATTATGATATGTCCAGATAATGGACTATTTGTGCAGTCATTAAACATCTCTTCCTTGAAGAATATTTAATGGCATAGAAAAATGCTTGAAATGCTTTATTAAGTAATTTTTTAAATGATGCAAATAAATATATATTGTGAGCACAATTTGAAAATCTATGTAAATAAATGTAAAGTTTAAGAAGGGATAGAAACATATAAGAGTTTTAAAATGGCTATCTCTGAGTTAAGGAATTATGTATGAAGTTCATTCTATAATTTTTAAAACTCTATATTGACTATGTATTACATAATAAAAGAAAATAAGATTTTTAAAAAATGACTGAACTGTGAATCATTAATTCAGGTAGTAGAAAAAAGGGAAACATAATTTCTTCTAAGAAATATCATACCAGTACTGTAACAAATTATAATAGAAATAATTACTTAATAAACATGTGTCTAGGGAATCCCCTGGCAGTCCAGTGGTTCGGACTCCCAAGATTTCACTGCCAAGGGCTCGGGTTCAATCCCTGGTTGGGGAACTAATATCCTGCAAGCTGAGCAGCATGGCCAAAGAAAAACCTGCAATAAACATGTGTCTAATACTTACTGTTTTATGTACAACTTTCACAGCATCTCACTTGATCCCTGCAAAGACACTGAGAGGTAAATAGTCTTGGCTCTGATTTAATAAAGCTCAGAGAAGCTGTGCCTTTTCCAAGCCTCCACAAGATGGTACATGGTCATGCCAGGTCTGAAATCTTTGGACGCTCAATCACAGTGCAGCATCTGTGAACACAGGCCCAGTGTGTGGGCAGAGCCAGAAATAGGTTGTACTAACCACGTTCTAATTTCTTTACCATAAAATTGAATAAGTATGGCAGCAGAATGGGAGCAGACGAAGAGAGCCTCACACCAGTTCGTGGGAGGGCCTGTTCACGGCCTGTTCATGGCCAGTTCATGGAAGGCAGGAATCAATAGATCTGAGTTCAGATCTTATCATTAGTTAGGTCTGTGGCCAAATCTTTTGACCTCTCTGGGTCCCTTTTTATTCATCTAGATACCTCACAAATGTAATGGGATTTCCTGGGCCCAGGGACTGTCTTGGCGATCAGGGGCTACATTGTCACCTGCCAAACACCCAAAATATGATTCCAAAGGCTTTGAATGGCAGTGGTGATTTCCACGGGCGATGAGGGGGAGGCGGGTTGCATCACACATCACTAGCAAAACATCTTTACAATTTCCTTTGAACACTGTTTTCCTCTAATTCCCTCTTCCTCTACCAGCTGCGCAAATTCTCTTTTTATGTTTCCTTTTTCCTTTATAATACATACACAACTCTTTGCCCATTCTTTTCTCAGGCCACGCTCTTCAAGATTTCTCCCTATCCCAGTCTATTCTCATTCATTCAACAAATATTTATTACATACCTACTACTTCCTAGGACTGTTCTTACTGCTGGAGGAAACAGCAGCAGACTTTACATTCTATCCCTTTATTAGATGGAGTAATCTAACCTGGTCATAACTTCTTAAATTTGCATCCAGCCAAAGGCAGCTAGTAGGGGAATAAGAGTATTTAATTATTCAGTACTAATGCTTTTTTGGAAAACTCAGCAGTGGCCACAGGACTGGAAAAGGTCAGTTTTCATTCCAATCCCAAAGAAAGACAATGCCAAAGAATGCTCAAACTACCGCACAATTGCACTCATCTCACACGCTAGTAAAGTAATGCTCAAAATTCTCCAAGCCAGGCCTCAGCAATATGAGAACCGTGAACTTCCTGATGTTCAAGCTGGTTTTAGGAAAGGAAGAGGAACCAGAGATCAAATTGCCAACATCTGCTGGATCATGGAAAAAGCAAGAGAGTTCCAGAAAAACATCTATCTCTGCTTTATTGACTATGCCAAAGCCTTTGACTGTGTGGATCACAATAAACTGTGAAAAATTCTGAAAGAGATGGAAATACCAGGCCACCTAACCTGTCTCTTAAGAAATCTGTATTCAGGTCAGGAAGCAATAGTTAGAACTGGACATGGAACAACAGACTGGTTTCAAATAGGAAAAGGAGTACATCAAGGCTGTATATTATCACCCTGCTTATTTAACTTATATGAAGAGTATATCATGAGAAACTCTGGACTGGAAGAAACACAAGCTGGAATCAAGATTGCTGGGAGAAATATCAATAACCTCAGATATGCAGATGACACCACCCTTATGGCAGAAAGTGAAGAGGAACTCAAAAGCCTCTTGATGAAAGTGAAGTAGAGAGGGAAAAATTTGGCTTAAAGCTCAACATTCAGAAAATGAAGATCATGGCATCCGGTCCCATCACTTCATGGGAAATAGATGGGGAAACAGTGTCAGTCTTTATTTTTGGGGGCTCCAAAATCACTGCAGATGGTGACTGCAGCCATGAAATTAAAAGACGCTTACTCCTTGGAAGGAAAGTTATGACCAACCTAGATAGCATATTCAAAAGCAGAGACATTACTTTGCCAACAAAGGTCCATCTAGTCAAGACTATGGTTTTTCCAGTAGTCATGTATGGATGTGAGAGTTGGACTGTGAAGAAGGCTGAATGCCAAAGAATTGATGCTTTTGAACTGTGGTGTTGGAGAAGACTCTTGAGAGCCCCTTGGACTGCAAGGAGATCCAACCAGTCCATTCTGAAAGAGATCAGCCCTGGGATTTCTTTGGAGGGAATGATGCTAAAGCTGAAACTCCAGTACTTTGGCCACCTCATGCAAAGAGTTGACTCATTGGAAAAGACTCTGATGCTGGGAGGGATTGGGGGCAAGAAGAGAAGGGGATGACAGAGGATGAGATGGCTGGATGGCATCACTGACTCGATGGACGTGAGTCTGAGTGAACTCCAGAAGTTGGTGATGGACAGGGAGGCCTGGCGTGCTACGATTCATGGGGTCGCAAAGAGTCGGACACGACTGAGCGACTGAACTGAACTGAATGCTTTTTTTAAACTGTTAACATATAAAATAAGAAATGAGTACTTCTTGCTCTCAAAGGACTTCCAACTCAAGTTTTACAATGAACTCTATGATTCAGTGAAATTAATTTCATAGCAGTGTCTCCTTCAGAGACACTGGTAATTATAACAAGAATGTATTAGGTACTCACAGTGCCCCAACACTAATTACCTGACCATTGAACCCTCACAACCATGTCTATAGGTACTATTATTCCACTTTCCTTGATAGAGAAACCAAGGGACATTTGGTGACTCACCTGAAGCCAAACAGCCACTGGGCAGCAGCTTGAGGATTCAGACCCAGACGAGCCTGACTCAAGACGCTGTGCTTTTTGCCTCTGTGCTCACTGCACCATCTCATCCCATCTCATCTTCTCTTACCCAAAGTGTGGTTTTGTTGGGAATATTAATGTGCATTAAAATCTATTTTTCTTTTCCATTTTTGCCATGTTTTCTGTCCTCGTCCATTTGAGCAACTATGAAAAAAATAAACACTGTAGACTGGGTGGCTTATAAACAACATACGCTTATTTCTCACGTTTCAGGAGGTTGGGAAGTTCAGGATCAAGATGCCTTGGAGATATGGCACCTGATGTGAGCTATTTCCTGGTTTACAGGCAGCCGTGTTCTGGATATAAGCTCAGGTAACAGAAAGGGTAAAAGAGGTCTCTGGGGTGTCCTTTATAAGGGCACTCATCCTATTCACAGAGGCTCCAGCCTCATGACTTAGTCACCTCTCTAAGGCCCTTTTTAGCTGGAAGAAGTTTATTCAGGATGCTGGCTGTAGAAGTAACTTTTCTGCTTCTCAATATGCTTCCAAGTGATGGGCTTAATAAAGCCATTTCAGGCCCCTATAGTGGAGTCTCTTATCTTTCTCTTTGGTTTTCTCTTTCAGTTCAGTTCAGTTGCTTTGTCGCGTCTGACTCTTTGCAATCCCATGAACCACAGCACACCAGGCCTCCCTGTCCATCACCAACTGCTGGAGTACACCCAAACCCATGTCCATTGAGTCGGTGATGCCATCCAACCATCTCATCCTCTGTCGTCCCCTTCTCCTCCTGCCTTCAATCTTTACCAGCATCAGGGTCTTTTCAAATGAGTCATCTCTTCGCATCAGGTGCCCAAAGTATTGGAGTTTCAGCTTCAACATCAGTCCTTCCAGTGAACACCCAGGACTGATCTCCTTTAGGATGGACTAGTTGGATCTCCTTGCAGTCCAAGGGACTCTCAAGAGTCTTCTCCAATACCACAGTTCAAAAGCATCAATTCTTCGGCACTCAGCTTTCTTTATAGTCCAACTCTCACATCCATACATGACTACCGGAAAAACCATAGCCTTGACTAGACAGATTTTGATGACAAAGTAATGTCTCTGCTTTTTAATATGCTATCTAGGTTGGTCATAACCTCCTTCCAAGGAGTAAGCGTCTTTTAATTTCATGGCTGCAGTCACCATCTGCAGGGATTTTGGAGCCCCAAAAAATAAAGTCTGACACTGTTTCCACTGTTTCCCCATCTATTTGCCATGAAGTGATGGGACCAGATGCCATGATCTTCGTTTTCTGAATGTTGAGCTTTAAGCCAACTTTTTCACTCTCCACTTTCACTTTCATCAAGAGGCTCTTTAGTCCTTCTTTGCTTTCTGCCATAAGGGTGGTGTCATCTGCATATCTGAGGTTATTGGTATTTCTCCCAGCAATCTTGATTCCAGCTTGTGCTTCCTCCAGGCCTCCAGCGTTTCTCATGATGTACTCTGCATACAAGTTAAATAATCAGGGTGACAGTATACAGCCTTGACGTACTCCTTCCTGTTTGGAACCAGTCTGTTGTTCCATGTCCAGTTCTAACTGTTGCTTCCTGACCTGCACACAGATTTCTCAAGAGGCAGATCAGGTGGTCTGGTATTCCCATCTCTTTCAGAATTTTTCACAGTTTATTGTGATCCACACAGTTAAAGGCTTTGGTATAGTCAATGTTTCAAATTATTACTACAATTTCCCATATGTTGCAATTTTTTTTAAACAGAGTCTTCTTAGAAGACTGCCTTTCTCTGAAGATCAGTGAGAACCCCTGGAGGAATTCACAAAGAAACAAGACAGATTTTTATTTCCATCCTAAAAACAATGGGGTAAGTGACAACATGCGCGTTGGTGGGCTGCTGCTTCTTCTTCTTATTCACAAGGACTAGAGTGATCTGGTATGAGCAACAGAAGTCACTGAATTCTTACAAGCATCAGGGATTTTTGTGAAGTTTCTAATGTGACATTAATCAAGGCAATTTCCATTCAGTGTCAAAGTTTTTATGGATTTTTTGCTGTTTCTATTGTCTGACAACACCTTAGAGGTGAATGTCCACACAATTAAAGTATCTAAGTGTCACCACATGAGTCTTGGCTTCCATAGGATACTGAATGTATAGATTTAAGGCAACATGTTTTAAAAGGTGTCTTCAAGTTATGAGAAAAAAACAAGTTAGTTACACAATGGAAGGATTTCCTTACTTTTTACTTTCCTGTTCCAGAGAGGGATACAATGGTTTAAACCCCAGGTTTGTCTAACCAAACCTGCAAACGTTATTTTCTTAAGTTTTCACTTGGTAATAAATGGGAATTGATCTATACCATACACAAATTATACGTTGAATCTTTTGGAAAACTAAGGATTTGGTTTACCCCTATTATCTATTATCTGCTAATATTTTTCAATATTGTTTCTTCAGTAACTAAGCCAGGGATCCTTAAAACAGGGTCCATGGAAATATTTGCACATTTTTGAAATTTAGCTATGCATTCTTTGGAAAGAGAGGACATAACTTTCTTTAGATTTTCTGTAACTCTTCCCTTCCTCCCCAAAGAAGGCAACAAAACTTATACGTAAGATTTTGAGGCTTTAAAGGACATATTTATTTATTTTTAACTCTTTTCTTCAACTTGAGGCTCGAAATTTAATGGTAAAACAAACAACCTATCTCCTTTCCTTCTGTATCTATTCAATCATCCCACTCCTCCGAAAATGAATGGTGTGTATGAGTGTGTGTGTGTATGTGTGTGTGTAAAGCCTTCTCTGAAGGCAGCAGGATGCAAAAAAGAAGATTGGGGGGAGAAAAAGTAATGGAAATTTTTTTAAAGAAAATAATTTTTTCCCAGAAATCTGCCTTTGATTTTTAAATTTCTACCCCAGTCTCTTGGCTATTGTTATTGTTATTTAGTAGTCACTGTGAATTCTTTTGTGGATGACTGTAAATTACCGGATTCTATTTTAACTAAAGGAGCTGACACAGCAAATTTATGTTCTGTTATAAATTAAGTGATGTGATGACATATGCTTAGTGGTTAGGCTGACATGCAAAATAAATCAGATATAATCATTTGAATATAAGTTTGAGATATAAAATAAACCATTTGGGGGTTTAAACAAAAGACCATAAGAGTAACAGTTTGCCAAAGCACAAATATACTAATTCTGCTTGCAATCAGCAAAAGAAAAAAATAATTTCAATTGGATATTTTATTTGTCTTCTTCTGTGAGTACCATACAAAGAAGTTAATAGCTCAGATGTGAAAACATGAAATTTAGAAACTGAAGATTTATAAGTGGATATCTTTACTTTTTTTTTAAACAGATGAGGCGTAAGACCAAAGGCACTGCCAAACACAGAGCTTTTGCACAAGCTCTGAAACTCCTGTGTTCTAACTCCTCGGCTACTTTCCACTGTATTTCATCCAGTGAACTAAAGTGAGAAAAAGTAACTTGACACAGCACACTATGCCATTGGAGAATGTGCAATAAAAGCATAATTGCATACCTGAAACTCAGATAAGGTACTAGGTGAAAGCTAAAATAATCCTACCTATCACCGAATGGCTGATAACAAGAACACAACAAAGGGCTAAGCGTGAACTTTGTCGTTCTGGTTCTTCGGCCAGAAACCGATTTCTAAAATTGACTTCATTAAGATCTGTTTCTTTATTTAAAGTTATTCTGTGGAGGAGTTAATATTAAGGAAGTAAAGGACATTCACTTTTTAGGAGTAGAGTTTTCTGTGCATTTGACTTTTCTCTCTGATTGGGTAATTATCTGTTACTTTCATAATTTAAGTACACACAAAAAAAATTCTGTACCCTAAGGATTTTGTTTGATGTGCTACAGCTCCAGCATTCTCGTATATCATCTGACTCTGGCCTGTGATTGCCAGTTTTAATGCTTAGCCTGTCAATGGAACTCAAAATAAAAGATAAAAGACCTTACCCTATTTGTGGAGCAATTCAATTATGGTTCCTTTCTTTTGTGGCTTCCAGGAAGAATAGACTAAAAGGTTGATTAAAAGAGAATTGATAACTGAAAGAAACTCTGGCATCATTTAAGCCAACCTGAAACTTACTAGCGGGGCTTTCCCCATGGCTCAGTGGTAAAGAATCCAACTGCAATCCAGGAGCTGCAGGAGACTTGGGTTCAATCCCCGGTTGCATGGCAACCCACTCCAGTATTCTTGTCTGGAGAATCCCATGGACAGAGGAGCCTAGTGGGCTACAGTGCATAGGGTCGCAAAGAGTCAGACACGACTGAAGTAACTTAGCACGCATGCACCCAACTTAACTAGATTAGAAGAAGCAGACATTCAGAGGCTGTGTGGAGTTAACCCAGCTAGTAAATAAGATGTCAGAGGCCTTCACCCTCCCATTGATCTACCCAATACCCACAGTGATTGCATTTCTGCAGTGGAGCGCTCCTGGTCATAAATTATCCAGTGGTTCTCTGTGGCTCACACTGGGGGATCCCACAGGGAAAGCATCATTTGTTTTGTCTAATGTGTCTCACCTCCCTCACAGGGTATAAGGGTCCGAGCCTGAAGCCTCACTGGTAGTTGCCATGTGTACAATGTGTCAGGCGCTTGGCTGGCACCCTGCACACCTTAGCACATTCATTCTTCAGGGCAACCCTGGAGGAGAGCTGCTACTATTCCTCTTTTCTATGGGAGGAACCGAACTCCGAGAGGTTAGGAAACTTGCCCAAAGTCCCACAGTTGATAGACAGCAGAAGTGAGATTCAGACCTGGATGTGTGTGCGTGCATGTGTGCAAAGTCGCTTCAGTCATGTCAGACTCTGTGTGACTTTATGGACAGTAGCCTGCCAGGCAGGGGATCTTCCCCACCCAAGGACCGCACCCAGTCTCTTACCGTCTGCTTCACGAGCGGCAGGTTCTTTACCACTAGCGCCATCTGGGAAGCCCCGCCTCACCCCTGCATAGGCTGATTCCAAAACTCACCACAGACACTCTTACGTGGAATTATGCTTTATTCACCTTCTTTTTCCTGACAGGGGCTAGCACATAGTAGGGACTCGATAAATGCTGTCCAGAAAGAATCAACAGGGGCTTCCCTGGCAGTTCAGTGGTTAGGACTCCACGCTTCCAGTGCAGGAGGCATGGGTTCAGTCCCTGGTCGGGGAACTAAGATCTCACAGCCAAAAAAACAGAAAAAAATGAATAGAGTGAACAAATTATAGAAGAACTTTTTAAAGTGTTATTGTCTATGTTTCAGATATGTTTTGTTCACATTGTGGGGGCGGTGGAGGGGGGCGGTAAAAACAACCTAAACGTTAGTGGCCCAGTAATCCATCAGTTTTCTCTGCCATCTGATGGGCACTCTAGCTGGATGGGGTTGGTTTTTTCCCCCCGCTTTCGTCCTTATTTAGTTATTTATTTTTGGCTTGATGGTGTTTTATTTTTATCAAAGTATAGTTGATTTACAATTTTGTATTCATTTCAGGTGTTCTGAAAGTGATTCTCTTACGGTGGTGATGGTGATGGTTTAGTCGCTAAGTTGTGCCCGATTCTTGTGACCCTATAGACTATAGCCCTCCAGACCTCTCTGTACATGGGATTTCCCAGGCAGGAATACTGGAGTGGATTGTCATTTTCCTTCTCCAGGGGTTCTTCCCAACCCAGGGATCGAACCCACATCTCCTGCACTGGCAGGCAGGTTCTTGACCACCAAGCCACCCGGGAAGCTTACATGTATAGGTATATATTCTTTTTCAGATTCTTTTCAATCATAGCTTATTACAACGTATTGGATCAAGTTCCTGTAGCAGAGTGGTTTTGTGTGGGGGCCTGGGCCAGGCCGCCAGTGTTTCCTCCTGTCTCTGCCATTCGCCCTCACCCCGGACAAGTCACAGAGCCCCTCTGTGCCTCAGTTGTTTCATTTGTGAGGTGAGATTATAGTCATGATTTCTTTGGAGAGTTGTTTTGAAAATGAAGTGAGGTAATAGATGTAAGGCACAGTGCGGCACAGTAAACACTCAATAAAGAACTTTATTAACTCAAATGTGTTTCTTCACAGCCCTTGTAAAACCTGTGCCGCTCTCACAGTGAGGCATTTTCACAGGGTGCTCCGTACCACAAACCCAGGGTTGTCTCCGGGTTCTTTTCCCAGAGGTTCCTGAGTGTGGACTGTGTTGACATCCCATTATTAATATCTCCTGCTGCCGGGGCTGCAGTCAAAGTTTTTCTAGCGGCCTTGCATACCCCAGGGGTTTGCTGCACTTCAGTGCACCTCAGAGCATGATAACAGGAACTGAAATGGCAGAAACTGAAAGCACAATTTTACAATTCAGCCAAGAAACTCTTGGCTGTTTTTCCCTTTGCTGCATATAAGGGGGGAAGAAGGCGGTTAAATGGAAAACCTATAAAACCTGATGAGTCTTGTATGTTGTATTCCAGAGTTGTTTTGGTTTAATTTTCTAAATATCCAGACAGAGTTTTAGTTCCTTCGTTTGGCAGATATCTCTTGAGTGTTTCTTGTGGTGTGATCCCCCATATATGTCTGGTAGCCATCTACCCTGGGTTATCTAGAACAATCCCAATTTTAAATGTCTTTGGCGTCTTTTCATGGAAATAAATTAACAAGGAAGAGGGGAAGAAAAGCCTTTGGAAGACCCTCTGGCCAGAATTTTTGTTTGTATTTACTTTTAGCTGAGTTTCTGCTTGCCCCAAGCTTAGGAGCCATCTAGAAACAAAGTGCCAGGAGCCCTGCAGGGCACTGTGCCAGAGGAGGGGTGCCAGCTTGTATCTTCTGTTTTGCCTTTGGAGGAAGAGACTTAAATATTCATTACATATTTTCATCTATAATTCCGATTGCTTCTTTGAGGCTGCCAATACTGGAAACTAACTTTGTATAGTTCTATATTCTATATATATTCTATTCTATATATATAGTTCTATATTCTATATATATAATATTACATATTATATAGTCTTTGCTTTTTTCATTTTTACAGTAAAATGCATTACTGTGATACATAGGGGGAAAAAAACGTTTTTTAAGCTATTGACCATTGCCACACAAAAATGGACATCCTCTTTCTAAACTGGAATTCTCCAGGCCAGAATACTGGAGTTGGTAGCCTTTCCCTTCTCCAAGGGATCTTCCCAACCCAGGGATCGAACCCAGGTCTGCCACATTGCAGGCGGATTCTTTACCAGCTGAGCCACAAGGGAAGCCCTCTTTCTAAACAGCCCAATACAAAAGGCAAGATGCTCCAGGAAGACAAAAGCTATATACTTCATGAGGATAGAGACCCTCTGCTGTTCCCACCTTTTTATTCTCACAGACCAGCACTCAATATATATCTGCAAAGGAATAACAAAGGCCCCTTTAGTGTTTTTGAAACATCTTTACTTTCTCAAATAGAAGGACCAAATATTGTTCAGTTCACTTCAGTTCAGTCGCACAGTCATGTCCAACTCTTTGCAACCCCATGTTCTGCAGCACCCCAGGCCTCCCAGTCCATCACCAACTGCCGGAGTTTACTCAAACTCATGTCCATTGAGTCACTGATGCCATCCAGCCATCTCATCCTCTGTCCTCCCCTTCTCCTCCTGCCCTCAATCTTTCCCAGCATCAGGGTCTTTTCAAATGAGTCAGCTCTTCACATCAGGTGGCCAAAGTTTTGGAGTTTCAGCTTCAACATCAGTCCTTCCAATGAACACCCAGGACTGATTTCCTTTATGATGGACTGGTTGGATTTCCTTGCAGTCCAAGGGACTCTCAAGAGTCTTCTCCAACACCACAGTTCAAAAGCATCAATTCTTTGGTGCTCAGCTTTCTTCACATTCCAACTCTTACATCCATACATGACCACTGGAAAAACCATAGCCTTGATTAGACGGACCTTTGTTGGCAAAGTAATGCCTCTGCTTTTTAAGCTGTCTAGGTTGGTCATAACTTTCCTTCCAAGGACTAAGAGTCTTTTAATTCCATGGCTGCAATCACCATCTGCAGGGATTTTGGAGCCCCTAGAAATAAAGTCAGCCACTGTTTCCATTGTTTCCCCATCTATTTGCCATGAAGTGATGGGACCAGATGCCATGATCTTAGTTTCCTGAATGTTGAGCTTTAAGCCAACTTTTTCACTCTCCTCTTTCACTTTCATCAAGAGGCTCTTTAGTTCTTCTTTGCTTTCTGCCATAAGGGTGGTGTCATCTGCATATCTGAGGTTATTGATATTTCTCCCGGCAATCTTGATTTCAGTCTATGCTTCATCCAGCCCTGCATTGCTAATGATGTACTCTGCATAGAAGTTAAATAAGCAGGGTGACAATATACAGCCTTGACGTACTCCTTTCCCTATTTGAAACCAGTCTGTTGTTCCCTGTCCAGTTCTAAATGTTGCTCCCTAACCTGCATACAGATTTCTCAGGAGGCAGGTCAGGTGGTCTGGTATTCCCATCTCTTTCAGAATTTTCCACAGTTTATTGTGATCCAAATATTATAGCTTACCTTAAACATTCTAAAAATTATTTATTATATAAACATGTGTATATAATGTCTGGATTTATACACAGGCTATTATTTACTTGATGGAAGGCTTCATCAGACCTGTATGAGTAGCAAATCTCAGTAGGTTTAAAGTGTAATTTGATCTATGTCATTTCTCCTGTGAAGATCAGTTCAGTTCAGTTCAGTCGCTCAGTTGTGTCCAACTCTTTGCGACCCCATGAATTGCAGCATGCCAGGCCTCCCTGTCCATCACCAACTCCAAGAGATTAAAAGAATTTTGGCAAACAAAAGCCCCACATTTGAATTCAACTTCTACCTCTGCCCTATTGTGTGTCATTGGGCAAGTTTTTATTTGTTGGCTTTACCTCTCTGTGCCTGTTATCTCTCTGTAAAAATTAAGGATAACTGCAAATGTTAAAGATACCCACTGAAGCACATGGTGCCCTGCCAGGGGCATAGATTTAAATGGTAGCTGCTGTTATTGTTGTTATTTAATTAAAACTTTTCAGAACATCCAGTACAAGCACTGAAGTATAATTAAAATGATAACCACATGTCCTGAAATGCATCATGGAAGCTCAAGCTTAACTGATTTGAAGAAGTAAAGCTTTTCATGCTTAATCCCAGCCGAGTAATATAAACGCTTCGATGCACAGCATTCCATGCTTGGCATTCTAGGCATACAGAAGCTTCCTTCACTTCCTTGTTTATGTGATGAAGGGAGGCAGGAACCCCACCCTCCTCCAGCCCCTCCCTGGCTTCCCTGCTCTTTGGAGACTCAGCAGGGATAAGAGTTGGGGTGAGCAGGGTAGCAGCAAGTAAATTCGAGAACAAGGCCTGGTAAACTGGGATGTTGGGGTTGTAGCCTAGCCAGAGGAATCATGAAAGGTTCAATTCAACAAAAATACCTAAACTTCAGTGTAAACTTCTCAGTCTGATAAATAAACCAAGAGCTGCACCAGATGGTGAAGGAGGAAGTCTTCTCCTGCTGCTGCTCCCCTCCCCCCACCCCAAGGCATGAATGACGCCTGAGGGACTGAAGGGACTGCAGACTGAAGGCTTGGATATCCGGGTATCCGTCTCACGCTGCTAGACAGGGAAGATTTGCTCCAGATTCATGGATCCAAGACCTGCTGAGCTTCAAGAAACCTACAACAGGAAAAGAAAAGGAGGAAGAGAGGAGGGAGGCTACAGACAGGTGACTTTCTGCTCTAGAATCTGGTCTCCAGCAGTTGGGTTGTACATGCACCAAGCAAAATATGCATGTGAGGTGGGCTTCCCCGCTGTCTGGGGGTGCAAGAGTATGTGGGGTACTGGTTCTTTGCTCACACCCTTTGCAAGTCAGCAAGTGAACAGACTTTCTCCTCATGCTACACCTGCCATAATGTCCTTCTAGAATCGAGGAGGAGCCACTGGGAAGTAGATAAGGAACCACAGACTTCTGGGCCCCTCTTGTCCATGCTGTGAGTGTAATTTCATCACAATTCAAAGATCAGAGACAGAAATGCCTTCAAGGGAGGAGACCCAGAAAACTAGCTCCCTCCAAGTGGTCACAGGCAAACAGAGTATTCAGATACTCCAGACACGGGAGAAAAGTAGGAACATAGAGTTAAAGAAGGATAGCTTTATCCTTCACTTGTAAACACACACACACACACACACACACACAGAGTTAGCGTACACGGAGATTATGTAGTAAGAGCTTATTGAAATGTGTGAGGCTACAGTTTCTACTCCTTTGAATCATTTACAGTTCCTGATACAGCACTATATCCATAGTAGATGCTCAATTAATATTTGTTAACTAAATACATGCCTGTTGAAATAAAAAGCTCTAGGATGATGAGAGCAGGTTTCAGGAAGAGGGTAGTAAGTTACCTAGATCATTATGCAGTATTGACCAGAATGCTGGGTAAATAGTAAACATTTCAATGTATTGTCAAAGATATACAGCCTGTAGTGTTGTATAAATATTAAGAAAAATACCAATTCCTTTCCACCATTTTCTTATAAGATGTGATGAGCGTCAGGGAGATACTTAGCTTTTGAGTGATCTTTTTGCTGTTGAAGGTACAGAAGTTATTTTCTGAGATATTGATGTACAGCAATCCTCTTTTCAGTCCTGTTTTTCTCCTTTGCTCACCAGCTTCATTATAAGAGCCAAGAACCAAGTCATGGAAGCCTCAGTGATGAATGACAGGGGTCAGGTGATCTTGCTTGAAAAACCACTCATCACAAGAATAACACATCACTCTTTTCTGTTGACAATGGACATGAAGGGAAGGCTCCTTGGTGATAATATTCACTGTGCCTAATTCTAGGAAGTGAAAGTGAAGTCGCTCAGTCGTGTCCAACTCTTTGTGACCCCATGGACTGTAGCCTACCAAGCTTCTCCATCCATGGGATTCTCTAGGCAAGAATACTGGAGTGGGTTGCCATTTCCCTCTCCAGGGGATCTTCCCCACCCAGGGATTGAACCCAGGTCTCCTGCACTGCAGGCAGATGCTTATAAACTGAGTTTAATTATTAAAACTCAGTTGATTATATCTTTTCTGATGCAGTCATGATGGATTATGGTATATTGATCATAGTGTATTCTCCAATGCTTTTTCAAATAATTTATTATACCTTTGTAGAAAGTTTGATGTTTCCATCCTATTTTGAAAATAATGTGTCTTCCTTTACCAGAATAGGAACAGCCTCTAAGGGAAGGCAAGTGAAAGAGAAATATGCCATGTCTGCCTGAGTAGGTTGCTATTCTCAGCACATTTGGTGTAAATTAAGGAAACAGTGGCTGCTTATGATGGTTAATTTTATGTGTCAACTTGGCTGAGCCATGGTGTCCAGATATGCAGTCAAATATTATTCTGGGTGTTTCCACGAGAGCATTTTTGGATGAGATTAACATTTAAATTGGTTGATTCTGTGTAAAGCAGACTTCCCTCCGTGATATTGATGAGCCTAATCTAATCAGTTGAAGACTTAAAGAGAACAAAATCTGACCTTCCCCAAGCAAGAGTAAATGCCTGAGCTGATGGCCTTTGGTCTTGAACTGTAGCATTAGCTCTTTCTAGATTTCAGCCTGCTGGCCTAACCAGCAGATTTTGACCTTGCCATCTACCATGATGATGTGAGCCAGTTCCTTAACATAAATCTCGGTGAAATAGATAGATACACACATCATATTGATTCTGTTTTTCTGGAGAACCCTAATGAATACACTGCTATAACAAATGCTCCTACAAATTTCAATGGCTGAACACGGTAGAATGTCTTGCTCAGGGAGCAGCTGAATGCCAGGGTTCCTTGTCAGGGGCCAATTTTCCACTATGTAGTGATTCAGAAACCCAGAATTCTTTAATCTTATGCTCCATTTTCCTCTGGGCCTCTGAGCCTCTGAGTCCTCTGTGTGCAGCCACCAGAAAGGAAAGTGAGAGCAGAAAAGGCACATCTTCTTAACCACCTTGGCCAGATGAGACATACATTTTTCCACTAGTTTTCCACTGCTGGGTATTAATCATATGACTCCATCAGGAAGGGTGGTGGGGCTGGGAAATGTGGCCCTTGACTGGGAAGCCACTTCCCAACAACCATTCTCCACTATCAAAAGGGAAGAAAGAATTTGGGAGCTACCACAGTCTTCTTTGTGAACACTCACTTTCTATTGTATGTATTTTTAAGAAGACTTACTCCAGCTCAACTCCAAACCCTTTTGTGTTTTCTTTGGTGAATGTGTTTCCTTTTGCAATAATACAGAGCACCCTGTGTCAGTTTCCTGTGTATTTGACCTCGCACCATTAGACCTTTCACAGATTTAAAATCTGATGAGGAAAACAAGGTTAAATAAAAGCAGAAAGCAGAGCATACTATTACATGTGCAATAAGCAGGTGAGAAGAGACGTACAATGGGTGTTCAGGGGAAGGAAAGACTCTTGGGCTGTTATGTTCAGCAAGAGCATTTATGCAAGATGTGTGTGCTTGCACTGAAACATTAAACCTGAGTGGGATTTCAATGAGCAGAGGGAATGGTGAGGACATTTCAAGGAGGGTGGATGAGAGGCTTGAGCAGGAAAACAGAGGCAGAAATGAGAGAGTAATTTTTGAAGAATAGTCAAAAAAACAATCTGACAAAAGAGCGTTCAGGGAGAACATTGGTTTTTTTGTTAATAAAAAGGTAAATTAAATCTGGATTGTGCTTGAATTGAAGTAATATATAACTCATGGAGATCCTTAGAAGATTTTTGCATGAAAAAAAAAAAAAAACATTTCAGAAGAACAATGTAGTGGAAGTATGCAGGATGGTTTGGAGAGGAACACAGAGAAGCAAGAGACAAGAATCCTCGCAACCCCTGATTGTACAGTCTGTGGTTGTCTCTGTACCAGTCAGAATGTTTTTAGTTGCATGTGAAAGAAGTTCAACTTAAACTAGCTTAAGCAAAAAGAGGGTTTCTTGGTTTGTGTAAATGAGAAATCTTGGCTGTATCTGTTAAGCATGGCTGGAATCCAGGAGCAAAAAGTGTATCATTAAAGTTCAGTCTTCCCATCCCTCACCCCTGCCTGACCCTGCTCTCACCCATTTCTACACAATGAGCAACATGGCATTGACTGCTCCGGCCTCACATCTTTGACCCTCGGCAAGCCTAGCAGAAAGAGAGCGTCTTCCTAGACAGTGCCTGTGGGGCTGACCTGGGGCAGATGCTTCTCATTCAGTCTTGGGTCCTATGTGCATCCCTGAACCAGTACTAAGGTCAGAGCGGGAAACCACTCTGGCCAGTGCTGGACCACGTGCCCCAGTGTAGAAAGATATGTATATTTGGGTGAGGGTCTGGACAGGCTCACCAGTCCCATCTGAAACATGCAAAAGGAACTATCGGAAGAAAGGTTCTGTTATCAAAAGGAGAAAAGAGGGGTGCACTTCACTACCACTTCTAATGTCTTAAGTTTTCCCTTTTTCTTACATGTATTTTCTTTCTTAAACATTTGAATGCCTCTTAATTGGCTGGATTCTGTTTCACTAGTTAGTATCTTCCATCTCATCTCCCTGTATCACATATGCTAGTACTGCTGCTGCTGCTGCTGCTAAGTCGCTTCAGTCGTGTCCGACTCTGTGCGACCCCATAGACGGCAGCCCACCAGGCTCCCCCTGGGATTCTCCAGGCAAGAACACTGGAATGGGTTGCCATTTCCTTCTCCAATGCATGAAACTGAAAAGTGAAAGTGAAGTCGCTCAGTCGTGTCCGACTCTTAGTGACCCCATGGACTGCAGCCCACCAGGCTCCTCCATCCATGGGATTTTCCAAGGAAGAGTACTGGAGTGGGGTGCCATTGCCTTCTCCGATGCTAGTACTGAGCATATAGTAAGTACTCAACTCTGAAATCTACTCCAGAAATATCTCACACTCATCCTTCTATTCTGCAATAGGAAATGGCAACCCACTCCAGTATTCTTGCCTGGAAAATCCCATGAACAGAAGAGCCTGAAAGGCTACAGTCCTTGGAGTTGCAAAGAGTCAGACATGACTTAGCAACTGAGTATGCACACACACATCCTTCCTATTCATGCTCCCCATCCTTATCCTGTGAGCGAGACCCTCTTGCTTCTTGCCTAGCACATTGCAACAAGCTCCCTACTGGGCTTTCTGCCTCTAATCTCTGGCCTTTTTAACTCCATATGTACAATCTACCAGACTTATCATCCTAAAACACAGATCAGATTGTGATAGATGTTGACATGGGACAAATTCTATAGTCCTTAATATGGCAGCGTGGTTGTTTGTTCAACGCCCACAAAGTCCTCCCCTCCTAGTATGTATTTGCCATGTGACTTTGCTGCTTCTCCTGCTGAGAAGTGTAGCCCATTTTTTTGCCTCCTTGAATCTGGGTAGGCCTTGGGATTTCGGTTGACACACAAAATGCAGCAGATGTGACATGAGAGTTCTGAAGTTTAGGTCTAACATGCATGGCAGCTGCTGCTTGTTTGGAGCATTGCCCTGAGATTCTGATGTGAGCGGGCCAGTCTAGCCTAATGGAAAATGAGAACCCACATGGGAAAGAGCCGAGGCCCTCTAGCCAACAACCAGCACCGACATCAACGGCCAGACTTATGAGTGAGGCCACTTGGATCTCCCAGCTGGTTCATTCTCTAGCTCTCTGCAGCCAGTGTCATGAGCCCAGGAGAAACAATAGAGGATTACCCAGCAAGCCATAGAATTATGAGAAATAGTGAATCGTTGTTGTTTTAGGCCAGTAAGTTTGTAGGCATTGTGCTATGCACAATGGGTAACTGAAGCAGGTAGAAACGTAAAGACTTGTTTGAAGGTGAGGAATACAGTGACTAGAATGGCTCTCGTTAACTGAGGTTTAAAGAAATAGATAATGGTGCTAGCGAGGAGCACAATGGGCTAATAGGAAGGCAAATGATTATAAATAGGACTTGCATCCTTCATTCAAGCAGCTGCTAAAATCTCACCTCCTTTATTAAACTTTTCTGGAATAAATAAAATAGCATAAATTCTCAAGGGAAAAAAAAAGAAATAGATAATGAGTGCAGATGAGGGTGTAATGAGCATTGGCCTGTTATACAGAGAGAAGGCAGAAAGAGAAAAACAAATATATATTAATACATGTATGTGGAATCTAGAAAAATGGTTCATACACACCTATTTGCAGGGCAGGAATAGAGATGCAGACGTTGAGAAAGGACCTGTGGACGCAGTGGGGGAAGGAGAGGGTGGGATGAATTGAGTGACTAGCATTAACATATATATACTACCATGTGTGAAATGAACAGCTAGTGGGAAGCTTCTGTATAGCACAGGGAGCTCAACTAGGTGCTCTGTGATGACCTAGAGGAGTGGGATGAGAGGGAGGCTCAAGAGGGAGGGTATACATGTATGTATATACATACATATACATATAGCTGATTCACGTTGTACAGCAGGAACTAACACAACATTGTAAAGTAATTATCCCCCAATTAAAAAAAAAAAAAAAAGCCTTGGGAGTCATTGGGATATTTCAGTATGTCCAGATGTCCAGTTGGTAGGTGAATGCATGGGTCTGGGGCTGCCTGGATTGAGTCATCTTTTTCAGTAGTTGGGAGTGGATTAAGTCACCCAGGACCACCCAATGAGTGAGAGGAGACAGAAGCCAAAGGTCAGAAGAGAAAACCTTGGGGAACACTCACTTTTAAGGCTGGGCAGAGTAAAGGAAGCCAAAAGAGGAGATAGTTTTTTTAACAGAGTTAAAAAGGGATAGACTATATTTATGTACTTTACTTTTTTATTCTTCCTCTTTTTCTGGCTGATAAATAAGGAAAAAAAGAAAAATAATAGGAGTTAAGAGTCTACCTGGGATGGTAGTGGAAGGATGTCCCAAGGACCTAATCAGTCATTCTCAGGATGTGAAGGACGCCTGGAAACACAACAGGTCAGTGGCCAGATGTTCCCTATCTCATTCCAGGGCACAGGGGAAATGCTCTGTGAAGTGGCATGGCAAACTGTGAGAAAAGCTATTAAACCATCTTGCTGCCCATGCTCCTCTTTCACCCAGACAGAGATCTAAGGAAAACCCAAACAGATGCGAAGAAATATAGACAAACTTGCCACTTAGTCAACACCAAAGGAGGCAGAGATGTGTGCAGAGGCAGCCAAAGACAGACAGAAATCAAAATCTACAGAGCACAGACAACACAGTGAAGAAGAGACAAAGATATGTGGATATAGCAGAGGCTTGTTTCTTGAACTGTCCGACCTCGACTTCAACTCCGTATCCCTCTTAGATACAACCTCAGTGTAGCTTTATGGAGACTGTCCTGTGGGAAACTCAATTATTCCACTTACGTTTCAGCTTATATAAGTATTCAATTACATATTTATGTCAAAGTCAAACACTCTCCATCCAAAACCCACCATAACAGTTTAAATTAACAGAGTTGCTGATACTCTTTACAATACATAGGGTATGTATGTGGGTGTTTAGTAATCACACATATCCCTCAAATTTAGCTATCTTGATTTAGTCCCCACATTTTACAGAGTTTGTTTGTTTGTTTACATTTTTGATGAAACTGCAGCATGCTGTCTTAACCAACTCTCTGCCTCTTAACCGAAGACTCAATGAACAAACACATACCAAGCACCCACTCTGTAAGGTTCTGTAGGACCCACACAGATGTAGGCAGTTGTGCCCTGGTAGACCAACACTCATGAAAAGAAGACCTAACAGCATTTGCCAATTTTTAATTTTTGTAGTGGAAACACTCCCATTGTGGCTGATTTCAAGCTGCCAGAGGCATAACAACTGGCTGGCAAAAATCCTGAATATTTAGTTGCCTTGGAACAAACATTTAAGAATGAGTTGCAGGACTTCTTTGGAGATCCAGTGGTTAATATTATGAGATTGCTTCCATTGCAGAGGGCACAGGTTCAATCCCTGGTCAGGGAACTAAGATCTCACATGCCGCAGCCAAAGGGAAAAAAAAAAAAAGAATGAGTTACCACATGGAGGAAGTCTGAGATGCCTCAGATTTCAGCCAGTACCACTGTCAGCTATGTGTGTGAAACCATGCTGGTCCTTCCAGCCCAGCTGACTCTCCAGCCAAAGTGCCCAGGTAAGACAAGAACCTTTCGGCCAACCCAAAGAAGCATGAGAAAGTACAAGTTGTTTCAAGCCACTAAGTTTTGAGATGCTATGTTATACAGCTGTAGCTACCAGCTATGCATAAAGCACAGATTGCATGGAAAGGGTTGGTCTATAGAGAAGTAAGTGCCTTTGTTTGCCTTCCAGTCTTTATCCTCAGCCCTATTCACAAGCTATCTGGGAAGTTTCAGCCTCTCTCTTTGCTATACTAAGACTCTCCAGACCACCTGGTGCTGAACATAAGGTGGGCAGCCCCAATGTTATAGCCCCTTTGGATATGCCACCAGTCCAGTGTTTAATCAGACAGGGCATTGGGCAAAGCAAAGATTCATGTTTACAAGCAGCCATGTTAGGAAGATGTGTTTCTGAAAATCATGAGTGACAATTCCATGAAGTGAAAGACAGGCATGAGCAAGACCACTCCCAGGCTGACTGAACATTTAAAACCTCTTCCTTGGTTTCAGTCTCCTCTGGATATTGACATTTCTTATCTGTCCCGCCATCAGTAACAAACTTTGACCAACTGTAACCGATGTGTTAAATATTGACTTGGTGCAGTAGTGAGGATCCACAATCCATTTCTTCCAGGACACCACTTCCCATGGTGAGTATTTTAGAGGGCAGGTGCCTCTGTTTCTGCACACTTACAGACTGGGGTCCTCTGAGGGACTTTGTCCTACTAAAGATTTCCAAAGACATGGCCTGTCACTTTGGCCTATGCACCATCATCATACATGAACCACTTGGTGACTCTAAAGAATCAGGAACCAGGACAATGAAAAAGCATCACCTCAAAGATTCGGTTTTCCAGAAAAAGGCAAGAAAATGATGATCACAAAAGTCAAGATAGGGTTTCCTCCCAGGAGGAGGGAGAGAGTTAAAGATCAAGGAGGGACACAGAGAGAAGGCTTCAGGTAATACCCGGTTTCTTTCTGGGTGCTTGAGTCACATGGCATTTTCTTCATAGCAGTTTTTAAAGTATGTATGTAATTTTTTTATTGAAGTAGAGATTATTTACAATATTGTGTTTATTTCAGATGTACAGCAAAGTCATTCAGGTTCTTTTCCATTATAGGTTATTACAAGATCTTGAATATAATTCCCTGTGCTATATAGTAGGTCCTTGTTTATCTACTTTGTACATAGTAGTGTGTATCTGTTAATCCACAAATCCTAATTTATCCACCTCTCCCTTTCTTCTTTGGTATCCGTAAGTATTTTTTGAGTCTGTTTCTATTTTGTAAAAAGTTCATTTATATCCTTTTTTTTTAGATTCTATATATAATTATATCATATATTTGTCTTTCTCTGTCTGACTTACTTCACTTAATATGATTATCTCTAGGTCCATCCATGTTGCCTCAAATGACAAGATTTCATTCTTTTTAATGGCTGAGTAATATTCCATTGTATACATTACACATTTTCTTTATCTGTTCATTCATCAGAAGACACTTAGGTTGCTTCCATGTCTTTGCTGTTACAAATAATGCTGCTGTGAATATTGGGGTGTCTGTGTCTTTTCTAATTAGAGTTTTCATCTTTTCTGGATGTATGCCCAGGGGTGGATTGCTGAATCATGTGGTAATTCTAGTTTTTTAAGGAACCTCCATACTGTTCTCCATAGTGGCTGCACCAATTCACACTCCCACCAACTGTGTAGAAGGGTCCCCTTTTCTCCACACCCTCCCCAGCATTTATTATTTGTAGATTTTTTTGATGATAGCTGTTTTGACTGGTATGAGATGATACCTCACTATAGTTTTGATTTGCACTTCTTTAATAATTAGTGACACTGAGCATCTTTTAATGAGCCTTTTTGGCTATCTGTATCTCTTCTCTGGAGAGATTTCTATTTAGGTCTTCTGCCCATTTTTTGACTGGGTTGTTGACTGTTGTGATATTGAACTGTATGAACTGTTTGTATATTTTCAAAATTAATCCCTTGTCAGTTGCATCATTTGCAAATGTTTTCTTCCATTCTGCATGTAATTTGTATACTCTTGTGAAAGTAAGTTTTATTTCACAGTAAGAAAAAAATCAATTGAAAATTAATGCATTCTGCATTCTGACTTTTCTCATGTTGCCTGGGAATGTGTCAGAAATGAAGAATCTGGACCCCATTTCAGAGCTACTAGACCTACTGGTCCCCAGTGGTTTGTCTGCTCATTAAAGATTGAGAAACAGTGTCCAGGCTTAATCACTAATCCTGATGCACTGGGAAAGTCACTTTATCCTCGAGTCTTAGTTTCTTGTCAGCAAAATGGGTATAATAATATAGATGTGGCCTCCCTTCCAAGCTGCTGTGAGGAGGATGGGAGATGATGTATGTGAAAGTACTTTGAAAAAACAGTTAAGCACCATATAAACGGGGTTTCCCAGGTGGTGCTAGTGCTAAAGAATCTGTCTACCAATGCAGGAGATGCAAGAGATGCGGGTTTTAACTCTGGGTCAGGAAGACCCCCGGAGAAGGAAATGGCAATCCACTCCGTGGACAGAGAATTCCATGGACAGAGGAACCAGGCGGGCTACACAGTTCACGGGATCGCAAAGAGTCAGACATGACTGAGCACACACCCTATAAACTAGGGATTGTCATCACCTTGGGGCAGTGCCCTGAATGAATCAATTACAAAGAAGTGAACAGTTATCATTCCCTCAGTTTCATACTTTCTGAAATCTTTTCAGCTCTAACTTCCTAGCAGCATCATGCTTCTTGGTTCAGCTGCTATGAACTTGTTTTCATCCCTGCCCTAGGACCCAGATGCAGGGTCCTCCTAGTCCTTTGCAACCTATCTAGGGCAAATGGCTTCTTTCAAAAGGCACTGGCATCACCAGTGTGACTTTCTGACAAATCCAATTGTACTGTGTAATGGCAGTGTTCTGGCCTCCCCTGGGTAGAAGCTGGGCTCCAGAGGAGTCTGTGAGCAGCAGGTAGACAGGCCTCTGACACATCTTCCATTGTTCATGGCTCTTATTTATTTATTTTTAAGAATAAAAGCAGTAATCCTGTGCCCTGCATATTGGAAAAACTTAAGAAGTTATGATAAACATGTGCATTGTTTCATAAGATATAAGTTTTGAAGTTTCTTCTAAGCTTTGAAAAATATAAAAACAGTTCTAAAAGGTCTAAATAGGTAAAGAAAGTACCTATAGGTGTGACTGGCCCAGGTTTCTTGCACTGAGCTCCTTCTACTGAGTTTCAAGAATCAGCATGATATTATTCTTAAGGATGAGGTTCATAAACGCTAGACTTTCAGTTGTTCTGGTTAATCATTTGTTCATTTCAACGTGTCTTTAAAGGCTAATCACACCAGGTTCTGTTCTTGATTGTCTTTGTGATCTACCAGTACAACATGGGGAAATATAGATGTGTGTGTGTGTGTAGGTTTTTCGATGACCACATTAAAAGGAAGAAAGAGAAGATATGAAAGGGGTGTGGTAAAATTTTTAAGAAATCCCCCCAGAGCCCATGTTCCACTGTCAGACCCTCCTGGCCAATCCTAGCACTACCTGTTATTAGTTGTGAGACTAGGTAAGTTATTTAACTCCAGTTGGTCTAAATGTTCTCTTCTATACAGTAGGTTAGGTTTATTGTAAAATTTTTTAAATGACTTAAACCATGTGCCCAGTGTGTGATAAGGGCTCCATAAACGTCAATTACATAATGATCAAAGAAAGGAACTAGAAGTTCAATTCAGGGGGAAAATACATCAAACTTATTAATGTCATTGTCATGATTATCAATATTCTACTGATGATATTTGTGCAGAGAAGAGTTAAATTTAGCAGGCTATTTTATTTTCAGATAAATTATGTTCAGAGACTGAGAAAGTCTTTACTAATTATTCATTTAACATAGGTTCATTGTGGGAATTACAATAATTTCACAAGCCAAGAGCATACAGGATAATGTCTCTTAGAAGCCAATAAAGCAATAACATGTTCCAAACCACTGATAGATTAATTACATTATTGTTCCAGGCAAGGGGGAGATGAAAGGAATAAAATCCAAATTTAGTTGAGTTGTGCCTTTGTGTAAGCTGGTTTGGAAGAGTTGGCTTAACCAACCAGAAGCTAACTTCCAGCTGCTGGAGAAGCAGAAGGCCCATGTTTCTAGGAATGAAGGTGCTGGGGTTGGCAGGCAAGATACTCTCCTTCAAGAGGCTGCTGCAAGGTTTTCACCACTTCTGGCAAAGAGTTGCCTTGCCCAGGCAGGGGCTAATACCCCAGGATCTTCAGAGGGCTATTTAGATCAGCAAAGGGTAGCCTTGCCCAGACAGAGTGCTCTTGGTAAGTCCTCACCAACTCGGTGTTTAAGGCTGAAATGTGCCCTAGCCCAAGTGACTGCTCATGCATTCTTATCCACAGGCCCCCAGCAGTGCCCGCCAACAGCTGACCTACAGAATGCTCATTGACGCCAACAGATGTTGATGACATCAAGATACAGCTTCCTCTATGTAAACAACTTTGCTCTTAGATCAAAACAAGCTCATTCTTAGATCAAAAAACCAAGTAAGAGGACTGGCAACAAGATGGAGGAGTAAGACTAGGAGATTGCCTGCTGCTGCTAAGTCTCTTCAGTCATGTCCGACTCTGTGTGACCCCAGAGACGGCAGCCCACCAGGCTCCCCCGTCCCTGGGATTCTCCAGGCAAGAACACTGGAGTGGGTTGCCACTGGAGGAGATTGCCTGCCTCCCCACAAATACATCAGAAACTCATCAAAATATGGAACAACTCCAACACAGTAACTTCTAAAGGATAGCAGAAAACTCCAGAAAGGCAAGCTGACCTTTCTGGAATGAGAAATGAAACCAATATTGTAAAGCAAATATCCTTCAATTAAAAAAAAAGAATTCCCAAGGTGGGGAAGAAAAGTGAGTTTGAAATCATATGAAACCAATACACAAGACTAAACTGCTATCCAAGAAGAGATCGGCTTGCAAGATTGGCCCTTGGCTGGTGTCTGGGAAAGTAGATTTTAAGAAAGTTCCCACCCTTAACTGATAAGACCAACTCTCTGTGCCCAAACTGTTTATAAAAACAATGTGGTTTATGCTCAACACCCGCTTTCCTTCTGACAGTCTGGAATTTGGGCATGTGCCACGCAGAGGCCGCCTGTCTGCCCAGTTAAAACCTCGGGCACTGAGTCTCCAAGGAGCTCTGGATGGCATCTCTCTCACATGCAAAATTCTTTGCTTAATCAAAGAACCAAGTGTGTCCTTTGGGATTACACTGGGAACAGACCACTGGATGCTTGCACCTGGCTTTCCCCAGTCATCACCAACCTGCTCTTCCTTTGCGGATTGTGCCTGGTATCCTCTCACTGTAAAAGATCAGAGCCCAGTGGAATCCTGCTGCCAGTGCAGGAAACACAGGTTCAGTCCCTGATCCAGGAAGATCCCACATGCCATGGAGCAACTAAGACTATGCAGCACAACTGCTGAAGCCCGCGTGCCCTAGAGCCTGTGCACCATAAAGGAAGCCACCGCAAAGAGAGGCCCGGACGCCTCAGCTCGAGAGTAGCCTCCGCTGGCTGCAACTAGAGAAAAGGCCACGCAACAACAAAAGCCCAGCACAACCAAACTAAATAAATAAATAAAATTTTAAAAATAAACAAATTAGAACCAGAAGTGGGACAGGATGCTGAGTGCTGTGAGTCCTGCTCATGAATCATCGAACTTGGGAGTGGCCTTGGAGGCCTCCAGACACAGTGCTAAACTATGAAAGAAAAATATTTTTTTTGGAAAATACTGGTACCACAGCAAATTCAATATCAATCAGTGAACATATCACTTTCATAAAGACTCAGAAATATAGGACTTGAGAAAATGTTCTTGAAAGAGTAAAGAAAAAACAATGCTGCCAGGCAGCTTCTGTCCTCAATGACCTCTCTATAAAATTGTGAAGATATTAGGAATCTTTCAGCACTGTAAAGGTTAACTGCAATGTGTAGAGGATGGCAAAAATTGGCAGTGCTATAACTTATAATTTTTAGATCATCATCCTTTAAAAGTCTTCCTGCTCCCTTCATATAGTTTATCCCCTGAAAAGGTAAAAGTGTTAGCCATTCAGTCGACTGACTCTTTTCGACCCCATGGACTGTAGACCACCAGGCTCCTCTGGCCATGGGATTCTCCAGGCAAGAATACTGTAGTGGGTAGCCATTCCCTTCTCTAGGGGATCTTCCCCAACCTAGGGATCAAACCCAGGTCTCCTGAATTGCAGGCAGATTCTTTACTGTCTAAGTCACTAGGGAAAGTGGACTTGGTTTCATTGGCCAGTGTAAATTAATTTTGATATTCACTCACAAATCCTGTGTTCTAAGAGTTAAAAGCAAATGTATTGTGTTATAAATATTTCTTGACTAATTGCTTCAGCATCAGTTTTGAAATGTATTCATTCACCGAGAATTGATTGAATACTTTCTGCGTGCCAGGCAGACATGTACAATTCTTTGGTTTAACTTCAGTCCTGCTGTTTTCATTATGTTACCACAGAATCCACTTACTGGCCCTGGTTAGGCAAGCCTCTCAAAACCCCTTGCTTTATTTTCTCTTGAAGATGATCATCAGACCATGTATTTGGGTATGTTGTTGTGCTGGGCTTTGTATCAAATGAATTAGTCAGGAGTATTGTTTTCCATCCTTTTGATGAAAGGCAACTTTCCCATTAAAAAAGCAAACCCTTTATGTTTTAAAAAAATGTTTAATAGAATGTTACTCTTTCCAGCTGGTTAAATTTAGAACATTGAAAAAAAAAAAGTTTCACATGAGACTCTTCTCCATGTCTGGGCTAGAGCATTTTCAACGTGAGTGTCCGCTGGATGTGTTGGTATTTAACTCACACATCCACAAGCCTTTGTCCATTCACAGAAAAGGACCAAACCCTCCTGGTCCTCCTGGTTTGCATAACAGTGGGTGAAGATCGTGATGACAGATTTCAGGGAAGGGCCTGTGCCAAAACTGTTAGTATTTTCCACTTCAAGTTTCAAATTGAAACATTCCCTGATCCTGTTGCAGGCCCACCCTTTCTGTTCTTTGAAGTAATTTGAAAGCCTGTAGTCTGTAACCAGTAAAAATGATACAAATAGTAAATGTATCCAGTTGCAAAAGGCAGCAATACATTCAGTTGAATCAATGTTTGTCTACTAAGCACAGGGCACTATGGAAACCCACAGTCAGGAATAAGACAGTAAAATGTTGATTTTGAGGAACATATAACCAGGTTGCCTGTCTTGGACAAAGGTTTTTGGTGTCGGAACAGAAGGGCCCTTGGGCTGGCTTATGCAAAACCAAGGCTTTATTATAAGCAAGAGAAAGAAAGTTGCTAGGTCTCAGTAAGAACAAAACTAAAACCTCAGTGCCAACAGGAACCAGAATGGCTCTCCTTGTAGGTCCCAAGCCTCCGGCTGCCTCTTTTTCTATTTCATGCTGACTCTGTGCTGGCCAACTGTGTGAGCTTGAGACCAGGTAAGACTGTTGTACCTGTGAGATCACTCCTCCCCTTCCATGGGTATAGAGGTTTAGCTGGACCCAAGGCTGCCAGCCAAAGGCTATGCTTCTTTGCCTCCCATGCTGCTAATTGAAGCTGCTGACTAGGCTTTGGTCAAATGCAATACAAACAGGAGTGACGTACATTTACAACTTCCAGGGTATGCTTTTACATAGAAAAGAACTCCTTCTTTACATAGAAGAGTTCCTCTTTGAATGGACAAAGAGCTCCTCTTTTCCTTTACTGGCTAGGTGTGGCTCAAAGTGGCAAAACTGAAGCCATTTCTTCAACCTGAAGATGGAAGCTGCCAGTAGAAAATGGCAGAGACACAAGGTAAGAGCCTGGTGGCCAACTCCATGGAGCCATTAGATTGGTTTAGGATGACTTGTGGGGGGAGGGGGTGTGCGCACGGAGGTTGGGGGGTGTGTGAATCACTCAGTCGTGTCCAACTCTTTCCTGACTTTCACCAGGCTTCTCTGTCCGTGGAATTCTCCAGGCAAGAATACAGGAGTGGATTGCCATTTCCTCCTCCAGGAGATCTTCCCAATGAAGGGATCAAACACGGACAAATTATTTACCATCTGAGCCAGGTTCAGACTGTTTAGGAAGGAGAAACCTGCTTCAGTCTTGTTTAAGCTGGTGTTGTTTTGGTCTTTATGAAAGAAGCTGGAGCCTGGAACCTAACTAGTAAACCTGCTTTTCTATGTATAAAATGGAAAATGACCACCTCATAGCTTCTAAATTTATAAGACCTAAATTGAGATGACCAACCAAGGATCAAACACCCAAGCAAGAGAGAATGTGCTGGTGGTCCAGTGGTTAGGACTTGGCACTTTCCGTGCCAGGGCCCTGGTTCAATCCCTGTTGAGGAACTAACATCCTGCAAGCCTTGTGGCAAACAAACAAACAAACAAACCCAAGCAAGAGAATTGATAGTCCCATCTTGGTCTTCTAGCCAGCTAGACTGAAAGGGGAGAGTTGACCGATATAAGCCTAGCGCTGGGCTCACCCCATGGGTGGAGTGAATTTCAGGGGTCCTCAGAGAGGCCCATCTACTTTATTAACCAGTGCTTCTGTACTAAGAGTTCCTAGAGGTATGCTGCTGCTAAGTCGCTTCAGTCGTGTCTGACTCTGTGCGACCCCATAGGCGGCAGCCCACCAGGCTCCCCCGTCCCTGGGATTCTCCAGACAAGAACACTGGAGTGGGTTGCCATTTCCTTCTCCAACGCATGAAAGTGAAAAGTGAAAGTGAAGTCGCTCAGTCGTGTCCGACTCTTAGCGACCCCATGGACTGCAGCCCACCAGGCTCCTCCATCCATGGGATTTTCCAGGCAAGAGTACTGGAGTGGGGTGCCATTGCCTTCTCCATCCTAGAGGTATATATGTATTCTTTTAGGAATGACTTATAACATGTAAACGTAAAGCATATGAATTAAGTGAGAAGGAAAGCTCAGAAACTGAAAAGGAAGCCAAGATCTCTCTCCCAATTAATAAGGTCTCTTGTGGGCATGAGGGTGGACCCGTGCTCCCACAAAAGTCTTCCAAGGCTGCTGGTTCTGCCGAGGAAGACGATGGTCCCAAGTAAAGAAGAGAGACTCTTTGGGCAAGGGTATTCAGTGTACTGTTAGACCCTCAAATCAGAGAGAGAGGTGTTTTGGTAGGTAGGGGAGAGTTTGGAATGAAAGGAAGGGATGCCAGAATGAAGAAAAGTACTTGGGAGATATGGGTGGGTCATCCCCAGGGAATGAGAAAACAGTAAGGAAGAATGAAGCAGGGGATTCTTTATGTTCATCTTCTCTCATCCTCTGTTCTCTCTCTCAGCCAGTATCCAGTAGCCAGCAGCAGGGAGTAAGAGTTACAAGAATAGACTCTAGAGCCCCCCTGAGCAATCTAGCAGATCACCCTCTCTGAGCCACAGTTTCTTCACTTTCATCTGTAGAAGGAAAACAATAGCATCATTTCACAGGATTATGTGAAGATTAACAGAGGTAATAACATATGGAAAGTGCTCAAAACAGTGTCTGGCACAGGGTAAGTGCTATGTATCTTAGCTATCATAATCAGACCTCTAATAATCATTATTATTCTTTCATTAAGCAGATGCTTATTAAGCTTCTGCTTAGCATTGACAGCAAGAGACCCAACTGAGTTAAGTAACTTGCCCAGAGTTTCACAATTAAGAATCACTGATGCTGAGTTTGGACCAAGTATGCCTGACTCCAAAATAGGGGAATTCTTATCAACTTCACCACACATGTTCCCTTTCTTCTTCTTTTCCTTTCTTTTAATATGGTCATCATAGATATAAAAGAATTAATTTCTAAATTAAAGGGGCACATAGTCTAGTGAAACGAGAGGCTAGTCAATTATAGTATATGACCATTTCTATGACAGAGGTTAAAAACTAAAAGTCATGAAGCCCCCAAGAGGTATTTAACCATATAAGGAGGATCCAGGAAGGTTTCCTGGAGAAAATAGAGAGAAAGAAAGAGCAAAAGAAAAGGTAAAGCAGAAAAGGACATATGGGAAAAAAGCTTTATGGACACAGCTGTTTTGCTAAATTACGAAAAGCAAGTCGTTGCCTAGAACCTCGAATGTGAAGGTGAAATATATGAGGCTCAGAGTGTACCCCCTCCCACCCCACCCATGGTTATCAGTGAGACGTTTCATGTGAGAAAGGCATTGTAAACTCAGAGATGTGTATCTTCATCCTGGAAGCACAGGTGAGTCTCACAAGAGTAGGGCAAGACTGGGTGGGCTGCTATTTTGGGGTACATGTGCTTTTGGTTAAATCAAATATAAAAAAACAAACATCTTGACTTTTCATGAATCAGTTCAGATAGTGAAACCTAAACAGGGGAAGCCATGATATTGAAGGCATGTACTGTGTCTTGCTCAGTGCTATCTCTCTAGAGTCTAAAACAGACCCTGGCACACAGTAAGCACCCAACAGATATTTGTCGAGTGAATAAATGCATTGGATAAGAAGATGTGTGCATTTTAAGAGCACTGTTTGCCAACCTTCCCTTATCCTTTGTGGATTAACATTGATTAGAATGGTACTTTTGGCTTACATCTGGAGGACCTGACTATGCTATGCTATGCTAAGTCACTTCAGTCGTGTCCGACTCTGTGTGACCCCCATAGACAGCAGCCACCAGGCTCCCCCGTCCCTGGGATTCTCCAGGCAAGAACACTGGAGTGCGTTGCCATTTCCTTCTCCAATGCATGAAAGTGAAAAGTGAAAGCAAAGTCGTTCAGTTGTGTCCGACTCTTAGCGACCCCATGGACTGCAGCCTACCAGGCTCCTCCATCCATGGGATTTTCCAGGTAAGAGTACTGGAGTGGGGTACCATTGCCTTCTCCAGGAGGAGCTGACTAGTTATATATTAATCACTCTTTTGGATGGTTATAAAAGTAATTCAGTAGTTCTAAGGAGGCAACTCTGCAGTTTCTTTTAATTGAGGTCTATGCAGTATAATTGACCATGTTGTTGTTTAGTCACTAAGTCAAGACCAGCTCTTTTGGGACCCTGTGGACTATAGCCAGCCAGGCTCCTCTGTCCATGAGATTTCCCAGGACATACTGGAGGAGCTTGCCATTTCCTTCTCCAGGGGATCTTCCTGACCCAAGAATTGAACCCGGATCTCCTGCATGGCAGGCAGATTCTTGGCCACTGAGCCACCTAGGAAGCCCTATAATCAACTATACCTCAATTTAAACTCATAAGTAAAAAGTGCACATCACTTTGTACTTGGGATTCATCTAGGAACCATTAAGGGATAGACATAAAGCATGACCCCATCCTGTGGATGTAAATTGTAATAATGGGGATAACGTGAAGAGGCTCAGACTATTCACCCCAAAATATGTTGTTTTAGCATGTGTATTCTTTTGAAATGAAGGCAATTAAGAAACAGCAGACACAGGAGGAAACTACTGCCTTCCTCTTTTCTGCCTAAAATCAGGAAATAAATATCCCTTTGTAAAGGTGTCACCCCCTTCCCTCTCCTGTACTAAGAGACGCTTAATCACAAGAGACTCTTATCACTGGAGTTTGCATAGCAAACCTTACTAAAATAACCCTTATCTCCATTCATATCCCTCATATATTTCCCTTCCCCCAATTTTATGCCACCAGAAGCCAGAACCCCTTTATTTTATCTTGTTACTCTTCCACATTCATGGCCCTATGCTAAAATGGGATAAGCTCTCAAGCCTAGACACTTCTTTGGGATTTCACTTCTTTTCTGTGAAGCTCCCATGTGCAGTTCAGTTCAGTTCAGTCGCTCAGTCGTGTCCGACTCTTTGCGACCCCATGAATTGCAGCACGCCAGGCCTCCCTGTCCATCACCAACTCCCGGAGTTCACTCAAACTCACATCCATCGAGTCGGTGATGCCATCCAGCCATCTCATCCTCTGTCGTCCCCTTCTCCTCCTGCCCCCAATCCCTCCCAGCATCAGAGTCTTTTCCAATGAGTCAACTCTTTGCATGAGGTGGCCAAAGGACTGGAGTTTCAGCTTTAGCATCATTCCTTTCAAAGAAATCCCAGGACTGATCTCCTTCAGAATGGACTGGTTGGATCTCCTTGCAGTCCAGGGGACTCTCAAGAGTCTTCTCCAACCCCACAGTTCAAAAGCATCAATTCTTCGGTGCTCAGCTTTCTCCACAGTCCAACTCTCGCATCCATTCCCATGTGCATGCATAGTCAATTTTTTCTCCTGTTAATGTCTTTTGTCAGTTTCACTTGCAATCACCAGTGACCAAACCCAAGAGGGTAAAATCTTTTCCTCTCCTACACTTGCATTAAAGAAGGATGATCATTATTAAGGCTAATTGCGTGATAAAGACCAATAGTGGTTTAACTCATGTATGCAAAGATAAAAGCATGTTAAAAAATGTAAGATGAACAATTGAGAGTTTTTAATAAAATAGTACAATTTCACCTTGGAAACATAAGCTTAAAAATAATAATATATGATTATTAATCTATTTTTAACTTGTTTTTTATAGAAGCTTTTTTTTTTTTTTTTCTTATAATGATGCCTTGAGATTTGCAGGATTTTAGTGGATGACCGTGGATGAACCTGGGGCCCAGTCAGTGAATGTGCCAAGTCCTAACCACTGGACCACTAGGGAATTCTCTGTGATTATTTAAACCTCACATAACCATAGGAAGAAAACATGCTTTTTTTCCTGTATAACTTCTGGTAAGACAGTAGTGAAACCAAACAATTCAAAAGCAATAGCTGAAATTGATTTTTATTTTTCGGGTTTGAAATACAAGAATGCTTTGTTACATTGCACTTCACTTTATTGTGCTTTGAAGATATTACACTTCATAGAAATTGATGGTTTGTGGGAACCCTACATTGAGTGTCTATGGGCATCATTTTTCCAACAGCATTTGCTCACTTCATATATCACATTTGGGTAGTACTCACAATATTTCAAACTGTTTCATTGTTATTATATTTGTTATGATGATCCTTGATGTTACTTTTGTAATTGTATAACATGATGCCCATATAATACAGTGAACTTAATTGATAAATGTTGTGTATTCTGACTGCTCCACTGACCAGCCACTTCCTCTCAGTCTGCCTTTCCTTGGACAACTCCCTGTTCCCTGAGACACAACTATATTGAAACTAGGCCAATTAATAACTCTGTAATGGCCTTTAAGCATTCAAGTGAAAGGAAGAGTCTCACATGTCTCTCTTTAAATCAAAAGCTGAACATAATTAAGCTTAGTGAGGAATGCATGTCAAAAGCAGAGAAAGACTGAAAACTAGGCCTCTTGTGCCAGTTAACCAAAGAAATTCTTGAAGGAAATTAAAAGTACTACTCCAGTGAACTCACAAATGATAAGAAAGTGAAACAGCCTTCTTGCTGATACGGAGAAAGTGTTAGTGGTCTGGATAGAGCAAAATACGCATGGCATGCCCTTAAGTCAAAGACTAATTCAGAGCAAGGCCTTAAATCTCTTCAGTGCTAAGATGGCTGAGAAAGGCGAAGAAGCTGGAGAAGAAAAGCTTAAAACTGGCAGAGGTATAAGGGAATAAGCCATCTCCAATAATGTAAAAGTATAAGATGAAGCAGCAAGTGCTGATTCAGAACCTGCTGCAAGTTATCCAGAAGATACAGCTAAGATCATTAATGAAGGTGCTATACTAAAAAACAGATTTTCACTGCCTGGCTTCAAAGCTTCAAAGGACAGGTTGACTCTCTTGTTAGGGGCTAATGCAGTGGGTGATTTTAAGTTGAAACCAGTGCTCATTTACTAATCTGTAAGTCCTAGGGCCCTTAAGAATTAGGCTAAATTCACTCTGCCTGTGCTCTATAAATGGAACAACGAAGCCTGGATGACAGCACATATGTTTGGTTTATTGAATATTTTAAACCCACTGTTGAGAGCTACTGCCCAGAAATAAAAGATTACTTTCAAAATATTACTGCTCATTGACAATGCACCTGGTCACCTAGAGCTCTGATTGAGATGTGAAATGAGATTAATGGTGTTTTCAAGCCTGCTGACACAGCATCCATTCTGCAGCCCACAGATCAAGGAGTAATTTCAACTTGCAAGTTTTATTATTTAAGAAATACATTTCATAACTCTGTAGCTACCATCAATTGGGGATTCCTCTGATGGATGGGAAAAGTAAGTTGAAAACCTTCTGGAAAGGATTCACCATTCTAGATGCCATCAAGAACATTGTGATTCATGGGAAGAGATTAAAAAAATCAACAACTACCAGGGTTTGGAAGAGGTTGATTTTCAACCCTCATTGATTTCAACCCTCAAATGTCAATCAAGGAAGTAATTGCAATTGTGGTGGAAATAGCAAGAGAACTAGGAGCAGAGCCTGAAGATGTGACTGAAGTGACCTAATCTCAAGATAAAACCTGAATGGATAAGGAGTTGCTTCTTAAGGAGGAGCAAAGAAATTAATTTCTTGAGATGGAATCTACTTCTGGTTAAGATGCTGTGAAGAATGTTGAAATGAAAGCAAAAGATTTCAAAAATCACATAAACTGAGTTGAAAAAACAGCAGCAGGGTTTGAGAGAACTGACCTCAATTTGAAAACTTCTGTGGGCAAAATGCTGTCAGACAGCATTGCATGCTACAGAGAGACTGTTCATGAAAGGAAGAGTCAATCTGTGTGGCAGATTTCATTGTTTTATTTTACAAAATTGCCAAAGCCACCCCAGCTTTCAGCAGTCACCACCTTGATCAGTATGCAGCCATCAACGTCAAAGCAAGACCCTCCACCAGCAAAAAGATTATGATTCACTAAAGGCTCAGATGTTGGCCAGCATTTCTCAGCAATAAAGTATTTTTTTAAGTAATGTATGTGCACTGTGGTTTTAGACATACTGCTAGTGCACACTTCAGAGACTACAGTGTAGTATAAACATAACCTTTATATGCACTGGGAAACCAAAAAAGTTGTGTGACTTGCTTTATTGCAACATTTGCGTTATGGCAGTGATCTGGAACTGAACTCATAGTATCTTCGAGGTATGACTGTAATGCCGATAATTCATACCTATACCTGCTTCAAGCTGAAAGTAAAGAGTGCTTGCATCACTTTACAATGCAGTTGCTTTGAAAACTTTTTGAAAAAAAAAGACTGGGTGAGGTCAAAATATTTTTAAAATCTGTGATCAGGATCCAAGCATTTTAAAATGCAAAATTGGAGAAAGAAATGGAAACTAATAGAGTGGCCAATTCTAAACACACAAAAAAGAGTGGAAAAATGTTTTCCTGTTATGGTGACCACATTCCTCCCCTAAGTAATAAGAATTTTACTTAAACAAGCATTATAATATAATAGGGGCTTATTTATCCAGAATGACTGGAAAATGGGTCCACCTACTTAATGTCATTTTTGGGGATAAGGTATCAGATAACTCACTCAAGAATTTCTATTTTTAAGTCATCTCAATACTTCACTTATTTTTCAGAAAATAAGTATGAAAGAATTTTTCAGGACCTCAGATCACCACTGTTACTCTTTTGAGGCCAAACTCCTCGCAACCTTCAATACCTTCCTGATCTGTCCTTTGCCTACTTCTCCCACGCCCATCCTTCTCCATCTTGCTCAAGACCTCCAGCCAGTTCTCTCTGTATCTTGAATCTTCTGGCCTTTGTCTCCACTTAAACATCACTGCTCCCTGGCTACCCTCTCTGAAGCTACACACAGACTCTCCAGCAGAATACTGATACGCTGTCTTCATGACTACAGGAAATTATCTCCCCTGTTGTATTTGCTTAAGTAAGCTCCTAAAAAGAATTTTTTTCCCCTTGCTGCAAGGCATGTGGGATCTTAGTTCCCTGACTAGGAATCAAACCCATGCCCCATGCAGTGGAATCACAGAGTCTAAATCATTTGATTGGCAGGGAAGTCCCCAAGAAGGATTTTTTTTTTTAAGCAGGTTTCAGGTTTCAGGATGGTTTTTACTTTATAAATTTTTAAAATTTTTATTTTTATTCTATTATTTTTCAAATTCTTTTCCCATTGGGAACTTCCCTGAAGTTCCAGTGGTTAAGACTTGTGCTTCCAATGTAGGGGGCATGGGTTCCATCCCTGACTGGGGAACTAAGATCCCACATGTGCATGGCATGGCCAAATAAAGAAATAAAAAGAAGAATCTTAACTATCTCATTTACCATTTTGTTTCCTGAGGCTAGAAGAGCCCTCAGTGCAGAGTGGGTACGCAACAAATAATTAATGAATGGAATGAGGGAAAGGTTGATCCAATGACATGCCTTCAAAAACGATTTCTAAATTCAAAAACAAATAAATTTAAAATTTAAAAAGTGATTTCTATAAAATACATTCTGTTATCAGCTTGCTGTTTTTCATTTTTTCATTAGATATTTATTGAATGGCTACTGTGTATAAAGTGTGGGAGATAACAATGTTGAACAGATTGGTTCCTGCCCTCCTGGAGTTTTTAATCTACTGAGAAGTAAAAGAGAAATCCAGTTAATCTAGAAAAATAATACAGATGAACTTATTTGCAAAGCAGAAATAGAGCACAGACCTAGAGAAATGTATGGATACCAAAGGGGATGAGAGGGCAGGATGAATTGGGAGATTGATGTATATACAGTGTGTGTGTGTGTGTGTGTGTGTGCACGCTCAGTTGAACAGTCATATCTGACTCTCTGTGACCCCATATACTATATATAAAGTAGATAAGTAATGAGAACCTAGGGTATAGCAGAGGGAACTATCTTCAGTGCTCTGCAGTGACCTAAATGGGAAGGAAATCCAAAAAGAGGGGATACATTTATACACATTGCTGATTCACTTTGGTGTACAGCAGAAACTAACACAACATTGTAAAGCAACTATATTCTGATAAAAATTAATAAAGAAAAACCCAGTTAGTTTGGCTGACTATATTAATGTTTTTAATACTGTTGAACAAAATGCCTCTTTTCCAACAGTAAACATATTTATTTTAAGAAACAGGTGCTAGGCAACTTTCTGTGAAAACATTCTCCTTTATTAGAGTAGTGCTATGTGCCGAGATTTAGACCATTGAGAAAACGATTCCTGCTGTCTCAAAGAGGGAAAAGGATTTGCATTTCAATAAGGAACTCTGGCCTTTGCATTCCTGAGTAAACAAGTTTACAAAGGAATTAAACAGCATTAGTATTTTGATACCATCTTAAGTTATCTAAACTTTCTGACAAGCAACAAAGCTTGGAATGCGAGTCATTTTGCATTTCAAAATGGTTTGCTTAACTGAGATTCTTGATTTCTCGATGTTAACACTACTTCTACAACAGAAGTTTTAAAACACATCCTTTTCAAAATCAAGAACACAACTACTATAAAGCTAAAATGAGGCAACTGTATGATGCAATGAGAACCTTTATGATCCTCTTTCCCTTTGACAATTAAGGAAAGCAGTAGGATTCTCTTCAAGAAAAATGTCACACACACACACACACACACAGACACAGCCTTGCATAACAGTTTTTCGAAGGTTGTGAATCTCTGATTGGGATCTCACCCCTCTTCCTAAACTCTTTCCCCAGACTGCCAAGTTCTGGCAGCTGATGGGGGATTGGTTTGATTTTGAACACCAAGCTTCAACAGTCAACAATTTCTTTCATCTTAAATGACAATATATAAAATGACTAGATATTACCAGTGGCTTCAGGCAGGAATAAGGCAAGAATAAAAGTAGAAGGAGAAAGAAGAGCAGAGAAGACACAGGAAGAGAATGAATGAGGAGTGAATCAATATGGGAATGAAGGGAGGAAGGAGAGAGATAAAGAGAAAGGGAAACCGAGGCAGGAGGTGCGGCAGCCCTCCCTCCTAGAAGTCCAGAAGAAGCACTTTACTGTCTCAGCTCCTGCTGGGTCTTCTGGCTCCACGAACAGCCAGCCATCTGTGCAGCTCTCTCAGCCCCTTCCATTGTACACCTGCTTCTCTCAGCCCACCTGCTTTATTAAGAACCACTGCACTTCTCTGCTTCTTCCCACTAGAGATGGGTTTTCCCATTTCTGCTGCCTCCATTTCTTCACTGACCCTTCCTTTTCTTACCAGTAATTTGATTTCTTTTTTTAAACTTTTTAAAAATAGTTTTTGTTGTTGTTTTCTTCTGGTTGCGCTGGGTCTTCGTTGCTGTGCGAGGGCTTTCTCTAGTTGTGGTGAGCGGGTTGCAGTGTACATGCTTCTAACCGCAGTGGCTTCTCTTGCTCTGGAGCACAGGCTCTAGGGCACGCAGGCTCCAGTAGCCGTGGCACAGGGGCTCAGTAGTTGCAGTTTGTGGGCTTCATAGCTCGGGCTCAGTAGTTGTGGAGCACGGGCTTAGTTGTCCCACGGCATGTGGGATCTTACCAGACCAGGGATTGAACTGGTGTCTTCTGCATTGCAAGGCAGATTCTTAACCACTGGGCCACTAGGGAAGCCCCAGTAATTTGATTTCTACTGTGCTCTTGGGGCTTTTCATCAAGAAGGAACGTAGTGAAAAATAAAAGTTTTTTTTTTTTTTTGGTCTTATAGTTACTCACGTTTGCTCTTAAAACTCTCTTCTACCTTTTTTCTGGGTTCCTTTTATGATTTTTTTTTTTCACTTTGTTGTTTCACTTGTTCCGTCTCTCTCTCTCTACTTTTTTTTTTTTTTTCCTCTCACCAAATCTGAGCAATCTCAGAATTTAGCTCTCACTTTCCTGCTTTCATTGCATTTCCTCCCTGAGGAGACTGTGAATTATAATGATGCAGTATAGTGCAGTAATAAAACCATGCGATTCAGAAGCAGAAACAACCCTAAATTCTGGTAATATCACTGTTGTCCCACCTTGAACAAGTTATTAACCTCTCTGAGCCTCTGCTTCTTCCATCAAAAAAAAAAACACAAAAAACTGAAGACAGTAGTATATTCCTAAAATTCTTGGTGTAAGGGTTAAATGGGGTAAGATTTGTAAGAAAGTGTTTGTCATAGTCTTTCACTGAGTAAGCAGTAAGGGTGGCAATATAAGATGCTGAGGAATGAGGCAATCAACAATACAGTCTTCTGTCCTAAATCTACTCAGAATCTAGGAAGATGATTGGCATGTAAATTAAATACACTGTGTCAGGAGCAATAATAGGAGTATTTACAAAATATTTAGAAAGGACACACAGCGAAGGGAATAAATAAATCTACTGGAGGTGTGTGATTCAAGGAAGGCTTCTGGGGGAAAGGCAATATTCGAGTTGGATTTTGAAAGATAAATGTGAAAGAACAGAAGCAGAAAAAAACAGGTTATGTAGAGGCACCTAATTGTGAAACAGCATGGACTACTCAGGCCAGAAAAGTATGGAGAGGCCAGATAATAGTGTGGTGGTGATGATAATGGTAATAACACCCAATTATTGAGTGAACGCTCTGTGCCAGGCATTGCCACATCCCTAAGCACTTTGCATACATGATTTCTTGATATCCTCATTATGAAAAAACCTTGTGAGTGGGAGAGCTTGGGCTTGGCCCTGTAGCCAAATGAAGAGCCACGAGACTTGTAAGTAGGGTGGATGTCATGATCATAGTATATTTAGAACAGTGATTAAGGCATCATATTTTTTAAATTGTGGTAAATGACAACATACATTTTATCCATTTTTAAGTGTACCATTTAGTAGCCTTAAGTATTTCACATTGTTGTGCCACAATCACACCATTCATCCACAGAATCCTTCATCTTATAAACCTGAAACTTCGTACCCATTATATAAGAACTCATTCCTCGCTCCCCAGCCCCTGGCAACCACCAGCCTGCTTTCTGTCTCTATGGTTCTGTGATATAGGTGGAATCCTACAGTATTTTTCCTTTGGGGACTGGCTTATTTCATTTACCATAATATTCGCAGGGGTTGTCCATGTTGTAGCATGTGTCAGAATTTCCTTTTTTTCCCTTAAAGCTGAGTGATATTCTATTGTATGTATATACCGTATTTTGCTTTTCCATTCATCCTTTGATAGCCCCTTGGATTGTTTTCACCTTTGACTATTGCAAATAATGCTACTGTGGACATGCGTGTACAAATATCTCTTCAAGATCCTGCTTTCATGCCTTTTGTGTGTACACATGGAAGTGAAATTTGGATCATATAGTGAGTGTGTGTATGTGTGTGTGTGTGTGTTTGTGTGTGTTAGTCACTCAGTCATGTCCAACTCTTTGCAACACTGTGAACTGTAGCCTGTCAGGCTTCTCTCTCTGTGGAATTTTCCAGGCAAGAAAACTGGAGTCGGTTGCCATTCCCTTCTCCAGGATCATATAGTAATAGTCTATTATTATTATTTTCTACCATGATGCATCACCTAGTTCCCCAATCAGGACTGAACCGGAGCCCTTGGCAGTGAGAGCAGGGAGTCCTAACCACTGGCCCACCGGGGAATTCCCAATAATACTCTTTATAGAAAGTAAAATACTCTTTTTAAAAAGTAATACTTTTTTTTTTTTTTTTTTTTTTTTTTTGAGGCAATCCATGCTGAAAGGCATCAGTTTTGGAGATAAATCTGGGAGAGGAAGCCTGCAGTCAGGATGTCATTCCCAGACAAGACATGATAAGAACCTCAACTCTAGGCTATTGGAAATGAAGAGAAGGGAATGCAGGTAAGCCATTGACAAGATCTTGGTGCCTAACGATAAGAGAAGGAGGAGCTGGGTACTCTGGATGACTTCCTTACAGGTTATCTCCAGACTTTTTGCCTGAGGCAAATAAAGTTTAGGGACCCTCTTTGGGAAAAAGAATCCTGTGGTGATTGGGGAGCTGCCTACTCACCTCCCATACCATCTCAGGGCCAGACCTGCCAGTCAGAGCTTTTCTCCTGTGGCTAAAGAGATTGCTGTTCAGAGGGATAGGTAACCCAACGCAGGTTATTGAGACTCAGTTCTGGGGCTTTTGTTGGGACTGGTGAGAAATGGTTCATTTTTCTATTACATCTTGTGTGTGTGTGTGTGGCTGCTGAGAGGTTAGGATGTAAGCCTGGACCTTCTGGTGGTAAGCCTGGCACCAAAAGGGAAGGGACAACAGAAGAGAGGAGGTATATGGGGATATACTGGCTTGTGATACCCTTTGATTGAGTCCCTGAGTCAGTCATGCATAAAGCTAGACCTACTTCAACATTTCTGTCACATGAATCCATTTTCCAGTCTGTATCACTTTGAGTTAGTGTTCTATCTGCTGTAACCAAATATTCAGATTCTATATCTGTTGACCAAAAAGAACAATGGTGGGCCCTGCTTGAATCATATGCCTCCTTGGACCCAATAATTTCCTTGGGGCGTAGGGTAAACCCTTTGACATGTCAGCCAAGTGAATGCGTCTGTGATTGAGAGACTAACGTATCACATGAAGTGAGTGGTGGGTACTCCACAGATGGACGAGATGAAGCCAAAATTATAAAAAAGAAGAGCAGATGCACCTTGCCAAAGAGATTTTAGATTCTTGAGGGATCTGGGAAATTGGTTTTTGAGAAATCATCCTAAAGCAAGCCTGGTTTCAAATCCTAATTTTGCTCTCCATTAACCACCTGGCTTTGGCCAAGTCGTGTATCCTTTCTAAATATTAGTTTCTGATTGCAAAATGGGAATAGATAATATTTACCATCTCAGGGTTGTTGTGAGTGATGCCATTAAATGAAGTGATCATTTTAATTATAAAAATCTGTATGCAGGTCAGGAAGCAACAGTCAGAACTGGACATGGAACAAAAGACTGATTCCAAATAGGAAAAGGAGTATGTCAAGGCTGTATATTGTCACCCTGCTTATTTAACTTATATGCAGAGTATCTCATGCAAAATGCTGGGCTGAATGAAGCACAAGCTGAAATCAAGATTCCCTGGAGAAATATTAATAACCTTAGATATGTAGATGACACCACCCTTATGGCAGAAAGTGAAGAACTAAAGAGCCTCTTGGTGAAAGTGAAAGAGAAGAGTGAAAAAGTTGGCTTAAGACTCAACATTCAGAAAACTAAGCTCATGGCATCCAGTCCCATCACTTCACGGCAAATAGATGGAGAAACAGTGGAAACAGTGGCAGACTTTATTTTGTTGGGCTCCAGAATCACGGCAGATGGTGACTGCAGCCATGAAATAAAAAGATGCTTACTCCTTGGAAGAAAAGCTATGATCAACCTAGACAGCATATTAAAAAGCAGAGACATTACTTTGCTAACAAAGGTCCATCTAGTCAAAGCTTTGGTTTTTCCAGTGGTCATGTGTGGATGTGAGAGTTGGACTGTAAAGAAAGCTGAGCACCAAAGAATTGATGCTTTTGAACTGTGGTGTTGGAGAAGACTCTTAAGAGTCCCTTGGACTGCAAAGAGATCCAACCAGTCCATCCTAAAGGAAATCAGTCCTGAATATTCATTGGAAGGACTGGTGCTGAAGCTGAAACTCCAATACTTTGGCCACCTGATGTGAAGAGCTGACTCATTTGAAAAGACCCTGATGCTGGGAAAGGCAGGAGGAGGAGGGGCTGACAGAGGATGAGATGGTTGGATGGCATCACCGACTCGATGGACATGAGTTTGAGTAAACTCTGGGAGTTGGTGATGAACAGGGAGGCCTGGCGTGCTGCCGTCAATGAGGTCACAAAGAGTCAGACACGACTGAGCAACTGAATTGAACTGAACTGACTAAAACAGGCATACTTATTATTTATGAGTGTTATTATTGGGCTTCCTTTCTGGCTCAGCTGATTAAAGAATCCACCTGGATTTGATCCCTCGGTTGGGAAGATCCCCTGGAGAAGGGAAAGGCTACCCACTCCAGTATTCTATCCTGGAGAATTCCATGGACTGTATAGTCCGTGGGGTCACAAAGAGTTGCACAGGACTAAGCGACTTTCACACACACACATGGTTATTATTGACTGTGCTGGGTCTTTGTTGCTGCATGGGCTTTCCTCTAGTTGTGGCAAGCAGGGGCTACTCTCCAGTTACAGTGCACGGGCTTCTCATCGAGGTGGCTTCTCTTGTTGTGGAGCAAGGGCTCAAGGCTGCACAAGTTTCAGTAATTGTGGCTCCTGGGCTCTAGAGCTCAGGCTCAGTAGTTGTGCTGCATAGGCTTAATTGCTCCAAGGCATGTGGGATCTTCCTGGACCAGGGATCAAACCTGTGTCTCCTGCATTGACAGGTAGATTCTTTACCACTGAGCCACCAGGGAAGCCTAACGGATATTTTGGATCATAAAAAAGAACATTATCAAGGAGACATACTAGGACTGCCTGAGACAAACAATATTAGCAGTACCCCTTTTCACTCTCGGAAGTATTCCTATTTGGGTAATAAATTATATGATCTTGCTGCCCATGATGCACCTCTAATATTGCTTAGCACATAGTAGGTGCTTAAAAGTTGCTTAGTCTCCTCTGAATCTTCTAATAGGATTAACTGATGTCTTCTTGCTTCTTTGTAATTCTCCAGCATTGTGTATTTACAGGGTGTATTCTCCCAAACATTTTTTTGCTATTGTCCAAGTGGGAAGTTATGTGACAAATGTGACCCACAGATTTGTATCTGTGAAAGAACACTTTCTTACAGCTCCCCACCAACTTCTTTTAATTAATGGGAATTTGGAAAGGTAGTATTGACCTCTTTAAGAACATTTATTTCAATTCTGCATATTAAGGCAGCTCCAGTTAAAATAATTAAGATTGTTGGGCCACACCTGGTAGTTATTTTGTAACGTGAAATTTTACTTTCTAGCATTTGCTGACACATTCTATTGTTAGATTTTGGTCAGGATTTTCTAAATCTACTCTGGTAATGATAAGTTAAAGATGTCTACTATAATAGGAAAACACACAAAATGGGGGAAAGATTGAAAAAATTCTTCATGAAAAAGATATACTCATGACAAAAATAAGCACATGAAAAGATGCCTAGTATCATTACTTATTTGGGAAAATTAAAGTTTAAACCACAATGAGATATCACCTTACATCTACTAGAATTGCTAAACTTAAAAATATTGCCTATAACAAGTGTTGGTGAGGATGCAGAGAAGCTGGAACTCTTGTACACTGCTGGTGGGAATATAAAGTGGTACAATTATTTTGGGAAAGATTGGCAATTTCTTGAAAAGTGAAACCTATACCTTTCTTATGATCCAGTCATTCCACTCATAGGTATTTATCCAAGAAAAATGATAGCATATGTCCATAAAAAGACTTGTACATGAATTTTCATATAGCTTTATTTGCAATAGCTAAAAACTGGAAACAACATAAATGTTCATCAACAAGAGGATGGAGAGAGATAGATAGATAGATAGATAGATAGATATACACACACAATGGGGGAGACCTGGGTTCGATCTCAGGGTTGGGAAGATCCCCTGGAGGAAGGCATGGCAACCCACTCCAGTATTCTTGCCTGGAGAATCCCCATGGACAGAGGAGCCTGGTGGGCTGCAGTCCATGGGGTCACAGGAGTCGGACACGACTGAGTGACCTAGCACAGCACAGCATAGTGTGGTATAACCTTACAATGGAATGCTGCTGCTGCTGCTGCTAAGTCACTTCAGTCGTGTCTGACTCTATGTGACCCCACAGACGGCAGCCCACCAGGCTCCCCTGTCCCTGGGATTCTCCAGGCAAGAACACTGGAGTGGGTTGCCATTTCCTTCTCCAATGCATGAAAGTGAAAAGTGAAAGTGAAGTTGCTCAGTTGTAGCCACCCCATGGACTGCAGCCTACCAGGCTCCTCCATCCATGGGATTTTCCAGGCAAGAGTACTGGAGTGGGGTGCCATTGCCTGCTACTCAGTAATAAAACTAGGATGAACTACTGATATATGCTACAATGTTGACAAATCTCAAAATGATTTTGCTGAGTGAAAGAAGCCATTTGAAATGGAAACATTGTATGGTCTCATTTACATAAAATTCTAGGAAACACAAACTGACATGCAGAGACAGAAAAGGTATCCATGGTTGTTTGATCAGGTTGGGTAGCAAGGAAGAGAAAGGGAGGGATTTTAAAAGACCCATTTTAAAGTATATAGTGGCATTAAGTACATTTTCATTGTTTTATGACTATTGCCACTATTTCCAGAATTCTGTCATCATTCCAAGCTAACCTTTGTACCCATTAAACAATAACCCCCATTACAAAAAAGTCACATTTTTGTCTTTGTTTCCATGATGAAATTGAATATGATTCTTGTATATTCTATGATACAAGGAATGACCTTGAAGTAGATGAAAGTAGATTTTGACTCTATGTTCTCCATCTTACTGTAGTCAGAAAAGCTTACATCACAGCAGGAACAGCATGTGATAGAACTGTGACTTGTACCTCAAATTTGGCCACCATCTCTCACTCTTTAGTCCAAAAGAAAAGTGGGTGAAGTCTTGTTCATGACACTCAGCCGCTATCACACTACTGGAAAAGCAGCCTAAACTGCTTGCCTCACCAATCCTGGGTCAACTGTGTCATTTCTGTGTGGGACGACTGACCTAATTATCATTCCTACCTCCTGACTAAATTAGCAAATCACATATAAATCACTCACTTTCCTCCCTTCCTCCCTACTAGTCTCCTGCACCTTCTACCCTCCCTCCACCAAATCAGTCAAAAGCCCTTGAAAAGCTAATAGCACTTTCTGTGCATTTTCTTTCAAAGTTGCCCTGTTCATTTCTGTTCCAAGCGGGCTCAACTACGGGAAAAAGTTTGACTCCTCCTCTCAAGCAGTTTGCCACACCTGGTTCCATGATCTGTTCTGGCATGGTAACTGGTGTTTGCTAAACAGAACTCTTACACTAGACTCTCAGGGATAGAAACATATCCTAAGCGTGCACGAGAAAGTTCTGGCAAGAGGGAAAGCTTCAGAGGCTGGCAGACCTGGGTCAGTACACTTCGGTCTCTGAGTTTTGGCTTTATCACCCCTAAAATGGATGTGATGTCTACCTACGGGGTTGTTTGAGAGGAGTAAATGAGAACGTGTTTGGGAGGTGTCTAGAACGGTGCCAGGCACTGATGAATGAGGAGAGTTCTGTTCCCTTCCTCCTCTCTATCAAGTTATTTGAGATCTGAGGGAAAGAAAGTGATGCGTTGGAAGCGGGACCATGAAAGGATGGAGGCCCTTCTGGCCTAAAGGATACAAGTTTACTTAGCTCTACACAAAAGATCTGGCTCAAAGAAGCCTACGGATTAGAGACAGAGAAAGAGAGAGAGAGAGAGAAAGAGAACAGTCACCTAGGTTTTTGGATTAGCTGAACCCCGTATAAAAGATGCTTGTAAAAAGGAGTTGGTGCGAATCCAGAAAATTATTTAAAATGCCCAGGCTCTGCCATGGCACATTCCCCACTTTTTTCCGTACAGCACACCGAGTGAGCTCGAATTTGGCCCGAAGCCTTGACTGTTCCCAGGACGGCAGCAGTGGAGAGGTCAGACCAACAGGTGTGGGAAGCTGTAGGGTAAGGGAGGAAGAAGCAGGTGTCGGAGGAGGGGGCCCCCCTTTCTCGGGCACAGGGGCTCCAAGGCTGCCCCCCGCGTCGAATGGAGGGGTCCTGCCCGCCACCTGCGCGCGTGGGGTCTGCAGCCAGGGAGGAGGCAGAAGGAGGCGGTGGATCAGCCACGGGTCAACCCTGGTGGGCTTCCCTCCCCTTTGCTGGCCGCAAGCGGATGCCTGGAAGTTGACGCGAACTCCGGGCCTCTGCGAAGCCCCCGGTAGCCAGGGCGACTCCCATTGCGGGGCAGGCCTCCGCCGGCGCTGCCGGCTCCGCCGGGCCTGGAGGAGGGGCCGCTTCGACCCTGCAAGGCGTGAGGGCGGGGACCGGGGCCAGAGACCCGCGCCGGGAGGAGCGCTGCGCCCGCCGCCCTTCAATTGGCCGCGCCGCCCCCTCTCCAGAGACGCGGGAGGCGGCGGCCCTCCATTGGTCGGGCTAGTCGGCCAATCCCTGGAAGTCCGGGGGAGGCGGTGGGGGGCAGTTCGTGCGGGACTCCGGAGCCGAGCGGGAGCGTCTGGGGGACCTCGTCCGACCGAGTAGCCGAGGCACCGCCCGCGTCCCGCCGCCGCGTCCCGGCGACTCCTGCGCCGCCCAGGAGAGCGAGCTCCGAGCATCTTGTAGTGCGGCCACTCTTCGGGGCCAGGAGCGGGGAAACCGAGCGCAAGAAACCCCCGGACCCGAACTCAGCCTCTTCCCGCCGCGCGAATCATCATGACCCACTTCAACAAGGGCCCTTCCTATGGGCTCTCGGCCGAGGTCAAGAACAAGGTACGCCTGGGCTCGGATGGGGCGGGACCCTGGGGCCAGAGGTGGGATGCAGGGCGCCGCCCCGGGACCCTGAGACCCGGGTGGCTGGGGCCGCGCTTCTCCCCGCGCGCCTTTGCTGGCGGGCTTCGCGGATAGTAGATGTCGGGGCGGGGAAGGGGGTGCGCGACAGTTTCTGCGCGTCCCCGTCCTGTCCCCGGCTGCAAGCGCAGGCTCCCGGGCGCTCAGCTGGCTTTGTTCCAGCGCCGCGGGCCGAGGCTAGCGACGGGCGGTGGGTTCCCAGGCTCTTGGAATCCCTCAGCGCCGTCCCTTGGTTCCAGGAGCGGGTCCGCGGCTGCAGGACGCACCCCTCCGGCAAGGGGGCGCTCCTGCCTGGTCATTCGCCCTTAGGTGGGGCCCGTCGGCACGGCTGGGGACCCAGCGAGCAGCCTCCGCCATCCACCCCGGCCCGGGCCCCTGGCAGACACTCTAGCCCCCGGGCGGAATTCAAAGCCGCGAATAAAGTTAGGCGGTTAGTGGGCAAACTGGGTCCCCATTGTTCCTCGCCTCTTGCGGGGTGGGAGACCGCTAAGCGGCCTGAGGCAAGGGCCCTAGGACCACCGGAAGGACGGGAGCCGACCAGAACCCTTCCTGGTTTTCGAATCCCGGTGCCAGTTGCTGCTGCTTTTGCGGCAAGAGGAAACAAAGCCTGAGCGCGCCGCTTCGGGAATATCTGCTGTAGACTTGAGCTTTTTTTTTTTCCTTAAAAGAAAACAAAACCAAAACACTAAAGTTTGTAGTACGTTAGACTTTAACGGTATCAAGGAAATCTTCGTGCGTTGCTTTTGTTCAGGGTTTATTTGCCGAGGTGGACTGTAGTTTGGAGTGATTGGGCTTTGGTAACCCTCGGTTTTGCCACTTTGCCCAGCATAAGAATGCGTTGAGTTTATCTTTGGGACTTTCGGTCTGGGAAAGAGATGAGAGGCGTCCCCCTCCCCAAACCCTCTCCTTCCTTCCTCCCTCCCTGCATTCCAAGCCCATGACATCAGGGGTTTCTGGGGGGAGAGAACAGCCAATCCGCGCGGAACTGCGCACAGAACGCTCATTGTCTCCTTTCTGCTGTTCTGGCCAAAGCGCCACAAAGGAGGGCTGCTGTGGTTTAATTCCCATTAACCTCCCGGGAGCCGAAGCATGTCAGGATTGCCCCCGAACCGTCCTACCTCTGGTAGAATTTACCGGCATTGTCAGAACTGTAACATCCCAGCGTTGGGGGTGTAGGAAGTGTGGAGGGAATTACCCAGGGACTATGAAGCGCACCATTGTCACACCCCAAGGGAGAATTGTGGCTCTGCCCAATCCCTGATATAGTCTCCACATCATATTATTAATTCAGTTGTTACTAAATTCTAAACAATCTCTGAAGCAAGCAGTTGATTTTAGTTTGTGTATCTTAAATTGAAATCTAGATCTTTTACCTTGTCAAGTGTGTTGCCTGTATTAGAAAGCGGTTTCCTGAACACTGTTTTGAAGAACAGAAAAGTGAGTGGTTTGTGAGTACAAACCCCACCAACTGAAAACCCCTAGACTATTGTGCTGTTCTTTCCAAGGTTTGCAAGTGGACCTTTAGGAATCCTTTCAGTGGAATCAGCGTGTCCAATTTGCTGGATGTAATAGCCTGGCCTGGCTTTGTGCACGTTAATTTTAATTTGCCCTTGAGATACTTGTATGGCAAACCTTAAGTCTCTACCTTTTCCGTTGTAAATGAGGTACTGACCTTGGCAGTCCTTCAAGTGACTGACTTTTCTTGGCTGTTAATATCATCTTTTTGCTGATTAATGAAGCAACTTCTGCCCCTTTCCTACTTATTATTGAGTAGACTGAAGGAAGTGCATAGACTGAGGCTAGATCATTAATAACTGTAATTATTATACATTCTTAAAAATAGTAAAACCTCAGCTTTCAGGATCTTTGGAAAGTTGGTTTTCACTTTTGGTTTGTATAACTGTGGGTTTATCCCTTTAAGCATCAAACCAACCTTTAATAACCCCTTTCATTTATATGGTTCTTTCAGACTGTATCCTTTCATAGGAAGTCTTTTGATCTCCATAGCAGAGCAGCCCTCTGAGACGGGGAGGATTCCTGGGATTATCCAACATCATTTACAGATCAGGATGCTGAAGCTCAGAGAGGTGTGATTTGCTCAAGATCACAGGAGAAAATTGGAATATTCTAAGAATTTAAATTCGAAGAGTGATGTCTTAGTTCAGTGCAGTACTTAAGGCTGTTCTGTTACCAGTCACTATTGTCTATCCCCCTCCCCGCTATTTTTGCTGTCCACCTGTCACTTCCTGGCATCATGATTATTCATTTAATGCTGTTTTAATTGGGCTTGGAAATCAAATATCCCTGTTTGCTAATTCTTGGTATGAGATAATGCATTTCAGCTGAGGGCTCATAACCACCTGATGAGTGGGTCTGTGGAACTTGAACCTTGACACTGCTTCATTTGGATAGCTTTTGATTTCTTCTTGCTTTTTTCTCAATGTATTGCATAACATAACTTGCTTTTTCTCTATAATAGGTTGCTTAAATGTCAGTTTTGGTTTTTTTTTTTTTTCCCTTAAAACCTCATTTAACCATGTGGGGAGTGGGAGTGTGGTATGGACCTTGGAGTGAGGCAGATGTGGGTTCTAATCCCCCCCTGCCACTTACCTGCCTTGAATGATGTTGGGCAAGTTATTTGACATTTCTGTCCTAGTTTCCTAATCGGTAAATGGGGGAGTAATAGTTACCACCTCTAAACTCTGTGTTACTGAGATGTGTCTGGCTTGTAGTAAGTACTCAATGAGTATGTTGTGGATATTAATTCTTATAATAGAAAATTAGCATTGGTATTATATGTCTTAGACTTGTATGTCACTGCCTCTTTAAATATTCCATTTTATTTTAAAAAGCCTTTAGTCTATTTATATTTGAGCTGCGAAAGCAGTTCATCAATGAATTGAGGAAGCCTTTGATCTTAGATAGGATGGGGAAGCCTGGTGGGCTGCTGTCTTTGGGGTCGCACAGAGTCGGACACGACTGAAGCGACTTAGCAGCAGCAGCAGCTTTAATTAATAAAATTTCAAGGAAAATTTAAATTTAAATTTTAAATAATAAAATTTCAGTCAATTTAAGATACTTGTTTGAGAAGATAATACATGGCAGAATATACAATTTTTTTTTTTTAATTGGCTAAAAGATGTTTGAAAACAGCCTAAAAAAAGTAGAATCCTTTAGCCTGCAGTATAACAGTCTCTCTCTAATAACAAGAAAAGGATTATAACTTGCAATCTACAAAGACTATATGTAGTAGAAGGTCCAGGAAAACATAGAAGCTGCTGTAGATAGTTCAGTGAGAGATGGAAACATAAAGTAGAAAGGTCTTACATGGATCATACAAGTTGAGCCAGGCCCTTGGCTGCATCTAAGGGACCAGAGGTAAATACCCCTGTGCCTTATGAACCATGGAAACATGACAGGCCCCAAAGGGAAGCACAGCATTTCCGACACTTGGTTCTGATGTTGGAGTCAGGGTGCATGCATGCATGCTCAGTCGTGTCCAGCTCTGACCCCCATAGACTGTAGCCTGCCAGGCTTCTCTGTCCATGGGATTTCCCAGGCAAGAATACTGGAGTGCGTTGCCATTTCCTCCTCCAGGGGATCTTCCCGACCCAGGGATTGAACCTTGCTTGGTCTCCAGCAGCCCCTTCACCGGCAGGCGGATTCTTTACCACCACGCCACCTGGGAATCCAGGGTACTTTCTTGTAAAGCTGAGGATTTAGTGAAGTATGCCCTCACCAGTCTTAGAGCAAGTGCTGCAGGGGGCACTTACAGTTCTCAGGGAAGGGGAGGAGTTAGCTGTGGGGGAGGAGTTAGCTGTGGGGCAGGAGTGAGTGGAGATGCAGTGATCTTACCTGGGTATGTTTTTGGGGAGGGGTCTAATTGAGATATTAAGAAGAATGGAATTGGAATGTACATTCTCACAGTTTCTGCTCCCAAGGAATGTCTGATTTGAGCAAAGTAGCTTCTCACACAGTCTTTTTGGTTTCAAGATGGTATCCCTCAACAGACAAAAACCACTTTGGATGATTTACTACTAAAATTGTAAGTCTTTAAAAAGTAAATTAAGCAATCATAGAGTAATAATTAAATATCAGTTCAGTTCAGTCGCTCAGTCGTGTCCGACTCTTTGCAACCCAATCGCAGCACACCAGGCCTCCCTGTCCATCACCAACTCCCGGAGTCCACCCAAACTCATGTCCATCAAGTCGGTGATGGCATCCAGCCATCTATCCTCTGTCGTCCCCTTCTCCTCTTGCCCCCAATCCCTCCCAGCATCAGGGTCTTTTCCAGTGAGTCAGCTTTTCGCATCAGGTGGCCAAAGTATTGGCGTTGCAGTTTCAGCATCAGTCCTTCCAATGAACACCCAGGACTGATCTCCTTTAGGATGGACCGGTTGGATCTCCTTGCAGTCCAAGGGACTCTCAAGAGTCTTCTCCAACACCACAGTTCAAAAGCATCAATTCTTCAGCGCTCAGCTTTCTTCACAGTCCAACTCTCACATTCATACATGACCACTGGAAAAACCATGGCCTTGACTAGATGGACCTTTGTTGGCAAAGTAATGTCTCTGGTTTTGAATATGCTGTCTAGGTTGGTCATAACTTTCCTTCCCAGGAGTAAGCGTCTTTTAATTTCATGGCTGTAATCACCATCTGCAGTGATTTTGGAGCCCCCAAAAATAAAGTCTGACACTGTTTCCACTGTTTCCCCATCTATTTCCCATGAAGTGATGGGACTAGATGCCATGATCTTAGTTTTCTGAATGTTGAGCTTTAAGCCAACTTTTTCACGCTCCTCTTTCACTTTCATCAAGAGGCTCTTTAGTTCCTCTTCACTTTCTGCCATAAGGGTGGTGTCATCTGCATATCTGAGGTTATTGATATTTCTCCCGGCAATCTTGATTCCAGCTTGTGCTTCTTCCAGCCCAGCATTTCTCATGATGTACTCTGCATAGAAATTAAATAAGCAGGGTGACAATATACAGCCTTGACGTACTCCTTTTCCTATTTGGAACCAGTCTGCTGTTCCATGTCCAGTTAAATATTATTACCAAATGTCCCATTGAGACCCTGCCGGCCTGCCAGCCCAGTGCCATTTGGACAAGCAGGTTGCTCCACCGATCAGAGTAACCCCAGGGTGATAGTGGACTCCTGCTGTAAATTGTGCTGTAACGTAGTCTGCCTCGTTTTGCTGCTAGAGAATCCTGATAAAAATGTATGGATAGGTTTAGCTTTAGCTTTTTTTTGACTTTACAGTTCAGTAATAGCTTTTTAATTTAGAACTTTTTGTTTATTATCTCTTTATACCAGCAGTAGGATCTCTGTCTTATTCATTGGTGAGATATCTCAAAAATCTATCTTTTAGAATACAACTTGGCACGTAAATGGATGCCCAATAAGTATTTATTGATTTAATGAATTTATTCGTCAGGAATAGATTTTACTGTCTCTAGAAACTGGAAAGTAGCAGTGTTTGAGAAGTCTATGTAAAGAAATTCTGTGGTACAAGTGTGAAGTTTTTGAAGGACGTGGAGATTTTTATAGTTCATTTTTCTTCAGTTTTTCATTGTTAATACTACACTGAAAATTTATCACTGAGATAATTCCTTCTTGTTGAAGTTCTTTCTTAGGCTCCAAGGTTAGGGAGGAACAGTAGAGATCCCCTCTGCAAGACTCTGTTGGTCATCTCCCAAAAGGCCTCCTGTGAAGTGGCCCTTACGCCCACCTGGATATGTGCCAGTCCTGGTAGGGGTGTATCATTGCAATTTGCCTGCTTTGGGGGTTTGTTTTCCTGTCTTGACCAAAACAATTAAAGGAAAAACAGTTTGCTGAATTGAGAAGAGGTACCTACTACCCATTTAAAATGGTGGTTAGTGGTTTAGTTGCTAAGTCGTGTCTGACTCTTGCAACCCCATGGACTATAGCCTGCTAGGTGCCTCTGTCCATGGGATTCTTCAGACAAGAATACTGGAGTGGGTTGCCATTTCCTTCTCCAGGGGATCTTCCCAACCCAAGGATCAAACCCAGGTCTTCTGCATTGCAGGCAGATTCGTTACTGATTGAGCTATGAGGGAAACCCAAAGAAAACACAGTTTGCTGAACTGAGAAGAGGTACCTGTTACCCATTTAAAGTACTCAGACTTGTTTACTCTGGAATATTAATGAGGATCATTATCAAACTCACTATCCTATGATCTATAGCTATTTACATTCTTTTCTTTGTGGAAATAGTGCTATTTGTCTACCTCTGTCCTTTAAAATTCCCAAAGTGAGCTTGACAGTGAAGACCTTGCTGCAACCATCATCAAGAGTCAGATCCTCTATTTCTGTAGGCGTTTTCCCTTTCCAGGTGGGATTATGAGATCAGTAATTGTTTTCTTTTCACTGAACAATGTATCAGGGACCCCAGTTAATATTATATATTACATTAAAAAAAAAAAGGACAGTTGGGTGGTTTTGGTTTTTCAGCCAGTCATGACCATTATATCCAAGAGAGAGGGGAAATGCTTATTTCTCATCTCAATATGACTAGGTCATGGGAAGGAACTTGTTAAAATTTTTTCACAGGTTTGATTTTCTTCTAGGCATCCTTCTATGGTGCATACTATGTGCCTTGGCTTTCCTGAACTCTGAGCTCTAGCCATGTGGGCTCTTAACTGTTACTCATATGTACTTGTGCTCAGGTTTTTGTTAAGGGTTTTTTGAGCCTGCAGTTGATTCACGCTGTTTGTGGGGCCTGAAGCTTATACAATTTAGAGTTCATCAGTACAAAAAAAAAAAAAAGTATTTTGCACATTTTATGAAAGCATGACCATGGGAATCTTTGTGAACTTGAAGTTGTCACGTGGGTCCCCTCTAAGTTCTACTCCATGAGAAAGTAGAACCTGGTGGCCCTGGAGGCTCTGACTGGCTCCTAATCTTGGTTCTGCCTCTTACCCTGTGACTTTGGGCAAATAACCTCTCAGTGTCTCATCTGTAAAGCGTGGGTATGCTAGTACCTATCTGTAGTGTTTGGGGTAAAATAAACAAGATAATCTATGTAATATGTTTCAAATAATACCTAGAACCCAAAGTACACATTATGTACATGTTAGCAATTATTCCATTTTGCTCTGCTGGTTAGATTCAGTCCTGTGTTCTCCCCAGCTTCTTTTACCTTCTGGATTTTGAGATTATCTCGAGAACTCGAACATTCATGCACCAATCTGTGCTGCTTTTACCTTCTAGATTTTGAGATTATCTTGAGCACTTGAACATTCATGCACCAGTCTGTGTCTGAATGAGGCTTCTGGCAGATAGGGGGCTACAGAGCCAAGCAGTACCTCCCTATTTCTAACTCAGGACTGTGCTCTGCTCCCTGAGTCCTGAATCACACCTTCTCCCCCGGCAGCCTGTAATGGAGTCCTGCAGTGAACCCTGGGCTGTCTCTGTTCACACTGCCCTCAGGGCCGTGGACTTCTGTGTAGAGCTAAAGGCCTCGCTTTCTGGGTGTACCAGTACTTTGCTTTTTCTTCCTAAGAAATCGATTTCTGTTAGACAAGATACACCTTTCATTTCTGGATTTCAGACAGGGTGGGTATTCCTCCGCATGGACTGCTAAACATATTTCTCTTGTAGCATTGTCGCTGGAGGCCTTGAGTCCTAAATGGTTTTAGGAAGGCTCTCCCTAGACCTGTGTGAAGCAAGTCTGTGAGGAGAAAAGACTTAATTCCTAGCTTCCCCCAGGTCTGTAGGGAGGGAACCTCTTCCCCCCCAGGACCAGGAAGCTTCAGGGTGTGAGTGTGAGGCAGGCATATCCGCCCTGGGAAGGTCAGGAATTAGGGATGCGAGTATAAAGAGAGGAGGCCTTTTGGGCAAGTCATAGTCAAGCATTTACGGCCCTTTCCTCTCTTCGCCCACACGTCTTCCAGGGGATCCCGGCTGCTAAGTGGCTAGGCACACTGCTATGATATCATTGTTGTTTCTTCTTTCCTCTTCTCAGATGTTTGCACACTAATCTTTCATCATTATCTTAAGCCTCTCTGCCTGCCTAGTGCTGCAGAAGGCGCCTCAATTGGATGGGGAGAGTGCTTTATGATTGCAGTTTTCCCTCCCTCCTCTTGTTTCACGTGGGAGGAAATAGAGAAAATAATCAATACCATGTGTAGTGAGTCTCTCATAACTCCAACATGTGATTCTACTTTGGAAGCAAAAATAGCAACAGCAATCATACTTCTAATTGAGTATAGAAACTCTACTTATATGAAATAGCACATTTTGAGCTTGTTGGAGTCCTTGGCCCTTAGGAGCTGAGCTGGAACCTTAGGGCTGCTCTTCAGAGTGCTCCCACAGCCAGATCTCTTCCCCTGAATGGACATGCATTCGTCTCTGTCTTTCTCTTTCTTCACTCCCCCAACCTCACCTCGGACACACACGCACGCACACACACACACACACACACACACACACTTTGCCTGCCAGGTTTTGTTCCTAAATTTCTTCCTCTCTGGGCTTTGTTGTTTTCATTTTCTGTTTCTCCTTTCAGTGACAACTCTGCTGTTGACACCCTTTCCAGCATTTTCTAAAACATGCATGTGGAAGGAAGCTACTTTTTATAGGGGCCAGTGGAAGAACTGAAATGTTTTTAGTCTGAGGCATCTCTGCCAAATCTCTCATTATGAACTTTTGAACCACGCTGGCAACACCCTTCGAGACTGCAGATTCCGGGGCTGTTTTGAATCGAAGCCGCAGCAAGTTCACGGCGCACCGATCTGCTGCTGTGACGGTGCTGGTTGTTGTTGCATGCCTTCTCACATCTCCCTGAGTTGGAAGGACTTTTAAGCCACAGAGTCTAAGCCACCACCCTGTTCTCGGTTCTTAATCCTTTGTCTGCAGGCCGCAGAGTTGCCTGTGCTAGCTTAGAGAGTTCCTGTCTCAGCTTAGTTAGAAGGGTGGGAGTGGGAGAACATTCAGGGGTGGAAAAGACTCAGACTTTGGAGCCACACGTGGTCCAGATGAATCCCTGCCAAGCCCGTGACCTTGGCCAAGTCATCACTGCGTGAATACGATGCACCTACCTTGGGATGCCATCTTCTTTGCCTATGAGAAACTCTTTTCTTTTTTGATCCTTATTTTATGAATGAAATATTTGTCAGGAAGAATGCAAATTACCAAAATATGAAAGTAAAGAAGCAAAAGTATTCTGTATCCCTTACCCCCACCCAACTGCTTGTACAACTTTAAATATCATTTGGACATTTTAGAAATTGAATTATAGTCTATCGTGTGGACTTCAATTATGTATTTATTCATTACTTCCCTACTGGTGGATATTTCCTTAAAAAGGCACTTGTGTGGAAAAGTGTGTAACTTCTGATCCAACATTTAAATGTGCTTATGGATATTGCCAACTTGCTGCCTTAAAAAACAGTTGACTAGTTCTCACTAATGGTTCAAAAAAGAAGGGAGATCTCCTCTTGATGTTAAAAACAAACAAAACTATCAGAGAAACCTTGTCGAAATTCAAGTCTCTTGCTTTAGTTCTTTATTTTCAAGTCTTAAGTCAGTGACATTTGTGGCCCCTACTCCATCTGTCACTTCCACCAGACTCAAGTAGGAGTTGGCAATGAGATGAGGCTAAAGAATGGAGTGAGGGCATCTCTTTTTATAAATTATTTGACTGTAATTTTTTTTTTTAATAGCTCAGTTGGCATCAAAATGATAACCTTATCAAAATAGCTATCAAAGAGTACCTGGACAGGAGTGGCCAGCAAAATGTAGATAGAAAGTGAAGGGTTAACATTTATTGGGGTCTTAAGATTTATGTAAATGAAGTCATTGATTCTTCTCAGCACCTTCTGATGTGAGTGTTATTAATGATCTCTGATTTACAGGTGAGGAAATGGGCATGGCAGAGATGGGATTCTAAATAGAGCATTCAGTTTCTGGGGCGCATGCTCCTAACCATTTTAATTTGAGGTCAGAACTCAGGGCAAATTGGCATCTCTCATGGGAGGAGGAGAAGGCAGACCAGAGGGGGAAGCTCCAGATCTTTTAACAAGAGGTCAGAAGGAAGAGAGGTGGGAGGGGGCCCCAGGAGTGCTGCAGAGAGGCCCGGAAAAGGAAACAGGCCACCGGACTTGGCCACGGAGAGACCACTGGTGAGCTTTTAAGAGATCATTTTCAGTAGAGCAAATTTCTGATGGGAGTGGAGTGGAGTTTAGGAATAAGTGAGGAAATGGGGAGGGTTGTCTTGATAAGAAGAGAAACAAGACAGTGTTCGAGGCTGGCAGCAGGTTCAACTGAAGATGCACTTGTTTCATTGCGCTTCCCCATTGATGGACTAGATAAAGGCCAGGGCTCAATACACATGGCGGGTGGGAGCAAAGCAGCACAGAGAAGAAGCTTTGCCATGAAAAACGGGGAAGGTATTGGGTTGGCCAAAAAGTTTTTTCAGATTTTCCCGAATGAACTTTTCGGCCAACCCAATATAAAGGATGAGGACCAGAGAAACAGAACCGAGGTGGATAAGACACCCTTTTTCTGTTGCGAGTGCTGTGTTGCTCTTCTCACAGACCCCCTGATATCTGATGGCATACACAGCAGTAGCAGGAGAAGAGGGTCCAGGCCAAGGCCTACATGTGGAAAACACTGTTGATTCAGCCGCTTCTCTGCTCAGTCCTCCTGGAGCCCCCTTTGCAGCCTGGGCACTGCTGTCTCTTCATTCCCTTCCTTGGCCCTTGATTGGAAAGGATGCGAAGTTGGGCTGATTTTGTTATTTGTGCCTGGGTGACCTGCAAGCTTCATGACACAGCATCCAGGATACCTTGGTGTTTGGGTGCAGCCATCTGATGGAGGCTTCCGTGCTTCCAGAGAAACTCTCTTTCTCCCTCCCTTTCTGTGCTCTCAGATTGCATTACAATCAGGTACAATGTGAAGTTAGTTTTTACTGTTGAGATGCGAGAGTGCCCTCATGGAAAATTCCTTCCCTCTAGTTTTCATGGGGGAAAAAAAGGCAGTGATAGCTTGCACAGACAATACATCTTAAGACTCTCAAGACATATCTCTAGCCAGCATCTATACTACATGTAAAATAAGATGTGTCAATCCTATTCTGTTCTGATTGTATAAAGCCGTTTCTCCAATGGGCAGACTCTATCATAGTAAGCAGAAAGGGACCCCCAGGAGGAGCTCTCCTGAGAGCTAATGAGATGGTGGGGTCTGTTTCTCCTTGGTCTACTTTCCACTGTTGTCCATCAGAAGCTCAGAGTAGGGGCAGTGTGTGTGTTCTGACTCTGTGCCAGGGTAGGCAGCTGGGAACACTTGGGTGTGTGTGGTCAGTGGTCTGGAAGTGGAGAGGGCTTCCAAGCTGGGGAGGGACGAGTTTACAGTTGACACTTGGGATGTGAGGGTGGATTTCATGCTTTCTGCCTCAGGTCATAATGGACTCCGAGACTTATCCTATGAAGCAAACTTGCCAATGAATAGACATTCTCAAGCTACAAAAAGACTACTGCCAATGATACTCCTTGTAATTACAGAAAAAGAAAGGAATCATCTTCAGTACTGTTCACATGCCCGACTCAGATTATTTAAGAGGCTTCTTGGGTAGCACAGTGGTAGAGAATCTGCCTGCCAATGCAGGAGATGTAGGTTCAATCTCTGGGTCCGTGAGATCCCCTGGAGTAGGAAATGGCAACCCGATCCAGTATTCTTGCCTGGAAAATTCCATAGACAGAGGAGCCTGGAGGGCTACAGTCCATGGGGTTGCAAAGAGTCGGACACAACTGAGTGGCTGAGTACGTGCGTATGCACACACACACACACAGAGTCCTATGAGGAGACAAGTGCCTGAAAATCTTGTTTGGTCTCTGAGTTGTGTCCTTGCCACCTGTGCCACATTGCTGCCCGTCTCCTCCCCTCCTGTGTGCCTCTAGTTGGCTCCCCAGGATTTCTGTGCTTAATCCAGGGTCTGTGTGGCGTTCAGAGTAAATCACTCCCTCTTCTTTACGACGTCCATCTACATAGTTAGACGGTACTAGTCTGTTCGTGGGCCCCCAGAGACCCTTCTAGGTCAAATGTAGCCGCTCCCAGCTGACCGGTCTCATGATAGGCTATATGCGGTTTTCCTAATCTTTTCCCCACCTAGTTTGCTCCTTCTAGAAACTGATCCTGGTTTGTCAATGTCTTCTTTTAGAGTGTGGCACACAGAACTGACTACCAGGGCACAATGGGATTATTAACTAACTCTTTTGTTTGACTACAGAGCACTAACTCATTCTGTTTTGATCAATGTCATCACCTGATGAGGTGGTTTGAAGGAAGATTCCAATCCGTGCTTTGGCAGGTTGATTTTTTTCAGTCTCTAAAGTAGGGGTGATGATAATTGCCTAAGGCTTTATAGTTCACATACTCCTCTCACATTTGTTTCATTTAAATAATCCTTTCCTTGATTTACCTCATGAGGCTGCTTTCATCAAACAAATAAGATGAGCAATAGTGTGTATTTTATAAATAATTGTAGACCTCTGCAGACCAAAATAGCACTCACTTTTCTTAGGATCACTGAGTAAGCATTACTAGTTAGTTCTAGAATTTTGGGGCAGGATTTTACATATATCTTAAAGAATTTGTTTATTAAGTTAGGATCTTTCAGAATTCAAAAGAATTTTTTAAACTATTCCTGATTTATGTTTTGTAAGTTTAATAAGTGTGTCTAATAGTTTCAAATCATTAATTACCAAAACAGAAGAGCAGAGATCTCACTCTTAGCCTCTGGTTGCCTATCCCTGGGAGCCCCTCCCGCCTTGACGTAGATCAGCACAGTGGGCACGTTTGTTGCTTCTGACCTGGCCCTACTTCTAGGGTTACAAAACTGGGTTTCAGGAGTGCCATAGACATAAGGGACTTTTTATCAGAAAGTAAAACAGATATGTCCCTAGCGATCCATCTAAGATGACTAGATTGGTAGATCAAGGAGATGTGATGCCCATAAGAGCCAGCCATTCAAATGCTGATGCATTTCGGTAACAAGAGAGATTTTTTAATCTGTGGCATTTCCCTAGTCCGGTAATAGTCTTGGTGAATAAAAAACCAATTTGCTGAGTATCCACTATAGGCAGGCACAGGCTGCAAGTGTGGAAGATGAGTGAAGCCTGTTCTACCATCAAGAAGACACAGGCAGGTGTTCTTAGATGTGCCTTGCATGCCGACACTGGCTCCTGGTGGCGACTGTCCTGCCCCCTAAGTGCCAACACACCTTTTCTGGAGTCCACTCAAGCATGACAGCCAGGCTCTTCAGCCTGTAAAGGAGAGGCCCTTGTCTCTGGGTGAGAGTGGGGAGGAGTGGGCTCCTCTCTAGGTTCCTATTAACTGTTTGCCAAGATTCCTTACATGGGAAGCTATTCAGTATGCACATCTTTACTCATCATTATTTTTGAGTCTGGATTTTTCTGGGAATCCAGCCTCTATGATTACTTCCTCCTTGTTTTAAGTTTTAACTTTCTAAATCTACTTTTTAACTGTGTATATTCTAAATTCTGTAGTCTGATGGTCATTTTCCAGATAGAGAAGACAAAGTTGACATTCTGTTGTTTCTGCATTTTCCTGCCATTCCCTAGTTATACTGTTTGCTTTAGGCCCTGGATCAGGTCCTCTTATTTTAAAATCTCTAATTTTTTGTTAATTTCACAGTATTCATATGTTGAGTCATAGTATTTTTGTATTTGTTTGACTGTACATATTTGGAGAGGAAATTTTGTGCTGGTGCCATATGTTGCTACCTTGATCTGAAGGTTCAGCTGTACCTCTCAGAGATGGGCCCACATTTAAAACGCCCTTAGATGTTGCTCTGGTTTACCCCAGGCAGATGTGGATTTCCATAGCTGGGAAATATATAGTCATTTCCTGTAAATATTTAGTAACTTCAGGCCATAGGATGGTCTCAGATTCTATAGTGAACTTGAGGAAGTTGCAGTCTACCTTGATATCAGTGTAAAGTGATTTTCTCTAGAATTCCTACCCCCTACTCTCCATAAGATATAAACTTGCCTTTAATTTAAGTAAAAAAAAAACTTCTTTTCCCATTTAAAAAAAGTATGTTAAAAGTACAGTTGAGCCCCTGATCCCATGCTTCTCTCTTCGCTGGAGAAGCTGTTGTCTTGCACTTGGTATTTATCATTCCCACAGGAGCCAATTTTAATCCAGTGTTTAAAGCTGAGGATAGTAGACTGAACATTTGTACTAGCTACTTCTTTTTTTTTTCCTTCAATTTTATACTTTTTACTATTTATTCAAGAAATTTTAAAAAATTTTTATAAACCTTTTAAAGGTTATGTTCCATTTATAATTGTTACAGAATCTTGGCTATAATCCCCATGTTGTACAATACATGCTTGAACCTACTATACAACCAACAGTTTGTACCTGCCACTGCCCCATCCCTAAACTCCTAAATTGCTCCCCCCAAGGTGTTAACTACTAGTTTTGTTCTCTGTGTTTATGAGTCTGCTTCTTTTCTGACAAACCCACTTAAAAAAATACTTTATCCCTTTTCACCAGCAGTAATCTGAAAAGAATGAGAATTTGGAATGCAAAGACAGGCAGGAAGAAGAGTGGAGATGTGTGGTGATGGGAATGGACAGGAGCCATGGGCAGTGTGTGGGATGAGCCTGTCTGCAGTGGCATGTTGTTTTTGAATTGTGGACGGTAAAGAGAACAGGCTGGTGTGGGATTTGGTTCATACAGGTCTGTACTCAAGCTTGAAACCAGAAGGAAGGGGGCAGGGCACACCTTTAAAAGAATGACGTGGCCGAGGACACTACCTAAACTGACTAGAACCAAATGGAGTTGACTTCCGCTAGATCTTGAGCCTTAGGGTGTGTTCATTGTAACACATCAGCAAGCTAGATGATACACCCACAGGTGCCATGACTTAAAGGCCTGCAGTCCCGCAATAAAGGTCAAAAGTGGCAGTGGCCCGATTCCTGGAAATCCCCACCCCTTCCCCAAAAGAGCCAGAATACTCTTTCCACTCGTTCAGTTCAGTTCAGTTCAGTTGCTCCGACTCAGTCATGTCCGACTCTTTGCGACCCCATGAATCGCAGCACGCCAGGCCTCCCTGTCCATCACCAACTCCCGGAGTTCACCCAAACTCATGTCCATCAAGTCGGTGATGCCATCCAGCCATCTCATCCTCTGTCGTCCCCTTCTCTCCTCCTGCCCCCAATCCCTCCCAGCATCAGAGTCTTTTCCAGTGAGTCAGCTCTTCGCACGAGGTGGCCAAAATATTGAGTTTCAGCTTTAGCATCAGTCCTTCCAAAGAACACCCAGGACTGATCTCTTTAGAATGGACTGTTTGGATCTCCTTGCAGTCCAAGGGACTCTCAAGAGTCTTCTCCAACACCACAGTTCAAAAGCATCAATTCTTCGTCGCTCAGCTTTCTTCACAGTCCAACTCTACATCCACTCATTACCCTATGTAATTGTTGTTTAGTTACAGAGCTGTATCTGACTCTCTTGCTTCCCCATGGCCTGTAACCTGCCTGGCTCCTCTGTCCATGGGGTTTCCCAGGCAAGAATACTAGAGTAGGTTATGCCATTTCCTTCTCCAGGTGATCTTCCAAACCCAGGGATCAAACCTGCATCTCCTGCATGGGCAGGTGGATTCTTTACCACTGAGCTGCCTGGGAAGCCCGCCTTATGAAATTACCCACCTCTATAAAAACTGACAACCCCATATCCTGGGGCCACTCTTCACCTTCTGAGATAGCTCACATTCTGTCGAGTGAGTTTCTAAATCACTTCTTACCTATCATTTTGTCTCTCGCTGAATTCTTTCTGTGATGGGACATCAAGAACCTGAGCTTCATTAACTCCTGAGACCAGATGTGATCTCAGTTAAAAGATCAATTTGAGTCGCCATCTGAGTTGCACAGTTTCAAGCTGATATAAATGGCTAGTGTTAATTAGGAGATGTGTGTGTGTGAGGCATTGAGATGGGCTTCCTTCTCACAGTGATCTTGGAAGGAAGAAGACTACTTGTAAGAAATGAGGTCGCCAGAGTTAAGTTACTTAGGTCACTCTGGAATTGGAAACACAGTTTTTGGAAGTTGGACTTTTAAAGCATGTGATCTTTGGTCTGTTGTATCCCCGACGTGAATACTTAAAAATTTACCAAGGTGTTTTACATGCTTGGAGGATCTGTTGGGGGAGGGGTTTAAGGTAGGTAAACCCTGTTAAAGCCTGTTCATTGTGTTGCATGAGGTATCAATCAGAACAAGTGAAAAGCAAAGGAAGGGAAGCGGCATCTTGATACTTCAGGTGGAAGTTGGAAGGTGGAAATCGACTATTTGTTTCTTGTTTTGAGGCTGGTGGTCCCCGTCTTTCTATTCTCCCTTTAGTTTAAATACTCTATTCTTTTAAAATACCCTTCTTTATTCTCCATGGGGGCGCAGTGAGTCAGACATAACTTAGCGACTGAATAACAATAATTCTTTTTTTGGTGAATGTCTCAATACACCTTGTTTAGTCGCACAGAGTCAGACACGACTGAAGCGACTTAGCAGCAGTAGCAGCAACTAGAACTTAAGCTTTTAGGGCAGAGTCTCTGCCTTTGAATCATGCCTGTTACACAGTCACCATTTGAGTGAAAGGAAAAAGGAATACAGAAGGAAATTGAAGGAAGAATCCGACACACACTTGGATCACTTTAAAGAGGGAAGCTGACATTGAATGTGATTTTACATAGAAAGTTTGGGGTAATGCTGGATTGTCCTGGTGGCTTGAAACAGTCTAGTGAGAGTTCAGGAATAGCTGAAATTTGGGGGATGCTATTGTAACTACCAGAGATCGAAACCTGTCTGTCTACTTCAGGTTTTAACAACAGGGAAAGAATAGAGATGCAGACATAGAGAAACTGACATGTGGGCACGGACGAGGGGGTTGTGATTTGGGGAATTCAGTTCAGTTCAGTTCAGTTGCTCAGTCGTGTCCGACTCTTTGCGACCCCATGAATTGCAGAACGCCAGGCCTCCCTGTCCATCACCAACTCCCAGAGTTCACTCAGACTCACGGCCATCGAGTCAGTGATGCCATCCAGCCATCTCATCCTCTGTCGTCCCCTTCTCCTCCTGCCCCCAATCCCTCCCAGCATCAGAGTCTTTTTGATATATTTACACTACCATGTGTAAAATACATAGCTAGTGGGAAGCAGCTGTGGAGCACAGGGAGCTCAGCTCAGTGCTCTGTGATGACCTAGGGGGTAGGATGTGGGGTGGTGGGAGTGAAGCTCAAGAGGAAGGAAAGTGTTGGTCACTTAGTCTAGTCTAACTCTTTGCGCCCGTGGACTGTAGTGTGCCAGGCTCCTCTGCCATGGAATTCTCCCGGCAAGTGGGTTGCCATTCCCTTCTCCAGGGGATCTTCCTGACCCAGGGATTGAACCCAGCTCTCCCGCATTGCGGGCAGATTCTTTGCCATCTGTGCCACCAGGGAAGCCCCAAGAGGGAGGGGATATATGTATACATATCGCTGATTCATTTCATTGTACAGCAGAAACTAACACAATATTGTAAAGCAAATATACTCCAATTTAAAAATAAAGAAGAAACTGTACAGAAAAATAGGAGTTTCCAAAAAATATATATATATATTGTGAGAAGGAATATATGGGAAAGACACGCCCTTATTCTTTAGTCGATTCTAGGATATCCTGGGTGTAAGTGGGCCCTCAGACACTTCTTGCACGTATATAATCATCACTCTCCCTCATGCCAGCTACTGCTCCATCTTTCTACTAAATCGCCTCTTGGCTGAATGCTCCATAGTACAGTGTGGGAACAGCACTTGCAGGTCAGTTGTTGAGATGCTTTTGAGGCTTGGTTTCCCTTGTTACTCATTGTCCCCTTGTAGGGATTCTGAGGGAAACTTCTCAGACTTCAGTGCCAGGAAGGGCTGGGCAATTCGTGACAGCCGGCAGGAGCAGGCGTTTATCTGATCTTCTGTCTCCCTTTACTATTAGGAAGTGTAGGCCCTCAGGGCCTGTGTTTTTGAAGGGGCTCTTTTTCTAGTGCTGTTTTGCACACTATTTAGTGTAAGATAAATGCGATCTGGAAGAAGACTTGCAGACAGGACAGGCGCTTACCCCTGGGGAGGTGGGAAGGATGTGGGATTTGGGGGAGGAGTGAAGAGAGACCTGTACTTTTAATTCTGTGTGTGTGTGTGTTTGCGCTTAGTTGTTCAGTCAAGTTCAACTCTTTGCAACCCTTCAGGCTGTAACCCACCAGGCTCCTCTGTCCATGGCATTTCCCAGATAAGGATACTAGAGTTGGTTGCCATTTCCTTCTCCGGGGGATCTTCCCAACCCAGGGATCGAACCTGAATATCCTGTGTCTCCTGCACTGCAGGCAGATTCTTTACCCACTGAGCCAACAATTTGTTTTCCTCATCTCTTTCCCAAGGAGTCTTTTTAGATGTTTTTCCTAATTGCCTCCTAACCTCCCCCAAATTTAATATAAAGGAACAGAGTTTGTTGAGGGAGGGTCACAAATTATTGTAATATCTAAGAGAATGCATTGCTCTACATAATTAATTATTTTTTAAACAAGTTATTTTAGAAATCCAAAAGAAAGCTCACACAGCTGGAGGGCTGTGCTGCCTTTGAACTGTAGGGTGACTCCACACTGGAGCTCTTGGCTGCTCTGCAGAGAGCGTGGGAAGGAGCAGGGGCTGGAGCCACTGTGGGCCTGGCCTGGCTCAGAAGCACTGTAACAGGAGGATGGTCTACACCATCAGATGCCCTGGAGGCTTTTTCCCAGTCTTCATTTCTGCTTTTTGATTGTATTTGGCAAGGTGGGGGTGTTTGGTGAGCTCCTGAGAGAAGCCTCCAACAGGTGTTCTCTGCAGTTGTAGGAAAGTCATTTGCAAGAGTGTCTTGGTGTGAGAAGAGTTTGTAGGCCCTGCTATAGAGAATCGGAGAAGGCAATGGCACCCCACTCCAATACTCTTGCCTGGAAAATCCCATGGACGGAGGAGCCTGGTGTGCTGCGGTCCATGGGGTCGCTAAGAGTTGGACACGACTGAGCGACTTCACTTTCACTTTTCACTTTCATGCATTGGAGAAGGAAATGGCAGCCCACTCCAGTGTTCTTGCCTGGAGAATCCCAGGGACGGGGGAGCCTCATGGGCTGCCGTCTATGGGGTCACACAGAGTCAGACACGACTGAAGCGACTTAGCAGCAGCAGCTATAGGGAATTCCTGGGTGTTTAGGGAAGGATAGGTGTTTAGGGAAGGAGGCAGGGCCGTATGAGGAACCAGGGACTGCTGTGGACTTGAAAGGACCAGGCAGAAATTCTAAAAGCTGCCTAGGAAGGTCAAATAAAATAAATCTTAAAGACTAGTACAGAAGTCAATGTTTATAACCAACTTAGAGGAGTGATTTTTAAACAGACTAAAATAAAATTTCCATAAGGTATTAATGAGATAAGATTAAGTAATTTTTCAAGGTAACTTTTTTGGTGCAAGGGAAAAGAATGTCAGCATTTGCTTACTCCCTGACATTTAGAAATGAAAGATTTTTAGACAAAAATAGTAAGTAAATTTTATTGGCCAAAGCTTACTTTTTATTTTTAATTGCTCTCAGTCCCTTGATTTTAAAAGATGTATATAATAGTTTAAAAATAACCTGTGTAGTTAAACAACATAAACATTAGTTTGAGGCGTATTCTAGGATACTTTTAAAGGAAATGTATGATTTCTGCATCCAGTGGAACAGAGCTGCAGGCTGCAAGCTAAGAGACAAATTGAAATAGATTTTTCTCCCTGGATGATTTCATAAATTTGTTATTTTAAACTTAAAAACAAAGTGCACATTCCTAAGTTTTGAACTCTATTAAGCTGACATGACTGCAGAAAGCAGTCACTTATTAGCAGCATTTGGGCAGGAAAGTCCTTGCTACTCCTTCACTTCAAGGAAAACTCCTAAGTGAAAACCAATCATTACATGATGCGGAAGCATACCTAGTTTTCTTTTTTAGTTTATCACTTGGGGTGTTGAGCTTTGCACATATGAGCTTATGATTTTTTTCTTTGCATGTGCTATTATTACATTAAGTCTGTGTCTCAGAGACAGTCAGCAAGTGGTCTAGAGCCCCACCTGTAACTAGTCAGAGTAAGGGTTTGAACCCAGGTCCCTCTAAGTCCAGTCCTTGATTTTTCTCTCATCTCTGTCTTGATAAGAACACTGACTGCTGCTGCTAAGTCACTTCAGTCGTGTCCGACTCTGTGTGACCCCATAGACGTCAGCCCACCAGGCTCTCCTGCCCCTGGGATTCTCCAGGCAAGAACACTGGAGTGGGTTGCCATTTCCTTCTCCAATGCATGAAAGTGAAAAGTGAAAGTGAAGTCGCTCAGTCGTGTCCAACTCTTAGCGACCCCATGGACTGCAGCCCACCAGGCTCCTCCATCCATGGGATTTTCCAGGCAAGAGTACTGGAGTGAACAGAGGAGATAAAAATTTCTCTCTGGTGTTCCTTCAGGGATATTTCATGTTACATCTGTAACCACTCTGTGGTTTGGGACATGGCACCAAACCTGTCAGAAACATTTTGAACGCAGGAAATGTAAATATGCTTTTATGTTTTTTTGGTTGAATAATAATTGGTCTGATTTGGTTAAGAATTACCACCACCACCCCACAAGAAAAACAAAACCCCTCCAACATAATTCCATCTCTACAATTGAAAATATGAAGAGAAAGAATTTCTTTTTAAATTTTATTTTGGAGTACATATAGTTAACAATATTGTTAGTTTCACTTGTATGGCAAAGTGATTCAGTTATATCAGTACGTGTATCTATTCATTTTCACATAAGAGAAAGAATTTCTTTACAAATTTTGCTGATTAATCAAATTATTTAACAGAAAGCTTAGCATGGGAGCAGACCTGGTTCACTTATTCAGCCTTCCTGTTGTATGGACAGGAAATGGTTTGGAAGTGAGATGAATTAACCAGTGGTCCCTAGCAAAATGGGTAGAGCCAGGCTTTAGCCAAGGTAGAGCCCCTCCTAGCTGAGGATATTGTGTTTCTTTGATTCATTGAAATGCCTCTCCCAGTTGAGAGCGCTTTGCTTTTGAAAAAAATTCAACTCACTCTTAGATATTGTTTGTCATAGCTGTGCTTAAGGAGTACTACTGTCTAGCTTTCTTCTTTGCCTGTCCTTTTCTGTCCATTTTCCCCTTACTCCCAAATTTATATAGAGAGGACTTCTTTTCTAGCCACCTAGAACAGGATTTCAGTGTGAAAATAGAGCCAAGTCTTAAAATTTTCCCAATTTGTTATTTATTCCATTTTCTAAAGGTGCCATGCATAAATAGGTATGTTTGGTATGTTGGAGGAGATGCATTATCCAGGAATATTTGTCTGAGGTATATATAATAGGAGATGGCTCCTTCCTTCACACCAGAGGCTGTGTGTTCCCATGGCAGAATCTTTGAGCATCACTACCTCCTTCTCCCTGTTCACACCTCTAGATGCCCATGTAACTCAGACTGGCAGGAAGTCAGAATAGATAGATGTGTGATTTGGGGGGATTGGGGGTCCTCGTGCAGGAAGTTAACACACAGTGCTGTGCCTGAACTATCTCATATAAACTAATCTCCAAGCCAAACCTTAATCCAGGAAACACTGCACAGTGTTAACTTACCTTAACATGAAAATATAAACTCATTGAATTTCCATTTTCAATAGCTGGTCAAGTAAATCTGCAGCTTAAATAAGTTACTATTTTGTCAAAGGCTGTTGAGCTCTTTCTCTAGTTTGGGGAGCAATGCAGATGATAAGGACTGCTGTCTCAACATGTGTGCATGCTAAGTAGCTTCAGTCGTGTCTAACTCTTTTGTGACCCTATGGACTGTAGCCCATCAGTCTCCTCTGTCCATGGGATTCTGCAGTCAAGGATGCTGGCATGGGCTGCCACGCCCTTCTCCAGGGGATCTTCCTGACCCAGGGATCGAGCCTGCATCTCTTGTTGTCTCCTGCATTGACACTAGCACAACCTGGGAAGCTCCTGTCTTCCTAAAGGCACAGTAATTACTGGAGCAGAAGCCCAACTTGGTGGGGAGAGGGGAAAGGTTTCCTCTGTGTCTGGGATAGACTGGAACTTGAAGGGCCTCTCCATGACAAAAATGTCATCATGCCATCTCATTTCTTTCAGTCATATGTTATAGAAGCAAACATTTCTACCAATTCTTTCCATTTCCATCAATGCTGCAGCTCACTCCCAAGCTTACTGTGATGGCCATCCCCCTGGGCATTGTCTGTGTGCTGGGGGCACTTTTCACCTGTGCTAATGAGCAGAAAAATGACCTAATCTTTCCTTCTTCCCAGCTGTGTTCTCCTTAATAACTCTGATCAGCCTGTTTAAGGACTGACCCTGGGATAAGGAACAGCTTAAGTACTTGAGCATGTGATCTTTAACAATATTTACATTTTATTATTATTTTTTGTAATTGAGGTTTATGGTTTTATTATGAAGGGATCTTTTAAAACCTGTTCGTAGCAGGTATTTTTAGCATGTATGATAGTAAAGCAGATATCTGTGTTGGTAATGTTGCATTTATTGTTGAATTCTGTAAGTAGAGAGTAAACTTTTCTTTTACTTATTAAATGGTTGGGTGTTGGAGGCAGTGCTGGGTACTAAGAGTCCAAAAGTGAATTAAATGCTTTTCCTTCCTGTGAGGAGTCTAATATGATACAGACTATGCTTAAGCAGAATTTCAATATTCTAGTGTAAGTACAATAATTATTGTGAGGAAGGTGTGTGTATATGCGTAGGGTGCTGTGTATTTGGCCAAATAGACACAGAAACACCCAAACTTTCTAGGCAACAAAACTGTTAGACTGTTGGGCATTGGCCAGTTGCAGTACTGTGTAAAACAGTTGCACGTATCAGAATGCTGCCACCCGTACTCTCACTTCATGTGGTAGCTGATGACTTAATCTTCGACGTTTAAAGTTGCCAGTGCCATATCGAAATACACTGTTAGCCTTTCACTTCCTGTGTGTCATGAACGGGAATCTGTTTTAGCTTGATCCATATTTTCTCCCTCTCAGTCCCAGCTTCCCTCCATGTGTTGTTCATCGTTTTGTATGACACCTCCTTAATCACAACAGTTTTATTAGTTACTGAAGCTCAAATGGTTAGGTTTGTCAGTGAGCTCCAGTGAAGGTAATTTACTGCAGGTCACAGATATGGTCTGAATGAATAATTAATAAGAAGGAACCAGCAGCTTTGGGTGCTTTAGTGTGAAACTTCTAAAGTTAGGTAACTTGTATTTCAGATTGCTTCCAAGTATGATCATCAGGCAGAAGAAGATCTCCGCAATTGGATAGAAGAGGTGACAGGCATGAGCATTGGCGCCAACTTCCAGCTGGGCTTGAAAGATGGCATTATCCTCTGCGAGTAAGTCTTGGCCCTGACGTGGCTGCTCTTCCAGGCCTCCCAGGGTCACCTCTGTCATGCCCTCTTTCCCAGTCCAGGGTGGCAAACCTTGATATTCTGCAAATGTTTTTAATGCTTTCCTTTACTGATGTTGAAAGGACCAACTTTACATTCCAGTCCTGGTTTGTTCCAATAAGTATGCTGTCACTTAATGCTTTTCTTTTCAGACTCATAAACAAGCTACAGCCAGGCTCAGTGAAGAAGGTCAATGAGTCCTCATTAAACTGGCCTCAGGTAACAGCCAAACCAGCAACCCCTGATTCTAGTTGGTTACTCTTTATGCAGCAAGAACTTGATTACAGTTTTTAGACATTTTAGCGGAAATCTGTGTACATGACTATATTTAGTTCTCTGATAGTGTTACTTTTCAAATGTTTCCATAATTACTTAGAATTAGTTCTGTGACTCTTAGATGTTTAGCTTAGAAGTTTTCCTATTCTGTATTTAGTCTGTGCACTCTCAGGAGTCGACACAGCTTACACAGAGAAAGACAACCTAGACCACAAGATGAATAAGGGGAAAATCAAGGAATTTAACATAACCAAGGGTTGACTGTAGAACATGGTATTAACCTTAGTCTTAGTTTATGAATGTGTATGATTAAGTAAAATTGAATCTTTTGTCTTGAGCATGTTTTGAGACAGAATAATCATTTAGTAACCACACATTTTTTAAAAATTAAAATTTAAACACAATAAATTGTGCATTAATGTAATTTTGTACCATTTGAGAAAGAAAATTCCAGTCTTGGATAGCTCAGACACTGAATTCTTTAAAACATGTAAGGAAGGTCTTGACTTTAAAGAAAAAACCTGACTGCTTAAAAAGACCATTATGTAATCCACTATGAAATACTCTTTCCCTTTTTCTAAGAGAGCTACACTTACTATGTATCTGGTTAAGAATCCTTGCCAAGTAGCTTTCTGCCTTGCATCTTGTATTTAGTCATAAAGACTTAGAATTCCTAGATAATATGAATGTCAGTGTTTAGCTCCAAAAGTTATATGCTTTTTTTTTTTTAATAGTTGGAGAATATCGGCAACTTTATTAAAGCTATTCAGGCTTATGGCATGAAGCCACATGACATATTTGAAGCAAATGATCTTTTTGAGAATGGAAACATGACCCAGGTTCAGACTACGTTGGTGGCCCTAGCAGGTCTGGTACGTATATGTCTTTAATGGCTGGTTAAAGAAATCCCTACTACATTGGTGATTAATTGCGTCTTTGCCCTCATGGGAATTCAGGCTAGGCAGGGAGAAGCCTGTCTCTGTGGTAATTATTAGCTTTGGAGAAAGGCTGCTGACATCAGCTGCCTCATACTGGATAGCTTAATTAGAGTACTCACGTTTCAGAGGTCTCTAGTGTAGTTTGAATGGCCTTAGATATTTTTTTCACCACGAGCTTGGTCTTACCGAATGAAACCTTTATCTGTGGACCCTATAATTTCTTTGCTGTTCCTTCTGTAAAACTCTGTTGGCAGAATCTGTGTAAGTGTTCCTTTTCAGTTAGTGTGCATATTTCTGTGTAGGCCAAAACAAAAGGATTCCATACAACCATTGACATTGGAGTTAAGTATGCAGAAAAACAAACAAGACGTTTTGATGAAGGAAAATTAAAAGCTGGCCAGAGTGTAATTGGTTTGCAGGTAAGTAATGTGGTATTGGGGCTTCCCTGGTGGCTTCAATGGTAAAGAATCCGCCTGCCAATGCAGGAGATTTGGGTTCAATCCCTGGATCAAGAAGATCCCCTGGAGAAGGAAATGGCAACCCACTCCAGTATTCTTGCCTGGAGAATTCCATGGACAGAGGAGCCTGGAGGGCTACAGTCCATGGGGTCGCAAAGAGTTGGACACAACTGAGTGACTAATACTTTCACTTTTTCATTCTTGCCTGGAGAATCCTATGGACAGTAGAGCCTGGCGGGCTAAAGTCCGTGGTGTTGCAAAAGAGTCAGAGCTGACTTAGTGACTAGACAACAATGATGTGGTATTGCTTATTATTTTTCACCATCCAAAGTGTCTAAGGAATATATATATATACATTTTGCAATGGATATGTGGCTTATACAATTTATCTCCATTTAAAGCCCATTGGACAATGATGGTTTTAGAAGAAACCTCAGACATGCCCTCTGACTTAGAAATTGTTTCTCCAGGAAATGTTTTTTTTAGTCCTAATTACGTTGTCCTAGTTTCCAAGAAAACATATTTTATAAATTCCTAAATGTTATTGACCAAATGAAGCAATTTTATAAAACCTCAAAGCCAGTCATTTATTTACCCTAAAGCATGGTTTGTCAGTACTGGGGAGTTGTTCATTCAGGTATTTTTTTCCTTTATGTTGTTCTCTTAGAGAATGTCACAAAAACACCACTGCTAAATGCCTAGTATGCTAAGGGCTTTACTATCTGATCCTTTTGGATACAATGCGCCTCTGTTGATTGAGTCAAATGAGGTGGATCTGTTCATTAATTTCAGCTTTATTGGAGTATAACTGACAGATGAATTTGTTTTTTACACAGTACAAAATTGTACTGATGGCGAGAGATTACAAATATGAATTTCCAGTAATCAGTTATTTAAATTATGATAACTGATTACTCAAAAAAAAATACGGTAACTCCATAAATGGAACTAGTAATGAAAAGATGATAATACAAGAGTTCAAAGATTAAAGAAAACAAATCAGGATTATAAAATACTGTTGTCAGCGTGATCCCAGTTTTATATTTAAAATGCGCATGCATATTTTTTGTGTGTGTGTGTGTATTTGTAGGTACATGTGTCTGTGTATATACACAGAAACAAGGTAAAACTGAACGGTAATACACGAGTGAGTGTCTAAATGTTAGAACTATAGTGATTCCCCCCCTTGCTTTTTGCTTACTATATTTTTTATCTTCTCCAATACACAGGTTTAACTTGTAATGATACAGTTTTCCTTTAATAGATCTTTGTTTTTAAGGACAAAAGACCAACAGTAGAAATGTGTCCCCAACTGGAACAGGGTATGCTGGTTACCCCTGAAGCCATGTTACTCACAGTGGAGAAGAAAAGTTAAAATTTTCTCTCAATGTGGTTGAATTTAAATTCTTCATTCTGCCTCTCTGTGTCTAATGATACGTGAATTAGAGATATAAAATGTAGCTTTTTTCCCCTAAAAATGTTGATTTTAATGAAACTTAAGCCCTTGCTAAGCTGCCAGACAAGACACCTGACATTTACTATCACATTTTATACAAAACACATCTGGAGTAGAAAAGCATGTTGTTGAGCCAGAGATTGCTCTGTCCCTTTAAGTGGCTGAAGCAGGTACCCCTTAATTGGTTGCCTGTGCTACAGAGTGTGGGAGAAAGAGTAGCATAGGAAATTAGTCACAATTCTGCCAGTGTCGTAATTTTGTGTGTGTCTGTCCTTCTCTTCCTGTGTGCACATTTTTATCTGATTATGTTGTGAGGTTTTATATCCAATGAAGTCTTTGAAATTTTTCTTTTGCAAATGAGCACCTTAAAATTTTATTTGTAAAAGCATAAAGGTTTTGTATTTAGTTAATGGCAACCTCAGCTCTGGAGGGGACTTGTCAATGGCGTCCCTTCTAAGAAATCTTTTTTTAGTTCAGTTGCTTAGTCGTGTCCAACTTTTTGCTAAATCTTTTTTAGCAGAACAGAAAGTTTGGTTGTGTCCTATAGATTGTTGACTTCTGATAATTAGTGATTTTATTTTTAACTTAAAAGATGGGAACCAACAAATGCGCCAGCCAAGCAGGTATGACAGCCTATGGGACGAGGAGGCACCTTTATGATCCCAAAATGCAAACTGACAAACCTTTTGATCAGACCACAATTAGCCTGCAAATGGGCACCAACAAAGGAGCCAGCCAGGTAAGTGATACCTTGATTATACTTGTTTCAGAGAGTACAAAAGGGCCATTTAAATTCACACTTAACCTTATTCTTATTAACCAAGTTCAAAGTGGTTATTTTTGTGCTATATATATATAGAGTATACTCCTTGAGGAAAGTAAGATTTGCTGAGAAAGCAAAAGGATCAAAGGACCTTTTCTGCAGCCACACAAGTACCGTGTGGCCACGGCTGTTATTGGCAGTAAGAACAGCTGGCGTTTCTACCAAACCGGAAAAAAAAGATACGTTTATTACAGTGTTCTTGCTCCGAATCCAAGTGAATTGCTCTGACTTTTTACTTATTTCTAATGCTTCCTAGTTTTAAAGGAGCCCTCAACAAACTTGGTAGGTAAAATTATCTGGTGTTTTACAAAGAACTCTAGCTAGCAGCCTGGTAAATGTGTGCATAAGTGGATGGAAATCAGCACAAGGAGAATGCTATGAATAGTATTCTAACACTATGCACGATGGAGGTATTTCCTGTGAAAAACAGATCACTAGTGCCTCGCAAGGAGATGCACCCATGACTACATCAGAGCAGAATACGTCTTATATCCAGCAGGAGTGGGGATAAGTTTTGAGAAAGCGTTTCGTCATGACCTCATGAGGCGTGTTGTTGTTGCCCTTTATGGAGCTTGTCCTGTCACATGGGCTCTGTCTCAGGGCTGCCACTCAGGTATTTTTTACCGATTAAATCTGAAGCATGTGCTTGGCATAAAGGAAGAGATGAGGTGAGTTACCGGCCTGTGAAAAGGAGGGGAGTAGATGTTCTGAGATGGCTGGCTCTTTGGCACCTCAGAGCCTCAAGTCCTTAAGGACTGCTCAGAGTGAAATTTTTTTTTTTTAAGTTATAATGTTTTGAGAAAGATCTTTATTTGCTTTACACAGCAGTAAAAATTTTATATTATACATTGCGTATGTGCGTGCTCAGTTGTGTCTTGACTCTTTGCGACCCCAAGGACTATAGCCCACTGAACTTCTATCCATGGAATTCTCCAGGCAAGAATACTGGAGTGGGTTGCCATTTCCTGTTCCATCAGTGTGGTTTTTGTTAAATGTATTACAGACTTTTGAAGTTGGCAACCTGGAGAGCGTGTATGGTCATAGTAGGCATTCAGCTATAACTTTCAGCTATGCCAGCACTCTGCGTTGTGTTTCTAGTCTTTGTGTCCAGTCTCCTCCCTAATCCAAAGGAGGTGGTATTGTCTCCACCTTGTACATGAGAAACCTAAAACTGAAAGTAAATTAAGTTGTCTGAGGCCACAGAGCAACGTTATAGCAGAGCAAGGACTTGAAGGGAAGGACTGACCTAGCTTGAAAGCCAATGAATAGTACTTTGTAAGAGAGATTCAGCATTAAGATATTTTGGTAAGCTAGCTTTACCCCTGAACCGAATGAAAGTTACTAGTGTTCATGTTCAATGTGCATTTCATCATTTAGAGACAATTCACAGGAAAAGATTTTAGCTGCTGTTTTAACTTTGCTATGTTTTAATACTAGGCGGGAATGTTAGCACCGGGTACCCGAAGAGACATCTACGATCAGAAGCTAACATTACAACCTGTGGACAACTCGACGATTTCCCTACAGATGGGTACCAACAAAGTCGCTTCCCAGAAAGGAATGAGTGTGTATGGGCTTGGGCGGCAAGTGTATGATCCCAAATACTGTGCTGCTCCCACAGAACCTGTCATTCACAACGGAAGCCAAGGAACAGGAACCAATGGGTCAGAAATCAGTGATAGTGATTATCAGGCAGAATACCCCGATGAATATCATGGCGAGTACCAAGATGACTACCCCAGAGATTACCAGTATGGTGACCAAGGCATTGATTATTAGATTCACAGAGGAGCTCAGTATTTAGCCCATTGTTTTTATTCAGTGAGAACCAAGCTAGCCTTGAGTAATTTTTATCTTGTCTTCCTAAAACACTATTATGCTTATTGTACCTAAAGGAACTATTGCCTTACATACATTCCTTTTACCTTTTTCTGCCTCTTCCCTAAATAGTTGCCTTTTAGTGCTGTGACAGTTAAATCCTACAGCATAACCAATAACTCACATATGAAGTAAAAAGGAATACTGTGAAAGGGGAGTACTCTTGTACAGTCAATTCTTTCATTAAAAATCTATGCATTTTTACAGTCCTCTACTTAAACTGGTATTTTCAAACAATAGGAAGCTTTTTTTTTTTTTTTTCCGGTTTAGTATCTTGTTTCTACATGGAAGACTAAACATGCTTATAGCTAAATGTGGTCTTTGCCAACTAAATTTAAGATGCAGCGTTTTAGAAATTTACATATCAATGTTTCTACAGTATTGTTTGCTAATTTTTAAATAAAGTCCTGATCAGTGTGCATTTGTGATTATATGTGTACTTATTTTTTACCTAAGGCGACGAGATCTTTTCTGAGTGGTGTTTCAAAAGGAGCATGTACAAAACTGGCCTGCAGACATCAAAGTCTGGGGGTGCCTTTGCTCTTCCTGTTTGTGCCAATGTATCGATGTAGAATTGCTCTGTTTTCTTCCACTGTATTTATTGCTGCATTTCTCAGCATAAACCTATCCCATTGTATTTTTTATAAATAAATATTTTTTTTGAACATTGATACGAGCCACAGGCTGATTATTTTTCTGGCTAACTTCAGATGGGTAGAGTCAGACTTCTTTTTTTTTTTAAGTATTCTTTCCCAGCTATTGTTACAAGGTACTTTAACATTTCTTTACTGAATCTACACACCATTACACTGGGACTGAATGCTCTAGACGAAGCTTAGAAAAATGAAGGGACCTGCCCATTGCACACAGGAAATGCCAGCCAGGATTCAAACTATCACTTGACCCTTGGCTTATCCCATTGTGCTTCAGCTGCCTCTACCTCATTCTAAAATCCAATTTGGAATAATCTTAAAATCATCTTGGGAAACATTAGGGATGGGGTAGGGTGATTTTATGTCATATTCTAGGATGAATAGATACTAAGAAACATCTGGATCAGGGATAGGACATGCTGTTTGATAACAGATGAGGATTTATAGCGTTAGCAAAACCTAACCTTTGGGTATGACATGGAGGAGGTCAAACATCTAAGTGTTATAATGATAAAAAAATCCAATCATGAAGAAGAGACAAGTGGTTAACATACTTGCGGATGTGTTCTCAGCCAAGTGATTTCCTCCGATAGCACTGGCTCTCTCAGGCCTTGGGGGTGAACCGTGCCTGCTTGTTTTTCGCTGAGGCAGATAATGAGGACATAGGGGTGTCTGCACCCACAAAACCAGCCCAGTTGACTTGCTCATCACACAACAATGACCAAGTTTTATGTTTTAGAGAAACTGCTCTGTAAATCCTTTTCTTAAAAGGAGATGAGTTCAGCTAATTCAATGGTGCTGTTTAAGAGAAAAGTCGTAATCTGCATCTGTTACAGGAGACCTGAGCCTGCACGGAGTTTTCTGCCCTGCGTGAAGAGGGGTTTAGGGAAACATATTCACTGTTTGTCCTGCCAAATAAGCCAGACTGGCTGTCCTTTTAGGAGAGTGGGTAATTCTGTTCACCTGTTCATCTAGTTGAAGCAAGGCTGCCAATTAACATGTTAGATGTTTCTATTTGTTTAAAGCTTTAAAAAGGAAAAACATGGCACCCCACTCCAGTACTCTTGCCTAGAAAATCCCATGGACGGAGGAGCCTGGTAGGCTGCAGTCCATGGGGTCGCAAAGAGTCGGACAGGACTGAGCGACTTCACTTTGACTTTCATGCACTGGAGAAGGAAATGGCAACCCACTCCAGTGTTCCTGCCTGGAGAATCCCAGGGACAGGGGAGCCTGGTGGGCTGCCGTCTATGGGGTTGCAGAGTTGGACACGACTGAAGCGACTTAGCAGCAGCAGCCCAAGGACTCCCCTGCCCCCATTTCTCTGACCCACCACTGAATCTAAACCTGGGAATGGGGTCCAGGCAGAAGAACTTGAAATCTTCCTCTAGGCAGTTCTCAGGTGGGGCCGTGCTTGAAAACCACTTATGCAGAACGTTTGCTCATTTCTATGAGGTAGCCTTGTACTTTGAACAAAATTTAACTTCACATCTGATTAAGCTTGTGCCTATTCTATGCCATGCCCATCAGGTGGTACTTCCAGTTATACTTTTGGTTTTAATTGTCCCTAAATTGAAGAATTGTACTTTGAAAAGCTGTAACATAAATAGCTCATTTCCAGGAGTGGAGGATTAGGAAAAAGTTCTCTGTAGTAGGGCAATATTCCAGAGATTTCTGCTAAGGTTTATTGATTGTGAGTGAGGAAGTCCTTTTCAGGGTGCCCTGAAATGAGTTTTTACATAATGTGCTTTTTTTTTTAATTGACCGCATAAACAAGGTCTTAAAAGATTTTTCAGTCTCATTTGGTACAAAAAGGTTGCATACTTTTTCTCTGGTTCTAGTACTGTAACGTGGTCAAACAATGGGGACAAAAACAGTGGCGAAGAACTGGGACCACAATGGGACCGCACTGGGCCTTATCGTTTATTCTGCGCACGGCTCTTAGGAGAAGGAAACTTTTTCAGGTACGAATACCTGACGGGCACTTGTCTCACAATGGCCGGAGTTCTGTTCCCTCTTCGCTTGTTAATGAGTTCTTGTTTCTCTGTGCCCTTGTGTTTAATTTGTTGATCCTTTTTACAAAATTCTGAAAAATAAAAGAATGAGTTAGACCAGTGTTCTGTGTCCACACTGATTGGCAGTCATTTACTTGGCCATATCATTTTGGGAATTTAATCCTTAAAGTTTTCCCTGTTGAACTAAGATATCTTGGGGGGTAGATTTCAAAGTGGGTTTTTAATCAAAAAAGTGTAAATTGTAGAGACCTAGTTAACTTCCTAATACCATAAGAACCATAAGAAACATGTTCTTTGGAATACATACCAAATATGTTAAAGTGTTATTGTATTTTTATGTTCTTTTGGGAGAAGGATACATAGAAGTGTTTTTAAACTTCAGTGCCTGGTTGGACTAAGGAGTGCTTTGCATTCTCTATTTCAAAGCAGAAGGGCCTTAATGCCTAGATTTTATGGTAATCCAGTGAAAGAAAATTGTTAAAATGTTACTTGACAGAGACAAGGGAAAGAGATGAGAAGATTCATTCAGCTGTTAAAATATCCCTGTCTACACAGGATAAGGCAAATATGCAACAACTGTGTTGCAAAAGCTGTTGGGAACAGCTGCCTGCTATTTCCAGATAGGGTGGGGGCTCTACTGAGGGTGTGGCTTTTCTCAGCCTTGTGCCCTGGTTAACAAAGGGCCTCACAATCAGAGGTCTGTCAATAGTGGCCTTGAAGGTGACTGGTCTCCATGGGAGTGGGCGTTCCCTAAAATACAACTGGTATGACATGGTATTTGGGGATGCAAAATGCCTTAGAAAAAAGATCAACTGTGAAAGCTCCGGACCACACAACAGGCCAAAATAAGCCATTAAGACCATTAGGGACTTGGATGGCTACTGCACCCAAAATACCTCCTACCCTGGGTCATTTACTAAGTGTTAATCGTTCAGCTTCACTTTTCTCCAAGAAGAAGGTTTCAATAAGGGAGGTGGGATCAGCCTCAGAAAATACAAGGCAAATCTCACTCTCAGGACACTTGGGTCTTGTGGTAGAAGCTCACAGAGCCTGCCTACCCGGGAGAGAAAATAAGCTGGGTGCCAGCCTCCTTTATGTGTGAGTCTTCAACACTTTTGAGATTATGAGGATGGAGGTTGAAAAAGGAAATGAGATGTTTACTTACCAAAAACTCTTGGTCCATAAAGTAGGGCTTTTCTGAGGATCCATCATTTGTTTCCAGGTCAACAGCAAAACACAGGAAAAGTGCATCCAGCACAGTTTCAAACACAGATAAAAAACTGTGGGCTACTAAGTAGGCAAAAAAAGCGACCAAGAGCAGTGGGACTGCCCACACCTGAAGCACACGGTGGTAGTTAAATGCCATCAGTCCTCCAAAAACTGTGAAACACACCACCAACACCTGTCCAAAACAAGAGTTTGTTGAAAATGTCTATAAATTAGTTAGGATATTGTAGAAAAGATTTTTGTCAGGTATAAGTAATAGTTTCATATATGTGCATATGTGGGGGTGTATATGCCTTACTATAATGAGTACTTGTCAGAAAACTGGATACAGTAATATATGAAGAAAAAATGAAAAGCTATGATGATACCAAAAGAAAACCCAGTTAATCTGGAGAATGGGAAGAGTATATATACTTTCATTTTATCTATGCCTAATTTTTTTATTTATGTAGATGTAATGGTACCTCAGGGCTTCCCTGGTGGCTCAGTGGTAAAGAATCCATCTGCCATTGCAGGAGATGCACGTTTGATTCCTGGGTCGGGAAGATCCCCTGGAGAAGGAAATGGCCACCCACTCCAGTATTCTGGCCTGCAGAATTCCCATGGACAGAGGAGCCTGGCAGGCCACAGTCCATGGGGTCACAAAAAAGTCGGACTCAACTGAGCAACTAAGCAATGGTACCTCACAAAATTTTTTGTCTGTTTTTTCTTTTACTAAAAACTACAACAAGCATCTTCATTAGAACAGTTTTTTTTATACATCCTTATTTTTAAAAACAATGATGCATCAATCCATTGAGTGGATGTACTGCAGTTAAACATGTGATTGCTTTTATCCTGGGGATTAAAGTGGATGGGCTTTCCAGTGCTGCTGTAGGGATAATAGGATAATAGGCTTTTGCTATATGTAATTACTATATTTCCAGGAAATGATTATAGGCCGTGAGGAACCTAATTCTTTACCAGACAAAATGGAACCCCCCAGAGCCCTCATCGTGCTTGGATATCCATAAAGATGGATGTGAATCTGCATGCCACTTCATTCAAAAAAAAAAAACCATCAGTAATTATGTGTTCCTTTTGAGAAATACAAGAAAATGAATTACTGCCTAAAATAAAACACAAGTCTGTTATAAAAATGAAACCTCTTAATAAAAATTTTTTGAAGTAGTTATTACAAAATGTATCACCCACAACCCTACCAAGCTAATGTAAACAATATTATCCATTTAGATATAACTACAACTTGGATTATTAGGCTGTTTTAAAAGGCATAATCAGTTTGTGCTTCTAGAGCTACTGTCACACGAAAAGTCTCTGGGACCCAGCTGTGCCTTAAAATATATGTGCAATTAGCACACATCTGTGCAATCCAAGCGTGTTCTAACTTGTTCCTGACGGCATCATGACAGTGACGCCCTGGAGACATACACCAAATGCCGCCGGAGCACACAGTGCTAAACAAGGAGTCATGAGTCCCCGTATTTGACACTGGCGCAAGTGGAGACTAGAGCTTGTTCTCTCTGGGGCTCCGTGAAAGCCACCGGCATTCGTGTCCTGTGAGGAGGCATGGCTGGAGGAAGCAAGGACGTCTAGCTTAGAAAAGTGAAGATGTGGAAGGAGGGTCAGGATGTCTGTGAAATTGTCTGTGAAATTTCAAGAATTTGAAAGGCAGTCCGGTGGAAGCAGGATGAAGCAAACTGAGGTGTGCAGAATGAAGCCCAGTGAGTGACAACTCCACGGAGAGAGACACCAGCCAGTATAAAGAACCTTCAACCTGAGGCACGGTTAAGAAGGGGCTGGAGTACTGCTACTTCAGGGACTCTAACCTACAACCCGGAAAGGGGATGTTATTTTTAGTTCGTAGGTAGGAAAAATGAGGTTTTCACAAGATGACATACAACTCCTTAGAAAAAGATGACAGCAGGAATGCAACTGGCTCCATCTGAGATATCAATAATTCTGTATATTTAGGAAATTAATGCTCTTAATAATGTAGACATTTCATCAGGTTTTAACACTATGCCCATACATTTTTTAAAAAATATTTATTCATTTATATTTATTTGGCTCTTCTGGGTCTTAGTTGTAGCATGTGGGATTTAGTTTCCTAACCAGGGATTGAGCTCAGGCCTCCTTCATTGGGAGCATGGAGTCGTAGCCACTGGACCACCAGGAAGTTCCAATTTTCATATTTTTATGACAACCCCTATAAAACATTCATTCTCTGAAGTCATAGAGTCTTCATTCTATGAAAAAGTGGGATCACAATGGTAGAGTAGATCATTGCTAAGAATAAAACCAAGATTTGAATCCTGACTCAACCTACTGTGGAATCCTAGCCAAATTATTAAGCCCTAGTTTCTTCACCTGTGAAACAGAGATGCTTCACAGGATTGGTGATTAAATGAGAGGATGAGGCCCAGCACGGAGTAAATTTTTTGCTTAGGAAACAGTTCTCTGTCAAAGTCTTGTTGTATGGTTTAATTTTTGGATCCCAAGTTACTTTATTATTTTAGTTAAGACATCCTACCTTTCCTAGAAAAATTATGAAGTCTCCAAAGCAGTTAACAGATGTAAAATGACTTGAATTCTTGGATAAGAGTTTGAGTGCATCTTTTGCTGATGTACAAAAATCTGTCCCATTAATGGCAGTTGTAGTGTATGCATTCTGAAATAAAAGACAATGGTTAAAAACATGATGAGTTTTACTGTTTTAAAGATAATACAATGCCAGTACAGAATATTTGCAAAATAGTTACTATAAACCCACTATCTCTACCCATAAAAGTCATTTCAAAGTCCCTTTCAGTCTCTGGAATATATGCACATACATTTTCACATAATTGTAGTAAATGGAAAAGAAATATTTCTGGTCAATACAGTGGGTTAAATGACCAGTACTGCATAACTATCTTAATACACAGCAGAGTTTGAGGCCAAAGAAGTTTAGGTACTAGAAACAAAGCAGACCCTACCTAATGGTGACCACTGAACCACAAAGACTCAAGGGGCAGGGAATCAGTAAGGGCTTTAGGAGTGAGGGGCTGGGGGTTGGACCCCTTGTGGGTAAGAAACTGCTCAGGCCCATGCCAGGAAACTGAACTGTACAATCACAGAATTTATACTCAGTCATTCAAGGAAATTGGTCAAGAACTGCAACTTCCGCCTGGGAGCCCTGAAATGACTAGGGTCTGGGCAGAGGCAGAGGAAACCATATCCCCCAGGGCAGGGAGTGGTGGAGCCCCACAGATAACCCTACTTGAAGAAGTTGAAGTGTTCGTAGGAAAAATTTACAGGAGACTCAAGGAAATGAACAGCGCATCAACCAAGAGAATCTGCACCTTGAGAACAATCTGAAATAAAGCATTTGAAGAAGTATGTTTAAGATGTTAAGACGATGAGAGAAGGAAGAGTGACCATAAAGAATGAACAGCATGATATGAAAAATGAAGAGGAAATGGAACAGAAATTCTAGAAGTGAAAAGATATACAATTTAAATGGTACAGTGTCATCGTTATATATCTGACTTACTTTACATAGGAAATAAGCATCTTCATGTTGCTCCCTGACTTTTATTATTCCAATTTTTAATAAATACATATTGTATCAGGAGTGTGTATATGCATGCACATATGTAGCTAGGACATATTTAAACTATTTCAAATATTTGCTATTATAAATAACTATGTAATAAACATCTTAATTTCATGATTTTGGATCATTGTTTAAGGATAAATTTCCAGAAATGGGATTACTAAATCGAAGAGGACAAGTGGGTGTATGTGTTCATATGAGATTTCTTGGGCCATTTTTCCAAAATACCTTTTCCTTATAACTATATGATAACTTCAAAGCCATCTATTTACATTTCCCCTGAAATCTTTAAAATGCTACTTGCACTGTCAGTTTACAATAATTTATAATCTCTCTTGGAAAATACACTGGAATGCTACCTGCTTCGGTTTTGCCTTTCCTTTTGGCTTAAAGGATGAAAGTTTTATTTCATGACATAAAGCTAATCCTTTCATACACCCATTCAAAAACACTGTAAAGAAACCAACTTGGAGTCTACTGCAGTAATCCAGCTCCCAGTGGTGCACGTCTTAATCAGAGCGAGTTACAGAGGAGAAGGGGAGTAAGGCCATAGAATTATCTTTTATTTTTTGGCTATGTACACATTGCTATATTTAAAATGGACAAGCAACAAAGACTCACTGTATAGCATATGGAACTCCATTCAATATTATGTAACAACCCAAATGGGAAAAGATTTGAAAAAGAATAAGTCCATGTACATGCACAACAGAATCACCTTGCTGCACACCTGAAACCTAACTCACCCTCTCTTGGTAATTCCCTCTTCCCCACGGTCAACTAGAAAGGAATATTTGGTTCTCAAAGATGAAAGATTGGGTATTCACCTCCCCAGGGAGGGCACCCTGCCTGCCTCAGCAGGATATTCTCCGTCAGATGTCAGATGAGGTCCCTGCAGAAGTGCCTTAATGGTATTCCACAAGAACTTTGGATTTCCGACTTACAACGAATGCATGTAAAATTCACTTTTAAAATCTCAAACTGGCTGTTGGCAGACTTAAGTCCACTAGTTTGAGGACTTAAGTCTTGAGAAGTGATGTGAAAACTCATTGCTTATTATCTGATTAAGCATCTTTGATCATCTAAGGTTCTCAGAGCCCTCACCACCAACTCAACGTCCTGAAGACATATGTGCAGGGCAGGTAGGTAAATGACGGAATCAGTCTTTTACAGACTGAAAACCAAGGTCAAGGGCATTGTCCCAAGTGCTCTGGAAAATCAGGGAGCTTTTTTTTTTCATTCTAACTTTCTGGGTATGACACTATCAAAAGGCTATTTAAAAGCATGGTGCTTAAGGTAAGCACAGGCCCCGTCGGCAGGTAATCTCTGGGTTCAAGTCCCAGAGTCTTCACCACTGACTGGCTGTCAGTTTTGGTTGATTTACCCCCTTGTCAGACTTCAGTGTCCTGATCTATAAAATGAATTATAGCACCTACTGCAAAGGGACATTGGGAGGATTAAAGAACATTTTCCCTATAAAGCATTTAGCAAAGCACAGGCACATAGAAAGCATGTAATAGAGGGTGGTTATTTCCCTCCAGACCTCACCAATGATGATCTCATTTACAACTGGGAAACACAGAGGCCATTCTTTAAGCACTGAGGAGGTGCGGAAAGGACTGGCGGTTTTTTCCTCTGTAGGCTTTAATCCCTCACGTTCGCAGGGACCCAGGAGAGGCAGGACCTGCTTCCCAGGTGACACCCCAGGTCCCCACGTGATCTTGCTCAGCAGCAGGGCCACATGCCACTCGGCCTCTTTCTTTGGGTTCTGTCCCCAGCCCCCACCCCTCCACGTCTCCTCTTAAACTGCGGTCCTTGGTGGTCTCCCTGTTTCAGGCTGGGTATACAATTTCTGTGAAGATTTCCTTTTCCTACAGATCACAACCTCATAGTCAGTTTAGCACCACTGCTCATAAGCAATAAAAATAGATTTTATTCCTTGGCTAAAATAATTAAGTGTTAAAATGGTACTTTCTCACACATGTGTTGACTCCACAGATCTTGGGGGCCCGTAACCATTTATCTTTTCTTTAATGTTTCATGCTCCATGAAAGAGAGCATTAAAACCACTCTGACAGGGAAATTATATATATGCCTTCCTGCCGCTACTGCACCGCTAGCATTTTACCACAAGGTTCAACCCTGCGTGCTGCAGAGAGACCTAGAATTAATGTCTGAATGAGGAGCTGGGGGAGGGAAGAATCACTCACGACACAGGATATGGATCGAACATTTCTGCAGTTTCAGCATTAGCTAACTTATACTTATTCTGAGGAGAAGTGCTTCCTTGTCAGGCAGCTGGAAGATGGACGGCAGTAAGTGTCCAGTGCTGTAAGTCTGGGCGTGGAGCACTGGCATCTTCCTGGGATGACAGAACGCTAAAGTGATCTGCAGACCCTAACACCACATTAGGAAAGAATTGATATGATAAGGAACTGAGAATAGATTGTGTTGGTGGTCAAGATTAATCATGGGATCCTGAAACAAGAAAAAAGGAGGTAGCCGCACCGGGCTTTTATTACCAGACAAAATTCAGTGTGCATGTTTCTTTAGCATGACTGAACAAGTGGACATATCTATGCCTTGAGATGGAACCCACGAAAACACAAAATCGATACAAGGCAGGTTTACCCACTTGACACCTCAACACTAGGTCCTATTGTCACTCTCTTGCCTGGGACTGAGGACTCCCTGCAGGTACAGGTGGATCAGCTTTCAGACTCTTGGACGGTCTGCCAGGGTCTGTCACAAGCTGCAGGGGAGGGTGTGTGGGGGGGCTTGTATGGCTGGGAGGACTCGTGAATTATGAGCTACAACTCAAGCTCCAGGGAGAGAGCAGCATAGTGGAGTGGAAACCCAGCCGGGGGTCAGGGGAGGAGGGCTCATGGGGGAGGGGAAGGGATGGAAGATGTCATAGAACTGGCATTGGGCTGGCTTCCTGCAGGGAACGGGGGTAGATGGGGCCAAGGCGGCAGCAGGAGACAGTGAAGTGAGACTCAGGGGTCAAGCAGAGAAGTGTGGTGGGACTCCCCCAGACCCGGACTTCAGCGGGGCTGAAACATCATGCTGTGTAGCAAGGGGGATGACAGGAAGGCACAGTCTGTGCTTCTGGAAGCTCCCCCAGGCTGCCCCGTGAAGGCTCAGGGCAGATCTCTTCTCACCGTCTTCTGTTGAGCCAGAAAGTCCTGCACCTCCCAAAGCTCATTCTCACCAAAGCCTTTGGGGCCCCCCCAGACACCTCCACTGTGCCTCCTGGGCTCTGCTTGAGTTGTACCTAATGCCCACTTGTTAGGGGAAGCACACTGATTGAAACCGCCCACCCTGGCCAGGCACCATAGTAACCATTTGCACGAGTTGTTTTATGACAGGAGGTCCTGTCCTTTTGAACAAAAGGATACACCAACATGTCCAACCACCTCCCAGAATCCTCTCTGGTATCCATCTTGGCTGAACAAGGCGTGTACCTTGTTCACACGTGCAAGACACATGTCCAACCACCTCCCAGAATCCTCTCTGGTATCCATCTTGGCTGAACAAGGCGTGTACCTTGTTCACGTGTGCAAGACACCACATGTCTGACCACCTCCCAGAATCCTTCTCTCTGGCATCCAACTTGGCTGAACAAGGCATGTACCACCAGGAAGGACTCTGAGTCAGAATGGTTGGCTAAAGACAACCCAGAAACTAAGCCCATCACCGTAAAACCCGAGACTGCAAGCCATGTGACAGAGCTGCTCTCCTGGGTTCCCTTACCCTCCTGCTCTCCGCCCGGGCACCCTTTCCCAATAAAATCCCTTGCTTTGTCAGCACATGTGTCTCCTTGGACAATTCATTTCCGAGTGTTAGACAAGAGCCCAGTTTCAGGCCCTGGAACTGAGCACATTGGTATCATTAGCTATCAGAAGCCAGGGGCCAGATTCCCCCAAAAAGAACTCTTCTGTGGGAAGAAAATAAGAGTATGAGGAATTAAACTCATGCCAGGTACTCTACTCCCCTATACCCCACTTCAAGAGATGCCTTAGGGATATGTCTGCTTGCCAGAAACCTGGAAGCAGCTTCCTAATTTGTTCCTGTGGCCTTTTTTTTTGTTTTGCTATCAGTAGGCAGGTGTGCAACTTCTGTGTGTAAATAAATAATTGAAAATGGCAAGCACTCACGGAATACATACTATGTGCTAGACCTTGTTCTATATTCCCCTGAAAACATTTAATCCTCTTAACAACCACAAGTGGATGATGCGAACTAGAGCGCAGAGATGTTGGGTAGCATACCCCCGACACAGGCATGCAACCAACATTGCGTCACTTACAAGAAATGGACCTCTGACTCATTCAGGCCCATCAGGAAAACATTTACTTTGAGCTATACTTTGTGCTTCCTTCCAAAAGATTCAAAATAATAAAGTGGTGCTCTCAGGAGACGTATCATTAAAAAGACCCAAGGATGTGGCAGGATGGGTTAGTAGAAAGAGGCTGGGTTCCTGTTAACGCTGCCCCCACAGACTGGCTCAACAGCCCCACTGAGTAATGTCACTTCACACTAACACCCGCTCTCAGGTTCTCGCTAGAGATGCTTCATGTTTGTGCAGTACTTCAGAGTGAACCAGGCACCCTCCTGCTATCATCTTACTTGATGTGCTTCTCACCTCAACTCAGTGAAATAATCACCATGGGTACATTATTCCCATTTCACAGAGAATTCTTATTTTTTGAAGAGAAAGGAAAGAGATTAAAGTGTAATTTTAGGCAACAGAAAAGTTGGATTATTTCTTTGATTTACTCTGAGAGTTGTCCAAGAATGTTAATTGCAGCTTTTACACAGAAAGCATATTTTCCCTCCTTAACTCAAGCCGGAAGCCAGCCCAGTCCACTCCACGTCCTTCATCAGCGAAGGGCAGCTATTAGTCCACCTATGAAACTGAAGCGGGCCCTTCTTCTGGTGGCGGAACTGTGAACCCGAGCTTCTGTTGACTCTTCAGAAAGGTAAACAGTTTCCCTCTGCACAGGAGGAAAGGCGTTTGCCAAAAGCCCTGCCGTGAATAGTCAGCTTTATTTCTGGAGTGCCTTCCTCACAAAATCCTGATATTTATTAACTCAAAATAAAACAAGAACTATGAAAACAAACCTGAGACACTGGATGATGAATAAATAACACTGGTGTTCATACTTTCCTAGGGACTGAAAGAAATACAGTGAAATCTGTGCCCAGAGCCATCCTGGTACATCCAGGGGTCTTTTCTGGTAAGACTTGCAGGAACCATCACCAGCGACTTTCATCTCAGCTCCGTTTTTACCACAAACACATGCTGAGGAAGAAGGGGCACAGCCTCCAGGCCTGGCATCTGCCGCTTGGATCCAAGAGTTCACCGCTCACCAGTTACCCAAGTCCAGGGAGAAGGGGAGTGGGGAAACCTGCCAGACCCTTCGGGGTTGGGATCGGGAGGCGGGAGAGGAAGAAACTTGCCTTGGCTGGGGCCTGATACTGCCAGTAAAGCTGGGTGCTAGTATTCTTGCCTGGAGAATTCCGTGGACAGAGGAGCCTGGCGGGCTATAGTCTGTGGGGTTGCAAAGAGTCGGACACGACTGAGCAACTAACACACACACACACACACACACAGGCAGTGTGGTCCTGTTTGCTCCTTTAAAATACATTTTCCTTTTGCTTATTTAGAAGAATGGCTCTATCATTTCCATGCTCGTCTTTAAAAAAGATCAATCAACATAGAGACAAACAAGAAAGCAAGAAAAAGTTACTCTGACCCCTCCCCTCAGAAATAACCCTTGCTAATATCACGTGGACTTCACCCCAGTGTTTCCCCACAAAGCTACACAGCAGGGAGACAGACAGAAAAGAGGATGGATGGGCAGGGAAGCATGGGTCCTAAAACTGGAAACAAAAAGTACTGTAAAATGAAAGCACGAATGTGAATTCGACTTCAACAAAACGAAACTGAAACTGGACTATTTGAATGTCAGACAAACGTATCTTCACACACAAGACTTCGGTTTCTAACAAAAAACAATCTTTCTAAAATTATTGTGAAAAACGTTAAGAGGTTAGAGTGCTTATTTTTTTAACACCATGGCTTAAGTTTCAGCAGCACAGATGGTGAAAGATGAATCCTCCCCCGTTTTTTCCCTGCCTCCCGAGTTTAGTGTGTTTCGTTATTGCCGTGACTTTATCAGAGGTTTGAACACATACAGCTTCTTCCATAGTGACGGTCTTAGTTACTGAGTGGCATGTACGCAGCGCAGCCACTGTCTCTGCTGCGTGACACTCAGCTCTGGGCCAGCTGCTCTGACTCTGTCCGGGCAGGGCACGGAGTAGGGGGTGGGGGGAGGCCCGCAGCTGAAACGCCCTCTCTGTGAGGCTTTATGCACACTGAATGCATAAAGGAAGATGCTTTCTGCAAACCAAGAATGGCCTCCAAATAATGCTTCATCCAAAGTCAAATTCAATTCATTGGTACATTTGTTCCTTCAGTAGAATGTTAGGATTAAAAGGTTATCCCAGACACCACCCTGGAAAACCCTCTCATTTAACTAATGAGGAAGCAGAAGTCTCAAGAGGCTAAATGACCAGGCAGAGGTGATAAAAAATGGACACGAATCGGATATTCACAATCATGCCCTCTCCTCTCCTCAAATCCAGAAAAAGCCTAGTCAGGCCCTGCATCTTGCCGAACTTGGCCATCACTGATATGCTAGCAGAGTTCTGCGCCCCTCCAGGGAACCCGCCAGGACAAGGATGCAGTGCTCAGTGGTGAGCAGGCCCTGGATACAGGGCTGCACAGGAGCGCCACCTGCCTCCCCCAGGCCCTTTCAGAGGGCTCTCCCCGCGTCAACCTCATCTGACCTGGAAATCATTGGTGGTTGAAAAGAGGGAGGCAAAGGCAGGCCTGGGTGTCCATATGGCAAAATTAAAGTTGTGGATCTGTGCAAAGGGAAATACAGGGGATGGGAAATGCTCTTACTATTTTTTGACTTTAGGCTTTATTAGAAAGAAGACTAAATGGATTGGCTGTCTCTGGTGAGTGAAGACCATTGATTTCCTCCTCCTTACTCTTACCTTTGACAGGCAGCTCGGTGAAGCCAGTAGGGCTACAGACTTGAAGTCATAGGATCCCCACATAGCAGCTAGCACCCTGGGTAAGCTCTTCAGCCTCTGGCCTCAGCTTCCTCATTTGTACAGTGGCAGTAACGCCTGCATGGTGTCCTTGAGAGGACAAACTTAGACCATGTATGTAAATGTTTACCAGGGTGCCTGACAGACCATAAAAACTCAATAAATGGCTTCTTAGGTGGCACAGTGGTAACGAATCTGCCTGCCAATGCAGGAGACACAAAAGACACAGGTTTGATCCCTGGGTTGGGAAGATCCCTTGGAGGAGGAAATGGAAACCCACTCCAGCATTCTTGCCTGGAGAATCCCATGGATAGAGGAGCCTGGCGGACTATACCATGGGGCTGCAAAGAGTTAGACATGACTGAGCACTGTCTGAGCTGAAATGGCTATGTTTTTCACAGACTCAAGAAGATTGGTTCTTAAGAGAATGTCAAACATCTCTGATTTGAAGCTCAGGCCTGAGGAAATGGCAAGAGGGAGATGGGGAAAATGAATGGGAATGTTTACATGTTTTCATAGATTGCACATATGGGGGGAATAATTTCTAAGTCAGGTGCTTGTCCCTTCATGAACATGCTGTTGATGGGAGTGGGGCGGGCAAAGCAACAGTTGACCTATGAGGCCTGCTGACAGAGAGCCTGGTAATCGATTGAGAGGTTGCTGGGGGTAATCACTGCTCTGTGCATGGCGTGGCCCAGCATGCAATGGAAACTCTCTTATAAGAAAAATGCATCTGTTTAAAGACACTGGCTGTTATAACAGATCTCTTCTTCCTGAAGCTCCAAAGACTACTTGCTCTTCCATTCTGGCCTCCTCTAACCACCAGCACTTCTGCTCAGAAAGCAGATTGCCTTGCAGTCAGTCCTAGGTGCTGTCAGGGCAGCTCCAACAAGCGAGGGCACCTCTTATGAGCTTGCATTTTTCTTTATTGTCTCCCTGATATCCCTAGCAGATGCTCTAGGCTGTGTGACGGCAGCACAAACCAGGGCTGGTGCTGAGAAAGCACGGGCTCATCCTTCCATCCAAAGACAAGTATGGAAGGTGTGCCTCTGCTGGCTCAGGGCTGGGCACCGGGCACTGAGCCAGGCTGACAGGTTTGTGTTCTTGGACCTCACGAAGTTTATTTATTGCTGTCTTGATGGAGGCAAGATGTTGGCAGGGCCAACAGTCCCTGAGGGCCCTTCTTGCCCCCACCAAGATGCTTCCTGATGAAGTCATCCAGCCTCAGCTGTCTCACTCCTTGGATGAATGCAAGTCTAGCAAATGCTTCTCCCTGCCCCACCCCTGTGCCAGCTGAGGTCTTCTGGAAAAGACAAAAGGAGGGAGAAGACAAAACTTGAAGAACTTCAAAGACTGGATCCACTTGACAAAACTTTAAGGAATTTTCTAGCCCTGCCTAGATAAAAATGCTAACTGTGCCAAAATGCTCTTAGTCACTTCCTCTCCTATTTTTCTGAAATGTTGGTAGAGATGAAACCTCAAATGGAAGGAGGACTGTCTAGTGGTCCCCAATGTGTGTGATGGTTCACTCTGTTCTCGACTTCTGTTTCTCTTCCTGCATCTGTTTTCTTGTTTTTGGTCTCTCTGTCTGCTTCATTCCCACAGGACTCAATCTGTGGCTCATTCCCGCAGGTGAGGGGAGGGAGCTGAGGGTAGGATACTAAGAAGACACTCAGCGTAAAATTCTTACTGGCTTTTGATTTCCAAAATTTTAGCTCTCTAAACCTTTCCTACCAGTGAAGAAGGTGAAGGAAGGGGGTTCCCAACATGACCCCAGTGTCTGGGAACAAAAGGTGGTCGTGGTCTTCCTCTATCCCCCAGTTAGAAAATGAGACCCCTCCTTGAACTGGGAAAGGAGAGGGAGAGATCTGTGGGTTCCAAACACATGTCCAGGTCTGCTTTTTTTCTTTTTAACAGAGCATGGAGAAGTGGCAGGACTCTAAATGGAAGTGTCCATTCCTAGGTCTGGGTTTGCTGGGCGGGAGGGGGTTTCAGAGACCTGCGGCTTTCAGAACTAAAATCAGAACAATCTCAGGGAAAGCAAGAGGGTTGGTTACCCTACCCACAGGCACATCTATGCAGACAGGGCAATAAATGGCCTTCCAGAAGACTCCTGCTTCCCCAGCAGGTCCTGAAGGAGCCATGAGTATAGGAGGATGGACGAATCAAGGGCAAACTGTGTGTACTAATGCCCGGGGCTACCTGATACTTTGTATAACCCCATGGAGGGATAGCCCAAGAATAACGGATTAACTTTCTGCCAGTTCAGTGGAATGGGAGTTCACAGCCAGAAATTAGGTTGAGAGTCATGATATAATATTTCTTTCACATCTGAGATTGTGGTTGTGGTTCATCTTTGACTGTGTGGAAGTCAGTCAAAGCTGAGACTCACATGGTGGCAGCGGCAGCCCAGAACACCGTCAGGCTCTAGCTTGTAGCAGAATGTGAAATCAGTACCTGCCACATCAAAGTGGCTGTTACTCCCTGCACCACTGTGACTCACACCACCTTCCTTTTTTTAAAAAAAAAAATTTATGAATGCATTCTCTAGTCTCTGGCCAACAATCAACACCTTCTCCCAACAAGCCTAATGCCTAAGACAAAAACAGTTGGGGAGCGACAGCTGAAGACCATATTCAGTCCCTTAGAAGGGTCTGGCAGTGAGGAGGAGAGGGCGTGGTTTCAGAGGTGAGCAGTCTGAGCCTTGGACAACATCTCTGTTCCAGAAGCAGATGCAGATAACGAGAAATGACATGAAGACACCTGCTCTCCATCATAAGGAAGATTAGATTTGAGGTAGGAGCTAGTTGATGGTTTAATTTCATTTCCCACACTAAATGAATTTGGGAAATGTCAAAGCTAATCTATAATCTTTCCGTTTAAGCACTTGGATAATGTTGCAAACTTGGATTGTGGAAGTTCTATCTTCCATCTGAACCATCCCCCTGCCCGGCCCCCACCCGGGCCACCACCACAGATGATGACCCAGCCTCAGTTGTAAGTGTGGTGCCCACCACAGGCACTAGACTGCGGGTGTGAGGAACACAGGAGGAGTCAACGGGCGACTGCCTCCACCTCAGGTCACACACTGTTCCCTGGAGCTCAGTGTTTTCATGGGTCACCTGCTTCCTTATTTATAGGAAAACTGGATTTTGCTGACTCAAAAGTCAGTTTCCATAGATCAAAGTTAAAACCACAGGCCATCTCCCTCAGCATATTTGCAGCATACCTAGAACATGCCATGACGGGAAGGGACAAAGAACAATAAGGCAACATGTCCTGAGAGTTTGGAGGGAGGGGCAGAGCACAGGCTGGCTCAGCACTTTGGGATCCACCTAACCCTGGGAACACACCTTCTCAGCTCACCCACTGAGTTTACAGGGGAGACTTCAGGAGCTGGGGTACGCTATTGGCTGGACCTGGGAGAGAATGGTTTGGTCTCTTCGTCTCAAGGGTGAAACATTAATAACCTGCTTTTACAGTGCACTTTCCACCCCCAGCCATTAGATATTCAAGGTGGTATTTTTAATCTTCATCTGCTGTCTCTTGGATCTGTCTGTTCAGAACTTTATTAGGATGAGGGGGTGACTGATTAGGTCCCCAAAACCTTAACACTCAACTCTCGTACTTTCCTTCTGTGTAACCTGGAGCCTCTTGATCAAAGTGAAAAAGCAGAGAGTGAAAAAGTTGGCTTAAAACTCAACATTCAGAAAACTAAGATCATGGCATCTTGTCCCATCACTTCATGGCAAATAGATGGGGAAACAGTGGAAACAGTGACAGACTTTATTTTCTTGGGCTCTAAAATCTCTGCAGATGGTGACTGCAGCCATGAAATTTAAAAACGCTTGCTCCTTGGAAGAAAAGTTACGACCAACCTAGACAGCTTATTAAAAAGCAGAGACATTACTTTGCCAACAAAGGTCCGTCTAGTCAAAGCTATGGCTTTTCCAGTAGTCATGTATGGATGCGAGAGTTGGACTGTGAAGAAAGCTGAGTGCCGAAGAACTGATGCTTTTGAACTGCTGTGTTGGAAAAGACTCTTGAGAGTCCCTTGGACAGCTAGGAGATCCAACCAGTCCATCCTAAAGGAAATCAGTCCTGAATATTCATCGGAAGGACTGATGCTGAAGCTGAAACTCCAATACTTTGGCCACCTGATGTGAAGAACTGACTCACTGGAAAAGACCCTGATGCTGGGAAGGATTGAAGGCAGGAGGAGAAGGGGATGACAGAGAATAAGATGGTTGGATGGCATCACCGACTCAATGGACATGAGTTTGAGTAAACTCCAGGAGTTGGTGATGGAGAGGGAAGCGTAGCGTGCTGCCATCCTTGGGGTAGGAAAGAGTTGGACACGACTGAGAGACTGAACTGAACTGAACTGAACCTGGAGCAAGTTGCTACTTAACCTCTCTGAATCTAAGTGTCATCTTCTACTAGAAAAAGAAAAAGGGTGATAATTGTACCTTTCTCATAGGATTATTTGTGAGGATGAAGGAAGTTAATACATGTGAAGCAGTTACAGCTTGGTGCTTGGCACACACAGTGCCTGATAAGTGGGAGGTATTCCTGTCTTGAGGAGCGGCACACCTTGTATGTGCACGTGTGTGTGTGCACATGTGTGTGAGTTCAGTTCAGTTCAGTTCAGTCACTCAGTCATGTCCGATTCTTTGCGACCCCATGAATCGCAGCATGCCAGGCCTCCCTGTCCATCACCAACTCCTGGAGTTCACTCAGACTCACGTCCATCGAGTCAGTGATGCCATCCAGCCATCTCATCCTGTCTTCCCCTTCTCCTCCTGCCCCCAATCCCTCCCAGCATCAGAGTCTTTTCCAATGAGTCAACTCTTCGCATGAGGTGGCCAAAGTACTGGAGTTTCAGCTTTAGCATCATTCCTTCCAAAGAAATCCCAGGGCTGATCTCCTTCAGAATGGACTGGTTGGATCTCCTTGCAGACCAAGGGACTCTCAAGAGTCTTCTCCAACACCACAGTTCAAAAGCATCAATTCTTCGGCACTCACCCTTCTTCACAGTCCAACTCTCACATCCATACATGACCACAGGAAAAACCATAGCCTTGACTAGACGGACCTCTGTTGGCAAAGTAATGTCTCTGCTTTTGAATATGCTATCTAGGTTGGTCATAACTTTCCTTCCAAGGAGTAAGTGTCTTTTAATTTCATGGCTGCAATCACCATCTGCAATGATTTTGGAGCCCAAAAAAATAAAGTCTGACACTGTTTCCACTGTTTCCCCATCTATTTCCCATGAAGTGATGGGACCAGATGCCATGATCTTCATTTTCTGAATGTTGAGCTTTAAGCCAACTTTTTCACTCTCCTCTTTCACTTTCATCAAGAGGCTTTTTAGTTCCTCTTCACTTTCTGCCATAAGGGTGATGTCATCTGCATATTTGAGGTTATTGATATTTCAGTCGTGTCTAATTCTTTGTGACTCCATGGATAGTAGCCTGCCAGGCTTGTCTATCCATGGAATTCTTCAGGCAAGAATACTGGAGTGAGTTTCCATCTCCTCCTCCAGGGGATGTTCCTGACACAGGGATAGAACCCGTGTCTTCTGCATTGTCAGGTGGATTCTTTACCACTGAGCCACCTGGGAAATTGCTGCATACCTTGGAGGGAGCCCAACAGTTGTCTCCCAGGAGCATTTTCTGATTAGCTGAGGGCCCCCTACATAACTCACCCTTCCTTCCCTACAATAAGGCCATCTTTCATTCAACAAACAGTAACTGCTTCTCTGAGAAGGTAGAAGAATTTCAAGTTAGGAAAGACAGATGGCAACTGTGTACTGGGCCTTTCCCCAGGAGGACGAGAGGCTGCTGAGGCCCACTTGGGGCAGAAGGCTTTAGGGCCACACCCTCTTGATGTCTGAGCCTTGCAACACACCCACGGCAGGTGGGAGCCGGGCTCCAGCAAGGCTGCTCCCCAGGAAGCCACATAAAGCCAGGGCCCTCAGCCCAGCAGGTTCTGAGCCACACACCAGGAAACATGAGGACACAGTCAGTTTTCTCCCAGACAGTCTGGGGCCTCTGATAGATAGGTGTCTCAATTCCTTTCTATCTAAAGTCAGAACAGTAGCATTTGGCACAAAACAGCTGGGCTGTGAGGATTACCATCATCTATAAATGGGCCTTAATGTAAATGATCATATTGACACACGTGTGTGTTTCCTTCTACACCATGCTCACACAGAGGAATCTCTCCAGGGCTCTCGCCGTCAGCTGGCCACCCCAGAATAGCTCTAAGCCAGTCGGCGGGGGTGGCAGGATTCGGAACCGCCACTGTCACGGAAAGGACAGCTGTCTGGACGCTCTGTGATGAGGCAATGTCAATTACCCCAAGAACCACGTCCTCTTAAGAACCTTTACATCATTTTCATAATCAACGCAGAGGAATTGCACAATATTCATTACTTTTCTTTTCTGAGCTGCACATGCTGCTCTGGGGAGTAGAGAGGAGTCCCTGGAGGTTTGCCAGCTGGCTAAGGATGAACCAAAACCAGACACAGAAAAGTCACAGAGTGCCTTCGCTCTTGATGGACTGTGAGAAAGAGAAGCATTTGAAATTGAGCTAACTTCAAGGGAGGTGGCGGGGGGAGAGAAGGTTTTTGGGGTATTACAGAGTTAAGTCTGCCACAAAGCCTTAGAAGACAAAGACCAACTTTCTGTGCCCTGAAAGACAAGCAGTGGCAGGCAGTGTGGGCTGGGGTATGAAGCAGGGAGGGGAGAGATGTGTATGTTTGCCAAGTAGCAGCAAGTTTTTCTCCGTATTGGATTCGACAGGATTATCTGGAGTTTTTCTGACCAGTATATTTGTTAGTCAGAAGTCAGGAAGCTATGGGCATTTCCAGTCAAATGCTAAGAGGCAATAATCTCTGCATGCATTTCTTGATATTTCATATCTAGACAGACGTCACAGTAAAGTGGGCTGGCAGCTTGATGGGCTGCATTAAAGCAGATCTGAGTCACTCCATCCTCTCAAGTCACTGACCAGGAGATACGGCAGAAGATTCACCCAGCTACCCTGCATAGTGGCCCACAGTAGAAATGGGGAGTAATAGCTTCTGGACACTACCCTCCACTGTTGAGAATGACTGAAGTGACTGGCACTTTACCGCATCCAGTCACCAGTTGATGTACTTGTTGCTGTCATTACAGCAGCAGTGTTGGGAGAACTGCCATAAGGGGATGAAGATAGCAGTTCACTCACATCCTCAATCCACTTGACAAGATTCTGGAGGCTTGAGATCCAGGCAACATAAAGCGTCACCCACCTTTGTGATCCCAGGGTAAGTCCTCACTATAGATAAGAATAACAACATGAAAAAAAAAGATTCAGGACTGTCCTGGTGGTCCAGTGGCTAAGACTCCATGCTCCCATGCAGGGGTCCTGGGTTCTAGAACTGGTCAGGGAACTAGATTCCACATGCTGCAACTAAGACCCAGTGCAGCTGAATAAGTAAATAAATAAATATTAAAAAGAAAATGATCCTGCTGTTCTGGACACAATGGGAAGACACGCAGTTCAGGTTTTCCAACCTGCCCCACATTCCACACAAAGCGTGTCACAGCTGCAATGTGCTAACATGGTACCTGTGTGCCCCAGCTCTCCGCAAGCCACCAGGACAAGGCTGAGCACTCCCAACGAGGACCTCAGGTCATTCAAACTGACTCTCTTCTTCTGCAGAAGCTCAGTGAGGTGGAGGGATTTACCCAAGTTCCAGCAAGAAGGCAGAAACCAACTGCTGCCATACTTGGCCAGGGGCTGCCTTTACTTAAGAGCTCCTTCCAGGAAACAGGTTGGAAATCGTTTTCAAACCTGTTTGACCTCAGCCCATAGCTCACTTTCTACAGCCATTCCCACTTCTTCTGGAAGAGCAAAGAATTGAAAAGGAAGGCAATGCTCAACATGATAAACATACAATGCATTAAACAACAGCCAATACTCACCAGAAATGAAGTGGGAAACAAGACAAGTAGGACTGTAGTTGAACAACACAGCCACACCAAGGGGACTCTGGTGGTACCCACAGTGAAGGTTCCTTCCCCAGTCTGCAAAATCCCATCTCTGCCTGGGCTCACTCACAAGCCTTGAATGCTCATCAGGCTTCACTTTGGCAGTCAGACATCTCAATAGAATTCTGAATTTGAGACCTCAGGAAATTAAGTAAAACACCACTTCTGATTCCCAAATGACACACTTGAATAAGCTTTAAGGTGGTTCCACAGCAAAGAATCTGCCTGCAATTCAGGAGATGCAGGAGATGTGGGTTTGATCCCTGGGTTGGGAAGATCCCCTGAAGAAGGGTATGGCAACCCACTCCAGCATTATTTTTTTCTTAATCCACTCCAGTATTCTTGCCTGGGAAATCTCACAGACAGAAGAGCCTGGTGGGCTATGGTCCATAGGGTCCCAAACAGCTGGACACAACTGAGTGACCGACCATGCATGTGCAAACATACCAGGCACTTTACTGATTGGTAAAAAGCCTTTAGTTGTAACGTGAAAATGAAAATCCATGAAATTCTACCATTTGCCTATAAGAATTGAAGAGAGAACATTCTGGAACGTTTAACCAGTTTGGAACCCTCAGGAAGATGAGTTCCAAAACCAGTGAGCCCGCCAGTTGGTGTCAAACCTAGAGGAACACTGATCTAAAGCCACCATCAGCACTAGTTCAGATGTCTGTGTCCTCCGTGGACAAGATGTGCACTCAGGAAGGCATTTCCATGGGGAACCATGTGTGGACCATAAGAATAAGGGCAGGCCTCCTGCTGATGGGCTAGCCTGCAAGGTCCCACTTGGGGCCTTCTCAGTTGGGCTCCTGCAAAGTGCTAGAAGGGAGGGGGAGGCTGCAGGATCTCATCTGAAAAACTCTAAGAACAGCCTGGCCAGTCAGCCTCCCAGAAGCTCTGACACAGGCATGCCTGAGGGGAGGAGGTGAGCTTAGACCACCCTGACTGGCCTTTTCTGGGTTTATAATTGCCTGATCCAGCCTTCACCCCCTTCATTGTTCCCATACCTTTCCTGTCCTCCTCCACAAAAATCTGCCTTGAAATCAGCCTTGCTTCACAGCCAGTCTGGACTCTGGCTCAAGCAGGTGCTCAAGAGACCCACCCTAGGCAGTGGCTGTGACTCCCTCTCTGGCTGTTTTAAAATGCACAGTGTTCAGGGCTTGGGTCCCAGAGGCAACATGGATATGGATTCAACTCCTAGTTCTGCCACTAACTAACTACAGGCCCTCTCTAAGCCTCGGTTTCCTCATCTCTATGTTGGAGATAACTATCTCAGGGGGCTTCAGTGAAAACTCACAATTGATCTACTGCAGGAAAGTGCTGAGCACACAACTAGCCATACAGTGAGGGTCAAGTGCGTGTATTATGTGCTCAGTCATGTCTGACTCTTGGTGACCCCATGGACTGTAGCCTGCCATGGAATTTTCCAGGCAAGAATACTGGAGCAGTTGTCCTGTCCTACTTCAGCGTATCTTCCCAAACCAGGGATTGAACCCGTGTCTTTTGCATCTCCTGTATTGGCAGGTGGATTCTTTACCACTGCGCCACCTGGGAAGCCCGTGAGTGCCAAGAAGCCATGGCTACTGTTGTTGCTATCAGCTGTGACCTCCGGTGATGCTCTATGCTCATGCCTGACAAATCCTACCTCTTCAGTGCAAGCTCTCCTAATCATCAAGTCAAAGCACCTCCCCATACCAAGACTCCCTTTCCTGAACTTCAAAGACCTCATTCCAGCACATGCTGCTGCTGCTAAGTCGCTTCAGTCGTGTCCGCCTCTGTGTGACCCCATAGATGGCAGCCCATCAGGCTCCCCCGTCCCTGGGATTCTCCAGGCAAGAACACTGGAGTGGGTTGCCATTTCCTTCTCCAGTGCATGAAAGTGAAAAGTGAAAGGGAAGTCACTCAGTCGTGCCCGACTCTTAGCAACCCCATGGACTGCAGCCCACCAGGCTCCTCTGTCCACGGGATTTTCCAGGCAAGAGTACTCGAGTGGGGCGCCATTGCCTTCTCCGCATTCCAGCACATACAGTTATATAAATATCTCATGCAAGTGTCTCACCGAACCCCATTCCCCACACTAGTTTGTCTGCTCCTTGAAGCCCTGACTTGCTTTATATAGACTCTGTTTCATCACAGTCCCCTCCTTGTTACACCTTAATGGTTTGAATACAGCATAAATAGATGTTGGATAGATAAATGTGTGACGTGTACACACACTTGGGATTTACAATGTAGAGAGGCAAGTAATGAGAAACGATGAGATGTGGAATTTCATTCCCTACCCTGCAGGTGAATTACCTCGTACTCTTAGGCTGGGTATCAACAAAATGCGGCAACTGCCACTAGGCTTCCTCCCAGGGCTGTGGAAGACGGATTAGGCTTTTAAGCAGCAAAGCTGAAACACAGCCCGCTCCTTGATGTTAAGTAAAGAAGAGCATCTGGGTTCTGATGGTAACAAATGGATCTCATTCCCCTTTAGCATTTCCCGGCTCTTTCTGCACAAAACTAGCAAAATTTAAAAAAAAAAAAAGCCTCAACTCTTTTAAATCGGATTTCCAGAGAAAATCTTTTCCTAGTAACTCATTCCAGTGCCAGGAAATTTTTCAAAGGCTAATCTAAACTCCTTCTCTCACTTTAAGCTCCCTTTCCTTTGTCCACTGCCAAATAAGATCGACAATAGCTCTGGCCACGACTCCACAAAAATCATCTTTATTCTTACAAATCTTTTTTTTTTTTTCTTACCATGCTGCATGGCATATGGGATCTTGGTTCCCCAATCAGGGATCAAACCCGTACCCCCTGCATTGGAAGCACAGAGTCTAAACCATTGGACTGCTAGGGAAGTCCCTACAAATCTTTATTTCACTCTGCTTTCCAGGAGTTGTTTGGACAACAGGTGACCTTTCCCTCCTCATCAGTATTCGCTTTGCTTCTTCTCTTTTATTCTTCCTCCTCTTCTTTCTCAATCTCCTAAACCTGAGACGTCCCAGCAGTGCCCACATCACCTGGCAGTGCCCAGTCCTATAGGAGTCACCCCACATTAAAGCTGCTCTAGGGACTTCCCTTGTGATCCAGGGGCTAAGACTCTGAGTTCCCAATTCAGGGGGCCTAGGTTCCACCCCTGGTTAGGATACAGATCCCATGTGCTATAACTAAACAGTTCAAGTAACACAACTAAAGATCCCACATGCCACAACAAAGATTGAAGATCCCATAGCCAAATAAGTGAATGGAAAAAATACATATGTATACATGTTTTTTTTAAAAACCTGCTCTGGCAGCTGGTTTAGGCCCAGGCACAATCACTGGCACCAAGATCAAAATTCAAAGACCCATCCCTGTTTGCAACACTGATTCACCATGAGCTGGATCCTCGAGGCTAGCTGAGTCTTTTTGTGATTCAGGGACAATCATTCCCATTGTACGTCTGTTAAAAGGATTTCAACAATTTATAATAATTATACTGCGATTAATACTAACACTGCTTATGATTTTGGAAACATTTTGAAATCCCAAAAGTAAAGGTACAGGGTTAATATAAGATGCTGTAACATCAGAATGCAGAAAGTATATCCCTTAGGATAAGAGGGCAGAGAAAACAAGCAAGGACATAGTTTGAGACAGTGGCTTTCAAGTGTGTTCAAGCAGCAGAGCCTGTCTTTAAATGAAACCTTCAGTGGAATCTCACTCCTCAACCAGATAAAAGTGGAGCTGCTCTGGTTGGAAGGCAGGGGCGGGAGGTGGTGATGTTGATATGAGCCCAGAGCCCATCCTTCCTCCTCCTCACCCATTTTTCTCCTCTCCTGAAGCGGTGGTCCCTGCAGTATTCATAGAGCCCCAGGGTGGGGGTCTATGAAGCAGTGAAAGAGGGACATGGAAAGAACCTGAATTTACTAACACTGTGAGGGAACAGCAACTCAGCTTTAGGGCCCTAAAGGACCATGTGGCCAACACATCGGTATATCAAAGGTTCCACTGCTTTCGTCTTTCTAGTCCGTCTATGTGTATCTTAGCTTGATTTTCATGTATATGTATTTTATCACAGTAAATATTTGTAATGCATCTCAATAGCATCTTCATAGAATAAGTTGGTGTCTGGATGTGTACACAGAGTTCTAGGGGAGACAGGCTTGTACATTACACTGTGACAAGACATTCACAGGGTCTGGCTTGACTTGCTACGGGACCTACCATTCTGAAAGGTGCAATAGTATTTTACTGTGCTTTATACATGCTTGCTTGATGTGATCCAAGTGAAAGCTAAACACACTCTAAAATGTATGCCAAGAGTCTTAAGAAGAGCTTTAAATATAGGGTTTACTAGAAGAAGACTACAATCTCCCCCGAATAATGAAAGGTATTCTTAACACCATTTATAAGACATTAAACATAGATGGTCTAATTAGTCCCTTTACTTCTACTGGTACATTTATTAGGAAGAGGGGCAAAAATAAGAAGTACTTTTCTAAGCGAGTACTGTGAACATTTAAATTATAAAACAGCCTGCTGACTTACAAAAATACTGCTTTGTGTAAATTTGACTAAGGGTTATTAAAATTTCCTAAATTATCAACAGAAAAATAAAATACATATCTAGTTTTCCACCGGTTTGAAAGACTCAGGAGGAAAAAAATCTGAAATTCAAACAATCACAGTATATAATTTTTCTGATTTTTAAAGGAATATTTATAGCTTGAAAGTGAAAGGCTGGTGAAATATATAAAAATTAGGGAGGCAGTCCTTTTCCTATTTCAGGAAAATTATAGTTCTTGGAGAAGACATTGAAAATTAGCTCTCAGTTGACACATATGCATGTATTAGAGTTTCTAAAGCCTCCTTTTTTTTTTTTTTGAAAGAGAGACACATTTCTTTCAGAATTTGAAGACTTGTATTAACGACCTAAGGTTCTAAGGTAAAGGACTGCAGATGACAGCCAAGGAACCAGATCCATCCATCCATCTCTGCTTCCCTCAGGTCAGAGCTAAGAATAATTCTGTTAAAAAGTTGGAGAAATTAAAAATAAGGAGAATATGTCTTGACACATAAAAAATATAAAATTCAGATTTCAGGCACTTCCCTGGTGATCCAGCAGTTAAGAATCTACCTTCCAATGCAGGGGATGTGGGTTTGATCCCTGGTCAAGGAACTAAGATCCCACATGCTGCAGGGCAACTAAGCCCTGGCACTACAACAAAGACACAGGGGAGCAAAAACAAAAAATAAAATTCAGATTTCAGCGCCCATAAGTTCTGCTAGAACGCACTCAGGCCCATCCAGTTACATCCTGTCTGTGGTTGCTTTTCTGCTGCGGCACCAGAGCTGAGTAGCTGTGACCAAGACCCAAATGACCCAAAACCTGAAAACTTTTACACAATCTGGCCTTTACAGAAAAACTGGCTAACCCCTGGCCTAAGAGACAGTGCCCACTGGCAGGCCCTCACACCATGTCCCCGGCGCGGGAGACGTACCTGGTTGAGATGGCGCAAGCACTTGTCCAGACACCAGAAACAGCAGCAGCAGCACTGGGACATGCACCTGGACAAGGCACCGTCCTGCTGGGTCAGTTCAGAAAGAAAGGAACAGTGTCACCAACAGCACAGGAAAGAGGCCAACAGAAGTGTCTTCCAGCACACCCTGTTCCTACTTGGAGATCTGTGTACCTGGAGAAGCACCACAGCAATTCTCATGGGTACAGAAGTTCTTCTATTCTGTATGTGCTACTGCTACTACTAATTACTATCATTACTATACTGATGAGCAAGGGTTCTCTTCTGTGGGCTTACCTGTTAGGAGTGCTGTTGAGTTCAGCAGAAAGGGAAATGGATTAGCCTGTTTTTACTAGCAAAGGTGAACCAGACCTTTTGGTTCTAGTAAAAAAAAAAAAAAAAAAACCTCTCTTTCTTCATGTTTTCCTAAGTGTCTTCAATCATAAACTCTGCTTTTTCAAACCATAGTTTATATTCATGTGAAATTCACATCCCACAGACAATAAAACTAATGCATTGTAGATACTAGTTATGTGTCCACACACACAAAAAAATCAGGTTTAATTTTTTGGAAAAACATCCCATATTAAGACTTTCAGGGTTAAATTTTGGGGGATAAGTTAGTCCTTTGAAATACAACTTGAATTTGTGTATAACTCAAGAATGGATGAATTAATAAAACTTGTTGGGGGAAGGGGTGATTAAATGTATCTTACTGCCCAGACTGGGGTGGGGGTGGGGGAGAATCCCTGAAAACAATCCTGAAATAGTTTTCTATTAGGACCCCAGGGACAACTTAGCCTTATATAGACATTTTCTTGTCCCAGTGTTAATTCCACTAGATGAAATCTGACCTGCATCCTTTTCAGCCTGGCTATGGTTGTGAATGAGCCATTTAATGTAAGAAGGATCTCACAGTGGCCGTATGAAATGCTTATACTGCAGATACAGTATGGGGCTGTATGGCTGCTGAGGAAGACTATTTTTTTTAACCTAAGAAAGGACACATTTCTCCAACCGTGACATCACTAAAAGGGAGTTTGACCTCTTAGTCCTTATGGGATCTAGGAAGTGAGAAATAACCTCTTAGACTTCAGCCAGAGAGGCTGACCCATTGACGGTTAGATTTATGGAAGCTGTTTCCCCAAAGAGTTTAAGGTGCCTAGCTTTGGGGGGTACAGTGAGTTCCCTGATGTTTATTAACTTATGATTATCTAGTACTAATGTATCAGATCAGATCAGATCAGATCAGTCGCTCAGTCGTGTCCGACTCTTTGTGACCCCATGAATCGCAGCACGCTAGGCCTCCCTGTCCATTACCAACTCCCAGAGTTCACCCAGACTCACATCCATCGAGTCAGTGATGCCATCCAGCCATCTCCTCCTCTGTCGTCCCCTTCTCCTCTTGCCCCCAATCCCTCCCAGCATCAGAGTCTTTTCCAATGAGTCAACTCTTTGCATGAGGTGGCCAAAGTATTGGAGTTTCAGCTTTAGCATCATTCCTTCCAAAGAAATCCCAGGGCTGATCTCCTTCAGAATGGACTGGTTGGATCTCCTTGCAGTCCAAGGGACTCTCAAGAGTCTTCTCCAACCCCACAGTTCAAAAGCATCAATTCTTCGGTGCTCAGCCTTCTTCACAGTCCAACTCTCACATCCATACATGACCACTGGAAAAACCATAGCCTTGACTAGACGAACCTTTGTTGGCAAAGTAATGTCTTTGCTTTTGAATATGCTATCTAGGTTGGTCATAACTTTCCTTCCAAGGAGTAAGTGTCTTTTAATTTCCTGGCTGCAGTCACCATCTGCAGTGATTTTGGAGCCCCCAAAAATAAAGTCTGACACTGTTTCCACTGTTTCCCCATCTATTTCCCATGAAGTGATGGGACCAGATGCCATGATCTTCGTTTTCTGAATGTTGAACTTTAAGCCAACTTTTTCACTCTCCACTTTCACTTTCATCAAGAGGCTTTTGAGTTCCTCTTCACTTTATGCCATAACACATGCATATATACATATATGAGGGCTTCCCTGATGGCTCAGAGGTAAAGAATCCACCTGCAATGCAGGAGCCACAGGAGATGCAGGTTTGATCCCTGGGTTAGGAAGATCCCCTGGAGGAGGAAATGGCAACCCACTCTGGTATTCTTGCCTGGGAAATCCCATACACAGAGGAGCCTGTTGGGCTATAGTCCATGAGTGAGTGAGTGAAGTCGCTTAGTTGTGTCCAACTCTGCAACCCCATGGACTGTAGCCTACCAGGCTCCTCCATCCATGGGATTTTCCAGGCAAGAATACTGGAGTGGGTTGCCATTTCCTTCTTGAGGAGATCTTCCCGACCCAGGGATTGAACCCAGGTCTCCCACATTGTAGGCAGATGCTGAGCGACTAAGCAGAGCATGATATACATATATGAATATATTTAATATATATAAACTATATGAATCTACCTGAAATAAAAAGTTGCTCTGTTCTTCAAGAAATCTTTCTCCAAGTTTCCTAAAATTGAAGGATTGATTTCAAAATGCAACAGCCAGAGTAGCTAGATTTATCCTGGATGGTGAAATGTCTCTTTAAGTCACAAACACGTAGTTAAGCAATATTTAACAGAAAATACTCTCTGATCGGGGTGATGGCTTAGTGTGCATTTCAAGGTAAGGAAGCTAGATAATTTTATATGAAAGCCAATCAACTGCTCTTAATTAATATACTAATCTTAAATCTTGATTTACAATTAAATCTTGATTGGGCTTCCCTGGTGGCTCAGATGGTAAAGAATCTGCCTGCAATGCAGGATACCTGGGTTTGATCCATGGGTTGGGAAGAATCTCTGGAGAAGGAAATGGCAATCCACTCCAATATTCTTGCCTGGAGAACATGGACAGAGGAGCCTGACAGGCTACTGTCCATGGGGTCACAAAGAATCGAATACAGCTGAGCAACTAACACTGACTGATCGAAATCTTCAACAATTCAGATTTCTGCTCAAAAGAGCAAACAAAAACAATTCTAAAGTATCATTTACGAATCCACATGTAAAACTTTCCCCGTTTACTAAAAGCACATACCTATGCCCAAATGGCTGGACTCTATCAAACTCTGACCAAGTCACCAACACAGAGGTGGGGATGGGGGGGTGGGGAAACTAACATTGTGTGAGAACAGAAAAGTTGGGAAAAATCCAACCTTTCCTTATTTGGCAGGCCAGAAATACCACGAGAACAGCTGTTTTCCTGGTGTTTTGGTTTCCACTGGCATTCATAACCAAATGTGCATGGAAATTAAAACCAGGGAGAAGAAAAACCCCCAGGCACAAAAGCCCCACAGTTTTCTGTCTTTTGAGCTGAGATTTAGGTCAGCTTGCCCGTTTCTCACTATTAAGCATGAACGCGCACACAGGCACATGCAACTAACTTCCCCTGACACCCTCCAGGAGACACAGAAGCTGGGGAAATCTCCTCATCTTACGGTATATTTTTCTTTCTTTAAAAAAGCATGATAAATATCCATAAAACCTTGCTTAAATTTCATCTTAAGAATTTCTCCCATTTGTTCAGCATTTAAATAGGAAGAAAACCCAGCAAGCTAAGAACTATGTCCTCCCTACACCACCTGTGCCACCATGTTGGAGAAAATCCAACAAACTTAAACAAAACAGGGAGCTGGACAGGAAGGTTGCTGGGGGTGGGGTGCGGATGGGACCTGAAGCCCATTGGAGCTTTCTGAATGGCCCCTGGCACAGGTCACATTCCTGTCCTGGGACCCAGTGCAATTCTCCAGTGATTCACTTTTCTGTGACCCAAACACAGAGCACACTCTGTTTTAACGTGTTGCCTTACCTTCTCTTTCAGAGTGTTATACACGTACATGAGAACGGCTCTTGGAATCCTCACCACAGTGATTAAAAATGACCCTTTGACAACTGTTCCCTGATGGTAGCAGAAAAGAATGGAGAGAGATGAAAGGATCGGGCGATCAGGAGGGTCACTTTTATTTCTGGGAACAGGAGAAAAAAAGACAGCATTTTAAAAAACACTATTTAGAAAGAAACAAAAAAACTTGTCTCTGGTTCAAATCATCTACGGTACTAACAATTTAGAAAGCAGTGACGCCATCTGCATTTGGCAAAATTTTTATACTCCTTGCTAGCTAAGGTTAAATTATTTCTTGGACTAAGTTAAGAAATATTTCTGGTGGTATTCAATGTTACAAACAAAGAAGAGAAAATTTTAAAACATTCTGATGAGGTGAACAAGTTTTCCTCTTTACAACACCTAACCACCTCCACCAATCCATTAAATTGGGTATTGATCCCATTTTCAGTTTCAGAAGTTTAATTATATAATAATCCCCTAGGTTTAAATTACACACTTTCATCTGTAAATATTGCCAGTATTAGCTTGGTGATGAAAATCACTACCACATCACATGACCAGGATTGGCAGCCAGAGTATCCGGCTCACAGCAGAGGGAGGAAGAGTTCTGGCTTCCCCAGCTCCTGAAACCCAGCTGATTTCTCCTCCGTTCTGTAAAGGTCACCTCACTGTGAATCATTTACGGGACTTGTCATGACACAGCTCTCAAGAATGCGAAAGTCAGTTTCACAGGCAGGGAAAAAAAGTGAAAAAGAACAGAATGGGCACATCTTTCTTCCCCCTCCCCCACACCTGAAAGATAAAACAAAGGCCTGAGGGCTGATGTCACCCCTCCCCTGGCCCACTGAGGCCAGTTCTAGAAAGTGAGGCCCTTTCCGAGAAGCTCCAAGGGAGGCTTGCTTTCTTCATAATGGATTATTCTACAGCTCGCTCTGGTTGCTAATAAGTCACTATGAATTAAGGTTTTGACCAGAGCCTAGGTTTTCAGGGAGGAAAAGGAATGCAGCCAGAAATGTTTCAAGAGCTGGCAATGGCCACATTTTGCTGTTATTTAAATCATCCAGGAAGGAAGAGAGAACATGAAAGTAATATTGGGAGCAGAGTAGCTGCAATCCAGTCGTCCCACAAAAAGGGCGATGTGTGTTTCAACTCAATATTGTTGAAAATAGGAAATGCCAGGGAAGCTATTGCTGATATGAATTCACTTAGATCTGATAAACTAGAAAAGTAGCACAGCCAGGAAAATCTGACACATTTTTTTTCCCTTTCCTCGGTCCTTTTTTTTTTTTTTTTTTTTTTTTAAGAGGAAGACTGTTTACTTTCCCATTGAGGAGATCCATGTGCCTTAGAACTGACTGGTTCTCAAGCAGGGATGCAGGCAGACGAGGGCAGTGCTTGCTCTCCATCTGATACGGAAACAAGTGATTCACAGGCCTCAAGGGCTGGTCCTCCAGGTACTGAAGTTTGGGCTTAGGCATCCGTTTTCTGAGGTTTCACAGGGATGGAATTGACCACTTAAGGCAGGGTGGTGTCTGCACTGTCTGGATGGCGCTCATCCGTGTCACATCCCGGTGATGGCTCCAGACGCTTTTGGGCTTGGCTGGAAGAAGACGTAGATGTTCCAGAAGCTGACTTACCACTTGGGAGAGAAAATCTGAAAAGAGGGCCAGCTCACAAACCAGGCCAGCCTGTGGAGCCAGAACTCACTCAACACCCCACCCTAAGAACTAAATACCACCTTACAGGAAAGGGTCAATCATTGGGGGCTCTCGGAGACACCATCTTCCTGCCCTAGACTCTTATCCACATTCAAAGGTTATATTACCCTGTCACCCCTTCTCTGCTGTGCATGTCCCTGGGGCCTTCATCTCTTCACAAGCAGCAAAACCTGCCTTCAGGAAAAGGCTTTGGTTACACCTAGTGAAGCTTAAACTAATACTTCACCACATTTTGAGAACTGGAGTTTGGGACCACAGTGCCGCGAGGGACATTACTGAGCAGCTCAGTGATGGGCTTATGAGGATGCCACAGTCTCCTGGTGGGCTTCCGCTTCTGTCTACAGGGAGTACTGCATGCTGGGCACCTTTCGCTGGGTTCTGTGGGTAATGGCACTAGGAAGGCCCCGGGCAGTTGGGGAGAGCAGGAGACTCCAGGATGTCCCCAACACACCCAGCTCCTCTAGGTTTAAACTTGTGGCTGCTCTGAGTGCTGAAGGTGCCTGGCTCTGTGTGATGGAGCCAGGAGGTCCCAGGACACAGTATCAGCTCAAGTCCCTGGGCAAACCATTTTTTTTTTTAAGCACTACTTTTTAAACATTTTTATTTATTTATGGCTGTGTTGGATCTTCACAGCAGCACGCAGGCTTTCTCTAGTTGCGACGAGCGACTATGAAGGGACCACTCTTCATTGCGGCGGCTTCTCTTGTTGCAGAGCACAAGCTCTAGGCACACAGGCTCATTAGCTGTGGCACACAGGGCTCGACTACTCTGTGGTACGTGGGGATCTTCCTGGACCAGGGATCAAACCCACGTCCCCTGCACTGGCCAGCGGATTCTTAACCCTTGGACCATCAGGGAAGTCCTGTGCAAAGCGTTTAATGCTCTCGTTCACCTATGTCTGTAACGCCTTTGGGTCATAGTATCTAAGTGCTATTTTGCAGCTATGATTTGCTTCAACATAACTTACTCCAGAAACTTAGGAATCTTGGAGGCACGTTTTAGTTCTGGTTAGATCCAGTCGAGTGCTCACTGAGAACTCTTCAACAGCATGGATAATTCATTCTGTGTTGCGGCTCCTGGACAAGGATCAGGCTGCACAGGATGCTTGGCCTCCACTGTCAGTCTGGTCCTGGGCAAAGGAGCGTGGTGTGTCCCTGAAGAGACCTCGTCCTTTCCTGACATTTCTTTCAGCAGAATCACTGCAAGATGAAGTTGGGAGGACTGTGGGGGAAGCTGTGAGGTCCATTTATCCAATCCCAAAGAAAAGGGAAACTCTTTGTTATGAAGAACAGGTCCTCAGCAGCTCTTGTCAGGGTTAGCAAACTCATGTGTCTCCTACCGAAATTCCTTAGGCTCAGCTGTGAATCCACTTCCTCACTTCCTCCTCAGCAAATCCAAAGCAGCTGGAAACCATCTTCTGTATACTTGCAAGCGATGAAGTCATGACTCAAGCGTCCCTTCTCCAAACTGAGCAGTGCTGGCTCCTTCCTATCCACCCCAGCCCCATCTTTATGGCTCTCAGTTGACCTCTCTGAAATTCAAGCAAATGGTGGTAAAAGGGAAATTACACAGGATGCCCATGTCCTGGTACTTGATGCTCCCTGGATGACCTCTTCATCCCTCTTACTGCTTAAATGAATGACAGAGATGAATGCACTCTGGCTATATTTAATTCTCACCCTGCATGCAGACTGGAACATGAGATTAAAGAATTATAAGCCCTGAGATAAGGGAAAACCTTGAGGTTTCAAAATTAGCACACAGTCAAAAAGAATGCAGAACTCTTTAATAAATGAAATAGCAGTGCTAAAAATAAGTCAGTATGCACTTTATTTTAAATTAGTTTATTTTTATCAAATATGTGAAATATCTTAAAAAGTCAAATAGCACTGCTAGGTGTAACAGGAAAAACAGCAGTTTTTTTTCTCCACCACTAATTGTCTCTCCCTAGAGGCAATATTTTAGCTGTTTCTTCTGGAACCCACCTTCACACTCCTAAATTACTTGTTCTTACTGAAATTTCTTCATTTTTTTCATTCTCAGAGAATGTCTACTGACTTCCCACTACAGAAGACACAGGTTTCATTCTCCTTGGCAGCTTAAACTCCCAAGTACACTCATTTCCCCACTCCTCTTTTTCTCAGTATAATTATACTGAAGCTCTAAAAGATTTCTCCCCAGTTTTACTGAGATATAATCGACATGTAACAGCATGTAAGTCCAAGGTGTACAATGTGTTGATTTGATCCACATATATTTCGCAAAATGATTACTATCTTAGCATTAGCTTATGCCTCCATCACCTCATATAATTAACCATTTCTTCTTTTTGTGGTGAGAACATTTAAGGTCTCTTCTTTTAGCAGCTTTCAAGTATATAACACAGTATTGTTAACCACAATTATCATGCTGTAGTTAGATCCCCAGAACTACTCATCCTCTAACTAGAAGTTTGTGTCCGTAATCCCTACCTCCCCTTCTCTCCTACCCCACTCCCGGGCAACTACCATTCTACCTGTTTCCATTAGTTCAGCTTTTTTAGATTCGACATGTAAGTGGTATCATCCCTTTTTGTTTTTCTATGACGTATCCCTTGGCATATTGGACTCAAGGTCCATTCGTGTTATTTTAAATGGCACGATGTCCTTCTTTCTCACGGCTAAATGATATTCCATTATATACACCAAATCTTCTTCATCTATTCACCCTTCGATGGACACTGAGGTTGTTCCCGTGTCTTGGCTATTGTGAATACTGCTACAATGAACACAGGCGTGAAGACATTTCTTCAAGATTCTTTTTTCATTTCCTTTCTATATATACCTAAGAAGTGGGATTGTTGGATCCTATGGTTCTGATTTTAATTTTTTGAGGAGCCTCCATACTGTCAGTTTCCATAATTGCTGTATACCAAATTTGCACACCCCACCCCACAGTGAAGGAGGGTTCCCTCTTCTCTACATCCTTGCCGACCTTAGGCACCTCTTGTCTTTTTGATGACAGCCATTCTAACAGGCATAAGGGGGGATCTAATCGTGGTTTTGATATGTATTCCCTGATGATTAGTGATGTCGAGCACATTTTCATGTGCCTCTTTTTTGTATCTTCTTTGGAAAGGAAGTTCTGCTTCTCTGCCCCTTTTTTAACTGAATTTTTTTTTTTTTTTTTACTGTGGAGTTATAGGAGTTATATATATATTTTGGTATTAACTCCTTATCAGACAAATGGTTTGCAAATATTTTCTCCCATTTCATAAGCTGTCTTTTCATTTTGTTGATTGGTTCTTTTATTGTGTAGAACTTTTTAGTTTGATGTAATCTCACTAATTTTTGCTGTTGTGGCTTGTGCTTTTGGTGTCATATGTGAAAAATCATTTCTAAGACTGATGTAAAGGAGCTTTTCCCTTATGTTTTCTCAGAGGAGTTTAGGGACTTCAGTTCTTATGTTTGAGTCTTTAAACCATTTTGAATTAATTCTTGTGAACCGTGTAATACAGGGGTTTAATTTTATTCTTCATGTTGTTATCCAGTTTTTCCAGAACTGTTTATTGAAGAGATTATCCTTTCCCCTCTCTAGGATCTCGGTTCTCTTCCAATGAGCTATGGGTCTATTTTTACGCCAGTCCCATACTGTTTTGTGGTATAGTTTGAAATCAGGACAGACGATGCCTCCAGATGTGTTCTTCTTTCTTAGAATTGCTTTGGCTATTTGGGCTCTTTTGTGATACAAATTTTAGAATTTTTCTATTTCTGTGGAAAATATAACTGAAAGGTTGACAGGGAATGCACTGAATTTATACATGGCTTTGGGTAATAAGGATATTTTAACAATATTAATTCTTCTGATCCATGAACACAGGATATATTTCCATTTGTTTGTGTCTTTCATCAGTCTTATACTTTTCAGTATACAGAGCTTTCATCTCCTTAAATTCATTCCTAAGTATTTTATTGTTTTCAATGCCAGTGTGAATGAGACTGTCTTCTTTATTTCTTCTTCAGATATTTTGCTGTTAGAGAAATGCAACTGTTTTCTGAATGCTTTGTATCCTGTACCTTTACTGAATTCATTGATTAGTCTAACAGTTTTTTTGATGAAGTTTTTAGAATTTTCTTTATATATTAATAAAGTCATATTACCTGCAAACAAAGGCAATTTTTCTTCTTTCTTTGTGATTCGTATGTATTTTTTCCTCGTTTTCTTGCCTGATTGCTCTGGCTAGGTCTTCCAGTGCTATGTTGAATAGGAATGGTAAGGGTGGGCACTCCTGTCTTGTTCCTGATCTTAGAGAAAAAATTTTCAATCTTTCACCACTGAGAATGTTTTAATTAATGTTTAGGGCTTACATTATCAGTACATAAATAACATTCACAACTGTTCGAAACAGTGTATTCTGATTATATTTTCTTTATAGCTTTTTGACTTTTAAGTTAATATTTCACAAAATAAAATTAAATTAAAAAATATATATATATATAAAAGAACATACAGTGTTTTCACATCAGAATGTAACCTACTCAGAGCAGGGATTTTGTTTCTCTATCATTTTATTCTTAGCTCCTATAATACAACACTACCTGGGAGGAAGTAATACTGAATAAAAGTACTTTCTATTTAAAAAAAAAAAAAATTCACATTTTTTATTTGCGTGGTTTTCCACATGCTTCACCAAATGCTTCATCAAAGTATAATTCTTTTTCTCCACATATTCAAACAACATATCTGATATTCTCTACGTTTCCTTTTTATTTTTTCTTGGAGGCATCCCTCCTGGAGCCCACTGCTCTCTTGCTCCTCCTTGGACTGGAGGTTTTCTATACCTGCTAAATACCTACCCTCCTGGAAATTCCCTTCTCTTCCTCACAGTGTTGGAGCCCATTTCCTAAAACTCATGTTTTTTCCCACCTCGTTTACTCACTAGTTTCAGAGGAGAAAGGATATGGTGAGGAAATCTTTTGAGATATTGCATGCCTGAATAGGACTTTATCTTCCTTTATCTTTGACTGATAGTACAAATAGGTATAGAATTCTACGTTGGAAATAATCATTTCTCAGGATTTTGGTAGTTTTGTCCTACTATCTCCCTGGTTCAGAGTTGCTGTTGAACATCAGATTCCATTCTAGTTCTTTTTAAATTTATTTTTTTATTGAAGTGTAGTTGATTTATAATACTGGTTTCAGATGTATGACACAGTGTTTCAATATTTTTAAAGATCATACTTCACTTGAGTTATTTTAAAATATTGGCTGTATCCCCTGTATTGTACAATATACAGCTTATTTATAGTATACACAGTAGTCAATACACAGCTTATTACAGTATGCACGGTAGTCAATATACAGCTTATTTATAGTACACACGGTGGTCAATATACAGCTTATTATAGTACACACAGTAGTTGTGCCTCTTGGTTTCCTATCCTTTCCCTGACTCTGTCCACTTCCCTCTCCCAGATGGAAATCACTAGTTTATTCTCTAAATCTGTGATTCTGTTTCCATTTTGTCATATTATTTTTTAGATTCCACATTTAAAGGATAACATATAGTATTTGTAGTTCTCTAATTTATTTCACTAAGTCTAATGCCCTCCAGGTCCAACCATATTGTTGCAAAATAGCAAAATTTCATCCTTTTTCTATGGTTAATATTCCATTGTATAAATATACCACATCTTCTTTATCTATTCATCTACTGATGGACACTTAGGTAGCTTCCATGACTTGACTATTGTAAATAAAGCTGCCTGAACACTGTGGGTGGTGAGGCAGTATATATCTTTTGAATTAGTGTTTTCATTTCCTTTGGCTGTATACCCAGCAGTGGCATTCATTCAAACAGCAATTCTATTTTCAAGTTTTAAGGAACCCCCACACTATTTTCCACAGGGGCTGCATCAATTTACACTCCCGCCAACAGTGTACTCGGGCTCCCTTTTTTTCATGTCCTTGCCAACATTTGTGGTCCTTGTGACAGTAGCCATTCTGACAGGCATGAGGGGATATCTCATGGTTTCGATGTGCATTTCTCTGATGATTAGCAATGTTGAGCATCTTTTCATGTGTTTGTTGGCCATCTGTATGCTTTCTTTGGAAGAATATCTATTCTTCTCATTGTTAAATTGGGTTCTCTTTTTTTATACTGAGTTGTATGACTTCATTAATAAATAGTTTGGATATTAACCCCTTATTGCTCGTATCAATTACAAGCATTTTCCCCATTCAGTAGGCTGTCTTTTCATTTTGTTGATGGTTTCCTTTGCTGTGCACAAGATTTTAAGCTTAATTTGTTTATTTCTGCTTTTCTTTCCTTTGCCTGAAGCAATAGATCCAAAAACACACTACTACAACTTATGTCAAAGAGTGTCCTGCTTGTTTCCTTCTGGGAGTTTTATGGTTTCTGGACTAACATTTAGGTCTGTAATCCATTTTGAGTTTATTTTGGTATGAGAAAATGTTCTAATTTCATTCTTTTACACATAGGTGTCCATTTCCTGGCAACACTTATTAAAAAGACTTTCTTTTCCCCACTGTATATTTTTGCCTCCTTCGCTGTAAGTTAACTGAACATAAGCGCATGGGTTTATTTCTGGGTTTTCTATTCTGTTCCATTGATCTCTGTGTCTGTTTTTATACCACTGTAGCTCTGTAGTTTTGATTACTTCAGCTTTGTAGTACATTCTGAAGTCAGGGCGTGTGAAACCCCCAGACTTGTCCTTTTTTTCAAGATTACTCTGGCTAGTCAGGGTCTTCTGTAATTTTGTATAAATTTTAGGACTTTTTTAGTGCTGTGAAAAATGTCATGGGTGTTTTGCATTAAATATGTAGATTGCTTTGGATAGTATGGATATTTTTACAATATTAGTTCTTCCAATCCATGAACACTGGTTATCTTTCCATTTATTTGTATCATTTTCAATTTCCTTCATTCGTGTTCTATAGTTTTCAGAGTATAGACCTTGTACTGGTTCTAGTTCTTGATATTTTACCTGTGGTCTTTCTCTCTAAAGCTTCTGGGATCTTCTCTTTACTCATGTCCTCCAGCTCTGGGAAATTTTGACAATTTCCTCCCTTTTTTCTTTGTTCTCTATTTCTAGAACTCATATTAGTCAGGTGATGGGTGTCCTAAATTTTATCTTTTTTCTCCTATTTTCCATCTCTTTATCTTTTTGTTCTATCTTCTGGAGGAGTTCAACTTTATATTTTAATCCATCAGTAGAAAACTTTCACTTTTGCAATCATATTTTTAACAACAAAGAGGTCTTTCTGTTCTCTCACTATTCTTTTTTTCTTGGTTCTTATTTTATGAAAGCAACATTTTTTGGTTCTTTCTGAAGATATTATTAGAGTTGCTGTTGCAGTTTTCTTTTGCTGCCTGCATTGCCCCTATTTTTCCTAAATTTTTTTGGTTGCTTGTTTTGTTCATTTTGATCTTTTTCTTTCACAACAGGCTTCTTCAAATTTTTAATAATCACTGGCTATAGGTTTACATTTAAGCATGAGGAACCAAAGAGTGAGTTGGAGGTTCTATACAAGGGTGACTGCTGACTGGTGAGTTTCACCATCTGCTTCAGAGTCAGGGCATCAGGTCATTTCATTGGGGGATCCCCACGTGGTACTATCTGCAAGTCTTTGCTTTGGGTTATAGTTTCTCCAAAGAAGAATCCGATAATCTCATGCCTAAGAAATATCAGCCTGGCTGTCAACATCCTGGAGACTGAGCTGTGGAGTGTGGATTGGTAGCAAGTAGAATGAAAGTGAAGCGTCAGTCGCTCAGTCGTGTCTGACTCTTTGTGATCCCATGGACTGCAGCCTGCCAGGCTCCTCCATCCATGGAATTCTCCAGGCAAGAATACACTAGAGAGGGTAGTCATTTCCTTCTCCAGGGGATTTTTCCAACCTAGGGATCAAACCCAGGTCTCCTGCATTGCAGGCAGATTCTTAGACTTCCACTTGCTCTCCCTTCTTTCAGGGTAGAGCTTTGTCCCAGCCTTGGCTGTGCCAGATACCCTACATCCAGGCCCTCTCTGATGACTTCTCCAGCGAGCAAAGCTCCCAACTTATATCTGCTGGTATGAAGGATGGGCCGTGGGGCTTAACTGCTCCTTAGTAAGACCTTTAACTAATCTTTGCAAGCATGTTTTACACCTGAATTCCTGAATCTCTCTAGATTTTCATGGCTCAAATTAGCCTCCTCTCCCACCAAATGCACAGAGATAGGTTTTTTGAGGCTTCTCCAATCTGCTCACCGCTCATTCATCCTGTCTTGAGTTTTCAAAATTTGACTGATGCTTCTTCGTTCATTCGTTCGCGCTCAGTCATGTCCTACTCTTTACCACCCCGCGGGCTCCTCTGTTCATGGGATTATCCCGGCAGGAATACTGGCCTGGATTGCCATCACATTTCTCAGCTGCTGTCATTGCCTGCTTCCTGCTGCCCTTGTGTGTTTATGCTTTCTTCATTTTTTCATGATTTTGGGGGAGGGGAGTTAGAGTTGGGAAGGCATTAGGAGATACATACATACACTTCACTGGAGGTTAAATAAAAAGTCCTCACTGAAAATGTTTTGATTTTGTGTTACTAAAATAGAACAAAATCACTGCTGTCAGAGAGATGTGACATGCTGCTGGCCAATTTGGTTAAATAATCTCTGCTCATGTACTCAGGAGCAAGCAGCACACGCCACCTCCTCCGAAGGCGCAAAGGCTCTCAGTGCCAAGGGCTACAGCCTTTCGTGTGTCTGACGGGGTCTCTAAAGAAGGAGGCTCCCAACAGCACCACTGTAATAAAACCCATAGCACTGCTTATCGTTGGGAGGTAATTGTTCTACAGCATGAATCATCCCTAGATGACTTTCTTGCCCCCAGGAACTCTCATGTTTTTCTGCCCATTTAGTCTGCGACATTAGAGGAGGACCAGCCCCATCAGAAGTAAACTTCCTGTTCTGAGTCCAAGCCTGTCATTGCACTGGCTGTGTCCTTCTTGCCTGTGGTTTTATCTGCCTCACGGAGAACCTCACGGAGAATCTCACAAACACAAAAGAGGTAGAGAGTCGAGACGTACGTGCATGTGTCCTCAAGTATTTTGATGAGGTAACGGAGGATAAACACTTAAACAAGCATCATAGTGAACAGAAAAGCAAGTAATGAATTCACTAGCATTTAACTATAAGAACATGAATTGTATTTTATAGTCACGTACAATTCCCTTAGGATTTAAAACTGCTTTCAAAGAAAACACTCTCCTCATTTTACATAGGATGAAATGATGCTCATAGGACTTACTGAAGTGTGTTCCAAATAGATCAGTAATTTTTTTAAAGTTTGAAGTCAGTAAGAATGGATATTTACAGGAGAAATCAACCCTTTCTTTTGAATATCTTTCAGTTCTAAGCAGTTTGATTACTTCTGTGTTTGGCTTCTTTTTGGGTTTTCTAGCTTAAAGCAAAAGAGGTTGGAAATGTGACAGATTCAAGATATAGTATTTCTTTTTGCTACTAAATAAACATCCTGCCAAATTTTTTTTGCCTAACTCTTTAAAATTAATTTCTATTGGAGTATAATTCCTTTACAATGCTGTGTTATTTTCTATTGTACAGCAAAGTGAATCAGCTATATGTATACATTTATCCCCTCTTTTGCTGGATTTTCTTCCTATTTAGATCACCACAGAGCACTGAGTAGAGTCCCCTGAGCTATACAGTAGGTTCTCGTTATCTATTTTATCATAGTATCAATAGTGTACATATCTCAATCTCAGTCTCTCAATTCATCCCACCATTCTGCCTAACTTTGAGCTTAGTCTTTTTCTCTTGCCAATCTCTTTTGAGAGGTCATGTCAAAATTCCAAAATATCTTTTGAGACACACAACATGAAGCACATAGGCAAATCAATAGCAGTAACATGCTAGACCTACCTGTTAAAATAACACGTCACCACCGTCCCAGCTACAGCCATTTGTTGGCATGCAAGGATGAATTCACTGGTCCAGATGAGGCCAATTAAATGGTACCACCACATATACCGAATGCCTGAAAGAGGCTTATATTCCACTTGGCCACCTTCAACGACCTGTGCAGCTCCTAAAGTTTAAAACACAAACATGCTTTATATCTGTGTTTTCCTAAGTATGGAAGCAAGTTCAAGAGGCCATTCTTCCTCAGTTCTAGACTTTGGCATCACACGAAACACAGATGTCAACGTCAAGTTTGAAGTTCCCACCATAACTTAAGATTCATAGCAAAACTAAAATTGAGAACCCACATTTAACTTATGAATAATATTAATAGTGGTAATTATGATAACTGGTAGGCAACTTGTATAAGATGACACTTGATCTATCTTCTAATGGCCGCTCCACTTTGCAGATATGAAAACAGGTTTGGAAGAGTCAAGTAACTTTTGCAAAGTCTCACTGCTCATAATTAGCGGAGGGAGAATATAAACCTGGACACAGTGGACTCTAAAACCCGTGGTTTTTCTATCACAACACTCTGTGATGTAAACAAAACTTATGTTGATGAAAGCTGTGTTATAGAACCCTATGTTATAGAACCATGCTTCACCAAAAATTTAGAGTCAATAAAGACAAGAATCTTCATTTGTTCAAAAGGATTAATTTCAGATTTCAAGAGCAAACTCTCCTAGTACATTTAAAATGGCTAGTGGGCCTCAGTGTTAATCTCCTAGATTCAGATGTCAGCTTTATCCTTTTTGGGTAGCCTGGGGCAAGTTATTTGGCCTCTTGGAGTGTTAGTATCCTTATCTGTAATACTCATTTCCTGATGGTTATTCAAGAAAGAGTAGAATGGGATTACCTGGTGAGTACTGGCCCATAGAAATATCAGTCCACAAGTGATGACGATTATTACTTAAATTTCAGGAGCACAATATTATATTAAACTGAGGCCAGTGCGATCACCCCAGCAATGCTCTACCAGTCACTGACTATGTCCCGCTTTATTTGCTCTCATCTAAAGAAGCCCTTGAATTGGCTCTGCAATTCAACTCAATTCCATACCAAATCTCAGTTCCGCAACTACACTTGATTTCTAGATGTTCTCTGCTCTGTTTTGTTTTATTAGATTTTTTTATATGGATCAATAAAAAACTTTATTGAATTTGTTCCAATATTGCTTCTGTTTTACGCTTTGGGTTTTTGGCTGTGAGGCATAGGGGATCTTAGCTCCCCAATCAGGGATTGAACCCATACCCCCGGCACTGGAAGGCAGTCTTAAACACTGGACCACCAAGGAAGTTCCCTGCTGTATATTTTAAACAAACTGCAAGAAAGAAGATGCACTTTAGTCTCTGGCAAAACCTACAACTTGAAGAACATTTAAAGAGAGTTTCATACTAATATTTCCTTTCATAGCTATAAATTGCTCTCAGGTTCATAATTCGTGTCTTTAGACATTCACAATAGGGTCTGGGCAAAGGAGGTGGGAAAGATAATCATGCTGTAGAAGAAACTGATTCCACAGACGAAGGCTGCTCTTAGTAACTCCTGCTTTGTGTTCTGCCGAACAAGAGTCACATTGTGAGAAATACTAGATCAGCTTGGTTCAGACAGAAGTTAATATTTTATTGAACACTGGATTCACTGGCTTGGAGGCAATCTCTATTTCAGGTAAGGCGCTAATAAATGCTTACGCATTTCCAAAATGGATGTGTTTTAGAAAAGCATTCCCAGTCCCAAAGGAGGCGGCCCCTCATGACTGACAGGCACACGTATGTAGTAGATCAGGTGAGTGGAGACTTGGAGAGCCGCTTCTGGAACAGCAGAAGTGATGGGGCCAGTCAACAAGCATGGGGTCACCAGTGACGGGGACACACTGGCGTTTGCAAGCACAGGACTACCATATCACACGTGATTTGGGGATGGATGAAGTTTCCAAAGAAGAGGAGAGATGATTTCCTCAACAGACAAAAGGCAAGTAAATACAAAGGCCTTGGGTGCTAAGGAGGGATTGTGTCTCCCTGGGGCTGCCAATGGCACATTCACACACACCCCAGCTTGGCACACTGATGGCAGCAGTCAGCAAGTGGAGGATGGCTAAAAGGGATACATCAGGACCCATACAGGCCACCACACTGCTGGCATTCCTCAAAGAAGCACAATGGGTACAGATATTATTCACTGACCACTTGACTGTTTTTGACCATCTTTACTGAAACCATCAACTATTCATTCTTCTGGTTCAGTAATAACCAGGCTATTTACAGACTTTCCTTTAGGGCAGGGTTTTTCAACCTCTCAACATAGCAATTGGCATTTTGGATCACATGAGTGTTAGGGGTGCGAAGTGGGGGAGTTGCCCTATGCATTGCAGGACATTAAGCAGCTTTCTTGGCCTCTACCCATTAGATGCCAGAAGCATCTTCCCTCCCCTCCTCCAGTTAAGACAACCCAAATGTCTGTAAACAAACTGCTGCTTGATAACCACAGCTTTAAGCAAACGTTCTGTGAAGAATCTGTGAAGGAGCTCTGGCTTCAGGGAGAAGCTTAGAACACGACTGTGGGTGGGGCAGATGTGTTTATGCACACATGACTGCCCTCTCCTGGATAGCTAGGTTAGTGCAGGCAAGAGCCTCTCATCAAAGTATCAGTTGCTTTGTTAATAATACTAACACATTACAATACTGTTACCACCACCTGTAGCTAACAGATGCTAGGGAACTGGATCCCAAGATGAGATTTGATCTGGAATGGTAGTGAAAAGGGCACTGAACAGGATGAAGGCCTGGTCCAATCTCGGCCTTGACATTTGTGATAAGCCACCTGGGCCTCCGTTCTCTAACTGTAAACATGAAGAGGGAAGACAAGATGAACTCGGAGCAGGGGTTACAGAGTCTGAGTCACACAGACTGAAATTCATATATCTCTTCTGTCTCCTAACGGCTGAACAACCTCAGGCAGGTTATGAGTTTGCAGGGCCTTTTAAAATCTGAAGATACTAATACCTACTTTTCATTTCCTTGTTGATTCCAACCAGTCTCGTGGCTCTAAATGCCATACGTATAGCTGTTATAAGGATTAAACAGGCAGTTGCTTAGCTGTAATTGAGGTATAAGTAGATATGATTTCAGTTGTGAAGTTAATAAATATTTATTCAGCATTCTAGATTTATGCTGGACGTCAGCTATTACGGGAAAAAAATGAAAAAAAGGCAAGCAAAAAAAATCAGAAAGAAGATACAGTCAGAGTGAATATCAGGAACTCACATGCTGCTACATTAGTTTATTCGCCTCCCCTTCTTCTGGACTGTTTATAATTGCTCCTCCAATTGTCTAAGAGTTTTTTTCCTATCCTCATGCTCAGTCAGTGACCTCATTTTTGGTTTCTCTGAGAAAACTGAAGCCATGGGAAAGTCTCTGGGAGCATCTACCCCATCTCTACCCCTCAGCTGCGTGTGTCCATAACTGGACACTCCACCTTAATACGATAAAGTGTCCGTGGTTCTAAGGGGAGCCCCTGCACTAGATCCCCTTTCTCATCTGCTTGAAGATACCACTTCAGAAAATTTCCCTCTGTTTCTTGCTTCCTTAAAATATTCTTCTTTACTGAATCATTTTTAATAATTTCCTATCTTAAAACCCCCTACTTTTGAACTCCCTTTACTCCTCCAGCTTCCTTCCTACTTCTCTGTTCCTCTTCACAGCCAAATATCTCGAGGTTGTCTCTTACTCTTTCCAATTCTTTTTCTCTTTCTCTTAAACCCGCTCTAATTGTGATCCACTCCCCCACACTGCTCTGAAACGGTTCTGTTTCACTTCCGTGCTGCTAACTTCAATGGTCAATCCTTAGCTCTTACCTGATCAGCAGCTTACGACACATTCAACATTTCACCCCAGTTCCTCTCCTGCTCATTGGTTGCTCCCTTTCAATTTCCTTTCCTTTTTCTTCCTCATCTCCAAGACCTCTTAACATTTACATGGCCCAAAGCACAGTCCTTGGATTTCTTTTCTATCTGCACTCACTCAAATCTCCTGGCTTTAAATACTATTCATGTATTCCCCAATTCCCAAATGTAGACCTCTAGCTGGGCCTCTCCAGAAACTTCAGACTCAAACCATTAACTCCCTGCCCGACATGTCCACCTGGATGTCTAAAAGATATTTCAATAAACACAACTAAAAATGAATTTTTGCTCTTCCTGGAAGATGTTCCACTCAAAGTCCTGTCCTGTCTCAGCTGATGGCCATCTCATCTTCCAGTTGCTCAAGCTAAAAAACCTCAGTGTCATCCCCAACTCCTCTTTCACATCCTTAATGTAATATTAGGAAATTCTTCAAAATAGACACAGAACCTGTATGTCACGGCATTTCCACCATTACAACCCTGTTCTAAGTCACTAACACCTCCTCCTTGAATCACTGCCATGAAAATGTGAGTCAGACCATGCCACTCTGCTGCTTAAAATGCTGCAATGACTTCCTGTCTCAGAAACAAAGTTCTGTAATGGCCCAGGAGGCCCAGTATCTGACCCTGTGACCCCAGCCTGAACCATGCTCCCCCTCAACCACACTACTCTGGGGAGCGGCCCTCCTGTGTCCCCAGAGCCGCTGCCTTTGCTGGCCCCTTTGCCTAGAACACTTCCCCTTCCTTCACATAGTCTCAGGGCTCTGCCCTCACCTCCTTCAAATCTTTGCTCACAATTATCTTCTCAATAAGGCCTTCCCCAATCATTAAATCCCCTCCTCAAGCATTTCTTGTTTTAAAAATATACTATGGAAATATAATAAATGCTAGAATACATTTAAGATGTCTGAATTTTACACAGTTTGAGGGTCCCTTGATAAGACGAAGAATACAAAGTTAGGTAGTTAGGTACTGAACCTTGCAAGAGTCCTTGCAAATGAAAGACCCTGAACTTTAAGCTTTAGGGGCTTGAAGGTAAACTTGTCTCGAATCTGATTTAAAGTGTTATGATAAGTTAATCTGATAAGTGTTATGGCAAAAAGTAGAACAGGTTAATTGGGGCTCCTTAAGCATTTATTCTGGAGTAGGAAATGGCAACCCACGCTAGTATTTTTGCCTGAAAAATTCCATGGACAAAGGAGCCTGGCAGGCTACAGTCCATGGGGTTGCAAAAGAGTCAGACATGATTGAGCACACACAGTACAACACAAGCATTTATTATTCTTCTCTGCTCTATTTTTTTCCTTACCACCTATCAAATTTGAATATACTATAAAATTCACTTACTCATTTTATTTAATGCTTATCTCCCTGTAGCCTTCAAACTGGAAGAAAAGCTGTATCTCCAGCATCTATAACAGGATCTGATATAGTAAATGTTCAATAAATACTTGTTCAATGAACGACTGCTTGAATGAATGAACCAATCTTCCTCAAATAATACATCCAATCAAAGAGATTTGAGACAACTTTCAGGAAGTCTTCCTAGAGATCATCATCATAACCTGGAGGAAATGCATCATGCAGCTAGCTGTAAATTTGGGTATTACAAGCAAGTTTTAAAGCAGTTTGAAAGACTGACATGTTACTAATGATTAGTGTGAATCATTAGTGGCAGTTTCTCAAGGAAGGCAGTGCAGCTGATTGGGATAATCTCCCAAATGATGCAGGCCCAACTTAAAACAGTCCGATGTTCTACCACATTCTGTGCACTTGGCCTCTTCCAGCCAACTGGCTTGGTGTCCTGCTGACACCCAGCCTGCCTGTGCCTCCCACTGGCTCAGCTTCTGCTCTGACAGCACGGGGCAGGGAAAAAGAGAAGAAAATCGCATGGCCATCATGCCTGGAGCTTACCTAGGTCTTTCTGTGTATACATCACACTCAATACAACATGGATGTGAATTCACTCCCTGACTCAGCACACGCTGAACTCACTCGAGGGCTGTGCACGGACCTTAGAGACAGAAAGAAAAATACACAGTCCCTGCCCTCCAGATGTTCATTCTCCTGAGGGGGGACAGCACACAAGTCATTATCTTGTGTGATTGTTTAGAGGCTTTGTCATCGCCTGACATAACACATTTATGCTCCTTTCCCCATTCCCTGTGTCTGGTTCACTGCTGTATCTCTAGTTCCCAACAGGCATTCAATGAATAGTTCTTAAAAGAATGAAGCATATACAAAATGTAAGGAAAAAAAAAGAAGAAATAGCTCGGTATGCTTAGGCAATTTATAAGAGAGTTTCCAAGAAATATATTGAAAGTGAAAGTATTAATCGCTCAGTTACGTCCGACTCTTTACAACCCCATGGACTGTAGCCCGCCAGGCTTCTCTGTCCATGGAATTATCCAGGCAAGAATACTGCAGTGGGTTGCCATTTCCTTCTCCAGGGGATCTTTCTGACCCAGGTATTGAACCCAGGTCTCCTGCATTGCAGGCAGATTCTTTACTGTTTGAGCCGCCAGGGATAGTTCCAAGAAATATATTACTCAAAACAAATCTTGAATAATGACTCGTTTTCCAAGCAGTGATGGGCAGAAAGTTGGGGTGAGGCTTAGGAAGGGGAGAAGATTCTAGACTAAGATCACAGCATGTGCAAAGACAACTAGATGTTCATGGAGGCTGTCTCCCTTCACACTTCCCCACGGGTACATAAACTTCGGAAAAGCAGGAGCTGTTTCAAATCTCTCCAGAGCTACCCCTCTTCCCCCTGTTCCTAGGACAGGGCTGGGCTACTAGGAAGCTTTTGTGAAATAACTTCAATTATCTTCTAGATCTCTGATAACCTAAAAAGAGGACAGTTTTCTTTTAGACTGTGTTCTCAAATATGCCAGGCAGAGAACAAACCACAAACCTGAAGTTAGTACTAGACATTCCTTGGTTGACATTAGTTCCTAATATAAGAAACACATACAAGCCCCCTATTTGCAAAGCAAAGCTCGAGTCCCATCTCAGCCTCCTAACTTCTTTATGAGGCAGCCTGGGGAAAGCACAATTTATCTACTGCAAAAATGGGAAAAAGGAAGCCCAGATTAACATTCAAGGAAGGCCAGAGCCAGCCTAGATCCCAGGTCCCTTGACGGGAGTCCCTCTAGCTGACCCTGCTTCTTCCTTTCCAAGCAGTCCTTTGCCTTTCAGCACGCTAGGCACATTCCTGTGATGACAGATCTCTTCTGACTGTAGTACCACTGGGAGAGAAAGCCACCCCCAGCCCAAACAGGCCCCTTTCTTCTACTGTTTCAACTCTGAGGCTTCCTGACCACCTAATGATAACTGAGGGTCATCAGGTCATCTGGGCTCTTTTCAACCTGCCAACCGCACCTACTATTACTGTGTTCCTGTAGCTACTTCTTCCACTGGATTCTAGTAATCACTGTCACATTGCTGGTAGCATACAAGTCCCAACTGACTAATTACTGTCATTTCTGGGGGGCCTGTCATTTCTTCTGCTCCACTGAAGGAATCCCCAAACAAGCCCAAGTTTGTCAACTAGTTAAGGGACTTATTAACAGTCACTAGATAAACAGCTCAGCAAAAAATGGCAAAAACTTATCAACCTAAGTTGACTTTTTATGCATTTTTTCTGTTTTACACAATAAAGTATTAACTATTCAGTCATGTGACACAATAAAAATCTCATAGTAGGTACCACTGAGGACACCCCCACAACACTGGGGACCTTGGGCGGAGACTGGAGAAGGGGCTGAGGGCTCTGTGACTGCCTGAGGGGACATGAGATGAGACAGGTGCTGCGCGGGCGTCCCTCACCACCCCCCACCTGGGCATCTGCTGAGGGAAAGTGAAATGAGACAGGTGCTGTGCGGGCGTCCCTCACCCGCCTATCACATGGGCATCTGCTGAGGATCCAAACAGCAGCAGATGACCCGCCCAGGCCTGGGGCTTGTCATCCTGGCACTGCATGAAAAGGCCTTTGAAGACAAAGGGACCTCTGTGTACCACGCTGGCCCACAGGTGAGTGGAAAGGAGAGGCAGGTGGCCTGGTTTCTATGCTGCCCAACCCTGGGGAGGAGGGAAGGCAGGAGCTCTGTCAACATCAGGCCTCCTGGAAGCCTGGTATCTACCTGCTCACAGATTCCTGCAGCACGTCCTGGGCACCCAGTTTCCTTTCTTGCCCTTCATATTTATTTTTATTTATTTGGTCTGGTCTTGGTTGCGGGATCTTGTAACTACAGCACGCAAACTCTTGGTTGTGGTCATGTGGGGTCTAGCTCCCCAACTAGGGATTAAACCCTGGCCCCTGCCTTGGGAGCAGAGTCTTAGCCACTAGACCACCAGGGAAGTCCCTCCTGCTCTTCAATTCATCTCACTTTTGCTCATTTATCTCCTTCCAAAATGGCCATGCTTTAATACATAACTTTCCAACATGCTGCCTTCTACCCTACAGAGCAGCCCACTGTCCCCACCCTCTTCTCAGCCCTGGGGCCCAGGCTGTTTAATGCTTCCCAGGCCTTGGACCCAACTGGGACCTAAGAAGGAGAACTGGAGGGGCACCCTGCTAGCAGATCAAGTCACCCCCTGCCAGAATTGGCCTTGGGGCATGTTCCTTTCCGACTGGGCCCCCAACTCTCAGGACCAGCTCTCGCCTGTCCTCTAGGACCAGGTTCTCTCCTATGCTTGGACATGACCCCACTAAACCCCTTTGCTTCTTTCTGTACTTTCTGATCATCTGGTGATTTCCAGCCCATCCTCTGAGAAGCCTTCCCTGTCTCACAAAGTCGGCTGGAGCCTCGCCATGGTACTCTCACAGCTCCCCAAATTTCTCCTCTAGTGATGTTCCCCTACCTTTGCCATCCTCACTGTGGGCAGAGGCCACCTCTCTTCCCCAGTGCCTTGCCAGGACCCTGCCCCACAGCCCTCACCTAACATTTGTGCATTAAAGAAAGAACTAAAGAATGTGTCCTGCTCCAAACCACAGAGACAATTCCCTCCACCCAGACTCACAGCCCGTAATGACAGCAGAGTGGGCAACTGTGCCCTGGAGGCTGGAGGAGGAAGGTCCCTCCCTGGTCCCAAGTCATGCTTCCCAAGGCCCCACCTCGTCCCTGTGGTTCTGGAGGACGAGGGCTCAGCACCACAGTCTACCACCCAGGGCGTCAAGTCCTGCCACCCCCTGCCACACCTCACTCCCAGCCCGCTCTGGCTTCAGCCCCTAGCCTGCCATGTTGCCCTCTAGTCACAGGCTGCAAACACCACAGTATGGGCGTAGCCCGCATCTGCCAGCCAGTCTCTGTGGTCACAACACTGCTTCGACTTGAACGAATAAAGCTCAGGAGGCCTAGTTTGATTTCCTAGCCCCGTATCTGAGACACAGGGACATGTGAGGCAGTGGAAAGAGCTCAGGTTCTAGAGCTAGAGCTGTTCTAGAGCGCTGGTGTCAGCTAGCTGGATGGCCTTCAGCAAATTACTTACTAGAACCTCAATGTTCTTGCCTATAACTCGAACATAACAACACTGGCATAAAAAGGGGGTTGCGAAGCTTAAAGAAGAGAACACAAGGAAGCACCTAGTACAGAGCTCAGAATTCAGGAAATTTTCAGCAAGCATTCACTTTCCTGCAGGTACCGAGGCCACTGCCTTCCTATCCGACCAGGACTAAGACTGCGTCGAGGAAATGAGCTAGAACGTGATTGTTCAATGTTGCCCCAGTTGAGACTTCCAACTGTCTCATGATTTCTGTTCTTTCATCTTTTCTTGGTAACAGAACCTTTTATTTTTAAACTGTGCACGGCTGCCCCCAAATGAAACAGCCTTGTCTTCTCAGGAGCAAGGCAATGCAGAGGTCTGTGTGCACTCCTGTTAAACTGGTTCTTCTGAGATAGCAACAACATTTCAGAAGGGTCTTTTTTTTTTTTCACATATTGATACAGTAGAGGGAAAAGAATTTCCTGCATCTCCCCATGACAGAGCCTCAAACACCATCACGGCTGCCACCAGAGGCCTTGAGCTGCATGGGAAGTCTGGTCCCTACAAAAACAGGCCAGTGGTTCCAGAATGCTGGGGCCTCTGTGCCTGACTCCAGCATCGTGGACCCCATCCCCACGGCCCTTACCTGCAGTCCCCAGGCTCAGGAGCACAGCCACCCAGAGGACCCAGAAGAAAATGAGGATGGCAAACGTCCACAGCGGCTGGAACAGCAGGAACGGAGAGCTGCTGATGGCTTTATTGGTGACTTGGAGAAGTTCAACTGTCAATTTGATCCTCTTTCTGAGGACATAAATCAAGATGAGTAGAACTGCCTGATGAAAAAGGGGTTAAATTATTCAAAATAATGAAGAACTGAGACGAACTTAAACCCTAATATTTTACTGACATCTCAGCAAACAGTTCTTCCTACTTTTATTATAATGGAATAGACATGTTCTCAAGTACTAATTGAGCATCTACTATGTGCTGATATTCATGCTAGATTCTGCTGCTACAACAGTGGACACGATAGAGCCTCTGCCCTAAATGAGCTTGCAGTCTGGTCAGAGAGAGAGAGAATAAGGTCCTTTGGCATCAGGGAACTATTTCTTTTTCCCAATAGCACCTCACATGCCAGAGAATGCTGAAGGACTGCAGAAGGGCAAGGGACCACAGAACAACGCTCTTTCCTTTGGGTCTCCTTCTTCTTCAGTTGCTGCTCCTTGGGATCTTTTGGGTAGTCCTTCCTGCTCTTTTGTGGTTATAGCATCCTTCTTAGATGCTTGAAACTTTCAAATAAAAACCTCCAGGGAGTTCCCTGGTTAGAACGCCATGCCCCCACTGCAGAGGGCACAGGTTCAATCCCTGATCAGGGAACTAAGATCCTACAAGCTATGCAATGCTGTCAATTTAAAACAAAAATCTCCAACCTCACCTTTCTCTACATGATGGATGAGTAAGCAATCAGTTACTGACCAGGCAGTGGGCATCCTCCAGTGTGCCAAACTCAACGTGTCCAGAACTGACTCCATCATCTTCACACAAAAATCTATTTCCCCCATATTCCCTACTCCAGCAGTCCTAATTTTTCTGCACTCTCCAAGAAAAAGTTAGGTTCCTCTCTTGCGGGCTTCCATCCTCCCCTACTGTAGCACTCAGCACCCTCTGCTGTGGATGTTTATTGCCTGCGTGGCACATTACTTGACGTCAAGCTTCTTGAGGGCAGGGCCATCCCTTACTGTCAAGGGCTGGCAAAGCGACAGCCATAGCACAATCTCAGTTTGCTGGCAGAGCTCCCAGTCTATTCTCTCCTCCCCACGTTGATGCCACAGCTCAAATCTCATCTTCTCTCTCCTAGACCCCTAATAACCTCCTCATTACCTTCTGCTTTTAATTCCCTTAACCCCCTACTCCTGACCTCATCCCTGCTCCAACACAAGCTAAAGGGATCTTTGTAAAACGTGCAGTCAAGGATGTCATCTCCCAGATCAGAATCCTTCGACCTTTCCCCAGAGCTCCTGGATAAAGACTGAAATCATCACCACCGCAAATCAGGACCTCCCCTGTCTGGTCCCTTCCTAACAAGGGAACATCCTACAGGCTCCTCTCTTGTCCACGTGACCCAGCACACCACTCCCGGAGCCCAAGATGCCATTCTTCTTCCCGCTGGACTCGGGTGTTGCTGCCCATGTGGATCTCATAGTCAAGTGGAGGGAAGTCAAGGGACAGAGGGATAAAATGTGCAAAACTGCTCCCGGGGCCTGAAGGGCCCAGCTGTGACCCAGCTGTGGGGACTGGCCTGAGGACCCAGGGAGAGATGCCTGGAGGAGACGTGAGACTTGTGAAAGCTGAGTAGGAATTTCCATTTCTGTGTCCTCAATGCCTAGCACAATCAACAAGGAAGAGGGACTTCGTTTTTTACTAAAAATTTTAATGAAGCAAAATGATAGAATCTTTAGGCAAATAAACTTGGATCTCCTGAGTGGCTGGTAGCTCCTGAATGGAATGCTAAAATGTGTGTATTTAATATGTGTGTGCTTTTCAACTTAAATATGTGTATGTGTATATAAAAGGCTCTCCTCATGTTCAAAGTACACCACGAGGGTACTGACCAGAACTGAAGAGTTAACTATCCCATTATTCCCTAGTCTCAGGGAGATCAGCGTTACCCACTGGGGACAGTGCTGGGGTGTGGGGTGGGCAGCAGAGCTGAGTCACCACAGGTGTCAAGCTTCTACTCCCCTTTCTGGGCTCTAGGCTGCAAACTGCTGCATCTCAGCCTGCGGCCCTAGGCTGACACCCTGAGGTGGGCAGCCAATGCCATTCATCCCCTTTTCTTCTTGCTGCTACTGGGTATATTGAAACCACTGAAATGATATTCCTAGGCAGCTCCCCTCACGGCGGGAATCTTGCCCTGTGCATCACGTCATGGCCTTGCTGGCTTTGTAGTTCATCTCATGGTGGGGTGTGTGCTGGCTGTGTGTTTTTTCTGGCCAGCTCCATTGTCTAGGGCAGGGCCCTGTGCAAAACAGGTGTTCAGAAATGGTGATGGTGACAGAGAGTCCTAGGGATCTTATCAGAACAAGCTCACCAGAAACTGGTACCTGGCAGAAATGAAGTAGCAGTGACACACGTGTCAATGAATGGTGTGTGAGCTGTGGTGCGGTTCCTCCCTCTCCTCTCGCAGCCTCCCCTTTCTCTATCCTTACACTCAATGAAGAGAATCCCCTGACCTGGCATCTGATGGCCACTGATGGTTCAGTGTGAGAAGACAAAGGGAGCCCTATGGAGGGCTGGGAAGGATAATGGTCGTGGGGGAAGTGGAAGGAGGTGAGCGCCCCTGGCTCCCAGCCCTGCTTCTCCCTGCCTCTTGTGCCCGACAGCCCAGCACCTGGCCTGGGGTGTGGGAGCCCTTTCTTCTCCAGCCTCCTGTCCAGGCCCCGGCTCAGCCATGGGCCTGGACCCAGGACAAACCAGGAGCTTTGCTGTATCGGATACTTGCTCCCTGAGATGCAGTTCATGTGAGGAACACAAACCTGACACCTCCCTGCTGCTGCTGCTGCTAAGTCGCTTCAGTCGTGTCTGACTCTATGCGACCCCATAGACGGCAGCCCACCAGGCTCCCCTGTCCCTGGGATTCTCCTGGCAAGAACACTGGAGTGGGTTGCCATTTCCTTCCCTAGAGAAGAGAAAATGTGAGGCCTGTGTCATATGTGAGAACTCAAGTATTTCCTTAAAGGAGAGAGCTGAGTCAGTGAGAGAGTTTGAGGCTCTTATGAGAACTGAGTTGCTGAAACATTTAATGGGCATGTGAAACCACCCCCCCGCCCCGTCATGCCTCCATGACATAACGCTTAGGAAGCAACACACTAAAGGATGCCCATGGGCCGCCTGAAGCCAACCCCAGGGCCTGTCCAGGCCTGTGATGTCAGCACCACGATCGGCATCCAGGAAGTGGCCTGAATGATTCTCAGTTGCCAACCATCCTCCCCCAACAACCTATATCTCCAGGCTCAATATTCTGTTTGCCCGCTCTCAGCCAGAGAATTCACTGGGGAGGCAGCAGGCTCCCTGCAAACCAGATGAACCTAGTGGCCGGCAGGTTTGGAGACAAAGGGCTCTCTGTGTTCAAGGGCAGTGGGAGCTGTCATGCCTTTGGGAGCAAAGCGTCCACTGGCTGGAGGAGGTGGTGGGGCTCTTCTCAAACCAGGAAGGAGGAACTGTTACAAGTCTGCCTCCCTCTCCACACGGTAGTGTTCACCCTACAGCTGCCTGGGGGTGAAAGCGGTCCTGCTATAGCAAGGGTGACGGATCAGCAAGGGTAACGAGTCAACTGCTGAGATGGCAGAAATGACTTGGAAAGAGGTAAGATTGTTTTTTCACTTTTTGAGGCTGCATTGCATTCCTACACAGGTATCTCAAATGAAATGTGAAGGCACTAAATGTGTATGTACAGTCACTACATTACTACGTACGCACCTTCTGCAGTGAAAAAAAAAAAAACAAATGCTCATTGTTTGGGGTTAAAATGCAACTGTTTGGACTTCAGAGTTCTGGCAGGCTACCTGATCTACTGCTGGAAGAGTGCTTCTTACCGTGACTACTGTAGATACAATAGCAAATCCCAGCAGACACTTCATATTTTCCCTTTCTGTGTCCAGTTCTATGCTGAGGTCATTGGTATAGTCATAGTACAGCCACCATAAGACACTGCAGACAACTGGAAAGCAAAACAGCAGTGGAACTCAGCACACATGCCATGAGGTAACCACCCTGCCCCCTGACACTGGGTGGCCCTGCTCAGGCAGTGGGTCCCAAATCCCTTGGGCTTTACAGGCAATGACCAACCCTCTGAAGCAGCTAGGCAGGGCCATGGCGGTCCATCGAGGAGCTGCCAGGCCTAGGGTGGCTGTGGATCTCTGGGAGATGTAGGAAGGTGACTCCAAAACACAGGTGTGTCCTGTGAGCCTAGCCCACAGGTGGGGCTGGGTGTGAGCATTGGAGGAAACCTTACAGACAGGATGGTGAGAGGAACAACATTAGAGTCCAAAGGCTAAAATTTCCAAACCAGCTCTGCAGGTGACAACTCCAGAGGAGCCTGGATATCGGCCTTGCTCTTGTTCCATTGCCAAGTCATGTCCAACTCTTTGCGACCCCATTAACTTCAGCATGCCAGGTTCCTCTGGCTTCCACTATCTCAAAGGAGTTTGCTCAAATTCATGTCCACTGAGTCTGTGATGCTATCTAAACATCTCATCCTCTGTTGCCCCCTTCTCCTTTTGCCTTCAGTCTTTCCCAGCATTAGGGTCTTTTCCCAATGAGTTGGCTCTTCATATCAGGTGGCAAAAATATTGAGTTTCAATTTTAGCATCAGTCTTTATAAAGAATAGTCAGAGTGAATTTCCTTTAGGACTGACTGGTTTGATCTCTTTGCTGTCCAAGGGACTTTCAAGAGTCTTCTCCAGCATCATAATTCAAAAGCATCCATTCTTTGGCACTCAGCCTTCCTTATGGCTCAACTCTCACATCTGTACTGGAATGACCATACCTTTGACTATATGGATACTGGCTTGACACCTACAAAACTGGCAGATGTCCTAACATCACAAATGCTCTGCATTTAGGGACCTGGTGACACCTGCACCACCTCCACAGTGGCTTCAGGGAGGGCATCTTTACCACTTGTAGGTGGGAAAGGGCATCCCTCACAAGCCGTCCTGCATGTCCTCCAGCACAGGCACACGGGGCACCTGTGAGCTGCAGGGCTGGGAGGTGCTGAGGACAGAACTGACTGTTCAGAAGATGAAACACTATGGTCATGCCAAGTATTTATTTGGTCATACCAATTATTAAAAATTAAAATATCCTATACCAGGATCCTATACTGCTGCCTTGATCTTCCTGCCTGCCCCTGTCCCTCAGATCTTCTTCCCTGACAACAACTGGATGGACCCAGGATCCAGCACTGAAAAGGCAAACAGTGGGCATGGGACATGTCTCTGGTACCCTGCCCAGCTCAAGGGCTGTGTCTCTTCAGACTGGCCTGAGCCTTTGCAGGGCAATATGGGCCCCTACGTGCCAATGGGGGATATGAAAATTCAGAAAAAATTCTTTAAAGGGCTTCCAACAGGCACTAGCAACCCACTCCAGTGTTCTTGCCTGGAGAATCCCAGGGACAGGGGAGCCTGGTGGGCTGCCATCTCTGGGGTCACACAGAGTTGGACATGACTGAAGCGACTTAGCAACAGGCACTAGAATTGGCTTTTAATGGATAAAACCAGTACCACTCACTGGGCTGGCTCATCTGAGAGTGCAGAAGAGATGGCAGGCCAGGCAGGAACTTTGCTGTTAGCTGTGAGACAGAAGCAGTCCTGGAGTCCTCCCTGTCCTCTTTGGGCCTGTGTTTCCTCTTACATAAAATGAGGGGGATGGACAAGAGCTTCTCTAAGATCCCATGTAGCTCAAAAATGCCAGCTTTTAAGTTCTACATGTAATAGAAAGGTTTTTCATTTGATCAAGAAGAAACCAATCAAGTGGAAATACTTACACAACAATCCCAAAACAATCAGTGCAATGAAAATGTGAACCAGAAGGGTGGTGATGAAGCGGAAGGTGAACATCATGGCCAAAGACAAGGCTAGAAAATTAAGCAAAACATACAAATTCTAACGACAATCAAGGCATGAAGGTGATGACGATGGGGCTGGAATGACTAAACCTTCTGAAAGAGTGAAGGCTGAGGACTTTCTTCAATCTCGAAATATCTCGGACCTCTATCAAACAGAAAAACAAGACATACCCAGGCCACCCCCTGAAGCATGTACAAGTTCAGCCTGTGACAGTAAGCCATGTCCTGAAAGCGCTAGCATGCTTCTTGAATTATAAAAATGTTTTCAAAGCAGGTATTATTCCCAAATACCCTAAACTTTTTTTTTATGTCCAAATGAAACATCTAAAATTTTTTTATTAAAATTAACTCTTTTGATTTCATAACTTAAAAGTTCTAATTTTGTGTTCTCAGATATCCTCACTAAATATGAAAGATGAATGCCTTTAAAAATGAAAAATGTAAGATAATTATATAAGATATATGTATAAAAATTTGCATATCTGTTTCCACTTTGGGGGTTTTTAAGCTTATGAATTTATTGAAAATGAAAGTGTTAGCCACTCAGTCCTGTCTGACTCTGTGACCTATGGACTGTAGCCCACCAGGCTCCTCTGTCCATGGGATTTCCTAGGCAAAAATACTTCTCCCAACCCAGGGATCAAACCTGGGTCTCCTGTATTGCAGGCAGATTCTTTACCATCAGAGTCACCAGGGAACTTCAGTGAATTTATAGATACTATTTTACTTTTCTTCTGAACCAGAATTCAAGATTACATATAGGCATTTCAGTGTAGTGATTAAGATCATGGGTTTGAAATCAGACAGATCTGGGCCGAGTCCCAGCTCTGCCACCTCCACTAGATGTGTAACCTTGGTCAAGGCTCAGACCTCTCTAGGCCTCAGTTTCCTCTCATACAAATGGTGACAGGATTCTGATGAGGTTTAAAGAGTTAACAATAAGCACAATGCCTGGCGCATGTGGGTCATAAGAAGTCTGGAAGTTACACAGTGGTGGCTAGTTAAGCACCCCCAAGCATTCAGGAATTAGTAAACTTTGGGTAATGAAATTATGGAAACCTCAATTTATAAACTGGAAACATGATGTTAATGGATGATCAAAGAGCTTCTTTCAACCTTCCAAGGTTGGGAGGCAGCCATTGTAAATGACAGGGGTAAATAACAGGCCACTAACTACTATTGCCTAGAGCAACAGAGAGTATTAACTCATTCAAAGAGAAGGCTGACTCCTAAAAGGACTCATCAAGCTAAAATAGCAAAAGGGAAGTTAAACCATCAGGAGTGGAGAAGTGGCTGCTTCCAGAAAGACCCGGAAAAGGCAGGATCCGGTGCAAAGCCTTGACCTGCCTGCAACCCAGCAAGCCTGTTCCTAGGAGGAGCTGGGTCCACCGGCTCAGTGCCCTCTGGCGCTAACATGATGGACACACCCTCCTTCCCCTCCTCAGTAGGCTCTGACCTGGCTTGCCTGCAGGAAGAGGCGCTACAGAATGTCCACACTTGCTGGACATGCATTTCTGGCACCTTCCATGGCCAGTTCACAAAGTGGCAATGTGCTCTGCACATCCATCTTCAGGCAGAGCTGAGGAGCAGACCCTGGAACATCATCAATGTCTAAGGCAACCTCCACCTAGTGAGGCCTCTAGGCAGGATCAGCTGGCCTTTTCCCAGTCTTACTACCCCTCCCCCACTTGAACTTGAAACACTGACAATATCTACAAAGAAAAGATATGAAGTGAAGTTTTTCATTGTACAGCACACATAAGTGCTAGAAATTTTGGTATAAATAGTCATTGAAGAAAAATTAATGAAAAATTACCAAAGGCGAGGATACAGAGGCCGAGGACTGTGTCTCTTCCTGACATTATTCCACTTAGAATTCGATGGAGGGAGTCCACATCATTGATCAGAACAGATGCAAACAGAGAATAACACTCAGGAGTTTGAGGGATGCATCGATTAAACAAGGGAAAAGACTTGCTAAAAAGAAAAGATAGAATAAGTGGCAAAGATGTTGATTTCATTTATCTTAAAAAAGATACTTATTTAAAATTCTCAGCAACCAAAATGTATAAGATCTAAAGTAATAAAAAGAAGGTTAAAGCCCTGTTTGCAATGTACACCTTACAAAGCCAAGCATCTGTGCTGTCAGTGTTTAGCTAATGCCTGGCTGGGAAACTGATTATAGGGACCCACAGACACCCAAAACCTAAACTCGGGGAGTGACATTGCTGAGTCTCATATCTTGGCCCTTCCTGGATAACAACAACCAACTCCAACACAAGAATCACATTTCTTTAGGGAACTTTTACAGCTAAAGACTGGCTCAGTCAGAAGGTGTACTAATGAAACCACAAGCTTTATTTCTATCCTCTTTATGAAGACATATAAAGCTTGAGAGTTTTGTTATGAACAGAATGAGTGCTTTAGAAATGAGTGATAAATATATGAGTGAAACTGTGGGTGGTACCTGTCTTAGGTAGATGAGAAAGCTGACCTCTTTTAGAGCCCTTCCTGAAATGGAAAAATGCCCAGGAATGTTCCTCCTAATGAATTTAATGTACCCACAAATACCTTCACAGCATCGCACTCTTCTTTCCTTCTGTGGGCCCCAAAGAGTGGAAATAATCCCAACCCATGAAGTCCCTAATTATCTGACAAATTGCTAAAGTATTAGGCAGTTACCGAATATTTTGTGAAATGTGTGAAGATGAAGCAAGGGGAACTGTTGGGGGCCAGAGTGAGGTACTCCGCCCGTGACAAAGGTCATGAGGAAGGAGGCTCGACATACGCAAAGGCGGGATCGAGCCTCAGGAGTCCCCCTGGAACTCCTCGAGCATCTACCCCCATTACCAGAGCCTGCCTATTTTACTACTTTGTGCTCTCACCTACATCTCTGACTTTAAGGGGGGCTGTACCCCACGACCTCTTTCGGAGGAGTTAACCTAGAGCTCCAGTTAATAATAATTCCTGGGCGTGATAAGAGTGTTTTAACCTACAAACTCCTCTGAAGGTTCTCTGGCCTGCCTGACAGGCTTGTCCGGCCACATGTGATTGCTCACAGCCTCCCAACCATGAGAGGCATGAGATGCTTTAAACCTTCTAAAAACAGGTTCCTTAGAAAAGTTAGAAAACTATTAGTATAAGTATAATGGGCTGATTAGAAATTGTATTGGTGAAGGGTTTTTCATTTGTTGAGCCAATGTCTGTTGCTAAGTCTCCACATCCCCTGCCCTTACACACATTAATGAATATATAGAAGAAATAAGTATTAACCTTTGATATTAATCACGTTAGACCTTAGGCTAAGTAAATTCTTTCCTTAACTAAAACCCACTACACCCTCACCCTGTAGGAATGTAACTTTATTTGGGTGGTATCTGTTTTAAGAATAATCACCCCTGGAGAAATAAGTGTCCTGGTTGACTGACCGTTGTCACAAGGAGAGAGTCATAAATTGTCAGCAGGCCCCCCTGGCCAGAAGATGATGTAACACCCCTAAGACCTCTGTATATATTTGTATGAAGCACCTGACTTTGATAAAAGTCAGGACTGCTGACCCCACGTGACTTTTGCATAACATCTCAGTGTATAAAAGTAGACCATGGAAAATAAAGAATTGGGATCAGTTTCTCGAAATACTGGTCTCCCCATGTCTCTCTCTCTTTCACTCTGGCTGAGTCTCCATCTGGAGCGCGGAACCCACCATGCTTACTAATTATGCCTGGGCTTCTAAGATCCGACCGGGGAGGCCTCAGTGTCTCCTCTCCTTTGGGAGAACGGAAGGACGCCTGCGGCCTACGTAAGTGGTGCAAACTTCTTGTCTTGAAGTTTTTTTGGTCTCCCGTGTAAACCAAGCTACTCAGCCTCTTTTCTCCACTGAATTTTCCTACTGAGCTATCCTTCTTCTATTACTCTTTATATCTTTGATAAAATATTTAAATAAATAGGTCGCCAACGCCGTCCCCACTTCAAATACCCTGGATCAGCCGGGGCAGGACCCCGGCAGGGAACCCAAATGCAAATGACATTACAGCATTATGAAGGAAAAATGGCTTCGAAACACCCAATGAATCTCAACATAGAACATACAGAAGGATCTTTCTCAGGAGGCACAAGAGTAGAAAAACAGTTCCTGAGTCATCAAATATTGATTCAAGAGTAATACAACCAAGCCATTTTTTTAAATTAAAAATTTTACAGATGTGATACATTGACATGGCTCAGATTCCAGAAGTATATCAGAATAAACCATAAGAAATTGCTCTTTCTTCTCCTTGAGCCACTGAAGTACATTTGTCCACAGGCCATTAGGTTTTAGTTTCTTGTACATCACCATAGAGATATTTGTTAGCATATATGAACATAACAGGAAATTTAAATAGCAGTCTGCAGCTGAGTGTCAAAAATAGTAAAAATTACATCCCTAAATGAGATACCAGACCCCACCAAGCTGGGATTTTCAAAAAAGAGGTAGGAAAAAAAACTGTTACTCTCATAAATCTTTTACCTACACATTATAAGGGGCTTTCCTGGTGGCTCAGTGGTAAAGAAACTGCCTGCTAAGGCAGGGGACTCAGGTTTGATCCCTGGGTCAGGAAAATCTCCTAGAGAAGGAAACTGCAACCAACTCCAGTATTCTTGGCTGAAGAATTCCATGGTCAGTGGAGCCTGGCAAGCTACAGTCCATGGGGTCGCAAAAGAGTTGGACACGACTCAATGACTAAACAATAACAACACATTATAAGAGTATTTGAGGCTGGAGAACAGTAAAGCATTTTAAAATAGAAACTTTCATTCTGGAATATCTTTAGCATTACTGAAAAATCACAAAAAAGGTACAGAGAGCTCCCACATACCTTCCCTCACCTCCACCTTATGTAACATCAGACATAACCACAGTACATTTGTGAAAATTAAGAAATCAACGCTGGTACTACATTATTTACTAAACCACAGCCTTTATTTGGATCACCATTTTCCACCAATTACTTTTTCTGTTCCAGCATCAGATCAGATCAGTCGCTCAGTCATGTTCGACTCTTTGCGACCCCATGAATCGAAGCACGCCAGGCCTCCCTGTCCATTACCGACTCCCAGAGTTCACCCAGACTCACGTCCATCGAGTCAGTGATGCCATCCAGCCATCTCATCCTGTGTCGTCCCCTTCTCCTCTTGCCCCCAATCCCTCCCAGCATCAGAGTCTTTTCCAATGAGTCAACCCTTCGCATGAGGTGGCCAAAGTACTGGAGTTTCAGCTTTAGCAGCATTCCTTCCAAAGAAATCCCAGGGCTGATCTCCTTCAGAATGGACTGGTTGGATCTCCTTGCAGTCCAAGGGACTCTCAAGAGTCTTCTCCAACACCACAGTTCAAAAGCATCAATTCTTCGGTGCTCAGCCTTCTTCCCAGTCCAACTCTCACATCCATACATGACCACAGGAAAAACCATAGCCTTGACTAGACGGACCTTTGTTGGCAAAGTAATGTCTCTGCTTTTGAATATGCTATCTAGGTTGGTCATAACTTTCCTTTCAAGGAGTAAGCATCTGTTAATTTCATGGCTGCAGTCACCATCTGCAGTGATTTCGGAGCCCCCCAAAATAAAGTCTGACACTGTTTCCACTGTTTCCCCATCTATTTCCCATGAAGTGATGGGACTGGATGCCATGATCTTTGTTTTCCGAATGTTGAGCTTTAAGCCAACTTTTTCACTCTCCACTTTCACTTTCATCAAGAGGCTTTTGAGTTCCTCTTCACTTTCTGCCATAAGGGTGGTGTCATCTGCACATCTGAGGTTATTGATATTTCTCCTGGCAATCTTGATTCCAGCTTGTGTTTCTTCCAGTCCAGCGTTTCTCATGATGTACTCTGCATATAAGTTAAATAAGCAGGGTGACAATATACAGCCTTGACGAACTCCTTTTCCTATTTGGAACCAGTCTGTTGTTCCCATGTCCAGTTCTAACTGTTGCTTCCTGACCTGCATACAAATTTCTCAAGAGGCAGGTCAGGTGGTCTGGTATTCCCATCTCTTGAAGAATTTTCCAGTTTATTGTGATTCACACAGTCAAAGGCTTTGGCATACTCAATAAAACAGAAATAGATGTTTTTCTGGGACTCTCTTGCTTTTTCCATGATCCAGTGGATGTTGGCAATTTGATCTCTGGTTCCTCTGCCTTTTCTAAAACCAGCTTGAACATCAGGAAGTTCACGGTTCACATATTGCTGAAGCCTGGCTTGGAGAATTTTGAGCATTACTTTACTAGTGTGTGAGATGAGTGCAACTGTGCGGTAGATTGAGCGTTCTTTGGCATTGCCTTTCTTTGGGATTGGAATGAAATCTGACCTTTTCCAGTCCTGTGGCCACTGCTGAGTTTTCCAAATGTGCTGGCATACTGAGTGCAGCAGTTTCACAGCATCATCTTTCAGGATTTGGAATAGCTCAATTGGAATTCTATCACCTCCACTAGCTTTGTTTGTAGTGATGCTTCCTAAGGCCCACTTGACTTCACATTCCAGGATGTCTGGCTCTAGGTCAGTGATCACACCATTGTGATTATCTGGGTCGTGAAGATCTTTTTTGTACAGCTCTTCTGTGTATTCTTGCCATCTCTTCTTAATATCTTCTGCTTCTGTTAGGTCCATACCACTTCTGTCCTTTATCGAGCCCATCTTTGCATGAAATGTTCCTTTGGTATCTCTGATTTTCTTGAAGAGATCTCTAGTCTTTCCCATTCTGTTGTTTTCCTCTATTTCTTTGCATTGATCGCTGAAGAAGGCTTTCTTATCTCTTCTTGCTATTCTTTGGAACTCTGCATTCAGATGCTTATATCTTTCCTTTTCTCCTTTGCTTTTTGCTTCTCTGCTTTTCAAAGCTATTTGTAAGGCCTCCCCAGACAGCCATTTTGCTTTTTTGCATTTCTTTTCCATGGGGATGGTCTTGATCCCTGTCTCCTGTACAATGTCACAAACCTCATTCCATAGTTCATCAGGCACTCTATCTATCAGATCTAGGCCCTTAAATCTATTTCTCACTTCCACTGTATAATCATAAGGGATTTGATTTAGGTCATACCTGAATGGTCTAGTGGTTTTCCCCACTTTCTTCAATTTAAGTCTGAATTTGGCAATAAGGAGTTCATGGTCTGAGCCACAGTCAGCTCCTGGTCCTGTTTTTGTTGACTGTATAGAGCTTCTCCATCTTTGGCTGCAAAGAATATAATCAATCTGATTTCGGTGTTGACCATCTGGTGATGTCCACGTGTAGAGTCTTCTCTTGTGTTGTTGGAAGAGGGTGTTTGTTATGACCAGTGCATTTTCTTGGCAAAACTCTATTAGTCTTCGCCCTGCTTCATTCCGTATTCCAAGGCCAAATTTGCCTGTTACTCCAGGTGTTTCTTGACTTCCTACTTTTGCATTCTAGTCCCCTATAATGAAAAGGACATCTTTTTTGGGTGTTAGTTCTAAAAGGTCTTGTAGGTCTTCATAGAACCGTTCAACTTCAGCTTCTTCAGTGTTACTGGTTGGGGCATAGACTTGGATTACTGTGATATTGAATGGTTTGCTTTGGAAATGAACAGAGATCATTCTGTCGTTTTTGAGATTGCATCCAAGTACTGCATATGGGACTCTTTTGTTGACCATGATGGCTACTCCATTTCTTCTGAGTGATTCCTGCCCGCAGTAGTAGATATAATGGTCATCTGAGTTAAATTCACCCATTCCAGTCCATTTTAGCTCTCTGATTCCTAGAATGTCGATGTTCACTCTTGCCATCTCTTGTTTGACCACTTCCAATTTGCCTTGATTCATGGACCTGACATTCCAGGTTCCTATGCAATATTGCTCTTTACAGCATTGGACCTTGCTTCTACCACCAGTCACATCCACAGCTGGGTGTTGTTTTTGCTTTGGCTCCATCCCTTCATTCTTTCTGGAGTTATTTCTCCACTGATCTCCAGTAGCATATTGGGCACCTACTGACCTGGGGAGTTCCTCTGTCAGTATCCTATCATTTTGCCTTTTCATACTGTTCATGGGGTTCTCAAGGCAAGAATACTGAGGTCGTTTGCCATTCCCTTCTCCAGTGGACCACATTTTGTCAGATCTCTCCACTATGACCCGCCCATCTTGGGTTGCCCCACAGGCATGGCTTAGTTTCATTGAGTTAGACACGGCTGTGGTCCTACTGTGATTAGATTGACTAGTTTTTTGTGAGTATGGTTTCAGTGTGTCTGCCCTCTGATGCCCTCTTGCAACACCTACCATCTTACTTGGGTTTCTCTTACCTTGGGTGTAGGGTATCTCTTTACGGCTGCTCCAGCGAAGCACAGCCATTGCTCCTTACCTTGGACGAGGGGTATCTCCTCACCACCACCCTACCACAGTGCATTTATTTGTTGTGTCTCCCTTGGTCTGGGACAATTTCTTAGTTTTTCCCTATTTGTCATTACCTTGACACTTTTGAAGATTCATGGTCAGGTATTTTATAAAATGTCCTGCAAGCTGAAGAATGACCCTCATGTTCTCTCATGATTAGATGCAGTTACAGGTTTAGGGCGGTGGCCTGCTATAGGGTTGGGAGCACTGAGTGTAGCAGTACATGCATGGGATCTTTTGAAGGAGGTCACCATTATCTTCATTATTTCCACCATGGTTGGGCCCCAGGTAAATAGCAGAGACAACACAGCTGCATCCATCAACAGAAAATTGGATTAAAGATTTACTGAGCATGGCCCTGCCCATCAGAATAAGACTCAGTTTCCCCCTCAGTCAGGCTTATGGAAGCTTCCATAAGCCTCTTATCCTTCTCCATCAGAAGGCAGAAACACTGAAAACCACAATCACAGAAAACCAACCAATCTAATCACATGGACCACAGCCTTGTCTAACTCAATGAAATTATGAGCCACGCTATGTAGGGCCACCCAAGACGGATGGGTCGTGGTGGAGAGGTCTGACAGAAAGTGGTCCACTGGAGAAGGGAATGGCAAACTACCTCAGTGTTCTTGCCTTGAGAACCCCATGAACAGTATGAAAAGGCAAAAAGATAGGATACTGACAGAGGAACTCCCCAGGTCAGTAGGTGCCCAGTATGCTACTGGAGATCAGTGGAGAAATAACTCCAGAAAGAATAAAGAGACAGAGCCAAAGCAAAAACAACACCCAGCTGTGGATGCTACTGGTGATGGAAGCAAGGTCCGATGCTGTAAAGAGCAATATTGCATAGGAACCTGGAATGTCAGGTCCATGAATCAAGGCAAATTGGAAGTGGTCAAACAAGAGATGGCAAGAGTGAACATCGACATGTTAGGAATCAGCGAGCTAAAATGGACTGGAATGGGGGAATTTAACTCAGATGACCATTATATCTACTATTGTGGGCAAGAATCCCTTAGAAGAAATGGAGTAGCCATCATAGTCAACAAGAGAGTCTGAAATGCAGTACTTGGATGCAATCTCCCAAACGACAGAATGATCTCTGTTCATTTCCAAGGCAAACCATTCAATATCACGGTAATCCAAGTCTATGCTGCAACCAAGCTGAAGTTCTATGCTGAAGAAGCTGAAGTTGAATGGTTCTATGAAGACCACAAGACCTTCTAGAACTAACACCCAAAAAAGATGTCCTTTTCATTATAGGAGTCTGGAATGCAAAAGTAGGAATCAAGAAACACCTGGACTAACAGGCAAATTTGGCCTTGGAATACGGAATGAAGCAGGGCACAGGCTAATAGTTTTTTCAAGAGAACACACTGGTCATAACAAAGTCCCTCTTCCAACAACACAAGAGAAGACTCTACACATGGACATCACCAGATGGTCAACACCGAAATCAGACTGATTATATTCTTTGCAGTCAAAGATGGAGAAGCTCTATACAGTCAGCAAAAACAAGACCGGGAGCTGACTGTGACTCAGATCATGAACTCCTTATTGTCAAATTCAGACTTAAATTGAAGAAAGTGGGGAAAACCACTAGACCATTCAGGTATGACCTAAATCAAATCCTTTATGATTATACAGTGGAAATGAGAAATAGATTTAAGGGCCTAGATCTGATAGATAGAGTGCCTGATGAACTATGGAATGAGGTTTGTGACATTGTACAGGAGACAGGGATCAAGACCATCCCCAAGAAAAAGAAGTGCAAAAAAGCAAAATGGCTGTCTGGGGAGGCCTTACAAATAGCTTTGAAAAGAAGAGAAGTGAAAAGCAAAGGAGAAAAGGAAAGATATAAGCATCTGAATGCAGAGTTCCAAAGAATAGCAAACATCTATTTCTGCTTTATTGACTATGCCAAAGCCTTTGACTGTGTGGATCAAAACAAACTGTGGAAATTCAAGAGATGGGAATACCAGGCCACCTGACCTGCCTCTTGAGAAATCTGTATGCAGGTCAGGAAGCAACAGTCAGAACTGGACATGGAACAACAGACTGGTTTCAAATTGGGACAGGAGTATCTCAGGCTGTATATTGTCACCATGCTTATTTTACTTATATGCAGAGTATATCATGAGAAATGCTGGGGTGGAAGAAGCACAAGCTGGAATCAAGATTGCCAGGAGAAATGTCAATAACCTCAGATATGCAGATGACACCACCCTTATGGCAGAAAGCGAAGAACTAAAAAGCCTCTTGATAAAAATGAAAGAGAGGAGTGAAAAGTTAACTTAAAGCTCAGCATTCAGAAAACTAATATCATGGCAGCCGGTCCCATCACTTCATGGCAAATAGATAGGGAAACAGTGGAAACGGTGGCTGACTTTATTTTTTGGGGCTCCAAAATCACTGCAGATGGTGACTGCAGCCACGAAATTAAAAGACACTTACTCCTTGGAAGAAAAGTTATGACCAACCTAGACAGCATATTAGAAAGCAGAGACGTTACTTTGCAACAAAGGTCCATCTAGTCAAGGCTATGGTTTTTCCAGTAGTCATATATGGATGTGAGAGTTGGGAGTATAAAGAAAGCTGTGTGCCAAAGAATTGGTATTTTTCAACTGTGGTGTTGGAGAAGACTCTTGAGAGTCCCCTGGACTATAAGGAGATCCAACCAGTCTATCCTAAAGGAAATCTGTCTTGAATATTCATTGGAAGGACTGATGCTAAAGCTGTAACTCCAATACTTTGGCCACCTGATGTGAAAAGCTGACTCATTGGAAAAGACCCTGATGCTGGGAAAGATTGAAGACGGGAAGAGAAGGGGATGACAGAGGATGAGATGGTTGGATGGCATCACCAACTCAATGGACATGAGTTTGAGTAAACTCCGAGAGTTGGTGATGGATGGGGAGGCCTGGTGTGCTGCAGTCCATGTGGTCACAGAGAGTCAGACACGACTGAGCTGAACGGGTTTAGGGGAAGAACGTCACCGAGGGGAAGTGCTCTCAGAGGACTACATTGGGGACATGGCAGCAGCCTGACTTCACTGCTGAATTAGACCACAATCACTCAGTTAAGGTGGCTGGGCCCTGCCAGATTTCTCCACTGGAATGTAAGTATTTTTTCTCTTTCTACACTCTGTTCTTAAAAGTGCGTCCAGCCTGCTCTCAAGAGGAAGGAAATTAACTTCCACATCCTGGAGGATGAATATCAACACACATTATCAGAGATCCCTCTGTAAAGATGTATCCCTTTCCTCCCCTTTATTACTTATTCTCTTATTTATGTAAGTATGGACTCATGGATATATATTCTTTGGGTTATAATCCAGTATGATTGTTATTTAGTCAGTTGCTCAAATTGTTCCATCTTTGTCCACTGGGAGGTATTTCAGGTTGGCCCCTGTGTCCTTTTGACATGGCCAATCCCTTTTTTTCCCCTTGAGCACTTCCTTACTTTCTAATTTGACAAGATGATGCCAGGCTTATCTGGTATTTCTCTCATTCAAGGCCTAAAATCAGACCTTTTGGAGAACAGTACTTAGAAACAAAGCTCTGGACATTGGGTATGTTTATTGCTACTGGAGAATCACTGATCCTAGGTCCTCTTATAATCAGCCGTAGTATGTAGCTTCAAAATGGCTAGATAGTCCCCTGTGAGAAGTAGGGAGTGGGATCAAGAGAATGTGGAACACATCCCACCCCCACAAACACATCAAAAATACATCTACATGTGGAACAATTCTCTTAGAAAACTAACTGGAAACCAGCAGAAGAACTCCTATACAACCAAACCTGCAAGAAAAAGTGGTTCCATGTAACTGGCTGGGACAAAAAGGCATCGCATTGGGACCTGTGCCCCTGAAAAGCAAGCTGTCAAGCCACAATCTGGGCATCAACATCCTGGACTCCTGTGTGGAGGAGACTAGCCCCCTTGACTGCTAGAAAATCTGCAGAGACAGACAGAAGGACTAGAGAAGCCTAGATTCCACTTGCACAGAGTGTGTGCATGCTGGCTTGCTGACAATCAGGGTGGAGAGAGCCATGCACTGGTGGCTGCCACCTCGCCACACTCAGAAGGGGCAAACACCCTGGCCCTGCTCACTCCAAACCACAGCCTGGTGCGAGATCAGGGCACAGATTCAGTTCAACTATGGAGAAACAGACCAGGGCACCTGTGGTGTGATCCAAGTGAAGCCACGCAGGATACTGTCTAGTCATGCATGGGGCGAGTGCAACCACATTGGCCACTGGCAGGGTGAGCACAGGGAGGTGCCACAAAAGTACATAGAGGCCAAGGGCTGGGCAGACAGGCCCTGGGACTCATCTAGCTACACAGAAAGAGTCCAGAGGGCCTGGAATGTGGTCTGGGTGGGGCAGCGATGGCCATTGTCAGTGCATTCAGAAGTAGCAAGTCCTCTCCCAGTGAGAGCTCCTCAGCTTCGCCCACATCACACCACAGCCTCGCCCTGGATCTGGGGCAGACAGGTCCTGGAGAAGACTGGCACAGAGGCAGCATAGATCCTGGCGGGGGGGGCACAGCCACATAAACTTGTGCAGCCACAACATCCGACTCCTAGCCCCAGCCCCCTCCACGCCACAGCCTTGCATTAGATCTGGGACGAACACAACAGAGAGAGGGATGTGACCTTGGGCTGCTTCCAAGCAGAGCCAGGGGGCCCATAGGTCCTTTGTGACCACAGAGGCCTCACTTGCTTCAGCAATCACCTCCGTAGGGGCACACTCTCAAGGGCAATGCAGCCTCACTGATCCTGACCTTTAGGGTTTCTAACTCAACAGCTGAGAAGCTGACACTGCTCCTAACAGAGTGACAACAGCCACGGAGCAAAAGGGAAGCCCCACCTCATATCCTGCACAGGTTCTAGAAACAACCCTCCCCATGAAGGGCAAAATGACCAGCAAACTCTGAGGAAAGACCTGGCTGGCAGCCATATGGAAACCAGCAACTTACACCAAAGACATTGGACATGCAGAGGCTACACAGGGATGCCCCCACATAAAAACTTCTCTTCAAGACCATAGTAGATAATTGTTTCTCCTAAATTTATAAAGAAAAAGAAAGTTAAATAGAATAAAAAGGCAGCGGAACTACTCCCAATTAAATGAACAAGAGAAATTCCCCCAAAGAACAAATAATGAATAATTAAACAGGCCTTTCTAATCCACTAGACCCCAAGTTCAAAAAGGTGGCATAAAAATGCTAACTGAATTAAGAAAGATTATTGACAGAAACAGAGATCATTGTAACAAGGAACTACTGCTGCTGCTGCTGCTGCTGCTGCTGCTAAGTCGCTTCAGTCGTGTCCGACTCTGTGCGACCCCATGGACAGCAGCCCACTAGGCTCCTCTGTCCCTGGGATTCTCCAGGCAAGAACAATGGAGTGGGTTGCCAGTTCCTTCTCCAATGCATGAAAGTGAAAAGTGAAAGGGAAGTCGCTCAGTCGTGCCCGACTCTTAGCGACCCCATGGACTACAGCCCACCAGACTCCTCCATCCAGGGGATTTTCCAGGCAAGAGTACTGGAGTGGGGTGCCATTGCCTTCTCCGAACAAGGAACTAGAAACTATAAAGATGAACTGATCAAAAAAGGACAATTCAACTGCCAAGATAAAAACCAACCTAGAGGTAATTAATAGCAGAATAAATGTTATAGAAGAATGAATAAGTGATCTGGAAGACAGCATGATGGCAATCATCCAGTTAGAACAGAAGGTGGACATACAAATGAAAACAAATGAAACCAACATACAATACCTATGGGATAATGTGAAATGTGCCAACCTACACAAAATAGACATTCCAGAAGGAGAAGGTGGTGGGTTGTTGAAAATGTATTTGAAGAAATTACAGCTGAAAAATTCCAAAACCTAAAGAAGGGAACATATATTCAGGTATAGGAAGCCCAGAGGGTCCCAAACAATAAGAACCCATGCATATTCACACCAAGACATCTCATAATTAAGATGGCAAATGTTAAAGATAAAGAGGATTCCAAAGGTAGTGAGAGAAAAACAAAGAGTCAGTTACAAGGGAATCTCCTTTAAGCTATCAGTTGATTTCTCTATAGAAACGGCAGGCCAGAAGGGAGTGGCAAGATAAATTCAAAATCCTAAAAGGGAAAAACCTGCAACCTAGGATGCTCTATCCAACATGATTATCACTTAGAAGGAGAGATAAAGAATTTCCCAGACAGGCAAAAGCAAAAAGAATTCAGCAATATTAAACCTACCCTGAAAGAAATATTGAAGAGTCTTCTCTAAACAGAAAGGTAGCAAGAATCTATAGGAAAGGGAAAAATTATAATAGGAAAGGCTAATCATAAAAGGATTGAAGATCACTTAAATACATAGACTTATACATAGCCAGTATATAGACTAAACAACAATTAAAAAATGTAAAAAAAAATTATAACTACATTAAATAGTAAAAGAGGGCTTCCCTGATAGCTTAACTGATGAAGAATCTGCCTGCAATACAGGAGACCTTGGTTTGATTCCTGGGTCGGGAAGATCCCCTAGAGAAGGGCATGGCAACCCACTCCAGTATTCTTGTCTGGAGAATCCCATAGATAGAGGAGACTGGCACACTACAGTTCATGGGGCTGCAAAGAGTCGGATACAACTAATGACTAAGCAAAGCACAAATAGTAAAACAATAAACATGAAGATACAAAATACAACATCAAGAAAACAAAACGTGAGGGAAAGGAGTATAAAAATGTAAATCTTTTACAATGTGTTTGACCTGAAATGATTGCTAGTTTAAAACGAGTAGATACAGTCGTGAGTTAATATGCTTGAACTTCATGGCAACCATAAATCAAAAATATAGACTATGTTCACAAAAAACAAAAGGAAAGGAACTCAAACATATTACAACAGAGATTCATCAGATCACAAAAGGAAAAATAAAAAGAAGAAATAAGCAAAGAGGAACTACAAAACAACTAGAAAACAAAGATTAAAATGGCAGGAAGGGAACTCCCCTGTTGGTCCAGTGGCTAAGACTGCACTCCCAGTGCAGGCGGCCTGGGTTTGATCCCTGGTCAGGGAACTAGATTTCACATGCTGAAACTAAAAGATCCCATATGCTGCAACAAAGTTCAAAGATTCCGCATTCTACAACCAGGACCCAGGACAGCCAAAAAAATAAGTAAATATTTACAAATAATAAACACAAAATTAAAGGAACTTGAAAAAGATTGTTAAAAATGGCAGTAAGTACATACTTATCAATTATTACTTTAAATGTCAATGGGCCAAAGGCTCCAAACAAAAGACACAGCATGGTAGACTGGATGAAAGAAACAAGAATCTACAATATGCTGCCTACAAGAGGTTCACTTCAGGGCAAAAGGCACACACATACTGAAAGTGAGGGTATGGAAAAATTTAATGCAAATGAAAACAAGAGGAAAGAAGAGGTAAAATAAAGGCCATAAAGGAAGATAAAGAAGAGCATTAAATGATGAAAAGGGGATCAATACAAGAAGAGGATATTATACTCATTGATATATATATACACCCAATAGGGGAGCACTTATGTTCCTTTTACCCCACTTTGTAAACCATTGGTGGAAATATAAATTGGTGCAGCCTCTAGAGAACACAGTATGGAGATTCCTTTAAAAAACTAGAAACAGTGCTATCATATGATCCAGCAATACCACTCCTGGGTACATGCCATAAAAAAATGAAAACTCTAATTTGAAAAGACAGAGGCACTTCAATGTTCATAGCAGCACTATTTATAATAACCAAGTCATGGAAGCAACCCATGTCCATCAATAGATGAATGGATAATGTTGTATATGCATATAATGGAATATTATTCAATCATGAGAAAGAATGAAATATTCCCATTTGCAGCAACATGGAGAGGCTCAGAGAACGTTATATTTAGTAAAGTAAGCCAGGCAGATAAAAACAAATATTATATCATTTATAATGCAGAATCTAAAAAGTAATGCAGGTGAATCTGTATACAAAACAGAAACAGATGCACAGACATAGAAAACAAACTTGTGACTACCAAAGGGAAGAGGGAGGGAGTATGGGGTTAACAGATAAAAACTACTCCACATAAAATAGATAAGCAACAAGAATTTACTATATTATACCAGTCATTATTTTCAATATTTTGTAATAAGCTATAATCAGAAAAAAAAAAACAACGGAATCACTATGCTGTACACCTGAAACTAACACAATACTGTAAATCAACCATACTTCAATGCAAATTAATGAATGCATGTACTATACATTAATGACTGATGAATTACCCTCCTTAGAATCCTGCTTCAGGATTGTATAAAAGTGCCTATTTCCCTACCCTTTTGCAAAGGGTGCTTTTTAAAAAACAAAAACAAAAACATGTTGCCAGTCTAAGCCTGGTGTGCAGTAGTCCATGGTGTCGCAAAGAGTCAGACATGACTGAGCAACTGAACTGAGTCTATGAGGTGAAAACATCAGAGTCTTAAATGGAATTTTCCCTATCATAATGGAGGTTCAGTCTTTTTTAGTATCTTTAAAAAATACTGCAAGGCAATGGCACCCCACTCTAGTACTCTTGCCTGGAAAATCCCATGAATGGAGGAGCCTGGTGGGCTACAGTCCATGGGGTCGCTGGGAGTCGGACACGACTGAGCGACTTCCCTTTCACTTTTCACTTTCATGCATTGGAGAAGGAAATGGCAGCCCACTCCAGTGTTCTTGCCTGGAGAATCCCAGGGACGGGGAGCCTGGTGGGCTGCCGTCTATGGGGTCGCACAGAGTCGGACACGACTGAAGGGACTTAGCAGCACCAGCACTTTTCTTTGAAGCATCTATTCATATTCTCATTTCAGTTTTATATTGTGATACTGGTGTTTTAAAAGTTGATTAGTAAGACCTTTCATAAATTAGAGATCAATCTTTTTTTATATGAATTGTAACTTATCTGCCTGTTAATTTTGCTTCTACTATTTTGTCATGCAGAAATGTTTCTTTTTAATGTAGCCAAATTTACTGACTTTTTAGTTTTATGTCTCCTGAATTTTAAGTCATAGTGAGAAGCCTTCTTTACTTCCAGGTTATAAGAGAATTCTCCCCTGTCTTCTAGTACTTCCTGATTTCACTTTGTAAGTTATGATCTTTAATCTATTTGGAATTTATCCATATAAGCCATGAGGTATAGATCCAGTTTTTCCCTCTGGATTCCTACCCAGCTGTCCCAATACCACTTGTTGAATAGTCCAAGTTTCTGTCACTGATTTGAGATGCCATTTTTTATCATGTACTAAATTCTTGTAAGAATTCCTATTCTTGGATTATATAATATCTTTCACTGACCTTCCTACGTATGAACTAGTACCACAGTATTTCAATTATTAAACATTATGTTTTAAAAACTGGAAGGACTGGTTTTCCTTCATTGTTTTCTTCAGATTTTTCATGGTCATTTAAGAGAATTTTTTTCCTTACAGACATTCAAATCAGCTTATCTAGCTACTGAAAAAATCCTATTATATTTATTTTAATCAATGATAAACCTGTATTTTTCAACTTAGAAATAACATCTTAAATACTGTAGAGGGAAGTAACATTTTTATCAAGTTGAGCCATACCATCAAGAAGCCATTCTATCTTCCTATTTGTTCAAGATTACTTTGTACCTCAGAAACACATGTAAGCTTTCATCCTGTGGTTCTTATATGGTCTTGTTAATTTCTAGGCATTTTTTTGTATATACTTTTTCTTGCTGTGATAAAAGCAGACTTCTCAAAAAACATATGAATGCTACAGATTTCAGTATATTAATCTTGTTCCCTGCTACCTCAGTTCTTATCATTTGTTGTTTTTCAATTAATTTTCTTACCACATTGTTCTTCAGTTGCTAAGTCACATCTGACTCTTTGCAACCCTTGGGACCTAGGGCATATATAGCAGTATGTATATCTTACCACATATAAATTTTAACTCCTGCTTTCCAGTGTTTAAATTTTGAATTTTTTTCTTTTCTGTTACTAAACAGTCTTAACACCAAAGAATCTGAATTGTTTTGAAAGAAAATGCTTTCTGAATTTTTATTTAGTGTTTTCAAAAAATAAGATCAGATAAAGATTTCATGTCATTTTATTTGTTTTTCCCCAAACAGAATTCTCCATAAGACCCTAATTTTGACAAAGTGGCTTGTTAACTATTGTGCTTTTTAGGCATTTAATTGCCCTATGCTGATTCCATCTTAGTTCTGAGAATGATGGAGGGAGGCATGTAAAGTGTGGATCATCCCTGGTAGGTTGCGGACCAGCCAGATGCATATGAATGAGTACGTCATTGGCTGGGGCAGGGGGTGTGTCTATTGGTCCACAAACGCTGGTTTTTTCCCTGCTTCTGTTTTTCCTCCCCAACCAAGAAAGCCACTCAAATACACAGGGAACTATCTAGAAAGCTGATTGTGTATTTAGATGACCCTATACATGGAATTTATTCAAGCAAACAATGCAGTGACATGCACAGGCTCCTATGTGAGAGGCTAGAAATAGAATTTACTAGAGGGAAAAACCCAAGCCTTTTAGATTTTAAATCTAAAATCTAATGGGGGTGGGGACTCAAAATACAATATTACATTGGACACCAAAAGGAAAAAGATATGCTTGCTTGTTATCTGCAGTATTTTTTCACTGCTCTTAGCAGCTTGTTCCTAGGTATACAAACCTTCTCAATACTCAGTCATTGCTCTAAAAGGGGATGTTATACCTCACATGATCAACCCAGAAAGAAGAAACAATTGGTTTAGTCAAAGAGAAGTATTTAGAAAACGTTCTTTGGCTGTATGGTCACACTTCTCATGTTTTCAAGCTTTTCACTCTTGGCACTGCTCTTCCATGATAAAATATGATAATTTCCATCTTAAAACAACTACTTGCTTGTGTAGGAAAAGGAAATGGAGCCCTCAAGGCTACTTTTTATCTCCCTAACTCCATCCAAGAAAAACCAGTCAGTCATCAGCAGTTTTGTCTTCACTTGAAAAGCTAAGCGTTGGAAAGGTCTGCACTTAAGGGGTGAAAGGACTAAGACTGGCTTGGGACGTAGAAAAGATGGTGTTCCGGGGACACAGGTACAGGACCAACCCCGCCATCCCCTCCCCAGCTTGCTGTGAGCCCTTTAGGCTATTTGCCAGACAAAATACAACCAACAAAGACCTGTTTGCTTAGAGTTACAGGAACCAATGTGGATGCAGTCTGGGTTTGAATGCCAGCTCTTCCAACTTGTATAACTTCAACCTGCCTCTGCAACAGCTTTCTCAGCCATAAAATAGGGATGGAAATATCTACAACACACAAGTTTTATGAGGTCCCAGTACATTAACACAGGTTAAGAGCTTAGAAAAGTATATGGTAATTTTTGGGCAAGCATCAGACTCAATAGATGTTTGTTATTATCACCAATATCAAGATATAAGCTTCCCAGGGAATTACAGTAATCATCCCATTGATAGTAGGAGGAGGCTTTATTCAACTATGGTTAAATTACAGCCTTAAATATTCTATTCGCTTTCAATTCCTTCTTCAGGCCCAGAACACAAATAGTGTTCTTTAAAAAATCCTTCTCAAAAGACAAACACTGCATGACCTCACTTATATGTGGAATCTAAAATAGTTTATCTCACAGAAGCAGAGAACAGAATGCAGTACCCACAGGGTGGGGGCGGAAGGGGAGATGTGGGCAAAGGGTATAAAGTTGAAAAAAACCTTCTCTCCATATATTAAATCATTTTTGTTTGAGTTACTGGAATATGTTAGTTTTTTCTGGATTTAGTTATGTTTCATTGAGATATGTTTATGACATCTAATAAGAAATCAGATTTTTAAAAATAAGGTATTACAGGTATTCTCCTCTGGAAATAATTCTCTCCTCTTTCAATTACTTATAACACAAAGTATTTTGGAAAAGGACACAAGGACGGTTACCTATATTCTTCCCCCTGTTCGGTTAAAATCTACTCATTTGTCTTAGAACCTGCTATCTCAGCATTTTTCAAGCTGTTAGAAGATTATAAAATATATTACTTTTTAAAAAACTGAAACAGACTAGGAACTATTAGTAAGGAAGAAGTCTTGTTTTGTGAGACTTTGTTTGTTTCCATATACATCAGTATGTACGAAGATACGTGTATACTGGAGTTGTGATGTAATACATTTCTTACCGGGAATCCTGACCACAAGTTTGATGAACATTATCTGAGGGAGCTGGCATAATGCCTTGGTTCTACTTAAATTGTGATTATCTTGAAGGGATTTTGCACAAAGGTCTCATTCACTGTAAACATATAATTTTCAAAAGAATGGTAATGCAAAATAAACCCAAGTCCTCCTTCAGTACCTCTCAGCATCCCGATGGTGGTGGTGGTAATTAATTGCATTTCCCCCCTCAGCCTTCTCCATGGCTCACATGTGAGCCATTAATCACGGCAGGGCAACTACTGCTTCACCCTGAGAGCTTTAATTACAGGAGCCCTCCTCTGTGCCAGGGATTGCCCTAGTCGATAGGGATGAATAAGACTGTGAAAGCAGCTTGCTGAGTGATGTTCTCGAGAAGGACCTGTTTTCTATTCTCACTGAGAAAAAAGGTGTGTTGACCATCTGGCCTTGCCCCCCAAGGCCTGCTTCTTATGGAGAAGAGTAAGAGACTCTCACCAAGTACCCAATAAGTTTTGTTAATGGATAAGGAAAACGTTTGAAAGCTCTTACCTTGGGGGAACTGGTAGCCTGGGGCACAGCAAGTCTGCATTTGGAATCTGGGTGTAGTTGAAGGAATTCAAATTATAAACACACAGGAAGGACCCTGGAAGCAGAAAACACACAGCCTATACCATTTTCCTACATTGTACTTATCTCTTTAGGGGAGCTAGTAAAGAAACCATAGTCATTTTACCCAACTTTGGAAAAGATAGAATAAACCACTCAGATTTAGAAAACAGGTCTCTGGGTGTCCTAGAGACAAAAACAATAAGCATCCAGTTAAGATCAAATCAGGTTCTCTCCTTTCCTCTCCCCAAAATGCCAAATTCAAAAGTTATAAAATGATTGGTAACAAAATGATTTGAAGATGATTTATTATATAGGCTTGATATTTTTAACCCAGTCTTGCAAATAATTTTTAAAAATCTGGCACCCCACTTCTCAGGCAGATGAAATTTGCAGTGGGCTGCCTCGAATTTCTTACTTCCCTTTGCTTGTTTAATCCTTAAAATATAAATCTGAAAAGCAGGCTCAGAGCAAGTTACATAAGTGCTTTTGCAACAACGTACAACTGTCCCACTGGTCAGTGAAACTACCCACAGCCCAAATATTTTAATGAAAGAACATACTTGTCGGCAATTCAACCTGAAGCCTGTGGGTGCCTCTCTAGGACTCGACCTGCCAAGTGCACTTCTCTGACCTCCGTCTGACCCTGCCTTCAGGCCCTCAATGTCTGCTGTTTCCTCCCACTTTCAACAGCAGACCAGACCCTGGCAGTGAGCAGAGAACAGCTAGGGTTTCAGATGAATTCCAGATAAACCTGAATGCAATTAAGCTCAGGAGAAAATGTTTATGGCCCTTTCTACACAAGGAGAGGCACCCACAAGGAAGGACAATTTCCCACTTCGCAGAGAAGCAGAGGCAAGGCAGATGATCTCATCTATGTCTATACAGGTTACCCTGCCACGATCCCCAGCCTTAGGGGGAATAGAGGCCCCATCCTTTGGTACCCACCACTGGTGTTTGCAAAGAGCTGGACCTCTTCCAGGGTATCAAGCTGCTCTTCAGGACAACTGGATACACAGAGAACGGTGGAACTGAGCCTCACATCCTTGACTTCCAGGTTGCAGGAATTCATAAAAAACACGTGCCTAGGAGGTAGATGAAACAGAAGGAGAATGTCGTAGAGCATTTCCTGTCGTTGAGTTTAATTGTGGGACTTAAATGATACCCACACGCTATCAAACATGGGAATAATTAAGGCCAACTTTCATCATCAAATACTTCCTGCATAATTTAACAAGTATTATGCCCACCTGGGGTCATCTATGGAGTTGTACAGTTTGGGAGCTGTATTCAAATGTTAACAAAACTTCCCTCTTTCAGATTCAGCATTTTCTGGGATGCTGATAACACTAGGGCATTCTCCGAGGAAGTCGCTGAGAAACAGAAAGGACTGATAACACTGCCCCGGCTTTGCTAGGTGAGGCCAGTGCATGAATGACTTGTGACGTCCACAGAAAGCATAGTGTATTCAACTATATCTCAGAGAACAGCTCAACCCAGGGAAGTGAGAAGGGGAGAGGAGGAGGCTGAGGCTGTGAATTAAAGGCTTACCCCTCCCCCGCCTCCCAGTTTGAGCCAGGAAACTCGAGACCCTTCCTGCTGCAGCTGCCCAGCCACTGGGCACAAGAACAAAACTGCTTGTTGCCTTTAACGAGGTCACGTGAGGGCAGGCAGCGGCAGCTCCCAGACCCATGCCCTACACTTATCCGGGCTGCTGAGATCAGAGCAATGTCAGGTCAAGAGCCCTGTAGGCAGTCCCCCAGCATAGAGACCTGGAGAAGGGTTCCCAGAAGCTTTTTTTCCCTCAACTGGGGTTGGGGGGGTGGTGTAACAGGAGATGGGGGAACAGATTTCTCAAGTGTATGATAACTATACACTTTATTCTACTTATTTTATTAAGTTTTAAAAATTGCAGTAAAATACACGTGAAATTTTACCATCTTAAAGATTTTATGTGTGCAGTGGCATGAACTACATTCACATTGTTGTACAACCATCACTACCACCCACCCCACCCACCGTCCCACAAGAATCTTTTCATCTTGTAAAATAAGCTCTGTACCCACTAATAATAATTCATCATCCCCAAATCTTGGCAACCACCATTCTACTTTCAGTCTCTATGAATGTGACTACTCTAGACAGCTCATATAAGTGGAATCAAAATATTTATCTTTTTGCGATTGACTTATGTCACTTATCATAATATCCTCAAGATTTATCTATGTTGTAGCATGTGTCAGAATTTCTTTCCTTAAAAAGGCTAAAAAATATCCCATTATATGTAGATACATTTTGTTTACTATTCATCTGCTGGACACTTGGTTGCTTCTACCTTTTGGCTATTAATAAAATATATACTTTTCATTTCAAAGAGGATGACTATTTCCCAGCACTGCACTATGAATACAGTGTCCAAAGAGAAGCACAGGTGTATCTGGGAAGCCCCGTCCTCCCTGTGTTCTTTGTGAATGACACCCACAAATGTGGGGGGAAATGGCCCCGGGGCAATCCATTTCCAGCAATCCAAAGCCCCTTACTCGAAAGCAACATTCAAGGGTAGAAGAGGCCTGCTCTGGGATCTGTATTTGGTGACTCCAAACTTATACCCAGGACCTTACACACTTAAGATGTCTTTCCTAGGAGCTGCTTTTGATTATCAAGTCTTGAAGTTATTATAAGGCCTTACCCATCTTAGAAAATCAAGGCCAGGGATTTCTCTCCCCTTGGGGGATTCCTGTCTCTTCTCTCCCCTTTTGGTTTCTCTTTTGGAGTCTGGGGTATAAGAGTAGGCACCACAGTGCCACACAGCTGAGAGTGTAGGCTGGGGAGGGAGTGGGACACAGGTTCTCAGCATCCCCAGGTGGGACTGAGGTATTTCCACATAGAAACAATACTGTGTTTGGTGTATAGTTAGTAACATGATTCTGATACATTGTAGATAATAATGCTTCCTAGGTGGTGCTAGTGCTAAAGAATCCGCCTTCCAATGCAGCAGACTTTAAGAGATGCAAGTTCAATCCCTGGGTTGGGAAGATCCCCTGGAAGAGGAAATGGCAACCTGCTCCAGTATTCTTGCCTGGAAAACTCCACGAACAGATGAGCCTTGTGGATTACAGTTCATGGGGCTGCAAAGAGTTAGACACGACTGCATGACTAAGCACACACACACACACACATAATGGATAATAATAGTGACAATTAACACTTATTAAGCCTTAGCTCATACAGTGTCTCAGTGGATCCTGAAATCAGCCTTATGAGATAGGTATAATAACTGGTTTTAAAAGCTAAAAATTCAGCTCAGAGAAGTTAAGTACCCTGCTCAAGGTCACACAGCTGAAAAGCAGCAAGGATTGAATTTGAACTTGGGACTGGCTGGTACTAAAACCTGTGTCCTTACTACCACTTCAAAATTTCCTTTTATGAGTTGGGTTGATAGAGTTTTGAGCAGGAAAACAGTTTCCAGGCTCAAAATGACTAATTTAATACAGCCCCTCTGTAGGTTGAGGACTTACTTTAACACTTACTTTTTTTGAGTCATATCCTGCCCTGAAAGAGGAGCCCCTTCTACTGGGGAGTTCTTCTTGCCACACACATTCCCAAAGCTGTCGTAGCCAAAGAGGAGTCTTCCTGTGGCTCCCGCCGCCACTGAGTAGCCCATGATGAACACCTGGCAAAACCCAAGTGGCACGTGAAAGCCTGGCCAAAGGGCTGGAAAGCAGCCCCCCACATCCTTGAATGCTGATATAAAATGGAACCTGGTAAAATCAAATCTCCCCAGCACGAATGCACTTCCCTCCTTCAGCAGTGACACCAGCAAGTCAGATCAGTTAGGGGTCCCCAGCCTCCATGATCTAATGCCTGGTGACCTGTGACGGAGCTGATGTAATAAGAGAAATAAGGTGCACAATAAATATACTATGCTTGCATCATCCCCTAACCATCTCCATCCCCGTCCGTGGAAACACGGACTGTGTTTTCCATGAAACCAGTTCCTGGTGCCAATAAGGTTGAGGACCGCCGATGAGGGTGCTGCTTCTCTAGTACTTGCTTTAACAGGTTACGGAGGGACACTACTCTAAAACTCTGAAGCCGATTCCTCTCTGCTTTTTCCCCTTCTTCCCCAAGAGTCTGTCATTTTCTCTTTTTGCCTAAGATCACCAGGATAACTCAAACGTTTGCCCCTTGTTTTATCTAAGGCACTGGGGCTCTGCTTCTTTCCCTGAGGTTCTATCCAGCCATGCACCTTTCCTCCCTTCCACCTCTCTCTCCTCCTATTTCCTCTTCCACTTTGATTTTTATCTTGTATTTAGGGGACTCTGATCTTCAGGGGTAGAAGCAACACAGTTGAAAAATACCAAAATACTGTCTGTAACAAGTGAGAGAATGGTGCTTTGGCATAAGTGCTTAAAATACAGAAGGAATCTCAGGAATTTTGCTGGACAAGAACATCATGCAATCTGTAGTCACTTTTGTCCAATTTCGTAATGAATGTGGAATATTTAAAATTTCAGCTCAAGTGACTAGTCCCTTAATATGCATTGATGGGCCCTCTACTCAGATTGAATCTGTATCTTCCCATAATATAAGCTTAGTACCATAAATTTCTCAATCTGTAATACAGAAAATACCATTCAATATTTGGAAAAAATAACTGTGGTACCAGATGTTCCAAAAGTACATATTCCCAAAGTCAATTACGTGTCAGATACTTTACATTCATTACTAATTCAGGAATCAAAATAACAGTCTTAAAGTGCCCACTAAGGGGTATGGAAACAAAATCGAGCCCCCAAGGAACTCAGCCTAGAAGATGGGCAGGGCTCAGGGCTGAGAACCTTCTGACGTCCCAGGGAAGGAGGGCCTCTGCCACACCTGTTCTACCAGCACCTCCTCAACCTCGAGGTCAGACTCCAGGACGAGTGCGTCACCTGTGCACGCGGACAGGTCCCTCAGCCTTTACTCTCAGGCTTCAGGTGGGGGGTGGGTGTGTGCCCCTGTGGCTGGCACTGTCGGCTGACCGAGTCCTCAGTTGGTCCCCTTCCTGCTCTTCCTTTCGGAGTGTGGTCAGATTCTGATTGGTTTTAGACTTACAGCGAGGACAGGGGTCCTGGTCTTCCACCCAGATCAGCAGAGGTCTAATAATAAAGGGGAGCTCCTGCCCAGGAGGCGAAGGGTTTTTTTGGTGGGAGGGGCTGGTGGCTGGAGGGAGGTTTGGATAATCCTGAGTCCCTGTCACACTACCACATTAAACCATTAAAATTTTCTTTCAACTTCAAACACACAATTGCAATTCCAAACAGTAGGTGGGTATACCAATTACGGTGGAGCTATCAAGCAGGTTTCAGTCAATTGTGGGAAGATATGGAAAAAGGAGTCTTGGTGGAAGAGTAAGAAAAGGCAAGGTGGGAGAGGACACTGGGGAGGGAGCACAGGCAGAGATGGCCCAGAACTGAGCGGGTTCTGTTCTGTCTATGCACATATAAAGAAAGGCTGGCACTCATTCTGTTTGCAATAGACTGTCCCGGTTCATAATTCTGGTCCCTCACCCCAAACCTCCTTTGTTCAGCCCCAGCTCAGAACAGCACCATCAATAATTCCATCCAGCATGGGCTGTGTTCCTGGTCAGGATGTCATAACAAAGACCAGAAAGCCGAACGGCAGAGGCAGAATAACATCCTTGCCCTCTTGGCTGTGGTTTAAAAAAATATTGCAAAAGATATAAAAGCTAGTCACCTAAGGAAGAACTATCATTACTCAAATTTAATATAGCAAAGAGAACATGGGTACATTGAAGTTTTCAGATTTATTTTGCAAATGATATGTAAATTTGAAGCCATTTCCAGCTTTGTGCCACCTCTCGGATGGTTCTTGGTTCTCTGAGCTGTGATGGGCCATCTATAAATCCTTTCCCCAGACAACTGCTGGCTGAAGGTTTGATAGTTAGGCACTGGGTTTGAGCTGTGGAGAGGCTAGGGAAGATCATTAACAGTCCAAGTTCAAAGCAGCCAGGAACTGGCAGAACAGCTGCTTCCTGCATTTATACAACAGCAGACCCAGAAAGAAACACCAGCATCTGTGGAAAGTTTAAGAGGAGGTGTTATAGGTATAGTTTTCCCCAACTCCTAGAGAAGAGCTCCAAGGGTCATTATAGAGGCAACACAGAACATTTGATTATGCCTTTAAGGTCCAACCTTCCACTGTGCCTATTATTCACCTATCTGTGTGAAACCAGTCGGTAAGTCAAGTGAGTAAATGCCTTTCTAGCTTGGAAAGAGATTCATATTTTAGGGTTTATTCAAATTTAAGTCTTTTCAACAAAGGTAATTACGTGGTAGCCACCGTCAGGCTTTAAAATCATTTACCATGAAGAAACAGCATGCCTCCATCTGAAATGGATGATTTCATGAACATGATCTTTTAAGAACTCGAGTGAGCCTTTTTCTGCTGTTACATACAACTGTAAAATAAGTTATAAAAGCATCAAGGTTCAGCTTCCAAGAGACTCTTCCAGAACTAAAATGGAAGGTCTATCAGCAATCACACACACCTGATAACTAGAGTGGGCAAAAACCTTATTACCTATCCAACTAGAGGGTTTATAGCAAAGGCTTGTTTACCTATTAGCTGCTAAACACAACATTCCAAGAGCATGTTACACTCAGCTAAAGTAAGAGGAATTTATTTCTAGGCTTACCTGGATATCCCTTTGTGAGAGGAACATTTTATTAGGGGGACTGAGACCAGATGGTAAAAGAACTTCCCCCTCAGTGGGCTGGTACTAAGAGGCCTATTGAATGGCAATCCCACTGCAGACGGTGGTTCTCATTTCCTAATGGCGTCTTGTGTTAGAAGTGGCCCATAGTAATAAGCCCACCTCTCCAATCTACTGAGCCTAAAAGGTTAAGAGATACCTGACTGGTACTTCTGAGAACTGCTGTTTGCTCTGTGGCAAACGTCTCTAGCCGCGACACAACCTGTTACCTGGTACCACCTGGAACCCTCACCCCCACCTCACTTCACCCCCGCCCAGGGACGCGATTTATATTTGGGGCACAGCTATTTCGGGACACACACACACACACACACGCACCCCCCACACTCTGGCCTCTTCCCTGCCAGGCACCCACACTTACCAAACCAGTCCAGAAGAGAAAGAACAGGAACAACCATGCCGTATCTGTGCATTTCCTATAAATCTGAGGTCGCCACTGTCTTTGCGTGGGGATTCTTTCTGCGGAATCCTTCCAGAAAAAGAAGGAAGAGTGTTTAGGAAAAGAGGATAATCATATATTTAGGTCCCGAGCTAGAAAATGAGCCCAAACTTACTCGAAGACTGTTCAAAGTAACTTTTTTTTTTTTTAAACGTGGCCGCCTGAAGCGTTCGCGAAGCCTTTGCAACACCTGCTGTGTGCGGAGCGGATAAGTTCCCAGCCGCCGAGTCCTTACCTGGAGGCGCACCTAGAGGCCGCCCCAAGTTGGCGCCTGGAGGCCAGCCTCTCCCGAGCCTCCGCCCCAGCAGCCGAGTGGGTCCGAGGTCTACCCCGCTAGGTGCCCCCGGGACGCGGCGGCGCAGGGGCGGGAGGTCGGTCCGCGGGATCCCGGGAGGCGGAAGCGTCCCCGCGGGGCAGGTGCGTGGAGGGGCCCGAGCCTTCCCCGCGCGCGATCCCTCCCCTGGGGCCAGGTGCGGGCCTTACCAGGTGCTCCGCTCCGAGGCACTGCATGTTGCCCTTCGCGCCGGGGGCCGCGCACTGGGAGCCCTCGCTGAGCCCGCTGCGGGCCGGCTCGGGGCCCGGCGGCTGACCGGCGAGAAGGGGCGCAGCGCCGCCCCGCGGCAGCCTCCGGGCGCCACGGACTTCGCCCTGTGCGCCATCCTGAGCGGCCCCCGGCCCCCGCGCGCACCCGGAGCCGCTCGGGTGCACCCGGCGGTCCTCGCGAGTCCCCTCGCACCTCCCCCGAGGCCGGGGCTCTTCGCCGCTCGCCTAAACCACCGCGCGGTGCGACTCCCGACTTGCCCGTGTAGCCCGCTGAAGTGTGAGGGCCCCGCTGGCCCCGCCACGACCCTGCGCGCGCCCCCGCTGGGGCCTGATTAGCTTGCGGCTACGCAGAGAGCAAGAAAAGTCTCAGGAAACCATTGCAGAGGGCGGGCCACGGTGGAATGCCGAATTACATCTACATAGCTAACAGGTGAGTGCCCTTGCCCTGTACCGGGTTCTGTTCTAACCGCTTTCAAAGGCACTATTAAAGAGTCAACCAGGCAGAAACTACCATTGCCCCAATCTACAGATGAGGCAAAACGAGGCACGGACAGTAGCCATGTAATTTGCTCGGGGACACACAGACAGCAAACTGTAGAGCTAGGAGAGCTGAACCCCGAGACTCGAGGGGTTGTCAAGGTGGTTCTCTTAACACCAGGATGCGGCCCAGGGCTGCTCTCCCACGACGCGTGGAGAAACTAAAGCAGCTGGAAGAACCGCAGGTTCTGGGAAGTAAAAAAGAAATTAAAAGGCTGGGGAATCTAAGGATTGCCTTAGTCTGTGAACATGTAGAAGGTGGGTGGCAGGAGGAGACGCCACAAAGTTAGGTGGGATGAACCAGACTTCAGGTTCTGCTTTCGCCGCTCTGTCCCAGTGATCGCTCTTCACAGAAGAAATGGTAACAACTCAGAAGCCACTGGTGGGAGTCCTCCCTGGGAATAGCTGACCAACACAGAAGTGCTGTTGGGGTGGGACATTAAACACTGAGGGTGGGCCCCTGCCCCCCTTTCACTCTCTCCTCCCCCCACGCACACACCCAGGGCTGCCAGGTTAGGGTTTCTTTTCAGCCCTGCTTCTCCCTGAGGGCAGAAACCTGGCTGGGGCGTGATCTGGTGTAGCCAGGGAGTGGGAGGGACACACAGTGGCTCTCCTGTGCCTGAGACTTTGGTTCTGGGCCCATCAGCGGCCTCCCACTCCTAAGTCCTGGGCCTTCTGGATACCTGTTTATCAGAGGAGCTGAAATTCCAAGAGGACATGAATTCACAGGCCAAATAACTAGACTACCATATGGTAGTCTATGGAACACCACCATAAAACGACAACAGTTGGACAATGTATGCCATCTGAAATACATTGAATAATTGAATAATAATTGAATAATTAAAACGGATGGACCAAGATTTTTAAATAAGCATGATAAATATATTTAAGAAAGTGAGGAATGACAATAGCAATATAGGTCAGGAAAAAATCATGAAACTAAAATGAATAGAAACATTAAACATGAAGAATATGATAATAGAATGAATATTCTTTATCAATAATATGGATAAACCATAGACTAGATGTAGCTGATGGAGGAGGAAATGGCAACCCACTCCAGTGTTCTTGCTTGGAGAATCCCAGGGACTGGGGAGCCTGGTGGGCTGTCGTCTATGGGGTCCCACAGAGTCGGACACGACTGAAGCGACTTAGCAGCAGCAGCGGCAGCAGATGTAGCTGAAGAGGAATCAGTGATTGGAAAGAGTAGTTTCAGCAGTTTGCCAGCAAATAAGGCAGCTATTTTTAAAATTTCTAATTAATATCAAGAATAGAACTAGAATAGAAAGGGAATGATATAAAAACAGAGAGGAAGAAATATTTGAAGACAATGGGAATAAATTTCAAGGTGTAAAGAAGGAAATAAACCTCAGATTTAAAGGGCAAGTCTCAAGCCAAATATTTTTATTGTTTTAGGAATTTCTTAAAAATCCACTTTTTGGAGCAATAGATTGACTACTCAAGTAATTCTCGTCAGAATTACAGCTTCTCCTCAGAACCATACATCAGTCAACTGGTTGCTCACAGGACTGTGCCATTCACGGCTCACTTCAAACCTGCCCCCTGCTGGGTCCACCCATCCTCAACTGTTAAAGGACAAACCTGCCAGTCTAATCAGGCTGCCTGCATTGAAAGGCCCGTCTTATACCAGACCTTAAAGATCTTACAAACATCCTATCCTTAAAATACATCAAATATATTCATGTTCATAAATTCACAGTAATACTCAACAAAAATAAAGCCTCATTGATTGCCTTTAGAAGATTCTAGGGAACTAACTCATTATCAAAAACTGGTAAATGAAAGAATCAAGCACATATCCTGTCTCTTCTACCTGAACCATTCATCAGGGTAATCATGTAACGGATGAAGGAGGTTTCTCTTTATAGAAGTATTCTGGCTTTTAAGTGCCAAAGGAATGATAGAATTTAGGACCTCACAGTTTTCTGAAACAAAAAAAGGGACAACCCGACATCAGCATCCTCTCAGTGAAGAACACACTGCACCTGTGAAAGAGTTGTGCCAGAGGAGTTCGCGTGAATCTATAATTCATAAGAAATATAGGGAACAGAGAAAACAAGTCAGATGACACCACAGGGATACCATCAGCAAAACCAAGAATGGGACCTCCTGCATACACACAACCTAGTGTTTTAACAACAATAGCAGCAGCAGCAAAATAATTTTCAGAAACAAGACAGGGAAGGAAAACCTGTAAATTAAAAGAGACTTGGGGAATATTTTAACTAATGATGTATGGACATTATTTAGACCCAGATTAAACTAACTGGAAAAATAAAAGGAAAGACAACCATTCGGAAGACCATCTGGGAAATGTGAATCCTGATTGGATATTTGGTAACTTGTATTTCTGTTAAGGAATTTGGGGATCTGATGATGTCGATGGTGTCATTGGCGTTAATTCATAAAGGAAAGTCCTGGGCTTCCCTGGTGGTTCAGTGGTAAAGGATCTACCTGCCAAAGCCAGAGACATGGGGTTTGATCCCTGGTCCAGGAAGATCCGATATATGGCGGAACAACTAAGCCCTTTCGCCACAACTATTGAGCCTGTGCTCTGCAACAAGAGAAGCCGCCCCAGTGAGAAGCCTGTGCACTGCAACCAGAGAGTAGCCCCCACCCGCCACAACTAGAGAAAGGCCCGCATGTGGCAACGAAGACCCAGTGCAACCAAGAATAAAGAAAATTATATAAAAAAAGGAAAGTCCTTATCTCGTAGATTTACATACTGAAACTTTAACAAAATGATACAATATCTGGGATTTGCTTCTAAAAATTCAGGGCAGAGGGCAGTGGGTGGAGGTGTGGGGGGAAGATGATTGACCAGCAGTTGTGCAGAAGTTGGGGGAAGTCTCCATGGATGGAGGTTCATTATTTTCTCTACTTTTATATGTTATACACTGACACACACACACGTGCACACACACACCACATCCTAGCCTCCAGTTAGGAAGCTTCTAACATGTACTATATGCATGTACCTGTTTTTGAACATACTTGCCTTCTCTCCATTTTAACTCCCTACTGCCTCGCCCGAGGCTCAGCCTGACCCCTTCCATTCCTCAGGAGCAACATCCCCTGCTGGACCTTTAAGACAGTTATATCTCCAGACACAACCTATTAGTATAGCCAAGGTGCCAGCTCTCATGGCTCCCCTGCCCCTCAATCTCCTCTTTGACTCCATTTGGACCCCCAGTTTTTCTGTAGCACTTTGGGCATAGCATTTTCTCCTCTTCTGTGTGAATCTATGTATCCCCTCCCTCACGCTGCCTCTTCACCCATCTAATCCTAGGTTTCTCATGATTGTCTTTCCTGATATTCTGCTTCTTATCAAAGGCTTTGGCACCTGCCTGAACTTCTAGCTGCTCTCCACAGATGCTGGGCTCTTGCTCCTTGCCCAGTCAGCCAGAGATGCAACTGGAAGCTCTCAAGTAGCCTGCTTTACTTTCAGGTGTCTGACCTGAAAGGAGACCCTTTAGGTCAGGTCTCCAGGTGCCGACTAAGGCTTGAGCTAAGCTTCAGCTGGTGTGTCTTAGTGATCCTGTGCTTGGGGGCCAGCACCGGGGAAAGGTCTGGTTTCCCACCCTTCATTCCTCTTTCTCAAGCTTCCTCCCTCTCCTCACCAGCTCCTGTGGCCGAGTTCCCAGCGTCCTTTAAACCATAGTCTGACACCCTATTGTTAAAATACTGTGGTGTTAGACTATGATAACGAAATTTCTTTTCTAGGACTTAGGGCTCACCTTAGAGAGGCCTGCAGTGCGGGAGACCTGGATTCGATCCCTGGGTTGGGACGATCCCCTGGAGAAGAGAAAGGCTACCCATTCCAGTATTCTGGCCTAGAGAATTCCATGGACTGTATAATGCATGGAGTCGCAAAGAGTCAGACACAACTGAGCGACTTTCACTTCACTTCAATTAAAGAGACAGTTAGTAGAGGCTCCAGAGGGACCGTGACCATCAACTCAGGCTTGAGGGTCCAGATCATTCTTCATCTTGCCTCTCCTATCAGTTGTGAAGACATCCCTCAGATTAGAAGCCAGAAATAAGATGGATACGGGGGTCTTGGGTTTGAACTTTGGTTTTTTAGTTTGTCTGGGAATCACTCAAGATGCCCTTGTTAGATAAGGGGGTTGCAAAAGGCCATTTGGCCAGGGGGCTGGGAAGGGGATTGGGGAAGGGAGCCAAGAAAGGTATGTGTGCAAAGGAGTCCCAGCCCTTTGGAGCTGGATTGAAGTAGTTTCAGGATAAAAAAGTTGGAGGCTCAGAAAAGTCTTTCTTTTCTCCTTGAGAGCTTTGCACTGACATCTGGTCTCTGGGATCTTGACTAATTTTAGCACATCTCCTTTCAACAAGGATTGACTGAGCATTTGCTTTGTACCAGGACTTGGTCAACTCCAGGTGTGCAGACACCAAGCAGGAAGATTTGCCCCTTCAAGGTCATGCTCACTTGGGGTTGGTGATGAGATATGAGACAAGTGATAAGGGTTCTTCACCCAGTTGACGTTACCTGAAGCCTTCCTGAAAAAGGCTGCCTGCGTGGAGAGGCGAAGGATGAACAAGATATGGCAAGGCGGGGAAAGGTGAGGAGGGCATTCTAGGCAGAGGACACAGCAGCGACAGAGGCTGGATGCATGGGCCTGCACAGACAACCCCAAACAGTGTAGCAAGACTGAAGGAGGGGTGCCAGCCAGAGAAGGAGGGAAGCAGAGGGGGTGTGGTGACTAAGGGCAGACTGTGTGGGGCTGGGCTTGCTGCAGCACGCTGTTGCTTGTCCTGCTATGCTTCTGTCATTCCCATTCACCCTCACTTAGGACAGCTTTTGGAGAATGCTCCCCTGCCTGCTCTGCTCTGAGGACTGGAAGGAAGAGAGGCTGGTTTTATCCTTGTATCTCGAAGAGCTGGGAGCAAGAGTGACAAGTTTGCGGCCGGGCTTGGTGGAGACAGCAAGAATCAAGTGAGAAAACTCTTATGGGGAAGTGAGCCATGGAGACCGTCAAGCCGCCAGGTTTCCCCCTAAATGTGGTCTTTGGAACACAGTTGTCCTCAAGCCCTGAGGGGCTTTCAGTTTGATTAATTTTTTTCTTGTAAAAGGCTATATATATTTTGTGTGTGTTAGTCGCTCAGTCGTGTCTGACTCTTTTCAACACTATGGACTGTAGCCCACCAGGCTCCTCTGTTCATGGAATTCGCCAGGCAAGAATACTGGAGTGGGTAGCCATTCCCTTCTCTAGGGGATCTTCCCGACCCAGGGATCGAACCCAGGTCTCCCACATTGCAGGCAGATTCTTTACCATCTGAGCCACCAGGAAGCCCTTATATTTTAGGTTAATATATTCTTTCAAATGTATCAAGTATTGCATAATAAAGTTGTATATAACACATATGTTATATATGTCACATGTATGAGTTATAATGCACGTTAACATGAACACTCTGAGCCCACCAGCCAATCTCAGAGTTAGAATATTACCGTGCTCTTCCTCCTTGAACACAACCCCTGCCAAACCTTCAATCTCAGAGGTAACTGTTTCTCTGAATTTCATCAGTCTCTTGCTTGAGCATACTCACCTCACATTGTCCTGTTCCTTTGTATAATTTACTTTGCTTTTTAGGGGATGTTACAAAAATGGTGGTATATGATATAGAGTTGTTCGGAACTTTTTTAACTCATAAAAATTTTTTTTCATGCTTGGTTTTAAAATTGAGACTGGTTCTTCATAACAATCAATTTCAGCACAGACTTTCTGACTGTAATATGAAAGAGCAGAAGGATCAGATCCCAGGGTTCTCAAATGTTGTGGAAGATAAAATGCTTGTGCTGCTGGGGGCTGACTGCTCTCATTTGTTGACTTTCACTTAGTCCAATTATAATGTTATTTGTATATTAATCAGATCTCTCACCTCCCAGTTTTCTGCTTTTGTGCAAGGCAGAGCCTTCCCATGAATGACTTTGAGACACTTCCTACTTCCTCTTACCAAGCAGTTGTTCCTGTCCCTAGGATACCTCTTGCCAAAGCCTATTATGTCCATGTATGTTTTCAGAAACCATTTTCTTCTTTTTCTGTCTTACAGTGAATAATGAGTTCTAATGGCAATACCGTCAGAAAGCCTTCAGAATGGTTCTTTGATGGGGCTGGAGACTGAGCAGAAGGAAGTCTATGAACTGATTCCTCTTGCATGTTCTGGGGGAATGTTAGGCCTTGTGTTACTTCCCCAGGCTGCTGCAATAAATTACCACACATTTGGTGGCTTAAAACAACAGAAGTTTATTCTCTCACAGTTATGGAGGCTAGAAGCCTGAAGTCGAGGCTTCGGCTAGGCCATACTCACTCCAAAGGCCCTGGCAGGGGAGAGCCCTTCCTTTCAGCTTCTGGACTTCAGCGTCCCTTGGCTTGTGGCTGTGTCTTTCCAACCTCTGCCTCCGTGTTCATGTGGCCTTATTTTCTGGGTTGCCATGCGTCTTTTTTTCTGTCTCTTGACAGGACACTCATCATTGATTCAAGGCCCACCCTAATCAATCCAGGATGATCTTATCTCAAGATTGATGTCATAATTATCTTCATTCCAAGTAAAGTCACATTCTGAGGTTCCAGGTTGAGGCATCTTTATTTTGGGGGGAGCGGTGACATTATTTAACTCATTACAGACCTCCAGATGCTACTTGAAGAAGATGTCTCATGGTTGAATATGTTTTAGAAGTATTATTCTCCATATCCCTCTCAGAGCATCACACTGTGTACCAGTATATTAGAGACTAGACCACACTGTGCATGTGTGTATGTGTGTTAACAACTCTAATGCTACTTTGGGAAGTGCTTTTGGGGACTACACATTTTTGGAGGACATGGCAAACTTGTGTTGAAATATTCAGGGTCTTGGATGGAATTATTTCTGAGCACCTGGAAACCCCTTGTCCCCCCATACCTACGTCCTTGATCAAAGCTACCTCATATTTCTTAGATAAGAAAACTCACACTGAAGGAGAACTTCAAATACAAACAGTCCTAGAGAGGGCACTTGAGCAATATCGCCTTACTAGATGTAAATGACTAACCTCATAGTCTTTCTTATCCAAGATCTTGGCAGAGGGAGGAAGATACCTGGCCCTCGAGGCCACCAGGGCTTCTGAAGTCCCAGGGGTAGCAGGACGTGAGCCCAGAAGTAAAACCTCAGCTCCCTTTTAACCCTACAGGACCAGTGATTTTTACCCACAATTCAATACGTTTTATGGCTAGAAGTGCTCATCTGTTTAACCTGGAATGTAAGACTACCTTTGCATTTTGACACTGATACCCGATTCATTAAGATACCATCAATTTTTGCTTCTTTCCAAATAATCTAAGTATCAGAATTTTTATAAATACAGCATAAACTTCTAGAAGGCAGATTGAATTTTGTTTTATAAAATTGTGCTGTGTTTGATTACTTGTGACATTTCCGTCTTCTTATTCAATCGGCAGCCCTCCCCTTGGATTGGGCTTCCCTGGTGGCTCAGTGGTAAAGAATCCACCTGCCAATGCAGGAGCTGTAGGAGACTCAGGTTCAACCCTGGGTCAGGAAGATCCCCTGGAGAAGGAAATGGTGACCTACTCCAGTATTCTAGGAGCCTGGGGAGCTCCATGGTTGGAAAGGGTCATGGGGTTGGAAAGGGTCCGTGGGGTTGGAAAGGGTCAGACATGACTGAGCACGCACACACCCTTTGAACTAAACGCGCTGTGTTATAACAACAGGAAACCCACCAACACAGATGTGCTCTGATTTTTAAGTTCTTACATGCGACTCTTTTGAGGAAGATATTTATCAATTTCTTCTGAATTTTATCAATCCAAAAATCTTATCTTTTTCTCTTCCGGGCTGAGGGAGAGGTATGGGAGAGGAGAGAGAGAAGGAAGGAGAGTGGTGGTGTGAGAAGAGAAGCAGTGAATGGAGAGTGTGGAAGCTCTGTTCCCAGCTGGAGGATTTTAGGCAAATGCCCGTTCCCTCTGGGCCTCTTTATAAAATGAGAGGGGAGGGCCAGGTCTTATCTCCTTCCACTTTGGAATTCTGTACTTTAAAATTACATGGCAGAGGTGTGGAAAGTAAGAACCCAAAGTAAGTAGAAGGAAGCAAATGACAAAGATGAGCAGAAATAAGTGAAGTAGAAATGAAAATGTAATAGAGATGGTCAATAAAAACAAAGCTTGTTCTTTGAAAAGACTGAGAAAAGAAAAAGGCAAGACGGTGTAAGATCAGAAATCAAATAGATTGGAGATCAAACATGCAGAATACCTGATGCATAAGAAAAGAGATACTAATGACACAGTGATTCGTGAGGAGGCACAGCCTCCCTACTTTTCGTTTCCTTTTTTCTTTCCATTCTCTTTAGTTTTCCTCCTTTAAAATTTTATTTTTATTCTTATTTTCACCTTTGTTCCACAGCCACATATTATATCTGATACTGGCACTTACTGTTAGAAACGAGGTGATAAAGAGATAACAAGCCTCAGACCAGTGTGGACATTGAGGGCCCATGCAGTTGCCACTTTTTTACAGCAGGTGGCGCTGTAAGCCAGAGGCTGCATAGTAAACTAGCCATAAATTGTAGTATGTTTTTTTTTCCCCCACAGATTCTACCCTCTCTTCCTCGTTGTTATTTAGTTTTGCATTTTCACATTTCCAAAATTGTGAGGCATCTTACACTCAATGTACGGATTTACTGTAGAGTTTTATGCCGCTGAAAACTGTTATTCAAATGATGTTTCTTCTTATTAAATCTTAATATTTTCTTAGAATGGAAGACATTTAGTATGTTATGAGCCTATGAAACTGGAATGAATGAATCACCTGTAAAGAATATCCGAAATCACTGGACATGAGTTCTTACAGAAGAATTGAAAATGATGCATTATTTAGTTGTCTGGAATAACTTTTTCTTTGGGGTTGGACAGACTTAGGAGTTTGAAATCCAGCTTGGACACTTACTCACTATGTTATCTTGGGTAAATTTCTTATCTTCTGTAAACCTATTTCCTCATCTTTAAAATCGTGATATCAGTGGCTAATTTGAAAAATTGTTACTGTATGCCTACCAAATATCTTGGCTCAAGACAGTTTCAGTAACCTCCATCTGTGTGTGTTAGTCGTTCAATTGTTTCCGACTCTTTGTGACCCCATGGACTGCAGCCCACCAGGCTCCTGTGTGCATGGAATTCTTCAGGCGAGAATACTACAGTGGGTTGCCATTTCCTCCTCCAGGGGATCTTCCTGATCCAGGGATTGAACCTGGGTCTCCTGCATTGCAGATGGATGCTTTACCATCTGAGCTACTAGGGAAGCCCCAACCTCCATCGAGTATTATGTAATTTTGAAAAGCCGAGGTTAACAATGAAATGTGAAACAGACTTCTGTTATTTTATAGCAACTGAGGAGAGTGTACCTGTGCTATTCCTTGAATTAGCTAATGGACTTGGGGACTGTGGGTATTGGACCACTGTTTGGTACTCAACCCAGGTGGCATTGCTTTATCATCTCCAGTGGCTCCCAGAACAGAATCCCCTGGGATGTTTGTTAAACAAATGAGGAGTTCCTGGGCCCACCCAGACCCACTAAATTAAAAATCTTCGGAGGTAGGGCGCATAATATGTCTTTAAAACAAGTTCCTGGGACCTCCCTGGTGGTCCAGTGGTTATGAGTTTGTACTTCCAATGCAAGAAGTGCAGATTCAGTTCCTGGTTGGGGAACTAAGATCCCACATGTTGCATGGCATAGCCTATATATATATACCTGAGTTCTCCATATTGTTTGTAGGGAGATAAAAATATAGCTCTGACCTAGAGTATGATTTCCAACAGACTAGTGTTGGAATCGTACTAACTTAGCTTAATTTCTGTAGTACTTGAGTGATATGTGATTGTAATTTGTCTGCTGGGTATTGGGAAAACAAAACGAAAGGGCAGCTCTGTTTTTTTCTGTTTCCCCATGTGTGGCTCATCTTTCACAAGCCAATCACACTTAAATAGGTCATGAACTTGCAACTAGAAGATGAATAGATCCTGGGGATCTAATGCACAGCATAGTGATTATGAGTGAGTGAAGTCTCTCAGTCGTGTCTGACGCTTTGCAACCCCATGGACTGTAGCCTACCAGGCTCCTCCGTCCATGGGATTTTCCAGGCAAGAATACTGGAGTGGGGTGCCATTATATATTCCAAAGTTGCTAAGAGGCTAGGTTTTAAATATTCTTATCCCCTAAAAGAAATAATTTTGTGACTCGACAGAGTTGTTAGCTAATGTAATCATACTGCAATATATAAATGAATCAAATCAGCACGTTGCACACCTTAAACTTAGGCAGTGTTATATGTCAATTATTTCTCGATAAAAACCTATAACCCATTTTTAAAAAGTGAATGGGTTGGCATGACAGTGATAAGGTATCATCTCTATTGTGTGAAATAGAAAAGGATAATTCTGGATTGGTGAATGACAGGTCTAGGTAACTGAAGTTTAACTTTTTTAAGTGTCAACAACTACTTTAACATGCCTGATGGGAATTATTTATTCAGCAAATACATGCTGATGACCTCTTGGTCCCAGGCACAGGTTTCCCTTGTCTGTACACTGAACACACAGAATAGAGCACATGGTATTTGGAACTGGGAGACCCAGCTGGACCAGCTCTCCACACACAACAAACTTCCTGTGAGGAGGGCCTCCCTGGCTGTCCGTTCCCTCCGTCAGGACCTGTCGGATGGGTGTTCTTCCTGCTGCCCTTCATGAAGTTGTTGGTCAGACTTACAGGGTGCCTCCAAATACCAGATTACCTGCTGAACTTAACATTCTTCTCCTCTGCTGTTTTCACTGAAGGCAACTCAGCGTACCCCAAACCTTGAATATACAGCTCTCTGCTTATCTGTAGACGTGTATACACACATACATATGTGTGTGGCAGGTCGAGCACACTCTTCTGCACATTTGATCAACTACTATGGGTCAAAGAGGTTTTCAAGTAACATGACAGAAGACAAGGTCACAGCTGGGTGAGCCACACACAGGGCTGGATGAGGCATCCTGGGGGTGCTCCTGGCGAAGAGCTTCTGGAGATGCAGGTCAATGTTGGCTGCCAGAGAGCATAGCTGTCACATCACAGAGCTTATGACAGCCTGGAGTGTGGGAGAAGGTAGATTGCTGTCTCTTGTATGACTTGACATCTCTACTTACTTCAATAGCCTCCTATTTTACAGACAAATGGTATACTGAAAAAAAGTAGCGTGACTCCTTCAAGCAGGGGCATGTGTGTCTCAACTTTCTTGCAGACAGAAGGTCATTGCTGCATGAGTGTTAGTTTCTCAGTCATGTCTGACTCTTTGTGACCCCATGGACTGTAGCCTGCCCAGCTCCTCTGTCCATGGAATTCTCCAGGCAAGAATACATAAATTATTGTACTGCGAGGTCACCTGGGGGCTCTTTGTGAGCAATATGTGTGGTTGGTGTGGTTACCCTGCAATGAGTGGCCCTGCCATGAGCTTCCAGATGTTCAAGCTGGTTTTAGAAAAGGCAGAGGAACCAGAGGTCAAATTGCCAATGTCCGCTGGATCATTGAAAAAGCAAGAAATTTCCAGAAAAACATCTATTTCTGCTTTCTTGACTATGCCAAAGCCTTTGACTGTAAAATAAACTGTGGAAAATTCTGAAAGAGATAGGAATACCAGACCATCTGACCTGCCTCTTGAGAAATCTGTATGCAGGTCAGGAAGCAACAGTTAGAACTGGACATGGAACAACAGACTGGTTCCCAATAGGAAAAGGAGTTCGTCAAGGCTGTATATTGTCACCCTGTTTATTTAACTTACATGCAGAGTATATCATGAGAAACACTGGGCTGGAGGAAGCACAAGCTGGAATCAAGATTGCCAGGAGAAATATCAATAACCTCAGATATGCAGATGATACCACCTTCATGGCAGAAAGTGAAGAAGAACTAAACAACCTCTTGATGAAAGTGAAAGAGGAGAGTGAAAGAGTTGGCTTAAAACTCAACATTCTGAAAACGAAGATCATGGCATCTGGTCCCATCACTTCATGGGAAATAGATGGGGAAACAGTGGAAACAGTGGCTGACTTTATTTTTCTGGGCTTCAAAATCACTGCAGATGGTGACTGCAGCTATGAAATTAAAAGACGCTTACTCCTTGGAAGGAAAGTTATGACCAACCTAGACAGCATATTAAAAAGCAAAGACATTACTTTGCCAACAAAGGTTTGTCTAGTCAAGGCTATGGTTTTCCCAGTGGTCATGTGTGGATGTGAGAGTTGGACTAGAAAGAAAGCTGAGCACTGAAGCATTGATGCTTTTGAACTGTGGTGTTGGAGAAGACTCTTGAGAGTCCCTTGAACTGCAAGGCGATCCAATCAGTCCATCCTAAAGGAGATAGGTCCTGGGTGTTCATTGGAAAGACTGATGTTGAAGCTGAAACTCCAGTACTTTGGCCACCTGATGCAAAGAGCTGACTCATTTGAAAAGACCCTGATGCTGGGAAAGATTGAAGGCGGGAGGAGAAGGGGATGACAGAGGATGAGATGGTTGGCTGGCATCACCAACTCAATGGACATGAGTTTGGGTGAACTCCGGGAGTTAATGATGGACTGGGAGGCCTGGCGTGCTGTGGTTCATGGGGTCACAAAGAGTCAGATGCGACTGAACTGAACTGAACTGAGTGGCCCTGCCCTTTTTGCCTGGCACCTCGTCCTGCCGTGACCCTCTCCCCGTCCCAGGATCTTCTCACTGTGTGAGCCTCTTGCCCCTCCTGGTAGCTTTCTGCTCTCTGACATCCTCTTCCATCTTCTCTTTTCTCTTTCCTTTCCTCTCTAATTCTGAATTTTATCTCAGACTTTAGAGCCTTTTCTAATTAATGAGAATGTGTCCTGCATAGCTAAGATTGTTAAATAAATTTCCCCTTGCCCCAAACAAAAGCTATTTTGTTGTGTTTGAATAGCATACCAAGACTATGGAATCAGGCCTCATATATATGTAGCCTCCTGATGTCCATTTTACAGTGCATTTGATCATAGTTGATTTCCTCTGCTTATCTCCAACTCTTCTTGGGTTTTTAACTGGCTCTCGTTCCTGTGTTCAAGGATTATCTGGTTCTTCCAAGTGAGTGGTGGTTCTGGACAGTTAAGGGTGGCAAAGGCCAGAGTGCAGATCACAACTCCATTGACCTATAAAGTGGTTCAGACAAATGGTCATGGACCCTGTAAGAGCATTCCTGTAGGTGTCAGGCTGTCACACTGATCTAGTGTTTGTTTGTTTGTTTGTTTTTTTGCTATCAAAATGCAAAAGTGACCTGGATAAGCAAAGATGGGGGCCATCTGTCAAGCAGGACTAAGAGCTCTTCACAGATGGTGACGGGCCCACCCCTGCAGGCCCCTGGCAGTGCTATGGGGGTGGTCTTCTCTCCCAGGTGCAGGCCATCACTACCTGGCACGCAGCACCTGGACTTCTGGGGTGGAACCAGGACAAGGGTGAGGAGAGGGAGGCACCTCCAGAAATGTTGAATTTTGCATCATGGGCACTGCACCTGCCTCACTCTTGTCCTGCCTCTGGGGACTCCAACTGTCTTCACTCCAAATAATTGGAATTCCACCTCGAAGATGGAGCCAAGTAACTTTAAAAAGAACTTACGACTCTCCTGTTCTGAGTGGTTATTCATAAGATTAAAAACAAATGGCTTAGAGAATGCTACGCTTCTAGTATAGCTCATGCCTCTTAGGCAACACATTGTTAGCTAATTGTTTAAGTAAATGAGACCTGATCCAGGATTTCTCATCTGTAGTAAATGAAAGTCCTATTGTGTTATGTTTGGATGTGCATGAGGAAACAGGAGAACGTGGAGTGAAACTGAAGTGGGGTGGAAGAAGGAGACCAGATGTGACAGCGATCAAAGCACCAGTTTTACTGAGCAAGGCAAAGCAGGATGGAAGAAAGGGAAGGCCCCCACGTGTTGAAAAAAGGAACCACTGTGGAGATGAGACTGTTTGCAAAAATAATTCATAGGCTTGATGCATTTTCAAGTTGAACCCAGTAGGATTTTCTGTGGGGGAGAAGTCTTGGCAAATTTAAAGTCTCAAAATTGATCTAAAAATATATTCAGACAAGACCATCTCATATTCTAAAGATAAGGGGGAGGATGAGACTGCCTTCTTAAGGGAGCACTGGTATCATCAGAGGGTAGCACAGAAATAGTAATGGAATGGAAGGATACAGTTCCTGGAGCAGAATCTATGGCCTAACAATGGTGCATGTTATGTGTACATGAATTCAATATGCAGTACAAAGAGAAGGAATAAATAATAATAAATAAAATTAATCCTTGTTGGAACAAGGCTGCACATAAATGAATATATGTAATAAATAAATAATAGTCATAAATAAAGAGAAAGAGTATAAGTTCTCACCTCACACCATGACCCCAAATACATTCTTGATAAATTAAACAGATACTATATTGCAGAACAACTTTATTGATGTAAGTTTTAATATTTGTCAGACTTCTAATAGATGAAAGACTGTTTCTAAGTGGTAGAAAGAAAATCATAATGAAAAATATTTGACTACAGAATGTAATATAAAATTTCAGAGTTAGAAATTAAATAAATTGTCATATTTGCTGCAAAGAACCTGGTATCCTTATTCTAAGGTATGATCATAAAGACTGTAGAGAAAAAAAGGAAAAAGAAATTACCCAATTCACAGCAGAAGACACGGAAATGTAGAAATAAGCACACATATGGAAAAATGCCACATCTTGATATTAAAATCGGCAGGGATAGACCATTCACTGATGTGAACATTTTAAGTATATGCATTTTAAAAATTAATTAATTAATTGTTGATTGCACTGGCTCTTTGTTGCTCTAGTTGTGGAGAGCGGGGGCTAATTCTAGTTGCAGTGCATGAGCTTCTCATTGTGGTGGCTTCTCCAGTTGCTGTGGAGCAGAGGCTGTAGGCATAATGGCTTCAGTAGTTGTGGGGCTTCCCTGGTGGCTCAGAGGTTAAAGCGACTGCCTGCAGTGCGGGAGACCTGGGTTTGATCCCTGGGTCGGGAAGATCCCCTGGAGAATGAAATGGCAACCCACTCCAGTATTCTTGCCTGGAGAATCCCATGGACGGAGGAGCCTGGTAGGCTACAGTCCACAGGATCACAGAGTCGGACACGACTGAACAACTTTGTGGTACATGGACTTAGTTGCTCCACTGGCCTGTGGGATCTTCCCTGATCAGGGATCAAACCCATGTCTCCTGACTTGGTGGGCTGATTCCCATCCACTGTACCACCTGGGAAGTCTTTAAATATATGCTTTTAAAAATAAAACAATCCATTGCTGGAGAAAGGGTGATATAACAGGTATGTTCACACTTAGAAGAAATTGATTTGTGTTTGTCTTTTGAACACTATAAATTTTCTAATGTCTCCTGTCTCCCTGTCTGCATAGACCCCTGGATAGCAGACTTTTATTTTGGCTTGAAGGCAATGGCAACCCACTCCAGTACTCTTGCCTGGAAAATCCTGTGGACGGAGGAGCCTGGTAGGCTGCAGTCCATGGGGTTGCTAAGAGTCGGACACGACTGAGCGACTTCACTTTCATTTTTCACTTTCATGCATTGGAGAAGGAAATGGCAACCCACTCCAGTGTTCTTGCCTGGAGAATCCCAGGGACGGCATAGCCTGGTGGGCTGCTGTCTATGGGGTCGCACAGAGTCAGACACGACTGAAGCGACTTAGCAGTAGCAGCAGCACCCCTAATAAAGATATCTCTGTGTAGCCCCAAATGAAGTATTGTGTAAGAGCTCAAATTTTGGAGTTTAAAGTAACTACTCTGTGCCTTACTGGTTTGGGGCAAGTTACTAACTTTCCAGGCCTCAGTTTTCTTATCTGTAGAGTGGGCATATTATTACCTTCCTCTTTGCTGTGAGAATTAAATAAGATTATATGTGATGGACCTAATACAGTGCCTGATCACAATAAGTATTCAATAAATGCTGGTTGTTACTTTTCTTATTTTCACCCTTCTATCTCACTCTCCCGCTTTTAAAAAATACTTGATTAGATGTGTTTGCTTTTGTAAACGGTTTAAATCCTCTTTGGAACAAGGCTACATATAAATTAGTAATCTATATTTTCAGTGCCTTCTTTAATAGTTGTGTAAATTTATCCTGCCACCTCCAATGTAGGAGAGTAATTAGACATAAGGTCAACTGCAATATGCCAACATCTATCCTAAGACTTAAAATACTCATTAACTTTGACACAGTAATTTCACTTTTTGACTGCACATGTGGAAAAAAGCTGAACAATTTTGTATACATAAAAAGCTCCTTCACAAAATTTTTCATAGTTCTCTCTATAGTAGCTAAAACTTGAAAAGAATCTGAATGCCATTAAAAAAAGACATGGTTAAATTTTTCACTCAAGAAAACTTTATTCAGGCATTGTTTTTGAAAACTGCATGGTATCATGGTAAATGCTTTTGATATAAAACCAGGAGGAAAAAGCAGTTTAGTAAATTGTGTCTGTAATATAACTGCAGCAACCTATGAAAACTTATGAAGAAAATGCCTGGAAGGAAATATACTAGTATGTTCACTGTAGATTTTGAATGATGAAACAATGGATAATTTCTAAATCTCTCTCTTTTTTTTTCCCATTTGTTTTGGTTAATTCCCGGTTTTCTCTCCTAATGAATCTCCCCACCCACACACAATGCCATATAAGGTCCCTGTTCATAACTCACGGATCAACGCAAGGACAGCTAAGTTTGCGCTGTTTTCTTTGGACATGATGTCATCTTTGTTTCACTAAAATGCAATTGCCTAAGGTATGCTTTTGGGACAGAGGAGTAGCTCTGGGGGCTGTATAAGGGGGCAATTTAGTGTGGATTCCTGTCATGGCCTTGCTTGGACTGATAAAATGAGAGAAAGCAGAGCACCTGTAGAGAAGGGAGTGCAGAAGCAGATTTCTTGGTACCAGTCACAGAAGTTACAGAAATTCCAAAATCAGGAAAATGAAATTCCAGAGCAGAATTCTTTGCCTGATTGGGCATGAAATCACTCAAACCTCATTTCTTTAAAGAAGTAAGCAAAATCTGATTGAAACATGTTGTTACTGTCATTACTATTTTAGTTATACTTATCATCTTTTAGTCTGAAGTCATCAAATTAAAGACATTGTAGAATCCAAAGATAAAATTATATGCTTTTAATTTTATGCCATGAATTGTCTTTTCTGATTAAAAATTTCAAGTATACAAAATGTGTAAATTAATGAATGAAGTTCATTAGTGATCCTAGTGTTAGTTAGGACTTAGAACATGAGTTTCTTCATTCTTTCCCTGGTATAGATAGAGCTCACATTCCTTGAGTGATTAACAAGTGCTTGGTACTGCTTGGAGAATTATTAACTAGGCTCATTCTCAGTGAAGTAGGTACAATAATTATCTACATTTCATTGGTGAAGTTGAGCTTCTTGTCCATGCAACTAGGATGCGGTAGAGCCAGGATGTGGAAGCCAGGCAGTCTAGCTCTGAGTCTGTGCATTTAACCTCTCTCTCCAATATCTTTATAAATACATACTAACCGCAGTGGGGTTATACAGTGCCTAACCTTGTAATCTGCTTTTTCTTTCTAATGCAACTGAACATCATTCCAAATCAGTAGAGATAGATCCACAGTCAGTTATTTTTAATAGAGGCATTGTATTTTATTACATGGGTAACTCATAATGTATTCAATCATAATCCATATGTTTGGATATTTAAAAATTTTTTCCCTACTGTAAACAACAAAGGAATGTACATTCCCACATACAAGTACATTTGAGAGAGTATTTCACTAGGATAAGTTCATAGATAAGGAACATGTAGGTCAAAGTGAAAATTTTCAAGGGTTTAAACCCCTGTTGCCAGAAGGCCCTCAAGAAATGTTGTGCACATTTAAATTCCCCCTTAACAGTACAGGAGAGTGTAAGAAAAGCATTTTATATAGTGATTCAATAATCACATATTAAGTTTTCTATTTTCTTCACTAGATGCAATGACCTCTTTTTCTCTCCTCTCTTCTCTCTTTCCTTTCCTTTTAAAAATTATCTTAAGTGCCAGACATGATTCATTAAGTTAATTACATGATCCATGAATGAGTAGTAACAACAGTTTGAAAAAAACACTATTCAATGCTTCGATACTAGCATTCTTTTTAGTGTTTGCCTGTCTGGTAATCTCAGATAATGGTAAGCTATTGTTTCTATCTTGACTTCTTCAATTACTCAAGAGGCTGACATTTTGGAAAATCATGTTTTTGAACAGAGTAAACTATAATTCACTATTTCTCAACTTATAGTGCATATTAGAATTAAAAAATTATATTCTTGTATTAATTGCTGTGCTAAATAATCTCTAGAGATTGAGCTCAGGTATCAAAATTCATAGCCAAGGCTGAGAATAAGTGTTGTAGATAGTTCTAGTAGAGGTTTGTGCTATGGTGCTGTTCACAAGATACCTAGACTGTTACCTTATAAAACTGCACTTGGGTTAATATTCCATTGAACTTGATACTTATTTCAAAATTTACTCCACAGGCATTTAAACAAATAAATATGATTAACTTTTTAAACAGTTTTGTTCAATTGCAAGAGTTCTGACTATTAAGCACATGTCATTTCTAAGAGTCACTGTTTGATTAAATTTAAATCTCCATACCCTAACCTAGACATGCAAATAACTATAATACCTGGAAGACAGTGGAAATTTTATGATCATATGAATTTATAAATAATACCATTAAAAACATATGTTTCTACCCTGAAGATACTATCGAACAACTACTGGAACTAATCAATGAATTAAGTCACAGGATACAAAATCAATACACAAAAATCCCTTGCATTCTGATATGCTGACAATGAAAAATCAGAAAGAGAAATTAAGGAATCAATCTCATTTACTACTACAACAAAAGAATTAAACACCTAGGAAGAAACCTACCTAAGAAGACAAAGAAAAAGTGAAGTCACTCAGTCGTGTCCAACTCTTTGCAACCCCATGGACTATAGCCCACCAGGCTCCTCCATCCATGGAATTTCCCAAGAGTACTGAAGTGGGTTGCCATTTCCTTCTCCAGGGGATCTTCCCAACAGCAATCGAACCTGGGTCTCCTGAATTGTGGGCAGATGCTTTACCATCTGAGCCACCACGGAATCCCAAGAAGACAAAAGACCTATATATAGAAAACTATGACACTCATGAAAGAAATCAGAGATGATACAAACATATCATCTTGTGTATAAACAGAGATACATACAAGAACATGATATATCTCTCAGAAATTGAGAGATATATCATGTTTTTGGACTGGAAGACTCAATATTATGAAAATGACTATACTACCCAAAGAAATCTACATATTCAATGCAATCCTATCGAATTACCAATGGCATTTTTTCAAAGAACTAGAACAAAAAAATTTACAGTATGTATGGAAATACAAAAGACCCTGCTCAAGTAGCCAAAGCTATCTTGAGAAAGAAGAATGGACCTGGAGGAATCAACCTTCCTAACTTCAGATTTACTACAACTACAAAGCTAAAGTCATCAGATGGTATGGTACTGGCACAAAAACAGAAATATAGACCAATGGAGCAAGATAGAAATCCCAGAGATAAACCCACCCACCTATGGGCACCTTATCTTTGACAAAGGAAGCAAGAATATACAATGGAGGAAAGACAGTTTCTTTAATAAATGGTGTTGGGAAAACTGGACAGCTACATATAAAAAGAATGAAATTAGAACACTTCCTGACACCACACACAAAAATAAACTCAAAATTGATTAAAGACCTAAATGTAAGACCAGAAACTACAAAACTCATAGGAAAACATAGGCAGAAGACTCTATGACATATATTGCAGCAAGAGTAAAGGAAATAACAAAAATAAACAAATGGGACATAATTAAAAACTTTTGCACAGCAGAGGAAACCATAAACAAGATGAAAAGACAACCCTCAGAATGGGAGAAAATAATTGCAAATGAAGCAACTGACAAAGGATTAATCTCCAAAATATGCAAGCAGCTTATGAAGCTCAATATCAGAAAAACAAACAACTCAATCAAAAACTGGGCAGAAGACCTAAAAGACATTTCTCCAAGGAAGACATACAGATGGCCAACAAATACATGAAAAAAGTGCTCAACATCACTCTTTATTCAGTTCAGTTCAGTCACTCAGTCGTGTCCGGCTCTTTGAGACCCCATGGACTGCAGCATGCCAGACCTCCCTGTCCATCACCAACTTGCGGAGTTTACCCAAACTCATGTCCATTGAGTTGGTGATGCCATCCAACCATCTCATCCTCTGTCGTCCCCTTTTCTTCCTGCCTTTAATCTTTCCCAGCATCAGGGTCTTTTCAAATGAGTCAGCTCTTCGTATCAGGTGGCCAAAGTATTGAGTTTCAGCTTCAGCATCAGTCCTTGCAATGAACACTCAGGACTGATTTCCTTTAGGATGAACTGGTTGGGCCTCCTTGCAGTCCAGGGGACTCTCAAGAGTCTTCTCCAACACCACAGTTCAAAAGCATCAATTCTTCAGTGCTCAGCTTTCTTTCTAGTCCAACTCTCACATCCATACATGACTACTGGAAAAACCATAGTTTGACTAGATGAATCTTTGTTGGCAAAGTAATATCTCTGCTTTTTAATATGCTGTCTAGGTTGGTCATAACTTTTCTTCCAAGGAGTAAGTGTCTTTTAATTTCATGGCTACAGCCACCATCTGCAGTGATTTTGGAGCCCAGAAAAATAAAGTCTGACACTGTTTCCACTGTTTCCCCATCTATTTCCCATGAAGTGATGGGACTGGATGCCATGATCTTAGTTTTCTGAATGTTGAGCTTTAAGCCAACTTTTTCACTCTCCTCTTTCACTTTCATCAAGAGGCTCTTTAGTTCTTCTTCACTTTCTGCCATAAGGGTGGTGTCATCTGCATATCTGAGGTTATTGATATTTCTCCCAGCAATCTTGATTCCAGCTTGTGCTTCATCCAGCCCAGCGTTTCTCATGATGTACTCTGCATATAAGTTAAATAAACAGGGTGACAATATACAGCCTTGACGTACTCCTTTTCCTATTTGGAACCAGTCTGTTGTTCCATGTCCAGTTCTAACTGTTGCTTCCTGATCTGCATACAGGTTTTTGAAGAGGCAGGTCAGGTGGTCTGGTCTTCCAGTCTCTTTCAGAATTTTCCACAGTTTATTGTGATCCACACAGTCAAAGGCTTTGGCATAGTCAATAAAGCAGAAATGGATGTTTTTCTGAGACTCTCTTGCTTTTTCAATGATCCAGCAGAGGTTGGCAATTTGATCTCTGGTCCCTCTGCCTTTCCTAAAACCAGCTTGAACATCTGGAAGTTCACAGTTCATGTACTCTTGAAGCCTGGCTTGGAGAATTTTGAGTATTACTTTACTAGCATGTGACATGAGTGCAATTGTTGCTCATTATTAGAGAAATGCAAATCAAAACTACAATGAGGTATCACCTCACACCAGTCAGAATGACCATCATCAAAAAATCTACAAATAAATACTGGAGAGGATGTGGAGAAAAGGGAACCCTCTTGCACAGTTGGGAATGTAAATTGATGCAGCTGCTATGGAGATTTCTTTAAAAACTAGAAATAAAACTACCATATGACTCAGCAATCCCACTACTGGGCACATACCCTGAGAAAACCATCATCGAAAAAGACACATATACCCCAATGTTCATTGCAGCACTACTTACAATAGCTAGGACATGGAAGCAACCTAGGTATCCATCAATTGAATGGGATAAAGAAGTCGTGGTACATATACACAATAGAATATTACTCAGCCATAAAAGGGAACAAATTTGAGTCAGTTCTAGTAAGAGGGATGAACCTAGTGTCTGTTACACAGAGTAACGTAAGTCAGAAAGAGAAAAATAAATATCACATAATAACATACATAGAGAATCTAGGAAAATGGTACTGTGGCACAGTGGACAGTCGTGTGCTTTGCAGTAGGACAGAGGTTTCTTTACATTTCTAATGCAGTCTGCTCAAGTTAGAGCTATGGAAACCAAGCTAGTGTGTTGCAAGTGGTCTGTGGGGCTGACTACTGAGGTTCCAGCTCTTGAAAGCCCAAGAAAGCCAGCCTTCCCACACCTTGCCCCTCCAGCTTCAGGCTTTTGCTTCTCTCTTGTATATGGAGGGAGCTTCAGGAAATGGGGGATGCTCATAGGAGGCTCTCAGAGGGCCAGTGGGACCAACCTCTGGTCACAGGACTACCTCGGACAAGTGAAACCAGCAAAGTAGCACGACTGCCTTGGGTGTCACTCTGAAAGCAGGCACTGATGAGAGATACGAATTCCAAATGCACTCTACAAATTGGTGAATGGCAGGCGACTGAGAGGAGCTGGGGGGTTGAGGTAAAGAGGTGACCTTCATCCCTCCCTTGGTATCTGTCTTTAGCCTGTTATTGGCCATACTTGGCAATTCCTCTACTGGTTCCTCTACTGCTGCCCCCTTAGAAGTATGCTGCAGTAGAAAAAGCTTTGCCTGGAATAAGTTACTTAGCAACTCTTTGCGATCCCATGGACTGTAGCCCACCAGGCTCCTCTGTCCATGGAATTCTCCAGGCAAGAATACTGGAGTGGGTTGCCATTTCCTCCTTCAGGGGATCTTCCCAACCCAGGAATTGAATATGGGTCTCCTGCATTGCAGGCAGATTCTTAACTAACTGAGCCACCAGGAAGTCCAAGAATACTGGAGTGAGTAGCCTATCCCTTCTCCAAGGGATCTTCCTGACCCAGGGATCGAACCAGGGTCTCCTGCATTGCAGGCAAATTCTTTACCAGCTGAGCTACCAGGGAAGTCCATGCCTCAATTAACTCATTTATAAAACTGGATGAATGACAGCTGTTTAGAAGGAGCCAGCCCTGATGGCCAGGATCAGACCCCCTTCGTGCATGCAGCTGATCTCAGATGATCATATGGAGTGTCCAGTGAGGGGACTGGGAAGCAGGTGTGGGCTGTGAGTTCACATGTGGTTCCCACTATCTTCTCCTGCAGGGTAAAATGATCACCCTTGGGGGCAGCACAGCCCTTGGCAGAGATATAGCAGAACAGTTATGGATCCAGTCAGATGTTGGATCGGCTGTTCAGTTTTTTCCTGCTCTTCACCTGTTTCAGGAGAAGAGACTGCTAGTCATCTAGGAAAAGTGTAGCAAGTTCAACAGTCTTCAAGCCTCAGATGATTGGAGTATGGATTTTCCCCTTGTTGGTCATGGTTACTAGAAGTCACTGATCAAGTCATCCAACCCAGGCATCAGGTTTTCAGAGCTGGAAAGTTGAAAACAGGGAGAGCTGCACCCTGTTGGGTCACATCCTGTTCACGAAGGCAGGAAGTGGGGCAGCAGACCAAGATGGTTAGAAAGACATGATGCTCGCAAGGCCTTTGCACGCTGTGTGTGTGTACATGGGTATTGATACATAATGTTTTTTAAGACCCTGTAAATCAAATCTTATCATGATTTCAAAAGACCTCAAGATTCTTGTGAAATACTGGCTAAAAGCCAGCTTTTTTGTTGCATGACTCTGCTCAATCTGTAGCTATACCCATCAAAGAAGTAGAAAAAATATCCTATTTGCCACCTGAAAACTGGTCACAAGGGCACTGAGTGTTCCCTCTGGGGATAGGAATGTAATGTGGGGAATTTCTCAGTGGCAGTCCTAGTGAGTATGAGATTATAGATCATGTCCAGAAATAGAAATGTCACTGCCTCTCTCCAAGGGAAGGATGGATTTTCCCAGTTGTGGGAAGCCCTTAGTGCACTGCTGGAGAGGCATCCGGCTCGTGCGGGATTGCTGGCACACTGCAACTCCCCGCTCAAAGCACAGCTTGTCTTTCCTTCACTCAGCTGCCTCTGCTGACAGAGGAGCTTCCGGGACTGAGGAATGTCACAAGTCCTTTCTGCTTCTTTCTCATTACTGTTACTGTTTTCATTCGTCTTTTCTTTCTTCTCCCCTTTTCTTTTTTTACTTTATTTACTTTAATTGGAGGATAATTACTTTACAATACTGTGATGATTTTTGCCATACATCAGTATGAATCGGCCATAGGTATACATGCGTCCCCTCTATCCTGAACCCCCTCCCACCGCTCTCCATACCCTACCCCTCCAGGTTGTCACAGAGCACCGGCTTTGGGTGCCCTGCTTCATACATCAAACTTGCGCTGATTATCTATTTTAATATGTATGTTTCAATCCTATGCTGTCACAGAAAACCCTAAAGAACCCCCTTTCTTATATGTGTTTGAGTCAGCATGATGATCACACAATGGTTCCGTGCTGCTTTGCATGGGGGTGGGATTAAGCAGAAAGCGGTTTTATGCTGATGATTGGCATCTGGCAGGAAATGAGAAGCCTCTTCCAGTTCTGGGCTATCCAGTAACTCAGGAGTGAAGGACTTCTAAGACAAATCAAGCATTCAAAATGATGGTGCTCAAACTTTTGGACTGCTAGTCCCAAGCATCTGCCTTTTAAAAAATATATTTATTTGGCTGTTCTGCGTCTTAGTTGCAGCATGTGGGATCTTTTAATTTACAGGTGTGCTGGGTCTTTGTTGCTGTGTGGGCTTTTCTCTAGTTCCGGTGCTTGGGCTTCTCATCCTGGTAGCTTCTCTTGTTGCAGAGCAAGGGCTCTAGGGCACTCGGGCTTCAGTAATTGTGGCTCCTGGGCACCAGAGTGCAGACTTAGTAGTTGTGGTGCATAGGCTTAGTTGCTCCACGGCATGTGGGATCTTCCCAGACCTGGGAGCGAACCTGTGTCTCCTGTGTTGGCAGGCAGATTCTTTACCACTGAGCCACCAAGGAAACCCCTAAGCATCTGCCTTTGAGATTTAAAATCTATGTGCTTTGCAATTAGTACTCAATAGTTTGCTGAATTCTTTTATTTCCTCTAGTCTCTGGTAAGTAATTGTGCTAGGAATGCTGCTGCTGCTGCTGCTGCTAAGTTGCTTTAGTCGTGTCCGACTCTGCGCGACCCCATAGACAGCAGCCCACCAGGCTCCTCTGTCCCTGGCATTCTCCAAGCAAGAATACTGGAGTGGGCTGCCATTGCCTCCTCCAGTGCTAGGAATGGGTCACAGTTAACTAGGAAATTATCTCTTAAGAATATCCATACATCATGGAACTAGATGAGAGGGAATCTGCTAAAGGCTTCACCTATCACCTAGTGATTTCAGATTTTAGTGTTTAGAGAAAGAGAAAGAAAGCAAAAGAAGAGAATGATATTGACTGTACTAAGATCTATGCATGGGTAGTGTCGGTTTTTATTATAAATATTTTCAATAGTGGAAATCTAGCACAAATATCGTATATAGTTTTATCCCAAAATAAAATTGTATTTTTATTTGTTCATGTGCTCTTCTAGTTCTTGTGATATGTAATGTTTAATCTATATATGTATCATCATAATTTTTTTTTTACCCCAGTTCATGTATAAGAGGTGTTCTTTAAAAGAAGAAATGACAATTAGACCCACTTTTGGTGCTCATGGACAGAGCAGCAGAAGTGAGTTACAGACCACAGCAAGTTGTGGGTTTCCTTTTGGTTTTGCCCATGGGGACTTCATCGTTTTGGTATTTCAGCTCAACCTTTGAAAAATGGGAGTGGGTGACTCGTCACCTTACAAATATATTGAATGGAAAATAACTGGTATGTAATTTCAGTATCACCAAGGTGGAATGGTGTGGTATGAAATGCTGCAGTATAAACCTCAATATCGAGCAGGTCATCAGGCCTTCTTTTGTCCTTTAACTTCTTTCTTTTCATTTTATTTCTTACTATACTCAGTCACTCCTTCCTCAAAATCTAAGGAGCCAGGATCCTGCTTGATAATCCCTGGGTGCTTGCTGTGTGACAGGAAATGTGTTAAGTAGGGTCTTTGCTCACGTTCCTCATTTAATCCTACTCTCTAAAGCAGGAGGCACCATTATCCCCACTTTAGAGATGAGGAGACTGAGATGCTGTGATTAATTATCTTGCTCAAGATCAATTGGTAAATTATGGAGCTACTGTTCCCACAGAGATTTTTGCAATGATGAAGACCTTTCTACTTACAGATTAGGCTCTTCTGCAACACTGTACTGTCTCAATGCAGAGCCTGGAACAGAAATGATAGAAAAAGAAGGCATGCTTCAGAGTTGACTGCTATTTCTTTATATGACATAGTCTCTTGTTTCTTTCGTTTTTGTAGCTTGGATTTACTGTCACCGCCTTCTACAAGCTGGGGACAGTCATTAACAGACATAATTGTTTAGAGAGTATGGTTTTATGTAATAGGAAAAGATACTTCAGAAATGTAATCTGGAGGAAAAGAAAAAAATATTGCATTTCCCGATATGTCAGTTCCTTTTTTTTTTCCTTTTTGTTAATCATTAGATTGAGTCCGCTCAGAATGTAATGTTAACCTTCCGGAGGATAAAAATAACTTCTTTTGTAATTTTACTTCGTGCAGCAACAACATATTGTGCTTGTTCATGGAAAGATGTATTTTAAAAAAAGAATGCAAGGCACCCTTAGCCCCATGAGTAATAACTGGCACGATGATGCTCATGGCAGATCATCGCTCTAAGTCCTTCTTTGAAAGGCTTGTGAATTGTTTTTTACACAAGTTGTACGTGTTATTTTGTGATATGTGAAACCTCATTTAATAATAATAGAAAACCCCCAAGAGTATCATGTATATGGTTTGGGGAATTCCTTTTACTTCCCGTATAGTGACTCACAGCTTAGATGTACTAAGTTGGGTAGAGGAAGCATCTGTCTATCATTGTCTCACAAAAATACAAACCAGGAACCAGGAAGAGAAACTGCAGACCTCTGCATGCTCCTCTGCCCTCCCAGAGGCAGGAGGTGGCATCTGGAGATGGTAGCTGAGGTCTAACAAATGCAGCCACTGGGGGACCAGGAACAGGATGATCCTGGAAAGAGGTGGGGGGAAGTTTTCCGATACTTAGATTTGTGACATTTACTTTTCCTTTTTGGTATAATTCTCCCCAGGTTCATCTAATCAAACACAGCCAGAACTGATTCCTTACTCTGAAACATACACTTGGCTAAACAAAACAGAAAGTGGATGACTAGAATATGGATTTCCATGTAAACTGGCTCAACTGCTATGGAAAATAATATGACGGTTCCTCAAAAAAGTAAAAATAGATCTACTGTGTCATCCAGCAATTCCACTTCTGGGTATATACCCAAAGGAAATTAAAACAAGACATCAAAGAGATAAGATTACTCCAAAGTTTACTGAAATATTATTCAAAATAGCCAACATATGGAAACAACCTCAGTGCCCATAAATGGATGCATGGTGCATGGATGAAGAAGATGTGATATATATTTATTTTTTCCTTTCCCATGAGGAAGGACATTCTGCCATCTGCAACAATAGATGGACCTTGAAAGTGAAAGTGAAGTTGCTCAGTCATGCCCGATTCTTGGTGACCCCATGGATTGCAACCTACCAGGCTCCTCCGTCCATGGGATTCTCCAGGCAAGAGTGCTGGAGTGGGTTGCCATTTCCTTCTCCAGGGGATCTTCCCAACCTAGGAATCGAACCTGGGTCTCCCGCATTGCAGGCAGACGCTTTATCGTCTGAGCCACCAGGGAAGCCCAGATGGACCTAGAAGTCTCAATATTAAGATGTTAATCCTCTAAAATTGATTTATAAAATCAAAGCAGTTATAATCAATTGCTTGGCAGGATTCTCACTCCCATTCCTTCCCTCCCTATTCTTTTTCCTCTGTAGAAATTGCTGCACTAATCCTGAAATTTATATAGATATGCATATGAAAAGGACCTAAAATAGCCAAAACAGTGTTCAGAAAGAAGAAAGCAATTGGAGAACTTAAATTATATGATTTTAAGACTTACTAGAAAAAAGACTATCAGATCAGATCAGATAAGTCGCTCAGTTGTGTCCGACTCTTTGTGACCCCATGAATTGCAGCACGCCAGGCCTCCCTGTCTATCATCAACTCCCGGAATTCACTGAGACTCACGTCCATCAAGTCAGTGATGCCATCCAGCCATCTCATCTTCTGTCGTCCCCTTTTCCTCCTGCCCCCAATCCCTCCCAGCATCAGGGTCTTTTCCAATGAGTCAACTCTTCGCATGAGGTGGCCAAAGTACTGGAGTTTCAGCTTTAGCATCATTCCTTCAAAAGAAATCCCAGGGCTGATCTCCTTCAGAATGGACTGGTTGGATCTCCTTGCAGTCCAAGGGACTCTCAAGAGTCTTCTCCAACACCACACTTCAAAAGCATCAATTCTTCAGTGCTCAGCCTTCTTCCCAGTCCAACTCTCACATCCATACATGACCACAGGAAAAACCATAGCCTTGACTAGACGGACCTTTGTTGGCAAAGTAATGTCTCTGCTTTTGAATATGCTATCTAGGTTGGTCATAACTTTCCTTCCAAGGAGTAAGCGTCTTTTAATTTCCTGGCTGCAGTCACCATCTGCAGCAATTTTGGAGCCCCCCAAAATAAAGTCTGACACTGTTTCCACTGTTTCCCCATCTAGTTCCCATGAAGTGATGGGACCAGATGCCATGATCTTCGTTTTCTGAATGTTGAGCTTTAAGCCAATACTCTCCACTTTCACCTTCATCAAGAGGCTTTTGAGTTCCTCTTCACTTTCTGCCATAAGGGTGGTGTCGTCTGCATATCTGAGGTGATTGATATTTTTCCTGGCAATCTTGATTCCAGCTGTGTTTCTTCCAGTCCAGCGTTTCTCATGATGTACTCTGCATATAAGTTAAATAAACAGGGTGACAATATACAGCCTTGACATACTCCTTTTCCTATTTGGAACCAGTCTGTTGTTCCCATGTCCAGTTCTAACTGTTGCTTCCTGAGCTGCATACAAATTTCTCAAGAGGCAGATCAGGTGGTCTGGTATTCCCATCTCTTTCAGAATTTTCCCCAGTTTATTGTGAGCCACACAGTCAAAGGCTTTGGCATAGTCAATAAAGCAGAAATAGATGCTTTTCTGGAACTCTCTTGCTTTTTCCATGATCCAGAAAATGTTGGCAATTTGATCTCTGGTTCCTCTGCCTTTTCTAAAACCAGCTTGAACATCAGGAAGTTCACGGTTCACATATTGGTGAAGCCTGGCTTGGAGAATTTTGAGCATTACTTTACTAGTGTGTGAGATGAGTGCAATTGTGCGGTAGTTTGAGCATTCTTTGGCATTGCCTTTCTTTGGGATTGGAATGAAAACTGACCTTTTCCAGTCCTGTGGCCACTGCTGAGTTTTCCAAATTTGCTGGCATATTGAGTGCAGCACTTTCACAGTATCATCTTTCAGGATTTGGAATATCTCAACTGGAATTCCGTCACCTGGTAGTCAAAAAAATATGGACCTTAGACTTACAAATGTAATACATTAATTATGTCTTAATAGAACTGAGAAGAAAAAAACCTTATTGGCCATTTTGAGCCCTGAATCAGGTTTTCAATCCTTGGCATCTTATTAAATGTTTTACAGTTTAAAGGAACACATAGCATTATACCTTTCTATGAACAATTCCTTTGCTGATTTGGATTGGAAAATTGACCAAGATTTTGTGAAAGGCACACAAATACAACTCTAAGTAAAGAGGCCTTTGGTTGTTGTTGTTTAGTCACTAAGTTGTATCTGACTGTTTGCAACTCCAGGCTCCTCTGTCCATGAGATTTCCCAGGCAAGAATACTGGAGTGGATTGTCATTTCCTACGCTGGGGGATCTTCCCTACTCAAGGACTGAACCCACTCCTGCATTGCAGGTGGGTTCTTTACCACTGAACCACCTGGGAAGCCCTGTGGCTCTGATATTGCTTTTAAACATTGTGAGCATCAGTCCTGGCTAAGGTTGCTTGTGGATGTTTGAGAGCAGGGGAGCAACCAGTGAGAGAACCATTGTTTTGGGATAATCTATGATGAGATGGTTAGATAACATCACAGACTCAATGAACATGAATCTGAGCCAACTCTGGGAGACAGTGAAGGACAGGGGAGCCTGGTGGGCTGCAGTCCATGGGGTCACAAAGAGTCGGAGATGACTTAGTGACTGAACAATGACAGCGACACAACATGGCAGATGCTTTAGGGGATTTTATCTTGTTAAAATCTCATACTTGCATTATCAGGCAGGTACAGCATCACCCTTAATTTATGGAAAAGTGAGAGGTGAAGGCAAACAAGATCCTTTGAGTTCAGACTTAAAACTTATTGTCCTAAAAGCAGAAGTGCTCAAGGGGACTTCTCTGGAGGTTCAGTGGTTAAAATTCCACGCTTCCAAAGCAGGGGATGGGGGTTCAATTCCTTGTCAGGGAACTAAGATCCAACATGCTTTGTGAGAAAAATAGGGGGAAAAGCAGAAGTACTCAGCTTTAAAATCTCAGACTCTCATACACTTTATTCTGAAGCTCTCTTCACTTATAATCAATGACTTCCATGCCCAGTGGAGTGTCCCAGGTGGCACAGTGGTAAAGAATCTGCCTGCCAATGCAGAAGACACAGGAGATGTGACTTTGATCCCTGGGTTGGAAAGATCTCCTGGAGGAGGAAATGGCAACCTACTCAAGTATCTTGCCTGGGAAATTCCATGGCTTCAGAGGCTGGCGGTCTACAGTCCATGGGGTCACAAAGGGTCAAACGTGACGGAGCAACTGAGCATGCACAGGCACATACATGCACACACACACAGCCCTGTCCAATATGTTTACCAGAGTAAAGAATCTGCTGCTGAATGCTTGCAGAGCAATTAATCCAAATTGACTTATGCTGTGTCAAATACATATCAAAGTTCAAAGTCTTAGTATGAACAAAAATTTTTAAATATCTCGTTATTTTTGTACTGCCTGTATGTTGAAATGATAATATTTGGATATATTGGGTTAAGCTATATTATTACAGTAAAAAGAGAGCTTGGTATTAGCATAAGATAGACAAATCAATAAATGAAACACATAATCTAGAGCTACTCATATACTGGCAATTGATTTTCAACATAGGTACTGTGATAATTTAATAGGGAAAGGATAATCTTTTCAACATATGGTGCTATATAATTTAATATCTGTACAGAGAAAAATGAACCCTGACTCCTAATATATATGAAAAGTTAATTCAAAATTAACTTGAAATTATTAGCTAAAATTGGAGAAGGCAATGGCACCCCACTCTAGTACTCTTGCCTGGAAAATCCCATGGACGGAGGAGCCTGGTAGGCTGCAGTCCATGGGGTCACGGGGAGTCGGACATGACTGAATGACTTCACTTTCACTTTTCACTTTCATGCATTGGAGAAAGAAATGGCAACCCACTCCAGTGTTCTTGCCTGGAGAATCCCAGGGACGGGGGAGCCTGGTGGGCTGCCGTCTGTGGGGTCGCACAGAGTTGGACACGACTGAAGTGACTTAGCAGCAGCAGCAGCAGCATGATGTTTGTAGACCCAAATAGAAGAATATCATTGAACTTTGAGGTAATCAATGACTTAGAGTATAAAACCACTAACCATGAAAGATTGATTTTTAAAAAGACTGATTAACTATACTTCATGAAAATTGAAAACTTCTCCTCAAAAGTCACCATTAAAAAAACCTAAACATAAGCTACACATCAGGGGGAAATACTTGCATCATGTATCCAAACTGTATCAAGGAGTCCAATAATTCAGTGATAGACAAAAATGCCAATAAAAATGAAAAGCAAAAAATTTTTTTAAGGAATATGGATTTCCAAACTTTGAGAGTCACTAGAACTACATAGATGAACTCCAGGGAAATTTTAGGGATGATTGCTGAGTTAGGTGACTGGTCTCTTTCACATCTGAGGTTATATCATTCTACAACTTTTTCTTCTGCTAAGTCTGATATGGGGCTTTCCTGGTGGCTTCCCTAGTGGCTCAGTGGCTCTGCCAATACAGGACTCCTGCCACTACAATAGTCACAGGTTCGATCCCTGGGTTGGAAAAATCCCCTGGAGAAGGAAATAGCAACCCATTCCAGTATTCTTGCCTGGGAAATCCCATGGACAGAAGAACCTGGTGGGCTGCAGACCATGGGGTCTCAAAGAGTCACACAACTTAGTAACTAAATAATAACAAGGTATGATAAGTTTCTCTGAAACAAATTTTCAAATTCCCAGAATCTCAGAGAGATTTGACCAAAATAATCTTCTGAATAAAAATTCAGTGACTAACACTCTCATTTCTGGGGAAGCAGTACTGACATTAGCTGGGAAGTACTGGTAATCTCTATCATCATTACCATTATAAAAATAACCACTATCTTCTAAAAGTTGCATTTCATCTAAAACCCACCATTCATAAATAGAGCCATGGGTTTTCTGCTACTAGATATGGGCAACTTTTCCCAGAATTGTGTGTATGTTTTGTTTGGAATTTCATTGCACAAACTGGTAGATATAGTTTGTTTCAGTTTTTAGCCAACTGAATTTTTTGGAGTGATAATTTCATCGATAGTTCAACTTAGTTGAAATTTATAGATTGATAAAGAAATTCTAAGCATGATTTGATTTGGGTTTTATGATTTGTGAAAATTTTAAAAATCTTTTAAATCACTCACAGAACTTTCTAAGTATGAAAGATGTGCAAAGTGTGGCCGAAGGGGCCAGCAAGGTTTACTTAGGGTTTCCAAGATCCCAGAACTCACATTCTGGATGGCACTGGGTCTAGAAGACTTAATGAATAGGCTCCAGATGCTGATGCTGAAGCTCCAATCCTTTGGCCACCTGATGTGAAGAGCCTACTCATTGGAAAAGACCCTGATGCTGAAAAAGATTGAGGGCAGAAACTGAAGCAGGTAGCAGAGGATGAGATGGTTGGATGGCATCATCAACTCAATGGAAATGAGTTTGAGCAAACTCCAGGAGATGGTGAAGGACAGGGAAGTCTGGTGTGCTGCAGTTCATGGGGTCGCAAAGAGTCAGACACAACTTATTGACTGAATAACAACAACCAGAGAGGAGCTTCCCAATAATTTCATCTCTATATTAATGCAAGGAAGATGTAATACAATTAGAAAGTATAAGTCTTCTTAAAGAAGACTTTAAGTCTTTAAAAAGCAATAACCTTGGCTCCAAGTAATCATTGCTATAGATTTGGAGGAAAGATTTGCACATAAGGGAGTGGAATCTTACCTGGACCTCATGATCACTGTGGATTCTTGTGTTTTGACTTTTTTTTTTTTTTTTTTTGGTAGATGCCTTTTTACTTTATTTTTTAAAATTTTATTTTATTTTTAAACTTACAAATTGTATTAGTTTTGCCAAATATCAAAATGAATCCACCACAGGTATACATGTGTTCCCCATCCTGAACCCTCCTCCCTCCTCCCTCCCCATACCATCCCTCTGGGTCGTCCCAGTGCACTAGCCCCAAGCATCCAGTATCGTGCATCGAACCTGGACTGGCAACTCGTTTCATACATGATATTATACATGTTTCAATGCCATTATCCCAAATCTTCCCACCCTCTCCCTCTGCAACAGAGTCCATAATGAGGTGGATGAAACTGGAGCCTATTATACAGAGTGAAGTAAGCCAGAAAGAAAAACACCAATACAGTATACTAACGCATATATATGGAATTTAGAAAGATGCTAACAATAACCCTGTGTACGAGACAGCAAAAGAGACACTGATGTATAGAACAGTCTTGACCCAATTCTTGAGCCTTTTCCCAGTGAAATAATTTCAAAGCAGCAAAGATTTTGAAGAAGGAATCAAAGACATGTAACAGAAGCATTTGCATTTTCAAAATAAATTATAGGATGATGAAGGCAGGTGGCCAGCTGTTGTTCAAACTGATTCTCATAGTAAAAAGGATAATATTTTCTTGGGGAAAACGAAAGCAGATGAAATAGTAATGAATTTAAATCTATAAATTCAAGAATTCAAGATTTAGTACAGTTTTTGAAAACAACTTTATCGAAGTATAACTTCAGTTCAGTTCAGTCGCTCAGTCGTGTCCGACTCTTTGCGACACCATGAATCGCAGGACGCCAGGCCTCCCTGTCCATCACCAACTCCCGGAGTTCACTCAGACTCACCTCCATCGAGTCAGTAATGCCATCCAGCCATCTCATCCTCTGTCGTCCCCTTCTCCTCCTGCCCCCAATCCCTCCCAGCATCAGAGTCTTTTCCAATGAGTCAACTCTTTGCATGAGGTGGCCTAAGTACTGGAGTTTCAGCTTTAGCATCAGTCCTTCCAAAGAAATCCTTTATATACCATATAATTCATGCACTGTAACTTCATAGTTTGATGAATTTTAGTAAATTTATATAAATTTGCCACAATGGCTAAAATTCAGTTTTAGAACTCTCCCATTCCCCCTACAAATTTCTTTTTGTCTGTTTGCAATCAACCCGCACTCCCACACTCAACCCCAGTCAATCACTGATCTGCTTCCTGTCTCCATAGTTTTGCTTCTTCTAGGAATTTCATGTAAATACAATTGGGCAATACAAATCTTTGATATCTGCATCATTCACTCACACAATGTTTCGAGTTTCATTCATGTCATTGCATGTGTCATCAGTTTGTTCTTTTTTATTGCTGAACAGTATGCCAATGTACAGACAAACCACAGCATCTTTATTCCTTCACTGTTTGATGGACATTTGTTTCCAGTTTGGGGTTATTATGAACAATGTTGCTATGATTATTTGTTTACAAGTTTTTGTATGAACATAATGTTTTCATTTCTTGTAGATAAATGGGAATGGAATTGCTTAGTCATGTGGGAAGTGTATTTTTAACATTTGGAGAAACTGAAAACGTTTTCCAAATTTGCTGAACCCTTCTATTTTCCCACCGACACTGTATGACTGGATATATTCAATCTTTTTTTTATTATAGTCACCTGAGTGGATTAAGTATCTTATTGTAGTATTGGTTTGCATTTGCCTAATAACTGTTAATTTTGAGAATCTCTTCATGTGCATATTAGCCACATGTGTATCTATTTTGGTAAAATATTTATTCTAATTGTTTGCCCATTTTCTATTGGGTTTTCTTATTATTAAATTGTAAGAGTTCCTTATCTGTTCTGCATACAAGTCCTTTATCAGATATATGGCTTGCAATCATTTTCTCCCTTTTAATTTTTTAAGTAGTTTCTTTTTATAAGTAAAAGCTTTCAGTTTTGATGAAGTCCATTGAACATGTTTTTCTTTTATGGATTGTGATTTTGGTGTCATGTCTAATAAATATTTACCTAACCCAACGTCACGGAGATTTTCTCCTATGTTTTCTTCCAGAAATTGTACAGATTCAGGATGTACCTTCAGACCTATGATTCATTTGGAGCTATGTGTGGGATGTATGGCGGCTTCCCGGGTGACACTCGTGAAGAACCCGCCGGTAAATGCAGGAGACATAAGAGACCTGGGTTCGATTCCGGGGTTGGGGAGAGGCCCTGGAGGAGGACATGGCAGCCCACTCCAGCATTCTTGCCTGAGAACCCCATGGACAGAGGAGCCCGGCAGGCTACAGTCCATACAGACACAACTGAAGCGATTTAGCACACACACATGTGGTACGTATGGTGTGAGGCAAAGGTCTAAGTTCTTTTTTTGTGTGTGTGGCATATGGATAGACAGTTGTTACATTACCAAGTTTTGAAAAGACTAAGGTTTCCCCTGTTGAATTGACACTTCTGTCAAAATCAATTGGCTATACATATGAAGGTTTATTTATGTATATTCTACTCTGTTCCTTTGATCTAGATATTGCTCTTTACCCCAGTAGCACAGCATCTTGGTTATCGTACCTGTATTGTAAGTTTTGTATAAGCCCTCCAATGTTGTGCTTCGTCTGAATCTTTTTTGTTGAAGTATAGTTGATTCACAATGATTCAGATGTATAGAAAACTGGAAATGTATATATGTGTGTGTGTCTGATATTCTTTTTCAGATTCTTTTCCATTATAGGTTATTACAAGGTATTGAATATAGTCCTCTGTACTATACAGTAGGTCCTTGTTGTCTATCTGTTTTGTATTTTATAGTATGTATCCGTTAATCCCCAATTCCCGATTTATCCCTCCCCCCTTCCCCCTTTGGTAACCATAAGTTTGTTTCCTATGTCTGTGGATCTGTTTCTGTTTTGTTGTTGTTGTTCAGTTGCTAAGTGTAACGCTTACGTATACATAAATATAAACCGGGCTTCCCTGGTAGGTCAGCTGGTAAAGAATCTACCTGCAATGTGGGAGACTTGGGTTTGATTCCTGGGTTGGAAAGATTCCCTGGAGAAGGGAACAGCTACCCACTTCAGTATTATGGCCTGGATAATTCCAGGGACTGTATAGTCCATGGGGTTACAAAGAATTGGACACGTCTGAGTGACTTTCATGAAATATATATAATATTTATGTGTAAATATTATATAAATATTTATAATTCTGTTTTGTAAATAATTTCATTTGCATAATTTTTAGAGTCTGTATATAAATGATATCATATGATATTTATCTTTGTCTGACTTACCATACTTAGTATGATAATCTCTAGGCCCATCCATGTTGCTACAAATGACAAGATTTCGTTCTTTTTTATGGCTGATACTCCATTGTATGAATGTATGCATATATATGTTTACTGCATCTTCTTTATCCATTCATCTGTTGATGGACATGTAGGTTACTATGTGTCTTAGTTATGATAAACAGTGCTGCTATGAACATCGTGGGGGCATGTATTTTTTGAATTAGAGTTTTCATCTTTTCTGGGTATATATCCAGGAATGAGATTGCTGGATCATATGGTAACTCTATTTTTAGTTTTTTAAGAAATCTTTACGCTGTTCTCCATAAGGGCTGTACCAATTTTCATTCCCACCAATAGTGTAGAAGGGTTCCCTTTTCTCCACACCCTCTCCAACATTTATTATTAGACTTTTTGATGAGGTGACCATTCTGACTGGTGTGAGGTGGTACCTCACTACAGTTTTGATTTGCATTTCTCTAATAATTAGTATGCAGTTTTTGTTGTTATCTTAAGTCCTTTGAATTTTCATATAAATATTTATAAAATTTAGAATCAGCTTGTGTCCTGTGACTTGACCAGGTCACAGATCTAGTACATTTTTGGTAGATGTACTGGATTATTATGTACTAGCTTATTAGGTCTAGTACATTTTTGGTAGATTTTATACAATTTTATATCTATAAGATTATATCATCTGCACATAAATACAGTTTTGCTTCTTCCGTTTAATCTGTAGGCCCTTATATATTTTTATGCACTGGCTAGAACCTTCAGTACAGTGTTGAATAGAAATGATCAGAACAGTCATTCTTGCCTTATTCACAGTCTGAAGGGGAAAGCATTCAGTGTTTTACCATTAAATATGATATTAACAAAGGTTTTTCATAGATGCCCTTTATCAGGTGGAGAAAGTTCACTTTTATTTCTGGTTTGTTGATTTTTTTTAATATCATAAATAAATATTAAAATTTACTGAATGTGTTCCTGCATTGGTTGAGATAATCATGTGAGTTTGTCTTTTATTCCTTTAATATGGTATATCATATTTATCGAATTTTGAATATTAAACCAACCTTGTATTCTTGAATTAAATTCCATTTGGTCATGGTTTTTTTTTTTAATGTTACTAGATTTGATTTGCTATTTTTTGTTAAGAGTTTTGCATCTATATTCATGAGGGATATTGATTTATAGTTTCCTTTTCATGTTATTTCTTTGGCTGCTTTAATATCAGGCTAATACCGAGCTACCAAAATGAGTTTGAGAGTGTTCCCTCTTCTTTTTTTCTGAAAGAATTTGTGTAGGATTGGTATTGATTCTTCATTAAATTTTTCATAGAACTCAGCATCAGCATCCCACAAATGCTGATTCTTTGTGGGAAGATTTTAAATTATTAATTCAATGTTCTTAGTTGATACAGGTCTATTCAGATTTTCTGTTTTTTCTCGAGTCAATTTTGATAATTCATGTGTGTGTGTGTTTTAGGAATATGTCCAGGTCATCTAGATTGTCTATTTTGTTGGAATACGTAGTCCTGCTTGAATTTGGCTAACAGTTTTTCACTGACTTTAATCACAAGGACATGATATACTAAGAAATGCCATAAGGAATCTTCTGCATTCTGGTAGTATTCTTCCTCACTTTCATTGTGTAGCAGCAGTCCAGTTTCCCATTGGTAGCCTGAATTAATCACCTTCACCATCTGTGGACTTACAGAATACCTTATCCACCCTTCTTTGCCTGTTGATTCAGTTATGAGGAGACCAACATGGCTGGGTGGCAGTCTTAACTTCCAGTTCAGTAGAATCCCTTTCTGTGTCTCCTGGTAGATGCATTTCCTCCCCCCTTGAAACCAAGGCTTCTAGAACCAGGAGAGAATTAGGTTGTGGGGTCAGGAAGCAAAAATGTTGCTGGTGGATCACTAGCAATAATAGTAAATGGTGCTATTGCCATGTTTTGAGTCCTGGACCTTGAATCCCTGATATGGGAGAAATTGTACCATGTACTGGATGCTGATTCAAGCTGGAAAACCCTGCCCCAGTCACCTATCTGGTGTTGTGATCAGGCTTTAAAAGGCCAAGCCAGCTGCTTCATGATGGTGGAGAACATGGTAAGACTGATTAATTCCATAAGCATGGGTTCATTGTTGTACTTCATTTGCTGGTCAGAAACGGTGCTGTGTGGAGTACTATGGTGGTGGATGAGGTATTCTGTAAGCCCGCAGATGGTAGTTCAGGCAGAAGCATTGTGGGCAGGGACTGCAAATCCCACTCTAGAGTGTCTATTTCAGTAAAAACAAAATACTGTCACTTCCACAATGGATCCAATATAATAAACCTGCCACCAGGTAGCTGGCTGACCACCCGGGAATGGTACCATATCTGGGACTCTGTGTTGATTTCCACTGCTGACAGTTTGGGCACTTAGCAGTAGCTGAAGCCAGGTTATTTTCCATGGTGAACAGAAGTCTGTGTTGCCCAGCCCATGTATGACTTCCATTTCTGTGGCACAATCGGTTAGCGTGTTCAGCTGTCTAGCGAAAGGTTGGTGGTTCAAGCCCAGCCGGGGGTGCCTTGCTCTTGCCTTTTGGGCTTCCCAGGTGGCTCAGTGGTAAAGCATCTGCCTGCAATGCAGGAGACTTGGCTTCAGTCCCTGGGTTGGGAAGATCCCCTGAAGAAGGAAATGGCAACTCACTCCAGTGTTCTTGCCTGGAAAATCCCGTGGACAGAGGAGTTTGGCAGGCTACAGGCTGTGGGATCCTAAAGAATCAGACATGACTGAGCAACTGAACATGCTGCCACCATGGCCACTTTGTTCATGAGCTTATTGGCTGGGGAAAAAGGCTGACTGGGTATCCACAAAATGGGTCATCCTACCGATTTCGTGATTAAAGTCTTCTTCCACTAAGGTTACTCTTTGATGACTGTTGTTGTTTTTGTTTAGATGCTGTTTTGTCCAACTCTTTTGCAACCTCTTGGACTGTAGCCCACCAGGCTCCTCTGTCCATGGAATTCTCCAGGCAAGAATACTGGAGTGGGTTTCCATTTCCTTCTCCAGGGGATCTTCCTGACCCAGGGATTGAACCTGGGTCTCCTGCTTGGCAGGCTGATTCTTTACCTCTGAGCCACCTGGGAAGCCCTTGGTAAATATTAACATGGAACATAAAGATGTTCTTGTATTTCACAGTGTCTTGCAAGGCACCTACCTGAGGGAAGGTCATCGTAGTTTCCTCAGGCAATGCAGGACTAATATCTTCAGGCAGGAGTGGAAGGGCTGCTTCTACTGACAAAGAAGAGTCCCTATTTTACTGGACAGGAGGGAATTACAACCCTGTCATTTGAGGACTCAGTCTTGTCCCAGGGTTTAGTTTATTAAGGAATGAGGGAGGCCTAGTTCACTTCTAATTAGCACCTGTTTGTCCATCTCTGTTTTCCTCTGAGGGACAAACCTGGGCTATAGAAATCTTTAGTGAATCTGGAACCACTTAGGCATTCCTCTCTGAAGTCTTGTTATCTCCTTTCCAGTTCCAGGAATCTCTGTTTCCTACCCTGTGCTGTGCTGTGCTTAGTGGCTCAGTTGTGCCCAACTCTGTGACTCCATGGATTGTAGCCCATCAGGCTCCTCTGTCCATGGGGATTCTCCAGGCAAGAATACTGGAGTGGGTTACCATGCCCTCCTCCAGAGAATCTTCCCAACCCAGGGATCAAACCCAGGTCTCCCACATTGCAAATGGATTGTTTACCATCTGAGCCATCAGGGAAGCCCAAGAATACTGGAGGGGGTAGCCTATTCCTTCTTCAGGGGAACATCCTGACCCAGAAATCAAGCCAGGGTCTTCTGTATTGCAGGTGAGCTACCAGGGAAGCCCATTTCCTACCTTACTGCCCATCAGAGAAAGTCTTCCTGCCCCAACCTCTAGAAGAAGAGAGATTTCTATTGCTCTGGAATTGATGTCTGCTTTTTGCTTTGCTGGAATCCCCTTTCAAGAAATGACAAAACTTGGTTTCCTGACTGAAATGAGGGTAGGGGAAAATACAGGGACCATGAAAACAGTTTAAAGTTTATTATATTATTCTGTTGTGAGGGCGAGATACCAAATTTGCTAAAGATGGAGAGAAAGGCTTCTTGACATTTCTAGAAAACTTTTAATTTCTCCATATAAAGGCACGATAGATTTTCCCAACATCTGGACACTGTTCCTTCCTTTACATCCTCCACCCCCAGCCGTGGAGATCATGTTTGGGAAGTTTGTTAGTGTTACCATCTGTGTGACTAGCATCTGGTGATAAACCTTGTGTGTGAATTGTGGGGACGACTAACATCTAAAGTAAATAGCGGTTGTTGTGGGAGGGCTGCATGGGCGGCATGCTGGCTGCTCTTCAGATGCTTGACTGCCTCCTTGAAGCCACTGTTGGCTGTGGATTCTCCAATATTTTGCTGCAAGGGTGGCCCATGTCTCTGGGGGAGTGTCTAGTGCCTCGTCTCTCTCAGCCAGGACCTGAGGACCTCTGCCTTTCCAACGGGGGATCAGGCCTCCTCTCCCCATATCAGGGTGATGGCCAAAGAGTGCCAGGGTACTGCGTATTCCTGCCTTTGGAATCTCCATCTCAGCCCCGCACTGCAGGCTCTGATTCCTGGACAGCGGAAGGCAGAAGAAGGGGATTCTCTGCAGCGGCCTGAACAGGAGAAAGGGCTCAGTGGTGGTGGTTGAAGCTGCCCAGATGCTCCTTATTCATTCATTCTTCCACAGTTTTGCTTTTGGCATGTCCTCTGCATGGAGCATCTTACGTTATGGTCTCCTTCTCTCCTGGTGAAATTCCAACTTACTCTTTTTACTTCCTATTTTTTTAAATTTATTTTTAATTGGAGGATAATTTCTCTACAATGTTCTGTTGGTTTATACCACACAATAACCATGAATCAACCATAAGTATACATATGTCTCCTCCCTCTTGAACCTCATTCCCACTGTCTGCCCCATCCCTCCCCGCTAGGTCATCACAGAGCACTGAGTTGAGATCCCTGTTCTATACAGCAGCCTCCCTCTAGCTATCTGTTTTACACATGGTAATGTATATGTTTCAGTGCTACTCTCTCAAACCATCCCACCCTCTCCTTCCCTCTCTGTGTCCATAAGTCTGTTCTCTATGTCTGCGTCTCTACTTATTCTTAAAGTTCAGTGAAAATACCATCTCTTCAGAGATTCATCACTTCTCTCCCCTAATATTTGGCTCCCACAGCTTTTTGTTCCTTAGCTCTGTCATAATACTTACCATATTGTATTATTATTATTTACCTGCCCAGGTGCAAGAACTTTTTTAAAAAAAATCTTTATTCTTAGGATCTAGGGTGATGCCTGATGCATATCATCATGCATACATGATGATCAGGATAGTAATAACAGCTGCTAATTATTATATGCCTCGTAGTTGCAAGGCACACACATTGTATCATCTGATCCCCATCACAGTTCTAAGAGTAGCTATTGATGTTATCCTAGTTTGGGGTGAATTTTTATTTAAAATTTTTCTTTAATTTTTTTGCTGCACTGGGTGGCCTGCAGGATCTTAGTTCCTTAGTTTTTTTTTTTTTTTTGAGTGGAAAGGGGTCATTGCTTTAATTCAGGTCAGGACCCACCCCGGGGAGCCCACCCACCCCATCCCGAGGCAGAACCACTGGCCCTGTGTCAACATGATCGTTACAAAAATAAATATGAAAAAAGCAGTTTGATCAGGGATCAAACCTGCTCTCCCTGCAGTGGAAGCATAGAGTCTTGGCCACTGGGAAGTTCCTGGGTGAATTTTGAGTAGTTCCTTAGATAGAGATAGAGAATTTCAGTTTAAAAGAAGGAGCAAGGGTGGGAAAGCATGGACTGTTAAGGGCAGAACAGTGGTCTTGGGAGAGGATACAAAAGAGAAAACTGAGGCTGAAAGGTGAGCTGGTACCTTATCATAGAGGCTTTTGGATGCTCCAAGGCATTGTGGTTCTTGGTGAGCAATAGGGAGCCATCAAGGAGGGGCCAGTGTGATTTGAGCTGGAGGCTAGAAACTGGTGGCAAGCTGTGGCAGTGACCTAGCTGGGGTCCAAGTGTTTGTCACACATCGCCTGGGGGCCATTCTGCGTGCTGGAGTTCAGAGCTCAGGCCTTCTGGGTGCTCAAATCAAGCAAGCAAGCAACTCAGAGTTGTAGGTACCAAATATGGTGGGCACACAAGAAATGAGGATGGGGGACCCTGCAGTTGGGGAGGGGAGGGGCTAGGTGCGCATCAGGAAAGCTTTCAGTGGAGATGATGCTTGAATCTGAGACTCTATTTACCCAGTCAAGAAGGTGCAGATATGCAGATGATACCACTCTAATGGCAGAAAGTGAAGAGGAACTAAAGAGCTTCTTAATGGATGAAAGAGGACAGTGAAAAACCTGGCTTAAAACTCAACATTCAAAAAGCTAAGATCATGGCATCTAGTCCCATCACTTCATGGGAAATAGATGGGGAAAAAGTGGAAACAGTGACAGATATTTTCTTGGGCTCCAAAACCACTGTGGACAGTGACTGCAGCCATGAAATTAAGATGCTTACTCCTTGGAAGAAAAGCTATGACAAACCTAGAAAGTGTATTAAAAATCAGAGACATCACTTTGCTGACAAATGTCCACATAGTCAAATCTGTGATTCTTCCAATAGTTATGTACAGATGTGACAGCTGGGCCATAAAGAAGGCTGAGTGCCAAAGAATTGATGCTTTTGAACTGTGGTGCTGAAGAAGACTCTTAAGAATCCCTTGGACAGCATGGAGATCAAACCAGTCAATCCTAAAGGAAGTCAACCCTGAATATTCATTGGAAGGACTGATGCTGAAGCTGAAGCTCTAATACTCTGGCCACCTGATGAGAAAAGCTGACTCACTGGAAAAGACCCTGATGCTGGGAAAGATTGAGGGCAAGAGGAGACAGGGGCAACAGAGGATAAGATGGTTGGATGGCATTACTGATTCAATGGACATAAGTTTGTGCAAGCTCCGGTAGATAGTGAAGGACAGGGAAGCCTGGAATGCTGCAGTCCCTGGGGTCTCGAAGAGTCAGACATGACTTAGCAACTGAACAAAACGAAGAAGGTAGGGAGGGGGAGGGTCAAGGGAGAGAGAGACACCAGTAAGAAGAAAGCACTGAGGAATCAAGAGCACGGTCAGTTAGTGGGAATTTCTGGGTTTTGTTTGTTCATTATTTTGTTTTACAAAACTTCTTTTGCTTACTTAAGTAATGCTTGTTTATTGTACAAAATGTGTCATACATAGAAAAACAAAAAGCTATAATCCCACTACCTTATCATAAATACTTAAAAAATTCTGTGTGTATTCTGCCATCTTTAGGTGAGTGTACATGAGTTTAAGAATAAATGTGTTTTTATGTGTGTGTCTGTATATATACACATACATATATAAATGTATCAGTAAGTAACAAAGTATAAGTATACATGCTAATATCTCTCCATCTTATGTCTATATATATCAAATATCCTACTTTACCAGCTTTAGGCATAAAATGAGATTACATTTCATTAATTTTTGAGATTAGAATGCCCACCAGCCCAGTCTCACAGGCAGTCTGTAATTTTCCTCTGGGGTTCTCAGGTAATAGTTTCTAGGAATATTAAAAAAAAAAAAAGTCTACATATTCCTCAACCTGTCTTAATAGTACAGTTTCCCATCTTCCACTGGACATTCTAAAATTTAAATAGGAAAAAGAAGTATGGGTAGGCTATTCATTCCAACTAGAATGAAAACACTTCCTGGGTCAGGAACCGTGTCTTTCTTATTGGTTGGTATACGCCTAGCGCTTCAAATAACACTCACCACATGATAAATGTTCAATAACATTTCAATTCAATAAGCCGAATGAATGAAGTCAAACATCCGCTTGTTCATACAATGAACATTTACTGAACATTTTTGATACAATGAGTTCTGTGCTGGGAAAGGAAACTTTCACCTAGGATAGATACAACTTAAAGATAAGCAGCTTTTAGAAGCAAACTAGGGAGGCAGTGAGTTTCTTAGCACAGGAGGTATTCGAGCAGACTACTGACCAAGGTTGCAAAAGTTGCAATCTGCTTCAGGAGGAATGTTGAACTAAATGACCACTAATGACCCTTTAAATGTAAAATTCAACAATTGAATAAATGTTAGATAATAGTTTCTAACTTATGAGTCCTAACAACCAAAAAAATGTTAGGCAGTCTCCAAAAGATACATATTTGCACATGAAAAGCAAATGTTCTGATGGGAATCTAAATCTTTGTTGACAATATATGAGATTTCTCAAGAAGCCAGCAGGATGTTGCTCTTGAAAAGAGATAAATCATTTTAAAATAATGGAATTTAGAGAAGTATTACATTTCAGGGTGTGTTTAAACATTTGCTCTTTAATCCATTTACCATATCCAAAACCCATATCTATCAAGGAAATAGCCAAGAACTGAATCAGTTCAGTTCATTTGCTCAGTTGTGTTCAACTCTTTGAGACCCCATGGACTGCAGCACTGAATAAGAACTAAATAAGACAGCTAAAACAAGCTTTGGATCAATCTTTTTTTGAGAAAGCCTAAATGTCTAGACTTTGGTCATTGTTTGGGAAATCTGATTTCAACACTTTAAGACAAAAATTTCAATATGACTGAAGCGTCTTAGCAGCAGCAGCAGCAGCAGCAGCATAGACGTGGGAGTCAAAATTCATTCATTTATTCCTTCATTCAAGAAATAGCTGGGGGAAAAAAAAGAAATAGCTGGGAAAAAAAAGTAACTCATAGTAAACATCCACAAAGACACATACACAGAAGACACTGCAGGCTGAGCAATATGAATAATTCCAAGAGGAAAATGCGATAATCTATGATATGTTTTAATAACCTTTTTAAAAAGTTTATTACAAAGTCATAATCATCCACTAAATAAAAATTTTTAAAAAATGGAAATAGCAAAAAGATAATCTATAATCATTTAATAAATAACTACTGTTATTATTTTTTATTTCCTTTGAGTGTTTCTATGCATGTAATTTTTATATGAGTGTAATATCACCATAAAAGTTATTTTGGACTTTAAAATACTAATCTTTGGATAAATTGGTGGAAATTTCTTAATTTGTTGGAATGTTAACCTAATTCCCGAGAATTTAATTTACATGTCCTGACTTTCATTTGTGGACCTTAAATATAAATCTTTGAATTAAAATTATAACAAATTTGTATTTAAACAACAGCAAAGTAGATTAAAAAAACTAGAATTAAAACAAAAAACTAGAATTTTGTAAATTTTATGACCAGATTGCAAAATTAGGTTACAGATTAGTAGCTGGATACCTAAATGGTCAGAACTGACTGTGCTGTGTACTCAGTCTCTCAGCTGTGTCTGACTCTTTGCAACCCCATGGACTGTAGCCTGCCAGGCTCCACTGTCCTTGGAGATTTTCAAGGCAAGAATACTGCAGTGTACTGCCATGCTCTTCTCCAGGCCATCTTCCCAACCCAGGGATTGAACCCAGGTCTCCCACATTGCAGGTGGATCTTTACCAACTGAGCCACCAGGGAAGTGACAGTTGTTGCCATTAGCTTTAAATAGCACACATCATATCAACCATAAATTATTTGGCTACTGTTTGTTTAGTGACCATATCCTTTGTTAGAATTTAGGCTCTGTGAGACCAGGGCTATGTCTGTCTAGTCCATAGCAGTATCCCTGCTGCTGCTGCTGCTAAGTCGCTTCAGTCGTGTCTGACTCTATGCGACCCCATAGATGGCAGCCCACCAGGCTCCCCCGCCCCTGGGATTCTCCAGGCAAGAACACTGGAGTGGGTTGCCATTTCCTTCTCCAATGCATGAGAGTGAAAAGTGAAAGTGAAGTCGCTCAGTCCTGTCCGACTCTTAGCGACCCCATGGACTGCAGCCTACCAGGGTTGGCTCTGTCCAGGGGATTTTCCAGGCAAGAGTGCCTGTTTATTTCCTGGACAGGCTTGGTTCTAGTATAATTTGAGTAAGTCAATGAGTGGTTCATTTACTGGAAGGTTTGGGGATAGTTATCCATCCATCCTGAATGCAGAGTTCCAAAGAATAGCAAGAAGAGATAAGAAAGCTGCCTTCAGCGATCAATGCAAAGAAATAGAGGAAAACAACAGAATGGGAAAGACTAGGGATCTCTTCAAGAAAATCAGAGATACCAAAGGAACATTTCATGTAAAAATGGGCTCGATAAAGGACAGAAATGGTATGGACCTAACAGAAGCAGAAGATATTAAGAAGAGATGGCAAGAATACACAGAAGAACTGTACAAAAAAGATCTTCATGACCCAGATAATCACGATGGTGTGATCACTCACCTAGAGCCAGACATCCTGGAATGTGAAGTCAAGTGGGCCTTAGAAAGCATCACTATGAACAAAGCTAGTGGAGGTGATGGAATTCCAGTTGAGCTATTCCAAATCCTGAAAGATGATGCTGTGAAAGTACTGCACTCAATATGCCAGCAAATTTGGAAAACTCAGCAGTGGCCACAGGACTGGAAAAGGTCAGTTTTCATTCCAATCCCAAAGAAAGGCAATGCCAAAGAATGCTCAAACTACTGCACAATTGCACTGATCTCACATGCTAGTAAAGTAATGCTCAAAATTCTCCAAGCCAGGCTTCAGCAATATGTGAACCGTGAACTTCCTGATGTTCAAGCTGGTTTTAGAAAAGGCAGAGGAACCAGAGATCAAATTGCCAACATCCACTGCATCATGGAAAAAGCAAGAGAGTTCCAGAAAAGCATCTATTTCTGCTTTATTGACTATGCCAAAGCCTTTGACTGTGTGGCTCACAATCAACTGTGGAAAATTCTGGAAGAGATGGGAATACCAGACCACCTGATCTGCCTCTTGAGAAATTTGTATGCAGGTCAGGAAGCAACAGTTAGAACTGGACATGGAACAACAGACTGGTTCCAAATAGGAAAAGGAGTACATCAAGGCTGTATATTGTCACCCTGCTTATTTAACTTCTATGCAGAGTACATCATGAGAAACGCTGGACTGGAAGAAACACAAGCTGGAATCAAGATTGCCGGGAAAAATATCAATAACCTCAGATATGCAGATGACACCACCCTTATGGCAGAAAGTGAAGAGGAACTCAAAAGCCTCTTGATGAAGGTGAAAGTGGAGAGTGAAAAAGTTGGCTTAAAGCTCAACATTCAGAAAACGAAGATCATGGCATCTGGTCCCATCACTTCATGGGAAATAGATGGGGAAACAGTGGAAACAGTGTCAGACTTTATTTTTCTGGGTTCCAAAATCACTACAGATGGTGACTGCAGCCATGAAATTAAAAGGCGCTTACTCCTTGAAAGGAAAGTTATGACCAACCTAGACAGCATATTCAAAAGCAGAGACATTACTTTGCCAACAAAGGTTCGTCTAGTCAAGGCTATGGTTTTTCCTGTGGTCATGTATGGATGTGAGAGTTGGACTGTGAAGAAAGCTGAGCACTGAAGAATTGATGCTTTTGAACTGTGGTGTTGGAGAAGACTCTTGAGAGTCCCTTGGACTGCAAGGAGATCCAACCAGTCCATTCTGAAGGAGATCAGCCCTGGGATTTCTTTGGAAGGAATGCTGCTAAAGCTGAAACTCCAGTACTTTGGCCACCTCATGCAAAGAGTTGACTCATTGGAAAAGACTCTGATGCTGGGAGGGATTGGGGGCAAGAGGAGAAGGGGACGACAGAGGATGAGATGGCTGGATGGCATCACTGACTTGATGGACGTGAGTCTGAGTGAACTCCGGGAGTTGGTGATGGACAGGGAGGCCTGGTGTGCTACAATTCATGGGGTTGCAAAGAGTCGGACATGACTGAGCGACTGATCTGATCTGATCTGATCTGATCCATCCATCCATCCATGCATCCATCATCAAATGCCTTAGGGAGAACCTGCCATGTGTCAGGTACTTTGCTAAGCACCAGGGTGGTGCAGCAAGCACTGCCTGGTGGAAAGGAGTAAAGACCTTCACTTTGGGCCCTCAGACACCACTTCTGTGGATCTCTTGCCTGATGGTCTACTATGAAAGCTGTTCCTTTGTATCAGGGCACTGTTCCTTTAAAATTGCATATATGCTGGGAGGTGGGCTTGTCAGTCCTCGACAATTTAGAGTTTTCAAGAACTAGTTTCTCAAATTTTAGAGGGGAGGGAGAGAAGGCAGGTCATACAGCCATGGAAGGGGTGATCAGGGAATCACTTGGTCCTTTCTCTGTAGCAAGAGGCCCCAGGTTGTAACAGCAAACAGGCCCAGGTTAGCTGAGTCCATCACCGCCTGTGTGGTGACAGGCAGCACAGTGCCTTACCTGCCCAAAGACACTGCAGATCGAATGGACTGCCGGTATGACAAACCCTGTGACCCACACGGGCCACGCTCTCCCCGCATCAGGGAAAAGGTCAGCCTCTCAGACCTGCTGCTCTGCAGATTGCAGGTGCCTCTCCTAGGCAGCTTCTTCTCTAGAGGAAACCCTTCAAGGTGTGGTCTTCTGCATTAGGGCCACAGGGACACTAGCTTGATTCTCCTTTTCCTTCCATCTGTGGACAGAGGCTGGAGCTGAGCTCCCAGCTGCCCCAGGCAGGAGGGAAACTGAGCCAGAGAAGAGTCAGACCTGGGGAAAGAGGCAGGGCTTGAACTGAACTCTACCTTATTGCCACACAGCCACCATTCCCCTCCCCAAGGCAGTCCTACTGGCCCCCTGGGGCCCTTTGCCTCCTGGGAGGTGGCCCTCAGAGGCCTCTTGGGCTCTGTCCTGTCCAGGAGGACATCATTTCAGTCACGTGGGTACCAGGGCAAGGCAGCTCCTGCCTCCACCCCCTGGAGGCCCTGGGTGGAGAGGGCCTGCCATCACCTCCATGTGGGTGGAGGTGGAGAGGGGCTGCAGTGGAGGCCTCACTTTGCTTTTCCCTTGGCTCCAGAGGATCCCCAGTTTCTAGCTCCTTCTCTTTGAAGTTCTCACACTGTCTCCTCTCCTTCTGAGGTGGACTGGAGTGGAGGAGAGAGACTCCTATAAATAAACGCGAGGCCAATGGCTCCCTCAGCTGGTCTTGGACAGGAAGCTCTGACTCTCAGACCTCAGGGAAGGTGTGGGGAGGGGAGGAAGGGTGGGCTTCCCATGCTGAGCTCCTGAGAGAAGCAGGCATCTGAGTCCAGGTTTTTTCACTTGTTAGCATGCCAGAGTTTAAAAAATTACAGTATAAAAATTAGAGTTGGGATGGTAGGATTTATATCTGTTTTGGGGGTATAAATCTGAACTCAAGGAAATAACCACTCATTTCAGTAAAAGATTTTATTCAAATATTAATGTCATCCCATATTTTTAAAAGGCAAAGTGCTTGAACATTGATTTTTCAAACATTGAACACATGTTCAGATGTGAAGCAAGTGATAAAGGTGTTATTATGTTTATTTCTGACAGATGAGGAAACTGGGACTACAGAGAAGCCATAGGACCTCCCTGTGGGAGCATCTCTAGTGTCTGCCCTGAGCTGGTTCTTCTGCCCTAAGGACTTTGGTCAGACCAGCCAGGTCTGAGCATCGCAGAATCCTGACATGCACTGAGCTCTTAATAAATGCCAGTAAATCAGACAACACCCCCCCTTATATAACCTCTCTGGTGTCCTGTGCTTTTCCTCTGTGCCATTAATTACAGCCTCCAATTATAGTCAACGCTTGAACTACATGGTTTGAACTGCACAGGTCCACTTATACACAGATTCTTTTCAATAGCAAATACTATGGTAGTACACAATCTGCGGTTGGTTCAATCTGAGGATGTGGAGTTGTGGACGAAAAGGAATCATGTAATGGAGGGATGACTCTAAGTTGTATACAGATTTTTAACTTCATATCAGGTCGGTGCCCCTAACCCCTGCGTTGTTCAAGGGTCCATTGAATATACTTATTTGGTGGACGTCAATCCTTCTGCACCCATTTCTTAATGACAAACACCAAGTCTGTTTTGTTCAATTCCTGTGCACTAGCAAAGAGCCTGGCACAGTGGAGGCTCTTGCTAAAGAGGTTCTAGGTTAATGAATGAAAAACAGGCCTTCTCATAGCAGTTCTGCACAATTGTGATACTTGGCCACTTTTCTGCCTTAATTGCTAATCAATTAAATGGGAGTAATAATATATCTTTCTCAAGGATATATTATTGCCCCTGTAGCTTGGGAAATGTTGCTGTTCCCTTGGAGGATCCATCTCCCAGAGGCTTCTCCAACCACAGCCAATGTGTTCTCTTTCTCCACCCATGAAGTATGGAAGGAGATGTTACCTTTCACAAGAGTCGATACAATTCTTAATTTGTACCCCAAACAGAAGTTTGGACGTTGCTATCTTTTGAAGGAAAATGAAGTCAGAAACTATCTTCAGGAACTCCTGAAACTGAGGCCCTTCCAAGGCCACCATTGGTCATGGATCATTTGTCTGAAACCTTCTGTTATGCTTGCTCCTTGCCGTGCCCCACACTGGGCCCCTCAAGTCCACTCAGAGGCTGGCCTACATGCAGATGCTAGCATTCATGGTGATGAGGATACCATGTGGGTGTCCTGGGAGGCAGGCCAGGTGGCCAAGGAAGAAGGACCTAAGGATCTCCAGGAAGTCTTGAAGAACAAAGCAAAGTAGCTAGCAAAAGAAGTGTTCTGGGTGGAGAGGACCGGATGATGAAAGCCACGAAGGAGTGAGAACTCCTGGCAAGTCTGGGATCCATCTCAACATGTTTCCTTAGGGTGTGTAAATGGCACAGCAGTTTCTGTTTGTTCCTAAGCATGAAGCGGGTTGTGGTGGTTTGTTCCAGGTGACAATGCTTTCTCACTTTGGGCTGTCTACAAGAGTGGTTACCCAGTATGCTTCTGAGAGAACACACTCCTAGCCAGCTGATGCCAGTGGGGGCATGAGAAGGCAGGCTGTTTCCAACTACTTTCTTAACGGGGATCCCAAGAGAGTGCTGTTCTGCTATATTTACGATTCATTTTTTTGGCAATGGATGGACCTCTTGCCAAATCCCTGTCAACAGGGGTGAGAACTGGGGTGGGGTGCCCAAAGCCTGGAGAGGTGGCTGGGCTGAACCTCAGGGCTTCCCAGAATCTCAGAAGAGGAAGAGGCTGAAATGGGTAGGTTGGCCAGCGTCCTGTAGATGCTGATGTTGAGACCTCTGTGGAAAATTCCAGTGGGCTGCACACTTGCCGCAGAGGGGATCACGGGCTTGCGGAGGAACGCGGCCTTAGCTAGTCTGGTCCAGCTTACCTTTAGGTTGGCCCACTGGGCAACAGAGCCTGGGAGGGGCACACCCTCAGGTCAGCCTGTTTCTCAATGCAGCAGGTGGCTTCGCTTCCCTCAAGGCTGGTCTGCTTATGTTGATTCTGATTCTTCTAAAGTGATGCAGATTGTACTCACAGGTGAAAAACATTAGGGCCTGGATTTCCATGAGGTCCCTTTGCTCCCACCTGGAGGGAAAGCCTTCTTTCTAACTCAGCGTTTCTAACTCAGTGTTTCGTAACACGAGTGTCACAACAAACTAAAGAGTAATCCATTTTCTTATTGAGGCTCCTACGAGTGTCCACATTTCCGGAGTGGGCCAGCTCTCAGCGGCAGCTAGAATTTCTGTCCCAGTGAGCTAATGTTCTCATCGGCAATTCTTTCTGATAAACTGAGGAAAGTGGAGGGTTCAAGGACTGAAAACATTGAAACCTAAATGAGGAGGGTGGGCACTTGAACTTCCTACCCAATAAATGGTCCTTTTCCTCTAGTCTAGCCTTCTCGGGATTTAAGGTACAATGAAATGAAACATGGCTCTGCTCTTCATCTCCGGGCTCCTCCTTCACTGGAACCACAAACTGGAAGGGGCCTCCGAGATGGTTTATCTCATCCCACTTCGCTCATTGAGCACAAAGGCCCAGAGACCTTATGCCTGAGTGCACGCAGTTATTAATGGAGGGCATGGGCCCAGAACACAGGCTTTTCCACAACCAGCTCAGTGCTCAGTCCACCAGCCCACACTGCATCCAACCTCATGTTCAGCCCTGGATATTTTACCTTCTTTCCCACAACCCTTTGTGCCTTTGTAGCCAGAGCAGTGTTCTTTATGCAGATGATACTTAAGAAAATTGTTGCCTAACTTGTGATTTGCTGAGGTTGTCATGTCATCTTGAAGGAAATGCACTAGAAGTATGTAGGAAAACACTGCAGGGCATCTTCCATGACTTTCATGTTTGGTTTTCAAGGAATAGGGCAGTGATATCATTCGTTCTTGAACAGGAAGAACAAACCAAGCTTGTTTTCAGAGTCTAGCATAGCACTTCACACAGAGGCTGAAATTTCCTTACTGACCATCATGCTGAGTACAGGGCATTACCAGTACTGTCAGGTCTCTGGATCTTTGGGGCTTAAATGGAAAAGCATAATCTCCAAGGTAGGGGAGAAAGGATGGGCTTTGTAGTTTCACATAAGTAACATCCAAGTAACATCCCTTGGAATACTAGCTGCAACCTAGAAATGTCTGAAGACGTGGCAGGAGGAGAAATAGATGGGAAAGCAATGGAAACAGTGACAGAGTTTATTTATTGGGCTCTAAAATCACTGCAGATGGTGACTGCAGTCATGAAATTAAAAGATGCTTGTTCCTTGGAAGAAAAGCTATGAAAAACCTAGACAGCATATTAAAAGCAGAGACACTACTTTGCCAACAAATTTACATCTAGTCAAAGCTATGGTTTTTCCAGTAGTTGTGTATGGATGTGAGAGTTGGACCATAAATGAGGCTGAGCGCTGAAGAATTGATGCTTTTGAACTGTGGTGTTGGAGAAGACTCTTGAGAGTCCCTTGGACTGCAAGGAGATCAAACCAGTCAATCCTAAAGAAAATCAATCTTAAATATTCTTTGGAAGGATTGATGCTGAAACTCCAATATTTTGGCCACCTGATGTGTAGGAGCCTCAGTCAAAAAAAAGAAAAAGGGCTGATGGAAAAGAGCCTGATGCTGGGTAAGATTGAAGGCAGGAGGAGAAGAGGACAGCAGAGGATGAGATGGTTGGATGGCATCAGCAACTCAGTGGACACAAATTTTAGCAAGCTCTGGGAGATGCTGAAGGACAGGGAAGTCTGGCGTGCTAGAGTCGCAAAAAGTCAGGCACAACTGAGCGACTGAACAGCAACAACAATGGCAGGAGGGCTCCTGGGGAGGAGAGTCGTTGAGCTACTGTCTCCTGCCAAATGCTGGACTTCTGTTCTCCATGCTCAGACTCCTAACGGGGACTGCAGAACACCTGTTCGTGCTCTCACCTCCACATCCTATGCCCATGGAAGGGTGAAAAAGGAGAGGAGGTCCAGCCATGGACCTCCACTTGCCCTCTCAGTGTTTGTCATCATGAGCTGCAGCCATGAGGATGGTCTGGGCTCTGCTGTGATGGGCTGGTAAGCCATCTCAAGTTTCTAGTGCTGAGGTTTGGAACGCAGCTGCACTTGCTTCAGGGAGAAAGAGGAATGCTGTTTATCAACACTAAGCCTCTGAACTCATTCTAGTGACCTTTGAGAAATCACTCTCTATGGGACTAAAAGTTATGGAGAAGGAATTTTTTTTATCCTCTCACATGTCTAGGTTGAATTATTATTGCCAAGTAAAACAAGTATAAGTTTCCCCTCCCATAATCTTAACAGACATATTCCAGAAATATTTTGTCCTTGTCTATAGAAGATTGCTTTGGTTTTTTCTGGTGTTGGATCGGTTAAAAAATGTGATACCCTGGTAGTAAAAGCCAGGGCCAATTTTTGAGCAATATCTGTATAACTGGTAGATTTTATGTTATTATTACTTTTTGTTTGCCTTTCATCATACACTCCTCTGGAGAAGGAAATGGCAACCCACTCCAGTGTTCTTGCCTGGAGAATCCCAGGGACGGAGAAGCCTGGTAGGCTGCCGTCCATGGGGTCGCACAGAGTAAGACACGACTGAAACGACTTGGCAGCATACATGCCTCAACAGAACTAAAGACACTCCCTGTCCTAAAGAAGTTCATTATCTAATGATGCCATTGGGAAGTCACTGGTTTTTATTGTGGATATTTTGCAAATCAAAAAAAAAATTAATGCAAGTCATAGTCCATATAAACAAGCCTATTAGGAAGGAATCAGAGAAGTTACAAAGTGTCATGGGGATTTGTTATTCTTGGAGATTTGTTATTTCTCTCTGTAATGAAAAGCATTTGGTTTTGTTTTTAAAACAAAATTGCAAAAACCATGAAACATGGTGGTGGGAGGATATGTCCATAGGACCACCTTATAAGGAGCAATGAACACTTGAAAATTGTGGATATTCTTTTAAATTTAGTAACACTTTGAGTGAATAAATGAGAGAGAGTAAAGAGCTAGGCTATATGTGAACTCCATTCTGCAGTTAGTTTTCTAGGGGGATGCTTAGTTTACGTACGGAAGTAAGCAAAGGTTGGAGAGCCAAATGGAGCAAGGTGATTCTACCCAGAAGGTTCTCCCAGAGCAGTAGGGAGGAGGAAGAATGTCACTTCCTTTTTACCACCTGACTGGCTGTAAAACCAAGGGTCAGGTCATGCCATCAGTGTGAGGAGCATAGCCATCTCTCCCCTCCCCTCCCCTTCCTCCCCGAGCCTCTTCATAATTCCCAAGGAGGCAGAAGCACTAAGCCAGTCAAGCTCACCGAGACTCAGTGTGCCTCCCAGGATCTTCTCTGTCACATGGAAGAAAAGGGAATATTTCTTAGTTTGATGATTTGCTTCTAGTCCATTTAAAGGTCAACTGCCAAAAGTGGAAAGGGGATACAAAGTAAAGACTAGATCTAAATGTTGTTAAGGTAGAAAACTGGTACTTTGAAAGTCTGCATTTCTGCGTTCAAGGGTAGAAATAGAAATTTACCTTTGGGGAACCCTAGTCATTTTTTGAGGAGACAATTAGGTGCCACTTCCTCCATTATACTGGCTAATATAGTAGCAGGTGATCTTGTTTTCCCCTTTTGGAATATCTAGAGAGTGAATTTGGTTCATTGCTGTTTGTATATGCAGGTCAGGAAGCAACAGTTAGAACTGGACATGGAACAACAGACTGGTTCCAAATAGGAAAAGGAGTACATCAAGGCTGTATATTGTCACCCTGCTTATTTAACTTATATGCAGAGTACATCATGAGAAACGCTGGACTGGAAGAAACACAAGCTGGAATCAAGATTGCCAGGAGAAAGATCAATAACCCCAGATATGCAGATGACACCACCCTTATGGCAGAAAGTGAAGAGGAACTCAAAAGCCTCTTGATGAAGGTGAAAGTGGAGAGTGGAAAAGTTGGCTTAAAGCTCAACATTCAGAAAATGAAGATCATGGCATCTGGTCCCATCACTTCATGGGAAATAGATGGGGAAACAGTGGAAACAGTGTCAGACTTTATTTTTCTGGGCTCCAAAATCACTGCAGATGGTGACTGCAGCCATGAAATTAAAAGACGCTTACTCCTTGGAAGGAAAGTTATGACCAACCTAGACAGCATATTCAAAAGCAGAGACATTACTTTGCCAACAAAGGTTCGTCTAGTCAAGGCTGTGGTTTTTCCTGTGGTCATGTATGCATGTGAGAGTTGGACTGTGAAGAAGGCTGAGCACCGAAGAATTGATGCTTTTGAACTGTGGGGTTGGAGAAGACTCTTGAGGGTCCCTTGGGCTGCAAGGAGATCCAACCAGTCCATTCTGAAGGAGATCAGCCCTGGGATTTCTTTTGAAGGAATGATGCTAAAGCTGAAACTCCAGTACTTTGGCCACCTCATGCGAAGAGTTGACTCATTGGAAAAGACTCTGATGCTGGGAGGGATTGGGGGCAAGAGAAGAAGGGGACGACAGAGGATGAGATGGCTGGATGGCATCACTGACTCGATGGACATGAGTCTGAGTGAACTCCTGGAGTTGGTGATGGACAGGGAGGCCTGGCGTGCTGCGATTCATGGGGTCGCAAAGAGTCGGACATGACTGAGCGACTGATCTGATCTGATCTGATAGCACCTAGGGCTGTGCTTGGTGAAAAAGCAGGTAAAGAATTGTAGGAATGAATGAATGCTTAATCAGTGGAGGTAATTCTCTTCTGCTTCTGAGATGAATGTGGGGGCTGGGAAACATGTTTTGAAAACTCTACATGGGACTTGACATGCACTTTTTAACAGAAGCAATTTGGTATGTAGTGACTAGGAGGTATACTGAAATGGCACTCTTGGCACCGTAGTTGCGGTGGGCATTTATGGCTTGACCTGAGGCCCTTGTTCAGTTGGTCACGCTATTTCCATTGAAAAGGCATCTGAGTCCTAAGAACTGGCTGATAAGTGACCTTGGAAATACACACCGATCTTGGTTGAAATCTGCCTGAAAATTCAGTTCAGCTGTGGCTGTGTAGCAATCTGTCCACAAATAAGGCATTGCTGGGAAATCTGATGGCTTTTATTCTTGTGGCTGGTCTCTGCAGGAAGCGTTGGTGTAGTATCAGGAATGTGGACTTGGACTTTTTAGACCTTTTTGCAGCTATGACATCTCCTTAAGTGGCCCACATGGACCAGGGAGAAGTCCTTCCAGATATGTTAATATCTTAGATGCTCTGGCTTAGCAGCACATGACCCAGAAACATCAGAGTGGCCTCTAGCAGTCACGACTTTCAGAGAGATGCAGATAAACCAGAGAAAAATCAGGATAACACTATGGAAGATCATAAGGTTGGACATGAGGCTGGTCAGTCGGTTCTAGGAGATGGCTATCCTGTCACACGTAGCAAATAGCATTGTTGTATAGTGATGCAGATTTGAAGAGATATTCTCCATGTAGGTTCATTCAGGTACCCTGGTGCCCCAACCTGCTGTCCTGGAGATTGGGGTTTGTGAGAAGCAGGTAGTCTCAGATGGCACCTGTGTTGAGGCCCCAGATATCCAGGCAGAAACATGACACCTCGTTCTTCTGCTTGAAGACCCAGGGGCTTCAGGGGAAGTTGGAGAGTCTAAGGCTTTCTGACCATAAGACGATGCCTCCCTGCTGATGGAGAAGCCTGTATCAGTTTGGAGAGAGTTCCAGACTGACTGTTCACAGGGGTTCTTCCTGGAACATGAAGAAGGGGCTGGCAGGTCTTGGCAGGGTATAAGGATAGTGTTATAACACACCAAGCAAGAGAAAAGTTTTAAGTAGTTGAAGGGAATATTATTATATCTAATGTATTTATTTTTAATTGGAGGATAATTGTTTTATAATATTGTGTTGGTTTCTGCCATACATCAACATGAATCAGCATTTTACATATATCCCCTCTTTCTTGAATCTCCCTTCCACCTCCACCCTATCCCACCCCTCTAGGTTGTCACAGAGCCCTGGTTTGACTTCCTTGGGTCATATGGAAAATTCCCACTGGTTATCTATTCTATGTATGGTAGTGTATATGTTTCCAGGATACTCTCTCTGTCCATCCCAGCCTAGGAGAGGTTATTTGATCTCCACCAGGATGTGGGGATCAAAGTAGGATGAGGGACCTCTTGAATAAAGGTAGTATCTGTGATCACTGTGTCCCCCATCAGGGACTCCTCTGCTAGTGTCCAGTTGCAGTGACATTTGTAGCCTCATGGCTGGTTGGGGAGAAAGCCATGAAGGGCATTAACCAGCCTGAGCAGCAACATGACATTGTGTTAGCTTCATTTTCACATGACCCTGCTCAAGCAGTGGCAAAGATAAATCCGGGTAGTGCCAAGTTCACATCCCACCAGCTTGTTACCAAAGTGGGGAAGAAATTTTCTCTTTCTCAGGAGGACCAGTGACAGTTCCAAGGCTGATGATGCCCACATGAGTCAGGTAGTATGACTGTGACATTGATCAGCTAGGCCTGGGGAAGGTAATCTCTCTTCAGTCCTTGGCCTGAGATTGAGGGAGAGGTGGTTGTCTAAGAAAAACTGAGTTCCCTTTATCTAAGAAAAGGATGTGAGTGCCAAGTAGCAAAAACGTCATATATCCACACTTTCTGACTTGAAATACGTGACTAGGTGTAAGTCAAAACCAGAATTTAAATGAAGAACTGGTCACCTAGGGCCTTCATGTAGCTGCAATGTTCCTAGAAAGTGAAGGGGTTTTCCTGACATGCTCTAAAACACTTCTTAGGAAATAAAATATGCTCAAGCACTTAGCTTTGGGAAAAAATCATGTGACTAACAAACAAATGGACTGGAAGCTGGGGGAAGGGTAGGCAGGAAGCTAAGAGAGAAGGCTCATATCCCTTTAACAAATAGGCAGCACTACTGAGAATAAAGGAGGAAATGAAGCAACAACTGAAATAATGAAGTGGTTAATTTTTTGGCAAAAAATGATGCAACATCTGCATTGATATATAACCTAAAGAAAACCCCAGTAATTTCCGTTATTGTGATATAATTAGATGACAGTGACATTTTTTTATTTCTTCCTTGTCAGTTTCTAAACTACGAGTTAATCTAATCTGGCAATCACTTTCTTCAGGTAAAGTCCCTCTCATTCTTCAGTGGTACCTCTTTGAAAGTACCTTTTTTTCAGATTCACGCAGGGCGAGATCGTTTTTCTTTCTTGTCAGCTTTTCTGCTTCTGTACCTACCCCTAAGACAGCACTTGTCATGTTGCACTGTAATTTTTCATTTGTTCAAGAAGTTCTGTTAGGCAAGATGGATTTGAGGTACGTCATTTGACTTCTCTGAACGTCAAATGGGAATGACCAATCCTTCCACAGAGAAGTGCCATGAGAATTCAATTCAAGGAGCTGATGCAGGAACGGCATGCTAAATTGCTTCAGTTGTGTCTGACTCTGCGCAACCCCATGGACTGTGGCCTGCCAGGCTCCTTTGTCCATGGGATTCTCCAGGCAAGAATACTGGGGTGGGTTGCCATGCTCTCTTCCAGGGGCATATTAGTGCATTTTAGGGTTTAATCCCATTGAAATAATAGTAATTATTATTGATATGTCCTTTACTAGATGGTGAGCTCCTTGAGGACATCAGCTGTTCTGAGATCATAGTAGTAGACACTCTATGTAGAAAGAAATGTATGTATGTAGAAAGAAAAAGACAGGGAAAGGAGGGGAGATTAGGAGAAGAGAAGAAGAGACAGAGGGAAATGAGGGAGGAAATAATAAGGGGAACAACTGAGAATGGGGCACTACCAGGTTTAACAGCCTATGTAGCCAGAATGAGCCTATCCAGCTAAGAAGGGTCTTAACAACTTTTGTTTTAGAAGTAAAGAAATGTAAGTGACTCAGATAGAAAAGAATCTGTCGGCAGTGCAGGAGACCTGGGTTTGATCCTTGGGTCAGGAAGATCCCCTGCAGAAGGGCATGGCAACCCACTCTAGTATTCTTGCCCGGAGAATTCCATGGACAGAGGGGCCTGGCAGACTACAGTCCCTGGGGTCACAAAGAGTTGGACATGACTAAGCAACTGACACACACACACACACACACACATACACACACAGACCAAGAAAAGCTAAGGAGAAGGTCTAACACCATAAATATGGTATTTTTGGTGTGGGCTGGAATACAGGCTGTCACTTGGGGTTATTCCACACAGTCCCTGCTGTCGTCTGGGTCAGCTTTTTGTCCTCTCCATCTTCCTTAGCAATGCCAGGCATCCACATGGCTTGATAAACCTCAGCTGACCTCTGCCTTTGGGAGAATAGGTCCTTTCCTATCCATGCCTAGCTGGAGACGGAGGAAAACTTAGGTAGTTGGTTGTCTCCTGTGAAAAACAAGACAGCCATTAAGGAGTAACATGGTCCTGGCCTTAATGTGGTTGCTTCTACAGGATCAATTCCTATTTGCACCCATAATGAGGATCACTAATTGCAAGTGATGAAGCAGTTAAAGAAATACAATGCATGTCCTTCTTGAACATAGGTTTGTACTGAACTGCCTACAAGCATCACTGCCTTCCTTGGGAAATGGGCTTGCATTTAGGTGATCTAAGATCCCAAACAGGATGTCTGCAGCTCCTTCTGGAGGGAGTGAAAAACAAAACATTCCTGTGTGTGGGTGGATTTGGCTCCTCAGAAGTGAGTGAAAACTAATATAGAGACTTACAGGAAAAGCTTGAGGGGATTTGGAATAGACTTGAGAAAAAGGAGCCACAGTGGGTATTGTAATATCTGTAATATACTTTTAAATATTTTATCACAGGCAGTATATTCTCATGTTTGTAGGTTACATTATACTGTAGGTATAACCAGTGGTCCTATTTGGGAATTCACACACTAGGGTGGCAAGCCAGCATTCTAATTAGGAGAACTGTATTCCAGAATCAGCTTCTATAAGAGCTTTCATGATCTTTATCTCTAATCAACAGCAGAGGCTTTACCAGTTGGCATAGAAATAGATTTCCATTATTGAAAGCAGTATCTTTCTAGTTGACATAATGGATGTCAATTAGACAGTGGGGTTTCAACAGCGAGATTGCTAATTGTAAAGATAAGTGGATTGTCTAAAATATTTTAGGATAGCTGTCTGCTCTTGCTTGAGAGTGTAAAGAACTAGACAGTCCCATCGCTCTTAGTGAGGAAATCCTGTGTCTGAATTTGACTTCTGATGGTTCTGGTTATTTGATGATTATTATAAAATTAATTGAATTTTGCTCCTAGAATATGGTCACATTTTCTGACATGATGCGGTGATGTCAGGAGTTGTAGCCTTCATGCCTGAACTATGAAGGAAAGCCAGCATGTTGAATATATTAGTTATATAATGCTCCTTAAAAAATTACCCCAAAATTTAGTGGCTTAAAACAACAATCCTTTATTATCTTCTTATAGTTTCTGTGAGCCTGGAATTTGGGAAAGGTTCTAGTTTGGGTGTTTCTCATGATGTTGCAATTAATGTTTACTAAAGCTGTAATTATCTGAAGTCTTGCACGGGGCTGGAGCACCCACTTCCAAGATGTCTCACTCATATGTCTGGAGTCAGTGCTTCCTGCTGGACAGAGGGCTCAGCTCCTTCCCATGTTAGCCTCTCTATATGGCCAAGACTTCCTCACAAGCATCCTGAAAGAGTGCCAAGGGGAAGCTAATCCTCTCTGTGACCTAGCCTCATATGGCACCACTTCTGCCTTACTCTGTGGATTGGGATGGTCACAGTCCCCTGACTAGACCTGAGAGGAAAGGACATAGGCTCCACATCTCATTAGAAGGGACATCAGTCACATTGTATGAAGAGCATGTGCCGTGGAAGAAATATATAGGTGCGGCCGCCTTCGTGGAATGCAATCAGCCGCACAGTCTTAGTCTACTGCTGCTGCCAGACGGATACCATAGGCTGAGGACTTCAATAGTAAATGTTTTTTATTTTTCTCACAGATTTGGAGGATCAAAGTTCAAGATCATGGGGCCAATATGGTCAGACTCATGGTGAGGGCACTCTTCCTAGTTTGAGGGCCCTCAAATGGTCTTTCCTTGGTACATGCACAAGGAGAGAAAGATCCCATGCCTTCCTCTCTTTTCATAAGGGCATTAATCCTATCATAAGCACCCCACACTGGGCGTTAGGGTTTCAATTAATGAATTTTAGGGGAACACAAATACTCAGTTCATAACATATTAAAATAATATAAATACTACATTAAATTTATGTAAATAATGTAAGGGGCTTTCCTTGTGGCTCAGATGATAAAGAATCTGCCTACAATGCAGGAGACCTGAGTTCGATCCCTGGGTTGGGAAGATCCCCTGGAGAAGGGAAAGGCTACCCACTCTAGTATTCTTGCCTGGAGAGTTCCATGGGCAGAGGACCTTGGTGGGCTACAGTCTATAATACAAAGAGAAAAAAATAGAAAAAAACCTAGGTCCTTGATACCATAATTGTGCTGCTTAAATAACAAACCTTAGAAGCGTTTCTGAATGTCTTATTTCATGAGAGTGTATTTTCTTTACTGATTTATTCCATTATTGTAGCTGAGAGTATATTACTCGGTATAAAAGTCAGAGTAAAAGAACTGGGTATAAATTCTCCTGAAGTCTCTTAGATAATTCAACCAAAGCATTTAATTACATTCATTTATTCAACAGACACTTATTAATGGCCTTCAATGTGCCAGCGAGGTATGATGTAAGACACTAGGGAGGCAATATAGTGAGTAAAAGAGAAATACCTGTCATCGTGGACTAAGAGTCTACTATGTGTTCTGTGAGTCTCTGTGTGTGAGAGTGGTGGTGGTATGTGGTGGCAAGTGAGACACCAGATAAATAATTAAAATGATGTATGTGGTGAGGAGTACACCAGAGAAAAATAAAGCAGAGAGGGATAGAGTGGCAGGGGAAGTCCTCACATAAAAAGTGACACTTGAGTAAAGACTGGGAGGAGGTGAGGGGTGAAGTATGGTAAAGGCCCACGTGGAAACACACGTGTGTGTATGAGGAGCATCAAGGAGCCAGTGGGACCCAGGCGACTGAGGACCGTAGGAAATGAGGATGGAAAGTTTATAGAGATGGGAGTAAACTGTATCATGATATGGGGAGCCATCTGAGCTTAAAGAGAGTGAAAGTGTTAGTCACTCAGTCGCGTCCGACTCTCTGTGACTGTAGTCTGCCAGGCTCCTCTGTCCATGGAATTCTCCAGGCAAGAATACTAGAGGTAGGGGGTTAATATGATCTGACTTACAGATCATGCTATTCCACGTTCAAGGTCAGGAGGGGCGGCAGTGAGGAGATACCCCTCGTCCAAGATAAGGAGCAGCAGCTGTGCTTTGCTGGAGCAGCTGTGAAGAGATACCCCACGTCCAAGGTAAGAGAAACCCAAGTAAGACAGTAGGTGTTGCAAGAGGGCATCAGAGGGCAGACACACTGAAACCATAATCACAGAAAACTAGTCAATCTAACCACACTAGGACCACAGCCGTGTCTAACTCAATAAAACTAAGCCATGCCCATGGGGCCACCCAAGACGGGCAGGTCATGGTGGAGAGGTCTGACAGAATGTGGTCCACTGGAGAAGGGAATGGCAAACCACTTCAGTGTTCTTGCCTTGAGAACCCCATGAACAGTATGAAAAGGCAAAATGATAAGATACTGAAAGAGGAACTCCCCAGGTCGGTAGGTGCCCAATATGCTACTGGAGATCAGAGGAGAAATAACTCCAGAAAGAATGAAGGGATGGAGTCAAAGCAAAAACAATACCCAGTTGTGGATGTGACTGGTGATAGAAGCAAGGTCTGATGCTGTAAAGAGCAATACTGCATAGGAACCTGGAATGTCAGGTCCATGAATCAAGGCAAATTGGAAGTGGTCAAACAGGAGATGGCAAGAGTGAACATCGACATTCTAGTAATCTGCAAACTAAAATGGACTGGAATGGGTGAATTTAACTCAGATGACCATTATATCTACTACTGTGGGCAGGAATCCCTCAGAAGAAATGGAGTAGCTATCATGGTCAACAAAAGAGTTCGAAATGCAGTACTTGGATGCAATCTCAAAAGTAACAGAATGATCTCTGTTCGTTTCCAAGGCAAACCATTCAACATCACAATAATCCAAGTCTATCCCCCAACCAGTAATGCTGAAGAAGCTGAAGTTGAATGGTTCTATGAAGACCTACCAGACCTTGTAGAACTAACACCCAAAAAAGATGTCCTTTTCATTATAGGGGACTGGAATGCAAAAGTAGGAAGTCAAGAAACACCTGGGGTAACAGGCAAATTTGGCCTTGGAATACGGAATGAAGCAGGGCAAAGACTAATAGAGTTTTGCCAAGAAAATGCACTGGTCATAGCAAACACCCTCTTCCAACAACACAAGAGAAGACTCTACACATGGACATCACCAGATGGTCAACACCGAAATCAGATTGATTATATTCTTTGCAGCCAAAGATTGAGAAGCTCTATACAATCAACAAAAAACAAGACCGGGAGCTGACTGTGGCTCAGACCATGAACTCCTTATTGCCAAATTCAGACTTATATTGAAGAAAGTAGGGAAAACCACTAGACCATTCAGGTATGACCTAAATCAAATCCCTTATGATTATACAGTGGAAGTGAGAAATAGATAAGGGCCTAGATCTGATAGATAGAGTGCCTGATGAACTATGGAATGAGGTTCATGACATTGTACAGGAGACAGGGATCAAGACCATCCCCATGGAAAAGAAATGCAAAAAAGTAAAATAGCTGTCTGGGGAGGCCTTACAAATAGCTGTGAAAAGAAGAGAAGTGAAAAGCAAAGGAGAAAAGGAAAGATAGAAGCATCTGAATGCAGAGTTCCAAAGAACAGTAAGGAGAGATAAGAAAGCCTTCCTCAGTGATCAGTGCAAAGAAATAGAGGAAAACAACAGAATGGGAAAGACTAGATATCTCTTCAAGAAAATTAGAGATACCAAGGGAACATTTCATGCAAAGATGGGCTCGATAAAGGACAGAAATGGTATGGACCTAACAGAAGCAGAAGATATTAAGAAGAGGTGGCAAGAATACACAGAAGAGCTGTACAAAAAAGATCTTCATGACCCAGATAATCACAATGGTGTGATCACTCACCTAGAGCCAGACATCCTGGAATGTGAAGTCAAGTGGGCCTTAGAAAGCATCACTACGAACAAAGCTAGTGGAGGTGATGGAATTCCAGTGGAGCTATTTCAAATCCTGAAAGATGATGCTGTGAAAGATGTGCTGCACTCAATATGCCAGCAAATTTGGAAAACTCAGCAGTGGCCACAGGACTGGAAAAGGTCAGTTTTCATTCCAATCCCAAAGAAAGGCAATCCAAAGAATGCTCAAACTACCGCACAATTGCACTCATCTCACGTGCTAGTAAAGTAATGCTCAAAATTCTTCAAGCCAGGCTTCAGCAATATGTGAACCGTGAACTTCCAGATGTTCAAGCTGGTTTTAGAAAAGGCAGAGGAACCAGAGATCAAATTGCCAACATCCACTGGATCATGGAAAAAGCAAGAGAGTCCCAGAAAAACATCTATTTCTGCTTTATTGACTATGCCAAAGCCTTTGACTCTGTGGATCACAATAAACTGTGGAAACTTCTTCAAGAGAAGGGAATACCAGACCACCTGACCTGCCTCTTGAGAAACCTGTATGCAGGTCAGGAAGCAACAGTTAGAACTAGACATGAAACAACAGACTGGTTCCAAATAGGAAAAGGAGTACGTCAAGGCTGTATATTGTCACCCTGCTTATTTAATTTCTATGCAGAGTACATCATGAGAAACGCTGTGCTGGAAGAAGCACAAGCTGGAATCAAGATTGCTGGGAGAAATAGCAACAACCTCAGATGTGCAGATGACACCACCCTTATGGCATAAAGTGAAGAGGAACTCAAAAGCCTCTTGATGAAGGTGAAAGAGGAAAGTGAAAAAGTTGGCTTAAAGCTCAACATTCAGAAAATGAAGATCATGGCATCCGGTCCCATCACTTCATGGGAAATAGATGGGGAAACAGTGGAAAAAGTGTCAGACTTTATTTTTGGGGGCTCCAAAATTACTGCAGATGGTGACTGCAGCCAGGAAATTAAAAGACGCTTACTCCTTGGAAAAGTTATGACCAACCTAGACAGCATATTCAAAAGCAGAGACATTACTTTGCCAACAAAGGTCCGTCTAGTCAAGGCTATTGTTTTTCCAGTGGTCGTGTATGGATGTGAGAGTTGGACTGTGAAGAAAGCTGAGCACTGAAGAATTGATGCTTTTGAACTGTGGTGTTGGAGAAGACTCTTGAGAGTCCCTTGGACTGCGAGGAGATCCAACCAGTCCATTCTGAAGGAGATCAGCCCTGCGATTTCTTTTGAAGGAATGATGCTGAAGCTGAAACTCCAGTACTTTGGCCACCTCATGCGAAGAGCTGACTCATTGGAAAAGACTCTGATGCTGGGAAGGATTGGGGGCAGGAGGAGAAAGGGACGACAGAGGATGCGACGGCTGGATGGCATCACTGACTCAATGGACGTGAGTCTGAGTGAACTCCGGGAGTTGGTGATGGACAGGGAGGCCTGGCGTGCTGCGATTCATGGGGTCACAAAGAGTCAGACACGACTGAGTGACTGAACTGAACTGAACTGAACTGAAGAGCATTGCCAGTGACCAAACAACAAGGACATTTGCCATCTGCCTCTGGGGAGACTGAACGCTGTGCTGTTGCAGCTGTTGACCTTCAACTCCCTCTGAGGGAGTTCAGGGTGGAGTGAGGCACTCTGTGCTCCAGGGAATCTGATGGGACAGGTCTTTAGATAGTTGGATGTTATCAGGAACTGATTTCATAATTACAATCCTTTAGTTCAGTTCAGTCATTCAGTCGTGTCTGTCTTTTGCCAACTCATGGACTGCAACACACCAGGCTTCCCCATCCATCACCAACTCCCAGCTTGCTCAAACTCATGTCGATCGAGTTGGTGATGCCATCCAACCATGTTATCCTCTGTCTTCCCTTTCTCCTCCTGCCTTCAATCTCGCCCAGCATCAGGGTCTTTTCTAATGAGTTGCCTCTTCGCATCAAGTGGTGAAAGTGTTGGAGCTTCAGCTTCAGCATCAGTCCTTCCAATGAATATTCAGGACTGATCTCCTTTAGGATAGACTGGTTGGATCTCCTTGCAGTCCAAGGGACTCTCAAGAGTCTTCTCCAACACCACAGTTAAAAAGCATCAATTCTTTGGTGCTCAGCTTTCTTTATGGTCCAACTCTTACATCCATACATGACTACTGGAAAAACCATAGCTTTGACTAGACAGACCTTTGTTGACAAAGTAATGCCTCTGCTTTTAATATGCTGTCTAGGTTTGTCATAGCTTTTCTCCCAAGGAGCAAGCGTCTTTTAATTTCATGGCTGTAGTCTCCATCTGCAGAGATTTTGGAGCCCAAGAAAATAAAGTCGGTCACTGTTTCCATTGTTTTCCCATCTACTTGCATGAAGTGATGGGACTGGATGCCATGATCTTAGTTTTTTTTATGTTGAGTTTTAAGCCAGCTTAAAGATGAAATTCTAATCCTTGTATCTCGTCATATCTAGAAAAGCACTATATCCCTTCATGATGACATCAGATCCTCATGACCAGCAGAAAACCTTTTGTAAAATGACTGCTTAATTGTATTGAACTCCCCCTTCACCAGAATCTTATATATTGACCTTCCCCCACTGCCTCTTTAGAGCAGTCTGTCAGTGCTGTATGAGGTGCTGCCTCCCAGTCTGCAATCCTCATTTTGCCCCAAATAAAACTTAACTTGCAGCTCTCAAGTTCTGTATTTTTTTTAGTCAACAGTTGCAAAGATTCAAGGGTGAGTGGCCCCAGAAAAAGAATCAGGGAGAAGCTGTATCAACTTTTATGAATTCCCCATGGAAGTCTGTGTCACTTCTGCCACATTTATTGCATCAAGGCAGTAACAAAGTTCTGCCAGGAGTCAGAGAGTAGGAAATAGACTCCATCTCTTGATGGGAGAGTAGTAAGAACACACTCTTATTGGTTATTGGTTAGTGTTATTGGTTAGTGGTTATAGGTTAGTGTTATTGGTTAGTGTCTGACTCTTTTGTGACCCCATGGACGGTAACCTACCCGGTGCCTCTGTAAATGAGACTTCCCAGGTAAGAATACTGGAGTGGGTTGCTACTTTACCACTGAACCACCAAGGAAGCCATTACCAGTGTATCAGTTCAGTTCAGTTCAGTCGCTCAGTCGTGTCTGACTCTTTGCGACCCCGTGAACCACAGCATGCCAGGTCTCCCTGTCCATCACCAACTCCCGGAGTTCACCCAAACCCATGTCCATTGAGTTGGTGATGTCATCCCACCATCTCATCCTCTGTCATCCCCTTCTCCTCCTGCCCTCAATCTTTCTCAGCATCAGGATCTTTTCAAATGAGTCAGCTCTTCACATCAGATGTCCAAAGTATTGGAGTTTCAGCTTTAGCATCGGTCCTTCCAATGAATATTTAGGACTGATTTCCTTTAGGATGGACTGGTTGGATCTCCTTGCAGTCCAAGTGACTCTCAAGAGTCTTCTCTAACACCACAGTTCAAAAGCATCAATTCTTTGGTGCTCAGGTTTCTTTATGGTCCAACTCTCACATCCATACATGACCACTGGAAAAACCATAGGCTTGACTAGACGGACCTTTGTTGACAAAGTAATGCCTCTGCTTTTTAATATGCTGTCTACGTTGGTCATAACTTTCCTACCAAATAGTTAATATGTAAAATCAGAAAGACAGATGCTGTGACCAAAGAAGTGAATGTAAACAGAAAAGAATGTGATCCAAGAATTGAGTTCCAGGGCCCTAGACATTTAGCAGTAAAGGAAACATGGGGCAGATGAGACTGATAAGGAGAGGCCAGGATGAAGCGTGGTATCCTGGAAGCCAGGTGAGAAAAGTGCTGGAGGAGGAGTCAGTGGGCTGGAGTTTTCAGTTTTGTAGACTGTGATTCTGTGATGGGAAACATCTGAACAGATATTTGTATTTCTAACTCAGGCTCTTAGCTCCATCAGTACAAATTCTTCTCTCTTCTGCTGAATCAGAAGCTTCTGGAGGGCAAGGATGTTGGTCATCTCTGGACCCTCTAAGGTCCCATGATGATGTTTTCCACAAAACTGATACTTACTAAATGAGGATGGACACACATTAGCAATGAAGGGGTACCATGTAAGTTAAATTCCCTTAAAAGAGCACTTGTAAGCTTGAGAAGCTTCCCTAGTGACACAGTGGTAAAGAAATTGCCTGCCAATGCAGGAAATGTGGGTTCAGGCCCTGAGTCAGGAAGATACTCTGGAGAAGGAAGAAATCCCATGGACAGAGTCTAGCGAGCTACGTATGTTCCATGGGATTGCAAAAGAGTCAGACACGCCTTAGTGAGTAAACAACAACAACAAAGGAATTTCTCATGATTTGTGGTAGTTATGTTCTATAAAGTTGTTGTGAACTTTGAATTAGTGAACACCGAACCATCACTCCTGGTAGAATATAGTGTTAGATTTCTGTGAGCCTCTGATCATAAGTTTTGTCATCCGAAGACCATTATTTAGTACATACTATTGGTTCATTAAGTTCCAGTCAGCAGCACCAAAACTCAGGCCTGAAGGAAGCTTATCTAACATATTCTTCATCACAGCCTGTCTTGTGAATAGGAACACTGGACAGCCCTTCAGCACATGCTCGGGAGTCATCTTAAACAAGGAAATCACCAACAAAATGCACAAAAACATGACAAATGTGACACTAAGTAGACTGAAAAGAATTCTTGTTGACAGTAAGAGGGCTGAAGCAAGGCAGAGCAGCCCAGCGTTCTGTGGTCCTCTCCTCAGACTGAGCCAGAAGCTCTTGCACTGGGTGACTCAGCATTTCTGCTGTGCTGCCCCTGTCTGCTGATGACCACGGAAGGACAGAGTGAATAAATTTTAGAAAGTACACGTGTTTGAAAATACAGAATCTAAACCATGAGGATGACTGTATTTAACTTGCCTTAAACTGAACGTAAAGGCCAAAGCAGAACGGTTTTCATAGCTTTATCTCTGTACATCCATTCGGAAGGGGCCCTAACTTCAGTAGTTTTTAAAATTTAAAGATGCCATCAATACTTTACAGCTTAGCAACTTGCAAAAATAACTCTGAAATTATAGTTTGCTTTGGTCTCATTAGTTTGAAATCAGATTTTATTGCTTTAAAAATGCGTTACTATTTCTGAGTGTATCTGCTTTGGTTAGCACGTTCTTCTTATAGTCCCATAAATTAGTTGCTCTGTGCAGACTTTTCTATTTGGACGTTGAGGTCATTGAACAGAATAGAAGCTGGGGTGCCCCTTTAACACTCTTGGGGAAGGTCAGCTCCTGCAATGTGTTTCAGTGTCTGATTTTACTCTGGGCCATAGGTGAGGCTGCCTAGAATCCTGCCACCGTACAAAGGCTCTCAACACTCTGTTGGTGGCAATTTGCAGAAATTCCCCGGAAGTTTTAAAAAGCCCCAAAATGGGTCAGGTAGGTGGAAATTGGGAAAAGCACAAACTAAATAATAGTATTTATAGAGATTGAGCCAAAGCAGCAGTAGGTCACCAAGCAGAGGTGACCATTCCCTCTCGAAAATTCTGTGAAATTCCTGTGAGAGAAAACATATTTGGCTTTAAGGGAGAAAAATATCTTGATCTTTTGGTTTTAATAAGCAATTTCCTAAATAGCTAAGTTAAGTTAAAGGAGAAAAATAAAAACAAAATGAGCAGAAATGTGAACCCCAATGTCCTTTAAAAATGCCTTTATAATTTTCCATGGAAAAGTTTTTTGTTTAGTTAAGGAAAAGCAAATTTGTCATCTTTTTTGGCAGCCTCAAATTATTTGGTTTCTAATTCCTAAAGTCATTTAGCTCATCGAAGAGTAAGCCCATCTCTCCCAACAAACACCCACTGCCTGCTTGGAGCTGGGGAGACTCTATTGGGGAGGCTCAAGGGCACCCCAAGGACACGACCCTGTGCCTAGTCCCTGTTAGACACTGCTACATAGCACGCCCAAGACAAGCCAAGGGTCTTTGGGAGAGAAGGCAGCACCAATCTTGCCATTAGTCTGACCAGCTTTCTTCCACCTCTTCTCTTTCCCTAAGATATTGTCTTCCTGCCAAGATAATATCCTGAGTTGTGCAGATGCGAGAAGCAGGGCAGAAAGCCACTCCACTTTGTTTTGCCTGGAAGTTAACCTTGAACTCTCAAGGGAGCACTTAGCCTCCTGCGGAAACAACACCCTCCAAATACAGCAACCCAGTCATTCTGGGTGCCAGACTGCCCTTGACTTCAGCTTTCCCAGCTGCAAAAGATTTGGAAAACGTCTTTGAGGAAAAGGTGATCGCGAAAGCTATGCCCTTTTCTCAGGCCAGAGGGCCAGGCAGATTAAGGAGGAGGCACCAGGAGTGGTATGGATGTTGCCTAGGATACTTACTGGTTTTGAAGGAGCGCTAAAACCTCACTGGAATAAACTAGAGATGCAATGTCAGTTAGCTCAGGCTTTCATTCACAGCTTTTCTGTGGAAGTAAATGGTTCCAATGAAGCATTCGTTTCTGTGATGCCATGCAGGCAGTGGGGCACATCTGCAGGCCTGCCTCAGACCCACCGCCCGCCCCCCCACCACCAAGCTTGTTTCCACAGGTCAAGACTGAAGGCACATTTCCGTCAGCTGGCCTGGGAATAACGCACAACTCCTAAGATGTTGTTTCCTGGAAATGAGGGTTTTATTATTACAAAAATCTTTTCTTGTCTAAATGATAAGCTCTTTAACATACCCCCTGCCAAACAGCCTAGCTTAGAAAATGGCCCACAATAAGTATAAGTAGTCATTCTCTTGTTCTGAATATGAAGAAAGAAGTATATGATTTTTATCCATAGAAACTTCTTACCCTTACTGTGTTGAACAAATTAGCTTTAAGGGGAGTGATATTATTACTCTTCTGGAGCCCCTGTGTCTTTCTGGCCCCAGTGGTCTAAGTTGCTTGGTTAATGATTCCTTCCTGGTCCTCAATGGCTAGGGACAGACTGTTATGCTGAGGGTTTCCTGCTCTCAAGTAAGGGTGACCAACCATTGTGGTTTTTCCCGGACTGAGGGTTTTCAGTGCTGAAACCAGGAAAGTCCAGACAAGTTGGTCACTTTATTTTAGGCCAGCTTATGCCGAGGGAGACAGCAAGGTAAGGGGTTTGCTGTTTCAGGCTCTGAAAACTACTGCCTGAATTAGGACTTGTCTCCATCATTTCATTTGACACCTAACAGTGGGCAAGTGACTTAATCTCCCTGCTTTTTAGTTTTTCACACCTAAAACTAACAACATTGACCTCTTAGGGCTATCGTGAACCCAAAGTAAGACTAATGTATGCAGAATGCCTCTCAGTGTGCCGTGCAGTAGGAAGTGCTTATAAATGGTAGCTGTTTTTGTTATTGTAAGTATTATTATTTGATGGTATCATGGCAGTGATGGGGTGAGCAATCCTGTGGAAAATATAGCAACTGATACATCTGATGTCCACCCAGAGCTAGCAAGAAATGATCAGATAACATTCGAGAAAGCTTAAGAAGGGGGTGAGTGGGATTGTTCTTCCTTTTGGAAAGGAAGATTTGTTCTTCCTTTTGGAAACAGTTTATCAAAGTGGAACTTACTTTGAAAAGTTTGGGTGTCTATAGGGACAAATTTCGATGATCTGGAAAATCCAGGCAGATGGCTTTTTTTGGATAAGGGAGACACTGTTCTGTGTGCATGCTCAAAGCTCCGCAGGCCTCTTAAGTGTCCTCAGTGAGGAAGGGAGGGAGCCTGTGGTTCATCAACCCCTCTGGAGCACAGGATCAGGCTGCACACCCTTGGCATGTGCTACGGAAAACCTGTGCTGGGGCTCCAGACACATGTGTTTTCAATCAGTATTAACAGAGTCTGGTTCTGAAGCTCTTATTTCCTGTCGGTAATTTTTTGCTGAGTCATTGGAGCTCATGCATCTTCTGAGACAGCAGTAACATGACCAGATGAAACTGCTGTGGGCCCACCCCTTGCCTGTGGGCACATATTTTTGCAAACTTGATTCAACCAATATGCCTTCACAGATCACATACTGCATGCCCTGCACTGAGTTAGGGACCTGGAACTTACTGCGAGGGATAGGGCCCAGCTTTGTCCACAAAGAGATTGCTTTCTAGTGGGGAGGACAGGTCCATAATCAAGGACTACAAATTGAATCTTAAAGAGTTTTATAGATTATAAATAGAAATATAAACCATGTGACTGGGAAGCATGGAGTAATTCCTTCTGACTGGAGAGAATCTCAAAGGAAAGTACATAGAGCTAGGCTTTGGAAGAAAAAGAGAATAAGTAGGACTTCAAAAAGCTGAGAAAAGGAAAGGAAGTTTGGGCACAGGATACGAGGAAGCTGTAAAATGTATACAGCTTCATGGCATCACGTCAGGCAGCCAGCACGCTCCACTGGACCACAGGAAGGCCAACAGCAGCTTCGTGCGAGATCAGTTGGGCTGCTGATAGAGGCTGCGGAATGGCTGTGAGACTACAGAGTTTGTACTTTCCTTCATAGGCAAGCGGGTGAGGGAGCAGTGTTCAAGTGAGGGAGCAGTATGGTCATGGCTAGGTCTTAGAAAAATGAATTGGTCAAGGAGGGAGTCTGTTTGTGGTTATGGAGGATGCAAGAAGACAGGAGAGAGCACAGGTGTTAGCTACGAAATGCAGAGAAGAGTTGTTGAAGTGCTGAACTTTGGAAGTGCCAGAGAGAATGGAAGGGAGGGAAGAGAGGCGATTAAGGAAGCACGTGGGAGGCAGAAAGAAAAGATGTATCTATGTCCAACCGCATTGTGGGAATTGGGCAGGGTGGGGGCAGCTGGGAATGGCAGAGTGAATAGAATCTGTGAAGAGCTGCAAAGATGACAGGTGGTGAAGAGGAGGGAGGTGGGGTCATTTAGCTGAGAAAAAAGGATGACCAGAACCTTAATGAGAGTGTGAAAGAGAGGAGTGACAACTGTTTTCTGATTTCCTCAGAAAATGACTCAAGCTAAGGTCTAACGAATGTGGAGGACACATAAGAAAGAATTTCCAAGTAGGGACCTCACAGGAGGAGACATTATGCTGTGAGCACCAATCCCCACATCGCTGCCTGGAGTGGGGAAGAGGTGCCTCTTTCCATCCCCCTACTAGAAACCCAGCTAAGTCCTTCCTCGGTCAGTTGTTTCCTAATGTCTCTTTAAAAATCATGACAGGATAAACATTCAAATCTTCTCTGAGTATGTGGCCAAGTATTTGAAATGTAGAGACCAGGAATATATTAACCAACATAGAGTATCCAGGATTAAGTTATTTAGAAAAGTCACCGTTCAGAGTTATAGAAGCATACAATGCAAATAAATTACCTATTAAGGTGGCCAAGAAAACATTGACCAGCCTTTGGCATTCTTGAAACTCAACAAGAGTCAGCCAGTCATTCCTATTCTGTGAACAGGCAGGAACCAGCACTACCAAACTTTCTTCATGCTTCAAGTATATGGCAGCTTTGTTTTGCTTATGTCAGTTCCCTTCTCAGAAACCATATTTGTTGCAAGTCTTAAAACTTTTTAGCAAGAACCTCAAGGCCCATAGCATCACATCTCATTATTCTCTATTCCCGCTCTTTGCTTTGATTCTGTTTGCTGACTTCCTATTGTATCCAATCTCACTGGTTTCAAATCCATGTCATATGTTAGATTCCCGTGTCTCACCCCTGAAGATCCTGATTCTTGGTTTTAGGTGTCTGTGTATTTTTAAAAAATGTTTTTTGGAACATAATAAAGGAGTACGCCAAGGCTGTATATTGTCACCCTGCTTATTTAACTTATATGCAGAGTATATCATGAGAAACGCTGGGCTGGAAGAAGCACAAGCTGGAATCAAGATTGCCGGGAGAAATATCAATAACCTCAGATATGCAGATGACACCACCCTTATGGCAGAAAGTGAAGAGGAACTAAAAAGCCTCTTGATGAAAGTGAAAAGTGGAGAGTGAAAAAGTTGGCTTAAAGCTCAACATTCAGAAAACAAAGATCATGGCATCGGGTCCCATCACTTCATGGGAAATAGAAGGGGAAACAGTGGAAACAGTGTCAGACTTTATTTTTGGGGGCTCCAAAATCACTGCAGATGGTGACTGCAGCCATGAAATTAAAAGACACTTACTCCTTGGAAGGAAAGTTATGACCAACCTAGATAGCATATTCAAAAGCAGAGACATTACTTTGCCAACAAAGGTGCGTCTAGTCAAGGCTATGGTTTTTCCTGTGGTCATGTATGGATGTGAGAGTTGGACTGTGAAGAAGGCTGAGCACCGAAGAATTGATGCTTTTGAAGTGTGGTGTTGGAGAAGACTCTTGAGAGTCCCTTGGTCTGCAGGGAGATCCAACTAGTCCATTCTAAAGGAGATTAGTCCTGGGTGTTCTTTGGAAGGAATGATACTAAAGCTGAAACTCCAGTACTTTGGCCACCTCATGTGAAGAGTTGACTCATTGGAAAAGACTCTGATGCTGGGAGGGATTGGGGGCAGGAGGAGAAGGGGACGACAGAGGATGAGATGGCTGGATGGCATCACCGACTCGATGGATGTGAGTTTGAGTGAATTCCGGGGGTTGGTGACGGACAGGGAGGCCTGGCGTGCTGCAGTTCATGGGGTCGCAAAGAGTCAGACAGGACTGAGCCACTGAACTGAGCCTATATTTATTTATAACATACAATTTAATACATTTTAACATATGTATAGGGGCTTTCCAGGTGATTCAACTGTAAAGAATTTGCCTGCTAGTACAGGAGACACAGGTCCGATCCCTGGGTAGAGAAAATCCCCTGGAGGAGGAAATGGCAAACCACTCCAGTATTCTTGCCTGGAGAATCCATGGACAGAGAAGCCTGGCAGGCTACAGTCCATGGGGTCACGAAGAGTCAGACAAAACTGAGAGACTGAGCATATACACATGCAACATTTGTATATGCCAGTGAAACCATCACCAAAATCAAGACAATGAATGTATCCATCACGCCCCAAATTTTCCTCATGCCAGTTTGTCATCTCTCCCTCCTGCCCTTCCCTTCTTGCTGCTCTGTCCCCAGGAAATGACCAATCTGCTCTTGTTACTATAGATTAGTTGTATTTTCAAGAATTTAATACAAATTCCAGCTCCTTTTTGTCTAGCTTCTTTTACTTTCGTTTTATAATGGTTTTGAGATTCATCTCAATTGTTGCTGTTATCCATAGTTCATTCCTTTTTATGGCTAATGTAATATTTATTAATAGTTGTGTGGCTGTATCACAATATATTTATGCATTCACCTGCTGATGGATTTGGATGGTTCCCTGGTTTTGCCTATTGCAAATAAAACTGCTATGAATGATTGCACACAAGTCTTTCATGGGCATATACTTTCATTTATCTTAGGTAAACATCTAGGAAGAAAATGACTGGAGAATATGGTAGTTGTATATTTAACTTTATGAGAAACTTCCAAACTATTTTCCAAAATGGCTGTACCATTTCATATTTCACCAGCAGTACATGAGAGTTCTAGCTCTTCTACACCCTTGTCTATACCTACTGTGCTAGTAGGTATGTAGTGATAGCTCATTGTGGTTTTATTTTGCATTTACTTTGCATTTCTAGTGACTAATAATGTTGAATGTCTTTTCACATTTTTGTCATCTGTGTATTTTTTGGGTGAAGTTCCTGTTGAAATCTTTTGCTGATTTTTAAAAATTGCATTCAGTTCAGTTCAGTTCAGTCGCTCAGTCGTGTCTGACTCTTTGCAACCCCATGAACCGCAGCACGCCAGGCCTCCCTGTCCATCACCAGCTCCCGGAGTCCACCCAAAGCCATGTCCATTGAGTCGGTGATGCCATCCAACCATCTCATCCTCTGTCATCCCCTTCTCCTCCTGCCCTCAATCTTTCCCAGCATCAGGGTCTTTTCCAATGAGTCAGCTCTTCGCATCAGGTGGCCAAAGTATTGAGTTTCAGTTTCAGCATCAGTCCTTCCAATGAATATTCAGGACTGATTTCCTTTAGGATGGACTGGTTGGATCTCCTTGCAGTCCAAGGGACTCTCAAGAGTCTTCTCCAACACCACAGTTCAAAAGCATCAATCTTTGGCACTCAGCCTTCTTTATAGTCCAACTCTCACATCCACACATGACCAATGGAAAAACCATAGCCTTGACTAGACGGACCTTTGTTGACAAAGTAATGTCTCTGCTTTTTAATATGCTGTCTAGGTTGGTCATAACTTTCTTTCCAAGGAGTAAGCGTCTTTTAATTTCATGGCTGCAGTCAGCATCTGCAGTGATTTTCGAGCCCAGAAAAATAAAGTCAGCCACTGTTTCCACTGTTACCCCATCTATTTCTTTCCTTTAATTGAGTTTGGAGAATTCCTTGTATAGTGTAGTTACAAGTCCTTTATCAGATATGTGATTGGCAAATATTTCCTTCCAGGCTGTGGCTTTTCATTTTCTTAGCAGTGTCTTTTGAAGAGCTCCTAATTTTGTCTTTTGAAAAGTTCTAAATTTCAAGTTTCAAATATTTGTTTTTTTCTCTCATGGATCACAATTTTGGTGTTATAAGAAATCTATGCCCAATCAAATGTCATAAAGGTTTTCCTACCCTAATTTTTTTCTAGAACTTTTATAGTTTCAGCTTTTACACTTAGGTTTATGATCCACTTTAAGTTAAGTTGTAAAAGTACATATTGAAGTTCAGTTTTTATGTGTATCTATTGACATAATGAATTTGTCCTGGCAGCATTTGTATAAAAGACATTCTTTTCTCCACTGAATTGCCTTTGTGTTATACTTTTGTTGAAAATCATCTGACCACTACATATGAGTCCATTTCTGAGCTTTCGTTCTGCTGCATTGATCAAGTTTGTCTGCCATTATACCAATACCACACTGTCTTGGATACTTACTACAGCTTTGTAATGTTTTAAAGTTAGGTAGTTTAAATTCCAGCTTTGATTTTCTTCTTCAGCATTGATCTATTTTATTTAGGTCAGTCATAGGCTGAGTGTTTAGAGAATTATGACCCCACAAAATTCATCTGTTGAAGTCCTAACCCTAAGTATCTTAGAATATGAGTGTGTTTATAGATAGGGCCTTTAAAGAGATTATTAAGGTAAAATGAGGTCATATGGGTTGGCCCTAATCCACTAAGACTGATGTCCTTACAAGAAGAGAAGACAGGAACATACAGAGGGAAGACCACATGAACACACAGGGAGAAGATGGCCATCTTCTACAAGCCAAGGACAGAGACCCCAGAAGAAACAACCCTGCCTCCAGAACTATGAAAAAATATACTTTTGTTGTTTAAGCCACCTGCTGCTGGTGCTGCTAAGTCACTTCAGCCGTGTCCAACTCTGTGCGACCCCATAGATGGCAGCCCACCAGGCTCCCCCATCCCTGGGATTCTCCAGGCAAGAACACTGGAGTGGGTTGCCATTTCCTTCTCCAATGCATGCATGCATGCTAAGTCGCTTCAGTTGTGTCCAACTCTGTGCGACCCCATGGACAGCAGCCCACCAGGCTTCTCCATCCACAGGATTCTCCAGGCAAGAATATTGGAGTGGGTTGCCATTTCCTTCTCCAGTTTAAGCCACCTGCTGCTGCTGCTGCTAAGTCACTTCAGTTGTGTCCGACTCTGTGCGACCCCATAGACGGCAGCCCACCAGGCTATGCCGTCCCTGGGATTCTCCAGGCAAGAACACTGGAGTGGGCTGCCATTTCCTTCTCCAATGCATGAAAGTGAAAAGTGAAAGTGACATCGCTCAGTCGTGTCCGACTCTTAGCGACCGCATGGACTGCAGCCCACCAGGCTCCTCCGCCCATGGGATTTTCCAGGCAAGAATACTAGTCTATGGTAATTTATTATGGCAACCCTAGCAAACTAATATAATGTTCCATCACATTTTCACATGGATTTTTTAATCAGTTTGTTATTTTCTAAAAAGTTCCTGCTGAGATTTGAATTAGGATTACATTAAATCTGTAGATAAATTTGAGGAATATTTATGAATTAACAACATTGAGTCTCAAATCTATCAACACAGTTTATCTCTCTTTAGATCTTATTTCCTTTTTATAAGCAATGTTTTGTAGTTTTCTTTGCATGTCTTTTGAGATTGAGCTTCTGTCAGATCTATCTCAAAGTAGTTAACACTTTTTGATGTTATATAAATAATATTGATGTTAATTTTAATATATAATTCTTCATTATACATAAATAAATTTTTAACTGTTTAATTAAACTTTGCATTTTGAGACAGTTGTATTTTCACATGTAGTTGTGAGAAATAATACAGAGAAACCCAGTGTATCCTTTACCCAGTTTCTCCCAATGGTAGCATCCATAGTACATATCACAGTCGGGATATTGACATCCCTACAGTCAAGACAGGGAATCATTCCATCACCCTAAGGATCTCTGTTGCCCTTTTATAACCACATCCACCTCCTGCCTCATAACTCATCTCTGATCCCTGGAAACAACCAATTTGTTTTCCATTTCTATGGTTTTTCTCATTTCAAGAATGTCACTATAATCTTTGAGACTGGCTTTTTTCATACAGCATAATTTCTTGGAGTTTTATGCAAGCTGAATATATCACTAGTTCATTCTTTTTTATTACTAAGTATTATTCTGCTATATGGATATCCCATAGTTTGTTTAACCATTCACTCTGTTTCTTTTTATTCTTTTTGTTTCAGTTTTATTGAGGTAAAATTGACAAATAAAATTGTGAGCTATTTGAAGTATACATTGGTAAAGGATTCTTGCATGAAGCTAATTAACATATCCATCACCTCACACATTTATCTTTTTATAATTTATCTTTTTTTTTTTTGGTTGGTAAGAACCTTTCAGTGGAAAAAAAGTGAAAGTATTACTTGCTCAGTCAAATCCAATTCTTTGTGACCCCATGGACTGTAGCCCACCAGACTTCTCTTTCCATGGAATTCTCCAGGCAAGAATACTGGAGTGGGTAGCCAGTCCCTTCTCCAGGGGATCTTCCCAACCCAGAGATCAAACCCAGGTCTCTGCATTACAGGCAGATTCTTTACCATCTGAGCCACAAGGGAAGTTGTAAGCAAATTTCAGTTATACAATACAGTGTTAACAACTATAGTCACCATGTTATACCTTAGACCCTCAGACATTATTCGTCTCATAACTGAAAAGTTATTGAGTTGACCATAGTTTTCTTTTGGAGTCTGTTAATATGAAGAATTATACTAATTAGTATTCAAATAATAAACCATCCTACATTCCTGAGATAAATTCCATCTAGTCATAGATTTTTTCCCCAATATATTGTTGGTTTTGACTTGTTAAATATTTGTTACAAGTTTTTACATATATGACTATAAGGGTTATTGATCTGTGGTTTTATTTTCTTTTAATATCAGTTTAGTTTTTATATCAAAAGTCATGGTGGCCAGTAGAATGAGTTGGGAAGATGTCCCTTTTCAAGTTTCTAGAAAAGTTTTAGAATTGGTTTTATTTCTTCCGTACACATTTGGTAAAATTTCCAGAGACCATTTCTTCCTGAAGTCTGTTTTTTTTTAATGGAAAAATTTTTTAGTATCAATTCAGTTTCTATAATAGATACAGCATTTATCTATATTTTCTTGAGTGAAATTTAACAGTGTGAGGCTTTCAAAGTATTTGTCTATTTCATTATAAGTTGTTGAATTTATTGGCATAATGTTCATGTGCTCTTATTTTTTTAAATATCTAGAGAATCTATAGTGATACCAAGACTCTCATCTGTGACACTGACAATTTTTGTGTTTTTCCTTATCAGTGTGGCTAGAGTTTTTCCAACCTTATTGATCTTTCAGTGTTTTCTCCCTGTGGTTTTTCTTTCTTTAAAAACAGTTATTATTTTTAACAAAAATATTATTATTATTATTAACAAAAAAAGTATTAGCTAAAGTCTATTGTTGTTGTTTTGCCTTTTCATACTGTTCATAGCATTTTCAAGACAAGAATACTGAAGTGGTTTGCCATTCCCTTCTCCAGTGGGCCACATTCTGTCAGACTTCTCCACCATGACCTGTCTGTCTTGGGTGGCCCCACAGGGCATGGCTTAGTTTCATTGAGTTAGACAAGGCTGTGGTCCATGTGATCAGATTGGTTAGTCTGTGAGTATGGTTTCAGTGTGTCTGCCCTCTGATGCCCTCTTGCAACACCTACTGTCTTACTTGGGTTTCTCTTACCTTGGATGTGGGGTATCTTTTCACGGCTGCTCCAGCAAAGCTCATCAGCTGTTCCTTACCTTGGATGAGGTTGCCCCTCCTGACCTTGAACGTGGAGTAGCTCCTTTTGGCCCTCCTGCGCCTGTGCAGCCGCTGCTTCTTGGATGTGGGGTTGCTCCTCTCGGCCGCCGCCCCTGACCTCGGAGGCTCCTGCGCAGTCGCAGCCTGGCGCTCTGTGTTGAGAACCCCATGAACAGTACGAAAAGGCAAAATGATAGGATACTGAAAGAGGAACTCCCCAGGTCGGTAAGTGCCCAATATGCTACTGGAGATGAGAGGAGAAATAATTCCAGAAAGAATGAAGGGATGGAGCCAAAGCAAAAACAATACCCAGTTGTCGATGTGACTGGTGATAGAAGAAAGGTCTGATGCTGTAAAGAGCAATATTGCATAGGAACCTGGAATGTTAGGTTCATGGATCAAGGCAAATTGGAAGTGGTCAAACAGGAGATGGCAAGAGCAAACGTCAACATTCTAGGAATCAGCAAACTAAAATGGACTGGATTGGGTGAATTTAACTCAGATGACCATTATATCTTCTACTGTGGGCAGGAATTCCTTAGAAGAAATAGAGTAGCCATCATAGTCAACAAAAGAGTCTGAAATGCAGTACTTGGATGCAATCTCAAAAATGACAGAACAATCTCTGTTCGTTTCCAAGGCAAACCATCAATATCACGGTGATCCAAGTCTATGCCCCAACCAGTAAAGCTGAAGAAGCTGAAGTTGAACGGTTCTATGAAGACCTACAATACCTTTTAGAACTAACACCCAAAAAAATGTCCTTTTCATTATAGGGGACTGGAATGCAAAAGTAGGAAGTCAAGAAACACCTGGAATAACAGGCAAATTTTTCCTTGGAGTATGAAATGAAGCAGGGCAAAGGCTAATAGAGTTTTGCCAAGAGAACACACTGGTCATAGCAAACTCCCTCTTCCAACAACACAAGAGAAGACTCTACACATGTACATCACCAGATGGTCAACACCGAAATCAGATTGATTATATTCTTTGCAGCCAAAGATGGAGAAGCTCTATACAGTCAGCAAAAACAAGACCGAGAGCTGACTGTGGCTCAGATCATGAACTCCCTATTGCCAAATTCAGACTTAAATTGAAGAAACTAGGGAAAACCACTAGACCATTCAGGGATGACCTAAATCAAATCCCTTATGATTATACAGTGGAAGTGAGAAATAGATTTAAGGGCCTAGATCTGATAGATAGAGTGCCTGATGAACTATGGATGGAGGTTCATGACATTGTACAGGAGACAGGGATCAAGACCATTCCCAGGAAAAGAAATACAAAAAAGCAAAATGGCTGTCTGGGGAGGCCTTACAAATAGCAAGAAAAGGGGGGAATGAGAGAGTCACTTCCTAGGCAGGTTGATAAGGAGTTTAGGGGTCCCCAAGGAGAGAGGGATCTGGAATTCTCAAGGAGGAAGAAAGGACAAACTTTTTTTTTTTCCTTCTCTACATTCCTTAGGATTATATAACAATAATGTATCCTGCCTGAGGACAGTCTCTGGATTAAACCTTCTGGCTAATTCTGTTATCTTAAAATATAAATTATGGGAGTAGGTCTGGTGAGGTCTTTACAACCTCCAGACATTCTTTGGATTTATTGGAGAGTATGTAACTTCATTGCTAACACTAGCAAGCGGGTACTCTTTCTGCCCCCTTCTGATGCCTATGTCAGAAGCTTTCTCTATCTCCTTTATACTTTAATAAAACTTTATTACACACACACACACACACACAAAAAGAGAAACAAAAAGCAAAGGAGAAAAGGAAAGATAAAAGCATCCAAATGCAGAGTTCCAAACAATAGCAAGGAGAGATAACATAAGCCTTCCTCAGCGATCAATGCAAAGAAATAGAGGAAAACAACAGAACGGGAAAGACTAGAGAAGTCTTCAAGAAAATTAGAGATACCAAGGGAACATTTCATGCAAAGATGGGCTCGATAAAGGACAGAAATGGTATGGACCTTACAGAAGCAGAAGATATTAAGAAGAGGTGGCAAGAAAACACAGAAAAACTGTACAAAAAAGATCTTCATGACCCAGATAATCACGATGGTGTGATCACTGACCTAGAGCCAGACATCCTGGAATGTGAAGTCAATAGTGATGCCTTAGGAAGCATCACTATGAACAAAGCTAGTGGAGGTGATGGAATTCCAGTTGAGCTATTTCAAATCCTGAAAGATGATGCTGTGAAAGATGTGCTGCACTCAATATGCCAGCAAATTTGGAAAACTCAGCAGTGGCCACAGGACTGGAAAAGGTCAGTTTTCATTCCAATTCCAAAGAAAGGCAAGGCCAAAGAATGCTCAAACTACCATACAATTGCACTCATCTCATACGCTGGTAAAGTAATGCTCAAAATTCTCCAAGCCAGGTTTCAGCAATACATGAACCATGAACTTCCAGATGTTCAAGATGGTTTTAGAAAAGGCAGAGAAACCAGAGATCAAATTGCCAACATCCGCTGGATCATGGAAAAAGCAAGAGAGTTCCAGAAAAATATATATTTCTGCTTTATTGACTATGCCAAAGCCTTTGACTGTGGATCACAATAAACTGTGGAAAATTCTTCAAGAGATGGGAATACCAGACCATGGCATCCGGTCCCATCACTTCATGGGAAATAGATGGGGAAACAGTGGAAACAGTGTCAGATTTTGTTTTTCTGGGCTCCAAAATCACTACACATGGTGATGTGTAGTGATGCATGATGTGTGCATGATGCAGCCATGAAATTAAAAGATGCTTACTCCTTGGAAGGAAAGTTATGACAAACCTAGATAGCATATTGAAAAGCAGAGACATTACTTTGCCAACAAAGGTTCGTCTAGTCAAGGCTATGGTTTTTCCTGTGGTCATGTATGGATGTGAGAGTTGGACTGTGAAGAAGGCTGAGCACCAAAGAATTGATGCTTTTGAAGTGTGGTATTGGAGAAGACTCTTGAGAGTCTCTTGGACTGCGAGGAGATCCAACCAGTCCATTCTGAAGGAGATCAGCCCTGGGATTTCTTTGGAAGGAATGCTGCTAAAGCTGAAACTCCAGTACTTTGGCCACCTCATGCAAAGAGTTGACTCATTGGAAAAGACTCTGATGCTGGGAGGGATTGGGGGCAATAGGAGAAGGGGACGACAGAGGATGAGATGGCTGGATGGCATCACTGACTCGATGGATGTGAGTCTGAGTGAACTCCGGGAGTTGGTGATGGACAGGGAGGCCTGGCGTGCTGCGATTCATGGGGTCTCAAAGAGTCGGACATGAATGAGTGACTGATCTGACCTGCCTCTTGAGAAACCTATATGCAGGTCAGGAAGCAACAGTTAGAACTGGACATGGAACAACAGACTGGTTCCAAATAGGAAAAGGAGTATGTCAAGGCTGTATATTGTCACCCTGCTTATTTAACTTATATGCAGAGTATATCATGAGAAACACTGGGCTGGAAGAAGCACAAGCTGGAATCAAGATTGCCAGGAGAAATATCAATAACCTCAGATATGCAGATGACACCACCCTTATGGCAGAAAGTGAAGAGGAACTAAAGAGCCTCTTGATGACAGTGAAAGAGGAGAGTGAAAAAGTTGGCTTAAAGCTCAACATTCAGAAAACGAAGATCACGGCGTCTGGTCCCATCACTTCATGGGAAATAGATGTGGAAACAGTGGAAACAGTGTCAGACTTTATTTTTGGGGCTCCAAAATCACTGCAGATGGTGACTGCAGCCATGAAATTAAAAGATGCTTACTCCTTGGAAGGAAACTTATGACCAACCTAGGTAGAATATTAAAAAGCCGAGACATTACTTTGTCAACAAAGGTCCGTCTAGTCAAGGCTATGGCTTTTCCAGTGGTCATGTGTGGATGTGAAAGTTGGATTGTGAAGAAAGCTGAGCGCCAAAGAATTGATACTTTTGAAGTGTGGTGTTGGAGAAGACTCTTGAGAGTCCCTTGTACTGCAAGGAGATCCAACCAGTCCATTTTAAAGGAGATCAGTCCTAGGTGTTCTTTGGAAGGACTGATGCTGAAGCTGAAACTCCAGTACTTTGGCCACCTCATGAGAAGAGTTGACTCATTGGAAAAGATTATGATGCTGGGAGGATTGGGGGCAGGAGGAGAAGGGGACGACAGAGGATGAGATGGCTGGATGGCATCACCAAGTCTATGGACATGAGTTTGGGCAAACTCCGGGAGTTGGTGATGGACAGGGAGGCCTGGTGTGCTGCGATTCATGGGGTTATAAAGAGTCGGACATGACTGAGCGACTGAACTGAACTGAACTGATTGTTTTTGTTTAGTTGCAAGTCGTGTCTGATTCTTTTGTCACTCCATGGACGGTAGCCCACCTGTCTGCTCTGTCCATGGGTTTTCCCAGGCAAGAGTAGTGGAGTGGGTTGTCATTTCCTCCTCCAGGAGATCTTCCCTACCCAGGGATTCAACCCATGTCTCCTACATTGGCAGGAGATCTGTTTTTTTACCACTGAGCCACTGAGGAAGCACAGCTAAAGTCTATTCCTTATTCAAATTTCTTTAGTTTTTACTGATCTGATCTGGTTGATAGCATATCAAGCAGGTGTTCAGACAGTCGAACATCTGCCACTTGGAACAGGCAGTTACATACTCCTCGTGTTACAGAGGATCACCTCCCATGTGTTAGCTAAAGTTAGGAGGCACTTAGATTCAGTGTGAGCCTCACTGTTTCTCCAACCAGAACTGTCCAAAGATAAAATGGCCTTCCTTGAAAGATGAGTGTCCTATCACGGGGGCCAATCAAGTGCTGGCCTAAGGAGCACTTGGTGGGAATGTTGTGGAAGACATTCAAATGCCGACTGGTGGGAGCGGGACGGGGCAACCTTACAGTTTCATTCCAGCCAGACAGCATGTGCTTTTGTGAACTCTGCTGCCCTTAATTTGCAGTGAGACGGCATTTCCTGTCTGCAACTGGGAGGCTGGCTGGGCTGCCCCACCACCTGCTGCCCAGGGCTCCTCCCCAGAGATATAGCAGAGGGGCTGGCTGATTGCTCCCCAGACAGACAGCATGCCCTGGGCTCTGCTGTAGGATCTTAGAGCCTGGAGATAAGCCAATGCTCCAAGCCAAGTGCTAAAACCACCCCTCCCCAAACCCCAACACTGCAGGCTTCTTCTTTCTATGACCCTGAGGTCACTGTGGCTGAGTCTTGCAAGGCTGGAACAGCACAGCAGGACAGAATGTTTTGTAAGTGTTTCTTAGCCCATCCAAGTTTGTACTGCTTTTAAAAGACCTTTCAGGTGTTTCCTTTCCTCTCCTTTTCATTAACTTGAAAATTGCAAATTATATTTGCGAAGAGTGAAAGAAACAAAAAATCCCTTGCCTGAAGGATTTCTTCTTAACTTACCTTTTAGTAAACTCTGCTCTGAATGGGGTTTCTAGCTGGCCCAGCTCTGGATCTACCAAGGAGAACACTCAACAGCATTTCAGAAAGAAGATTTGGGACTTGTGGCCTTGATTTGAAAATTACCCTGTCTCTACTTCTGTTGTTTTTCAGATGTGAAAGATCCTTGTGGTGTGGAGTGTGTGTGTGTATGTGTGTGTGTGTGTGAGTGTGAGTGTGTGTGTGTGTGAGTGAGTGTGTGTGTGTGTGTGTGAGTGTGTGTGTGTGTGTGTGTGTGTGTGTACAGTCAAGGGCACATCTATCATTTTGCCCAGTGACGAAATATAGAATACAATAGACAATAAACAATAGATAATAGAATACCAACTGTTATGATAAAAAGTGGCTTGTGGGCCAGTGGACTCCACTTTGCCATGTTGAATGAATTCAAATCCAAACACCTTAATATGCTGTGAAATATACTCATGGTGATCTAGCTCCCAACTTTCTCTCTACTTCCTCTTCTATTCACACTCTTTCCTCAATAATCTACCAGATTGCTTGAAATTGTTGCCTTTAACAGTGCTACTTACATGTCTCTAAGAATTCTAGTTAAAAGGAGCGAGTATCATAGGATGGATTTCTCACTAACCTATTTGTATCCATCTTAGCAGCAATAGCTTGATCCCAGAGTCTACCTGAGAACTTAGATTCTAGAATGGAGACAGAATGGGATCTAAGACAAGCAAAAGTTTTAAAACACTTTTTCATTTTGTATTGGGGTATAGCCAATTAACAATGGTGTGATGTTCAGGTGAACAGTGAAGGGATTCAGCCATACATATACATGTATCCATTCTCCCCCAAACTCCCCTCCTATCCAAGCTGCCACATAACACTGAGAGTTCTGTGTTCAATGCAGTAGGTTCTTGTGGTTATCCATTTTAAATATAGCAATGTGTACATTTCCATCCCAAACTCCCTAACTATCCCCTCTCACATCCTTCTCCCAGCAACCATAACTTCATTCTCTTAAGTCTGTGAGTCTCTTTCTGTTTTGAAAGTTCATTTGTATTATTTCTTTTTAGCTTCTTTTTATATTGTGACATATAAGAGATGTCACAACATTCCTCCTTCTCTGTCTGATTTACTTCACTCAGTTTGGCGATCTCTAGATCCATCCATGTTGCTGCAAATGACATTATTTCATTCTTTTTAATGACTAAGTAATATTCCATTGCCTATATGTACTACATCTGCTTTATCCATTCCTTTGTGTATGGACATTTAGGTTGCTCCCATAAGACAAGCAAATTTTGATGGAGAAGGAAAGAGAAGCAAAGGACCTGATGGAGCAAAGACCAGGAGCAGCTCTGACAACAAAATGATATCAGGCTTCTGTCTCTACCCACCAGGTGACCTCACGGACTCCTGTTATAGCAACTATGCCAATATGCCAATATCTCCAAAAGCCAAATCTCCAAGGCAGACCCCTCCTCTACGCTCCTGAGGCCTGATTCCAAACTTCCCTGAACATCTCTGTTTGTAGTTTTCAGGCCCCTGGAGTTTGGTATCAATCTATCTGCTCACCTTTCCTTCAAAACCAGCTTCTCTTCCTAGTCACACTCAGGTGAATGCCAGTGTCACCCACCCATAGGTGCCCAAGGAAAGCTGGGTGTTTGCCCTAGCTACTCCTAGACCTTCCACGTCCAGTCGCAAGTCCTGTGTGGCGTCCTCTTAAATATCTCTTGAATCTAGCCCTACTCCCCGGCCCCACTGCCATTGCTCTGAATGGAAATCTCAGCATCTGTCTCCCCTAGACCATGTCAGTATCCTCCTGCCTCACCCTCAGTCTGGCCACTGCCCAATTACTTTTTCTAAACCGCAAATCTCATCATGTGCCTCTTTTACTTAACACCCTTAGTGATTGCCTATTTATTCCCCTTGGAGTGAAACTCCTTAACATGTCCTGAAAGATATTGCCCTGTGGTCTGGCCCCTGAGTTCCTCTCTTGATTCATTCCTGAATGAATGAATGAATCCCATCTTCCCTACCCCATCTTACATTCTGTCTCAAACCACATTCAGCTACTCAGAGTGCCACAAAAGGCCAGACTTTCTCTTGTACAACTTGAGCGTCCTGCTGTCTTGCCTGGCACTCCTTTAGCCTCCTTCTGTGCCCATCCGGGCCCTCCCGTCAGGACTGAGATCCATATTCCTGCTCAGGAAGCCTCCCTGGTCCCTCTGAGCTAGACTGCACCATCACCCGTGACGCCTGGTGTCCTGAGTGGTGTGGCCGTGCCTGCCCATTTCCCCTGGGGGTCTGTGAGCCCCTCACGTGTGGGCAGGATGCCGCAGCCACCCCTGGCTCCCCATTGCTTGCAATGGTGCTGAGATCTCCATCAGTGCTTGTTGAATGCATGAGTGTCTGAGTCTTCATTACCTCACAGAGTGTTGGTGAGAATTAAATGATGACATGCGAAAGGACTTCATAAACTATACATGTGTTAGGGATATTTTGGAGTATCAAAAGATTTAGAGAGGAAATGAACAAGCTAGATAGGTCCCCCAACAGTGGAAAAAGAAAGATGTTGAGCTGCGATGTTCTAGGGAGTCAGGAGAATGCCAGTGCAGCTCTGAATACAGTACCTGTGACCTGGAACTACTCGTGGAGGGAAAGGACACCTTGGGGAATCCCTCTGAGTCATGTGAGCTCAGGGAGAATCATGCTTGTGCAGTTCTTGTCTGTTCCTGTAGCACAATCAGTTATCTCGTTAGATGCTCGGGCAGTGAGCAGACACATTTATAGCTTGAAACCAGAGCTTCCTTGTGTTTATATGACTCTATATTAGATGGAACACGCAGACTGTTGGAACAATAAACTCATAGTCCTCGTTAAAGGTGTAGAGCAGATTTTGATGACATTTTGGCAGAGATCCTGGAACTGTCCGTATTCTCCTTGTCAGCGATGCCTTTCTTGGTGTGTGTGTGTGTGTGTGTGTGTGTGTGTGTAAGAGAGAGAGAAGAGGGGGGAATGATAACAAATGGGAAAACAAGTCCTGCTGTCTTTTGTTGGCTGTGCACAAGACTCACTCTACTTCTCTCCCATCCCCTCCCCACAGCGCAGAGGTCTGACGAAGCTGAAATAAAGCACACGGCTGAGGCTAGAAGCTGAAGTAGGGCCTCTTATCTCCCCCTAGTAGTGAACGCAGGTCTCAGACTCTCACATTGCCTGGGCTAGAGACAGAGTGTCATAGGGACAGAGGGAGAGAGAAGGGGCCAAGAGACCCCCATGTGCAGGCAGGGTGGTGATGGAGGTGACTGGTCCTGGACATGTGGCTGTTTGTCACCTCATGGGAACATTGTAAAAACCATACCCTTGATGACCTGGGTAGTGCCATCATATTGGCAATGGCATTTGCCTTGAGGAAGAACTTAGAAGGATGTAAACAAGAGGAGGGACCCCATGTTTTGGGAAAGAAGTCAGATAGATCAGTAGTTAATTAACCATTGGTATTTATTCAGTAATGTTGTGAACCAAATTGTGGTCCTGGCCCAGATTCATATGTTGAATAACCCCCAAGGTGCCTGTGTTTGGAGACAGGGCTTATAAGGAGGTAATTAAGGTTAAATGAGGTCATAAATGAGGGACCTTAGCAGATGGGATTGGTGTTCTTGTAAGACAGGTGTCCACAACCTCCAGGATCTAATGCCTGATGATCTGAGGTGGAGCTGATATAATAGTAATAGAAATAAAGTGTACAATAAATGTAATACACTTGAATTATTCTGAAACTACGCCCTACCCTGGTCCGTGGAAAGAACTGTCTTCCATGAAACTGGTCCCTGGTGCCAAAAATGTTGGGGATTGCTGTTACAAGAAAAGAAACAGATACTAGAGATTTCTTTCTCCACATATACGCACAGGCCACACGGAGACACATGAAGAAGATCTGCAAGACAAGAGCCCTCACCAACCCTGCCAGCACCTTAATCTTGGATTTCAAACCTCCAGAACTGGGACAAATAAATGTCAGTAGTTAAGACATTCAGCCTGTGTGTTCTGTTATGCCAGACCCTGCAAGCTGAAACAGGTATCTGCTGTGTGCAAAGTCCTTTACTTTTGGGGGGTGCGAAAGAGGATCCCTTCCCTGGACCCTTGGTTTCATCGGGATTTTCCTGTTTGAGTCCCATTCTTTGAGTCTCCTGAGGTAGCATTTCTTTCAATGGCACTATGGTTTAAGACAGAATTGTGGCTTTCTCAAAGTTTTGAGAGAAGACATCCCTCATCCTTCAGGAAAAGCCACTCCCTTCTGCTCCTCTTTCTTTCTCCTAAATTCAGAAGTTCGTGCATGCCTGTGATAAGTAGGGGAAGAGTTATCGTCAAGTTCTTGCTGCACAGGCTTTCTGCCATAAATAGACTCTCATCCCTGGTCAACCATGCCAGGCTAGGGGTGGGAGGAACGTGGGTTCTGAATTCCCCAAATCTTCCCGGTTTGCTACATGAGTGGACTAAAGCGCGTTGTCTTACTTAAAACTCCTAAGAGGCAGATGTGTGTGTGCTCAGTCACTCAGTCATGTCTGACTCTTTTTGATCCCATGGACTGTACACCTACCAGGCTCCTCTGTCCATGGAATTTTCCGGGCAAGAATACTAGAGCAGGTTGCCATTTCTTACTCCAGGGGGTCTTCCCAACCCAGGGATCAAACCTGAGTCTCTTGTGTTTCCTGCATTGGCAGGAGGATTCTTTACCTTTGTGCCACCTGGGAAGCCTAAGAGGCACATACCTGATCAGGTTTTCTCAGTATCCTTGTGACTTTTCAAGGTGAATTTTCAGAAAGGGTTTGATATATGTCCCCAAGTAAAATGTATTGTTCAAAGAGTGCTCAAATTATTGAAATAAGCTGCTGTGAGTATGGTTCTGAGCTGTAGCGGGTAGAGAGAGTTCAGCTTGTAGGAACCAAGGTGGGGGCCCCTGGACTGCTGACTAAGTGGAAACTGGGAGCTGCCAGTGTGTCCCTCAGTTGCCACTCATGGAGCCTTTCATCTCATACTCATGTCTTGCTAAAGAGTGGAACATGGGGAGGGGTGCCAGTCTACCATGCACCAGAGGATTCTTCTTGGCAGACAGAGGTGGCTCCAACCACAAGTCTCATGTGGGTCAACTCTGAGAGCAGAGAAACACTTGGGAGAGGGGTCACATTCAAGTAGATGGCAGGATGGAACTTGACTCAAGTAGAAAATACACCGTGTGGGGCAGCCTTTCCGCTTTGCCCTCAATTTCTCAGTGAAGTTAGGAAAGAGGAGCAGGAGGCAAACTTGGAGAAAGGAGACTATCAAGATTTTTTAAATGACAGTTCTACTGTTGCTGATTAATAATTCATAGAGAGTTATGGGTTACTACTCACAGGATTGAGAGTTAGCAAGTGGCATGTCTTTGCAGCCTAAAATGGTCTGTGCGAGAAGCTGAAGTAAAACTTCTGCTAGACTTGAATGATGTCTAGAACCATTCATCATATGAACATGTCTACTGAAGGAGTTTAAATGGCCAACCAAATATGAGAGATGCACAACCTCACTAAAAATGACAGGACAGGTTAAAGGTGAGATATGCTTGCCTCTAGGACAGAGTTTTAAATGTTCAGCCGTCCCACTTTGGGCTTCCAGGTCAGAGAGTGAAGTGAGACCACGAGTTTCCTTCACTCCAGCTCAGTGTGTGCACGCTTAGTAGCTTTGTTGTGTCCGACTCTTTGTGACCCTTTGAACTGTAGCTCACCAGGTTCCTCAGTCCATCAGATTCTCCAGGCAAGAATGCTGGAGTCAGAGGCCTATTGAAATGGCAGTGAAGATGTGCAAAAGGAAATACATGCAAGTGGGGCAGAGTGCAGCAGGTAGGGACGTCACCAGTTTCTGACAACTTTCTGGAAGGTAAATGGGCTTCCCAGGTGGCTCAATGATAAAGAATCCACCTGCAATGCAGGAAACACAGGAGATGTGGGTTCGATCCCTGGGTTGGGAATATCACCTGGAGGAGGAACTGGCAACTTACTCCAGTATTCTTGCCTGGAGAATAACATGGACAGAGGAGCCTGGCAGGCTACAGTCCATAGGGTTGCAAAGATTTGTACGTGACTGAGTGACTAAGCATGCATGCATGCATAGAAGATAAATAGAAAGCAAATAAGATTGAATTGCCACATGATCCACAAAGGGAGAAGCAGTATCTGAGGTGTGGGAGAATGTTGCAATGAAGAGAGAACTCATTTCTGGGGAGGAGTGCCATTTTCCTAGGGGCTCTGGAAGGCATGCCAAGCTAAGTTGACAGGTGGAAAGTAGAGGTGAAAAGCAGTCTGGCAATCAGGTTGACTATTTGCAGGATGATCTGTGGAACAGCTGAGCCAGTTGCTCACCCTTACTCCCACCATCTCCCCACCACATGCACAGAGCAGCTGAACATGTACTAGTTGCCTTTAGAAATTCAGCAGTTTGTCTGAGGGGTCTGGGAGGTTTGTGTGCTAAGTCAATTCAGTCATGTCCAACTCTTTGCAACCCCATGGGCCTGCCAGGGTCCTTGGTCCATGGGTTCCTCCAGGCAAGAATACTGGAGTGAGTTGTCATGCCCTCCTCCAGGGGATCTTCCCAACCCAGGGATCAAACCCACGTCTCTTAAATCTCCTGCACTGGCAGGGGGGTTCTTTACCACTAGCATACCTAGGGAGATCTAGAGTTGGATGAGGGTGGCCCTCCAGAGTAAGGTTTTCCTTGTTTTGGCCCTAAGAAGGGGGTATACAGGGTGTGGGAAGCATCCAATCAACCTGATTTCTACCCCTGTGAGTGGTGCAAATCCATATGCTCCACTTACTGACATATACTTGTGAATGCGAATGGATAAGCAAGGACAGTCAGAGTTCCTTAAAATTAATCATTTCAATAGAAGGACTGGAAAGAAAGTTGAGGAAATATTCCAGAATGTAGAGCAGAAAGGGAGAGGTGGAAAATATGAGGGAAAAGTTAAAAGATGCGGAGGATTAATTCAGGAAGTCCAACATCTTTCTGGCAGAAATTCCAGAAACAGCAGAGAACGTGAGGGATAAAAATTATCATTGAAAGGCAAGAGCTTTCAAATTGGAAGTAGCTACTGGAGACAGAAAAAATAGTTTTTTAAGGACCCATATGCATTGTGTTGGGTTTTCCCAGTGGCTCAGAGGTCAACCCAGAGGGATGGTATGGGGAGGGAGGAGGGAGGAGGGTTCAGGATGGGGAACACATGTATACCTGTGGCGGATTCATTTTGATATTTGGCAAAACTAATACAATTATGTAAAGTTTAAAAATAAAATAAAAATTTAAAAAAAAGGAGAAAAAATAAAAATAAAAATAATAAAAAAAAATTAATTAAAAATTAAAAAAAAAAGAATCTGCCTGCAATGCAGGAGAAGCTGGTTAGATCCCTGGGTCTGGCAGATCCTCTGGAGGAGGGCATGGCAACTCACTCCAGTATTCTTGCCTGGAGAATCCCATGGACAGAGGAGGCTGGTGGGCTACAGTCCATAGGGTTGCAGAGAGTCGGACACAACTGAAATGATTGAGCACACACGCACGCACATGCATTGTATTAAAGCTTAGAGCATGAAATATAAAGAGAAGATGCTCAGAATTTCCAGGGAGTTAAGACGGAGCAACATACGCACTGGGACAACCCAGAGGGAGGGGATGGGGAGGGAGGTGGGATGGGGGTTTGGGATTGGGGACACATGTACACCTGTGGCTGACTCATGTTAATGTATGGCAAAACCACCACAAGATTGTAAAGTAATTAGCCTCCAATTAAAATAAGTTAATTAATTTAAAAAGATGGGGCACCATAAAAGAATAAGAATTAACATGGCCTTGGCCTTCTTTTCAGTGATTTTGGATGTCATAAGAGTAACCTAGTGGAGCAATGCCTTTGTCATATCATTGGAATGTGATTTTCCATCTAGAATTATCAACCTAAACAAATTATTCACCAAGCATTGGGGCAAATAAAGAATATTTAGAACCACACTATTCAATTTTTCAGTTAATAATGCTTATACAATTAAACTGTTATAAATCTGATTATTGATTTTCAATTTTCAGAATTAATTTTGTTTATAGACAAAACAAAGGCTTAAACATTTATTCTCTATCTTAGTTCATTCAGGATACCATAACAAAATACTACAGACCAGGTACCTTATAAACAATACTGTTTATTTTTCACAGTTCTGGGGGCTGGAAGTCCAAGATCATGGTGCCAGCACATTGGATGCTCTTGAAGGCCCTCTTCTGGATTTCAGACTGCTGACTTCCTCACATGGTAGAAGAGACAACAAGCTCGCAGGGGCCTCTTTTATAGGGGCACAGATCTCTTCATGAGGGTACCACCCTCATGATCTGAGCTTAATGACCTCTTAAAGACCCTACTTCCCAATAGGGTAACATTGGGAATTAAGATTTCAATGTACAAATTTGAGCTGACACAAACATTCAGACCACAGCATTGTAAGATTACTTGTGTGTACATTCCAATAAGAGTAAAAGGAATACAACAAAGATGAAGTCTTAGAATTAAAAAAATATTAGAAATAAATAAGGGTGTAATTAAAATGAAAAAAAAAAAAACCAAACATAGTAATTGTGGTACATACCTGAAAGACAGGAAGGTGATGGAGCAATATTAAACCATTTGAAAATGGTATGTTTAAGAAAATGGGTGACAAGCATATGGTAATGAAGATATTTGTTTATATTGTCAATTAGTTAAAAAAGAAAAGCAACTAGAAACCCCGGAAATAAACAAAAATCAGAGGGAAGATCCTAATTCAAACAAGAAGCAATCTAAATTAAGGCATAGTTGTGAGAAACTGATTAAGGAAAGAGGATTCTTTTGATTATGACTTTTGAACATTCTCTTGAGTGGCTTAGGGTTACTTTCTTCCTTACTTGATTCTTTGGTAAATAATTTTCATATATTTACAGAATTATAAAAACTACCTATTGAGTCTCAATTTTTAGAGTAAATTTTTAGACAAAATATGAAAGGCTTAAATTTGGTTTCAGAATAGAATATAACTATTGCAAACCCAATAAACATAAAAGGCATTGGGTGGTGATGGGAGAAGAAAGGAGGTGAAGGCATAGAGAGAAAGGGTGGGGCAAAGGCAGAGGGACTGACTATTTGTTCATTTACATGGTGACACATTAAGGGAAACATTGTCTAAAATTAGGAAGGTGAGAAGAGACAGAGGTAGTGAGAAGATAAGTTAGCACAAATCTCTGTGCAGGAGACAAAATTGTTAAAAGTTGATAAATCAGGAAATTGAGATATAAACATGCTATTTAGTATTTTGCAGCAACCACCAGAAGAACTAAAATCAAAATTGGCTGAAGTTGGTTAGCATAGGGAGTGGAACAGGGTAAGGTGGGGGAGAAGGAGATTTTTCACAGTGTTATGTACTCTTTAAATGTGATTTTCGTCACATGTTGGTATTACTTTAAAAATAAAAGTGTAAATAATGATACTGTTACCAAGTGTTGAAACTGGTGAAGAAAAGAGACCCTGTTACACTCGGCAAGAGTGAAAATTGAATTGGTCCAAACTTTTGAAAGGGCAATTTTGTAATATCAAAAAGAGCCTGGCTCTCCCTCAAGTAATAATATTGTGTAAGTTTCCAATGGACAACAACAATGTATGTTTCCAGTGCGCAAGGACAGTGTTCAGTGGCAGCCGGCCGGCCAAGTGGAGGCAGAGGATACACAGAGGTTCTCCTGCATTGCACGTGAGTGTGAACATGCACACACACACGTTCTCATCCCGCCACGTGTCTCACTTTTTGACTCACTATGCTGGAAACATGAACCGCCCTGGTTCTTAGAGCTCTCGTGTCTCTAGCTTTAATTCTTTACAGTGAGGCTCAGACAGAAGGTTGTCCTTAGCGGTTTCTTCATCCTCCCATGACTCATCTTGGTTTACTTTTGTGGAAATGACCGACTTGGGAGCTGGGCCTCATCCCTCCTGCCAGAGTTAGAGGCTAACCACAGTGTTCTGAAGCCCGTGGGTGCTGGTCAGCCACTTGGAGGCATGCCCTTGAGTCGACTCCTCCTTTCCTTGTGGTTACTCAGAAGAGGCTCTGTCTGTGTTCCAAATGTTGTCAGCCTATCAGAGAGGCAGTCCCTGTGGCCTGACATGCTCACTCTCCCTGTGTCATCATGGATGCTATGGGAAAAAGAACACACTGACTTTGGACAGCCTCGGCAGTGGCCGACCAAGTGGACTGGAGTAGGGAAGCCAGGTTCTTCCCATGGTTTGGTGATGAAGCTCTTTGGAAATGCTTATGGTCAAGCTACATTTCTGTAGAGAATAAACATTAATACATAATTACTCACAGAACTCTTAATCTCTCTTTTTGATGAGGAAACTGATGCTCAGCAACAAGGCAGTTGTCCAGGATGATTCCACTAGAAAATAGTAAAGTATGGATTACGATAGAAATCTGAATTCTAGTCTTTACTGTGAGGTATTTTTTAGGACTTCTTAGTGTAACAGTTGTCAGGATTAGACAAGAAGCTCTTTACTCCGCTTCAGAGCTTTGTAGAAATCCCTGTTCTGAATAGTGACATCCAACATCTCACTTTGTTGGGCTTTGGATTGAATCCAAAGTTTGCTACTTAAGGAATGTGTGCCCTTGGTCACGTTCACATTAACATCTCTGAGTTTTAGTTTCTGATCTGTAAGATGGAGATAGTTATTTCCAAGAAAACCTCACCAGGATCGTTGTGACGTTTAAATGATATAATGTACACCAGGCACTACGTAGAGGCTCCAAATGGTCGTGGTGATGGTGGCGGTGAATGCAAAGAGGATTATTTTGAGACATATTGGATACAGTGAACAGCCTTTCCAAATTGCCTCTTCATATGAGTTCCTAATTAGCTACTCTCCTGTCTTCTAAGATGTCAACTCATCTTTACATGATTACTTTTGAAAGTATCTGGTTATACTAATTTGTAAAGCTAATTTTGAGTTAGCAAACTCTCTCTCCAAAAGCAGTTGTAAACGTGTTGTTATGTGAGTGATACTGAGCATCCAATGTAGCATGATTCAATCAGATGGCAGAGTCTCATTCTTCCTTGTCCTCAAGAACATGGTTTCTCAAAGAGGAATGGAAACTGTGTGCATGGCACACAGGGTCATTTGCAACAGATGAAATAGCATCCTTTCCATCTGTGAGCGAGGCATTTGTTGAGTGAGTGGCAGCATCACAGGTGCTCAGAGCATTTGTACTTGGTAAATTCATGGTTACCAGGTTCATAAGCAAGCAAGCAGAGACTATTAATAACAGCGTTTGCACTTTGGAGAAAATGAATGTCAATCAGAACCATAGACTGTGTTCTTCAAAGGAAGGTAGACAGGAGGTGGGGAAGAAAGTAGACATCTTGTCTGAATGAGAGGACTGGCCCCAAGGCATCAAGGGGATGGAAAGGTTATGTCATTGCCTGTGAATTGGGGTAAGTCCACAGAGACACCAATCGCAGAGGAAGGGAGGGAGGTAAGGAGCAAAAGTACATATGTGAAAAGGAAAATAGGTGTAGTGCACTTAGGAGAGAGCTGTTTGTGGTATATAAAGGGACCACATCCAAATGTACACATGCTCCAGACCCAAGGTCCCTCTAGTGCAGTGAGGCTCACAGAGGGAAGTTGATTCTGTGTCTGCTTGGGGAACTCTAAGAAGCCAGGCCATCACAGCCCCTAGGGGTAAGAAGCCTACTTGCTTCTTAGAAGAAATGGTGATGGAATTGTCAGATTGATCTTCAGCGTCTTGGTGTAAAGGCTAGATATTGAGGCTGTCCCAACCCTGAGTATGGAAGAGGAATAAGGAAGAAAGAGGAAATTTCTCTGGCAAGCTAGAAAATTCTCTCTGACTCATCATATATGCTGAAGGACATGACATGAGTACCTTCAAATCCAAGTCAGTGAAAAATGCTTCAAGTAGGACTCCGATTGGCCTTATTCTGCAGCACTTAAGAGAGTTGAGTTCCTACATTTCAAATATTGAGAAAGTTAATATTTAAAGATACAAGAGAAAAAAGATAAGTAAAAACTTCAGAGCAGTAGTGCTTCACAAGGAAGACAGGAGGGCAATTTTGTCCCCGTCTCCTTCCAGGAGGGACATTCGACATTTGACATTTTGGGGTTGCTACTTGAGTAGGAGGGAAGGGTGATTCTGGCACTTAGTGGGTCGAAGGGGCTGTAATGCTGCTAAATATCCTAAAATGCACTGGACAGCTCCCCACCCCCAACAAAGAGTTATTTGGCCCAAAATGTCAATAGTGCAGAGGTTGAGAAATCTTGGCTTAGAGTTGTCATCCTTCTCCAGTGGCTCAGCAATAAAGAATCTGCCTCTGCAGTGAAGACAACTTGGATTTGATCCCTGGGTTGGGAAGATCCCCTAGAAGAGGACACAGCAAGCCACTCCAGTATTCTTGCCTGGAGAATCCCATGGACAGAGGAGCCTGGTGGGCTAAAGTCCATGGGGTCTCAAAGAGTCGGACACGACTGAAGACAGGACTGAAGCGACTAGCAGGCACACATACCAAGTATATCAACCCATAAACAATGTAACTAATTGAATTTTAAAAAGTACATGTGAGAACAGAAGTTTATACTAGAAGTTGAATAAGTCATGTGATTAATAAAAATCACTGTAAATGAGCAATGTTCGCTTTTTCTCACAAATCCCTTACCCTAAATTTCTCAAATATGAAGAAGGACTAATTTAATGGAACCATAATTTTAAAAGCTATACAGATTTCTATAATGTCATTGTTATAACCTTTAGATATGCATATTATTCTTTACAGTTTATAAATTACATGAATTGCCTTTTAAATATTTATAATTTGGTATAATTACTCCAATTTATAAACTTCAAGAGGCTATGTTTTTGTTTTTGGAACGTCTACTATGTGTCAGGCACTGTACTAGGCACTGCCATTTCCCCCCAGACCGATAACAGCTCAGTCTTGAGAAGTTCTGAATCTCCTAGGCAGCACAGAGATTTGATACATATAATAATAGAAGTATAAACATAGTCATGGGAGAACGGAGGAGGGAACTGAAGTCATCTGCTTGAGGTTACAGAACTACTAATCGGCAAATCTGGGACTTGTCTTAAGGTCTTTTGAGACTTAAGCCAAGTCCTCTGTCTTGGCATAACAGTATAGCTTTTCCGGAGATGTAAAAACAAAACTGGGACTTGTCTTAAGGTCTTCTGCATGGGCGCAGGAGGGCCGAGAGAAGCCACTCCACGTTCAAGGTCAGGAGGGACGGCAGTGAGGAGATACCCCTTGTCCAAGGTAAGGAGCAGCGGCTGTGCTTGGCTGGAGCAGCCGTGAAGAGATACCCCACGTCCAAAGTAAGAGAAACCCAGGTAAGATGGTTGGTGTTGTGAGAGGGCATCAGAGGGCAGACACACAAACCATAATCACAGAAAACTAGTCAATCTAATCACACAGACCACAGCCTTGTCTAACTCAATGAAACTAAGCCATGCCCTGTGGGGCCACCCAAGACGGGCAGGACATGGTGGAGAGGTCTGACAGAATGTGGTCCACTGGAGAAGGGAATGGCAAACCACTTCAGTGTTCTTGCCTTGAGAACCCCATGAACACTATGAAAAGGCAAAATGATAGGATACTGAAAGAGGAACTCCCCAGGTCAGTAAGTGCCCAAAAAGTTACTGGAAATCAGGGGAGAAATAACTCCAGAAAGAATGAAGGGATGGAGCCAAAGCAAAAACAATACCCAGTTGTTGATGTGACTGGTGATAGAAGCAAGGTCCGATGCTGTAAAGAGCAATATTGCATAGGAACCTGGAATGTCAGGTCTATGAATCAAGGCAAATTGGAAGTGGTCAAACGGGAGATGGCAAGAGTGAACGTCGACATTCTAGGAATCAGTGAACTAAAATGGACTGGAATGGGTGAATTTAACTCAGATGACCATTATATCTACTACTGTGGGCAGGAATCCCTTAGAAGAAATGGAGTAGCCATCATGGTCAACAAGAGAGTCTGAAATGCAGTACTTGGATGCAATCTCAAATGACAGATTGATTTCTGTTCAATTCCAAGGCAAACCATTAATATCACAGTAATCCAAGTCTATGCCCCAACCAGTAAAGCTGAAGAAGCTGAAGTTGAACGGTTCTATGAAGACCTACAAGACCTTTTAGAACTAACACCCCCAAAAAGGTGTCCTTTTCATTATAGGGGACTGGAATGCAAAAGTAGGAAGTCAAGAAACACCTGGAGTAACAGGCAAATTTGGCCTTGGAGTACAGAATGAAACAGGGCAAAGGCTAATAGAGTTTTGCCAAGAAAATGCACGGGTCATAACAAACACCCTCTTCCAACAACATAAGAGAAGACTCTACACATGGACATCACCAGATGGTCAACACCAAAATCAGATTGATTATATTCTTTGCAGCCAAAGATGGAAAAGATCTATATAGTCAGCAAAAACAAGACTGGGAGCTGACTGTGGCTCAGATCATGAACTCCTTATTGCCAAATTCAGACTGAAATTGAAGAAAGAAGGGAAAACCACTAGACGATTCAGGGATGACCTAAATCAAATCCCTTATGATTATACAGTGGAAGTGAGAAATAGATAAGGGCCTAGATCTGATAGATAGAGTGCCTGATGAACTATGGACGGAGGTTCGTGACATTGTACAGGAGACAGGGATCAAGACCATCCCCATGGAAAAGAAATGCAAAACAGCAAAATTGCTGTCTGGGGAGGCCTTACAAACAGCTGTGAAAAGAAGAGAAACAAAAAGCAAAGGAGAAAAGGAAAGATAGAGCATCTGAATGCAGAGTTCCAAAGAATAGCAAAGAAGGATAAGAAAGCCTTCCTCAGCAATCAATGCAAAGAAATAGAGGAAACAACAGAATGGGAAAGACTAGAGATCTCTTTAAGAAAATTAGAGATAGCAAGGGGACATTTCATGCAAAGATGGGCTCAATAAAGGACAGAAATTGTATGGACCTAACAGAAGCAAAAGATATTAAGAAGAGATGGCAAGAATACACAGAAGAACTGTACAAAAAAGATCTTCACGACCCAGATAATCACAATGGTGTGATCACTCACCTAGAGCCAGACATCTTGGAATGTGAAGTCAAGTGGGCCTTAGAAAGCATCACTACGAACAAAGCTAGTGGAGGTGATGGAATTCCAGTTGAGCTATTTCAAATCCTGAAAGATGATGCTGTGAAAGATGTGCTGCACTCAATATGCCAGCAAATTTGGAAAACTCAGCAGTGGCCACAGGACTGGAAATGGTCAGTTTTCATTCCAATCCCAAAGAAAGGCAATGCCAAAGAATGCTCAAACTACCGCACAATTGCACTCATCTCACATGCTAGCAAAGTAATGCTCAAAATTCTCCAAGCCAGGCTTCAGCAATATGTGAACCGTGAACTTCCAGATGTTCAAGCTAGTTTTAGAAAAGGCAGAGGCACCAGAGATCAAATTGCCAACATTCGCTGGATCATGGAAAAAGCAAGAGAGTTCCAGAAAAACATCTATTTCTGCTTTACTGACTATGCCAAAGCCTTTGACTGTGTGGATCACAATAAACTGTGGAATTCTGAAAATGATGGGAATAGCAAAACACCTGACCTGCCTCCTGAGAAACCTATATGTAGGTCAGGAAGCAACAGTTAGAACTGGACATGGAACAACAGACTGGTTCCAAATAGGAAAAGGAGTACGTCAAGGCTGTATATTGTCACCTTGCTTATTTAACTTAATGCAGAGTTCAGTTCAGTTCAGTTCAATCGCTCAGTTGTGTCCGACTCTTTGCAACCCCATGAATTCTTTGCATGAACTCTTTGCACGCCAGGCCTCCCTGTCTATCACCAACTCCCGGAGTTCACCCAGACTCACATCCATCGAGTCAGTGATGCCATCCAGCCATCTCATTCTCTGCCGTCTCCTCCTGCCCCCAATCCCTCCCAGCATCAGAGTCTTTTCCAATGAGTCAACTCTTCGCATGAGATGGCCAAAGTACTGGTGTTTCAGCTTTAGCATCATTCCTTCCAAAGAAATCCCAGGGCTGATCTTCAGAATGGACTGGTTGGATCTCCTTGCAGTCCAAGGGACTCGAAAGAGTCTTCTCCAACACCACAGTTCAAAAGCATCAATTCTTCAGCGCTCAGCCTTCTTCACAGTTCAACTCTCACATCCATACATGACCACAGGAAAAACCATAGCCTTGACTAGACAAATCTTTGTTGGCAAAGTAATGTCTCTGCTTTTGAATATGCTATCTAGGTTGGTTATAACTTTCCTTCCAAGGAGTAAGTGTCTTTTAATTTCATGGCTGCAGTCACCATTTGCAGTGATTTTGGAGCCCCCGAAAAATAAAGTCTGACAATGTTTCCCCATCTATTTGCCATGAAGTGATGGGACAGGATGCCGTGATCTTCATTTTCTGAATGTTGAGCTTTAAACCAACTTTTTCACTCTCCACTTTCACTTTCATCAAGAGGCTTTTTAGTTCCTCTTCACTTTCTGCCATAAGGGTGGTGTCATCTGCATATCTGCTAATGCAGAGTACATCATGAGAAACGCTGGGCTGGAAGAAGCACAAGGTGGAATCAAGATAGCCGGGAGATATTTCAATAACCTCAGATATGCAGATGACACCACTCTTATGGCAGAAAGTGAAGAGGAACCAAAAAGCCTCTTGATGAAAGTGAAAGAGGAGAGTGAAAAAGTTGGCTTAAAGCTCAACATTCAGAAAACGAAGATCACGGCATCTGGTCCCATCACTTCATGGGAACTAGATGGGGAAATAGTGGAAACAGTGTCAAGACTTTATTCTGGAGGGCTCCAAAATCACTGCAGATGGTAACTGCAGCCGTGAAATTAAAAGACGCTTACTCCTTGGAAGGAAACTTACAACCACCCTAGATGGCATATTAAGAAGCAGAGATATTACTTTGCCAGCAAAGGTCTGTCTAGTCAAGGCTATGGTTTTTCCAGTGGTCATGTATGGATGTGAGAGTTGGACTGTGAAGAAAGCTGAGCACTGAAGAATTGATGCTTTTGAACTGTGGTGTTGGAGAAGACTCTTGAGAGCCCCTTGGACTGCAAGGAGATCCAACCAGTCCATTCTAAAGGAGATCAGTTCTGTGTGTTCTTTGGAAGGAATGATGCTAAAGCTGAAACTCCAATACTTTGGCCACCTCATGCGAAGAGTTGACCCATTGGAAAAGATTCTGATGCTGGGAGGGATTGGGGGCAGGAGGAGAAGGGGACGAGAGAGGATGAGATGGCTGGATGGCATCACTGACTCTATGGATGTGAGTTTGAGTGAACTCTGGGAGTTGGTGATGGACAGGGAGGCCTGGCGTGCTGCAATTCATGGGGTCCCAAAGAGTCGGACACGACTGAGCGGCTGAACTGAACTGAACTGAACTGAAAAACAAAACTGAAGAAAATCACTTAAATCTATCCATAGTTTATGGAACAGGTAGGAGTATTAATATAGAAACATGGTTGAAAGGTCAAGAGTAGGATATTAGATGCCACTGGTTTCAAACCCATCCCTGGGCTGTCTTGAGGTCTGTAATTATTTTAGGACCCAGGAGGAGTCTGACTTTGAGTTGGAGGAGCAGCTAACAGAAATCTCTTGCGGTTGGGCCAAGTTCCCACTCCTCTCCTGGAAGTCGGGATGCGATCTCCATCTAGGGAGATGCTTAGGTGAGTAGGAGGAGTGGCCTACGATGCAGGTGAATGTGGAAGAAAGCACAGAAGGCAGCTGGTTCCTGAGAAATGCCTCCCAATGATCAGCTCTTGCCCACCTCACTTCCTCCTCCAAACCTGGGTGGAAATATGAAGCCACCATTCACTGGCCATTACTCATTCTGATGACAGAAGCTGATTGCAACAAAATGTCATTTCGCAGCTGTTTGTTTCCACTTCTACTTGCCTGCTCCTCCCACCCTCCCCCACCCCGCCCCAATTCAGACTGAGCTGTCTAAATCATTCCTTTTGTCTTTTCAGGTGGAGACGGCATAATGGTACCCATGTCAGTGACATAGAAGACTCTGTCCTCTCAGCTTTGTCCCCAGGGGAAGGGGCAAGAGGTAAACGCAAAATCTGATTGGCTTGTGCTGTGTGGAACTGCAAAATCTCAGTGCCAAGATTGGCATCCACTCTCCTGCTTCCCCCTGCACTTCCTTCTGCCTTAGGCTGAGTTACCATCACAGTTATTCTGCCTGGAGCTCCACCATGGCCGTAGTTGACTGGACCAGAGTAAACACCTGACCTGGCTGGGCCAATCACAGCCTTCCCTGAGAATTTGGAAATGGGCCTCAGAGACATGGAAAAAGTCCCACTAAAGGTTCTTTACCTTTGCTCTGTGTTGAAATTGCCCAGGGAATTCAGAACCACCACCCCCCCGCCCCCCACACACGCATGCACCCCTGATCTGTTTTCAGTACAGCCTGTTCTGCAGAGCCTCCTAGGGCAGCTAGGCACAAGTGTGCAGAGAGGCAGACACATGGAGTGTTTTTGAAGTGGATCTTCAGAGAGAAACTGGAATGAGAAACTCTCACTCTAGAAAGAGTTAGACAGTGATTTTGACCCATGATAGTTTTCTATTTCCAGATTTCCAGCTCCCTGGGGCCTCACTTAGCTCCTGCCCTTGAATCCTCCTTTTAAAATGTTTCTTCGGAAGCTACTTTGAGTACACGATGTGCTACCACACAGTGAACCTTTACCAAGGCTTTCTCACAGCCCTGCCAACAGTGGTCACTGCAATCTGCTTATGGTTTTACTAATTAATTTATTTCTATTTGCTTGTTTTTTTGGTTGCTTGGGGTCTTTGTTGCTGCGTGTGAACTTTATCTAGCTGTGATAGTCAGGGACTACTCTCTAGCTGTGGTGTAGGGGTTTCTCACTGTGGCGGCTTCTCTCGTGGAGCATGGGCTCTAGGGCCCGCAGGCTTCAGTAGCCGTGGTACACAGGCTTAGTTGCTCCACAGAATGTGGGATCTTCCCAGAGAAGGGATCAAAGCCACGTCTCCTCCATTGGCAGAAGGATTCTTAACCACTGAACCACCAGGGAAATCCCAATTTGCTGATTTTTCCTCAGAAACCTCTCTTGCATCTCATCCTTATGGGCTTTTCAGTGGGGTTCTCATCTTTACCCTCCCTGAGTGGGCTCCCTGGCCTCTTCTCTCTTATCCAGCCTCCACATAAAACAGATCCAATCCACTCACCCCAAAATTTAGGGTCCTTTACTGGTTCCTCATTACCCATTAAAAACAACAAAATAGTTCTGTATAAACTGGCCTGTTTTGTTGACCTATTTTTAAACTGATGTGTAAAAATATCTCCTATGTTACTAACTAGGGGGGTTGGCAGGGAATGCAGGTTAATAGGTATACGATCTTTTAAAATGTGATTTAAATTTGAATACATAAAAATACCTGCCAAAATTTAGGAGATGGGGAGGACATTTATTAAGCTATTAGCAGAGGTTTCCTTGGTATGATGATTTTGGATGTGCAAAGAAGAAATTTCCATTGTGTAGTACTTTCTGTAACATTTGATAAAGGATGAGGAGTACAGGTAATTTTTCATTTTTTTCTATTTTCCTCCAATATATTTGTAAAACTGTCCAAGGTCCTTCATATTCTTGCCCCCACCTACTTCCCAGTATCCCCTCCCACACTCTGCTTCACATGTCCTCCAACTGTTCTAAACTTTTCACCCTTCCCCAAACTTAGCACCCCCTCTCATGCAACTATGGCATTGCCTGTTCCATGGCTTTTTCCTGAAATACTTGTATTTCATTCTTCCTCTGAAGTGCTTCTACTTTTCTCTTTTGACTCAGCTCAAATATCACTTCCTCTGAAGTGATAAGCACGCTTCTTGCATGCTTAGTTGCTCAGTAGTGTCTGACTCTTTGCGACTCCACGGACTGGAGCCTACCAGGCTCCTCTGTCCATGGGATTTCTCAGGCAAGAATACTGGTTGTTGTTGTTTGGTTGCTAAGTTGTGTCCAACTTTTTGTGACCCCATGAACTGCAGCATGCCGGGCTTCACCATCCTTCACTATCTCCTGGAATCTGATGTAATTTATGTCCATTGAGTCAGTGATGCCATCCAACCAACTCATCCTCTGTCATCCCCTTATCCTCCTGCCCTCAATCTTTCCCATCATCAGGGTACTGTAGTGGGTAGCCATTTCCTCCTCTAGGGGATCTTCTAGACCCAGGGATTGAACCTGCATCTCCTGTATCTCCTACATTGCAGGCAGGTTCTTTACCTGCTGAGCCATCTGGGAAGACTTCTTATACTGATCAATCTCTATCCTACATCAGAGTGAGTTGTTCTGTCCTAAGGACCCCATGGTGCCCTGCTTCTATGTCTGCTTTAACACCTTGGAACTGTGTTATGATTGATGAGATCACTGCTGCTAAGGCAGCAATCGTGTGATCAATCACCTTCAAGGAGGATCAATCACCTCCTTGAAGGTGAGGGCTGAGACTTACTCATCTCTATTTCTTCTGTTTGTATTAGTAGCAGAGAACAGGACTAATAATGGCTGCACAGAAAATAGTGGCTGACTGAATAAATGAGTGAACAGGCTATGCCACACAAGCTAGAGCCCTGATGCAGGGCTGCAGCTTTTCCCCACCTCTACCAGATAAAACCAACCAACCAACTAGGACTCCTGAGCCAGCTTCAAGCACAGAGTTGGTGTTTTTCACCAGCCAGCTGGCTCTGTCACCAAGGAGGGATGGTAATCATTAACGTGACACTTTAAACATCAGAAAGCTTAGAAAGAAACATGTTTCTAGTGGTTAGTGGCTAAGATTGAAATCATGAGGCTATTCCTATTCTGAAAACTGTTGAACTGATGGATGAGAGTTGATGTCAGTGTGTGCACTCACTGCTCCCTCCCTCCCAGCATCTAGAAAGAATTCTCTAATTGTGTACTCTTGACTTCTCCCCAACTTGGGAAAGATCCTTTTGCTGGGAGAGAAGCCACATGGAGCCATAGAACACGGTCCCAGGGAGAAAGGGAATGGGGGTGGAGGCAGAGGATAGAGGAGATTTCTTCAGGGATAGGAGGACAGCCTCTCAAAACAACTCTGAGCCAAGGAGATGGAAGCGAAAATGTGCATGTTCACGAATTCCCGTCTTTGTCTAGCTTCTGTAATGACTTGAGTGAGGAATGAGAAAGAAAGAAATTCTTTTAAAATTATATTTTAGCTGTTGTCCTGTGCTTCTGAAATGTGACATTGTCCCGAGGCCAGCACATAAGAGTTAGTTTTGTAAGATTCTTAGTGGAGGAGAAGGGACTGCAAACGGATGAAAGCATGCCTTTCACTCAAGGGTTTGCTAGCTCCACAGGTGGCTCTGCCAAAAACACAGCCAGGGCAGGCAAAGGCTACAGGAGTCCTGGTACAGGTAGTCCTGACTGTGTGTGAGGAGACAGCCTGGACGGTGAGGCACTGCATGGAAGGGTAGGGGTGGAGGGCCACTACTCCCTGGGGCTCTTAGGCCAGGGATGTCCAGGAGTCTATGGAGGTGCCTGGAGGCAGAAACTCTGGGAAATCTCAATTTGGAGCCAGGTTACAGCTTGATGTGGTACCCTAGGAGAGCCTGAAACTAGACAGGCTTCCACCCAGACCAGGGATACCCCAGAAGCTGCCAGACCACTGGGTCGTGAAGCCCACCACTGGCAGGTGGTGGCTCTGGGGCAGCTAAGGTTTCTGATATCTCAACAGTAGCTTACTCAAAGAGAAGCCTCTAGGCTATACTCAGAATCTCCCCCAAAGTGGCTGCAGATCTTAGGATTAGATGGGGAAGATCCTGGGCCAAGACAAATGTTAAAGAGACAATAACACATATGGGTTGTTGTTGCTTAGTTGCTAAGTCGTGTCTGACTCTTTTGCGACCCTGTGGACAGGAGCCCGCCAGGCTCCTCTGTCCATGGGATTTTCCAGGCAAGAATACTGAAGTGGGTTGTCATTTCCTCCTCAAAGGGATGTTCCTGACTCAAAAATTGAACCCGAGTCTCCTGCACTGGCTTCCCTGGTGGCTCAGTGGTAAAGAATCTGCCTGCCAATCAGGAGACTCAGATTCGATTCCTGGGTTGGGAAGATCCCCTGGAGAAGGAAATGGTAACCCATTCCAGTATTCTTGCCTGGAAAATCCCCATGAACAGAGGAGCCTGGTGGGCTACAGTCCCTGGGGTCACAAAGAGTTGGACATGACTTAGCAACAAACCAAACAACAACAATAACACATATGGGTTAATTAACTGTGGAGAGAGGAGCTCATGATCATGGCATCCCCTGTGGTCCAGGACTTATTACTGAAAAATTAAGCTTGGCCGAGGGAATAGCAAAGGTGAAGCAAAGTGGCTTGTTTGAAGGAAGGATCTTAGATGGCAAGTGGGGTGCATTTGACTACAAAAGCCAGAAGGTCTGATGTTGAGGCCTTGCCCACTGCTGACACTTTAAATAATATTGGACTCTCAGTTTGCACATGTGAAAAACAAGATCTCCGTATTTTGTACACGAGAGTGTTTGGCACACAGTGTGCATTCATTCATTTATTCAGTGTGTAAAAACACTGAGCACTTGGTACGTGCCAGGCAGTAGACTGGGCACTGGGGACACAGGCGAGCAGGCAGATGTGGCCCCTGTCTTCATGGGGCTTACGTTCTACTGGAGCAGTCAGCATGCTGGATGCGTCTGGATCCTTCACTGCCTACCCGCTCCTGGGGCCCCTTTGTGTGGAATGGGCTTCAGCCGGTACTTTTAGAAATGGTTAGCAGGGAAGGGAAGACTCAGAAGAGCGTATTTTAGGGCAGGCAGGGAAGTGAAGTTGATGCGGCCATAACTGTTTTCTCCAGAATAAAGGGTTTGTGGAGAAGCCGAAGAGCTTCCACGATAAAAACCAGGAAATGATTACAATCTCCTCCTAGCCATTTCCAAGAAAACCGTCTTCTTCCAGGTGGACAAAAACAGCAAAGATAATCACACCAACATTTTAACAGTTCTTCTGAATCAGTAGAATATTCAACAGGCTGTTTCTACAGAGGGACCAGAAAGTTGGAAAAGAGGACCACAGAGGAAAAATTAAAAGGACTGTGATGATCTGTTGCAAAGGTAAAAGCACTGTTTTGTTGTTTGTTGTTTAGTCGCTAAGTTGTGTCTGATTCTTTTGTGACCCCATGGACTGCAGCCCACCAGGCTTTTCTATAGTGGTGTTTCAGTTGAGGCTATCAGTCTATCTACACACCAGTTCTTTTCCCTCTCTATAGAGAATTCTTTAAATACAATATGTTTCTGTTGTGGTGGGAATTTTTTGAAGTGAGACATAGGGAAGGACTTCCTGACTCCAAGAATGGTTAAGTGCCAACCAAGTGAGGGTTATAGAATGCAATCAACCCTCTTACAGTTGAGAAAACAAACTTGGCCCATATGAATGCTTGCTATCAGATTCTATCCTTCAAGACTCAGTCTCATTGGTTATTATCTCTGGTGTGTAAGCAAGACCAGACACCTGCAGGCTGAAGGGGCTTCAATCCATTTAAAACCTCTCTCTCGAGTCTTCTTTTGAGCCTCCAGCCCACCTTGCCCAAGAGGCTGATCTTTAGGAGCTGTGTGAGGGCTCCGTGCCCTGGGCTTGACCTGGGTTTAGCCAGTGGGAAGCACCATCTGGGGGTCCTCCAGATAAGCTGGAGGAAGTTGAGGTGGATTGTCTCTCCAACCCCAACTCGATGGTTGACACCTGCTAGGTTCCTTCATGGAGGCTGTAGCTTTTCCTACAGCTATGGTTGTAGGAAAAGGTGGCCTTTCCTACAGCTATGGTTCTCACTGGGTTCAGGGCAGTGCTCCCCCATCACATCTTCATGTCTAGAGGTGGTAACAGACTGTTGCCAAGCCTGAACTTAACCTAGCTCTGCTCAGACCTTTGTAAAGAGTCCTTTAACAAACCCGTCTTAGTCATCTCTTTAAGTGTATGTACCATCTGTCTCCAGCTGGAATTCTGACTCATACGCTCTCTGATTTAGACTTGAAGAATTTCTGAAATTTCATTCAACATTTATTTTAACAAAAGTGTTTGAGCAAGTACTTTATACAAGTGATAAATACTGAAAGACTTAATAATATCTAAATGTTTTTGAGTGTCTGGTATGTGCCAGGTAATAGACTAAACAATTTATATAATTTAATCATCACGATAATTTCGTGGTGATGCATTTTTAAACCTCTTTTCAGGTATGGAAATAAGTGTTCATTGTAATTAAGTACCTTGCCTGAGGCTACATCACCAGTAAGTAGAGGAGGCAGGATTCATTCCCAGATGGGTTTCATTTTCAAACTTATAAACTTCTTCTCTTTATGGTCTCTTATATACTGTGATAATTATGATAGGGTATTCAGAGAAATGAGAAACAGAGGAGGAGGGAGGAATTCATATGCTAAGAGTTGGATACAGAAAACTACACTCTTTTTTCAAACTTGAAGATGAGTAGGAGGGCAAATCTCCACGGACAGTGCACTAGATGATAATTGTGTCAGATGAACTAGGAGTGCAGGAAGAGGATTTATACAAGGGCATTATGTGCAGTCGTATGTTTAGCAAGTGGTCCCCATCCTCCCCAAAAGCCTGATTTACAGTGTTTACCAATCTCTGTGATGTAAATACTCCCACCATAGCTCATGTCAAGCCACTAATATGGCATCACTGAATGGGACGTGGGGAAGAGATGTGCAGAATTGGCTCTTGAGAGCAGGTACAGACCTGTTGCTGTGCATCAGTGTGTTTATATGCAAGCGTGGGGAGTCAGGAAATAGTGTGTGTGTTTGGGGTACTCTAGGCTGGTAGGATCTGCAAGAGCAAGAGGAACAAGTGGCAGGGGAAGGTGGAATGGGGACAAGGATCAGAAAGGAGAGGAGGAAGAAAAGACCATGGGAGAGGGATCTGGCTGAAAGGCTGGAACTGGACTGTCTAATCTGGTACCCATACATTGATACTGATTGTGTGAAATGTGTCTGTTGCAAATGGGGATGTGCTGTAAATGTAAATTATACACTGGATTTCAAAGACTGTGTGTGTGTATTATTTATATATAACTATATATATAAATCTCAATATCTCTGTGTTGATTACATGTTAAACCACATATTAATATTTATAATTAATTTTACCTGTTTTCTCTTTACTTTTAAAAATGTGGCTACTAGAGAAAGCCAAACTACCTGTGTGGCTCACAATCTATTTCTTTTAGACGGCTTTGGGTCAGAGAATTTGGTCTTTATTCAACAGGCAACAGAGAGTCTTACAAGAGTTTTAAACAGATGTGGTCTGTTTCCCATAAAGATCCATCTGGTACAATGTGGAGACTGCTGAGCCCAGGCTAGAGGAAGGAGACTTGAGAATCCAGGCAGAGGGACGTGGCACTGGAGGAGGGAGAGGAGTGGGAATGAGGCGGGAGAGAGCAGATTGGATGGGACAGGGTGGCTGATTGCATGTGGAAGCTTGAGGGTGATGGACCACTGTCTAGGTGGAGTGATATTAACAGAGACTAGAGTACAGCAGGGATGACAGTTTCTTGGGGGAGATGATGAGTCTGGGGTGCCAGGGAACTTGCAGGTGTCCAGCAGGCAAGTGGGTACGGAGGTCTGGAATCCTGGTAGCACCATCTACAAACTCTATTCCGAATCAACCGTCTCCCACCGCCTCTACTGCCGCCACCCCATCAAACCACCGTAATATCCTATCTGGGTCAGCACTGCAGCCTCCTAGCTGTCTGATGTGTTGGCCTTACTTTTCCTCAAGTCTCAATCTACAGGCAGAGGCATCTTGTTGAAAGCACATCAGAACACAGCATGCCGCTCCTCAAAGTCTTCTGATGAATTCTGTGGCCCTCAGGGTTCACACCACTATGGACAATGGCTTAAAGCCCTATGCAACCTGGCCCCGCTACCCTGAGCCCCACTGCCGTCTCCCTCGGTGACCCTGCTCTAACCACGTGGGATCCCTCACCATTCCTGGGACTCACCAAGAATCGTCTTTGCCTCAGGCCTTTGAAACTGGTGCTCTTCCCCATGGGTTTCTTAGGAGGCGTCTCCCTCACCTCCTTCAGGTCTTTACTCAGCTACCCCTTCTTTGTGAAGCCTTCCTGCTCACCCCATTTAAAATGACACCCCATTCTTTCTTTCCCTTCTTTATTTCTTCATCAGCTCGTACCACTATTAATCATACTATAAATGTTACTTATTTATCATATTTTATGTCTGTGTCCCTCATTAGAATGTAAGCTCCTTAAAGCAGAAATTTTCTCTATTTTATTTTCTACTGCGTCCAAGAAACTGGAATGGTTCCTGGCACATAGTAGATACTGAAATAATATTTGTTAAATAAATGAATGAACTGTAGAAGACCAAGAAGACCAATGGGGTGAGTACATAAGACCTAGGAACAGACATGCCCTTGGAATTTGAGCTTTGACACTAGTCATTGTGACCTTGGGTTGGTTATTTAACATCTCTGAGCCTTAATTTCTCATCTATGAAATGGAGACATTAATAGTACCTCCCATAAAAGATCATTGTGAGGAGGTGTCCAGTCAAGAAATATTTATGGGCCCACTCCTGTGTGCCAGGAGCTGTATTTAAATAAGGATTAGACGAGAGAATTAATAGAAGAGTTGACATGGTGTGTCCCATATTGCAACCCCCCCTGACACTGGCAGGGAAAGAGTGTTAGGCAGTCAGGAGACAGGGCTGATCTGGGAGTGAGTGTACTGGCCCAGGGGGAGTGAGCAGACTGTGAGTGAGGGGAGGGGACTGTGCTGACCTTGCTGAATTCACAGGGCTGGACCCCGTGAGGGGGAGCCAGGAAGCAGGCTGGACTTTAAAGTCTGGAATGGAAGGGGAATTCTGGTGTCATCATCAGTGTACCAGTGCCAGAATCCAAAATTGCAGACACAGGCTCTCCCTAAAGTGACGAGTCATCCCTCCCGGGAGAAATGACACCGTGGGGGCCCCCTGTGAGGAACCACGGGCCATGAGAAGAACACTGTGACTTGTCAGGGTCCCACTGACTTCAAACGGGACGGGTTGGAGGCCCAAGTCCCCTGCCTCACTATCTGAAAATCCCATGAAAGAGCCGAGCCTCGTTCTGAGCAGCAGTGGACAATGGCTCTTTGCCACCAGCCAGTGAAGAGTAAGTGAGAGCAACGATGAGGGCAGAGGTCTGAGGGGTTTGTGCCTGTGGGGGTCTCAGATGGCATGGAGAGGAGGGTCAAGGCTGGGAGGTCACAGTCAGGCAAGATGAGCACGTGGAGGACTGGGGGCCTTGCCCGTTCCCTCCGGACCCAGCCCCGCCCTGACCCTGGCTGCCTTGGGCTGAGCCTTGCTCTGGTCTTCCTGGTGGATTATTCTGGAGGACTTTCCAGGGAAGTTTGGAAGAAGCCCCTACCCTGCCTTCATGGCCCAGAATGAGGGAGCCCAGGATAGCAGTTTTTTCAATCACATGAGCCTCTCAGGCACGCTGGCTCCTTTGGTGCCCAGGAGGCTGTGCCACAGTGCCCACAACATGAAGCAGGGGACCCCAACATGCTGTGGGAGGACCGGGCTGAGAAGCAAATCCTGAGGTGTAGCTTCTAGGTTTCCACCCATCCAAGTTAGAAACCACAGCTGCGAGCTCAGGGCGCTCCTTCCTCTAGCCCTCAGTAGTGTGTGTTACATAAGAGGCACCTGCAGCTCAACAAATCATTACAAAATGAATCCTATGTAACCATCACCTGGGATTCCCAGGTGGCTCAGTGGTAAAGAATCCACCTGCCAATGCTTGAGACGCAGGAGGTGTGGGTTTGATCCCTGGTCAGGAAGATCCCCTGAAGAAGGAAATGGCAACCCACTCCAGTATTCTTGCCTGGAAAATCCCATGGACAGACAAGCCTGGCGGGCTAATGTGCATAGGGTCTCAAAGAGTCAGACATGACTGATGGACTGAGCATGCATGCAACCACCACCTAAGCCATGAGGGGACCTTGGCCATCTCCCCTTCATTCCTCTCTGACATCTATCTCTTTCCTCCCCTAAAGGTAAGTACTGTGCTGACTTCTGAAACAATCATTCCCACGTGTTTTTGTTTGTATTTTACAAGGCAGCATAGTGCAGTGGTAAGAACATGGATTCTGAGGACAGAAGGTGTCCATTCACTTCTTGGTTCCTCTACTCACTTTCTGCATATCCTTGGGAAGAATACTTTATCTCTCTGTGCTCACTTTCTTTAAATGTGATGTGAAGATTATAACAGAATGAAGGCCGATGAGGCTGTTTAAAAGATTGACTCTGAGTTGGTATGTGTGTGGTGCTTGCGACGGTGCCTTGGGTAGTATGGGTGTTCTTTTTAGCATGCGTGCTAAGTTGCTCAGTTGTGTCTGACTCTTTGAGACCCCATGGACTGTTAGCCCACCAGGCTCCTCTGTCCATGGGATTCTCCAGGCAAGAATACTGGAGTAGACTGCCATTTCCTTCTCCAGGGGATCTTCCTGACCCAGGGATCAATCCCACGTCTCCTGCATTGGCAGGTGGGTTCTTTACTACTAGGGCCACCTGGGAAGCCCATCTCTTTGTAGTGTATCACCTAAATATACACCCCTTAGCAAACACGGTCTAGTTTGCTAGTTTTTTCTTAAACTGTGTGCTAATGAAGCATACTCTAAAACCAACCAATGAATAAAGCAAATAGATAAGTACAAACGCTATATAATGAAAGCAGCAATGATGGTGGAAGGGAGAAAGGATATGCTAGTGGCCGAAGTTCTGGAGATAGGAGGATGGGCTGGGGCATGAGGATAAGAGAACACAGAGGTGGCATACACAGATCATGGGGATTTATTTATAACTCAGCAGAGGGGTGTAACTGAGTGTGTTCCCGAGTCTACACTCATACTGCTCGTTGCAAGACAGGCCAGTAAGTCCAGTTGCTGGGGCAAGGAATAGTGGCTTTATTTAGAAAGTCAGCAAACTGAGAAGATGGTGGACTAGTATCCCAAAGAACCTTCTTACCGAAGTTAGAATTCAGGTTTCTTTTATACTAAGAGTGGAGGGGGTGTGGTTGGTTGCTACAAACTTCTTGGCATGGAAATCCTTTATTCTTGCTGCTGTTTCCATAGGTCAGATCACAATATTCCTGTAAACCTCCAACAAGACAAATGTTATTCTCTGTTCTGTGACTTTTAATTTCTGTATGAATGGTTATACTATTCATATATTATATCATTTCTGAATGAAGCGTTATACCTTTGAAGGTTAGATCCTTGAGAACCGGCTATCATATATATTTCAGGTTGTAGGCAACATTCTGTACTTGTAGCAAAAGCAATAGAATACAAAGGCTAAAGTAAAAGGAGCAGATCCAATATGGAGTCACACATGTTCTTCCATATTACAAGAGAACACAGCCTGGATTCAAGGAGTGGGAGGGGCTCTGGGGAGTGAGGCAACCTGTCCTTCCTCTCCCACCACCAGTACCCGGCGTGGTCCTCGTGGGCTTACCCTGCCTCCTTCACAGTGCATTCTGCCTCTGATTACTTGCCTTCACACTTCTCTCCCAGTTTCAGGGCCTGGGCGCAGGTCTCTGCCCTGACAGTAGATGTTTCAGTTTTGATGCAACCTGGACAGTGCTCTAAGGCACAAGGACCCCTGTGTTTGGAAGGAAAAGTCCTGTGCTTGGGGAACAAGAAGCTCCACTCCCAACTTCACTCTGGGTAGAGATGAATTGAAAATGTAGTTGTTCAGTGAACTTGTGCTATATACTTAGAAGTAGCAAATATTTCACTGAAATGATATGGTTTTCTTGGCTTTCTCTGGATCTGCCCACTCAATCTTCAGGCTTTCCCTGAGCTCTACTTCTCCCACAGATTCTGTTTTGTAGAAGTAGACACAGAGGCAGGGTAACTTGCCCCAGCTCATATGGCTAATAAGTGCAGGGGGGCTGGCCAGAGCTGTGCTTGTGACCAGTCACAGCTCTGCTTGAGAATCTTGGTATTGCTCCTTCAGCTCTGTGGACACACTGCTGAGCCTCCATGGGGTTCAGTTTCCCTGCTTGTGAGGAACAGGACTGTGGGTCACAGTGGTCACAGTGCCTGATTCACCATACATCACCAAGGCCTCCCACGGATGCAGACCAGCCCCGGGTACCTGGAGTCTCCATGAGAAGTAATATCACGGTCTCTGGCCCCCTTGGGGAACTTCTAATGTATCTGGGGGCACAACTGATGATACAAGATGGTGAATAATTAATTTCTCAAAGTGTGATTCAGACCAGAGTATAAGAAAGGGCTCTGGGAGGGCAGCTGAATGAGTCTTGACTAGTGGAAAAATAGATCATGTTAAAGCAAGAGCAAATCCTCCCTACTCAGTGCTAAAAATTACTTTTCTGTTAGGCAAGGGTCAGACACACTTGTCTGGCAGACAAATCATTGCCATCTGGTTCCCAGTCTGCCCAACTGGCCCCAGCCCCAGCGCAGCTGGTGGATGCACCTCATTTCAACGAAAGCATCAGCACTTAGAGGGTGTGTTTTCTCTTCCTCCGCATTATATGCTTCCTTATGTTGAAATATTTCTCCACGGGGCTATGCATGAGATGAAGAGGATGTATGGTGAGAAAGCAGAGCCCCAGAAATAGAAGGCTAGTTGGGATTGTGCAAAAGTCACTGAATGAGCCTGGTGACAGAGACACCACACACCCTGAGGTTGGTTTCTTCAGCCATTTATGTAGACGTGAGAAACGTGGTTTGACTGAACTGGGAATGGAAATCCTGGAGACAGTATTTTAAAGTGTTGAGCTTGGGCTGGAGAACAAGTCTTCAGTTTGTTTTGACGCATACGGCAGCATCCATCCAGGGGTCCTTGGTCGTCCAGCGGGCCGCTCCCTCTGTGGGTTTCCCTAGGGTTCTGGGCCGCCTCTGCTGCTCATCCTGCCTCTGCGAGGGTGATTCCAGAATGTCAGTGCTCACTGACAGGCTGCAGCCTCATAGCTTTATTTTTTAACTTTTCATTTAAATTTTAAAAGTTTTACATTTTTATTGAAGTGTGGTTGACGTACAGCGTTGTGTTAGTTTCAGGTGTACAGCAGTTTGTTGCTGTTTTTGTTGCTCAGTTGTGTCTGACTCTTTGCAACCCCATGGACTGTATGTAGCATGCCAGGCTCCTCTCCCCATGGGATTTTCCAGGCAAGAACAGTGGAGTGGGTTGACATTTCCTTCTCCAGGAGATCTTCCCCACCCAGGGAAAGAATCCTGGTCTCCTGCATTGCAGGCGGATTCTTTTCTGACTGAGCCACCAGGGAGGACCTATTGTGTATTATATACGGTTTCAGATTCTTTTCCCTTATAGGTTATTACAAAATATTGAGAATAGTTCCCTAAGCTGTACAATAGATCCTTGTTGGTTATCTGTTTTGTATATGTGAAGCGAAAGTCACTCAGTTGTGTCCGACTCTTTGCAACCCCATGGACTGTAGCCCACCAGGCTCTTCTGTTCATGGGATTTTCCAGGCAAGAACACTGGAGTGGGCTACCATTTTCTTCCCCAGGGGATCTTCCCCATCCAAGAATTGAACCTGGGTCTCCTATCTTGGAGGCAGATTCTTTACTGTCTGAGCCACCAATAGTGTGTATATTTTAATCCCAGTTTTGGAGTTCCAGCTGAGAGTTGGCCATGGGCTGTGGACTCTCATATGTGGTTGCTGTCTGGGTATCTTCATTCCGCATCCCACAGGAACTTCTTCTCGACTAAACTCCCACACTTGCTTCTTCCCATCTGCTGTCTAGCTCAGTGAATGGCACCATCACTAACCCTCACCATCCCCCATGTGCAGATAGTCACCAGTTCCCACCTCTGTACCATCTTTCCACTCCATGGATGAGCCTCAGTTCAGGCCTGCATCTCCATCCTACAGCAGCTCTGCCTTCCTACCTTCCAGTTTGCTCTCCTTGAACCCACCCTCCACATAGCAGCTAAAGCGCTTTCACAGCATGAATAGGAGGCACAACCCTCTACTTAAAGCTCCTCAAAGCCTGCCAGTTGCTTTGGGGATTTAGCCTAAACTCATTCAGTGTAAAGCACCATTCCTAAGTTGAGCTTGGTGTATTATTCCAGTGGTCTGGGACTTGGTTCTTATGGGAGCCTCACTCCAGGCCTGTGCATTCTCTGATAGGAATAGGGGATGGAAGAGGGGAAGTTGTTAAATGAAAATTTCTCTCTCTCCCAACAACCCCACTCCACCATATTTCTGAATTCAAAACATCCCAGCAGAGTCCAAGATGCTGTTTCTATGATAGCACATTTGAGTAACCCACTGACAAATCAGTAAGAAAATAACCCGTATGGGAAAAGAATTTGAAAAAGCATATATATAGGCTTACCAGGTGGAGCTGGTGGTAAAGAATCAGCCTGCCAATGCAGGAGATAAAAGAGAGGTGGGTTCAATCCCTATCTCAGGAAGATCCTTGGGAGGAGGGCATGACAACCCACTCAAGTATTCTTGCCTAGAGAATCCCATGGGCAGAGGAGCCTGGCAGGCTACAGTCCATAGGGTCACAAAGAGTCAGACATGACTGAAGCCACTTACACACACATGAAAATACATAAACACACACACGAACATACATAAACACACACACACACAGCACTTTGCTGTACACCTGAAACTAACACAGCATTGTAAATCAACTGTACTTCAATTAAAAAAAAGTACTTTACTGAAAAAAAGAAAGAAACAAAGAAAGAAAAATACAAACAGCTTAAGCCAATCATGGTAGACAACCAGGATAACCAGGGAAGAGAGCTGCAGCCTTTATTGCTCTTCCAGACCAGAGCCAACCCTCTTCTGCTGGGCCCTCACTGAACCTTGCCTGTAACTCTCTTATGACATTTCATGTGATGTGGCATCTATTTATTTGTCGTTTGGTTTATCTCTTACTTTAAACAATCAGCACCTTGAGTTCGGGGAAGGTGCATCTGCATGCATCTTCCGTATCTTTGTCCAGTGCATATCTTCTAGCCTAGAGCTGAGGAGGATCTCAGTATATGAACGGCCAATTATTTAATCATAATATTACATCCTTTCCTCAGTAACCGGGAACATTTATTAAAATAGCTTTCTAAAAATATCTCCCTATAATTAGAAAGATTATGTCCCTAATAAGTAACCTGTACTTAGAAATCAGTAATAAAAAGAGAAATTCCCTAAGAGAAAAGTTGACCAAAGACAATAGATAATTTAGAAAACAATTTACAAAAGAAACAATACCAATGGCCATGAAACATATGGCAGAGCTTGACCTCCATGTAAACAATGAAAGTTACTGTTTCTAGGAGGTGGGAAAAACAGGAGCTCTCTTGCACTGTTGGTGGAAGTATAAATTTATAGAACCCTTCCTGAAAGAATTCAGTTCAGTTCAGTTCAGTCGCTCAGTAGTGTCTGACTCTTTGCGACCCCGTGAATCGCAGCACACCAGGCCTCCCTATCCATCACCAACTCCCAGAGTTCACTCAAACTCACATCCATCGAGTCGGTGATGCCATCCAGCCATCTCATCCTCTGTCGTCTCCTTCTCCTCCTGCCCCCAATCCCTCCCAGCATCAGGGTCTTTTCCAATGAGTCGACTCTTTACATGAGGTGGCCAAAGTACTGGAGTTTCAGCCTCAGCATCAGTCCTTCCAATGAACACCCAGGACTGGTCTTCTTTAGGATGGACTGGTTGGATCTCCTTGCAGTCCAAGGGGCTCGCAAGAGTCTTCTCCAACACCACAGTTCAAAAGCATCAGTTCTTCAGTGCTCAGCTTTCTTCACAGTCCAACTCTCACATCCATACATGACCACAGGAAAAACCATAGCCTTGACTAGATGGACCTTTGTTGGCAAAGTAATGTCTCTGCTTTTTAATATGCTATCTAGGTTGGTCATAACTTTCCTTCCAAGAAGTAAACATCTTTTAATTTCATGGCTGCAATCACCATCTGCAGTGATTTTGGAGCCCCCAAAAATAAAGTCTGACACGGTTTCCACTGTTTCCCCATCTATTTCCCATGAAGTGATGAGACCAGATGCCATGATCTTAGTTTTCTGAATGTTGAGCTTTAAGCCAACTTTTTCACTCTCCTCTTTCACTTTCATCAAGAGGCTTTTTAGTTCCTCTTCACTTTCTGCCATAAGGGTGGTGTCATCTGCATATCTGAGGTTATTGATATTTCTCCCGGCAATCTTGATTCCAGCGTGTGCTTCTTTCAGTCCAGCGTTTCTCATGATGTACTCTGAAAGCAATTAAGCAATAGTAATTCAAAAGTTCGAATTTACAGGATCTTTGACCCAATAGTCCAAGGACTGTGTCCTCTAGCAATAACTGGATAAGAGTACAAAGTTTATGTGCAAGAATATTGATTGCACCATTAATAATAAAACAGTTGAAAATGAAAATAAGTCAATCTTTTGTCATAGTGATTTGGTTAAATAAATCATGGTAACAGCCATATAATGGAATATTATGCGATTGTTAGAAGAGAAGCAATCTCTATATCTTTGCATTTCTATTGTTGTTGTTCAGTTGCTAGGTCGTGTCCAATTCTTTTTGACTCCGTGGACTGCAGTATGCCAGGCTTCTCTGTCCTTCACTATCTCCTGGAATTTGCTCAAACTCATGTCCATTAAGTCGGTGATGCCATCCAACAGTCTCATCCTTTATTGCCCCCTTCTCCTGCCCTCAATCTTTGCCAGCATCAAGGTCTTTTCCAATAAGTAAGCTCTTCATTTCAGGTGGCCAAAGTGCTGGAGCTTCAGCTTCAGTTTCATCCTTCCAATGAATATTCAGGGTTGGTTTCCTTTAGGATTAACTAGTTTGATCTCCTTGCTGTTCAAGGGACTCTCAAGAGTCTTCTCCAGCACCAAGGTTCGAAAGCTTCAATTCTTTGGCATTCAGCCTTCTTTATGGTCCAACTCTCACATCCCTACATGATATTTTTATTAATATAAGGAAAAAATGCCTGCAATATATCAAGTAAGAGAGACAGATTATAAAGCTTTTTATCCATCTACCTACCCACCCTTCCTTTCATTCAGCAAGAAAATAATAAAAGAGTATTATGAAACCATTAACAGTGATTATCACTGGATCAAGTTAGACTTTTTAGTGACTTTCATACTTTATTTTGATCTTGAGCCACTATAGCTCAGTTGGTAAAGAATCTGCCTGCAATGCAGAAGACCCGGATTTGATCTCTGGGTCAGGAAAATCCCCTGAAGAAGGGAATGGCTACTCACTCCAGTGTTCTTGCCTGGAAAACTCCATGGACAGAGGAGCCCAGTGGGCTATAGTCCATGGGGTCACAAGAGTCAGACACAATTGAGTGACTAACACTTTTACTTTTTCATATTTTATTTCATATTTTGAAAAATTTACAATTAACAGTGTGATGTATTATTCTTATAATAGCAAAAACAATAAATTTGCCAAAATGGGGGAAAGTTTTTCTTCCTGTTGATTAAAAGAGCAATATGAGAGATTTATCTTTGCTTCCATTTGGGGAACATGTTGCCATGTGGGATAATTTCTCATCATGAGGCATCTTGGCTTGGTAGATTAGCCCCTGGTGGCAGAACTTCACAGCATATGGAATTTGTCCTGCATTTTTGACTCCAGCTTTCACTAAGTCCCAAGAAATACAAGATAACATTTTCATAGTCCATTCCTACACCAACAAAGGGGAACAAATTACATTTAATTTCCAACTATTGATGAATAAGAATTGTGTGGGTAAACACAACATATAAATAATAAACATCTTATCCATGCATTTTATCTCTTCTACCTCCTCTCCTCTCAATCATTCTTTTGTACGCATTATCAAGACAAAATGAACTGATTTCCAATTTCTCTTTTGTGCCCCATGTGCTCTTGGCCAGACTTATTTTTAGAGAACTCTTGCCAATTCCTACTGACCACTAATTTCTTTTCTATCCAATCACAAAAGGTTAACTAATACAACTGTACATTTTTCCTTGGCATTGATGGCATGCTCATGTAAATATGTCTCCTGAAAATTCAACCTTCTCCCTTCTTAAGAAGCTATAAGTGCTTTGCCCTTTGGTCCACAATATTGATGTCTTTATGTTGATAAGACTTGATAAACTGGAAGTGGCATCTCTGGATGCCCTGGTAAGATGATATATGTGTTCTCAGATCAGATCAGATCAGTCACTCAGTAGTGTCCGACTCTTTGCGACCCCATGAATCGCAGCACACCAGGCCTCCCTATCCATCACCAACTCCCGGAGTTCACTCAGACTCACGTCCATCGAGTCAGTGATGCCATCCAGCCATCTCATCCTCTGTCATCCCCTTCTCCTCCTGCCCCCAATCCCTCCCAGCATCAGAGTCTTTTCCAATGAGTCAACTCTTCGCATGAGGTGGCCAAAGTACTGGAGTTTCAGCCTCAGCATCATTCCTTCCAAAGAAATCCCAGGGCTGATCTCCTTCAGAATGGACTGGTTGGATCTTCTTGCAGTCCAAGGGACTCTCAAGACAGTGTTGGAAATAAACCTTACAGAGATTCCAGGGGTCAGCTATATGGTAAAGTTTTTAGGCTCCAGTATTCTGAACTATGCTGAACATTCTCTCCAAAGCAAAGGATCAGTTAATACATCTGCACCTCTTTACAACCATGAAGCAGGCACAGATCTTGGGAAGTCCTTCAGGTACTGGAAGCAGTATATATTGCCCTTGTGACAACTGCTTCATCCCATTTATCAGAGGAATTTCACATGACCGGCAATTTTGATTTGGTCCCAGAGAAAGACGGGGCTCTGCAGCAGGTCTAAGCTGCAGTATAAGGTGTCCTGCCTCCAGGGCCATGTGAACTGGAAAACCCCACAGTGCTGGAGGTACCTGCAGTAAAGGAGAGCACTGTGCGATGTCTCTGACAAGCTGCATTAGAGGAGATGCAGTGCAGATATCTACGTTCTAGAGCAAGGACATGCTATCTGTTGCAAGAAATAATGCACTTTTAAAACAGAAGCCCAAGGTACTAAACCTGGGAAGAGACTGAACATCTTGCCAGAAGTCATCAAATACATGTGAATCCAGAACTACCCTTCAGAGACTGAGGGCTGTCATTCACACAAGTCATAAGGCTGGAGAGGCCCAGCATAATTCATCCTACAGAGGTCATGATGCAGCTAGGAGTGGGCCTGAGCAGGTCCAGGTCCAGAGGGCATGAATACTCTGACCAAGTTGAACAGACTCACATATCAGCTGCTGCTGCTGCTGCTAAGTCGCTTCAGTCGTGTCTGATTCTGTGCAACCCCATAGACAGCAGCCCACCAGGCTCCTCTCTCCACAGGATTCTCTAGGCAAGAATACTGGAGTGGGTTGCCATTTCCTTCTCCGCTTGTGTTGAACTGACACTTCCCTATAACATTAAACCAATGGTCAGGAGTTCCCTGTGACCAGTTGGCAAAGGAGGGGAAAAAAATCCAGCCCTGACTCATGGAGAGCTGACTGGATCCGTTGGTGTGAGCTAAAAACAGACTGTGCTGCATCACAATTCCACTCAGGGGAGTCTGAAGAGAGTAGGAGGGCAGGAGAAAATCCTGCCCATGGGCAGAGCTGCAGGCAGCGTAGCAGTCATCCTGTTTGTGAAGAGAGACACGTGGCTTTAATCCTGAGCTATGGCAGGTGGTTTGGCTGCTGGGTCAAGGGTCTGGATGCAATAAGACTGGAAGATTGGGGATGAGGTGATGTAGGGGAAGAGCACACAAAGGTGTCCCAAAGTGTAGGGATTATTATATCATATATGAATGCCCACCAGAGAGACTCTACTATAGAATCAGAGACTCAGCAACCAGCTGGACAGGATGACGTGACCTGCTCTCAGCCTTCCCAGTGCTGGTACAGTGGGCCTGTGAATGGAGTCACAAAGGTTATAGATGTAAAAGATATGAGAACAGTGAACAGATACAGCGTAGCAGAGTAAATGACCCTGATCATCATGAGGAGGTAGGGTTGCTGCTGCATCCTGGGGATAAGGAGGAATAGTTTGGAAATTCGGGGATTTATTGGAGGGAATACTTGGTGCCAGGTTTTAGCTGAAGATGGGTGATACCTGATGAAAGCATGGCAACCAAGGGTTCAGATCCTTCACGGATTAAAGTTTGTGTCATTTCAGCAAACAAGGCACCTAGACTGGTGGAACTGCTGGTGGAGAGAGTGGGAAATGGTGGAGGAAGGAGAAGTTGAAGGTCAGTTCCAGCCAAGAGACCAGCTGCAGTGGTGGGTGGGAGCTGCTTTTCTTTTAATGGCCCCATACCAGCCAATCTCTTTGGAAGATTGCCACCTGGTCACTACACTGCCTGCCCAGAGGTGCCTGGGAGTTTCCATTTCTTCAGGGCCCCCTTTAGCCAGGGCTGACAGTTTATGAGCACAAAGTCCAGCTCCTGGCTTTGATGGGGACCAGTTTATAAGTTGTATCTCATGAGACTTCACCTGAAATCTCACAACCTAGGGGCCCTACCTTTCCAGGCCTGATTCCCTCACTCTCCTATCAGTTTCTTCCAGGGCCTGTCTTGCTAAGCCACCAGCCCTGGAATCTTCCTCTCAGAGTCTGCTCTGGGTAGTCTCCTACCCCTTATGTAGATAAACAGAGGTAATAATAGGTGGCATTTGGCTTCTGCACAGCACTGTGGTGAGAGCTCTTACATAACAGGATCCACTGAATTCTCCAGAACCCCATAATGTGCTGAATAAACTCTCAGCAGCAGAGCTTAGGGCTTAAGGGCACAGATCCTGGAGCCCTACTGTGCTGTGCAACACTTAATTGCTCAGTCGTGTCTGACTCTTTGTGACACTATGGACTGTAGCTCACCAGGTTCCTCTGTCCGTGGGGATTCTCCAGGCAAGAATACTAGAGTGGGTTGCCATTTCCTTCTCCAGGGGCTCTTCCCAACTCAGGGATCGAACCCAGGTCTCCCGCATTGCAGGCGGATTCTTTACCATCTGAGCCACCAGGGAAGCCCAAGAATACTGGAGTGGTTAGCCTATCCCTTTTCCAAGGAATCTTCCCAAACCAGGAATTGAACCAGATCTCCTACATTGCAGGCAGATTCTTTACCAGCTGAGCTACTAGGGAAGCCCGGAGCCCCACTATCTGGGGTCAAATTCCAGTTCTGCCAGTGACTGGCTATGTGATCTTGGCAGGTTACTGCCCTCACCTATAAAATGGGGATAATAATAGAGTCTACGTCACAGGCTATTTATGAAAATTTGATGAGTTTATGTAAAGCATTGGTATGCTTTGTAGATATTTGTTAAGTGAACAGGTACCTCACAGGTATAAGGAGCAGTCAAGACTTAGGAAGATTAATTAACTTGCTCAAATCCATCCAGCTAAAATAGTTAGCTATTTATGAAAATTTGATGAGTTTATGTAAAGCATTGGTATGCTTTGTAGATATTTGTTAAATGAACAGGTACTTCACAGATACAAGGAGCAGTCAAGACTTAGGAAGATTAATTAACTTGCTCAAATCCACCCAGCTAAAATGGTAAAGCCAAGACCTATAAGATTTCAAAAGTCAGTCTCAACTATGACACTACGCCACCTCTGGTCAGGCCTACTGCACCTTCGTTTGCTTTGTGCACGCATGCTAAGTTGCTTCAGTCATGGCCAACTCTGTGTCGGATTTAGAATACTTCAAAAGGCCCACTATTCTCTGAGGGCGCTCCACCCATCCCTGGCTGGCTTTTGTTGGGAGACAACAGAAAGAGCCTGGGTCTCGCTGGGGCCACCATGGGGCTGAGGCCAGCTCTGCATCACTGTATATATTGTCTTGTCTTGTAGAGGCTGTGGTGGTGGTGGTTTAGTCTCTGAGTTGTATCTGACTCTTGCAACCCCCTGGACTGTACCCCACTAGGCTCCTCTGGCCATACGGTTTCCCAGGCAAGAATCTAGAGTAGGTTGACATGCCCTCCTCCAGGGGATCTTCCCAACTCAGAGATCGAACCTATATCTCCTACATTAGCAGGTGGATTCTTTACCACTGAGCCCCCTGGGAAGCCCACTTGAAGGGGCTGCTGTGTGTTAATTCTCAAGGGGATTTCTCCACAGACCTACATCTTCTTTATTTCATTGCTACCCCCTGCCCCCACCTGACTTCCCCCAAAAGCGGTGACTTTCCTCCACTACTGAAGTGAAAGCTTATGAGGACTGTTTTTTAAACTCAAAAATCTTTTTCTCTGTTTCCTCAATTGCCAAGGTTAATGAGCTAATAATTTAAAACATACGCAAACATGTAAGAGGGAAGATTAAGAAAATTCTCACTTGTCCCCTACATGGCTTCCTGAGGCTGTTTCACCCACCCAGGCCTTGACTCACTGGGGCCACCACAGCCTGCTCTTGGGACTTCAGGATGACACACCTGGCAGGCATGACGAATGTCCTTATAAGGCAGCTGCTGGGCCCCCCAGAGGCTTCCCTGGCCTGCATTTCACTTGGGAGATGAAGCAATGTCCTTGAATGGGAAGGGCGGGGGCTGCCTGCTCTCAATTCTCTGTAGCCCCACTCAGACGGCCCTACTTCCTCTTCTCATGGTTCGAATATGAGAAATCTCATTACAGGAGAACCTTAAGAAGGAAACCATTTATTTCCAGGCTATTCAGTGAGCACAATTTATTGGTAATCTCATGGGGTCACTATTTACAGGAAAGGTAAGAGCCAGATGTGGAGCTGAGCTTCCAAGCTGTTGGGGATCCAATATAGTTTCATTATTTTTTCTTTTGAGGCCCTCAAGGTCCATGCAGGGCTCAGGACTTAGGAAAGGAGGTAACTTCTTTAGTTAGAAAAGAAAAGGAAATTTTAATATCTAATGTCATAGGTATGAAGCACAGGGTTTTACACATATCACCTCATTTAATTCTCAAGGTGATCTGTGAAGTCAGTATTTGGGTATATAGTGGACTTTCCCTGAAATGTCTGCTCTGATCTATCTGGCTTCTCTCTAGAGTCCAGGATCAGCCAGGCTGAGGCCCCTTGGGTTATTTGTATTTTAACCTCAAAGGGTGTTTTCTGCTTTTCAACCTTAACATTACATAGGGCTCAGATCAGTTCCAAAGGCTTCCTCCCAGCTCAGATACCCAAATAAGCTGCCCCCACCAAAGGCAAGTGCTCGACTCCCCGGCTGCCCACAGCCATCAGGAGCCCTGGAGCCCAGGAGACCTTGTGCACCTGCAACTCCACCTCTTTACCTTAGCCCATCGTGGGGGGCGGTGGGGAGTCCGCAGCCCCTTCTAGGGCTTCATATCTGGCTCCCAGTTCGCACCCCATGCCATCCCCTCCAGTTAGCCTGCTCCTATCTGAATTCCAATCTCAGTCCTAATGCCTTTTCTTTAGAGGAGGCTGAAGAAAAGCCTCTGACCTCCTCCTCACCTTAAAGGGCAGCCCGATCCTTGCGTCCACTTTCCCTTGCCTTCTTTCCCTCTCAGCAGTACCTGTCTGGCTTGCCCTCGTGTATTTTCTGTCCATCTCTCCACCAGCATGATCACATCATTAAGTCAGGGATTCACATCAGTTTTGTTCACTCCATGTGCACAGTGTCTAGGAAAGACCTGACATGGAACAGTCACCCAAAACATTTGTTGAATGAATGGACTGTTCTGCATGGTCAGGAGAGAAGAATTTTTATTTTCCTGGTCTGAAAGGTAAGAGAAGAAGACCTTGAGATAAGAGGGGGAAGGGTGGGGGGAGGGAATGGGAGGAGAGACACAGAATGAACTGAGAGAAGAGACAGGATGTAGTCTGAGACTGTTCTCCTCTGCAGGTTACTCCGAAGCGTGGGAGCCTACACAGGCTGCTAGAAGAGGGGCCTCTTCTAGCGTTCACGTGCATTGAGGGGCCATACAACATAAACTTTCAGAACATGGGCTTTGCCACAGACTCAAAATTTGAGTCTGGGCTTCACCATTTACTAGTTGTAAGGCTTTAAGCGAGGAGTGCACCTCAAGGCCTCAGTTAAATGGGAGTAACAATATTATTGCATCACAGAGCAGTTGGAAGCCATAAATGAGGTACATGTGTTAAGCACGTAGCACCAAGTCTGACTCCTGGCAAGTGCAGAAGAGAAGACAGCTGCGCATGCGCCTGCCATCACAGCTATGATCCTCCTGATTACAAGATTACTCCGGTGATTGCCTCTTCAATTTTCACTGACTCTCAGTTGATTACCATTTTCCAAAAAGCAACAAGTGGTTTTGTTTTTGTCTTTTGCTGCCATCCGGGAGAGACTGGTGAATAGCTGGGGGTGTGCTGTGGGTGCTGAGAGGCCAGCGTTGCTATTCAGCCTATGAAACGACTTGCCCCTCACGCAGCCCTGGGGATGAGTCTCTGCACTCAGCCGCCTTGAAGGTTCTGGGGAATATGGCCGCAAGTGAGAACCCAAGGGTATCGCGGGCCCGTGAGCGCACTGAGCACACAGGACAGGGCACAGCCTGTCCAGCCGTGACGCGCGCTGGCTCTGTGATCCCCGCACCCCGCAACCACTCAGCCTCGTGTTCTTCCTGTGGAAAGCAGGACGGTGTTTCCTGGTCTCTGCTTCTACCGGGTTTGGATGACCATGACACGAAAGAGGTTATGACGAACAGCTTTGGCAGTCGTAAACTGCTATATAAATCCCCGACCGTCATGATGTCATCAGCATTGTCTGCAGCGGGAGGGTGCCCGACTAGCTGACTGGGGATCCCTGGCTCCATGGACATCTCGGTGTCACCCACACCCTGTACCTCATAGACAAACGCCCTGTTCGTGGCGCCAGGATCAAATACCACTCAATGATGTGTCCCCGGCGGGGTTAGAATGACACCAGGCTCTCATTCCCAGGAGCGCCACCACTGCACCCCCCAGTCAGGCTGGTGGGTGTCTGCCAGATGTGCGAAGGCAGGAAATTAGCACCAGCTCTGAATAAACATCTCTGCACTGTCGTAGTACTGGACTCATGGAAGTCCCACGGCCCCCCGCCCTGACGAGACAGACACGTTCCAGCCCTCCCCATCCCAGCCTCAACGTTTCTGGGAAGTGCTCGCTCTTAGGTGGCAGCAATGTCCAGGGCTCCACGATGCCTCCTGAGGCAGACGGGCAGGGACAGGATATAGTGGCGCCCGTGGCCTCAGCCCGTGGGTCAGACACCTGGCCCAGCCCACAAAACCAAGTCACCTCTGAGAAGCAGCTTTCCTTTCATTTGGCCAGAGCCGGCCCCCAGCTGCAGCAGGCAGGGTGCTTGCCTCAGGCCCTACATGCATTTATGAGATAAATGTTAACTGAGTGACTACTGTGCAATCTGTACTAGGTGCTAGGAATGCACCAGTGAACAAAACCGACTTTGAATTTCCCTTCCCTCATGGAACTTCCATTCTAATGTGGGGACGATGGGGGACAGAAAAGAAAAGGTAAAGAACTAGATTACGAAGTGTGTTGTTTAGTCGCTAAGATGTGTCCAACTTTTTTGCGACCCTGTGCATGATAGCCCACCAGACTCCTCTGTCCATGGAATTCTCCAGGCAAGAATACTGGAGAGAATTGTCATTTCCTTCTTCAGGGTGAAGTGTGTTAGCAGATGACAAATGATGTGGGAAGCTGACTGGGTGGGGAGGGTGAGGGTGAGTGCAGGGGAAGGAGGAGCAGGTTCCATGGGGAGGTCCATGGAGAAGGTGGCGCCTGAGACAACCCCAAGGCGGCGAGCACCTGGGAGGGAGCAGGGGAACATCCTGCAGAAGGGAACAGCCAGTGCACAGACCCTGAGGCCTGGCCACCGCCTGATGCGATCGAGGAATTAGGAGACCAGTGGCTGGAGTGGCTGGGGGAAAGTAGTGAGTTGGGAAATGAGCAGGGTGAGGTGTGGAAAGCAATCCTGGCAGGTGACAGCAGGAGAAAGGGGGTTCAAAATCAGCTGGTGGCAAAGGCTGGCTCTGGTTTGGGGGTCCTAGGAGTCTATATAATGTGGGCATGCCTTAAGAAAAGCTATGAAATCACAAATATTAAATTAGGCACAGAGTTTTGGAACTGCAAGCGAGGATCCCTGGAGCTCAGTTTCCTTAACTTCCAGCAGTGGACCTGAGGCCTATGCTTGGGGTGGTCCTAGGTCCCTCCCTCCCTTCTTTTTCTCTTTTTCCTTCATTAATGAGAAAAGATCCCATTTGAAAGTAGCCAATGTATGTAGACCTTTCCCAATTAAAAAAATCATAATAATTTTTCTTAAAGTGCCAATTGTTATCTCTGTCTAGGTGGAGACATTTGAGCAAGTTTGGATATGATATTGAAACTTTGGTAAATTTGTTTCAGTGGGATTAGTTGTAATGCAATCTTTTGCCTTTGGGAATAAATCAACCAAGAAGCATTTATAGCACAGTTGCCATATTCAGAATGCAAGTCCTGGAGGCGTTTTCCCGTCTGGCTGTGAAGTCAGCGCCTCTGTCTGTGGAGAGAGTACTTGATGGTGCCATGGCATTGCTTCTTGGGCCCTACACTTGATTACTTCTCTGCTTATTTAATACGCTTTCCCTAGGGGCATCCCTGATGGCTCAAGTGGTAAAGAATCTGCCTCCAATGCAGGAGACACAGGAGATGCCAGTTCGATCCCTGGATTGGAAAGGTCCCCTGGAGGAGGGCCTGACAACCCACTCCAGTTTCTTGCCTGGAGAATCCCATGGATAGAAGAGTCTGGTGGGCTACAGTCCATGGGCTCACAAAGAGTTGGCCACGACTGAAGCAACTGAGCACACAGAGAGACTCTCACACACACACTGAGATATCAACCACCCTCTGTCAAGCTTAGTGGCAAATCAGTCTCCAGTCTGACTTTCCGCTACCTCCTGGGTGGTTTTCCAGGAGGCAGAGAGCTGTGGTCACACTCCCTGATACCCCTTCTCCACACAGTTGATGGGAGTGGCCTGCCTGAAACACGTATATCTAACCACAGCTCTGCTCTAAGCAGCAGCCTGTACTAGTTGCTGTCCTCCATATCAGAGGTTCAAACATGGAAATGTAACTCATTTTTCAACTAAAATATTACACTGAACACTCATAGAAGAAACAGATGGAAAGTTATTTTATTAGTAGACATGTACTCTACAGGCTATGTTTATAACATTTGCTTGTTATGAAGCCAGCCCCTCTGAATAATGAGGCTAATTTCAAAAGCACAAATATTTGAAAATTCACGGTCATGGATACACTTGCAGTTTATATTTTTTATTTATTTACTTATTTTAGTGTAGATGATTTACAATGTTAATTTAATTTCAGGTGTAGAGCAAAGTGATTCATATATACATAGATATTCTATTTCAAATTCTTTTCTATTAAAATTATATATTTTATAATAAATATGTATTATAAAAAAAATATATTAAAATATATTAAAATAAATATAAATATTAAAGTTTTATATATATTATATACAATTATTATATATTCAGTATATAAAGTATACTGAATATGCTTTCCTATGCTCTTCAGTAGATCCTTGTTGGTTATCTATTTTATATTTAAGGATCTGTTAATCCCTACCTCCTGATTTATCCTCCTCTCACCCCTTTCCCCTTTGGTAACAGTAAGTTTGTTTTTTATGTCTGTGAGTCTACTTCTGTTTTGTAAATAAGTTCATTTGTATCATTTTTTTGATTCTCTATATAAATGATATCATATGGTTTTTTATCCTTATCTGACTTATTTCACTTACTATGATAATCTCTACCTCCACCCATGGTGCTGCAAATGGCATAATTTCATTCTTTTTTAGGACAGACTGATATTCCATTGTAGGTGTGTGTGTGTGTGTGTGTGTGTGTGTAATCTTCTTTATCCATTTGTCTGTTGATGGACTCTTAGGTTGCTTTCATGTCTTGACTATTGTATGTAGTGCTGCTATGAAAACTGAGATGCATATATCTTTTCAAATTAGAGTTTTTGTTTTTTTCTGGATATATGCCCAGGGGTGGGATTGCTGGATCATATGACAACTCTATTTTTAGTTTTTTGAGGAACCTCTGTACTGTTCTCCATAGTGGCTGCACCAATTTACATTCCCATCAATAGTGTAGGAAGGTTCCCTTTTCTCCACATTTATTATTTGTAGACTCTTTGATGATGATGCACTTGCAGTTTTAAATCATCCTTGGCATCAGTTTATTCCTGTATTTTTTTCTATTGCCCAATGTTGAGAAAGTTTGATTCAAGATATAAGTAATAAAATTAGCAACATTTTTATGTTTTATTTATACACAGCCTGCCTTGCCAACTTGGGATGCTCTTAATTAAACAAATCTGAGATCTGGAATGCAGAGGAACAATTTTGAGTCTAATAGTGAATCATTAACAGTATCTGCTTTCATTGCTTATGTTAAACGTGAAAGTCCCATCAGAAGTAGCTCAAAGTCAGGAGAGGTGCACGTGCAGTGTTATCCTGACTCTACAGCTGACCATTATGCAAAGGGAGTGAATGTAATCACTAGGTCTTGTCAGCCTGCATCTGGTTATTCAGTTTACTGAGGTTGTGCATTTGTGCAAATTGATGCAAGAGGACACACACTGGCCTGAATTTTAGGAGATCACCTGTACAGAGATACGGTCTTTCTAATCAATGACACTTGTATTAAATATTCAAAATCATGAACCAAACCATAAGAAAAGATCAATTCTCACTCTATCAAAGAGCATTTGCCCAGTTACATAAATTAATGCATTGGTGGTCTCCAATATGGTAGTATTTGATATAAAGCACGTGTGATTATGTTGATGTAAAATAACAGTTGATTTTTTAATGATTTAAAGTACTTATTGTACTTTTAATGATTTAAAGTTCTTTAAAGTACTTATTGGACTTCCCTGTAGCTTAATGGTAAAGAATCTCCCTGCAGTTCAGGAGACCTGGGTTTGATCCCTGGATTGGGAAGATCCCCTGGAAAAGGGAATGATAATCCACTACACTATTCTTGCCTGAAGAATCCCATGGATAGAGGAGCCTGGGAGGCTATAGTCTGTGGGGTCGTAAAGAGTCAGACATGACTGAGCAACTTACACTACTAAAGTATTTATTTTGAGTCGCTTTCTTTAAAAATTATTTTATTTTTTAAATAGGGAGCAGTCTCTCAGAGCTATCTGAGATGCTGCCTCCCAGGCTGCAGTCCTCATTTTGCTCCCAGTAAAACTTAACTCACAACTCTAAAGTTGTACATGTTTTTAGTCGACAGTTATGGCGCAACGAAGTGACCCAGAATGGACTTCCTTCCTTCACCTGGACTCTACGAGGAACTGGAGCTTTGGTACCAGCTGTGGCCCCTTGCACCCATCAGCCTCCTCAGCAGACTAACTTGGATGCCTCAGGCATGACCTGCAACCAAGACTGGAAAAAGACATAATTTAAGAAACTGTCTCCAACCTGGATGGATGGACCTTTCTGTCAGATACTGTTAACTGACTCATGCGCAGTGAAATGGAAGGGAAATTGACTCTTGAATTAACTCCGACTTCCAAAGGCCCCTAAGCTGGACTGGTCTATAGAGAGGCCTGCTGACCTCAAACTCACTTTAAAACGAGTCTCAAAGAGGAAGCTGCACTACACTAGGGTGAGAAGACGACAAGATCAGAAGTAGACAGCTTGCCCAAGATGCTGGATCTGATTCATATGATCATTTACACTGTTTTCTTTGATTCCTTGGACCTGTGCCTATCAGTCAAATGGTTTGAATCATGGATATGATTCTACACTAGTTTAAATCTCAATTCAATTGTTGAGTTGTGGCCAATAACCTGTGTCTAGTAATTCTGGGTTACCTTGGTGGATTTCCCTCTTTCAAGACTCTGATTGGATACACCTTAGGAAATTTATTTTAGATGAGAGTTCAGTCCTGTTCTGTCTATTCATGATATTACTAGATGAGATCCTCTCATCTGGCCAATTAATAATACCTGCTCTGATCCTGGCCATAGATTTAAGTTTTCTCTTAGGGTCATTCAAACTCAATCAGAGTGATGAGAGCTAAGTCTTAATCAAAAAACTAACCTCTCATCTCTTAAAAGGAAAACTCCCACAATTATGGGATGAATCTATATGCTTAACATCAGACTATGATCATTTAAATTTAAAAGCTCCTCTATGTTGGAAACAATTAAATCATACTAAAAATGACCAACCTGGTAATATTATGAGACAAAGCTGGGTGCTTTATGAACTATGCCTATTATTACCCTTAGAGAGAGAAATTGGTATGGAACTCAGTGGATTTGTGGCACTAATTTATGGCCTTGATATCTACAGGGATGGATACAAAGGTGTAGCCTGGATTTCCATGAATTTAAGGTCATACACATTAACAAATTAGAGGTAACCCCAACCAGTCTACCATTGGTATGATCCCAATTGGTCAAAGCTCTGTATTCTACTGGTATGACCATTTAGCAGCTTTTTGTGTGTGTGTGTCTTCATTGAGGTTGGAGGATATAATTGGCCATATCGAAGCCTTAACAACTTTCATAAGCTTTAAATGATAGTAACTGGGCTATTAGCGTATTGAATTCTGAGATCTCTATGATAAGAAAGGCAGTGCTACACAACTGCAAGGCCCTTGACACTTTACAGCACCACAGGAAGATAGCTGTGCTACAATCCAAAGTGAATGCTATATTTTCATTCCTGATAAATCCTTTAATGTAATACATTTTATGAACTATATGAAAAATCATATTTCTGCCTAAGTGACCCATTCCCTAGTCTTGACAATCTTTTAAAAAACTGGTTTGGTGTGGGAGGCTCATGGCTAAAATGTTTAGTTTTAATTCCACTAATGTCATTAATTATACTATTTGTATTTTGCCCGTTTCACAAGATTATTGTTTCTTGTATTACAAAGTGTATGACTGAGCCTCCAATGAAAATAATGATGACTAGACTTGATATATATATGATCAATGATTGTAATAGTGTAACTCTAGATATGGGAAGATGCAACAAAAGGGAATACTTTCCTGGACCATGACTAGAAGACAGGTGTCCAGCGATCTTTGACTATTAAGACCTAGTCCAATAATAGCACATTGAGCGGCCTATCAGCAAAAACTTTCAGAACTGGGAACGAGCCTTCCCAGTAATGTGAGAATGGTCATGAAAGGCCCCCCAAGGTATGGTCTGATTTATGACCACAAGGGGGCCGTGTCAACTACAAATTGACACTTACCAAGAGCATTGCCAACGACTGAACAGCAAAGGCATCTGCCATCTGCCTCTATGAGACTGAACCCCACACTGCTGTAGCTGTTGACCTTCAACACCCCCTGAGGGAGTTCAGGGTGGAGTGAGGCACTCTGTGCTCCAGGGACAGGTCTTTAGATAGTTGGAGGTTTTTAGGAACTGATTTTATGATCTCAGTCCTTGCATCTCCTTATATCCAGAGAAGCACTAAATTCCTTCATGGTGACATTAGAGCCTCAGGACTAACAGAAAACCCTTTTGTAAACTGAGTGCTTAATGGTATTGAACTCCCCATTCACCAAAACCTTATATATTGACCTTCCCCCACTGCCACTTTGGAGCAGTGTTTCAAAGCTACCTGAGATGCCGCCTCCTGGGCTACAGTCCTCATTTTTCCCCAGATAAAATTTAACTCACAACTCTCAAAAAAAAAAAAAAAAAGTATTTTATTTTTTAAATAGAAAATCCATGGTCATGGTCCAAAACCCAAAAGATAAGAGAAGGATATTTAGTGACAAATCTTCTGCTGCCTCATCCTCAACCAGTGTTCTCCCCAGTACTTTTATTCATTGTTACTAGTTTCTTTTATTCCAACCAGAGATTGTGTGTGTGTGTATGAGTGTGTGAGTGTACAAGTGTGTCTTAATTTAGGCTACCCTAGAAACAGACCTTGACATAAGGATTGAAATGCGGCTATTTATCTGGGAAGTGCTCCCAGGAAACTTCTGCAGGGACTGGGGCATGAGACTGGGGAGGGAAGGCAGCCAATAAAGGGAAGATCATGTTGTAAATCCCACCATAGACAAACAGAACATAAGTTCACTGGGGAACTCTGGGAGCCAGCATAGGACACGTGGCCCACTATTATTTCTCCCAAAGGGAAATGAAGCTGGTGTTTTATAACCAACTGCATTGTTTGAGGTCTGTGGGGTGTGGGCAACCAGCCATGTGGCCAGGCTCAATGAACCCGGGTGGTCAGAAAAAGTTCTTGGTCAGCGCAAGAGCTGGCACTTTGGAGCATGCAGGTATGGCCTGAAATGTTAAGAAGCAGGAGGTATCTGTATAGCATCTGCTACAACATTCTCCTAAAAACATTTAGAAAGAAGTTGACCAAACATTTGCAGCAATTTTGGCTCAGTCCCTCAAATGCCAGGCTTCCACAGGGCCTGGTCTGAAGGCTGTTGGCATTCATGGGAGCATCAAATGAAGCTTTCCAGGGTGTGGCTCCCATCAGTGATTCCTGGTTCTCGTTCTCACCTTGCTGCTGCTGCTGCTGCTAAGTCGATTCAGTCATGTCCCACTCTGTGCAACCCCATAGACAGCAGCCCACCAGGCTTCCACGTCCCTGGGATTCTCCAGGCAAGAACACTGGAGTGGGTTGCCATTTCCTTCTCCAATGCATAAAAGTGAAAAGTAAAAGTGAAGTCGCTCAGTCGTGTCCGACTCTAGCGACCCCATGGACTGCAGCCTACCAGGCTCCTCCATCCATGGGATTTTCCAGGCAAAAGTACTGGAGTGGGGTGCCATTGCGTTCTCACCTTAATCACAGTCAAATTCTAACCCAATGATAGAAGCCATCTGCACTGACAGGCCTCGGGTATCATGTAGCACTACCTCCTGCTCTCTTGACCTGGGAGCACCCTTTCCTTCCTCTTTCTTGCCTGATGCCACTTATTCTCCAGATTCAGGTGAATAGAAAGAATTAATTTTCCTTTGGGGTTAGTAGGGGGCTCACTGAGGCATTTTAGCCCAGAGTCTGAGAGACACTATGCTCTCAGGAATGATTATCTTTCCACCTCCCCATCTGTCGGATGCCTTGGGGAATATTCCTTGTCACCCTCGAGCTCAACTGGGAGTCCACTCTGCTCACTGTCCTAGCACCCTGGGCTTACCTACTGGAATGGTCTGCTTGCCCGTCTGTCTCCCCCAGTGGTACCAGGAGCTTCTTTAGGGCAGGAAGCAGGCTTTGCTCACCTCTGAATCCCTGTGGTTGGCAGTAGGGCTCAGTAAATGCTTCTGAGTAGAATTCACCTGAGGGCACTGCACCACGCCCCTTCTTTGCAGCATTTGTAGGCATCCTGAGGGAGAAATCGCTGCACACAGGGTGGCCCTTGCATGTGTGTTAGGTGGCCTTATGTAAGGTACACATATGTAACGGAGGTTGCTGCCTCCTTCCTGGGGAGAGACCTGTAGACCTGCTCCTTAATTTGCATGCAAGATTGTTTCTGCTCTTTCTTTTTTGTATTTGTTTAATGGATAGGCAGGCCCTCTGTCCATAAATATTTCCAGAGTCCCTACTATGTGTCGGGCGCTGTTCTAGGGGACGGAGATAGAGGGGTGCACATGACCGAAAGAGAGTCTACCTCAAAGAACTTACTCTCCTGTGGAAGATGTAGAATTCATTTGGACTAGCCTTCTGTTGCCGTCAGAATCTGAAGAATCTGGAAGAAGGGGAGCTCCTCTGGGACTGGGTGATGAAAATCTCAGGCAGTTGTAAGTAAAGGCAAGGGAGGCAGACACCCCAGTAGGAGGAGGGAACCAAAGGAGGTCAAGGACAGCTGTCATTTAGAAGCATACTGAGCGTGTCTGTGTTCAGCATATGGACGTCATAAAGAGATAAAAGCCCCAGTCCGTTCCTGTAAAGATCTGCTGTCTATGGTGGGAAAGTCACAGTAATCCTGAGGATTATCTACTGGTGGGGACCATCTAGGCAACAATTTTTAAAGACTTTCACTTTGGAAATAATTAGAGATTCAAAGAATGTTGCAGAAAATGGTAGAGAGAGACTGTGTGCACTGTCCCCCAGTTTCCCCTGTTGGTAATATTTACATAACTGCAGGACAATGTCACTGCCAGGAAACTGACATGAGTAAAAGGCACAGATCTTATTCACATTTCCTTTGTTTACATATGAGTCTATGAGATCTTTTCACATGTGCAAATGTGTGTAACCACCACCTCAATCAGGATATAAAACATGTTGTCATCACAGAGAATCCCCAGTGCTTCACCTTTATAGTCACACCCTCCCCAACTCCCCAGCCGCTGTTTAGTAGTGAGTTTTGAAAGTCCTTTATGTTCTAGACATGAGTCCTTTGCCACACGTATGGTTTGCAAGTATTTTCTGCTAGTCTATAACATGTCTATAGCTAGTCTATAGCATGTCTTTTCATCCGCTTTACAGCATCTTTCCTGGAAACAAGATTTTAATTTTGATGAAGTGCAACTTAATGTTTCCGTTTATGGATTGTACTTTTAGTGTCATGTTTAAGAACTCTTCACTTTTTCCTAGATCTCGAAGGTTGTTTATGTTTTCTTCTAAAGGTTGTATAGTTTTACATTTAAATCTATGATCCTTTATGAATTAATTTTGTATAAAGTGTGTGGTTTGAGTTTTGTTTTGTTTTTTTGCCTATGGATATTCAATTGTTAGCCTCATCTGTTTTAAAAAAACCTATCCTTCCTCGATTGAGTATCTTTTGCTCCTTTGTCAAAAATCAGTTGACTGTACGTGTGTGGATTTATCTCCGGCTTTTCTATTTTGTTTCATTGATCTATGTATTTATTCCTCCATAAGACACGTTATCTTGAATACTGTAGTTATACAGTAAATCTTAACCCTGAGTGATTCCTCCCACTTTATTCTTCTTTTCTAAAATCATTTTCTATTCTAATTCCTTTGCCTTTCACATATATTTTATCATAATCTTGTCTAAAGCAATAAAAATTTTGCTGGGGTTTTGATAGAAATTGTGTTAAAACCTATAAATCAACTAGGGGAGAATTGACATCTTTACTAGGTTGGGTTTCCAAACTGTTAACATGGCATGTTTTTCCATTTATTTACATCTTCCTTAGTTCCTTTCATCAGCATTTTATAATCTTTTGAAAACAAGTCCTATGCATGTTTTGTTAGAATTATGTCCATATATTTTATTTGGGAAGGGATGTAGTGTAAATGGTATTATTTTTTTAACTTTGGCTTCCACATGGTCATTGACAATATATGGGAAATACAATTGATATTTTAATATTGACCCTGTATCCTGTCACCTAGCTAAGTTATTAGTGCTAGAAGGTTTTTTTGTTTGTTTGCTTCATTTTTGTTTGTTTTGGGCTTTTTAGAAAAGATTCTTTGGGATTTTCTACATAAACATATGTTATCTGAAAATAAGGATAGTTTTATTTTTTCCTTTCTAATATGTATGCCATCATGGGTGGATTATCAACTGTGAGAATCATCCAGGCCAAAAAAAAATGTTTTTAATTGCAAATATTCTATTTTCCCACTCTTTTTAGATTATTTCCCCATGTCCACTGTGTGTTCAGGGAATGCACACTCACTCTCACTTCAGATCAAGCAGCTATTATTAGGAATAAAAACATCTGGAAATCATAAGATAGCACATCATAGAGCCAAAGAAGGAGGATCTGGGGACTGTTCACATCCCGCCTCCTCCCTGAGCAAAGGTCATCAAAAGATGACTCTGGGTACCATGTGTTCGCTTGGACAAGGGCCATCCAGGCCTCAGCTAGCCTTCCCAAAGCTCTCCCAGGAAAAAGCAACCCTTCTCCCAGGACTGGCTACAACCAGGACCTCCCTGAAGGCAGACTGGGAGCAGGGACTGACCCTGAGGTTGGAGGGGAAGTGGGCGAGGCATTGAGAAGGTTGAGGAGGGCCTTCACTCATCTCAATCCAGGTAGATTTTCAGCAGGCATGTGGGGGACATCACTGTACTTTTCTTTGAGCTGAGACACAGCTTCTATAGGTCTCATGTGACATGAGTTTAGGTGTGATTGGAGAAAAGAAAAACAAGACAATGTTTTTCTTCCCACTGGCAATGAAACTGTATAATGCAAGGAGGATTCTGTCCTTGACACCAGGAAACCACCGAGGCCAGAGTTGGATATGTGGACCCTAGAATCATCTGTGATGTATAAGCAATGCTGCCTTAGCAAAGGGATCCTGTACAATGAAAACTACTTACCCAGATTGCTTGAGGTATTTTAATCCTAGTGCTATTTACTTTCCTGATTAAGTGTTGGGCAATTCATGGCTAGAATATACTGAAATATTATACTGTATGCAATGCTTAATCCACACATTTGTTAAAGGCAGGTATGTTAAAAGAGGCTGAAACAAGGGAATGCAGTTCTCTTTGATACATGTTTGACTGTAGAGAGAATTATTTAATCTAAAGTAGTAAGATATTTTTATCCACTTTCTGAAAATCAAGAGATGAAAATATATATATATCTTTTTAAGCTAAAGCTATCTTGAAAATAATAAAGTGGAAAAAAATTTCAAAGCAAACTTAGTTAATTGGGTTAAGTTAAGTTAAGTGGCTCAGACGCTCCGTCATGTCAGATTCTTTGCAACCCCATGGACTGTAGCCCGCCAGGCTCCTCTGTCCATGGAATTTTCCAGGCAAGAATACTGGAGTGGGTTGCCATTTCCTCCTCCAGGGGATCTTTCTGACCCAGGTATCAAACCCTTGTCTCTTGCGTCTCCTGCATTGGCAGGCAGATTTTTTACTGCTAATGCCACCTGGAAAGCCCAGTTAATTGGGGTAGTAACTTCTTATTGTTTCTGAGTTCTCTACCAAACACCATACAAAAGTTAATAAGTTCTTACAGCTCACGCAGTTATGAGGCCAGCAAGTCCCTAGACCTGCTGGATGAGTCAGCGAGCTGGAGGTCTGGGAGAGCTGGGGGGTTAGTCAAACCAAGTCTAAAGGCCTAGGAATCAGGAATGCTGATGGTGTAGTTTGTGTCCAAAGGATGGTAGCCTCAAGACCCCAGAAGGACCTATGTTTCCGTTTAAGTCTGAAGGCAGGGGAAAAAAAAAATGATGTCCTATTCTGAAAGCACTCAGACAGGAAAGGATTCTCTCCTACTCAGGAGACGATCAGCCTTCTTGTTCATTCAGGGCTTCAGTTAATGTTTAGGCCCACAAGCATGGAAGAGGGAAATCTGCTTTACTTGGCTTATACGCTCACAGAAACACCCAGAAAATGTCTGACCAAATATTTGAGGACCCCTGGTCCAATCAGGCTGCCATGAAATTAATCATCCTGGAAACATGGGCAAGGACCAGTGAAAGACTGCTTCAAAAGAGTGTGAAATTCTGGAGTGGACTTCTGATTACATTCTCAAAGAGGACCAGGTTTTCTTAATCCCCTTGTAAAATATGAATACTTTCTGGAGAATCATTTTAAAAAAAGAAAAGAAAAATATTTATTTATTTGGCTATACCCATTCTTAGTTGCACCATGTGGAATCTAGTTCCTTGACCAAGGATCAAACCCCAGCCCCCTGCATTGAGAGCTCAGAATCTTAGCCACTGGACCAGCAGATAAGTCCCATGAATACACCCTTAAAATTACAATAATGAATATCATTCTCTGTGTACTTACCCTGTGCTGACTGTTTAGCAAACATCTCACTTAATCTTCTCACTAACCCTGCTCTCTACTAAGATTATTCTCTAAGGAGGGGATATGAGTGGTATCAACATATGAGGAAATCAAGGTTCTGTTAGGTAGGTAGAATAGGGAAAAGGAGTCCTTCAGGCAGAAGTCTTCACTCTGGTCCTCGGACCTTCCTTGTCTTTTAGCCACCGCCATTTTGGACTCCTTTTCCCTATTCTACCTACCTAACAGTTCCAAGAACTGTGTACTCATCAGTGTGTACAGTACTTGGAACACAGTAGGTATTCAATAAATATTATTGAATGATGGTAATTAAGTCTCTTGTTAAAGGCCATACAACTAGAAGTGGTGAAGTTAAATTTCAAAACCAGATCATTTGACCCCAAAATCAAAGGACTTCAGAGAAACACCATGAGCACAGGCAGGGCAGGAAATTTGTAACTTGGAGTTTAGGCAGTTGCACCTCTGACATTTCATCTGACTCCTGCATGAGGTAGGCCAGCAAGACAGAGCCTGAAAAAATACCGATAATTCCAACAAAGCCTGTCAGCCTCTGGTACAGCTCCTTGAAAATGACTTTGAGCAATTGAGCCACACGCATTGGCAGACATTAGCTCTGGTACTGTTTGACTCAGAAACTCAACAGCCCCATTCCTGGCATGATTCTGAGCATAATTGTCTCCTGGGTTATTAATTCATCTTTTGTTCATAGCTGGAAAGATGGGGACAATGTATGTTTCAAAGCTGTCAGCGCTCTCTTGATGAACAGTGTTCTGTTCGTGGGAGGTGAAGCTGAGGGAGGAGGTCTGGTTATTAATTTCCAGAAGTTACGTTGTTCAGCCTCAGTGAGATGTTTATCAAGGGGCTAACACTCTTCCCAGTAACTTATTAGCTATATTTGGAGGCATGTTAAGTTTTGGAGGCCACAGGGCACTGTTTGATATGCGTCAGCAGTGATTCAGGACACAGAAGGTATTGTCATCACCCCCCTGAGTTGCTTCTCAGCTTTCAACCCAGGGGCAACTTTTCTCTAGGAACACTGGCCTTGAGCATTCCTTGGTGTCTCCCTGCCCTGCTCGCTTCCAAGGCTATGCAGAATCTGTTTTTTCATCTTCAACGAAAATGTGTAAATTAATTTTAAAGGGGCATTTTGCTACTTCGTCTGAACTTGCCAAAGACTTGATAAGATCACAAAAAGGACAATGAGGTTCTTTCAATTATTTGACAATGGGTGGTGAGCAGTCAGAAGGGAGGAAAGTTGGGCATCATTTGAGAAAGAAGATTCATCCAGGCAGAGACCTGTGGAAATGCCCTGTTGTCCAAAACCAAAATGAGTCAAAGGAGAACAGATAATGGTTGTTCCTGGGAGGGACATGTTGACCTTCGACCTAAACCTGGAACTGGAGCCAGAGCCTTTGTTTTGGGCCATATCTCTTTAGGATATCATGTTTGTTGCTATGACCCACCTTCAAATCACATTTGGAATGTGGTTTTGCCTCTTCTCACCACAGCTCATCTGTACGCCCATCATCTCCCCTGGTGTTGCGCAGATATCCATATCCTGGCCTCCCTCCAGGCCGTTTTCCTCACAGCAGCCTGGGTAATCTGTTAAACCAGAGTCAAACATGCCTCTATTCTGCTCAAAAGCTTCCTGTGTCTCCTCACATCTCTAGAAGTAGAAGCCAGGGTCCTCTGCACCCTCCATGACCCAACTGTGTGATCTAGCCCCTCTCTTCCCTCGCTGACCTCCTCTCCTACCCAAAGGTAGGACCCAAAGTAAGGGCTCAGGTTTCAGTCTCCAATCTTAGATTGGCGGTCTAGGCTTCACCTCAACGCATCCCTCTCAGGAACAACGTCTGCCTTCCTCACACCTCCCTTGCCCTCTGGTCCCGTCATGTTTTAGGCATGGATCCATTTCCAAGAGCCTTTCTCTCCTCCTTGCTTGCTCTGCTCCAGTACATTGGTGTCACTGATCTTTCTCAAACACACCAGGCTCTCTCTGCCTCAGGGCATTTGCACTTGCTGTTTTCTCTGCCTGGAATGCTCTTCCCCCAAATAATTGTATGGCATGCCTCCTTATCTCCTTTAGGACTTTGTTCCCATGTTTCTCTCTTCTCTGACTATGTTATTTCCAACTCCTTCTTCCTCCCATCCCTGCACCTTAGTGCTCCCTCTCCTGATTTATTTTTCACATGAGCACTTTTCATGACCTAAAACATAATTATATATATTTTATTTATTATATCTTACCAATTCAGGGGGCAGAGATTTTTTTTGTCTATTTTGTTTATTGTTGTATCCTTATATCCCTAAAGCTCAGAAGTGTACCTAGCACATCATAAACACACATTACATATTTGTTGAGTGTGGAAATGAATACATGGAGCATTAAATGAACAACTAAACTCTGCATGGTGCTAGTGGTAAAGAACCTGCCTACCAATGCAGGAGACAAAAGAGACATGGATTTGATCCCTGGGTCGGGAAGATCCCTGGAGAAGGGCATGGTAACCCACTCCAGTATTCTTGCCTGGAGAATCCCCATGGGCAGAGGAGCCTGGCAGGCTACAGTCCCTGGGGTTGCAGAATAGGACATGACTGAAGTGACTTTAGTGCAAACTCTGCCCAGACTTGAGCTACATGTGCATGGTGTAGAAGATATGCTGTCTGCTCTAAAGAAATGCATGATCCATTTGGGAAGACAGTAGTAGGGGCACTGGTCATTCAGATGTTTTTGCTGCGAGACACAGGAACTCACTCAAAAATACTCTCAGGACTGAGATTGATTTTAAGGACAGCTGTTAACTAAAGCTGGTCCAAGAACCAGTAAGCCATGAGGAGCCAAAGGCCGCAATGGAAATCCCCTCTGCTCCTTTTCCCCATGGTTTCTCTTTCCTGTAGAGCCTCTGGCCCAACTCACAGGTCCAAGTTTGTTCTCTTCAACTGCCAGACTTCCCCCCCTCCATTCCTCACTCTGTCATCCAGATCCCAAGAGAGTGGTTCTGTCAGATGTTCACTGTCCCCGTGTTGGGCAGAGGCCCTCACACCTCATGGGTCACTGGATATGCCCATGGGTGAGCTGCCCTTGACCAGGTACCTACTCTTGAAACAGCCTTGCTCTAATTTCCTGAGCAGATTTGGGTCAGTCAGTCATGCTCAGGACAGGAAGAATACAACAGTTTGGAATTCTTTGGATTTTTACATGGATTATTTATAATTATAGATAAATTAAAAGCATATATAAGGAAAACTAGTCTAGAATCCTAAATACCATTAACACCTTGGTATACCCTTTTCCTTGCATGTATGTATGCTCATTATTTTTTATATTTTTTAAAATATACTTTTTAATAAAATGATATCTACTATATCATTTTATATTTTTGGTTTTTTTATCACTTATTAACCATATTTCATGAACATCAGTTCAGTTCAGTCACTCAGTCGTGTCCAACTCTTTGTGACCCCATGAACTGAAGCATGCCAGGCCTCCCTATCATCACCAACTCCTGGAATTTATTCAAACTCATGTCCATCAAGTCGATGATGCCATCCAACCATCTCATCCTCTGTTGTCCCCTTCTTCTCCTGCCTTCAATCTTTCCCAGCACCAGGGTCTTTTCAAATGAGTCAGTTCTTGACATCAGGTGGCCAAAGTATTGGAGTTTCAACTTCAATCAACACCAGTCCTTCCAATGAATATGCAGGATTGATTTCCTTTAGGATGGACTAGTTGGATCTTCTTGCTGTCCGAGGGACTCTCAAGAGTCTTCTCCAACACCACAGTTCAAAAGCATCAATTCTTCGGCGCTCAGCTTTCTTTATAGTCCAACTCTCACATCCATACATGACTACTGGAAAAACCATAGCTTTGACTAGACGGACCTTTGTTGGCAAAGTAATGTCTCTGCTTTTTCATATGCTGTCTAGGTTGGTCATAAGTTTCCTTCCAAGGAGTAAGCATCTTTTAATTTCATGGCCACAGTCACCATCTGCAGTGATTTTGGAGCCCCCAAAAATAAAATCTGCCACTGTTTCCACTGTTTCCCTATCTATTTGCCATGAAGTGATGGGACCAGATGCCATGATCTTAGTTTCCTGAATGCTGAGTTTTAAGCCAACTTTTTCACTCTCCTCTTTCACTTTTATCTTGAACATCATTTCATGTCATATCCAGAGATATATTGGTATTTAATTATTGAATAGTATTTTTTTTTTGGATATATTGTAATTTATTCAACCAATTCCTCATCCATGGATATTTAAATTGTACCTAGATTTTTAAGTTATGAAATATGCTAAAGGAATAGTTGTGTTTTTTTTAAATACATCTACAGTTACTTTCTTAGAAAAAATTCCTAGAAGCAGAATTTCTGGGTTAAAGAACATAAACATTTAAAAAATAATGATATTAACCGCTGACATTTATTGAGCATGGTATATACCAATCACTTTACATGTCACAATTACAACATGCATACGAAGTAGACACACCTATTGTACCATCCTGCAGATGAGAACACGTTCGCAGAGACATGAAATTACTTCCCTAAGATCCTATGGCACGTAAGTGGCAGAACCGGGATTTGAATGCAGTAACTCTAGCATAGAGCCCTTAACCTCTAAATCATACTGCCTCCCAGGAAAAGTAGGACCTTTTGGTAGAAGGAAAGGCCCTATTAGGGTCTTCAAGGGAGGTTAGCCAGCTATAAGCAGGACTGACCCAACAGGCCACATGCTGCTGGTAGATTCATTCTTTAACAAATGACGTCTGGAGGGCCTCTAATGAACAACAATGTGCCCCTTAGCAACATGCAGCTAAGGTGTTTCATTTTTGACCTTTCAAGGTAGAGTTGATTTGGTATCCAGCCAATAGACCCCTGGTTGGGAAAATATTGACTTTACTCATGAAAGGACTGGCAGTTTAGCTGGCAAGATCATTCACTCGTCTTGATAACTTGTGTTTCTGGAAAATTACTAGCCTAGAGGAGCCTGGCAGGCTATAGTTCATGGGGTCACAAAGAATCAGACATGACTGAAGTAACTGAGCACTCATGCACTCTAAAAATTGCAACACAAGGTTGATAAGTCCAACTTCAGGGTGATAGAAGGGATGCATGAGTGCATGCTAAGTCATGGGTTGCCATGCCCTCCTCTAGGAGTCTTCTTGACCCAGAGATCAAACCTGCATCTCTTACGTCTCCTGCATTGGCAGGTGGGTTCTTTACCACTAGCACCACCTGGAAAGCCCAATAGAAGAGATTAGAATGGGCAAAAGGGAGCTATAAGTGACTTTCAAAAGGCGGACTGGAGTGGGAGGCCAGGTGGCTGCTGGGCGGCTCTCTCATGGTTGAGTCATAGGTGAGCAGGTGTGCACTTGGGGAGGGATAACAAGTCTAGACTTCATGAAATAACAGTCCTCCAGCCAACAGCGAGAGCAGGACTAGGTGTGACCCAGAAAACCAAACATAGCTTTTTTTCCTGGAGATAGTTTATGATGATGTGGAAATGGCACCTGAAAGGTCTTGGCTTCCTTACAGGTACAGGGATTGCACATTCCCAATGAAGAATTAGTACAAGTGGTCTGACACATAGTCATCTAACGAGTCAGAGTTTGTAGAAGACCATGCCAGGAAATCTTACAGCCCAGGTAGAGAGTGCTTGACACTGAGAATTCTACCCCTTTCATCTTTTTAACTGCATGTTGCTGGTGTCGTTTACTCGCAAAGTTGTGTCCGACTCTTTGTGACCCCATGGGCTGTTAGCCCATCAGGCTCCTCTGTCCATGAGATTCCCAGGCAAGAATACTGGAGTGGGTTGCCATTTCCTTCTCCAGGGGATCTTCCCAACCCAGGGATCAAACCCGGGTCTCCTGCTTTGGCAGGCAGATTCTTTACTGCTGAGCCACCTGGGAAGCCCTTTTAACTCCATACTTTGAAGATATTTATACAGATAAAATACATACATCTTTTGGGTACATACTTTAAGATATTTATGCAGATAAAAAATGCAAAACTATGTTACACATGCAAGCATATACTGAAAGGACATCCGCTAGGTTTGCCTTTGTTCCTTGCCCATACAGTTTCCTAAAACAGAGCTCCCCTCACCTGTGTGGAGAATGAGGAGCAGGCAGCAGCACCCCTGAAAAGAGCATCCTGCCCTGAGTGTACTGACTTGCCCATCACCTTCCATCCTTCCCGCAGCACTTTCTCAGGTATGTGGCTAGGTGTCTGCAGCGGGCACAGTTGATTGTCTCCTCCCATGGGCCTGGTACCACCCTCCTTCCTAACTGAATCCCAGTTCTATTCAGTATCCCCTCCTTAGTGAGGCCCTTGTGCTTCCAGGTGGGCTGTGACCATCCCCAGCTTCCTGAGGCTGGGTTTTGATGAAGTTAAGCTACTTCGAGTGACCCTTACTCTTCCTCTTACTAGAGACAGTGTAAGCCTGAATATGTGATACACTTCAGACCAATAAGAACCGAGAAGATTAGCTCCTTCTTAAAAGAGAAAGAGGGATATTTCTTTTATTTGACATTTTTATGTTTTTACGTGATACTTACAGCAGTGGCTGCCATTTTATCCCCACAAGCTAATAACGTAAGGGCAAAGCAGTAGACTTGCGCAGAGGGCGGCAAAGCAGAAAAATGGAGAGAAACTGGGTTCTTAGTGATGTCACTAACTTGGGAGCCACCCTATCACAGGGCTTTTTGTTATGTAAAATAAGAAATGCTTCTTGTTGTGTGAGTCTTTTTGACTTGAAATTTTCAGTTACTTGCAGGCAAAAACATTTTAATACAATCCCCCAATATTCTCATACCCAAAGAGCTTCTGGCCAGCAGTAGGTGATGTTAGAAGCATCTGGCATCTCCTCTCCTCCTCCCTCTCTCCCAGGGAAAACATTCTAAGAGGCATCTTGGCTATGAAAACAAATTAAACAGAATTTCACCACATTGATTGGAAGAGGTGGCGTTGATTGATACACATCCCACATCAACCAAATTAGTTCTGAGAAATGTCGCCTGGAATTCTCGAAACCAGGATTCTGAGCTCAAGACTTCAAATGTTGGTGGTAAGCCTTCAAAAATTATAATTTTTGGCACACCAAATGTTTTCAGACAGCTATTTATCTCACTCTCGGGTGCTGGGTGCCAATAAATTTTACTAGTTTATTACAATAACATGTAGTGTTTCAGTTCAAGACAAGATTAGTAATAATTGATGATGTGGATAATCTGGCTCTAAAACTCATAAAAATCACAATTCCAGTTCCATTTAAGGAGAGTCAATGCCATTTAGATTAAGAAATGACCTAAGCTTAATCCAAAATGGTTATAAAATTTTGAAAGATTTCTCCCTTAACTCTCATATAAAACCTAGACATCTGATGTATCACCATTCTCTGACTATAAGATGAAGACATGTTTCCTATTTTAATGTCCAGTAAAATGACCCAGAAGCAGCTCTTCTTTCTACAGTACTCTGGAAATCTAGTATTTTATACTCATAGTGTGTGAGGGCAATGAGAGATAGTTTTACCTCAGCAGACAGCTAGATCCATGACTATCACAGATCAGGTGACCAGGAAGTTCACAAAATCTCTAAAATTATCCTCTCTTAGCCTCTCTTAGGATTCAAAAAGAACAAATATAATTCAATATCACAGATGTTGCTAAAAGCCAGCAGCAGGCAAGGGCCTAGGACTTGTATACTACTAGTTGGTGAAGTTGGGTGCACATACCCTCTTCAGGGCTTGAGAAGAGACTAATTTGAGGGAAGTTGGGGCTCTGAGTTGCTATGATATGGACATTAAGTAAAGGAATGTGACTTTATTTTTTAATCAAGGGATCACTGCATAATCCTCATTTGCTTTTTCAGATGGGTTTTCCTTCCTTTCCACCATGCTCTGTGCCCCAGGAGGCTGGAGATTTGTATCCACAGGCTTCTTGGTCCTCGAAGCCTCTGGTTGGGTTTGCCAAGGAGTTCTCATAAAAGGCCAGAAGGCTGACAGAGAGTGAGGATGGGTCTTTATTCCCTCCAGCTCCCTCTCGGCTCCTGTGGGCAAGCCCCTGCCATCTGTTATTCCCAGGTTCTGGTAACCCCTTCAGGCCTAGGAGCAGGACCAACTTCCCATGTTGCTAAGCTCTGGGCACCTCATCACCCCTGACTGGTTTCACTGGACAAGAATTAACCCCTTCTCACCTTTGTCAAGGGCCTCTCAGGTGGCACAGTGATAAAGAATCCGCCTGCCAATGCAGGAGACACAGGTTTGATCCCTGGGTCGGGAAGATTCCCTGGAGGAGGAACTGGCAACCCACTCCAGTATTCTAGCCTGGAAAAAAATCCCATGGACAGAGCAGCCTGGTGGGCTACAGTCTATGGGGTCGCAAAGAGTCAGATACAACTGAGCACACACACACACACACACACACACACACACACCTTTGTCGTTGGTCCCTTTGTTGATCTTTCCTCAGTTACTGTCACAATTACAGTTCCAATTACAGCTGCTGTTGGTCTCCTCTTGGGCCTTGACTGATGATATTGTTCAAATGCCCAGGCTGCTCATGAAATAAGAGCACTGAACCAGCAAAAAAAAAAAAATATATATATATATATATATTTAACTTAGAAAATTTTTTCTTCTTGAAATTAAAATGTTTTTATTTAGGCAAAATATGAGGTCTCATTTCATGACGATTTTGGCTATAAGCTACTGTCATTTCTTAATCCTGATTGCCCCTCCTGTCCCTAATTCCTTCCAGGTACTTGCTGAGTTCTTATGAATTTGTGATTTCCAGACAGCTTGCTGTCCCCTCTTCCCCCTGGTGAATCTCTGAGTCCTTAATATGGAAGTCTGGCAAAGAAGAAACATCATTGGCTTAGGTTTCTGCCTATGAAATCATGAAGATAATGAATCAAATAAATGAGATCTGTCTCCTAAGAAGTTATCAACAGTTTAGTTAATTTCCACCAAGGTTTACTGAAAGCCTATAATATACAGGCTCTGGGGGTTCAGAGACATTTAATATACACTGTCTGACTTAGAGAACTGAAGGCCTGGTGGAGATGTTCTAACCCTTCACAAAGGGGAGGCAGGACAGTGAGTTGTTTGGAAATCGTGAATTGGTCGCCACTAGCAAATGCCACTTAGAACTCAGCAATAGGTGGGCAGTTTAGATGCAGAACACCAGTTTTTAGCCAAAATGTTCATGCAGCGGGAACTCAGATTTTTCATACACACACCCTCAGTTTTAAAAGGGAGGGGAATAGAGTTAGGGTCCAGGAAGGAGTGGACTCATAAACACATGAGTGTTGCCATATGCACTAAATGCTAGAATGGGATTGCATGCAGTGTTATGGGAGCACCAAGGAGCACTGGGATCTACCCGGTATTTGAGAAAACTTCTATAAGACAGTAACTGGGCTGCACTTTGGAGAGAGTTATCCAAGTGAAGAAAGATGGGCATCAAGTAAGGGAGGAGAGGAACAGTGAGGGCAGGCACAGCGTGTGAGGACAGCTAACCACAGCTGCATGCCCAGAACAGAAAGAGGCTCTGGCAACGAGCAGGACGCAGAGGGCCAGGTGAGGCCTGAGACCCACGACCGTGTGCCACACTTTGGGTGTGCACCCAGCCCCTTCATTTATTATGCTCCTTAATCCTGCTGCTTCCCTGGGGCTTAGAACAAAGGATGACAAATTATTAGAGACTTATCAATGGAGAAGACATCAATTAAAGCCTGTATAGCAAACTGTACTTTTACACTTTTCCTCATCTCCTATGTAACTGACTCCCCCACACCCTTGTTTCTTTGATTTAGCTGAAGATGGTATTTGAACCAGAATTCTAACATACCTCTTTGTGAGTTTCTCATTTTTTCCTGGGTGTTTCCGTGAGATACACATGTTAAATAAACTTCTATTTTTCTCTTATTAATCCATTTTGTTACAGGGACCCCACTGAGCATTTAGAAGGATAGAAGGAAAACAATTCTTTTTCCTCCCCTACTTTATCTATAATTTATCTATCTATCCTTCTACCTATCCATCTATCCATCCATCTATCTTATCCATTCATCCTATCAGCTCTATTCCACTAGAGAACCTCGTGTAATACTGGTAACCTCCATCAACCACTATAGGAATGGTGCCAAGGCAGGGCAGACTGCCTCCCCCTAACTGGTCACTACTGTTAGTAGTCAGGAGCCATCATGGTGACGGGCAGCAGCCTCCATGCATAAAACCTACCTGGTGAGTGCTTCCTTACAAAGCCAAGGCTTTCTCCAGGCATCTGGAAGGGGATGACCACCCTTTCTCCTAGGATACTGCTTCTTACCTGTGGGAGGGGAGATTACAAGGCTTGGCCGGTTCACTGTGATATGTGGGCTCCAAAGTGAGGGACTGGATTCTTTATGGAGTTCTCCAGATGACCAAAGGACCCCCTCTCCCCAACCCCTTCATGCTTGCTCAGATGCTTCAGAGCGACCAAACTGGGTCCCTGTAATTGTCATGGGACACCTCACAGGTGCACAGTGCTGTGGCCCAAATAAGTTGAAAAGGAAGCCAAGTAGAGCTGCATCCCTCACAGGAATGCACCCCTCCTGCCTGCTCTGGGGAACAATGCTCAGGCCCTGGAGAGGCAGCAGCTACAGGAGACGCTTTAGCTGGACAGGGAAGCCTGGCAGGCTGCAGTCCATGGGGTTGCAAAGAGTTAGATACAACTGAGTAACTGAACTGAACTGAAAGGAGACCCTTGTTTCCTTATCTAACACAGTGAATGTCATCTAATGTAGGAGTTACTGCAAGTCACAATGTGGGGCCGATGACGAACTAAACCCTGCAGGGACCCCTTTCCTGTGTGATGGCCAGCCCAAGACAGCATTTCAGGGGGCTACAGAGATATGCAGAAATGTGTTGCACAGTTCAGTTCAGTTCAGTTCAGTCGCTCAGTCATGTCTGACTCTTTGCGACCCCATGAATTGCAGCATGCCAGGCCTCCCTTTCCATCACAAACTTCCAGAGTTCACTCTTGTCCATTGAGTCGGTGATGAAATCCAGCCATCTCATCCTCTGTTGTCCCCTTCTCCTCCTGCCCTCGATCCATCCCATCATCAGAGCCTTTTCCAATGGGTCAACTCTTCGCATGAGGTGGCCAAAGTATTGGAGTTTCAGCTTTAGCATCATTCCTTCCAAAGAATGCCCAGGACTGATCTCCTTTAGAATGAACTGGTTGGATCTCCTTGCAGTCCAAGGGACTCTCAAGAATCTTCTCCAACACCACGGTTCAAAAGCATCAATTCTTCAGCACTCAGCTTTCTTCACAGTCCAACTTTCATATCCATACAGGAACACTGGAAAAACCATAGCCATGACTAGATGGACCTTTGTTGGCAAAGTAATGTCTCTGCTTTTGAATATGCTATCTAGGTTGGTCATAACTTTCCCTCCAAGAAGTAAGCATCTTTTAATTTCATGGCTCCAATCACCATCTGCAGTGATTTTGGAGCCCCTCAAAATAAAGTCTGACACTGTTTCCACCGTTTCCCCATCTATTTCCCATGAAGTGATGAGACCAGATGCCAGGATCTTAGTTTTCTGAATGTTGAGCTTTAAGCCAACTTTTTCGCTCTCCTCTTTCACTTTCATCAAGAGGCTTTTTAGTTCCTCTTCACTTTCTGCCATAAGGGTGGTGTCACCTGCATATCTGAGGTTATTGATATTTCTCCCGGCAATCTTGATTCCAGCTTGTGCTTCTTCCAGTGCAGCATTTCTCATGATGTACTCTGCATAGAAGTTAAATAAGCAGGGTGACAATATATGGCCTTGATGTACTCCTTTTCCTATTTGGGGCCAGTCTGTTGTTCCATGTTCAGTTCTAACTGTTGCTTCCTGACCTGCATACAAATTTCTCAAGAGGCAGGTCAAGTGGTCTGGTATTCCCATCTCTTTCAGAATTTTCCACAGTTTATTGTGATCCACAGTCAAAGGCTTTGGCATAGTCAATAAAGCAGAAATAGATGTTTTTCTGGAACTCTCTTACTTTTTTCACGATCCAGCGGATGTTGGCAATTTGATCTCTGGTGCCTCTGCCTTTTCTAAAACCAGCTTGAACATCTGGAAGTTCATGGTTCACGTATTGCTGAAGCCTGGCTTGGAGAATTTTGAGCATTACGTTACTAGCGTGTGAGATACATGCAATTGTGCACTAGTTTGAGCATTCTTTGGCCTTGCCTTTCTTTGGAATTGGAATGAAAACTGACCATTTCCAGTCCTTTGGCCACTGCTGAGTTTTCCAAATTTGCTGGCATATTGAGTGCAGCACTTTCACAGCATCATCTTTCAGGATTTGAAATAGCTCAACTGGAATTCCATCACCTCCACTAGCTTTGCTCGTAGTGATGTTTTCTAAGGCCCACTTGACTTCACATTCCAGGATGTCTGGCTCTAGGTGGGTGATCATGCCATTGTGATTATCTGGGTCGTGAAGATCTTTTTTGTACAGTTCTTTTGTGTATTCTTGCCACCTCTTCTTAATATCTTCTGCTTCTGTAAGGTCCATACCATTTCTGTCCTTTATCAAGCCCATCTTTGCATGAAATGTTCCTTTGGTATCTCTAATTTTCTTGAAGAGATCTCTAGTCTTTCCCATTCTGTTGTTTTCCTCTATTTCTTTGCATTGATCGCTGAGGAACGCTTATCTTATCTCTCCTTGCTATTCTTTGGAACTCTGCATTCAGATGTTTATATCTTTCCTTTTCTCCTTTGTTTTTTGCTTCTCTTCTTTTCACAGCTATTTGTAAGACCTCCCCAGACAGCCATTTTGCTTTTCTGCATTTCTTTTCCATGGGGATGATCTTGATCCCTGTCTCCTATACAATGTCACGAACCTCTGTCCATAGTTCATCAGGCACTCTATCTATCAGACCTAGTCCCTTAAATCTATTTCTCACTTCCTCTGTATAATCATAAGGGATCTGATTTAGGTCATACCTGAACGGTCTAGTGGTTTTCCCTACTTTCTTCAATTTAAGTCTGAATTTGGCAATAAGGAGTTCATGATCTGAGCCAGATCATGTCAGTCAGCTCCCAATCTTGTTTTTGCTGACTGTATAGAGGTTCTCCATCTTTGGCTGCAAAGAATATAATCAATCTGATTTCGGTGTTGACCATCTGGTGATGTCCATGTGTAGAATCTTTTCTTGTGTTATTGGAAGAGGGTGTTTGCTATGACCAGTGTGTTCTCTTGGCAAAACTCTATTAGCCTTTGCCCTGCTTCATTCCGTATTCCAAGGCCAAATTTGCCTGTTATCCCAGGTGTTTCTTGACTTCCTACTTTTGCATTCCAGTCACCTATAATGAAAAGGACATCTTTTTTGGGTGTTAGTTCTAAAAGGTCTTGTAAGTCTTCATAGAACCATTCAACTTCAGCTTCTTCAGCATTACTGGTTGGGGCATAGACTTGGATTACTGTGATATTGAATGGTTTGCCTTGGAAATGAACAGAGATCATTCTGTCGTTTTGGAGATTGCATCCAAGTACTGCATATGGGACTCTTTTGTTGTCCATGATGGCTACTCCATTTCTTCTGAGGGATTCCTGCCCCAGTAGTAGATATAATGGTCATCTGAGTTAAATTCACCCATTCCAGTCCATTTTAGTTTGCCGATTCCTAGAATGTCGACGTTCACTCTTGCCATCCCCTGTTTGACCACTTCCAATTTGCCTTGATTCATGGACCTAACATTCCATGTTCCTATGCAATATTGCTCTTTACAACATCGGGGAGCCTGCAAACCAGCTGGGAGTGGAGATCACCCAGCATACCACTGAGGCTGAGACGGAGGTTTAAGCCTAGAAAAGTTAACTTCAGAAGGAAGGAAAGATGGTGGAAAGAATGAAAAAAAGGGAGAAGGAGAGAGAAAAGAGAATTAAAAAAAAAATATTCCTGCACTTGCTCTGGGCTGAGTGCACACATTTTCTCATTAACCCTCACCATAGCTCCACAAAGAGAGAGCTATTATTACTCCCAGGGCATGCAGACACAAAAGGGAAGCACAGGGGTCAAGAGATTTGCCCACCGTCACCTGGCAAGGATTCTAACTCCCACATGCCTGGCTGCAGGGCTTGGGTATATATGGAAGAAGAAGGTGAGATGGAGGGGACAGAGGACAATGTTGGGGGCGAGATGTACAGAGAGACAAGCTCCTGGGTGCTAGGCATAGAGGTTCCTGGGGTCACAGGGCTAGAAATGAGAAGAATAGGGAATGGAGTGTCTGCTCCCCCAGGGTTAAGAGGGCACTTCCTTAGCATATAGGGTGAGGGCTCCAGATAACCTTTGACTGTTTTTCCTGGATTCTTCTCCCTGGAAACATGTGCTTTGTAAGTTGCACTCTTTCTTATTGATGTTTGTCTTCTGTTTATTGACCTGTTCCCTTGGAGCTGCTCAGAACGGTTGTGGCCTGTGGCCGCTTTTCCTCGAAGTGGAACCGGAAATTGGGAGCAATGGGAGCAAGAAGGGAAAGGTGGGGCCATCATGGCTGTGGGTGGCCAGGAGACTGCTCCTGGCCTCTTGGGAACCCGGCCCACCCACGGAGCCCTTCCCTCCGTGGAGCTTTCTCTATTACCGGCAGACCCAGAGGCCTTTCGGCAGACTCAGGTCCTCTGCAATTTCCATGGGCCCAAATCCTTCTCCTGAGGCCTGTGCCTTTGCCAAAATGGGCAAAGGATCCTGTGGCTGGAGGGATAATTGGAGATGCGTGGGCCGGGCAGATGTCCACATCTGACAAGACCAGCACTTTAAACAGCCTGGAGAGAATTTCAGTCAGGCAGGAAGACTTCTGACCGACATCCCCTGTTCCCTGGCCATAACCTCATTCTGGGTATTACTCAACAGCCCCTCCAATCACACAGAGCCTCAATCTGAAACCATATGGAAAGGAAATCTTTATCTCACCCACTGCCTGGAAAGCCTGCTTTCAGCCTCCAGGTCTTGGGGGCAAGGAGGCTGCCATGGTGGCGGGGATGACGGGCAACCTCTCCCCACCACCCCCTCCTCCACTGAGGGTTTAGCATCCAGACCTGCATCCGGTCTTGCTGTCTTCCAAGAACGCGTGCAGGCCTGAGAGGAAATGGTCAGCCTGGAGCAAAATCAGGTGGGTGAAAGCGAAAATGAATCTCCTTTAGGTTCCCCTTGGGTTTCCATTTGTGGTATTACTGAAAGCAGGGTCAAGAGGTTGTCTGGTTCATAACCCGGGACGAATCTGCTTCAGAAGCCTACTGGGGGCCAGCAGGGAGGCCCTGTGGGGCTGAGTCACACTTGCCAAAAGTGGTAAGGCAGGCAGCCCCCTGCATCTGGAGAGGTGGCCTTACCCAGGAAGGGTCCTTGTCCCTGCTCCAAGCCAGCTGATAACCAACCCCTGAACTTTTGCGTGTGTATATTTTAACAGCATTGTTGAGATGTAACTATATAACAGCGTTGTTGAGATCTACCATGTCATCTACCATTTAAGGTAAACAATTCAATGACTTTCCGTATATTCACAGGGTTGTGCAGTTATCACCACACTCTAATTCTGAAAATTTTCATCATCCCCAAAAGCAATCCCACACACCTTAGCTGTCACCCCCTTTATAACCTTCCCCACCGCCCACCCCCAGCCAGACCTAGGCAACCACTAATCTTCTTTCTTTCTCTTATCTACTCAGTTGATTCTGAATATTTTCTATAAATGGAATCATACAGTATGTGTTTTTTTCTGGCTGGCTTCTTTCACTTTAGCACAATAGTTTTCAGGCTCACCCATGCTGTAGAATGTAAAAGTGCTTCACTTTTTTGGTGAAAAACATTTCATTCTGTGGGTGTACCATGTTAATTTAGCCATTCATCATGGACATTTGGATTGTTTCTACCTTTGAGCTATTGTGAATTATATGCAATGAATATTCATGAACAGATTTTTGTGTAGACATGCATTTTCAGTTCTCTTGAGTATATTCCTAGTAGAGCAACTGCTAAGTCATATGGCGAACTCTGTTTAATCTTTTGAGGAACTACCAGACTTTCCCAGTGTACCATTTAGCACAACATTTTGCATTCTTTCCAGCAGTTTATGAAGGTTTGAATTTCTTCACATCCTCAACAAGCATTGTTTATTTTCTTTTTCTGATTATTGCCGTCTTAGTGGGTGTGAAGTTGTATTTCATCATGGTTTTCATTTGCATTTCCTTGATGGCTTGACCTTTTGTTTTTTGAGAGTTCAAATCTGTTTTAGAACTTTAAACCTTTCATCTTTCAACCTAGTCTCCTGCTCTTGGCAGCCAGAGGAGTGGAAACTTTTCCCTGAGCCATGACAGCATCAGCTTCCTGACCACCCTGAAAAACTGGGGGTTCATTCTGCTGTTTTTTTGAGATTTGCTCACCACTAACACCTTGCCTAGAAAATCCCATGGATGGAGGAGCCTGGTAGGCTACAGTCCATGGGGTCGCTACTAGTTGGACACAACTGAGCGACTTCACTTTCACTTTTCACTTTCATGCAATAGAGAAGGAAATGGCAGCCCACTCCAGTGTTCTTGCCTGGAGAATCCCAGGGACGGCAGAGCCTGGTAGGCTGCTGTCTATGGGGTCGCACAGAGTCGGACACGACTGAAGTGACTTAGCAGCAGCAGCAGCAGCAACACCTTGTCAGTTGCTCTTCATTGAACTTTATACATCTCTCTTTATAAAAACTAGGATTCTTCAACAAGTTAATAGCAGGGGGAAAAAAGTGAGGAAATACTGTTCTAAATTTAAAAACACGTGAGACATAACAACCAAATGTAATGTGGGCATTGTATCTGTACCAGGATTTAAACAAATAGTAAAAAGACATTTGGTGGGTATTCTGAGAAAATTGAATATGTACAAAGTGTCAGATGACAGCAAAGAATTGTTTCTAATTATGTTCTATATGATGACTGTGATGTGGTTAGACAAGGAAAAGTTCTAAACATTTCTAAAGAAAATGTTATTAAAGTAAGTGGGGATAAAATGACATAATATCTAAAATTTACTTTAAAATATAACAAAAAGGGCGGAGAAGGCAATGGCACCCCACTCCAGTACTCTTGCCTGGAAAATCCCATGGATGGAGGAGCCTGGTAGGCTGCAGTCCATGGGGTCGATAAGAGTCGGATACGACTGAGCGACTTCACTTTCACTTTTCACTTTCATGCATTGGAGAAGGAAATGGCAACCCACTCCAGTGTTCTTGTCTGGAGAATCCCAGGGACGGGAGAGCCTGGTGGGCTGCCATCTATGGGGGTCATACAGAGTTGGACACAACTGACGCGACTTAGCAGCAGCAGCAGCATAACAAAAAGGGAAAAAGAAGAAATAGATGAAGCATGGAGAGCACAGTTTGGATGATGAAATATTGAAGTTTACTGTTCTCTCTACTTTTATACATGCTTAAAAATTTTTATAATAATAAAAACAAACACAATGGAAACACCCTAAGATCTGAATATAAACTATAAACTGAAAAACTTGATCCAATATTTGAGTCCCAGACGGAACACTCTGCATCTATATTATTAGGTCTGCTACTTGAAAAGTAACTGATTTCAATGTATCATTTGTGCTGTATTTTAACTTACAAGCTACAATATTAGCCAATGTTTTAATATTGGCTTAAGGCTTTTTTTTTTTTTTTTTTCTTTTGAGTATGGGGCCTTTTGATTGGCATTTGTATTGTTTCTCTTACATAGACTCCAGCCATAGTATCTCATCTACAATTTTCGATTCTGGTTTCTTCAAAGGGGAACAAGAAGATACAGACACTGCAGAGCAATCTACATGTTGAATATCTCTACATATTTATTATCTTTCACCAAATACCAACATTTATTCCACATGCCAAAACTGACTGCAAATATCTATAGGAATCTAGCTTAGTTTACTCCTCATAAACTAACCAACAGCTCTGTTTTGCAGTCATGGTTAATATAGTGGGCTAGAAGGAGATCAGAAAAGCTTCTTCTCTATCTGAAAAAATTTGAATTAACTGACTGATTTCTCATCTTACATCAAGTTCTTTGAGTGATGGGTACCTGGCTAACAAGTGTGCCGAGTCTGGGGTAGGTCAAAGTGGTGCTGGCAGACTGTAGTTCTTTCCATAATTGGACACGTGGCTGGGACCAGAAGCAGCGCACAGGGGAAGGGACCTGGCACATGAGGTGAGGAGGGGGAGCTTTTCCATCAAGTAGTGTTAGCGACTACCCTTTCCTCTCTGGAGATTTAATTTGCTCACCTGGTTCCCACAACAACTTATACAGAGAATGGGGACAAGTGACTAAAATTCAAGCCCTCTGGACTCAGTCACAGCCTCTTCAAAATTCAGCTCACCCTGGGGTGAGGGTGGGCATAGCTGAGTATCTGTTTCTCACTCTCAGGTGGCTTGGTGGCCACATCCTTGTAGAACATGATGTGCTCTTTGTGGGAGCAAGAGAGAGAATGCCTGCGAATCACTGAACATCACAATTGGCAGGGGCTTACTCCAAGCATCCCATTTTACTGACGAGATTATGTTCTAGACAGAGGGTGCGGCTTGTTATCAACTTGACCGCAGTGCTGACCATGTTCAACTAATAAAGATATGCTAATCATGGATTAATTCCAAACTTCTGCCTTCAATTCTATCAAACTTAGAAGGACACTGTGTTTCTGGATGATAATAAAGGAACAGAGTGACCACTGAAGTGCTAGCAAAGTGATGACAGCATATAAATGAGACCCATTGTTGAATGAGAAAAGATCTTCTGTGACCTTATAGTACAAAGCTTTTTGCTTTGTAGATGAGGACACCCAAGCTTGGAGCAGGTAGTGAATGAATTAGCTAAAGAATGAACTAGGAAGAGCCAATATCCTCGAAATTCATCATTTGAAATAGGTACTAGCTGGTCTTCTAAGAGCCTCATGTTGGCTGGGTTAATTTTATCTCATGCATCTCGAGGCTTCCCTGGTGGCTCAGTGGTAAAGGATCTGCCTTCAGTGCAGGAGATGCAGGTTCGATCCCTGCATTGAGAAGATACCCTGGAGAAGGAAATGGCAACCCACTCCAGTATTCTTGTTTGGGAAATCCCATGGACAGAGGAGCCTGGTGGCCTATAGCCTATGGGGTTGCAAGAGTCGTACATGACTTAGCAACTAAACAGACTTTAGACAGACTTTCTCTGTCTCCAGTGTCTGGCACAGCACATAGTAGATTCTTGATAAATGTCCTTTAACTGAATTATTATTTAAGGCAACACAGCATAAGGCACAATATATATTCCATACAGAGATTAAAAGGTAGTCAAGACCACAGATGGCTGAAGGGGTAGGACATACTTCCTGAAGGAGATAGCATTGAGGTGGACCTTGAAAAATGGGAGGAATTTTGAGAGGTGGGTTATTCCCGTAGGAAGTGGGAAGAGCATGTTCTCCACAGAGGGAACAGCGTGTTAAGGACGCAGAGGGCAGGGTGTCCAGATGTTTGGGAAGCGTCTAGACATCCACCTCCATCCAGTTGGCTGCAGTGCAGCCCTGTAACAGGGGAGTTGGTTCCCTGATGGGCTTGCCACCAATGGCCCAGAACTCCGTCCTTCATCATCATGAGGCTCTGGAGAGGTTTATCGTTTTGCGGGTTGGGAAGGACATACAGGATCCATCATTGGAAAGAGACCTTGCAAGACAGTTCAGAGACAGGAATTTCCCCACTTCATCCAAATGCTCTGGCTGTACGAAAGGTTAGAAAAACACTGGTGACTGTCTCTTACGGAAAATACTTTCAGACCATTTAAGCTGTCAGGGAGATAAGCGTCCTTATGATGGTTCTGGTGATCCAGGCCCGTTCTGGCTCAGAAAGTACAAAGACGCACAAAGATTAAATATGCCGGAGGAAAATATTTGCTAAACATCCTCAGATCTTCAGAAAAGTTCAAGAGAAGTTCAAATTTGGGGCTGAGGTTGGAGTCAATGTTGATTTTATCAGCACCTGTTTGCCCAGAGACTTTAGAAGAAATGTGGTTTGTATTAGTACTGTTGGTGATGGACAGGGAGACCTGGCGTGCTGTGATTCATGGGGTCGCAAAGAGTCAGACACGACTGAGCGACTGAACTGAACTGAACTGATTGATGCTGATGGAGGAAACTGCAGTGACCATTGAATGAGTGTCTTCTTTTAGGCTCTTACGTATGTCTTCCCTAATCTTTTCGGTAACTTTGAAAGGTAGATAGCTTTAGAGGTAAGTGGTAGGGGCTGATTTTGCCTGCTTAGCAAGCTTTTCCATCACCCTCCTATTGGTGGTGGCCACGTGACGGCGGATTGGCCAATCATAATCATTCATCTCCTGGCCACAGTGATTGGACCCAAGGAGTGGGCGATGACCCAACCTGCACCAATCACAGACCTTTCCTGAGACCGTTACCTTGATGATGAGAGAGAGAAGCACCTCCTGCTGGGCTGAACTGAGATATGTGTGATGACGGTGCTGCAGTCTGGTCTCTACCTCTGCCCAGTCCTGCTGCCTTTACTCCCTCGCAGGTGTGGGGCCTGAGCACTCATATCAAACACCTTCTTTCTTATTAATCTATTTCTCAGCGTGATCTCCCAGGGAATAGACCAAAGAGGAGGAGAAGGAAGAGGATGACAGTGGTTGGGATGAGGAGCTGATATCCAACTTCACAGAGGATTTTTCTTCTAGTCCATAGTATAATTAAACATAAAAATACAAGCATTCAGGAAGCCCTCAGAGCCTATCCAAAATCTTTATTCGCGGAAGGCTTAAACTAACAACTTTCCATCAGCTGCCAAGAGGGCTAGGATAGTTTGGAGGTGGTTTTGCCTAAAGGCTGAGGAGTGACCCAGGTGGCCTCTCAAGAATGCTTCTGGCTTTGAGTCTCTGTCAGTTATGTTTTATGTATCTGAGAGATGTTTTGAATGGATTATTTCAGAGACACTTGTAGTTTGCATGGGTTGAGATTCAGTGCCCTTTGTGCTGAGCAGGCACTGGTGATGAGTGCCTCAAAAAAGGTATGGGATTTCAATGGCAGTCCAATAGAAAGGATTCTGCACTCCCAATGCAGGGGGCCTGGGTTCGATCTCTGATTGGGGAACTAGAATCCCATATCCTGTGTGGTGTGGCCAAAATTAAAAAAAAAAAAAAAAAGAAGAAGACAAACTGGGGATGATGCAGCCTTTGGCCAGCCTGCTAACTCCAATCAGTCACTGTCACCGCTCCATTGCCGACATGATTGCTGACCTCAGGTCTAGGGTGGGCAAGTCCCAAGCAGGCATTCCAAGATCTAAGACACTAAGAACCCTCTCCAGAGCAGGGCAGAGACCATCTCAGCAAAGCTATGTGGTCTGGGGCTGGGGCTGCCTCACACAAGGGGCCAAATGGGGTCTGAAATCAGCCTGCACTCTGCTTGCTGAGCCGTGTGCCCAGCAGATGCTGTGCCCACCTGGAGGACACATTGTCTCTTTCTGGCTCACACAGGCACCACACTGACTAGTTTCTCCCACCAGGAGCACACCTTCCTTCTTTCTAATCGTTTTCCCACATGAATTAAAAAGAGTCTGAGGCCCCAGCATGAATGATCGCCAGGGACGGGGACACACCTATAGCAGGCAGGTTTGTTCACAGTCCACAGGCAAAAAGATTTAATTTGTTTTCACATTGAATAGGCTGATTACATTTGACAACTAAATTTCTCATTGTCCTCTCATCAACAAAAAGGATTTGGAGCCCTAGAGAAAGAACTTGCCTTTTGTTTCATGCAGGAAGTTCACAGTGTTCCTGTGAACTTAGCTCACAACCAGACAAAAAGATTAGAGCTGGGCGTATGGAGTTGACTCAAAAGCTTAGAGTGAGACCAAAGAAGAGCCAATATAATTTTTCTTTACTTCTTTTCTTGTGGCCATGCCAAAATAGACACATTAGTCAACATCTTGAAATCTTTCCTACCTGCACTACAGGTACCTGAAGCTGAGGTCTTGCCAGAGGCTTGCTGCAGCCCAGGCCTCATGGCATGGCCTCTTGGTCACTCTTAAGGGGCACACGGATACCGTGTAAGGGACAAGACTGGCCACTTCTGGTAAGTTGCATCCACTGCAATGACACACAGACTGAGGGCCTGGGGCTGGTGAGAGCGTTTAGCACATTTGTGCCCCAAAACCTTATTCTGAGTAAGTTGGGAAAAGCCTCTCTAGAGATACTAGAGAAATGAGAATAGAACTTGGCCTTGAGCTGTTCTCCGGGTCAATTTGATTGAATAACATTAGTAAACAAATGCATAAAAATAATATCTCAGATGAACAAGCTAGCCTGAATGATGGGGCCTGGAGTATCACTTGTTTGCTGTAATTTGAGCAACTTTGCCTCTGAGTTTAACATTTGCTCTTACTGAGGAACTTCCCTCTAATGGGAAAGGAACATAGTCACTATACCTTAGCAAGAATGAGTTTGTCATCTGGAACCAAGGGAATAAGAAGAGAGGTCTGGGGGTTGTATGAGGGTTGGAATGATTGTTACCAAATGCAAGTTTGTGTACCTGACACACGGTGAGGCCAACAAACCAAAACATCAACTTTTGGAGCAGAGAAAGGTTTATTGCATGCAAGGAGATTGGATTGTTCATGCTTAAAAAACCCCAAACTCCTCAAAGTGTTTCCGAAAGCATTTTTTAATGGCCAGGTGAGGGAGAGGTGTCCCAAGGTATGTGATCCTCTCGAGCACAATATTCTTTATTTTTTTTTTATTTTTAAAAATTAAAAATATGTAGTATTTATCGTTATTGGAGTATAAGTGCTTTACAATGTTGTGTTAGTTTCGAGCATGATTTTCTGATTGGCTGAAGGTGATCAATCCTTAGGCCCCAGAAGGTCTGGGGACTACATGCTCATGATCATCAAGTAGTTAATTTCTTCCATTTGGTGGTGGTTTTTAGCATCTGAAAAACTCAGGAAACATGCATCAAACACTATTTTCTGGATACTTCAGAGAGGAGCTACAGAAGATATGAGGATGGATCTGTCCCAGGAAGGCCCCGTAGGGTCCTGCTGGGTCACACAATGATGGAGGAAGAGGAAGTGAAGCGGGGAGAATGCCTGCTGTGTAAGTTTGGCCCCATCCTGTGAGCTCGCCTGTTCCATGAACTTGTTCTGGGTTAGGCTATGTCCAGACTTAGCCTCTGTTTTGCAGCAGGGAGTTAGGAGAGGTGGAATTCCTTGTTTCTGCACAACAGGGGTGCCTCCGACTTCGAGACATAAACAACAAATGCCACAGCCTGAGTCAGACTTGGGCTGTGGGACCCCACCAGGATCAGGGAACAGCCAGACTGAGAAGAGACTGAGCTCCCTGAGCAAATCTATTTTGAATTCCAAAGTTAGCCAGAAGCATCTAAGAAAATAAATGCAGCAGAAATAACTGTCAGCAGAACACAGCTGCTCTGTTTGTTCTGTGGGACTAGGTGCCGACAGAAAGCCCTCCTCTTACAGACAGAACAGCACCCAGTAGGATTTGGAGAAAAGAAGCAACAAAACATCCAGAGTGTTTATAACTTTGAATTACCTGAGTTCCTTGTGTTCCAAAGTGTTTTTCTGCACAAAAGATCTTAAATCATGTGGAAGTCCACTCATCGATTTACCCATCATCCACCCATCATGCACTTACCCACCCATCTGTCTGCCTATCCATTACCTGCCCACCATCCATTCATTCATCCCTCCATCCATCCATCCCTCTATCCACCAAATGATACTTGATACCTAGTACATGTGTCAGTCCAAGGACAGTCAGCCACATATACGCATCTACTCACTGGGTGGGTAGAAAGTAGATAGCTCTTTTCTTTGGTAAAGGAGATAGCTGGCAGATATACTAAGGCCCAGTATGATGCAGTATATTGTTGTTGTTTATTCACCATGCTGTGTCCAACTCTTTGCGGCTCTATTGACTGCAGCCTGCCAGGCTCCTCTGTCCATGGGATTTTTCAGGCAAGGATACTGGAGTGGGTTGCCATTTCCTACTCCAGAGGATCTTCCCAACCCAGGGACCAAATCGGAGTCTCCTGCAGTGAAGGCAGATTCTTTACCACTAAGCCAACAAGGAAGCCCCAAGATGCAGTATAGCATAGACATAAAGAGCATAGTCACTGGAGTTAGCTGTGTTTTAATCATGATTCTGTCACTTTCTAGCCATGCAGGAAAGTTATCTAACCTCTCAGTGTCTCAGTTCCACTCTATAAAGTGAAAAATAATAATAGTTCCTACCCTACAGGACTATTGTAAGGCTAAGATGAGACTATGAATGTAAAATGCTTATCATAGTGCCTGACACATATAATGTGCTCAATGCAACTTAACCAGTGATGTTCAAAGTAGGAATTTGAACAGAACCACAGTAAATTCTGCAGTGTCTAAAGAGGTAGTGAGAAAGGGGAATTTTCCAAAATGCAGAAAAATGTGTCAAAGGCCACAACCAAGCTCTGGGGACACTTTCCAATGCCCCAGCCTCTGGTCATGGAGAGAGGAAGCTGATGGTGGGGTAGAGGGGAGTTAAAACCTGGGGCTTTTTTTCCCCCAATATGTTTGTCTTCATGGAAGAGACCTAGCAACAACTGAAGCCAACAGTTCTGTCAAAAAGCATTCTGGTGGGGAAAGCCAGGGAATGGAGAATGTTCCCAGAAGATCAGAGGAAAAGATCAGAAGACCTACGAGGCAGAAACCTTGCAGGATCCTAAAAAGGGCAAACTGACAGCCAGGGGAGCCTGCAGAGACTTTGAGAGACAAGACACATCAGAGCCTGAGAGCCTGCGGGGCCCTGGCTCTTCTCTATTAAATATTCCCCAAGGAAGCAGTGATAAAGAGGAGAAGTTAAAGGAGAGACAAAGCCCAGGATCAGACTAAGGGTTTCTATAGCTGTGACCGCAGTGACTTCTATAATCCCACCTGAATGTCTGGAGAAAGGAGAGACCCTGGTTTAGTATCACACATCTGGTGATACAGAGAAGCCAGATACTGTCTCTGGCGGAGAAGAAAGGTAAACACCCTAAAGAAATCCCACCTGGTCTCTGGAAAATGGGAGTTAGGGTCGGGAGAGGGGAGGATGCCATGATGAGCAGGAGAAGACTCTCTCTGATCCTGCGACCTGCAATTCAACTTCTCTGGGACTCTTTCTGTATATCTTGAAGATAGATGGTAGGTCTCTGGACACCCCCTGCCGATGGCAGTGAGGCCCACCATCTGGCTGCCTCCACGTCAGAGGGACAGGATCAAGGCAAAGCCCAAGGAAGACTGGAGACCCAGGGCAAAGGAAAGAGGATTACTGGAGAATTCCGCCTGCTAGTGGTGGATCTGCTCTGGGAGAAAGCCAGGCTACCAGGGCGTTCAGTTCAGTTCAGTTGCTCAGTCATGTCTGACTCTTTGTAACCCCATGGACTGTAGCACGCCAGGCCTCCCTGTCCATCACCAACTCCGGGAGTTTACTCCGGGATTATTTTTCCCGAATTATCAAAAAAGTAAGAGAGTTCCAGAAAAACATCTATTTCTGCTTTATTGACTATGCCAAAGTCTTTGACTTGTGTGGATCACCACAAACTGTGGAAAATTCTTAAAGAGATGGGAATACCGGACCACCTGACCTGCCTCTTGAGAAATCTGTATGCAGGTCAGGAAGCAACAGTTAAAATTGGACATGGAACTATAGACTAGTTCCAAATCGGGAAAGAAGTACATCAAGGCTGTATATTGTCACCCTGCTTATTTAACTTATATGCAGAGTACATCATGAGAAACGCTGGACTGGATGAAGCACAAACTACAATCAAGATTGCCAGGATAAATATTAATAACCTCAGGTATGCAGATGACACCACCCTTATGACACCACAGCTACCGGGGAAGGTGCTGGTTATCTCGAGGCTTACACAGCATAGAGCGCACTGCTTTGAGGGCAGACAGTCCTGAGATTCCAGCAGGGCTGCCCTGAGGATTCTGGGACAAACTGTTTGAGTTTGTCCAGTATGTGTCCTGTGCAAGACACACACAGAATCCCACCTTATCCTTTGATACTCACCAGGGTTGACTCAAATACCCAATCAAAGACCCTGGAAAGTACAAATCAACCCACAGATATCTGCAGATTCTAAGAAGGCTTATTCATTGTCAGCCTCGAATTGGCTCCATGTCTGACTCTGCTCCCTGTTCTAGAGCTGCTATCCTGGTTTTGCATCACAGTAACCTTTGTAGAACTCATTCCCTTCCCTTGGTTTCCAGTAAAAAAGCTGGATCCACCAGCTTGTGTAAACACTTGTGGTATAGACTCTTCTGAAGGCACAAGGAAGCTGTGGAGGTGGTTACTTTGGAGCAGAGCGACTGACTGAAGATTCTGAAGTAGATTTCCTTGTTTGTAGGGGTTCATTGGCCTCTCAGCAATTAGGCTGGTCATCTTTCTTCTCTCTCCACTCCCCTCCACAACTGGTAAAGACCAAGACGCTGACGTAAAAGGTGCATTGGAATAGTTTGTTCAAACGTATCACATTGTGGCTCGGTAAAAGCAATATTTCTACATCATAACCATGCTGTGGTTTTTAAATATATGCTTTAAACTATTAACCTCTTAATCAATATTTATAAATTAACACACATTATATGTGATTTGGGACTTCCCTGGTAACTCAGACGGCAAAGAATTCACCTGCCAATGCAGGAGAGGCCGGAGACGTGGATTCGATCCCTGGGTCAAGAAGGTACCCTGGAGTAGGAAATGGCAACCCACTGCAGTATTATTGCCTGGACAATCCCATGGACAGCAGAGCCTGGCAGGCTACAGTCCACTGGGTCACGAAGAGTCGGATACAACTAAATGATTAACACTAACATTGCCTAAATAATAAGTGATTTTAAGTATGTATATGTAATTAAAACAACACATTAACTATTATACACAGATGTGTCTGTTTCATTTATATCCTGACACATTTGTATATTCACAGCAACAAAACCTTAAATGCTCCCTGGATAAATGGAGATGCTCTAATATTCAGAGTTACCTCATCCTTGTTACTTACCCAGTGTTTTGTGTCCACTGCTTCACTCTCCTGGAAGTGGTAGCTATATCTCCACACACACTGTCCAGTGCAACGTAACAGTCTGTCCTCAGTCAAAGGTTGTTGAGTTGTTGCTGTTATTTTAGAGATAAGAAATGGCAACTCCAAAGGGTTAGAAGGAGCCAAAGCACACAGCCATTAATGAACAGAGGTGGCTGATTCTAGAATAGTTTCCAGCATCCCAGCCAGGGCACAAGCCACTCTACCAGGCAAGGACTCATTCCTCCTACGCCTTTGGGAACAGAGCCCCATAATGAGGCACAGATTCTGCAGAGCCTTGGATTGGAAGCCACGGAGCTGGAGATATCTGGAGATGTGTTTTTCTTGGATATGACCGTTGCCCAGGCCTTTGGGCAATTTGTTATCAATTGTGATAGCTGGGAACCAAAATTGGCAACATTTGATTATTTGGTTTAGAAAGTCGCATTTTTTTTTCATTTCAGACATTATCTCTTTTATTTTCACATTCTTTTCAACACATGATAGTAACATTCTCTGTGGCCAGCAATGTGCTTGTGGGGAGAGCACATCCCTGGGACTCACTTTTCAGAGGGGACAAGCTCAGTGGAAAATTTGCAGATGTATGGGAATGTACGGAATGCGAGGAAAAGGGCTTTGACACAACAGGAATTGCAGCAAGGTTGGTCATGCTGCAAGCTGGTGTGGTTTGATTGCCAACAGTAAATTTAATTATGGAATAAAGAAGGTTTTTTAAATCAGTTTTTTCAGATTTTGGAAATATATTCTCATGAGTTGAAAAAATGTAGTCTCCAAATATAGTTTTAAAAACAACACTTTAGACACTTCTGGTGATCCAGTGGTAAAGAATCCACGTTGCAATGCCGGGGACATGGTTCGAATCCTGGTTGGGAACTAAGATCCCTCGTGCCTTGGAGCAAATACTAAGCTGGTGCACCATAACTAAAGAGTCCACGTGCCACATCAAAACATCATACATGATGCAAGGAAGACCCTGCATGCCTCAACTAAGACTCAACGCAGCCGAATTAGTTCATTAATTTTAAAAAAACACTTTAAAGGAATGCTACCATTCTCCTAAATAGGAAGTGTGTGTGTGTGTGTGTGCATGTGTGCGCTTGTGCATGTGGGTATGAACATGCACATGTTTAAATCTCCCTGACTTCTGGAGAAGGGGACAAGTCAAGCTTTCACAGGCAGAACCGTCTCTGGGTGGAATCATGCCGTTGCCATAGGCTGTTTCCTATCTTGCTGCCTTCCCCAAGTTCAGTGGATCAAAAAGTCCTTGTTGATGTCCCACCTCTCCTCCTTCCCCTTCCATCCCTCTCTAGGCCCTGGCTGGCTCTCAGGGTCATCCCCCATGAAACACTCTCCTAGGGAGGCAGCTGGGGATGGCACACCTCAATTAAGTGATTAGATCCCAGACCATGAGGGTGAGAGAGACCTCAGGGAATCCTCTGAGGCAAGGCCTTCATTGTACTCATGGAAAAAGGCTTAAGGAACAAAGGCCTGAATTGTCAGTGGGGACATGAGGGTGGACTCTGATAACGATGTTTGGGGGTTCCTTAGTGCTTCCCCAGAACCCAGGACAGCTGGATTCTGATGGAGGGGACCATCCTTGAGATACCAGCACCAGTCTATTCTTGGCCTTGTCTCTCTCCTCCCACACCCCTGCCCCCAAATCTCTGTCTTTGAATAGGCCTTGAGGGTCATACCTCTGAATACAACTGCAGGAAGACCCTTCCAGATTCAGACCGCTGGCAGAGCAGGAGAGTGAATACTTCCTTTTGAGAGGATTGTTGTTTAGTCACTAAGTTGTGTCCGACTTTCTTCTGTTGCCATGGACTGTAGCCCACCAGGCTCCTCTGTCCATGGGATTTCCCAGGAAGACTACTGGAGTGGGTTGCCATTTCCTTCTCCAGGGGATATTCCTGACCCAGGGATCAAACCTGAGTCTCCTGTGTTGGCAGGCTGATTCTTTACCACTGAGACATCAGGGAGGCCCTCTTGAGAGGATTACCCAGGCTTAAACCATCCTTGTCAAGAACAAATATTTACCGTGAGTGCTTTATTTGCCTATTCTGACTGTGCTGGGTCTTGGTTTTGACATGCAGGCTTTCTGTAGTTGAGCCTAGTTGCCCCGCAGCATGTGGGATTTTATTTCCCCATCCAAAAATCAAACCCTTGTCCCCTGCATTGGAAGGTCAATTCTTAACCACTGGTTCACTAGGGAAGTCACACCATGAGCCTTTAACCGGCAGCCTCTAAGATATGGCAAATTTACTGTTTCAGAAAGATGAAGAACCAAAAAGGAAGTTGTTAATTCTAAACTTGATTTATAAAATTTGTTGGCATAAGTGTCATTCCCTTCTTTCCTGACTTATACACACATATAATTCAACACCCTCACCCTACAAAGGAGTCTCATCATTCCAAGGAGATTCCAGGTCTGTAAAGGCCCTCGAGATGGGATCTTGCTTACCTCTCTGGCCTCATGCTGGACCTCTGGCCCTTTCTCTGCATCCAGCCATCTTGTCTTCTTCCTGGGGGATGCTTTTTCTGATTCCCCACTTCCAGTCTGGACCCCCGACCCCACCCCAGGTATCCACTGTCTTAGCAACTTTTCAATCTTTGTAGAATTTATACAATTATATTTAAGCAAGTAATTGAGTAACTAGCTGGTTATTGACTCCACAGTCCTGAATGCCAGCTCCCAGAGGGCAGGGACATCTCTGTTTTATCCCTCAAAACCTTAGGACTGTGCTTTGGTACATAGTGGGTGTGAAACATTTGTTTGAATGAGTTGTAGGGGTGGGAGGTTGGAAATGTCTGGACAGCCACACTGAAAATGCAATGAGTTTGGCCCAGCTGATTAGCTCTGGGAGCCAGAAAGATGCAGCCTGGGTGGGTGGGGCAGGCAACCAGGGGCCAGGGAGAGGGAGGCTCAGCCTTGGAGCATCTCACAGAAAGGCCTGCACTGCCCTGCTGATCTGGCTCCTCCAGTGTTGAGCAGAGATAGAACCCAGGGATGTGACCTCATGTTCCTTGTTTTTCTGAGCAAAACAGAACTAGAAGGAAAAACAACACAACCTTAATGTGTTCCTTGAAGGCCTGGGGATTACAAGGAACAGGACAAGTTGGTGTGACCAAATTCCCTCACACTGCAACCCCAGAGGGCCCTGGTGTTCCATAGGCTTTAGGTGTTTGTGGTTCCTGTTGACTGTGGGCTCTGGAGTCAGAAAGACTCAGGTTCAAATCTCCCTGTTTCTATATGCTGGCTGTGTGAACTCAGCCAAGTGACATAACCTCTTCTCCAGCTTCAGCATGTTTTTTGGTAAAATGGACATGATTCCTGGATTACTATTGTAACTAATAAATCATAGATGAGGCATATGACATACAGGAGACACTGTAAATAAAGATTATGATGGCTTGTTTACTCTATTAGCTCCTGGAGGAATGTGGATATTTATTTCTGAGAACTTTGACCCTTCTGTTACTGGGAGTTAAATAATAACTCATTGTGTGACGGGTGTTTATATATCTGTTGTGTGTGTGCTCAGTAACTCAGTCATGTCTGAGTCTTTGTGACCCCATGAAATATAACCTGCCAGGCCCCTCTGTCTGTGGGATTATGCAGGAAAGAATATTAATTAGAAAGGTTTGCCATTTTCCCCTCCAGGGGATCTTCCATACCCAAGGATCAAACCTGCGTCTCCTGCATTTGTTGGCAGATTCTTCACCATTGAGCCACCTGGGAAGCCCTTATATAGCTGTTGAAAGTTTGTTTTTCAAATAATAAGAAAGTTGCTTTTTCTCTAACTAACTCTTTGGCCCCATTAAATCCAAGTGTAGCACTGACTCTGAGGCTCTGTGGTTGGGGTTATCTCCAGCAATCAGGACTCTCTTGGCTTGGTGAGAAGAGAGCTCCCCGTTCTGCTGTCTTAGAAAAGCTGTGCTCAGGTGTGGAGCCCCATCGCCAGGTAACATGAGGAACACATCAGGAAGCCCACACATTCTTGAACGATGAGCTGAGCTCTTTGTCTGCTCCTTATAAGGAGCGAGTTATCATCAGTCCTGCAGAAAGGTCACTGCTATTTCTTTCTTTCTGTCTGTCTCCTCAAGCGGCTGAAATGTTTTATTTTTTATTTTTTCCTCAGAGGGGTGGGGTGGTGATTAAACAAGGTAAATATGCCAGTGCTTCAGCTATCCAACTATGGGATGTTGATAGGCCCTGTAGTCAGCTTTTTTTTTTTTTTTTTTTTATCCTAAGGACTCTAGAAAGACAGATATTGGAAGCCTCCCCTTCCCCTAAAGATGAGTCAGACTGGGGAGACTTGTTTTGCAGCCAGGGGGCAGACACAAAAGATTTTTACCTTCCCACAGCTGCTTGTTCCTTTCCTCCCTCTATGGTAGCCCTCTGCACTGATGATGAAGTAAGAGGCTGCTGGGAAGTGCAGGGGACCCAGGAAGTGCCAGGTGGTACTTTTCCTCTCAAAAAGACCCGCTCTTCACACCTGTACAGAAGTAAAGATGTGAGGTCCCCACTCCAGAATCACTGAAGTTTGAGCCTCCCCTCCTCCCTGAAGCCCCTATCCTGCTGACCCCTCCTCAGTCTTTAGGATGCCCGCCACACCTCCTCACGCCCAAGTCTGACATTCACCTGCCAGTCTTTTGAATGGATTGGGGTGCTTTCCTGGTCACGTGGGTCTTAGCTCCTCAACAAGCCCACAGGTTCCTCACAGGCAAGTGTGTCTTCTCCTTCTTCTGTGGGCCTGCCTTAGTGCCGGGTATTAAGAGGCTGCTCAGTGAAAGATGGTTGATGGCTTGAGGGAAAGTGAATTAGGTGCCATGAAAGAAAGCCTGGATGCTCACCTTTCTATGCTTTGCTGAGAAGGACCCCGACGTGGTTGAGAACTGGCTAGCTATCTGAAGGCATGTAAGTCTCCTCCACCTGACACTTCTCCTAGCTGCCCCTGGAGCTCGCCAGGCCCAGCAGTTCCGCTCTCCCTCCCTCTTGCAGGTGTCCAGTGGTAAGGTCTACTTCCCAGTTGCTCCTCCAGTCCCATGTGACTGAGTGCCAAAGGGCACCCAGCCCTGTACACAGACTCCAGTGTAAAGGAAGCAGAGCTACTGTCCTCCCCAGGAACCTTCTGTGTAATTCAGGCATGAAGACGCACCCTGGACAGTATCTACACGGGCTCCCCCTTCAACATCAGCCTTTCTTCCATCCCTGAGGGATGTTTGCAAAGCTTTTATCATCTTATCCAATGTCCTGCTGTTCCTTTCCACAGCCTGAGAACATGGACCAACTTCTCAATGTTCCCTTTGTGGTTTTCTGACATCCTTCACGGACCTCCTTGGTTTTTTATGGATTTTATTGTTAATCATCATAGGAGCAAATCAGAGTAACAGGCATGGGAGGTTACAATGTTCCCTAAATTGTTACTTTTTTTGTTCAATCAATTAAATGAACTTTATAATCTGAGCAAATACAGGATTTGACACACATACACACACAAACAAGCTTACAATGTAAGCTGAAGTAAGGATCAGAACAAAAATACAAAAATAGGATATATAAGGACAAAAAGATTATTTATTTCTTGTTGGAAAAATTCAGACCCAAATCATTACTTTAAACTTCTGCTTAAGGAAGGTAAATTTGGTGCAACTTTTCTGAACAGGAAGTTGGCAATATTGCCTTTAAAAGATCACATACAACCAAATGTAAAAATAAACTCAAAAAGGATTAAAGACTTAGATGTAAGACCTGAAATCATGAAACTCCTGTAAGAGAACACAGGCAGTAAGCTCTTTGACCTTGGTCTTAATAATAATATTTTGGATGTGTATTCTCAGGCAAGGGAAACTAAAAGCAAAAATAAACAAATGAAACTAGATCAAACTAAAAAGCATTTGCACAGCAAAGGAAACTATCAACAAAATAACTAGGCAGCCTACTGAATGGGAGAATATATTTGAGCAAATAATATATCTGATAAGGGACTAATATTCGAAATATACAAAAAAACCTCATACAACTCAACATCAAAAATCCAAACAATCCAATTGAAAAATGGGCAGAGGACCTGAAAAGACATCTTTTCAAAAAAGACGTAAAGATGCCAACAGACACATGGAAAGATCCTCAATATTGTTCATCATCAGGGAAATGCAATTTAAAACCATGATGAAATGTCACCTCACACTTGTTAGAATGTCTATTATCAAAAAGACAAGCAATAACAAGTGTGGACAAGAATGTGAAGAAAGGGGAACCGTCATTCACTTTTGGTGGGAATGCAGGCTGTGCAGCCCATTATGGAAAACAGTATGGAGGTACCTCAAAAAAAGGTGTGGCTTTCACTTCCCCCTTCCTGCCTCCATTAGACTGAGCCCACCCTGGCTCCAGAAGGACCCTGCCTTCCTGAATGCTCACTGCATTCGGGATGCCCAGTGTGGCTTTCAGGGCAAACACACGTGAACCACGGATGCACACATGCCCCAGCCTATTCCTGCAAAGCCCCCATCTCTGTCTCCTGTGGTCGCTCTTCCCAGTCCACCCCTTCCAGGTCTTTCCCCACCTGCCATACAGGTCACAAGGGCATGAACTCCTGTATCCTTTCTCCACCTTTGGTCAGATCTGTGGCTTCGCAAGCTGTGAACTGACAAATTGCTGGTGGGGACTCTCTTTCCCACCATTGTTTCACTGGGGAAACCCACTAACCGGTGCAGGGAGGGGAGGGGTGCAGCAGCTCTGAGGCTCCTCAACGCCTCCTCCAGCAGCTGTGACCCTTGGCTAGCTGTTTAAGAAGAAAGTGCAAGTGGACTGCAAGGGCACTGCTGGCATGGCCATCAAAAGAGGTGGATGGAATCCCGGATCTGCCTGTGCCTGCAGGCAACACTCCCAGCGTAAGGATGGCCGTGAAGGTTTTAGGAGCTGATACAGGAAAGCACATTGTAAATTGTTCAGCTCTAAGTAAATGCCAGGTGTTGTTACCCAGAAAGGGACATGAGTCAAAGAATAAGACCAGAAAAACTGTGTGGTTCTTGTCTGCTTTACTCACGGCTGCATCCCCAGCACCGAGAATGGTGCCTGACACATGGCTGGTGCTCAGTAAAAGTTTTTAAATGAATGAACAAATGAAGGCACTGTCTATGGGGTCTTGGTGGTTTCTCCATTCTCTCTTTTGACCTGTGGCATTTCAGACTTATCCCCCAAGAAAGCAGATGCTGTGGAAAAGTGGGAAAAGGTACTGGAAGAGAATGGTTTGTTTCTTGCTGTGTGAATTTGGGCTAGTTTTTCATCACTCTGGGCCTCAGTTTCTACATCTAGCAAATGGAAATGATAATATGACCCACAATCTTCATCCCAGGGTAGTGATAATAGCAAATGAGAGCACTTAGGTTTAAAGGCTTTCCTGGGGTTTCCCTGGTGGCTCAGTGGTAAAGAATCTGCCTGCCAATGCAGGAGACATGGGATGGATCCCTGGTCTGGGAAGATCCCACATGCTTTGGAACAAAATATCAATAACCTCAGATATGCAGATGACACCACCCTTATGGCAGAAAGTGAAGAGGAACTAAAAAGCCTCTTGATGAAAGTGAAAGAGGAGAGTGAAAAAGTTGGGTTAAAGTTCAACATTCAGAAAATGAAGATCATGGCATCTGGTCCTGTCAACTTCATGGGAAATAGATGGGGAAACAGTGGAAACAGTGTCAGACTTTATTTTTTGGGCTCCAGAATCACTGCAGATGGTGATTGCAGCCATGAAATTAAAAGATGTTTACTCCTTGGAAGGAAAGTTATAACCAACCTAGGTAGTGTATTAAAAAGCAGAGACATTACTTTGCCAACAAAGGTCTGTCTAGTCAAGGCTATGGTTTTTCCAGTAGTCATGTATGGATGTGAAAGTTGAACTGTGAAGAAAGCTGAGCACTGAAGAATTTATGCTTTTGAACTGTGGTGTTGGAGAAGACTCTTGAGAGTCCCATGGACTGCAAGGAGATCCAACCAGTGCATTCTAAAGGAGATCAGTGCTGGGTGTTGTTTGGAAGGAATGATGCTAAAGTTCAAACACCAGTACTTTGGCCACCTCATGCGAAGAGTTGACTCATTGGAAAAGACTCTGATGCTGGGAGGGATTGGGGGCAGGAGGAGAAGGGGATGACAGAGGATGAGATGGCTGGATGGCATCACCAACTCGATGGACATGGGTTTGGGTGAACTCCAGGAGTTGGTGATGAACAGGGAGGCCTGGCGTGCTGCGATTCATGGGGTCGCAAAGAATTGGACACGACTGAGCGACTGAACTGAACTGAAGCCCGTGAGCCTAGAGCCTGTGCTCTGTAACAAGAGAAGCCACCACAATGAGAAGCCCTCACAAAGCAACAAAGAGTAAGCCCCTGCTCACCACAAGTAGAGAAAAGCCTGAGAAGCAATGGAGATCCAGCATAACCAAAAATAAAAATAAAAACAATTTAAAAAGTCTGTCCTATGGTGCTTTTTAAGGATACCTTGTTGTTTTTAAGAAAACCTTTTTAAGTTATCCTGTACCGTTGGAATACAGCAGCCCAGAAAGGAACCCTTAAAAGACCCTTGTAGACCCTCAGCTAGGTTCCACTAACTAGTCAGTCTCAAAGGTGAAAAAAAAAAACCTTTTATTTATTAGAAGTTGCCTGTACTAAAATGAGTGGAGTTGTGTGTGTGTGGGTGGAAATTTGTTTGGTTAGAAATTGAATTCCTGGTCTGTGGCCAACCTTCCCTAATGATCCATATAAGGAAAGGGAAATACTCCCACACAGAATCAGTTTACAAAGTCTTGAGAAATCAATAACTCTCTAGGTTTATCTAACAAACGCGCCCGCTCCTGACTCAGCTTGCTGTAGTCAGGAGCCTTTCGGGAACGCAGCGAGCTTCCTAAACAGACATGAGAGCTCTTCTGTCATCACTGAAACACGTCTTCTGAGAAGCAGGGCTGAGCCCCAGCACACAGACCAGCTTGGACACCCTGCATCCACAGGGCCCAAGGCTGTTTGCAGAGATGGCCACACTCTTATGCATATCAGATTTCCTGTCTCCTCTCCTCCCACCTTTGCCCCTGCTTGCTGGCTGGGCCTGAAGTCTCTTTGAGGAAAACACGGTTTTTCACTGATGGTTGGAGAGAGAGCCTACATGAACATACATACCCCAGAACACAGCTTACATTCCTACCAGGCGGTCCCCTGTCAGAATCTGAAGAAGAGCAAGGGACCCAGAAAGGGAGACTTAGGAACAAGAACAAGTTTGACCTGCTTTAGAATTTGGTCAAGCATCAGCTCTGGACCACAGTAACTGAGGCACTTTTTTGCCCATGTCCATCTCACCCATCCACACAGAACACCTTCCATCACTGTCTGCTTCTTGACCTCAGAGAGATTCAAAGAAGGTCTCCAAGAAAACACATGCCCTGATTTTTAGCCTTTTGTCCGTGAGGCCCAGGACATAGGTTCATGGTTCGCTGTGCTGAACAGGGACATGAACTATGTAGGCACATGGAACTTCGGAGAAACCACCTGACCTCTCTAAGCCTCAGTCTCCTCATCTATAAAGTGAGGTGGTTAAACTGGAAAATTTTCAAGTTCTTTTCTAGTTCTAAAAGACTGCTCCACTCCCCAGGTCAACTGGTCCTGTTTGGATTCAGTAGAGCATCGGTGATTCTGTCTGTTGCCCTCCCCAGTGAAGAGTCACAGGGCACACCCGATGTAGTCCTTTGAACCTCTACAATCGATCATGCATGGGTCCTCAAGCACATCAGAGCTATCTGCATTCCTGGTCTTTGAAGCTTCCTAGCTGTGTGTGACCTTGGGAAACCTTTGTACTTCAGCTTCTTTATCGCTAGAAGAAAGCGAAAGCCCCTGCCTGGCCAAGTCAGTGGGAGATTAGAGTTGATGGATTTCTTTCTTTCTTTTTTTAGAATAATGCTTGGCTCATCACAAGGCAGCCAAGGAGTTATTGGCTCCCTTCCTTCAGTCTTGCTAATGGAGTCATAGTGGACTGAATGTGTTAGGAGAAGGTAAATTCCGAAAGTGCTTCACAGATGTATCAGTTAGGCTATTGGCTAAGCTGCTGTAACAAAGAGACTTCGAAATACAGTGGTCCAAATGTGTTCAAATTTAATTTCTTTCTTATTAACAGAGGTCATAGCTAGAGGTAGGAGGTTGCTGAGCAACTCTGCTCTGTGAAACTTTGATTTTCCACACCCTGCTCTTTTTCGAGACCAGCTCAGAGCCCATCTCTCTCAGAGGCCCTGGGTCCCTCTTGTCCACAAGGATCACATGTAGTCAGTTCTCCTCAGCAGACACTGCACTCACTGCCTCACAGGGCTGGATAACTCTGCAGGTGAGAAAGCTTTATCTCTCCCACCAGACTGGGAACCCCTTGAGGTCAAGGGTCATGTCTTCTTGACATTTGTCCTCATGATGCTAGCATGTGGTAAGCTTTCTGGGAGGGTTTGCCCTGGGGGCGGGGGTGGGGGAAAGCATTCCTGGGAACTTCAGCCAGCCACAATCATGAAAGCTGAGGTGTTTGCTTAGTCATCACCGCTACATATTTTTCAGATTAATTACCATGCAGTTTCTTCATATCTTCCAATAAATGAAAGAAAAAATGTGTGTTGAGAGTGTGTGAATATTAACTCATAAAAATCCCCGACTCACCACGAAATTTCAAGAAATGTCCTACACTTGAACATGGAAATATGGATTCTCCTGTCGTGTGTAAGTTAAGAGCCTTTGGGTGGCCGAGTTGACTGTGGTGCCCAGTGGAGTGAATATTTTCACTCTATGGGAAGTTTATAGAATCAAATTTCATAGTGGAAAAACTTGCTGCAGTGGTTAGTTGTGATAACTGCCCCTATTTAACTGGTTTATGGCTAATCCCGGGCTTCCCCAGTGGCCCAGTGGTAAAGAATCTGCCTGCAACTCAGGAGACATGGGAGATGTGGGTTCAGTCCCTGCATTGGGAAGATCCCCTGAAGAAGGAAATGGAGAAGGACAGCAAGGAGGCTGGTGTGGCTCTGCTGGTGGAGCAGAGTGATTGGGGAGTAGTGATGTGGTCAGACAGGTCTGGAAGCCAGACCGTGTAGGGTTTGGAAGGCTGTGATATACTCAGACAACGTGCTATATCAGATGAGAGGTCATCCAAGGGTTCTGACCACGGGGGAGGTGAAAGTTTAAAAAAATCACTCTAATAAGTTGAGATCAGACAAAGGAGACAAAAGTAGAAGCCAGAGAGCAATTAGGAGAGAATTGCAAGGAGGTGACGGTGCCATGAGGCAGCTTGATAGTAGGAGCAGGTGAGCAAGTGTCTTGTTCTAAATATATTTTGTAGGTAGTGCTAACAGGACTTGTTGACAGATGCAATACTGGTATGAAAGAAAGGGAAGAGTTAAGGTTGACTATGAGGGTTTTGGCAGGCTGGAGCTTTTCAAAGTACAACATGCTATATTGTACTTCCCAGGAAGTACAATATGGGACAGTAGATTTGGGTGTGAGGGGCTGGTTAGACACCAAGTAAGGTTGGGGCTTCCAAGATAGTGCTAGTGGTAAAGAACCCATCTGCCAATACAGTAGACATAAGAGTCTCAGGTTCAGTCCCTGGGGTCAGGAAGATCCCTGGAGGAGGGCATGGAAACCCACTCCATTATTCTTGCCTAGAAAATCCTATGGACAGAGGATCCTGGTAGGCTACAGTCCATGGGGTCACAAAGAGTTGGACACAACTTAGCAACTAAACAACACCAAGAACAAGTCAAGTATAGTTGAAACCAGAGCTACAGCAGTGACATCAAGTCATCACATCAATGACATCATGTCATTTAAGAAAATCTTTATTGAGAGCCTGTTATGTGTGGGCTTTTGCAGCTGGGGATAACCAGCCAGCCTCCACCCCCAAGAAGCTTCTATTGCAGTTGAGGAAAATTACACTACCTGACATGTAGATAAATACACAAGAAACATAAATTCAAATTGCAATGGATGCTGTGAAGAAACTAGAACAGATAAAGGAAGAGAGGGCAATTCAGGACAGGAGCGGTGGTTTCTCTGAAGACATACTATTTGAACTGAAACCAAGGTGATGAGAAGGAGGCATATGGTATTCGGGGAAGGAGGGAGCGTTCCAGGCCAAGGGAGCAGCCAGTGTGGAGGTCTGAGATGGGAACGTGCTTGGCTGTGTCAGGATGACAAAAAGTAGACAGCTGGTGTGGCAGGGACACAGTGAAAGGGGAGCTGTGTGGGGGACAATGTTAGAGAGGTGGGCAAGAGGTGGTGTGGTCCAGGTTGAGTCTTGCTAACTTGGCAAGAACACTGGGTTTCATTTCCCAGTGGGGGGAGTGGTGGTGGGCTTCGGTTTATCCTGACGGCTGGGTGTGGCACGGCCTGTGAACGAACAGGGAAACAGGCATGAGGGATGTCCTAAGTGATGAGAGCAGAAATGGTCACGTGAGGGAGGGGCTCAGGTGATCTTTGAAGACCTTGCTGATGGACTGAATGAATGAAGAGGAAAGTCTAGGATGACTTCTAGGTTTTGGCTTAAGTAACGGAATGGCTGCTGGTGCTGGTTACAAGACAGGGGCAGACTGGAAGAGGGCCAGGTGTGGGGGAGAAATGAAGAGGTCCACAATGACTATGACTATAAGATGATGTTAAATTTGAGATGTCTGTTAGCCACTTTGCAATTCTGTGTGTTATCTACAAAGGAAGTCACATATACATTCAATTAATAATTGTTGAATGAGTGAGTAGACGCAGGCCCTTTTTAGATGAGGGAGGCCAGACTAGGAGTTAAAGACTGGCGATTCAGAGTGATGATGCTAATGTGACACAGTGGGAAGTCATGTCCATGATGTCATTGTCATCATCTGGAAACAGTGATCTCTCTTTATAGGTGAAGGGTTTATGTCAGGGAGACACTGCAGGACCAATGCGCCTGCCCCTGGGGGCAGATCCAGACCCTGTACCTGTGCTTCTTCCACTATCCTACACTGCCGGCTGCTGAAAAAGCCGCCACAGGATGTCCCACATGATGGGGAAACAAGTGTGGCCTTGGGGACATGATGGGTGACTCTGGCCGGACAGAAGCTTGGGACCCAATGCCAGCCAGAAATGGCTGGGGCCATCAGCCTTTAGTAGGCAGCCCAAAGCTGGCCAGAGCTTCCAAACAGGCCTGACCCAGCTCAGTGACAAAAGTGATAACACCCTCAGGCAAGGCTCCTCTCCAAGCCCTGTGAACCAGAAATACCTTGGGGGGAAGGTTAGCTCTGGCTTCAGGAATGGAATCCAGGCCAGGTTTCTTCTGCAGGAGCCAGGCCTCTTCTCTGGGCAGTTGACTTCAGTAGAGCTAATTAATGAGGGGGAAGGAAGGGTGGGTGTGGTCCCTGGCCAAAGCTATAGCCTCTCACGTCCCTGTCTTCAAGTCTACAATCTTACAACTCTTTCAGAAGGAACTGAAGAGTCTCTTGATGAAAGCGAAAGAGAAGAGAGAAAAATCTGGCTTGAACATTCAAAAAATGAATTTCATGGCATCCAGTCCCATCACTTCATGTGAAATAGATGGGGAAATCAGAGAAACAGTGAGAGATTTTATTTTCTTGGGCTCTAAAATCATTGCAGATGGTGACTGCAGCCATGAAGTTAAAAGACGCTTGCTCCTTTAAAGAAAGGTGATGACAAACCTAGAGAGCATATTAAAAAGCAGAGACATTACTTTGCCAGCAAAAGTCCATCTAGTCAAAGCTATAGTTTTTCCAGTGGTCATGCATGGATGTGAGAGTTGGACCACAAAGAAAGCTGAGCGCCGAAGAATTGATGCTTTTGAACTGTGGTGTTGGAGAAGACTCTTGAGAGTCCCTTGGACTGCAAGGACATCCAACCAGTTCATCCTAAAGGAAATCAGTCCTGAATATTCATTGGAGGACTGATGTTGAAGCTGAAACTCCAATACTTTGGCCACCTGATACGAAGAATTGACTCTTCGTGAAAGATTGAAGGTGGGAGGAGAAGGGGATGACAGAGGATGAGATGGTTAGATGGCATCACCGACTTGGACATGAGTTTGAGCAGGCTCCGGGAGTTGGTGATGAACAGGGAAGTCTGGTGTGCTGCATTCCATTGGGTCGCAAAGAGTCAGGCATGACTGAGCAATTGAACTGAACTGAACACTTTCAGAAAATTTATTTTGGTAAATGTTCACATCAAAGTTAAAAATCTAGATATTTATTTTGCAGATCAAAGTAATGAATTAAATAGTAACTGTAACAATGAGTCTCAAGCGTAAGAATTAATGGGGAGAAGAGATGATGTCTTAGTCCATTTGGACTGCAGTAACAACATACCACATATCTGGTGGCTTATAAACACCATAAATTTATTTCTCACAACTCTGGTGGCTGGGAAGTCCAAGATCAAGGCATCAGCATGGCCATGTTCCCTTGAGAGCTCTCCTCCTCGATCATAGCTGGGACCTTCTCTCTGTGTTCACATGATGGAACTTCTGGAAGCTCTTTTATTGTTTACTCACTCAGTTGTGTCTGATTCTTATGACTACATGGACTGTAGCCCAGCAGGCTCCTCTGTCCATGAGTTTTCCCAGGCAACAATAGTGGATTGGTTTGCCATTTCCTTCTCCAGGGAATCTTCCTGACCCAGGGATCGAACCCACATCTCCTGCACTGGCAGGTGGATTCTTTACCACTGAGCCACCTGCGAAGCAGGAACCTCTTTTATATAAAGGCACTAATCATTCATGAGGCTCCCCACTCATGACCTAAGCACTTCCCCCAAAGCCCCACATCCTAATACCATCACAGTTGGGGCTTAAGATTTCAGCATATGAATTTGGGGAGACACAAACATTGTATCCATAGAAGATAGTATTGTGAAGTGATCAAGAATTCAAAATCTAAAGCCAGAATGCCTGCATATGACTCCAGGCTCTATTACTTACTAGTTACGTGCCTTTGGGAAAGTTTCTTCATCTCTTAGTTACCTCAGTTTATTCATCTGTAAGATGGGGATAATAGTAGCACCCTATCATAGATTGTACAGAAGATTAAATGAGTTAAATAATGTTAGATACTTGGGATAGTGCCTGCACATAGTATTCTATAGGTAAAGCTACTATTAAAATAGTATTGTTTTTATTGCTCAGTTCAGTCGCTCGGTCGTGTCTGACTCTTTGCGACCCCATGAATCTCAGCACGCCAGGCCTCCCTGTCCATCACCAACTCCTGGAGATCACTCAGACTCACGTCCATCGAGTCAGTGATGCCTTCCAGCCATCTCATCCTCTGTCGTCCCCTTCTCCTCCTGCCCCCAGTCCCTCCCAGCATCAGAGTCTTTTCCAATGAGTCAACTCTTCACATGAGGTGGCCAAAGTACTGGAGTTTCAGCTTGAGCATCATTCCTTCCAAAGAAATCCCAGGGCTGATCTCCTTCAGAATGGACTGGTTGGATCTCCTTGCAGTCCAAGGGACTTTCAAGAGTCTTCTCCAATACCACAGTTCAAAAGCATCAATTCTTCGGCGCTCAGCCTTCTTCACAGTCCAACTCTCACATCCATACATGACCACAGGAAAAACCATAGCCTTGACTAGATGGATCTTTGTTGGCAAAGTAATGTCTCTGCTTTACTGCTAGAAGCTTATTAAAGAGGCAAACTTCAGAGTCATACACATAGAGTTTCTGTTTCGGTGGGTCCCACTGAATTTTTCACAAGCACTACAGGAGATTTTTTATGCAATTGCAACAATGCGATGCTTTGAGAAAGCCCTGGATTATAAGGCAAAAATAGGCATCCAGGAACAGGGCAAGGTGTGATGTACCACAGAGAAAAATGGAAGTAAAGAAAAATGTGCGTGTGTGGTAAGTTACTTCAGTCATGTCTGACTCTTTGCAACCCTATGGACTGTAGCCTGCTATGTTCCTCCATCCATGGGATTCTCCAGGCAAGAATACTGGAGTGGGTTGCCATGCCCTCCTCCAGGGGATCTTCCCAACCCAGGGATTGAACCCACATCTCCGGCATTGCAGGCGGATTCTTAACCACTGAGCCATCGGGGGAAGCCAAGATTAATGTACTCTTCCCCGATTCACAATTTCATATACTTCAATGCTCTGTGTTTACAAAGGAATCCATTGAGCTCTTGCAATAGATGGAAAGTGGTTTTCAAAGAGAATAATTTAATTGTAATAATGATTTTTTTCATATTATTTTATTTTTATATATATCTCTCTCCACTAGATTATTTGAGATATAATTCACATACCATAAAATTCAACATTTTAAAGTATGGAATTCAATTTTTTTTTAGTATATTGGCAAAGTTGTACAATCATCTCCACTATTGAATTGCAGAATATTTTCATCACTATCCACTGAGAAAAAAATTATATATATATATATACACACCCATTAGCACTCCCCATTCTCTCCTCCCCCCAGGCCCTGGCAACCACTAATCTCCTTTCTGTTCCTATGAATTTGCCTCTTCTGGTCATTTCATATAGAAAAAATCTCACAATTATGGACTTTTGTGATTGGGTTCTTTTATTTAGCCTGCTTTCAAGGTTCATCCATTTTGTAGCATGTATCAATGTTTTTTCCCTAGCCAAATAATATTCTATTGTAAGGGTATATGACATATAATTTATCCATTCACAAGTTGATAGGCATTTAGGTTGTTTCACTTGTTTGGCTATTATGAATCATTCTGCAGTAACATTTGTGTACACATGTATATGTAGATGGGGGCTTCCCAAGTGGCTCAGTGGTAAAAGAATCTGCTTGCCAATGCAGGAGATGTAGGTTTGATCCCTGGGTTGGGAAGATCCCCTGGAGAAGGAAATGGCAACCACTCCAGTATCCATGGACAGAGGAACCTGGTGGGCTACAGTCCATGGGTTGCAAAGAGTTGGGCCTGACTGAGCGACTAAAAACACAGCATATGTGTGGACAGATGTTTTCACTTCTCTTGAGTATATGCCTAGGAGTAAAAGTGCCCATGTGGTTATTCAATGTCAATTTTTTTTTTAAAGTACTGTTGTCCAAAGGAATTTCACTATTTTATAGTCTTAGTAGCAATGTACGAGTCTCAATTTCTCCACATCCTTACCAACACTTGTTTGTACACTCTGTCTTTTTTATTTCAGCCATCCTAGTGGCTGGATGGCATCACTGACTCGATGGACGTGAGTCTCAGTGAACTCCGGGAGTTGGTGATGGACAGGGAGGCCTGGCGTGCTGCGATTCCTGGGGTTGCAAAGAGTTGGACACGACTGAGCGACTGATCTGATCTGATCTGATCTGAGTTTGTGTGAAATGTTATCTGACTGTGGTTTGATTTGTATTTTTCTAGTGACTAAAGATGTTGAGCATCTTTTCATCTGTCAGTTTCTGGCCCTGCCAGGTTTGGGGTGCCCAAGCTGGGATACCAGGACGTGATAGTATTTACAACACTGCTGTTGACTCCTTCCCATCAAGCCTAAAGAGGTACATATTTTATCAGGGTAGGAGCAAATATTTAGGCTCTTTCTGCAACAAATGTGGTTTTTACCTGAGAGCATAGCAAAAGAAATTAACCAAAAACTTTTAAAAAATCATTTCACAAACCAAATGAGTAGTTAAAGAAAATAAACTAACATAAATAAGGTTTAAGAGAAACTCTGTTGGAATAAATTTTATTATTAAAATACTTGCTAGAAAGGTATTTATTTGCAGTGAAACCTGCTGAGCTGGCTTACCCGCCTGTACTTGGTGAGGGGCACCACTGCTCCTGTGGACAAAAAAAATATCACCGCCGTTTCAGTAAACAAAGGATGCTGCAGCCATAAAAGTATCAGCCACTGCAGCTGCCCCAATAGTGCATTCAAGGGGAATTTAGGATGGAGAAAAACTGGATTCCAGGCCTAAGTAAGATACATATCGAAGGAATAATTTCAATGAACACAGACTTTTATACCTTCTCATACACAGAAAAGATTAAAATCATTAACTTGAGATGTCTGGGTTTGTGTGTGTGTGATTAGCAGTTATCTTTTAATGTTCGACTGTGCAGGGAGTTTTGCTTGTTGTCTCTTCCTCCAGCAAAAACTCCTATATATCCTAGCTCCTCCCATAGCTCGTTGGAACAGTCCCTCAGGGCTATCTGCCATCTTGGGCTATAGTTCTCAGTAACGCCCCAGATAAAAGGTAATTGTCAACTTTTAGGTTGGACATTTTTTTTCAGTTGACATCCCGGACTTACAGTGATCCTGTAATATACAAAGATAAACAGGCATTTTCTTGGAACTAGGAGTTAAACTTCTTTCAGAGAGATCTCATGACAACTAACTCACCCAACGGGATGTTTCCTGACTGCCGAGGCGTTTATTGGAGTCCTCAGTTGCTCAATCCTAAGAATTTCAAAGTGTTCCCAGTCTGCCGTCTGGGGATTAGAAGGCTAAATTCCTGGGGGCCTGGAAAGGGGAATATATCACACAAAAAAATCTAAGCCTAAATTTGATGGGAAATGGATTTTATTTTCACTTATAGTGCAAACCAGGAATTCTCTACAAATGAGACAGCAAATCTAGTGGGACTCCTACCTAGGACATTCTGAGAGGTTCCAGAACTTTTGTCGTTGTTCAGAAAATTCTAAATTTGGATGTCTCCTCTCCAGGCACGTTCTCTCATCCTGTGAGTGTCATGATGAATTACTCTGCTTTTTAAGAGCTTATAGTGTAGAAATCTCAAACCAAGGCAGATTAAAAAAAAAAAAAAGTTTGCAGTTGTTTACACAATATTCTATTCAATGAGGGACTTGTATCAGAACCTGAGTGTTAGAACAGCTTTTCCGTCTGGGAAGCCGGCTAACTTGGAGAGACAATTACAGAGAAAGAAGGGCCAGTGACGGCTGCTGTAGGTGATATTTGTATATCTCATAAAAGGTCTGGCCCTTACCACTTAGTGGCCATGTGGTTTTGGGCAAATTACTTTCTGTGAACCTCCATTTCTTCCTTTGGAACATCATGATAAGGCTGCTTGCCTCAAAAGGTTAATTTGAAGCATATATAAAAAATGAAGGGAGCACTTGGATTTGTTTTGCTTTGTTTTTCTCCTCAAACTCCTCCCAGACCCCAGCCCCAAACCCAGGGAATAATTCCAGGCATTCAGAAAGTATTCTACAACAATTTTCTTAGATGAAACAAATCCAGTTTTCTGGTTGGATAAAATATTGAATAGATGAGGCATTTTGTCATTTAACAAATATTTATTGGGTGCCTCTTATGTTCTGGAGACTGTTCTAGTACTGAAGAGACAGCTGTGAACAAAACAGACAAAAACCCATGCCCTCATGGAGCTTCCATGCTAGAAAGGAATGAGAGAGACTCTAAATAAATAAATCTTGAAAACAAAATGGATATTACTTCGAGAAGAGTGTTTTGATCAAAAATAGAGCAGAGTAGGAGAATGCAGAGTGGCAATGGGGAGATGAGGCTAGAGATGGGTCAGGGTACTCTATTTTTTTTTTTTTTTTAGATACTTAAAATTTATTGAAGTATAGCATACACAAAGAAAAGTAGACCAGTCATGAGTGTACAGTTCAGTGAGTTACTGCAAAGGTAAAACATCAATGTACCCAATATAAACAACTTAACCCAAAGCTCAGAAATGTCCCTTGAGATACTTCCCAATCACCAGTCCCTTCCCCTTCCCTAAGGTCAGTGCTACTTTGATCACTAATGAAAAAGATTAGCTTTGCCTGTCTTTAAACTCTATCCCCTGGTGGCTCAGCAGTAAAGAATCCGCCTGCCAATGCAGGCGATGCAGGAGATGGATTCAGTCCCTGGGTTGGGAAAATCCCCTGGAGGAGGCCACGGCAACCCTCTCCAGTATTTTTTCCATGGGCAGAGGAACCTGACGGGCTACAGTCCAGGGAGTCGCAAAGAGTTGGACATGACTGAGCTACTAAACAACAAAAACAAACTCTCTATAGTGGAATCATCAGAAGGTCGAGATGTTTTTAAGGGCTCCACTTTATAGTTTCAAAGGCTAGATTCTTTGGGAGTGAGTTAGTGTCCCAGGGCTCATTTCTAAAGAGGCGTCATCTTCCAGCTCAGTGGTCATTCAACTGGTCCCAGGCGCCGGGCGGACAGGCGCAGGGTCAAAAGCCAGGCAGCAGTTGTGAGGGAAGCAGACAGGCAGATGGAAGGAGACCCTGGGGCCATGCTCCAGGATACCCAACCCTGGCAATTAGATCATTTTGGGAAAGATTCTCCCACCTTGGTTCTGTCTAAAATGCCCCATACTGTGTTTCCTTAAATAGCAATGGATGGAGACTGGCTTCACGCACTTCAAAGCCCTTCCCTGTTTGCATTGCACGAATGACACATTCCTGTCCAAAGTCAACCAGACAAACAGCTGCTAATTTCCTAGCAACACTGCCCTAGCCATTCTTGCATGGAATGGAATTAATCCTGGCACAGAAATAGAGGTTTATATTCAGAAAAAAAATAAAAAAGAAAGAAAACAACTCATAATTCCTTCTCCCCGCCTGCCCTGCTACTCAATCTCCACCCCCAGGGACCATCTTGGACCAAGCTCAGCCAGGGATTCCCGTTCTTCAGCAACTTGAAAGCCCTGACTATGTGATAGCTTTGTTGAGAGGACTCACATAAGTATTAGTACTTACAACACTTGAATTTGTGGAAAGCTGCCGTGGACTGCTTCTTGACTTCAGGGAATCATCAGTTTCTGCCTCATGACAAGTTTATCAGGAAGTCTGGGCAAGTGATTTAGAATCACATAATATCAGGGTAAAAAGGCTTTACCGAACTGTCTGGTGAAGAATGGAAAGTAGGTTGTATCCTGCTTGTTCCAGTGCTTGCTGTTGGCTCCAGGTAGCATGTCTGTGACAGCATCTCAGGCAGCTGGGTGGGAAGGGAAGCAGTGAGTGATTGATTGGCAATGTCTGCCATGGATGAGAGGTAGCAAAGGGCCGCCTCTTGGGTATTTACCATGCCTGATCTGGATCCAACCTCTCATTTTACAAATGATTGAACTGAAATTCAGAGTTGGAGTGCCCCCCATCAAGATCATCCCCCCAGTGAGAAGCAGAACGGGACCTCAAATCCAGCCCTCTAACTTTTCACCTGAGCATTGTTTTTAACACCAACTCATTTGCTTCTGTTCATAAGGTCTGGAGAGGGCTGATTTAGTGAGGCAAGGGAAGATCAGGGAGCTGGCTGGATCTAACACCTAACACGAGGCTCAAGGGAATGAGCGGTCCAGCTTGGTTCCTGCTTACCCACCCCCACCAGTGCCAGCGGGCTGCATCTTCAAGCTGTTGTGGATCCAGCAGGAAGAATGAGGGATCCTCCCCATGCAGAAATCCACGGTGATGCCCGGGGGCCTGAATTCCTGATCCAGAGCCTGACTTTATTCCCTCCTCCCTGTAATTATATTGCCCTCATCCAAGAGTCGGGCACCACTTAGCAATGAAGCACCCACCCATCATTCTTACCATCCCAGCTTGGGTGTGCTCAAACTTGTGATGGTATGCACAGAGAAGCTTTTACTTTTTACTCAGAGTCATGTTGACATAAATTGCATTTACTTCTATTTTAAAACATAGCCTTCTTGTCTAAGAATAACTGATTTATTTGGTAAGAAAAGACTTATGTATGTGGATGTCACTAGAAGGGCAAAGGGACAGAGAGGTTTTTTCCTTTTTAAATTTCATTTTAACTTATCATGAGAAAACTTTTCTTTAAAAATAAAATAAAATAATCCCTGGCTCAACTGAGAATATTTGCCCTTTCTTTTGGCCCAGGACCTGGTCTCATGCTAAGCTCCATGCTGGTCATCACCTCCTCCTGAAATGCTCCGCTTTCTCGCCAGGCAGAAGCCATTCTTCCCTTTCGTGTCTAAAGTTCTCCTTTGCCTTGGGATAAGAAGAAAATATATTTAGTTCAACAAACACTTACTGAAGTACCTTCAGTGTGTCAGCCTCCGTGCTCAGTACTCAGGACTCAGAAATGAATGCACTAAACCCTCAGCCCTTGAGAAATTTAACTGGAACTTGAGACAGAGAACCACAGTGCTTAGCTTTGTGCCCTGTTATCTCATTTAATCTTCACCCTAAATCTGCTCTTCTAGTGGTCAAGGCTATGTCTCTTTTCTCCACGTTATCCTCAGCACCAAGCACAATGCCATGGTCCTGGGAAAAGCTGTGACTCAGAGAATAACTGATTGCTTAAAACCTCCCTGAAAGGTAGGCACCTTTTGCTTTTTTACAGATGAAGAACTGAGGTTGACAGAGACTAAGTAGCCTCTCCTAAGGTTTCCTAGTAGTGATGACTTTGGTCCTTTGTTTCCAAGCCCTTGGTTTTTTCCTCCCTTGTAGCACTTCTTCACCTTCTAGGCCCGGTTTTCTCACCTGTAAATTCAGGGGATCAGACTGAATGATTCTGGATGCTCTAGACAATTCTGGATGATCCTGGACTATCCCTTCAAGTTCTGAATTTCATAGCCAATCTCCAAAGTTGATGTTAGAATGCATATACCCATTTTCTCTGGAAGGATTTTTATATGTTGTTATTTTTAACTTGCATTTCTGTTACCCTTATTACACCACCAGCTCTTGGAGCTTAATATTTCATTTTGTAACTCATTTGTAGCACCCTCAGATCTGTGTTCTATGCTCAAAGACTTCTCATTTTTTATAGTTCATGACTCTCTATAAACATGCTTTATTTATGCTAAGTAAGTCATACACACTTCACTTCCCCAAACCAGATTTTTTTCCTATTTTCTCTCAAAAATGGCAGCATGATTTGAGTGCTCTTTGGCAGGCATCAAAGGTTCTCATGTCATAGGATGCAGAAAATATTTATTGCAAATAATGATTCTTAATTTTGAAAGGAAAAACACAGACTTCAAAATTTTGTGGGATCATAAAAATTCTGTTTCATACACTAACAATGAAAAAGTGAAAAATGAGGTTAAGAAACAATTATATGTATGGCAGAAAATGACACAACATTGTATTCTATAAAGCAAAGCAATTATTGTAAAGTAATTATCCTTCAATTAAAAATAAATAAATTTCAGAGAGTGTTTTGCCTATGTTCTCCTCTAGGAGTTTTACATCACAGCAGGATCCTCTATGACCCACCTCCCAGAATATTGGAAATGAAAGCAAAAATAAACAAATGGGACCTAATTAACCTTAAAAGCTTCTGCACATCAAAGGAAACTATTAGCAAGGTGAAAAGACAGCCTTCAGAATGGGAGAAAATAATAGCAAATGAAGCAACTGACAAACAACTAATCTCAAAAATATACAAGCAACTCCTACAGCTCAACTCCAGAAAAATAAATGACCCAATCAAAAAATGGGCCAAAGAACGAAATAGACATTTCTCCAAAGAAGACATGCAGAGGGCTAACAAACACATGAAAAGATGCTCAACATCACTCATTATCAGAGAAATGCAAATCAAAACCACTATGAGGTACCATTTCACACCAGTCAGAATGGCTGCGATCCAAAAGTCTACAAATAATAAATACTGGAGAGGGTGTGGAGAAAAGGGAACCCTCTTACACTGTTGGTGGGAATGCAAACTAGTACAGCCACTATGGAGAACAGTGTGGAGATTCCTTAAAAAACTGGAAATAGAACTGCCTTATGATCCAGCAATCCCACTGCTGGGCATACACACTGAGGAAACCAGAAGGGAAAGAGACACGTGTACCCCACTGTTAATCGCAGCACTGTTTATAATAGCCAGGACATGGAAGCAACCTAGATGCCCATCAGCAGATGAATGGATAAGAAAGCAGTGGTACATATACACAATGGAGTATTGCTCAGCCATTAAAAAGAAAACATTTGAATCAGTTCTAATGAGGTGGATGAAACTGGAGCCTATTATACAGAGTGAAGTAAGCCAGAAGGAAAAACACCAATACAGTATAATAACACATATATATGGAATTTAGAAAGATGGTAACAATAACCCTGTGTACAAGACAGCAAAAGAGACACTGATGTATAGAACAGTCTTATGGACTCTATGGGAGAGGGAGAGGGTGGGAAGATTTGGGAGAATGGCATTGAAACATGTAAAATGTCATGTATGAAACGAGATGCCAGTCCAGGTTCGATGCACGATACTGGATGCTTGGGGCTAGTTCACTGGGACGACCCAGAGGGATGGTATGGGGAGGGAGGAGGGAGGAGGGTTCAGGATGGGGAACACATGTATACCTGTGGGGCGGATTCATTTTGATATTTGGCAAATCTAATACAATTATGTAAAGTTTAAAAATAAAATAAAATTAAATAAATAAATAAATTTTAAAAAGAAAAAGCAATTCTATTTACAATAGCATCAAAAAGAATACAATATGTAGAAACATATTAGCAAAAGAAGTGCAAGATAAAAATTTTAAAACCTTGTTGAAGAAAACTGAAGATCTAAATACATAGAAAGACATTCTGTGTTTGTGGACTGGGTTAATATTCTTAAGATGACCACTCTCCCCAAAGTAATTCACACATGCAACACGATCCGCATCAATATCCCACATGGCTTTTTTCTTTTTGGAATTTGACAAACTAATACTAAAACCCATATGGAAGTGCAAGAGACCCAGAATAGTCAAAACAATCCTTAAAAAGAACAAACTTAGAAGACTTATACTTCCTGATTTCAAAACTGCAAAGCCAAAATAATCAGGACAGTATAGCATGAGAATAAGGGTAGACATATAGATCCGTGGAATGGAATTGAGACTATAGAAGCAAACTCTTAAATTTAGAGCTAGTCAATTTTGAGAAGATGCCAGGGCAATTCAATATGGGAAAGATAATCTTATTAACCAATGGTGCTGGGATAAATGCATTTCCACATACAAAACAATGAAGTTGGACTCCTAGCTCACATCATGTACAAAAATTAACTCAAAATGACCAAAGACCTAAATATAAGAACTACCATTATAAAACTCTTAGAAGAAAAGATAGGTGTAAATTTTCACGATCTTGGATTGGGTGATCGTTTCTGATATGTGACACCAAAGGCATAAGCAACCAAAGGCAAAAAACAGGTAAATTGGACTTCATAAAAATTGAAAATGTTTATGCTTCAGAGGGCACTATGAAGAAAGTAAAAAGACAAGCCACAAAAGGAGTGAAAGTATTTGCAAATCATATATCTGATAAGGGTCTGCTATACAGAATATATAAAACCACAATTTAAAAATAAGCCAAGGAGGAATTCCCTGGCAGTCCATGGTTAGGACTCAGTGCTCTGACTGCCGGGACCAAGGTTCAATCCCTGGTCACGGAACTAAGATCCCACAAGCTGTGCTACACAGCCAAAAAAGTAGGCCAATGATTTAAATAGTCAATTCTCATAAGAAGATAGACAAATGTTCAATAAGATAAGCGCATAAAAAGATGCTCGACATCATTTGTCATTAGGAAAATCTAAATCAAAACTGTAATAAGACGCCACCTCATAAACACTAGGATGACAAAAGTAAAAATACAGACAAAAACCAAAATAGGATGAGGACAATGTGAACCTTCCTTCACTGATTGTGCAAATGGAAAATAGTGCAGGTCTTTGAAAAGTAGTTTAGCAATTCCTCAGAAAGATCAACATAGAGCTGCCATATGACCCAGCAATTCCTCTCCTATTGTGTATAAACAGGAAAACATTTTTGCACACAAACTCTTATATATGAATGTTCAATATTATAGCCAGAAAGTAAAAATTGCCAAAATTTCAATTAACTGATAAATGGATAAACAAAATATGGTATAGTCATGCAATGGAATATTATTTGGCAATAAAAGGATGAAGTACTGATTCCTGCTACAACATAGATAAACAATGAAAACATGTCGCGTGAAAGAACACACTCAGAAAAGACCACATGTTATATGATTTCACTTATGCTGTACAGAATAGGCAAATCCATAGAAATAGGAAAGAGAATAGAGTATAGTGAGCATACTATAAAGCACTGAGTTTTGCACTATAAAGGGGTGACTATTACATATATATTACAAATATACATTATATCTCAATAAAATTTTGTAGAGTTGAAGAAATTCAATAGGAAAATGAGACACTAACAGAGCCCTGGCTAACCACCATTCTTAGCACCCAGGAGGCTCCCCACAACTACCGGGGCAAGTCGCACCCACAGAACTAAATCTGCATGGATCCTCAGAGGTTGTCTTGTCTACTTAGTTAATGATTCTTCAACCACCTCTGCAATAGTCCCGCCGGTTAATCATCTAGCCTATCCTTGACTAGGCTCTTTTTCTTTCTCTCCACGCCTCTGTTGAATGCGTACTATGGGCTCAGCTCTGGGCTAAGCACTGAGAATATACTTTGCAATGTTGTCTCTAATGTAATAAACATTTATTTGAATATTGTAATGTGTAAGATGTTTTGTTTCTATTCCTTTGTGTTTATTGATATCCATTTTAGTTTGGATTCTACCAGAGGAAGATCATGAGGCAAAGATTCAAGTGAAAATTGTTTATTTGGGGAGTACAGTAACACTGGTAGAGAAGTGAGAAAGGGATCCAGGGAAGGAAAGGAAGCCAAGAGATCAGCTACCACAGTGAGCCACAGAAGCTTAATCCAGAGGGAAAACTCTGAGACAAGGTGTAAAACACTCTCCTGAAAAAGGATTTCATCCAAGAGCCAAGGAGCTGGGATATTTATGCATTAATTCCAGAGTCCCTGGCTGAGCACTCACGCTGCATGTATGTTACATCCCAGCGTCCCTGGCTACTGAAGGAAGCAAGGACTATTCAGCCTTCCCCAGATCTAAATTGGACGATGGGAGAACCCTCAGGCACGTATGCAGATTCTGGCAATTGGTGTTTGACGGTACCTGTGGTCCAGGGGATACAGATGGGACGCTGACAGCATCAGCTAGAACACCTTCCTCCTTCCGCACGCAGGAGATGGTGTACGGGAATACACAGAATGCCATGAATTAGGTAAAGATGAAGAGAAAAGAAGATATAAAGAAAAATTAGCCTTTCCGGTGAAGGCAAAGATCCTGTTCTGTGCTCATTTGCTCAGCCGTGTCTGACTCTCTGTGACCCCATAGACTATAGCCTGCCAGGTTCATCTGTCCTTGGAATTTTCCAGGCAAGAATATTGGAGTGGGTTGCCATTCTTTTCTCCAGGGGGTGTCATCCAGACTCAGGGATCGAACCTGGGTCTTCTGCATTGCAGGAGGATTCTTTTACATTGAGCCACAATGATCCTAGTGGGCTCAAAAAACAGATGCTATTTCTTAGCATATCCTTTAAACTCTGGCTCTCCAAAAATACAACACCAAACTGCCTTTTGAAAAGGCAAAACTGAGTTGCCTGCTTATCACAAACTTGAAACAGTCTCAGTGGCATCTCACAGGTGAGAGGTTTGGTGGGTTGGAGATTTAGTTAAATGTTAAGCCTTTCTTGCAGGAGCATGCTTAGAACTAAGGAATCCAATATAGAGAAGACTGGCCAACATGGAAAGGCGATGGTTCTGATGGGAAAGGCAAGGATTTTGAGCTAAGAGTTTCCAAAAGTCTTGTTGGGTGTTACTTACTAAAAAGTTGGACAGTCATGAGTTCATTTAATGGTTTTGAGGCAGCAGTTCCTGAGGTGAGCAGAGTGATTTGCAAGGTTAATCCTCCTGAGCCAGTGTTTTGTGGGATGGGGAAGCAGTGCTGTTGCTGCAGTAAGCCATGTGGGCAAAAATGATTTCTGTTCATAGCTTCAGCCCCAGCTTATGACATCACATGGTAAAACATAATGAAAGTAGTTCCCTAGAAGTCAGCCACACGCAACCCAGGTACCCAGAACTCTTGCTAAATAAAGGGATAAAAACGTGCACACATTCCATCTTCAAGGAGGGGTAGGATTAAAGCGGAAATCAGGATGCAGGTGTGTGACAGCCTCTGTGGGTGTCAGCAGGCTTGTGACCCTGGGCCTGTGGGATAGACTGAGAACCTAAGAGCCATTTTAATGTTTCCTCAATCAGGGGGTCCCCAACTTCAAGGACCTAATGCCTGCTGATCTAAGGTGGAGCTGATGTAATAATAATAGAAATAAAGTGTACAATGAATATAATGTGTTTGAATCATCCTAAACCCCCCATCACCACCACCACTACCGTCCATGGAAAAATTGTCTTCCTCGAAACCAGTTGCTGGTGCCAACAAGGTTGAGGACTGCTACCCTAAATGACTCCTCTGGTGGAGAGGTGCCCCTGCAGCGGGTCCTGCCTGCCTGACTGCTAGGTTGGGCAACTCTCTCACTGGGTCCAGAAAGGAAGTCACAGCAAGCCAGGCTTCCCTCAGCAACCCCTCCCAGCCCCTGCTTCTCCCTGACTCATCCTGCCATTGTGGCGACTGTCCTGTTCTCTGTGGGGACGTTCCTGGGGGTGGCCGGAACTCTGGGCAGGACTCTCTCCACTACCCTAGCCTGGCAGGATCACCGAAACCGCAGGGCTGCTCCATCACTTCTCCCCGGGGCCACTGATGCCAGCATGTGATGCCGGGCACTGTACAGACCCCAACATGCGTGCGCCACTGCCCTCACCAGGGGCTCGCCGCGCCCCGAGCAGGCAGGCAGGTAGTATCATGCTGTTCTCCCTGGAGAAGAAGGAACTGGGGCTCAAGGTCAAGTGAGTGAAACAGCAGGTCAGCCACCAGGCCTTCTGTCTTAGTGCAGAACTGTTTCTGGGGTCAGAAACATCCTTGTATTCGTATCTCTAAAATAACTGTGACAAAATTGCCGTGTGAGGCTGTGGTTCCACATCCAAACAAGAGAAACTGGTTTGCATTTGGCTGCTGTCTATTCGGCCTTGCTGTTTAAACATTCACAAATACACGTGATTATTTTTTCCATGATGATAGTAGTAATAGAGCTCATTACAGAAAATGTGATTAGAGAGTAGATTTCTGTGCTTCAGGAGGAAAACTTTTGGACTGTTTTTTGGGGAAGGTGACCTCATCTTGAATGAATGCTCCAGGGGAGGGCGGGTCCGGTTCAGGGGTTTTGTATTTCTAAGGAAGGACCCACCAGGCCCATCTTACTCTTCAGGAGGGTAATTAAGTAAATAAGTACTTATGTTTTAAGGGCTTAACAGACCATCCTGTTCTTTCTAACAAGCTGTTAAGACTTATTGCGTAAGATAAGAAAGAGCTTTTGTGTAACGAAGCTGGGGGTGGTGGGCATTGCTCCAGGGGGACAAAGATCGGTAATGGATGGCTCAGCAGCCACACTGCATCAATGAGGGTGGTCTGAAGCTGGGCTCGTGTCCTCAAAGTGCCCAGTGACAGGACAGTGGGGAGAGCAGTAGGGGGAATGTTCTGACATCCAGGGGCTGTGCTGGACCAGAAGCTGCTGGACCCATTAGTAAGGGAGAGAAGACCACCCTCCTGACCCCAGAGTACATGACTGACTGATCCATATGAAGCTTCACAGAAGCCTGCCCATCACACCTCCCAGCCTAGGACACCTATAAGGCCTGGCAACCTGGTCCTAATTTGAGGGGTGGATTCCTTCTTCTGTATTTGGAGGTCAGACAAGAACACCTAGGGCAGCCTGAGCTGGGAAGGGAGGGGAAGAGAGGCCAGTGTTGAAACATACAGAAAGTTGCAATTCCACACACTTGCCCCTCCCAGCAAGCTCAGTTAACAGTCCCAGGCTCTGGAGAGCCTTCCACCGGTGATCCTCCCTGGAGATCAGGAGGAGCTGGCTCCAACTCTTTCTCCAACACGGGCTGCAGCACCTGTGCAGATGCAGCCTTTAGCCAGAATGTTCCACCCTAGGAAAAAGGCAAGTCTCAACACTCAGGAGTACCAGTGACAGCGCCTTTCACCACCTTCCTTCTTCTCTAAGTCAGCAGCCTCTTGCAGCACCTCAAACTGATCAAAGCTGCCTGGGATTTGGCAATCCAGATCCTTGCAACAGAAGGCACTTATCAGTGGAAAGGGTAAGCCCCAACGTCAGTAGAGCAGTGAGTGTAGTAAGACGTTCCGAGCCTCTTAGCTCCAGGGTGCATGCAGGGCCTGTGATCCTGCTGTTTCCCCTGCTTGGGGTCTCAGTGGGATGGAGCAACTTTGGGGTGACCCTTCAGACTTGATGAAAGTCCAACCATCTCTGTCTACTGCCTCTCTAGTTCCCAGAACCCCTGTGAGGCAGGTGATGGAATGTGACTGAATCTTGGCTTGCATATTGTAAGGATCACACACATTTTTGTTTAAATTGAATTCAGTAATGTGTAAGCCACATGGGGGAGGGGAATAACGGCCCCCTCCATTGTTGTTTATGTCTTGATCCCCAGAACTTGTGACTCTGGTAGGTTGCATGGTAAAGGAGAATCAAGATTACAGATAAAATTTAAGCTGCTGGGCCTTACGAAGCATCACTACAAATAAAGCTAATGGAGGTGATGGAATTCCAGTTGAGCTATTTCAAATACTAAAAGATGATGCTGTGAAAGTGCTCCACTCAATATACCAGCAAATTTGGAAAACTCAGCAGTGGCCACAGGACTGGAAAAGGTCAGTTTTCATTCCAATCCCAAAGAAAGGCAATGCCAAAGAATACTCAAACTACCACACTATTGCACTCATCTCACAGGCTAGTGAAGTAATGCTCAAAATTCTCCAAGCCAGACTTCATCAGTATGTGAACAGTGAACTTCCAGATGTTCAAGCTGGACTTAGAAAAGGCAGAGGAACCAGAGATCAAATTGCCAACATCTGTTGGACCATCGAAAAAGTGAGAGTTCCAGAAAAACATCTACTTCTGCTTTATTGACTATGCCAAAGCCTTTGACTGTGTGAACTGCAACAAACTGTGGAAAATTCTGAAAGAGATGGGAATACCAGACCACCTGACCTGCCTCTTGAGAAATCTGTATGCAGGTCAGGAAGCAACAGTTAGAACTGGACATGGAACAACAGACTGGTTCCAAATAGGAAAAGGAGTTCGTCAAGGCTGTATATTGTCACCCTGCTTATTTAACTTATATGCAAACTACATCATGAGAAATGCTGGACTAGATGAAGCGTAAGCTGGAATCAAGATTGCCAGGAGAAATATCAATAATCTCAGATATGCAGATGATACCACTCTTATGACAGAAAATGAAGAACTAAAGAGCCTCTTGATGAAAGTGAAAGAGGAGAGTGAAAAAGTTGGCTTAAAACTCAACATTCAGAAAACTAAGATCATGGCATCTGGTCCCATCACTTCATAGCAAATAGATGGGGAAACAGTGGAAACAGTGACAGATTTTATTTTGGGGGGCTCCAAAATCCCTGAAGATGGTGACTGCAGCCATGAAGTTAAAGATTCTTTCTCCTTGGAAGAAAAGTTATGACCAACATAGATAGCATATCAAAAAGCAGAGACATTACTTTGCCAACAAAGGTCCATCTAGCCAAAGCTATGGCTTTTCCAGTAGTCATGTATGGATGTGAGAGTTGGACTATAAAGAAAGCTGAGCACCAAAGAATTGTTGTTTTTGAACTGTGGTGTTGGAGAAGACTCTTGAGAGTCCCTTGGACAGCAAGGAGATCCAACCAGTTCATCCTAAAGGAAATCAGTCCTGAATATTCATTGGAAGGACTGATGCTGAAGCTGAAACTCCAATACTTTGGCCACCTGCTGTGAAGAGCTGACTCATTTAAAAGACCTTGATTCTGGGAAAGATTGAAGGCGGGAGGAGAAGGGGACAACAGAGGATGAGATGGTTGGGTGGCATCACGGACTCAATGGACATGAGTTGGAATAAACTCTGGGAGTCGATGATGGGCCAGGAGGCCTGGCATGCTGCAGTCCATGGGGTCGCAAAGAGTTGGATATGACTGAGCAACTAAACTGAACTGAATTGAACTGAGCCAAACAACTTTAAGATTGGAAGAATCCCAGATTATTCAAGTGAGCCCAATATGGTAACTAGGTCCTCAAATGTGGGGGAAGAGGGGGCGAGAGGAAGTTGAAGTGGTGAAATGTGAGTGCTCAGTGTACCCCTGCCGAAACCTTGATTCTAGCCCAGGGTGACCCATGTCTGACCTCTTACTTACAGAACTGTAAGATGATAAGGTTGTGCTGTATCAGCCTCTACGCATGCATGCTAAGTCATTTCAGTTGTGTCCAACTCTCTGTGACTCTATGGACTGTAGCCTGCCAGTCTCCTCTGTCCATGGGATTCTCCAGGCAAGAATACTGGAGTGGGTTGCCATAAGAATCCCATGGACAGAGGAGCCTGGTGGGCTATGGGTCCATAGAGTCACAGAGAGTTGGACACAACTGAAATGACTTAGCACGCATGCATAGAGGTTGACACAGCACAACTTTATCATCCTGAAGTTCTGTAGGTAAGAGGTCTGACATGGGTCACCCTAGGCTAGCATCAAGACTGTGGTAATTAGTTACAGCAGCCAGAGGAAACTAATACACTGTGTAGTTACAAATCTTCAAGAAACAGCTCTCTAAGCATTGATGAATGCTTCAGAGTTTTCAGATCTCTGCTTCAAACAAGGAGATCACTCTTGCTTCATTTTCTAGGTTTCTCCAGATCTTGTGTTTCAAGAAGAAAATATATTCTTAAAGTTCCTAGAATTCCTGGCTGCAAAAACAGCGAGGAATCTCAACTAAGTGGAGAGCGAGTCTAAGAAGGTGTTCTTTTCTCCAGTCCCCGTCTCTGCCCATCCTGTATTGATGGAGGTTCCATAACCCACTGATCACACTCAGTATCTAACCCAGTCTGGGTCAAAACTCCAACCTCAGATGGTTTAAATCTCCCCTTTCCTGTCTCGATGGGGAAGTCAGGCTTCAGCTCGGGACTTGAAGTAGTTTGGTGTGTGGTACGTCCTCTCTTCACCATCCCTTTCAAGGTCAAGTTGCTATAAGCTAGAGGGGGACAGGGAAGAGGAGGAAGGGGGAATCAGGTGATCTAAAATGACAGCTCACCTGTCTGTGCTGGGAAGATGTTGCTAGTCTCGCCTTGGCTTAGTCATGGTCCACATGATACTGGATATTTTGGCTGGTGCTCTGATCTCAGCATGGGTGGGGGTAAGATTTTCTCTGGCCCATTCCAGCCACATCCGTGGACTGAGTTCCCCCTTGGAGCAGCTGTATTTCCTTTTGGCTAACATTGTTCTGTGCCTTTTCCGTGCTCACTTGGCCTATTGGCTCATGGCCAAGCAGCTATCAGACAGGCCCCTCCCACCTCTACCCAAGCTGAGCCTGCAGGCCTCTGCCTGCAGAAACCTTCAGCTTTTGGTCTCCACACTCCAGGGACATGTGTTGGCCCCCTCAAGAAATTCCCCAGTCTCACGACATTCTGCTTCACTCCAATGGCCCTCTCAGTCTTCCAGCACGTCCAACTCTCCATGTAGCTTTGGGGAGGAAGTAACATTTTCCCATGAACACTGCCCTGGTGAAAACTTGTCCTCTCCCTCCTTCCCCCGGTTCTCCACTTACGATGTACAGGAGAGCCCAGAGAGGCTGGGGGAGCTGGCAGGGCCAGTTCTGAAGCCTCTTATGAAGCCTTGAGTGAGTGGTCTGGCCCCTCCTTAGAAGGAGGTTCCTAAGGCTCATGTTGTCAAGTATAGTGTGGACCTCCCTTTCCCATTCAACTTTCCAAACCAGCAGCTTTTCAAAAACTCCCATCTTTTGGTGATGCCTTTTCTAGAAGCCTGGGTTAATTTTAACAACCACCCTAACTACTAAGACAGAGGACTTGAAACAAAGTTCTCTGTGAGCAAAGTCTTTAGGTTTTGGGTGTAATGAGATGAAAAAACCCAGCCCTATCAAAGTAGAAATGGGAAAGAACTGGAGAGTTTTTCTAAATATGAAAGAACAGCTGGTGGGGAGAAACCAGACCTTTGAGCTCTAGGCACCTCCCAGGACACAGCCCTTACCTTCTCCGCACTTCCAGCTGCTAAGAAACTGACTTTGACTCTGGGAGGAGCCCTGCTGGGGCTTATACCGGTGCCTTACCAGTCAGCACTGTGAGTGTAGATGAAGCCACATTAACGGTAATGTGAATCTACTTGTACCTGCCTCTTACCCTCCCGTACAACACTCTCTCCTGGCGCCCACCGCCCAGTCCCAGAGGCCTCTGCGTCCCAAGACAACCCCCGCCTGCCTGTGGAGATCCCTGGGCGCAGCAGTCACTGTGCTATGCCCTGCTCTCTGCTAAGCTGGAGCCTCAGGTGGTCTGTGGAAAGGACGTGGTCCTTTCCCCTCCATGCGCCCCAAGCTTAAGGGTCCCCAAGTAGTGCTCTTGTGCCCTTGGGTTTCCTCACTTTGACAAACACTTAACATGTACGGTGTTCTAAGCAGTATGAAAGCCTTCATTCATTTGACTTCATAGCAACCTCTGAGCCAGGAACTACATATCACCAGTGGACAGCCAAGGAGCCCAGCACAGAGGGGCTTAGGTAGCTCACCCAAAGCCACTAAGTGAGTGAAACAAAACTGGAATTAAAATAATAATGCCCTTCCTCTTCCTGTGACCCAGATAATACATCCAAGGGGCCAGACTGAGGTTAGATTCCACTGGGCTGAAGTAGGAACCACACCCGATCTCCAACACCTGAAGCTGTGTTCCAGGTGTGGCTCACTCTCCCTGGCTCTCTCCTTGGAACAGGTTCTCCAGAAGGTTCTCAACCCCTTAAAAGCCAACCGCTGGCAGGCAGTCCAAGCAGGCTGAGAGGCCCGAGCTCCCCACAGAGGAGGAAGAAACTGGCTCTGTTGAGGCGAGTGTGGACCCTTTGATCTGATACAGGATTTGGGGTCTAGCTTAACTGCTTTCTTCTCAGGCAGGATCTTTGGGGAATGACCCTTCATTGGCCTGCAAAAGACCAGTGAGGTGGAGCACCATGGGCTCCACAGGCCAGGCTGGAAGTACCCCCTCCCTATCTCCAAGCTCAAGGAGACTCACTTCAGAAAAGTCCCTGGGCTCTGCCTGCTCAGGAGGGGAGCCCAACGCAGAGTGAGCACTAGGTCAGGAAGGGATATGTACCCTTTCCTGCCCTCCACTGTCTCCTGATTAGACAGTTCAGCTATGATGCTGTTGAAAAGAGGGAGCTGACAGTACACCTCAGGGAGCTTCAGTCTGTTCTAGTGTGAGGATGAAGGGGGTTTACACTGGGAAGTTCTCTTTGCTGCATTCAGAACCTGGGAGAAGTGGGAAGGGGATGGCTGCCTGCTCGTCCTAAGGCCACTTCTACCCTAGGCTACTTTGACCCGGCAGCCCCGGGTCATGCTGAGCAGCATCACAGACTCCACCAACTGTAGGGTGGCTGACCACAGGCCAAATGTTTAGACGAACACACAGGGTGAAGGCAGACTCCTTCCCCAGCCCTTCCTTCCTGCCAGAGTTTGGGCTGACCTCCCCCAATGCTAATGAACAGCTCAGAAATACTAACAAGTGCCTTGGCACCCGGAATCCAGGCAGCATCACTTCCAACGTGAAGCTGGGCCAAGTCTCGGCCCCAGTGCAGTCTCAGGGGTTTCCTAGGCCCCGTGGAGCCTGGTGGCGTGGGACAAGCAGAAAGGCTCATGACGTTCCCAGAAGGCTGGCTCATTAGAGCCAAACGGGCCTCACACAGACCCATTTCTGGGTCACAGAAACTTCCACCTGCCAGGTAGGTGTGAACCCCGGCCCCTCCCTGATACTTGGTATATGGAGCAGGTTCAAGAAAGCCTGAGGTCAGATCCTGATCTCAGAGAACATTTATGTGAGGATGGAAAACAAGAATCACAAGACATTTCTCCCCAGGGCCTGCCCCTTACATGGGGAGATGCTGTGGAAATTGTACAGGGGACACGCTGAGCCCATCCTCAGGCCGTGAAGGCTCCGTGTGTAAGGTTAATTCAAACCTGTTTCCCTGAGCCCTTGTGTGTTTTCAGAAGGAAACTGCTCTCCAGGGAGAGCTGTATGAAACAACACCTCCATTCCCCCGGCTCCCACCTCCCTACTGCCTGGTGGAGACAGAGGCCCACACCCCTGGGGTCACATTCCTCTCCCGGGGGCTGGGTATCCATTTCACCGTTCCCACACATCCTGCTGGCTTTCCTCTGAGTGTGCACACCCCTGCTCAGCTGGGGCTGCGGGAGATGAGGCAGACAGAAGCTATGAGGCCTTGTCCAGCTCCACTCCCACTCCCCTTTCCGTACCCCTGCACATTCTGCAACTCTGGATCTCTCTGTCTGCAGGAGCTCTGGCCTACAGGTGGGGCAGACTTACCAGGGGCTGGTGCCCTCCACCAGTGAGTGGCAGAGGGAACTGACCGACGAGTTCTTCAGCTTCCTCACCCAGGCTAGGGGGAGTCAACACCAGGACAGGTCTAGACCGTCTCCTAGAGGTCCCCGGTGGGAACGGAGCATCTGTCTACACAGCACCCTGTCTGGTCCACGCACTTGGAATTTTATCCCCTTCATCATGAGCCCATTTAAATCCACAATGGGTAGAAAGTGTAGAAAGAGGGAACATCAGAGAAAAAGTGTCTCCTTTAGGACCTCATCAAGCCCAAATCCAAGAGCAGATCTGGGTGAGGACTTTATTTGAGCAGTGGGTTTGGGTTATCGTGTCTTTGGGTCAATAATGACCTCGCTGGGCTGCATGTCATCTGAGGCCACCAACAACAGAAACCGTGGCACAGTTATCCTTTTCCTAAGGTGCCTGGCACAGGCTCGGTACAAGTAGGTTCTCAGTAAACATTAAACTCAGTGGAGTTCCCTCACTCCAGGGAAGTTTGGAAGCAGCTTTCCAGAGACACCCACGTGAGAGAGAATGGCTCTCGGACTTTCTGTCCAACTGAAGCCACCAATGAACAATAGTTGAGGCATCCCAACATCTCATTCATCTCCATTACAGGAGCAGTCCGCATGCAGGTTCATGAGTGGATGTAGGGCCCTTGTGTGAGGACTCTGGGATCATCTTCACAACAGGGAAACTTAGAGCCCAGCCTCCCTCCAGGGCAGAAGGCCAAGGCCTAAACTGAGTATTGCCCTGTGCCCGGAATGGCAACCAGGATGACCAGGGCTCTTTTATGTGCTGTTTCTACAAGGCCCACTCTGAACACTGATCCATGGTATAATAATATTTGGTCATAGCATTTACTTATTATGCATAATTTATTATCGCACAGGGAACTGGGAGGGTGTGGAAAAATCCTGATTAGAATCTGAGCTTGGGAAGAGGATTGAGGAGTCCATTTTCTATAACCCTGCTGAAAAATTCCCTAAAAAGTTAAAGAAGGAAAAAGGAGAAAAAAATGGCATTGGCACTTGCAGTGAAGACCAGATCATCAAGTAGTATTTGTCACCTTCAGGTCTTACACAACTGGTCCCCAGAGACTCCCAGTTACTGCCTTGAGATCTCAGTGTCTGCAAACACTGCTGGGTTAGTAAGCTTGGGAGGAATTGGTGAACCACCATGTCTGGGCTTTTCACTTCCTTGGCCTGAGTCATGCCAGGCAAGCTCACCTCTACTTCCCAAGAAATGCGGAAAAATGAGGAAGGCACACATATCTGGGTGTGGTGTTGCTGGGACCCAGCCAGCCCCCAGATTCTCTGGTTGCAGAGCGACCTGGCCAGCTCACACAGGTAGCACTCTTGTACTTTTAGAAGAAAAAAAAGCATCCGAGTAAAAGTGGAGGTGGAGGGAAGGCTGGACAGGAATATTTTCCCAGTCTACTCTGCTTAGGAATTAAAAGTTTGCTGGGACACACTTCTGATGGCTTTAAATATTACAAATGATACATTCCAGAGGGAACACAGTCCCCACTGGATATGGCCCCTGGAAAGTATTTAATATCGCTGACTGCTGTGTTTTTCTACAACCAAACTAGACCTCCTTGAAAACAGTGGCTGATTTTCACTGCTCATCTCCTATGCAGTGGTCCCCAACATTTTTGGCACCAGAAATGGACTTCATAGAAGACAATTTTTCCAGGGACCAGGGCAGAGGGATGGTTTCAGGATGATTCAAGGGTATTACATTTATGTGCACTTTATTTCTATTATTTTTATATCAGCTCCACTTCAGATCATTAGGCATTAGATCCCAGAGGTTGGGGACACCTGACCTACAGGTCCTTTCATGCATGTGCTCAAGAGTATATTGATCTACTTTGATCTCCTGTTGTGTAAGACAATTTCCTGCAGGAAAGAACAAGTGGTGAATTCATGAAACTTGGTACAGATTTTGATCTCGATTTATAGATGGGACCATCTATAAAATGAAGCAGGTTGGGCCAGTCTGTGAGGCCAGTTCTGGCTCCAAATCGTGAGTGTGGAAGAGTGTGGTCAGAGGGAGGCGACCGGCTGCTGGCCAGTAGGGCAGGTGGGTGCTGGGGCCCAGGGTTCTTCAGAGACCAAGTCCGCATTCCCTTTTTGCCACCACCAGGATGTACACACAAATCACATCCCAAGGTATTATCTCTGGGTGTATAGGCAAATACTGATTTAAATAATTTAACGAATTAGTATTTGCTGAGAACCTCCTGCAAACAATGGACTGAGGGGCTGGGTTGTGAGGGATACAAAAGGTGAGCATGTCAAGACCCTTGCCCTCAAGGAGGTTGGGCCCAAGTGCCAGCTCCATCTGCAGCAGGCTGTGTGTCCCTGCACACACAACAACCTCTCTATTTCCTCATCTGTGAAACAAGGAAAATCAAAGCAATTTTAGTTGTTAGGAAAATGAGAGATAATATTAATATATGTACAGCTTGTTGGACTGCTTCTAGGACTGGATTGCTGTTAAGAAATAGATATTACATGTTGAGTTTCCAGACAGTGCCTAGCACTTGGTAGGTATTAAGTAATTGGTAATGTGGGGAAGCAGAATTTGCCACCCCAAAAATAGGTCTCTTTAGCATAAAGATTATTTTAGGCTGGTTATTTTATATTTTGATTTTTTTCCCTTTTTTTAAATTAAAATACAATTGATTTATAATGTATCAGTTTCAGCTGTATAGCAGTGATTCAGGTCTCTCTATATATTCTTTTTCAGATTCTTTCCCCTTATAAGTTATTATAAAATACTGAATATAGTTTACTGCGTGCAATACAGTAGGGCCTTGTTGGTAATCTAATTTATATATAGTAGCGTGTATATGTTAATCCCAAACTCCTAATTTATCCCTTCTCTCTTTCCCCTTTGGTATTGTCTGTTTATTTTTTAAAAAACTGAAGACATAGAAGAAGCTCTGAAAATCAAGAATTTACACCTTGTAGGAGACACTTACCTGTATAAGGGAATCTCGACTTGTAGGGGTGTCTCCCTTGCAGAGGGAGGTGACTCAATTTCTTGAAACTCTTATCTGTGGAGAAGGCAAGGACTTAGATCTGCATGATACCTTACTCTTATTACTGTGCTTTTCCTGATATCCTCTCATAACTCCCCTCTCCTCCAGTATCTTCTTTTATCTTCAGCTGAGAATGGTATTTTGGATGAGGGTTTCTACCATTTCAAGGAACTACTTGGTTTTCCTGGGTCTCTCCCAAGTATACAGGACATAGACATATTATTAAACTTTTGTTTGTCTTTCTGTGTGTCTCACGGCAATTTAATAATTAGACCAGCAGAAGAACATACACTGGAAGAAGGGAATGTTTTTCCTTCCCTACAGTAATTGCTGTAGCTGCTGTTAATAGGCTCTTATCATTTTCTTAGCATGGGCCAAAGATAATAATACTTTCTGAAGCGAGGAGACCTGAGAGGCCCCAAAGGAGGGGAGGGCTCAGTGAACGGAAGCTCCAGCCGAGAGCTCTTTGTTTACCAGACGCACCACCTATAGCCATCACACCCCCACCTTCGTTCCTAAGAAGCTACTCACATGCGTGTCATTCATTCTCCAGAACCCTTTCACTCACCCTTCCACAGGTCTTTCTAACAGGAAATACAACTGTCAGCAGATTTCTTTTTTTTAAGTTAAAATCAAGTATTAAGAAGAAGAGGTGGCAAGAATACACAGAAGAACTGTACAAAAAAGACCTTCATGACCCAGATAATCACGACAGTGTGATCACTCACCTAGAGCCAGACATCCTGGAATTCGAAGTCAACTGAGCCTTAGGAAGCATCACTATGAACAAAGCTAGGGGAGGTGATGGAATTCCAGTTGAGCTATTTCAAATCCTAAAAGATGATGCTGTAAAAGTGCTGCACTCAATATGCCAGCAAATTTGGAAAACGCAGCGTGGCCACAGGACTGGAAAAGATCAGTTCTCATTCCAATCCCAAAAAAACGCAATGCCAAAGAATGCTCAAACTACCCCACAATTGCACTCATCTCACATGCTAGTAAAGTAATGCTCAAAATTCTCCAAGCCAGGCTTCAATAGTACGTGAACCGTGAACTTCGGGATCTTCAAGCAGGATTTAGAAAAGACAGAGGAACCAGAGGTCAAATTGCCAACATCCGTTGGATCATCGAGAAAGCAAGAGAGTTCCAGAAAAACATCTATTTCTGCTTTATTGACTATGCCAAAGCCTTTGACTGTGTGGATCACAATAAACTGTGGAAAATTCATAAAAAGATGGGAATACCAGACCTCCTGACCTGCCTCCTGAAAAATCTGTATGCAGGTCAGGAAGCAACAGTTAGAACTGGACACGGAACAACAGACTGGTTCCAAATCAGGAAAGGAGTATGTCAAAGCTGTATATTGTCACCCTGCTTATTTAACTTATATGCAGAGTACATCATGAAAAACTCTGGGCTGGATCAAGCACAAGCTGGAATCAAAATTGCTGGGAGAAATAACAATAATCTCTGATATGCAGACGACACCACCCTTATGGCAGAAAGCAAAGAGCCTCTTGATGAAAGTGAAAGAGGAGAGTGAAAAAGTTGGCTTAAAACTCAACATCTAAAACTGAAGATCATGGCATCCAGTCCCATCACTTCATGGCAAGTAGATGGGGAAACAATGGAAACAATGACAGATTTATTTTCTTGGGCTCAAAAATCACTGCAGATGGTGACTGCAGCCATGAAATTAAAAGACACTCCTTGGAAGGAAAGCTATGATCAACCTAGGCAGCATATTAAAAAGCAGAGCTATTATTTTGCCAACAAAGTTTTGTTTAGTCAAAGATATGGTTTTTCCATTAGTCGTGTATGGATGTGAGAATTGGACTATAAAGAAAGCTGAACACCAAAGAATCAATACTTTTGAACTGTGGTGTTGAAGAAGACTCTTGAGAGTCCCTTGGACTGGAAGGAGATCAAACCAGTCAATCCTAAAGGAAATCAGTCCTGAATATTCATTGGAAGGACTGACGCTGAAGCTGAAACTCCAATACTTTGGCCACCTGATGTGAACAACTGACTCATTTGAAAAGACCCTGATGCTGGGAGAAGAAGGGGACAACAGAGGATGAAATGGTTGGATGGCATCACCGATTCAATGGACATGAGTTTGAGTAAACTCTGGGAGTTGGTGATGGACAGGGAGGCCTGGCATGCTGCAGTCCATAGGGTCACAAAGAGTCGGACATGACTGAGCGACTGAACTGAACTGAACTGTAAACCCACACTGTCTTTTGATTGGATCCCTCCCTGCTCTTTGAAAGAGGTAACCCTGGTCTGTGTGTGGATCCAGAAAGCAGCTTTATTATCTTCCACAGTTCAAACTGGGTGGCTTTGGAGACTCTCCCTTAAGTGGGGCTGAGGCAGGTAGGACCAGGCCACTGCCCCAGAAGAATGTATGGAATCCCTTTGATCCCTAAAGAATGGATTAACAAGGCTTCTTGGTGAGTGAAGAAACCTGCTACAAATTCTAGCATCCAAATTCGAAGGTTTTCAAATTCTTATTTCTTCAGGCTATTCCTTTCATTAATTCCATGCACATCAGATTTTTTTTTGCTCTTTTCCTGAGCTCCTATTTTTCTCTGAAACCATAACCATATTGCAGGGGTTGGGGGGTGAGGGCAGCAGGGATTAATAAACTACTAATTGTAGAAAAGGTTTTTACTTCTCTCTCCCACAAAAGCTTTATAGGCAGAACTTTTATTGCAGTTTCCTTTTTTGCACTTTATAGATTTTGTGTTTTTTACAAATTGAAGATTTGTGGCAACCCTGCATTGAGAATTCTCTGGATGCCATTTTCCCAACAGCATTTGCTTATTTTGTGTCTCTGTGTTACATTCTAGTAATTTTCTCAATATTTCAAGTTTTTTCATTTTTACTTTATTTGTTATGGTGACCTGTGATCAGTGGCCTTTGATGTTATTACTGTGAATGTATAAGATGGTCATGTAAAATGGGGCACTTAATCCATAAATGTGGTGTGTGTTCTGACTGCTCCATTAGCCATTCCCCCTCTCCCTCTCCTTAAGCCTCCCTTATTCCCTGAAACATGACAACATTGAATTTAGGCCAATTAATAACCCGACACTGGCCTCTATGTATTCAAGTGAAAGAGTTACCTGTCTCTCGCTTCAAATCAAAAGCTAGAAATGTATGATTCAGCTTAGTGAGGAAGGCATGTCCAAGGAAGACTGGCCAAAATCTAGTTTCTTGCATCAAACTCTTAGTCAAGTTGTGAATGAAAAGAAGAACTTCTTGAAGGAAATTAAAAGTGCTACTCCAGTGAACACACGAATGGTAAGAAAGCGAAACCGCCTTATTGATGATGTGGAGAAAATGTTAGTGGTTTGGAAAGAAGATCAAACCAGTCACAACACTCCCTTGAGCCAAAGCCTAATCCAGAACAAAGCCCTAACTCTCTTCAGTTCAAGGAAGTCTGAGAGAGGTGAGGAAGCTGCAGAAGAAACTGGCACGTGGCACTCTGACTTTCTGGGCCTCACTTTCTTCAACTGTGATCTGAAGTTAATCATACTTCTTAATACCCTGTTCCTGTGAGGGGTAAAACATGTGCAAAGTTAGAATGTGTGGTATCTGGCACAGTGCTGAGTCACGAAATACTAGAAATATTGATTCCTTCTCTCTCCCCTGCCTCCTGCCCTCATTGTGTTGCCTTATTGCTGCTGAAATTTCAGTAGCTGAAGATATCTTAATATTGAAATGTGGAACCTGGAAAATACTGTATGTTTATAGAGACAGAAGTAAATCGAGTTAATCTTTTTTGCATGGCTATTTACACATTTTCTAAATATCCTGATTAATGGGGAAGGAAGATCCAGAAAAGGAATCAGGGACTTTGCCCTAAATATTCATAAGCCTGGGCCTTGAGCTTTGGTTTCAGATGCTGTTGTGACCCTCAGAGCACACAGGCCAGGGAGCATCTGTGCTGTTATAAAATTATCTTCCCAAGGTCCAAAGACTGCAGCTTTGGAGACAACCGTGAGTCAGCACCAGTAGTGAGGTATGAGTAGCGAGACCGTCACTGATAAGGAACAGATGACTCAACAAACGAGTCTTCAATTAAGTATGACTACCTGAACAAAGGTGGCTCAGTGGTAAAGAATCTGTCTGCCAATGCAGAAGACACCGGAGACGTGGGTTTGATCCCTGGGTCGGGAAGATCCCCTGAAGGAGGAAATGGCAACTTACTCCAGTGTTCTTGCCTGGAGAATTCCATGGACAGAGGAGCCTGGTGAGCTACAGTCCATGGGGTTGCAGATTCCGACACGGCTGAGCACGCACCCCCCCCCCACACACACACACATACACCTGAACGAAACTCCATGTAGGTGGGTATGCTGTGCCGAGTTGTTGGGGAGAAGGGACAGAAGTCATCAGGACCATGAAGTAGGAGCTTTCTTCCTGAAGGAACTCGGGAGGTGCTCCAGCAAACACCCGTGCACCCCTCTCTGCCAGCCCCTTCCGCTCTCAGATCCCTTTTTGCTCCAAGAATCATCCTCTTGGGGAAACATTTACTACTTTACTCATTACTGCCACTCTCCTTTTTTTCTTCTCTAAACCACACTTCTAAATGCCAGGGCTCAGGAAAAGAGCCTCTCCCTTCTCTGCCCCTCCAGTGTTACAGAACTACAAGCACCTATCTTAGAAGGTCACGTGAATCACCCAGGCATTTCCCAGAAAGAGTCTGGCCCATTCTATTTATAAAAGCAGTCACAAAAGGAATTCTGTGTTGCATTCAGTATAAATGCTGATAGATCAGCATCTGCCTGGGGCGTCCTCAGGGGCACAAAAGAACCGTCTTATTTCTCTCCAAGCCTCAGTTGGCTCCTGCCTCCCACTCAGCTCCCAGAACCTCGCATGCTAATATGAATGATTTCCCAAGCAGCAGGGCAAGTGGTGAGATGCTGCAGGTTTTACTCATCAAGATTTTCAGCTCCAGTTCTGTGCTCTGGGGGACCTGCAGGCTTTGAATCAGGCTCTTCCCTCAGTCCTGGTGGGGACAGGGAGGGAGCCAGGACAGGGTTTGACAGGAGAGGCCCCCCGGCCAAGCACGGCCCCGGTGGCCCTGGTGGCCTGCGTCACAGGTGAACTGCTTTCCCCTTTTGCAGCTGGAGCCTGGATCTCCTCTTCTATCTGGCTGCTACTGTTCACACACAGACCGCTCGCCCCAAAGTTAACAATGACTGATCCCTTCTAGAGCTCTCTGCCTGCACCTCTCCTTCTGCCTATCTTTGTCCCCCTACTATTTCCTAGAAGACCTTGTATGCCCCTTCCGTCCTTGGCTAATGAGACCAGGAAGTTCTGGAAGGCAGGGCTCTGGTCTGGTTTTCTCCCTCCCCAGCTCTCGTCTCCCCACTTGGAGCAAGGCTTCAGATCTACTTGATTGTTTCCAAAATGCCGACTCGACCAACTCCAAGTGAATCTTTACTTTCAAGGATCCCTTGACCAAATGCATGTCCAAAGTTAGAGCTGTACCCATCTGACAGATCCACAGATGTCATTGGCTCAGTCCTTCTTATCTGGAGCTCTCTCCCTGGGCCCTACATCCTCCCCAATAAACATCCAAGCAGAAGGTAAGGGCTGAATGGATAAGAGGGACCTGCTAGGTCCAAGACCCATGGAAGAAACCGAGGGAAGCAAGAGGAAGGGAGAGAATAGGGAAGAGATTCCACAAAGAGGAAGAGGAGGGAGGCAGGCAGAGAGGAGAGTGACTGGAGCAGAGGAGACAGAGAGACAGACAGAGAAGCAGGGAGGAAGGCAAAGAGGACAGAGAAAGGCAAGGGAACCAGGGGGGAATGGCAGATGTCTCAGGCGGGCTGGGGGTTGTCGCGCCACAATTTGTCCTAATTCTCGAGTGCCTGCTATGGGCCAGGATCTGTTGCAGACCCTCAGGGATACAGTGGTCAAGAAGACTCTGTGACAACCTAGAGGGGTGGGATTGGGTGTGAGGTGGGAAGGAGGCTCAAGAGAGAGGGGATATATGTATACCTATGGCTAAGCCATGTTGATGTATGGCAGAAACCAATCCTTCAACTAAAAATAAAGAAACAAAATTTTAAAAAGACAAGCTCTTTGCTCAAGGTGTTTATATTCCCATGGATGACTGATGACAAATAAATCAGTATATAATAAAAGTTGTTGAAGAAAAATAAAACAGGTGCCAGTACTCTTGCCTGGAAAATCCCATGGATGGAGGAGCCTGGTGGGCTGCAGTCCGTGGGGTCGCTAAGAGTCAGGCACGACTGGGCGACTTCCCTTTCAATTTTCACTTTCATGCATTGGAGAAGGAAATGGCAACCCACTCCAGTGTTCTTGCCTGGAGAATCCCAGGGACAGAGGAGTCTAGTGGGCTGCTGTCTACGGGGTCGCACAGAGTCGGACTCGACTGAAGCGACTTAGCAGCAGCAGCAGTCTACTCTCAAATAGAAGGTTCTGACTCCTAGTCCAGTGCTGTTGTGTTCATGCAAAAGACAAAACACCTCAGACACTGAAGGAGATGCTTTTATTCAGTCTATTGCAACAGGGAGAATGTTCATTAAGGAGGAATATCAAATAAAGGGAAGGGACCTGGGGCTTCATACATGCAGGTGAACAAGGGAGTCATCCTGAATCTTACAGGAGCCTTGAGGAAGGATGAAGATGGGTCTATCTCAGAATATTTGAGGGTGATGGTCATTTGAAGTTTCACCTGTGGGTCACAAAAGGATGGTGGTTGGGTGGTGAAAACTCCAAAGGGTAGAGGATTTTGCGTGGCTGTTTTCCTCAGGTTAAGTTCAACCCTGTCACAAATATCACCCTAGCTCCATTATTCTAAAAGCTAAACGTGATTGCTTCCCTGTGCTTATTACCTGCCCCTTAACTCTGGACTTCCCTCAAGCTGCACACAGGGCCCTTTGGGGCCTAACTCCTCCCTGCTCCCGAGTAGCTGAACTGGGAAGGCACAGGGAAGGGCGCACAGGAGAGGACCCTGTGCAGGGCCCCCCCATCATCTCTGCACACCTGCCTCTGGCCAGAACTCAGTCACGGGGCCACACTCACCTGTAAGGGGGACTGGGTCGTATAGTCAAACTGTGTACCCAGAAAGAAGGAGAAAATGGATGTTTGTGGTCATGGCTAGCTGGCTTTTCAGGCTGTTTCATCTCTAGGAACATCCCTCTGCCCTCTTCCTGGACCTTTCCTGATTATATGACACCTATGCATCCTTCCAGAGTCATTTAAGCATTCCATCCTTTAGAAAGTCTTGCTTGACTATCAGTGTGGGCCAGGTACCCCCAAAGGCCTCTGTAGCACCCAAGGATCTGTTACAATACCAATCATGCTAATCTACAACTGTTTATTTTCTCATCGGTCTCCTTACACTAGACCTTGAGGCATTAGAGACTGTCTTCTGTCTCTCTGTCCTTGGTGCCTAAGCCCTGCTGGGGCACTGAGTACCCAGTGATCCGTAATGTCTGTCAAATAAATAAATGGATTCTGGTTTGCTTCTAAACTACCAGGATAATTTTAACCAAAAGAGACCAGAGAGTCCCCCTTGTAACCCTAATAAAAGGTTTAATTTGAGACCCGGGCCTGGATCAGTTCTCACAGTGAGGCCTCCCAAAAAGACACCAAGCATTGTTGATATTAGGGTGCAAAGAGAGCTCAGATGCCTTACTTTGAGTTCAGCTCACTAACCCTCTTTCACAGCCTGATTGGCCCTTAGAGAGGAAAGAGAACTGCATCCCCGCTTCCTGGCAGATGAGGATGGAGGGAACAGGTAGGTACCCTTTGTGTGCGTTGGGCAAGGACCGTAGCAGACCTGGAGGGAAGGTGACAGGTTGCAGTGGCCTTACGCTCATCTGGGTAGTCAAGTAAGCAGTTACATGATGACACACGGGTACAGCATCCGTGATCTCATCACTCCAAGCCAGTTTGAGTCAGGACCAAAACCAGTAAAATCTTATTAACACGCGAGAGAAAGGCTGAGTCATTTCTATAATGACTGGCTTATGGCAGGAATCTTTACCAAGCCTGAGGATGAGAAAATAGCCTCTTTTCATGTCGAATTATTGGCTGGAGTCTCATCTTTATAACTTTTGAAGAAGGAATTACATGGCTCACACATCCAAGACAAGTAGGGAAATTGCCTTAGGGCACATAAGTAACCAGACCACAAACAGGACTCGGACCTAAGGCCTGAGGGGGCAGAGCAGCTACCCACAGCATCCTAGGTCTCCTGTTTTCTCCTGTGGAGTCCTAGTTATGTGCATTGGTTAGGCAGGAACATTGAGCTGCCCAAGTGATAAAGATAATGATTATAGCTTACATTTACTAAAACTTAAAATGCACTAGGGGGCTTCCCTGGTGGATCAGTGGTAAAGAATCCTCCTGCCAGTGCAGGAGACACGGGTTTGATCTATGGGTCGAGAAGATCCCCAGGAGAATGAAGTAGCAACCCCCTCCAGTATTTTTGCCTGGGAAATCCCATGGACAGAGGAGCCTGGCAGGCTACAGTCCATGGGGTCACAAAGAGTCAGACATAACTTAGCAACTAAACAACAACATAATGTACTAGGCACTAAGCTGGGAGATTTATATGTGCAATCTTGATTGATCTTTGCAATTATACATACAATTCTCAACTCTATACTTACTACATGCATTCATTGCTTTATGTGGGAAACATAGTGTGTGGAAGATGCTGAAAAATTCAGCTCGCTGTGTTCCAGCCACACTGGGCTTTGTTTTCCAAAGATCACGTCAAGCTTGTTTCCCACCTCAGGGTCTTTGCACAGGCTGTTTCTTCTGTCTCAGCCATGCACTTTGCCCAGATCCTCCCCTGGGTTTACTTCTTACCTCTCAGGCCTCTGCTCAAATGCCACCTTCTCCAAAGAGGCTTCCCTGATCTTCCCCCATGAAATAGACCCCAACTCCCACCTGTTGTTCTCTGTCTCATTGGTTTCCTTGTCTTTCTTCATAGCATTTAATAGTACTCAAAATTATACCAAAGATTTATTCATCACTTGATGAGTGAAACAAGGACTTTTTCTTACTTACACTGTCTCCAGGATCTTGAAGAGAGCCTGGCACATAGTAGGAGCTCAATAAATATTGGTTGGGTAAATGAATAAATACAGTCCCTGGAGAGCAGGGCCGCATCAACAGCTGCTCAGAGCACACAATTCTCAATGAGAACCAACAAAGCAGGACTTCCCTGGTGGGTACAGTGATAAAAATCCACCTGCCAATGCAGAGAACACAGGTTAGATCCCTGGTCTGGGAAGATGCCACATGCAGAGGAGCAACTAAAGACCATGGGCCAAACTACTGAGTCTGCGCTTTAGAGCCCGTGAGCTGCAACTGCTGAAGCCTGTTCGCCTTCCTAGAGCTTTCGCTCCACAAGAGAAGCCACTGCAGCAAGAAACGCAGGCACTGTAACTAGGGAAAGCCAAGGCCCAGCAACGAAGACACAGCACAGCCAGAAAAAAAAAAGACCCAACAAAGCAGAGGGGGGTGGAAAAAGGAGAAGAAAGGAGGAGGCAGCAGAAAAGCTCTCTTCAGATTTGAATTTAACTACATTTGTTTAGTTTTCCTTATGCATCCAACTTAGTGACCCACAGTGTCTCTTTCAATTCTCATTCCTGTGTAGTAGGCAATTATAGGGGAAAAGGGGAAATATAAGAATAGAGAGCAGAAACACACTGACATCAATTCCTTGATAAACTCTTTATCCATAACAGGAAAGAGGCTTTTATATTAAAAAAAAAAAAAAAAACAGATTCCCAATTGCTTATCTTTGTGTAGCCCAAACCACAGGATTTTGTGTTTATTTTTTTATGATTCAGCTTCATAAAACCCACAGGCTATTTAATTTACTATGTTTACTTTTACTATAACTTCAAGACAAAAGATTTATTACTAACCTCCACCCTTCCCTCAACTCAGCTTGCAGAATCGCTTCCATAGTTTACGTATATTGATTCAATTCTCTGGATGCCTGTGCATTTCCTCTATAAACTGTTTCGTCAACTTTTATGGAAAAGGAGGCTGAGTTTTTCTAAAGACGTGTCCAAACTAAAATTTCATTTTATAATAGCATTAAAACAGCATTTTAATTACATGTTAGAACAGTCTGACCTGACAAAATCTTGCAGGATCCTAGTCTGAAATCCTGGGAGCCTCGAACAACCCCCACCCCCCACCCCCACACACAAAATCCTCCCCCTTATTAAAATGAAGAATTCTTCAGTGGGTTTGGCCTCTCCTTGTTCCTTTTGGCTGGTCCATGGTCTCAACTAAACTTATGCACTGAGGTGTGGCTACCATTACAGGGGTTGTGCAAAATGGGGGAATCTGATGGGCTCTGAGCTTTGAGCAGGATCCCAGTTTATGTAACAAGCCCCAATCTGACAGCTCCCTAGGCCTATCTGCCATCTGGTGAACTTGACTGGTCCCTCCACTCCACCCTCTCTGCACCAGTGGGAGCCCATAATTCCAAGCGGTGGCTAGGATTAGGGTCAGAGGTCACCCTATTATGGCTCAGATGTACTTAGTGCTGCAGCAGCCCACAGCCTGCTTTCCAGAGGTGCCAGGAGCTCTTCAAGGAAAGTGCTTAGTTGCCCAGTCATGTCTGACTCTTTGTGACCCCATGACCTTGTAGCCTGCCAGGATCCTCTGTCCATGGGATTCTCCAGGCAAGAATGGAGTGAGTAGCCATTCCCTTCTCCAAGGGATCTTCCCGACCTAGGGATAGACGCAGGTCTCCTGCATTGCACGCAGATTCTTTATTGTCTGAGCCAGGAGGGAAGCCCTCTTAAAGGAATAGTTATGCTGAAATAATAGACACTTAACCCCTGAACAATGTCAGGGAGATGGAAACGGTAAACCAGTGTAACTTCAGAGAGATTTTTGGGTGCTCATCCCCTTCTTTGTGTCCTGATGAAGAGAAATTTGTGTATGCTGTTGAGCCCCGATTCTCATCCATCACACTAAGCTTCACAGGAGGAAATTTGGGGAGACCCCTTCTCCTTCGAACACTCCTCCTATATCTACCAGAATTATCCCTTCCTGTAAACAACTCCTCTTCAAAACTTACTTCTGATTAAATATCTGCTAAAGGTGGGATGTGAGCCTCAGAAGGCATTTTTTTAGTTAAACCAGCAAACATGACACAGCACCTTATGGCTTACAACAGGGTTCAATCCTTAACCCTGGATATTCTAACTACCTTTTTGACAGTGGGAAACCCAAAGCTGAGACCATAAAGAGAGATGAAGACTGCAGTTTGAGTTTCAATCACTTTGACCATAGGTTTCCTGGTGGCTCAGATGGTCAAGAGTCTGCCTATAGACCTGTGTTCAGTTCCTGGGTTGGGAAGATCCCCTGGAGAAGGAAACAGCAGCCAACTCCAGTATTCTTGGCTGGAAAATCCCATGGACAGAGGAGCCTGGAGGGCTACAGTCCACGGGGTCACAAGGAGTCGGACATGACTGAACAACTTCACTTTCTTTCTTTTGATATCATTTTACAAGCAAGTAGGAGTAATGAGACTTCCCTGGTGGCGCAGGTGGTAAAGCATCTGCCTACAATGCGGGAGACCGAGGTTCGACCCCTGGGTCAGGAAGATCCCCTGGAGAAGGAAATGGCAACCCACTCCAGTACTCTTGCCTAGAAAATCCCATGGACGGAGGAGCATGGTAGGCTGCAGACCATGGGGTCGCAAAGAGTCGGACACGACTGAGCGACTTCACTTTAGGAGTAATGAGAGCAAGCCTAAGTAAGCCTGGCTCTCTCTGGGCAGAGACCCCACTGCCACTGCCAGACAGGGTGCCACACTTTAGAGTTAACAGAACATCCCCAGGCTCTTGTCCAGGAAATGACACTGGGGCTTACTGGACCACAGCTACGAGCCCATTAAGGGCAGCGGCAGACACCAACACACTCCAGTAGCCTCAAGGGCAAATTCAGAATGACCCCATAACTGATTTTCGTAATGCTCTTATGGGCAAATGGGACCCAATTTCCATTGCACTCGTGTTTCAGAAAGCAGTGAGTATACAAGGAAGTCAGGAGAATCTTCCCATCAAAAATGTTTAACGTAGGCACTGAATTTTTCAAAGGATAGGACTTAAGTAATTGAGTATGTGATTTCTCTGAAATGTCTTGTCCCCTGATGACCCCAGATTAATGAGGGGTTACCACACATGCCCACTACTCTACCAAACCTAAGTTCTAGCACAATATTTTTTTAAAATCTGTCCAAAGTTGCTGCTAAACAATGAAAAAATTTAAAAAGTTCCCCCATAAGCTTAAAGTCTTTTATTCTATTAAAATGAAAATAAAGTCTTCTTTTACCCAGTAAGCCTCCAAAATTCTCAAATTGTTGGCAAGGAATTAAAATATTGATGTGACATATTGCCTTCATGGTATTCAGTGCAACATTTTATTCTTTTTCATTTTTGTGCACCATATTTTCAGTGAATGTCATAGAAATAAACGTTTTCTGCAGTAAATATGTTTCAGATATATTTGCAATTCTTAGAGCTCTAAGAGAGAAATCAACAGACCAACACCCAGATCCCCATGGCTGCCTGCCAGGCCGCAAAGGCCTGCTGGGGAAGGAGACAGGGTTTGACATCTTATCAAGTGCAGAGTTTTTGACTGCTCTCCTGGACTGGACATGCTTGTTGCTGAGTCAAGTCGATACTGCCTAAAATGACTCTAGGATTGTCCATTATTAAGAATAAGTAACATGTTCTTGGGGCCTGCTGGAGTTCTCCAGGGGCAGGAAGGATTAGCAATAGTAAACAGATCATACAGAATGCAGACAGACTACAAATTAAAATGCATTTTGATTACTTTATGAGTCTGCTGTGTAAGACACAGGCTACTCCTGTTGATACATTGATATTCACACAAACACAGATGCCCTGCAAGAAGTTGGAGAGACCTGCCCTTCTGAGGAAGGCCTCAGGTGTCACATCAGAGGGAGCCACTTTGAGCTTCAGAGGACACAGGTGATGTGCCTGGCCAACTAGGGGAGGAGGCAGATCCTCTGTGAGGGGACAAGACTCTGGCGATTTTTTCTTTGGGCCAGTTTCTTCTAATCCACAAGGAGGTCCAGCAAGGGGCCTCTACAGCTGGTTGAAGCTGGCCCAGACATAGTATTCCTGAGATCACGAAGGGTTATGATTTGAGACCTGTGGAGCTTCAAAGCACCCACTGGGGTTCCTCACGTCAAGCTTATGAGAGTGTTTCACCTTGGAGGACTGCTCATTCTTCCTTACTCTGTTGGGTGTCATGGAGGTGGGAACCCTTGCCTCTGAGCTGCCTTCAAGGAAAGATCCTGGAAAGGAATTGCTGTTCCTCCCAGGTTCCTCACCTTCATGGCTAACTCTGCCCCAACTCTATCAGTCTTTCAAATGGGCTGGCACTACGGCCATCACCACCAGGGCTTCCCAGGACTTACCTGACCAGGTGTGAACAACATGTTCATCACACCTGAAACAGGGTTTTTTTTTTTTTTTTAATTACAAAGAATAAAATAAATATAAATCAAGTAAGAGAAAAAAAAATACAAATGGTGAGATCTACCAAGCACGGGGTTGCTCTGGGATAACCAGCTCTAGCCACACCTTGTCTGGGCTGCTGACACAGCTTCTGGTCCTGGCTGCTTGTTCCCTTACTTTAGTAGCCCCTGAGAGACCACATCCCAAAGCCAGCTTTCAGTCCAGAAAGATTATATACACAGAGTTTGGGGGAAGAGGAAGGAGTCCACTCAAGTCCCAGTTTGGACAGTGGAGTTGCTGGAGGGGATAACAGGAACACACACTCTTCTAGGTGGACAGTAATAAACAGAAGACATAGACATAATGTCACACCCACTGGCAACCAGCCTCTCAGTTCCTCTTGTCTCATAATGGCTTTCACGTGAATTCATTCATGCCACAAACATCTCCTGAGCACCTACTGAATGCCTGGGCCTGGGTTAGGTGCTGGGTTAAGTGTTGATGGAAATATTAATAAATAAGGTTCGGCTCCTGCCTTTGAGAAGCTCAGATCTAAAGGGCAAGTCATTGTAATCTCTAGAACATTTTACTAGCTTTCTAGCTGTCTCCCTGCTTCCCAACATTCCCCCTTCAATCCATCCTCAGTTTAGTAATCATGGGAATTTCATTAAAACTTAATCACATCTTGTTACATATTTGCTCCCACAGCTTCCCATCTTGCTCATAATAAACCCAGCATCTTTATAATGGCCTAACAGCTGAATATACTCTGACCTCCCTGTTGCCTCTCATCCCACTTCTTGCTTCTCTTCCTCTCATCCATTACAGCCGCCCAGCATGTCCTGCCTCCGGATCTTTGCTCTTACACTTTGCTCTTCCTTGAATTATCCTCTCCCACATAATCCCTGGATCATTCTGCTGCATACTTCAGATACGCCCTTGAAAGCTATCTTTTCAGGCAGAACTTCCGTAAATCCCTGCAATGGACTGAACTATGTTGGACTGAACTGTGATCCCTCAAAATTCATATGGTGATGTGACTACACTGGAGGGAGGGTCTTTAAGGAGGTGATTAAGGATAAGTGAAATTATGAGAGTAGAGCTCTGATTTGACAGAGCTGGTCCCCTTATAAGTAGAGGTAGAGACATCAGAGCGCTTTCCCTACCACATGAGAACACAGAAAGAAGGCAGCCATCTGCAAGCCAGAAAGAGAGCCCTCACCAAACCCTGACCATGCTGCTAATCCAGACTGCTGGCTCCAGTACTGTAAGAAAATGCATTTCTGTTGTTTAAGCCACCCAGTTTCTGGTATTTTCTAATCGCAGCCTGAGCTAATTAATATACTCTCCTACCCTATATTAATTAGCTCAGGCTGCAATTTTAATTTCTACATCACATCCTAACTTTGCTCCTTATGTCATTCATCATGGTCTAATATTCTACATATTCTGTTTATTTTATTTTTTAATATAAATTTATTTATTTTAATTGGAGGTTAATTACTTTACAATATTGTATTGGTTTTGCCATACATCAACATGAATTTGCCACAGGTATACAAGTGTTCCCCATCCTGAACCCCCCTCCATCCTCCCTCCCCGAACCATCCCTCTGGGTCATCCCAGTGCACCCACCCCAAACATCCAGTATCATGCATTGAACCTGGACTGGCGATTTGTTTCATATATGATATTATACATGTTTCAATGCCATTCTCCCAAATCATCCCACCCTCTCCCTCTCCCACAGAGTCCAAAAGACTGTTCTATACATCAGTGTCTCTTTTGCTGTCTCGCTTACAGGGTTATCGTTACCATCTTTCTAAATTCCATAAATATGCGTTAGTATACTATATTGGTGTTTTTCTTTCTGGCTTACTTCACTCTGTATAATAGGCTTCTAGTACAATGTGATATGAATGAGGACACACAAAAGAAAAACAAAAAAAGAAAGGGCAAGACACTCCTGTACAGACAGCGTCTAAGGGAGAATTGGCAGCTGTTCATCCCACCCCCACCCCTCGGCAGACTCTGAGACAGAGCTGAGCGTGAAGGGTGCCCCTGGAGTCTCATCTGTGGAAGGGCAGGAGAGGAAGCAGAGTGGGCAGAGGAGAGGCCCAGTGGCAATGCATGCCTGGTGATGGTGTCAGTGACCCACGGGCGCTCTGGTGCTAAAAGGCCCTTCAGAGTTAGGCGGAGATTACTTCACAATCTGCACTGATCAACCATCTGGCCACCAGAAAGGGGCATGACTTGGGCAGCTGGGGCAAACATTGGGGAGCTGGACAGGGTCTACTGACAGCTCATCCAGCAGATGGGGCAACAAGCCCTGGGATTCAAGGGACTGGGGTGATGTATCGTAGCGCCCACCACAGCACCCAGAGTGTTCAGAGAGCAGCAAGGTGAGGATCAGAGGGGCTTTTAGTCTTCTACCCAGAAGAATTGTGAAGGCTTCACTGAGAAGAGTCCCAGATGATGAGGACCACTTTTCAGGCAGACAAAGAAGGGCAGAAACACAAGATATAGTGCCCACGGATTATTGTTGCCTGGTGGACTGGGGACGGTGTGTTGAGAGGAGGTGAGAGGGTAATTCTCTCCTTACCCACCATGGAGACCTGACTTCATCCCTTCCGTGTCAAGCAGGGTAGCCTCAACTTGTTCCATATACACTCGATGAGCATAAGTATGTGGATAAATATTAAACCCCTGTGGCCAGAAAGATAATCAAATCATGACTGGCTGATAAACTCAACAGGATCTTTCAATCGGCAAATATTTAGTCTGTTAATAAACACAGTCTGTTCCTCCCTGACAGTGGGGCTGAAGTCCATCGCCTGCAGTGGACAGGGAGGAATGGGCCCCGCACCCCAGACTGAGCAGCTGGTTCTGTGTGATCTTAGTCCAGTCGCTTCACCTCTTGGGATCTATTATCTGTAAAGCAGAGCTAATACCTTCTTACTGGGTGCTGTGGCTTAAAGGTGATACTATATTACATGGTGGGCCATGGTACTGCTCTGCAGCCCTCAACAGCTCACTGGGCTGCAGGAAGTGCACCCGCCTGCTTTAAGGCCACCGCGGAGCTTGGCTGCTCTGTCACCAAGACACCATTAGGGCCAGAGCAAGCCCGAGGACATAGTTATGTAAGCGATCTGCTCAGACAAACCCAGGACTGGTAACGAGCAGAAATGGGAAACAAGCAGCCTTGGTTTTTCTCCTCTTGCTGGTCCTGGGCTGGGTTTAGAGATGGTTGCTTAGCGACACCGCTAATTCATCCTTGGGGCCATCACGCCAAGGCCCCCGGTTCCCACCAGGGAAGGAATGCCAAATGCCTCGGTGCCAGTCTGAGCTTTCATTTGTGAGGATTATTTTGACAGTTTTTGCTGAAGGGGGTTCTATTCTGAGGTAAACTGGGGACATTCCTCTGATGGGAATTACCGCGGGATAAAAGAAGGGCTGGGAGATGGGGGTGGGGGGACGGGAGCTGCAACTTAGGGTTCCTGCCCACCCTTTTCATGAAGCAGATTATTCCGGAACAGCACTGTGACTAAAGAGAAGCTCTACAAATGGGCCTTTGTTTCAGGCTTGGCAGGGAGAGTGCTGGAATCCTCTTTTCAAGTCTGAGTTCCGGCCCAGTGCTGCGCTGCCCTCGGACTCGAAGGCTCCTAAGCCATTCCGAAGTGGGGCTGAAGGAGATGAGTCAGAGCGCCTGCGGGCACCTGCCCTGGGCTGTGAGCTCGGAGTTTCTGGATTGTTCCCACTGAGCTGGCATCCCAGAACTGTCAGGGCCCCTCCACGCTGGGGAGGGCAAACACCGGTCACTCTATCAGCCCACAGCCTGGATTCCAACTGCTTTTGAAAGTTGAGAACACTAAGGGGTGAGCCTGTAACTGTCCGATTTTCCGTAAGATTAAAAGGAATGAGTGACAACATTTTAAGAAAACATGATTTCCTGGGTCAGTTGCTTCAAATGCAAGGAGGAAAACATTGAAAAAAGCAGTTAGAGTAGCCTGGCTTGTTTTAAATTCATTTCATAATGCAAGTTTACAATTAGAGGACTCATCCTAAGGGCAACTAACTGAAGAAATCAACTTTCAGTGAACTTCTAAATGAAAAAAATTCCGTAAATCACTCGATTGTCCAGCAAAACCCCTCCTTGAAGACAGAAGTATGCCGATCCCACTGGGACATGTCCGGTAGTAACAGGGTCCTGCCCTCAGCAGGTGTGGCTCTCCACTCCCCCTGCACAGGGGCAGAATTTATACCCATTCAGCTGGGACTGTCCCTCATGGATAACACTCTGATCAGTAAGCACCAGATGAGCTGAAACTGCCCTACAGTTCACAGCTGCTACCTGAACCTTTTATTTTTTTTAATAATGTCCAACAGCCTGATATACAAATCAAAGACTAGTCTGTGTCATGGGGTGATGAGCCTTTTCTAGTTTCCGTCTCCTATAGTCTGAAAATCCAAAATGCCTTCTTGAGGAATTCCCTCCTCTCCTTTCTTAAAAATCCCAGGGAGAAAAAAACATGGGAAGCAACCACTTAGAAGTGCCCATTAGTCCTTTCTCAGTAGGAAGGAGAACCCTGTGTACAAACTGCTAAGAGAACCAGAGATAAGGAGAGTGGAGTGTAATTATTGAGCCCTATAATTCAGGGATGGAATCAGTGTGAGGCTTGGAAGATTTGTAGGGTCACTGATGAGTTAGCAAACCCTATTAGCATGAGTATCCATTACAAGAATAACCTGAGATCCTCATCCCTGCCCTTACCCGCCCCTGCCCATGCCAGTCACTGGAAGAAAGGAAGGGTGGGGGAGAGAGTTGGACGTCTACTCTGACTTTTCCAGTTTGGGGTGCAAGACATAGATATTTATCCAGGTCAAATCAAAAGAAGAGAATTGCACAATAGCCCTGAAAAAGAATATTTATGGAATGTTCTCAACTACTCTTCTCCTGCTCTTCTACCTCTATCATGTTCTTGTCCTCTGTTCAGTCTTATTTTTGTCTCCTGGCTCATGCTTTGGGTGTTACCACACCTCCCCACCCTCTACTCCCCTTAACTTTGGATGCCAAGACCATGGACCCTGCGTGGTCCCAGCTTCATCTGCTTCTGAATGTGCCCTTCTGGGTTTTGCTCCTGATGTTAACTCGTCCTCTAGATATTTTTAGCTGAAACTCCTGGGTGAGCCCATCATCTTGAGCTAGGTCATGTCCGAGGTTGGTGAACAGACTATATATATGACCTTGGGTTAGCAACTTATCCAAGGCCATTTCCTGTGGCTGGAGGACAGCCTTGGGGAGGGAGATAGAAAAATGATCTTGTGTATCAGATATGGCTAAGGCAGACCCTTCAGCAGATGACCCCAGTTTTCTGGTGTTTAATGTAGACAACCCTTCAGTTCTGGCTGAATAACATAGCACCAGTTTTCAGCAGTCTGTATTGGATAGTAGGCAAGCATCCGGGTGAGTATTTCATTTTGCATGAAAACTTTCACATTCAAGGGTACAGACATGAACAAATTGTGAAGTGCTTTCAGTGTTCAGTGAATTGCCGGTCTTTGGAGAAGACCAAACCTAAGTGAGGTACAGTCACACAGAACTAAAAGGTTAGCGTGTCTAGAGTGTCTCAGCCTTTGGTGCAAAAGCCTTGGTCCTACAGCTCTACTTTGGGCCTCAGCTCTACTTTGGATCCAAGGAACTTGGGAGAAATAAGAAGAGCTCTGGGCTAGGGTCAAGGGAGAGAAACTGTCAAAGCTAAGGGTCCAGATGAAGGAGAACTTCACCCATCCCCAGACAGCTGGGTCTCTTACCATCTTGCCCCTTCTCTCACTCCCACACGCCCCACACTCTCATCAGATGACTTCATCTATGCTTAAAGGAAGGTTTGACTGTGACAGTTTGTTCTTTTAGAAAAATCACCATTAGGGGCTGTAAGTCCTAGCCTCCCTGTAAAAGTTATGCTCTCATGCTCCTCATTCTGACCCCATAAAGGGGCTCTTTGTGCTTCACAAAGGAGAAAGGCTCCTATGTTTCTCCTCTCAAAACTCTGCTTTCAGTACTTCACTTCTGACACTCAGAGCACTTCGCCTCTGGTCACCAAATGTGTGTGAGTTTTTCTCCCATACCAAGAGATTTTCAGGCATCAGTGGGTGTCCTCTACAATGTATTCAATTCTGACACTCTCTACCTAGAGATAACATTAGATCACACACATGAAGGGTTCAGTCCCCCACTTCAAATGCCAATTGCAAGTCCAGATTGTTACCTGTGCTTGTGACCAATAAGCTACAAATCAGAGGCTCCCATGACCCCCTCTTTGGGCTCAAGTAATTTGCTAGAGTGGCTCAGAATTCAAGAAAACAGTTTACTTACTGCTTACCAGTTTATTGGAAAAGGATACATTCATAAAGGGTACAGATGAACATCCAGATGGAATGTTCATAGAACAAGTTATGTGGGAAAGGCTGTGGCACTTCCATATCTTCTCTGGGCACCCCACTCTCCCGGCACCTCCGTGTGTTCACCCCAGAAGCTCTCCAACCCTTGTACATTTGGGATTTTTGTGGAAGCCTCATCCCATAGGCATGCTTGATTATTAACTCTTTTTTTAGTCTCTCTCCCCTCTCTGGAGAATGGGGGGTAGAGCTGAAAATTCCAAGCTTCTAATCATCAGTTGGTCTTTCTGATGACCAGCCCCCATCCAGAAGCCCACCAAGAATCACCTCATTTGAAAAAAAATGTTCCTCTCACCCAGGAAATTCCAAAGGATTTAAGAGTTCTGTGTTAGGAACTGGGATCAAAGACAAAATATGGGATCAAAAGAGGTCCCTAATGTTTTTCTCACTTAAGAAATCAAAAGGGTTTTAGGAACTCTGTGCGAGGAACCCAGGACAGAAGCCAATATATATCTTTTTTTCTATTTTCTCACACTGTGGAGGTTCCCATGGCCCCCCTCTTTGGGTTCAGTCATATCCTAGAGCTGGTCACAGAACTCAGGAAAACAATTTACCTACTGTATTAACAGTGTACTATAGGATATAGTCTTCTCTTGTAGCTCAGTCGGTAAAGAATCTGCCTGAAATGCAGGAGACCCGGGTTTGATTCCTTGGTCAGGAAGATCCCCTGGAGAAGGAAATGGCAGCCCACTCCAGTATTTTTTCCTGAAGAATCCTATGGACAGAGGAGACTGGCTGGCTACAGTTCATGGGGTCACAAGAGTTGGACATGACTTAGCTACTAAATAATAAAAGGGTGTAACTCCAGAACAGCCAGATGGAAGAGATGCCTAGGGCAAGGTGTGGGAAGGAGGCAGGAAGCTTCCAAGCCCTCTCCAGGTGCCCTACCCTCCCAGCATCTCTATGGACAGGAAACTCTCCAAACTATGCCCTCTTGGGTTTTTATGGAGGCTTCATTCCAAGGTCCAATTGATTAAATTATTAGTCATTGGCAATTAAGTCAACCTCCAGCCCCTCTCTCTTCCCCAGAAGTGGGAGGGGAGGAACTGAATATTTCAACCCTCTAACTGTGTGGTTGGTTCTCTTAGAAACCAGCTCTTATCCTGTGATCATCTAGAGGCTTTCCAAAATTCACCCCATTAACATAAACTCAGATGTGGTTGAAAGGAGTTTGTTATGAATAACATATCAATTTCATGCTTGTAATTTTGAAGCTATTTCAGGAACTGAAGACAAAAATCAAAAGATTCCTGTATCACTCTAATCAATCGCAGCAGCACATGCTTCTTAGCAAAGGAGGGAATCAGTAAGTGGTAATGGATCATCAGTGTTGGGGGTACTGAGAGTTCCTGACATCACAGTGATCCCCCACATGAATAGCAAAATATAGTTTCTTATTTGAAAGAATTTTGAGAAGGCATTCTTTCCAACTTTGGGTTTCCCCAGTGGCTCAGGGGTAGAGAACCTACCTGCCAATGCAGGAGATGTGGGTTCAATTCCTGGGTCAAGAAAATCCCCCCTGGAGAAGAAAATGGCAACCTACTCCAGTATTCTTGCCTGGGAAATCCCATGGACAGAGGAGCCTGACAGACTATGGTCCATGGGGTCGCAAAAGAGCTGGACACAACTTAGCAACTAACCAACCACAGCAATTCTTTCCAGCTTTAAGTTTCTTGGATGTCAAATAGTATCTCAAATTATATCTAAATAACTTTTAATATTAATAAATGAAAACATGGATTCAATTTTCCTTTTAAATGTAATTTTTAATGAAAAAATACACAACTAACCTCATTTTAACATTTTTTATGACTCCACCACCTCATGATATTCCTTCTGATAAGCTCAAAATATATCCATATTCCCACATTATTACTATCATAAGATAAACCAATTAAACCAGTTTTGTTCTTTCATTGAAAATATCTAGGTGATTCAATTAATTTATTTGCATTCTTATTAAAAATCCATGGGAAAACTTTCATCATCAACCAATCAGTATAAAAATAAAGAACAACTAGAACACTTAAAGAACTGCTAGCACTTCAGTGCTCGAGAGGCATTTTTGAGGGCTGTGTCCCAGCATCCTTGCATCTGAGTTTTTTCAGCCACCCTCTAAGATTAGGTGACTATGAGAAATTTCAGATCACAGTAAAGTATATAAAACCCATGCCAGCTGGTAATCACCACTGCCATCTTGCCTAAAAGAATCCATGCCTTCCTGAAATCTTTGTGAACAAAAGTAGTTTAGCTGATAGCCCACATGACCCCGGCAAGAGTACCTGTAAAGGTTCATAACCTCATAACAAGGTTCATAATAATTTGTCTGTCAACGGTGTCTAAAATTCCTGATATAAAAAGCTATAAATCATTAGGCCTCTAAGAATCATGAACACTTGATTGTGTTTGCCATAGATGTCATCATGGAAAATTTTGAAAAGTCTTGAAGGGCTTGGGTGTGCTCAGTCACTCAGCTGTGTCTGACTCTTTACAGCCCCTTGGGACTGTAGCCCACTAGGCTCCTCTGTCTATGGGGTTCTCCAGGAAAGAATACTGGAGTGGGTTGCCATTTCCTTCTCCAAGGGATCTTCCTCACCCAGGGATCAAGCTCACGTCTCTTGCATCTCCTGCATTGGAAGGCTGATTCTTTACCACTGAGCCACCTAAGAAGCCCTAAAGGGCTTTCTCTCCATATAAGCTGTAAATGCAGAAAGGGTGAAAGCTTAAGTTGGGGGTGTTGGACTGGATGCAGAAAAGAATTTGGCCAATGAATTCAGATTCACTTTCCATATGTCATTTTTTTAAGAGCTTGCTTTTTAATTAAACGAAGCATGTATTATAAAAAGGGTGCATATTATCAATGTACAGGTTGATGAATTTTTACAAAGAACATAGTTCTGTAACCAGCATTTTGAACAAAGAAAACCAGGTTATCACTAACTACCCAGAAGACCCAGGTAGACTTCCTTTATGAAGGGCAATCCCAAACTGATTGGTTTTCTGTTTTCTGTAAAAGGTAGCACATAGAGTTCCCCTTTAGCGTCTGTCTGCCTTCACTCACTCCCATGTTTGAGAGTAACCACAGTGATGCACTAGTGGGAACTGTTCCTTCCAACCCCAGTAATGCACTCCACTGTGGGGAACACGCCCGGAGAATTCAGTGTATTACTGATGGGTATTTGGGCCATATACTCTGAACCAATGGTTGTTGTTGATTTGGTAAAGTTCTAAAAAAATAATCACACATTTGAGAGAGACAAGTCAGGATTTTGATGCCAACATAGACAAAAATAATAGAGGGACCACTTTACTTGCTTAGATCTCTAGCTTTGTTCTGTTTTGCTTCCCCCGTCCAGCCCCTAGTCTCAGGAGAAAAAAGTGAGTCATGCTTCTGAGAACATAACTGTTACAAGGAGGAGATTTGGAATTTCAAAGAATGAAGGGGACCCTTGGGTCTGCTCCAATGGACACAGGAAGTTGCACGTGTGTGGAAACTTCAGAGAAGCCATCTGGTCACTGGAAAACCCTCTGCAGACATCTTGGAGCAGCTGGGATGCCTTGCTCCACCCACGGTTATTATGACTTCAGTCTCCAGTGTCTCAATAAGTGAGGCTATCTGGCCACTTCCCACACCCCAAAACTCTCAAGAGAAAGTGAGATCGTGAGATGTGTATTTGATTCAATAAGCAATGGGGCTTAATGAGATAGATTTACCTTTCTATTTTCAATATAAATTTGACCAAAACCTTCCTTAGCATTCAGCTCACATTTTTCTCTCTTGTTCGCAAACACGACAGTTAACCTGCGGAAGATTTCTTTGGGGAACTCACTGTTCTCTGCGCACCTCATTTACTATAACTTGAGGTAAAGCTAGCTTATTTCCACAATGTTTATGTCTGTCTGGGTGCAGTGATTTAATATATTCCTAAATACTTTAGTCAGGTAACTCTTGGAATTTACTCTCTGATCACCAGTACATAATTTCCAAGTGACTTTGGGATCTAAAGAAAACAAGAGTAATCATTTGAGGGAGGAGACTGCGAAAATACAAGGAAGTGTAGTGTTTAGATTCATTAGAAAGATTTTTAAAATATTTATATTAGTATCAAGAACTTATTTATGTTTCATTTCTTGCCAAGGCTTTGAAGAAATTACATGTATATCCTCAAAGTTTTAAAGCATTATTTCATAAAGAATATGCTACTGTTTATAAATGTAAATGTATGAGATGCTTTTAAAGAATTAAGGCTTTTATTATATTTTTTCTTTTTTCTGCCTTTCTTTACTGCATACGCTTTTTTACTTGGTTTTTTTTGCCCAAACTTTGTAATTTCCCATTCCAGTAATGTGATGGTGGTTTCTAAAAGGACATCTGGAAAACAAATTACTGATTTCTCAGATTGAGCGAGTACCTATTCTATGGTTCAAGAGCATCAGTCTCCTGATAAAGTTCATGGAAAGGCTTGATGTACAAAAATATGATGATGATAACATTTTTCCAGTTTTGTTGAGAAATTATTTACATACGTCACTATGTAAGTTTAAGGTATTCAGCATGATGGTTAGATTTACATATATTGTGAAATGATTACCACCATAGATTCAGCTAACATTCAGTTCAGTTCAGTCGCTCAGTCATGTCCGACTCTTTGTGACCCCATGAATCACAGCACGCCGGGCCTCTCTGTCCATTACCAACTCCCGGAGTTCACTCAAACTCATGTCCATCGAGTTGGTGATGCCATCCAACCATCTCATCCTCTGTCGTCCCCTTCTCCTCCTGCCCCCAATCCCTCCCAGCATCAGAGTCTTTTCCAATAAGTCAACTCTTAGCATGAGGTGGCCAAAGTATTGGAGTTTCAGCTTTAGCATCATTCCTTCCAATAAACACCCAGAACTGATCTCCTTTAGAATGGATTGGTTGGATCTCCTTGCAGTCCAAGGGACTCTCAAGAGTCTTCTCCAACACCACAGTTCAAAAGCATCAATTCTTCGGTGCTCAGCCTTCTTCACAGTCCAATTCTCACATCCATACGTGACCACTACAGAAACCATAGCCTTGACTAGATGGACCTTTGTTGGCAAAGTAATGTCTCTGCTTTTTAATATGCTATCTAGGTTGGTGATAACTTTCCTTCCAAGGAGTAAGCGTTTTTTAATTTCATGGCTATAATCACCATTATCTCCCTATATAGATTCAATAAAAAGAAAAGAAGGAGAAAAAAGTTTCTCCTTGTTATGAGAACTCTTTCCTATGTATCTCACAGCAGTGTTCGCTGTAGTCATCGTGTTGTACAGTACATCCTTAGTACTTAGCTATCTTACAATTGGAAGTTTGCACCTTATGACCACCTTCTTCCAATTCGCCCTCCACTCTCCACGTCAGGTAATCACAAGAGTCTGACATCTCTTTCCATGATTCTGTGAGTTTGAGATCATATAGTATTTGTCTTTGTCAGACTTACCTCTCTTGGCATAATGCCGTCAAGTTCCATCCATGTTGTTGCAAATGGAAGGATTTCCTAATTTTTTAGGCTGTGTATGTGTGTGTGTGCATATGCCACTACTTCTTTATCTATTCATTCATCACTGGACAGTTAGGTTTCATGATGATAATCCTTAGGATAGCTATAATATTAAAAAGAAATCTAAAAATATAATAATAACAATAATGTTCTGTGTAGACCCTGAAAGCATAAAAGATATAGAGAGTTCTTCTTCCTACCCATGACTGTCAGTTCTTTAAGCCAACACTTTCTGTGCTTTTAACTTGTTGTGCCAGTCACTGTGTACTCTAATTTGCTTTCAAAATTAATCTTCACAATTAGTCTATGAGGTAGGTAATAGAGCCTTCCCCTTTTTACAGATGAGGAAACTGGGCTTAGAGAGGTTAGTGCCTTGCAGAAATTACAGTTATGAGTGACAGAGCTGGAACTTGAATCCCACCCTGACCTGCAGCTTGAGCATCTGCCTCTGCTATGTCCACTGCTCTTGTACGTGGAAGCTGCCCATGAAGACTGACAGTGAGGCCAAATAAGGCTGAACTCAGAGGCACTGCCAGGCCTGAGAGAGCCAGAGACTTAAATTGCTAACTCCAAAGTAAAGACAACTTCCATTGAATTTACTGAAAATAATGAAAACTAGTTCTCCAACAATTTAGGGGACAATATCAGCACTAAAATGTGGTTGTGGTTTTGTCTCTCTTTTTAAGCTGGTGACATGAAGGGAATTCTACTGGAGTGTGAGGAGTATTATGTCCCTTGAATATCTACTTTGCGCTGTTAGGTGTTAAGAATAGAGAAGTGAACAAAACTGGTTCCTACATCGAAACGTATAAACATGTGGCCACTGCATCTTTGACACTGGGCAAATTGTTTTTCCTCTTAAATCTGCGTTTATTATGAATACCTAGTCAATCTCTTAAGGATTAATAATCCATAATGGATATCTCTTTGTCTAAACTGCTAAAGTGTATTCTTCCCTACCATATGTAAGTTATTCATGAATAACACCATCAAGTGACCGAATAAGAATGCAGACTTTTTTCCTTTAAAAGTTCATTTGAAAATTTTCTGAGTGAACTATAGGTTTAATTTTCTCCTACAAACTTTTCCCACATTTATGTAAGTCTCTCCTTCCATCTTGCCAGGAAGAGTAGCCTTGTGCTAAAATCAAGCTCAAAAACAGATTTATGTTAGGCAGGATCCCAGTGAGACAGAACTCTAGAAAGTGAGAGCCAAAGTAGTAGAACTAGCCATGTAGGACACCTGATCCTATTTCTTCTTTGAAAAATGGAATTACTGAAACTTTGAGAAATGAAGTGGCTTGCCTATGCTCAGAAAGAAATAACTAACAAATCCAAAATTTAAACCCAGGTCATTTTTTTTTTTTTTTTTTCCTACAGTCCTATGGTTCATGTCAAATTTAATCCTAAGGTCATAAAAGACCCTAGTGTGTGCTCTGGCCCATCACTTTTTCACAATGCTTGGATGGCATCACCAACTCAGTTGGACATGAGTTTGAGTAAACTCCGGGAGTTGGTGATGGACAGGGAAGCCTGGTGTGCTACAGTCCATGGGGTCGCAAAGAGTCAGACACGACTGAGTGATTGAACTGAACTGAACTGGAACAGGCAGATTCTTAGTGAAAGTTGGTTGAGTAAATACATGTGAGGGGACTCCCAGCTTCTGGTGTAATCCCAGTTACCTCCCCATTAGCCATCTCTGTGCTGCATCTCCCCTGCCTTCTTGGACCAAATTATTCAACAATGCTAATACCTCTCTTGCCTGAGCAGCAATAGCAAGCACAGCACCTACAGAGAGAGATATATATATATATATTACTTGGGCAGAGGTGGAGAGCAGTCAGAGCTATTTAACCAGTTCATTTACAAGGATGTATTGACCCCCCCCTCCCGACATGCCACACAGATACTGATGCAAGAATGTTGTAGTAGTAGGAGTTGGTGACAAATCTAGGGCATAGAGAATAGAGAAAAGTAAAGGGAATGTCACTAAAGTGAAAGTGAAGGTTGCTAAAGCATACAAGAATGCAATGCAAAAGCAGGAGAAAATTGGTGACTTAACTGTCTTGATCAAGGTCACATAGCCGCTTGGTACCAGAGTAGGGATTTGAACTCTGGCATTAAGATTAGTCTGGCAGCTTCACATGCTGCTACTCTTCCAATAGACCAGAAGCCATAGTGCCTAGTTTGGGAAATACTTAAATAGGGATAAAGAATGGTACAGAAGCATAAAGGGCAAGGGACAAAAGAAGATGCATATAATCAGTGAAAATGTTTATGGAGAACCTAATTCCTGTGTGTCAGCCCTTATTATGGACTAAACTGTGTCCCTCCCACATCCATATGTTGAAGCCTTAACCCTCAGTGTGACTATATTTGGAGACAAAGCCTTTAGGGAGGTAATTAAGGTTAAGTCAGATCATCAGTATGGAGCCTTAATCCAGCAGGATAGACGTCCTTATAAGAAGAGGAAGACACCACTGGAGAATGTGTACACAGGGAAAAGGCCATGTGAAGACACAGCAGGAAGGTGGCCATCTGTAAGCCAAGGAGAAAGGCCTCAGGAGAAACCAAACCTGCTGGCACCTTGATCTTGGACTTCAAACCTCTGGAGCTGTGAGTAAACCAGTTTCAGTTGGCTAAGCCACCTAGTCTGTGGCAGTTTGTTACAGCAGCCTGAGCAAACTAATACAGCAAAGATGAACAACAGTGAGGGGCTTCTGGGGAAAATCCTATCTCAGTCTCCTTCTGCTCCAAGCTTGCCTGGGCCCAGAGAGGAGATGGGGAGCTGACACAGGCAGCTGAAACTTCACCAGGTATTTTCAAGTTACTCAGTGCCATGCTGAAACAAACAAGGAAAAAGACATGAGTAATGATGAAAGTTGTAGAAAGCCATGATCAATTTATCATTTTCTGTGGCTTATCTGTTTGTATGTACATTGTCTCCTTGGTGGTTTCACGAGAACAAATATTTGTCTCAGAAAACTCATTTCTTGAAAACTCGGAACAAACCTAAACTATTTGGGGCTTCAGATTATCAGTCAAGAATGAATTTCATTGGAAGAATCTGTAGAGGGATGTCAGCAAAAACAGCAGAGAAAAGATCTCTGGAATAATCTTTTCTATAAAGCAATTAGAACACTGGCAAAAAATTGTCAGAATCAACTTTTTTCAGAACTCTGGAAATTAACCAAAGACTTGTGGCAAACTGAGAAGAGTTTACTCAAGAAACAAGGCTGAATTTCAGAAAGAGCAGCAAGTTTTGTGACATTTTAACTTGCTGTGTTTCCCCTCCCCAACTCAACAGTAGCTTTGATAATCAACAGCCCACAAGTACAGTGAAAATCATCAGCCTGGCAACTGCAGGAGGAGGCAGAATAGGGCTAGAACCCCTTCAAAGCCCTATTCCCAGGTGATTGTTATTATTTGATCTATCTGGTGGTTCTTGGGAGACCCACTCACAAAGTTGTCTTTATTTAAATTGACTTGAAGTTTTACTCACTGTGAAAAAATCCTTTGCCCAGAGGCATTAGTTGAAGACAGTACAGCTGCCTAAGGTGGCAAATAATATTTGGGTCAAACAGTAGGCTAGCCAAAAATCTTAGAAGAAACATCTGGGGAATGAGATATCTATGCTGCTGCTGCTAAGTCACTTTAGTCATGTCCGACTCTGTGCGACCCCATAAACGGCAGCCCACCAGGCTTCCCCGTCCCTGAGATTCTCCAGGCAGGAACACTGGAGTGGGTTGCCATTTCCTTCTCCAAAGCATGAAAGTGAAAAGTGAAAGTGAAGTCGTTCAGTCGTGTCTGACTCTTAGTGACCCCATGGACTGCAGCCTACCAGGTTCCTCCGTCCATGGGATTTTCCAGGCAAAAGTACTGGAGTGGGGTGCCATTCCCTTCTCCGGGGATATCTATAGAGAACCTTGAAAAACTTTGACATGCTCCTGGGAATCTAGAGTGCTACATGCATGTCCAGGGCTATGCACATGCTCAGGAAAGACCCAAGAAGAACCAGGCTGACCCTGAGGCTCTACACAAGCAGGAAGTTAAGGCTAAAACAGAGTTTGGAATCTGCCTGTCTGAATGTCAAAGGTGTTTCCCAGAGACTCACAGAGTTCCTCAGCAAAGACCGTGAGGCTTACTAGTCCCAAGCATTTACTCAGGTTTCTGGGGCTTCCCTGGTGGCTCGGGGTACAGAATCTACATTCCAATGCAGGAGACATGGGTTCGATTCCTGACCTGAGAAGATCCCACATGCTGCAGAGAAACTAAGCCCATATACAACTACTGAGGCTGTGCAGGAGAGCTTGGGAGCCACAACCACTGACACCGCGTGCTGCGGCCACTGAAGCCCTCGCGCCCTAGAGCCGGCGCTCCACAGCAAGAGGGGCCTCCGCGCCGAGAAGCCTGCGCGCTGCAACAGGAGAGCGGCCCGCCCACCACAAGAGAAGAGCCCGCACAGCAGCGAAGACCCAGCACCGCCAGAAACAAATATTAAATAACTAAATCAAATTATTTTTTAAAAACCAGGCTTCTGTCCAATCATTAACCACAAAGCTAAATAAGCGGAGACTTTAGTAGCCACACAAGACAAAATATACCGAATTAAACTACAGAATTAGTTCAGAAAACAGGTCATCACTAAACAAAGCACCAACAACACTAGATGCTGAGTGGAGAGACACTGATTTCCAGAGTTACCGGGTTATGTTTTTTAATGTACCATTTTCAACGACAAAAAAATATGAAACACGCAAAGAAACAAGAAAGTTTGGCTATACTCAGAGGAAAAAGCAGTCAATAGAAACTGTCTGTGTGGGAGCCCAGATGCGGGGCTTGCTGAACAAAGGCTTTAAATTAGCTATTTGAAATATGTTCAAAGAACTTAGGAAAACTATGCCTAAAGAACTAGAGCAAAATATGAGAAAAATGGCTTACCAAATAAAGAGATGAAAATTATTAACAAGAACCAAGTAGAAACTCTGGAGTTAAGAAGTACAGTACTGAAATGGAAAAAGTCACTAGAGTTCAACAGCATGTTTGAGTTGGCAACAGGAAAAAAAATCAATGAACTTTGAGACAGGTCAGTTGACATTATCCAGTTTGAGGAAAAGAAAAAAACAAATGAAGAAAAATGAACAGAGTATCAGAGAGCTGAAGGACAATACAAGAATAGCAAAATATGCATAATGAGAGTACCAGAAGAAGAGGAGAGAAAGGATTAAAAAGAAGAATGAAGAAATAATGACTGGAAACTTCCCAAATTCGATGGAAAACACTAATCACCCAAGAAGCTGAAAACAACAACAACAAAAACAACTCCAAGTAGAATGAATTAAAAAATGAACACGGATAATAATCGTATCATAATCTAAGAGAACACTTAAATCATAACCAAAGCTTAAGAGAAAGAAAGAATCTTGAAAGCAGCAAGAAAGAAGTGGTTCATCATGTACAGAAGACTTTCAAGAAGATTAAAAACTGATTTCTCATCGGAAGCCATGGAAATCAGAAGGCAGTGGGATGATGTATTCAAAATACCGAGAGAAAGACTGTCCATCAAGAATTCTAGGTCCAGCAAAGCTACCTTTCAAAAATGAGAAAGAAAGCAAGATATTCCCAGATAAACAAAAACTGAAAAAGAAAATCTGTTACTAGCAAACCTGCCCTACAAAACAATACTAAAAGGACTTTCAAGCTTAAGTGAAAGCTCTAGACAGTAACATGAACCCATAGAGCACAGGTAAAAGATAACTACGTAATAAATATAAAAGGCAGCATAACTGTGTTTTTTGTTTTTAATTCTTTTTTCCTTCTATTTGATTTGAAAGACAACCACATAAAATAACTATAAATCTGTGTTGACAGGCAAACAATGTAAAAAGATGTGATTTGTTTGACAACAACAGCAAAGCAGATGGGAGATAATGGAGCTACACTGGAGCAAAGTGTTTGTATACTTATTGTTAAGCTGTTATTAATTCAAAATGGACTTCACAGGTGGTACTAGTGGCAGAGAATCCACCTGCCAATGCAGGAGACACAAGAGACTTGGGTTCAGTTGCTGGGTCTGGAAGATCCTCTGGAGGAGGAGATAGCCACTCACTCCAGTATTCTTGCCTGGAAAATCCCATGGACAGAGGAACCTGGCAGGCTACAGTCCATGGGGTCACAAAGAGTTGGATATGACAGTGACTGAGCACACACCCTATTAATTCAAACTGGACTGTTATAAATTAAGATGATGATTGTAACTTCTGAGTCAACCATTAAGAAAACTTTGGAATAATCTGTGGTACAGATGATTAAATCCAGCAAAGCCTCACTAGTACTAGCAAAACAGTGGTAAAACCAGTATGAATTGGTGAAATCTCTAAAGAAAGGAAATTCTTCATTGAGGACATCATTTTTTTAATCAATTAATCAATTAGTTTATCAATACACAGTAACTGGAAGAGCCTACAAGATGTTCTTTCATTCGCCTTAGACTGAGGGTCTATTATGTGTCAGGCACTATATGATGCTGTTGAATAGAGGCTTAGCTGAATCTGTCTTAATGAAGTTATGGACCCATAACTTCTAGCAAGGTGTCTATTTCTGTCATTTTAATTTCCTAATTACGCTGGTCTCCCTTGATAGTCTCCCTCATTAACCATCTTCATATCTAATCTAATCCATTTACTCCCTCAGCAAATATGTGTTGAATTCCTGCTGTGTGTCATCTGTTAGCGATATAGTGGGGAACAAGGCAGGGGGCATTCTTGTCCTCCTGGCCTTAGGGAGCTTCCATGTCATGTGTCACGTTGTGTGATACATGGTAAGGGGTGAATGTGCTGGAAAGAAAGTCAAAACCCAGGTATAGGGAGGGGATGCTTTCAGGTAAGGTGATAAGGAAAGAATAGAAACCTCAATAAAATGCAAAGATCTGGGGAAGGAGTGTTTCAGGAAGGGGACTAACTATGAAAACTGAGGGGGACTCCTGAAGCCTGAAAGCTCTAGAGCCTGTGCTCTGCAACGAGAGAAGCCCCCGCAGTGAGAAGCCCATGCAGCACAACTAAAGAGCAGACCATGCTCGCCACAACCAGAGAAAAGCCTGTGCAGCAATGAAGACCCAGCGCAGCCAAATAAGTAAATGAATACACAAAATTATTTTTTAAAAAACTGAGGCAGAAAGAGTTATACCTGTGAGGATTAGGAAGGTGGCCAACGTGAGTGGGGTCTCTTCTTTCGACATTCACCCTGCCTTCTGTGCCTCCGACTACAATCCAATCCTTAGCTGTGGCACTCACGTCTAAGTTACTTCAAGAATCTTCTTATTCTTTTTGCCCCAAGTCTGTGTCCCACATAATTTATTCTACACTCCACTGCCAGAAACATTTTCCAGAACACTTTCATCTTGTCACCTCACAGTTAAGAAGGGCCAAGCCCTTCAGTTCCCCCAGAGCATTTACTGGTTTCTGACCTTGTACCGGACACTTTTCTGGGCACTGTGCCTCCACCAGTGCAGCACGATGACCAGCTTCCTGCTCTCACAGGGCTTTCGTTCCTGAAGGACAAGACAGACACCAGACACATATCAAGATAATTTCAGGTAATAGTGTTGTTGTTAGTCACTCAGCCACGTCCAGCTCTTTGTTACTCCATGGACTGCAGTCTGTCTGTGGAATTCTCCAGGCAAGAGTACTGGAGTGGGTAGCCATTCCCTTCTCCAAGGGATCTTCCTGACCCAGAAACTGAACCCAGGTCTTCCACACTGCAGGCAGATTTTTAACATCTGAGCCATCAGGGAAGCCCAAGGCAATAGTAAGCGCCAACAAGAAAGCAGAGAAATTGTGACAGAGTGGATGACCTGAAGAGTTCTGAGGTGGTCTGGAAAATCTGGGGGTAAAATCTGTTCCAAGAGTGGGAACAGCAGGTACCAAAGCCCTAACATGGGGTCCTTCAGGGGCTGACCTCCTTGGGGAAGTGTCCATCCTCTATCTGAGTGCTTGTCAGAATGGTCGTTTGTCACCCTCCTGCAGACTACAAGACCATAGAGCACAAGAACCCTATCTAATTCTTACCAGACCACCTGCAGTGCTGTGGGTCACTGATGACCTCCTAGGGAACTGAACTGAATCAAGCTCAGTGTCCTAATCTGGCCAGTGGGGTCACAGAGTGTTGAGCTCCAATCCAACCTTAACTCACATTCCTGAACCTTTTTAAGCTAGCATCCTCTCTGTCCTCCCGTCTCTGGGTAAAACTTGGCAAAGTTTACAAACTTTAATAAATCAATATTATAGGAATATAAAATTTCAGAACACAAGTTATTCTTTGCCTCATTACATAAATCTCCTCTCAAGAATGAAAAGGTTTTCCCTGCTGGACTGATTTAGTCAACTCTTTGAAAAAGCATTTAAACTTTTGACATTGATATTCACAATAGTGACTTGTGGAAAAAGCTTTATCTTGGTGTAGCAGTTTTGTTTAAAGATGTTTGTTGAAAGACTGTCACTGCTTTACTCATTGAATTAATATTAATAATTAATATTACCTTTGCACTTCCCCTGGTGGCTCAGTGGTAAAGAGCCTGCATTGCTGGAAACATAATGAGATACAGGTTCAATCCTTGGGTCAGGAAGATCCCCTGAAGGGGGCATGGCAACCCACTCCAGTATTCTTGCCTGGAGAATCCCATGGACAGAGGAGCCTGGCAAGCTAGGGTCACAAAGAGTCGGACACGAGTGAAATGACTCAGAACACATGCAATATTACCTTGAAGCACTTCTGTGTGTTAGGTATGGCACATGTTCCTGGGCATACAAGGGTGAGTAAAATATACACATTCTGTTGCTTATACTTTACTTTCCTTATACTTTACTATACCTTACACTTTACAATCTTGTCAGGGATACAGGTTAGGAAATAATAAAAGAGACAAATACATAATTTTGGCTTATGATACATTCTTTTAAAGAAACAAACAGCATACAGGACAGAGAATAACAGAGAGAATTTTGCATAGCAATTTGTGGTCAGGGAACACCTTACCTTTAAACATTGACTCAGCTATGCAAACAGAAGGGATGAATTTCACAAATTTTATTAAATTCTAAATAATTTGCTTAACACTGACAGGTAGTTTCCGATCTTCCATGGCCAGTATACCTTTGTACATTCTTACAGAAAGGATGTATTAGCTGTGTCAACACTCTGTTCTTTGTGTCCCAGAAGCATATTCTCTACCAGTCATTTGAGCTGGATAGAGTGACAGCGTGTTTCCCAATGAGATCTATCCCTCTGAGGAGTTCCAAGCATGCAGATGGCTGTGGTCTCCTGGTGGTCAGGTCCCACAGCCACCCAGCAGAAGCCCTTGCAGGGCACACAGTTTGCCTGGCTAGAACGTGGTGTCCACAGAACATCTGGGGGACACTGGGGTTGGAGACCAGTGACCATGTCCGTCCCATGGCCACAGGCCTCATTCCACCCTTGACCAGAGACTTCACAGCCCTGGGCTGTGGGTCCTGTGAGGCCCACAGGAGAGCATAGACGAATTAGGGCCGATACTTCAGGACCTCACAGAGTTAATACAGGAAGGCACTTATGAGTCCAGTTAAATGGTTTTTTCTGAAGCAGCTGCCCCAGTCTTCTCAGGAGCATGAGAAGCATGAAGCAGGCTTGGAGAGCTGTGTCTGTGCATGCCCAGGGCAGACAGAAATTGTTGTGAATACCAGCGACCAACAAACACATGTGGAGCGTCCCTCCCTGCATTCCTGAAGGGAATGTGGAAACACTAATAATGAGAAGGACAATTAGAAAGTCACAGGACAGAATTTGGTGAGATCCCTGAGCTGGTTTTAAACAATTTGAGGTATTCTGAGCAGGAGCCCCCAGCAAAGAAACATGTTTAGGATTGTTGGACGATTATCAGTTAGTGGTTCATCAAATAAAACAAAGTGTTTCTAGTCCAGGCCTGCAACAGGTGGAGAAAGATAAGAATAGCAATCAGGGAGTCAAGGGAGAGACCCCTGTGTGAGGCCGAGCAACCCAGATGTGTGGCCATGTCATTTCTCCTCAGATGAGTTCCCAGTGCGGGGAACACTTACTTAGTCCTAAGACTAAACTCAAATAAGAACCTTAGATATAAATTGATCACTGTTATGAGAGCCCATAATTCCCATAAGCATTTCTGACCAAGGATGGTTTCTCCCTTTTATTCATTCACCAAAATTTGTTGAGCTCCTACTATGTGCCAGGTACTATTGCTGCTCTGTCATCAGTGCCTCCAAAGTCAAAGAGACAGTCTCTGCCCTCACAGAGTTCACTTTCTAGTGGAGTCGGTGGGGGAGACAGAAAATAGACTAATAAATAAGCAAGTGCTATGAAAAGCACTAAAGCAGGTAAGAAGGGGATGAGGGTGCAGGGTGATGCCAAGGGGGCCTTCAGAAAAACCCTCTTTAAGGGATATTGCCTAGAGGGGTCAAGGAGGCCCTTCTGATAAGTGACATCTGTGTAGACAGTACAGAGTAAACTGTCTGGGAAGATGTAGGAGAGGATTCCCACAGAACAGGAGAAGCAAGTGCAAACCCTGGGGCAAGAAGTGTTCTTGGCATGGTCGAGGAACAGCAAGAAGCTGTGTGGCTGAGCAAATGAGGGAGAGGAGGGTAGGGAATGAGATCAGAGATGTAGGCAGGGGTTGGACCGTGTTTAGCCATGAAAAGACTGGGATAGGAGCTGTGGAAATGTTTTGAGCAGAGAACTGATGGTATCTACTCCAGACTTTTTGGCTGAGTGTACAAAACAGAGAGGAAGCAGGAATAGCCCAGGGAGGACACAAGGGAGTTAGATCATTCACAGGTTGTTAACATGAGATTCCCCAGCCATACCAGGAAGCCCTGGTGAAGGTGAGTTAAGAATGAGTCACATTTCAAAATTATAGAATTTCAGTTAATCAGAAAGTCTGTGAAATGCCACAGTCCTATATAGTAGCCACTAACCACATGTATATATTGACAACTTGAAATGCAATTAGTCTGAATTGAGATGTTCTGTGAGTGTAAATTACACTGAGTTTCAAAGACTTGGTACCAAAAAAAAAAAAAGAAAAGAACAGGAAAAAAAAAAAGAAACTAGAATGTGAAGCATTTCATTAAAAATTTTATACTATACTAATTAAAAGTTGAAATGATAATGTTTCTAATATACTGAGTTAAATAAAACATACTCTTTTCTCTCCTTAGAATTTTTATCACATAATAGCACATATGTCACATGTTAACTTTTTACTATATATTGTATTCCCAGGTGGCTCAGTGGTAAAGAATCTGCCTGCCAAGGCAGGAGAAGCGGGTTCAGTCCTTGAGTTGGGAAGATCCCTGGAGAAGGAAATGGCAACCTACCCCAGTATTCTTGCCTGGGAAATCCCATGGACAGAGTAGCCTGGTGGGCTACAGTCCATGGGGTTGCCAAAGAGTCAGACATGACTGAGTGACTAGATAACAACCACAACCCTGTTAGCCACACAGTTTAAATGCTTGATCTTGGATTGAAAGGAAGGTCATGAGTGCCAAGCTGTTGGCAAGCTGCTCTGAGAATTTTCAAGTTTGTCTTAACATGGGCATTCACAGAGCAAGCTGTAGACAAGTTTTGATAAAAAGAATAATGTGGCCTCTCTTCTCAAAGGATTTAATTTAGCAAAGTAATGACAAAGGAAAGTAATCTCATTTAAAATAGGACCACATTTTTCAAATGAAGTCAAATGCTTCCGTTACAGGCTCTTTCTCTTTTTCCTGCTACCTCTGACCCCATGGCCTCCAAATCACATTCCTTATGGTGGAGTTCAGTCGTTAACGGATCTAAATATGACTTACCTTAGGGCTCATGGAATTCAGACATTAGGGCTAAAATTTATCCCCTCAACCAGGAGGAAGCAAATCCTTCTTAGACTTGGAAGAACCTGCTCTAGAAATTAACTTCACCTATTTCTTTTTACTTTTTAAAATGGAGCTACTAGGAAATTCAAAATTAAAATTTGTGGCTCACATTATATCTCTGTTGGACATCACTGGTATTATAAACTGACTTACTTATACAAAGAAATCCTTTGTGATTTCAAGACTTGAACATTTTTCTAAAATGTGTTGTCCATTTTCTGGTTTTAGTAGGCAAAGTTATGCAAAATATAGCTAACGTAATTGGACTTACTTTCATTAAGCAGCTGAGCGTGTCAGTGATTTTGCATCACCAAAGCTTTGTTCTAAACATCTCTCAGTGTCCCGGTTCTTGTAAAGATGGTAAAATGGCTCTTCCACACTGGCTTTGCCCTTGGAGGGGCCCCTGGCCTGGAGACCTGAGCCTCACAGGTTCAAAACATGAACTTCATAGGTTTCCTGGCTGAGCTCCTAAGGACAAATTTCTCAAGAGTTCATATGAGAACAGTGACTTCCCAGAAGGACAAGCTTTTCTGGGTCATTCTATCTGGCTTCTTGCTAATTAATTTTTTTACCTGCCAAAGGTATCTATGCCATGAGTTGGGCCCCAAATCCAGGTGGGGCAATGCAAGCTACAGGGTGGATCCATTGAGCAGGGGCCAAGCTGTGCTAAAGATGAACGGCTTTACACGTGCAAGGCTGGGTGTGGGAATGGGGTGGGCAGACCTCACAGAGACGGCCACTAACATGAGCTCACCTCAGCTGTATGTCTCCCAGTCCCCCCTCAGCTTTCCAACATCTCACTTCCCAGGAATAATCAAGCTTTACAGGAACAAGTTAAACTGTTCAGATTCTCTAAAGGTGTCCATACCCACTCAGAAAGCAACTTAATAAGAAAGGAATCATCAGGAATCAGAACATTTGGGTTAGACCATCCCTTCGCTCTGCTCTCTGTGGAAGAGATTGTTCAGGAGGGCAAATCCATCCGTATTTGGAGTCTGCTTGGTAGGCAAAGACTGTGAGTAGGAGAGATAGAAGGGTGTCCTAAACATTTGGAAAAGCGAGAGGGGTTAAATCATAAAGCCAAATCACCCAGTAGGTTGAAGAAGAGCCATTTCTATTGCTTATCTTGGAATAAATATTCAAGAGATATTTATGGTCTGCATGCATGTCCAATCTAAGAGTCAGTGAGACAGAATGATTCCTGGGGCAGAACAAGACACAACTGAAGTATTAACATATGGAGGAATGAGTTAATCACCCACAGAAGCACAGAAAGGAGGGAGTTTCAGAAACAAGTTTGACTGTGCCTGTTGGTATCATCCCATGAGACTAGGGTGAATTTATTTGAGGTGGATTAGAGGTCAATGTGGAGAAGGCAATGGCACCCCACTCCAGTACTCTTGCCTGGAAAATCCCATGGATGGAGGAGCCTGGTAGGTTGCATTCAAGGGGTCGCTGAGAGTCGGACACGACTGAGCGACTTCACTTTCACTTTTCACTTTCATGCACTGGAGAAGGAAATGGCAACCCACTCCAGTGTTCTTGCCTGGAGAGTCCCAGGGACAGGGGAGCCTGGTGGGCTGCCAGACGTCTATGGGGTCACACAGAGTCGGACACGACTGAAGCGACTTAGCAGCAGCAGAGGTCAATGAGGACATAGAGGGCCCAACTGAGGAGAAGGACATATCTGGCTGTCAGAGCCCAGATCATCCAATATCTGAGTCCTAGAACTATTAATATGCTACTAGGTTCTTAATCCAGGATCACTCAGCTGACAATTTGGCTTCCTGCAGCTTTCCACTGTGAGAGACTGTGCTAATGAGATTTATTTGATTATCTAGCCTGTCTAAGAGTTATATTTTTCTATCCTAGTTAGTTAATTGAATTAATAGTTAAAGATAGCAACATTTTTGAGCATAGAATTTATTCACACAATCAAGCATTTAAATGAATTGTGTCTTCAAGTCCACGAGACTTACTCAAATGGCAGATTCAGTAAGTCCAGCTAGTGCATCCTTCCTATCGAGACCCCTGTGTGTTACTGAATTCCACTGCCTTCCAATGCAGTCTTCAGCAGCGAGTGCAAAGAATCACATTCCAGTCTGACTGAGATGGCCAATTTGGAATCTGTAAATCCAGTCAGCTGACCACAGCCCCACACTTTGGATAGCTGTGTGGACTATAGGTGTTGTTGTTGTTCAGTCTCTCAATTGTGCCCGACTCTTTGCAGCCCCATGGACTGCAGCACACCAGGCTTCCCTGTCTCCCAAAGTTTGCTCAAACTCATGTCCATTCAATCGGTGATGCCATCCATCCATCTCATCCTCTGTCGTCCCCTTCTTCTCCTGCCTTCCATCTTTCCCAGCATCAGGGTCTTTTCTAATGAGTCAGCTCTTAACATGGAGTGGCCAAGTATTGGAGCTTCAGCTTCACCATCAGTCCTTCCATTGAATATTCAGGATTGATTTCCTTTAGGATTGACTGGTTTGATCTCCTTGCAGTCCAAGGGACTCTCAAGGTGTTGAGAAGAGAAAGAAACTGAGTTGAATGTTTATTTACCTGAAAACAGCTCTTGGATGTTTTTCAAAGGTCAGTCTCTATTATCAGCATTTTGATGTATGAAAATATAAAATCAGTGTTGTAGTTTATTCATGCCTGCTGTATAGTCAGGCCACTCAAGATGGGTGCTCTCTTGCTCTCTGTACATCCTCTGCTCAAACAGTGCCTGCTACACCTATATCATACTCACATGACTGACCTTCCTACATACTGGCCGCAGTACTGATTTTGAATCAATATTGATTCAAAAATACTGATTATTTTTGAATCAGTGTTTCATATAACTTTTTCTCTTTTTAAAATGTTTTATTATTTTAATATTTATTTCATTTTATTTTCCCCTGGTGGCACAGATGGTAAAGAATCTACCTGAGATGGGTTGGGAAGATCCCCTAGAGGAGGAAATGGCTGCCCACTTCAGTATTCTTGACTGGAAAATTCCATGAACAGAGGCAGACTACAGTCCATGGGGTTGCAAAGAGTCAGACAGAACTGAGAACACATGCATATGCATATTGGTTATGAAGGTAAATGTCAGAGCTTAGAAACCAAAGAGGACACAGGAAAGAAATCTTGAGAGGAACAAAAGTGGACATTTCTACTCCCCCTGGGGATGGAGAGACAACAGGTGGTGTCCCAGGGTGAGGACTCTCTCGTTGGGTCCATGGAGGAGATGCAGCCAGCAGTGGGCGCACAAACCAAAGTAGGGGCTGGGGATGGGTGGAAATACCTCAGCTTCTCCCTTCCTCCTGCCTTCTAGTCTTCTACCAATTCCTCCCAATGACTGAATTTAGCAGTGAGGAGGCAAGGGAGCCTGGAAAATACATTTCCCTACTTTAAAGGGCTAGACAGAGAAGGGCCAATCTTGAATGTAACAGCAAATAGATACTATGCAAAAATCAGCAATGTAGTGGTAGGTAAGCCACAACTATAGCAATGGGTGGGTGGGGATGGGGAAAAGAGAGACTGAAAGTTTACTGTAGCCAGTGATTAAAGAGAGGAGTTGGTGGTCCACAAGGACTTTCTTCTGCTTATCTTGAGCAAAAGTGATTATCAAATATTTTAAAGGATTTTTAGGAAAGTGAGGGAGAGTGTCATTAAAATGAGCTAAAATCCAGGAAGCGTGAACTAGTAGGGAGTATTAAAGAATAATGCATGCTTGGTTTGCAAAATAAAAGGTTTAGAAGTAGCACTGAACTAACTTCTTATGGATACAATTCATTATAATAAAGGTGGTCTAGAAGGATGGAGATTAAAAACAGACTCAGGGGAGCCCCAAACCAGGACAGAGTCAGCCCCAGCTCCGGAAGAGAGTGGAAGGCTACAGGTCTGGACCCCCACGTGTCTCACTCTAGGATTGCAGAGGGCAATCCCAGCTGACGTTTGCAAGGCTGTCCCATCCCTGGGGTGAGTAACCATCATTTAGTCACTCATTTCACGTTGACTCCCTGCAGTGTACTGAGAACTATTCTAAGCAATGCCAAGAAGAAAGCAAGCAAATAATAGGAACGCCTCAACCCTTCATGGGAGCCAGAACAGTATAATCTATCCCACTGGGAGGAGGAGAGGGAGGGATGCCCCTGGAAGGGAGTGATTGGAGAGAACATTTAATCCCTACTTCCTGGGTTACTCCTAGTTCTGATAGACACATTTATGGCAGTTAAACATGCACTAGGGACACATTTTGTCATTAATAAAGATAATACTCCAAAGTCCAGTATTTCCCCCTGGGTCCTAGTTTATTCAGTTTAATTCAGCAAATGTTTGTTTGCATGCAAGCTAAGTCACTTAAGTCATGTCCAACTCTTTGAGACCCCATGGACTGTAGCCTGCCAGGCTCCTGTGTCCATGGGATCCTTCAGGCAAAAATACTGGAGTGGGTTTCCATGCCCTCCTCCAGGGAATCTGCCCCACCCACAGATCAAACCCACATTGCTTATATCTCCTGCATTGGCAGGTGGGTTCCTTACCACTAGCGCCATCTGGGAAGCCCAACAAACATTTCAGTTCAGTTCAGTTCAGTTCAGTCACTCAGTCGTGTTGGACTCTTTGCGACCCCATGAATTGCAGCACGCCAGGCCTCCCTGTCCATCACCAACTCCCGGAGTTCAACCAAACTCATGTCCATCGAGTAACATTTATGGTGTATCAATTCTGTGCCCAGAACTAGAGATACAGAGACAAACATTTTCTTAAAAAAGCATGGATCCTGCCCTCAGGAGCAAAATCCATGTGGTTTCAACCCAAAAATTGCTGCCAGAGACTTGAGTCCTCTGCAGGTTCTTGCAGAGGGTAGAAAGTGACTTCCCCACCAACACAAAGCAGTGGTGTGGGCAGGGCGATGTGAAGCTGACCTGAGCCGCTTCTACAACCCTCCAGTCACTCCATCTGAGGGCTGGTTCTCAACAAGGGAAAGGTTTTTTGACTTGGCCTCCTAAAAAGAAGTTCAGTGCTCTTTTCAGCAGCACTACAGTAAAATTAGAGACATGGAGAAGATGAGCACGGCCCCTGAGGAAGAATAACATACAAATTCAAATGAAGCATTTCATATTTTTCTAAATAGATGGAGTACAGGGCTTCCCTGGTGGCTTAGAAGGTAGAGAAACTGCCTGCAATGCAGGAGACACAGGTGCAATTCCTGGGTTAGGAAGATCCCTTGGAGAAGGGAATGGCCACCCACTCTAGTATTCTTGCCTGGAGAATCCCATGGACAGAGGAGCTTGGTGGGCTATATAGCCCATGGGGTTGAAAAGAGTTGGACACGTCTGAAGCAACTAACACACAGAGGATTTTTAGGGCAGTGAAATACTCTGCATGATGCCATAATAATGGATGCATGTCACCACATTTGTCCAATCCCATAGAATGTGTACCATCAGGAGAGCACCGCAATGTGACCCATGGACTTTGGGTGATAACAATGTCACTGCAGGTTCATATATGGTAACAAATGTCCACTCTGGTCGGGGATGTTGATCACAGTGGAGGCTGTGCATGTAGGGACCAGCAAGGGGGTTGGGGGGATAGTGGGAAAATCTCTGTACCTTCGATTCAACTTTGCTGTGAACCTAAAATGGCTCTTTTAAAAAATAATCTTAATTTTTTTTATGACTAAAAAATAAACAAAAGAAGTTAAGGCAGCTGAATAAACTCCCTGGAACAGCCAGAAAGAGGTGAGGCAGGCCCCTGAGCCACTCTGCAGGGGCCTGAGGAAGTTCAAACAGTTCTACAGCGTGAGGACCACACAGGCCAGCTCTGCCTCCCCATCTGGCAGGGGGGAGGGGGTGGACACTGGCATATCGTAGTCTAATTTCCCCCTCTTATACTAATGCTTTGCAAAAAAACCTAAATAATTTAGCTTGCTCCAGTATTATCATTTACTTTTTGATTTACTAATAAGTAGGGGGAAAATATATCTGAACAAATTTCTTATATTATAAATCTTTTTCTTCATAAAACAAGTCATGTCCAAACCTGGACATCCTTGGTATAGAATCTCCATCTACTGGAACATCTATTTGCCTTGGAAAATTAAATTTGTAAGCATAATCAAGGCCGTAGATAGCCAGCCAAGTGTGTCTGCTTACTTAGTCACAGGATATTGAGTATCACGTAAATAGCAACTTGAGCAGAGCTTGCAATCTGTGTGTTCCAGAAAGGAGAAGCGGTCCTGGGGTCCTGCTGGGGCCTTCCCCACCCTCTACCCCTAAGCCTGGAGCTGAGCGGGTTCATCTAGGAAGCACCTCTCACTTACTCTAGCCCAGGGCAGACCTTCTCACCCACCTCACCCCTGGCTTCCTGCTGCCTCATTCTGAGTTAATTTGTCTAGAAAAAAAAAGTTAGCCTGCCGGATCTGTTCATAAATAGCATTTTAATCATGACACTAACCTAAAGGTTCGTGTTCCTTTCAACACCTGGAGACATCGGTGAACATTCAGACTTTGTCTAAACAGTGTCACTATCGTCATTGGCTGGAGTGACTAAGTCAAAACATTGCACATTGATCCAAAAACTGTTTGGGGATGAACTTGAGGGTTGGGCGAATTTTTGGTTTGTTTGATTTTTTGGCTTGTTAGTTAAAGCAACCAGAGTTTAACAGATATGGGAGGGTGGGGTCAATTTCAGGGCCTACTCTTCCTCCCTGGAATTAATTAAAAAGTTATATATCAAGGTTAACGCCTCGGCAAGCAGCAAGCAATGAACTTAGCTGTTAATAGAAGCTGAATCCACCCTTGGAGAGAATAGACAATACAAGGGAAAACAACAACAAAAAAGAACAGAAGGGCATCCAAACATTCCCTGCCTACCACTCACCAGGGGATGCAAATAAGGAAACAGCCTCTGGAATTTTATTTAAAGCCCTACACCTTCTTTGTTTGTTTGTTTGAAGGGGCACTTTTCCCTAGTTTTCAAAGTCCGAGTTGTCGTTTTAATACATATTAATTTAAGAAAGCCAAGTGAGATTGAAAAAATAAAATAGCTCCCCACCAAGAACTGATGGACAGAGGAGCCTAGCAAGCTGCAGTCATGGGGTCACAAAGAGTTGAACACAACGGAGCGCGCACGCGCACGCGCGCACACACACACACACACACACACACACACACAGAACTGACCATTCCTCTCTTGAGCACCTTCAGCACTTACTGTTCTAACCAGGTCTAGGACAGCATCTTCTGGGTTACAGCACATACATCTGTCTTCACCTCTCTGGGCCCCCTTGAGGGCAGCAGGGACATCTTGATCTTCCTGGTACTACCCCAGTTACTTGCCCTGAGCTGGCTCATAGTGGGTGCTGAGGGTGGGGTGCTAGCAGGCTGGGTCATGGTGAAGTGTACATGCTCCGGAATCAAAGTACCTGCTTTGAACTCTGGCTCTGACACATCCCAATGTGTGACCTTGAACAAGTTTCCTTAGCCTTGCAGAAGACTGCTGCTGCTGCTAAGTTACTTCAGTCATGTCCGACTCTGTGCGACCCCATAGATGGCAGCCCACCAGGCTCCCCCATCTCTGGGATTCTCCAGGCAAGAACACTGGAGTGGCTTGCCATTTCCTTCTCCAATGCATGAAAGTGAAAAGTGAAAGGGAAGTCGCTCAGTCATGTCTGACTCTTCACAACCCCATGGACTGCAGCCCACCAGGCTCCTCCGTCCATGGGATTTTCCAGGCAAAAGTACTGGAGTGGGGTGCCATCGCCTTCTCCTAAGCAGGGACAATTACAGTACCTGCTTCTCAGGAATTTCATGAGAAGTAAATTAGATAATCCCAGGTCACAGCAAGCACTCAATACATCCTTTGACCAAATCATGATGACCTAGACAGAAAAATGTATCAGTGCTCGTAAAACAATTAGTACCTATCTTTTTTTTTTTTTTTTTTAGTACTTATCTTTGAAGAGTTCGGGGAAAAGGGAAACCTACTCATTTTAACCAGTGCTTACTACAGATGGGAGTGATAGGAGGTGGATATCAGGAAAAAACACACTACTTGTGCAGTATTATCAAGAAGGCTTTAAAGAATTGAGGTCTCAAGAGCTCTTAATTGAAGAGAGCTTGCCCAGGACAGTCTTACAGGCAAGTGAAAGAATCCCTGAAAATCACTCTTTGCCTGGCTGTGAGCTGTCCCTCTCAGGTTCTGTCTTCCTGAAAGCCCTCCGGAGACAGCACATCACTGCTGGACTTGGAAAGGGATGGATACCGAGGAGGTTCAGAGCCTGTTGTGCAGTCATTGGCCTCCCAGCCTTGCCCTAGGACATCGCCCACATGTCCACCTGTCTCCTATGTGTAATGTGCTCCTCAAGTGTACCTGCTTACGTCATTCTGCCTGGGACCTGGGTATTCACTGTCTGCCAACTGCACAGCTGGGTCTTAGTAATACTAGACACTGCTAAGCCTGTGATAACCAGAATCATTGTGTGTGCCAGTGAGGAAATAAAATAAGCAGACCCACAGCAAATGGCTCCTAATATCTCAATTAATTCTAGTGACAAAGAAATGGTGAGTCTGAATTTGGTCTCAAACTCTCATAACCAGTTTATATCTGGGTGTTTTGAACCCAGTCTGTTTAGAAGGTATGTTCACAGAAACTGAACTATAATCCTTAGAAAATAAATATTAATTTTAAAAGTCATTTAGAAATAGTAATACTTTATACAACCAACGTATATCAGCCATGAATATAAGCTCTGGACCACATTCCCAAGTCTCTAAGATAACAAAAAATAGACTGTGAGGTTTGGATCACTGTGCCTTTTGTGCCCATCTTACAGGTGGGAAAAAGTAAAATCCAGAGAAACCAAATGGCTTACATAGCTGCATCCATGTACACACAACACATACATTGCTCCTTCTCACTGGAAGGAGCACGTGCCACTTTTCCATGACCACTTTTGATTTTAAGACTCGGCTAATTCACAAGGCCTCAAAATCCAGTCTGTTTTGCTCTTGGATTAACTGTGCTATTTGAACTAAAGGCTTAACTTGTTCTTAATCATCTTTTGGAAATGCTGACTTAGAGAATTAGTGCCCGGCCCAACAGGCCCCAGGCACAGATGAAGCAAAGACCCAGTACACACACTTTTCCAGCAACAGAGAGTGCTTGGATGGGAGATCTGGGAACCAGATCGTCAGGGCGCCTGTGTTAGAGTCAGCAAACCAGGGTTAGAGATCAAAGCAAAGACAAGGATAATGGAGGTTATCTGGGGAGTCATCAGATACGATACGATCAGAAAAGAGCACTGTGGCCAGAGCCAAGACTTTAGTGATGGCAGCAGCTCTCTTGCGTAACTCAAGAGTGGGTGGACTTCTCTATGAAGGAGAACCACAGAGAGGGTGCCTTTCACACGCCTGCTGTTATGGCTATCCAACACTGATGAAGGACGGGGAAGCCTAGAGTGCTGTAGTCCATGGGGTCACAGAGCTGGACATGACTTAGAGGCTGAACAGCAGCAACAACCACTTTTGAGGCTGTGGAACCATCCATGCCCCACCAGGTTAACAAGCAGCTGGGAATCAGAGTCTATGAGTACTGCCTGGCAGAACTGGAGTAATGTCTCCAGTTATAGCATGACATTTCTACCCTGTGTAGATGGAGGCAAAGTGACTTTCTCATGTACAGGGACAAGGCACTCTTTCCGTGTGGGTATTTGAGTGCAATTGGTAAGAACTTGTGATTTGTGTCTGTACAGACAACTCCAAACTCCTCCATTATCAAAAGAAAATTCTCTCCATCTGACCCCACAGCTCCCTGACATCACACACACTAGCTCATTCAACTCCGGTTGCCCCTGTGGGGTTTTTCTCTTCTGGCTGCCCTTAATGATGATTGGAACCTTATTCCTAAGGGGTAATCACGTTTCTGATGAGAGGAAGAGAACCCAAGGTGATTTTTTCCCCTAGGATCAGCCTGAGTTAGGGGTTCTCAGGCACCATCAACGTTTTTCTAGGCAGCTTTAAAGGTGATGCAGAAGTGACCACATAGGCAGGGCACAAAGCTAATGACTTCAATAAGCAAGGAAGGCCTGGACATCCAGGCACTGGTGTCTCATGACCTGCTCCCAGAGGCAGGCTTGGACAAGCAAGGTTGCTATGAAGCAACCTGGACTGCATTTGGGGAAGTGACACGCCATGGAGGAGTCAGTTCCATAGTGGAGGCAGCCCCTGTACCCCACGGTGGGAATGGAGCTGCAGAAGCCCTCCGGGGCTCTCAAGTAAAGAGGCATCATCAGATAGAGACATGTGGAAATACAGGTGACTCCAACAAGCTCCGTCTTGAGCCTGGGTATTTGCATCACGATGACATGAATTTGTAAATGAGAAAAGGCATGTAGAAGGCAGATAAGTGGAGGTGATATGGATTAAACAAACACATTAGCTCCATTGTGCCATAAGCAAAAAGTAGGTCAGAAGGAGCCTTCTGACCCAAACTCTTAATTTATTCATCATAATCATGACCTATGTTTCTTAATTGGCACCAGAAATGCTGAGGAACATTTAAATTCATGCTGTCAGGGCAAAATAAGCCATTTTAAGGTACAGTCTCTTTTTTTACTGGTCTAGAGAGGAAAAAAATATCTGAATGTGGAAAAACATTAAAGACAAAGTGAGTTGGAGATAAAGCAAAAGAAGCCCTTTATTCTCAAAGAAGACCAGATTTTGGCTTGACTTTCTTTGGGAAATCCGCGCCCCCCCCACCCAACTTTTTTTAAGCCTGGAACCTCAGAGAGGGTCAGCTTTCACAGGTAGAAAATATTGAGGAAAAAAGAAAAAAGGACTTGAATCCAAGAAGTGTTCTCCACAGAGCTTTCATGGGCCATGTGCACATTTCAGTGCTGTCCCTGGTGAGGGCAGCACATATCCTGTAGCTCAACTGCCTGTGTTCAAGTCCCAGCTCTGCCTCTCGTCAGCTGCATAACCATGGACACATTCCTAAACCTCTCTGGGCTTTGAGTTAACTCAAGTTATAAAATTCTACCTACCTCTTACAGGGTTGTTGTGAGGATTAAATAAGCTAATACCTAGAGGATGCTAGAATGATATTTTACAGACATTTTTACTAGTTCCAAATAACAGAAGTAGATGGCTGATAAGGGCCACTGAATATTTCCAAATACTCATTTGCTTCTCCACTGGCACCATGACATTACCTAAGAAGAAATAAAAGGCTAAATATAAAGGGAACAAAGTTAGTTTGCAGATTTCCTGGATTCTCAGAAAGTGACATCATGTCAGAGCTTTGTCTAGTGTGTTGTCCGTTCATCTGGCAAATATTTGATAGGTGCGTCTAAGCGTTGGAGGTCCTGGCCTTCAATGAGGGAGCAAGGCAGATATGTTCCCACCTGCATGATGCTTAGACCAAGGCAGAAGAGAACAGCATCCTCATAACCTCAATACAGGTCAGTGACAGCGCAAGAGGTTAAGTATGGGATTCTGACTGCCGACCAGATGGAAGGCTGTGTCTTGAACAGACCCAGCTCCCCTGGTGCCCAGCATAGGCCAGATACATAGTAGGTGCTCAATAAACATTCAAGGAACTAATGGATATGGCACTTACTGTGCTGTATTGTATGTCTCATGTTGTCCTTTATTTCCTAATCTTCAGAGCAAATCTCCTTCATTTTTGTGACCCCAGCACCTAACATCATGCCTAGCATACAGGGTGGTGGTGGTGGTTTAATCACTAGGTCATGTCTGACTCTTGCGATCCCACGGCCCCTCGCCCATGGGATTTTCTGGGGAAGAATACTGGAGTGGGTAGCCATTTCTTTCTCCAGGGGATCTACCTAGCCCAGGGATCAAGCCAGGTCTCCTGCATTACAGGTGGATTCTTTACCAACTAAGTGTGCCTCTAGGGAAGCCTCCTAACACATAGGGTATGGGGGTGATAAATGTTTGTTGAATTGATGTGAATGACAAATATGCCTAATGCGTCTCTCCCGTCTCTCCCCCTGTTCAACTGTGGAGGCCTTTCTTGCTTTAATCCAGAAGTGAGAGACTTGACAAGATTGGTAGCCAAGTTATTCTCAGGAGTTGGATCTTTTCATACCATTAAAATTACATACCTTACTGGTTTTCTGTTCACTCTCAGCTGCCATGGCCTCTTCTTTCTTACGAAAACTCTCCTCCTTTAGTGTTAGGGTCCCACCTGTCCTCTTGCATTCCACTGGAAACTTTTATATCTCCCCTTGCTCGCAGGTCATCAGCCTCCCCAGCAAAATAGCATGATCACCTCCCAGTCTCAGTCCTAAGCCTAGTGGTAGCCATTGTTGCTGTCAGATCACTAACATTATCAGCCTGCTCCCTCTAGAAGCAGACCCACCCCTTGACCCCAGGAGTGGACGTGCGGCCAGACTTGTACTCCTCTGGCAACAGTGCTTGGTCCAAGGAGCAGACATGTGCCTCAAGCAGGGACAAAGTCCTTCCCGGTCATAATGGCTGGACCCTGGTGTGATGAAGCTGAAAGGATGTCACCCTGGCAGCAACCAGGCCCTACCACATGGAATTCCCCGCAGAAACAAATGGAGACCAACTGACAAGTGGGAGATGGGAGACAGAATAGACAAGAGTGAGAGAGAGACACAGTCTTAGAGACTCTCGTTTCTGCTTCCAAGACTCATAAGCCTGTGGATTCCCCTGTAACATGAGCTAGATGGAGCAGGGTGCTGCTGCTGGCCAAGTGGTTTGCTGTCACCATAGACCCTCCTTCAAGACCTTGTCCACTTTTACAGCTTTGACCAAACTCCTGAGCAAATGGTCCCTAATTTCTATCCCTAACCTCTATCTCTTCACAAGCCTGTACCTCATTTCCAACTCTCCATGCATGGCATTTTTCCTGGATGTCACTGCCCACCTCCCAACTTCAACTTGTGTAAAGCTCTTCATTGCTGAGCCAACAACTCCCAGACTCTATCTTAACCTGTGGTGCCACGTTTCTCTCCCCTAAGACCTTCCTCCTCTCTCTCCTTCATGCCCCCACCCACAATCAGGCACTGAAGTTTCTTCCTTCACACTGATTCCCACAGCTGCCCTTCCTTCCTAGTCCTCAGCCACCACTTGGGTTAGGGGCTTAGCTTCCTGATGTGGCCCCCTGACTCAATTCTTCTGGCACAGGGTGACCAGGGGAGTAAGCGTCCTGAGGTTCTGTCTGCTGAATCAGGTCCAGGCTTCTTAGCAGAACCCACAAAGCTGCCCACGAGCCATTGTCCTAGCTTCCGGCCACACTTTTCACCTACAGGATTTAGAACTGTGAGTTGCTGAAACATTGTAACTTAAAGGGTGATGGTTTAGGAAGGCAATCAGAACTAGCCAAACATTATAAACATGCTCCCAATGTAGAAATAATTTGGCTAATTCAGGAATTACTTCCCAACTTGAAAGCTCTGTTTTGCAAGAGGAATTGATAGAAGAGGATGGAGCATTATTCACTAAAGTCAGCAAGAGATTGGATGCTGCTGCTTCTGCTAAGTCCCTTCAGTCATGTCTGACTCTATGCGACCACATAGACAGCAGCCCACCAGGCTCCTCTGTCCCTGGGACTCTTCAGGCAAGAATACTGGAGTGGGTTGCCATTTCCTTCTCCAGTGCATGCATGCATGCTAAGTCGCTTCAGTTGTGTCCAACTCTGTGCGACCCCTGGACAGCAACCCACCAGGCTCCTCTGTCCACAGGATTCTCTAGGCAAGAATACTGGAGTAGGTTGCCATTTCCTTCTCTAAGAGATTGGATGAGGTATGGACTAAAATTTTGGAGCATCTGTCACCTATACTATTTTCTAAAATGTCTGCAAATGAATTATTTTTAAAAATGAATCTTCCTATGCAAATGATTTTAAACTGGTTATTTCATTATTTAAAAAAATATTTCATCTGAGGTGGTTATTTCAAAATTTTTTTTTGCATTTTTCATCTGAGGAAATCCACATCTAATTATTTTTTACTATTAGACTTACCTTTTTAATAGAATTGCCTTTCTGGATTGCAATTCATTTTCTTCCACATACAAAACTTTGAGAGTTCATCAATACATCCAACCTGATAAAGTATATGTACTTCATTCAAGCCCACAGCTAATTTTCTGAGTTAAAGACACCTGTTTGAACGACTGACTATGATATACCTAAAGCTTATTTTTTTAAAAATTTGCGTGAAAGGAAATTTGTTAATAAATAACATAATTAAGGTTTTTCATATCCAATCCAAAATGCTGACAGAAAACCATACAAAGCCATTATACAGGAGTGATTTTTATATAACAGGAGAAAGATTATTTTTGTTTTATACCCAAAGTCTAGCAGGGAACTCAGCATCAGGTAAGATACTCAAGCATTTATTGACTGACTAGATTTTCTATTCCTCAGGTTAGTGCATCTGTTACTGTAAGGCCAGGCCACTCAGGATGGCAGGTCTCTTGCTCTTGCTACATCCTCTGCTTGATCAGCACTTGCTTGTGTGCATGCTAAGTCACTTCAGTCGTGCCCAACTCTTTGCAACCCCATGGACTGTACAGCCTGCCAGGCTCTTCTGTCCATGGAATTCTCCAGGCAAGAATACTGGAGTGGGTTGCCATGCCCTCCTCCAGGGGAACTTCCTGAGCCAGGGATTGAACCCACCTCTCTCACTATCTTCTACATTGGCAGGTGGGTTCTTTACCACTAGCGCCACCTGAGAAGCCCCCAGCACCTGCCTTACCACAGGACTATCCAGTCCTCCGAATTATAGGGCTTAATTAGTCCCTGGAAACTGATGAGACAACCTGATGTCAATTTCCCCTGTAAATAGTAGCCTCCTCCTCCCACAGGAAATGCTGCCATTTCCTGCTCACTGTTTGCCGAACATGGTGGGGTGTCTCTCCAGGACCCTTCATGTAAGATTCCCCCATCCATTAAACCATTAATGTGTCTGTCACTATCTCCCGGCTTTTTCATCAGTCTGCATCGCCAGGCTGGGCAACTGCAAGGCTTATAGACCCGCAGGGTGCAGCCACACGGTCAGGTATAAGGACTTACAGAAGTGGGGAATTAAGGGATGCTGCCATGAAATGATACTATATAAAAGCCTGTTAAATCATCTGTGTCATATTAAGAAGAACATGTTAAAGGTTTACATTTTAAATGACTTTTTGTTACTAAAACAATATCCACTATTTACATTTATGATTTATCAACATGGTATGTAGAGAATGTATGATGAATATTTACTGTTTCTCAAAATGAAATATGGCAGGTAGTTTGATAAGCCTTAGGCTTATAAAGAGAGTTGTGTGCTGAAAAAATAATCTAGTCCAAGGTTTGAACTGGAAGCTTTTTCTCTAAGATTATACTTTTCAGAATACTGGTGCTATGGGATAATATATTTGGTAAAGTTGCTTATAAGGTAAGCTAATAGATGTATTTTTGAATGACCAGGATAATATATTCCATTGTATGGGCTGTCAACTATTTAATTTCTGTCTAAATGTTAACTGTTGGGCTAGTATATATTTTCACAAAATGCAAAATCATGACTGTCAGTTTTTCCATGACTAACTATTCCCTGCCAGATGTTTTTTAGGTTCTGCTAAGTCACATTTTTTCCCCCAGAACTCTGTGTTCCCACTCTTATTCCCTTTGGTCTTTTTCCTATTTTGCCTTTTACCTGAATTTTGGGCCAAATGGTTTTATTGCTCTTTTCACTATTTCATATGAATATAATAGTTTCACACAAATTACTCTCAATTTCATCTTCTGTCATAAAGTTTAACCTATCCTTTTGCATCCGGTCCCATCACTTCATGGGAAATAGATGGGGAAACAGTGGAAACAGTGTCAGACTTTATTTTTTTGGGCTCCAAAATCACTGCAGATGGTGACTGCAGCCATGAAATTAAAAGACGCTTACTCCTTGAAAGGAAAGTTATGACCAACCTAGATAGCATATTCAAAAGCAGAGACATTACTTTGCCAACAAAGGTTCGTCTAGTCAAGGCTATGGTTTTTCCTGTGGTCATGTATGGATGTGAGAGTTGGACTGTGAAGAAGGCTGAGCGCTGAAGAATTGATGCTTTTGAACTGTGGTGTTGAGAAGACTCTTGAAAGTCCCTTGACTGCCAGGAGATCCAGCCAGTCCATTCTGAAGGAGATCAGCCCTGGGATTTCTTTGGAGGGAATGATGCTGAAGCTGAAACTCCAGTACTTTGGCCACCTCATGCGAAGAATTGACTCATTGGAAAAGACTCTGATGCTGGGAGGGATTGGGGGCAAGAGGAGAAGGGGATGACAGAGGATGAGATGGCTGGATGGCATCACTGACTCGATGGATGTGAGTCTGAGTGAACTCCGGGAGTTGGTGATGGACAGGGAGGCCTGGCGTGCTGCGATTCATGGGGTCTCAAAGAGTCGGACACGACTGAGCGACTGAACTGAACTGATCCTTTTCCAGGAGAGATACATTTTGTGCAATTTATTCAAAGGAATTATTAAGCCTTTCTATGCAAGAAAAGCTATCAGATGACTGAAAATCTTCTGAATCACTCCAGTATCAAATCTTGTAGGAAACTGAAAATGAAAACCAGTTCACAAATTTTGCATTTGCTTTCTGGTCTTCAGCTGGTTCTCCTGATTAGCTTTTCTGGCTGTAGCAAGGACCATTACTCATTAGTTAGATTGCTGGAGCTCACTGTAAAGTGATGCTTTACAACACATGGTTGATTTGTATTTTCTTACCAAGTTGAGTTCATATGGAATATCCATTGCAGGCCAGTAGACAGAAAAATTTCAATGACAAATTTCATCTCTAGAATGCCAGTGAAAATATCTGGCTGAATGAGTGGTTTCAAAAAGTGTTTATTGATTCAAAACATATTAAAAGCCTACCATGTGATTAAAATTGTATGAGAAATGTAAAGAAAAAACCTAGTCCTTATTCCCCCAAGGAATTGTAATGGGAAAGACAGACAACAAACACAAGTTGAAATCAAGTAAAATATTTGATGAAATTAGGTCTGTGAAATCAGTGGGAAGTGCCATAAAAGTACAGAGGAAGCACTGAACATTACCCCAGCCACTCTTAGACTCATTGCCCACATTTCATCACTGGTTATGCAAAGGAAATGCAACCTCTTCTACTTAACTCCACGCATGTGTGTTTGAAGGAGAAACCATCAGAATATTCCTGCTGGAGAACAATGAGGTCCCTAAACTGCAAATATTTTATACGCCAACTGCAGAGCATTATTGGATGCCTATGGATGAATAAAATAAAGTGAGCCTTAGTTTACGACCTAATCTCACTTCCATGCTTTGAGAGAAGGAAGTGTGGTTGTGGAAAGAAAGCTCCTGGGGTCAGAGAGCAGATCTGCATTGTGAGATGACACAAGCAGGTTCATGCAGGCCAGCTGAGCACGGGATCTTCGTCTGTGAATGCATGTCTGTGAGGTCCCCCCCCAAATCTCAAATAAGTGGATTGGTCAGGCCAGCCTGACTATCATTATAGCTTAGGAACTTTTCTAACTTCTGAATTTCCTAGGTGTATCATATAGGAGGAAACTTTGGTAACTGCTGAGCTCCACTTTATTGAAGGGGATAAAAATATTGTTTTAATAATTTGTCTCTGTGCAAAAATTATCAACAGTGAAATTTTAGGAATGTACTTTGTGTAGAGCAGCATTGGAAATCATTTGGCCATAGTCTGATCAACCAGGAAAAAAAACTTTACTATGCAATGTTAATTTACCATAGCCAGTTTTCTTCCTCTTCTTCTTGAAAATGGTAAATTTTTTTAGCATTTTCTGAATCTTAGAAAATGTCATTCTATATTCACTCAAAAACCCATGCTAACACCCAACAAATTCTTCTTCCCTGCCTAGTAACTTTAGTGAATATGCAAAATATATATTCATCTAATTTACCAACCTTTATGGCAACTTTTGTATCACAATATAACATTGAACATAATTTTTCTTATCGAATTGCTGATCTTGACATTGTTTAAAGCCTTTCATGATTTCAGGAGAGTCGGTGGCTCCAAATACAATCCAAATACAACTCCAAATACAATTACAGTGCAGACAGAGCAACAATTCCTTGCATCTTGTATGGCAGTGGTCCCCAGCCTTTTAGGCACCAGGGGATGATTTTGTGGAGGACAATTTTCCGCTGATTGGGGTCGTAGGTGCTTTCAGGATGACTCAAGCACATTGCATTTATTGTGCATTTTATTTCTACTATTATTACATCAGCTCCACCTCAGATCATCAGGCATGAGATCCTGGAGGTGGGGACCACTGTTGTAAGGCATTAGGTTGAAGTGCAACATTTTCTTCCAGCTGTTTTCAAAGAATCACAACCCAGGTGGCCAAAGATCTGTTAGGAAAATGCCTCAGGCCAAAGACTGCAAAAAGGAGACTTGCATGGCTTGGTTTTGCAAATATAAGCTTTGTGGGTTTTAGAGTTGGGAAGAGAGCTCAAAGAGGAAACCAGCAAGTGCAGCTTTCAGTTTCTAGGAAGGAAGGACTCTGCTAAACCTGGACGTGCTATTTCAGTTCAAGGATAGGAGAAAATTAAATTTTGCAAAGTTGTATGTCTTTTAAAGTGAGTTTAATGCTGTGCTTCAAGAGGCTATATGAAAATGTGTATACAGTGTGCACTAAAATGAAGGGCTAATTTCTCTGGCGGGGAGGAAAATGGGAGAGGAGAGAAAACAGACTCTATTCTCCTAAAAACTCTGCAGTCTGTCTCGGAGGCAACTACAGAGTAACAGTAATGATTGATGGCAATAGTTTGACAAGACCCCGTACAGAGCCACTCAGCGGAATAAGAGTTAACCTTCTCCTGCCTTATAACTTTACAGCAAAGCTCAGAAGAGGAAGCCAGAAAAATCAGAAAGCTTGACTGATTACATTAAAATTTTTCATTTAATGGTTTCTTTAATTTGAGCGGAACTAACTCAATCCCACAAATGTCGTCTTCAACGTGAGAACAATCCTTTCGGGAACCACAAGGCGGCATATGTCACGCCGGAATTCTCCCAGAGGCAAACTGCCAGATTTAAGAGAGTCCTTCCTCGTTCACTAACACGAATTGGTCTGCGTTGTGCCTGGACTGACTGACCTTCGGACCGGTCGCAACACTTGCATTGGCAGCACCTCATAGAAGACACCTAGGCTAAGGGCCCCGGGTGGTGGGCAGGCCAGGTATCATTGCCTTGGGTGCGAACAACGAAATTGCCGATGCTGGCAGAAGGCTCTGCTCCTCGTCATGCTGTTACTTGGCTGCAGATTCTAAGCTCGCCCGACGTGGGCAAAGCGCCCCAGAAATGCTCTCTGGGGCCAGAGAGGAGCCCCCGGCCAGTACTTTCTATGAACCTTGGTAGGTGCTGCGCTCCCACCGGCCTGGACATTGCATCGCCAAATGGAAGGGAGGGAATCCCTCTCTTCCTCCCCAAACTCCATCCAACCTCCCTTTATTCCTTCCCCACAGACCTGCCGCCCACTCAGGCAGGACATCTGGATAGGTGATCCCGGGGTCAGGAAGCTGGGGCGTCAGGGGATCTGAGCAGCTGGGACCCTGGTTGCCCTCAGCACCTGGACCGGCCAGCAGCCGAAGGACACTCACGCTCGGCGGCGGGTTGAATCACGGGTGAATCAGTCCTTGCAGGGTCCCGGAGTTTCCTACTCGCAGGAGGCGGGGCGGGGTGTGGACTCGCTGAGGGCCGCCCCCGAGGCGACGAAGGCTGGCCGGGGCGGGGAATCAGGAGAAGAGGCGGGGGCGGACTCAGCGCAGGCGGAGGCGCAAACGTGCGCTCCGCTCTTTAAAGCGCGGCGGGGACGAGCTCCCACACTCTGGGCTCCCCGCATCCCTCCCGGTTCATCCCGCAGTCCCAGGTGCCTCCAGCCCAACCTCCGCAGCATCCTCACCTCTCCAGCCTCCGGGGCTCAGCAGAATTTTTGAGACCTCGCCGTCAGCTCCGGGACATGGCGACCCCCAACGGGCCCCGGGTGCCCTGCCCCCAGGCCGCAGTCGCTCGGGCTCTTCTATTCGGCTTAGTCCTCATCCAGGGGGCCGGAGTCGCCGGTGAGTGGCACCCGCCTCGCAGAGCCCTGGGGCGAGCCACCGGGAGGAGGGAAGACAGGTCTGGCTGACCGCGGGCTCTCCCCGCCCCGAGGTGCGGCTCGCCAGGGACCCGCCGCCCCTTCTGCTCGAGATGCTTGCTCTGGGCATCCATTGTTGCCTAAGTGCCTTTGGGAATCTCGCTTTAGTTTCCCAGGGAGCCGACACCTTGAAAGTGATGGGACAAGGCTCCGCACCTGCAGGGGTCGACAGGCAATGTTTGAATGTTATCCTTCATTGTATGTGAACTTTCCTTAATGAGAAACGGCTCTCGGTCTTCTCTTGATCGTCAGTGTTTTAGATTGGGTTAGTCAGTCCTTCCAAAATGTCGCTTGGATTGGAGCAGGCGCCACATTTTGCATGCCCTGTAAGCCTGTTCTATGTGAGACGCAGGCAGAGACTAACCTGAGAACTGGCAAAGAAGACCTTAACAATAAGGTATCCTAACCGAATACAGCCGACAGTGTACATGCTTATTGTCTGCCTGGGTGTCTGTGGAAGTTTCAGTATAGTGACTGAAATTATTCATGGGGATTAGACAAAAGTGAAAAAAATTAAGATTTTTTTTTTTATTGGATGCAGTCCTAACTCTTCTGACACGTGTGGGCTTTGCCCTTTAACATATTTTACAGAAACCCATCCTAGCCGGCTTTCCCTGCTAAGTTAAACCTGGAATCCTGCCCTACCCCTTCTCCAGTTGGTCCGTGGATACCCTGGGCCACTGAAGGCTCCTGAGCTGTGCTTCGGTCGTTCTCACAGGGCTTTCCCCATGAATAATTTCAAACAAGGACTTAAAGATCTTTGTGTGTTTCCTTAGATCACCAGGTCGTCTTGCCATGAGGAAACTCTGGGTTTAGGAAAATATTGCTGATTTTTTTTTCTTATGATAATTGAGTTAAAGCTTTTGTGGTTAGGAAAATATTAATGTGAGGTTTATGATGATGTTACGGAGTGGGAATGTTTTATACCATCAACATAAAATTGTATGCTGAGAAGTTCATGTAAGCATTAATAACTGTTTCTCTGTTGTTTAAAGGCACTACAGATGTAGTGGTAGCATATAATATAACTTGGAAGTCAACTAATTTCAAGACCATTTTGGAGTGGGAACCCAAACCCATCAATCATGTCTACACTGTTCAGATAAGGTAAGCTAGGTACCAAAAAAAGAAAAATAAGATTTTTGTTGTTTCCACTTTCCTGTGCTGAATACAGATGTCTTTAAAGCTGGTTGATGGATGAAATTATTTAACAGATAACAAAGAATAAGAGGGCATTCATGATAATTTCTTGGAGAAAGAAATGGCAACCCACTCCAGTGTTCTTGCCTGGAGAATCCCATGGACAGAGAAGCCTGGTAGGCTGCAGTCCATAGGGTCGCACAGAGTCGGACATGACTGAAGCGACTTAGCAGCAGTAGCAGCATGGTAATTTGCTGGCCTGAGTCATACTCATCAAGTCTGTAACACTGACAGACCTTAAACTGATAGAATGTTTTGTTTTCGGAGATGATTGGGGAAATTTGTGAGTATAAGCTGTGGAGATGTGAACTTTCTTGAGCAAGCCATGGTGGCACTGATAGATGTGGTCGTGGATCAGTGATACCTCATTTCTCTAAGTACACACAGCCTTTTCCGTGCTGTCTAGACTGCCAGCTGGATCTAACATGTTAGAGAAGAGGTAGGGAGGAGTTCGGATGCATACGTTGCCCTTAAGCAGTGTTTGATTCATTAATCTTTGGATTCGTGATTCAAAATTCCGTTGCATACATGATCTTGGAGGAGGTCAAATCCGTGACTCACTGAGCAGGGAAGGAATACACCATCAAGTTTTTGGTTTTAGCAAGTTTTTTGTTTCTGAAATGTTCTAGGAGGCTTGGTAGAGATCTTATTAAGTAGAGGACAGCAGCTATGGTAACTAAGACTCCTTATAGAAGGTACAGTCATGTCGCTGACTAAAATTAAAGGTTTTTTGCTGTTTTAACTTGTGCCAAGTCTTTTATAGCATTTGAAATGCAGCTCTTAAGTATGGAGTGGGTCTTTTAGGCGGATGTTCTTTTTTTTTTTCCAACATCAACTTCATGACAACTATTGCCAAGCCAACAGGGAAGAAAATTTGTGTGTGCATGCATACATGCTTGTATATATACAAAGAAAGATTGAGAGGAATTTAGAAGTCGAGGTAATAATTACAATTATGGCCAAACTTGTCAAATCAGATTCCACTCGATGAAAGTTACTAATTCCACAAATGCAGGCAGGGCTGAAGTTTACCTTAGTAGACACTTTGTTTCTGGGTAGTGAAAAGAAGATTTTAGGAAGGATGCTTACCTCCTAAATATATTGAATCTTAAGTTTGGTGAACGTGAGAAAACATATTTCTGATTTACCAGAGTTTTAAACATTTAGACTTTGTCAATTCTAAGTTCTCAGACTGCAAAGCTACTGTTATGTAAGCGTGTCAAGTCAAGTCCTCAGCTGCAAGGCTGCTATTATTTTGCGGACATGGCCTCTGTGTGCAAACAACCTAGCGCAGAGCTGCAGCTTGGGGGCGCCCGCAGGCCCTGGGTGGGGCTGGTTCTGGCCCAGCCGGCCTGTCTCTCCTGTGTGCTAGAGGAACTGTGAGTGGTTCCAACACCCTGCCGGAGACCCACACTCTTCCGTTACCAGCCCACGGGTAAATGGGATTCCTAGGTAAAGGGACCATAGTAGTCATGTTATAGAGGAGGAAACCGGCCCTGGAAAGGTAAGGGACTTACCTTGGAGTGCGCACAGCAGGGTCAGGAAGCAAGGCCTACGGAGCAGCGCGCACCCCCACCTTCTCAGTGGGTTGCGTGAGTCTCATGTGAGACTCCAGAGCCGGAAGGAGGAAAGACAGCCTTTCCCACTGGTCCCCTCAGTGCGCCTTTCTCCCTCCCGGTCGTCCTCCCTAGAGAAAGCACCTGGCTCCTCCAGAGCCAGCCGCCCCACCACCAGCTTGTCCCCAGACACAGGGAGCCAGAGCTGTGCCCGGAGCTCCAACTGCATTTTTCCCTTTTGGAAACAGTTTTCAGTCGCCAAGTGTTACTGGCTCAAGCCTTACCACCCAACCATCCCCTGAAATACTGGTTCCAAAAATTCTAAATTGGAACTTCCAGAGCTTGTAGAAAATAACCTGCTCCTTAATTGGTGGGTCTGAATTATGTTGGGATTTTTTAGTTCAGGCGGGACTTTTATTATTTCCAAATCAGGAGATTTTGCAATACCCAGAGGAACCTTGGAGGCGTTTATAGTGTTAATGCTGATAATAGCAGTCAGAGGAACTGACTGCAGAATTGCCCCTTCCCAACCGGTTTGCAGTACTTAAAAGCTCTATAACTTTTGGTAATTATTACCTGTGCTAAATTTTTCCAGAGGTCTGTGGTTCCTCCTGTGAACTGAAGGAACCACAGATGCTATCTCTCAGATGGAATGTAGCCACAGCACCCAGAAGTGTTTCTCCTGTTATCTGAACAACTTGTTTGCCATAGCAGTGGAGAAGAATCATCAGGTTCTTGTTCACTTTTTAAAATAGAAATGATGCAGTTTTAAAAAATGCATTCTGGTCATTCTGGAATTAAGGCTGCATCTCTACTTTTATCACAGAAAAGTAGAGAAATCTAAGAGTATGTAAACATATTTCTGTCTTAATCTTAGTTTGTGAATTTAAGGAACAAGAGTGTGTTTATCCACACCCTCTTAGCCTGGTTATTTAGTTCAGACTTTTAAAAGATTCTTATTTATGGTTCTTATGCCTGGATCTAGACAGTTAAATCCCTATGGCAGCTCGTTTCCTCCCCAGTTCAGCCTCTAAATGTAAACCATCTAATGCTCCACAAATCCTGGCCATGTGCAAGCCCTAAAGCCCCACTGTTTGATGGAGGAGCACAAGGGCGTGGAAGTACCAGGCTCACTTAAGTGCTTTAATGAGATATCCGTGCTGGGGCCAGGGAAGGGAGAGATCAGTTCTGAGCAAGGAGATCTGGAGTTGCCTGTAGACGGTGGGATTGCAGTGTGGCCTGGAATGATGGGCAGGACACTCTGGGGGTTGATGATGGGAAACAGCAGAGCAGCTGTCAACTTGCGTGGGACACTTGTGCGTGCATCAAGTGGCACTGACATTTTAATTGTTTCAGTTCTGTAGAATAGTTTCACTTTTTTCATAGAAGTTCTTTATATCATTTCAGGATAATTTCATTTTCATTTTAGTGCTTTAAATCATTTTCTGTTCTATGATCTTACAAAAGAAAAATCTGTCTTAAGAGACAGACTCAGATCTGTCCCAGTCTCAGACTTTGACAGACACTACCTGTATTGTTACTCTATAATTTTTGATGGCTCATCCTGTGAAAGTGAGGGAGGCAAGTACTGATCGTATAATGAGAGGGACAGACCCAGCTCTCATCTCATAAGCTGTAAGACCTCATACAAGTTACCTAGCAGCTCTGAGCTTCAGTATCCTCATATGTGAGAAAGATCCAGTACTTTCTTGAAAGGATTAATACCAAACGAAGTAACATGTTTAAGGGTCCAGTAGAGCGCCTGGCTTATGGTAGTTTTAATAACTGTTAAGTAACCACACCAATAATGGTCACAATAGAATGTAATAGAATAGAATGTATTATTATATAGACTCTATGACTGCATTGACTATATTCAACATAGAACAGAATGTGATAAACAGAATATAATGATATAATAAGTAGACTAGTAAATAATTGAGTCTTGATGGAAAATTGTCACTTCTCCCACATAGTCATGACAAATCATCTATAGTTTAAGAAAGGTATTTAAAAAAATGATTCAGAGCACAGACCCAGTAGTCAAACTGCTGTCTGGCTCAAAAATCCAGCTGTGTGACTTTGTGCTGGTCATCCAACCTCCCTTTGCCTCAGTGGCCTTATCTGTAAGAACAAAGACAATTACAGAGCGCCCCCCCGCCCTCCCCGCCACCAAAGGTTGCTGAGAGGACCTGAAGTGCTCAGCGTAGCAAAGACCTCCTCAGGATTGCTTGTGGAAGTCAGTGTTGGAACACAGCACCCCAGCCAGAAAACAGTTACCTTGTTGGATGCAAATCACAATGTTCCATTTCTCTTCCTTCCTTTCCTCAGCCCTAGATTAGGAAACTGGAAAAACAAATGCTTTTACACAACAAACACGGAGTGTGATGTCACTGATGAGATTGTGAAAAATGTGAGAGAGACATATTTGGCGAGAGTCCTTTCCTACCCCGCAGACACCAGCAGTTCCACAGTGGAGCCTCCGTTTACCAACTCCCCGGAGTTCACACCCTACCTAGAGAGTAAGTAGCTCGATTTGTAGTAACTGTTCATTCTTGTTTTCATAAACTTCTAAATATTCTGTGAGCTTGTGACCCTTAGGAATGATTACATTAAAAAAAAGTTTATCCATAAACACATCTTGTTTTCTCAGAAAGTAGTACGTGCCACAGCCCTCTTCGCTCATTCTGGATGTGGTAGGAGGCTCATGGGACGTGAACTTTGGAGTTGATAAAAATGTCATCAAGTAGCTTTCTCTACCAGTCTGTCCCCAGACCCTACCAGTAACTGGCTGGATAGGGGGCAGAGAGTAGGAAATTCACAAAGGCTGGCAGTTCCAGTATTTCCCCATATATATTGGTGACCAAAAAGTTCCATAAGATCTTATGGAAAAGCCCAAATGAAATTTTTGACTGACCCAATATTTAGGAGATTTTATACATCTTCTGAATTTATGTCCCATCATCAGACCAGAAGTCCCAATTAGGGTTTTTCACAGAAGGTTACAAATCCACGGGGCAAGTTCGGTTTCCCTCCCATCCCATCATTGGGCTGCTGACCTTTTTCCTTGCTTGACCAGGATTTGAGTCCTGTGATGTGCTGGCACTTGCCAGGCCAGCTCCCATCCTGCTTCCTTCATGCTGGTCTTGAAAACACAGAATGCTTTTCTCCCTAGCCTTTGCTAAGGGAGTACAAAGGATTCCTGCCAAGTAGGAGATGCAGAATTTTCATCATGGCTATGGTTCTGAACTAAGTATTTTAAATAAACAAACATGTAGCACATTGAGAAGAGTGACATCAGCGGCTCTAGTAGAAGATTTAGAATGAAAGTGTTGTGTTGTAAAAAAAAAAAAAAAAAAGAAAGTGTTGTGTTATTGGTGTTTTTATGTTTACCCTGCTGATACCCCACGGGGAGCTTCTCCAGGCAGGGGTGGAGAGAAGGGGGCAGAGAAACAGGCAGCCCCCTTTCCCCTTAGTGTGTACTCTGAGGGTAGAAACAGGGGGCAGCCTCACCCAGGTGAATCGGACGACCTACCCTGAGCCATCTGCCAGAGCCTGTCTTCAAACTCCTTAGTGCTTTTAGTCGGGTGCCTCTCCCAGTTCTGAGCTTAGACCCCACCCATGACCACCTATAGTAACTACAGGTTCATTGATACTTATTCTCCCTCCATGGGCAGCATCCTCATGATTTCTTTTTATAGTTCTTGAGGATTTTTAAAAATAATTTTTATTTATTTTTATTTTTGGCTGTGCTGGGTCTTCTTGCTGCATGGGCTCCTCTCTAGTTGTGATGCACAGGCTTCTCATTTCGATGGCTTCTCTTGTGGAGCATGGGCTCTAGGGCACATGGCCTCAGTAACTGTGGTTTCTGGGCTCTAGAGCACGTAGTTGCTGCGCAAGGGCTTAGTTGCTCTGAGGCATGTGGGATCTTCCCAGATCAGGGATCAAGTCCCTGTCCCCTGCATTGGCTGGCAGATTCTTTAACACTGAGCCAACAGGGAAGCCCTGTTCTTGAGCTTTTTGTAAGCTACTTCAAATCCTTTTTTGGTGCAAGAGAGAAAATAGTTTATATTTCTGTGTGCTCATACACACACATCCTTGCCTATAATTCCTATTGAATTATGAGGATTCATTTCACTATTATTCAACCAAAGCACATGAGCTAATTGAGCCATCAAAGAGACCTGGTGGTTAAAAGTGATTTTTCGAGATACCAAGAACGTTTCATGGGCTTTCCCACAGCCTCTATTGTATCTAAAATATGGAATCTTTTGCAGCTGTTTGGTTAACCACATGTGGCTGTTGAGCATTTGAAATGTCAGCTAATGCCATATGTGTAAAATATACACTGGATTTTGAGAAAGATCTCAAAGTTTTCATATTGATTAAATGTTAAAGTTACAATATTTTAGCCATATTTGGTTAAATGAAATAGATTAACTTCACTCGTTCCTTTTTACTTTTTCTAACGTGACCACAAGGAGATTTAAAGTGACATCTGTGGCTCCCAGTGCATTTCCACTAGACAGCTCTGCTGTAGAATGTCTCGTGATTCAGCTCCGGTGCCAGGGAGCTGGTTCTTTGAGGTATTTCGTGAGGGATGACTAGGTGGTTATTAACCATGATAACTCAATGGGGTTCTACTTCGTATAGAACTCTTTGGTCCCAACGAAGCTCATTTTCTGTGTTACAGCAAACCTTGGACAGCCAACAATTCAGAGTTTCGAACAAGTTGGGACAAAACTGAATGTGACGGTACAAGATGCACGTACGTTAGTCAGAGCGAACAGCGCATTCCTAAGCCTCCGGGATGTTTTTGGCAAGGACTTGAATTACACACTTTATTACTGGAAAGCTTCCAGTACAGGAAAGGTGAGCATTCTTTTGTTTTTATGACTTGTTTTAAATTGCAGATCCTTGATTTCACTTCTTCTCCACGTCAAACATCAAAGCAAGTGGTTGACAGGGCAGTGTTGTGGAGTGGGAAGCAGACTGCTGTCTTGGTTCACAAGCAAGTCACAAGCAGACTGCTGTGACTTCCAGCTGCTTTGCACTGGTCCGCCTCCCAGATTCCCAGCCAAGGGGCAGGACCAGTCATCTCTAAGGTTCCTACCAGCTCCCACATTTCTTCTTCTATTGAGGATCCCAGAAACAGAATTTGTTTTTCATTCAACAATTAGTACTTCTTTCCTTTTTTCCTTTCTTGCAGATATCTTCTAAAGGGGCTAAATATTGGGTTGACTATATCGAAAGTGGATGTCTTCATCCTTGGGGAAAAAAATCCTTAGCAGTTATCAGGGAGAGCTTGATGAACCAGCTGACTTCCAATCTTTATGTCAGATGTGTCCGCATAGGCTGGGCTTCCCTGGTGGCTCAGACCATAAAGAATCTGCCTGCAATGCAGGAGACCCAGGTTCTATCCCTGAGCTGGAAAGATCCCCTGGAAAAGGGAATGGCTGCCCACTCCAGTATTCTTGACTGGAGAATTCCATGGACTGAGGAGCCTGGCGAGCTATAGTCCATGGGGTCGCAAAGACTCAGACACAACTGAGCAACTAACACTTTGATTTTACTACCACAGTGACTTAGTAAAGGCAACAGAATTCACTCTGAGCCTGGATGAATAAAGAACTCTTATCTTTTAACAGAAAAAGGCCACGACAAACACTAATGGGTTTCTGATTGATGTGGATAAAGGCGAAAACTATTGTTTCCATGTTCAAGCAGTGATTCTATCACGAAGGGTGAACCAGAAGAGTCCAGAAAGTCCCATCAAGTGCACTAGCCACGAGAAAGTTCTGTCCACAGGTGAGGCTCTGCCCATGATCTGGGAGGCAGGGCTGCCTTCCACGGGACTAGCTCCATCCTCAGGACTAGATGTACTATCTTCAGGGGAAAACTGCCTCGGTTTTTTGTGGTTTGCGGGGGGTACTCATGATTTTAGACATTTAGTTTCTGTGTCGTTCCCTTGTATTAACAGGTGTTTTTTAGTTTTTTTTTAGCACCTAGCATGCGCTAAGCTCTCTGCTGAGCAAGCCCTGGGCCCACGGTAGACGTTTAGGATTTAGTATCAAATCACAGATTTCTCTGGGCGTTTTTTCATACTTCTGGTTTGTGGGGAGCTTCACCAGCTCACCTGGTGAACCAGATGCAACAACACCCCATAGACGTTTGTGAGCACCTAGCATGGGCTGCTGTTACCCCAGGGTCATAACCCATGAAGCAAAGGGATTGGGGCTAGCAGATATACCATGTGTACATGTGTGTGCCTCACTGGCACACATGTGTGCACACATGTGCCACACCAGAGCACAGACGCCAGGTAAGCAGTGGATCTTATCTGGAAGTGCCATGGAGGCTCAGACATGTGCACGAGGCTGAGAACCCAGGAATCTGCCTCCAGGCTTGATTGGGATGGTGCTCTGAGTACTTTAAGGGAACAAAAGAGTGAGAGGATAGTAATAATGACCTAGTGCCTTGCTGAGAGGCAGTTTAAATATTTTAAAGTCACTTTAAAAATTCTTTCCTGTTAACTGACATTGACAGTTACATGTAGTTACATCTACAAGTATCTTTCTAGACTGTGAGCATTATCCAGTTTGTTAAATGCTTTTTCATTGTTGTCAATTGCCTGCAAACATCTAGGGTTTGAGAGATTCTTTCCTAATAGAAATGTGTGGTGGAGAAAAGAGATTTCGAGTTACACAAAAGCTGGATGGTGTAATTTGGGGTTCTGCTCACTGAAAAATGAGATTCAGGCTCTCTCTCTGAGTTGACCTGGTACCTTTTATTTTTCAGAACTTTTCTTCATCATTGGCACAGTGATGCTGGTGATCATCATCTTCATCGTCGTCCTGTCTGTGTCTCTGCACAAGTGCAGGAAGGTGAGAGCAGAGCGAAGTGGGAAGGAGAACACGCCGCTCAACGCTGCATAAAAGATCCTGCTCTTGGAGCTTTCTGCCAACGCTGCAGAGCTCGTGCTGCACTGTGACCAAGAGCTCTTAGGGCGGTAGCACACATGGAAACACAAGTGACTGTTCTGGAGCATACAGAGCCTGGGGCTCGAAGAAAGTTCTTATCTGACCTCTTCTTGCGATTAGCATCTTGGTTTCAACATCAGCATTAAGACACTTTGGAATGTAATGAGCGGTACAACCAACTCCAAGTTTTTAAAATTGCTATTTTAACACTAAGGCACCTTTTGCACGTATCCTGCTTTCAGACTGTATATTTTCTACGTTCAAGTTGAAGCCAGATTATCTAAGGAAAAACAAATGAACAAATGCCTTAAAAATTCCTGCATGGACTTTTGGAGAACTTTTGAGAGGCTGACATCAAACCATGTGGGAAAGTAAGGTGGAAATCGGGTGGACTTTCTAACGTATGTCTGTCTTTTTGTAATATGGTGTTTAAGGTCTTTTTTTTCCTTTTTGAGTGCTTTTGGTGGTTTGAACAATTAGCAAATGTTTATATGAATGTGTTAAAAGCAGAAGACTTGTATTTGGGGCACATTCTTAATATGCATTACAGTTTAGCACTTTAACTGACAAGCGCTGTTGATGAAACACTTGACAGCTAACTATGTTTTTATAAGACTACTCTACCAACAAATCATATCGAGTTTAAGGTTTAAGGTACTTCAGACTTTATGGTCCACATTGTATGTATTTATATAATTTGAAAAAAGGTTTTATATATGGGGATTTTCTATTTATAGAGGTAATATTGTTGTTTGTATATTTTGAGATAATTTATTTAATATACTTTTATATAAATAAAGGTGACTGGGAAATATGACTATTACATGTTCCAGTTATTATTTATGGTTTGGCCTTTGTATTGTTTGATTCTACTGCAGTACCAAGTGACCCTGAAATTTTTAGTGGCTTATGACAATGCTATCTTTATGTTACACTTATGGTTTGGTGGCTGTGGATTGACTGCAGCTCTTCTTAATGTCTTCTCATTCATTCCAGGACCCAAATTAAAGGTGAAACCCCTTTTAGGATCAGGACAGTGAAATGAATGTGGCTCAGTCGTGTCCGACTCTTTGCAACCCCATGGACTATGCAGTCCATGGAATTCTCCAGGCCAGAATACTGGAGTGGGTGGCCGTTTCTTTCTCACAGAGGGCAAAGCAAAAAACAGGTAGAACAGGCAGCCATGTCTTCAGGCTTTAAGCTGCCTCCTAGGGCTTCCTAGGTGGTGCTAGTGGTAAAGAACCCACCTGCCAATGCAGGAGACTTAAGCTGCCTCCTAAAACTTCTGCTCCAGAGTGACAATATGTCACTTCTGCTTATGTACCATTGGTCCAGGCTGGACATATGACAAAGCCTGACATTACCCTGTGGGAGGCACCACAGGTCACACGGCAATGGGCATGGATGTATAGTTTCCAGGGAAGGGAGGAAATTGCCTGCCATCTACCACCGACTTAATGGGAGAGAGTTCTTCCCATGGGCATTAGTTTGAGTTGCACATGATGGTTAGAGAGGAGAACAGAAGAAAAATTTTTGGATTGTTCAAAGAAAATTGGATAAAAGGACAATGTAAGATAGGAAGAGAGAGAAGTGGAGTGGGGTTTCTAGAATTAATTAAAAGCAAACTAGATTGAGGGGCATCCCAGGTGGCACAGTTGGTAAAGAATTCCCCTGCCAATGCAGGAGACACAGGAGACATGGTTTCGATCCTGAGTTGGGAAGATCCCCTGAAGTAGAAAATGGCAACCCACTCCATTATTCTTGCCTGGAAGATTCCATGGACAGAGGAGCCTGGTGAGCTACAGTCCATGGGGTTGCAAAGAGTCAGACATGACTGTGTGCACACGCACGCGCGCGCGCGCACACACACACACACACACACACACACACACGGTTGAGAGCCCTGTGGCCTTGCCAATGGGCTGTTAGACACAGCTGGGTCGAACTGACTTCACTACCTCTGTCTGGAATGTAGAAAGTGAGTCCTCCATTCAAATGCAAATAAAATCTAACAGATGGGTCCTGATCTCACAACTGTATTGAAAGAGGATTCTAAGAAGAGATGAAAATGAGACTCCTGGCACCCCAGTGAGCCACAGTCTTGTTTGCTTCCTGTGAGGCGGGCGGGGGGGGGGGGGGGGTGGGGTGGGGGGGGTGGCGGGGGAAGCTATAGTGCTGCCTAGAGAAGGTCTCAGAGGGCACCCCAACCTGCACATGGTCCCACAGAGGAGACCCTCCGCAAACACCCAGCTCACTGCCCACCTGTTCATGAATTTTAAATGCATTTTGTTCTTTTGCTCTAAAGAACTCTAAGCATTGTCAGTAAAATTCTAAACATGAAATGCTGGATATAACACCATATTCTAAGGAAGCACAGGCCAAACAAACCTTTCACGTCTTCATAAAGATGGCAGCCTGAAAGAAGGGAAAAAAAGGTAGATATTTTAGAGAAATTAAGGGAATCAGACCCGTGGTTGGTTCATTGGGCTGGTTTGGTTGGGTTGTTTGCCATAGTCAATCTGTGTCAGTGCTGAAGTGGCATTCACACCAGAGAAGGAGGGTGTGCATTTGCAGCAGAGAGAGGTTGGCATGGGGGCATGTCCCGAAAGAAGTGTGTGCTGGCTGTTATCTTGAATTCCTGCTCCCATGGGGCTAACTGGGACAAAGAGCTTAGCGCACGAGGGTAGAACAAGCTCCCAGAGAGGGCATCTGGCTACTCTCTCCCTGCCAGGAATTAGCACCGCGTTATGCAATCCCGTGGCCTCATAATCTAAGGAATGTGAGTGGTCCCACTAAAGTAAGTACTGGTAGACTGAAAGCTGGTTTGGGTAGAAATGAGATGTCTGGCTGTTCACAGGGAAGGAATTCATTATAGACCCAAACAAGGCTACAGTGCAATGACTGGGAAGCTTCAACACTGCAGATTCTAACCACGACTCGGGTTTCCACACCCGTCCCTACTGCTGAGACTAAAGAGCTACTCCGAACATCATCAACATCATAGTTAGTGCTGGGGCAGAAAAATAAACTTTTGACTGTTCTCCAGGATCTGCTGCCCTCCAGTGGGCCAAATCATACTTCGTTATTTATTCTGGCCCCTTAAAGTGTCCTGAAAAGCTAACTGCTAGTAAACTAAACCTTTGTGCTTTGAAGACAGGTTTTTACGATCTTAAATCATTAACCAAGTTTGACTTACATATAAGAGACTAATATTTGTGAAATCCAAAGATATTTTACCTTAGTTACAGCTGACAGGCAGTAACCTAAGGACTTGTCTCAAATAAACAAAGGAAAAACTTCAACCACATAGTAAATAAACTCATTTCCAAATGCAGTTTTCACCTGTTCTGATGTGGTAGCATGTGTGATTTTTCTCCAGTAGTTACCTGAGAAGCATTGTGACAGTTACAGTGTTCATACCACACGCATTCAAGGGACTCTAGTTCTTTCCCATACCCCTGCTTTTCAGCTGCAGACAGAGGTGATTCTGGCTTTGCTATTCAGCACATACCTTCCTCGTGGCTGCAGAAATTGGCACATGTGCTAACCTGGTCTAGGAAGGGTGGCTCTCGGGGCTCTTTCTGAGAATGTCAGGATGCTCTCTCTCTTGCTGAACATAATGAAAAAATGTGTTAGCCACAATTTAATCCAATGGTCCTCAAAGTGTGGTCCCATATTGCAGGTGATGGAATAAGAATGAGCATCATTTGAGAACTTATTAGCAAAGTAAATTCATAACCCTGACCTCAGACTTACTTAGAAATTTATATTTTAATAAGAAGTCTTTCAAGTGATCTAATGCTCAGTAAAGTTTCAGAACCATTGGCTTAATCTCTAATATACTGCCATGAGAGACTAGGAATAGTTTTATTTTCAAACGGGACATTTCTGAGCCCTGAGAGATGTCAGAACTCAGTCTGCTGTGAAGCCTAAATCAAAAGAAGAATACATAGAGCCTAGATAAGATCCTCCGGAGAAGGCAATGGCACCCCACTCCAGTACTCTTGCCTGGAAAATTCCATGGACGGAGGAGCCTGGTAGGCTGCAGTCCATGGGATGACTGAGAGTTGGACACGACTGAGCGACTTCACTTTCACTTTTCACTTTCATACATTGGAGAAGGAAATGGCAACCCACTCCAGGGTTCTTGCCTGGAGAATCCCAGGGACGGGAAGCCTGGTGGGCTGCCGTCTCTGGGGTCGCACAGAGTCGGACACAACTAGAGTGACTTAGCAGCAGCAGCAGCAAAGATCCTCAGTCTGCGAGGTCTATCACACATGGTCTGTTAGGACTTTTCCTGTTGTAAGGTGCCGAAACTCAGGAGAACTTAAGCAAAATTGGGAGGACTATTCTCTCTTTTTGTCAAGTGCGCTAGTTGTTCGAAAGTTCTTCAATAGTTTTTAGCTTAAATTCTGTGATTATGTGTTATTAGATACAGCACAAATAATTACCAACTGAAAGATAACAGTACCTCTGGCAGAAATGGAAATACTTTATAACAATCCAGGAGTTTTGTAACAGAAATTGCAATTCACCTTGAACGCACAAAATCCAACAAACATTTAGAACGGGGTTCTAAAAAAGCTTTAAGAAAGGTTTTTGACATAATGTAGCCTGAATTTCAAAAATCACTGGAAATCTATGCTCCATCTGCGAAGCAACACGTCTTCTTTAAGTTTATAAGGTCAGAGAACAAGAAACTTTCAGAGGGGCTGGAAGATGCTTTTCCTTTGCATAACAGCATCTGGGTGGGAAGTACCCTTTAAGACCAAGATTGTGGCGCCATCTTCGGTTCCTGAGAAAGATTGCAACTTGACTAGAATTCATGAACTGGGCTTCCCTGGTGACTAAGCTGGTAAAGTGTCTGCCTGCAGTGTGGGAGACGTGGGTTCAATCCCTAGGATGGGAAGATCCCCTGGAGAAGGGAACAGCTACCCACTCCAGTATTCCGGCCTGGAGAATTCCATGGACTGTATAGTCCATGGGGTTGCAAAGAATCGGATACAACTGAGTGACTTTCACACATACATAGTAAATAAAGCACCTATAAATGATTAAGAATGAAGGAGCATGGGGGTTGGAGTGGTCAGAATCACTGGACCAGAGAACCTTCTCCAAGGTGCTACAAGTCTACCTGTGACGGTCTCTTTAGTCTAAAGCTAGACAGCTCCACTCCAGAATCTGCTTTCAATACTTAAAAGTGTGGCCTTGGGACATCATTTGAGAGGCACAGATAGAAATTTTCGGATCCTACCCCCGTCCTACCAGAATCTGCATTTTCCAGGCACTTTGTATGCACACTGATGTCTGGGAAGCTCTGTGCTTTCCCCAATCATTTAGCTCACTCTTCTGATTTCACAAAGGCAGGGTAGGGGAAGTAAGGTGGAGAAGGGAGACAGACACTTAAGCAATGGACAGAAGTGCACAGCCCTGACAAGAAGATGCCATTTAGTAACCTTAAATATCAGCAAGTTATTAATCCATGCCAAAACTAAAAGCAGAGACATGATAATACTCAAATACTACACATTTCACTAGGATAGTATTTTGAGGACCTCTGCTTTAATTCACAAGTTTCTTAAGACCAAAAGCTTTCCTGCCTCGATTTCACAGATTCATGCGCCCTGCTTCTATCTACCCAGCCTCCAAGACTGTGGATAATAATTCCTGATCTCACTCAGGTGCCTTCCTCTCCCAGATGCCCCTGTACTCTTCCTATCTCCTTCCTGCACTCTCACAGGTCTTTCTTCCCACCCTTAATGTTGTACAGAATAGATATTTACTTGCCATGGACCCTTTCCAGATGGTAATTTTTTCTGGCAAGAACCATGCTTATGCATTTGAATTCATTAATTTATTCTAATATTGTGTGTACTCAGTCGTGTCTGACTCTTTTGCAGCCCCATGGACTGTAGCCCACCAGGCTCCTCTGTCCATAGGATTTTCCAGGCAAGAATACTGGAGTGGGTTGCCATTTACTTTTCCAGGGGATCTTCCTGACCCAGGATCAAACCCATATCTCTTACATCTCCTGTGTTCTAATATTAAGACCTACTATTTGATAAAATATAAACAGTATAATCTCAGCTCTTGTGGAGCTTGTGTATTTGTGGGGTAAAATGACAAACAGGTAATGACAACAGAACATAAACATGATAAGGGAAGTCTAGGGCACTTTGGGGAACTCAGGTGGTGCCCTCTAACCTGGACTTGGAAGGGCTATCTAAAAATATCAGCTGAAGGACAGAGTTAACCAAGTGGATGGAGGAAAGGGAGAGGAGGAAGCATGAGAAGGGTTCCAGAAGAGGGAAGGCTTGATCACAAACAGTAACTTGAACATAGGAAAATGCCAAAAATAAATGCGTGTTTGACAAAATCTGGAGTTTTATATTGCCTTCAGCATCCCAAAGTCAAAGCCATTTGGCTAAATATCTTTGGCTAAATTAAGAGTTGGGCCAATTAATTTATGTTTAACATTTATCTTTCTAGGGGATATATGTATAACAGATTCACTTTGCTGCATAGCAAAAACTAACACAATATTGTAAAGCAACTATACTCCAATAAAAAAAAAGAATACACAGCCTCTGTCCTCTAGAACTTCATAGTCTGACATGGGAGACAGATATGATGGTAAATAATTGTCATGCAGTACACAGAAGTGATTTCTTCAACGGGGCAGGTGCAGAAGTAGCACTGATTAGGAGTTTCCTCCCCTTTAGAAGAGCATCATTACACGGTGTGGTCAATTCTTAGTTACTTAGCTGCAACAGAGCTTCCCCATTTCCCCACACAACCTCCAATTAGAAGACTATTATCTAGGTTTAAAACAACAAAGAGACCTTTATCAATTAAAAAATAAAAATATATCTTTCTTTAAAAAAGTTTTAGAAAGTACTAGCTCTATTTTTTTTAATTTAGGATGATCATTAATATTTTAAGAAGCATTTTCAAAGAACCAGAATGACCAGGTCACAGAGCTTGCTCTTTCATTCGAAGAACTAGCAAAAAGAGCTTTACCTGAGTCAGCAGAACATTCTAAAAAAGTTATATCATGGGTCTCTCTACATAATCACTGGAAATATGATACTCTAAAGAACACCTCAGAATCACGGCCCGATTTTTCATTTTGAGTTTTCTTAAATGTATTATCCTCTTTACTGCTAAAATAAGCAAACTTTTGTGGAAAAAAAATGAATATAATGACTTTTAAAAGTCTTTATGGACTTCCAAAGATGAAACATGCTTCTCTTCTCCTTCCTAAGACCCCACTACCATGATACTAAGTAATCTTAAAAGGTTATAATCTATAGGGACAAAGAAAAAAAGAGAGAGGAAATTAATGCACTCAGTTAATAATGCACTGAGGCACAGAAAAAGCTTATACGCAGAAAGGGGAGTCATACCCTATTGTGTGCAGAGGAGGAAAGGAGGAGAGGAAAATTAATTTGTCTTCACAGAGCTCTCAAGAGGCTCAGACACTCCGACTTGCCAGATATGGCAGAGGATATTCTTGAGACTATATTCAGTGACTATAAATGGAAGGACAGTGGCTATAAAAAATATTTAGGGGAAAATGATCTTAAGCTTAAGTTCAGTTATTATAGCTGAACTTCCCACCAAGTGTAACAGAACAGGATATTTTCACACATAAGGGACTTTACAGAATTTTCCTTCCATGCTTTCTTTCCCAGGATGCTGCTGTAGGACACATTCCACTAAGTAAGTGAGTAAATCCCAAACAGAGGAAGATGTGGGATGCAATGCAAGAGAGCTCAGTGTCAGGCTGACAGCTCGGTGGGCCTACAGAACCACAGTGAAGAGGGACAGAGGAGCCCAGGAAGACTATCTCTGGCAAGTAATAGAAACATTGACATGGTGCACAGCTGGGAATAATTGAAGATTGTTATCTGACAATTAAAGCAAATGGGGCAAAATTTTTTTTTTAAAGGAAGGCAATCAGAACCTAGAGGGGAAAGACAGGAAGAAAGGGACACAGTTTTCTGCAGTAAACAGTATTACAGATTCATTACAGAAAAACACTGGAAAAAAAGAAACAAATGCTGATCATTAATTTAAAATGATTTAACTGGAACTTCTGCTGTATTCTATCAATTGCAGAAGTATTCTATAAATGAGCCAGAGACAGCTCTTCAGTAATCATCTATAATGGCTCCTGTGTTGCTTATTTCTTCACAGGAAGTTAGGATGATAAGCTAAAAGCCCACCTGTGACAAAGTCAAACCCTCACACATCGACTGCTTTAAATATAGTCCCAAACCATGGTTTTAGCTGATCAGAGCCTACCTACTTTACATATCCCATGAAATTGTACTGAACATCTGCTAACCATAGGTAAGATAACCCTGTTGTCAAACCACTGTTGTCACAGAGCAATTGCTGCTGAGGGACATCACCTAGACATGTGAACCCTTCTCTGATTTCCACGACCCCCCTGGGAGTCCCCTTATCCTACTGCCTTATAGGCGGTGGTCTCACACCACCACCACTGGAACTAATTTTTTCTTAGTTCTGTCAGTTTTCACATGTTGAAGGGCTTCCTCTCATGCAATCCTGTCCAAGTGCTGCCAAATAAAGTTTATGTGTTACTGCCTCCCATGATCTTGTCTCCTTGATCAACTCCCAAGCCCCCGAGCTTACCACCAGAAGTTACAAAGGTTTACAGGCACAAGGGGAGGGAATAGAGACCTCACTTCCCGATGCAGTATGTTGATCCCACACTGCAAAGAACATGTGGGGTGGGACCATCCTTGGAAGACACTATCTGTCACAAAGGCACATTTATAAAAAGTAACAACTAGGAAATAAGACAGATACAAGAATCAGAAAATAAAATAGGATCAACAAATATCAAATGCCTAGCAATAAATCTAATGAAAATATGTAATACCTCTACACTGAAAACAACAAAACATTCAGTTCAGTTGCTCAGTCGTGTCCAACTCTTTGAGACCCCATGGACTGCAGCCTGCCAGGGTTCTCTGTCCATTACCAACTCCCAGAACTTGCCCAAACACATGTCCATCGAGTCAGTGATGCCATCCACCATTTCATCCTCTGTCGTCCCCTTCTCCTCCTGCCCTCGATCTTTCCCAGCATCAGGGTCTTTTCCAATGAGTCAGTTCTTCACATGAGGTGGCCAAAGTATTGGAGCTCAAGGTTCAGCATCAGTCCTTCCAATGAATTTTCAGGACTGATTTCCTTTAGGTTTGACTGGTTGGATCTCCTTGCAGTCCAAGGGACTCTCAAGAGTCTTCTCCAACACCACAATTCAAAAGCATCAATTCTTCGGTGCTCAGCTTTCTTTATAGTCCAACTCTCACATCCATACACAACATAGAAAAAACTATTTGACTAAATGAAACTTTGTTGGCAAAGTAGTATTTCTGTTTTTTAATATGCTGTCTAGGTTAATCATAGCTTTCCTTCCAAGGAGCATCTTTTTAATTTCATGGCTTCAGTCACCATCTGCAGTGATTTGGAGCCCAAGAAAATAAGTCTGTCATTGTTTCCATTGTTTCCCCATCTATTTGCCATGAAGTGATGGGACCAGATGCCATGATCTTCATTTTTTGAATGTTGAGTTTTAAGCCAGCTTTTTCACTCTCTTCTCTCACTTTCATCAAGAGGCTCTTTAGTTCCTCTTCACTTTCTGCCATAAGGGTGGTGTCATCTGCATATCTGAGGTTATTGATATTTCTCCCAGGAATCTTGATTCCAGCTTGTGCTTATCCAGCTCGGCATTTTGCATGATGTACTCTGCATATAAGTAAAAGAAGCAGGGTGACAATATACAGCCTTGACGTACTCCTTTCCCAATTTGGAACCAGTTTGTTGTTATATGCCCAGTTCTAACTGTTGCTTTTTGACCTGCATACAGATTTCTCAGGAGGCAGGTCTGGTATTCTCATCTCTTGAAGAATTTTCCACAGTTTGTTGTGATCCACACAGTCAAAGGTTTTGGAGTACTCAATAAAGCAGAAGTAGATATTTTTCTGGAATTCTCTTGCGTTTTCTATGATCCAACGGATGTTGGCAATTTGATCTCTGGTTCCTCTGCCTTTTCTAAATCCAGCTTGAACATCTGGAAATTCTCAATTCACATACTGTTGAAGCCTAGCTTGGAGAATTTTGAGCCTTCCTTTGATAGTATGTGAGATGAATTGAAAAAGTCTTAAATAAACGAGGAATCTATCATGTTCAGGAATTTTGCAGTTGTTGGGTGCACACATTAATTAGGTCAAGGTGGTTAGCTGTGTTCAATATTTATGTGAGGTTTTGTTTTGTTATTGGTTGATGAAGCCTTTATCATTACACAACATCCTTTTTAATGTTTAGAAATGCTTGCTGCCTTAAAAGTATACTTTGGGTTCTGAGACAAGATGATGGAGTAGAAGGATTTGAGCTTACCTCCTCTCACAAAAACACCAAAATCACAATTATCTGCTGAAGAACCATTGACAAAAAAGATTGGAACCTACCAAAAAAAAAAAGATATTTTACATCTAAAGACAAAGAAGCAGCCACAATGAGATAGTAGGAGAGATTTGTGATATAATCAAATCCCATATCTTCCAGGTGGGTGACCCACAAACTGGAAAATAATTTTATCACAGAGGTTCTCTCACAGGAGTTAGAGTTCTGAGCCCCCATCAGGCTTCCCAGGCTGGGGGTCTGACATCAGGTAGAGGAGCCCTCAGAGCATCTGGTTTTGAAGGCCAGTGGGGCTTGATCAAAGGAAGTTTACAGGACAAGGGGAAACAGAAACTCTACTCTTGGAGGGTACACACAAATCTCATGTGCACAGGACCCAGGGGGAAAGCAGTGATTTCCTAGGAGCCTGGGCCAGAAGCACCTCGTGGTCCTGGAGGGACTCTGGGAGATGTAGGGGCAGGGTGTGGCTATGGCTCATTGTGGGGACAGGGACATCAGTGGCAGAGGCACCCCCAACAGCCCTTAGGTGCCAGTGCTGGGATGCCTCAGGCAGACGACAAATAGGGTGACACAGGGCACAGGCTGCCTAGTCTTCCTGAGCCCACAGCCACCTGCAAACACACCTGTTGACACAGCTCTGCCCACTAGACAGACAGACAAGACTGAGCTCCACCCACCAGTGGGCAGGCACCAGGCCTTCCTACTAAGAAGCCTACACAAGTTTCTAGATCAGCCTCACCCACCAAGAGGCAGACACCAGAAGCAAAAGGACCTACAACCCTGCATTCCAAGCATCGGAGGTCACACACACAGAAAGTTAGACAAAATGAGACAGCAGAGGAATATGTTCCAGATGAAGGAACAAGAGAAAACCCCAGAAGAATAACTAAGTGAAGCAGAGATAAGTAATTACCTGAAAGAGAACTCAGAGTAATGAGTGTAAAGATGATCCAAGATTTTGGAGAAAGAAGATAGAAGAAATGCTTAACAAAGAGCTAGAAGATATAAAGAACAGTTGAACAATACAATAGTTGAAATGAAAAATACACAAAAAGGAATCAATAGCAGAATAAATGAGGCAGAAGCATGGATAAGTGAGCTGGAAGACAGAATGATGGAAATTACTGCTGTGGAACAGAATACAGAAAACAGAATGAAAACCAATGAGGACAGTTTAAGAGACCTGTGGGACACAATTAAATGCACCAACATTCACATAATAGAGGTTCCAAAGGAGAAGAGAGAAAGAGCCTGAAAAAAATACCCAAAGACACAGTAGCTGAAAACTTCCCTAGCGTGGGAAAGGAAACAGCCACCCAAGTCCAAGAAGCACCGAGAGCCCCACACACAATAAATCCAAAAAAGAACAAGCCAAGACACATAATAATCAACTTGACAAAAATCAAAGACAACATTAAAGAAATTAAACAACAAAAATTAAAGAAAAAACATCAAAAGCAACAGGCAAAAGCAACAAATAATATATAAGGGAATCCCCATAAGGTCATCAGCTGATTTTGCAGCAGAAACTCTGCAGGCTACCAGGAAGCAGCACAATATTTATTATAGTGACAAAAGGAGAAAACCTACAACCAAGAATACTCTACCCAGCAAGGTTCTCATTCAGATTCAACAGAGAAATTGAAAGCTTTACAAACAGGAAAAATCTAAGAGAATTCAGCACCACCAAACCAGCTTCCCAACAAATGCTACAAGAACTGTTCTAAGTAGAAAAGAAAAGACCACAGCTACAAACAAGAAAATTATGAGCGGGAAAGCTCACTAGTAAAGGCAAACATACAGTAAAAGTAGGAATCATCCACACACAAGTATGGTATCAAAACTAATAATTGCGTTCAGTTCAGTTGCTCAGTTGTGTCCGACTCTTTGTGACCCCATGAATCGCAGCACACCAAGCCTCCCTGTCCATCACCAACTCCCAGAGTTCACTCAGACTCACGTCCATCGAGTCAGTGATGCCATCCAGCCATCTCATCCTCTGTCGTCCCCTTCTCCTCCTGCCCCCAATCCCTCCCAGCATCAGGGTCTTTTCCAATGAGTCAACTCTTCGCATGAGGTGGCCAAAGTATTGGAGTTTCAGCTTTAGCATCAGTCTTTCCAATGAACACCGAGGACTGATCTCCTTTAGAATGGACTGGTTAGATCTTCTTGCAGTCCAAGGGACTCTCAAGAGTCTTCTCCAACACCACAGTTCAAAAGCATCAATTCTTTGGCACTGTGAGGAGAGTACAAATGCAGGATACTGGAAATGCCTTTGAAATTAAGACACTAGCAACTTAAAACAATCATAAACCTAAGCACCTATGGTCAATTAATCTAAAACAAAGGAGGCAGGAATGTACAGTGGAGAAAAGGTATTCTCTTCAATAAGTGGTACTGGAAAAACTGGACAACTATATGTAAAAGAATGAAATCAGAACATTCTCTAAAACCATATACAAAAATAAACTCAGAATGGATTAAAGACCAAAATGTAAGACTGGATACTATAAAATACTTAGAGGAAACATAGGCAGGACACTCTGACATAAAGTGCAGAAATATCTTTTTGGATCCACTTCTAAGAGTAAAGAAAATAAAAACAAACATAAACAAATGGGTCCTAATTCAACTTAAAAGTTTTTACAAAGCAAAGGAAACCACACACAAAATGAAAAGATAAACTATAGAATGGGAGAAAATATGTGCAAGCCATGTGACCAAAAAGGGATTAATCTCCAAAATATACAAACAGTTCATGCAGCTCAGTATTAAAACAAACAATCCAAAAAATGGGCAGAAGATCCAAACAGACTTTTTTCCAAAGAATATATACCATAATTTGAAAATATACATGCACCTCAATGTTCACTGCAGCATTATTTACAATAGCCAAGACAGGGAAGCAACCTAAATGCCCATGGACAGATGAAAGGATAAATAAAATGTGGTACATCTATACCACGGAATATTACTCAGACATAAAGAATTGAAATAACACTATTTGTTACAACACAGAGATTATCAAACTAAGTGAAGTAAGTCAGAGAAAGACAAATATATATCATTAATATGTGAAATCTAAAAAAATGATACAAATGAAATTATTTACAAAACCTAGACAGACTCACAGACATAGAAAACAAACTTATGGTTACCCAAAAGGGCAGGTTGGGGGGAGAAGAATAAATCAGGAATTTGGGATTAACATATACACACTACTATATGTAAAATAGATAATTAAGAAGGACCAGCTGGTCTAGGTTTTGTAATCAGACAATTTAGAACTCAAATTGTTGGTCTACCATTTATTTTTTCTATAAGCCCAATAATTTACTTTGTGCTATGAGTCTTAACTTACCTTTCTGGGGATCATTTTAACCATCTTATAGTATACTTGTCAAATAAACAATAAACATGAGGATCTGGCAAGTTTTAAGAGTCTACTTTGATATTTAAACATTCATCTAACAAAGGACTCATATTCAGAATATATATAAATCTCTAACATCAATAGGACAATTCATAAAAGGAGGCCCAAAGATTTAAATGGCCCCTTCAAAAAGGAGGCTATCCAAATGGAAACATGAAATGAGCTCAGTTGTTACTGGTCAGGGAAATGCAAAATGAAACCACGATGATTTACTGTTGATGGCTAAAAATACATAAATAAAAGAGAAAAAACATTCATAATACCAAGGACTGGGAAAACAGATTCTCATACACTTACAGTGGGAGTGTCAAAATGGCACTTCAGTGAACAGTCTGGTGGCGGTGTACGTATCAAAGTTGAATACATTACATTCCAAAAATGAACACGTATGTGCACCAAAAGACATGCATAAGGTTTATAGGAACTATCTGTAATAGCGCCAAAGAGAAAGCACAATGCCCATTGGTGGTAAGATTAATGAAGTGTCATCTATTCATATAATTAAATATTATACAGCAAATAAAAGTGAAGGCACTTTTGCCACATCTAAAATGTATCAGTCATTTTCATAAGGTTGACGGAAAGCAAACACACACAAAGGGTATTTAATTACATATGAAGCTCGAAAACAGGTAACCAAATTTCTAAGTCTAAATAAAATGGTTTTTACAGTCATGATTGAACGAAGACATGAAGGTGGCCTTGAAGTGGGACAATGTCCTATTTCTTGATCTGGGCGGGGATGGTAATGAGCACGAACACTTTCTAAAAATTCAATGAGCCTAAGATTTATGGGCTTTTCTGTTTACATATTATATTGCAATAAAGTGTTTACAAATTTTTTAAAATGATTTAACTATATGCGGTGGGTGTGACAGGAATACAGGCAGTAGGGAATGCCTAAAACTGATAAATTAAGAAACAGTTATGTAACCCACTATCTAAAAAATAAAAACCACCACAAAACAATTAGAAGTTAAAAATGGTTGCCCTCAGGGCATGGGGAGGGGCTGTTATTCATTAATTTCTGGTACTAGAATTTATTAAGTGACATGCTTGTTTACAGGTTAGAGCATTTCAATTCTTCACAAAGGAAAAATAACTGACGTAGGGAAAAATGTAAACCATTTCCTACAGTTAACAATGCTGAAGTCCATCTACTAGAAGAAAATTCATTCTGCTTTTAGGCAAATTATGGTTTTAAACATCAAATTTAAAAGTTAAAAAATTATATAAGGAAATGACAGATGTTATAACATCACCACAGTTTTAAGTCAAATGCTAATCATTAAGTAGGGTGGAGGTGAAGGGTGGCAGGATTTGTCATCCCAAAATACCCACTTTGCAATAAGGACTAGTTGAGTTAAAGGCACTTAAAACAGCAGGTGCAGGAACGTCACTCTGACTCTCCCCCCTTTCTTCCTAAAAACAGGAAGTAAAACCTCCGTAGACAAGATGTCCTTCCTACACCAGAAGGAAAATAACACTCTTACCAAGGACAGGATGTTGAGGCTGACAGAATTCTATACAAACCTTATTAAATAATGCTTACCTTCCCCTAGGCTCTCCACAGTTACTTTTCCACAGTCACCTCTCTTTGCAGCACCATCGGCTTTAGTTTTGCCACTTCTTTGGGGCTTCCCTTCCTTATAAGGGCTCCTGTAAAACTTAAATAAATGTGTCTGTTTTTCATCTGTTAATCTGTTTTATGCCAACTTAATTCTTAGGCTGGGCCTAAGAGGGTAGAGATAAAATTTTACCTCCCCTATAGAGGCAAACCCCAGGTACCTGCTATTCTGTTAGTGCACAGCATACAATGCTAGTTGTTTACATCCCTGTTTTCTCATATAAAAGTAGAAGCTCGCTACGAGAACCAAGTGATAAACTTGATATGCAGTGTTGCTCACGGATGAAAGCCCTTATCCTTAGCTTCAGTTAGTTCAGTTCAGTCACTCAGTTATGTCCAACTCCTTGCAACCCCATGGACTTCAGCACGCCAGGCCTCCCTGTCCATCACCAACTCCCGGAGTTTACCAAACTCATGTCCACTGAGTTGGTGATGCCATCCATCCTGCCTTCAATCTTTCCCAGCATCAAGGTCTTTTCAAATGAGTCAGCTCTTTGCATCAGGTGGCCAAAGTATTGGAGTTTCAGCTTCAGCATCAGTCCTTCCAATGAATATTCAGGACCAATTTCCTTTAGGATGGACTGGATGGATCTCCTTGCAGTCCAAGGGACTCTCAAGAGTCTTCTCCAACACCACAGTTCAAAAGCATCAATTCTTTGGCATTCAGCTTTCTTTATAGTCCCAATATGACTACTGGAAAAACCATAGCTTTGACTAGATGGACCTTTGTTGGCAAAGTAATGGCTCTGCTTTTTAATATGCTGTCTAGGTTGGTTGTAACTTTTCTTCCAGGGAGTAAGTGTCTTTTAATTTCATGGCTGCAGTCACCATCTGCAGTGATTTTGGAGCCTCAAAAAATAAAGTCTTTCACTGTTTCCCCATCTATTTGCAGATTAAACAGCCATTTATTTCCCACTGCAGTCTATGGATGATGCTAACAGGAATTATGTGGAAAAGGATGTCCCATGGTCAATCACATCTTGGAAACACTGGATTCCTTTATTGTAAGCCTTCCTAGAACTATCAAGTTAATGTACACGGTGATTCTCCAGGGAAGGGATCTTCTTTCACACCTCAAATGGTGAGGCAATTTTTAATTTACAGGGAAGGAAAAATCAAGGAGAAACATTTTTTTTTATCACAAGAGGCATAACGGGGCAGTTAGGAAAATACTTCTATTAGTAGGCTTAGGGTATCTTAGCAATCTGATAATTTGAAACTTCCCCCATGTCATAAAATCTTCCCTAGGACTGATACGATCTTTCAAGGTCCCCTGACTATTTGGTAGCATTTGTGAAGTACACCTAAGGTTTTTTCATGATTTTTCTAAAAAAGAAATTTATTTCAATAAAACCACATTTGACAAAACTTTTTAAAATTGAGACACTGGGTGCCAAAAAGGCCTTCTGAATTTTTATTTTTGTATTTTTCAAGTCAAGACTGTATGAACTCTGTATGAACTATCTAGGATTTATATACCAGAATAAAAAGAACGAGCAAAGATTGTATAGGATATCTGATTCTTTTTTAATCTGAACAGAAAATAAGTAAGTATACAAGTTTGCTAAACAGAAGTTGTAAAAACTGAATGTTATGTATTATGGAATCAGTACAAGTTTTACTTCGGTAGTTGGTGATTCTTAGAGTTAATTTTGCAAAAAAAACAAAACCAGTTATGCAAAAACAAGAATATAAAAAGCCCCTTTCTGAATCCCAGTTTGATAAAACTGATTTCATATCTAGCTTATTGATAATACTCAATTGCAGTTTTCCCTGTGCAAATAATACACATAGTCATTAATGGTGGTTTGGTGAGATAAAATTGATTTCTCTTAGGATATAGTTCAATATAATAACCCAAATGTAAAAAAGTTATTCAAGATTCACAGAGATAAACCAGTGCCTCAGGAAACATAATTCACTCACGTGCATAATTTTATAACACACTTCTTAAACATACAATCACGGTCAAAGACAGTGATAACATTGCATACTCAGTGCTTCACATGATGTAGTGCACTCTTAAGGCTCATCTGGAGTTTAACACCGTGTAACCACCATGCATTTAATGAATGGGCTTCTAACATACACAAATCCACTCAATTCATTAGAAATTCTAAAAATATTAGAAGACTTTGAGCTTGACATGTAAGGACTTTGTGTTCTAATATCCCAATCACTGAAAAGATTAGGTGGAAACACAGTAACCCTCCCCTGTAAGCAAGACTGCACATGTACTTTCGTTGCATCATCACAAAGAACCCCAAAACAACTCAATACTGAAGACTGTGAGGGGCATATTTATTACTTAGGCAAAGAAAATTCAAATGGCTTTCTTGGAGTCCAGTGTGCCCCAAGACATATGCAAGGAATGAGGATAACTGTGGCAGCCCAAGAACTCTGCCACGGTGTCATAAATGCCATTATGCCAAGATACACATTTTGATAAAACACTGTGATTTGTTTCCCGCTATCATGGGACACAAGAAAATGAAACTCAAGACTCTTGTTAGAACAGGACAAGTGATGACCCCAGTTTTAAATAGGGTTCTTCATTGAAGGAAAAGATAGAGCCATAAAAGTCAAAGTAGCTGACTTCAAATGGTTTACATCCCAGGATGAATCAGGTTACACTGATTTAAGCCCAATTTAATTTAGGCAGGTTTTTAACCACAAGAATAAGGACATTCTTAGTACATATTAATAATTAAACCAACATATACACAATTAGCAATATCCTATATAATATTAAATGTTTCAATAACTTGTTCTCGATTATTTGGTACCTAATTTGTTGCTTTGTTTTAAAAAACAAGCTCAACTTTATTTTACAATGTACTTTGTATTTCTAATTGTATTGTGTAATTATTTCATTGAAGCTGGTACAATACAGTTCTCCGGATTCTAGGAGCCAAATTCAACTGTATCTTCTGTTATCTGTTTGAATTCATAATTGCCTCTGCCATCCATATGCAGGTAGTACTAGGGGAAAGAAGGGAGAAAGAAATCAATAACTGAGAATCTTCTTTCAGTCAGGAATTTATGTAGAGGTCATCAGACAAGAAAATGACTGGAAACAATCATTGTAAGCCACTAAAATTTTCAAAAGTTTATACTCAGAAATGCATACCATTTTCCAAGGAAAGACTAAATGACGAAGTTTGCTCTTTTTAAAAATAGTCACAAAATACCTCTGCTTGTAGCGGATATAGCACTTTCCATTATGAGAACTAAAACACCAGACCTCCTCATTCATTTTAAAGGAACCAAATCTGTAAGCATCCCACAGAGTAGAATGCTTCTGTCACTCCACAACTGATCTGGTCAGCAGAGGTGCAGCTGTACTGTGTGCAAGCCTATCAGGCAGGACAGCCTCTGAAACATTCACTTTAGCTGGTTTCCCAGATTGGTTCCGAACCTCTAACTTAAGGCTTTTTGTTCAATTGTTGACTTGGCAAAGGAGGAAAAGAGCCCATATAATTCCATCCTACAAAGATGCTTAGGATAGCAGCTACAAAGCCTTCTGTTTTATTTAGTGGTTTTTTTGTTTACTGAAAAGATCTTCTTTTTTCCAGTTTTCTATATTGTTATTTTAAGCTATTTTGGACTCAACACTGCAGTTCTTTGTGTCTCCCCCTCCATCACATGGTCACTGATCCGATGGTTACTTTGCTACTTGTCTACACCTCCAGGAGAAGAGGAAAGGGGAAAGCCAAGTCCTTGCACTGTCCTATGGTTGTAATGTTTATGAACTTCTGTGAAAACACAAAGGCTTGGGTATATTTTAAACTGCCTTGATATCCAGTTAGTCTTCCATTCAATTAACAAAAGTGGGAAAATCATAATGTGCCATTATAAAACTATCTTTAAAAGTCAACAGCTATACACAATTTCATTAAAGTTTATTAAGAGCTTTCATACAGACTACATCTGATCCTCATGGTAACCTAGGAGACAGCTGGGCAAGATCAGTAACTCTATTATACAAAGGAAACAATGTCAGAAACAGTGTTGCCTAAACCCAGGTATTCTGACTTCAAATTCCATGATCTTCATTTAACCATCTGTACACTACCATTTGGACCATAATATTCCTGAGAGCAAAGACAGTACTCTGTATCCCGCATAACACTTAACCCAGTATTTGGCTTTTTTTTAAAAAAGGAGCTCAGTCAGGTGTATTTTATGGGACAAGATAGCCTTACCATATTACAATTTTTCTCAAACCCTTTCTTTCACCTGAAATTTCTGTATCATTTAGGAAGGAAAGGAGGAAGGAAAGAAAGAGAGAAAAAAAGAGGGAGGTAGGAAGAAAGAAAAAGAGAGAGCAAGAGAAAGCAAGCAGGGAGAAAGAAAGAAAAAAGAAAGGAAAGAAAGAAGAAATGAACTAAGCTGGGTTTATTCTTCGGGGTTGATCATTTTACACTAGGAGAGGAAAAGAACTGCTATGGTGAGAAGGGCTCTGTGATACTGCCGGAGAACCTGAACTGCTGCAAAGCTCACTGTAGTATCTTTGTAAATTAGAGGGACCACTTAATGAATTCTATTTTATTATAGTGTGTGATGATAAACAGCTTACATTATAGTTTCCTCCTTGTAGTCCTGATTTCTACTAAAGCTGTCCCTAAACTTTTTGCCATCTGATCCTTCTTAAGACTCTCTTTCCTTTTGGTCAGTAGAGAATGGTTAGAAAAGGCTGTGATCAGATTATGTACATTTTAGTCAGTTCATTATGTAATAGTGATTTATAAAACTGGAGAATCATTAACTGGTTCTCTAATACCTTTCCTATACAACTAGAGACTATCCATATTAATATATATTATATGGCCCTCAAAATTGACAACTACAATAATATTTATAAAAATGCTATTTTATAACAATGAATTAGAATCACCTTTTCCCCTGAAATTATATATCTATGATGGAACACACACCAAGAAATCTAAAGTCATAATCACCTAAATTCATATTATGAAAATAAAACAAACTTTCACTATACCATTCAATATAAGAAATACAAACCTCATGGTGTTTCCAAAGAGACTTTCTATGTGACACAGTGAAGAGGGTAATGCCAACCTAATACAAGGAAAACGATTTAGGTTTACATCAATAACACAGTTACAAAGTAAATTAGTTTATATAATTTAAGCTGTTAAGATGACTGGCTTCAGTAGCTATAGTTAAAAATCAACTGATACCAAATGTTTAAAGTAACAGAAAGTATAGGCCATCAACTACATAATAAAAACTAACAAGTATCAATAGAGTCTAAGAAAGAAAAAAAACTAAACTAACAGTTACTAGCTTAATTAACTGTATTGTTTTGTTTTGGGCACAAAATATATATCCTAGCATATTTTCTATTTTATTGTGAAAAATATATGAAAAGAGCATAAGGATGGTAAAAATGACAAAAGGTCAAAATCAGGAAAATTAAATCAATATAGTATTGCCTACAATAAATCTGTTTTTCAAATACAGTACAATCTTTACTAGAACCCCTTAATTTGGAACATGTCTTAGAATTCAGATTTTGGAAAAGCAGCATTTACCACTCCCAGAGGGTTCTGAGGTAGAATTCTGAAATTAACACATCAATGTTTCTGCAGCAACACATATGGACATGGACATTCAGGAAGATAAATATCAATAAAAGGGCTTAAAAATCTATTAGTTCAGGCCAGCTCTGGCTACCCAGTAAACTTGCCACAAAACAATGAAAAATCTTTTTCAGTTTTAAAAGCTCACTGGATTTTAGACTGTGAATTAGGGTTTATGGACCATTCTTCAGATTTTCAAAACAACATCAAGAGATGTAGCTAGCTGCTCTGGATCAGTGATTCTCAACCGGGAAGAAGAGGCAGGACATTTTGCCGTAGGGGACACATTTCAAGGTCTTCTGATTGTCAAAACTAACAGTGCTAGAGACATCTAATGAGTTGAGATCAAAAATGTTCCAAACATCCCACAAAGCAGAGGACAGCCTCCCACAACTAAGAATAATCCACCCAAAACGTCAACAGTGCTGAGCCTGAGCAACCCTGCTCTAGGATCACGGTTTCTCAACATGGGTCTCTCGAGGCTGAGAAACAGGCTAGGGTAACCAGGAAAAAATCTCCACCATGAGTTCCAAATCTTACTTTCATTTTGAGAATTAAAAAGAATTTGGGTAAGTATATTCTTCTTATCACTTCCATCATGAGATTTAAGTGCCTAGGTTCGTGCATACACTTCTGCTGGTACCATGTGATGACTTAAGCTGGTATTGTTTAAAATTTTTAATGTGTAATAAGTTCAGGTGCCAAAGGAAAGGTTATCAGACAGGTCAGAAACTGCATGACAAATATACTATCAGTTATTAACAAAATATATATTTCAATGGTGCAACACATGTGATTTTTGAAAGCTTACTTCAGATATTATTTCTCTTATAATTCTAAAATAATTAGATCAGATCTCAACTGAATGAAGGCATTCTTTATTACAGAATTATTTAAGTCAAAATACATAGGCAAAATTCAAAACATAAGATCTGGACTTCATATTATATTTGGACCTCACATTTCAAACTAGTAGTTTAGTTTCAGCAAAACAGTATCAAATGTCTTTCTAATGCTGCAATTTTGAAACTGTGTTTTAAAATTTCTTCTGTACTTAATTTGTAAGTTTATACCGGTTTTGTAGCTGTAAAGGAGTTTCAAGTTTAAGTTCATACCTCATATCATGTTTATCCATTTTTAAGTGCCATTAAAGTAATACAATTTATCAACCGGGGGCCCCACAGGAATTTTTTTCTTTTAAATGGAATCTATACACAGGAGAATTGCATATTTTATGCGGACTTGCAGCCTACAGCTAGATATAAGAGGAAATTGCATGGAGCGTCTAAGTCACTAATCAAATACAGACTACATTGTTTTATGTATAAGAGAATTCCACAAACACCTCTTAATACCTTCAAATCTGAAAATCTATATAGATAAATGGATTTAAAAAAAAAAAAAAAGGCTACTATACTAAAAGAAGCCTTGGTAAAATATTGACCAGGCCAGACAAAAAAACAGATATATTAAAAGTTGCCAAATAATTTGCCAATTTTTTTAATTAAAATTTTTTAAAATTTTCTTTATAAAAAAACAAATGATATTTAGGTAAAGCTAATGGAACAAATTAAGAAAATATCAGTTTATTAACAATGAGGATAGGGAATGAGATAAAAGGGGAAATTTTTAAATATTTATTTTATATCTAACACATGGCTAGAAAGAATTATACACAGAACTCACTGACAATTTTCTCTTTTAGTCGTATCTATTTTATCAGTTTAAAATCTTTATTAAAGCAAGATACCTTCCTTTGATAGTAATTTTGTCACTTCATAACTTGGAATCTTCTCTTGGATAGATATTTGGTTGGACACAGTAAAGTGGGAGCAGGGACAGAATATCACACTCACCTCTCGACAATGACTGTAAATGTAGTCTTCCACATCCACACTAACTGCACTTGTACATTCATCCAAAATAGCAAACTGGGGCTTGTGATAAAATAGTCTTGCCATCTGAAGCACGAAAGGAAATACTCTGTATAATCATATGTCACACTACTGAATAACATTAGTAAGCTAAAACAGATTTTCTTTCAATTAAATATATATTTATATTCTTGTAAACAAAGAAGGAAATGTATTCTAACTCAAAAAATTTACTTCTCAGAAACAAAAACAACATAAAGAAACTTGATTGCTTTCATTGCCTTCCCAAGCAAAGAGAAAAATGTAACACATGAGAAACACTGTTATGAGTAAAGCAAAAGCTCTTGACTGATATGAGATGAAGTTGAGCTTTAAATTAATATTAAAAAATTCTCTAAACAAGATTAGAGGATACACATTTTCATGAAATCTTAGAATTCAGACTATAGATAACTCAATGCAAAAACTATTTTTAAACAGTCTGTTGCTTAAGTAATGCCAACTAATATTAAGTTGCGAATTTATATTCCTACCAATAATGTCTGAGTGCACATGTTGTATATATCACTGTGGTCAATATTGGGCATGCTCATTTTTAAAAGTCTATGTGAATTTCGTAAGTGAAAATTAACATCAAGACTGTTATAGCTTAACATTTCTTTGATTAGCAGGAATGCTGAAGATGTTGCTATTTATTTTCCATATGTATTTTATTTTCCAGGAATTATTTATCCTGACCCTTTGTCTAACAGATATTCCAAATGTCATCTGCCTCCTAACACCAATCTCGATGATATAAAGTGGGCACTTTCTATCCTTGCCCAATTTATCTTCTCTGCAACACTGAACTCAGGTGACCATTTCCCTTCTTGAGAAAGTGAGAGTGAGACCATGGGGTTTCAAGTATCTTAAGCTGTTTTCTCAAGTTTCTTTTCCAGCATTTTCTCTTTTGCTGAACCATTAAATGTTGGGGTCCCTGAGGGTTAATTTCTAGGCCCTCTTCTGTTTTTCCTATTTTGTTTCTCTGAGTGATCTTTTCAAGTCTCATGATTTCAAATATTATTTACATTTACTCCCCCAAATCTCTCTCCCACCCATACTTCTGTTCTAATTTCCAGGCTGATACATAAAAATTCCTATTTAATCTTTCTATTTGGATATCTTACAGGACTCACAGACTTTAAACATAAATCCATTCATCCATTTCCTCCACCCCATATTGAACACTTCAAAGCAGCTGCTCAAGCTAGAAAGCTGTCAGTCCTCCCTGGTCTTCTCTTCCTCCCCTACCCCCATCTTTAGTCCAAGTCAGCCCTGTGACGTCTACTCACTTTCCCCCAGCTTCCAATCATGCCCTCAGCCCAGAGCACAACCTTCTCCTGCCTGGATAACCACAAACAGCCTCCTGCTTCCTCCTCTGTGCCTCTTTAATTCTCCATGTAATCAGAGAGGATCTTCCAGAAATGTGAGAATTTCATTCTTCTACTTAAAACCCTTCAATGACTTCCCATTTCACTCAGAATAAAATCCAAACTCCTTACCATGACCTACAAGACACTGCACAACCTTATTCCTACTCACTCTCTAACCTCAACATTCCACGCCATCACCTCCTCTCAACGATCAGGAGACAAGGTGTCATAGGCCTTAGAGGCTTAGTACATGTCACGTTCCTCACGTCTCAAACGCCTCACTCTGCTCCTTGCATCATTCAAATTTCTGCTTAACGTCACCTTCTCAGACAAACCTACCTGATCCCTCCCAACCCAAGCGGGTCCCTTTTGTAACATCTCTGTAGCTCTTCACACAGCATAAACTACGTTGTCTGTTTCTTTGTCTATCCCTTAGGCTGTAATACTCACAAAAGCCAAGACACCATTTTAATCACTACTGCGTACCTAACGCCTGTATAGAATAGCAGACATTCAAATATTTGATCAATGGATAACCGAATCAGCTTTCTTGGAGTTTACACTTTATTTATAAGGGTGAGGAAGGGGAAACAGCAGGGACAGACTATCGAGAAGCTCGTTCAGCTGTGCAGAGAATGAAAGGCGTGGACAACCTGGGACCTTCGGTTATGGGAGAGTTTGGTCTCTAGATCACAGCGACCTGAAAATATCTTTCTGAAAGAGGGCTGCTGCTGCTGCTGCTAAGTCGCTTCAGTCGTGTCCGACTCTGTGCGACCCCACAGACGGCAGCCCACCAGGCTCCCCCGTCCCTGGGATTCTCCAGGCAAGAACACTGGAGTGGGTTGCCATTTCCTTCTCCAATGATGGAAGTGAAAAGTGAAAGTGAAGTCACTCAGTCGTGTCCGACTCTTAGCGACCCCATGGACTGCTGTCCACCAGGCTCCTCCGTCCATGGGATCTTCCAGGCAAGAGTACTGGAGTGTGGTGCCACTGCCTTCTCTGGAAAGTGGACTATAAGAAATTAAATATAGGTGTGTGTGTGTCAGGGTGGTGCAGAACTGAAGGAAAGGGATGTGATACAGTTAGAGGAGGGAGGGTCCAAAAACACAGATGGAAACAGTTAGCCTAATTAGGCTTTCTCAAGAGGAAGGATGATATATCATCCACAAACAGAGGAAACAGGAGTTCAGGACAGGCCAGTGCAAGGTTATTAAGAGGGGTGGTTATTTGAAAGCATTCAAATGCCCGTCCTCTGCGTTCCCAGGGAATGCTTTGCATTCCTTGTCTCCACACTTACCACGCTGTAAGGAAGTTTTCTCATCACATGTCTTTCTCTCTCCTACTATGTGGTTAGCCACTTGGTATTGCAATACAAAGAGATTTTGAAGAATATGAACACTGCAGTCATACTGCTGCCTGAGCTTGAAAAGCCACCCACAGCCTTCTACCAGCTTTAACATTTACTAGATATCTTCGCCTGGCAAGCCACTTAACTGTTCTACAGTTCTATTCCCTCTGCGGAATGGGATTCTCGTAGCTCTCATCTCACAGGACTGCTGAGAGAATGAAGTGAGATAACTGTGTAAAGTGCTTGGCATATTGCCTATATCACCTATTAAGCACTCAATAAAAATTAGCTGTCATTTAACTGAAATAACAGCTTCTCTTTTTTCTTTAAGGGATAGGAGGTGAGTTATTCTGCTGAGAGTGGTGGAGTAATAATGGGGTAGAAGGCCTGAAACTGGTAGTTTTCATATGATTATCATGAAAAATGAGACAGAGGGACAAAAATCAGTAAAATGACTGCCAAGACATGCTGTGAGGGCCTGAAAGACTGGAAACCATGGAAGTGTGGTGGCAGCAATCCATCTCTTTCTCTGACTTTTTTCCAGCGGTGCTCAGAAGCCCATGTACAGAAATGCTAAGGCAAACAAATGCTCTTGGGTCGGTATTTAAATAATATGAGAAAACAAAAAGTGAAAAAGGAAGTTAAGGGGAAGAGATCATTTGTTCATGTAAGAAATACCTCCTCTGTACCTCCTATGTGCCAGGGCCCAGATTAGTAAGTCTGTGCTGCATAGGAAAGAAGGCAGAGTCAAAAGGGAACTGATCAGCTGTAGAAAAGGAAAGGGTCAATATTAGAGAGATCTCAGTGACTTTGAGGAACGGGAACAACTGCCAATAAGGTAAAAGAAATAATTACAAAACGGACTTAAAAAAACACTAAAAATCTTATGACACTGGAATCTCTGGTAAGAGGCTTTGTGCCTTTCTTCATACTTTTGTAAGTATTTCAACTTTTCCATCATATATATTTTTTCATTAAAAAAAAAAAAATCACTAAAGACGAATAGGAAGTGGAGCAGAGGCACTTCCCTGGTGTTCAGTGGCTAAGACTTCACGTTCCCAAATGCAGGGGGCTCGAGTTCTATCCCTGAGCAGGAAACTAGACCCCAGACACCACAACCAAGAGTTGGCATGCTGCAACTTAAAAAAAAGATCCTTCATGCTGTGACTAAAGATTCTGTTTGCTGCAACTCAGACCTCATGTAGCCAAATAAATATTAAAGAAAGAACAGTGGAGCAGAAAAGATGACTATGAGTCAAAGAAATAAAGCAGACCAATCTATAATATTATCTGGAGCAACCCTGGCTGATGGTGCTGGACCCAAATGAGTGTAACGAAGGAAAGAGACATGTCACCCAATCACTCAATGCCCAGTCACTTCAAATTCTCACTCCTCCAGCCCAATATCCACTTTGAGAATGGCTGATCTCTCTCTTCTGTTTATGATGTATTCATCAGTCTAGATTAATTTCACCTTATAGCACTAGCCAAATGAATCACAATATTAGGTTGATATTAAGTTCATAAAGAATGGGTATGAACTGGGGGAAAACAACAGGCAAAACATGTTCCTCACAGAGTGGGAGGCAACCATGAGGCTGGATACAACCTGAAGACACAGAGTGAGCAGTTCAGGATACGTCAACTCGTGCTATGCTTCCTTGGCTACGTTTTCTCTCATTTACACAAAGTTTACACTCCCTCCCTCCAAAATCCTCTGGATCTGCTCAAATGATGGTACTAGTTAGAAAATGACTCTTTAAAAAGTTATCCCTCTTTACAGAGTACTCCACGAATCACTCTTAATATGCTGTGTTTTATAGCCATGTTGGATTGGGATAAGTTTAGCCAATTATAGAAACATTAAAACAATTCCTTTCAAATGTTTCTTTATATTATGAAATTTTGAAATTCTAACTTTAAGTAGTAAATATTGAGCTCTGAAACAAGAATACATATAATGATAGAGGGAAAGGGCAAGAACAGAACAAAGAATAAAAATAAAATAAAATTAACATCTCTAACACCTTCAGCTACTTTAGAGAGAATAGCCTGAGTAAGACAGAGAGATGTTTACAGGGAAAAAAGTACTAAAAGGGATCTCAAACCCAATCAGGACCAATGTGCTACAAAGTTCCCCTAACTTTTAGAAAAACAGATTAATGGTATATAATTGGATCTGCATCTTTTCCTTTCAAGGGAATATTTATGAATTTTTCAGAATTCTAAATTTACATGCAAATTATTCTTTTATTATCATATAAACAACTATACTATAATCATTGATAAATAAAAAGATTAATAAAACTGTATGCCTTGATTATCAAAATGCTGGAGTCTAAGAGTGGACTTCATGCAACCAGCTGCATTGCTGTGCAGTGTCTTCAGAGCACACTTACCGCCATTCTTTGCTTCTCTCCACCACTTAGCACATCCATCCAGTCCTGAACACTGTCCCAGCCACCTTCACGTTCAAGGATATGACTCAACTGGACATTATCTAAGTACTCCTTCAGCACCTTTCAGCAAAATGATTAAAGATGAAATCGTGTTTAACATAAACCAACATTATCTGTCTTGCTTTATTTTTGAAACTAGAATTGCTATAATTCTATTGCCAATATCACTAAAAAAAGCTACATTCACCAAAGAATGTGAAAGGTAAACCAAAAACTCTTTTACTTCCTATTTATAGTAATTTTGACAAAATAAATCTAGCAGCTTAAAAAGAATAACATTATTCTGCACAATTAAGGGATGAGGACAATGAGGAAACAAATAATAGTGTAAAGATGACACTAAACATTCAACAGTCATATTTAAGCAAAATGGTTAACATCTTACCACAGCCTGAAAAGTTATAATTAATGATAAGGTTTTAGAATTCTTTACAAAAGGTTAGGATTAACCACTTGGCATCTAAAATACTTAATTGATTAAGATACAGACTCTGAAATGGAGTGTTTTCAGTAAGGCTAGTATATAAACATTTCCTTACGAGGTCAGAAATCCCCTTCTTTTTCTGATCTTCCTTTCCATCTGGATATATCACTTGGTCTCGAAGTGTTCCAAGGGTCATATAAGGTCTCTGATAGTAAAAGGGAAAAAAGCATTAGCAGTAAATTTATTAAAAACAAAAGATCTTTAAACCAAAGATTATAAAATAGCTCAAGCGAGGCCTTACCTGCGGAACATAAAATAACTTTCCTCTCTCAGGTTTAGTTAGACGTCCTCCAAAAAGAGGCCATAACTATAAAAGCAAAGGAGGAAGGGGAACAGTTGTAAATTTCATAGCGTGGTATAGATGACAGGCCAAAGTAGGACTGCAACATCCTAAGGCCAGGCTTTACTTACTTCACCAAGAACACGGAAAAGTGAACTCTTTCCACAGCCATTTGGACCACAGATTAGAACATTGGCCCCAGATCGAACCTGAAAAGAAATCAGTCTATGAATTAATTAAATAGAACATACACACAATCAACATTTCCTTGGAGTCAAATAAGCTAATGATAAGCTTTCCATTTTGTCTACAGATGTGATTAGATAGAGGCTGCGGACGGTATAATGAAGAGGCCTTTTATTTTTGTTTACTTTCCATTTTTACTCAGTCACTTTTTTCCTTACTTAAAAACCACTATTGATATCAACTTAAATCTCCATCATAATACAAAGAGCTAAAGCTTGAATTCTTGAAAAACAGCAATTATGTATATACACAATCTTTTTTTTTTAATGCAGTTGTTCTATATATATTACTCTGTAACTTGTTATTATTTAACAATATATCACAGATGTTCTTTTACATCAGTATATTCAGATTCTCCCCATTCTTTTCTTAATGCCTGTACTGTATTCCATAGTAAGGATGTATCAAAATTTATCTAAATACTCTCCTTTTGTTAAGTATTTAGGTCATCTGTATTTTGTTTGCTTTTTAATAATACTGCAATGAAACTCCAAGTCAGCTAGCAAATTGACACATGAGTGAGAAGTATTTCTATAGATCAGATTCTTAGAAATTATAAGTTGCATTGAAGTATATGTATATTATAAATATTTATAAGTTCACCAAATTGTTCTGCAAGAATGTAAGGATGGAAGTTAAATGCAAAAATGTCAAAAGGGATTGAGTTCTAAGTTTATATAATGTGAGTTAATCAAACCTGTGATGAATCAAAAACCCTGGGTCATAATTCTAGCCTTCCCAGCAATGCAGCACAGCAGGAAACACATCAGAGAGAGATGAGTTACCCTAGCTGCAGAACCTGCCTTTTTAAAAACTGTTGAGTCTTAGGTTCCTGTTACTTAACTCAATGAATATGTATTGAATACTAAGTGTCAGGCTCTGTTCTAAGGCAATACAGATAAATTAGTGAGTAAAAGAGACCAAAAAACCCCCCAAACAACAACAACACACCAAAATCCTAACCCTTACCAGTATACATTCTAGTGGGAGACAAATACGATGAGGAACATGCATAATAAATAAGTAAATTAAACAGTACGTTAGAAAATAAGTACAATGGGGAAAAAAATCAGAGATCAGATCAGATTAGTCGCTCAGTCGTGTCCGACTCTTTGCGACCCCATGAATCGCAGCACGCCAGGCCTTCCTGTCCATCACCAACTCCCGGAGTTCACTCAGACTCACGTCCATCGAGTCAGTGATGCCATCCAGCCATCTCATCCTCTGTCGTCCCCTTCTCCTCTTGCCCCCAATCCCTCCCAGCATCAGACTCTTTTCCAATGAGTCAACTCTTCGCATGAGGTGGCCAAAGTACTGGAGTTTCAGCTTTAGCATCATTCCTTCCAAAGAAATCCCAGGGCTGATCTCCTTCAGAATGGACTGGTTGGATCTCCTTGCAGTCCAAGGGACTCTCAAGAGTCTTCTCCAACACCACAGTTCAAAAGCATCAATTCTTTGGCACTCACCCTTCTTTACAGTCCAACTCTCACATCCATACATGACCACAGGAAAAACCACAGCCTTGACTAGACGGACCTTTGTTGGCAAAGTAATGTCTCTGCTTTTGAATATGCTATCTAGATTGGTCATAACTTTCCTTCCAAGGAGTAAGCGTCTTTTAATTTCATGGCTGCAGTCACCATCTGTAGTGATTTTGGAGCCCAGAAAAATAAAGTCTGACACTGTTTCCACTGTTTCCCCATCTATTTCCCATGAAGTGGTGGGACCAGATGCCATGATCTTCGTTTTCTGAATGTTGAGCTTTAAGCCAACTTTTTCACTCTCCACTTTCACTTTCATCAAGAGGATTTTTAGTTCCTCTTCACTTTCTGCCATAAGGGTGGTATCATCTGCATATTTGAGGTTATTGATATTTCTCCCGGCAATCTTGATTCCAGTTTGTGTTTCTTCCAGTCCAGCGTTTCTCATGATGTACTCTGCATATAAGTTAAATAAACACGGTGACAATATACAGCCTTGACGAACTCCTTTTCCTATTTGGAACCAGTCTGTTGTTCCATGTCCAGTTCTAACTGTTGCTTCCTGACCTGCATACAAATTTATCAAGAGGCAGATCAGGTGGTCTGGTATTCCCATCTCTTAAAGAATTTTCCACAGCTGATTGTGATCCACACAGTCAAAGGCTTTGGCATAGTCAATAAAGCAGAAATAGATGTTTTTCTGGAACTCTCTTGCTTTTTCCATGATCCAGTGGATGTTGGCAATTTGATCTCTGGTTCCTCTGCCTTTTCTAAAACCAGCTTGAACATCTGGAAGTTCACGGTTCACATATTGCCGAAGCCTGGCTTGGAGAATTTTGAGCATTACTTTACTAGCGTGTGAGATGAGTGCAATTGTGGGGTAGTTTGAGCATTCTTTGGCATTGCCTTTCTTTTGGATTGGAATGAAAACTGACCTTTTCCAGTCCTGTGGCCACTGCTGAGTTTTCCAAATTTGCTGGCATACTGAGTGCAGCACTTTCACAGCATCATCTTTCAGGATTTGGAATAGCTCAACTGGAATTCCATCACCTCCACTAGCTTTGTTTGTAGTGATGCTTTCTAAGGCCCACTTGACTTCACATTCCAGGATGTCTGGCTCTAGGTCAGTGATCACACCATCGTGATTATCTGGGTCGTGAAGATCTTTTTTGTACGGTTCTTCTGTGTATTCTTGCCATCTCTTCTTAATATCTTCTGCTTCTGTTAGGTCCATACCATTTCTGTCCTTTATCGAGCCCATCTTTGCATGAAATGTTCCTTTGGTATCTCTGATTTTCTTGAAGAGATCTCTAGTTTTTCCCATTCTGTTGTTTTCCTCTATTTCTTTGCATTGATCGCTGAAGAAGGCTTTCTTATCTCTTCTTGCTATTCTTTGGAACTCTGAATTCAGATGCTTCTGTCTTTCTTTTTCTCCTTTGCTTTTCGCTTCTCTTCTTTTCACAGCTATTTGTAAGGCCTCCCCAGACAGCCATTTTATAGATCAAAAAAAAAAAAGTAGGGGTAGGGGGGTGGGTGCTGCATTTTTAAGCTGGTCAGGCCAGGCCTCACTGAAAATGACAACTGGGCAAAACTTTTGAAAGAAGTAAACTAGTTTACCTGGAGGAAGATCATTATAGTTTCCACCCACAAAGAGGAGCTACAAAAGCTGAGCAGGAATGCACCTGTCCTGTTAAAAAATCAGAGAGGATTCTACTAGAGAAGTAAGAGCAGGAGAGAAGAACGGGAGAACTGAGCTCAGAGGAGTAGACGGGGTGGCAGGCAGTAGCGGGCAAATGCTACAGGGCACTGTAAGCCACTGAAGGCGCTTCTCCTGATGTAACACACCCAGCCACTTGCATTATTCACACCAGTCAAAAGGTGGAAGCAACAAAATGTGGCATATATATACAATGGAATATTACCATTCAGCCTTAAAAGGAATGAGATTCTGTGTGTGCCACAACATGAATGAACCTGAAGACATGATGTTATGCAAAAAATGCAAGACACAAAAGGACAAACATGATGACTCCACTCACGAGGTCCTCAGAATAGGCAAATTCATTGAGACGCAAAGTAGAACAGAGGTTACACGGGACTGAGGGTGGGGAGAAAAAGGAGCTACTGTGTAATGGGTGGTTTGTTTGCTGCGAAGACAGTGGTGACGGCTGGACCATACACTACATGTACTTAATGTCACTAAACTGTACACTTAAAAATAGTTAAAATGGTAAATTTTATGTTGTGTGCATTTTACCACAGTTGATCTCTAACAAAATGCCACAACTTATGCATGTCAATATTAGAGAAGGAGCTATTGTGAATGAGTTTTCCAAATGATGAGCAGTCTCTTTTTCCGAGAAATTAGAGAGTCATTTTGATGGACTTCTAAATACATACTTCTTGCTTCTATATAATTGAAAATAGTGACTATTCCTAAGAATACATTATATATAATAACTGTACTCTATTATAATAGTGATGCCTTGAGAAGTGCCTGAAGTTCAGAGAACTATTAATTAAATGGATCCCTATCACCCTGATTTATCTAGATAATGTTAGCCATAAGTATTTTTTTCCTGCACCTAACTACTTATTGTGGTTTTCACTGCCATCCTATAGCTCTCCACATTATTTGGTGCAACATGCCAGGAAACCTAGAAACCAAGTTTGTAATGACGTGTATAAATAATAACTAGAGTTACTGAAATCCTTAGATACTCTTATGCACAAATGTCTTGAGACTCAGCATTAACTTTTCTTTACTCCACGGTAATAATAATGTTGGACAAAACTTCCAATTATGCCATCAGCCATGGTAAGCCAGTGATAATTTTTCCAAATTAAAGAGTTATAGGACCGTATTTCCCCGCCCCCGCCCCAGAATGAATTACGACTAAAAGCCAAGGATAACTTTCACTGAAAACCAAGTTCTTAAGAACACTCTATTACTGAGGATCCTGGATTGCTTTACTAGGGCAACAAATGCTTTGAACCACATTATGTTTCTTTATTTTCAAGCAAGCCAGATGGGGAGAAAACAATCAGATGCTTAAAAAAAAAAAAAAAAAAAAGGATGTTTGAATTAAAAAAAAAAAAATTACGTTAAACAAATGTTGGAAAAGACAAAATAAATGAGAAAAAGGCAAATCTAACTTAAAATATCTTAAGTCAGAAACAGACAGAAGAAAAGCTTTTAACAGTGGACCAAAAGGACAGATGTCAAAGAAAGGTCTCAGTGGAGAAGAATGCAATACAAGAATCATAGAACAGGTCAGAGTGGTATAGAATATGATCACAGAGTTAAAAAACTTAAACAAGCAGGATTGTAAAATAAGACTTTCCAAAGTGAAACCAAAATAAAAGCAAAAAAGTAAGGGCCTCTCTCAGGCTAAAAAAGTGAAGTTACCAGGACTGGCCAGAAGTATACTAAAATTCAAATATAAAGGTTTTAAAGGGAAGGGCTTTGGACTAGAATGAAAAGGACAGCAGTAGTGTGGTCACCTTATGACAAAGTGAGCAGACCAAAATCATGATCTACTTTCTCCTTGTATCTGTACACACAGATCGCAAATCTCTCCCCACTAGGCACAAGACATGTGTGCATCTGTGCTGCTGGTGTATTCTCTGCTGCATAAAGACAGAAGTAAGGGAAATAGGAGAAAGGGCCCAGAGGATTCTTCAATGGAGAAAATCTCATGGCTCTTTCTATGCTTGGGTGATAACAATAAAGGGGCTACTGGAAATCTATCAAAGATGGGGTTTTGAGCTCTGTTTATTCCTGATACCAAGCCCTGTAGGTGGCCACATACTCTGCCAACGGAGCCTATTTGACTACAGCACCCAGGGCTAAATGAAAAACACACTTCTGTAATACTTGCGCCATTAAACATTTATCAACCATATTCACATTTTCGGTACTTCCCTTTGTGTTTCCTGGCTTTAAAACAAACATGACAGTATATAATATTCAATACTGAGTAAGTCCCCATACTTTACAAAACTAACACTTTACAGTTTTACAGTTTTTTTTTAAAAAAGTGGAGATGTATGTAATAAATATACATGCTAAAAGTAGAAAAACTGAAGACTTACCTAATAACACTTTGAAAACAAATCTAATAACTCTACTTCTATTTTATAAACTATCAGACAACATTCTTCAACGCAAGCAGTTGGAAATAATCTCCATATACAACACAAATTACAGAGGGCCATGAACATAGAGCATGTGGAGAATTCTGGAGTTGTGCTTTCCAATACAATAGCCACTAGTCACATGTGGCTATTTAAGGGCAAATTTATTAAGTAAAATTTAAAATTCAGTTCCTCAACTGTACTAACCACATTTCAAAAGTGCAATAGCCACATGTGGCTACAATACTGGACAATGCAGATACAGACCATTTCCATATCACAGAAAGTTCTATTGGATAGTGTTATTCTAGAGTAATGGTATCTGGAACTAGAGAGACAGCACATGTAATAGACATTGATTACTATCTTCAAGATTTTCAGATGTGAACTAGTTATAAAGTCACAATAGATACAAACAAAATAATAACCCCTAGGTCTGTGAGAATCGTATAAAATCATACAATAATTCTCATGTTTTGCTTTGCTTTTTAATTTGGCCTGCTCTTTTGGTTAACAGACTCTTCTGCATCAGCATCACAGTCCACCTGGCTCGAGCTGTCTCGTGTCTTGGGTGAGGGGCAATCTGCAGTGGTATTGCGCTGGTCTCATATGGTTTTCATCAGTAATATAAAAAACTGTATTTTGTTTTTATAGGTACAGATCTTCCTGTACCATCAAAACAATACCAACTCATAAATTATTTTAATTTAAAGAGACTAATGTTATATATGCAAGTTTAAATATTCATCTTACAGTGAAGATTCCAATTATCTATATCTTCTATGGCTTTCTTGAAAGGGACTTTATTTGCAAAAAGGTTTTTTGATAGCAGTATTTGAAACTTTAAAGTTCTGTCAAATAAAAATAGATTTCTGTTTCAAAGACTTATTTTTTACTTTTTATTCCAATTATACTGAGATCTCACTGACATGCAGTACAGTTTAAGGTATACAGCACAGTGATTTGACTCCCATTCACCATGAAATGATTATCATAGTAAGTTCAGTGAACATCTCATACGGATGTCAGATTAAAGAAACAGAAAAAAAAAGTGTGTGTGTGATGAGAACTCTTAGGGTTTCCGCTCTTAACAACTTTCACATATAACATCCAGTATTATTTTTATATTTATCATGTTGTATATTACATCCCTAGTACTGATTTATTCTGTAACTGGAGATTTACAATACCTTACTCCAAGGCAGTCCTCCTTTACAAAGGCTTACTTTTTAAAGCAATTTTGTGGATTCAGAGACTAAGTGAAGCCTTAAAATTCTTTTAAACATTCAGATGACAGTTTCTCAGTTCACGTTTTGAAGATGATTTAAGCTTTTATATAACCGTGTAAAAACTTACTTCAAAATTAAGGTCTCGAATCAAGATATCTCCATTTGGCGTTGCTAAAGGAACATGATCAAATCTATAGAGGAAATTAATAAAAAGAGAATAGTTTGACGTTAAACACTAAGTAGATGTAGCTGAAAGAGAAAGGCTACTGTGTAGTTTAGCAAATGTTTATGGAGCTAAAGAACCCTTTTCTGTACATACTTTATAATGTTATCTGCATTGATGATTTCTCCAATTCCAGGTATCAAGGGAATGTCTTGTGCTCCTTCAACACATTAAATGGAAAACTAAGTATTAAAGCATCAAGCCATGTCAGCAAAAACTTATATGACTGAGTGCATTCATATTTACCCTTTTCCTGTTGTGAGACCATAGTGCGTTCATATTTGCCCTGATTTAAATCCTTTAGTACTTGCATTAATTCTGTAATCCGAGCAGTAAAGCTGGAATTAAAAAAAGAAAAAGAAACAAAGAAAGCCATAAGCAAAACTCCAAAGGCTATCGTATCTTTTATTTTTATTAATTTGAATATAATTGACATGTAACATCAAGTTCTTTTCTTTTATTTTATACAAACCTGACTTAAGTTTCTAAACTTATTATGTAGTTTCAATGAAATCACGTAAAAGAATTCTCACCAACATTAGTGACATTATACAAGTATTAGTGATACTATACACATTTTACTATTATGGTTTAGTGGGAGAGCAGGAAGATGGGGCTAAGAAAAGAGGTCTCATAGGATCCCACCTCAACAGATACTGACTTTATTAATAGGCAAGTCAAGAAGGTTGTCTGCCACTAGGACTTTAAGGAATTTTCCAGTAAATACTAAAAAAGGACACATGCTAGTGGCATTTCAGGGTTCATGAAGCACGAACCCTGAGTTCCTGCTGGGGTGAGCTACGCAGCCTTGGATAAAGCTGGCCTTTCTCTCTGAGGACATCATTTATTTTAAGTATGCCATATGCACACTACTTTCCTGCAAACAGGGAAGAACTGGGGAGATCCTTCTCCTTCTTCCTCTGAAGAGGGGAAAAGATGAAGTGTTCTTAACATTAGAGAGAAATCACTGTGGTGATAAGAGAGAAAGCACAACTACTGACAACAAGTTGAAAAGTATGAATGGCATGACGGCCAAGGAGAAAGCATTCTAACCAGAGAAGCAAACAGAGTTGTCCTGTGAATAACAAGCAGAAACCTCCTAAAGGAATGGAAGCATCCTCTACGCCAGGAAATGTAAAGGCATGAGGAAGTTATTAACAAGTTGGAAGAAATTCAGCATTCTCAAGAACGATTCCGCACAATAGTCACAGCTTCTTCTATCCTGTCATGAAGACCTTAACTGCTAAAGGAGTAGAGAAGAAGGAATAGAGGAAATAACGCAAATTAATCACAGGCCTGGAAAAGATCCAAAGTCATTCAACTTCTTCAGATAACCTGAAACTTAAGGCTTTTTTACATTATGTGCTGTCTTAAATATCATACCAAGCCCTTTATACTAAACTTTGAAATTCTGAAATATTTAATTCCATTTGATGGTCTAAGAATAATTTTACCAGACACCTTGACCGGTTTACAACTGGACTTAGAGCTACCACAAGGTAACTTTTCTTTTTTTTTTCCATTAAAATAAATTTCATCCTTGCTTATGCATTACCAGTACCAAAGACCTAAGGGGAAGAAATCTCTGGTAGGGGACAAAAAAGTCCAAATGAAAAAATTTTATTCACTAACTTAATTTTCTGTAAACTAAGCAAAGACTGCCATGATTCAACATTTCCCATCTTACTGAATACCAGTATTCACAGAGCAGACAGCTTGAGAACAACTAACCTAGTTTAAGGCTCAAAACAGCTATCTTAAGGAAACATGAAAAGCACACTATCAGAAAAAAATCTTCCTAATTTTCTATCAAAACCAGCTTCCAAAAGTAGGAAATATGGGGATTCAGGTGCTCCTTATCTCAACCTCAACTGGTCACAATCATTAAGGATAACATCTTAAAAAAAAAAAAAAAAAGATTCTCTGAGTTGCTCAGTATTACAAATCTTAACTCACCCAGCCAATCGAGTCATTTCACGGCCAGCCAAAACTATTCGACCCAGAGCCTGAGACATTCGCAAAAGCATTCTTCCACTTTGGTAGTAATCCTGAAATAGAAAGAAATATTAGTTTTCACTTGTATTTCAAAGATTACAACTAGCTGTTTAAAATTTTTGTTTTTAAGATTTCAGTTGAGTCTGACTACCATTACCACTTTACCTCCAGAAGCTCCGAGTGTGAGCTCTTAAGGTGTCGAGGGTGAGCCAAGTCTAAGAAAGGACGACTGACCACTAGGTACCCGACCACAGTGGCGAGGTCTGAAACCAAACAGTTAAGACTGAAAAACATCAACACCACCTCACTTGCCCCACAAATTCCATTCTACTATCTCTTTTAAAGCATACTTACATTTGGCAATTATGCTGTCAATGAAGCCCATAGAAAACCGAAACAAAATGAAATTATGTAGGTGCTCCACCTGACAGAAAGCAAAAACAAAATATATATATATACTTCCAATGTATTAGGAAAAATTAATCCACCATGAGGACACAAGAAACTGTATAATTTATGCATTCAACAAATATTTACTGAGTACCTATAATTTCTGATTACATTATACATCACATTTCATTGAGCACAATGCTGATCACAGAACAGGTGCCAAACAAAGCCTTCATGAATCCATTTTTATGCAAACAGAGTGGAAAACATAAAGAATATGTGTGTGGCGTCCCTTGCATGAACTAGTACAATGATACTGTATTCATAATACTGTCGGATACATATAGGCAAAAATTGATAATCAAGACAAACAAAAAACAGAAACAGATAATTTAGGTGAAACCAGCTGTCTGGAAATAGCATTCAATGCTTTACTTTAGTTGGAAACACCTGGTCTTTCGCTAAGACTTGTACTACATTCAATTTGAGCCAAGTGCTAATGTAACACCTCATAACTTGAATCTGTAGTTTTAATCTCAGCATGCATTACCCCAAAATTGCAAATCTAAAAATGTATTTTATTCTGCATTTTAAATGTTCTTGACTTTTTCATCTATCAGATTACTCAGGCCCTGCATGATCTGCCACTGGGCTCTATCTTCAACCTCATCTGCTTCTACTTTGCTCTTTCTCACTGAGCTCCAGAAATACTGGTTCCTCAAACATGCTTCTGCCTCAGGCCTTTGCTCGCCTTGTTTCCTCTGTCAGGATTACTGATTTCCAGATATAAATGCCACCTTCAAGAGAGACTTTCTTGTCATCCTAAATTGCTTGGCAACAGCCCCCATCACACTCTACCACTTTATCCCATTTTATTTCTGGTCACAGAATTCACTATGACCTGAAAGCATATAAAATATGTTTACTTGTTTATATCCCCCCCACTAAAATGTGGGTTTCCTGAGTACAAGGTAGCTTGCTCTTAATATCTTCTGCAAAAGAGCAATGGCTGGAACATTTATTCAGTGAATGCCAGATGTTACATATTGAGCTCAGCGATGAAGACGCAACAGTGAATAAAAAGACAAGGTTCCTGAGCTCATGGAATTTACATTCTAATGAAGAAGACAACCAGTAAAAAACCAAAATAATTAGAAATTGTAATGAATGCTTTTAAGAAAAACAGATCATTAAAATGGGAAGTAACTGGTGAAGGTCACTTTAGATGGATTAATCAAAGAAGATATGGCCTCAAAAGGTGTTAACTTTGGGGCTGAACTCTAATGCAAAAGCATGGGCAAGCCACGTGAAGAGTGAACTAGTTAACAGCAGTCCCTTAGACAATTACCGTAAATGCATTTTATCAGTGAACGCTATCAAATTTCAGTCATGTTAAACATAAAACAGACAAAAATTCAATTTCTTTAACCTTAATTTAAATAATTTAAAATAACAACTTCTTTAACCTTTAAAAATCACCTCAAATATGTATTTGATTTCAAAACTTTCCACTAAAATGTAAGCTCCTTAAAGGCAGGATTTGGTCCATTACACACCACTGTCACCTGGACACGCAAGACCCCTTTAGATGGTGCTCCGTATCTTCTGAATGAATAATCAACAAAATTAACTAAATTCAAATCTTCCCCGTGGCAAGTAGATAAAAACCCAAGCATAGTTTGCATACTGTTTACATAAGAAACAATGTTTATATTCTAAGTAAAAGGCCAGCAAACTATGATCCACAGTTCATATCCAGCCTGCCACTTACTTCAGTAAATAAAGTTTTATTAGAACATACCACATCCATTCATTTACATATGGCTACTTTGAAGGAGAGAGTTGAATAGTTGCAAGAGAGACCATAGGGCCTGAAAAGCCTAAACCATACATGGTACTTATCGTGCCCACTACAGAAAATGTTTGCTGAACTGTGCTCACAGTATTCCCAGAAATACTACAGAACAAATCCTTTCTGTAATTATCACTAAGTTTATCATTAAATAAGACTCCTAAGTAACCACTTCAAAAATACATGATAATTATTTTAATAAATCTACCCATTTTTATAACTGGGCAACTTAACGTATTGGTTTGATAGTTTTTAGGAAAACACAGCATAAAAATTCTTTATAGCTATTTAAAAATAAATCTTTTAAAGATTAAAGGTATATATGTATCCTGGCACAGGTCAAGATTTTTTTTTTCCATACATACATGAGCCTCCAACATGTTTATCTTACCAGTTTTTGGAAGACTGAGTGGATTGTCTGCTTTTCTCTTTTATTTCCATTGTAAAAGGCAACTTCTTCACTATTAAGGAAAATAATTTAGCAATTAGTTTTAATGCTACTTAAGCCTAGAAAATAACTTAAAATACCATATTTATTGACTAAATATTTGTATATAAACGAACACTCTGTGACTAACAGTTTATTGGGTACTTCTCAAGCCATGATCTATACATAGCTCAACTGATCAGAGCACAGTTACACCTGTACTGATACACCTGACTGCATCACAGGCTGCACTTTGGACACGAGTTGCATATCCCACATGTAGCCTGGCTGGAAAAGATGTGCTGAGCTAGTTCTCAGAAAAGTGAATAAAGAAACAAGAAGGAAGATACCATGACATATAGGAAGGCAGGACTGGGACAGCCATCTCAGATTACAAACTGAGCCAGAAGGGAAAGGAGACAACAAGAGTTAGGAAAAAAACAGGTAGTGATGCATGACATATAGCCTTTAAAGGACAGAAAAACAAATTAATTCCTCCCCGCCTGACAGTTGCCAGCTCCCAGGAGGCCTAGCTGCACAGTTGTCCTTATTCTTGGAACCCCACCATATCCTCACAACAATTCCTCTTTCCCTGAGCTGATCTGAACGGGTACACAGGGGCCACAACAATCTTAACTAGGAAAAAAGGGCATTTTATGAGTGAAGAAAGGTTTAGTGTAGTTAATGTGCAGAAGTCATGCAGCTGACAAGTTAAACAGCTGAGATTATAACTTGTATCTGACCCTAACATCTAGTTTTCTACTCTACCCAGATTGATGCAAACTGTCTCAGCAAAGTACCTCTTACAGCAGAGGAAAGGAAAGATTTACATGCGAGTCTAGAAGGCAAAGTTAAAACACAATATTTCTTAAAAGTCTCTTCCCCCGCCTCAAAAATTTATGTGAACATTATATTCTAGTCTAAAATGTACCTGTATTTTTTTTGCATCATAAAAACAAGGTAGCCCTTACCTCAATACCTTTAAGTAAATTAACTTTCCATATAGTTGCATCATGTTTGACTAGCCTTTCCCAGTTTCCTTTACACAATAATAGCCCCAAGGAGAAGGCAATGGCATCCCACTGCAGTTCTCTTGCCTGGAAAATCCCATGGATGGAGGAGTCTGGTAGGCTGCAGTCCATGGGGTCGCTAAGAGTCAGACATGACTGAGCGACTTCACTTTCACTTTTCACTTTCATGCATTGGAGAAGGAAATGGCAACCCACTCCAGTGTTCTTGCCTGGAGAATCCCAGGGACGGGGAAGCCTGGTGGGCTGCCGTCTATGGGGTTGCACAGAGTCGGACACGACTGACACGACTTAGCAGCAGCAGCAGAGAGCCCCAGGGTATCAGAATCCTAGTTTAACACAATTCTGTACCTAAAATTTCTTAATTCCTTCTACCTCCTCCACACATTTAAGTCCATTGAGAAAGACAAGGTGAGAACCCTACTTCTCCTGAACATTTTATCCTAAACTTAAAACCTGAAAGCTCAGAACTTCCACAATACTAACAACTGCCTATTCAGCATCTTTTCTCTTCCATATCCTTCCTCCTAAGAGAACCCCAATTTTCTTAAAGTTTTGTATCCTTTTCTAGGCACCCAAGTGGTTGAGGAACAGCCTCAAGCCCCAATCCAAAGGGGAAAGAGTTCCACCTGATCTAAGCCAGTGACTTCGCTGTAACTGCTTTAGTGATAATTCTGGCCAATGAGATGTGAAAAGAAAGTTGTTGTGGGGGCTTCCCACTCTCTTAAAGAGACGGCAAAAGTGGCTGCTTTTGTTTCTGGGCTTTTTGCAGGAGACGAGGGCTGGTGGATCTAGATTTAGAACTGCTTTTGCCATCCTATGATCAGAAAAATAATTAGCCAGAGGAAAGGGGGAACATATAGAGGAGGACAGAGTCAGGAGAAGAGTCAGACACCCTGAGCATGCTGTGCCTGGAGCTGGTCCATCTTAAGAGTTTTTATGTGAAGTAGTAAATGTCCTTATTGTTGGAGCCACCCGAGTCAGGGTTTTCCGTTTCTTGCATTGGAAAACATCCTAGCTAATAGCTCTTTCATTCACTTGGCAAATCACCTCTGTACAAAACCTTTTATTCTTCTGCCTCCCTACAACACAAAAAGCCTATTTAAAACCAGTAAGTACTGTTTTATCAATCCAAGGAAATAAAGGAAGAAGGAACTTTTAAAAGACCATTTCCTAAATAATTCTGTAATGCCAACAGGGTAGTAAATAAATATGACTCAAAATGACTTAAGGTTGACAGATCATCAATACATGAGAAAATTTATTGAGTACCTGCTACACATTAAAAACAGTGCTGGAAGTTTTATATATATCATATTAGTCCTCATGACAACCCTGAATTAGCTACCTAGTATAAATAAGAAAAATGAAACTATAAATAACTTTCCAGAAGTCATATATTATATAATTGATAGGTGGAGAAGGTAGATTTGGAAACTAGGCAGGCTGGCTCTAAAGCCCAATACTTCTCCCTACTTTGGATTTTCAAACTATCTGGAAAATAGACAGAGACACATGCAACGAGACTGCATTAACTTTGAGTGCTCCAAATATAGACTCAAACAAAAAATACTTGTGGATAAACTGAGATAAAATTTTCTCTGAAGAAGTAAGTAAATTTGAATTAAAATTTCTGACTTTGCTTTATGTGAAATTAACAGAAAATTAGCCAACAGAAGACACGAAGAGGTCAATCAGGGATACTAAATAGTTAATAAGAAAAAGGGTTAGAAATGTAGTTATTAAGATTACTTAATAAAACCAATATCCTTCATAATGTATATTTTCAAAAGAAGTAAATACACAGAGACATAATTTCAGTAACAGCGTTACTAGATTTTTTGGAGTTGGCTTACATGACTTCAATATCCACACAAAGGAATTTTTAGTACAGTTAAATACATTTAATACATTTGTCCTTACCTGTTTGTGATGAGCCGAGAATTAACGTATCTATACTCTCCTTCAAGTTTTTGCTCAGTTATTGTCATCTTACCAATGGGTCGTCTAATTCGAGTTAGGAATAGCCCAGAAACAAGCAAGTAGGCCATCATGCTTGCTGGGCCCTGATATTATTAGGAGAGAAAGATATACAAAGATCAAGGATATCATAAATTCACTGAATGCAACATGCACAATTTATAATTAACTCCAGTTACCTTGAAAGAAATCACTCTTTTGACTTTTTCCCTTGTTTCTTTTCTAAGAAGATACCCACTGGGCCTCTTTGTTTTCACTACTCATTTACTTCTCCTCCCACCATACATCTCTCCCCCAGCTCTCCCAAATTTGCTCACTTAAAAACTCCTAATTGCAGTCCTCACTCTTTCTACAGCATCTAAAAACTCTTCTGACGGAGCTCTTCTTGATATTCTTGATTCCACAATAATGTGCAGAACTCTCTTTCACCTTCTCACTAGTTAGTATTGCCTGAGGTTTCCTTTTCTTGCTCCCTTTGCCTCCCAAATTTATATCTCTAATCCCATCAGTCCTAGATACTGTTTCCAAATATTTACTGTACATCTTTTGTTTACTTCTCTGTAACCTCAAGCTCAGTTCCCGCAAATGAGCTCAATTTGCCTTTCCCTTCTCCGGCGTCTTGCTTCTAGCTGCCATAATGTGGTAAAGTATCTCCATATGCATTGACCCTTCCAAGAGAGAAGCTTCAAGCTTGCCTTTTCAAACTCTTCATTCCCATATATATCCTTATGTTCTGCCATACTGAAATAATTGTTTCCTGAACATGCTACTCAGTGAAGTTGTTCTTCTGTCTAGCAAGCCTGACATATCTAAAAAAGTCTGACTTATCCTCAAAGCAGCTCCAGTATCACCTCCAATTCTTCTGGACACTAAAGACATTATTCACTTCCACTACTGGGCTTATCACTCTCCATTACAACTGTTTGACTATCTATTCTTTCACCAGATCATAACTCCTCTTCAGTAGGAACTGTGTCTTACTCATCTTTTTATTCAGACAGTGTATATGGAATATAGCATATATTAAATTGGAATATGGTGTGTATTATTTTTAAATTCAATGTGACTGATTCAATGCTTTTCAATAATTACTAGAGGTACGGATAAAAGAGATAACTAAAGCATAGTCTCTACCTCTAAGAAATACAAAATCAGAAAATAAGAATATATGGAGACATTTTTAAATATAAATATAATACTTAAGTGTTATAAACATGTAATAAGTACCATAAAAAGTTATACCAATAAGAGGCATTAAGACTATTTACTTATTTATAGTAAAAACAAGTTATAAAAATGATTTAACCCAACTTATGAGGTATCAAAAGGTTAGGAAGACAGACAAGAACATTAAAATAAAAACTATTTTCCCCAATGTTTTGAAATGGAACAAAAGTCACTATATAAATTATTTATTAATAACCACAAAAAATATATACATAAATATGTGTATATATATACATAAAACAACCAAATTATTATATGATTGTGTTATAAATATATAACAATAATCTTACATATTAAATGACTAAAGTTAGACTTCAATAAGAATACTCAGAACATTTAAAGATCTTATCAACACAAATGTCAAAGAGACCTAATAAGATGACCTCATGGGACAGTCAACAATTTATATTATTATAAAATACTATTAAAACTGTTATAGTCATTCTAAATGTAATTAAACATTCATATTTCATATTAAAATAGCTGTCTCCAAATCTCTTTTTAGGCACTGAAATAAAAAAGAAAGTGAAAGTCGCTCAGTCGTGTCTGACTCTTTGCGACCCCATTGACTATACATACAGTCCATGCAATTCTTCAGGCCAGAATACTGGAGAGGGTAGCCTTTCCCTTCTCTAGGGGAGCTTCCCAACCCAGCAGTCGAACCCAGGTCTCCCACATTGCAGGCGGATTCTTTATCAGCTGAGCCACCAGGTAAGCCCAGGAATACTGGTGTGGGTAGCCTATCCTTTCTCCAGGGGATCTTCCCAACCCAGGAATCAAACCGGGGTCTACTGCATTACAGATGGATTCTTTACCAGCTGAGCTACCAGTGAAGCCCCTTTTAGGCATTACCTTGCAACAATAAATACAGGTGTGTTCAATGTTTAAGCATTTCTGGTTATTAAAACCACAAAAATTTTCCAAGTGTCTGGCTTAAGAAAAACTGAAAAGCTGAATCAGAAAACTTTAAAAATCTCTAGTAGAGTATTATTTTATAACCAGACTTTATTAGCTACACTTGTAAAATCACACTCTTTGAGATACATAAAAATTCCAACAAACCATCCAGCTATTCACAGCACAGTATTAAAGCAATTTAAAAGACAGAAAAAGTAAACTCACCTGAGCTCCTATTGCACTGGTTAACCTGAAGATATACAAAACTATGTCTAAAAATGGCTGTAAAATAAACATCAGAAGGCACAGAATTAAAAAGAACAAAACTGCCTACACTGATAGCTAATAAGCATGTTAAATACACAATGCTAGTCAACATTTAACACATAATTGTCAACACGTAGAGTTCTCACTATGTACAAGGTACTGTACAGTACGTAGCTCGATGAATACATAAAAGACACAATTCTTATTCTCAAGAAGCTCAAAATGGAGACAGCCTGACCAATGTCTACTGACCATCAATTAGGGAAAATATTTACCACTTTCCATCAACTAAGATAGCTCTACTGTGACAACTAACCATTACTTACTTAGCAATTTCTTAATGTACTATAAAGATGCAAGAAAATGATCTGAGTTATAACCCCAAATCTACTATCTGTTTTTCTGGTTTCTATATATCTTCATCTGAAAAATGAAAGACTCTTTCTGCTCTTGATGTTAGACTTTACCACAACATCTATATGTTGAAATACATTGAGTAAGTTTATAAATCTTAATTTTATGATCTAAAACTCAAGCTCCTAAAACTAAAATAACATTAATTTACTGCTCTTCACATAGAGACAATTTAATTGACATACCAAAAGTTGTACATGTTTTGAAGTGTTTTTCAAGAAACCCAAATCGTGTTCATTTAAGTCCATAGCCACCTTTTCTAATATCTATATCATTACTAGGATAGGTGGGTTGGCTCATAATTGGCTTGTACTAAGATGAACCTTTTCTTTCCTGTCTTATGAACTATCAAGAAGTTAGGCATACTTACGTATACATATAAAGTTCAAGTGCACTTAAATTACTGACAAAAATAATGATTCAGTTTAAGTCAGAGTTCAAACAATTACATATTTTATAAAGTAAATATACTATAGTATATAGCACCACTACAATTAGTTAATATGCTAACATTTTTCTTTATTGCAGATGTGATAAGTCCTGAGCTATGGACTAACTCAAGTGCCAAGATGTAATAAAGAATACACAACAAGGTCTACAAAATTACCAGAATAATATATACAGCATCTCTCCTTCCCGACCCCAACCACCACACACACATGGAGAACAAACTTTAAAATGTGGTAAAAGGCAGAGGAAAAAGGCAGCTGGATTACCGAGCAATTTGTTGCTACCTCAGTTTCTAGAGTTTGGATCAGTAAAGACTTAAAGAAAGAGCTAAATAAAGGACAAAGTTTGGCATGAAGTGAAAAAGGCATCTTAGTAGTAGGCCTATCAAGAGGGGTAAAGTTCTTGTGAATACACATTACTTTTCTAACACCTGCCTGTACTTCTTCGTCCACATGGCTGAAGAGGAAGTATTCCTAGTCTTCCATTGTGACCCAGCGCCTTGTATACAGTTTTCTGTCTCAAGACTGGATACGTGGATTAACTGTGGCCCAAGGCAAGATACTATAAGTGGTCCTCTTGGAGACAAGTTCCGACCACAGATCAAGAGCAGTCGTGTGGATCAGATGGGAAATGGGGCATCTGAGAGGAAGAGGGGGAGGCGGTAATGCTAAGCAGAAATCTTCAAGATGACCACTGCATTTCCCAGCTAATGCAGGAAGTAAAGGCAAAGAAAATGGCTTCACGAGAAAATCACAGCAAAAACTGTAAGGATGGTGAGATAAGAAGAATAAGTAAGAGCTGATATAACCATCATGAAGAACACTGGTTAAGGTCAGAGTCAAAAGCTCTGGCAATATTCTGGAAAGGGGGAAAAACAGTAATTAGAAAAATTGAAATATACTAATATCTTGTGAAAATTTTTTGACTATTAATTAAATGAGCTATTAGAATTAGAAATACTGAAGTGGAGAAATGGGTAGGAAGACATCCACTGTGTATATGTACCACTGCTTTCTTATCCATTCATCTGCTGATGGGCATCTAGGTTGCTTCCATGTCCTGGCTATTATAAACAGTGCTGTGATGAACATTGGGGTACACGTGTCTCTTTCCCTTCTGGTTTCCTCAGTGTGTATGCCCAGCAGTGGGATTGCTGGATCATAAGGCAGTTCTATTTCCAGTTTTTTAAGGAATCTCCACACTGTTCTCCATAGTGGCTGTACTAGTTTGCATTCCCACCAACAGTGCAAGAGAGTTCCCTTCTCTCCACACCCTCTCCAGCATTTATTGCTTGTAGACATGGATTGCAGCCATTCTGACTGGCGTGAAATGGTACCTCATAGTGGTTTTGATTTGCATTTCTCTGATAATGAGTGATGTTGAGCATCTTTTCATGTGTTTGTTAGCCATCTGTATGTCTTCTTTGGAGAAATGTCTATTTAGTTCTTTGGCCCATTTTTTGATTGGGTCGTTTATTTTTCTGGAGTTGAGCTGTAGGAGTTGCTTGTATATTTTTGAGATTAGTTGTTTGTCCGTTGCTTCATTTGCTATTATTTTCTCCCATTCTAAAGGCTGCCTTTTCACCTTGCTAATAGTTTCCTTTGTTGTGCAGAAGCTTTTAAGTTTAATTTTTTTAATAAAAGCATTAAATACTTATAGGCTGCTGTCATGTTCATCATATACATTTGCTTAGATTCAAAATTTAGCAAATTAACAACAAAAACAGACACACTTACCTTACTAAGATTTGAATACAGATCAACTACACTGTTACAAAACTTTTCCACATCTTGTGTAAGTAGCTGGTCTGGATTAGCTATTCTGTTGTCCAGATTTCCCATTTTATAATATGTGAAAGCTCTAAAATAACAAGAAGATGATTTTAAAACAAATGATTCTAAAAAACAACAACAAAAATATCATGTTATACTATGTAGTACAAATTTGTAAAAACAGAAAACTTTGGAGCTAGAAGAGGACCTAAAGATTGCCCTAATTTATTTTAGAGATGAAGATCCCAGTCTAGAGAAGGATGATTTGCCAGTTAATGGAAGTCAGGATTAGATTCCAAATAGTTGAGATCTTTCCATATATGCTTCTGGTTCAAGAGCAATTCACTTGAAAAACATATCTAATAAAAAAGAAAGACTTCTATATCTCATTATCATAAGTATTATTTTTATTTTTAGTATAAAATTAGGTTATCACTTACTGGAGATATTCCTCATAGAGGTACTTGGTTAATCTTACTCGGAAGCACAGTTTGAGCTCATTTAACCCAAACTTCAAGAAGTTATTAACCAGAGAAATCTAAAACAAACAAACACACATTATTAGTTTTGCTTCATTTCTGCTTACGAAATCATAATTTATTTTCCTATCATTGGCTTTGTCCCCAAATCCTATAATTTTTTAATAACTGATAGTTTGAATTGATATAATTCAGTTTTTACTTAACAGTCCCAAACACACAAAGAGAATATGCTACATCAAATGCAATTAGCTATTACCCTAAACTTGAAAATTAATTTTAAAATATATTAGTATTAATTATGAAAAGAATCTTGCAACTATTTGCGGTGGGGAAGGTGTGTATAAACAAACAAAAGGCCAAATTTGTCACCTGTTTATTCAATGTAAAGAACTTACTTCAGGAGTACTGACATTTATGCTTAGTATATCTTTTCTTTGCTACTACCAGCACTACAACCCTAGCTAATGGGATTCTATACACACCACATTTGCATCTGTTAAAAAAAATACCACAAGTTTTACACCAATTAACGCCATTTTCTAGATTATTTCTGGAGTCACCTTTACTCTTTTCCACCACTATATTAAAATTAATTTTTCCATAGTTCTAAAGTCACATTTACATAAAAATTTTGTGAAGAAAACACTGGTCTGCTGAATCTTAATCTTTGATTGACACCAATGCTGCTTAATTTTCTCTTTTAGAAGGATTTCCATGTATGACTATCCTCAAGCTTTATTAAATCTGACATATTTTCTAATAATTAGATTTTACAATCAAGTAAATTTTACAATCAAGTTCCTCCCTATTACTCTCACACAAAAAATACTAAAATTCTTATTGTGCCAATAAAATACTCAAGCTAAGAAAATTACTTATGATTTGGACCACTTATCTTTATTTTTAGTAAATCCACGCAATAAATTCCAATTCAACTTAAATCACGTTAGTGGTTCAAGTAACAGTGTATAGCCCACATCAATGACTCTCAACCAGGATTTCTGCCCTCAGCTCACTGCCTCCACAACCTCACCTTAGCCCTCACAGGACATCTGGCAATGTTTGGAGACACTGAAGACATTTTTTGTTGTCACAGCTTGGGGAGGGATACTATTTCCATCCTGTTTACTATGTTACTATGAGAAACTCTGGCCTAACGGTCAGAAAACATCATCTCCAGTTGTACATACCCACATATGATGCAAAGAAATTGATCCAAGCATAATTCCTTTAAGTTTTTCCATCTAGTATAAAGGTTTGCATTGATACATTTCCTATAAGTTACAAAACTAAACTTGAAAAAATTTAGCATATAAATCTTTAAAGAACTTAATAAGTAAAAATCCTTAAAAGATTTTAGTAAGATGCAATTTTTTTCTATGTAAAAATTTTTAAAGATATAACACTTACGAGAGGCATAGCAGCGATGAAGTTGAATAAGTATTTCTTGAAATCTTTTCTGCTACGACCAATGATACCACTGCAAACCACCACATGCAATGCATTAGTTGCAAAAGAAGCAATATTTGTCACACACAAAAAAACTCTGTAAATCTCTAAAATTATTTTTGGAAAAGTTTATTGAATCAAATGAATCAATAAAAAAAAAAAGATGCTAAAGTCATTTTCTAACAAAAGCTTGAACTTTTGAAATTTTACCATTTTAAACAGCTTGCCTGGAAATCACTCTATAAATGGCAAAATTAAATAAGAATGACAGCTAGTTCTTTCCCTCATAAAAATGATAATTAAACAGCAGGCTTAATTAAGCAGTCACAAAAGGGGTTTTATATGGTGAAACAATTAACTTTACAGACCCAGGAGTGGATTACTGTGGATAAAACAAACTAGTATTTGTTTGTTTTAAATATTTTAACATACTGATTGTCATTTGTATGAACTAATGGCAGAGAGACAGACTAATGAGAGATCAGTAAACCCTTTTAGCTTTGCAGGCCGTAAGGTCTCTGCTGCAACTACTCAATTCTGCTATTGGAGAGCAAAAACAACTAAGAAAGCAATAGTTGTAAGAAAATTTTATCAAAACAGATGATAGTGGGATTTCAATGAAACAAGATCTTCTATCTGTTTTTAATTTATTTAAAATATTTACTGTTTTTAAAATATCCACTAAGAATTTATTTAAAGGATTCTGCTACTTTTAACCTAGAAAGCCATGATGTCATTATAAGTAAAGGATCTTTGACTACCAAATGCGCTAGTGCAAAAATAGAATTTGATCATGTACTCTTCTTCCAAATAATACTAATATTCCCCAAAGCAAATTAAATATATTTTTAAAAACAATTGTGCTAAATGATTCAAACCTAGCTACACACACACACACACACACACACACACACACAAATGACTGGGATACACACTGACAGAGAAATAATTTGCTTTTTATGAGGGAGTAGGTGAATAATGCCAAGTAACATCAACTGATCTTTTAGGGCAAAAAAAATCCACGGTCAAAGAAATTTGGGAAAACCTGAGTTAAAGCTAACAAATTTCTTTACCAAAGAGCCTCTCAAAGCTCTCAAGTATACTATACACTATAAAACTCTCTGAGATAGTTTTGTAGCACTGTAGCATTTCCTTCGCCATAGCTAAGATTCCCAAGAACATATTTTGGGAAATGTTACTCTAGACCAATAGAAAAATTAATGATCCAATCTTGACATAGCTGCTAAAAATTTAAAAAGAAAAAAAATTTAAGCTGAACTAGAAAGAAGTTACAATAGAACCACACAAAAATGTTGTCTACAGCAATAAGAATATTAGAGATGAGAAGCAATTAAGACAGTACAAAAGTTTAGAGGTTTAAATTAAAACTGAACCAAATTTCACATAAAATCAAAGTGCTTTAGTGCTGCCCAAGCTGTGAAACACACAAGATTATCAAACACTGGTAAAGCACATGCCATCATTCAGCAATGGTTTACCATTGGAGTAGCAGCTATAAATTTAAAAAATGGTTTCTTGAATAAAGCTTTATTTCTGCTTATTATTCCGCTGCAAAAGAAAAATAATCATCAATAAAGAGTAATTTTACAGTAGTCCCAATCATAACTACTTCTAAAACATATAGGAATTAAGATAGTTTGGTAATTTTAAAATGTTACTTACAGCCAAGTGGGTGTAAATAAAATATACATTTATGATTGCATATGGCAGTATAGAGGAACACAATTTGCCAAAATGCACCTCTTTGGCCTCAGGCTAGTTTTAGGCTGATTATTTTTAAGAAACAGAAGTGTCAGGAAGCCTTTCTTGTTTGCCTTCCCCTTAGCTACCTAAAGAATTTACAAAAAAGGGCCTGCTCCCAGGACAGAGCTCTGACCACATATATCTGCAAAGCACATGGGCCAAATGTGCTGAGCGAATCAGATATCAGAGTCCACTCTGAGTCCACTCTAAGTCTGGGCCACAAGGCCCAACAAACATTTGTTTACCAAACATTTACTTTTCCGTCTTCATGTAAATTGCTTGTCTCCCCTGTAAAGCCCCAAACCACTACCCCTAACACCCTCTTCTGTTTTTAGCTGAAGATGGTCTTTAAGATGAGGGCTTTGGCCATTTTGGAGAATTACTAAGTTCTCCAGGGTCTCTCCCATGTATATATGTTATTAAAATTTTGTTTCATTTTCTCCTGTTAATCTGTCTCATGTCAATTTAATTCTTAGATCAGCCAGAAAAACCCAGGAGAGTACAGGAAAATTTCTTCCTCTCTAGCAACAGCAACAAGATATGAAGGATTACCTTCCATATCATAGAACTGTCAATCTCTACCTATGCTATTAAAATTTGCCCCGTTCCAAAGACATCAGTTATAAAGGATACTAAAATTAAGCACATCAAGGATCATAACAAGTCTCTTTGAGACTCTATTTTAGCAGAAGTGTACATGAATCTAAACACACTTTGGAAGAGTCAAAATGGAAAAGACAAACTTACAATGTAGCTTTAGTAGCAGGTTAAAGAAACGTGTTACTTTTTCAAATCAAATTGTTTTATATTACGAATTCACAGTATCTTAGAACTTTAAGTTTGACCAAATATCAAATATCTCATGCACAGCAGAAGCTCAAAAACATTCAGGAGAAAGTTAACAATTAACTTTTTTTAATTTTTAGAGCAGAGAAAGGTTTATTGCAAGGTCAAGCAAGGAGAATGGGTGGCTCGTGCTCAAAACCCCTGACCTCAACAATTAACTTTAAAACAACTGCTTTAGAACCCATGAGTGTTATGTTAAGAATATAACGAGAAATGGAATATTTCCTGTCATATCAGTAAACAAAGGATGTCACAGTCATCAGCAACTGAAGCCACCACAGATGGTTAAGCTGCTGAGCCCTGAGGGTACTCAGGAAGGAAAGAATACCTGCCATCTAGCAGCCATCAGACTGCAGCTGCTCCCTCAATGAGCTCTGAGGAAAGGAGGCTCAGGATGTGAAAGCAGAACACTGGCCCCAGATAGATGAGGTGCATGTTAAAGGAATGATGAATTTCTGTGAGCCCAGACTCTTGCATTTTCCCATACATAGAAAAGAGCTAAATTCCTTAACTTGGGAATATTTGGTTTTCTTTAAGTAACAATAACCTCTTGATGTTCAGACTACCTGCCCTTTGCTGCAAAACTTCTCTAGAACCTGGCTCCTCCCCTCGCCTCCTTGGAGCAGTTCTCTCTGGGCCACTGGAGATGCTGTCTCCCAGGTTTGAAGTCCTAAAAATTCCCACTGAATAAAACATAACTCTCAGCTTTTAGGTTGGGAGTAATTTTTTAAGTCCACAATAAGGAGATCCTTGTACTATTCTTGCAACACCTCTGCAAGTTTAAATTACAGGAAAATAATATGCTTCTTAAAACTCTTAAAATTTTTTGTTTCTTACTTTTTCTACATCTCGTAACTAAATTTTAAAACTGAATACCTAACAAGTTGATTACTCTGGCAGAATTATAAGCTGGCTCATGCTACACAATAATTTCCTCTTATCTATCATCACCAATTAATGCACCACCTACTCTTAGTCTAGTCAAGGCTATGATTTTTCCAGTAGTCATGTATGGATGTCAGAGTTGGACTATAAAGAAAGCTGAGTGCTGAAGAATTGATGCTTCTGAACTGTGGTGTTGGAGAAGACTCTTCAGAGTCCCTTGGACTGCAAGGAGATCCAACCAGTCCATCCTAAAGGAGATCAGTCCTGGTGTTCATTGGAAGGACTGATGTTAAGGCTGAAACTCCAATACTTTGCCCACCTGATGCGAAGAGCTGACTCATTGGAAAAGACCCTGATGCTGGGAAAGATTGAGGGCAGGAGGAGAAGGGGATGACAGAGGATGAGATGGTTGGATGGCATCACCGATTCAATGGACATGAGTTTGAGTAAACTCTGGGAGTTGGTGATGGACAGGGAGGCCTGGTGTGTTGCAGTTCATGGGGTCGCAAAGAGTCGGACACGACTGAGTGACTGAACTGAACTACTCTTAGTAATGCATTTTCTCTAGAGCATTCAGTCTTTGAGAAAATTAAACTAAGCATCTATTTAATTAAAGTTGGAAATCCCTAGTTTAGAAAATTAAAAATTATTCTTTTAGGTTACAAAAACATGAAATCACAAAATCTGAATAAAAGGGAAAAACCTTTTAAAAATAATCTTCTATACTATACCATGATTGTGCAGGGTTCTTTATATGTATCATGTGACATATTCTACATACATATCTAATATAATGTTCACAGTGGATGTAACCTGTTATTTTTGCCACAGGTAATTAATAACACTATAGTTAGGAAGCCTATTTTTATTAATAGATATGGCAGTTAAATAATAAGTAAAGCCAAAGGAAAAATATATAAAATTCTATAGTTTGTAAAAGGACATATAAGTCTTCTCTATATTAATTATACAAAGGACTCAAATTACTTGTGCACAAAGCTCACAGAAAGAGAAATTAGCAATGAAACTGATCTAGCTAAAGTTGATGTGCTAGCAGCAATAAACAAATACTTCAATTATATTAATGCTTTACTTCTCAGGATTCTTTAGATTTCTTAGGATTCTTTAGAAGATTTCTCACTGGGACACACACACACAAACTGGCCAGACTCTCCCTACAAATCCCCTTCAGGGACACCAGACAATCAACAATCCCACAACTTGGCTTCTGACAAGTTAAATATGAACACATAGCCAAGAGTGACTGCTTGAGGAAAGCTCTAACATGAATGACAAAGATCAGAATAACAAAGGACAGTGAAAGTCAAAGACTTGAAAGAATGACTACCACCAAAAATGAACATTCATACAAAAAGACAATACTTGGAAATAAAACAAAAATTCACTGGATGATAAAAGAAATCTCCTCGAATATACAATAAAATGTCAGAGATGTATATAGAAGAGAAATTACAGTCAGATGATCAGTCCAGGAAGTCCAACACTCAACTAGTAAGAATTCCAGAAAAAGTAAAGAAAAAAAAAATGGAGAGGAAGAACTTTTTTAAAAACACAAGAAATTACTTTGGAATGAAGAATGAGACTGAAAGGGTCACAAAGACAAGGAATGCAAAAAAAAATTCACACTAACATTCAGTGAAATGCCTAAACCCTAGCAATACAGAATCAATAATAAAGAAATAATAAAGCTTCCAAAGGGGGTAAAAGCAGATCTGCTACTAAGGGTGGGCAACCAGCACAGGAATGGGCCTAACATCCAATGTGGAAACTGGATCAGTAGTTTCTAACCTTGGCTACACAGTAGGATCACCTGGGATGCTTCAAAAAAGGAATAACTAATTGAATCAGAATCCCGAGGGGTAGGCCCAGGCATTAGTAGTTCTCAAAATTCCCCAGATGAGTCTAATTATTCTGCAGCCAGGGTTGAGAACCACAGAGCCCTATAGAAGACAATAGGGTGATGCTTTCCACATTCTGACAAAAAGTGATTTCTAATTTAGAATGCATAAATAAAGCTAAATTACCAATCAAGTGTGAGAACAGAAGACTTTATCAGACCTACGAGGTCCCAAAATTTTACTTCCCTTGTAACCTATTCTCAGAAGAAGATTGCATCTGCCAAAAAGACAAAGTAAACTGAGGAAGAGGAAAACCAAAGATCCAGAAGACACGAGTTATTCAATGCAGGAGAGGAAGATGAAAAAAATTCCTAAGATCATGATAAAAGTAAATTCAAACATGACTGCTATTCAGTGGAGCTAAAGCACAATCAATCCTGATGAGAGCAGGAAGACAGAAAACTAACAAGAGGTATGGGGAGGGATGGTAATAGAAATAAAAATCAGTAAGTTATCTGATGTGTTTGGCATATTACAAAATTGAGATTTTAAAGTGTTGACAATACGCTTGAGCTGAATTAGTAAGTAGGCAAAAAATTAATGTACACAAAAACCTGCAGTTTATAAATGGCAGGAAAAACAAAACGTTGTATGTAAAAGAAACTACCAAAGAAGAGCATGTGGCTCAGCTGTAAATAATAATCAAAATTATGTAAACAATAAATTTTGATTGAACAAAAAACTGTGGTACAACATTGAGAGAATGAGCATGGACACACGTAGGACTGTAAGAGAGCTAACTCTCCTCTTCTAAGAGATAAAGAAATACACACATAGTGTCTAAAACTGAAAATCTAGAGACAGCAATGTAAGTATGTTACAAAGAAATGCAGACAAAGTAAGAGATGAAACAGTAAAAACAGAAGGCAGGTGGCTCCAGGAATCACAGAGGATCGATGGCTTTGTGATTAAGTTCTGTAAGGTTATTTGATATTAAACTATATTCATGTTTTACTTCTTAAGCTATCCATACATTATCTTGATTAAAATAAAAAGCCATGGGGCTAACCAAAGGATTCAGGGAATCCTGAATTGAATACTGGCATCTATACCCCATTGACTACCCTGCCAGGCTCCTCTGTTCACGGAATTCTCCAGGCAAAAATACTGGAATAGGTAGCCCATTCCCTTTTCCAGGAGATCTTCGCAACCCAGGGATTGAACCCAAGTCTCCTTCACTGCAGGTGGATTCTTTACCATCTGAGCCACTAGGAAAGCCCCGGGACACCCATACACGTATTCTAAGGCATGTGGAATTTACACATTCAGAGATCTGTGGTTGGGGCCTTACTCCCATGCAGACAACCTTCTTAGTTTTCCTAGAGACAGGAGTCAGAAAATATCTGCATAAAACATTCTTCCTCTCCTACAAATCCTCTTAAATCAGGAATCAAGGATGTCAAAGAAAAAAAAAACCTTCAAAATTTGGAAGCATTTAAAAATTTTAAGTACTGTCATTTAAAAAGTTATCTTAAATGTTTTAAGAAATTTTCTGATAAAATACTACATGCCAAGAAACAAAATTTCAAGAAAAAATTTTTTACTGACATTCAAATTGGTATTATCACAAGGAATAAACCCTTCATTTACAGATAAAAGTTAATATCACAACTGTTATTTTTGTTTTTAAATTCAAAGTCATCTATTACAGCAATTAATAATATAATATGTACGAAGACTATAAAAAATATACACAAAGCACTAACTTCAGAAACTGAAGGAAATGCCTTATAATTTTTGTTTAATAAACATTCACAACATTATTCCCTGAAATGCTTTGATATTTTCCTCACATTATCTCATTAATATCAGACATCCAATTTGGTGACTTAAGTTTCCATTACAGAATTTAATATACAGCACATCCCTTTTTTTTTTTTTTTTTTGGCCATGTCACACAGCACGTAGGATCTTAGTTCCCAACCAGGAACCAGATCACTGGCCCTGCAGTGGAATCACAGAGTCTTAACCACTGGACCACCAGGGTGTCCCATAATTTTCCATTTACTTGTCTCTGACCCTCTATAAACTGCCAGCTCTGCTAGGGTCTCTCCTGTTCACTAACAGGTACATCCTTATCTCTGCCTATGGCACAAGGGAGACAATCAATCAATATCTACTAAATAAATGAACAAAGACATAATCTGACTTATGTTATTTATACCTAATTAGAATCTATTTCTTGCTTAAGATAATGCTTAAATATGACACAAGTTAGTATTTCATACAAAAAAGGAGGAAGATGAAAAGTACCTTTCAATGAGCGTCCCATTTTGAATCATCCAAACGTCACAGAATGTTCGAGACACCAGCATAACAGCAATAAGTATCAAGTAACCTGTCTAAAATAAACCAGGTAGAGTAAATTAATTAAGTGCATTTTAGAAAGTTAAAAGAAACATTACTTTGATAAAGATTTTTGGTTTCTAAATTCAAAGCTTTACTCTACCTTTACTGTAGTTGGCTGACATTTTACTGATAGGTAATTTTTTTTAGTATAAATTTATTTAATTGGAGGTTAATTACAGTATTGTATTGGTTCTGCCATACATCAATATAATTTTGAAAGAAGTTTAAATATATATTTCAAATGGAAAAGGCCTTGTAGATCAGTTAATCTTTTTCATCCAGAATTAAAAAGTGCTTCCAGCTCAAGATGGTGGAGTAGAAGGATGTGCCCTCATCTCCTCCTGCGAGAACACCAAAATCACAAGTAGCTGTTGAACAACCATCGGCAGGAGGATGATAGAACCTACCAAAAAAAGGCACCCCACGTCCAAAGACAAAGGAGAAACTGTAGCAAGATGGTAGGAGGGGCACCACAATCGTGATAAAATCAAAGCCCATACCCGCCAAGTGGGTGATCCATAAACTGGAGAAAAATACCAAAAGAAGTTCTCCCACTGTTGTGAAGGTTCTGAACCCCACGTCAGGCTTCCCAGCCTGGGGATCTAACAAAGGGATTAGGAATCCCCAGGGTATCTGACCTTGATGGCCAGTGGTATTTGATCACAAGACTTCCACAGGACTGCGGGAAACAGAGATTCCAGTCTTGGGAACGTGAACGTGAAGTCGCTCAGTCGTGTCCGACTCTCTGCGACCACATGGACTGTAGCCTACCCGGCTCCTCTGTCCATGGGATTTTCCAGGCAATAGTACTGGAGTGGATTGCCATTTCCTTCTCCAAGGGATCTTCCCAACCCAGGGATCGAACCCGGGTCTCCCGCATCGTAGACAGGCGCTTTACCGTCTGAGCCACCAGGGAAGTCTAGGGAGGGCACAAACAAAACTTTGCACACACCAAGACTTATATGCAGAGTACATCATGAGAAATGCTGGACTGGATGCAGCACAAGCTGGAACCAAGATTGCCAGGAGAAATATCAATAACCTCAGATATGCAGATGACACCACCCTTATGGCAGAAAGCAAAGAACTAAAGAGCCTTTTGATGAAAGTGAAAGGGGAGAGTGAAAAAGTTGGCTTAAAGTTCCAAATTCAGAAAACAAAGATCATGGTATCCGGTCCCATCACTTCATGGGAAATACATGGGGAAACAGTGTAAATAGTGGCAGACTTTATTTTCTTGGGCTCCAAAATCACTGCAGATGGTGACTGCAGCCATGAAATTAAAAGACGCTTACTCCTTGGAAGGAAAGTTATGACCAACCTAGACAGCATATTAAAAAGCAGAGACATTACTTTGCCAGCAAAGGTCCGTCTAGTCAAGGCTGTGGTTTTTCCTGTGGTCATGTATGGATGTGAGAGTTGGACTATAAAGAAAGCTGAGCACTGAAGAATTGATGCTTTTGAACTGTGGTGTTGGAGAAGACTCTCGAGAGTTCCTTGGACAGCAAGGAGATCAAATCAATCCATCCTAAAGGAAAATCAGTCCTGAATGTTCATTGGAAGGACTGATGCTGAAGCTGAAACTCCAGTACTTTGGACACCTGATGCGAAGAGCTGGCTCATTTGAAAAGACCCTGATGCTGGGAAAGACTGAAGGCGAGAGGAGAAGGGGACAACAGAGGATGAGATGGCTGGATGGCATCACCAACTCAATGGACAGGACTTTGAGTAAATTCCGGGAGTTGGTGATGGACAGGGAGGCCTGGTGTGCTGCAGTCCATGGGGTCGCAAAGAGTCAGACGCGACTGAACTGAATTGAACTGAAGACTCAGAGGAAAGGAGTAGCGATCCCACAGGAGACTGAAACACAAGTCCCTGCTAGTGTTGGGAGGGCTTCCTGCAGAGGCGTGGGTCAGAGGGGTCCCTACAGGGATGGGGGCACTAGGAGGGGACGGTCCCTTTGGTGTAAACCCTCTTGAAGGTCACCGTTAACCAGAATTACATTAAAAAGTGAATCCTAGGCAGGTCAATGATTTGCCTTCACATAATCAATGACAGAAACCAGCAGTATAACCTAGACTACCTAGATTACATTGTACTGTGATTGTCCTATGTTTTGAATATGCGACTCTAATAAAGAAAAATGACAACTACCAACATACAGTTATCAACAAATACTGAAGACTAAAATTTTGCTTAAGTAGAATAAATTTGGTTCAATTTGTTAGGAAAACCTTTAATAGGCAGTGCCCCTGCCCCAGCAGGGCTTTCAATTTAGTTATTAAGGCAAGATTTACACACAACAAGAAAACAGACCAATGTAAGTAAGTATATTTGCATCGCTTCTTGCAGTAAGTGGCAAATTGGAAGGTGTGAAGTAACAAAAGAGGGTTATGACATTAGAAATACATCAAATAAACCAAGTAAACCAAAAAGAGAATGAGGATTATGAGTTAAAAAAAAAACGATTTAATGGAGAATAAAAAATAGATTAAAACCACATGAATTATCATATCCAGCAGAGCTTAAAAAACTACTGCAAGCTTTCAGCTTGAACAAAATATTAAAAACTGTTGTTTAAAGAACATTACTTAAGCAATGCTGGGAGAGATAGATTACTGAGGAGAGATGAGAGACTGAGGTGCTGGTGAGGAGTAACTGTCTTGTGTGCGGGGCAAGAATCTACACTCCAGTCTCTAATTCCCACACACACCCACTCAAAGCCGACCTTAATCTTTCTAAATTGGAAGAATATATACAGCAACAAAGATGCTAACGTCAGAGAGGAGGGGTATGGCAGGGGAAATGTTTGCTGGATAAAGTGTTTGATTTTGAATTTACAGAATTGAGGGGCAAATGCTTCTACGACTTCTGCAATTTTTGCAAACAAATCTTGTTTTCAAAAAAGGTGAAGGTACTAAAAATGTCAAAGACAAGGCAGGGAGTCAAAAACACAGAAGTAACAAATGAATCCATAAGAAAGAAAACAACGTCAAAAAAGAGTCTATGGGACTGAGTTGTGACAGCTGCTCCCCCAACGTTTCCCAGAGTTGGCTGGCAGGAAGGGTACCATCTTCCTACCTGGTCCCACCACCTCAAAGTTAGGTATTAAACTGACAACAGAAGAACCCATTGATTTTTAATAAATGCTCTCGGTAGATGACACTCTAACTATAATGCTAACTTTTAGTTCAGACCTTAAATACAGTCTCACTCCTAAATTAATCATTTGAGGAATAAAGGTAACATTAGACAAAGACAGTTTATATATTCCTTTATTTTATGTACTTTTGCTTAATTTATTCTCAAAATAACTACCAAGTTTATTTGGCTCACTTTAGCAAAATCTAGTAAACTTTTGACTACTGACCATCCAGAAATGTATTTTTGTGCAAAAGATGTCCTTAGAATCACCATAATTCCATTCCTGGGTTTGTAGAATATGTCAGAAACTAAAGATCAACCTGATCTAGGCAGTCCCTCACCTCATGATATAGATGAACTTCCATATATTTATATGCAGTATTTTTATTTATTCCATAATCTCGATCTCTACGTCTAATTATCTGTGATTTCTACTGGAGTTTACTTCACTTTCTTGAACTGGGGTTAAGCTTGGATTTTTCTGTCTCTCAAAGATGATTCATAAAATGGCTCTGTGGCATGGATACACCTTGACAGAACTGGAAGGTTGGCCAAGTTAGGCTGATCTATCCAAAGTCTCACATTCATTTTATATTCAGCAAACCCCTGCTAAAAGGTTAAATGAACGTTAAGCTATAAAGTGATGGAGGGGGAGGGGGACATGTAACACAAATCCTTCCAGTGAAGCTTATATTTTAAATAAAGATTCTTCAAAGTCAGGTAGGTTGTGGAATGAGGAAACAATTAACTATCCCTGAAGATACATGGGGCGCCTTCACAAAGAAGATAGTGAGCATTAAGCTATTTTCAAAACATATTTTTTGTTGTGGGTGTTGTCATAAACATGGTGTCATTAAAAACTGAGAACACAGGGCCTGGCTATAAAACAGCGAAGAATCTTATAAGTAGATAATATTGAAAAGCAAAGCAAAGTCAGGTGGTGATTTACAAGATAAAAGAACCCAAATGTCCTTGTAAGTGTTTCAGAAGGAAAGACTAGTTAGAAAAGAAGACCGATTAAGAGATTACAACAATCTAAGTAATGGAGAACAGTATAAAAGGAAAGTAAGGGACTAATCAAAGAGAAACTCAAGGATACTTGGGGAAAAAAAAACATTTAAAATATAAGGGATGAAGCAGATTTAAAAAGTGCATATCCAACTTTCCTCCACAAAACACATACTGTCGTTCAGTCACTAAGGCGTGTCTATCTCTTTGTGATCCCTGGACTGCAGCACACCAACTTCCCTGCCCTTCACCATCTTCTGGAATTTGCTCAAATGCATGTCCGCTGAATTGGTGATACTATCTAAACACACATTATCTCTATCTAATCAGGAAAAAAACAAATGTTATTACATTACTTTTTAGAGTTTCTTATGGGTAGAGTCAACAAGACACGATGCTAAGTGAGGGGAAGGAGAGCAAGCCCAGTGTACGGAGGAATGTGTCTTTTCTCTGAGAATTACAGTGCTTTAATGTCTTACCCCTTTCTTGATGTCACTAGATTATAAGGCTAATGATTTTTAAAATGTGAAGAGTAGGAAACAATTATGTTTGAAGAAGACAAATTTGGCAGAAAAGATTTTAAAAGGAGAGATTCTTTGAAATGAGGCTAATTGAAAAATACTGTAGTATCTAGGTAAGAATATTCAGAAAGAAAAATTAGCAGACACCAGTGACTAAAAGGATGACAGGTATGTATGGAGAGGAGAAAGAGTCAAAGGTGATAATATTTCCAGTTGTACAAAAGGAGAATAGTAAGGTAATTAAAGATGGAGAACACAGTATTATTTTATTTTTTAATAATTAAAAATAATAAATAGTGACAAAGATAATCTTGATAGAAGGGCAAAGGAAAGAATAATAAAACTTTATTCTGACAACCAGTTCACTTCCTAAAAATAAAGAATTCAGGTATCTTAAAAACATTAAATCAAATATGAAAAAGCAACCTTCAAACATATTTCATATCAATGTTACTTGTTAACATCTTAATGTAATAAAAATATCTTTCTAAATTTAATCTTGTCTTCAATATAATAAAGCAACACCATTTAGGATAGCTGTACTGAAGTACTCCAGTATTTCACATAAAATATAATAAAATAATATTTCACAAGCAATAGAAAATCATTTAAAAACTGGCACTGAACAATAGTGATATTTGACCTGTAGCAGAACAAAGGCTTTATAACTCTGTTGTTCTGACCTCATGTAACCATTAAAGGTGAACAGTGAACAGTTTCATAAAGCAATAATTTCATAAGACTTACCTCTTTACAAAATGTTTTAGGTACCATGATTTTCAGAATTCGCATGAGCCTTGAAAAAAACACCCTGTCCACCACAGCTCGCTCTTTTTTCCCCTCTTTCTACGTTAAAAAAGAAAGAAAGAAAGAAAGCTTTTTAAATAGCTATAACAAATAAGATTTTAAAACCATGTTTCATCTAAGTCAATATAAACAACTATCAAGATGGATACAGTATTTGAAGAATATAGTCCTATACTGTTCTTCATATTCAAACATGCTTTCAAGAAAATAAGATATTACCAAAAACTGAAAAAGGAGGTGATAAGTTCTGAAACTTCAGAAAATATATGGAAAAAGAACACTGCAAACAGAAGAAACAGTACGGGCCATATACCAAGGTGAAAGCCCGTTTAACAACAAAATGGCCAATCTGGCTGGACCTGTGAGCAAGAGACAGCAGTAGAAGATGAGGTCAGAGGACAACTAAGAAATGGTCAGGTACTTACTGTTTGTTCATTATCCACTTCCTGATTAACAACAGAATTTTTAAAAAATCTTGAGCAGGAATTTTCCTTCTATCAAGTACAGGAAACGTTTGGATTCCTAGATTTATCATTTAGCATTTCTAATGTGCACTCTCTTCCTTAAGAATTCAAAGACAGACAAGGTTCCCTTACTCATTCAGTTCACATTCTAGCAGGGGAAACACAGATAAAAATAAACCAATAACCAAGTTATTACAGATAGTCCAGGCAGGGTCAAGACAAAAAGAATGACTTCAGAAAAGTATGAGAAGAAAGATCCCTTTGGGTGAGGGCAGTAAAGCATGGGCAACACCAGGCACAAAACCCAGTTCAGGAATAAAGCTGGTGTGCATGCTGAAGCACGAGATGACAGAGCACAGGAAACAAGGGGAGAGAAGAAGGGGTGGGCAGGGCCCCGAAGAACAGAGCTCTGAAGCCACAGGCAGGATTCAGAGTTCACTGTCAGTGCGGAGGGGAACCACTGAAGACAGTTAAGAGCAGTAAGCCATCCTACTAGTAGTGTTAGTCACGCGGTCGTGTCCAACTCTCTGCGACTCCACGGACTGTAGTCTGCCAGGCTCCTCTCTCCATGGGATTCTCCAGGCAATACTGGAGTGGATTGCCATTCCCTTCTCCAGAGGATCCTCCCAAACTAGGGACTGAACCCAGGTCTCCCGCATTGCAAGCAGATTCTTAACCATCTGAGCTACAGAGACTACTCTCAGACATTTCTTCATTGCCACTGGTCCATGAAAACCTAGATACAAACCACTTGCAAGGATAAGAAAAAAGTGATGTGCACTGGGTATAGTGGACATTATTTACCTTATTAGTTTTGGGCTGTCTGGAAGAACGGGCAGAAGAAACTTATCAGAACTGGCAAGACTCTCCAGAATGACCTCATCCTCAATTTAGCTCTTTTCCCCAACTCCCATAATCTCTGCTCACTTATTTACTAACTACTATGCTCTTGATACTATGCCCATGATAAACAAATAGCCATGGTATAGTAAATTCTATTAAACAAACTTTGCTGTAAATGTGCTTTAATTAAATTAATATCTTATTAAACCTTGTGAGTAGTCTGTAAACTGAATTAAAATAATAAGCTACCATCCACATGTTAGACACTGTACTAAGTGCTTTATATATATAATCCTAATAAACAGTCACTGCATAGCTTACAGAATTGTAGACTAAAACATGAAGGCACTGAATGTGCGGAGTTAGGTCAGAAAGACTAAGACAGAAATAACTGGATAAGAATCAACTTATCATGTACCTTTGATTCCTGCTGGAACAAAGTTCAGGTCTTTCAAAACTTCTAACGGTTATAAACCTCATCCTACTGAGTCACAGGCAAAAGTACACTCCATTCACATGTATATGCATTCATTCATTCAATATTTACCTGGTCCCAGGCGTTGTTCTAAATCATAGGGATACACTAGTGAGCAAAACTTAAAATGCCCTATTCACAGTTGATTCACTCTAGCTAGTCTATTCTCCTCAAGCCAAACTTTACAACTTCAACCTAAATCTCTCCTTTCACACCCCCCTCACAAACTAAGTATAGGAAGAATAAAGAGAAAGCAATATAACATCAACTGCCTTAAAAAGAAAAAGTTAAACTGCCTCCCAACCTCACTTCATCCCACCTGTAGTCAATACCGTCTCCATTTCTAGCTTGAGCCTTAGAATAATTTCAAGATAAAAGGACCACCTCTGATTTAAACAAAGGACTACTATTTCTAGCTGCTCTAAAGAAAGGATCTAGGGCAAACCATGAGGAAGGTTTAAAAAAAAAAGTTATAAGAAAGTAACAATGAAGCACCTGGTATATAATTAGCACTTTACCTGGTGTATAACTTCCCCTCCTCTTTTTCTCCTGTTCCTATTGTCACTGCTCCTATTTCTTATGCTGTCTGAAAGCTGACTTTATTATTCTTGTTAAATTTGAATCCATGAAGGCAACTATATACTTCCTAAAATGAGGAAACACCAGACACCTGGACTGGAGGGCTGACTCAGAAAGGCTGAAGAAATATCAAGGTGCTCTACCATTCCTGACACATAATAAAATTCATACCTGAAACCCATCTAAATACAAATAACTACAGAGACAGTACAGCTCATAAACACTACAAGTCTCTTCTAAGAATTCATTTTAAATTCACAATTGACTTCCCCCACCTATAAACTTCCCAGTAATTTTTTAAAATATTAAAAAACACTTTGATGATATAAATCTTACATGCAAATCATAGGGGGAAAAAAACATTAAAGACCATTTAAGAAGCTAAAGTAATAAGGTGTTCAGAAAAAAAAAAAAAAAAAATATATATATATATATATGTCCCTGACATTCAGGAGGCAACAATGCCAAAGGGCAATGAGATTCTATTGATGTGTCAACCAACTTAGAAAGGTGACATGAACTAGAGTTGACAAAAAAGACAGATGCTTGAAATAGCAAATAAAAGGTCATAGGGTACTGACAAAGTGTAAGCACCTCTGTATATTGTTAGAGAAACTGTAAATCAACTATTATGTTGTATCCATCAAAATGTACAATGTATACTCACTGTCATAGGTAAAACAATCCAGCAAATTTAGTTTCAGAAACTTATCCTAGAGGTATTCCTGCACATGTGCTTAAATACATAAAAAATGAAAAAACTCATATACTGTTTTATAATATTATAAAATTAAAAACCTAAATGTGCATCAATTATGAGATACTATATAAATCATGGCAAATTTATGCAGTGAAGATTCTATACAATTGCAGAAAAGGAAGCAGCTCATATTTATACAAGACAATACTACAGAGTGGTTAAATTAACTAGGTCTATATGGATCTTAAAAAAACAATATGCTGAAAAAAAGTAGAACAATAAATACAATGATTTGATTTATAAAAGTTTCCAATAAGCAAAATAATTCTACCCATAGTGTTTATGGAGCTATACACATACCTCAAAAGGATAAAAATATGCATGGGAATGCTAAATGCCAAACCCAGCACAGAGTTACCTTTACATATTTTGAATTTTATATCCTGTGTATTACATCAAAATTAAAAGAATTAATATTTTAAAGTCAACACTTTTTATACTCTTCTCTAAAATTTTTTCTCCTTAAATCTCATGTCTTATGAAAATTATCTCATCTCAACCCATCCTACCAAAGACTAAAATTTTCAATGAAAAAAATTCTAATTGCTTCCCCTCATAAGAGACACATTCACTGTAGAAAAACTAGAAAACTCTGACATGCAAAAACAGAGCCTATACCTACCATTTAGAGAAGTCAACTATTAACATTTGGCACGTATCTTACCATTATGTCCGTGTGTGCACTTCTTATAAATTTTACAAATGTGGTACCAATATGTACACTGTCTTAAACCTTTTTTTGCCAACCATTTGTTCTAAAACTAAATTTATCTTGCTTATACTATACAAGTAGCAAACAAGTAGATGTTTTTTAGAATATACAAAAAATAGGAAGAATTTAAAATGTGTGAACAAATACTGATGTACTGAATAGTTTCAGTCATGTCCTAAAACTTGCAGATATGGTGGTATACAGAGAGTGATATAACTAAGATAACTAAGCTTTGAAGACTCAGGTATAACTTACATATGAGAGACTATGAAGATGGAAATAATAAGATAAGCATAAAATGTCCCATTTTTTAGACTATGGAAACTAAAGAGCAGCAATTTGATATCAATATCCAGGATATGCAGAGAACAGATATTAATATGAGGGCTCAGGAAGACCCAAGAGACTCTAATCACAAGAAGCCAGCAGAAGTTTACTAGGAATGAGTCACATCAAACCCTTCTAATTTTGTTGTTTGACAAGAATATCGTACTAGTATATTAGCTGACATAAGCTCCATGATGGTAGGAACTTTTCTAACTGCTATACACACAAAACCAGACCAATGCCAATCAATACATGGTGACAGAATGACTCAATAAAAGGAATTTGATATTTCTTATAAAACTATCGTGGCCTTAATGGAGAAATACAGACCAGATTTTGTGACAGTTGGATATAGTCACAGCTAAATAAACTGTAACCAAAAAAACAAAAGATTAAGAGATGCCACAGAGGAATTTTCTTGTCCTAACCTAGACAATACTATCAGCAACTGTGAGAAAGAGAAGACAAATTAAATTTGTACATAATACCTTCCACCTAACACATTAGGTGTTAGAATTATATTCAAAATTACACTAGGAGTTCCCTGGTGGCCTCGTGGTTAGGATTCCGGGCTTTCATTACCATGGCCCTGGTTTATATCCTGATCAGGCAACTGAGATCCTGAAGGCCGTGTAGTGTGGCCAAAAAGAAAAAAAAATTACAGCAACAGAATACATATATTATAGAATAGACTAGTAGTATAGACCCTACCCACTCCAGTACTCTTGCCTGGAAAATCCCATGGACGGAGGAGCCTGGTAGGCTGCAGTCCATGGGGTCGCTAAGAGTCGGGCACGACTGAGTGACTTCACTTTCACTTTTCACTGTCATGCATTGGAGAAGGAAATGGCAACCCGCTCCAGTGTTCTTGCCTGGAGAATCCCAGGGACGGGGGAGCCTGGTGGGCTGCCGTCTATGGGGTCGCACAGGTCAGACACGACTGAAGCGACTTAGCAGCAGCAGCAGCATAGACCCTGCAGGTTGACTTAATGTTTATCTAAAAGCAACAACCTGAGTTCCCAAATGACCTAGAAATTTTACTCCTAGGTATATACCCAAGAGAAATGAAAACATATGTCCACATGTCCATATGAAAACCTGTTCATGAATGCATGAAAGTTCATAGCAGCATAATTCATAATGATCAAAAAGGAGGAAACCACTTAAATTTCCCACAACTAATGGTTAAACAAATGCGGTATATCTAAACAATGAAATGAAGTGAAGTAAAGTGAAGTCGTTCAGTTGTATCCAACTCTTTATGACCCCATGGACTATAGCCTGCCATGCTCCTCCGTCCACGGGATTTTCCAGGCAAGAATACTGGAATGGGTTGCCATTTCCTTCACCAGGGGATTACAATTCAGCAATTAAAAAAAAAAAAAATGAAGTACTGATGCATTCAACAACACATATGAACCCTAAAAACATGTTAAATAAAAGAAACCAGTCACAAAATGCCAAATATTACCACATGATTCTATTTATATGAAATGTCCAAAATAGGGAAATCAACAGAGACCAGTGGCTCAGTGGTTACCAAGGGACAGGAGGAGAGGGTAATGAGGAATGATTACTAATGGGTGTGGAATTTCTTCATAAGGAATTGAAATTTTTTAAAATTAGATAGTGGTGATGGCTGTATACCTCTGTAAACATACTAAAATCACTAAATTGTACACTTAAATGGATGGATTTTATGGTATATGAATTACATCTCAATAAAACTGTTACCCAAAAAAAGAAATAACTGATGAATACAGGTGTCTGTTAAAAGAGCTGTTCATCAGAAAGATACCTCAAGCTTACAATTTACCATAAACTCTACTTAATGTAAACAGAAGTAATGGCTAAAAAAGTAAAAGCAACTTCAGGCTGAATTTTAGCAATATGGTATTCATATCAAGAGATGTAATAGTGCAGATGCATTCCATGCTAGTCAGACCATTTCTGGACAACTACATTTTATCCTAAACATAGTGTCTGGAGGAAGTAACTAGTACAGATCCAGAGGAATGTATACATAATTAAGAACAATCAGAAACCATGTTACCTGAGAAACACTTGAAAGAATGAGAACTGCTTAGCATGGGGGGAAAAAAAAGATTCAGAAAATACAACTATCTTCACACAACGTCAGAGTCTGTTAGAGAAAGCAGAGTAAACTTGTTTTGTGTCTCTACAGAAGACAAAATAGAATCTTAGAGAAAGAAGATTACTTGCACCTTGGATTTAAACTAACAAAGTTACAGCTGTCTCCTAGGTAGTACTTTCCACCAAATGAACAGATTCAAGTAAATACTGGAAGTTACCTATCAAGGCTTTCTATCTTAGGATATGTAGTGGGTTTGGGATGATACTTAAGTTCCCTTCTAATCCTAAAATTCCATGACTTTATCCTAGTTCAAAAATATATAATGAAACAAATGAAGTAAATGCATGAAATCCCAAAGAGTAAATGATATAAATTTTACCTCATTGTTCTGTAATGGTGGTTTTCCATTTTTCTTACTGCAGAGAAAAAGAAAAAAGAGCAAGAGAGCTTTATTTGCAAATTGTTTCCATCATAAAAAAATTATTTTAAGAAATAAAAAGAATATACCAAATTCTCCAAATGAGTCTCTTCTTTTACATGTCATACTGAGACAGAATATATTAAATACAATAGTCCAACTGCCTCTTACTAACTATAATTCACAGAAAATGCTCAATAAATGTTAACTACCACTATCATGTGTCAGGCATTACATTGTAATTTTTTCATACACACACAAATATGATTTCTATGAATTCTATGATTTCTCCCATGAAGATACGGAATCTATCTTTCCATCCTTGAATCAAGGCTTGGCCATGACATTAGCAAACTGATACAAACAAGGGCTAGGCTAGTGTGTACTAGGCTTGTGTACTAGGCTCACTCTCTTGTTGCTGGGAATCCTTTCCCAGCCCTGTGAGCGATCCCAGTTAGTAGCCTAAAAGATGGGAGACTATGTGTATGAATGAAAAAACCGGCTTGGAAGAGTCAGTAGCACCACCAAGGTTCATGCAACTCAAAGTAGTTAATCTACCACTTGTACCCAGATCTGACTACTAACCCAGGCTTCCTCCCCTAAACAATCTAATAACCAAACTTGGCTTCTGTTTATATACACTACCACCTCACCCTATGCTTCTATATAATATTGATCACAGTTAAAATCTCTTGTTTAATGTATGTTTCCTCCCAGTAAATTAGTTCCATGAAATCAGGAGCTACTGCAGGTTGGTCTCTCCAAAGTAGAGTACAAAAGGTCTATTAGATATCAGCATCTGTGAAAGAAAGGCAAAGAAGGAAGCTAGGCAGAACTCAAAACTGAGATACACACCAACAAAATTTCAGCCAACCAGGTGGGAAGCCCTGAAGCAAGAAATGTTCATCCTAGTGCTCTGAGCCGGGATGAAATGGTAGGGTTTTTTAAACCTCTTCCTAACTCAATAAGCAAATCTACCCCGCTCCAGCAAGACCATGACCTTGGAGAAGGTAGCCCTGCAGCTGAGGCAGACCCTAAGATGTGTGCAGAAGGGGTTACCTGGTGATTCGCACTGCTCATAGCTGGACAATAAGCCCTTCTTTGAAGGGGAATCTGGATAGCACATCTCCTTTTCTATTACAAGGGTCATATATTACCCAATCCTCTATGTTCAATACCTAGTTGAGCCCCAGCGTTTTGCAGATTGAACATTTTCATTACAGGACACCATGTCACTGAGTAAGGCAAGAAGACACACAACTACAACGCAGTAAATGCTATCATTTTTAAAGTGCTTAGGCATATTATTACTGTTTCTAATTTCAACTATACTGCAGGATTGCTCATTTGTTTTTAAATTTTCATGAGACTACAAAACCATTTCAGAAGATGCCTTTTATATATATATATATATATATACACACACACACACACACACACACATGTTCAAGCATGCACAGTTAATTATAAGCCCCTTTTATAAGGCTTTCTAAATTCCTATTTTTAAAGAATTTTTTAAAGTTTCCTCAGTTTTGAAGATACCAGCTATATGTGATTTAGTCACTAAGTCATCTCCAACTCTTGCAACCCCATGGACTATAGCCTGCCAGGCTCCTCTGTCCATGGGATTCTCCAGGCAAGAATACTAGAGTGGGTTGCCATTTCCTTCTCCAGAGGATCTTCCTGACGCAGGAATCGAACCTGGGTCTCCTGCATTGCAGGCAGATTCTTTAGACTGAGCTACCAGGGAAGCCCTTACCAGCTATATAAACACATAAAAATTGCTTAGGATATATGAGAGCAGTATATTAGAATTCTGTTTAATAGATTACATTTTTTTTTACTTCATATGTCATAAAGATTATTTTTCTTTTTTTACTTCATATGTCTGAAGTGTAGAGAGAAGTTAATGTACTTCCAAAAATAAGATCTACTAGTAGGCAGATTCAAGTCTAACAAAAATTCAGTATTTTCCTTTTTTTTATTTTTATCCTATGAAACTAGAAAGGCTCTACAACAGACATGTCTTCTACTCGTCTATGTTTCTTTTGACTACCAAAAAAAATCAACTTAGCAGCTAAATTAAATTCATTAAATAAAAGCATTCAACGTGTTCAAAATATATTACCAGTATGAACACAAATGGTGAAAGTGAAAGTCACTCAGTCATGTCCGACTCTTTGCGACCCCATGGATAATACAGTCCACGGAATTCTCCAGGGCAGAATACTGGAGTGGGTAGCCATTCCCTTCTTCAGGGGATCTTCCAAGCCCAGGGATCAAACTCAGGTCTTCTGCATTGCGGCTGAATTCTTTACCAGCTGAGCCACCAGGTGAGGTATCTATAATCTGATTTGGAGCAGTCACTAAACATCAGCTGTTTTGTTACATCTCAGGGTATAACCGAATTAAATTATTTTTAATCTAATTTTGTGACTATGTGAATGATGACCTTAAACCAGTCTATTATATCAAAATCGATGTTATGTTCAGACAGGAGCTGCTCATCTATTTTCTTCTTGCTCAATAAATCAGCACACTGGATGGCAGTCCTATATCAATTCTTTTCATTGCCTTCCCAATAGCTCAGCCTGGGCAGAGGGAAGGAAAAGAGAATCACAGTACCAGGATAAGATGTATAAAAACAGTTTGGTTGCTAGAGTAAGAAACAGAGGCACACAGAATAGATACATTATCAAATGCACATGTTACTGAAAAGACAGGTAAATTATAAAGTAATGAGAGGGTAACAGGCAGGAAGGCCAGGGGTCTCCAAATGGAGGAAATAGCCTGCAAGTGTCAGACATTTTTATCTCTCTCAAGCGGCAGGAGGAAACAAACTAGTAATATTTTTTTCCTTCTCTATACAAATTTAAAGGGAGGTTTCTCTTAAAATACTGTGTTGCCATAATGACACCTGGTTTCACCTGAAGTTAGCTATTCTCGAGCCTAGAGATAATCAATGCCTTTTTCTTATGGAAATGTTCATCTTAAGCTATGCTAATGTACTATGCCTTTACCCCAAACTCTGTCTCCAAGTTGGTTCCCCTCTTGGCCCAGAACCTACTTGACAAACCAGTATGGATATTGTTCCCCTAATCTATGTAAATGAAACTATTTGTATGGTGATCTGCCCTTCTTCAAGATTCAAGTTAATCATTTTATGGCCCAGGATAAACCGTTTGGCACCAAGACTATCCCAAAATGCATCTTATGGGTGAGGGGCCTAGTGCCATTCTGAATTTTAAGACATTCCTTTCTTTCATTAACAGACTGCTAGTGACTATATAACACCCAGCTGAAGACTAGCAGGCGGGTACTCTTTCTACCCCCTTCTGATGCCTATGTCAGAAGCTTTCTCTATCTCCTTTATACTTTAATAAAACTTTATTACACAAAAGCTCTGAGCGATCAAGCCTCATCTCTGGCCCCGGATTGAATTCTTCTCCTCCGGGGGCCAAGAATCCCAGTGTATTCGCGTGATTCAACAACAACCTTTCAGTAACATGGTCAAGAATCATTCAGACATCTACTAATTGCTTACTGCATGCTAAGGACTGTTCTAGATCAGCACTTCTCGAACCTTCTGGTCTCAGGATTCTCAAGAACTTTTATTTATTTGTGTTACATGAATACTTATCACACAGAATTTCAATCTCAGAAATTTTTTAAAAATACTTATTTACTCATTTAAAGATAATAAACACATTACACATTAAATAAAATTTTATTTAAAAAAAGCTGTATTTTCCTAGAAAAAACAATTTAGTAAGAAAAGTGGCATTGTTTCATATTTTGACAAATCTCCTTAACGACTGGCTTAACAGAGAACAAGTGGATTCTCATATCTGAGTCTGTATTTATTCTATCTACGGCAATACAGATCTGTTGCTGTTTAGTCGATAAAGTCGCGTCTACTCCTTGCGACTCCATGGACTGTAGCCCACCATGTTCCTCTGTCCATGGGATTTCCCAGGCACGAATACTAGGTAGCTGTAAAACAGGAGTATTCTAGTAAGTGTGGATATTCTTCTGTGATACTATAATGTGGCGATGCAGTCTGAAAATTGTATCAATAAACTTATACTCTGATATAATAAAATTCACTAATCTACATTATATTCCACTTTCAATGGCTCTGTTTACCCATTCTAGATTTTTTAAGATCATGTATTAGTCATTTGGACAACAATGCTTCACTGAGTTCAACTGCAGGCCTTCCAATTGCAACACACTATACAATATTTTTCAAAATTACACTTGTTAATATTGCCACCCATCTTACCAGAAAGGCCTTAAGCACTGGGAAGCTAGCAAGCTCATGGTAGCAAACAACTTTTTCAAATTCCGATTTTTCACTTGAAAGCCTAAATTATAACATTAGCAACAAATACTGCCAGTTGTTTTTCCTTGAAGGCAATACAAGAAAACATCTGCAATATTCAAGGCTGAATAAACACAGTTATTCAGTCTTTCTTCCAAGTAAAAATGATGTCACACACACACACACAAAGTAGCTACTTCAGTTCACAACTCAAATAATTGAACAGTGCTTTCTCTGAAGACAACCTCTATACTTAGTACACTGCATGAAGCACTTTTGCAGATTTCTCATTTTTCTCTGCCAAAAACATTACAAAAAAGAAAGACAATAGTAACTAACTATTTATAAAAACGTTTATGAGGGTTTTATCCAAGAAATGCAAGATCGGGTTCAGTTCAGTTGCTCAGTCATGTCCGTCTCTTTGTGACCCCATCAACAGCAGCATGCCAGGCCTCCCTGTCCATCACCAACTCCCGGAGTTCCCCCAAACCCATGTCCATCGAGTCACTGATGCCATCCAACCATCTCATCCTCTGTCATCCCCTTCTCCTCCTGCCCTTCAATCTTTCCCAGCATCAGGGTCTTTTCAAAAGAGTCAGCTCTTCACTTTAAGTGGCCAAAGTATTGGAGTTTCAGCCTCAACATCAGTCCTTCCAATGAATATTCAGAACTGATTTCCTTTAGGATGGACTGGTTGGATCTCCTTGCTGTCTAAGGGACTCTCAAGAGTCTTCTCCAACACCACAGTTCAAAAGCATCAATTCTTCGGCGCTCACCTTTCTTCACAGTCCAACTCTCACATCCATACATGACCACTGGAAAAACCATAGCCTTGACTAGACGGACCTTTGTTGACAAAGTAATGTCTCTGCTTTTCAATATGCTGTCTAGGTTGGTCATAACTTTCCAAGATCATGTTAACATTTGAAATATCAATGCAATTCATCCTATTAACAGTTTTTAAAGAATAAACATATGATCATATCAATAGATACAGAAAGACCTTATGACAAAACCCAACACCTGCTCATCCTAAAAAACTCTCAGACTATAAATAAAAGAAACTTCCTCAATATAACAAAGGACATCAAGACATCAACAAACACCTACAACTATCACCGTACCAAAAAACAAAAGACTTAATCTCTCTGTAAGATCTGGAACGTGCCAAAGATGCCAACTCTCAGCACTTTTATTCAATATCATTACTGAAGTACACACTACAATAAGGCAAGGAGAAGAAACAAAAGGCACATAGAATGAAAATGGATAAGTATAACTACCTTTATCACAGACTCTATTAATATCTATATAGAAAACCCTAAAGAATCTACAAAAAAGCTAAGGGAGTTCAACTAGTTTCTAGGATATAACATCTATACATAAACATCAACTGCATTTTAAATATGAGTGTAGAACAACTGGAAATTGAAATTTTAAACATACCATTTTCAAAAGCATCAAAATATTAAATATTTAGTATTAAAATGAAAACAAAAGATGCACAAGACTTGAGTGCTGAAAAATACAACACCCTGCAAAGAAATGTTCAAAGAAGACTAGAGAGATCTATCATGCTCAAGGATAAGAAGAGTCAATATTATTAAAATGTCAATTCTTCCCTAATTGATTTAGAAATTCAATGAAATCCCAATCAAAATCCTACCAGACTTTTCTGTAAAGATAACAAATTGAATCTAAACTCCATTTGTAAACGTGGAGGACTTAGAATAACCAATAAATTCTGACAAAGAACAAAGTTAGAGGAACTGCACCTGACGTCAAGGCTTATCATAAAGCTATGCTAATTAAGAGAGTTTGATATTGGAGTATAAATAGAAGTCAAGAAATAAAAAAGTCCAAAGTAGACCTATACATATGTGGTGCAAAGGCAACTCATTAAGGAAAGAATAATCTTTTAACCAATGGTCTTGGATCAACTATTCCAAATCCTGAAAGATGATGCTGTGAAAGTGCTGCACTCAATATGCCAGCAAGTTTGGAAAACTCAGCAGTGACCACAAGACTGGAAAAGGTCAGTTTTCATTCCAATCCCAAAGAAAGGCAATGCCAAAGAATGCTCAAACTACCGCACAATTGCACTCATCTCACATGCTAGTAAAGTAATGCTTAAAATGCTCCAAGCCAGGCTTCAGCAATATGTGAACCGTGAACTTCCTGATGTTCAAGCTGGTTTTAGAAAAGGCAGAGGAACCAGAGATCAAATTGCCAACATCCGCTGGATCATGGAAAAAGCAAGAGAGCTCCAGAAAAACATCTATTTCTGCTTTATTGACTATGCCAAAGCCTTTGACTGTGTGGATCACAATAAACTGTGGAAAATTCTGAAAGAGATGGGAATACCAGACCGCCTGATCTGCCTCTTGAGAAATCTGTATGCAGGTCAGGAAGCAACACTTAGAACTGGACATGGAACAACAGACTGGTTCCAAATAGGAAAAGGAGTACGTCAAGGCTGTATATTGTCACCCTGTTTATTTAACTTCCATGCAGAGTACATCATGAGAAACGCTGGACTGGAAAAAACACAAGCTGGAATCAAGATTGTGGGGAGAAATATCAATAACCTCAGATATGCAGATGACACCACCCTTATGGCAGAAAGTGAAGAGGAACTCAAAAGCCTCTTGATGAAGGTGAAAGTGGAGAATGAAAAAGTTGGCTTAAAGCTCAACATTCAGAAAACGAAGATCATGGCATCTGGTCCCACCACTTCATGGGAAATAGATGGGGCAACAGTGGAAACAGTTTATTTTTCAGACTTTATTTTTTTGGGCTCCAAAATCACTGCAGATGGTGACTGCAGCCATGAAATTAAAAGATGCTTACTCCTTGGAAGGAAAGTTATGACCAACCTAGATAGCATATTCAAAAGCAGAGACATTACTTTGCCAACAAAGGTTCATCTAGTCAAGGCTATGGTTTTTCCTGTGGTCATGTATGGATGTGAGAGTTGGACTGTGAAGAAGGCTGAGTGCCGAAGAATTGATGCTTTTGAACTGTGTGTTGGAGAAGACTCTTGAGAGTCCCTTGGACTGCCAGGAGATCCAAGCAGTCTGTTCTAAAGGAGATCAGCCCTGGGATTTCTTTGGAAGGAATGATGCTAAAGCTGAAACTCCAGTACTTTGGCCACCTCATGCGAAGAGTTGACTCATTGGAAAAGAGTCTGATGCTGGGAGGGATTGGGGGCAAGAGGAGAAGGGGACGACAGAGGATGAGATGGCTGGATGGCATCACCGACTCGATGGACATGACTCTGAGTGAACTCTGGGAGTTGGTGATAGACAGGGAGGCCTGGCGTGCTGCGATTCATGGGGTTGCAAAGAGTCGGACACGACTGAGCGACTGATCTGATCTGATTGGATCAACTGGGCTTCACAGGTGGCCCTAGTGGTAAAGAACCTTACTGCCAATGCAGGAGACATAAGAGACTCAGGTTTGATCCCTGGGTTGGGAAGATGCCCTGGAAAAGAGAATGGCAACCCAATCTAGCATTCTTGCCTAGAGGATCCCATGGACAGAGGAGCCTGGAGAGCTACAGTTCATGGGGTTGCAAAGAGTCAGACACGACTTAAGTGACTTAGCACGCATGCATGCACTAGATCAACTGGACAGACATATGCGAGGGAAAAAAAAGGAATCTCAAACATTATTGCATACCATATACAAAAATTAACCTGAAGTGAAACAGAGACCTAAATGTAAGAGCTAAAACTACAAAATTTCTAGAAGAGAACAGAAGATCTCAGTAATCTTGAGCTAAATAAGTAAAGTGAAGTGAAGTCGCTCAGTCGTGTCCAACTCTTCACAACCCTATGGACTGTAGCCTGCCAGGCTCCTCCATCCATGGGATTTTCCAGACAAGAATACTGGATGGGGTTGCCATTTCCTTCTCCAAAGAGTTAAATAAAGATTCATTAAATAGGATAAACTGCACAGTAAAAAAAAAATCAATAAATTAGAATTCATCAAAATCCTAAATGTTTGTTTCTCAAAAGATACTGCTAAGAAAAGTAAAAGACAAGCCACCAAGTGGGAGAAAACATATGTAAAATACACACCCAAGAAAAAAACTGTATTCAGAATAAATGACAGACTCTCACAATCAAGTAAGAAGAAATTCATTTAAAGATTTAAACAGATATATTGCCACATAAAATGTACGGATGAAAAATAAACAGGAAACATGCCCCATATCATTGGTTCTAAGGGAAATTCAAATTAAAACCACAGTGAGAAACCACTACATACATCCACTAGAATGGCTAAGATTAAAAAGACCGATCCTAGCAAGTGTTATCAATATGTGGAGCAACTGGAATTTTTTTATACTGCTGATGGGAGTATGACATGGAACACTCACTTTGGAAAAGTTTCTTAAAAAGTTAAACATAACACCTACCATATAACCCAGCCATTCCACTACTAAGCATTTGCTCAAGGAAAATAAAAGTGTGTTTCCAGACATAGACCTTACACAAATGTTCACAGTAGCTTTATTTTTAATAGCCAAAACCTTGAAACATCCAAATGTTCAACAAGCAAGTGGATTTTAAAAATCAAAGTATTTCCATAAAATGTATTCAACAATTTAAAAAAATGATGCATGCAATATGAATATATCTCGAAATCATGATGCTGACTGAAAGTAGCTAGACAAAAAATGTGCATAGTTAGATTCCACTTATATGAAATTCCAGAGCAGCCAAATATCATCTACAGTTTTATGCAGTAGGTCAGTGGTGCCTTTAGGCTGGTGGAGGGGAGAAGACTGACCACAGAGGGGCAAGGGGGACCTTTGGAGTGATGGAGATGTTTGTTATCTTAATTGGAGTGATGGTTTCACTGATGCTTACATGTGAAAACTTACTAAGTTGTGTTTTAAATATAAGCAGTTCATTATGCATCAATAAAGCTTTAATAAAACTCTAAAAGAAAAGATGACCCACTCCAGTACTCTTGCCTGGAAAATCCCATGGACGGAGGAGCCTGGTGGGCTGCAGTCCATGGGGCCGCTAAGAGTCGGACACGACTGAGCGACTTCACTTTCACTTTTCACTTTCATCATTGGAGAAGGAAATGGCAACCTACTCCAGTGTTCTTGCCTGGAGAATCCCAGGGACAGGGGAGCCTGGTGGGCTGCCACCTATGGGTTCACGAAGAGTCGGACACGACTGAAGCGACTCAGCAGCAGCAGCAGCAGCAGCAAAGGAAGATGACCAAAATTTAGGAGAGACATTTTCCTAAGAATACAATATAAAAGTAAATTTTGTTTGTTCTTTATTGGAAAGGCGAGGGAGAAGGAGTTAACTGTTCTTTAATAAAGTCAATAAAATATGTAAAATTAATAAGCAGAAACTTCCCCCAACAAACTATGAGACTACGAAAAAGAAACTGACAAAAACTGAAGAGAAGCTTTCAGACAATTTCTAGACTAAGCAAAAAAAGAACACAATTCTGAAAACTTTAATCAGAGTTTAGTTATCCAGAACAATAATTCTGATCCTAGAATTTCTCACTTAGTTCATTTTCCTAGACCAGTGTTTTCTAGACTTGGGGTAATGGATTAACCTCTCCTGAAGGAAAAAAAATTCTTACAGACTCCAGCATTGCCTTAAATTGGTTCTTTCTTAAATATGTATAAGAATACAGTTAAGTACAACTGACCCTTGACATGAGGTTTAGGGGCACTGATCCTCCACGAAGCTGAAAATTCACTTATAACTCTACAGCAGGCCCTCCATATCTGAGGTTCCAGATCCTTGGATTCAACCAAGGATTGTGTAGTACTGAAGTGAGTATTTAGTGAAAAAAAATCCACACGTATGCACACTCTCACAGTTCAAAGCCATGCTGTTCAAGAGTCAGCTGAATATATTCTTTTCCTTTACAGCTCCTCTACATTCACAAAATACAGTGTATCACTTAAAAACAAGCAAAAACGTTAAAGCCAATAAAAATGGAATCAATGTTCATTTAAAGTGATAGGTGAAACAGCACTGCTACAACTAATCACCAGTGCCAGGGTGAAAAAGTAGAAGCAACTATTTATGTGTTACATATGCCAGTTAATAGCTGAGAGTTTTTAATAATACTATTTTTCCTTTGTAAACAATGAACTGGTTTTAAATCACTGCTTTATTAATGCTGATGAGATAATGAATTTATTACTATATCCCCAAAGAAAATTCTAAAAAATCAAAATACTCAGAGAAAATATCATAAGCCTTATTGCAAATAAATATTACAAATTGGTATTTATAGAGATAAACAGGGATTCATGTAATATAACTGCTCACAAAAAGAGAACTCTGCATAAATAAAACATACATACACACATATATACACACATATATCCACCCACACAAGCATATACATACACACACCCACAACAGGCCACACGATCAGTCAGTCAACTCTGCCATCACTTTCTCCCTCCAAGCTTTCATAAAATATCTTATTCAGTGTGTACCATGACATTTATGAAGCCTTCACTTGCCCTCAACACATCATCCACATGAAAGCCCTAAGTTCTTTTATCAGTTTGTGACAATTACAGTAATACACTGCTCAGTTGCTCTATGTCTTTTTCATTATTTAAACCCAAAGCTTCGTTATAATAAGAGTTCAGTTACTTAGAAATTCTATGAAGACAAGTTTCACCTGTAATTATCACTACAAAAGAAACTTTTAACAGCAAAAAAATTCAGTACAAATATAAAGACTTGATGGTTTCGAAATGTGGTGCTAGAGAGGATTTGTGAGTCCCTTGGACTGCAAGGAGATCAAACCAGTCAATCCTAAAGGAAATCAACCCTGAATAGTCAATGGAAGGGCTGACACTGAAGTTCCAACACTTGGGCCACCTGATGCAAAGAGCCAACTCATTGGAAAAACCCTGATGCTGAGAAAGATTGAGGGCAGGAGGAGAAGGAGGCAACAGAGGATGAGATGGTTAGATAGCATCACTGACTCAATGGACATGAATTTGAGCAAAGTCCAGGCGAGAGTGGAGGACAAGGGAGTCTAATGTGCTACAGGCCATGGGTTGGCAAAGTCGGACACAACTTAGCAACTGAACAACATGAATGTAAAAGCTTAAAATGATTTTCTTAGTTTTACATTACTACATGTCAACCTAATACAGGTTCTAATGCAGCAGGTCTGTTTACTGTTTACATGTAGTCTCTTTGGAGACAATTAAACAACCATTCAAACACAAACAGAAACACAAATCTGCAATAGTCATTCAGATGACCCAGAAGGCGCATATATTCTTTTATTTATAACATCACTAAGATGAAAAATTTAACAAAGGTAAAAAATTATCAGAATCATTAGATCCATTAGAGTCTAGAGATACCGCTCTAGAACACCTCAGTCAAAACCATGATAACAGCTATCACCTGTACTCAAAAGACTCCCCAAACCTCTAGTACCCTCATCTGTCCTGAACTCCTGACTTGAATATCCATTTTTTAAAATAAGATATTTGTACTTGTATCTACTGAAACCACTTTAAACTTTCCATGTACTTTTAGGTCTGAACTTACTGTTCCACCCCAAACCTACTCTTCCATTTTCTCATACTGAAATGGATCCTCACTCAGTGAATGTACCTTTTCTACCCAACCCCAGCCACAAACTTGAATAATCTCCCTTTCGCATACTCTTTTTATCCAATCTCTCTCCATGCTCTCCTCTTCCTCTATTGCCCCGATTTCAATTCAGGCTATCAAAATTTCTCATGTACTAACGATTTTCCCACCTACTTTCTAAGAAGGATTTTCCTGTCATTTCTATTCTCTGCCACTTCACTTCCATAGCCACATCAAACAGTGAGTGTATTTAAGGCAGGGGAAGGGTGGTGGGGGGTGGGGGTGGGGGAAGCACACAGGCACACACACAGCCAAGGTCAATCAGGGACCAGAAATAATGAAGAGCTGAGCAAAGGTGGTAGCTAAGAAAATGGAAAGAAAGATGCAAAAAAATATTTGCTAGAAGTAACAGGATGACGGAACAGATAAGAGCTACTGCTGCTACTGCTGCTAAGTCGCTTCAGTCGTGTCCGACTCTGTGCAACCCCATAGATGGCAGCCCACCAGGCTCCGCCATCCCTGGGATTCTCCAGGCAAGAGTACTGGAGTGGGGTGCCATAAAGGCCTAACTAAATATGGAAATGAAAGAAGAACAAAGATTTAAAGAACCACGTAAAGATACTGGAAGTATTAGCTCCAAATTTATGCCCTGAAAGGTAAAGATCATTTTAACTCTTGCCTCACAAATAGTTTACACCTTGAGTGACCTGAGGACAGTGATTCTATTTACCATAATAATCACAGAAGCATTCAGGGAAATAATAATGTGAATGTGCTAATTTTCAGGTTCCAATAAGATAACTATATGGGATTGTCCAGAATATAATTTTTTTTAAGCTGAGATTTGAAGTTCAAAAGTAGAGATGTTAATTTCAAAGGAATTAACCTGACAATGGACTCGACTTAGCCACTAAACAACAACATGACAATAATGTGAATATATAATGATATAACTCCTTTGGGAAACAAAACTATGAAACCTGAAATGTGAGTCTTGCGTCTGCTTATTAAGATACTGTATTAAAAATTTTAGTATGTTCTCTTAAGAAATTTGGTTTAAGTTGTTCCCTAACTAACACTGCTCCTAGGCACTTTAAGAAGTAAACGTTCCTCTTAAAATGAAAGTATTGTTTACTATAAACCTCAAAATTATTCCTACAAATGATTTTAAATAACATGTCCAGATCATAATCAAAAATAACCAAGCACATGGGAAACTAAACTCCATAAGCAAGAACTAGCAGAAATCAGAGAAAACAGAAGCAGACCTAAAAAGATTTCAGATACTTGAATTTCCAAACATATCCTATAAGACAACACAGACTGTACTTAAGGAAATAAAATAAAATAAAGATATCTACCAAGACAAGGAAATAATAAAAAGCTACAGAGACTTAAAACCAAATGGAATTCTTAAAAATAAAAATAAAAAATACAACAATTAAAATTAAATATCTAATCAATTGGTTCAACAGATCTCAGATAAAGGCTGAGAATATTCCAAAATGGAAGAAAGACATCAATCCACAAAAGTTAAAAGGCCTGTGAATCCTAAGCAAGATAAAAAATAAATCCACACTTAACCAAATTATAGTGAGCTTCAGAAAACCAAAGACAAATATAAATTCTTAAAAACTGCTACGGGAGAAAAAAAGAATAATTACCTTCAAAGGAGCAACAGTTACAAACTGACTTCTCAACATTAATAAAGGAAACCAGAAGATAATGGAATCAAATCTTCAATGTACAAAAAGAAAATTACTGCCAATCTACACTTAAACATTTATGGAAAAAAGACACTTACACGAATGAAGGCAAATAAAGAAATTACCTGACAACATGGAGAGGGTTCATCAGGAGCAGACTTGTACTAAAGAAATTTCTAAAGGACATATTATGGGGAAGAGGATGGTTGATTCCAGCTGGAAGGCACAGGTTGCAAGATGGAATGGAAAGCAAATATGGCAAATATATAATTACCTCTAAGTGAATATTATATAAAACAACAACATAATGACTTACAGTACTAAAAAAACCAACAACAGCAACAAATGGCATCTAAATCAGGGGTAAAGTTAATGGGGTCACTGCTCTGAAGTCCTTTTACTGCCTGGGAGGATGATGAAGCATTTCTTATTGATTAATGGTTTAGACTTGAAAAGGCAAGCAGATGTCAAAATTTCTAGGGTAATCAGTAAAAAAATTTTTTTAATTTAAATAGAGAATAACTTCCAAACAACTAAAAGAGATTAAAAACAAAATGATGAAAAAACAAATCAATACTCTAACCACAAAGCAATTTTGCTGGTAATTAACAGCAAAAAGAAAAATACAAGAAAAACCCCTAAATGTTTGGAAATTGTGGTAGATTAAATACTGAGACAAATTCCTAAAATGGAGGAAATCTTCTCCCATCCTTGAATCTGGGCCAGGCTTGTGACTTGCTCCAGTCAACAGAATGTGTGGAAGTCTTTCTGCTTTCACCTTGACTTCTTGGAATGCTCACCCGAGACTACCATTTGAGCAACTGTTGAGCCTACTGAAAGATACAAAGTCACTAAAATGAAAACCAGGGCATCCCAGCCACCAGCCAGCACCAACTACCAGATACGAACCACAAAGCACAGCCAGTCCTCTACTGAATACAGCTCATAAGGGAAGCTAGACAAACCTGGCAAAGGAACTACTCAGAAATAACTGCTGGGATGGTGTGTTACAATTGACAGAAAGAGATTCACTTTTTCTTGTGAAAAGCCATGGGTCTAAGAAATTTTTCTAAATATTTGAAATGAATGACATATACATCAAATTATATGTTTACAAAATAAGAGTTTACATATCAAAAAAACCTGTGGGATGCAACAAAACAGTGCTTAGAGAACTTTATAACCTAAAATGCATACATTAGAAAAGAAGACTGAAAATTCATTATCTATCTGAACATTTGAAAAAGAACAAAATTAATTGAAGAAAATATAAATAAATGAAACAAAAGACAATAGAGGTAAAGCAAAACTAAGAGTCAATTTTTTTTAAAAAACTGACACATTTTACAATCATAGCAAGATTGATCAAAAAAAAGGGCAAGGGCAATATAACCAGTATTAAAAATTAATCTATAAATGAGACGAAATTCTCATCAATATCCCAACATGCTGATTCTAAAATTTAAATAGAAATGGTGCCAATGCAAGAGTTGATAACTGAGGCACATTTCATATATGTATAAGATTCACTGCATTCATAAAGGTTCCTCCAAAGCATCTAAAAGAGTAGTAAATTCTTTTCAAGGAGTAAATCAATAAGTTCATAATGACACTTAAGAAAAACTCATTGATCACCTTTGGAGAATAATAAGAAACTAATACATTATTGTTTTTTTTAATTGGAGGAAAATTGCTTTATCATGTTGTGTTGGTTTCTGCCATATAAACTGTATTATTTTAAAAACTAATATAGAAAAAAATATCTATCCTGCCTTTCCTAACTGAACTGTGTCACTGGATAACCAAACAGATGAAGAAAAGTTTCTTTTTATGGAAGCATTCCACCTTACAAAGGAAATAAGAACAGAATTCAAATATCACCATTTTGTAAGCCCTAATAAGTTCATTGTTCTAGGTATCAAATATCAATGGCTGCTCAAATTACAAAAAGAGAAACAACCAGACATTATATACCTTGCAACAGAGTATACCACATCAACACCTAGGAAGCATTCTTGTCCAAAAACCAAAATCTAAACTTGATCAATTGAAACTTCGATTCAACTACCAATTTAGAGGAAATACAGAGAATGAGAAAAAATGACACAAGAGGCATAAGCCAGATTAGCAAACCTGTATAGGTGGAAATACCTGGTTGCTTCACCAAATAAACTATAATAAAGAAAAGGGAAAGAGAAAGGGCATGGGGACACAGAAATTAAGACACACTTGAACAAAAAAAAACCCCACAAACACAATTAAATTACAGTGCTCAGGAGTGTAGCTTTGGATGATAAAAATTATAAAGAAATACAAAGATGCCATTACCAGAGAAGTCAGGACTATAGAGGGAAGGGGCTGTGATTAGGAAGGGCCAAGTGGAAGGCTTCTGGGTGGATGGCAAAGATATTTCTTGACTTGGGTGCTAGTTATACAAAAAAAAAGACATTAATTCATATATGTATTTCACGCACTTTTCTACATTTTGTTGCATGCTGCTGCTGCTGCTGCTAAGTAGCTTCAGTCGTGTCCGACTCTGTGCGACCCCATAGACGGCAGCCCACCAGGCTCCCCCATTCCTGGGATTCTCCAGGCAAGAACACTGGACTGGGTTGCCATTTCCTTCTCCAATGCATCAAAGTGAAAAGTGAAAGTGAAGTCGCTCAGTCGTGTCGGACTCTTAGCGACCCCATGGACTGCAGCCTACCAGGCTCCTCCGTCCATGGGACTTTCCAGGCAAGAGTACTGGAGTTGGGTGCCATCGCCTTCTCTGACTTGATGTCATAAGTAACATTTAAAGTGAGTTTTCAATTGCTGTTTTTTATAGTGTCACTCAAGAAACCTTAACTTAAGGCCTAACAGCAAAGTGAAGTCCTCAAAACCTCAGTTCTCTAAGAGAACAAAGTGATGTAGTTCAAATATGCTGCTGCTAAGTTGCAGTCAGTCGCGTCCGACTCTGTGCGACCCCATAGACGGCAGCCCACCAGGCTCCCCCATCCCTGGGATTCTCCAGGCAAGAGTACTGGAGTGGGTTGCCATTGCCTTCTCCGACATTTTGTTGTATAATGTACAATAAAAAAGCTTTCAAGATCTTAAACAGTATTTCACCATGACTATAATGTGCTCAGTGCCCAGTTGCTCAGTTGTGTCCACTCTTTTGCGACCCCATGGACTATAGCTCACCAGGCTCCTCTGTCCATGGGATTTTCCTGGAAAAATACTGGAGTGGGTTACCAATACCTCCTCCAATGATTATAATACTTCAATACTAATGTACTATGACAAAACTGTTAATGTAACAATTAACTTCACTTTGAATTCAACATAAGACTTCTTTCTAACCTCTGAATAATTCTTTCCTCTCCCTACCCCACCCCCAGTGATTCTTGGCTGTTCTTTTGAATCTAAGCTCCCTTACTGAGTTTATGATTAATCTCTCTATCCAATTCTTTACTCCTTTTTTGTCCCCTCTGACCTCAATCCTGTGCTAACTGAACACTAATCAACCAGTCAGATGACTAAAATTGCTGGTGTCGATAACATCGTTAATGTACTAAAATCGCTAGTCTGTGTATCATCATTAACATACTAACCCAGGTTGTTTCTCCAGGGCAAGATCAGATAACAGACCCCCAAGCCACGGACCACCTGGTCTGAGACTCCTAAGCTAGAACATCCTGACTCCCAAAACTATGATTAAGAAACGTCACAGATGATGATTAGGCCCATCCTCTTTGTTCTTCCCCTTTAAGACAATCTCCAACTCAAAAAACAAGATGGATCTGAGGACAGGCTCTCACTCCCCGGCCTGGCCACTTGCAACAAACCCTTACTTGGCTGAAAACACCTGCTGTCAAGAGTCTGGCTTTCTGTGTCAATGGACGCATGAGGCCTTGCTTGGTTACAAATCTAAGTCAATCTGAAGGACTGATATAAATGTTTTACTCCGTCCTTTACCCTCTACATGGCTAATTCAACCATAAGAACTCTTATCATCAGGGGTCATTTTTACCTTTCTGATTACTCCCCAATAAAATAAAGATAATAAAACAACTATCTCAAAAGACTGTTGTAAGGAATAAATGCAAAATATTTAAACCTATAATACACGTGCTCAATAAACAGTTAATAGTAATGTTACCAGCTTCATGTCTTGAAAGTCCTTCTTCTCGAATCATAATTCCACCCACACCATGCCTTTGCTCATGCTACCTTCCCTACCTGGAATGCCTTTTACTCCTTATCTCTTAAGATCAGGCACAAGACTGAAACCTCCCCAGGTAACCACCAAAACAATCAAACATTCTCAGCTCAGAGCTCTCTCCCACAGAATTATTATTAGACCAAACGTCTAATGATATTGATTTGTACAATACAACTTTTCTATGTATTTGCATTTCCATAAGACTGAGGTTAGAAATAACGTTCATCAATTTTGTATCTCAGTACTTACCTAGCCTAGTGACACATAACAAGCATTCAGTAGAATGTACTGGATCAATGTTTTATTTCCTCCAACACTGAAACTTTCTTCAGTGATGGGGAAGTAGCTATTTTGTTGAGCCAGTGATAAAATACACAGAGAAATGTATTCACCCATCAATAGTTAAACTGTTAATTATCCGATCTATTAAAAATGGGGATCATTTCATTGATTCTCTGACACCTGCTTCCTAAACACCACATCTTGGGCATTACTGCAGGGGAAAGCAAATGTTTAAAATGTTGAATTAAATCTCATTTCCTGATACAACAAAACTGTATTCACAGGTAAATGGAGAAATAATATTTTAAATAAAATATACCAGATGTTTTAAACTAGAAATTCAGTGTGAAATGTTAAGACACAGGATTCTTTCAATAGTTGTGAGTTTCTTAAGAGCAAGAATTCTAACTCAATGTTTAATCTTCCCAAGTGCCCAATACAAAAGTAAAATGAAATAGGTCTTCTCCCACTATGGGATCCATCTGGGAAACAGGCCTATCTCACTCACTACTGTGTGTCCTCAGGAGCCACCACTGGGTGTTGAATGAAGGTACAGACTTGGATCATACCCCAGCTCTTGACAACAGGAGCTTTTGTTCATCTCTATGGACCCAGGACGACAGAGGATGAGGTGGTTGGATGGCATCACCGACTCGACGGACATGAGTTTGAGTAAGCTGTAGGAGCTGGTGATGGACAGGGAGGCCTGGCGTGCTGCACTCCATGCGGTCACAGAGAGTCGAACACAACTGAGCGACTGAACTGATAAACCCAGCATCTAACATGTAGCAGGCATGCAACATCTTATGAGTTAGTGCATGATCTTTGGGTTTCTTTCTTTGAGTGGTTCACTGATTCCCACGCCAACCTACGCCTCCAGTCCTTGTTCTGAAATGAGGAAAACATCTGACCGTACCTCAGTTCCTTCTTCTGCTATAACCTAAGTTCACTTCTAAGATACAATGAAGAGAGAATGATAGTGACACTGAATTTAGAGCCAGAAGACTGAGTTTGATGCAAATTATTATGAAGCATTTTTTACAAGCAAGTTGAAGATATGCAAAACACATGCATTTCACATAATTCATTTATTTTTAATGCCAATAGATAACTTCTTAAGCAGAGAATAAATCATATAACCCACGTTTATTTCTATTATTACAGTATCATTATAGCAGTGATTCACAGATATCAATATAGCTGAATGCTTTGATGAGCTTTATTTTCAATTTTATACTTTATTAATCTAACTGCATTCATTTAGGACTGCTAATTATCCAAAGGACAACAAATGAATTAAAAAAAACAAACACCTTTAAGCACACTCACTAGTTTCACCTAGCAGGGCTTCAAACTATCTTAAATATGTGTAATAGTCCCCACAACTATTGGGAACAACCGATCAATTATCCAGAGCATTTTATCCTAATGCTATGGAAGGTTACATTCCTGACAAGATGCCTAAAACAAAAGTTATTTCCTCATAAAAAAAAGTTATGATAAAAGCCATATTCTTAACCAAGGGCCTTATGCCTAATTTTTTCTAGAAATGACTACACATGTCATTTTTAAACATCTCTAACATTCTGTAAAGAATCATTCCAAAAAAATAACAATAGAGAAATACACTACCCATTTTGAATAAAACTTAATTTGGTATATGTAACTCTATAAAGAAAATTACAAAGAGTGCCTATCTCTTCTTCACAATTCCAATTCAGTGAATTCCCTGGTGGTCCAGCGGTTAGGATTCTGCCTTTCCACTTCGGGGGGCACAGGTCTGATCCCTAGTCAGGAGACTAAGATCCTGCAGGCCATGTGGTGTGGCCAAAAATTGTAATTTCAGTTTCTATTCATTGCAGCAGAGTGGAAGGTGGTGATATTCATCATCCATGATGAAAAAAGAAAAGACCCCTCACCACTGACTCCAGCAGAAACATCACAGAGCAGGAAGGACTCTGGCCCTGATGCCTAGCCCTGTTGTCAGAAGGCCAAATCATCACTAGAAGAAAACATGTGAAAAGGAACCAGGTTAAAGATGAGAACCAATATAACACCCAAAGGGCATCATTTAAAAGAAAGGTTATAGTGCTACAAATATATTGTTCTATACTTAGTCCTATCCAATAACTTAATTTACTGACTAAATATACAGAAAGAATACTAATGTGCAGGATAAAAAAAATTTAGCAGGAAGTAACATGCCCAAAGATAACTTGTAAATACCCATACCTAGGTTTTAAAAAAAAAAAAAAATCAAACCAGCAAGTTGAGAAGGGGAAAGGAGGGAAACAATTGTGAAGGCTAAAATATGAGTAAAGAATACTTACTGCCACAATAATGAATGCAACTTCCCCTATTTTAACAAAAGCTTTGGATCTACAAAGCAGGTAACAACCTATTCCACCCGATCAGACCACACTTAGAATAATGAATTCAGTTTCAGACCTCCTCTTTAAGGGGCTGGGAAAAAGAGTATCGTATTCAGGAAGCAACAACTGAAAAACACTAAGGCCTGAAACCATGTCACATAAAAAGTAACTTAAATACTTTCCAACTCTGATTCAAAAGGTTTCTTTAGGGAAATTTTTGTGGGCATATTTTTTTTGTGAGGAAAATTTTTAGGAAGGCTCAATAATTATTGAGAACCTCACAATGGGACTTTTGCTGTCTGTTAGCAAGCAAAGGGAAAGTTAAAGTTATCTTTTATCCCTGGTGGCTCAGATAGTAAGAGCGTCTGCCTACAATGCGGGAGACCTGGGTTCAATCCCTGGGTTGGGAAGATCCCCTGGAGAAGGAAATGGCAACCCACTCCAGTACTCTTGCCTTGAAAATCCCATGGACGGAGGAGCTACGGACGGATGCTACAGTCCACAGGGTTGCAAAGAGTCAGACACCACTGAGCCACTTCACTTTATCTTCTGAGCTTTGTTCCAGCTACTGAGTTAGGACATTTCCTCATTTAATCCTCACAACTACTCAGTTAAGTAAATACTATTATTCACGTTCTACAGATAAGAAAACTGAGGCTCAAAGAAGTTGAGTAATTGACCAAGATCACAGGTCTAGCAGACAGTTGAATAAAACCCTGAACCTGTATCTAACATCAATGACTATGTTTTATACTATACCAAGTGTCTCCATAACAAAGGTAAGTTTCACATGTAAAAATATGCATTCGTGCCAATTAAAATAAGTCTGCAACATTACTTTACCCCTCTAAAATAATCCCCCTATCAAAAAAATTCTAATATCCCTTAATGATGATTCAGTTCAGTTCAGTCGCTCAGTCGTGTCCAACTCTTTGCGACCCCATGAATCACCACACACCAGGCCTCCCTGTCCATCACCAACTCCCAGAGTTCACTCAGACTCACGTCCATCGAGTCAGTGATGCCATCCAGCCATCTCATCCTCTGTCATCCCCTTCTCCTGCCCCCAATCCTTCCCAGCATCAGAGTCTTTTCCAATGAGTCAACTCTTCGCATGAGGTGGCCAAAGTACTGCAGTTTCAACTTTAGCATCATTCCTTCCAAAGAAATCCCAGGGCTGATCTCCTTTAGAATGGACTGGTTGGATCTCCTTGCAGTCCAAGGGACTCTCAAGAGTCTTCTCCAACACCACAGTTCAAAAGCATCAATTCTTCGGCGCTCAGCCTTCTTCACAGTCCAACTCTCGCATCCATACATGACCACAGGAAAAACCATAGCCTTGACTAGAAGGACCTTTGTTGGCAAAGTAATGTCTCTGCTTTTCAATATGCTATCTAGGTTGGTCATAACTTTTCTTCCAAGGAGTAAGAGTTTTTTAATTTCATGGCTGCAATCACCATCTGCAGTGATTTTGGAGCCCCCAAAAATAAAGTCTGACACTGTTTCCACTATTTCCCCATCTATTTCCCATGAAGTGATGGGACCAGATACCATGATCTTCTAACGATGATTAGAGAATTAAATTAGCACTCATTCATAGTATTCTATGGCACAATTCTTAAAAAGTAATATGTAGAACTTGTGTAGCTCCAGGATGTTTACACCTTTTCTGGAAAAGGAAAGGTATAAACTAAGGTATAAACTACACTAAGGAAAGCTTGTAACTTTCCTTCATTAATCCTATTTCTGGCAATTATTCCAAGGAAATAATTCAGCAGAGAGAGAAATGTTCACTCACAAATATATACAGTATTGTCCATAAAAATTACAGAAGCAATCTAGATATCCAATATTTAAGGGTAAAATAAATTATGATATAGTCACACAAAGGAGTGTTTATAGATTTCTTTTAAAATATAGTAGAGGTTCATGTAAAAACACAAGAATGATGTCTATGCTTTAAAATGAAAATAGCAAAGCATGCATACAGCTATGTAAAAATCTATGCATATAAATAATAAAGGTAATAAAAATAAAACAATATGTATATTATGGTGATGACATTATACATGATTTTCAATTTTTTATAACTGTTTTTAATGTTTTCACTCTACTGCTAACTATCAAAAGCAGGTTATAAAATATAATAATAATGATATTATTTTTATAAATTTCTAAGATATGCTTTACGCATGCATACAGAAGCAGCCCAGCTCCTAAAGAGTTCATAATATACTTAAGGAGACAACATTTACATTTGTAGCAAGAAAAAAACTGTTATTTAAAACAATAGTAACTAAAGCTCTAAGAAATAAGCATTTCAGAGGTAGTCATTTAACAAACTTTTTTGAGTGCCTACTATATGCCAGCCACAGCTCTAGCCACTGGACTTATAACAATGAACAAAACAAACAAAAATTTCTTGCCCTCATGGAACTTACATTCCAGCAGCAGAGATACAATAAGTAAGTTAATATGTGAATTAAATAAGCAATTGATAGTGCTAAGTGCTACGGAGAAAAATAGAGCCAAGAAAGCAGGCAGTGAGTGTGTATGTGAAGGATGCAATTTTACACTAAGTGCCAGTGGAGGGTCTCACTGAGAAGACACCTGCTAAAAGACTGAAAAATGGGAGAGAAAACAGTAGTGATAAATGAGGAAAGAGAATTACAGGCAGGGGAATGGCAATAGCAAAAGCCCTAAAATAGACTGCCTGGCCAATGATGCTAATGTGCCAAAAACTGAGACATGTATTTATTAAGCAGTCTGTACCCAGTTACCTGAAGCATACCACAGACAGCTACACAGTTCTGAGAAAACGAACTGCATCAGTTGGTTTCTGTACGTAGCTGCTTTTCCTGGCAAATCCTTTGAGATCTTCTTCACCTATAATTACTTAAGCATCTCCTTTTTATTCTGAGGATCCATATGGGGCCAACCCCTATAGAATCCAACAAAGCTAACAAATTTCTAACAGGGGGAATGAGACCCTCAGGGTGAACCATGAGAGTGGATGTTATAGGGGTGGCCCCCATATGGAAATGTCCAAGAAACTTGTAAATAAAAGAACTTCATTTTAAGCTGTTCTCTGTGTCGTGATATGGTGCTTCCCCAATGGCTCAGAAGTAAAGAATCCTCCTGCAATGCAGGTGACCTGGGTTCGATCCCTGGGTTGGGAAGATCCCCTGGAGAAGAGCACTCCAGTATTCTTTCCTGGGAAATTCCATGGACAGAGGAGCCTAGTGGGCTAGAGTGCATGGGGTTGCAAAAGAGTCGGACACAACTGAGTGATTAAACAACAACAACATGTTGTGATATAATCCCTGCCACTACTTCCAAAATTTCAAAAACCTCTACAACAAAACCTGATTTGTGAATTTAGAGGAATCAAGGCAGATACCAAAATGACAGGCTCAAGAGACAAGATATAAGTGGAAGCTAAAATAGAGCAGAAACATAGAAGTGAAGCAAGGCATGACTAAGAAAAACACAACTTTCTGAAACTCTTCAGAAACATTTGGCTATTCCTACCATCTACAGACTGGGGCTTTGAAAAAGACAAAGGACCACCCCATAAGCTGGTGGACATGGCTACACTTTGATGGCCAACAACTAGATCACACTCAAACAATTAATAGATGAAACAAAAAAAGTACCTAAACACACGGTTCATAAGACTAAAGGGGAATGCTTATCATTCAGATTAAAAGTTGTTTAAAAACACTTCATGGAAAAGGTGACCTTGGCCTAACCTTTAAAGGATAAGAGTTGAAGAACAGAGAATATAGGAAGAGATATTCCAGGTACGGCTAAACCATGAATAAGGCTCCAAAGCCAAGAAGCAGTGTGGCCTGTTCAGAAAACAGTGCAGAAACTGGTCTATTTGGAACAGGTAACGGAATAAAAGATTAGCCAGGTAAGGTGAGAACAGATAAAGGCAGATTCTGAAACCCAGGATGAGAAATCTGAACTCTGACAAGCATTCATGAGAAGAGAAAGAAAACTGCTTTGTTCTGCTTCTGCTCTTTGTTTTTTTTTAAGATCATAAAATAGTTTGGCAATGTTGACTGGTCCCTGCCTTGCCTTCTAAAACTGGCCCACTGATTTCCTACCCTCCCCTACCCCCAGTTCCTGTTATATAATCTCAGGCACACAACTATCACCTCTCTGAAGATAATGCCTTTAACTCATGTTTGTGCTAGTACCCCATCTCCAACTGCCTGTCAATTATCCTTAAAAAGTCTTCAACTATCCTGTATCATTTGTCCACCCTATAAATGCTTCTGAATGTCTATCCTGTGACATATGCAAACAAGGAATGTAAAGATAACTCAGTCCATAGCCTCCAGAAACTCACAGTCTGATGCAGACAGAAGCCAAGAAAATAAACTGGTACAATACAGAGCAGAGGAATGCTTAGCGCAGCATGAGAGCAGAGGACAACAACATCAGTTTGGAGATCAGGAAAAGACAGACAACATTTAAAAGAAAGTGCTAACTGAACTGAGTCATGAAGGAAAATACACATCAAAGGGTGGGAAGAAGTGGAGGGGATGAGAATGATTACAATTAGACGGCAACGGCTGGGCAGAGCTCATCCTGCTCAGAGACTATTAATTTCATATGGCTGGCTAAGTAGTAAAGGACCAGATCACGAACACCGTTCTCTCATGCTAAGAATTTTGTATTTTAGAATAGCTGAAGGAGTTGAATGATGAAATAACATGACCATATTTGTGTTTCTTAAAAAGAGCTCTTGTGGCAGTGGACACTGGACTGAAAGAGCACGACCATGCCTCATAAAATGCAACAAAAATCTGTTAAAGGCTTCTGTTAACATTCAATTTATCTCCAGTCATTCATTCCTACCCTCATTCTAGGCTTAGCTCATATCCTTCATAAAACCTTCGTTAACTCTTCCCAACCACATTAATCTCTTCTTTCAGAAATTTCTAAGGCCTGGCTGTCTGTACACTGCACTGTCATCATCTTACATTTTTAACTAATTCACACTTAAAGATGTCATATATTTTCTGAATGTACGTGTGACACATGCATACAAACACCTCCATCTCACAGCACCTAGTGTGGTAATACATTATGAAACAGATAATTCCTTTGAACTGAATACATGAGTCTCCTTTATCCATGAATAAAATGATTCCACTATTCTCCATATAAATAATAAACACATAAGATGTATGACTAATCAAAACTAGGGTGAAAAAGTTAGTACAGTGGTCATATAGAACAAATACAAGGGAACTTTCTGGGGAGATGAAAACGTTCTAATTTTGCAAAAGGAATGTGTCAAACTGTTGCATCTATTTATTTTAAAAATACACAGGATGTGTACAGCTCAATATATACAAATTTTACCTAAAAATCTTTAAAAAACAAGGGGTAGGGAGCAAGGAGCTATAGATGAAACAAGAATGGTAGAATGTTGACGGTACTTTTTGTGTAGAGTGTATGGGGGTCCACAAAATTATTCTGCTTACTTTGAATGCGTGTGAGATTTTCTGTAATAAAAAGTACATTTCTCCCAGTCAAATCATATATAACTAAAAAACTACTCAGAAGATTAAATTACTCATTCTCCCAATGTCTGGAATAATGTAACATTGTATCTTTTAAAGTGATTTCACTATCTTTATTACCTATCTGGTTCTAAGGAATATCTTCTAAGACAAATTTGTCAATAGCACAGACAAGCTATAAAGGTCAAGCAGTCACAATTTCCTTAATTAGGTGCTAGATAGTAAAGTTAATTAGCCCTGTTACCAAAGACACCCAAAAAGCCAGTAAAATATAAAGTTAGAATTTTCTAATCTTCAAACTATTGAAGGAGGAAACAGACAGAACAAGCTCCATCTTGAAAGCAGCACCCCATCTTGGGCCGGACTGTGGACTTTGAGCTATATGCCCAGTATCTATGGAAACGACATACCAACTGGAAAACCAGACGCCCAGAATGTAAGAGCCCCAGGGCTCGTACCTAGACTCTCAGTAGCCTAAAAGAATATCCTAATCATCTGTGTAACCAAATAGAATCATAAATTTTATTATGCTTATTGGGGTATAGCCACAGGCCTATTGATAACTGTCCACTGTTAATTACCTAGGCTTAAGGCATATGAATCACGGATTAACTTTGACTGTATCTTTCTTTTCCTTTGTTCAGACTAGTTTCAGGGAATTTGGGGAGGTGGGTTTGGGCACGTACACTTAAGAGTATATAAGGTTTTCACAAAAACTTGTCAGGGTTCTTGGCTAAGAGGAGACTCTGCCTTGGGCCTGCCAGTGTAATAACTGCACTCCACCATCTGCATTGTCCTTCTGAGTGAGTTTGTTTGCCGGAATGAGTGGCTACAACACTATGATGCCAAAGACGGCAACTGAAAGATATCCAAATGATTCTGGAAGTATATTATCCACAAAGATAGATTTGACACCATTCTTCATGACTTTAAAATAATTCAACCACTTTATCTCTGTAATTTAAAATTCAAGCTTATCTGCTCATAATTTGCATTCGCCTCCCACAAACTATTTAATGTGTAAAATAAAGATTTTCCTTAGTACTGTACTGCCAGCGCAAAAGATTAACAAGAATCTTTTATTTAGTAAATTAACTGCTGCATAGTTTAATCCCCTCCAAAGTTCACAAAATTTCTCAAAAAGAGATCTATAGAGCCTTTTACATTAATAATGAATAAACACCCAAAATTACTTACTAAGCCAGATTATATTGTTTTGCTATTATTGCTACTATTTCCCATCAGATTATGCTTAAACTTTCCCTTACTCAATTATCTATGGCCTTATTAATCAGGAACTACTTTAGCTGTGACTGGAAGGGACCTGAAGGACTTGGAGAGTGTTTCTGGGATGCTGACAATGTTCTTAATTGGGTGCAGATCTGAGTGATGATTACATGAGTGAGTTTCATTTGTGAAAATTCTTCAAGCCCTACACTTACATGTATTTTTCTACAAGTATGTAATTCTACAATAAAACGAAGTTTTTATTTTAAAGAAATCATAAAAGCAAGCCAGAGCTGTTAGGGCAGTCCTCAAATCCCCCTCTCCCATAATAAAACACCTGTTCCATGCCCTGAAGTACTTCTCCGCAAAAGTGTAATTCAAAGTTATTTTACAACATTCAACATTTTCTACTGGCATATTCCCAGATAATGCATAACTTCCATTTGCAACTGTGAGCTCAGAAAACATACAATCTCATCTAAAATTTTGTTTATATTTTCCAGAATAAGTAATTTTAAAAGCAAACTGGATAGAAGAAAAAGCTCTGTATTGTTCCGACGAAGATGCCAATCATTTTCAACTTTGTTAAGCAGATTTACGAAGGAAAAGAAAGGCCACTACTTCAAACTTTAATAAGATAAAGAAATCAGGGACAGGGGAAGGTTTAGGAAGAACTTCATGGGAAGGAAGCCCACTTGTCAATGTTTTAAATCAACGTTTACTACTAATCAGATACAATAGGCAAACCAAAAGAGAAGGCAACAATACCTGCCCAAAGAAATGAATGAGATAAAATGTATGAAAACACTATGCCAAGATTCCATATGAAATACCTAATACTTTCCAGGCAAGCATGCTTGACATAGCCTTTTCTCATTCATTTGCTGAAGCAAATAAATTATATCTATAACCCCACAACAAGTAACTCAATTCTCTATTCCTTCTCTAATCTTATAATCTCCCAAAGTTAAATTTAAACATTAAAATTCTCGAGGGAGAAGCAACGGAGTATAATCAAAAGATCTCCTAACCCTTATCTAAAGCACACTTGCACCTTCCACCTGCGAATCAGGAAAGGGAACCTTGCCCTCCAAATACCTCAGAACCCATTCAGCCTTTTCGGCTGAAATGCCAGGGCGTCCACTGACCAACTCCAACGGACACCACTTTAGAAAGCAACTTTGCAAGTGGATCCGGGATAGTTCACGTGAACCATCCTAGCGACTTTCAATGGCAACTACTAAGGATTCATGCCAAACCTCACCCACTGCCTTAAACAACAGCCTCCAGCCTGTGCGTCCAATCCCCATCCTCAAATCACACATAAACGTCCACAAAGCAAATCCACTGACAGTCAGATGAGATGGCAAAACTACAACACACCCAGAAAGTTGATGCAAAAAAGGAGGTGGTGGAGTTGATGTAAAAAGGGGAGGATATGGGGGACGACTCCTCGGGTCAGAGGCACAGGTTTGCTAGCGGGTGCAAGAAAAAGATTCACACCCCCGGGGGCAGAGTGAGCAGCTGGACAGGCAGGCGGAGCGCAGGGAACACGGAGAACTCCCGCGTCGCGGGACACCCGGACACCCTGACATTGGAGCCCGGCAGCGCCCGCGGCCAGCCCCGGCTCCACTCGACCCCGCGGGGCAAAGGGGATCGTCCGCCGGGCGAAGAAGAGCGCCCGGGGAGCTCCAGCTCGGGCCCGGGAAGGCGGCGCGGCCACGGGCCTTCTTACCTGTGCAGGCCGAGGGCGCGGCGCCGCTTGTGGAGCAGGCAAAGCAGCAGGAACGTGGCCCCCGCCAGCGAGGAGTTTCGCACGGTCAGGTACTTGCTGAAGGCCGCCATGGCACAGCCAGCACGAGCGAGACAGGGAAGGGATCGGGGACGCGGACGCGGCGGCGACTGCCGTAGTGCAGGAAGCGCGAGGGAGACTGGGAGGAGAGGAGCGCGCGGAGGGAGGGCGGTGCCGACCTGTCAGGGCCGCCCCCTGGCGCGCGCCGCCGCGCCAGCCGCGCGCCGGAGCCCACCTTGGACTTTGGCTCGGCGGGAGCGCGCGCGGGCGCCTCTGGGCCGGAACAGACTAGCTCTGCGCACGCGCCCACCCTCCTGGGTTCGCCGAGCACGCGAGCGGAGAGACGCCCTGAGGCTCTGTTTGCCGCTGCTCGCTCTTATCCCGCGGTCTCAGCCTTACCCCACCTCCGCGCGCGCACACGCACATGCACATGCACAAGGCTTTCACAAGTACTGGAAAAGCGGCCCTGGGCTGTGTCAGCGGCTTGGTGAGACTTGCCACTCCGCCTCCACTGTTGGGCAGTTACCAGCCTCTTAAAGGAGCCAGGAAGAAGGGGACCGGCCCCATCACAGATCCTTTACACAAAACTGAGGGCGCAGGAATCCTTTAGAGGAAAACAACTGTAGGAAACTCTCAGAGGTGTACGGAAACGTGGAAAGACTGACTACAAATCAAAAGTCTTTTTCCAAGCCAGTGTTTTCTAAACCATAAATTATCACCTCTAGGGGATTATATATCGGTTTGGTAGATGGAGACCATCACTTTTTTTTTTTTTTTTTTTTTTTAATGAAATATAGAAGAATAGAACAATCTCAGCGTGCTTTACGTGTAATGGAGTTGTTCTGAGAAATTTTTATACCAATCTTTTGGATCTATGTGCCCCGAGAAGTGAAACAAAATGTATTTCTTAATGTGGCTCTGATCAAACACATTTGAGAAACACTATTCTCTGCAGAGGGACATTCAGCCATAACAAGAGTGCATTGTGATCATGCTGGCCTTACTCCCGAAATCAGAAGGGCATTAGAGATTACAGCATTCTTCAGCTAGGGCCTGTGATACTGAAATCCTTAGCATTTAGACGGCTTTGTACAGTGACTAGTGAGCCCCTGTCTTTAGTTGAGGAAAGGAGAAAAAAGCAGGTGTGTCAATCAGAAAACAAGTTTGTATATTAAAGTAGCCCATTTGAAGTAGCCCATAAAACACTGGTTTCCTAAGGTGTTTTCTCAATTTAAATTGACAATTTCTTGATACAGATGACAAGAATCACTCAAGAAGGCGAAAGGGAAAATTACTAGTTCATTTAAAAATTGCATAGCACTGTGAAAGTGTTAGGAACAAGTGGAGAAAGTTTATCATCTTGGAGTTTCTAGCAGTGAAGAAAGGGCATGCAAGGTTAGTCCAAAATATGTCTATTTAGTAAATAGATTTTATTTCAAAAAAAAGATACATTTAGGAAGTAGACTATAGATCAGAGAAAAGACAAGAATGATTCATTGGGCAAGATACTCTAAAAATATCCTTGTTCAAGACGCATCAGTGGACTTCCCTGGTGGCCCAGTGGATGAGAGTCTGCCTGCCAATGCAGGAAAAATGGGTTAGATCTCTGGTCTGGGAAGATTCCATATACCTCAGAGCAACTAAGTCCATGAGCCACAACTTCTGAGCCCAGATGCTCCAACTACTGAAGCCCACGTGCCTAGAACCCGGGCTCCTCAACAAGAGAAGCCAGGGCAATGAGAAGCCCATGCACTGCAATCAAGAGTAGCCCCCGCTGGCGGAAGGGATTGTTAGGGACTTTGGGAAGGTCATGTACACACTGCTATATTTAAAATGGACAACCAACAAAGACTTACTGTATAGCCATGAAATTAAAAGACGCTTACTCCTTCGAAGGAAAGCTATGACCAACCTAGACAGCATATTAAAAAGCAGAGACATTACTTTGTCAACAAAGGTCCATCTAGTCAAGGCTACGCTTTTTCCAGTAGTCATGTACGGATGTGAGAGTTGGACTGTGAAGAAAGCTGAGCACCGAAGAATTGATGCTTTTGAACTGTGGTGTTGGAGAAGACTCTTGAGAGTCCCTTGGACTGCAGGGAGATCCAACCAGTCCATCCTAAAGGAGATCAGTCCTGGGTGTTCATTGGAAGGACTGATGCTAAAGCTGAAACTCCAATACTTTGGCCACCTGATGTGAAGAGCTGACTCATTTGAAAAGCCCCTGATGCTGGGAAAGATTGAGGGCAGGAGGAGAAGGGGATGACAGAGGATGAGATGGTTGGATGGCATCACCGACTCAATGGACATGAGTTTGGATGAACTCTGGGAGCTGGTGATGGACAGGGAGGCCTGGCCTGCTGCGGTTCACGAGCTTGCAAAGAGTCAGACACGACTGAGTGACTGGACTGAACTGAACTGATAGCACATGGAACTCTGCTCAAAGTTGTGTGCCAGCCTGGATGGGAGAGGGTTTGGGGGAGAATGGATACATGTATATGTATGGCTGAGTACCTTCCCTACATACTTAAAACTACAGCAACATTGTTAATCAGTTATACCCCAGCAGAAAATGTTTTTGGTGTTAAAAAAATAATTTTTGTTTAAAACTCAAAAAAAAAGAGTAGCCCCCACACTGCAACTAGAGAAAGCAAAGATGATCCAATGCAGCCAAAAATAAAATAAATAAGTAATTTTAAAAAGAAGCATAACTGATTCTTAATAATGAAATTAGTTAAATATGAGCTCAAATAATTTTATTCCATCATATAAATACCACCAGGGACAAATCTGTAACCCAACAAAGTTACATTTACTAATTTGCTGCAGCGGAGGAAACCACAGAGCAGAGGAAACCGAGGAATTATGGGTATGTCTCCAAAAAAGGGAGGAAAAGTGGATGATTATCATATTAGGGGAAAGAAAGAATTTAGGTAGACTAAATGAAACAGTACTTAATAGATTCAGAGCAAATCAGATCTATATGTAAAGGAATTAATATCAGACCTGCATCGAGAAGCAGACTAGGGGATCTGATTCTTGAAAGATAAGATTAATGTAGAATATGCGTGTGTGTGCTAAGTTCACTTCAGTCGTGTTTAACTCTTTGCACTCTATGGATTGTAGCGCACCAGGCTCCTCTGTCTATGGGATTTCCCAGGCAAGAATACTGGAGTGGGTTGCCTTTTCTTCCTCCAAGGAATCTTCCTGACCCAGGGATCAAACCCAAGTCTCTTTTGTCTCCTGCATTGGCAGGCAGGTTCTTTACCAGTAGTGCCACCTGGGAAGCCCCTCACTAATAGGAGTTCCAAACAATTAATTTTCTGTCAACCTAGGATTTTAGAGAAGGTTCCTTAGTACTGTATCCTTCAATAATTAACCAAAGCAATTTTTTAGATTCATACTTTTAATTTTTTTTAATGTGATTTTATTGGGCAATCTCCAGGAGCTCTGATTTTTAAAGAATTTGAACTATTGAGAATAGGGAAGAGAGGGGTATATGGAGCTAAGGAATCTAGAAAACCTCTTGAATAGCCTCCAGCACTGTCCCAGGTGATTCTTGCTTCCTGGTATTCATACCTTTGGGTAATCTCCCACATACAAGGGCTGATGTGTGTGAACAAAAGATGGCAAAGGTGATACACGACTTCTGAGATTAGATCATGAACGGTGTTGTAGTTCCTGCCTTGGTCTCTCAGATTGCTGCTGCTGGAGAAGCCAACTGCTGCAAGGAACAAACAGCCCTGGGGAAGAATTGAGGACTTATGGCACCCCACTCCAGCACTCTTGCCTGGAAAATCCCATGGACGGAGGAGCCTGGTGGACTGCAGTCCATGGGGTCGCTAAGAGTCGAACACGACTGAGCGACTTCACTTTCACTTTTCACTTTCATGCATTGGAGAAGGAAATGGCAACCCACTCCAGTGTTCTTGCCTGGAGAATCCCAGGGACGGGGGAGCCTCATGGGCTGCCGTCTATGGGGTCACACAGAGTCAGACACGACTGAAGCGACTTAACAGCAGCAGCAGCCAAGAGCCAGCACCAGGTCACTGAGCCCTGGAAGCAGATCTTTCATTTCCAGTCAAGTCTCAGATGACTGCAGCCTCATGAGCCATCACCAGCTGGAACACTAAACCCAGATACCCCTGAATTCCTAGCTGACACAAGCTATGAGAATACATACTGATCGCTGTTTTAAACTACTGAATTTTGAAGTAATGTATTATGCAGCTGATGTGATTAGGGCTAACCCTTGTAAAATGGGTAGAGGAAAAGGACTTTAGGAGAAGATATAATAGGAGGAAAAAGACACAAAGACAAAAAGATACAGAACAGGAAGATGATTAAGTCTGGTGTGGATGGAGGTTCAAGAAGGGGTGTGAAATGACAGACGAGGATGCAATGTTTAATGGAAGGTCTAAAACACCAAGATAACCAGTTGGGACTTTATTCTATGTATAAAAGGGAGTATTGCAGGTTTAGGGGCCTCAGCTATCATTTAAGAAATGTAGTGTGTAGGATGGATTGAAGGAGAGTAGAGAGACCAGTTTGAACACTTTTGAAATAATCTAGATAAAAGGTCGTGGGCATCCGAGTGAGAGCAGCACAGAGCAAACAGGAAGGAAAGCACTTTGTGGATTCAGATTGGATGGAGATGGGTGAGATTGTTGTTTAGTAGGATCATTATTTAGTTATTTTTTAATTAACTCTGAAATTTCCAGGTTGAGTGCCTGAGAGGACCATAATATTTACCAAAAGGCAGAGGCGCAGAAATGGCACCTGCTTGTCAGGAAAGATAATGAGATGCAGATAAATGAATTCCTCACTAGTTCCTCATCACCAAGATAAACCCCAAGATTCTTAGCATCCTATTCAAAGGCAATTATATAAGCTCTGTCTACCTCTCTGAAGGGAATTCCCTGGTAGCTCAGTTGGTAAAGAATCTGCCTGCACTGTAGGAGACTGGAGTTCAGTCCCTGGATTGGGAAGATCCCCTGGAGAAGAAAATGGCAACCCACTACAGTAATCTTGCCTGGGAAATCCCATGGACAGAGGAGCCTGGCAGGCTACAGTCCATGAGGTTGCAAGAGTTGGACACAACTTAGCAATTAAACCACCACCTCTCTGAATTCCTAACTTTGCACTCTTCCCCAGCCCCGGCAGCTATATTCTACCCCTGACCCAGGAGACAAATGCACATTCCTATTCCCCTCTGTGGTTTTCCCTTGAGTATGTTATTCCTTCTACTTGAAATACCAATCCCGTTTTGTCCTAACATACTTTAAAATGAAGCTTTGATGGTCTCCTACCCCAAACTATCTTTTCTGAAACCACTTCCCCAACACCATCCACCCCCACTCCCAGCAAAGTTAACCACTCCCTCCTTTGTACTACTTCTGTTTCATATGTAATTCTATTAATGTATAGCAGGTTAATGTATAGTAGTCATGAAATCAAAAGACACTTGCTCCTTGGCAAAAAAGTTATGACCAACCTAGACAGCACATTCAAAACCAGAGACATTACTTTGCCAACAAAGGCCAGTCTAGTCAAAGCTATGGTTTTTCCAGTAGTCATGTATGGATGTGAGAGTTGGACTATAAAGAAAGCTGAGCACCAAAGAATTGATGCTTTTGAACTGTGGTGTTGGAGAAGACTCTTGAGAGTCCCTTGGACTGCAAGGAGATCCAACCAGTCCATCCTAAAGGAAATCAGTCCTAAATATCCATTGGAAGGACTGATGCTGAAGCTGAAACTCCAATACTTTGGCCACCTGATGTGAAGAGCTGACTCATTTGAAAAGCCCCTGATGCTGGGAAAGATTGAGGGCAGGAGGAGAAGAGGATGACAGAGGATGAGATGGTTAGATGGCATCACCAACTCAATGGACATGAGTTTGAGTAAATTCCGGGAGTTGGCAATGGACAGGGAGGCCTGGCGTGCTGCTGCAGTCCATGCGGTTGGAAAGAGATGGACACAACTGAGCGACTAAACTGAACTGAACTGATAGTAGGTTATCAAGGAGGCAGATCTTAAAACTTTCTTTTAAGACAAACTGCTAGTCATTTCTCTGACAAAGTAAACTTCAAGTCACCAGGAACAGTTCATCTTTGCTTAGAAAAGAAACACTTGAAAGGCCCTTCTTACTGACACATTTATAGGAGTGTTTTATACCCATTGGATTGGGGAAAGTATGTAACAGGACATCTGGACAAGACCATTCCTCCAAATAATCCTAGTTAGCCCAAGTTGGTAATGGGAAAGTTTGCCTGGGATTGCCTCTTGGGAAGAAACATTGAGATGTCAACCTCTTTGCTTTCCAGGTTCAACATTATTACAATCTTTTGATAGATTTAGATAGACTGAGATAGTCCTATCTCACAGCTCAGGATCCTAAAGAGAAACTCCCAGGTGAAAAAGGAAGCCTGGGCTGGTGAACCAGTTCAACAACAGAGTCTCATGGGCGCAAGAGCTGTTTCCAGCACAGTCCTTGGCAAAGCCACGCATGGCCCATGTGCTCCATTGTGTCTGACTCTTTGCAGTCCCATGGACTGCAGCCTGCCAGGCTCTTCTGTCCATGGAGTTTTTCCAAGCAAGAATTTTCCATTTCCTACTCCAGGGGATCTTCCTGACTCAGGGATTGAACCTGCATCTCCTGCATTGGAGGCAGATTCTCTACCGCTGAGCCACCTGGGAAGCCCAGCTAAGCCATGAAAGCCATCTGAATTTAAATATATATATATATATAATATAAATAAATCCAGTCATCTAGGAATACCCACATTCTTTGGGAACAGTATCCAAACATAGAAACACCTTGGGGATCCATGCTTCAGCTGCTCTACAAGCTGTGCACCCAGGATGTCATGACAGAGGAGCAAGGATGGTGAGGAAAGCCAACTCGCAATGGCAACACCAGCTAGTAGCCACAGATTTTTGGCAACAGTTTCCTGTCTTGTGTGGAGACAGAGAACTAACTTCTGTGAGCTGAATTAGCACGTGAAGTGAATTGGCTGAGAAAGGCAGTCTCAAAGATCAGGTACTGGGTTTCCTAATAAGGACCTAAACTGGTCAATTAACTGAAAAAATAAATGATGTGAAGTGATATGTGAGTATTACCGCAAACTGATGAAGCAGGTCATACTGATTACAAGCATACACACGTGTGCATACTCAGTTGTGTCAGACTCCATGACCCCGTGGACCGTAACCTGCCAAATTCCTCTGTCCACGGGATTCTCCAGGCAAGAATACTGCAGTGGGTCGCCATGTCCTGTTCCTGGGAATCTTCCCGACCCGGGGATCGAACCTACATCTCTTATGTCTCCTGAATTGGCAGATGGGTTCTTTACCACTAGTGCCACCTGGGAAGCACCCCCTACATACACAGTTGTGCTTTTTGTTTTCTGTAGAGTAGGTACATTCCTAAGCCCTGTATACTGTTGACACATAGCATACACATAGCAAATGTTTGTTAAATTGAGCAAATATTTTCTAGTGTTAACAGGAATACCCTGTGGAAAATGCCCAGCCAGTGATTACAAAATTAAGATCTAGTTCATAGGAGAAAAGATTAGTACTAAACATTTTCTCATTTGAAAATTTTTATTAATGACTGACCATGGGTCAAGAACTGAGGCCAATGGTGAGAAAAACAGAATAGTCCTCACCCTGAACAGATATTAAGCAAAAAATAAAATAATTATAAAATCCAAATACAGTAAGAGTTTCAAGTATACATTTAGAAAACATATACGGTAGAGCTAGTGGTAAAGAACCTGCATGCAAATGCAGGAGACGTAAGGAGACATGGGTTCGATTCCTGGGTCAGGAAGATCCCCTGGAGGAGGGCATGGCAACCCACTCCAGTATTCTTGCCTGGAGAACCCCTGGTGGAATATGGTCCACAAGGTCGCAAAGAACTGGACACAACTGAGCGACTAAGCACACACACAGACATGGATTTAGAAGTCTTCTGTTTACAAACAGACGAATTCTTGGAATGGAATAAGAATTAAAAAGAAAAAGGGGCAGTTGAGAAGTGAAGCATAATCTTATGAAACACCTACATTCAGGGATAAAGGAAGGAAAAAGAGCTGGGGCAGTGAGAATAATTTATATGGTAGTATAGGAACACAGAGGCATGATACTCACAGAAGTCAAGATAAAAGAGAGTTCCAGAAGGGTATAGGATTAATTAATTCAGATTATTGGTAAGTATTGGAGATATATTCTTTTGTGAAGCCTTTCCTGAACTCTCTTGTCCTCTCTCCGGTGTCCCTAATGCACACTGTTCTGACTTTTGTGACAGCTTCTTTATAATGCTTATTCATGTTAATGGAAATAGCAAGGGAAGGAACCAAGTCTTATTTTTCTTTTTTTTTCTTTTTTGATGTGGACCAATTTTAAAGTCTTTATTGAATTTGTTATAATATTGCTCTGTTTTATGTTTTGGTATTTTGGCCCCAAGGCATATGGGATCTTAGCTCCCCCACCAAGGATCAAACCCGTACCCCCTGCTTTGAAAGTGAAGTTTTAAAACCCAGGTCTCCCAAATTGCAGGGGGATTCTTTACTGTCTGAGCCACTAGGGAAGCCCTTGGACCACCAGGAAAAAGTGAAAGTGTTAGTAGCTCAGTCGTGTCTAACGCTTTGTGACCCCACAGACTGTAGCCTGCCAGGCTCCTCTGTCCATGGGATTCCCCAGGCAAGAATACCAGGGTGGGTGTTATTCCCTTCTCCAGGAGATCTTCCCAACCCAGGGATTGAACCCTGGTCTTTTACATTGCAGGCAGATTCTTTACCACTGAGCCACCAGGGAAGCCCCTTATTTTTCTGTAACCCCATATCACCTCAATAAAAAAATTGGAACCATACCTCATACTGCAAACAAAAGAAACAGAATAATTTCTAAACTGCTCAAAGAATGAATAAAAAGAAAAAAGAAATTAAAAGAAACTATTAAAATCATTGAAAGAAAACAAAGAATTCCTCATGAAATAATTATAATCTTGACATGAGGAAGACCTCCACAAGTATTAAAATCCAGAAACTGTAGATGAAAATAATTGATACTGGCTACTAAAAATAATGTCGTCTTGATAAAAAAAACAAAACAAAACCATAAACTAAGCAAAAAGAAAACTGTAGGAAAAACCTGCACTTTATTTCTTACACTAGAGGTTCATTTTCCTAAAAGTACATCAAATCAGTAGAAAAAAGCCACAGCTAAATAGAAAACTGGGTAAATAATGTGAATAGTTCACAGAATAAAAAATTCAAATTTGAAAACTTTTATCACACATGATATGTGACACAAAACAAAGCAACACTAAAATACAATTTTCACCCACCAAATAGGCAAAGATCCCAAATTTTTAAAACATACTATGTCATTTTTTAATGAATATTTCTGAGGGCCAGGCAAATTAGAGCAAACTGTAAGATAATTGGTCAAAAAGATCTCAGAGAGACAGCAATGAGTGGTCCTGAAGAGAGATCTTAGCTGCCTGTCCAGGGATTGAACCTGGGTACCCTGTATGAAAATCAGAAATCCTAGCCACCAGACCACAAGAGGCTATAGGCCAGAAGGAAAGTGTCCTTGGCTCTTTCTCCTGTTTGAAAGCAAGGCTGTTTCAAGGAGATAAAAACTGTAAAAACAGGTTCAACGTTTATTATTAGAGACACAGTTTGACACCTGGGAGAGCACGTAGAAAATCAGTTTAAGTCAGAAGCAAGGCAGAAATGCACAGCCAGAGAGGAGTGTGGGCATCCTGAATGAGGAGCGCGGTACAAAGGAAATCTAAATCACTTACATAGGACAGTTCTTCTGAGATTTTGCTTACCTTTGGCAAATTATCTTGTTTCTTTTTTCACACCTGGTCCTAGGACCACCTCTCCCCCCAAATATGTGTGCACAAGTCTTTGCTAAGATGGATCCCACTGCAGAGGCCTATGGGTGCACATCCATACTTATTACAGGGGTGGCACCCTCTTCCCTTTTTGACCTCCAAGAAGCCTTCCTGGGCAGGTGCAGACAGGGAAGTTTACCTTGACATCAGAAGTGGGCACCTTATCTCTTTACTTTAGCAGAGCTTAGCTTTTGCCGCTGGCTTTGTCCTTGGAGTGTCTGGTTGAGACCAAAGCTTCAATTTTACTGCACTTGACAAGCACCAGCTGTCCAGTCCAAGGGCCCATCTATCTCCTACCTCAAAAAGCTTTAAAATAGTCCCAAATATACATACTTTCTGACCTAGCAATTCATTTCAGAGAACTGATTCCATAGATTTACTCTCACATAGATATGATGCATCTTTCTGTAAGAGCAAGGAATGGGAATATTCTTTAATTCTATAATGTAATTATTCCTGTAATGTCATTCTTATTAATAATGGAATATTATACATGCACTAAAAGAATGAAGCAATTCTGTATGTACTATGATGGAATGATACTAAAATATAATGTTAACCAGGGGGGAAAAAGTTAGGAGTAGAATAATTTGTAAAATATGTTACCATTCATAAAAGTGTTTATAGATAAATATAATACCTTTAAAAGGATACTCATAAAGTTGATCATATTGGTCAGTTGCAGGAAGGGTAGAATGGAATTGAGAAGTAGGAAGAAAGATTTGCACTGAATAAATTTGTACCTTTTATGTTTTAACCATGTGAATATATCATCTAATACATTTCAGAAAAAAATTCAATGAGATGAAATTCATATAAGATAATATTACCTATTTTTAAATCAACAATTCAGTGGCCTTTAGTATGTTTACAATGTTATACAACTACAACCTCTGTCTAGATCATCATCATTTTCATTACCTGAAAAGAAAACCCCATACCCATTAAGCATTTCCACTGTTTCCCTCCCTCAGCTCCTGGCAACCACCAATCTTCTGTCTCTATGGATTTATCTATCCTGGATATTTCATATAAGCAAAATCATACAATATGTGACATTTTGTGTCTGGCTTCTTCTGCAGAGCATACTGTTTTCCAGGTTAATCCACATTGTAGCATTCCTTTTTAGGACTGAATAATGTTACATTGTATAGACAGACCACATTTTATTTATCAACTAATGGAAGTTTGGATTGTTTCTACCTTTGGGCTACTGTGAATAATGCTGTTATGAACATGCATGCACAGTGTTAGCTAAAGTACCTGTTTTCAATTCCTTGGATGTATACCTCAGAGTAAATTGCTGGATGTATGGTAATTCTGCTGACATTTTTTGAGGAGTCACCAAACTGGTTTTCACGGCAACTGAACCATTTTGTGTTTCCACCAGCAGTAAATGAAGTTTCCAATTTCTCGACATTTTCACCAACACCTGTAATTTTTTGGGTTTTTTTTGTTTTTTTTTAACCTGCTGCACCTGCTACTGCTAAGTCGCTTCAGTCGTGTCCAACTCTGTGCGACCCCATATACGGCAGCCCACCAGGCTCCCCCGTCCCTGGGATTCTCCAGGCAAGAACACTGGAGTGGGTTGCCATTTCCTTCCAATGCATGAAAGTGAAAAAATAAAGTCAAGTCGCTCAGTCGTGTCTGACTCTAGAGACCCCATGGACTGCAGCCCACCAGGCCCCTCCGTCCATTGGATTTTCCAGGCAAGAGTACTGGAGTGGGTTGCCATTGCCTTTTCCTAGTGAGTGCAAATACTCATTGTGGTAATAATGTGCATGTTCCTAGGAACTAATGATGGTGAGTATCTTTTCATGTGTTTGTTAGCCATTTGTGTATCTTCTTTGAAGAAATGTCTGTTCAAGTCCTCTGTCCTTTAAAAATTGTCTTTTTGTTAAGTTGTAAGAGTTCTTTACATATTATGGATACTAGATCTTTATCAGATATTTGATTTGCAAATATTTTCTCTCATTGTTAAAGTTGTCTTTTCACTTTCTTGGTAATGTCCCTTAAGACACATTCTTTTTTTTTTTTTTTTTAAGACACATTCATTTTTAATCAAGTCCAGTTTATCTATTTTTTCTTTTGTTGCTTGTGATTTTGGTGACATATCTAAGAATCCATTGCCAAATCCAAGATCATGAAGATTTATCTGTTTTATCTTACAGAGTAAGTTTTACCTTTGACATTTAGACCTTTCGTTAATCTTTAGTTAATTTTTGCACATTAGTATGAAACTGTCTAATTTTTTTCTTTATTCTTTTGCATGTGAACATTCAATTGTCCTAGAACTATTTTTGAACCTATTATATTTTTGAAATGGAATTTAAGTATGAAACAAATAGATAAACTTAGTCTTTTCAAGCTTTCCTCCTTTGGGGCGTGTCAATGTTTTGCAGTCTCTTACATGACTTAGGAGTTTTAGAGGCACCTTCCTGTATCAGTCCTCTGTGCTAGCTGTGATTGAAGCATTGTCTCAGCATGCACAGTTCCTTCCATGCCAGGAAACCTCGGATGAGGCTGGGATCTTCTGATCCAGTATTTAACTGACCTGGTACACTATGCAGCTAAGAACCCCCTTCCTCCTCCAGTCTTGGGCATGATCTTTTTATTTTTCTTCAAACTCCAATCTCAGTGTAAGCTTGGACAATCAAAAGTCACGAAGCCATCCTACCAAGCCCAAATGAAGCAATGAAGCAGAAGATTTCTTCTGTGAATGGGGAAGGGAAAGGGGAAATGATAGGGAGAAACATAAACTGATGCCTCAAGAAATTATCCTGCTACACATGTATTGGGAACGTACTTACAAGAAATTCAAAAGTAAGTAAGATAGCCCCTACCCTCTTGAAACAAACAACGTAAGGACAAATACAGGCTAGGGAATTATAAGGAGCCAAGTTTCTGATAACACTTATTTCTACACTTAAATTTTGCATTTATCCTCACTTCAGTTCTCCGTCTGGTACACTGTGCCCACATTTGTATGCTCAGTTCCGATCATTTTTAAGCAAACCTTGATTCAAATAGCAGTTACAGTCGTTTTAAAAAATTTGTTTATTTTTGGTCGCGCTGGGTCTTTGTTGCTGCATGAGGGCTTTCTCTAGTTGCAAGGAGGAGGGGCTACTCTCTGTTGTGGTACGTGGGCTTCTGATTGCAGCGGCTTCTCTTGTCGTGGAGCACGGGCTCTAGCACTCGAGCTTCAGTAGTTGTGGAGCACAGACTTCGTTGCCCTGCAGCATGTGAAATATTCCTGAACCAGGGATCGAACTCATGTCCCCTGCATTGGCGGGTGGTTTCTTCTCCACTGTACCACCCGGGAAGTCCATAGTTAAAGTTTTGATGCCCTATCTGACTGGCTAAATTCTCAGTCATCCATTTGTATAGGGGATCCAGTCAAAGAGACACAGTTATGGCCTCCATAATGATGTTTGACTCATTACTCATCTGGATACCACTTTATCCCTCTTTCAGAACTAACGTGCTGCCCTGACCCCAACTGGGATTAGACACTGTGCTGAGTCTTCTCAGGCCTCCTGTGTAGAAATAGAACTTAGCACAGTTGCTTGCCCAGCCTAGGGTCCTGCTCCACAGCCTCTTTGTTTGATGATCAGCCATTGTCTGATTCCTGGATTCTCTAGCACTGTGTGCTACCCACCAGAATGGAAACTTAAGAAGTTACTAAAATTTGGTGTGTAATAATAAAGCCAGAAAGTTTTGAAATTAAAAAACTATAAAAAGGCCAAAGAACTCTTTATTATTTTTATTTATATAGATTTTTAACAACTGAAAATGTACACTGTTTTACCAATACAATTGACCCTTGAACAACACGAGATTGAACTGAATGGGTTCATTTTCATGCAAATTTTTAAAGTAAATATAGTACCTATATCTTCATTTTATAGGTCTTTAAATTAGCAAGTATGGGGGAAAGTTAGTGTTTGATAAGGGATCACAATATGTGTAATCAATATAACTAAAATGTGAGTCCTGATTCTATCCAAACCGACTGACTTACTTTGTTTACTTTAATGCTTGATATTTATTTTATATTTATTTGGGCCCTACTTTGTGAAACAATTACAAGAAGATGATTATTTAAATCATAATGATAGCTATGAGGGGGGAAAGCTATAAAAAGGCAAGCACGAACAGATTCTAAAGCTGATGCTGATGCTTTGTTCTAATTGAAGTATAGTTGACATACAATGTGATGTTAGTTTCAAGTCATAGCAAGACATATATATCTATGTCTACTCTGTTTTAGATTATTTTCCCTTATAGGCTATTACAGAATATTGGGTAGAGTTCCCTGTGCTATATAGTAGGTCTTTGTTGATTATGTATTTTCTACATGGAAGTATCTGTATGTTAAGCTCACACTTCTAAGTTATCCTTCCTTCTCTTTCCCCTTTGGTAACCTTAAGTTTGTTTTCTATGTCTATTGACCTATTTATTTTGTATATAAGTTCATTTGTACCATTTTTTTTAATATTCCACATGTAAGTGATATCATATGATGTTTGTCTTTCTCTGTCGGGCTTATTTCACCTAGTATGATCATCTATAGATCCAGCTATGTTGCTGCAAATGGTATAATTTTATTCTTTTTTATGGTGGAGTAGTATTCTATTGGATCTATATGATTCCCCAGTGGCTCAGCAGTAAAGAATCTGCCTGCGATGCAGAAGCTGCAGGAAACTCATGTTTGATCCCTGCATGGGGAAGATTCCCCGGAGAAGGGCATGACAACCTACTCCAGTATTCTTGCCTGGAGAATCCCATGGACAGAGGAGGCAGGCAGGCTACAGTCCATGGGGTCACAAAGAGTCAGACACGAATGAAGCAGCTTAACACATGCACACACATATATGTGTGTATCTTCTTTATCCATTCATCTGTCAATAAACATTTAATTTTTTAAAAATATCTGTATATTTCATTAAGCTGTGAGGGTCTTAGCTGTGGCATGCAGCATCTTCAATCTTCTTTGCAGCCTGTGGACTCTTTAGCTGCAGCATGCAGAATCTAGTTCCCTGACCAAGGAGTGAACTTGGGTTCCCATGCATGGGGAGTATGGAGTCTTCACCATTAAACTACCAGCCAAGTCCCAACATTAAGTTTTTAAAAAATGAAAATAGAGCTACCATGCTGCTGCTGCTGCTGTTAAGTCATGTCAGTCGTGTCCGACTCTGTGAAACCTCACAGAAAGCGACCCACCAGGCTCCCCTCCCTGGGATTCTCCAGGCAAGCATGCTGGAGTGGGTTGCCATTTCCTTCTCCAGTGCATGAAAGTGAAAAGTAAAAGTGAGGTTGCTCAGTCGTGTCCGACTCTTTGAGACCCCATGCACTGTAGCCTACCAGGCTCCTCCGTCCATGGGATTTCCCAGGCAAGAATACTGGAGTGGGGTGCCATTGCCTTCTCCAAGAGCTACCATATGATCTTTCAATCCCACTCCTGGGCATATATCTGGAGAACACCATAATTCAAAAGTACCCCAATGTTCACTGCATTGCTATTTACAATAGCAAGACATTGAAGCAACCTAAATGTCCAGCAACAGATGAATGGACCTTTATATCTAGACCCATGGCCTGTTTACAGATGAAGAAACTAAATTAAGGAGAGGTGAAGTACCTTGGCCAATATTCTGTGATTAATTAGTGACAGAATCAGTATAATCTTCCCTGTTCCATTTTTTTTTTTATTTCTATACCTTTCTCACTTCTTTCCTCTTTAATATGATTATATTAAGAAGACAGACCCTTTAAAAGTAACGTATTAATGTTACTACACACTTGAATTCAGATATTTCTATTTAAAGTTGTTAACTTGAGATTTTAATAATCAAAGCAGGATTATTAAAAAATAAATAATGAGATTCATTAAACAAATTAAGAAATTGCTAATTAAATAGTTATCGCTAATTAAACAGTTATAGCTAATTAACTATTAACTGTAACCATTTAATGATGCTGAAGCTGAAGCTCCAGTACTTTGGCCATGTGATACGAAGAGACGACTCACTGGAAAAGATTCTGATGCTGGGAAAGATTGAGCGAAAGAGGAGAAAGAGGCAATCGAGGATGAGATGGTTGGGTTGGATGGCATCACTGACTCAATGGACATAAATTTGAATAAACTCCAGGAGACAGCGGAGGACAGAGGAGCCTGGCAGGGGTAACGTCAGTCTTCCAACTTTGTTGTTCTCCTTCCATACTGTGTTGGCTGTTCTGAGCCTTTTTTTTTTTTTTCTTCATATAAACTTGAGAAGTAGTTTGTCAGTATCCATAAAATAACTTTAAGGGATTTTGACTGGGATTGTGTTGAATTTATGAATTAAATTTATGAATCTGTGACTCAAGTTGAATGTAATAATCAACTGACATCTTAAACACTGAGTCTCCCTATCCCTGAGCATGGAAGTGCATCTCCATTTACTTATTCCTTCTTTAATATCTTTCATCTGTTTTGTTGTTTTCCCTCAAATCTTATACATATCTTAGGTCCATTTCATTTAGTGCTAATGTAAATGGTAGCATCTTTTAATCTCAAATTTCAGTTATTCACTGCTGCTTATATAGGAAGACAATAGACTTTTGTGTATTAACTTTGTATTCTGCAACTTTGCTGTATCTTTCATTAGTTCCAGTTGTTTGCTTATTTTTGTAAACTCTGGTGGACTTTCTATTAATACATAATCATGTTGTCTACAAATTAACACAAGTTTACTTCTTCCTTTTCAATCTGCATATATATTTTTTCTTTCCTTTTTGTATTAGCTAAGACTTCCAGTATGATGCTGAAAAGCAGAGGTGAGCCAGGAAAGACATTTTGCCTTGTTTGTGATCTTAATGGGAAAACTTCAAACTTTTCCTGTTAGGTGTGATATTAGCTGTAGGTATATTAGTTGTAGGTTTTTGTAGATGTTTTTAAAAAACCAAGTTGAGGAAATTCACTTGTATTCTTCATTTACTGAGGTTTTGGTCATGAATGGTGTTGGATTTTGTCAAATGCTTTTTCTGCTATATCCATTGATAAGGTTATGTGATTCTGATACAGTTCATACACTCGCAGATTTGGGCACGACTGAAACAGCTGAGCGTGCGTTCATATACACCTAGGTATTGTTGATATGTGGCATTCTTTATCTCTGGATGGTATTGCTAAAATTTATTTGTAAAGAGTTCTATTTAGTTGGCTTAAAAACAAGCAAGCACTATTGAAGTAAAGAAATGTTACAGAAACTAACCCCAAATGCTTTTCAAGTTCACATAATCTAGGGTGGTGACTGTTGTTGTTGTTTAGTTGCTAAGTTGTGTCTGACTCTTTTTTGACCCCATGGACTGTAGCCCATCAGGCTCTTCTGTCCATGGGATTCTCCAGTCAAGAATACTGGAGTGGGTTGCCATTTTCTTCTCCAGGGGCTGTTAACTTTTATTTGTATAGGTACATATCAATATATGTGTTCCAAAGTTGTGTGAAATCTCTAAAATTCTAAGTTGTCCTGATACACTTTTACTGGCCATATTTTAAAATGTATGTCACAGAAATAAGCAGATCCCCTTGTCAATCTCATTATAATGAAATCTCAACAGATCTTTAATAATGGTCATCTTCAAGTCTTTTTGCCATTTATGGAAAGTTACTACTTCAGTCTGGTGTTTTTGCAAAATGCTTTTCATCTTCAAAAACCTTCGTGGAAAGGATTCTGATAGGTACTCTGTAATACAGGGTTTTTTGGATAAGTTTAAGATTATAACACTGAATTGGATAAGAATTTCTAAAACTCCAATGGAAAACTAATTGCCTTAGTGTTTTATGTTTCAGATGTAAAGGATCCCTTTTTGTCCTCTCCTCTAAGCTACCTATAACTTATAGCAATTTGATAAATGATGTCTTCACAATAAAGGTTGAAGCAGTTATTTTTTTCTGCCTACTTGATCTTTCAAAGTGTTCTGAAGCGCTTATTAAATGTTCTTTTTTTCTCATGACAATGTAAGTATTTGTGTAGGTTCGATGGCAGGCTGTTCTTGTAATGGGATGCCCAACGCACCTCGTTACTGCATCTTTTGATCCACAACTGATAAAGCGCTTATTAAATGTTCTTTTTTCTCATGACAACGTAAGTATTTGTGTAGGTTCAATGGCAGGCTGTTCTTGTAATGGGATGCCCAACGCACCTCGTTACTGCATCTTTTGATCCACAACTGATAAAGGGAGACAGACATCTACACTGTAAAGGCCTAAATTGCTTCTACTAAAAACAGCCTTGTTCTGGTAGAGCACTCTTTTTCATTATGCACCTAAAAGATAAAGACTTCAGACATCACATGCTACAACCTGGAGATTTTGTGTACTGGAAAAGGCACCTCCAAAAGGTGCCTCCCTCCAGCCTGAAGGGCAATTATCAGCTCCCATTAACTAACCCCTGTGCCGCCAAAGGCCCGGGAGTAGACTCCTAGCATTTGCACATGCTGTACCTAAGGAGGCAGCAAACCCCAGACTGGACCTACATATTGTATGGCAACCTGAAGATAAAGCTCACTAGGATCTGATGCAGAAGACATCTGAGGCTGGGAGCTTTCCCGAGATGTCTATGCCAGGCCTGTATACTTTTCTTTCAGTACTGTCTCTTCCCTTATTTTCTCATTCCTCCGTGGAAGGACAATGCCTTGGTCCATATTCCCTAATTCCTTGTGAAAGAAGGAAAGCTCTCCAATTGCTGGATCTGCCACTGAAAACCTCGGTCCATCCAAGATAGCAATGACCCTTGGGCTCAGTCTGTCCAAGAATGCAATGACCCTTTGGTTCTTCCTAGAAGTAATTTCACTGGGGTTCCAGAGGCTGTTGTCTACCCAGATTCTTCTGTGGGTCCATTTTATAGAGTCAGTGACTGCCTAAATTTATTCCTTGCTTCAACTGGACCCAGTCCTAGAATGGGTAAACAAGATCTTTTGAATATTTATATGGAAGTTTCTCCAGAGTTAGAAATGCAAGTTGGATTATTTATAAATTTGTTGAATATCTATACACACAGGTGACCTCTCAGGATGTAACAATATAATGTCTAAGGCTTTGTTAAGTAATGCTAATGCCTCTGTACCAACAAATAGATCCACAGATACAATCTCTTATGTGGGCACCTTAAGTACACCAGCTGCTTTTATTTTCATATATGGAAGTTTGAGAAATGGCCTCTATGCTTGAGCAATCCATCACCTTGGTAGCTAGAGAATACAAGGTCAGGGTGTCTTTGTTGTGTTCACTGGCCTATTCTCCCTACATAACTGAACAGAGCCTCTCATTGATCTGTCCAATTAAGCCTCTATAACTGCCTTAAGTGAGAACTTCTGGGAGGTGTACGTAATTCTGGTTTTGCCTCCCTAGGGAGACCTTTGGAGTGCAAATAAACAAATGGTCAGGAGCCTCTCCTGACATTAGAAAGTTAGTTGATTCTGTAGACAGAGTTTTAGCTCAGCAATGGTCACTTAAATTCCTGGCCAAAGTGGTTTTGGATAATCACATAGTCCTTGATTACCTATCTGCTGAGCAAGGAGGGATCTGTGCAATAACAAACACCTCTTGCTTCACTTGGATAAAAGCCTCTGAAATAGGTCAAACACACTGGTCACATCAACTTCTACCAGACTACCCACTGTCTCTTAGTTTATTCACCTGGCTACCTTTGGGTCTGGGTTCCTGGTATAGAACCATCTTACAAACTGGGTTTATTATGTGGTTTTAAATTCTGCTCTGTATACTTGTTAAGTTCTGTATTTATTGCTTGTCAGGCCTTTATAAAAATGACTTGCCTAATGTAAGAAGGTGCTACGCTAGCTCATCGCTTTGAGATTATTTCTACCACTTACAACCTTGACTTTAAACGGACTTTTCACTTTTTCATTTTTAATACAAACGCCTGACTGTGCTCAATTGTCAAGCTGCATGCATGAAAAACTGGCCAGCCCGAACAGTGTGATTAATCATGAGCAGACGGGCCTGCCAGGAGCCCACTAAGTGCTTCCTTATCGTTAAGGTAGGACAAGTATTTATATCGGAAAACTCATGTGTAGCTTGATCTTTAGGGGACAGGACCACCAACCAATACATGCAGATTTTGTGTGTGTGGACAGAAGGTACTTTTGACATTCAGTTTTGCTATATAGAAACAGAATGAGTAAATGAACTTTTTTTTTTTTTGCAAGAGGTAAGTAAAAGATTCAATTTGATTCTTCTAGAGGGGGGAAAAAGGAGTTGAAAATAGGTCTTCATTTTGCAGTCATCATCTGTACGAATTCTTCGTAGTTGACCTGCCCGTCTCCGTCGATGTCTGCTTCTCTGATCATCTCATCTACTTCCTCATCTGTTAGCTTCTCTCCCAGGTTTGTCATGACGTGACGGAGCTCTGCGGCACTGATGTAACCGTTGCCATCCTTATTGAAGACTCGGAACGCCTCGCGGATTTCCTCTTCACTGTCGGTGTCTTTCATTTTTCTAGCCATCATAGTCAAAAATTCTGGGAAGTCAATGGTGCCATTTCCATCAGCGTCCACCTCGTTGATCATGTCCTGCAATTCGGCTTCTGTTGGGTTCTGGCCCAACGACCTCATGACGGTTCCAAGTTCCTTGGTTGTGATGTCTCTTTTTGAAAAGAGACAAAGAAGGTCACTACATAATGATCAAAGGATCAATCCAAGAAGAAGATATAACAATTATAAATATATATCCACCCAACATGGGAGCACCGCAGTATGTAAGACAAATCCTAACAAGTATGAAAGGAGAAATTAACAATAACACAATAATAGTGGGAGACTTTAATACCCCACTCACACTTATGGATAGATCAACTAAACAGAAAATTAACAAGGAAAAAAAAAAACAACATGTATCTATAAAGCTCACTAAAGCAAAGCACAGTAAAATGAGGTATGGCAATAAAAGGCGTTAAATTTATCAAATAAAAAAAAATAAATAAAGTGCTGAAAAATTTAAAAAAAAAAAAGATCATATCCCAACATGTATGCCACCATCTGCTGTTAAGAGAATCTACATTTGCTGTGCTTTCCACTTTTCATATACATTATATTATGTAGAATGCATTAATCCTTGAAATGAACCCAACCCACCTCTCTTTAATTTCTATTCATAGATACTAATTATGAAGACAGACCTGTAAAACTTTGCAATTAGTTTTAAAGAAAAAGTTATTTATGACACTTGTTAATGCATTAATGCAGACTTTATTCAGGAGGACTGCCACCATAGGTATAAGGCGTATTGAAATGAGATTTTGCAGTAGAGAAGAGAGATGGAGCTCAATTCCTAATAAGATGAGGACTTATTGGGGAATATGGCAAAAGATTAGTTTGGAGGATCAGTGGATGAAAAATTACTAAGAGGAAACATTAAAATAGGCCTGATGGGAAAAAAATAAAAATAAAAAATAAACGGACTTTTAACCAAAAAATGCATGAGAGTTTTCCCTACTACTTTCCAGCTTCGTGCGGTTTCTGATTTGTGTACTTTCTCTTTGATGTGGGACATGACAATCAGGCAAGGTCCCTTCTGGCACCAAGGGACAAATCAGTACATGCGGAGGTCCTGACTTGATCTGCAATCCTTAGAGGAAAGATCTTGACCAAAAGGAGGGAATGTAGAATTAATTAAAGAAATTTCAGTTAAAATTAGAGTTGGGACAGGCCTTCAGGGCTAACTCTCATGCTCAGCCATCATAAATCACTCCAATCAGGAAGAGATGTACATTTACATCTCTGACAGGAAAATGTTGCCTACTTTACTGCCCAGCAGGAAGAAGAAAACTTCTCTCTACCCACCAACAGCCCAGTCAGTCATAGACTATAGCGGCCAACGAATCAGAAGCATCTAACTTTTTACTCCCAGTTTCCTCTAGTGGACCCTGGTTAGACAGTCCTTCCCAGCTTCTCCCTTTTCCCTGTAAAAGCAAGTTTCTCTTCTTTGTTCTCTGGATTTTCTATGATCTGCCAAAGTTCTCATATCCCAAATTGCAATTCCTCTTTCAATTCCCAAATAAACTTCCTTGTACTGATAAAATAACTGGACATTATATCATTAAAGTCTACAAAGTATAGCAGAACAAAGGACCAGAAAAGCAAGGAGACTTAGGTTATAATTCTAACCCTACAGCTAACCTATTTGTGATTTTGTTCAGTTCATTTAATCTCTCTGACCTTGTTCACTTGTGTGACAGGTGAAGATATTGATCAAGATGATCTTTTCATTCCTTCTGAGCTCCAAAATTCTTTAGACCATGGAAGGTACAAGAGTTCTAAATTTCTGTGCTATGGGACGTGAAGTGCCTCACAAAATGTTCCCTTGATTTTTTTTTTTCCAATTTTAAACTTTTTATTTTCTTTTGGGGTATGGCCGATTGACAATATTGTAATGGTTTCAGGTGAACAGCAAAGGGACTCAGTCATACATACACATGCATCCGCTCCCCCACAAACACCCCTCCCATCCAGCCTGGCATACAACATTGAGCAGAATTTCACGTGCTGTCCAATAGGTCCTTGTTAGTTACTAGGCTCTAAATGTTCTAAACCTTTCCCATAACCCATCTTTGTCCAAGGCACTGTCTTGGCTCCCCTCTTGGTTCCAAATTCAGTACCTTAAAGCTTATTTCACCCCATTCCTACTCCAAGTGAAAAATGGAATTACCTGGGTAAGCCCTACCCCAATGTCACACAGTGGGGAATTGATCCCCTTCTAGCGGGGAAAGCCTTAAGATAGTATCATAATACTGAATTTTCTTCTGTGGAGGGCATAAATGTTCCTTAAACAGTAAGTCCAAAAAGCTTTTCTTAAACTGCTTGCAATACAACTGAATATTGAGAAGAATGTTTTCCGGCAAATTCAGCAAATTCCTTGGGCCTGAATGCTTTCAGTTAAAATACAAATGGTGTATACAAATTCTTCTTTAAGCTAGATTTTTAAATGACTTAAAGCAAATTCCCATATATACAGATTTCTAAATTCACTACATTTTATTCATGGCTGCTCACCTGTTTACACAGACATCCACAACCACATTGCCTCCCCCACATGGTTGGGAGTTACTATAGATTAGAGGGCTTATGAAGAGGGATGGCGTCTAAAAGTGCTGTGTCAGAGACAAAGAAACTTTGAATATAATTTCAATGAAAAGCACTGAAGGTACACTTCCAAGAATCTGTCTTTAACCAAAATGTAAAAAATGCAGTCAAACTCTTCTGCTTCCTCAGGGTCTTGACCTTGACTCTGTGTCCTGACTTCAGGCTATACCATGTCTGAATATAGTGCACCCAGCATCAACCGCACTGCAAGGTATATTTTTAGTCCTGCCAGTTTAGTGCCCTCTCTTTTGTGCAGAATTTAATAAGCTTGATTATATATATATTAACTTTGTTATGTTCGGATTTTCTTTTCTTTTTTTTAAACGGAGTCTTTTCTTAAATTTACTTTATTTTATTATGTATTTTGGCTGTGCAGGGTCTTAGTTGCTGTGTGTGGGCTTTCTGTGGTTGTGGCGATCGAGGGCTGCTCTCTAGTTGAGGTGTGCGGGCTTCTCTTGTTGCAGAGCTCTGGCTCTAGGACCCGTGAGCTCAGTGGTTTTGGCACATGGGCACTGTGGCGGGTGGAATCTCCCTGAACCAGGGATTGAACCCATGTCTCCCGCGTTGGCAGGACGATTCTTAACCACTGGACCACCAAGGAAGTCCTATATCCTTTTTTTTTAATTTCCCACATTGCACAAATCTTACCAGGATTATAAGATGTCCATGCCCCAATGTACTGTGGAGCAGAACCAACGTCTCACAGATCTATAGTAAATGGGATAGACTGCTTTTTTCCTTAGTGGCAACTGGTGCCAACCCTCTCTTCGCTAGTTCTTGAACTTGGTAAATGAAATCAACATTCCCTTGTCTGGAGACACTTGAAAAAAAAAATCTCAACTGAGGCAGATTCCTCTTAAGGTTATACTTTTTTCCCTCAAGATCTGACCTATTTCCCTCATTGCCTTCAGACTGGTAACTATGGTAAGAGCTCAGTATAGTCCCAGAGCAGAAATACAGTTCTTATTCTGGGAGGAAGTAGCCTACATGCCAAAGAAATTTCAGGACCTGGTGAATATGAATATTTCAGGAGGACACGTGTACAAGGATCTTGAGGATACTGGATCAGGGATGGTGGTGGTTGGTGGGGATATAAAGCTCGGTGGAATATAGTTTATTGACATGGGAGCACTCCTCCATGACTTAGAGCTCAGTGTTCTGGCAAGAACACAAGGAGCCCATCTCACATAGTGCTGCTAAGATGACTCTTTGAAGCTTGTGCATTAAGAGCCTACTATTAACATAAATGAGATGGGGATGCTGGAACTGCCTTGACATAGTATTGAGGAAAAATGCCAATGATTCAAGGAGGTAAAAATATTAGAATAAATTTATTATGTGTGATCAAGAAAAGCTAGCACTGGACAATCTTCCCTGGGAAAACGGAGAGGACACTTCTTTTGCTAAAGCAATGAGGAATACTTGCTAAGGGACATCAGCTAATTTAAGAAGCTCAGTGACAACTATCCCATTTAGGATGGGGTTGACAGAAGAAGGTATTGCAAAGGAATTGAGATCACTAATATCAAGGTGCTGATAGGATTCTGGAATGGCAGAGACCAATGGCAGCACTTAGAATAAAGAGGACACAAGCCATAATAAGGCAATGGCAACCCACTCTGGTACTCTTGCCTGGAAAATCCCATGAACAGAGGAGCCTGGTAGGCTGCAGTCCATGGGGTTGTGAAGTGTCAGACACAACTGAGTGACTTCACTTTCACTTCTCACTTTCCTGCATTGAGAAGAAAATGGCAACCTACTCCGGTGTTCTTGCCTGGAGAATCCCAGGAACAGGGAAACCTGGTGGGCTGCCGTGTATGGGGTCGCACAGAGTTGGACACGACTGAAGTGACTTAGCAGCAGCAGCAGCAGGCTATCTGTTATAGGATTCAATCTGCCTTAGTGCTTTTTTCCTTAGTGGCAACTGGTGCCAACCCTCTCTTCGCTAGTTCTTGAACTTGGTAGATGAAATCTACCCCGCCCCCCCGCCCCCGCAGGAATCAGTAGCAATAACTCATAAATCATGGTATTCTCTGAGGGCAGGTCAGGTAGAGAACCACTCAGAACATTATTTAACTTGTAACAAAGAATAAAAACTGGTGAACAGAAAACCTTCACCAGCTTTCACTTCAGCAGAAAAGAGTCCATCACCCAGTTTCCAAATATGTCATTTCATAGACCCAAATCTCACTCATTGAAAGAGAGGTGGATCCCCTTGAGGAAAGACAATGCAATGCTACTTTAAGTATGTATGATAAACATTCTCGTGATCCTAGCCAAAGGGGATCTAAGATTGTTTATCAGGGTTAACATACACTGACAGAAAGGGAATCCCCAGACTTTTAAAGAACTGCTGAATATTGGGACTATGGTTCTGTGTTCACACTGACTCAAGGGTGCTGCAGCCCCTTCATTACCCTCTCGTTGAAAGGGGTTATAAGGAGGGCCAGGTTAGAAATGGAGTTCCGCCTGTCTCAGATGGGTTCAGTGGATCTGTTGGAGCTACCCTGTGGTTATTTCTCTAGTTTCTGAGTATGCAGTTAGGGTGCATAACTAACTATTAATACAGTTAGCATTAATAGCTGGAAGAAGCCGTTCATTGGTTTCCCAACCTGTGAAGAGCCGTTATGGCAAGAAACTTGAAACTGTCTCTTCCCTCAGTCAAGTGAGCATGCCAAAATAATACACACTGGCAGGATTGCACACCATCTACCCAGCATGGTTGCTAAGTCAATAATATATCACAGAATTTGGAGGTAATTTTTTTCCTTCCATGTTTTACTCTTTCAGACCCTCAATCTTGCTCTTTGGGATTACTTTTTAAATAAACTACTTGCATACGAGACTGCTTTTGGGAAGACTTGGGATAAGATGATTCCTCAATGGCCTTGTCTGTGTTATTCCACTTATTTTGGGGAACCACATTTGGTCCCATCACTTCATGGGAAGTAGATGGGGAAACAGTGGAAACAGTGTCAGACTTTATTTTTTTGGGCTCCAAAATCACTGCAGATGGTGACTGAAGCCATGAAATTAAAAGACACTTACTCCTTGGAAGGAAAGTTATGACCAACCTAGATAGCATATTCAAAAGCAGAGACATTACTTTGCCAACAAAGGTCCATCTAGTCAAGGCTATGGTTTTTCCTGTGGTCATGTATGGATGTGAGAGTTGGACTGTGAAGAAAGCTGAGCACGGAAGAATTGATGCTTTTGAACTGTGGTGTTGGGGAAGACTCTTGAGAGTCCCTTGGACTGCCAGGAGATCCAACCAGTCCATTCTGAAGGAGATCAGCCCTGGGATTTCTTTGGAAGGAATGATGCTAAAGCTGAAACTCCAGTACTTTGGCCACCTCATGCGAAGAGTTGACTCATTGGAAAAGACTCTGATGCTGGGAGGGATTGGGGGCAGGAGGAGAAGGGGACGACAGAGGATGAGATGGCTGGATGGCATCACTGACTCGATGGACATGAGTCTGAGTGAACTCCGGGAGTTGGTGATGGACAGGGAGGTCTGGCATGCTGCGATTCATGGGGTCGCAAAGAGTCGGACACGACTGAGCGACTGAACTGAACTGAACTGATACCTCTGTCTTCTGTGGCTACATTATCTGAATGGAAGCTGCCATATTCTTAGAGGACTTTTCCTGGCAGTAGTAATTTGTCAAGGGATGGATATGGGACATAAATGGGCCAAGAGGAGTGCTTCTCCAAATTTCCTCCATATGGAGCTTTTGGGGAAAATAGCCTCAAGTCTGAGCACTATTGGCAGAACAGAGAGTCTGCCCAGACCTGCAAAAACTCATATTTGCTAAAGCCACCGTATCTGCTATACCTCATCTGGAAGAATGCGTTCTATCTGCCGTCCCTTCCCCAAATAGTTTGAGAGTATCTTATTGAGGCATTTAAATTACATTCAGAATTACAGTTCCTGAGCTTCCGGTCCCTTGAATACAAGCGAAAGCAGAGAAGAAGGTGGAAACAACTGCTGATTGCTAATAAACAGTATCAAATAGGGGAGATGTTGTATACTTCACAGGATTGGAGATGGCTAAATGAGATTATGTGCAATGGCTGGTTTAGATTAGGAATTAAATATATCAGAGGAAATTCAGCTAAAAAAACAGCAGGTAAAGCAGTATTGCCAGGTGAAAGATTTTATCTGTTACAACCTATTTCTCTTTAACACTTCTAAAGGGATAAAACAATCAGCCATTTCTATAAACATATGACATAAAAATGTACCAACTTTTGTACCATTATATTATTGCTATCAGTCAGTCAGTTCAGTCAGTCGTGTCTGACTCTTTGCGACCCCATGAATCACAGCACGCCAGGCCTCCCTGTCCATCACCATCTCCTGGAGTTCACTCAAACTCACGTCCATCGAGTTGGTGATGCCATCCAACCATCTTATCTTCTGTCGTCCCCTTCTCCTCCTGCCCCCAATCCCTCCCAGCATCAGAGTCTTTTCCAGTGAGTCAACTCTTCGCATGAGGTGGCCAAAGTACTGGAGTTTCAGCTTTAGCATCATTCCTTCCAAAGAAATCCCAGGGCTGATCTCCTTCAGAATGGACTGGTTGGAGCTCCTTGCAGTCCAAGGGACTCTTAAGAGTCTTCTCCAACACCACAGTTCAAAAGCATCAATTCTTCAGTGCTCAGCTTTCTTCACAGTCCAACTCTCACATCCATACATGACCACTGGAAAGACCATAGCCTTGACTAGATGGACCTTTGTTGGCAAAGTAATGTCTCTGCTTTTCAATATGCTATCTAGGTTGGTCATAACTTTTCTTCCAAGTGTCTTTTAATTTCATGGCTGCAGTCACCATCTGCAGTGATTTTGGAGGCCAAAAAATAAAGTCTGACACTGTTTCCACTCTTTCCCCATCTATCTGCCATGAAGTGATGGGACCAGATGCCGTGATCTTCGTTTTCTGAATGTTGAGCTTTAAGCCAACTTCTTCACTCTCCACTTTCACTTTCATCAAGAGGCTTTTTAGTTCCTCTTCACTTTCTGCCATAAGTGTGGTGTCATCTGCATATCTGAGGCTATTGATATTTCTCCCGGCAATCTTGATTCTAGCTTGTGCTTCTTCCAGCCCAGCATTTCTCATGATGGACCTAACAGAAGCAGAAGATATTAAGAAGAGGTGGCAAGAATACACAGAAGAACTGTACAAAACAGATCTTCATGACCAAGATAATCACGATGGTATGATCACTAACCTAGAGCCAGACATCCTGGAATGTGAAGTCAAGTGGGCCTTAGAAAGCATCACTATGAACAAAGCTAGTGGAGGTGATGGAATTCCAGTTGAGCTATTCCAAATCCTGAAAGATGATGCTGTGAAAGTGCTGCAGTCAATATGCCAGCAAATTTGGAAAACTCAGCAGTGGCCACAGGACTGGAAAAGGTCAGTTTTCATTCCAATCCCAAAGAAAGGCAATGCCAAAGAATGCTCAAACTACTGCACAATTGCACTCATCCCACATGATAGTAAAGTAATGCTCAAAATTATTGCTATAGGTATTATTTAATCTCTGAGCTAGGTATTATTATCTTCATTTTACAGATGGAAAAATGGGCTTTGAAGAACTATGTATTTTCCTCTAGTCTATGTCATTAGTAAGTGACAGAAATAGGTCTTGAACTTAGTGTTTTTTAGCTTCGAAGTTTATGGTCTTTTCTCTGTACCATGTGGACTTCTAATAGAAGTACGAATGGTCTTTGGAGTACAAATGAATTAATCCCAGTTGGGGGAATCTGAGAACCATTTTGAAGGAAGTAAGACTTATGGCTGGCCTTTGGAATAACTCAACAGGTGACCATGGGGAAGGAAAGCACATTCCAGGTAAGGACAAACCTGGAGAGAGAAAAGCAGACAGCCTGTCTGGAGAGTGATGAGTGGCTTGGGGTTCAGAATTCAGTGGCTGCCAGAAAGCATTTCCCAGATGAAGCTCAGCAAGGCCAGTGACTGGGTCTGCACCACTGTGTCCTCAAGAGCCCAACACAGCACCCGGCACAATACTGTAACAAGTTCAGTAAAGATCTTTAAAAAGGTTGAAGCCAAGAAAAAGAAAAGATAATGATCATAGCCTGGTGCTATATAGGGTAAGGGGGGGCTCGAAGAACTTGTAGGGTCAGAAACTGCTGACTTTGTGCCTTTTGTTGTTGCTATAGTTCCCGCAGTGAAGCCACCACCCCACTGCTAGTCTCCACCCAACCAATACTAAGTAAGTGATGTGGACAATATCACACCACTCAAGGCCTCTTGTTAAATAGAGGCTGGGAGAAGTGCAGGAACCACCCAAGAAGACAGAGTGACCTGGGCAGTGTCAAGCCCAGGCTGTCTTACCCCAGGATTTGACAGAAACATTGGGGAGGGCATCAGCTTTTCCTTAAATTATGAAATGGAGGTTCAAGCATGTCTTAGTAGGATAAGTTTCACATAGAAAAAAGTGCACAGGTAAAGAACCAAAGCCAAATAGTATATCTGAGCATATTTACTGAAAACAAAGTGTTAGCAAATCAAAGAACAGTTAAAATTCTTATAGCAGCTCAAAATGATCACCATAAACTCTGAGACACTGAACTCTGAAAATTAAATCGAATAAAAGAAATGTTGCTCAGAGAAACCCTTAATTGCGCCAATGAATTTTTTCAGTGCATTTCTTTAATGTAATGATAAATATTTGACTGCTTAGAAAATCCAAATATTTACATTTGTAATCCTCATAATGACCCTGAAGGATTCAGAAAGTATAAAAAGTTATTGTGAGTATTCTACAGCATTATAACTGCCTTTGCTAAATCTATTGTATTCTGACCTGTGATATTGTTATGCACTTGCATTTTCTCTCCCACTAGATTGCAGATCAATTTTGCAGTCCTTCAAATTGCCTTGTACATAGTAAGTGATGAATAGATGCTGAATTCAATTAACAGTTTTCCCAGTGTTTATCCTATGTATTAGAAGAGAATGAAACATTAGTTACCTTAGTAATTTAACATTTGCTTGAAAAGGGTAAGAATGTGTTTATGAAACTCTTACAATTTTATTATTTCTAATATGAAATTAAAATATAATTTAGAACCACCTGAATTTTTTTGGTTTTATTTATTTTTTATTTTTTGGCTGTGCTTCTTGGCATGTGGGATCTTAGTTCTTCTGCCAGGGGTTGAACTTGTGCCCCCTGCAGTGAAAGCACAGAATCTTAACCACTGGACCACCAGGAAGTCCCAGAATCACCTGAATTGTTATCACACTTTTTCTCTAAAGAGCTCATTGCTCACCATGGACTTTAAGGCCACAATTTCAGTAACAGATGGCCATTGCTGATCCCACACAGACATCTACCCATCTCCGGCTCAGAGAGAGATGCTTTGCTTAGAATGGAGAAGTGGTTCCTGCAGTGAAGGTGGAGGAATACAAATGTGTATCAAAAATGAAGATGAAAATGAATATAATCTTGTAACAATCTTGTAAACAATTTGGTGAATATCTTTCCATTCTTTTTTCCTGAACTTTTTTCATATTTACAGTTATGTACTATATGGTCTATTGGTATCTGTGTATATGTCTGTGTGTCTGTGTATTTCCTCACTGTTTATAAAAATTTCAGACAAGTCCTTAGTGACATAGATAAACATCTCCTGAAGTTGGATTAGGGTGACATTTCTCAACTTACAGGTAATGAATGACAGAAAATTCATAACTCAGACAGCAGTTCAGTTCAGTTCAGTTGCTCAGTTATGTCCGACTCTTTGCCACCCCATTAATCACAGCAAGCCAGGCCTCCCTGTTCATCACCAACTCCCGGAGTTCACTCAAACTCATGTCCATTGAGTCGGTGATACCATCCAGCCGTCTCATCCTCTGTCGTTCCCTTCTCCTCCTGCCCCCAATCCCTCCCAGCATCAGAGTCTTTTCCAATGAGTCAACTCTTCGCATGAGGTGGCCAAAGTATTGGAGTTTCAGCTTCAGCATCAGTCCTTCCAATGAACACCCAGGACTGATCTCTTTTAGGATGGACAGGTTGGATCTCCTTGCAGTCCAAGGGACTCTCAAGAGTCTTCTCCAACACCACAGTTCAAAAGCACCAATTCTTCGGCACTCAGCTTTCTTCACAGTCCAACTCTCACATCCATACATGACCACTGGAAAAATCATAGCCTTGATTAGACGGACCTTTGTTGGCAAAGTAATGTCTCTGCTTTTGAATATGCTATCTAGGTTGGTCATAACTTTCCTTCCAAGGAGTAAGTGTCTTTTAATTTCATGGCTGCAATCACCATCTGCAGTGATTTTGGAGGCCAAAAAAATAAAGTCTGACACTGTTTCCCCTGTTTCCCCATCTATCTGCCATGAAGTGATGGGACCAGATGCCATGATCTTCGTTTTCTGAATGTTGAGCTTTAAACCAACTTTTTCACTCTCCTCTTTCACTTTCATCAAGAGGCTTTTTAGTTCCTCTTCACTTTCTGCCATAAGGGTGGTGTCATCTGCATATCTGAGGTTATTGATATTTCTCCCGGCAATCTTGATTCCAGCTTGTGCTTCTTCCAGCCCAGCGTTTCTCATGATGTACTCTGCATATAAGTTAAATAAGCAGGGTGACAATATACAACCTTGACGTACTCCTTTTCTATTTGGAACAAGTCTGTTGTTCCAAGTCCAGTTCTAACTGTTGCTTCCTGACCTGCATACAGCTTTCTCAAGAGGCTGGTCAGGTGGTCTGGTATTCCCATTTCTTTCAGAATTTTCCACAGTTTATTGTGATCCACACAGTCAAAGGCTTTGGCATAGTCAATAAAGCAGAAATAGATGTTTTTCTGGAACTCTCTTGCCTTTTCGATGATCCATAGGATGTTGGCAATTTGATCTCTGGTTCCTCTGCCTTTTCTAAAACCAGCTTGAACATCTGGCAGTTCATGGTTCACGTACTGTTGAAGCCTCTGAAATGTGAAGTTACTTGGAAGATGAGTTACAAATATATTCATGGGCAGGAAAATAGAATTTGTCCCTGTTTAAGGCAGTGACTGATACATACAGAGTACTTTTCTACCATCAGGTTCATGGCAGTCAAAGGAACGTTGGCTGCCCGTAAGGTGATAAGTGCTTTGTGTAAGAACCTGTTTCTAGTTCTTGGGCCCTCTTTTTTCGTAACTGCTCCACTTCAAGTGTAGTCTCTTGATGTGCTCCCTTCCTTCCTTCTCAGCTTGCTCTCTTTCTCTGCTTTGTATTCTGAAGTCACTTCAGGTGTTGTGAAATCTAGAATTCACATTCCAGTACAGGATTACATTTTAGTTGGTCAAGACTTCTAGACTTCCTGAAATACCGAGTCCAAGAGTATCTCCTTTGTTTGCCAACATTCACCTTAACGTATGACCACTTGCCCTGCCCCTGGGCTAAGAGAATGTCTCAGTGCTCACTCTGGAATAAGCCCCCTAAAATATTTTAGCGAGGATAAGATCCAGTCTGCCCAGATCTGGTTCTTGGTACAGGTACAACCTCAGTTTTCAGGACTTCATCTTTGTTGCTCCCAATCTGCTTCCTTTCTTGGATGCCTTCAAAATCATCCACAGTGGCCACCATTTTTTTAAAGCAAGTTCAGCCTCTGAATGTACCCGGTCTTTACATGTTCACTGCCCTTCAGTGCTGAATGAGCCAATAACCCCACTGCTCCTGTCTCTCAATCTACTTTGCACTTTGGAGAGAGACCCAGGCTTTTGACTCTAACTTTGCTCACCACTGCTTTCTCTAAGGGCTCTGAGCAACCATTCACACCTAAAAGTGTTAGTCTGGGTTAAGAGGGAGCTACTGCTGAGTTGAGAAGAGCTACTGCTCTTTTCTCACTCTGCTGAGCTTTTAGAATCTTCCTCGTACATCTGAGACCACTGGGAAGCAGAGTAAGTCCCACAATCCTCCTGAGAGGTTATAGTTTTAAGACATTGTCCTTCATTGCAGAAATGCCCACAAAAGTCCAGGGATTGACATTTGCTTTAATTGAAAGATCGGTTTCAGAAATTGACTCTCAGGGCGATAAGTTAAGGTAGCAGTAGTGCTTAGGATAAGAAATGTTTGTATTAACTGCTAATTATTGAGTTCCCAGGTTGGGCCATGTTCTCAACATATGTTATTTCATTTTTATCAACACAGAACATATGATAAAGTAAATATTATTTGCCCCATCACAATTAGCCAAAGCTGAGAAAACTGATTTACTTTCCAAAGGCACAGAGTTAACAAATGGCAAAATCGAAACTCAAATCTAGGACTCCAGATTCTAGCTCTTAGTCACCAGGCTAATAGCCTCCCACAGAGAAAACACTGAGATCCACTCCATCCACATGAGAGTGTGGGTCACATTATTTTAACACAGGTTATTTGGAATCTGCTCTAGTCAGTCAATGATTGACAGAGTCCAACGATATGCAAGGCACATGGGCAGGTACACTGAAGGACAAGCCAAAGTATGACATGGTCCGTGCCCTGCAGTTAGAGAGAAGGCATCACACTGAGTGAAGAATATAAAGGCAAAAAGTTAGAGAACAACATTAGGCAATAATGCAAGAGATAGCACAAATAAACCAGAAACTTTAGTATGTATCAGACCCTGTTCCTTTAAAACCGTTTTTATTGTGGTATAATATACATAACAAAACTCACCATTTTCAGCATTTTAAGCTTACAGTTCAGTGGCATTACATGCATTCTTATCGTTGTGCAGCTCTTACCACTTTTCATCTCTAGAACTTTTTCATCACCTCATATCAAGGTTCTGTATCTAGTAAACAATGACTCCCCTTTCTTTCCTTCCTTCAGCCTCTGATAACTTCTGTTCTACTTTCTGTCTCTATGTATTTTTCTGTTCTAGGAATCTCATACAATATTTGTCCTTTTGTGTTAGGCTTATTTTACTCAGTGTAATGGTTCAAGGTTGATCCATATTGAAGTTTTCATTAGAACTGCACTTTTTTTAAAGCTGAGTAAGAAATACTCCATTATATGTTTCTATGTCATTTTTCAGTCCATTTGTCTGTTAATGAACATTTGGGTTCTTCCAAGTACCTTTATAGGAATTAACTTAGGACTTCCCTGGTGGTACAGTGGTTGAGAATCCACCTGATAATTTAGAGGACATGGGTTTGATCCCTAGTCCGGGAAGATTTCACATGCCGCGGGGCAGGTAAGCCCATGTGTCACGACTGAGCCAGTGCTCTAGAGCCTGTGCTGCACAAGAGCAGTCACCATAATGAGAAGCCCATGCTCCAAAATGAAGAGTAAAGCTTGCACACTGCAGCTAAAGAAAGCCCTTGTGCATCAGAAAGACCCAGAACAGTCAAAAATAAAGAAAGAAATAGAGTTAACTTGACCTTTGAGGTAATTATTATTATCCCCATTTTCAGATGAAGAAACTGAGATAAATTAAGAAACTTGGCCAGTAAATAGTGAATTTGAATCCAGAAGCCTGCGTAAAGAGCCTGAAATCTTAGTCATTATGCTCTCCTCTCCCTGTGTTTTTAAGTGGAAGATACAGTTAACAAAATTCAGTATATCTAAGGATGAGGAAATCACCACAGGTTGAATTGAGAGAGGAGCTCTTCATGGCAGCTGTCGTTCTGGTTCTGAACCTTACAGGAGATGAAAGACTGAAATAAACCTTGGGCTACAAAGCCAACATCTGAAGGGGTGGAGGCAGGGCTTGCTTTGAGGGAAGGGCCATTTAAGGACCTGCAGGATCAGCCATTTTCCACAAGGGATACCGTGTGCCAAGGAAAGCATTGTGAACCAGGTGAGATGACTTCAGTAGCTCCATAGGCTAGGCAGACATAGCCTTGTCAGAACTGTACTGCCTTAAACACAGCTGCTGAGTCCAGAAGACTAAAGGGCTTTGAAACTGAATATACATTTCCCCCCAAACCTGTAGTACACTTCACTTTTTAAATTAACTGACATTTTAAGTGCCCTGGAAAGACTGGCTCTTAAATACGTCATTCCTTTTTAATGTAGCATGAACTACAGGCCATTTCCTTACATTGTTTTTCACGGAATCATTCGACACCATTTAAAGGCAATCCACCTTTTCACTGTTTTACCTCCTCCTGCAATGCTTTCCAGGTGGTGCTAGTAGAGATCAGATCAGATCAGATGAGATCAGTCGCTCAGTTGTGTCCAACTCTATGCGACCCCATGAATCGCAGCACGCCAGGCCTCCCTGTCCATCACCAACTCCCAGAGTTCACTCAGACTCATGTCCATCGAGTCAGTGATGCCATCCAGCCATCTCATCCTCTGTCATCCCCTTCTCCTCCTGCCCCCAATCCCTCCTAGCATCAGGGTCTTTTCCAATGAGTCAACTCTTTGCATGAGGTGGCCAAAGTACTGGAGTTTCAGCTTTAGCATCATTCCTTCCAAAGAAATCCCAGGGCTGATCTCCTTCAAAATGGACTGCTTGGATCTCCTTGCAGTCCAAGGGACTCTCAAGAGTCTTCTCCAACACCACAGTTCAAAAGCATCAATTCTTCGGCGCTCACCCTTCTTCACAGTCCAAATCTCACATCCATACATGACCACAGGAAAAACCATAGTCTTGACTAGACGAACCTTTGTTGGCAAAGTAATGTCTCTGCTTTTCAATATGCTATCTAGGTTAGTCATAACTTTCCTTCCGAGGAGTAAGCGTCTTTTAATTTCATGGCTGCAGTCACCATCTGCAGTGATTTTGGAGCCCAGAAAAATAAAGTCTGACACTGTTTCCACTGTTTCCCCATCTATTTCCCGTGAAGTGATGGGACCGGATGCCATGATCTTCGTTTTCTGAATGTTGAGCTTTAAGCCAACTTTTTCCCTCTCCACTTTCACTTTCATCAAGAGGCTCTTTAGTTCCTCTTCACTTTCTGCCATAAGGGTGGTGTCATCTGCATATCTGACGTTATTGACATTTCTCCCCACAATCTTGATCCCAGCTTGTGCTTCCTCCAGCCCAGCATTTCTCATGATGTACTCTGCATAGAAGTTAAATAAACAGGGTGACAATATACAGCCTTGACGAACTCCTTTTCCTATTTGGAACCAGTCTGTTGTTCCATGTCCAGTTCTAACTGTTGCTTCCTGACCTGCATACAGATTTCTCAAGAGGCAGATCAGGTGGTCTGGTATTCCCATTTCTTTCAGAATTTTCCACAGTTGATTGTGATCCACACAGTCAAAGGCTTTGGCATAGTCAATAAAGCAGAAATAGATGTTTTTCTGGAACTCTCTTGCTTTTTCCATGATCCAGCGAATGTTGGCAATTGGATCTCTGGTTCCTCTGCCTTTTCTAAAACCAGCTTGAACATCAGGAAGTTCACAGTTCACATATTGCTGAAGCCTGGCTTGGAGAATTTTGAGCATTACTTTACTAGCGTGTGAGATGAGTGCAATTATGTGGTAGTTTGAGCATTCTTTGGCATTGCCTTTCTTTGGGATTGGAATGAAAACTGACCTTTTCCAGTCCTGTGGCCACTGCTGAGTTTTCCAAATTTGCTGAAACCGTACTCACAGAAAACTAGTCAATCTAATCACACTAGGACCACAGCCTTGTCTAACTCAATGAAACTAAGCCATGCCCGTGGGGCAACCCAATAGGGGCAGGTCATGGTGGAGACATTTGACAGAATGTGGTCCACTGGAGAAGTGGTAGAGAACTTGCCTGCAAATACAGGAGACATAAGAGATGTGGGTTCTATCCCTGAGGTGGGAAAATCCCCTGGAGGAGGTCAGGGGCAACCCACTCCAGTATTCTTGCCTGGAGAATCCCATGGACAGAGGAGGCTGGCAGGCTACAGTCCATAGGGTCACAAAGAGTTGGACATGACAGAAGTGACTTAGCAGGCACACACGTGATGCTTTCAGCTGAGGTATGGGTAGGTGAAGACACCCAGCGCAGTTAAAACTTGCATGGAGCCACTGATTTTTAAACAGTAGCACTTTGAGGCTTTAGGACTGCAAATACTTTGAAAGCAAAATCCTTGGCTTTGTCTTCCTTGGAGCCTAGCATCAAGTCATCATCTAAAACTTTGGAAACATGGCCTGCTGGATGAAATGAAACCAAAAGGCAGGGATGCTTGGATTGAGGAGGAAACAAGGCCCTAGTCTGACCTCAACCACTCTAGCATTGTGACCACAAGCAACTTACTTAAACGTCCTAGGCATCAGTATTCTTAGTTGAAAAAATAACATTGTGCTTGTTGTTGAGAATAAAGATGTTCCTTTATCTTTTCTTTATCAGCTCATGACTCCTCAGCTTGGATGTCTACCCACTCATTGAGAAATCAGTGCCCCAGTCCAGCACAGCTGGTGTTGTTTACCTAAACTCACAGCTTCTAGTTCCTACAGTGAGAACACTCAGGCAATCACAGACAAAAAGAAGGTTAATGACAGACTAAAGTTACCCAAGTCAGAATATGATAAACTCAGCTAAGGCAGGCAAATGCTATGGGATAGCAAAAATGGAAAGTTATTGTTCAATAGGTACTGAGTTTCAGTCTGGGTTAATGAAAAAGCTTAAAGGTGGTGTTAGGACTCAGGGTGGGCCACCCCAAAACATGTTACAGTGGCATCTTCATTATGTTGAACTGAAGTTCCTTGAAGCTGAAGTTGAACAGTTCTATGGAGACGAGAAGACCTTCTAGAACTAACACCCCAAAAGATGTCCTTTTCATTATAGGGGACTGGAATGCAAAAGTAGGAAGTCAAGAGATACCTGGAAAAACAGGCAAATTTGGCCTTGGAGTACAAAACGAAACAGGGCAAAGGCTAACAGAGTTTTGCCAAGAGAACACACTGGTCATAGCAAACACCCTCTTCCAACAACACAAGAGATGACTCTACACATGGACATCACCAGATGGTCAATACTGAAATCAGATTGATTATATTCTTTGCAGCCAAAAATAGAGAAGCTCTATACAGTCAGCAAAAACAAGACCGGGAGCTGCCTGTGGCTCAGATCATGAACTCCTTATTCCCAAATTCAGACTCAAATTGAAGAAAGTAGGGAAAACCACTAGACCGTTCAGGTATGACCTAAATCAAATCCCTTACAGTTATACAGTGGAAGTGACAAATTGATTCAAGGGATTAGATCTGATAGACAGAGTCCCTGAAAAACTATGAATGGAGGTTCATGACATTGTACAGGAGGCAGTGATCAAGACCATCCCCAAGAAAAAGAAATGCAAAAAAGCAAAATGGTTGTTTGAGGAGGCCTTACAAACAGCTGAGAAAAGAAGAGAAGCTAAAGGAAAAGGAGAAAAGGAGAGATATACACATTTGAATGCAGAGTTCCAAAGAAAAACAAGGAAAGATAAGATGGCCTTCTTCAGTGATCAGTACAAAGAAACAGAGGAAAACAATAGAATGGGAAAGATTAGAGATCACTTCAAGAAAATTAGTGATACCAAGGGAACATTTCATACAAGATGGTCACAATAAAGGACAGAAATGGTATGGACCTAACTGAAGCAGAAGATATTAAGAAGAGGTGGAAGAATACACAGAAAAACTATACAAAAACTATGTCTCCTGGTCATCTTCATGACCCAGATAACCACAATGGTGTGATCACTGTAATGCAAAGTCAAGTGAGCCTTAGGAAGCATCACTATGAACAAAGCTAGTGGAGATGATGGAATTCCAGTGGAGATTTTTCAAATCCTAAAAGATGATGTTGTGAAAGTGCTCCACTAAATATGCCAGCAAATTTGGAAAACTCAGCAGTGGCCACAGAACTGGAAAATGTCAGTTTTCATTCCAATCTCAAAGAAAGGCAAAGCCAAAGAATGCTCAAACTAGCACACAGTTGCACTCATCTCACACGCTAGCAAAGTAATACTCAAAATTCTCCAAGCCAGGAGTCAAAAGTACATGAACCATGAACTTCCTGATGTTCAAGCTGGATTTAGAAAAGGCAGAGGAACCAGAGATCAAATTGCCAACATCCGTTGGATCATCAAAAAAGCAAGAGTTCCAGAAAAACATCTCCTTCTGCTTTATTGAGTATGCCAAAACATTTGACTGTGTGGATCACAACAAACTGTGGAAAATTCTTCAAGAGATGGAATTACCAGACCACCTGACCTGCCTCTAAGAAATCTTTATGCAGGTCAAGAAGCAACAGTTAAAACTGGACATGGAACAACAGACTGGTTCCAAATAGGAAAAGGAGTACATCAATGTTGTATATTGTCATCCTGCATTTAACTTCTATGCAGAGTACATCATGCAAAATGCTGGGCTGGATGAAGCACAAGCTGGAATCAAGATTGCCAGGAGAAATATCAATAACCTTAGATATGCAGATGACACCACCCTTATGGCAGAAAGTGAAGAGGAACTCAAAAGCCTCTTGATGAAAGTGAAAGTGGAGAGTGAAAAAGTTGGCTTAAAACTCAAGTCAGAAAGCTAAGATCATGGCATCTGGTCCCATCACTTCATGGCAGATGGATGGGGAAACAATGGAAACAGGGCCAGACTTTATTTTCTTGGGCTCCAAAATCACTGCAGATGGTGACTTCAGCCATGAAATTAAAATGGTTTTCTCCTTGGAAGAAAGGCTATGACCAATATAGACAGCATATTAAAAAGCAAAGGCATTACTTTGCCCACAAAGATCCAGCTAGTCAAAGCTATGGTTTTTCCAGTAGTCATATATGGATGTGAAAGCTGGACTATAAGGAAAGCTGAGTGCTGAAGAATTGATGCTTTTGAACTATAGTGTTGAAGACTCTTGAGAGCCCCTTGAACAGCAAGGAGATCCAACCAGTCCATCCTAAAGGAAATCAGTCCTGAATATTCATTGGAAGGACTGATGCTGAAGCTGAAACTTCAATACTTTGTCCACCTGATGTGAAGAACTGACTCATTTGAAAAGACCCTGATGCTGGGAAAGATTGAAGGCAGGAAGAAAAGGGGACGACAGAAGATGAGATGGTTGGATGGCATCACCAACTTGATGGACATGAGTCTGAGCAAGCTCTGGGAGTTGGTGATAGGGAAGCCTGGTGTGCTGCAGTCCATGGGGCCACAAAGAGTTGGACACAACTGAGTAACTGAACTGACTGAAGTTGCTTGAAAAGCAGGTGATTCAAGAAGGAAACCCTGATCCTTCTCTGTCTCCATGAAAAAAGCAGGAAATAAATCTTACATGAAGGGTGCACCCTCTGCATCTGGAGGGAGGACACTTCATCACCAAAGTTAGGAATTCAGAGCAGAGAAGCCTGTATTAATAAAACTTGTTACTTATTCTCATTTATCACCTCAAGCCAAGCTCAGTTTACATTCTTCACCCAAAACCTTTGACCTGTCAATTCCTCACAGATATATTTCTAATTTTTCTACAAAGTATATAAGCTGCCTGAACTGCTTATATATTCTTTGACAATGCCAAAGAATGCTCAAACTGCTGCACAATTGCACTCATCTCACACACTAGTAAAGTAATGCTCAAAATTCTCCAAGCCAGGCTTCAGCAATACATGAACCGTGAACTTCCTGATGTTCAAGCTGGTTTTAGAAAAGGCAGAGGAACCAGAGATTAAATTGCCAACATCCACTGGATCATCGAAAAAGCAAGAGAGTTCCAGAAAAACATCTATTTCTGCTTTATTGACTACATCAAAGCCTTTGACTGTGTGGATCACCACAAACTGGAAAATTCTTTAAGAGATGGGAATACCAGTCTACCTGACCTGCCTCTTGAGAAATCTGTATGCAGGTCAGGAAGCAACAGTTAGAACTGGATATGGAACAACAGACTGGTTCCCAATAGGGAATGGAGACTGAACTGAACTAAACAGATATAAGCTGTCTATTTTGGCCACTTAAGTTCTATTTCCATGGGACTTCCATGTGCAGAAATTAAAATTTAATTCTTTTTCTCCTGCTAATCTGCCTGTGTCAATTTTATTATTAGTCCTGTTAGGTAGTTAGAATGGGGAAAAGGAGTCCAGAATGGCAATGGCTAAAAGACAAGGAAAGAAAAGCCCATGAAAACAGAACAAAGGAAGGTCGGAGGACCAGAGTGAGGACCTCAGGTAAAACAAACAACACTCCTGGCTGGTCCAATTTACATAGGACAGGCCCAGGGAGAGGAAAACATGTAAAAAGAGGAGCCAAAGGGCTGGGGCTCTCTCTCTCCCCCGCGCTCTCTCTCTTTCTCTCCCCCCGCCACCCCCACGCACTGGGGCGCTCTTCTCTTCTTATCTTTGGGTCAACATGCCCTCACGCCTCGAAGATGGATTTTCCTGTTATTATCTAAATAAAATAGAGCTGTAACACTGAGCTGTAACACTGATTTGTCTAAGAGCTATAACACGGTCCTCTCGAGACCTGAGAGCTATAACACGGTCTGTCCAGAACCCGAGAGCTGTGACACGCCGAGGGGGGCTTTAATGTCCGTCACTCCAAATCTTTGTTGTGACGAGACAGAACTGAGGAGCATACACTCGCCTGACAGTCCAACCACAAGAACTCAAGAGAGGTAAAGGGGGAAATGTCCCTCTCCTTGACACTAGGTAGATGGTTGCACAACAATTCCAATGTACTGAATGCCATCAAATCGTACACTTCAGTTCAGTTCAATTCACTTGCTCAGTCGTGTCCAACTCTGTGACCCCATGGACTGCACCACACCAGGCTTACCTGTCCATCACCAACTCCCAGAGCTTGCTAAAACTCATGCCTATCAGGTTGGTGATGCCATCCAACCATCTCATCCTCTGTCATCCCCTTCTCCTCCCGCCTTCAATCTTTCCCAGCATCAGGGGCTTTTCCAGTGAGTCAGTTCTCCACATCAGGATTGGAGTTTCAGCTTCAGCATCAGTCCTTTCAAAGAATATTCAGGACTGATTTCTGTTAGGATGGACTGGTTTGAGCTCCTTGCAGTCCAAGGACTCTCAAGAGTCTTCTCCAACACCACAGTTCAAAAGCATCAATTCTTTGGTGCTCAGCTTTCTTTATAGTCAGACTCTCACATCCATACATGACTACTGGAAAAACCAAAGTTTTCACTAGATGGACCTTTGCTGGCAAAGTAATGTCTCTGCTTTTTAATATGCTGACTAGGTTGGTCATAGCTTTTCTTCCAAGGAGCAAGTGTCTTTTAATTTCATGGCTGAAGTCACCATCTGCAGTGATTTTGGAGCCCAAGAAAATAAAGTCTGTCACTTTTTCCATTGTTTCCCCATCTATTTGCCATGAAGTGATGGGACCGGATGCCATGATCTTGGTTTTTTGAATGTTGACCTTTAAGCCAGCCTTTTCACTCTCCTCTTTCACTTTCATCAAGAGGCTCTTTAGTTCTTCGCTTTCTGCCATAAGGGTGGTGTCATCTGCATATCTGTGTATAAAGGAGAAGAATCAGCCACCCCAAAATATCTCTTTGGCATGTAGATTTTTTTCAAGACAACCAGAAAATATAGAAGACTCAAGAAGTCTTTTTTTCTCCCCCTTAGCTGCTCAAAGAATTTAAATAAAGGGCTTGTTTTCAAAATAGAGCTATGACCAGAGATATCTGCAAAGCATATGGGCTTAGTGTGGTGGTGGGAACTAGCGAGGATGTAGAGATCAGAGTCCACTCTGTGTCCCATAGTCTCCACATGACACATCAAAATTTATTTACCAGACATTTGCTTTTCTATCTCTATATAAATTGTCTTCTTTCCCTGTGAATCCCTAAACCCCTACCCACAAGATCTTTTGTTTTTAACTGAAAATGGTATTTAAAGTGAGAGTTTAGGCTATTTTGGCAGAAATAGCCAAATGGTGTTTGGCAAATAGAAATGGTGTTTGGCAGAAACCAACACAACATTGTAAAGCAATTATCCTTCAATTTTAAAAAAGTTTAATGACATGGCAGAACTTGGACACTTCTAGTAGAGGAGATTCATTTCAGAGATTTCAGTCAGAAAATAGCAATATCGAGAGGCATCTGGGGAGAGATGATTTATCCAGTGAAGTAAGCACCTGCATTTGCCCTTTGTACTTTCAAGCTTGTCCTTTCCAGTTGCCTGGGGTAGTCATATCAGCTGTCACTCCACAGAACGAAGTTCCCCTCCTTATTTTAACTAAGTCTCTATTCACAGTCTGTGAATTAAAACCAACACATCCACAATCTAGCTGACTGAGCAACTAGACAGAAAACTAGGAAAGATACAGAAGAACTCAACAAGACATCAGTCAACAAGACTGAGCAGACATTTACAGAACACTCCATTCAAGAACACATCTTCTTTTCAAATACACTTGGAACATATGCCAAGATACATGGTACCTCGAGTGGTAAAGATACCACCACGCACCTACTACAGTGGCCCAAATCCAAAAATCTGACAACACCAAAAGCTGCTGAGCGTGTGGAGTAATAGGAGTTTCTCAGGTTCCTCAGACACCTGGGCCCTGGAGGCAGGTAGCCTGGATTGAAACCTGGCTGTGCCACTTAAAGTATGACTTTGACCCAAGTCATCAGCCTCTCAGAAGCTTAGACTTCCCATCTGTTAATGGAAATAGTAATAACTATTTTCTCTTAAAGCTGTTGCAGTTTTTAAGCTACACTGAATTTTCACAAACTTAACTCATCCATGTAACCAGCACCTTGATCATGAAACAGAACATTTCCTTGACTCCAGATGTGGTTCCTGTGCTCTCTTCTTGTCATTATGTCCCAAAGCACGACTTTTTTTTACAGGCTAACTTTGCCTGCTTTGTACCTCATCTCAGTGGAGTCATATAACATGTATTTTTTTGTATTTGGCATCTTTCCTTAACACTATGTTCAGAGATTTACCCATTGTATGGAATTATAAATTCTTCATTCACATTACTGTACAGTATTCCACTGTATGTTTAAAATTCAGTTCTTTATGGGCATTTACGATCATAGAGTTGTTTGGGGATTGAGTGATATGTACTGAACTCTTACAAACTGAAAACAGACCACATCTGTTTTTGTTTGGCATTGCATTCCTAATGCATAAATGCAGTAGGATCTTAAAAATACTTATTCAGTAAAGAAGCATTTTTTATTCTCTACATTAAACATATTGCCTTTAAAAACTAAAATATATCTGACATAAATATTAGTTTCAGGTGTACTACATATTGATTTGATATTTGCATACATTATGAAATGAACACTGAGATAAGTAACCACCTGTCTCCACACAGAGTTATTACAACATTATTGACTATATTTCTTATACTATAAATTTCATCCCCATAGCTTAGTTTATAACTGGAGGTTTGTACCTCTGAGTCCCCTTCACCAATTCACCCCTCCACCATGGGCCTCCGCTCCAGCAACCACCAGCGAGTTCTCTGTATGTGTAAGTCAGCTTTCATTTTGTTTGGTTCATTTTTTTAGATTCTACAAGTAAGTGAAATCATATGGTGTTTGTCTTTGTCTGATTTCTTTCACTTAGCACAGTACTATCTAGAATTCATTCATGTTGTCACAAATGACAAGATTTCTTTGTATGACTGAGTGATATTCCACTGTACATATACCACATCTTCTTCATCCATTCATCTATTGATGGACTCAGGCTGCTTCCATGTCTTGGTTATTGTAAATAATGCTGCCATGAACACTACGGTGTGCATATCTTCTCAAATCGATGCTTTTTTTCCCTTTGACTAAATACCCAGAAGTAAAATTGTTGGCTCATATGGTAGTTCTGTATTTAACTTTTTGAGGAGCTTCTATGCTGTTTTCTATAGTGGGTGCTATGGAATTTACAATGTCGTCAACAGTACATCAAGGTTCCCTTTTCTCCATATCCTCCCTGCTGCTGCTAAGTCGCTTCAGTCGTGTCCGACTCTGTGCGACCCCATAGACGGCGGCCCACCAGGCTCCCCCATCCCCAGGATTCTCCAGGCAAGAACACTGGAGTGGGTTGCCATTTCCTTCTCCAATGCATGAAAGGAAAAAGTGAAAGTGAAGTCACTCAGTCGTGTCCGAGTCTTCGTGACCCCATGGTCTGCAGCCTACCAGGCTCCTCTGTCCATGGGATTTTCCAGGCAAGAGTACTGGAGTGGGGTGCCATGTCCTTCTCCAATATCCTCACTAACACTTGTTATTTGTTCTTTTTGAAGGTAGTCATTCTGACAGGTGTGTGGTGTCATCTTCCTGGGATTTAATTTTCATTTCCCAGATGATTAGTGACGTCGACATTTTTTCATATGCCTTTTGGCTGTCTGTATATATTCTTTGGGAAAATGTCTCTTCAGGTCTCTGTTCATATCTTATTCAAGTTTGTTTTTGATGTTGAATAACTGAGTTTTTGGTTTGTTTGGTTGGAAATTAACCCCTTATTGGATATATCGTTTGTAAATATATTCAATAAGCTACTTTTTCATTTTGCTGATAGTTTCCTTTGCTGTGCAAAAGCTTTTTAGTTCAATGTAGTCTCAGGTGTTTATTTTTGCTTTTGCTTCCCTTGCCTGAGGAGATAGATCCCCCAAAAATGTTGCTAAGATCAATGCCAAAGAGCATGCTGCCTGTGTTTTCTTCTAGAAGTTTTATGGTTTCAGTTCTTACATTTAAGTCTTTATCCATTTTGAGTTTATTTTTGAATATGGTATGAGAAAGTAGTCCAGTTTGATTCTTTTGCATGTAGCTGTCCAGTTTTCCCAGTACAATTTATTGAAGAGGCTGTCTTTTTCCCATTGTATAATCTTGCCTCTCTTGTCATAGATTAATTGACCATAAAAGTATGGGTTTCATTCTGGGCCCTCTGTTCCGTTTCCTTGATCTATGTGTCTGTTTTTGTGCCAGTACTATACTGTTTGGATTACTGTAGCTTTATAGTATAGTTTGAAGTCAGGGAATGCAATGCCTCTGGCTTTGTTCTTTCTCAAGATTGCTTTGTCTCTTGGAGGTCTTTTATGTTTCCACACAAATTTTAGAATTATGTGTTCTAGTTCTGTGAAAAATGCAATTGGTATTTGGCTAGGGATTGCCCTGAATCTGTAGCGTGCCTTTGGTAGTATGGACATTTTAGTGTTATTAACTCTTCCAACCCATGAGCATGGTTTGTCTTTCCATTTGTTTGTGTCACTTTCATTTTCATCAGTGTGTTATAGTTTTCAGAGTATAAGCGTTTTACCTCATTGGTTAGATTTATTCCTAGGTATTTTATTCTTTTTGATGCAACTGTAAATAGGGTTCTTTTCTAAATTTCTCTTTGTGACAGCTTGCTATTAGTGGATAGAAATGCATCAGATTTACATATATTAACTTTGTATCCCACGACTTCACCAACCAAACTCATTTATTAGTTCTAATAGCTTTTTGGTGGGCATCTTTAGGATTTTCTATATATAGTATTACAACATTTAAAATGCCAAACAGTGACAGTTTTGCTTCTTCCTTTCCAATTTGGTTTCCCTTATTTCTTTTCTTTGTCTGATTGCTGTGACTTCCAATACAATACTGAATAAAAGTGGTGAGAGTGGGCATCCTTGTCATGTTCCTGATTTTAGAGGAAATGCTCTCATCTTTTTGTGGATGACTGTGATGTTAGCTGTGGCTTTGTCATATATGGCCACATATGTTGCATTTAAAATCAATGAAAAAAGACTACCACACTATGGTAGTAGTATGGTATGCTAAAAATAATATTATTATAAGAATAACTAAATAAATGCTTGTTATCTAAAATGAAGATTTGTAGTTTATTCCCAAAGATAAACACATTATTCTGACCATTTCCTTGCATTGCACTCTTCTGTTAATAAACCAGGGGGACTCTCAGCAAAGTACTCTAACAAAGTACATAAGCCTTTCATAATTTTAGTTTCTTTATTTTTTCCCACATCTATTATTTCTCTCTCTCTACATTTTGTCTAGAGAAAAGAATGCTTGATTTTTTTTTTTTTACATATAAAATAGGTATTTCTTCCATAGTGCATACAAAGAAAAATCCCAATCTTCTCTGGGCATTGTCTTCTTCAGCTATCCATGTGAAAATGAAACCTCTCAAGACTCTGACCTTTTTCTTCAAAGCAGTGTGAGTTACAAAAGAGACTTTACAGTTTTTTCAGCTCTAAATTCAGATCAGTTCAAAGCATCTGCTTCCTTTAAGATTCTCTTAAAAGGAAACTTGATATGTTTATTATACAAAATACTTTAGGGAAAAAAAAACAAGTCCTCCCTGTTTAGATCTAAGAAGATCTTGTAGAGTTTTAGAATTTCTCAAATGTGAAGTCTTCCCATCTCCATTTCATTCAAGATAATGCATTTTCTGTTCAGATAAATCTTGAAATGAATTACTCAACATTTCCATTGTAGACACTTATAGGTAACTTCAAACATGTTAGCGCTGAAGGAGTACTGCCCCAGGATTAAGCAATAGTACTCCTGATTTAATCAAACAGAGCCAGCCACTGATCACTTCTGACCTCCAGACTTACAATACCTTTCACCTTTCTCTCAGTTTCTTTGATGATGTTTTACAAATTGTAGAAATTTATCTGACAGATCTGAAAATAGTGTTAGGCAGCAATGATGCTGACAGGGAAGAGGAGCTGCAGAAGTGTCCTCATGCAAAGTCTAGACTTTCCCCTTGTCATTGGCTGGGGAGAACGTCAGCAGAAGGTAAGAACTTTCAACAAGAAGAGGGAATGAGATTTCCCTGGGCAAAGGGCAGGGGATGGAAGGATAAATGGATTGATCCTCTCTGTTAATCATGTCCCTCCTGCTATCAGAATATAATGTGGGGGTAACTGTGCTGTTTGTCAGATGATTAAAATTAGGAGACGAGTATATGAGGCTTTGATAGAGGCAGGATTTTCTTACGCTATATAAGCTTTGGTCCAAAAAACATTTTAAATATATTCAAATACATTTTATTTCTCCAAGAGATCTTCCCAATCCAGGGATTGAACCCAGGTCTCCCACATTGCAGGTGGATTCTTTACTAGCTGAGCCACCAGGGAAGCCCTAAATATATATATATATATATATATATACACACACACACATATATATATATACATATATACATACACACATGATCTGGCTGGCAGCAACTGTTGTTGTTGTTGTTGTAGTTGTTTAGTCACTGTCATGTCCAACTCTTTGCAACACCATGGAATGTAGCCTGTCAGGCTCCTCGGTCCATGGGATTTCCCAGGTAAGAATACTCTTTCCTGAAAAGTGGTATTTGGTCCAGACAACAGATGTTCTTTGAAGAGGTTGATCGTGTGTGTACTGTTGCTTAGGTCGTGTCTGACTGTTTGCGACCCTATGGACTGTAGCCCACTAGGCTTTTCTGTCTATGGGATTTTCCCAGTAAAAATACTGGCATGGGTTGCCATGCTCTCCTCCCGGGGATCTTCCTGACCCAGGGATCGAACCCGTGACTCCTGTGTCTCCTGCATTGGAGGAAGATTCTTTACTGCTGAGCCACCAGGGAACTCCTTCAAACAGATTTAAACATTTAAAAACATTTTTTTCGCTGCGTTGTGCCTTTGTTGCAGCACATGGGCTCTTCACTGCAGCATGCAGGCTTTCTCTAGTTGTAAGGGCGTCTCTCGTTGTGGCGCATGGACTTTAGTTTCTGCTCACAGGCTTGTTGCCCCAGGGTATGTGGGATCTCAGTTCCCCAGCCAGGGAATGAACCTGCATTGGAAGGTGGATTCTGGACCACTGGACCACCAGTAAGCACTTAGGAAATGTATGATCTTGCATAACAGGTAGTGCAGAGTTGAGAGCTGGCTTCACAGCTCATTGACCAGAATTGATCTGTTGGCAAAGGGAGTGAATGGGTTACTTTCAGACCAATCACTTCTGAAGCTGGGGGTGGAAAATAAGTGAATGTCTAAATGGTGTTTGAATTCCATCAGAAATCATCTTGCAGGGGGAGTGGTGATGGTAGAGAATGAATGCTGCCAACCAGCAGCGCCACCTACAACTCAGGTAGACAGTGAGCAAAGACAGGCTAGAGGGGTGAAATAGGATGGCCCAGCAGAGTGTAAGAAGTAGGGCCTGGAGAGATCAACTAAAGTTATTTTGCTTTCTAAGAGAGGGCTGTTTAAAGAGCACAGGCAAATCTACAAGTGGAGAGAAAGCCACAAAGGACACTGAACGTCACCCTAATCCCTCATCAGTTCTTCTCTCCTGTGTGGAGAGGAACGGGATTTTCTAAGTTCACTTGATGGAGGGATTTAACCCATTAAGAGTATCATAAATAAGATGGACTGATGTTAAAACTTTAAGGTCTCACATTTTACCCTTCTTGCAAGCTAATGGATGTGATTTCATGCATGTTGGAGGAAGACTTGAGATTCCTGGGTCAAAGACAAAGTACTTTATTACTCAAAGCAATGACAGTTGTGAAGGTGTGAGCATTTGTGTTTGTTTCCCATGCCCCAATTCCTATAGTATGATGCAAAAAAGGACCAGGTGACACTTGCATATGTAACAGATATCATCACAGGTGAGGAACGCTGAGCTTTTATATTATATAAAAGTCCACATATATATTATATGTAATATATATAATATAAATGTGTGTTATATAGTATAAACATATAATATATATAGGCTTTATATTATATATGTGTGTATATATACATATAGGCTTCCCAGGTGGTGCTAGTGGTAAAGAACCCACCTGCCAATGCAGGAGATGTAAGAGATGCAGTTCTATTACTGGGTCGGGAAGATTTCTTAGAGGAGGGCACAGCAACCTACTCCAGTATTCTTGCCTGGAGAATCCCATGGACAGAGGAGCCTAGTGGGCTATTGTCCATAGGGTTGCAAATAGTCAAATATGACTGAAGTGACTTAACACACATGAATATACATACACACACACACACACACACACACACATATACATGTGTGTGTTAGTCATCCAGTCATGTCCAGCTCTTTGTGACCCCACGGACTGTAGCCCACCAGGCTCCTCTGTCCATGAAGTTCTCCAGGCAAGAATACTGGAGTGGGTTGCCATGCCCTTCTCCAGGGGACCTTCCTGATCCAGGAATCAAACTCTGGTCTCCCCCGCTGGGGCAGATTCTTTACCCTCTGGAGCCACCTGAGAAGCCATATACATAAGCATATACATATACATGAGAAATGCCAGGCTGAATGAATTACAAGCTGTAATCAAGATAGGCAGGAGAAACATCAGCAACCTCAGATATGCAGATGATACCACTCTAATGGCAGTAAGTGAAGAGGAACTAAAGACCCTCTTGAGGGTGAAGGAAGAGAGTGAATGAGCCAGCTTAAGACTAAATATTAAAAAAAACTAAGATCATGGCATCCTGCCCCATTACTTCAAGGCAAATAGAAGGGAAAAAGGTGGAAGTAGTGACAGATTTCCTCTTCTTGGGCTCCAAAACCACTGCCAATGGTGACTGCAGCCATGAAATTAGAAGACATTTGCTTCTTGGCAGGAAAGCAATGACAAACCTAGATAGCGTGTTGAAAAGCAGAGACATTACTCTGCCAACAAAGGTCCATAGAGTCAAGGCTATGGTCTTCCCAGTTGTTGTGAGAGCTGGACTATAAAGAAGGCAGAACACCAAAGAATTGATGCCTTCAAACTGTGGTGCTGGAGAAGACTCTTGATAGTCCCTAGGACACCAAGGAGATCAAACCAGTCAATCTAAGGGAGATCAACCCTGAATATTCACTAGAAGGACTGATGCTAAAGCTGAAGCTCCAGTATTTTGGTCATTTGATGTGAACAGACGACTCATTGGAAAAGTTCCTGATGCTGGGAAAGACTGAGGGCAGAAGGAGAAGAGGGTGTCAGAGGATGAGATGGCTTGACGGTATCACCAATGCAATGAACATGAACTTGGGCAAACTCCAGGAGATGGTAATGGATAGGGAGGCCTGGCGTGCTGCAGTCCAGGGAGTCGCAAAGAATCAGACACAACTAGGCAAATGAACAACAACATACATATACATAATATGTTTATATTATAATAAAAATAAAGTTTCCTGTTCTTTGCTGCAAAAAGAAACATTATCTTTATTATACTAGACAATGAGCATAACTATCTATGCTGTCTTGGATATCTGGAAAAATATCCCATGAGTCTACTACTCCACTGGCCACTCAGATTAGTCTGGACCAATAAAACCAAATCTGTCCAACTTTTTCTCACACCGCATTCAATTAACATGTTATCAATAGGAGTCAAAGTCTCAGGATAAGGCCAACCTGAAGTATTGACCTCAAACTTGCCTCCCAAGAGTCCAGACCCAGGCAGCTGAACAAATTCCATATATCATCAGGTTCTACCTTAGAAAGTCAGGTGATTTTGCTCTGTAAGTTTCTATATTGATTTTTCCACTAGGCCTGAGATATTAATCCAGGTGCAAAAGAACGTACTGGTGATTGTACAGGCTCTGTCTTGGGCCTCAAAGAAGTCTAGGGCAATCCTCTCATTTGTAACAACCCTGACCAGTGAGTTGAGGCCAACCTGAATGCCTTCCAGGGATAAGGTAGTGCCATTGATCACTTCAACTAAAGTCAGGAACTAATTTTCTAATTGGATGACTTCTGCCATAAGGATAACTACAGTGCGCATAAATGTCAGTTATCTCTCTGGGAATCTTTCCAAGGTAGCTTCTTTTTGGAGAGGTTTCTGTAGTCCTAAGGGCTATATTTTGGTGTTGGAGGAGACTCGTGAGAGTCCCTTGGACTGCAAGAAGGTCCAACCAGTCCATTCTAAAGGAGATCAGCCCTGGGTGTTCTCTCCAGTACTTTGGCCACCTCATGTGAAGAGTTGACATTGGAAAAGACTCTGATGCTGGGAGGGATTGGGGGCAGGAGGAAAAGGGGACGACAGAGGATGAGATGGCTGGATGGCATCACTGACTCGATGGACATGAGTCTGAGTGAACTCCGGGAGTTGGTGATGGACAGGGAGGCCTGGTGTGTGGTGATTCATGGGGTCGCCAAGAGTCAGACACGACTGAGCGACTGAACTGAACTGAACTGAACTGAACTTAAGGGCTATATAGTCTACAGGTTCTTCCTTTAACCCTGGAAGATTTCTTATGACCACTGCTAAATTGTAAGTCACTGTGTTTTTAGAAGGCAGGGAGGTTAATGCCTGGATTCCACAAAAGAAGTATAGTAAAAGGATGTACACCATACCCATGGAAAGAAAGCGTTATTATAATTGTTGGAGTTTCCTATATAAGACCTGCATCATTTAGGGGAAGGTGTTGACAGTGCCTCTAACATAAGCTCTCAGCAAACTGGCAAACCTTACATTCCCAGTTCAGTTTAAGCAATTAAGTTTAATCATTGTTTTCAATGATTAAGGGCAGTCAGTCCAACCTGTCCTGTTTGTCCACACCACCAGCTGGGTGGCATTTGTCTATCAGAGGAACTGACATAATTGTGAAACTGGGGCATAGGGAAAATATCTAGAGGAGTTAACAGATTTGTTTTGTGTGTGAAAGATTCAGGAGCTGAGGACAGCCTCTGTTGTTTCTGATTGACTTCTCAGTGAAGTTAGAGGAAATGGGCCAAACTGTGGTCAGAGGCATCAGGCAGAGGATAACAGATCCAGCAGTCAATAAAATCGAAGGCACACACAATGGTTTGGGAGAAACTCACCAGGCGGTGGCCCATCATGAAGAAGGCTCCAAGGGTGATTCTGAAACACAGAGGTCATGCAGATCCATCTCTCTTCTGTGTCTCTTGGGGTCTAACGTCTTCCCAATCCCAGGTACTATTCTTGTCTGTCCTCCATTGATTCAAAACTGGTGTGTTCAATTCCACTATTGATAATTTCACTCTTTTTGTAGTTATTTCCTAATCACACCCAGACCTTTTACTGAGAAAAAAAGGTGCAAGGCTTGGACATTTTAATAGAAGTTATACGAACACCTTATGTACCCCACATCAACCTGTCTGGACCACTGCATGGGGGTTTGGTGATAGTGTGATCAGTCAAGTGGCATTATCTTTACGATCTAGGACCAAGTCCATCTAACTGGAGAATCCAGATAGTAGAATCAGAATTAAGTTGGAATCTCCTGGGCACCATTTTGGCTGAACTGCCATCTAGAGAGTATACCAGCTGGGCTGGCCTGGAATTGCTATTAGGGGAGAGAAAGACATATGCAAGAATGGTCAGGAAGAAATCTCAATTTTTCAAAATAGGTCTATGTCACCTCCTACCCCTTTTGTCCTGACCAATACCTAGAAAGCAGCCAAGGGGAAGTGAACCCTTTCTGAGGACAGCAGCATTCAGTGACCAAACTGCCTTACCAAAGTGCATGGACCAGGAGAAGGTGAAGGAAGTAGAATTAGAAATTTTTTAGTCGGTTTTTGAGGAGGCCATTCCAGTGCTATATGTCTGTGGCTGGTAGGGAGCATGGAAGTTCCTTCAAATATCTGTAATATCAGCAGCCAAGGTGAGAGTTGAGGGGGCTGAGGGAAGGAGGGGTACAAAGGGAAAAGAGCCTTCTACGTCAGTAAGGCTTTGCATTTATTTATTTTTAGTTTCAAATTGGGTGTGGCTGCTCATGGCTCCAATGAGTCAACTTGCAATGCTTTAGGCTGATTCAAAAATTTAAGGTAGGTAAATTTCCTCATGGCTGATATTGCCTACTTTGGGTTTCAGAATCATGGCCTCATTCTTTTCTGGCTGGTGTCACTGGATTTGCTTCTTTCTGCTCTCTTGGGCTTGGCTCATAGAGTGGCAAGTTTTTTAAGGAGTCAACTCATCCGAAAAAAACTCTGATGTTGGGAAGGATTGAAGGCAAAAGGTGAAGGAGGAAGCAGTGGATGAGATTGTTAGATAGCATCATTGACTCAATGGACATGAATTTGAGCAAACTCCACGAGATAGAGGAGGACAGAGAAGCCTGGTGTGCTGCAGTCCGTGGGGCCAGAAAGTGTCAGAAACAACTTAGTGACTGAAAAAAAATGACAACTTCAATCTGAGGTATTTAATGCCTCACTATCAAAAATATCACTTTGGCTTCACCTAGTTCCAGTGTTAAGTTTTCCAGGGCTAAGAATTGACAGTAAGAATACATGTAGAGTTCTCTGGGTCAGTTTCCCATTCTCCAATATGTCATCTGCATCAGCATTAGAAACTCAATCCCAGGCAGGAAGAGCTCTAATATTAGATAATACCTCATCCATGGATTCCCACAGAAGTTTTCCCCCAAAGAGCCACTGCTCCATTTAGCAGCCAGGACAATCTGCAAATAGCCTGAGACATTTTGCTCTAAACTGAATGGGTTAAAGTTTGGCATGAGAGATGGAGTGATAAAACAATCCAGCTGTTGTCACCCAGGGTGAATATTAGTACTAATTGTCACCGTGGGGCACACGTGAAACTAATCAACAGGTTGAGAACGTGCCCTGCACAGAGGAGCGTTAGCAACACCCCAGGCACTGTTTCACATGGTTGGTCTTCAACCTACTTCCTAGTACTCAGCCTGCAGCGAGAAATTACAGAAGTATTTGCCTGATTGATAATAAAATTTGGTCAACATGTTCAACACTAATTCCCAGGGATTTCCTCAAAATCTTTTAATTGGTCTATGAGGTCCTCATCCTTGCTCTTTCACATTCCCTCTTGGTTACCAAGACTGTCAATAACCATAGAGTGTGATTTTTACCATCCAATAATCTAAGCTAGCTTGCCACGGTTTCATGAATGCTGGGAGAAAACACAAGGCTGGATCATAGACAAAGGACTTTGTTAGTCACAGCACTGGCAGTAGTCAGATCTCAAATTTGTGTCAATTTCCCAGACCCTAGCTCCAACAGGCAATTCAAAGAAGACCAAATAACACCAATGTATGTGACAGATAGAGAGAAATCCTGAGTTTAGGGAACCCAGACCTTTTATAATAGGCAAAAGCAAACATGTACTGTCTCCGTCTTCCAAAATTGTTTGTTATACAAACATCTTTAAAAAGATAGTCCAGGAAGTCCAAGAAAGCCTTAGAAAGGTCACAGATAGCCAAATAACTTGAACTCTGCTTTTGCCAACATAGAAACAAATTTTAAAAGGAAGAAAGGAAAGAAAAATGGAAATGATGAAAAATAGCAAAACAGAAAGATATTCCTGGAACTCTTTCTACCAAATATAACCAAGTATTTCTAATTTCCTTACAAGACATAAACAAATAATTTCATAAAACTGAAGCATACACATACTTCTAGGCTAAGTTGATAAGTATTTATATAATTTTGGAGTATCAGCCATTATAAAGCATAAAACCAAAAAAATCATTAGGAAAAATTTATAGATATGATTATGCAAAATTCAAGCACTTCTCTCTTATGTCAAAATAAAATGAAATGCCATAAACAAAATTATAAGTGAAAAAGAACCAATTGAAAAAATATTTGGAAAATACATTAATAGATTCATTTTTAAAATACCTAACAAATTAATGATAATAACAATAATAAAATGAATTCATCATTTGGGCTTGGAAACTGAACAAGGAATTCAAATCAGAATATATATATATATAGCCAGGAAGAATATGATAATATGTTCTATCCTTATTTGTAGTTATAGCAATTCACATTAAAATAAATGTATTTTACTGATGTGGAAAAAAAAGCAAAGAAAAAGATAGTCCATAACAACAATAGTCAGTCTTTGTGCTTTCGTGATGTGTAGAAACATGAAAGACCCATGGAGAATTTCTTCCCAACAATGCATTTCAGTTCACTTCAGTTCAGCAGCTCAGTCGTGTCTGACTCTTTGCGACCCCATGAATCGCAGCATGCCAGGCCTCCCTGTCCATCACCAACTCCCAGAGTTCACCCAGACTCACCCCCATCGAGTCAGTGATGCCATCCAGCCATCTCATGCTCTGTCATCCCCTTCTCCTCTTGCCCCCAACCCCTCCCAGCATCAGAGTCTTTTCCAATGAGTCGACTCTTCACATGAGGTGGCCAAAGTACTGGAGTTTCAGCTTCAGCATCATTCCTTCCAAAGAACACCCAGGGCTGATCTCCTTCAGAATGGACTGGTTGGATCTCCTTGCAGTCCAAGGGACTCTCAAGAGTCTTCTCCAACGCCACAGTTCAAAGGCATAAATTCTTCAGCGCTCAGCTTTCTTCACAGTCCAACTCTCACATCCATACATGACCACAGGAAAAACCATAGCCTTGACTAGACGAACCTTTGTTGGCAAAGTAATGTCTCTGCTTTTGAATATGCTATCTAGGTTGGTCATAACTTTCCTTCCAAGGAGTAAGTGTCTTTTAATTTCATGGCTGCAGTCACCATCTGCAGTGATTTTGGAGCCCAAAAAAATAAAGTCTGACACTGTTTCCACTGTTTCCCTATCTATTTCCCATGAAGTGATGGGACCGGATGCCATGATCTTCGTTTTCTGAATGTTGAGTTTTAAGCCAACTTTTTCACTCTCCATTTTCACCTTCATCAAGAGGCTTTTTAGTTCCTCTTCACTTTCTGCTGAGTCACACCATTCCCTGGATAAGTCTCTTGTAAGACAGTCTGTTTTCCAGTCAGACTGATTGGTGGTGGGATATTAGTAGATGAAATGGAACTAGCAATGGTGATGACTGGGGGAGACCCTAATGGATAAAGACAACAGAAGATTTATTAGTTGAAAGGATTTAGGGTTGCAAACGGCAGAAACCGATTTTGATTAACATAAGTAAAAAGGAAATTTATTACAAAATTATAAAATAACTCAGAAATAAAGAAAAAGTTGAATAATTGGGTCTTTGGGAGACAGGAAGCAGTGCAAATTGAGATCTAGATCTAGGAACTCATGGACAGTCTCTCCAGAGTATTTCTGCTAGGATGACCCAGCTCCAAACTTTAAATTCTTGTGTCACACAGCTCAAGATTCAAATGTTCATGGGAGAGAGTCTAATGTTAGTCACTCAGTTGTGTCCAACTCTTTGTGACACCATGGACTGCAGCTAGCCAGGCTCCTCTGTCCATGGGGATTCCCTAGGCAGGAAAACTGGAGTGGATTGCCATTCCTTTCTCCAGGGGATCTTCCTGGCCCAGGGATCAAACCTGGGTCCCCTGCATTGCAGGCAGACTCTTTACCATCTGAGCCACTAGGGAAGCCTCTTGGGAGAGAGTCTAATTGGCCTCTATTGGATCATATGTCCATACCTCGGGCAAGTGAGTGTTGGAATCTTAACCAACAATTGAACCAAGACTGTATTCATTATAAAGGGGGAGTCCCCAAAGAAAAATCAAGATATTTTTCTGCTTATAAGGTTCATTTTCTCAATCTTCTCCATACTCTGGGGGACATGGTTCCTGGGAATTCTGGGATCACATCTGACATCTCCATTACTAGTGAGGGAAGAGAAAGAATCACAGGGAATGACTCTGAGTGCCAGGCTGGGTGACAGCTCTGCATGTGGGGCTTGGGGATTGGGTAGGGTATTAGGATTGGCTCTTATTCCAGAACCATACAAGAAATAACGAAGGAACAGTTCCCTAAAGAATAGGAGTGTCACTACCAAAAGAAGGGAGCAGAGTGATATTGGGCAGAGAAAAATGGATTTCCATCATGTCATCAACCCTGCATGATTCTTCCTTGCGGCCTGGAATTTTGTGAGTCCTGTAGGAGAAAGAAAACTCAAGATGCTGCTGGTGAATTTTCCCAAGAGGAGTATCCCAGGCCGGGGTGGATGGGTTCTCCGTCTGGCGAGCATAGGGCCATAGAAGGAGGTAGGGTGTGGCACAGAAAATACCGTGCGATCTTGCATATTTCCTCACTAGGTGCTGAAGGCCTTTCTGGGGCCACTGGGAGATGGAGTCCAAGCCTGAAAGTCTTCCATTAAATCCCACAAGCTTCTTAACAGAGAGCTGAAGAAAATCCATGAGGTGGACAGGGCCAGGGAGGCAGGTTTGCCATTTGGTGCCTGGGGCCCAAGGGCCAAAACAGGCAAGCAGTTCACTGGACTTCCTCTCATCCCAAGCCATTCTGCATAAAAAGCTCAGTCTAAAATGTCAAGGTCCTAGGAAAGGCCAGAGGTGGGAATTAGGGTGAGGTGTCACAGCAAAACTCTAAACTCAGAGCCCAGCCAAGGACCAGTGAAGGGCAAGTACCAGCAGATAGTCTGAAGACATTTCTTAGGGCACCAAAGCTGGGGCAGGAGTCATTTATGGAGTTTGTAAGTGGGAAGGAAAAGGGGGGAAAAAGTAATTTTGAACAAGTGATGATAACTTCGTGAATATATAGTGAAATTTTCTCTTATGTAAGAATAAGAGCATGAGGTATGTAGGTATGTGATATAATTATATAGCATATTGTACAAAATAAATTTTATTATGTCAATATAATATGGTGTAAAGTTTTACTGGTCCACTTCTCTTTGGATCTCCACTCACATCCTAGAGAAATAATGTAGACAGTCAACAAGAGAATGTCTTTGCTGCTGCATGGTATTCTTAGAGCCTGTCACATAGACCGCCAGCTGCAGAGATCCCCAGGTGGAGCATGCCTCATAGAATAAAATCTGCGAACTAGGGAACTGGAAAACCTGAGATTTGGCAATCATTTGAAGGCCATGGTCCACGATGTTACACCGTCAAAAGAAACACAAAGGATTTGTTCATTGACCTGGAGTCACAACCACAGGTAATTAGCATTTGCACCTCATCCTTTTGGGGTAGTGACACCTCTGTCCTCAGGAGCTTAGGCTTTAATCCAAGCTCTCATTTATAACAACTCAATAAACAGCCCAAATGTTTTCCACTGGGAAATTGATAAGCAAACTGTGGAACATCCATGCAATGAAATACCCGTCAACGATAAAAAAGAAAGAAACTAACTGATTCACACATCTTAGAAATGATATCACATTTTTGCTGTCTTCTGTTTGTTCTAAATCATTATGTTAAATGAAGGAAGCAAGACAAAAAAGAACCACATACTTTATGATTACATTTATAGGAAATTTCAGAAAAGGCAGACTTACAGTCACAAAAAGTAGATGATGTTTGCCATAAGGGAAGGGGGCTGACTCCTAAGAAGCACAAAGAAACTTTTGGGAGTGATGAATATTTTCTGTTTTTTGAAATAGATGATGGTTTGATTAAGACTGTGTACCTTTGTCAAAACTTATCAAATTGTATACTTAAAATTGGTGACTTTTTTTACTGTGGTAAAATATATACATAAGCTTGCCCTTCCCCCTCTAAGTGTACAGTTTATTGGCAATGTTTATATTCACAGGGTTGCACAACCGTCTTCACAATATATTTCCAAAACTATTTCTTTTCTCCAAAGGACGGTGTCCTCATTAAGCAATAACTCCCCATTTGTTCTTCCTCCAGGGTGACTTTTATTGTACACAAACTATACCTCAATAAAGCTGGTTTTAAAAATTCACTACCTGCACCCAGCCCCCCTGCCTGCTCTTACTTGAGATAATTTTTGTAGCCTTGCACTGTATCCTCTTGGACTTCCGCCTGTGTGCTGGCCCTGCGTACCCTGGCCACTGCAGTCATCTCCCTCTCCAGGGTGTCCACAAAGCACACACGGGCATGGTTTCCCTGGGTTACCTGAGGACTTTACTCTTTGGCTCTCATCCAGGAAGGCGTCTCTTCCCTCTCGCCACCTGTCCATGAATCTTTTTTGCCTAGCCCAGCCTATCAGGTTCTAGCTTTGAGCAACACACGCACACACACCAGATTCTCCCTTCAACAGTATGACACAACCTGTTTGTATGTCTTACCCACCCCTGACCCTTGATCTCCTTTCCTTTAACATTTTTTCTTCCTTATCAGTTAGTTGAGTCCAACTTGGACTTTACGCTTATATCTTAAATAGTATAGAGCTGATTTAAAGGCCGCGTGATGAGACAGACTTTGTGTTTTCTCCTAAAAAGACAGGAATCTTTTCTGTGTCATCTTTCTATGATGGCATCCCTGTAGGTCCACCCTCTCGAGGAGAGGGAGCTTACTTTCAAAGTGTCATGTTCCACTCTTGCAGCAATAGATATTAGATAGGGACTGTTGCTTCTTCCGTCTTTTAAAGGTACAGAATGAAATGTTCCTCTCCCTTTCCACTCCCCTCTCCATCTTCTCCCTCCCTCCTTTTCCCCAGGATAAGCATCAAAGTGTGTGTGTGCTTAGTCACTCAGTCATGTAGAGCCCATTTCTTATTCGTGAAGCCCAAGGAGACACAATTTGATAACAGGAAATTAAAGAAAGAAATGAATGCATTCAATGCAAAGAAATGAAGATGGGTCTGCAGCATATTCTGCCTGGGCCACCTCAAAGGAGGCTGGGCTTGGCTGCCCACCCCAGATTCCTACGTGTGGTTGGGGTGTTGAACTCCCCACCCCCACAGTTCTTAGGAACTGGCACCGGTGATAGGTTGTTCCTTTAGTGTATGCTGCTAGGGCCCCACTTTCCCTTCAGTATGCTGAGGACAATTTGCTGGTGGAAGTAGGGAAAGAATTCTGGGGAAGACTGACGCTTGTGGACAGGTGAAAAGTGAGGAGAGGAACACATGGAGAAAAGGTTAAAAGATTAGAAGAAAGATATAAAGATAGGGAGTGATATTAGAGACCAAGCTTGTCCATGAGACACTCTATGAATAATTTAACTTCCTAAGTGCACGTCTGGAAAAACCACATTTAACCCTCAGTTTTAACCCCCTTCCCCCACCATCTTGTATTATAATGTCCTTCATCTTAATGGAAATCCATCCTCCATTTCTCTCCTGCCCCCAAAGCACAGTCTCATCATCTGTACTGAACTATGAGATTACCAGTAATTATCAGTAATAATTACTGATTATTATCAGTAGTTATCAGTAAGCAGCAAAGCTGGGAGCAGAGGGAAGCACATGGCACTGAAGTACAGCTCCTGACAGACTGCTCAGGTGGAGAACAAGAGAAAACCTTTTCAAATGCTTCTGAAAGAAAGTGTGTATTTTTAAGGAGGGGAAATGATATTTGGGCCACAAATGGACCAGGTTGTAGACATTTTATTCCACTCCAAAGATGGGAAGCAAGTTGCAATGGATTTGTTAAGGTTAAGCACACATTTTTTAAAGTGGAGCTTTTGAGTGAGGATATACAATTTACCCAAAAACTATCTTAAAGAAAACTAAGAAGAAACAGGGCTTCGCAGGTGGCACAGTGGTAACAAATCTGCCTGCCAATGCAGGAGACGCAACAGATGCTCGTTCAATCCCTGAGTCTGAAGATCCCCTGGAGCAGGAAATGGCAACCCACTCCAATATTCTTGCCTGGAAAATTCCATGGACAGAGGAGCCTGGCATGCTGCAGTCCATGGGGTCGCCAAGAGTCAGACGTGAGTGAGAGACTGAGCATGCATGCACAAAAAGCAACAAGCTGGCACAACTATACCAAGTGATAAGCAAAGGGTTATGACCTCAATATAGAGAAAGAACTTACATTCAGTGAGAAAAGACAACGTAATAGAGAACTGAAAACAATGGCACATGCAAATTAGGATAAAGGGAGGAGGGTTCATTTCCAAAGGACTGTTGGTACAGTTATGAGTGAGAGGAAAAACCAGTGCAGTCACTTGGAGCTATCTGAGTCAACCAGATAACTCTTTTCTGTGTGAAAGGTCAAAGGGGGAAAGGTCACAGGAGCCCAGAGTGAGAGAGGGTCAGGTTAGAAGAGCAATGAACTTTGTTTTGAAAACACAACCTGTCAGATGCAACCTCCCAGGAGGGAGACAAGGGAATAAATACTTTGAGTTTAGGCTCTTTCCACCTCCAGTCTCCTGCCTGCCTCTCCACTGGCTAAGTTCAGCAGGGAGCTGGAGGGCACTGGGCCATGTTGATGAAACCCAGGGAGGTTAAATTTCTAGGGTGACAGCAGAGTGGAGAAAGGGGAAGAGTGACGAACAGAAGACATCCAGCACAGAAGGAAAGGATGTGAAGATGCAATTCAGAGAAAAAGAAATGTTATGGGCCTATTTGGCCACCTGAGGTAGACTCAATCTCACCAGTCATTAACAGCTCAGATTCTTAAGACAGACTTACTGAGACTACCCCATCTGCTACTGTATTATGGAATCTTGATCAGGTCTTGTTTTTATAATTGGGGTACAAAATGGAATAATAATAGCACCTATGTGCATGCATGCCAAGTCACTCCAGTCCTGTCCAACTCTGTGCGACCCTATGGACCATAGCCTGCCAGGCTCCTCTGTCCATGTTATTCTTCAGGCAAGAATACTGGAGTGGGTTGCCATGTCCTCCTCCAGGGGATCTTCACGACCCAGAGATTGAACCCCCATCTCTTCTGTCTCCTGCATTGACTGGTGAGTTCTTTCCCACTAGTGCCATATGGGAAGCCCAATAGTACCTATATCACAGAGTTAAAGCAGAGATCAAAGGGAAAAAGATATATAAAGCCTTGAGCTGAAGGTCAGCATGAGAGAAGCAATCAATACATGATACCTGTTTTTTCCCTTTCAAATTGGTAAATTATAAAGATCTGTAGACTTGGTATCAGCAAGGTTATGGGGCAAAAGACAATGTCAAAGACATTTTATTGGCAGTATGAATTGGCATACAACCTTTTTGGGGGAACAATTCTACAGTTTTGTAATTCAAAATCAGTTCAGTTCAGTTGCTCAGTCGTGTCCGACTCTTTGCAACCCCATGAACTGCAGCATGCCAGGCCTCCCTGTCCATCACCAACTCCTGGAGTTCACTCAAACCCATGTCCGTTGTGTCGGTGATGCCATCCAGCCATCTCATCCTTTGTCGTCCCCTTCTCCTCCTGCCTTCAATCTTTCCCAGCATCAGGGTCTTTTCAAATGAGTCAGGTCTCTGCATCAGGTGGCCAAAGTATTGGAGTTTTAGCTTCAACATCAGGCCCTCCAATGAACACCCAGGACTAATCTCCTTTAGGATGGACTGGTTGGATCTCCTTCCAGTCCAGGGACTCTCAAGAGTCTTCTCCAACACCTCATTTCAAAAGCATCACTTCTTCTGCATTCAGCTTTCGTTATAGTCAAACTCTCACATCCATACATGACTACTGGAAAAACCAGAGCCTTGACTAGACAGACCTTTGTTGGCAAAGTAATGTCTCTGCTTTTTAATATGCTGTCTAGTTTGGTGATAACTTTCCTTCCAAGTAGCAAGCATCTTTTAATTTCATGGCTGCAATCACCATCTGCAGTGATTTTGGAGCCCAGAAAAATAAAGTCAGCCACTGTTTCCACTGTTTCCCCATCTATTTGCCATGAAATGATGGGACCAGATGCCATGATCTTAGTTTTTTGAATGTTGAGTTTTAAGCCAGCTTTTTCATTCTCCTCTTTCACTTTCATCAAGAGGCTCTTCAGTTCTTCTTCACTTTCTGCCATAAGGGTGGTGTCATCTGCATATCTGAGGTTACTGATATTTCTCCCAGCAATCTTGATTCCAGCTTTTGCTTCATCCCGCCCAGCATTTTGCATGGTGTACTCTGCATACAAGTTAAATAAGTGGGGTGACAATATACAGCCTTGATGTACTCCTTTCCCAATTTGGAACCAGTCTGTTGTTTCATGTTCGGTTCTAACTGTTACTTCTTGAACTGAAACAGATTTCTCAGGAAGCAGGTAAGGTGGTCTGGTGTTCCCGTCTCGAAGAATTTTCCAGTTTGTTGTGATACACACAAGGGCATTGGCATACTCAATATAGCGGCAAGAGATGTTTTTCTGGAACTCTCTTTCTTCTTCTATGAACCAACAGATGCTGGCAATTTGATCTCTTGTTTCTCTGCCTTTTCTAAATCCAGCTTGAACATCTGTAAGTTCTCAGTTCACATACTATTGAAGCCTGGCTTGGAGAATTTTGAGCATTACTTTACTAGTGTGTGAGATGAGTGCAATTGTGCAGTAGTTTGAGCATTCTTTGGCATTGCTTTTCTTTGGGATTGGAATGAAAACTGATCTTTTCCAGTCCTATGGCCACTGCTGAGTTTTCCAAATTTGCTGGCATATTGAGTGCAGCACTTTCACAGCATCATCTTTTAGAATTTGAAATAGCTCAACTGGGCTTCCCTCATAGCTCAGTTGGTAAAGAATCTGCCTGTGATGCAGGAGACCTGGGTTGGATCCCTGGGTCGGGAAGATCCCCTGGAGAAGGGATAGACTACCCACTCCAGTATTCTGGCCTGGAGAATTCCATGGACTAAGTCCATGGGGTCGCAAAGAGTTGGACACTACTGAGCAACTTTCATTCTTCACTCACTCAACTGGAATTCCATCACCTCCACTAGCTTTGTTCATAGTAATGCTTCCTAATAAGTGCCACTTGACTTTGCATTCCAGGATATCTGAGTCTAGGTGAGTGATCACACCATTGTGGTTATCTGGGTCATGAAGATCTTTTTTGTATAGTTCTTCTGTGTATTCTTGTCACCTCTTCTTAATATCTTCTGCTTCTGTTAGGTCCATACTGTTTCTGTCCTTTATTGTGCCCATCTTCTCATGTTCCCTTGGTATCTCTAATTTTCTTGAAGAGATCTCTAGTCTTTCCTATTCTATTGTTTTTCTCTATTTATTTGTCGGAGAGATTGAATATTTGACCATTCCTGGGACAGAAGTCATCATCTGGAAGCTTTTGTTTTCCCAGATGTGTGATGTGCCACAAGAGGGAGCCAGAGACTTCTTTTGAAAACTTAATCGGCGAGCTTGGGGTTTTGTTTAAATTGTACCCCAAATAGCCACTAGATGGTGCCCAAAGACTTCTGAAAATCTTTTGAAATGTCAGTTATTTGTTTAGTGTTTAAATTATGGTAGGGGCTTCCCTGGTGACTCAGATGGTAAAGAATCCGCCTGCAATGCCATGAGAGGCGGGTTCGATCCCTGGGTCGGGAAGATCCCCTGAAGAAGGAAATGGCAACCCATTCCAGTATTCTTGCTTGGAGAAAGAATCCCATGGACAGAGGAACCTGGAGGGCTATAGCCCATGAGGTTGCAAAGAGCTGGACACGACTGAGCGACTAACACTAAATTATGGTAAAAATAATATTTGGTCATCATATTTAATTAGAACAATGCAATAAATGAGGTCAAGTGTAAACATTTCAATTCAACACAGACTAAATCTTTTTCCCTATTCTAGATCCTAGTCATAGGAAAACTCCTGGAGAAAAAAATTTTTTTTTCTATTAATCTATTAAAGTTTTAATTAAAAAAAAAAGGTTAAATCACACTTCACTGGTCATGATTTAGCAGCCCCATCATGTGGAAAGGATGGTACTGAGGGAAATATTCAATGCAGCTCATGTGCTAACTTTGACAAGGATGACAAAACAGCCGCAGAGAACAGGAGCTCGGGGGTCTTTCATCTGTTCCAACAGGACTGCTTGAATGGTGACAATTCCTCAGAGACTGTTTTCTCAACTTGTTTCACTTTATCTCTTTCATACTTATGAAAAGAATAGGCTTAAGAACAATAATGAAGTAAGAGAGAGCCCTGAAGCCTGAAACCAAGAAAAATCTCAATTTTGTCATGTCAAAAAACCTGAGAGCCTAAAGTAGAAGAGGGAGGAGGAATAGGTACCAATTGATCATCATTCTTTGCTGAAACAGTCTTAAGAGTCCCCCCAAGGCTGACTCATTGAATCCTCTGAAGAACTCTACCTGTTCAATGTTTTTAACCTTCATTTGACGGATAGGCAAACTGAGAATCTGAGAAGTTACGTTTTCAAAGTCACCCAAATGGTAAGAAGTGGAAGCAGGAAACAAACCAGAAAAGTTAGGAAATGCCAAGTATGTGAAATTTCAATATAGGTGGACAACTAACTTCCATAGCCCTTAGTAGTTACTCGGTGGTGGTGGTTGTCAGAGGGCACATAGAAAATAGGTTATTTGCTCTCTTTCTTTGACTGAAGAAGCAATGACCCCAGAATATAAGGTTGTGACTTAGGCAATGCACAGAGGCAGGGACCTGGTCCTCTCTAAGGAGGGACGAGGATGCTGGGAGCTCTCCAGTTTAGAGAAGAAGGGGCCATCTCCACGGGCACTGGCTACGTAGTAAAAACTTCCTGACTTTCTCCAGGGTGGTAGTTTCCCTCTACTGTTTATCCATATGCTATTAAAAAAAAAGTGCTTGTAAACAACTTGAGTGCATGAACAATCTAATTAAAATAATTAAAGTAATAGCTTGTGAAAAAAAAATAGTAAAACTAATTATTATAGAGTAGTATGTGGGAAGGCAAAAATTGCTGACATTCTTTAGTCTGAGTTTGCCCTGTTTGTCACAGAAAAACACAGACCGTTTACCAGGTTCCTCCCTCCCAACACAGGTTCAAACTAGTGCTTCTCATCTCAGTGACTTTCTTCTTGGTAACAGCCATATGTGAATGACCCCCCAGTGGCTCCAACTCCAAATTGTTCCTCGTGGTCAAACGTCTGAACTTTTTTCTATTTAACTCAAAGAATCATGAAAGTTTAGAATCTGAGACTCTCTGTACTGAAAGAATGTATGTGTATGTGTGCCTGCTCAGTTGCTGGGTGGTGTCCCACTCTTTGCAGCCCCATGGATTGTAGCCCGCCAGGCTCCTCAGTCCATGGGATTTCCCAGGCAAGAATACTGGATTGACTTGCCGTTTCCTTTTCCAGGGGATCTTCCCAACCCAAGGATCAAACTGGCGTCTTCTGCATCTCCTTCATTGACAGGCAGATTCTTTACCACTGAGCTGCAGACCCTTAGTACACGATCTATGGATGCCTCACTCCTTTTGCTGTCATTTCTATGTGACGGCTAGTTACTCTTTCCTCTAGCGCATTTTAGAGACAAGGTAATGCAAGTGTGGATGCTCTGACTGCTGTCAAATACATTTTTGTTTCTGTGTTAAGCCATACTCTGCCCTTTTAATGCCCCACTGTTCCTCATTCTATCCCTCAGGGCCATAGAGAATAAGAAAAATGCCGCTCCCAGGAATTTGAAGGCAGAACTACGTTTGCTCATGCCTTCCCAGGATTGAGTTCCAACACCAAACCTGTTAAGTCTTCCACACCACGAATGGAGCCCTGCTTGAAAGTTCCCACAGTTTACCTCGGCGGGGTACTTACCTGAAATGGCCAGATACTATTCTACGCAGATGCAAGGGCCAGAGTTTTTGCCAGTAAGAGTAATGGTCATATCTGAAGGGAAATGGAACATCAAGTCAAGAGGTAGAAGAAGGGACAGAAGGAAGATATAAGACAGTAAATTTGTCAGCTAAGAGGGTCAGGAGTGGAAGAGAACAATAAGACGCACAGGTACATAAAGGCAGTTCAGAACTAAGATCACGAGGAGTAAATTTTTACAGGAGCTCCCTTTTCCTTACATGGTGCTTCATACACACCCCAGGGCCAGACACCCTCAGTTAAACACTGATAGTTCTTCAACTGTCCATCGTACAACTACTATTGAAACTGCCTTCATAATCCACACCAGAATCTCGTTGAACAGCTCATCAAGTAACTGATCATGGGTGGTAGAATCCACCTGGCGCTTTTGGGTAATGATGTATCTCAGAGGCATTTGTAATGTATATACCAGAGTGTGGAGCAGACGTTCTTCGCTCAGGAAAAGTCACTTTAGTGGATCTTCTTAGCTATGTAAACACAGCTTGATAAAGTACATGGAAAGCACTTAGCACCGCCAATAATATCAGCGCTCATCACCACCTCCCTTTAGACTAAGTCTTCTTAAGACATTGGAGGTAAGTGAGGCAGAGGTGGCCTTCGGAAGACACATACAGACCATATTGCAGAATCAAGCAATTTCATTGAAATGTGAAAGTGATAATACTCTTGCAACCTCCCTGTTCTCTTACACCTTTCCCAAGTTGGCAGCTACTGCCCATGGCACAAGCCTGGCTGCTGCCTCCCATGGCCTCCACCACTGCAGTTGGGCTGTGCTGACTGCAGTTGGCTTAGCAGCGGTTTCCTTGTGGCCTGCTGGCCCCTGACAGGAGAGAACAGAGTGACTGGGGCTAGGAGAGCCCCAGGGACCACCAGCTGCCATGGCCAGGAGCCTGATGGGATAGGGGAAGGCCAAGTTCAGTATCCACACCTGCATTTGCAGGCAGTATCTCAGAGAGAGAGCCTGGGAGAAGGTAAGGGATGATTGTAAATATTTCATCTTCACATTATTAATAGAAAGTATGCAGACGTGTAAATGTGAAATAAACTCCTTTGAAATAAACTCCCCTTAGGGGAAAAACTATCATACATTGAGTTAACAAAGTGGGTCATCCTGGTTTCATATGGAATACCCCACTGATGTTGTTCAATTCCTAGTTCATAGCCCTTTCCTTCTTTTAAATTTCTTAGTGGTCACTAACTGGGATTTGGTGACATCATTCACAAGTTTATTGGGTAGCTTATGTAATTCATCCAGACCAGGAAATGTGCGCTGCCTTAGAGCAGCAGGTTTCGTTCATTCAGCAAGTCTGACGAGCTTCCTTTTTGCCGAGCCCTGAGGCAGGTGCTGCAGGAACAATGACGGGCTCTCTGACCACCCTTCTTTGTCCCTGCAGGACAAAGTACACCTTCTGCCTTTGCACCTGCTCGCACACAGTGAGACAGCTGGTTTTCCTGGAAAGTCCTCCAGCTGCTGAGGCTACCTTATCCTCTAAGGTACAAACGAGATGGGAAACCCAGCATTTCTCCCAAATCTCTAGATATTCCCAGAGAGCTTTGCTTCTAGTCACTTCCAGGCTCCAGCTTCCTGCTTCCGCTCATTTCTCCATCCCCACTCAGCCCCTCACCTTCTGTATGCACTGTCCTTTTTCACACCACATCACTCCACCATGGAAACTGCTCAAATTCCTGCATTGCCCAGGCCCCATCCACAAGGAAAACACCCCACTGTGTTATTTCAGGTCCTCTGAGATTCAGTCACCAAGAAAAAGTTAGAAATGCAAGTGAATTCTTGAGGGAAAAGCTTTTCAATGATAAAGAGAGAGCAAGAGCAGGAGCAGGTAGGGGAAGTCTTAGACAGGGTTCAGCTGTGACACCTTCGAAGAAAGAAAGGAAAGGAAAGAAGTTGATTGGTAGGAAGAGCCTCAAGCCACATTGCGGCTCTGAGAAGGTCACGAGCCAGCAGATAGGGAGGTTGAGAGCAAAGATCAGCACTGGAGGAGTCCTGCAGTGGGCAGGAATGGCCCAGCCACAGTCCCTGTTGTGTTCACTCACTGGTTGGGCAGCCCAGGGAGGTGGTGGCTTTGGCATGAACTCTGTAGTGCACCCTAAAGGTGCAGCAGTTGGAGACTGATGTACTTGTACTTGCTGCAGCAGGTTCTCTGGAAGAAAGACCTCAACAGCATACTCTACAGCCACACTCACTGACTTAAGGCACCACATGGGAGACTTACTGAGGTTCTACAACAGAGGAGAGAATGATAAGACTTACACAAAATGAGAGTATAGCATGGTCAATTATGTAAAATCAATTATTGGATGCCATTGGGTTTAAAACTCACTTAGCCATTCTTAACTACTTACTGGCTCTCTTTGGGGTGGGGGGCTCTGAAAAAATCACCCCCTCACTTTACTTTCCTTAGCTCCTCTTTCTCTTCCCTTTTGGCTGTGCCTGCATCATACTAAGTCGATTCAGTCGTGTCCTGCTCTTTGCAACACACAAAGACTGTAGCCCGCCAGGCTCCTCCATCCATGGAATTCTCCAGGCAAGAGGACTGGACTGGGTTGCCATCTTCCCAACCCAGGGATCACACCTGTGTTTTCCGCAGCTTCTGCATTGCACACAGATTCTTTACCACTGGAGCCACAAGGGATGCCCTGCTTTTGGCTGCCACTCTTCAATTCTTGATACTTTTCTTATACAAGGCAATTTATCCTTGGGGATTGCATCTTTCCTATTCAAGTTCATTTGCTAATCAAAGGATAGTCTTCTCTCAAACAATTATATTTCCATTCTCAAAATTATTATTTTAGGCCCATTACATGTTTTTTTTTCTGTTCATTTCTATAGAATTTTAAAACCTTAATTGCAAGTATTAATTGATAACTTAGTGTATTTGCATTTTTGCCAAAGAATTAGGCACATCTTCTAAGATTCTTGCCAAAACTGTCAATCACTTAATGAATGATTTCAATTCAATGTAATTCAATAATATTTATGGAATTACACTCAGTTCTAGAAACTATACTAAGTCACTTTGGGAGGTTGCAGAGAGAATTGAAATTAGCTTCTGCCCCCAAGAAATAAGCTAGCTTCTAACTTCTAGAGAAAAAGTAGGCATATGTTAAAGGAGTCAAAGTTTATCGCCATTATGACTCAACGGCTGATTAGATGTCTAGATAAGGAGATTGAAGATCCTCATTGAGGTGTAGTGATCAAAATGTCATTTATCCAGAGTAAGGACAGAACAAAATGCAGATGGGAGTGGGGATAAAGAGTAGATGATTTTAGACACGTTTCGGAGGCACTCAGTAAGTTTTCATTGAGTGGATAATTAAATGAATGAAAAGGTAATGACATGAGATTTTCAAAAGACAATTGGAAATTCTGGCTTCAGGAGAGTAGTGAAGGAATGACCTGTAAAAAAAAAATCATAGGCTTGAATGAGGCTGCCCAGAGGAAGACCAGTAAGAGAAATCAAACAAGCTATGCCAAGAATCCTTGGAGATAATGTACATGAACAGTGTGAGTAAAGAAAAGAAGACTAAAAAGGAACAACGAGAAGAGAGAGAGAATGTCTACTTCAGTGTAGCCAATAATAGCACACATCACCTACCCGGTGTAGACTGAATGTTTGCTTTTGAGAAGGTAAACTCAGAACGACAAGAAGCTAGAATAGCATAGATGGAGAAAAACCTGTTAGATTCTTCTTGGATGGCCATGAAACCAGCTGTTTCAGCAGAGGAAGGGAGCAAAACACAGACAGAGGGGAGTTTAGTTTATGTGAGGAATGAGGGCAGTGGGCAGTGCCAATCTGCACGCTGGAGGACAAGATGCATGAAGCCAGAAAATAATTGCATATGGCTAGAGGCTGAGGGGAAGGAGCTGACGGAGGAGTTTCTGCAGCTGAGACAGAAAAATAGGCTTATCAATGAAGTAACATCCTGCAAGAGCCCTGAGGACATTTTCGGATCCCTAGTGCAAGAGAGAGGTTAGCTTTGGGAAGGAATGGGGTCTGTGTCCTTGGAAATAGAACAGGAGATGAGGTGCACAAGAAATGGACTATGTTCCGAGTGGAAAAGGGAAACAGGATGACGTAGACCTTCCCACCATGTTTTAGAGCAGGAGAGCCAAGTGGAGCTGTGGTCCTTTGAGAGTGGAAAAGGTTCAGTTCAGTTCAGTTCAGTTGCTCAGTCGTGTCTGACTCTTTGCGACCCCATGAATCACAGCACGCCAGGCCTCCCTGTCCACCACCAACTCCCGGAGTTCACTCAGACTCACGTCCATCGAGTCAGTGATGCCATCCAGTCATGTCATCCTCTGTCATCCCCTTCTCCTCCTGCCCCCGAACCCTCCCAGCATCAGAGTCTTTTCCAATGAGTCAACTCTTCGCATGACGTGGCCAAAGTATTGGAGTTTCAGCTTCAGCATCATTCCCTCCAAAGAAATCCCAGGGCTCATCTCCTTTAGAATGGACTGGTTGGATCTCCTTGCAGTCCAAGGGACTTTCAAGAGTCTTCTCCAACACCACAGTTCAAAAGCATCAATTCTTCAGCGCTCAGCCTTCTTCACAGTCCACTCTCACATCCATACATGACCACAGGAAAAACCATAGCCTTGACTAGACGGACCTTTGTCAGCAAAGTAATGTCTCTGCTTTTGAATATGCTATCTAGGTTGGTCATAACTTTCCTTCCAAGGAGTAAGCGTCTTTTAATTTCATGGCTGCAGTCACCATCTGTAGTGATTTTGGAGCACAAAAAACTGGGCTTCCCTGGTGGCTCAGACAGTAAAGTGTCTGCTTTACCCTGCAATGCGGGAGACCCGGGTTCAATCCCTGGGTTGGGAAGATCCCCTTGAGAAAGGAAATGGAAAAGGTTAGAAAAGGCAATAGAAAGTTAGCCAGAGATGACATGAAGGAAGCTAGAAAGGTACGGATTCTTATCCTCAAACTGACTGCAATTCATTCACAGTGATAGCTTTTGTTGGAATTCTTATTTTTCCTGTACAGTCTCACTGAACTCTTGCTGCTGCTAAGTCACTTCAGTCGTGTCCGACTCTGTGCGACCCCATAGACAGCAGCCCACCAGGCTTCCCCATCCCTGGGATTCTCCAGGCAAGAACACTGGAGTGGGTTGCCATTTCCTTCTCCAATGCATGAAAGTGAAGTCACTTAGTCGTGTCCGACTCTAGCAACCCCATGGACTGCAGCCTACCAGGCTCCTCCGTCCATGGGATTTTCTAGGCAAAAGTACTGGAGTGGGGTGCCATTGCCTTCTCTGCACTGAACTCTTAACAATCCTTAAATATTTTCTAAGGAATTAAAATCCCCCCCCCCTCCATTGTTTGGCCACAACCATGCAGCATGTGGAATCTTATTTTCCCAGAGTTTGAAATAGCATTCCCTGCATCTACTTCAGTGTAGTGTCTTAACCACTGGACCACCTGTGAAGTCCCCTAAAATCCCATTTTTGAGACAAGCACACCAAAGCACAGAAAGGTTTACCACTGTGGAGCTGGACTCCAAACTCAACTTGCCTAGAGCCCATGTTCAAAGCTGCCTTGTCTTCTAGAACACCTAACCTTTCCCACCACTCTTCACTCAAATGGTTCTCTTAACAAGCCCTGCTCAGTTTCCTCAGGCTGATTGCCTGCTTTTGGCTCTGGGCTCTCAGAGGTCCTTTCTGTATCCAAGATACCCTGTCTGCAAAGCAAGCCATTTGCTCCATCACCGCTCATCAGGGTCTCATGATGTACACCTGTTCTGTTAATGTATTCTCTTTTTAGATGAACCTGAGGTTGAGATTCTCTTGCCCACACGTGTGCTTGTATAATGCATGTGCTTTCCTATCATTGGATCCCCACGCTCATGGGAAGCTTCGTGTCTACACTGATGTCAGGTCCTTAAGCGTGTTAGGGTCTCAAGTGGAGAGGGATTCCTTCATCTGCTCTTAATACCTTCTTACCAGTCTCTATTCTATCTTAGCTGACAAATAGCATTTGCAGAATATGATGATGATGCCAAAAGAAGTTCATTTACTAGTTTTCCCTATAAATATAAGTCTCCAGAGATCCCTGTAAGAATTTTAATTGAAGTAATTTTTCTTAAAATAAGATTGCTTATTTTCTGAACTCACATAAATCTAGGCATTTTGTAATTTCACCCTGATGCTTTATGTACACTTTAAATTTTTCAGTTGCTCTTGAGTTCCAAGGGAAACGCTAGCAGTTTTCTGCTCCCTCCCCTGGTCCATTTCTAGAAATGTGTTAGATGAACTTGGCTCTGATTCCCCCAAGCATTCTGTCTTTCCAGGGAGCCATCCAAACGCTGCATTAAGGCAATATTAATCTCTGACGCTTTTCCTTCCCACTCAGAGGCTGTCTCTTCTTGAGTCATCTTAATTTATCGAAGGGAATTCCTAATCACCCTTAATTTATCACTTTTCTGACACTGTTTCCATTTCTGATACATTTTACTGGCCTCATGAAGGCAAGACAAAAAGCTAAACTAAAATAAAACTTAGTTCAATTTTTCCAAGGTCCCAAAGAATGTTCCCCCTCACCCACAACCACTTTGGGTCTTTAAAGAATCTTTTATAGTTGTGGCTTTTTCTAAGATCGTCCTTCCATTACCATCTACTTTAGCAGTTCTCTTTATATCCTCTTAGTATTGTCTCAAAGCCGCCTCCCTGTTTCATAAAAAAATCTTTCCAAGTGTGCTGGTTTAATAAAGCCAGAGCCTTCTGTTTTTTCTTGGTCATTCTCATGTGATCTTTCTTTATTAGTTTGTCTGGGCAGTTAATTCATTTCCTGGACACAGAAGATTTTTAGGAATCTTTAATCTGCCTTATTATCCACTTTGCCCCCTCAATCAATCCTTTGCAACAGTATCTGGTTCTTCTAATCCCATCTATTTTATAATCAAACTCTCCCCCTTCTTTTCAGTGACTCTAGCTGCAGTGTTTCATCCTTCTGCTTGCATTTCTCCCATGATTTTAACATCTTGGCTGATTAAAGTTGAGCTTCTCTTAGCTTTCTGACAATCAAGTTTTAGGAATGAATCAAAAACAGTATTATTTTGGGCTCACCGTAAATCCTTTTTTCATGCTAATAATCACGTGTGGTAAACACACTGATTTAAAGAATAAACTAATTCTTGTTTTTATAAAATCGTAGCTTTTTCCTGTCACCTCCTACTAGTTTTAGAGCACTTCATCCTTTCAGGTTATTTTGGTACTGATTCTTTTTAGAAAAAAGGGGGCTCTCATATAACTCATTCACTTTGCTATACACCTGAAACTAACACAGCACTGTAAATCAATTAGACTCCAATACAATTTTTTTTGAAGTAAAAAATAGCATCTGGGGGAAAAAAAAGATTTCATTAATGAATACTTTTTTATTGGTCTTAAACCATCTAAACCTGCCTAAACATCTATACTGGTGCTGTAGATATTTCTTATGGTTTCTGTTGGAACTATTTTGCTTACCAATCCAAGCTTAAACTTTTGGCCTTTGGATGGGGGACAGATTTCTCTAAATTAATCATGAAGTCATTCTTATCTGGAATTCATAATATTCATGAAGTAATACTCAAAGTGCTTCCTGAATAAAGAGAACTGCCTTGGAGTCTGATGCTTTCAGGTACAAAGGGTTAAGTTATGAGTCTCCGGAACTCAACAATGAGCTCCTGAAGGGACCGAAAGAGAGACAGCATTCCTAAGTCACTTCTCCGACTCCTCTCGCCCTGCCCCACCAGGCTTTTTTGTTACTGGCTCGTTTCCTCTGATTGTAATTCATTCTGTATTCCTTCCTGCTCCTCTGTCTTGGCTAATTGTTCTTTTCCCACACTACAGGGTTTTAATTTCCTCTAGCTATCGCCTTATCACCAGTGTCTACACTTCCTACTCTTTTTCTGACCCGTCTCCAGCTCAGCACCGGCTTTCGGTGACTCTGGCTTGACTGCTTAACTGCACCTCAGTTTGACCATTGCTGAAATGGGAATGTCACCTCTCCCTTTTCTTCCGAGGCAGCTGCATCAAAATCCGGTTGTTTGTAAGACAGTCTGGCCAATAAGACACTGGGGACAGGTTGAATTCTGAGATTATTTTAATGAACCTTCCGATTAGTTTCACTATCAAAGCTAGAGGCTGCAAAGACATGTCTTTTTGGGGGTTTTGGTTCTGTTTGTCCTTATTTTTAGGGGTTTTACCAGGTGATGCTAATGATAAAGAATATGTTTGCCAATGCAGGAGACATAAGAGCTGCAGGTTTGATCCCTGGGTTGGGAAGATCCCCTGGAGAAGGGCATGGCAACCCACTCCAGTATTCTTGCCTGAAGAATCCCATGGACAGAGGAGCCTGGTGGGTTACAGTCCATGGGTTGCAAAGAATCAGACATGACTGAAATGACTTAGCACATCCTTATTTTTAACTTTGTGAGGGAATCCAGTCATACAGATCTTACCAGTCACTGACCAGAGCAGTTTTCTCTGGGCTCTAAATCTGGCTGACATTTTGAGCGAATGTACTCTTTTCTTTCAGGGAAAAAAAATGTTCTTTCTAATCACCATGACAAGGCATTGTCCTAGGAACTCCATCATACTGCAGACTCACTCACCAAGTGTCTTTGCATAGGATTAAAAGGGAAATGTTCATTTTTAAAAGCAACAAAACATATTTTCCAAAGATCTATTGCTATTATTCTATAGGAAAAGTGGAGAACCAATGTTACCTGGAGATCACTGATCCCAGGGTATGCAGATGGAGAGACAGCCTTCAGGCTTGCTACTGTTGTTTTGTTTGTGCAGAGTTGATCCCTTTCTATTCTCTTAGTGCCTGGTGGGGTTGGGGTCAGGGTGGGAGGGGGAATCGAACAGTGCCCTGCCTGAGGGAGGAGGTGGCCTGAAGGCCTTTGTTTTGGGACTGCGGTTCTGATTACACCCGACAGGCCTGAAACTCGATTCCTACTGAGCTGGTCACACCTTATCTTCTTCCACCAGCGACAGTTACGGCAGGAATGCAGCAGGAGTTGTCACTTCGGTTCAGTTTGTATAATGCTGATTATGATAACCAAAATAAAAGTTCATTTTTTTCCCCTTGAAATATTCTTCAGGGGGAGTTCTCTTTTCCATCTTTTTTTTTTTTTTTAATTGGTCAACATAGTGAGTTCTCATCTAAACCTCCTGGCTGAGATTCTCCTAGCTCAAGAATGATCATATTCAATTAAAAAAAGCCTGTCTGAGAAAAAGACTCATATAACCTGAGCTGTGGCCCTGATTCTGTGGTATTTGAATTCACGTCTGTAAAAATATTTGGACACCAGGTGGTGGGTTGTTAGGCGCATTCATCCCAAACCAAAAAAAAAAAAAAAAAAATTCACACACACAAAACATTTGGGAAGGGGAGGGAGAAGTTATCACTAGTTTTTTTTCCAGGCATGTTTCATGAGTAATGGTAAAAGCAACAGCTAAAACAATAAGATTACTGTGTTGAGTTCTTAGTGCATTGTCAGAAATAAAGGCTTCAAGTAGTGCTGAAAATATTTTCTCCCTCTGAATAACTCATACCTTAAGCACCACTCACTTTGACAGCTTACCAAGTGTACATGTTGTATAAAAAACAAAATCATCATGTTGGTGGAGTTAGCTATATGGAGTGACCTATCTCCTGCGTGGGACTGGATTGGGAAGGAGCCAAATTAAACAGAAGGCCAACAGCCTAGGGCCACAGTCATTAATCCAAAATGACTTTTCTCTGCAGGTTGATTTTAACAGTCACTTCTCAACTATCTACTCTAGTGGGTGGGGAGGCACGGGATAAATAAACCAAAACAGGGTAATAGAAAACTAAACTGTGGAACATATGATATGTTTGTGGGAGGGTTGTTATTTATGTCCCATGGTGGTCACGCTCCACGGGCTTTGGCTGTCCATTTGTTTTTGTGTCCGAGCAAATGTGAACTATTTTCTGAAGGCAATCCGGCCCCAGCCCATGGGTACGCCTTAGTTGGCTTCTTTACAGAGGTAGGTCTATGCAGGCACTTGGCTTTGATAGCCTACTTTGTGGTTATGAGTAGATGCCACGCTCTTATAGACCTCTGTCTAATCAAAAATACAGTTTTGATACATTAGACCCTTGCCAGACAGTTTGTCCTTGATTTCTTTGTTGTGTGATTCTTACTGAAGTTTGATTGGAGAAAATAACATGTATGGGAGGATGCAGTCCTTTGTTTCTTTCAGATATTTTAAACTTTAAACAGGATCAAGTCAGATAATTAAAGGACTTTATATTTGAACTACCGGAGAAGGCAATGGCACCCCACTCCAGTACTCTTGCCTGGAAAATCCCATGGATGGAGGAGCCTGGTAGGCTGCAGCCCATGGGGTCGCTTAGAGTCAGACACGACTGAGCGACTTCACTTTCACTTTTCACTTTCATGCATTGGAGAAGGAAATGGCAACCCACTCCAGTGTTCTTGCCTGGAGAATCCCAGGGACAGCAGAGCCTGGTGGGCTGCCGTCTATGGGGTCACATAGTCTGACGCGACTGAAGCAACTTAGCAGCAGCAGCATATTTGAACTACATCACTTTGTTCTCTTAGAGAACTGAGGTTTTGAGGACTTCACTTTGCTGTTAGGCCTTAAGTTAAGGTTTCTTGAGTGACACTATAAGAAACAGCAATTGAAAACTCACTTTAAATGTTATTTATGACATCAAGTTGGAGAAGGCGATGGCACCCCACTGCAGTACTCTTGCCTGGAAAGTCCCATGGACGGAGGAGCCTGGTAGGCTGCAGTCCATGGGGTCGCGAAGAGTCGGACATGACTGAGTGACTTCACTTTCACCTTTCACTTCCATGCATTGGAGAAGGAAATGGCAACCTACTCCAGTGTCCTTGCCTGGAGAATCCCAGGGACGGGGGAGCCTGGTGGGCTGCCATCTATGGGGTCGCACAGAGTCGGACACGACTGAAGGGACTTAGCAGCAGTAGCATGACATCAAGTGATGTCTCTTTTATTCACATATTTTTATTTTTGGTTATGCTGGGTCTTCGTTGCTACACGTGGGCTTTCTCTGGTTATGGAGATGAGGGCTCCTCTTTGTTGCGGTGTGTGGGTCATTGCCGTGGCTGCTCCTGTGGTGGAGTACTGGCTCTAGGTGTTCAAGCTTTAGTAGTTGTGGTGCTCCTCGGCATGTGGAATCTTCCCAGACTAGGGATCGAACCAGTGTCCCGTGTATTGCAAGGCAGATGCTTATCCACTGTACCACCAGGAAAGCCCCCAAGTGTCCTGTTTGAAGATGCCTTGGACAAACTTCAGATCTCCAGTCTCCAAGCCCCTGGCATTCATCTTATAAAACATCTCGACTCCTATGACTGGTTTGATTCCTTCGTTGCTCAAAGCCAAATTTGTGGTCCCTCTGCAGTGACTGCTTGAATCCCTGTGGTTGATATTTGTGATGTGGCTTTATCTCTTGTTCCATTTTACTGTCTTTTTCTCTTTGCTCTGATTTATCTATCTCTTTTGTTTCAGTTATGTTGCATGATTTTTATATTATCTAAGATACATTTCAAAATAAGGCAGGGGTTAAATGGATATCTTTATCATTCTTATGGTATTTCCTGAGCAAACATCAATAAGAAAATACCACTGGAGATACTCCCCAAAGTATGAATGATTATGGGAGAAAATTTTAAATGTTTTAATTACCTCTGATAATTGAGAATTGGAGATATAATAGCTATTTTTAATTAATCTAACTGAGGCACAGAGGAAATTGAGACATTGTGATCTCAGTCTCAAGGAAGAATAGAAAGCAAAAATGCTCCATCAGCTAGGACTCTCCTACTGAGAAAACTAGTACTCGAAGGAAGTGAAGAAGATACCACTGGCCCTGCACTGTGTGGAAAATGGTCCTGAAAGGGCCCATCTGGAGGGAGGTGTTACTCTGCTGACAGAGGGAAGCAGGGAGAAAATTCATTCTCCATAACACAATTTAAAGCTTCATACCCCATTTTTTCATATTGTTTATTTATTATGATGATGATGCTTAAATTTGAGCAATCCATAACTTGACCCCTGTATCAACCCTTAGTAAAGAAGCTTATTTAGGCAGAGGAAGTCTATCAAATACATTCAGCAATGTTCCTGGCACTGAAGATAAATGAACAAGTCAGAAACCTTGTCCCCAATGAGCTCAGTCATTTTAGCCCTTTTTGCTCATTTGCTTGTTTATTCAAACCATATTAATTGAGTATCTGAAGGGAGGCTGTAAGAGTAATTATTAGAGGACACCCAAGTTACAGTGCGGAGAAGGCGATGGCACCGCACTCCAGTACTCTTGCCTGGAAAATCCCACGGACGGAGGAGGCTGGTAGGCTGCAGTCCAAGGGGTTGCGAAGAGTCGGACACGACTGAGCAACTTCCCTTTCACTTTTCACTTTCATGCATTGGAGAAGGAAATGGCAGCCTACTCCAGTGTTCTTGCCTGGAGAATCCCAGGGACGGGAGAGCCTGGTGGGCTGCCGTCTATGGGGTCACACAGAGTCGGACACGACTGAAGTGACTTAGCAACAGCAAAGTTACAATGGGTTGGGACTAAGACAGCCTATCTGTGTGTTTAGTCCCTCAGTTATTTCCAACTCTCTGCAACCCTGTGGACTGTAGCTCTCCAGGCTCCTCTGTTCATAGAATTCTCCAGGCAAGAATACTGGAGTGGGTTGCCAAGATGGCATTTATATGAAACCTGAAGGATGAGGAGCTGGTCCAGGAGCCAGTGATGGGAAGGGAGAATGCTGAGTGATTGGAACCGTGTGTGCAAAGTCCTGAGGTGGGAAGGGGGTGGCCAGGGTGTTTGGAGAGCAGAGAGGGAGGGCTATTATGCACAAGAGGAGGTGATAAGTTACCCAGTGAGGTCATGCTGTAGGAAGGCATTTCTTCTTCTTCTCCCAGATAACCTCACAGCCCACGCCCTTCACCTTGTTCAAGTCTTTGCTCCAACCACCTTCTCAGTTAGGCCTGCCCTGACCATGTCACCTAATGGTAACAGCCCTCTTATTCCAATTCCTTTCCTTTGCACTTGTCAGCCTCTAATGTAGTATAATAAATTTTTAAAATTATGTTTCTTCTATGTTTTCCCCTACCTTCTTCTGTAAGCTTCAGGAAATCAGGAATTTTTAACTGTTTTATTTACTGATGTATTCCCAGCATTTAGAATGGGGCCTGGCATATGCTCGATCAGTAACTATTGATGGAATTTTTTGAATTCTTAAAATTTATTATCTTAAGATTTTTATTTCTTTTCTTTTTATTTTGTGATAGAGCCACCCTGCATGTAGGATCTTAGTTCCCCAACCTGCGCCCCCTGCAGTGGAAGCACTGCATCTTAATCATTGGACTGCCAGGGAAGGTCCTTATTGAATGGAATTAAATTGAAATGCAATGAATGTTTTAAGCACGGATGTGACTTTCTCTCATTTATATTTTCCAAAGATGACTCTGGATGCTGAGTGAAAAGGATATTTTAAATCTGAAAGACACTTTCTTTTCTGCATTGCTCTATGTGAACACCAGAATATAAAATCAAGACTCAGTTGGGAAGATGTTGAACTGCTTTCCTTTCTGAATCTCCCAGATAGCGAAAGAGGCAACCTGGGTACTATGGAGGCTTCAGGCACACAGGTGGGAGCCCCAGAAGGAAGCCCCTTCAAGTTAAGTCAAGCTAGAAGCACACCCCGCAAGCGTGCCTACCTACAAAGCCCCAAAATAACGGGGATAGTTAAACGACAGCTTACAGAAGGTGTGTTTGTGCTTTGATTCTCTTTGCTGGGGCTTGCTACTGCCTTGAGGAAGAAACTGTTCACTTTTCATATCAGATGTTTTTAAATTTTCAGGTTTCACTCAAAAGTATAGCAATTTGTACTGGTTAACTCTTTCTAAAGAAGTCATGAAAGAAATTGCCTCAGGATGGGGCGCTCATACTCCATTAACAGGAGATTTATTGGTTACCCAGGCTTAGAAAGCCTACTCTAGGCTGATTCATTCATTCAACAAATATTTATAGAACATTTTCTGTGTGCATGGCCTTGCTGGGGAGTTAAAGGTGCAGTTCTTCTACAGGCTTCCTATGAAGCTTACGTCCTAGTTGAGGAAATGACTTATGTGCATAAGAAGTTAAATAGAGTCAACAACTCAAAATGTGCCCCAAGGCAGCTTATGAGTAAGAGCTAAATCAGTGCCAGAGATACCAGTCTAGTTGTTTTCACTACCTCAGACAGCCATACAATAAAGAGAAATGTGAGTTTTCCTAAAGTGGAGTGTAAATTCTTTCTACATTGAAAGAACTGATGGTTATTCTGAGACTATGCCTTTTGTGCTTTTTGAGTGATAAAATGTCTTTAGTAAGATAATCTGGAGAAGGCAATGGCACCCCACTCCAGTACTCTTGCCTAGAAAATCCCATGGATGGAGGAGCCTGGTAGGCTGCAGTCCATGGGGTCGCTAGAGTCGGACACGACTGAGCGACTTCACTTTCACTTTTCACTTTTCACTTTCATGCATTGGAGAAGGAAATGGCAACCCACTCCAGTGTTCTTGCCTGGAGAATCCCAGGGACGGGAAGCCTGGTGGGCTGCCATCTATGGGGTTGCACAGAGTCGGACACGACTAAAGCGACGCAGCAGCAGTAAGATAATTGTGATGCTAGTGTTTTAAGTCTTTAGTTTGGCAGAACAAAAAGTTGGCAGTCCTATATTGAACTTTTTTATTGTTTGGAAAAGTCTTACTGGTCTGTTAAATCCCCCAAACTAGAAAGTGCTGCAGTTGGGGGAAGAAGGATAGACAGGAGGGGTCATTGACCATGTGGAGTAACTGCATACTGGATGCTCATGGATGTGCTAGCCTGTTCCACCACATCTTTTTGAGTTGAACTTAACCGTACTCTGAGTGGAGGAGATGTGAACAAGAGGGGTGACAGTGGGGACAGCCAGCTTGGAGCCTCCCTCTCTGAGGAGTGTATAGTGGTGATCATTGGGAAAGAAGTGAAAGAAAGTGTTAGTTGCTTAGTTGTATCTGACTCTTTGTGACCCCAGGGACTTTGGTCCTCCAGGCTCCTCTGTCCATGGAATTCTCCAGGCAAAAAAACTGGAGTAAGTTGCCATTCCCTTCTCCAGGGGATCTTCCCGACCATTTAAAGTAAAATTGGGACATGTTATATGGAAAACCTTCAATGTCTAAATAAGGAGATAGACTTAGAAGAATAGGCACCATTTTAGTGCACAGTTTTAAAGCAGAAAAATGACACAGAGTATTACTTTTAAAAGATTAATCTTAACGTAAACCAGGGACTTTGAGTGATACTGATGTGCCACTGCAGGTTCACGGATAGTAACAAATGTCCCCCTCTGTTGTGGGATGTCTGCAGTGGGAAAGGTTATATCTATGTAGAGACAGAGGAACTCTCTGTGCTTTCTGTTACATTTTTCTGTGATCCTGAAGTTCTCTAAAAAATAAAGTTTGTTTAAAAAATGATTAATCTGTCATCTTAAGTGGAAAGTTAATGGTGACTAGGAAGATCCTGTTTTGAGAGATCTGAAACTTATACGATTTGGGGAGTCTTCTTTAAGAAAAAGAATGTAAAATCACAGATACAAAACTAGGTATAAACACTTGAAAGGGGTTTGTCTATGCAAGTGAGGCATCCTAGATTTTAGGACTTATAAACTAAATGACAAATCCACTTCTATAAGGGAGAGACTCTAAAGGCAGAGGACCCAGTCAGGAAATAACTGTAATAGCCTAGACCCAAGAAGAGAAGGACAGAAAACAGAGTATTAATATCTATCAGTGGAGAAAATGGAAAACAGGGAGTGAGTTCTGGGTGTTAGCAAAGGAGGAAATTATAGTGATTAGTGGGATCTGAGGGGAGGGAGGGATCAGCAGAGGTGACTCTAAGGTTTGTATTACAGTCAGGTATAGGGAAATAGGGCAGGCAAAGGGGGTTGGGAGGTGTTGCCTTTGGGTTGATGACAGCACCTCTCTGAGGAGGTGGGAATCAAGGGCATGGTTTCCTAGATGCCAGGCACAGTGGAGGCCCAGCCTTTTGATGAAAGGTGCGCGTGAGAGAGATTTCTAAGGCAGAGAATCTGACTCTGAAGAGAGGCAGCATCCTCAATGGGAGGAAATTTTCAATCCTGTGACATTTCAATTCTGTTTTTCCATTGGCCCCCAGAAATCTTAGAGGAATAGAAAATTGTATTACTTGCTCCAAGAACCAGAATAAAGACAGGAAACAGTGGTTGCTGGTTACCTTTTCCGGGAGTGGCCTAGCGGATGTTTACAGGAAAGATTCCTTTCTGCCCTTTGACTTGTAGAGCTTTCAGACTAGAAATAGGGCCTCCAGAGCAGAAATCCTAGGGGGACAGAGCAAATACAAATAATAGATAAAACAGAAGTGGAATTTCCCAGGTCACAAAGCACCCTTGCACATCCCTCAAAAAAGAAAGCAAAACAGCTGGGGAGGGAGTATGGAGAAACTTTGTTAATACAAGATTGCATCTCTGTTCCTCTCCCCTCTTCAGTCTCACTCTTTTCATCCCCCACTCTCTTAAATTCCCTTTCATTGACTAAACAAGAATACTAAATGGAGGTGAGAGTAGGAAAAGCATATATAATAAATGGTTTCCCCAAATCATAGGTTGTTTTAAAAGAGCAGCCATCCTTGCCATCAGTACAGTTACATCAGATGAAATCACAGTCTTTACCAAGGACACAGCTAATTCAACTGAGACTGGAGTCAGGTTTGGCACCCCCATCATAGACCAGTCCGTAAAGAATCTGCCTGCAATGCAGGAGACCCAGGTTCAACTCCTGGGGCGTGAAGATCCCCTGGAAAAGGAAATGGCAACCCACTCCCGAATTCTTGCCTGGAGAATTCCATGGACAGAGGATCCTGGTGGGCTACAGTCCATGGAGTTGCAAGAGTCAGACACGACTGAGTGACTTTCATAGTGCTCAGTTGGTCTCAGATGTCAGGGTACAAATCCTCGCATATCATTCCCTAGCTGGTTAACTGTGCTCAGGTTATCCTGTTACCTTATCTGAGAAGTGAAGATAACAAGAGAGGACGGTGGAAAGTAATTAGCGGAGGTCATTAGACAGGCAGAAAGTACAAAGGCAGGTCCAGATTTTATGGGGCCTAAAGATTATACAACTTTGAGGGCCCTCTTAAATAAAAAGAAGTTAAATCTTATTTTTATAAGTTTTATGTGAATACATTGCTAAGGCCCCTCACAGGGTCTGGGAAGAGGGCTGTTTAAAGTGGGAAGACCTGAAGCTTCATCTTCATCAGATTCAAAGTAAACCCTCCTCTGAATAAATGTTCAAAACCAATGCTAGCCTTTGCTGTTCTGTATTTATTTTTAAAATGTTTATGGAGCATTTACTATGTGCCAGGCTGTGAGGTCCTGCTAGGTGTTAAGGGTATTGCACATCTGGAAATTCTATGCCCTCCGTAAAGGGAAGGTCATTAAATATCAAAGCAAACCAAACTCCTTATCTAAAGAATGTGGTTGGATTTGACAAAACACCCCTAGCTAATAAATGACTGCAAAGCACTTTACAGACCTCCTTAACAGAAATCCGGCACCAGCAAAATAGATGAGCTTTTTGTAATCATTATTTAATTTTTTTTCATTAAAAAAATTGAGATAAAAACACATAAGATTTGCTATTTAAACCATTGTTAAGTGTACAGTTCAGTGGTTTTAAGTATATCCATATTGTTGTGCAGACATCAACACTATCCATCGCCAAAACAATTTTTATCTCGGAAAGCTAAAACTTTCTACCCATTAAACCCTAACTCTTCATTTCCCTTCCCCAGAGCCTCAGGCAACTGCCATTCTTATTCTGTCTCTGTGGTTTTTGATTCCTTAGAGTGGTCAAATACTCTAAGAATATTTGTATCTTAGATCTGTAAGAAACCACTTATAGACTACTTCATGTAGGTATAATCAGACAGTATTTATCTTTTTGCTATGGATTTATTTCACTTAGTATAATGTCCTCAAGTTTTATCTATGTTGTAGGATGTGTTAGAATTTCCTTCCTTTTTTGAGGCTGAGTAATACTCCATCGCACACTTATACCACATTTTGCTTAATCATTCATCCGTCAATGGACACTTAGGTTTAGCTATCCTGAATTATGCTTCTGTAAATGTGGATATACAAGTGGTCATCATTTTTACTTTGCTTTAGAACATTTGCACCCCTACAATTACTGATTAGAATGTACTTGGATTATTGCTTTGCTTTCCTCACATGTGAATTAAATAAAGCAGTCAGGGACTTGCCTGGTGGTCCAGGGATTAAGATTTTTGCCTTCCAACGCAGGGGGTGCAGGTTCCATCCCTGGTCAGGGAGCTAAGATCCCACATGACTCACAGCCAAAACATAAAACAGAAGAAACATTGTAACAAATTCAATAAAGACAATAAATAAATAAAGCAGTCAAATGTCTAAGAGCCAGTAATTAAACTTAAGTTCCTCTTCATAGCTGACCCCATATCTCACTGCCAGGACAAGGACAATGGGTCAGTGCAACCCTTATCTAGGTCTTAAGAGATCTGGGTTCTGGTGCCAGCAACACTGTAAATGTTCTTTATGTGATATTAGGGAAGATTCTTTCATTTTGCTGGGCCTCAGTTTCTTCCTCTGTCTTGTGAGTGATTTGGACTAAGAATTCCTTTCCAGGGTGATTAACTCAGCCTATGTCTTGGGAAATTCCTTATTTCCAGACAAACTAGGATGGTTGGTCATCCTCCTTTCATCAAGTACTCAAATATGACACCAGATTTTTTTTTTTTTTTTTTTAATGCTAGATTAAATAGAAAAGTGTTTGCTGCTCAGTTGTGTCTGACTCTTTGGCAAGAATACTGCGGCAAGAATTCTCCAGGCAAGAATATTGCAGTGGGTTGCCATTCTCATCTCCAGGGGACCTTCCTGAGCTAGGAATTGAACCCCGGTCTCCCACTTTGCAGGCAGATTAAATAGAACAAAGCTGTTTACCTCTCCCCGCAATCCCCCAGGAAATATCAGAAGAGAATGCAGCAGCTGAATCAGGTTAGAACAAAATTCCAAATGTGTAATTTTTAACAGGCCTTTTGGGAAAGGGTTGATTTCAGATCCTGTTAAGAAGTCATCCCTCACAAATGTTCTGGTTAGGGAGGTTTGTATGTTAACGATTAGACAAGAGCTATTAAAATCTCAGCTGAGCAGCTTAAAATATTTTCTGCTCTTAATAAATAGCTTAGCCTCTCATGGAACCAACCGTAAAGCAGATAGGATTTTTTTTTTTTTTTCCCTTCAAAGTGCAGATTTATATATCATGGAGGAAAAATGAAACAAACAGTAACAGCAAATAAACAAAATTAAACTAAGATGTGCTCTGTGTCTAATCCACAGCTAAAAGGAAAGCTGAGCCTGGAAAATGTTGAAATCCCCCCTCCTTGTATAGGAATGTGCTAATGTGCTTGCCTCCAATCCCACATGAGCCCCCTTTACTGGAAGGACAATTCAGCCAGGTTCCAGCTGCCCTAAAGAAGCAGGGCTGATGTGAATGCAGTCAAAGAAGGTTTGAGGACTGTTAACTTCAAGAAGTGAAATGGAATCCTGGTTGATTTGGATTTCAGCTCAATCCATTGGTCACATATTTTGAGATTATTTGTAGTTTCAATCCTAGGTCCATGGGCGGTCATAGTGCATTATTGATTTGATTGAGTCTTGTTTTTCCAGTGGTCATGTATGGATGTGAGAGTTAGACTATAAAGAAATCTGAGCACAGAGGAATTGATGCTTTTGAACTGTGGTGTTGGAGAAGACTCTTGAGAGTCCCTTGGACTGCAAGGAGATCCAACCAGTCAATCCTAAAGGAGATCAGTACTGGGTGTTCATTGGAAGGACTGATGTTGAAGCTGAAACTCCAATACTTTGGCCACCTGATGCAAAGAGCTGACTCATTGGAAAAGACCCTGATGCTGGAAAGATTGAGGGCAGGAGGAGAAGGGGACAACAGAGGATGAGATGGTTGGATGGCATCACTGATTCAATGGACATGGGTTTGGGTGAACTCCAGGAGTTGGTGATGGACAAGGAGGCCTGGCATGCTGTGGTTCATGGGGTCGCAAGGAGTCGGACATGACTGAGCGACTGAACTGAACTGAACTGAACTGACATAAGACCTAAACAGCAACCTTGAGGCCATACAAGTACTTGTATGGGCATACTTGTACTTCTCCCTACAAGTACATGGAAATGAAAAGACACTTCCCCACATCAATTATTATTCCCTATAGAAAGTGGTTTAGTGACCCATTCTTTTCTGGTCTATCATGTTAGAACCTGTATTTATAGATCAAATTATATTTTATAAAACATGTTTTATAAAAAACTTATTATAAACAAATGAGTCATTCAGATTTCATACATTAAGATAATATATGTGAGGTAAGACATTATAACCCTGGGGACTCAGTCAGTAAAGAGTCTATCCACAATGTGGGAGACCTGGGTTTGATCCCTGGGTTAGGAAGATCCCTTGGAGAAGGAAATGGCAACCCATCCCAGCATTCTTGCTTGGAGAATCCCACAGACAGAGAAGCCTGGTGGCCTACGGTCCACGGGGTCACAAAGAGTTGGACATGACTGCCTGAGCAACCAACACTTTCTTTTCAAGACACTTTATCTCTATTTTGTAAATGCAGAAATGGAAGCCCAGAGAAGTTATGAGTTTTTCACACAGATACAAAATTGGTAAGTTGACAGAGCTGGGCCCAAACCTAGGTCTTCTCAATCAAAATCTGGGCTCATTAAAATGCAAAGCAAAATGTGTTTCCCTTTTTAAAAATATTGCTTCTAGCATTTTTGCTAATCTTTCTCATGCATTGATACCATCTAAAGACAATGATTAACAGGAGTTTAGAGAGAGTGTTAAAGAGAAGAAGGTAAAAAAGTACTGTTGGGTAATGCTTCCATTTAAAGGACCAGCATGGGGGGGAGGAGACAGCAGTGAGGTTGGGGTTGGGGTATCTGAGAAGGAACAGGGAACCCAGCGAGCTTAGTGCTGCCTCTTAAGATGAGGGAGGGGAGAGGAAACTTGTCTGTAAGGACAATAACTGACCATGACCTGGGGTTTGGTGTTCAGGGAGATACTGATAACCACAGGGATTTCATATAGCCAGAGTCTTGGGTTCAGGAAATTCAAATAATCACCCTTACCTCAACAAACCCTCAGACGCTGGCAGCTTTCCCACTTGACTCCAGTGACCCTGATGAGCAGCTCTCCAAGCAGCCACTCCTAAACAGTATGCCTACCGCATATTGGGTACTCTTTTAAGTACTATGTATGAGGGCTGTAAACAAAATGGTCAAACTTTCTGTACTCTTAAACTTACCTTCTGGGGGGGAGAAATGACTTAAACAAAAAGAAGGGTGCTGTCAGGTGGTACGAAGCGCTATGAAGAAAACTCAAGGCAAGAGTGGGGTTCTCAAGGCAAGAATACGGAACTAGAATAATACTGAAGCAAAGAGCAAAGGAGAAAAGGAAAGATATACCCATTTGAATGAAGACTTCCAAGGCTAGCATGGAGAGATAAGAACACCCTCCTTAGTGATCAATGCAAAGAAACAGAGGAAAACAATAGAATGGGAAAGACTAGAGATCTCTTCAAGACTAGTGATACCAAGGGAACATTTCATGCAAAGACGAGCACAATAAAGGACAGAAATGGTGTGGATCTAAGAGAAGCAGAAGATATTAAGAAAAGGTGACAAAAATACACAGAAGAACTATACAAAAAAGATCTTCATGATAACCAGATTTCCAGATCCAGATTTCTATATAACTCACCTAGAGCCAGACATCCTAGAATGCAAAGTCAAGTGGGCTTTAGGAAGTATGAACAAAGGTAGTGGAGGTGATGGAATTCCAGGATATTTCAAATCCTAAAAGATGATGCTGTGAAAGTGCTGCATTCAATATGCCAGCTGCTTCCAAGTTGCTTCAGTTGTGTCCAACTCTGTGCAACCCCATAGATGGCAGCCCACCAGGCTCCCCCAACCCTGGGATTATCCAGGCAAGAATACTGGAGTGGGTTGCCATTTCCTTCTCCAATGCATGAAAGTGAAAAGTGAAAGTGAAGTCGCTCAGTTTTGTCTGACTGTTAGCGACCCCATGGACTGCAGCCCACCAGGCTTCTCCATCCATGGGATTTTCCAGGCAAGAGTACTGGAGTGGGGCAATATGCCAGCAAGTTTGGAAAACTCAGCAGTGGCCACAGGACTGCAAAAGGTCAGTTTTCATTCCCATCCCAAAGAAAAGCAATGCCAAAGAATGTTCAAAGTACCGCACAATTGTACTCATCTCACACGCTAGCAAAGTAATGCTCAAAATTCTCCAAGGCAGGCTTCAACAGTATGTGAACCATGAACTTCCAGACGTACAAGCTGTATTTAGAAAAGGCAGAGGAAACAGAGATCAATTTGCCAACATCTGTTGGATCATCCAAAAAGCAAGAGAGTTCCAGAAAAACATCTTCTGCTTTATTGAATGTGCCAAAACCTTTGGCTGTGTGGATCAAAACAACCTGGAAAATTCTTAAAGAGATGGAAATACCAGACCACCTTACCTGCCTCCTGAGAAATCTGTTTGCAGGTCAAGAAGCAACAGTTAAAACTGGACATGGAATAACAGACTAGTTCCAAATAGGGAAATGAGTACATCAAGGTTGTATATTGTAACCCTGCTTTTTTAACTTGTATGCAAAAGTATATCATGCAAAATGCCAGGCTGGATGAAGCACAAGCTGGAATCAAGATTGTCGGGAGAAATAACAATAACCTCAGATATGCAGATGACACCACCCTTATGGCAGAATGCAAAGAAGAGCTAAAGAACCTCTTGGTGAAAATGAAAGAGGAGAGTGAAAAAGTTGACTTAAAACTCAACATTCAGAAAACTAAGATCATGGCATCTGGTCCCATCACTTCATGGCAAATAGATGGGGACACAGTGGAAACAGTGACAGGCTTATTTTGGGGGGCTCCAAAATCACTGCAGGTGGTGACTACAGCCATGAAATTAAAAGACGCTTGCTCCTTGGAAGAAAAGCTATGACAAACCTAGATATCATATTAAAAAGCAGAGACATTACTTTGCCAAAAAAAGGTCTGTCTAGTCAAAGTTATGGTTTTTCCAGTAGTAATGTATGGATGTGAGAGTTGGACTATAAAGAAAGCTGAGAGACAAAGAATTGATGTTTTTGAACTGTGGTGTTGGAAAAGACTCTTTACAGTCCCTTGGACTGCAAGGATCTCAAACCAGTCAATCCTAAAGGAAATCAGTCCTGAATATTCATTAGAAGGACTGATGCTAAAGCTGAAACTCCAATATTTTGGCCACCTCATGTGAAGAACTGACTCATTGGAAAAGATCCTGATGCTGGGAAAGATTGAAGGCCAGACGAGAAGGAGATGACAGAGGATAAGGTGGTCGGATGGCATCATTACCTCAATGGACATGAGTTTGAGCAAGCTACAGGAATTGGTGATGGACAGGGAGGCCTGATGTGCTGCAGTCCATGGGGTTGCAGAGAGTCAGATACGACTGAGCGATTGAACTGAACTGAGGAGACCCCTTGATCATTCACTTATTTAGTCAATCATTATTTATTAAGCACCACCTGTATGCCAGGCACTGTGCCAACTGCTGGGTAGGTGGAAAGTGGGGAACAACACAGATGGTTACCATTCTCATGAGAATGACTGATACTGCCTACAGGGGGAGTGAGCTTCCCAGGTGGCACTAGTGGTAAGGAGCCGGACTGCTGATGGAGGAGACATAAGAGACAACGGTTTGATCCCTGGGTGGGGATGATCCCCTGGAGGGGGGCATGGCAACCCACTCCAGTATTTTTGCCTAGAGAATCCCTTGGACAGAGAAGCCAGGTGGGCTATAGTCCACAGGGTCTCAAAGATTTGGACGTGACTAAAGCGACTTAGCATGCGTGCGTGCAGGGAAGGAGTAGAGAGTGAGGAGAAAACAGTACACAGGACCAGTCCCAAAGGGTACTAATAGTTCAGAGTCAAAGAAAGAAAGAAAGAAAGTGAAGTCACTCAGTCGTGTCCGACTCTTTGTGACCCCGTGGACTGTAACCTATCAGGCTCCTCCGTCCATGGGATCCTCCAGGCAAGAATACTGGAGTGGGTTGCCATTTCCTTCTCCAGGGGATCTTCCCGACCCAGGGATTAAACCTGGGTCTCCCGCCTTGCAGGCAGATGCTTTAACCTCTGAGCCACCAGTGAAGAGTCAACTGGCCCACAAATGAGAAGCCACCAGAGGAGAAGCCTGCAAAGAGGCAGAAGAGAAAGCAGGAGAGGGTGCTTTCACATAGAAGCCAAAAAAAGAGATGTACAGGGAGGTAAGGAGTAGCCTATCCTTAGACTACTGCTGAGACATCAGATAAGGTGGGAGGCTGTGAAAGATCCCTCCACAGGAAGGTTCTTAATGGCAGGGCTAGAGTGGGTGTGTTGAAAAGTGGCTGGGATGTGCATTTTCAAATCCAGACCTCTTATTCACAAACCTGAGTCAACAAGACAAGAGCTGGATAGATGTGTGAAACTCAGGGAGAAAGATTTTTTCCCTTGTTTTTTAATTTTTACAATGTGGTGTTGGTTTCTGTCAAACAACAACACAAATCAGCCATAATTATACATATATCCCCTTCAGGGAAAATTTTCACAGATGGAATATAGTAGATTATGTTTGGAAGCTGATGAAAAGAATCCATGAAAGCAAATTACTTAAGTCGTTTTTTAAAATGCAACTCCCAGTAAGAAATATATCTTTTCACTGGGACTCAGTATGTGCTCTACACACATACGATTGAGACAAATGTTTCAGAAAACAGTAGTTTAATAAAACAATGTTTGCCTTTATTATGTGTGATGGGCTCTAATAATTTCTATTTTCTTCTATCTCATTTTTAATTAAGTTATAAAAGTGCAATTGATTATGTACTTGATGTAATCAATTCAAACAAAGCAGAAATAGTACAGTAAAAGTGAAAACTCCTTCATACCTGCTACCCTTCCAAATACCATTTCCTAGCTCAGAGGAGCACTTGGAATTAACAATTTGATGTTTATCCTTTGAAAGCACTTACTAAGCATTTATGTAAGTATGAGCACACACACACACACACACACACACAAATTTGTTTGGTTTTGGTTTTTGTGAATGTGATCATATACACTCTTGTTCTGAAACTTGACTTTTTTTCTCTCTCTCTGTTGAAGGTATTTTTATGTTAATACATTATTATCCACCTCATTCTTTAGAAAGGCTAAGTAGTTTTCTAGTGTATGAATGTACTGTGATTTATGTAAAGCATTCCTCTATTTGTAGGACAGTGATATTGCTTCTAATTTTTTATTGCTTCACACAGTGCTACAATGAAAATCTGTGTACAGATGTGAGAATCTTGGAAATAAATAAAGAGGAACATTTTGGTAGATATTACCAGATGGATTTCTTTAAAGGCCAAGGTCATTTATACACAATGACATACGATAATGATAATTCGTGATGGTCTACTGTCTGGGGCAGGAAGATCCACTGGAGAAGGAAATAGCAACCCACTCCGGTAGCCTTGCCTGGAAAATCCCATGGATGGAGAAGGCTTCAGTCCATGCGGTCCCAAAGAGTTGGATATGACTGAGCAATTTCACTTTCACTTCCACTGTCAATGACAGTCTGTGGTCAATTTGTCATTTTTTTGGTCCATTTCTTGATTTTGACTCACTTTTTAAGGACTTTCCCATTATGAAAGTCATAAAAATTCTCCCATGTTTCTGTTTATTAATTTTATAGTTTTATTTTATATTTAACATACTTTTTAAATCTATTCAATTAAGTGGAGATAAACATTATTTTTTTCCACTGAAACCCAATTTTTCCAACACTATTTTGTTAAATATTCTAACTTTTCCCAGTGTTTTGAAATCTACCTTTATCTTATCTGTACTCTTATCTGTGGTTTCTGGGATCTGTGTCACTGATGTATTATATCTCCCAGCAAAAATTCCACATGATTTAATGATAGTAACTTTATGGTTTATTTGATAACTCAGAGAGTAATATTGCCCCTGTTGTTTTTATTTTTTTCATTTTCTTGCTTGTTCTCATGTACTTACTTTTATGTTTCACTGTGTTTTGCTTATATTTTCTGGATGAAATATTATACAAAGTCATCCATTTACAGGAAGGCATGGAGGGTCAGATGTTTGAGGAGAGTGAGCATTTGAGAAAATTGTAGTGGAAAGTAGAACTAATTTATCAGATGGTCCTGCAGAGAAGGAGGCAGCCAAGCGTTTATAATAGCATCTATCTGCAATTTGGGTGATTTTTTTTTCATCCATCCTCAGCTGCTCATGAGCAGGTACAAAGAACAGTTTGGTTGGGTTCATGCTGGGATTGGGTGTGGCTAAGACAAGCATAACAGAGGGAGCCAAAGAATGAAGATGTTTTTATTTATTATGTATTGGTCACACCATGAAGCTTACAGGACCTTAGTTCCCCAACCAGGGACTGAACTTGCTCCCTTGGCAGCGAAAGCGTGGAATCCTAACCACTGGAGCACCAGGGAGTTCGCTTTTTAGAATTTTAAAATTCTTATTAAAATGTTTTTAGAAATGAAGATGTTTTTAAACTTTTTATTTTATATTGGCCTATATCCAATTAACAATGTTGTGATAGTTTCAGCTGGACAGCAAAGGGACTCAGCCACACATATACATGTATCCATTCTCCCCTAAACTCCCGGCCCATCCAGGCTGCCACATAGCATTGAGCAGAGTTTCCTGTGCTATATGGTAGGACCTTGCAGACATGAAGATATTTTCATCTCTTTGTCTTCCTTTTGGTAAAGATAGAAGACAAATAATTTTGTTTTCTATTCATCAAATAGGAATACGTGTGAATAAATGAAGAGAGGTGCAATTTTTTTGTTTTGCTCTTCCTTTAAACATCTTGGTGGTTGTTTAGTCGCTAAGTTGAGTCCAACTCTTGCAACCCATGGACTGTAGCCTGCCAGGCTCCTCTGTCCATGGGATTCTCCAGGCAAGAATACTGGAGTGGGTTGCCATTTCCTTCTCCAGGGGCTCTTCCCAACCCAGGGACCAAACCTAGGTCTCCTACATTGCAGGTAGATTCTGTACCAACTGAGCTAAGAGGGAAGCCCATTTTAGTAAAATAAAAAAATGTTAACTTGTGGGCAAGAAAGCTAAATTACACTTGATTTTAGTAATGTATAAATAATCTATAATACACATATACAATCATGTTATACTTGAGATATTTCCCTTGTAATAGAGCACTTTTGGTGTGCACACCTATGTTTTGAGTGTGTATATTTCCCTAACATTTTCTTTGGTACTGAGCATTTTCAAGTGTGTTCCCCGGGGAATCTGGAAATGTTGGTACATATCCATTTGGCAGTTTAGGGATCTGTTAGAGTGTGGGAAAATTCCAAGGTTATTTTCAGGTTACGACATCTGAATACTTCTTTGCAGGTCCAAAGAACAGTTTATTTTTAAAACTGTAAGGATACCTTAGTGTTGGTCCTCACTGAGAGAAGAAACTGCTGTTGTTTTGGGGAAAAGTTATTCAGAAAAATCTTGAGTTAGAAAACTGAAGACCTAAATCCAGATGAAATAGAAAAATCTACTGATATTTCAAAGTGCTTGTTTAATGATATTTTCCTTTACTCAGACAAGCAAAGTTAAGGCACTACTGAAGGACGTAGTCATAAGGGATGTGACAATGGATATGATAGATCCGCCATGAATATGATGGATATCACCATGGATATCAAAAACAAACCTTTTTATATTTTCCCTCTCTGAACCCAGGCTTTCACAGCATGATTCTCTGTTCTACTCTGGGGAAATAATTCAAAGTCACTCCTTTGGGGCTTCCCAAACTCTTGAGATGCTCTCCATTCTCATAGCTCTTCTAGCGTGACTGCATTGTAGGTAGGGAAATATCCAAAAAAGCTGAAGCAATCCCGCTGATACCCAGGGCTCAACTACTGCCTGGGTTGAGGACACAGTGTTCTATAAGTTGGTCAGGAAATGGCCTCCCCCAAAGGCATGGACTGCTATGTCCATAGTTTTCAGCAGCCTTCAAAATATTCTCTGTATCTCCTTCAGTCGAGGCAAGCTGGATTCATGCAAATTTAAATGAGTTGTTGACTCTCATTGACGGAGAAGGCAATGGCAGCTCACTCCAGTACTCTTGCCTGGAAAATCCCATGGACAGAGGAGCCTGGTAGGCTGCAGTCCATGGGGTCGCAAGGAGTCAGACACGGCTGAGCAACTTCACTTTCACTTTTCCCTTTCATGCGTTGGAGAAGGAAATGGCAACCCACTCTAGTACTCTTGCCTGGAGGATCCCAGGGACAGGGGAGCCTGGTGGGCTGCTGTCTATAGGGTCACACAGAGTCGGACACGACTGAAGCAACTTAGCAGCAGCAGCAGCAGACTATCATTGAATCAAAATTTGGTCAGATGTGGTGATCACATTTTTCAAGAGTTGCCAGAAACCTCACATTCAACTGTTCTACTCATGTATCTTATGGATGATCAACCACAATTTATTCCCTGAACTTTGAGGGAAGACTGAAAATAAACATGAGACATCGTGTATTCTAGGTGTGTACCAACCAACTAGAAAACTCACATTTCAGATTCTGAGTCCTCTTGACACTGTCTTCATCTAATTATGAAACCAGTAAATTTTACCTAATCTGTCTATCTATCTCTATATGTACATATATCTTATATCCATCCCCTCCTATCCATTGGCACTGCCAAGGTCTTGGTTCAAGTCTTCATCATTCCCCATCTGATCCACTATAAAGCCAGGCTCTTTAATCTTTTGAAAATGTACCTCTACTCATAGTACTTCTCTCCTAACAATTCACGGTGACTTATCTGCTCATATGAATCTTTCAGATGATCTGCCCAGATGATCTGAATTCTTTCAGGTTCTGGTCCTTACCTATGTGTTTCCCGCCTTATATTCTGTTATTCTTCACTGATGTTCTATGCTCCTACCACATAGATTGCCGTGCACTTGCAGTGTTCCTCCCCTTGCCTAAGGCTGAAATTTTAAATATTTATTTTTTAAATTAATTTTTATTGGAATGTAGTTGCTTTACAATGTTGTATTAGTTTTTACTGTACAGAAAAATGAATCGGCCATATGTATACATATACCTCCTGCCTTTTGGACTTCCTTCCCATTCAGGTCACCACAATACATGAAGTAGAGTTCCATGTGCTATACACTATGTCCTTATTATTTATCTATTTTATACACAGTATCATCAGGGTATATGTGTTAATCCCAACCTCCCAACTCCTTCTACCCCTCCTTTTCCCACCTTGGTAATCCAAGTGTGTGTGTGTGTCAAGCCACTTCAGTCGTGTCCGACTCTTTGCAACTCTATGGACCATACCTTGCCAGACTGCTCTGTCCATGAGATTCTCCAGGCAAGAATACTGAAGTGGGTTGCCATGCCTTCCTCCAGGGAATCTTCCCAACCCAGGGATTAAACCCCCGTCTCCTGCAGCTCCTGTGTAGCAGTCAGGTTCTGTACTGCTAGTGCCACTTGGGAAGCCCTTGGTGTCCATACATTTGTTCTCTATATCGGTGTGCACTCTATTTCTGCTTTGCAAATAAGATCATCTATACCATTTTTCTAGATTCCACATATATGCGTTATTATACAATATTTGTTTTTCTCTTTCTGACTTACTTCAATATATTTAAAGAACAGGAACAAGTCAATCAGAATGAACTCCACAACTACAGAGAACTGCTTATAAGGACAGTCTGCTAAACATCAGCTCTGACTGCTATTTCTAGCATCTTAACCATGATTCTCTTCCTGGGGAAATTCCGTGGTTCCTTAACACGGTCCACAGAAGACTAGCCATTAAGCAGTGGCTAGAGGTAAAGGACAGCATCATTTAGAAAGGTTTAAGGACACAAAAACACCATGATAATGCATCCAGCATTTATGTAGAGACTGAAATATTTACACAGTAAGCACTACTTGCAGAACCTAAAATGACCTTTTATATTTTTGAGATGTGCTAAACACACACACACGCGCGCGCACACACACACGCACATATACACACTGCCTTTTCTCTGGTTACTTTGTAAATAATTTTGCCTTCTTCTGTTTTTCAGAATTTAATCAGCAAGAGACTTCTACCTCTCACTCAGGCCCTCCAGCAGATCAGTTCCCCCCACCCCAGCCTTAATCTTTTTATTTCCATGCTGACTAGGAAACATTATGTCCTGAACTGACCTAAAAGTTAAAGGAAAAGTTTCAGGATCCTCTCTAACAAGAAAATAATACACGTTTTTCTCCAATCCAGATAATGGTGTGCAAACTAGTCATCGTTAATCGTATTTCCTACATTAGCATTGTTAAGAAATTATCATTGGGACTTTCCTGGTGGCCTGGTGGCTAAGAGTCTGTCCTCCCAATGTGGAGGGCCTGGATTTGATCCCTGGTCAGGGAAGTAGATCCCACATGTTGCAACTGAAGAACCCCATGGGCTGAAACTAAGACCCAGCACAGCCAAGCAAATAATTAAAATATTTTCAAAAATACTTAAAACAAGAAATGATCATCAAGTCATTGCTCAATACAAAACACTTAAACTAGCATTGAGAGGAATTTAAAGAAGTAACCAACACAGTCCATGTTCCCTGTGTGTGAGCTGATAGTCTGCTGTGGAGATAGGCATGAACAACTAAACACTATGGCAATTCTGAGAAAGAAGTGTCTATGCCTCTTCGTCAGTGAGGTGAGGCTTTCTGGGGGAGCTGAGTCTTGAGCTGGGCATTGAAATGTAGGTAGATTTCCAGCACTGTCTCAGCAGGAGAAGCGTGCATGCTATGGACACAGTTAGCATGCGACAAGGTAAAGCAGGGCCCAGACCTCGAGATGAAGCTGGTAAAGTCAATAGGGCCAGACTGCAAAGCAAATTGTGCCAGGAGGAGGCATTTGGGGTTTCTACCAGGAATAGACCTCTTAAAGTTTTGTTAAACAGCTTGGCAGAAAGCAGCATTTAAAAATATTAATCAGGTGATAGTAGCTAGCAAGCAGTGTGCTGGGAAGAAATGTGGAATAGCAAAAAACAGCAGGGGCCCTGTGTTGAAATACTGGATTCAAACCTGGCTCAGACACTCTCTAATTAGGGGGGCTTGGACAAGTTACTTAACCTCCAAGTCTCCATTTAATCAGCAATAAAAATAGAGATTATACCTCATTCTAAGGATTATTATGAGAATAATAATATTTCATTTATGTCTGTTATTTCATTTAATCCTTATATCATTGTTCTATTGTGGCAAAATATACTTAACATGAAATTTACCATTTTAACCAGTTTTAAGTGTACAGTTCAGTACCTTTAAGTACATTCATACCACCATCCATCTCCAGATTCCCAAAGTGAAGCTCCATATCCATTAAAAAAATAACTCCCCATTCTCAGTTTCCAGGTCCTGGCAACCACCCTTCTACTTTTTGTCTCTATGAATTTGACTACTCTAGGTGCTTTATATAAGTGGAGTCACACAGTATTTGTATTTTGTGTCTGGCTTATGATGTCTTTAAGGCTCATCCATGTTGCAGCATGTGCCAGAATTTTCTTCCCTTTTAAGCTAAATGCTATTCCGTGGAGTATCTTACATTACTGTTTTATCACAAGAAAATTGGACTTAGATTAACTTATCCAAAATAGCACAGCTAATAAAAGAAAGATGTAGGATTTGGACTGAAGGCTTCCCTTGTGGCTCAGCTGGTAAAGAATCTGCCTGAAATGTGGGAGACCTGGGTTTGATCCCTGGATTGGGAAGATCCCCTGGAGAAGGACAAGGCTGCCCACGCCAGTATTCTGGCCTGGAGAATTCCATGGACTGTATAGTCCATGGGGTCGCAAAGAGTCGGACACGGCTGAGCAGCTGTCACTTTCACTTTTCAATCTGATTCCATATCTTATTATTATAAGCTTGTATACTATATATCTTGTGTTTCCCTGTATATCCTGTCTCATATAGGTAAAGAACCCAACACTGCACCTGGCACAGGATGGCTATTGCAGGAAGATATTCAGTTGCTCTTGACTACCTAGCACCTCTTCCTCAGCTCATCCTGGTAACGAAATTCCTCTTTTTCTTGAGGAACTCCTTCTGTGATTGTTCCACTCTCCACACAAAGGCTACAAGTTTGAGCTCATTGCTGCTGCTGCTGCTGCTAAGTCACTTCAGTCGTGTCCGACTCTGTGCGACCCATAGATGGCAGCCCACTAGGCTCCCCCGTCCCTGGGATTCTCCAGGCAAGAACACTGGAGTGGGTTGCCATTTCCTTATCCAATGCATGAAAGTGAAAGTGAAGTCCCTCAGTCGTATCCGACTCTTAGCGACCCCACGGACAGCACCCAGGCTCAAATAGCGACTTATTCAGGAGGGTCACAGGGATGCAATCAGAATCCTCTGTGGTTGTAAGCCAGGGTCATGACGGTTCATTTTAAATTTAAGCAGGAAGATGGCAAGAGAGATGAAGTCCTGAGCATTCATCTGATTCCTGATATGGGCAAAGCCAACCGTCCCCATCAACTTCCCAGATACATGATCCAATATATTCCTGGTTTTTGCTTTTAAGCTACTTAAAATTGAATTTATGTAACTTGCAAGAGAAATAAACCTGACTAATACACTGGATCAAATGACCCTCATGGGAACAGAAAGGTAGAAACTAACAAGAAGCATTGTGAAGGTATGTGGTGTGAAGAAAAGGGTCCTTCTTAAGTTTGGATACCTGGTGAGCAAGAATAATTTATTATTGAAGAAGTAGAAAAAGTTGCAATTTGGGGCATGGAAAAGAAAGTTACTGGTACTCCGAGGAATCCCGAGTGCTATCTAGCTTCCACAGGTAAAATGCACTTTACTTATGATTACTAACCACTTCATCCCCTTCAAGGATCTCAAACTCATAAAGTGTTCAGGGTCTGGTTGGGGGTAGAACTTTTGGACTTTCACCTTTATCCTCCATCCCCACTAAATAACCTAGTACAAATTCTCCTTCCAAATGTAATCCATTCCTAATGTGCTCATTCATTCCTGTAACACATACTTACTGAGCACTCAGTGTATGTCAGGCAGTGTTTTAGGTGCTGAGGATACAGTGATGAGAAAATAAACACAATCCCCTCTCTTTAAGGAGTGTGTCATCTCGTGGAGAAAAGAGTCATAGAATGGACTATCACACAAATGAATATAATTAGAAATTGTGTTAAGGAAGGGCTATGAAGAAAATGGAGTTTCATAAAAGGGATGTTGGAATGTCTAATTTAGATAAAGCAAGGACATTAGGGATAGTTTCTCTGGGGAAAGAACATTTATGCTAAGGCCAGGCTGGGGTAAGAGGTCAACACTGAAATGAAAAGGAGAGGTGGGAACCAGAGAACAGTCTCACCTACCCAGAAGAAACAAGTGATTCATCCACCAGGAACGTGAGGCAGGAAGGCTTGAAACAGGTTTCTTTGAAGTGTAGCTCCACAGGGCCTTAGAGAGGGACCAGCAGATCAGCTAGCTACTGTAGGGACCCCACTGCCTGTTGCCCAGTCACCTCTCTGTGACTCTGCTCATTCATTCATTTACTCATTCAAGAAATATTTATGAATAACCCAAAGTTCAGGGGTGGGCATTGTGTTAAATGATGAGGATGCAGGAGTAGGAAGACAATCTCTAGTCTAGTTCTCAGCAGGAAGGCAGAAGCATGGGAGGGCTCTTCCTCAAAAGGCTCCAAGAGACAGCCTGATCCTTCCCTCAGGGAATAGTTAGACTCGGGTTTATGAGCTTGTTTCCTAAGCCTTCTTTCTCCAGGCACTCACCCCTAGCAGACTTGTACACTTTTGTTTTTCCTCGGAGACTTAAATCTAGTCATTCCAGCAGAGGCAAAGCTCCTTAACCCACAAAAAACTAAGAAAGGAATCACGTGGGGCAACATGGCAGAAAGACACCCACCAGCAGGGCTGTCCAGCCCCTCCGGATAAACATAAGGAAAGGTCATCCAAACACAGGAAGACAGCCGTCCCCTTCCCTTTTCCTTTACCCCCTCCCCTTCCTCCCTCTGGCTCCCTTATCCCTAGAGGGTGGACCCAGCCTTTCCCAAAGTTTATTCTGAGAGCTCCAGACTCCCACAATGGAACGTGCTGTGGACATGGGAATATAACAGCCCAGCCAACAGGGAAAACCAAAAATATAAACGGAGAGATTTAATAGATTCCTTTCTCTCTCTCCCTCAGAGTTACAGCAGAAATGTCTGCTATTACTGCTTTTACTATTCTTGATATGTCAGCTCTTCTAGGGAGGAGGCCTTCTGATGTTTACTGCGTTTGTCAGCAAACACTTTGCCCAGAAAAAAGTTAAGATCTTTCTTAGGATCTCAGTGTCACTGACTTGGTCCATTAAAAAAATTCAATGAAATGTTAGGAAGCGAAGTTCAGAAAGCCTTGCATCTCAAACCCTGGCCATGAGTGTAATAAGAATATGAATAACACTAATACTGTAAGAAAACATTTATAGGGCTAAGATTCTTTTAAACCCACTATTGGAATTTTATAAATAGGAACCCCGAGCCCCAAAATAGGAAGTCATTTTATCTTTTACTGACATATTCTGATCAAAACAGTGGTGAGAATATAAGTTTTAGTTTTTATCCTGCACTTAGGAGAAAAAAGGTTACTACTACAGGACTGTGTACCTCAATGTTATAAACCAGCATTTGTGAAGAAATGTTCAGTACTAACTTCAAAACAAACATAGTGTTTGAAAGCAAAGCATAATGGTGACCTTTCTCATTAGCTGTTGCTCAAACAAAGATATGTTCCAGCAATATCCGATGCTTCCTTCCTGCCAGGGCCTCCACCCTGTGCAATTTAAAACACTTGTGTTACATCCAAATCAGAGCTGAGGATGTGGTAGAGCTGAGTTTCAACAGCATTGTGTTTATGGTTTATTATTACTTTCTAAGTTTTTTAACATTTTGTTTTCATATATTTATTGTCATGAGTCGGATTTGCAAGATTAAGTATGTGACACCATACAAATGAACTAATTATTTACTCTTCTACCTCTTCACCTCTCTCTTTTTTTGTGGCAAATAGCATCATAGGTCTTTGACCATAAGGACAGATAATTATCTCATTGCTGTCTGGTAAACGCTTTTATGAATACATTGACGGCAGCAAGCAAACAAAAAACAAAAAAGTTTTTTAAGGACTATGATTAATTTGTTTTGGGCAAAATTCTATAGATCTAAATAAACACAAATCTAAGAAGAGAATGAGAGAAACAGACAGAGGAAGATTGAGAGACTGCTTTCATACAAGTAATCCTTGTGTTCATCATGACCAATGCTCCTAAATTAGGTAATACAAGTTGAAGATTATCAAAATCGAGGTGAATTTTCCATGGAACAACAAATAATGAAGAACTTTTTTTTTTTTCTGGTCAAAGACCTAATACTCAATCTTTATAGAAACTACCATAAACACTAAGTCCAACTATAAATGATATAAACTATTTATATTTTTTATAATGGACATAATTTTATAATAGAAAAACTGAATGCATGTTATTTTAAAAGTAACTTTACCTCTTTGTATCTGTGCAGTATAAATTGTTCTAAAATATATGTACATGAGTTAAAAAGAGCTACGCACTAATAAAAAAACCCATGAAAGACCAGGGAGATGGGTGACTCTAATTAGCTGAAACCAGCCCAGGAGTCTCCCTACATCCGAGAGTGGAATTTGTCATCCTTTAACAACTTTGCTAAGAATGGGAGAACTCTGGTTTCCCCTACAAAAAATCTGTGCACTGCTAGGAAAGGAAAGAGGGGAATGGACAATGAAGAGGCAACCAATGACCATCCAATTCAGTAGTTCACAGGAATTTTCATGAAAATTAAATAACACTGTAGACATGAGACTGTTTGCATACCGCCCGGTGCAAGGAAGTGTTCAAGGGATGGGCTGAGACCTAAGCAAGTTCAGTTTCAGTCCTTCAGGAAAATTTGGTCTATGGAAACTGAAAGAGTCCCTCTTCCTAAAGGACCATGAGGTGCCGTTAGATGAGTGTAGAGCTGCCAGTAGCCATCTTTCCATATGGAGCCATGTGGAGAAAGTCTATCTGTTTTAAGAGGGCAGAAGGAGTAGAAACCTTAGAAATGAAAAAAAGAGAGCCTTGATAGTGTCCTCCCAATCCAGATATGTCTGAGGCCACTCTGCCCTTGGACCTCCAAAGTGAGCCAATAAAGTCCTTTCGAATTTAAGAAAATTTGAATTTAGTTTCCATTATTTATAACTGAAAGGACCCAGATGAATTGCAGTCTTCCAAATCATGCATTCAAGCATCTTCTTGTTCTTTTCTATTACTTGTCTTTCTAGAGAGTTTGTTCAACTATATCTTATCAAGGCACCCAGTCCTCTATCAACTCCTCTAATTCTTCCATATGGATTAGTCCCCACCTGCCTTTACTTTCCTCCTTTTGCAACTTAGATTTATGGTTCATCATTTTAAAAACTCCCTTGACTTCATTAAGCAAAAATTCCATCCATGGAGCCTACCTACCTGCTTTCTCCTTATTCCAACATGAGCAATTAAACAATGCTAGAGAAAAGTCCGGAGAAGGCAATGGCGACCCACTCCAGTACTCTTGCCTAGAAAATCCCATGGGCAGAGGAGCCTGGTGGGCTGCAGTCCATGGGGTTGTGAAGAGTTGGACATGACTGAGTGACTTCATTTTTCACTTTCATGCATTGGAAAAGGAAATGGCAGCCCACTCCAGTGTTCTTGCCTGGAGAACCCCAGGGATGGGGGTGCCTGGTGGGCGGCCGTCTATGGAGTTGCACAGAGTCAGAGACAACTGAAGTGACTTAGCAGCAGCAGCAGCAGAGAAAAATCACTGGTCGCTCAGCTGGTAAAGAATCCACCTACAGTGCAGGAGACCTGGATTTGATCTCTGGCTTGGGAAGATCCCCTGGAGAAGGGAAAGGCAACCCACTCTGGTATTCTTGGCTGGAAAATTCCATGGGTAGGGGAGTCTGCTGAGCTACAGTCCACTGGGTCACAAAGAGTCAGACACGACTGAGTGACAAACACACAGAGAGAGAAAAATCAAAGAGCAGACTGACTTTACCCTAAGTTCATGATCATACCTCAAATGGCCCTCAGTACTCTTCAGCAATCCTGCTACAATCCTCTGGTTAGCTTTCTTTATTCCTCAATGATAACATCAGAGCCTTATCATTCTCATCTCTTCACCCAATCATTTCCGTTGATGATCTCTGCTTCATTGACGTAATAGAAACTTAAAAACAGTCTGCTGATATAGCCCATCCTCTATTAATTCGCAAAGAGTCAGACACTACTGAATGACTTCACTTTCTTTCACTTTTTCATAATAAATGAGTTATCTTTCCTGTTTAAGTCCCGTTCTTCTGAGGCTGGGATCTCATACTGCCCCACCTTGTCAGAAATCCACACTACCAATTTGCCGTTCTCTAGCCTGTGTCTCTATAGGCACTTGGCTGATGAGCCCTGTCTTCCTCTCTGTGTTGTGCTGTGCTTAGTCACTCAGTCATGTCTGACTCCTTGCAACCCCATAAACTGTAGCCTGCCAGGCTTCTACTGTCCATGAGGATTCTTCCAGAAAGATTATTGGAGTGGGTTGCCATGCCCTCTTCCAGGGGATCTTCCCAACTCAGGGATCAAACTCAGGTCTCCTGCACTGTGGGCGGATTCTTTACCATCTTAGCCACCAAATCTTCCTCTCTAGAGCCACTTTTATCTTGTCTACTTTGCTGGGTAGAATGTTAAAACTCAACATTCAAAAAAACTAAGATCATGGCTTCCAGTCCCATCACTTCATAGCAAATAGATGGTGAAACAATGGAAACAGTGAGAGGCTTTATTTTCTTGGTCTCCGAAATCATTGCAGATGGTGACTGCAGCCATGAAATTAAAAGACGTTTGCTCCTTGGAAGAAAGGCTATGACCAACCTAGACAGCATATTAAAAAGCAGAGGCATTACTTTGCCAACAAAGGTCCATCTAGTCAGAGCTATGGTTTTCCAGTAGTCATGTATGGATGTGAGAGTTGGACTATAAAGAAAGCCAAGCACTGAAGGATTAATGCTTTTGAACTGTGGGGTTGGAGAAGACTCTTGATAGTCCCTTAGCCTGAAAGGAGATCAAACAAGTCAGTCCTAAAGAAAATCAGTCCTGAATATTCATTGGAAGGACTGATGCTGAAGCTGAAACTCCAATACTTTGGCCACCTAATATGAAGAACTGACTCATTGGAAAAGCCCCTGAAGCTGGGAAAGGTTGAAGGCAGGAGGAGAAGGGGACGACAGAGGATGAGATGGTTGGATGGCATCACCCACTCAATGGACATGAGTTTGAGCAAGATCTGGGAGTTGTTGATGGACAGGGAGGCCTGGTGTGCGGCAGTTTATGGGGTCGCAAAGAGTCGGATATGACTGAGTGACTGAACTGAACTAAACTGACCTTGCTGGTGCTGGAGGATGCTGAAGTCTGTTTGAACTGTATCAGCAGGCTTCTCAGCCCTCTGCTCTCTGGGGGCATGGCCAATGGAAAGTACCAGTAGGAGATCTGAGAGAGGGAGGAGCATGAGATAGGAGTATTTATTTGTCTGACTTTTTCTCCTGAAAGTCTTCTTGCGTTTGCTGATTCTTCTGACCAAAGTCATTGTCCTCTCAAAACAACCCTCTCCTGATTTCTGATAATATCTGGCTTCTTCCAACCCTTTAAATCTAAGGTTATTGTTCCACTTTGGGATTGGAATGAAAACACCTTTTCCAGTCCTGTGGCCACTGCTGAGTTTTCCAAATTTGCTGGCATATTGAGTGCAGCACTTTCACAGCATCATCTTTCAGAATTTGAAATAGCTCAACTGGAATTCCATCACCTAGCTTTGTTCGTAGTGATGCTTTCTAAGGCCCGCTTGACTTCACATTCCAGGATGTCTGGCTCTAGGTCAGTGATCACACCATCATGATTATCTGGGTTGTGAAGATCTTTTTTGTACAGTTCTTCTGTGTATTCTTGCCACCTCTTCTTAATATCTTCTGCTTCTGTTAGTTCCATACCATTTCTGTCCTTTATAGAGCCCATCTTTGCATGAAATGTTCCCTTCATATCTCTAATTTTCTTGGAGAGATCTCTAGTTTTTCCCATTCTGTTGTTTTCCTCTATTTCTTTGCATTGATCACTGAGGAAGGCTTTCTTATCTCTTCTTGCTATTTCTTGGAACTCTGCATTCAGATGCTTATATCTTTCCTTTTCTCCTTTGCTTTTTGCTACTCTTCTTTTCACAGCTATTTGTAAGCCCTCCCCAGACAGCCAGTTTGCTTTTTTGCATTTCTTTTCCATGGGCATGGTCTTGATCCCTGTCTCCTGTACAATGTCACGAACCTCATTCCATAGTTCATCAGACACTCTATCTATCAGATCTAGGCCCTTAAATCTATTTCTCACTTCCACTGTATAATCATAAGGGATTTGATTTAGGTCATACCTGAATGGTCTAGTGGCTTTCCCTACTTTCTTCAATTTAAGTCTGAATTTGCCAATAAGGAGTTCATGATCTGAGCCACAGTCAGCTCCTGGTCTTGTTTTTATTGACTGTATAGAGCTTCTCCATCTTTGGCTGCAAAGAATATAATCAATGTGATTTCAGTGTTGACCATCTGCTGATGTCCATGTGTAGAGTCTTCTTTTGTGTTGTTGGAAGAGGGTGTTTGCTATGACCAGTGCATTCTCTTGGCAAAACTCTATCAGTCTTTGCCCTGCTTCATTCCATATTCCAAAGCCAAATTTGCCTGTTACTGCAGGTGTTTCTTGATTCCTACTTTTGCATTCCAGTCCCCTATAATGAAAAAGACATCTTTTTTGGGTGTTAGTTCTAAAAGGTCTTGTACGTCTTCATAGAACCTTTCAAATTCAGCTTCTTCAGCATTACTGGTTGGGGCATAGACTTGGATTACTGTGATATTGAATGGTTTGCCTTGGAAATGAACAGAGATCATTCTGTCATTTTTGAGACTGCATCCAATTGCATTTTGGTCTCTTTTGTTGACCATGATGGCTACTCCATTTCTTCTGAGGGATTCCTGCCCGCAGTAGTAGATATAATGGTCATCTGAGTTAAATCCACCCATTCCAGTCCATTTCAGTTCACTGAATCCTAGAATGTCGACATTCACTCTTGCCATCTCTTGTTTGACCACTTCCAATTTGTCTTGATTCAAGGACCTGACATTCCAGGTTCCTATGCAATATTGCTCTTTACAGCATCGAACCTTGCTTCTATCACCAGTCACATCCACAGCTGGGTATTGTTTTTGCTTTGGCTCCATCCCTTCATTCTTTCTGGAGTTATTTATCCACTGATCTCCAGTAGCATATTGGGCACCTACTGACCTGGGGAGTTCCTCTTTCAGTATCCTATCATTTTGCCTTTTCATACTGTTCATGGGGTTCTCAAAGCAAGAACACTGAAGTGGTTTGCCATTCCCTTCTCCAGTGGACCACATTCTGTCAGTGTGGCAGATTCCAATTCCAATCCCAAAGAAAGGCAATGCCAAAGAATGCTCAAACTACCGCACAATTGCACTCATCTTAAATGCTAGTAAAGCAATGCTCAAAATTCTTCAAGCCAGGCTTCAGCAATACGTGAATCGTGAACTTCCCGATGTCCAAGCTAGTTTTAGAAAAGGCAGAGGAACCAGAGATCAAATTGCCAACATCTGCTGGATCATGGAAAAAGCAATAGAGTTCCAGAAAAACATCTATTTCTGCTTTATTGACTCTGCCAAAGCCTTTGACTGTGTGGATCACAAGACACTGTGGAAAATTCTGAAAGAGATGGGAATACCAGACCACTTGATCTGCCTCTTGAGAAATCTGTATGCAGATCAGGAAGCAACAGTTAGAACTGGATATGGAACAACAGACTGGTTCCAAATAGGAAAAGGAGTACGTCAAGGCTGTATATTGTCACCCTGCTTATTTAACTTACATGCAGAGTACATCATGAGAAACGCTGGACTGGAAGAAGCACAAGCTGGAATCAAGATTGTGGGGAGAAATACCAATAACCTCAGATATGCAGATGACACCACCCTTATGGTAGAAAGTGAAGAGGAACTAAAAAGCCTCTTGATGAAAGTGAAAGAGGAGAGTGAAAAAGTTGGCTTAAAGCTCAACATTCAGAAAACGAAGATCATGGCAAATAGAAGGGGAAATAGAAGGGGAAACAGTGGAAACAGTGTCAGACTTTATTTTTCTGGGCTCCAAAATCACTGCAGATGGTGACTGCAGCCATGAAATTAAAAGACGCTTACTCCTCGGAAGGAAAGTTATGACCAACCTAGATAGCATATTCAAAAGCAGAGACATTACTTTGCCGACAAAGGTCCGTCTAGTCAAGGCTATGGTTTTTCCTGTGGTCATGTATGGATATGAGAGTTGGACTGTGAAGAAGGGTGAGTGCCGAAGAATTGATGCTTTTGAACTGTGGTGTTGGAGAAGACTCTTGAGAGTCCCTTGGACTGCAAGGAGCTCCAACCAGTCCATTCTGAAGGAGATCAGCCCTGGGATTTCTTTGGAAGGAATGCTGCTAAAGCTGAAACTCCAGTACTTTGGCCACCTCATGCAAAGAGTTGACTCATTGGAAAAGACCCTGATGCTGGGAGGGATTGGGGGCAGGAGGAGAAGGGGACGACAGAAGATGAGATGGCTGGACGGCATCACTGACTCGATGGACATGGATTTGGGTGAACTCCGGGAGTTGGTGATGGACAGGGAGGCCTGGCATGCTGTGATTCATGCGGTCTCGAAGAGTCGGACACGACTGAGCAACTTAACTGAACGGATTGTTCCACTGTTTTTTTGCCCCAGGGTACTCTACAATCCCGTTAGATTCCTGTATCGTATTAATAATTACCCCATTGTAAGGGATCCCTTCCTTGGATTAAACTAATGTGAGTGTGTCATCTATTTCCTACTGACTGACACACTCTTTCTCTCTAATGAATTCTTCTCCTCAGTGTAGAAACATGTTTAAGTATCTTAGCCTAACAGATCCTTAATCATTACTGTTATATACTTTTTCTATCCTACTTTCTTGATTACACCCCAGGTCTCAACAATCGGAATTGTTCTGTCTCTGAGGTCTTAAACTCCCATTATCTGAGAACCATCTTCTAACCTTATCAATGCATATTTCTAAATTGTATCAAAAGCACTAAGCCCCTTGACTCCTCCATCCCGCCTGCAATTTCTCAGTCTCGATTTGTTCTCACTTCCTTCTCTAGGCAGGAGAAGGCAATGGCAACCCACTCCAGTACTCTTGCCTGGAAAATCCCATGGACCGAGGGGCCTGGTGGGCTGTAGTCCATGGGGTTGCTAGGAGTCGGACACGACTGAGCAACTTCACTTTCACTTTTCACTTTCATGCATTGGAGAAGGAAAAGGGCAACCCACTCCAGTGTTCTTGCCCGGAGAATCCCAGGGACGGGGGAGCCTGGTGGGCTGCCGTCTCTGGGGTTGCACAGAGTCGGGCATGACTGAAGCGACTTAGCAGCGGCAGCAGCATTATTTTATGATCTCCAACTTAATTTCTGACCCTTCCAGCTATCCATACTTAATATCTTCTCTTTTCTCCCCATAAAATGTAATTTCAAACCTTCTTAAACTGAAAGGAGGGACCTATGCTTGCCATTTTAACTTTCTCACTCCTCTTCTCTCCAATATCTTTCAGTCTTACCCTGTCCACTGATGTTGCTTTTGCATGGTCAACAATGCAATTCCTAATTTCTCAACACAATTGAATTTTCACTCTTTGCTTTATTTGGCTTCTTGAAGAAAGTTGACCTTATTTTCAGTTTCCTTCTTGAAACTCTCCTCAGTCTTGCCTTCTAGGAAAATATTATCTCCTGCTCACCTCTTTTTCTTAAATGTTGACATTTTCCTGGGGTTCCTTTTCCCTCTTCTCATCTCTCCAAGTATTCTTAGCCACTGCCAGTGTCACTAGCACAGCAATCTGTACACTGATGGTTCCTAAGTCTAGAAATCAAATTTTGCTCCTAAATTCTAGATCTAATTGCTGAGGATTTTGACTGTATATCTGACCAGTACCCAGAACTTAATATAGTACAAATTAAATGATTAATATTTATCTCCATGTTACAGTCTGCTCAAGCCCTCCTTTATTGAATGGCACCACTTTCCATTTTCCCGGTCACTGGAACTCAGCTTTCTGTAATCATCTTTGACTCCTAATGCACCAATCCTTACTCATTCATTTGATCACCAAACCCTGGTAGATCTTCTTTCTTTCTCAATAGTTCTGAAATCCATTCATCCTCTCTATTCCTTCTGACCTCATTATTTCTCACTGAGAATGTTACAACAATCTTCTAGCCAATCTCTATAATTCTAATTTACCCATTTTCCATACCGCCAAAAGAATGGTCATTCCAAAACAAAAGACTTATTAAGTTACTTCCCTTCTCAGAAAGCTTCAGTGGTTATTCATTGTATTGAGAGTAAAATCCAGACACAATATCATGATATAATAATCTTTAATAGTACAAATTCCTTTGGCTGAAAGGAATTTTTTTAAAATTTCTGTTAAGTCAACAAAAAAGGGGCTCCTTTATCGAAGCAATATTGGAGAAGCTTGTGGAATGGGAGGAACTGAACAACCAAGTGCCTAGAAGAACCTGAACCAGGGATGCTCTGAGGATGTCAGCAGCAGAAGTTTGAAAACCTTAACCAGAGCTACAACTCATATTTGTGCACTGTTTATGCTAGCCCTGCTCTCTATGGAATTTCCATTAACATGACTCAGCTTAAAGATTCCCAGCCTCTGTGTCCCTTGCTTCTAGTTTTAAAATTCCCACTAATAATATTCTGATTAGCCCAGTATGGATACATCAGTTAATCTCTGTACTCTGAGAAGGAGTACACAGCACAGGTATGACTCTTGGGGGTTCCCTCCTACGTATAAGGCATTCACAAAGGACTGAGAATCACTGTGAGCTGAGAGAATATCTAATGGGTGTCTGTAATACTCTGTGTTTCTTACCTGTCAATTTTCTTTCTCCACTGTTCTTCAAATTGTACCTTATTTTCCCAGCCATGGTGTGTGTTGTGGACTGAATGGTTGTGCCTTCTCAAAATTCATACGTCGAAACCTTAACCCCAAGGAGATTGTCAGAAAATAAATCACTGCTGTGGAAGCCACCTGGCCTGAGCTAAGACAGTGTACTACTTGTTGTCTCCTGGAACAAATCATGTTCTTTAAGACTATCCTGTCCTTGTGACCTGCCCAGCTTTTCACCTACCGTTCACTGGAGTTTGAATTAATTTCTCCTTCTCTCTACCAGTACATCGCTTTCCTTCTTCATCTTGCAATACTCAGTCATCTGTTAGGAATCAACTTAAGGATCACTTCCTGCAGAAAGACTTCTTTGATTCTTTCAAACTGATTCCATTTTCCTCCTCTATATACTTCCTGAGCTTAACTTTATCACAGCCCTTATTGTTTTCTTCCCTGGTGGCTCAGACAGTAAAGTGTCTGTCTGCAGTGCAGAAGACCTGGGTTCGATCCTTGGATAGGGAAGATCTCCCAGAGAAGGAAATAGCAACCCACTCCAGTATTCTTGCCTGGAAAATCCCATGGATGGAGGAGCCCGGCAGGCTACAGTCCACGGGGTTGCAAAGAGTCAAACACGACTGAGCAACTTCACTCACTTATTGTTTTCAAATCTGTTTCTCCCACTAGCATAGAAGAGTGTTGAAGACCCTGAAGAGTGTTCAAATCCTATTCTGCCATCTTTCTCTTTCATTCTTTACCAAGAATTAGCAAAATTGGATCATCACTTAAACCAATGGTTCCCAAACCTGTTGGATCACAGAAAGACCCATGGAACCTTTTTAGAAGACTCCAGCACAGATCTAAATCAGACTTTTGGGGTGGTAGGGGCTAAAAGTCTGTGTTTTTAAAGAGTTTCTTAGTGATTGTGATTATCTGCCAACTTTAGGAAGTAATAAGAGGCTTGCCAGGCTGTGGGTCACTATGATGTCTGCTTTTGGTAAAAGAACTGCACCTGGCCCTTAGATTATTTCGGCAATAGAGAGACCTAGTCAGATCCATGCCTCTCCTCACCACCCTCAGGCCTGTCCCTCACATATGCCATGCTGTCTTAGTTGCTGAGGAGTGCAAACCTATGGACCAAAGAATATTCCTTGGAGGGGCTTTAGTAATTGCATGTCCACCAACACAGCAGTCCTCAGGCATGATATCCCAGGGGGAAAAAAATCCCCCAGTAATGCTGCCAACACTGCATACATAGCTCAGAACTGATTTTCACCAACCTTAACTGCTCTGTATAGCATTTGTCGAAGAGTAGGCAGCTAGTCACTAGTTGATTTTATCCAGAACCCCTCTTTTTCCTTGAGTGCTTATAAGCAGAACCTGCGGCAGAAACCTATTTAAAAGGAAAGCCTGCGTGTGCATAATTCAGATTCTAAGTTCCCAGTGATAACACTATTATGTGTGATTGCAGTTCTCTAAATCCTTCCAGCTGATTTCCTGCCACCAGAGTGATGAATGCTTTGATACATTCCTGAATTTCTGTGATGCACTGCCATGAAGTCCTGTAACTCATCTCACTGATGGTGTTGATCTCAGGGTTAGCTTTAAGTGCTAGGCTGTTTCCAGAAAGAGCAGCCTCTAACGCACCTCCCGCCCAGAGAGATATGATACCACAGGGGCCTCAGTTCCTTCCCTATCATGCTGTCATATTTGGCAAACATAAGGATTTAGGGTAACTTTGGAAAATTATAAACCCTTGCTTTAGAAAGTGTTTAAATGTGTATGCATATATGGCTACATGAATATTTTGTGAATGTATGTTTGGATACACGTGCATATGGGTGTGTGAATGTGTGCTACATGGTGCGTGTGTATACTCATGTAAGATTCAAATTTTCTGCTTTTTTGTCTCTCGGAGAGCAATACTATGACCATCTCTATATCTAATACTCATGGCAGAGTACAACTGTCAGCTGTGGAAATATGATTAACCCTTGAAGGGAGTTGAAATATTTCTATGTCACTGGAAGTCATTATTCAAAGTTGGGAAGTGATGCCCAAAAGTTCAGGACTGATGGAGGATATGACACAGGAGATGGAAAGGGAGGACATCAGTGTTCTCTGCTTATCCTACCATTATTCCATCTTTTAGGTAATTTGACAAAACCATCCCATCTTCCCAGTTAGGGAAGAGGAATGGGTAATGTAACTGCTGGAGACTGGATTGCAGTTTACAGAAAAGAGTCAAGATAAGCTCTATGCTTTCTTTTTCTCCTTTCCAAAACAACTCTCCTTCTGGCTAGGGCCTGCCTGCCGCCCCCGCCCCCGACCCTCCATCACCGCCGCCACAAGTTGTCTTCTTTTATTCTTTAATTCCCTAACTTCAGGGCAAAACATTTAGGGGATAAAATACAAATATAATATTTCTCATTGTAACCATTTGTAAGTATATAAATTCAGGGCGTTAAACTTCTGTACTTAATGGTGAATTACCTGAGTCAGGCTTGCTCATTGTGATGAGTTTATATGACCCGTGGGAGAGGTTAGCAAGAGTGTATATGCAAGAACCATGGAAGCCTTCAGCCTTCCCATCTTCCTCTACAGATTCGTTAATGGTTTCTTCACTTTTCAAATCAAAAGATTTCTTTTTTACTGTGGGAAAATTACCTATAGAAGACAATGCCAAGTTAAGTCAGAAATATAACTTTGTAGACCACCTCCTGTCCTCATTTGCTGAAGAAAGTCAAACCAAAAAACTAACCATCAAACCAAATACAATTAAAAACAAACAAACAAAAAAGACCCCCAGAAAAACAAGTGCTAAGAGGGAGAAGAAGGAAGACTGCAGCCATGAAATTAAAAGACGCTTACTCCTTGGAAGGAAAGTTATGACCCACCTAGATAGCATATTCAAAAGCAGAGACATTACTTTGCTGAAAAAGGTCCGTCTAGTCAAGGCTATGGTTTTTCCTGTGGTCATGTATGGATGTGAGAGTTGGACTGTGAAGAAGGCTGAGTGCCGAAGAATTGATGCTTTTGAACTGTGGTGTTGGAGAAGACTCTTGAGAGTCCCTTGGACTGCAAGGAGCTCCAACCAGTCCATTCTGAAGGAGATCAGCCCTGGGATTTCTTTGGAAGGAATGATGCTAAAGCTGAAACTCCAGTACTTTGGCCACCTCATGTGAAGAGCTGACTCACTGGAAAAGACTCTGATGCTGGGAGGGATTGGGGGCAGGAGGAGAAGGGGACGACAGAGGATGAGATGGCTGGACGGCATCACTGACTCGATGGACGTGAGTCTGAGTGAACTCCGGGAGTTGGTGATGGACAGGGAGGCCTGGCGTGCTGCGATTCATGGGGTCGCAAAGAGTCGGACACGACTGAGTGACTGATCTGATCTGATCTGATCTGAGGGGCAATCGGGATGAACAAAACTCCTAAAGGAGAATGGTGGTCTTGGTTGAATACAGTAAGCAACAGTGTTTGGCATATGGTAAGTGCTCTTTCTGAATGAATAAATAAGATGCAAATCTATGTAAATGAATGTGAGTGAATAAGTGAATAAGGTCTAAATCTGAACCAAGCCTGGAAACTGGGAAACTGTAAGGGAACTTTGATGGATGGTGTGTAATAGCTGGATGTGGTCAAGATATGTGGTAGAAGGTGGTATCAAAACACTATGAGACAAAGTTAGAATCATATTAGGGGAATCTTGACCAAAAGAGTAATTCTCATGAGATGTCCATCAGAATAAATGGAAAGAAAGACCCCAAGGGAAAGACTATAAGTATAGTGAAAGTTCAAGTCAACACTATCCTTTAGCGTGCTCTCAGGACACTGGGGTAAGAATGAGGGTGGAGGTTCAGTTTAGTTCAGTTCAGTCGCTCAGTCATGTCCGACTCTTTCCATGGACCACAGCACGCCAGGCCTCCCTGTCCATTACCAACTCCCAGAGTTTAGTCAAAGTCATTTCCATTGAGTCACTGATGCCATCCGACCATTTCATCCTCTGTCGTCCTCTTCTCCTCCTGCCTTCAATCTTTCCCAGCATCGGGGTCTTTTCAGAGGAGTCAGCTCTTCGCATCAGGTGGCCAAAGTATTGGAGTTTCAGCTTCAACAGGTGGAGGTGGGGCCCAACAGTTAAGAGAGAAATGTAGACCAGAGAAGAAATTCCATGAACACATTTATTGAGTGAGTCACTGGCAAGCATTTAACAAGCATGGACTAAAGGCACAGGGCCCTGTGGACACAAAAGAAGATAGTCACTGACTCCAAGGCCTCCATTCAACTTTTAAAGATAGGAAGGTTAGTGATTGTGTAAGTTCTGAAAGGTGCTATGAAAAGGTTATATGTTGAAAGAAATGATGTAGAGAGGAAGGAGAAGTCTGTGCCACTCCTGAAGTTCAGAAAAACTTCCTGGACAGGTGACATTCAACCCTAGTCTTTGAAGTACAATGTAGAAGCTTATCAGTTAGACAAGAGGGTTAGGGCTCTCCAGGCAGAGGGTACAGTGCAGTCAAAAGGGGGCATGAAATTGTATGGCAAGCAAAGCATTGTTTCATACCATAAGCAGCTGCCCACTAATCTTTGAAGAAATACTAAGACTGCTGGAGATTAGCCATCTGGAGGACCCTCACAGCTGCTCTTTGAGAGCAACAATGTTACCAGACAAAAGGGAACCATGAGAAACAGCAAACCTGGCCAAAACAATCAAAGAAGCTAGAAATTAGGACACTATAGCCTGACACTCGTAAGAATGTAGCTAGATTCATGACCTCGATTTCTTACAAATAAACGCATATTGTAATCAGTCTTCTTTGCCTCTTTAACAAACATCACTGCCATCTTATTCTCCTACCAGTTGGAGGTTAGTATTTCTCCTAATGCTCCTATGTGCATTTATCCAGTAAGACTACTGTCCTCATCACTTCCCTTCCTCTGAGGCCTGTAACAAACCCAGGCAGCCAGAGGTTCTTCCAGGCAGGCAGCTTCCTGCTGTGGAGCTGCTAAGCATTTGCTTCTGTTTATTAACAGTGAGGTTGGTTCAAAACCCATCTTTCCAGGCTGGTATGTCTACTTAGCAATTAAAGTGAGGTTTTTATATGACTTAAAATATTTTAATTTGACTGTGCCCGCAGGGTCCTCAGCAAAGGGTTTGGTTTAATAAATTTAATGACTAATTAAGACACCCTTAATTTCAACCTCCATGAGGTTAATTTTTTAATGGGTTTCAGAATGTCTCTCAGAACATTTCTCCCCTGGATGTGGTGAGAAACACATGCACGCACATGTGCCAGGCGTGGTGGATTTTAGCCTTTGATGTACCAGGTACTAGCTGTGTAACCTTGGAAAGAATCACTGAACTTCTCTGGGCTGCTTTTCCTTATATAGAGAGAAAAAGGTTAGGACAAGGTATTCAAAGTTCTTGACTAGGCAAGGAAATTAATAATCTACCTTTTATTAAGACAACAGTTGAATGCCTGTTCTCAGGACTTACCCTTTAGGGAGGCAGAGGGTCCTAAATGGTACAAGATACACTGTGTGTGTGTGTGTGTGTGTGTGTGTGTGTGTGTGTGTGTTTGCTCATGCATGCTTCAATGAATATCAAATAATCTGATGGCTTTGTGCAAGTAGAATTAGGACTGGTTATATTTTCAGTATGCAGAAAGATTTCTTGAAATATTTTATTAACTGGTTGATGTACAAATAAAATTTGGAGACAATCTGGACTTACCAAGATATATTTATTGTCCCCAAACTACTTAATCTTTCCACTCCTGAGGGTTTGAATTGCTTTCCTTCTAGGAGCTATATCCTGGAGGAAGACCTGGCAGGAATTGATGGAGAAGAAAAACTCTAATCAACTTGTCTCCCTCCAGTAGGGATCTGATACTAAAAACAAATCACCAGACTATCCTTTCCCTTTCTTTTCCCTGTCACCATGTCAGGCAGCTCACACACTGCAATATTTACCTTAATCAGGGAAGGAGGAGAGAATTTCAGAGAAAAAGGAAGAAGAAAATTAAAATATTAACTGTCTCATTGCTACAGTGGAATTGTCCTTCTTCCCAGGCTGGGAAGTACAATCCCTTATTTTTTTCTCTTCCATTCTGAAGCAACACACACACACACACACACACACACTCTCACACACATGTACTCAGTTGCTTAGTCATGTCTGACTCTTTACGACGGTATGGACTGTAGCCCACCAGGCTCCTCTGTCCATAAAATTCTCCAGGCAAGAATACTGGAGTGGGTTGCCATGCCCTCCTCCAGGGGATCTTCAGAATCCAGGGATCGAACTGTGCCATCTGTGGCTCTTGCATTTCAGGCAGATTCTTTACCCGTGAGCCCTCGGGGAAGCCCCTCTGCCCCTACGAGACAAAATCAAATGCTGAATTTGATCTACCTAGTGCCTATATAAATAATTGGTACTTAAAAAAATAACTATTAATTGTTTAAAATGATAGTCAAAATTAGCATTTTCTTCCACTTTGAGCAGTAATTTAGCATGATCTGAGGAAAAACAGGGTCTGAATAGTCTCATTCAGTACAGCCAAATGTTGATGCCCTAAATCCATGACAAATCTGCCTTTCAGTTTCATTGTGACATTACTCCCTCCCCTGCGTATTTAACTCATCTTTAAGCATGAGAAGTTGGCTTGCTCTCTGGTTTCTTCAGAGTTGGATCTTCCCAGAAGGGCAACATTATTTTACTTAAAGTCCAGTGAATTCCCAGAATTCTAGAAACATCCCTATTCAAATGTTAGAATAAAAACACATTCCAGAGTGAGATGAAAAACTGCAGTCTGCTCCAAAGCATGGAAAGTTAAGAGTTGACTATTTGGGAAAGTTCCTGCTGTGTCAAAACCGGATGAAAGCAAGTCTGTTTTCATTTTTCGTATTCAAAAAGGCCTCAGTAACAATAATTTGGGGGCCGTAGCTAAGACTCTTAGGACAATTATTCACTGAAGTTAGTTGGCTTTTTACAATGTCCAGGAGCAGCTTGACAAATATTACAAAAAAGAAGCTGAAAAGCATACAGGTTTTTTCCAATACATCCCTAATAGGAACTACAATGACAATGTAGAATTCGGACTCATGAATTTCTAATACTTTTATGTTTAAAAATATCTAAAATTAACTCTATACACGAACAGTTAGAGCTCAATGTGATCATTTGACGCCTTTATAAGCTTGTCCCTATGAGATTATACATTCACTATGTAAACAGTCTAACAAGATGCTCTCTTCCCTATATGCTCTGAAGAGACCAATGTTAAGTATTTAATATCCAGGATGTCTTCTAGAAATTTTTTTAGGTTGAAAACCCTCCTGCTGGGCTTGTGGCTTTGCTTCTACTCAAATGCTCTAATTTAAAATAGAAGCTCAGAATCCCAAGTCTTTGGAGTACCTGAAAACCCCAAACTCAATATCTGGACTAATGTTTAAAGCAGAATCAGGAAATAAAAGACTTTCTGCCACTCCAACATTATTTTTCTTTCTCACTGCCTTCTAACACTGCCTTTCTTGTGCGTTCCTTCTCCTTTACCCTTTTCGTTCCCCTGCTTTTAACTTTTGCCAACTGGCACTCATTGACCCTGTGGAACATTAAACCAATCTGGATGCTATTAACAAGAAGACCTCCAATCTGGACCTGTCTAGAACCTGGAGGCAGGAAGAACCTTTCTTGTGCCTTGCTGGGTTTAATTAATACATAGGTGCTTCTCATTCACTATGTAAAGCATGCCTGAAATAAGCATGCAGGCATGATACATCCAAGATTCACATTTTCTCTGTAACCTAACAAAGAGGAGCTCCTGGCCATTCTTCAGCATATTAGGGCAACAAAGTTGACTCCCACACAACAACCTATCACGCAAACCATTGTCCCTATATGGCAGTGATGGGAAGGTAGAAACGGTGGTAAACACCCCCAAAACCAGTTAGAATTTTCCTTCCTTCTTGGTAGGATGTTTGTAAGTGTAGTCATGGCAATAAACACAGACTAGCTGGCTGGAAAGGTTAAGAGAAACTTTAGAAATCCGCCTGACCAGCAGTTTCCAAACATAGTTCATGCACATCAGAATCACTTGTGGCGCTTATTCAAAGACTGGATTCTCAGACACTGAACCAAGAACTTCTCAGTCACAGTCTTTAGGGCTCTTGAAGTTTATTTCAAGCGAGTATTAATATCTCTTAGATGGGCTTCCCAGGTGGCGCAGTGGTAAAGAATCTGCCTGCCAACGCAGGAGACTCAAGAAATGTGGTTCCATCCCTAGGTCAGGAAGATCACCTGGAGAAGGAAATGGCAACCCAATCAGTATTCTTGCCTGGAAAATTCCATAGACAGAGGAGCCTGGCGGACTACAAAGAGTTGGACATGACTGAGCTCTCTCTCCCTCCCTCCCTCTCTCTCTCTCTCACACACACACACACACACACATCTCATAGACTGTCAGGAACCACTGGCAGGCCAATCCACAGCTACCCATTTGGCTTATGTGCTGTTCTCTGGGGAAGTGAACAACAACTGAGAGTGAGCACAAAGGCTTCTTAGGGTCAGGGTTCAAGGCAACATTAGAGAAAACTAAGATCCTTAAAAACTACCTGGTGATTCCTTTTACCTTCAGGTGATAATGTCAAGCCCTAATGCATGGAACATTTATACTCTGAAGAGCCTGAGAACACAGCAAGCTAAAGCTGTGCTCCAGCTGTTTTACTCAAATAACCTTCACTCCTGGAGAGTGGAGCTGAGTGGTGGGAGCATAGAGTTGGCGCTCTATTATTGGACCATTTTGCCAGAAGACCCCAATTCCCCAGGCCAGGTTAGTTGCCCTTCTTCTATGTTCCCTTGGGACCCTAATCAGCGCCCCTGTCATATAGCACTTGTCACAGTCTATTAAAACAATAGTTGTCTATTTACTTGTCTTTTTCCCCCTGTACACTCCATCTAAGATATCACTGTATTACTAATGACCCAACAGTAGCCACTCACCAGGTATTTGCTGAATAAGTGGATTTGTATTTTAGATAGCTTTAACTTGGTTAGAATTTTCTCTGCAGGACTCCAAATACATTTATTTTTAAAAACAACAATTGTGCCTCACATTTAAAACACTGTTTCACCTGAGAAAAAGAAGCAACATTCACAGAGATTAGGCCCACCTGTCAAATCCAGATGACCTTTTTCTGTAAAGTCCTACTGAAACACAGACATGCCCATTCATTCACATTGTCATTTATAGCCACTTTCATGAAGCAATAACAGAGCTGAGTAGTTGCAACAGAGAGACAGAGACTGTGTGGCCCACAAAGCCCCAAATATTTACCATCTGGCCCTTTACAGAAAGGTGTGCCAACTCCTGCTCTAGAGTGGTATAGACCTGATTGGACACATTGCTTAATCTTTCTTAATTTCGCTCTCATCTGGGTACTGGGGTTTATCATGGCATTCTACCTTATAGGGTTCTTGTTTGGAATAAAAGGGACAATGCTTATAAACCTGCACATAATAGGTATTCAGTAAATATTAGTTGTTATTTTTACAACCTTAAAAAACTTGCCTATATTCACTCTTGTCCTTTTTCTGGCATTCCTCATCTGCTTTTAAAAGTTTTTAATAAAAATAAAGCCAGACCATTCTCTAGCTATAACAGAGGCATTGCCATTTGAAAGAAGTTTGGGTTCAACTACTTTTTTAGTGATAAATTACTCAGCTCCTGAGAACAAAGACTAAAGTATTTATTAATTCTATTTAAAAAAAATCCAAGGCAAAATCATTGGCTGTTCAATAAACATGTTTTGATATGAGAGATTTGTTTTGAATAACTTTCAAACATAATAGACAGAGATGGGTCTTGTCTATTCCCTAATTTGGGATCTGTCCAACATATTTTTCCATTGCCTTTAAAACCAAACACTCACAGGCTTTCTATTAAATTTCATCAAAAAGTGTGGAGGTGGGGATGAGCACTAAACATTACGAAAGTTTTTTTTTTCTTTTGCAGCAAGAAATGTTTGCAAGAATGATAAATAAAAGACCAAGCCAAGAATCCCCAAAGGCATCTTTTATTTAACTTGTAACCATCACTGCTGGAAAACCTGCTGACCACTCTTGTTAAAATAAATTGCTTAAGTCCTTTAATCAGACAGATGTCCTGCAGAGTGGATTATAGCTCATGCAAAGGAGGACAGCTCTCTGACTCAACCAACAACTTATTTATTAGTTTCTCTTTCTGATCATGAAGCTTGAATGGAATTTCAGTTTTTCAGTTAGCATTCAAGATTTCCAAAGTCTTGGCATTGACCAAAACTCTGCTTTACGGGAACTGACAACAGCTGGACACTCCTCTCTTGACTCCAGTCGGTAGTCATCTACCTGTCTGAGGAGTTACCTAGTCATCTACCTGTCTGAGGAGTTACCTGCTTGGGCACTGTGTCTAAACCCCCATAGCAATAGGAATTTTATAGTTTTTGTTAATGTACAAATCTAAGCTCTGAAAATTGGACTTGTATTTGGGACACTCACTCATTGGATTAAAACTTATCTAGATTAAGAAACTTATTTTTTAGAATTTTACCCAGAACCCGAAGGGATAAGGGTTTCCCTTGTAGTCCAGCTGGTAAAGAATCTGCCTGCAATGCAGGAGACCTGGGTTCGATCCCTGGGTTGGGAAGATCCTCTGGAGAAGGGTAAGGCTACCCACTCCAGTATTCTGGCCTGGAGAATTCCATGGGGTCTCAAAGAGTTGGACGCGACTGAGTGACTTTCACACCAAGGGATAAAATCACTGCTTTGTGTCAGTCCTGGTGAGGACGTAGAAGAAACAGTCACTGAGAGGGAAGCAGTCATGTTCACAATCTCCTGAGGGCAAAGCCCATGAAGGATACCAGGGGCAAGAAAGAAGGAATAGGCAGGAAGAGCCTCCAGACCAGGATGTAGGTCTAACATAGGTGTAAGGCGAAGAGAAGAAGGAGAATTGGGTGGAAGGAACCTCCAACTGCAACACAACTCTGAGGAAGTCTCAGCCAGGCCAGTGGAGAGCTCAAGAGCTGAGACTGCTCGTTGGAGGAGTCTCATGTTGGGAAGAAACAGCCCAGCTCCAGTGCCCTGTCATCTCAGTCACTGGTGGGGGACTGTGGCCTCAGAGTGAACACTGGCGTGTTTCCAAAGGCTGCAGCCTGCACTACACACCAAGCACCCGGTTCTTTTGAAGGAAGGTCTGAGCCACCCACTTCCATGGTAACCACAGTCACCCTCATGCCTCACAGACACACTTCTCCACACCAGGTTGAAGAATAGCTCCACCATGGTTCCCATAGTCCTCTCTTTCTGAGGAAAAACTTAGAAGAGGGGGCTAGTGGGGCAAACTGTAGTCCCATCTCTGAAGTCAGTCTTAGAGTCAAAACTGGTACCCATCCGTTCCCATTTCTACTATGCATTCTGAATCTCCCTCATCCTCAGCCTTCACTTGGTACTGATGGCTATTGCATTGGTTGAATCCAAATTCCCATCCTTGAGGGGTGTTCATATTCTTCCTGTGCCAGGGCTGCTCTATGTGACTGTTCGCAGATTATATCAGGTAACAGATTACCAAGAGGTGCCCAAGTGCATAGTGTTAGTTACCACATCTGTTCATCCCTGCCCCCTTTGTGTAAAAGCAGCCCTATCTTCTTGCTGATCAGAGTCAATTATTCCTGATTTTACTTTTTGTCTGTTGGTCTCTGGCTATAAGGGTTTCTAAGTGTCCAGGTGGGATTTATAGCTTGTAATTCAATGGGACTCTTTGCTCTGTCCCCTGGCAAGAGAACATTTCCTTTAAGGACCAGTACTTCTAACTCTACAGAGCCTAGAATTACTAGGATGAGTCCTTGGGAGTAATGGTTAGTGAGACTATGCCTGCCTCTACTCTTTGTATTCTTTGTAGAGGGGATATAATCTCATAAAGAGGTCTCTAAAAGCTACTGTGTCCTGAAGAATGGCACTCCCTCCTGTAGGGTATTGACACCAAATAGGCACTCCACTCCATCTGTAAGCCATTCTAATGCTCTAATGGGTAGTTGTCCAGGAATCTGTTGTGGAAAGCAATTTCTAAGAAGGTTCCTGATGTCTCCACCTGTGGTATTCATGCCCTTATATAATCTCCTTCTTTTGAGTGTGGGTAGGACATAGTATGCGTAGGACATAGTGGGGCTTCCCTGGTAGCCCAGTCAGTAAAGAATCTGCCTGCAGTGCAGAAGACCTGGGTTTTATCCTTGGGTCGGGAAGATCCCACAGAGAAGGAAATGGCAACCCACTCCAGTATTCTTGCCAGGGAAATCTCATGGACAGAGGAGCCTGGTGGGTGGGCTACAGTCCATGAGATTGCAAAAGTTGGACACGACTTAGCGACTAAATCACCACCACCAGGACATAGTGATTTGCTTTTAACACGTAGAACACAGCAAAAATGTGGTATCATTTCTAAAACAAATTTCAAAAATGCTAGTTTCCACGTTGCTAGCCTTCTCTTCGGAGAAGGCAATGGCACCCCACTCCAGTACTTTTGCCTAGAAAATCCCATGGACAAAGGAGCCTGGTGGGCTGCAGTCCACGGGGTCTCGAAGAGTCGGACATGACTGAGTGACTTCACTTTCACTTTTCATTTTCATGCATTGGAGAAGGAAATGGCAACTCACTCCAGTGTTCTTGCCTGGAGAATCCCAGGGACGGGGAAGCCTGGTGGGCTGCTGTCTATGGGGTCTCACAGAGTCGGACACAACTGAAGCAACTTAGCAGCAGCAGCCTTCTCTTACTCTCTCACTTGCTCACCCTTATAGAAGCCAGCTGCTGTGTTGTTAGTTATCTTGCAGAGAGGCCCATGTGGCAAGGAACTGAGGGAATCTTCTGGCCAACAGGTGACCAGGACTTGAGGCCCTCTGTCTAACATCCTGTGAGAAACTGAGTCCTCTGAACAACCACGTGAGTGATCTTGGTTGTAGATCCTTCCTCAGTCGAGCTTGGAGAGACTCCAGCTTGGCTGAAATGTTGGTTGGCACCATGAGGGAGACCCAAAGGCAGAGGATCCAGCCAAACCACATCCCATTTCTAACCCACAGAAACTGTGAGAGATACGTTTTAAGTTGCTAAGTTTTAAAGTAATTTGTAATGTAGCAATAGATAACAAATACACTTTCCTATCTTGGGCCATTTCTTCTTTACAAAGTAGACAATTCAGGTGTGTTGTTTGCAACTCTGCCTATTGGGAAGGTTTTCTTTCTTCATTGTCTTTCAAGTCTCTTCCTGAGGGTGGCTGTAACGTAGTTGCTGCCCATTTTCATCTTGCTTCCATCAGCAAAGTGAACTCATCCATAACTCAAGCTCAAGATTTCCCCTCTATTTAAACTAGTCATAGAGGGTCCCCCTCCCCTCTTAAGGCATAGGTAGGAGCACCTGGAGGAAGAGACGCTAGTACAACTGTGGCTGGTGACATGGGACTCTGGACTATCCGCTCAGGAAGCTTACTTGTCTTGTGGGCCTGCTTGGCCTTAATCCTGGATGAACCAGCCCTTTCTTTTAATGGACTACTCCCAGTTTTATCTGACTTTGTGACTTGGTGGGTCCCAAGTCATAAAGTTGGTATAGTCAAAGCTATGATTTTTCCAGTAGTCATGTATGAATGTGAGAGTTAGACCATAAGGAATGCTGAACGTTGAAAAATTGATGTTTTGAACTGTGGTGTTGGAGAAGACTCTTGAGAGTCCCTTGGACTGCAAGAAGATCAAATCAGTCAATCCGAAAGGAAATCAGTCTTGAATATTCACTGGAAGAACTAATGCTGAAGCTGAAGCTCCAATAATTTGGCCACCTGATGCAAAGAACAGACTCAGAAAAGACCCTGATGCTGGGAAAGATTGAAGGCAGGAGGAAAGAGAATGACAGAGGACGAATTGGTTGGATGGCATCACTGACTCAACGGACATGAGTTTAAGCAAGCTCTGGGAAGTGGTGAAGGACAGGGAAGTCTGGCATGCCGCAGTCCATCAGGTCACAAAGAGTCAGACACAACTGAGTGACTGAACAACAGCAACAACAAATAACCCAACTCATGGATAGTCTGGTACCTGGTACCCAGGGTCAAGCATTCTGTCCACCAGAGCTCAGCAACATATCAAGAACTATTTTTCCAATTTTCAAAAGGTGTATAATGTGTAGCTCCAGATGGCATGGCCATCTGCAGAACTCCAGGGGTCTGCACTGTGATTCTCTTACTGGGACTTAACTATAAACTCCTTTTTCACCACTGACAACTTGACCAGCATGGGTTTGCTGGAGCGTATGGCCCAAGCGACCAAGCTGCTTGCAGTGGACCTACTGCAGAGTCCCTTTACATTCAAAGCTGGCAATCTTTTCTGACACCAGTATATGGCTTGGCACAATATTCCTAGGTGGAGAATATGTTGCTTCCAGAACCCCAAAGGCTTCTTTCTTTGTAGTAGAGAATGTAAGATGCAGTAATGTTTCTTACTTTGGAGGCACATTCTAGCACACTCTTGACCACTGGACCTTGAAAACTTTATTGATATGGCAGATTTCGGAACCTTTGTAGGTTTTATTTCCCACCCTCTGGTGTGTATATATCTGAACAAGATCTCCAGCATACTAATCATCTCTCTTTGTTGCTTTTTTTTTTTTGCCTGATCAAAATGATGTTATCAAGGTAATTATGTACTGAGAGAAGTCCAGCTCTCTTTTTCAGACCATATTATGACAAGCAGGGTAGTTAACAAAATGCTGGAGCAGAACTGTAACATTATTGTTCATCCCCTTGACTTTCTTTATCTCCAGCTTCCGTGTTTGTCAACATCAATCATACACTTGAGGACAAGAGAAATGACCCCACTTAGATCCATGGATCCAACGGACCCCCTGTAAACTGGGCTTCAGCTGGGACTTTAATTACAGTTATCTACCTATTATTTGTTCCTTTGTTTATTTCTCTGTTGTATCTCTTGTTGTTTATTCTGCAAAGAATATGAGCTCTTTGAGAGCCATGACTTTGCAGGCTTTAGTCTCTGCGGTATCTGCAGCAACTTTAACATGCCTGACACACAGTAAGTATTCAGTAATTGACTAAATCTATTGAATTATTATTTTAATTTGTGTTGCTTTAATTATAGTAAGATTTTATTTCTTGTTCTGTAAACTGCCTTTTCTACATAATTATCATTATCATTAAAAATGTAATATTACTAGTAATAGTAATAATGATAATAATAAAGTTTTCCCCCCTCTAGTCCTGGCCACAAGCAATTGCCATTTCCAAGCAGACAAAAGGGCTGATCTAATCTCAAAAATTTGATTGTCTAAAGGTGGACTGGGCAGCAATCTGGGTTATTAGAGACTGTGAATGTATCCTAACTTTTGTGTTCCTTTAGCATTCTGTTGTCAGCTGTACAGAGGCACTTATGCTTCATTATAACTGCCTTTTACTTGCCCATTACTTTGCGTACATTATATTCCTTAAAGGAATGAACTTTCTCCTTTTATCATGTATTACATCATATATAACCAGGAGCTAGCACAATGCTTGACAAATGGCGAGAATGAATAAGTTAATTAAATGAATGTTCATGAATAAATGAATCAAGTCAGTTTACTAAGCAGCAAGAAGCAGATTTATTTAGGTAAAAATATATTCCTTCTGAGCTTTGCTCTAAAATGATGCTCCGTACTCAAGCACCAACATGGTAAACGATTCAGTTGTCTGACCGGATCATGGCCAAAACTGGACTCAATCCTGGGAGTTTTGAAAAGGAACTTTTTCTGGACTTTCACCCCAGGGTATTCATTGCTCTGTAGGATATTTGAAGAAATATCTATGTCTTTTGAAATAAACATTGTCTCAAAATAGAAAAAGAAAAAAAGAAAAAAACACAAATATACTCTGTTGACAGACTTAATAGTTACTGCAACAAAAATTATCTTCTTGTGTATGTGGATATGTGTGCATTTATGCGTATCACCCATGCATATATATATGGGTTTCCCAGGTGGCGCTAGTGGTAAAGAATCTGCTTCCCTGGCTTGGGAAGATCCCCTGGAGTAGGAACCAGCAACCCACTCCAGTATTCTTGCCTGGAAAATCCCATGGACAGAGGAGCCTGGCAGGCTACAGCCCATGGGGTCTCGATGAGCTGGGCATGACTGAGCACACGTGCACACGAAAAGACAAACAGAAGTTAATGACTCAGGGATTCTTCTATATTCCGACTATAGAAGAAAACCATTTGGTAGTTTAAGTAGACCTACTTTAATTAAATATGCCAGTATATTTATTTAACAAACATTCAACTGATATTGCCTGTATTTGCTGATCATTTACTATATCCCAGGCACTGTTATAGGCACTTGGGATATATTAATGAAGACAGAGAGAGAAAGAGGGAAACTTCTATCCATGTGGAAACATACAATGCTGCTGCTGCTGCTGCTGCTAAGTCGCTTCAGTCGTGTCCGACTCTGTGGGACCCCAGAGACGGCAGCCCACCAGGCTCCCCCATCCCTGGGATTCTCCAGGCAAGAACACTGGAGTGGGTTGCCATTTCCTTCTCCAATACATGAAAGTGAAAAGGGAAAATGAAGTTGCTAAGTCATGTCCGACTCTTCGAGACCCCATGGACTGTGGCCCACCAGGCTCCTCCGTCCATGGGATTTTCCAGGCAAGAGTACTGGAGTGGGGAAACATACAATAAACATAGTTAAGTAGTATGTTAGATGATAAGTGCTACGGAAAAATAATCAAGCAAGATAAAGTGGTGTGGGGTAGCCAGTGTGTGTGTTGGTGGGAGGTGGGTGTGTGTGTGTGGCAGGATTGAGTGAAGGTGAAAGCTTGCAGAATTAAATGGGATGATCAGAGTAAGCCCTGTTCATAAGGTGAGATTTGACCAAAAATTTAAAGAAGGGAGGGGAATTAGTAAAGTGGATATTTTTGAAATTAACATATCAAATGTTGCCTACAGGTCTTGCCATTTAATACAAATATTTTTAATTAAACTGAGAGTTTGAATGTTATATTCAAAATGAATATCTGAATTGACAGACATAACTAATTAAAAAATCAAAGTATTAAACAAAACTATAATTTGTGAAGTTTACTAATCATTCTTTTCCATTTGTCAGAAGAAGCCTATGTTTTATTGAAGCTTATACAGTGTAAAAATAATTAAAAGAGCTGGAGAAAGAGGGACAAAGTGACAGGACAAATATTAACATTGCCAATATGCCAAAGATATGCAATGGTTTTATCTAATAACTTGACTATTCAGGCTCTTATTATATCATGAATTGAGGTAGTTTGAAGGAATACGTTTGCTATTGGCCATACCCAGGGTTAATCCCTTTTCATGGATTATTTTTATAATTATTTCAAATAACACTTATTTTATGAAGAAGAAAATCAGATCCTGGAGAGATTATATAATTTACCCAAGGTCACACATTGAGCAAGTGGCCAAGTCAAGATATAATTCCAGATTTGTTTGACTTCAGAATCCACCATTTCAACGCTGAACTGCCTCTCTTCTACATTTTACTGTTACATTCGTGTCTATGATGGGAGATAAAATGTAGGTGAGTTAAATATTCACAAGAAGAAGAAATGTACACAGGATTTGATAATCATACTGTACTTTTACCTTGCCCAAGAATTTAAGAAAGGGTTACTCAAGGTACATTGTAACCATAGTCCACATTCAAGCACTGTGACATGACGGCCATGGTAACCAAGGCTGTAGAGCTACAGCATAAGTGGGAACACACCAAAACACACTTGACCGTTTTGGGATTATTAGCACAACCTTTCAGGATCTAAGATCCAGTTGCAGACTTTAGCAGGCTTTATTTTGAGACCCCATTGCAGAAAGCCAGAAAGAAAATGCTAAACAGGCAACTGACCTATTTCTAAGCTATGGAAGTAATTTCAGCTCAAGAGAGGGTTGTGTCAGCCAAAGATGAACAAAGTTTTAAGGAAGGCATGACAGTGAAATGGAAAGATTTCCTGGACTGAAGACAGAAGATCTGAGTTCTTGTCCTAGTTCTACCATTAACTCATGCAACCTTGGGCATGTCACATCACATTTATGAGCCTTGGTTTCCTCATACATTGGGTGCCCAGTGCTGTAAAGCCTAAAGGAGGCTGATGAATGCACTTCCTCCAAGAGCTAATGACTGTCACAAATAATTTATTTGTACATGTGTCTCTGGAACCACAAAGTTTGATTCAAAAAGCTTAGAATGGGAAACTTCACAGCATGGGAGGTTATGAGTACTAAGAATAAGTTATTATGAACTTAGTAACTAAATGGCTAACAGATACTCCATTGACTCCAAGAGTCCTCTTTAGAACCAGATTTATTTTATGGGAATGAGTTGGTTCTATACCCTGAACCCCACCATAATGTAGATGAAAAGAAGCAAAGTCCACAGCACTGAAGGGCACTCAGTCCATGAAGTGTGGAGGAGAGAAAAGTGGAGGAGAGAGAGAAGAGAGGCAAGGAGATGTCATTAGCTCTTAGGTGGGCACAGTAAGCACAATATTCAGGAAAATTTAGTCCCTCTCTAGCAGAAAGGGAGAGAGACTCAGAATCCTATTTGAAGCTCTGAAAATTCCTCACCATAGTTTGGAGGGGAAAGAATATAGACTCTGTGGAGAGCAGTTTCTAGAGTAGCATGAGCTTCGGAAGTTCCTCGTCTCTGTATGGGCAGGAGGGAGCCCAGGAATAAGCATGCTGGAGAAGGAGGAGAATGGCAATGACCAGTGTCCATTTAGCCTGGCCTTTGAGCCTGGCTGACTCGCTCCTCTGGATGTGTCAGTTAATTTGCCCGTGAAACCCACTGGTCTGCTAGTTCACCTTAGAAGGGCCAACCCCTCCTCTTATTCCATTTGCCTAAACTCAGAGTAGGTCTTGGTTTCTTTTCATCAAAAGCAGCTTGATCAGAGAGAATGCCACCATGCACCTTTCCTGGGCTGTGCTGTGTTTGGTAGATCAGTCGTGTCCGACTCTTTACAACCCCACAGACTGCAGCCCGCCAGGCTCCTTTGTCCATGGGGCTTCTCCAGGCAAGAATACTGGAGTGGGTTGCCATGTCCTCCTCCAGGGGATCTTCCCAACCACGGATCGAACCCAGGTTTCCCACATGGCACGTGGATTCTTTAACGACTTGAGGCTGGTGGCTCATAAAATAGGCCAGAAACAAGAACACTGATTCTCCCTAAAATCCCTACATCCACATTCCTGGTTCAGTGCCAAGTCTGTAACAGCTGCTAGCATGGATAGAGAGGACTCTCAATCCAGACTCTCCCGTGGATTTGGATTTGGTTTCACAAACCAAGAGATATCACCCCAACCTCTTGGTTGAGGTGTTCCCCATCACCTCTGGTGAAATAGCCCCAGCCTTGTTGCACTTACTAAGGACATCAGCCATTCTACCCCTGAAGCAGTGGAACTCAGTCAGCCACAAGTCTAAGGAAAAAGTCACTGGGACTTGGGGAACAGGCAGCAACAGCAAGGAGAGGAGATGCCAGCTGTATGCTGAAAGTGCTGTGGTAGCTCCCAGTAATTGATGATGTGGACTTGGGTAAGACTATCCCACAGGAGGATGATCAGGGCATTCTAGACAATTACTGATGATTTCTTTCTTAGAATTTCTTTAGATCTGAGGGGCTGCCACTGTTTTCCACATTCCTTTCCAAGTCATGTCCCTGGAAAGGGTTTTCTATAAAAAGCTGGTCTGAGCCTGAGCTGCCCATGGTCAAGTATTAGCCCTTAACTTTTAGGGAGGAAACTGAAGGGGTTAAAATAGCCTATCTACATAACTTCTAGAGCAGGGTCAGAGCCAGGAAGAAGGCAGGGCCCTCAAGAATGCCAGGTCAGCCCTGCCCAGGCACCTTGTGAATACAGCCCATGGGGAAGCCAGACCAGGCCGGTAATGCCAAGGCAGGAGGGGAGAGCCAAGGAGGGAACAAGGATATCCTATGGTGGGCCAGGGGCCAGAGGGAAGGTTAACCAAGATGCTGATGCCAGAGACAGACCCTTAACAAATGGGAGGCAGGAAGGACCACATGGAAGTTGAACAGGGAGGGGATAAGCCTGGGGAGTGAAATAGGGATTATTAAGATGAAACTGGCAAACTGCCACAGCCCTTCAATGCACGTTTAGTACACTCCCTTAATATTCTGGAGCAAGGCCTTGAAGTGTCAGTTTCTCACTAGACTTGTAGTGCAAGGGCCAGAGCTTGCTGGAAACAGAGAAGAAGCCCTGAGCCACAGTGATAGAAAGTTGCCAGAGTCAGGGGCAAAAGTAGGGGAGAGGTGGCAATTCAGAGAAGATGATGGCAATAAGAGGCCAAGACAGTATAGAAAATATTGCCCTGCTTCCTAGAAGTCGAAGTCAAAGGGCCAACCAACACAGAAGAGCAGCTTAAGGGAATGGCCTTACAGGCTCCTGGCTGAGATCAGGAGTATGTGTGTGTGCTGGGTGTGGGCGTGGGGGTGGGGATAAAGGATTAGGATGGAGGATTGTGAGATGTAAAGCTAAAGCTTCTAGGGAAGTCTATCCAATAGAGGTAGAGAAGAGTGAGTGGCCCAGCCTCAGGAAACGGGACAGGCAAAATGTAATGTAGGAGGAGCGGATACCAGCCTGATGGTGGGGACAGGGTGGGACTCCCTTGAATGAACTCAAAAGCCCATGGGAAGCAAGTGGAAGGAACTACAGAAGGACATTAGGGAGAATCACTTCCCCAAACTCCTGAAACCCCTGCATCTCATGTTTCAGCCAGAAAGCCAAAGATCATTCCAGACCTCCACAGACTAGTCCAGCAAGGGCCATTAATGTTCTTCCCAAATGGGGCCTTCTCAGTCTCGGGATGGAAGGGGTAGCTTTGGATGTCTGGGTACCAATTACAAATGGTGGAGATGAGATGAGGATGAGGATAGAACCTAACAAAGAAAGACTCAGAGAGGAGCCAGCAAGAATTCCTGAGGCTCAAAGCAACTAATGGTAACACACGGGAGAAAGAACTCAAGGGCTGCTGTGGTGAGATGGCAATTCTGATATGCTACTGCCAAGATTATGAACAGGTATATTCTTTCTGAAGCCCATTTGATGATATGTAGAAAGATTCATAAAAATAGGCCCACCCTTTGACCCAAAACTCCACTTCTGGGGATTCAAGGAAAAGCTGATGTGGGCTCAGCTTTACATGCAAGGAGGTTCACCATTGTGTCATTCATACTCAAGGAAAATTGGAAGAAATACAAACGTTCAAAGATAGAGAACTTATCTGGCAAAAGTAAAGAACTTCTGGAAAACACACTATTATGTAGCCACACTACATCATGCTTCTGACGAATCCAAAATGGCATGGGAAAATGTGTATATTGTAATATTTTAAGTGGAAAAAGCAAAAACGAAATAAGTAAACAGAAGTAGAAAGTCGTAAGTTTCGAGAACAGAGACCCACTTACTTTAGTTAATGGGGAGTCTGAGGGTGGGGATATAAAGATGGTGTCTTCTAGGGTTATAGAATGTGAGAATGGGAACACTCTTAACAGCTGCACCGCTGTGCTTCAGGGGCCAGACCGTCATCTAAGAACTCAAAGCCACTTTAGAATATAATGCAGTTTGGGTTATCCTGTGTGCCTGCAAATCTCTCAGCCTGACTCTAATGCTCTGCAAGCTTTACAGTGATGCAGCTACTCTCGGTCTCTGTTTTTACTACTCCTGTCACATTCCTGTTCTCTTTTCTTTATCTCTTGGTTTCTGCTCACTAATGGCATCTGCTACCTCACGGTTTCTGCTTTCTGTGTGTCTTTTCAACTTCTGTCCATACTACCAACAGCAGGGGCTCTACAATGACCTCCTATTGAAACTATACAATACAGGTCTTGCTGCTGTTGCTTAACCCTTTCCCTCACTGGGTAGAGCTCACTTGCCAGATTGCTTAATAGAACACCGATAGACCTGTGGATGGGCTGGTCTTGAATGAGACATCCACATTTGGCTGAATCAGCTGAGATCAGGATGTAGGAGCTGTGACTAGCTTTCCTCTGAAGGGAGCAGTGGACATTTCAGTACTCAGAGTATAAGAGATTTCTTCCCAATGCAGAGAGTCCATCCAATTTGAGGCAGATTCCAGCCAGAGGTTAGAGTAAGGCAGGGATTTACCCTTGGAGAAATGAAAGCTGGTGATGTCAGAATCCCAGGAGAGAAACTGAGTCAGACAGCAATCAGATAAATAGGGTACACGTGGCAAAGAATGGGAAGAGACTGCTACATAATGCACATGCCAATGCCTGTGACTCACCTCAGCCATGTCAGATTTCAGGCTAGCACAGTATGATTAATGGTATCAGATTGGTAAAGGGATTCCCTATTACAGCTAGTCTTGGTCAGGATTAGCTCAGAATTGAGCCATTTTGAGTCAACATACTGGATGCCTCTGGTCCTCTGTAGAAATTCCACAGATGCTTTTGCATCATATAGGGAGAGAACTTTTACTCCCTGAATAGTTTGTTCTTTAACTAACAGTGAGTCATGAAATATTTCTTGAACTTTTGACTTATGAACTCTGAATTTAAATATTCAACACAGATTGCTCTGTTGCATCCTGAAAGGGAATTACAGTATTCAAATAGTTTTCTTTATGTGTATTAGTTTCCTGTGGCTGTTCTAACAAATGACCACAAACTTGGATGGTTTAAAACAATAGAAATGTATTCTCTCACAGCTGTGGAGGCCAGAAGCCCAAAATCAAGGCACTGGTGGGAACATGCTCCCTCTGAAAGCTCTAGAGAAAAATTCTTATTAGCCTTTTCCAGGGTCTGATGATTGCCTGAAGTCCTTGGTGTTCCATGGCTGACAGCTGCATTGCTCTGATTTCTACTTATCTTTATATGGCCACCTTCACTATGTATTGGTCTGTGTGTCTCTTTCTCTTCTCATGTGGATTCTAGTCGTCAGATCAGGGTTCTCCCTAATCCAGTATGACCTCATTTTAACTAATTAGATCTGCAAATACCTTATTTCAAAATAAGGTCACATTCAGAATGTGACTTTCAGAACTTCAGAAGTTCCAAGCAGAAACGAATTTGGGGGAGGTGGTTATTCAACCCAATATAACATATTAAACATTTCCCAACCTCTGGCCAAATTAATAATGGAAAGAAAATCCTATGCTTTTCTTAGTCCCCATTAGATGAGATCTGTTTGTTACTTATATGTCTGAAATGGATACCAAATACAGACATGACTGGGGTTGCTGCTAAGTCGCTTCAGTCGTGTCCGACTCTGTGTGACCCCATAGACGGCACCCCACTAGGCTCCCCGGTCCCTGGGATTCTCCAGGCAAGAACACTGGAGTGGGTTGCCATTTCCTTCTCCAATGCATGGAAGTGAAAAGTGAAAGTGAAGTCGCTCAGTCGTGTCTGACCCTCAGCGACCCCATGGACTGCAGCCTTCCAGGCTCCTCTGTCCATGGGATTTTCCAGGCAAGAGTACTGGAGTGGGGTGCCATTGCCTTCTCTGTGACTGGGGTTATGCAACCTTAAATCTTTGACCAGCTGCCTGGCACCACTATAGATTCTTGAAGGGTCTGAGTAGAAGGGCCACCTGGTAAATGAACAGTGCTTATGACTAAGTGGGACTTTGGCTCTAAACTCCCTTGGGGTCCCCCATTCCCAGAGATTTTGACTGAACCATTGGACCTCTGACCTAAAGCACTAAATAAAAGCAAGAAATTGTCTTCCTACAGACCCAGTCAAGAGTATAATTTTCCATAGTGACAAGAGGTCAAAAAGGATTTATTCAAATGAAAAATGTCCCAAGGGAAAGAGAAAGTTGATCTTTCCACCTTGGGAAAGCAGCAGACACAGAAAAAAGGCATGGCCTTTGGAGTTTGTTAGAAGTTCAGATCCTGGTTTCACCACTTACTAGTTGAGTGATCTCGTTCAGACTAATTAGTCACTTAAGTCTCAGTTTCTTCATTAGAACAATGGAGATAGTAGCATCTTCCTTACAGACTTAAAGTAAAGAGTAAATGAGTAATGCATGCCACGCTTCCTTGGTAGCTCAGTTGGCAAAGAATCTGCCTGCAATGCAGGAGACCCCAGTTTGATTCCTGGGTCAGGAAGATCCCCTGGAGAAGGGATAGGCTACCCACTCCAGTATTCTTGGGCTTCCCTGGTGGCTCAAATGGTAAAGAAGCCACTTTCAATATGGGAAACCTGAGTTCTTTGCCTGGGTTGGGAAGATCCCCTGGAGTAGGGCATGGCAACCTGCTCCAGTATTCTGGCCTGGAGAATCCCCATGGACAAAGGAACCTGGTGGGCTGAAGTCCATGGTGTCACAAAGCGTCAAACACAACTGAGCGACTAAGCATGCATGTAATGCCTGTAGTACAGGGGAAATGCTAGTTACAATCATTGCAAGGCCTAGAACAATGGATTTAAGGTGTTCGTGTCAGATTTCCTGATCCCACACTGATTTCTATGGCCCTTCCTAGAGCAAGAAGGCCCTCTCTTGTGGGAAGCAACCTAAGACCCTTTGTCACCAGCTACAAGAGAGACATGTTCTCCAAACAGGCAAACCAAAGAACACTGTCATATCAGTCCGAGGTTTTAATCTAGAGGCTGCAAACTGGCAGCTCCCAGGCCAGATTCTGCTCCTAAGTTTTCTTTGGTCTGAACAAAGTGTTTAAACTTGTGGAATTTGTTGGCCACTTAAAAAAAAAAAAAATCCAAAGATGTTCTTTAAAACGTAAATTTTTGGCTTGAAAAATCAGAAGACCAGGCAAAACTTTACCTAAATTTTCCTATGACCAGACTGCCCATATACTGTATTGCACGAATTGGCACATTTCTGAGAGTGAGAAGAGGCTCTTTTAATAATTACAGCTGGATAACAGATATTAATTGAATCTGCCTGAGGCATCCCTGGTGGCTCAGTTGGTAAAGAATCTGCCTGCAGTGCAGGAGACTGCCTGCAGGAGACCCGGGTTTGATCCCTGGGTCAGGAAGATCTCCTGGAGAAGAAAATGGCAACCCATTCCAGTATTCTTGCCTGGGAAATCCCATGGACAAAGGAGCTTGGTGGGCTACAGCCCATGGGGTTGCAAGAGTCAGACATGACTTAGCCACTAAACCGTCAAGGCAAATCAAAATATGTGGTTGGTTACCCTACTCATGCAGGACCTCAGTGATCTGGAGCTAAGAGTGAATGCCTCTGTAGGGGATCTGTCTCTCTCGGTTGCCCCTACTTCTAGGGCTTTGAGTTTTAAAGTTTTATTTTAACTAACCTTTGTATATCACACCTAATAATTGGTCCAATATCTCTGACGTGGGCTCCTATCATCTTCCTTCTCTTTGAAGGAAAGAGTGTGGAGTGAGCCATCAGTCACTGTATACGCTGGACTTCATTCAGATGCTATCATGGATTCTGAAAGAATTTCCAATAGCATAGCAACATCTGTGTAACCTCATTTATGTCTTACCATCATCGGAAGTCTTATTAGTCAGTCCTTCTCTGCATCTATAGAGCGTTTATCATTGGGGTGTGGCACGTGTGTCACAATAATCATTTGTAGACATTGTGAGATTCTTGAAATGTCTTCTGAATCATATAAGGAAATTCTTAACTTTCAAGGAGCTCCCATCTAAGGAATGGATTGCATTCCCAAAGTTTGCTTGTACATCTAGCATAAAGAATCAAAAGGCACATCCTATAGAAACAATGTTGTTGCCCCCACCTCACACACATATGCATGTGTGTGTGCTAAGTCACTTCAGTCATGTCCGACTCTTTGTCACACTATAGACTGTAGCCCGCCAGGCTCCTCTGTCCCTGGGATTCTCCAAGCAAGAATACTGGAGTGGGCTACCATTCCCTTCTCCAGGGGATCTTCCAGACCTAGGGATGGAACCCACGTCTCTTATGTCTCCTACATTGACAGGAAGGTTCTTTACCACTAGCACTACCTGGGAAGCCCTCACACACATATACATGCCCAAAATAAAATATACTATATGTATTATAAAGTAAATAGACCATAGAATATCTGAAGATTAGTGCTGTGTGCTGTGCTTAGTCACTCAGTTGTGTACTGTACCCTAATCATCCCTGGGTATTAGTAGCTGGATCTCTGTAATTAAATAAGAAAAAGTATCTTCTTTTTTTAAAGTATTTATTCTTGGACTCCCCTGGTGGTCCAGTGGTTAAGAATCCACCTTTTCATGCAGGGGACATGGGTTCAATCCCTGGTTGGGATTAAGATCCCACATGCCATAGGGCAACTAAGCCCACCGCCACAAGGGATATCCCATGTGCCACAAGTGAGACCTGAACACAGCCAAAAAATAAATAAATAAATATTCTTTTAAAAAGTGCTCATGCTTTAGAAATTCTGAATCAAGGCCAATGGTGTGAGAGGTAACATAGGAAGTTTTGGTGACAGTCTCCTCTTATGCCCACTTACATGTGGCATGTAATTTAGTTATGTAGATTTGTAGGAGAGGTACAATTTGTGTAAGAAATATCAAAGCTCTTTATTACCTAGAACACTTGATGAATATAGAATATGTCATTTTTAAAAATCAAAGTGGATCATTTGAAGCTTGTAGTGTAGAATAGGTCTATTTAGAGCTGGTAGGGGTATTGGAAAGAGTCCTGCTTGAGGAGACAGATGACCTTGCTTTGAGTTCAGTCTCTGCTCTTAGCTTGTGCAATTTTGGGTAAACAGCTTAACTTTATTAAGATATAGCTTTTTTATGAGAAATCTGAATAAGAATGACAACAGTAACTCATATTTCACCAACTTATTTTGAAGATAAATTGAGATAATGTAGCTTTGTACACTGTGAAATACTGTAGAACCAAAAACAATAGAAAAGTAAATGAACACTGATCAAGCTCTTATTATGAACCGAGCACTGTGATGAAATTACTAGTATTAACTAACTAGCCACTAACACTACCTACAGTGGCAGAAATAGTATCCTTAAAATTGTCACTCTCAAATCTTTTCCTACTGTATACAAATGAAGAGACCAGGGCAACCCTTCCACTCTGAGCAGAAACCAATCAGCCTCCTCCCACTGAAAATACTCACAAAACACCGGGCTTGTAAACATCCTGCTTTCTGATTTTAATGATAATATTACAATGGATAGGATGCTGCATCCTGGTCTACACCCCAGCGTAGGAGTGATATGGACTCATTGCATCTCTTACATATTACAAAGAAGAAATGGGCCACTAAAAGAGTCGGATAATGGCAACTTTCAGCCAGACTTGGACTTGATATTTCTATGGAGTAAAAGAAAGAAATGGTCTTGAGTCCAGCTAGAATTCATTAATGGAATAATTAGTTAATTAATTAATTTCTAGAACTTTGTGTTGTCTCACATGCTTGTTGTGGCTGCCATAACCAAGTACCCCAGACAGAGTGGCTTAACAGAAGTATATTTTCTCACAATTATGGAAACTAAAAGTCTGAGAGCAAGGTGTTGGTATGACTGGTTTCTTTAGACATGCCTCTCAACTTGAAAATTACCGTCTTCTCTGTGTTTTTGCATGGTCTAGACCTGGTCTCCCTTCGTCTTCACATGGTCTGTGTTCTAATCTCTTATAAGGATGCAGTCATATTGGATTAGGGCCTAGGCTAATGGCTTCATTGTTATTTAAATACCTCTTTGAAGACCCTATCTCCCAACACAGTCACTTTCTGAAGTACTAGGGGTTAGGACTCCAACATATGAATTTTGAGGGGATAAACTTCAGCCTACAACACTTTGTCTGATAAATCAGTGATCTACTTTGTTCTCAAGAAATTTCCCCAGTAATATCTCTATGTCCTTTATTTTTGCCTCCTTGGCATAGTCCTGCCTCACTCCCACTACCAGAGCCAGCTATCACCTACAAAACAATGCAAAGCCCCTTGAGTTTTCACTGTGCTTCAAACATTGCGTCACCAATACAACACTGCCATTGCCATTGGCAGCTCCATTTCACAGATTTGTTGGTGCTCAAGAAAGCTTGTGTAAATTGAAATACCAGTTCTCTGTGAAACACGTTCAGAGAGTCCTTCTAGAATCCACTGTTCCTTAGAATCCACATTCTATGCTTCTAATTCCCCAAGTAACTCCAAGGTTTATATCAAGACCTCTTGTCTACTGGTCTATTCACTTCCTTAGATTCCGGTCTCTTGGTAAACTTGTTTTATCTTTTCAATAACTTTTTTTCCATAATGGAACTCTTCCCGCCCCCCCCCCAACCCCCACTGATTCTTAGTTATAATCCAGATGGAAGATATTAGACATCAGCTTGATATTGTTCATTCCAACCAAGAGGATTGTCTTCATCTATTTATAAGAGAGATACAAACCATGTTTCACCTTGCAACCCAGCTCGGGCTAACTCTGAAGCAAGGCAACTGGCTGTCTTGATGCTTGTTTGTCATCCCATTTGTTCTCCACCCTGCGTGTGCTAAGCTAATGGTTTCAGTTATGTTACATAACAGATATTTCATCAGCTTTTTGGTTAGTAGGATATATGTTATGCTTATGACCTCATGTAGTCTAATACCATGTAGCTCCTAGGAAAATTTAATTATACTGATGAACATCCTAAACTGAATATGTCATTGAGCATAATAAGTATGTCAAATCTTATTATTTGACATATTTATCAGTGGCAAAGGATGCCAATCCATCAGTGATACTCAAGCACTGTTTTTCAAGGTTTTTGATACAAAAGTTTACAGACATTTCGAGATATAAATATTATAGGGTTAGTGAGTCATATAGTACTATTTTTCTCATATTTTATTTCTTCTAATTTAAGTCCTACATTGTCAGCTATTGAGATAGTTTCAAAATAAAATAATTTAAACCCAGGTATCTACATGATGGGATAATAATAATTCTTCCCATGCTATAGAATGTGATAGTGTAACTAACCTGTTTTCAGCTTTTACAAGCAGTCCCGTCTTAATCCTCTGGCAAGCATGCCACAGGCAGTCACCCCTCTATAAATACGCAGTTAGAAAGATAAACACTCATTAAAGTCCCTAGTGGTTGCATTGTTTCTCAGGGTTCCGCAATATTTATTCAGTGTGTAGATAAAGAAAGAGATTAGCAATGTTTCCACTGGGCTCTACTCCTTCCTGAAGCCAGCCAGCCAGCCTTCTCTCCAGGAGAAAGGCGTAATCTGTGCATGTGTTTCAGAATGCCTCAGGACAACTTTCTACTTCAAAAGCAAACTGAGCTCCTCATTGGCTCCATGCTAAGCCACCCACTTTTTCAAGGGACATAATTTTTTAGTAACTTAATAAGTCAGACCTCTAAAATAATAGGAGTAAATTTGCAGAACAAATTTAATATTTAAACATGTGAGTATAGCTTAAATATTTAGACATAAACTAAGAACGATTCAGGTAGGGGCTCTGATCTAATTTCATAGACTTATGGACATTTTAAAACCTTAATTTGTCAATTAGTGTAGAAAGAGTCCTGGTCTTAGTTCCAGTCTAATCAGGCCAATGACTAACCCTGTGATCTCTGGGAAAACTGAGCCGAGCTTTTTTTAAAAAAACAAATAAAATTAAGGACAATGGAGTAGAGCTCTAACATCCTCTGGGTCTGAAAATTGCAATATTCTTTCAGGGAAAACAAATCTCATCTTTTCCATCTCATAAAGGTTTTTGAGAATTGGATGACATGATTACTCCAAAGCACAGCATCATCCATTGAGTAGAATATGTAGATGAGGAGTAGCTGTATTTGTTTTCTTATCTAGTAAGCATTTGGGGGAATAGATGAAAGAAAAACAACAGCAGAAAATGTTCACCTTTCCACTTTAAAGAAGGAAGGAAATAATTTAAGATTCTAGAGTTATTTATGGTTCTTTCAGACAAAGACTAGGTAAAGTAATTAAACTTGGCATGTATTAGTATGTTGGATATAAGCAGCAAATGTAAAATCTTTGTCAAACAAAGTAATAAGGTCTTCTTACCTGATTAAAACTTTCAAAATGTTAAACTTACCTTTTTGAAAGATAAATCTAGTGTTTGCCCTGTTCAGCTCAGTTCAGTCATTCAGTCGTGTCTGACTCTTTGTGACCCGATGGACTGTACTGTTCTTTAAACTATTTATTTATTGATTAATTCCAAGTACTTTTCCAAGGTCAGGGGATACAATGGTGAACAAAACAGTGTCCCTTTCATCATGGTGCTGACATTTCCACACTAGTGAGAGGAAATGAAAAATATACAAATAAGCTAATAAAATTTACCAACTCAGTAGAGATGTGCTATCGCATTTCCTAGCATTTAAAGCAGGGTAAGTGATGAGGTACAGACACCCTGTGCAACATCCAGAAGGACCTGAAGGACTTGTGACTTCTGGCTGCTAGGCTATAGAAACTTAAAAACTACAGTGTGATTAACCATGAACCTTTAGTTTTCATCCATGTACATGGAGCGCAGTTTGCTTGTATCTTCCGAAGCATGTGAATCTTGGCTCCCAGAATTACAGCCCATGCTTGGTTTAATGCTTGCAAGGTGAGTCCCTGAACAAATAAAGTTAACTATTGTAGTAATAAATAAGTAAATAAATAAAGCAGGGTAAGGAAGATAGGGAGTGTCAAAGAGGGGGATACTTTTTTCTATGGAATGGTCAGGGAACATGTCAATATCATGGAACATTTGAGGGGAGACTGAAAGGACGAAAAGTCAGGTATATGGGGCAGGGGAGCCATTCCAGGCAAAGGGAACCGCAGAGGCAAGAGGAGCTTGGGGTATCAGGGGAACAACAAAAATGTCAGAGGAAGAATAGGAGGAGTGATTCCCCACCATCTTTTTCTAAGAAAAGTATGGTCAAATTTATCTTCATCCTAAGATCAATTTTCATAAAATCCAATACGAATCCTTTATGTAATCTCTTTTGTTCTGTGCCTCAATTTTTAATTTGAAAAATAGGGATGATTGTTGTGAGGACTAAATGAGTTACTAAATATAAAGAATAATTAAGACACTGTCTAGCACAGAGTAAATCCTGCGTGCTCAGTCTCCAAGTTGTGTCCGACTCTTTGTGATCCCATGGGCTGTAGCCCACCAGACTCCTGTGTCCATGGGATTCTCCAGGAATCCCATGGGGATTGGGATTGCCAGTTCCTACTCCAGGGGATCTTCTCCACCCAGGGGTCAAACCCACATCTCCTGTGTCTCTGACATTGGCAGGGAGATTCTCTACCACTGAACCATGGAAAGCTACTTATTACTATTATCATCATCGTTATCTCTTATCTACAACTATATCAATAATTCAACTTTTTAGGCCAATAGTATAATTTTGCACCAACCATTAATTATCTGGAGAGTTTCCTTACCTGTATTAGGATATTAGGTAGGGTCATGGTACGTGGTGACTCAAGCACAGAGGTTTATGTCATCAAATGTCTTACAAAGAGCTTTAAATGACATAAACAAATTGGGGCTTGAAATTTAATACCTTAATCTAGACATAAAACGAGTATGGTACCATGTTCATGTACTTAAGTTTTTTTTATTTTTATTTTTTTTCAGGCACTCTTACTCAGTTCCCTCTCCTCACAACAACACAGAATTCTTGGATCTTTGCAATGTCTTTCACATTCATCTCCAGCATGTGGTCTGAATTGATTCCTTGTTTCTCAATTACAACCATCACAGAATCAAGATTAATAACCTGCTTGGTGAGTTTTGTCCACTTTGGAATCTGGGGCCTTTGTACTCACCGTGGCCTGGCGGGCTCTCCATGGTTCTTTCTGAGGGCTCCCAGCAGTGAGGGGCAAAGACAGCCACAGTGACTGGGAATCTGCCTGCCTTTGGGCCACCCTGCCTGCTTCCACTATCTCCTTCCCTCTCCCAGGCGTTTAGCTATGATTGAGGAGAGTCTGAAAGTGGGTTGTAAGTTCACTAACATAATAATCCCTGTGCTTAGAACAATGCCTAGCACAGTGGAAGTACTCAGTAAGTATTGTCTGTGGGTGATGTTGTGCTCCCCTAAACAGGCTGTCACTGAAGCATGACTGGCAGGAAAAGCACCTGTGCACTGGACTCTCCTTTGGGCTGGGCTCCCATCTCTATCCGTACCTGGAACAGCTGCTTTCATTGTCAGCCCCTTCACTTCTGGCCACAGGGTAACTGGGACCATCTTTGCTTTAGACATGAGGTTTTTGTGGCCATTACACTTAATTTCACTAGTCACATCAGGTTGAATAGAATTTACAGTAAGAACAAACAAACAAACAATGGATCCTAGAATTTTTATTCTAGGGGCCCATCGGTCAGTCCCTCAAGTCCTCCAGAAAATACTTAGTACAGACCCATTGTGTACTGGACACAGACTTAGGTAACATAACACTAGAGACCTCTACAATCTAATTAGTATAAGTAAACATTGGTACTAGTATCCAATAAAAGAGGGCATGAGAATCACAAGTGCCCTAAGTATAGGGTTCCATGCACCATATTATGTTAAATAAGATGACTGATTTTGAGTGAGAACAGGAAAGCTTCAGAGTAGAGGTTGTATCCTGTGTATCATAGAAAGAATGAAGAACACTTCAGTTGGCAGAGTAGTCATGTGTTATTGATAAATACTATAATTATAAATAGCAATACTACATCATCTGTCATGTATGTTACATTATTGATCCAGCATCCTATTATGCCTCTGACTTGTGTTTGTTTGTCTCTGACTCCTTATGGTCCAAAGCCGTGACCCTGAGCCGCTTTAACCAAGAAACATTTAGAGGTAAAAACCGGTTGGCTTTATAATAGAAAGTGCTGGGATACTGTTATCAAATTTGGTGGAGGTATTTGTTTCTTATTTTCTTTACCAAACACATGAACTACTTATCCCAGATAACAGATTTTTTCTTTTTTAAAAAATTTATGAAAATATAGTTGATTTACAGCAGATAACAGATTTTTGATGTTCATTCTTTCTCAGTTAATGGTTGTATTTATTTTATTGTGAAAGTGAATTACCATTCTCTGAGAATGTTTTGGAATATATTACTCCCAACTAACGAAGAAGAGTGGAGATTATGGCAGATGGTTAATGTATTTTGAAAAAGATTTAATGGGAGAAGATTTGAGGAGCTTTTCCAAATTCTTTTCCCATAATTTTACTTATTTATTCAGTTAATATTCACAGAATGTCTGCTATGTCTTGGCATAGATGACAGGAAGGGTATTCTTGGTAGTTAAGTGTTACTAAGTACTTGAACTATTCAATAGAAACCCTGTATTTTTTCATTATGGTGTGTGATCCAAATCTAGATAAGTGGTTTAATTCTGGTTGTTCATTTTCCCTACAAGTGTTGATGAGTCCCATTAGTAAAGGAGCATTTAATGGTAAGAGCCAAATAGAATGCTTAGGGAATCATGCATTCAGGGAGCCTGGTGGGCTGCCGTCTATGGGGTCGCACAGAGTCGGAAACGACTGAAGCGACTTAGCAGCAGCAGCATTCATTGAGCAACTCCCACGAGTCAGGTATTCTACATAATGGTTGATGTTTTGTGTAATTTAGTTTTCTGAAAATGACAGTCAACAAAGAAAAGAGTGTGGCAATTTTAAAGGTAAACATAAAATGTATTTTTGTTCCTAAACGGGTAAGGAGGATGTGGCAAGGAGTAGGATCAAACAAATTGAACACCAAATTTCTGACTGTGTGTCCACCTGAGAAATGTGCACTTAACCAACAAGGACCTGCTCCCTGCTGGAGGGTGTAAAAGGTGACTGATCCCTGAGGTTCCTCCGTCCGTCTTGCCACAAGCCGCACAGAGCTGCTAACACGTCCTGCAGGTATTAGGACCGCCAGCAGGCCAAAGCGCAACTGACCGTCGGAGCCCCGTGCGCGAGAGCCAGAGGCCGCCCCCACCTGCCGCCCGCGTCCGGCCCCGCCCCCTGGGCGCGCAGGCCAATGGGCTGGGCCCCGGGGGAGGCGCGAGGCCGGGGCGGGGCGGCGGGGCGGGGCGGCCGGGGCCTGGGCGGTCGTTGCGGTAGCTGCAGGGGCGGCGGCGGCGACGGCGGCGGCTTGGCCGGGCGTCCGCGGGCCGTGGGGGATGGGGGCGGCGAGCTCCAGCCCTCGGCGGCGGCGGCGGCGGCCGTGAATGTTGGGCGGGCGTCCGCGTTCGGGACGCGGGATGGAGCGCCGCGGTGAGTGTCGGGTGGCGGCGCTCGCACCAACCGTGGCGGCTGAGGCAGGGGTCTGGGGTCACCGGCGAATTGCCGTCCAGGGTCTGGGCGGCCCAGAAGGCGGCCAGAACTGGAAGCGCCTGCGGGCTGCGCTGAGGGTCGGCGGCTGGACGGGCCGGTGCCCCCAGGACTCCTGGTCCTCCGGGAGGGGTCCTAGCGGATGAGGGGAGCGGCAGGGGAGGGAGAGCGGGGAGAGCTAGAGAGGGCGTCGCAGGTATCCGCGGACCCCGGTGCCCCCAGTTAGGCGACGCCGTCCCGGTATCTGGGGAAGAGAGTCTCGGGGTGGACTTTCCTTCCTTTCCAGTTCCCCTCGAGTGTCCTGCAGCCCCTCTCCCTTTTCTAACCATGTTCGCTCATCCGCCTTTAAGCGGAATTCTGGAAGGGGCTTCTTCACCCTCCCTGCCCCGCACTCTTACCCCCCCGCCGCAGCCCCCGCTTTTGGTTTCCTTAACCGGGTCTTCACTTTGGTGTTCCTTACTTGGGATCTTTTTGGAAGTTTAGTGCCATTTTCTCAAATTTTTGTCTGACAAATGCGAAAGCTGAGGTGAAATAACAAGACATTCCATGTTGCCTGTCTTCCTTTTCTTATCACATTTCGCCTCACCTAGGCCCGACTGTTTGTTTATTTATTTATTTGGCGGGGGAGCGGTAATGAAAAGTAGAAAAACACTCAGTTCCGGTTCTACCCAAGTGCCCCGCTCCGGTGCGTCTCTGTCGGTCTTCACACTCCCTCTCTCTCCCACCACTCCGACCCTTCTGTCACACCCCTGTAGCTGTTCCTTCGCACGCGCACACACGCACCCGCTATCCCAGCCTGGTCCTCGGGTAAGCCCTGTGCTTTGCAGAATAGAAATTGACAGGCGGAGGATTGCAGCTCCCAGGAGGAGAGCAGGAGAGGGTATCCCTGTGAGCTTGTTTCCCGGGCTGTCCCAGGTCCCACAGTCCAAACCTTGGCCCGAGGGAAGGCCTTCCTTTGCCTTGAACAAAGTAACCAGGGAGTCTCCTTGTCTTTGAGCCCCCTCTGACATTTCCAGGGTCCATCTCGCTTTTTCATCTCCACTCCTCTTTAGAGGGGAGGGTGAGGTTTGTTTACCAGCTACCCTCATGGACTGTTGTTTTGTTTTTGGTCGTTGACATCCCCTATCCACCTCTAATGGTGGATCTCTCTGTTAGGAGGTGAAAGCTGCAACACGGCACTGGAGCCAAAATAACCAAAGAACTATTTGTTTGACATTTACCTTTTACTTTTCTCTTCTTTTTGGGAATTAGCTTCGCCTCCTTGTTCGGTTTGAGGAAGTGTGTGTGTGGGGGGGTAGTTTCCTGTTCAAGAAAAAGAATTCATAATTAAGTACGAAAGTGAATATTTAGAATGAGTAAAGAATTCGCAACAAATTATGGGTCTTGGAGATTTAAATCCCTTTCTTCGGAGATTTCTTCAGGCAGTTTGCCAGGAATGTATACTTGGAAATGCTTCCTGATTGTAGGAACTAAGCAAGTGAGGAACCCGGACACTTAAGCTTCATTAGCTTTATGGTTCAAATAGCCTTAGTCTCCTGATTCTGAAAAAAGTCTAGAGTGGATTTGAAGAGAAGTAAGATAGGTCTGAGTTGAAAATTTTTCAGTTCCTAAATTGGCAGGAAGTAAAACTCTGGCTGAGATGAAGAAAGCACTGTTCATGGAATCGATGGTGGCTGGTCATTCCTGCTCTACCCACCTCCCTAAAATAGAATATCCACTAAATTATCAGCACCTTCTCTTCCCAGTGGTAAAAGCCCTTGATCTAGGAATGTGCGCTGCTTCAGCCACTGCTGTTGGTCTCAGTCGTTAGTACTGCTTGAACAAAGCTCATGACCAAAAGGTTCCGTGGAAAGATTTTCATTCCTGTACCATTGGTGATTGATTCAGCATTCACTCAGAAAATTTAGTTTGACACCACTTTATGTTAGAGAAACTTTCAGTCTATTGGGTAGAAGCAGGTAATTTCAAATAAATAGGGCCCAAGGCATAATATCTTGGGTTACCTGAGAAAAGTATGTTGAATGTCCTATGGGAAAGTAAAGGAATGACTTATTTTCAGTAGAGGAAATGAAAAGGCTTTTTGGAAGAAGTGATTTTTTTGTGAGATTGAAGTCAATTAAGAGAATGATTTTAATAAGCACAGAAGGCCAAATGATCCTTCTTTGCAGAGTTGCTGGTTATCGTAATGCACACATACAAGAGTATCATCAGTCAGCTTCTATGATTCTGCTTTGATGGCTACTTTGTTTTTGATTTCCCACCTATCTCCAGTATAATGATGAGCCACAACACAGAAAGATACATCCCTGTGTAAAGAAATAAGGAGGTTTAAAAGGAGGGTTAACAACACGTTTGGATATGATGAGGATTTTTGTGGACGGTTTGTACTTTCTGCTTTGTCTTTATCTTTTACTCTGATAAGCAAGAGCCCTTTGATGATACTGCCTCCCTGGGATAAGGTTTTTTCTTTTTCTCAAAAAATGCTCCAGTATTTATCCCTAAGAAAGTTTTCAAATACCATAGACTTTCTTTCTAAGGAAGAAGATGGAAAATATTTTGAAAAATATTAAGGGAGAGAAAAAGTTGAATTCAGGGATTATTTCAGTAGAACTTCCTGGAATTTTGTGGGCTTCCCAGGTGGCGCTAGTGGAAAAGAATGCCTGCCAATGCAGAAGATGTAAGAGACGTGGGTTCCATCCCTGGGTTAGGAAGATCCTCTGGAGGAGGGAATAGCAACCTTACAATTTTACTTTTAATTTACCTAATATTCCCTGAGTACTAAAATAATAAGAGATTTTTATACAGTATGAGTGAGTTTTGACAATTGTATACACTCATGTAATCCCCATAATCAAGATATAGAACATTTCCATTATTTCAAAAAAGTCTCACATGCAGAACTCCCCCCACTTTCCACACTACAAGCCCAGTCACCAGGCAGCCATTCCTGCTTTTTTGTTACTAAGAATTTGGTTCATCTTTTCTTTGTGCCTGACTTTCATTTAGCACGATGTTTTTGAGATTCACCCATGGTTTTTTGCTGTTATAGATATTTTATTGTTGAGTAGTATTCCCTTGTAAGGCTGTTGGCATTTATCTGTTGGCACTCGGATTGTTTCCAGTTTTTGACTATCATGAAAAAAGTTGCTGCGTACATTTGTGTATAGTTTTTGGATGAATGTATTTTTCATTTTGGGGAGTTAGATAAGGGAGTAGAGTTGCTGGCTTTTATGGTAAATGTATGTTCATGTGTATAAGGAACTGCCAGGCTGTTTTCCAAAGTGGTGTGTACCTTGTATAGCACCAGTGTGTGGGAGTTTTAGTTGCTGTACATCCTTCCTATCCCAGATTTCACTCTAGCTGAAATTGAGAATTCCAGTAGACATCTGGTGGTATCTCATTGTGGCTTAAATTTGTGTTTCCCTGATACTAATGATGTTGAGCACTATTTCATGTGCTTACTGCCCAGTTGTGTATCTTCTTTTTTGAAGTATCTGTTCAGATCTTTTACTAATTAATTTCTTGTGCTGTTTGTTTTATTATTGAGCTAAGAGTTCTTGATGTAATTTGGATACAAGTCCTTTGTCATGTATTTCCTCCCGATTTGTGGGCTTAACAGTTGTCTTTCAAATAGCAGAAGCTTTACATTTCAATGAAGTTTAGTTAACCAGTTGTTTGTTTGTTTGTTTAATGGTTCTTGCTTTTTGTGTCTAAGAAATTGTTCCCTAGGTTTTCTATCCAAGTTTTCTTAGAATAGAGATCCTCAAACATATTCTTAAAGGACCAGATCATAAATATTTTAGGCTTACAGGCTACAGTACCTCAACCACTCAACTTTGCTGTTGTAGGGCAAAAGAAGCTAATGACTGTACATAAACAGCTGGGCATGGCTGTGTCCCCCCATAATTTTTTTAAATAAAAATATGCAGTTGCCTCTTCCAGCTCCAGTATTTAAAAGATTGATAGTTTTAGATAATACATTTAGGTCTATGATACATGTTGAGTTAACTTTAGGGTATTCTCTGAAGTAAGGATCATTTTTTTCTCATATGGCTATCAAGTTATTTCAGTACCATTTATTGAAAAGAACACCTTTCCCCCTATTGAATTACTTTAGCACCTTTTGAAAATATGTAGGTCTATTTGTAGACTATTCTGTTGATCTGTTTCACTCTCTATAATAATATCATATTGTTTTGACAACTGTAACTCTATAGTAAATCTTAAAATCAGACATGGATCTTCCAAATCTGTTCTTTTTTCAAAAATTTTTTGGCTGCTTAGATTTTTTACATATTATATACATTTCAGAGTCAGCCTATCAATTTCTGCAAAAACCTAGGAGAGATTTTGTTTGGGATTGCTTGAAATGACACATCACTTTGAGGGAAACGAAAGTCTTCAGCAGTTTTGAGTCTTCCAGTCTATGAGCATGGCATATCTACTGATTGATTTACTTCTTTAATTTCTTGCCACTAAAGTTTTATAGTTTTAAATTTAGGATCTTAGACATATTTTGTTAAATTTATTCCTAAAAATATCTGATTTTTTGATGTTATTATAATTGGTATTTGTTTCTGAGATGTCACTGTCCAATTGTTTGTTGCTAGTATTTAGAAATAAAATTGTAATATGTTGACCCTATATTCTGTAGCCTTGCTAAATTCATTTATTAGTTGCAGTAACTCATTTGTAGGTTTCTTAGAGTTTTTGAGATATGCAAACATGTCAATTTTTAATGAAGTGTTTTACTTCTTCCTTTTCAATCTGAATGTGTTTTATTTTTTTCTCTTGTTCTCTTGTACTGTCTAAGACCATCAGTAACAATAGTGTGTGTTAGTTCCTCAGTCATGTCCAACCCTTTGCGACTCCATGGACTGTAGCCTGCCAGGCTCCTTTGTCCATGGAATTCTCCAGGCAAGAACACTGGAGTGGGTAGCCATTCCCATCTCCAGGGCATCTTCCTGACCCAGACATTGAACCCAGGTCTCCTGCATTGCAGACTCAGATTCTTTACCATCTGAGCCATCAGGGAAGCCCAGTAACAATATTGATCCTAATCTTAAAGTGGAAAACATAGGTAGTCTTTCATTATTGACCAAGATGTTAGCTGTAGATTTTTTGTAGATGCCTCTTAAAAGGTTGAAAAAATTCCTTTCTATTCCTACTTTGCTGACTGCTTTAATTATGAAAGTTTGCAAAATTTTGTCAGATGCTCTTTCTGCATTTATTAAGATCATCACATGTTTTTTTCGTCTATTGACTATTAAACTAAGCTTGATTCTTGAGACAAACCTTTCTTGGTTCTAATGTGTTATTTCTTTTAAATATTGTTGGGTTTGACTTGCTAATACTGTGTTAGGAAATTTGATCTGTAGTTTTCTTGTAATATATTTGTCTGCTTTCAGTATCAGAGTAATACTGACCTTATAAAATGAGTTGGGAGGTTTCCCAACTCTTATATTTTTTGAGAGTTTCTGTAGGACTATTTTATCTAGTTCAATAGATTTCATTAGTGAGGCCATCTGGGTCTGCAGTTTTCTTTGTGAGGTATTTTAAATTATGAATCCATTTCTTTAAGTACATATAAAGTTACCCCAGATTTTCTATTTTGTGTGTTAGATCTGGTTATTTGTGTCTTTCAAGAAATTTTTCCATTTTATCAGATTTGAATTTCTTGGCAAAGTTTATAATAGTCTCGTTTCCCTTTTAACATCTGTAGGGTCTGTACTGATGCTCCTTATTTCATTCATGATATTAGTAATTTGTGTTTTCTCACTTTATTTTTTAATCAGTTCAGCAAGATATATATCTATTTAATCTATCTTTTCAAAGAACCGACTTTCAGTTACATTGGTTTTTCTCTGTTACCTGTCTTCCATATCACTGATTTCTTTGTTGTCGTTGTTCAGTTGCTCTGTTGTGTCCAACTCTTTGTGAGCCTAGCTTTGACTGTTCAGGCCTTTGTTGGCAAAGTAATGTCTCTGTTTTTTAATGTGCTGTCTAGGTTTGTCATTGCTTTTCTTCCAAGGAGCAAACGTCTTTTAATTTCATGGCTGCAGTCGCCATCCACAGTGATTTTGGAGCGTAAGAAAATAAAGAAATCACTGATTTCTACTCTTACCATTATTTCCTTCATTTTACTTACTTGCTGTTCAATTTGCTCTTTGCTTTATAGCTTGAAGTAAAAGCTTAAACCATTGATTTTAGATCCTCCTTTCTTTTTCATTGTTCAAGTATTTTATTTATTTTTAGAAATCTTTTTATTTTATATTGTCATATAGCCAGTTAACAATGTTGTGATAGTTTCAGGTGGACAGCAGAGAGACTTAGGCATACAAATACATGTATCCATTCTCCCCCAGACTCTCCTCCCACCTAGCCTGCCACATAACATTGAGCAGAGTGCCATGTGCTATACAGTAGGACCTTGTTGGTATCCATTTTAAATATAGCAGTGTGCACATGTGGATCCCAAGCTCCCTATCTCTTCCCCCGCATCCTTCCCCCTTGGCAACCATAAGTTTGTTCTCTGTGAGTCTGATTTTGTTTTGTAAATAAGTTCATTTGTATCATTTCTTTTTAGATTCTGCATGTAGGGGATGTCATAGGATAATTCTCCTCTGTCTGACTTTACTCAGTCTGACAATCTCTAGATCCATCCATGTTGCTGCATATGGACCCTCCTTTCTTTTTAATAAGGTATCTAAAACAGTGTATTTCTCTAACTACTGCTTTTACTGTGTAACTTACCCATTTTGAAATATTGTGTTTTCATTTTTATTCAGTTCAAACTATTTTCAAATTTGCCTTGGGAAAATGTGACCCATGGATTATTTAAAAATATATTTTATAATTTCCAAATATTTGGTGATTTTCCTACTGTTATTTAGTCTATGTTTAATTTTGTTTGGGTCAGAGAACATACACTGTATGATTTCAGTTCTCTTAAATTTATTGGGACTTGCTGTATGGTCCTACATATATCTTAGTGAATATTTTGTGTGTATTTGAAAAGACTGTGTATTCTGTCATTGGGTAGAATTTTCTATAAATGTGTGTCAGGCAAGTCAAGTTGATTGATAGTATTGTTTAAATTTTCTATATCCTTACAGATTTTCTCTTATTATCCTATCAGTTAATGAGAGAAGATAATTGAAATCTTAACCATCATTGGGATTTATCTATTTTTCCTTACATTTCTGTCAAGTTTTGTCTTATATATTCTGAAGGTCTATTTTTAGGTGCATACACTTTAAGATCATGTCTTTAAGATGAATTGACTCTTACTGTTATAAAATGTTACTCTTTATCCTTGTCAGATTAAAAACTGCTTCTGCTTTCTTAAGATTAGTATTTACTTGGTGTATCTTTTTGTGATGTTTTACTTTCAACCTACTTGTGTCTTTTATATTTTATGTCTCTTTCTTACAGGCAGTTTGTAATTATGTGTACTAAGTTACTTCAGTCATGTCTGACTCTTTGCAATCCTATGGATTGTAGCCTGCCAGACTCCTCTCTGGTATTCTTCAGGCAGGTTGCCATGCCCTTCTCCAAGGGATCTTCCTCACCCATGTCTGTTATGTCTCCTACATTTTCAGGCAGGTTCTTTCCCACTAGTGCCACCTGGGAAATCAGTATGTAATTGAATCTAACTTTTTTGGAGATTGTCCAGTTGTCCATTTTGACCAGTGCTGCCTTTTTATAGGGGTGTTCAGATAATTTATATTTAATGTAATTATTGATATGATTGGGTTTAAGCCTATCGTCTTGCTGTTTGTCTTTAATTTTTCTCATCTGTTCTTTGTTTCTTTTCCTCTTGTTCTGCCTTCTTTTGGATTGACCAATTTTTTGAAATTCTATTTATAACTGCTGCTAAGTCGCTTCAGTCGTATCTGACTCTGTGCGACCCCATAGACGGCAGCCCACCAGGATCCCCGTCCCTGGGATTCTCCAGGCAAGAACACTGGAGTGGGTTGCCATTTCCTAACTACTGTTGGCTTATTAACTGTACCTCTGAAGATTTAATATACATTTTAAATTTATTATAATATGCTTTCAAATAATAATATGATATTTCACATATAGTGTAAGAACCTTACTTGCATTTCCCTCCTTCCTTAGTTTTTGTTATTGTGATACTTTTTCCTATTCTACATATGTTGTAAATGCCACACAGATTGCTATTATATTTGTTTTAAATGTCAGTATTTTTTTTAAAAGAAATTTACAAAATGAGGCTTGTGTTGAAGCTTCATTTGAGGTGAGTCTAGAATATTATTTTATTAGGGCTGGTCTCCATGTACTACTAACACATGTCCTTCTGGGATCTCTCCTTAAGTATTCCATAGATCTCTCTGCTCTGGCTCATGAAAACTCAGAGGTTTCCTAGCCTTGTGAGAGCCCTGGAAATTGTTCAGCTACAGCTCCTTGGAAATTCTTTGTCCATCCTTGTGGGGATTCACCCTATACATATACAGCTTTCAATTCAGCAAGAAAATTAAGGAGTTGCCTATGCAGATTTCTGGAGCTCTTTCTCTGCCTACCTTCTTCCTCTCTGGTACTCTGTTGTACTGATCCCAGAGCTATGATTGCTCTTTCCTCAACAAGAGCACCACAGTCTGTTTGGCTTCCTCCTTCTGTTCCATGGTCTAGAATGTGCCTCCAGGCAGAAAGTTGGGGTGACTTGTAGGGATCACCTCATTTGTTTGTGATTCCATCTCTCCAGGATCATGGTCCTGTGCTGTTTATAGTCTGATGTATGAAAATAATATAGTGGAAGGGCAAATCTCAGTTATTCCTGCATTGATGTAGTCAAAATTTTAAGACTTTTTTAAAATCTGGAAATTTTTTTCATCATTTTAGTACAGTTTATTTAAGAAACTGTTGTTTGCTCTATAAAATGGTGCACAGTCTAGACTTTACTGAGTGCATCCTGTGATGTAATTTAACATATTCTCTTGTCTTCTGTATTACTTATAAAGTGGTAATTGGATCTAGAGCAGAGTTTCTCAATCTTGGCAGTTTTTGGCCATTTGGGGCTAGGTAGTTCTCTGCTGGGGTGGACGTAGGGTTGAGGGGTGCTCTCTTGTGCAGGTGGGATGTGTAGCGGCATCCTTGGCCTCTATTTACTAGATGTCAGTACGATTCCTTCCCAGCTGTGAGAACCAAAGGTGTCTACAGACACTGTAAAATGTTTTTGGAACAATGTTCTATTATGAAAAGTATGCTAGGTAGCTACAGAATCAATTTCAGGAATATGAAGATCCCTACCCAGCAAAAATAGGAATACTTATTATAAATGTTAACACTGAAGAGAACACATGGAAACGATTTTAACAGTATGGAAGTTGAAGTTTCTCAGAGTGACAGAAAAGTAACATCACAGAGGATAAGAATTTCTGTTTTAGAAGGGAAAAATACTTGAGACAATAATAATGTAAAATGGTAAAAACAATTTTAAGATATTGGACTTCTTTGATAGATATACAGATGGTTTTACTTTTTCTTTTTTTAAAATGGTTTATGATTTAATTATAAACCAAAAATTTTAGAGTTGCAGAAAGGTTTTGTTTTAATAGTGTACTTTTTCATACTAGAAACTCACTTGTGTGATGTAAAATTTCTTTAAACAAAATGTAAATTAGGGAGAATTAATAAAATAACCCTTTAATTTAAAAGTGAACTATAGTTTTCACTGTTTCCAAATACCCTGTTCCTCCTTACTAAGGAAAAAGAGTAGAAAAGATGACAGATAATACATTTTTAAAAAAGATTTAAGAGGAGGATTGGGATTGAGAGACTTCTCAAAATTTCCCTCAGATAACAGTACTTATAAGTTAATCGTCCAGTATTCTTCAAGGAGCCACTCTGTTGGTTCTGTGCACAATAGTTGGCTGTTTTGATATGGTTTAAAGGTAGATCAGTGGGAAGGGTCTTGAGGTTAACCCAGAGCAGATCCAGCGGGCGGACTTCCCTCTGTTGAGCTCTGAGGGTTACCCTGCCTCTACCTTCCATGGCTTTAGAATGCTTTCCTCTCTTCCCCATTGGTGTCTTTCAGTTTAGTCCTCAGTGGTTTCCATGATGAGTGTCTCTGGTGCATCATTCTCTTCCAGTAGGATTTGAAGGAGCATTTGATTGTTAGATGTCCCTAGCATTGTTAGTTCTTTTTATCTTGACACAGTTATGTTTAAAGTTTAATGGGTAAGTTTTCAAAAATTAAATCTGCAAAATGATAGTAGAGCCCAAGTAGTTGAGGAGCCTGAGGTTCTCATATTTTTCTTTTCCAGTAACAACCTAGGGGCTTAATTAGGATCACTTGCCCAGAATTGTTTGGGTGTGAGAAGTGTCTGTCTTCCTTTTCTTGTTAGTGGGTAGTCCTCCTATTTCTCTTTCTCTTTCTGTCTTCCCTGTTCTGTCTCCATCTTATTTTCTCTGCCTTAACTTGTCCCTGAATCTTTCTTGGTCTTCTTTCTCTCCTCTCCAGGATTGTTTCTCACCCTCCCACATCTCTCATGGTGTTTTTCCTCTCCCTCCCTCCCATGTGCTCCTTTCTGTCTTTTCACACCACCGCTTCTACCTCACACATGAGGACCTCGTGCACAACATTGTCAGTTTAACTGTAATAAGGAACACAATCCTCTTTATTAAGGGAGTGGTGATTAATGGAGTAAGAGTACAAAATTATTAATATACAGGTATTTTATTAAGTAAAAAGCATTATATTAAGTATGATCCATATTTTGCAACCATGTATTATTGTTTAGTCCCTAAGTTGTGTCTGACTTTTTGTGACTCCATAGACTAGCCCTCCAGACTCTAGCCTTTCCCAGGTAAGAATATTGGAGTGGGTTGCCATTTCCTTCTCTATGCTAATATACAGGTATTTTAAAATAGATATAAAAGAGTGTTTGAGATTGAGTAACTTTCTTATATTTCTTCCCCAAACCTTTTCTTAGGATTTAATTAGGGTTGCAGTGCTCCAGCTCCCTTTTGGACTGGGATCCTTGACCTCTCATTAGTTTGTTTCAGTTCAGGGCATCATCAGTTTCCATGGTGAGAGTCCATGGCGCGTTGTTCTTTTTAAGTGTGGTTAGGAGAGTTTGGATTTAGGGTTTCCTTAGTATCTATGGCATGTCCTTGATACTGTTGTTTTTGAAGTTTGAAGGGTAAATTTGTGTAAGTTGAATCTGAAAATTCCAATGTGGAGCTAAAGTAACCAAGGAGCTGAGCGTTTTCAGATTTATCTTTTATAAAGTAGCACCTGAAGGGCCAAATTTGCTTTATTTCCCCAACATTGTTTTTAGTAAAAGAGTTCAAAGATACGAGAGGTGTTCCTCTTCTCTTTGCCAGTGAGTATTTTCTCCCTGTCTTGCTACCTCATTTGTTGGCTCTATCGTGCTCACTTCCTTTTTCTGTTTCTGGAAGTAGGTGGCTGCTCTTTTCTCTTTTTTTTTCTCGTTATCTTCTTTCTGCCCTCACTTGTTTCTGTCTTCCTTGGTTTTGCCTCTCTCCGCAGTTTCCGCTTACTCTTCTTCCTCACACTTGTCTTTTTCTGCATTCTCCCCGTGTGACCATTTTTTTCCTCTGCCTCCAACACTAGGCTTAGCCACCCTACCCTCCCCATGAGCCCTGTTTCTCCATCAGTTCTTCAGTTCTTTCTGAATGTTCCAGCATGAAGATAACTGATAAGGCTTGTTTTCCTGAGTAGAATGATGTGGAAACCTATGTGCTTTCGGCCCCTGCTGCTTTCTTTAGTTATTCCATCTTTCTCAGACATTTTTTCTCATTCCGAGCGAGTTTGCAAGTGCAACTGAAGTAATATATAGGTCTAAGTGGGAAATAGGACCCTGTACAGAGGGTAGAGTAATTAGTTGGTTTTGAGGAAGTTTATTTTTCTGAAAAGGAGTCAGGCTTGTGTTACACTTTTACCTGCTTTGGATCGTGTTTTTGTTTTCTTAAGAGTTGGAGAGAGAGGGACGAGGTCGTCAAAAGAAGTACCTCATAAAAAAATGTAGATTGTTCATCCAAGAAATTTTCGTTTGTCAGATGTAGTCATCAGGTGACCTATTCCTAAGGTTCCTCCGCCCGTTCTGCCACAAGCCACACGGGGCTGCTAACACGTCCTGCAGCGCTCAGGACCGCCAGCCGGCCAAGGTGCAGCTGACCGTCGGAACCCCAGGCGCGTGAACCAGAGGCCGCCCCCACCCGGGCGCGCGGACCAATGGGCTGGGCTCCGGGGGGCGGGAGGCGCGAGGCCGGGGGCGGGGCGGCCGGGGTTGGCGCGGTCGTGGCGGTAGCTGCAGGGGCCGCAGCGGCGGCGGCGGCTTTGGCCGGGCGTCCGAAAGCCGTGGGGGATGGGGCCGGCGGCGGCGGCCGTGACGGCCGTGAGTGTCGGGCGGGCGTCCGCGCCCGGGACGCGGGATGGAGCGCCGCGGTGAGTGTCGGATGGCGGCGCTCGCTGCAGCTGCCGCGGCCGAGGCAGGGCATTGGGGTCACCGGCGAGTTGACGTCTAGGGTCCGGGCGGCCCAGGCGGCGGCGGGAAGTGGAGGCCACTGCGGGTGCGCTGATGACCGGCGACGGTGGGCCGGTTCGGTGTGCCCAGGACTCCTGGTCCTCCGGGAGGGGTCGGACGGGACGAGGGGCGCGGCAGCGGAGGGGGAGCCGGGAGGGCACGAGCGGTGGCCCTGAGCGGATGAAGAAGATAATAAAAGCAAACACTTAGCGTGTCCCACGTTCGGCATGCTGTTTCCTAAGTGCGCTACACATTTTAACCTCCTGAGAGTTCCACGATTATTTAACTAATTTTTCAGATGGGAAAAACGTGTCAGAACACACAGGCTAGTAATTGGCAGTGTGACTTCAACTCAGGCAGGTTTGCTCCAGAATCTGTGCTCTCTATCGCTACAGAGTTGATCTGACCCCGTCCTACCCCACCTGCCCTGACAGCAGTCGTCTCTTCAGCTGGGTCTCATTCCCGATTTTAGGATTTCCGTGGTTGCGTTGTTTTCGTCTCTGTCTTTTGGGCTGAGTGAGGGGTTTTTCGTTCCGAGGCCGCGTAAGCCTCAATGGTCTTTCCCAGGTCTGCTGTGGACGTTTTAAGGGCTGGACTTTTTTTTTTTTTTTTTTCCTTTTTGACGGCTGAATTTTCAAGCCTGAGACGTTTCATACTGCAGCTGTTAGTAACTCACGAACCTCTTGTCTCCATGTTCATCTTTCTTGACTGTCTTCCTCAAGACGGAATTGGGCTTACAACTTTTCGGAGAGCAGGATTGTTAGTTGCTAAAGGCGGGAGCTGAGTGCACCTTCTCCAGGCGTCTCCTAGGCGGTATCTCTTGTCCATCGCTATCAAAGCCGGACACACTTTTTGGTTGCTCCATTTTCCCACTCTGTTTAAACGCTGAAATGGGGAACGTGGTCTTTGGCTTTGGGTAGTTTTGGCTGGTCAAGGGAGAGCCCTGCCCGTCAGGAATGCTAGACATTCTGGAGGCGTGGGAGGTTGGGCAGCTTCATCTTCTTTAAACGTGCTGAGTTTTGACTGCACTGGAATGAAGTGTATGAGTATTGCATGCCTTCCTTTAGAAATTAATTATTTGCATATTACTGATATAAGTTTTCAACATTCCCCTCTTCTCTTTTAGTGAGAAGTGCATTTAAAAAGACCTCCAGGGTGAATTTTCCTGATTTTTTTTTAAACATCTCTAAGATTCTTACCAATCAGAAATTGTGTCGAAATAGCAGATTTCTAAAATGTATAGCAATTTTTCCTGAGGTAGAAATGGTAAGATTGGGAATTAAATACAGATATTTGAGGTTGTTTCAGTTTTCAGTTAGGCAGCCCGGTGCCTAAAATGAAAATACTTTTGTAAGGAGACATTTGGGGTGGAGGAACGTGAGGCAAGAACATTTGATAAACGCAGTCTACTGAAGTCTTGGAAAAGACACATTCCAGGGTACCAGAAGTTAGTGTTCACATTTCTGATGCACATATTACTTAGAATTTGGAACATACAGAGAAAATAGTTTTGCACAGTAGTTTTCTCTTTGCTACACAGCTCTTTGTGAAGTGGATAATATGTGTTTTTTTTATATTGATGACTTGGAGTTGGAAGAAATGCAAGAGAATTAGAAGAGTTTCACAAATATTTTGCTCAACAATCTGTTTGCACAGTTCAAACTTCACTTGGAAGTCATATTTAGTAGGCTTCCACAAAGTCAGTGACGTTTCTGGAATTGTTTCCAGTCCTATATTTCATGGTCACAATTTACAGATATATTGTAATGAAGCCACATGTTGTTCATTACTTACGTATGTCTACAGTCTCCTGCAGTAAAGCACTGCTAATGATAATGGCTAATAGTTATTGCACCTTCATGATGAACCAAGTGTTGTGCTAAGTGTGCTTTCCGTATTATTATCTCATGTAATTAAATTTACAGTTACAGTATCTGGTAACTACATTTTATGTTCCCACCAGCTAGAGGTTCATTTTGGGACATGAGAAAGTAATGTGGGTGATCTTGGAAAGTGTATATCCTCCAAACTTTCTCACTGCTTGCTTGCTTGCTAAGTCGCTTCATCATAGTTCAGTTTTGTGAAAGTATGGATTAACTTTATGTTAACATTTTTTCAACTGTATTGTTTCCTTTTTTTAGTTTGAAATATGAAAAGTAGTAAAGTGTATATAGTAAAAATAAAGTGTAGTACATTACTCACCATAATGCTGACTCCTCACATCCCCATCATTTTTGTTTGTTTACAGATAGTCTTGACTAAAAATGTTCAAGCATTTTTGAAACACTCGATAACTTTGAGTTACTAATTTGACAATTGAAGTAAAATAGTTTTACTGAGGTGGGTGATTTGTTTTATTTGAAGCTTGTGATATACGCTTTAAAACTTATAACCATCTTTTTACCAGTGACAATGACCAGTTTTCTAATTTACTAAACTAAAAGCCATCAAAATTAATCACAGTGGCTTTACTAAGTAAGCTGAAAAAGTGATAACTTAGGCAAATAGTCTTCTAAATTAATGGTTTGTAAAAGAGCTGCCCAAACAAGACACTTGAGTGTTGTTTTGTTTTTGTTGGAGGGGAGACTTAGGTATAATAGTGCCCCCTAAATTGTCCTAAGTTCATTTTAGAAGTTATTTACACGTTTAAGAATTAATGTTAGATAGGTTTGAAACTAGAGTAAATGTAGAAATTGCATTTCCAGAAATGATTTGAGGATAACAATATTGAATAAAGGACTTTTAAATGTTATTAAAGAAGTGTCAGGACACCTTATTTAATAATCGGAAGTAGAGGAACAGTAATAGAAATCCACCTTTGATTTCAGTCTTATATACCCTTGCCTTTACTCAACTTTATATGCCTTTCTTTTTTTGAAAGATACTATTTTAGAGACAGATTTTTAAAAACAATTTCTATTTTCCATTCAAGACACTGAAACAAACCAGAGTTAACCATTTTATTTCTATAAAAATTAATTAAAATTTTGTAAAATTATAAAGTTTATAAATTCATTATAAATTGCTTATTCATTATTGTTCATTATTCATCCTGGAAAATCATTACTTATTCAGACAGTTTTGAGTTTTTCATCCCTCATTCTGCTATAAGCAGAGAACAAACACATGGTTAGCAAACATTGATCATGATTGCCTTGAGATTATAGTCTGGATAGGGAAACATGAATCATCTATGGGAACTTGGATAAGTGCAGTGATGGAAAGGATAAGATGCTATAAAGCATCCAACAGGAAATTCTGTTGGTGGCGGTGGTGGTTATGAGGCAGGGGAGGTCCAGGAAGGCTTCTTTGAACTGAGATCAGAATGAGTAAACAAAGAGGAAGAATAGTCCAGGCAAATAGAACTGTATATAGACAAGACCCTGTTGAGTCCAACAGTTGGTGTTTTTCAGGTTGTAGGGACAAAATCCATAGTAAGTCTCAGAGCAATTTGATGGGTTACAACTGGCATTTTAAAAAACGAAATGGAACAGGAAAGAAAACATCTGAGTAAGAAAACATCACCTGGCTCCTTAGCCAGTATCTGTTTTATGTTTATGCATTCCTGCATGCATACACCACACACAAACATACTTAATATGTATACTAGCTCCTGATATAAAATTATTTTCTCTACAAGTCATGGTAAACAAATATTATTGAAAAAATGAGAAAGAGGTGTGTGGGTGGCCAGAGTGCTGAGAGTGTTGAGTAGGAATTTGACTTCAGATGACATTGCAGAAATAGATAGGAGGCAGATCTCATGTTGAACCTTGTGATGCACGATAGCTTCTCATTGTCCTTTGGAAGAGTTTTGAACAGAGAAATAACATGATGAGATTCATGTTTTGAAAATGAATGCCTTTGTAATGAGACACTACCTATGGAATGAACAAGAATGAATGTGGAGAAATCATTAGGAAATTAGTAGCAGTAGCTCAGACAAGAAATCATGGTTATTCAGCTAGTGTGGTAGTAGAGATAGAATTAGAGAGTAAAAAACTGTGGATGGCTGGGGCGGGGGTGGGGTGCGGTAATCTATGGAGTTGGGCAATGTATAGTAAAGAGTAAATGATACAATTTTATATCTTACATGTAACCCAGAAATGAATATTCCATAAAACTTTCTACTGTAAATTTCACAGAAGTCCTTAGTCACTCTACCATTTTCAAAGTATCCAAATATCCAAGACAAAACATTTGGTAAATATTTCAATGATAATGCTTGAGCTAATTTAATTCCTCGAGTCATTTCTCTTTTGATTTCAAGAGATATAAACAAAGTTAGGACTTTTAATTCCAGGAAGATAAAATGTAAGGATGAAGCAGAAACATAGTAAGGTTTTCCTTGAGTTCCAACTGTGTACCCGGTTTAGGTGTTTTAAATGAAGTATTTTAATTTTTATGTTCCCTTTTAATCTTCACACAGCCTATAACCAAATTGTGCAGGTTACTAAGTATTCAGCTAGGATTCAAATCTCAGTCTTTGTCATAACAAAGATTGTGTTTTTATTATATCACCATGAAATTACCAAAAATATTGCTCCAGTGATCATATATTTATTTGTTCAGTCCAAGTGTGTCGTCATTGACTCAAAGGACATGAGTTTGAATAAGCTCTGGGAGATGGTAAAGGACAGGGGAGCCTGTGTGCTACAGTCCATGGGGTAGCAAAGAGGCGGACACGACTGAGTGACTGAATAACAACAGTGTGTCAGATTTGTGGACATGCTTAGAACTTAATTTCAACAGAGAAGTATTCTTGATGAAAAGTGATAATCCAGTGTGTGTGTATTGTTGTTTAGTTCATGGGGTCACAAAGAGTCAGACATGCTTGAGCGACTAGCACTTCACCAAAGTTGTCAGTTGTGTCTGACTCTTTGCGACCCCATGGACTGTAGCCTACCAGGCTTCTGCATCCATGGGATTTTCCAGGCAAGAGTCCTGCAGTGGGCTGCCATTTCCTTCTCCAGGAGATCTTCCCAACCCAGGGATTGAACCTGGGTCTCCTGCACTGCAGACAGATGCTTTACCATCTGAGCCACTAGGGAAGCCCAGAAGAGATGATTAACGGTTTGTCAGGTCAAACATAGGAATGATGGAAGGGAGACTTTGAAAACGGCCTTTCTATTTTCAAAGCTCATATTTCACCTTTATTTTTGAAGGTGAGGTCATAGTGGGAGAATATGTTCTTCTACTAAGTGACATTTCAGAACAACTTTTATAGCTTAAAAAATTCTGTGCCCTAGGAATTAAGAGGAAGTTTATTAAGAGCATAGATTTTGGTCACAAGGCAGATGTAGTTTTAAGTACCAATTCATCATTTATCAGCTGAGAGCTTAGACAAATCATTTAACCTCCAAATCACTTTCCTAACTTGGGAATTGAGAATCGGCATATCATAGACTTGTCAAGATTATTGGCACTTAATAAATGGAAGTTGCTATATTAGTAATACAGAGTTTGTTGTTTTTTTTTTAAGTAGAATATTGAGGTGGGCTTTGAGCTATTCGTGAAAACCTGGTACCTTGGTTAATGAAATATTTGCATTTCTCTCTTTTTTTCTCTCCCACTTAAGGAATTCCATTTTTTTGACTGTTATATGAAAGGATGATTGCTTACAAACAGAAAAAGACAAAGAAAAAACGTGTTTTGTCAACAGGCCAGCTCTCAACTGATGTTACAACTTCTGAGATGGGGCTCAAGTCCATAAATTCCAACGCCATTTTGGATCCTGATTACATCAAGGAGTTGGTGAATGACATCAGGAAGTTCTCCCATATGTTACTGTATTTGAAGGAAGCTATTCTTTCAGGTTTGTTGACTCTCTTTCCCTTAGCCTTCTTACTGGATGGTTTGTAATATCGTAAATGCCAGCCTCGCTTGCATATAAGAATGTACACAGTAGTAGAAGCAGAGTATTCTGCTTTAGCTGTTTTATATATGTTTTGCCAAATGTTTGATGTTTCCAGTGTAAACTATATTATAATCAGATACAGTGCAATACGTAGTAGAAAGCTTGGGAAGTGAGGGAACAAGACCCATTTGATATGGGAGATTTTTAGATATTTGGAATTTTAACCCTCTTGTTAATGGTAGCAATGCACTGTTTGGTCTGTAATAAGCACACTAATATTTTTAATTTACATTGTTAATACATCTGCCTAGATTCAGTTCGGAGAAGGCAATGGCACCCTACTCCAGTACTCTTGCCTGGAAAATCCCATGGACAGAGGAGCCTGGTAGGCTGCAGTCCATGGGGTCGCTAGAGTCGGACACGACTGAGCAACTTCACTTTCACTTTTCACTTCCATGCATTGTAGAAGGAAATGGCAACCCACTCCAGTGTTCTTGCCTGGAGAATCCTAGGGATGGGGGAGCATGGTGGGCTGCCGTCTATGGGGTCACACAGAGTTGGACACGACTGAAGCGACTCAGCAGATTCAGTTTTCTATATTGTTCTTGAAACAGTCTAAAATCACTGATTTGAGTGAATTTTTTCCTCAGAAGTCAAACTTAATTCTGTTTTGCTGTTCTCTTCCTCAAAAGAGAGTCACAGAATTTACTTTTTGTCTAGTTAGAAATGGATACTAGAGCCTGAGACTTGATTGTCCTGAAAGAAAGAGCTATATACATCTGTACTCCCTGACTTGATCTTAGTACTTGTCTTTCAACTTTCTGTGCCTCTTTTATATCTAATTTTGATGGCAATTAATAATCATACAACTGATATTCTTTTGTAATAAATAGCAGTTCAGTCCATATTCATAAAGGTATGTCTGGATGTAGAAAATGAAGTTTCCTGGTTATTTATATGACACCTTCTGGGGTTTCATAGACATAAGATTTCAGTAAATATTTTCTGTGAATATAAGTTAGATACTCATTTTCTGATATGCATTCTGAAAAATAGAAACTAAAAAACCATGCCTTTTGTCATAAATACTGCTTTTAAGAGTTTATTTCTAACCTACCTGTAATTTTCCATTTGAAATGCCCCAAATACCTAGACTTGAATTGTAGCCTCAAAATTTTAGTATTGGACTTACCCTTAAATGACAATCATGTAAGTCATTCTTTTGAGACTAAATATATGTTTTTAGAAAAGAATTTACCTACATTTCTGTTCATTTTAATAGCTTGATTTTGAAAAAAAATAGCTTGATTTTGAAGTCTAACTTTGGATAATTAAATGATAATAAAGTTACTTTGTTATTGTGGAAAGATATTCTAAATACATTAAGCATTATACCAGTAACAGATTCATTATTAAAATGACACATCTGCCATTTATTTAAAAAAGCATAGCTATGTAATAAAGGTTTGTTCTTAACTGGGTTTTTAAAAAATTTACATATAGTAAAATTTTATCTTTTTGATGTAACTGGGTTAACTTTTAACTCAAAATTTATATTAATTGGCAAATCATTTAAGGTAAAATCTGATTTTATTTAATGTATCAATTAAAATAGGTTTCACTAATATAAATAAGAGTTTTAGTTAGAGTATCTATTTGTTTTTGTTTTCTGTAGGAAATTTTACATCATTTGGAATCTTTATCTCACATGTTTATCCCTTGTTTCACAGATTTTAAATGATGGTAATTTAAAACAAGTTGGACCCACTCCTTATATCCATACTTTTTTTAATGAGTTTTAAATTTGTGAATAGACAGTTCATTAGAAAGGAAGAGGATTGAAAGTTGATCCTAAGTAAGAAGAAAAGAGGAAATTGGTAATAAGATAGGAAAAGGAAACTACCTTTTGAGGTAAAAAGATGTATACGGAAATATATTTTTTACATAAATGTAATGTTAAAAATCTGTAAGGATGTTCTTTAAATAAGAAAACTAGTACTTCAAAATTTAGAACTTGAGTGTATTGCTAATAGTAAAAAAGTTTTCCATTTATGGTTGGTAAATTAATGCAAAATACCATCTTTTGGGTAACCAGCTCTCATTAGTGAGCAGTGGCCAGAGAATTTCCATTAGTTTATCTTTGGATTGATTTTAATGCTTGATTCTTTAGTCAGAGTTAAAAGGATTTATGTATGCCCTCTCAAAATAAATTTTGGATTTAGCAAGAATTTATTTTCTCTGTCTTTGTGTTGTTGTTATCAAAATCTGGAAATATATTCTTTAGTTTATTTGAATTGATAGAACCTTTTTGTTTGTTGTTTTCCTTAAAGGAGTATGTATAAACAGTATAAATCAACCTCATTATAAATGACAAATGCCATGTAATAAAATGTTTAATTTTGATCATGATTTTCAGCTTGTTAGAATGTCATGCTATTTATTTAATAGAATTATTGCAAAAATCACATGAGATATAATCTTCAGGAAAGCAGGTAAAAAGTTTAAATTCTGTAGCTGTCTAAGGTGGTTTAATATACATATGTTAGAGGACATAGGCATAGGTCATGCTTTTGTCTCTGAGCATTGAGAAATTTCCCTGGACTCCTGCTGTTCTGTATAGTTGTAAACTGGCCAGACAGCAAAGAGCTGTTTCATATTTTTCTTTTGGAGTGAAGAGACCATTGTCAGTATTTGATTGGTGGCTTTGCCACTGTTTTGTCTTTTGCCTCCTCAAGAGGAGGGATACCAGATTTTTGATATTGTTTATTACCTTTCAGTTCATGTTGGTTGGCTATGAAAAAGCTAAAAAGTTGTCTTTTAAGAATGTAGCTGTGGGTATGCAAATCACCTTTGGTGTTATCTGCATACCATTTTCTTTATGTACTTTACCTGTCATGAAGCAGTGGTGTACAAAATCATGTAACTACTGCTTCAGGTGTTCAGTCATTGTTAAGGCTAGGTGTAAAGTAATAGCTTTGTGATAGGTTTTGTATCTACATTTCCCTTTCCTTGAACTAGTTATAGAGATTATTATAATTGTATATGATGCTTTACATTTTACAGAGTAGTTTCACATGCAAACAGTAATCACACAGTCCCCACAAAGGCAGGGTTTAGCCCGTTTCATAGATGAGTTGTATGTATAATTTAAATTATGTGATTTCATCAACCTCTGATTGCTGATAAATAACTACTATTTCATTTGGAACCTAGAGGTCATGAATGTAGAATGGTGTGACCTTTGCTCATGCTTTATTAGCTGTTTTACATGGCAGTATGATACTATAACGAGAAGGCAATGGCACCCCACTCCAGTACTCTTGCCTGGAGAATTCCATGGATGGAGGAGCCTGGTAGGCTGCAGTCCATGGGTCGCTAAGAGTCAGACACGACTGAGTGACTTCACTTTCACGCATTGTAGAAGGAAATGGCAACCCACTCCAGTGTTCTTGCCTTGAGAATCCCAGGGACAGGGGAGCCTGGTGGGCTGCCGTCTGTGGGGTCGCACAGGGTTGGACACGACTGAGACGACTTAGCAGCAGCAGCAGCAGCAGCATGATGCTATAAAGACACTGCTCAGTTTTCATTTCATTCTATTTCATGTGGTATTTATATTGACTTACCCAGTATGGTAGCCTCTAGACATATGGCTGTTTAAATTTAATTAGAATTTAAAATTCAGCTCCTCAGTTGCAGTAACTGCTTCAAGTGCTTATTACCCATCTCTGCTTAGTTGCTACCATTTTGAATGGTGAAGATATAAAAATTACCATCATTACAGAGATTTCTCTGGTGGCTCAGACGTTAAAAGTGTCTGCCTGCAATGCGGGAGACCTGGGTTCGATCCCTGGGTCGGGAAGATCCCCTGGAGAAGGAAATGGCAACCCACTCCAGTACTCTTGCCTGGAGAATCCCATGGACGGAGGAGCTTGGTGGGCTACAGTCCATGGGGTCGCAAAGTGTCGGACATGACTGAGCAACTTCACTTCTTCACTTCTTCTTCACAGAGATTTCTGTCAGACAGTGATGGTATTGACATTTGGTTTTCATCAATCTCTGGAATATTGAGATGAATTTTTGAGCTATAAGTATTTTATATTTTTATAGCCTAAAAAGAAAACCTAGAAGAAGTTGTTATTTTAGCAAAATTTTACCTAGAAATAGGAATTCTTGGAATTCATTTGAATTCCCCTTCCTTAAATTGCCTTTGGGATGTGTAGCTTTCATGCAGTTATTTGATTTGAACCAGCAGATCACTTTCTAAGCAGTTTATACAAGTTGGTGCGATTCGTAATAAGGGATGGCAGAAAGAGCTCAGGAAAGAGAATCACACAATCTAGGTTCTAGACCCAGTTCTGCTATTGACTAGTTTTGGAATATGGCTTAAGTCATCTAATACTTTGTTAAAAATGAGGTGCTTACACCAGATGCTATTGATATTATAATTCTGATTTAAAAATTGATTGGAGTTGGAAATTCTACATTGTTCAGAATATTGACAGTTCAGAGCTGAAGAAGACAGCTAAGTATTTGTATTCAAACTATATAACACATTTTAGAGGACATCTGGCTCCCACCAATTTATTGGGTTTTTTAATGTGAATTTTATGATAACTTTCTTAAATGTGATGTTAATGAAAATTTCCCAAGTGAGGATGTTACGCTCATATTGCAGTAGGTGTTGAACTGATTACAGAAAATTGTTGTTGTTCAGTCGCCAGGTTGTGTCTGCCTCTTCATAGCCTCGTGGACTGCAGTACACTAGGCTTCCCTGTCCCTCACCATTTCTTGGAGTTTGACCAAGTTCATGTAATGTCTGCCAAAGGACTCTTTGCCCCCTAACAGAGTTAAGATGTGTGTGCACTTTGTCTCTACTGTTTTTATTTACAAACGAAAGCAGAGAGCTTAATGTGGGAGATCATAGGACTGTGAACACAGTTGCTTTTGATATAGGGTAAGTGATAGATTATTGGTCCTCTGTCCACTACGTATTTCCTAGAGGAGGTTATCCTGTGAGTTTTTTTTTTGGGGCGTGGGGGGCTGTGCAGGATCTTTGTTGCTACACAAGCTTTCATCTAGTTGACGCGAGTGGAGGCTACTCTCTAGTTGTGGTGCACAGGCTTCTCATTGCTGTGGCTTCTCGTTGCAGAGCGTGGGCTTTAGGGTGCTCAGGCTTCAGAAGTTGTGGCTCGCGGGCTCTAGAGCACAGGCTCAATGGTTGTGGCACAGGGGCTTAGTTGCTCCATGTATGTGGGATCTCCCTGGATCAGGGATCGAACCCATGTTTCCTGCATTGGCAGGCAAATTCTTTACCACTGAGCCATCAGGGAAGCCCCCTTAGTCTTATGTAAATAGCAGATGTGAAATTTGAAGTTTTAGATCTCTCTCCAGTGTCATTATGGTACATTATGAATAATTACAGGACAAAATTTGCATCTTATGTTAAAATGCTGAAGGCACGCTGTTATACGTATATCCCCTGTGTTTAAATATAGCACTGCAGATTAATGTATGTGCAGTACCAATTGAGGTTTATGTTGCCCCACTGAGAAATAGTGTATTCTGAATTCCAAAGATAAATGCTCTTCTAGTTTATACAGTAACCTTAAACTCTCCCTTTGTGATACACCTTCTCCATTCCCAAGTGAGCACCATGTGTGGAAGTTCGAAATTTGGAAATTTGAAGAAGCACAAGGCTTTTAATTGGGCTAGAAAGAATAGTGCACATTGCTTACTTTGTCTAGTACTCGGTGCTTGGAAGTGTCCATTGCCATTATAACATACATTTGAAGAAAAAAATGGGCAGTTAATCTAATAGTTATAGATTTTTTCATTATGTAACTTTAAAAAATGGATTTTAATAAAATTTTACTATTGTGACAATGGTGCCCTGTTTTTCTGTCTGTTTTTTAAATAGGTTAGGAAGGAAGATAAAACTTCATCATCAGTTTCAGATGAAGTTCTCTAATTGTTAAAAATGATTTCTAGTTAAGACTGTTTTTATCACTTTTAATTTGTAAAAATATAACTGGTCTCATAAGTGACAGCTTTTGATGAATTCTGAGTCCCAAATTTAACAGAACTGTAGTCAGAAGTGGTATGTGAACATTCTAAAGCAAACCTTACTGAAAGAAGGAATTAAGTAAAAATTTTAATGTCATTAAATACTATGTTCTGTTGTGAGAGGGAAGTTCTGTATAAACTTTCAAAATCTGAATTGAAATCTTGTGGATTACCCCATTTTTTACACAGGAGGGTGTGTAAATTTATTTAGGCAACTTACAGTGAGTATTAATTTTACCATTGTTGGCTAGTATTTTACTTTCAACCTTTATAGTGTGCAAGAAATTTTGTGAAATAGTGGAAACATAAGTTGCTAGTCCTCCTATTGTGTTTGTCAGAAGTAAACCTCTCTAGAAGTGATTTCTAATCGTTATCGTTTAGGAAAAGCTAATACGGATGTTAATAGGTTCAGGCTTAGTGTCTAGAAGGTACAAAATGAATCTTTGGGGAATGAAGTATGAAATACAGGTAGCTCATTTATTACACATGTGCCAGCTTTAGGAGATTGCTTTCCTCTTCTGCACTTACCTAGTATGGCTTACATAATTGAACCTCATTTATAATAGTAACTGGCATATTCAACTGGAAGTTGAAGCCTGTTAAATCAGATTGCAGAGTATACCTGTCATTAAGCTATAACTTTTTTAACCATGTTGATTGTCGTGGTGACTAAGAACATAAATTCTAGAGCCAGAGCCCTGAGGTGGAATTCTCATTCTGCCACTATTTGTATATAACCCTGGGCAAGTTACCAGTATTCTCTTCCTCAGTTTCACATCTCCTAAAATAAGATAGTAGTAACTACATTATTGGGTCATTGTGAAAATTAAATGAGTTCATACTTCATATATGTAAGGCTCATAGAATAAGTCTTTTAAAATGTCAACTGTAACTATTTTTACAATCCCCAAGTGATTGGATAATGAAAGTTGCTGTTAAGGCTTCACTTTTATCCTGTAAATTCAGAAGTCATTTCAGAAAACACAAAAGTGAGTTTCCTTGTGATAAGTTCTGAAAACTTTTCCCCTCCTCCTTGTTTTCATTGCTTTCCCAGAGAGGTTAAACTGAATTAATAAGACTGAGTTAAAAAATTATTGTCAGTTTTTATTTTTTTAAATCAAGGAAAACACCATGGCCTTTTCACTTATTTATTTACCTAAGTATTTCCATGAAGTGTTTGCATTATAAACACTGTGCTATTGTGTTAATGCATGAGAACCAAAAAGTGGGACTGGCTAATCTGTTCTCACTTGATAAGCGGAGTGAAGCAGAAAATAAACGGCACAAATGAAAGAAACAATAAATTAAAATTCATGTTACCATATAGGGATGGTAGATAAGCAAATGCTGGGATATAGGAGTTTTACTCTCTTATATAGCTGGTATTAAAACTGATTGAACCTTATAATATTTGCATATTTAATACCTTTGTACTATAATTTAAATGTTATTACATTTATAATATGGCCACTATAAAACTTAAAAATTATCTTATATGACTAAATTAAATACTGTAATTTACTTGGTAGGTATAGAAATACTTTTATAAAATATATTCTTAATTATTTTATTTCTAAGTGGTTTGCTAATTTAGATTTTACATATAAAATTAAATTAAAATTTAACTGTAATATCTCTTTTTCATTAAAATATTGTGGAACCATACTATAATTTGTTACTGAGTGTAATTCTGTGTGGGACAAATCTGTTTTCAAAGGTATTTAGTTTGAATGGCTTTCAGATTTAATAGTAATGATAGTTTGCATATATTAAGACTATAAAACACTTTTGTTTCTGTCAATTTATTTGATATTCACAACAAACTTATAAGGTAACTTGAATGAAATAATGATGAATCTGAGGTTAGAGAAACTGAGTTTTGTATATGGTCATTTCAGGGAAGTGGCAGATTAAGCATTGTAATGGAAGTTTGATTTAAATCTATTGTTTTCTACCACACCAATCAGCCGCATACCTTTCTTCTGTATTGAAAAAAAAGTAAAAGTAGTTCAGCTGTGTCCAGCTCTTTGCCATGGACTACCCCTGGACTGTAGTCTGCCAGGCTCTTCTGTCGATGAAATTCTCCAGGCAAAAATACTGGAGTTGGTTGCTATTCCCCTCTCCAGGGGAATCCTCCCAACCCAGAGATCGAACTCAGGTCTCCCGCATTGCAGGCAGATTCTTTACCGTCTGAGCCACCAGGGAAGCCACTGGGGAAGAACAGTTACTGTCTTTTTTTGCTTAGCTCATTATTACTGCTTTTGATGGTTTGGAGATATTTAGTGTTGGTGAAGGAGCTGCCTAAACGTAAAACTTTCTGAAAAAATAAAAGTTCAAGAAGCTTTTGCTTCATAAAAATAACTTGAGATAGCTTTATTCTCCTATAATGAAAAAGAACATTGGAACATTTTTTAAAATTATAAAACATAATTAAGGGCTTGCTATTTTATAACGTTCCAGCTGAAATATTATCAGAATATTCTCATGTCCTAGTAGTTATAGTTAAACTCATCTACTCAAATACATAGGGGAGTTTATGAATCTTTGTACGTAAGGCTTTTTAAATTATCATGTTCATTTCCATTGATTATTATACTTCAGAGATGTGTTCAGTCACAGAAAATAGGAATTATTTATAGAGTAATTTGAGATATTTCTGAAATTTTTTTTTTTTAAATTAATTTTATTTTATTTTTAAACTTTACATAATTGTATTAGTTTTGCCAAATATCAAAATGAATCCACCACAGGTATACATGTGTTCCCCATCCTGAACCCTCCTCCCTCCTCCCTCCCCATACCATCCCTCTGGGTCGTCCCAGTGCACCAGCCCCAAGCATCCAGTATCGTGCATTGAAGCTGGACTGGCATCTCGTTTCATACATGATATTTTACATGTTTCAATGCCATTCTCCCAAATCTTCCCACCCTCTCCCTCTCCCACAGAGTCCATAAGACTGTTCTATACGTCAGTGTCTCTTTTGCTATCTCGTATACAGGGTTATCGTTACCATCTTTCTAAATTCCATATATATGCGTTAGTATACTGTATTGGTGTTTTTCCTTCTGGCTTACTTCACTCTGTATAATAGGCTCCAGTTTCATCCACCTCATTAGAACTGATTCAAATGTATTCTTTTTAATGGCTGAGTAATACTCCATTGTGTATATGTACCACAGCTTTCTTATCCATTCATCTGCTGATGGACATCTAGGTTGCTTCCATGTCCTGGCTATTATAAACAGTGCTGCGATGAACATTGGGGTACACGTGTCTCTTTCCCTTCTGGTTTCCTCAGTGTGTATGCCCAGCAGTGGGATTGCTGGATCATAAGGCAGTTCTATTTCCAGTTTTTTAAGGAATCTCCACACTGTTCTCCATAGTGGCTGTACTAGTTTGCATTCCCACCAACAGTGTAAGAGGGTTCCCTTTTCTCCACACCCTCTACAGTATTTATTATTTGTAGACTTTTGGATTGCAGCCATTCTGACTGGTGTGAAATGGTACCTCATAGTGGTTTTGATTTGCATTTCTCTGATAATGAGTGATGTTGAGCATCTTTTCATGTGTTTGTTAGCCATCTGTCTTCTTTGGAGAAATGTCTATTTAGATCTTTGGCCCATTTTTTGATTGGGTCATTTATTTTTCTGGAGTTGAGCTGTAGGAGTTGCTTGTATATTTTTGAGATTAGTTGTTTGTCGGTTGCTTCATTTGCTATTATTTTCTCCCATTCTGAAGGCTGTCTTTTCACCTTGCTAATAGTTTCCTTTGATGTGCAGAAGCTTTTAAGTTTAATTAGGTCCCATTTGTTTATTTTTGCTTTTATTTCCAATATTCTGGGAGGTGGGTCATAGAGGATCCTGCTGTGATGTATGTCAGAGAGTGTTTTGCCTATGTTCTCCTCTAGGAGTTTTATAGTTTCTGGTCTTACGTTGAGATCTTTAATCCATTTTTGAGTTTATTTTTGTATATGGTGTTAGAAAGTGTTCTAGTTTCATTCTTTTACAAGTGGTTGACCAGATTTCCCAGCACCACTTGTTAAAGAGAAGGAAATGAATACTGAATAACTCAGTTACTGTCTTTCAGTATTTTGCTTTAAAACAACTTCAGTATATGTTTATAAGGGCTTCCATGTAGGAAAAAAGGGATTTCAAATTGGTAGAACATCTATGTTGACACTTATAGGAATGTTCTGCACTGGTTTTTAAGAAAAATTATAGTAGTCATTCTCAGGCCCCTCTATGCTGTTAAAAATTATTAAGAATCCTGAAGAGTTTTTGTTTCTGTGGGCTGTATCTGTTACTATATACTGTAAACTAAGAACATTGAAAAATATATAATAATATGTTTTTAAAACATATGAAACACTAATAATAATTTTTAAATATATTAATAAACATAATAATTTTGAAATATATTTATTTCCACATAGTTAATTTCCTTGACTCTGAGAAAGCCAGAATTTATTACCTTGGTTTATTTAGGCATTTAAACCATTAGTATTATGTGCATACGTGCTAAGTCGCCTCAGTTGTATCCGACTCTTTGTGACCCTATGGACTGTAGCCCACCAGGCTCCTCTGTCCATGGACTTTCCTAGCAAGAATACTGGAGTGGGTTGCCATTTCCTTCTCTGAGGATCTTCCTGACTTAGGGACTGAATTCGGATCTCCTGCATTTGGAGCAAGTTCTTTACCACTAGCGTCACCTGGGAAACCTTCTTGTTTAATATCCAATATTCATTTTGAATATTGACCATTCTTCAGATCAGATCAGATCAGTCGTGCAGTCGTGTCTGACTCTTTGCGACCCCATGAATTGCAGCACGCCAGGCCTCCCTGTCCATCACCAACTCCTGGAGTTCACTGAGACTCATGTTCATCGAGTCAGTGATGCCATCCAGCCATCTCATCCTCTGTCGTCCCCTTCTCTTCCTGCCCCCAATCCCTCCCAGCATCAGAGTCTTTTCCAGTAAGTCAGCTCTTCGCATGAGGTGGCCAAAGTACTGGAGTTTCAGCTTTAGCATCATTCCTTCCAAAGAAATCCCAGGGCTGATCTCCTTCAGAATGGACTGCTTGGATCTCCTTGCAGTCCAAGGGACTCTTAAGAGTCTTCTCCAACACCACAGTTCAAAAGCATCAATTCTTCGGCGCTCAGCCTTCTTCACAGTCCAACTCTCACATCCATACATGACCACAGGAAAAACCATAGCCTGGACTAGATGAACCTTTGTTGGCAAAGTAATGTCTCTGCTTTTGAATATGCTATCTAGGTAGATCATAACTTTCCTTCCAAGGAGTAAGCATCTTTTAATTTCATGGCTGCAGTCACCATCTGTAGTGATTTTGGAGCCCAGAAAAATAAAGTCTGACACTGTTTCCACTGTTTCTCCATCTATTTCCCATGAAGTGGTGGGACCGGATGCCATGATCTTCGTTTTCTGAATGTTGAGCTTTAAGCCAACTTTTTCACTCTCCACTTTCACTTTCATCAAGAGGCTTTTGAGTTCCTCTTCACTTTCTGCCATAAGGGTGGTGTCATCTGCATATCTGAGGTTATTGATATTTCTCCCGGCAATCTTGATTCCAGCTTGTGCTTCTTCCAGTCCAGCATTTCTCATGATGTACTCTGCATAGAAGTTAAATAAGCAGGGTGACAATATACAGCCTTGACGTACTCCTTTTCCTATTTGGAACCAGTCTGTTGTTCCATGTCCAGTTCTAACTGTTGCTTCCTGACCTGCATACAGATTTCTCAAGAGGCAGATCAGGTGGTCTGGTATTCCCATCTCTTTCAGAATTTTCCACAGTTTATTGTGATCCACAGAGTCAAAGGCTTTGGCATAGTCAATAAAGCAGAAATAGATGTTTTTCTGGAACTCTCTTGCTTTTTCCATGATCAAGCAGATGTTGGCAATTTGATCTCTGGTTCCTCTGCCTTTTCTAAAACCAGCTTGAACAGAGGATTCTTGCTGACCCACAAAGATCAAGCTCTTTTTCCTGAGACCTCAAAATAAGACAAATTATTTTTACCTACTGTTTCCTAAGTATGTTAATATCTGTAGAAATTAATCTGAAACAGCACAGTAGGGGATAGAAATGACTGGCTTTCCTTTCTCTCTTTTTTTCTGGGGTCGGGGGAGTGCCATGCTGGCTCCCACCATCCACCATCCAGTTATGCAGTTGTTCACTTTCAGGGTACGTGTAGAGCAATATCAGCATTGTTAACCTGAAGTGTCACTGAAAACTTTATCAACTGGAGTCCAGTGCTTATGTGCATTTCCTTTGCCTTTAACGTTATACTCTCCACTCATTTCCAAAGCTACTTAAGCCACACCTAATCTCTTGGGTTTATCTATTAAAATTTTTGGATGAATGAGTAGAATTTTTACTGAAGGCACTCTATTCTCTCTCCTCCCATCACTACCTGAACTATTCTTCTTTACCTCTACCTGGGATACTTTTTGCCCTAATATACCCAGCTCCCCACCTTGCCTGCTCCTTTTATACTCGTTATTTCTTGCTCTTGATAATACTGTTAATGAACAGATTGTTTGACAGATAATAGTAGAATTTTCTTTTGTTTTTTCATCCTGTAGATTTTCTTTCTAGTGGCTGTCTTTTAATATTTCTTTAAATAGTTGCATAATTATAAAACACGTCTTTAAAAGTGTTTTTTAAAGCTTTTAATATTTCAGTAGGGAGACAGTATAATGTTAAGAGCTTAGCTTTTAGAATTATACAAACCCGGGTTCACATTCTGACTTGGTGAACCTAGATGTGCCTCAGTTCTCTCATATATACAATGGAAATTTTTTAAATTATCTACCTAATAGAATTGATATGAAAACTAAATGAGGTGATAGGCTTTAAGTGCTTTTAACAGTGCCTAGCACATAACGAAATGGCAACCCACTCCAGTGTTCTTGCCTGGAGAATCCCAGGGATGGGGAGCCTGGTGGGCTACCATCTGTGGGGTCGCACAGAGTCGGACACAACTGAAGCGACTTAGCAGCAGCAGCAGCACATAAGGAAGCATTTAACAAATGTGCCATTATTAAACACCAGTGCTATATATAAGGTTATAGAAATGAACATTACATCAGAGTATTGTATTTCAGGTGGTTGTCTTTTCAAAGTTTTGAGGATTACTTAAGGGATTTTAAAGGTTAAAGTGACTATACTTTCTGGTTTGCCAGGCATGGTGATCCAGAAACATGCCTGTTTAGTGGGAAGTGCCCCCCTTTTCACTTACTAGAGTATTTTGGTTTGAAAGATAAATTATATGGTCACCTTATTTCCAGGGGTTATAAAAGATTGTCTGTGTGTCTTTGACCAGGGATACTATAATGCTCAAAATTCTCCAAGCCAGGCTTCAGCAATATGTGAACCGTGAACTTCCTGATGTTCAAGCTGGTTTTAGAAAAGGCAGAGGAACCAGAGATCAAATTGCCAACATCCGCTGGATCATGGAAAAAGCAAGAGAGTTCCAGAAAAACATCTATTTCTGCTTTATTGACTATGCCAAAGCCTTTGACTCTGTGGATCACAATAAACTGTGGAAAATTCTGAAAGAGATGGGAATACCAGACCACCTGATCTGCCTCTTGAGAAATCTGTATGCAGGTCAGGAAGCAACAGTTAGAACTGGACATGGAACAACAGACTGGTTCCAAATAGGAAAAGGAGTACGTCAAGGCTGTATATTGTCACCCTGCTTATTTAACTTCTATGCAGAGTACATCATGAGAAATGCTGGACTGGAAGAAGCACAAGCTGGAATCAAGATTGCCGGGAGAAATATCAATAACCTCAGATATGCAGATGACACCACCCTTATGGCAGAAAGTGAAGAGGAACTCAAAAGCCTCTTGATGAAAGTGAAAGTGGAGAGTGAAAAAGTTGGCTTAAAGCTCAACATTCAGAAAACGAAGATCATGGCATCCGGTCCCATCACTTCATGGGAAATAGATGGGGAAACAGTGGAAACAGTGTCAGACTTTATTTTTCTGGGCTCCAAAATCACTACAGATGGTGACTGCAGCCATGAAATTAAAAGACGCTTACTCCTTGGAAGGAAAGTTATGACCTACCTAGATAGCATATTCAAAAGCAGAGACATTATTTTGCCAACAAAGGTTCATCTAGTCCAGGCTATGGTTTTTCCTGTGGTCATGTATGGATGTGAGAGTTGGACTGTGAAGAAGGCTGAGCGCCGAAGAATTGATGCTTTTGAACTGTGGTGTTGGAGAAGACTCTTAAGAGTCCCTTGGACTGCAAGGAGATCCAACCAGTCCATTCTGAAGGAGATCAGCCCTGGGATTTCTTTGGAAGGAATGATACTAAGGCTGAAACTCCAGTATTTTGGCCACCTCATGCGAAGAGTTGACTCATTGGAAAAGACTCTGATGCTGGGAGGGATTGGGGGCGGGAGGAGAAGGGGACGACAGAGGATGAGATGGCTGGATGGCATCACTGACTCAATGAACGTGAGTCTCAGTGAACTCCAGGAGTTGGTGATGGACAGGGAGGCCTGGCGTGCTGCAATTCATGGGGTCGCAAAGAGTCAGACATGACTGAGCGACTGAACTGAACTGAAGTATAAATGTCTAAGCAGGCAGGTGTGCACTGGGAAGGAAGCATGCCTAAAAGAGCACAGTGCTGCTCTGTTTCAGCTGCTTATGGCCAAGGAGGATATGGGCCTGGTATAACCACATTTTGATTTTTCAAGAGTAGGCATAAATCTGGAGTTCTTGTAATGATCCCCCAGTTTTTCATCATTGGCAGTTAACTCAATTTTTCTAAAAGTGTAAAATTTCATTGAACCATATAAAGATCTATGCATTTTATTGTATTTAAATTATATCAGTTTTTAAAATATATAGGTGAAATGGAGGTACTTACATATATGCCTGTGAGTTGCTCATTTCTGATATCTGATAGTAGCTTAATGAAGAGTCAATTCTTACGTGGTAACTTAACATGTAAGTGCCATTTCATATGAGTTAATATTTCAGACATTTATAGGGCTTTAACTGATACAATATGTATTTAAAAGTATATTAATAAAAACTGAAAGACAGGAAAAACTTATAAAGTTGCCTCAAGGGAAATCTGGAAAGCACATTTAGACTGAGAAAACTGCAAAAGGTTAGTGCCTAAGTTGACTCTATGAGTGCTTTTGAAATCTTTAGTGAATTAAAATGATTATGGATTTTTTGAAGGCTAAATGAGTTACATGTAATTGCAGTGGTGAAAATAAAAGTGAACATACTGTAGGCAAAAATTTTGGAGCCACTGCTTCTGTTTAAAATGTGCTCCCAAATGATCTTTCATGGTTTATTTAGACTCTTGTAACGTGGTTTGGGAAACAAATTAAAAAAATTTTTTTTCCTTTAAGAGTGTTTTAAAGAAGTCATTCATATACGTCTTGATGAACTTCTTCGTGTTTTAAAGTCTGTAATGAATAAACATCAGAACCTCAATTCTGTCGATCTTCAAAATGCTGCAGAAATGCTTATCGCAAAAGTGAAAGGTAAGAAAGACACTATTAACCATGGGTTGGCATGAGCAAAAAGGATCCACGTGATATATTTTGGTTCATAATGTCTGTGGAGCCATCTCTCATGGCGCATGTATGATGTGTATCAGTAGGAGTCATACACACTTTGATATTTAAATATTCCTAAGTCACCCTGGAGAAGGGAATGGCAATCCACTCCAGTATTCTTGCCTGGAGAATTCCATGGACAGAGGAGCCTGGTGGGCTACAGTCCATGGAGTTGCAAAGAGTCGGACATGTCTAAGCAACTAACACACTAAGTCACACCTAAAAGTCTCTTTGTCTTAAAAATTAAACTTTATTTGTCAGGAAACACTCTAAAAATACTAAGTGAAATTAACTAAACAACTGACGTTTAAAATTTTTGAGTTTTTTGAAAGTATGTATGCTCTTTTGAAATAAGTTACTGGCGCACAAAAAGTCTTTGTTATCTGAGGACAATTGATACTGGAAAATGGCCATTTGTAGTGACTCCACTTAAAGGGGGGAAACAAATGGAAAAATTAGACTTAATTGGTACCTTATTTTAAAATGTGGATAAATGAAACTAAAATTGTAGAATAAGTTTATCATATATGTGTATATAAATGTGTATATATATTACATGTGCTAAAAGAAATAAGAATTAGGACATTATCCTTTGATGAAATAATTTGAACCAAAAATTGTTAAAATCTATTATTCTAGGCTGCATTATATAAAGATTGAGAAAAATGAGACTAGAGACAAAGGAGTTCAGTTAGGAGATTATTGGAAATAATGGGCTAGATGAGGGTTGAATGTCTGAGCTAAGACAGAAGCTGGGGTATGGTAGGAGTAGAGTGTGGCTATTACAGAAGAGGAGATGGCTGTTGATTTGATGGAACGTAGGACAGGTTGAGTGTTAGGGATTAAGCTGATGTTTGAAGTTGAAGATGTAGTGGACTTGGATTATTGTTGACCTGTGAGTGTTAATGGAAGAGGATGACACCAACTCAGAGTGTGCAGACTGATTAGAGGACTGAGTGTGAGCTCCCAGGGACAGAGAGAAGGTGAGAAACACGAAAGTAGGTAGATTATCTGGAGAAAGATGTTATGGAATTTTAAAAATGTTAGGTTCTAAGAAGTGATTGTCAGTGTTAAATGTTAACCTGATAGGTAATGTGAATTCAAATAGTTTAACAATTTAGTTTAACAATAGTTTAACTCACTAAAAGTGAGTCACCATGGCTTGAGTAATGAAATGAGAGGCTTTTTTGGGGAGAGGGATTACCTGTCCAGAGTCTCAAAGGTCAGGTGAACATTAACTGGGCTAGGGCAGGGATTGGAACTGCAATTCTGGATGCTTGTCGAACTCTGGATGTGAAGAACATGATGTGATTGATATAGAGAGGGCAAAGGGCAAGTGTCAAGGAATTAGGCAGGAAGGGAAAATAAAAACCTTGTCAATACAATATAGTCCATGTACTTAAGAACTGCCTTCCCTTTTTATGTAGATTTATCCTGTTTGCGTGGTTCTCTTTTTTTCTGTATTTCAAGCACTAGAAAAATATAGATGGTTTCAAAGTGGATAGCTTCTGTTGTGACTCTTAAAAATGCTTAGTAACCAAATTTGTTTTAAAATAGATTGTCTATAAGCGCAATTTAATGTAAGTTAGAGTAATTAGTGTCTATAGATAGTAAAATTTCCATGCTTGCAAATAAGGACCACGGTTCATTCAATTGTTGTCAGTAGCTATTGTGTGTAGTCAGGATGTCCTGGGGAAGGAGGGTGTCTGTGTATGGTTGATGTCCACATTCCAGAAACAGACTGCAAGAAAGTGACCTCTCCACTGCTTTACAGATCTTTTTTCTTTGAGGTAAAGCAATTTTTTGAGTATTATTTCCCACTAAGAGTGTCTTTACCTTTGGAATTATTGTTACAGTCTTACTTTTGTGTTGGATGAAATTTAGAAGATTACTTTGTTGTTGGGGAATTTATTGTTTCAGTAGGACTCCACTTGCTCTGTTTCAGTAGGACTCCATGACGCTAGAAAACTAAAAATTATGTTTTCTTTGGTGTAAGTTTTAAGTTTCTAAATGACCCCCCTTATCTTATTGTTGAGGCCATCTAAAAATGTTATTGATACCTCAAATGAAAAATATTCAGTAACCTAGAAAACTGATGTCAAATTAGAGCTTATTTAATTCTTTCATTTAATCTTAATTTAGTTTTCAAACCATGGAAAGGCCAGGATTTGAAGTGTAGAAACCATTTTTGAATATCGTTGTTGTTTAGTTGTTCAGTGGTATCTGACTTCTTTGTGACCCCATCAACTGTAGTATGCCAGGCTCCTCTGTTCATGGAATTTCCCAGGCAAGAATACTGGAGTAGGTTGCCATTTCCTCCTCCAGGGGATCTTCCTGATCCAGGGATAGAACCTCAGTCTCCTAAGGATTCTTTACGTTTGAGCCACCTGGGAAGCCCTAAAGACAGTTAGATCAGGGAGGTATAATTTTGTTTGTGCTGCTCAGGGTGTGAATGCATGAAATCTATGCACTTCCTATGCATAGTCCTAACAGTTGCATTGGAATAAAATTGAAATCCTTTTAACTTCTCTTATTTTTTTATTTTAAATGTGGGATTTACCTTTTAATAACCTTACAAGAAAAATCCTTAGCTTTTCCCCATTCATTCTAATAGTGATTTGTATTTCCTGTGTCTTGTTTCCAAGCCGGAAGCTCAGTCTGACAAAATATTTGCAGTATGGTAAGAGAGATACAGCTTATTTGTGAAGTAGATGAAGACACCATAGCACTCAGTAATTTATTGTGTATGTAGTAGTTGTGTTTTCATCATTTACAAGCATTTTGGTAAACCTCATTTGTAATATAAAAGGACCATTTTTAAGGTTTTTCATGATCTGTATTTTGCCCTATATTTAAAAATTGGCAAACAAGAAAAATAAGTATCCAAAATTGTAGAAGCCTCACATGTTTTCTTTGTATTGAAACTTAATTTTTTAATAGGCAGTTCATTCACATGATTCATAGTGCAAACAGTATAAAAAGGTATTCAATCAGACCTTAGCTACCCATTCCTTTCCCTAGATAAGCAACAACTATTACTGGTTTTTTATGTATCTTTCTGGAGACATTACATATACAAAAGCAAATAACAATACGTTCTCTTTCTTATGCAAAGGTTAACAGTCTGCTCTTTGCTCATTGTTCTGAGTTAACTGTATATAAAAGGTCTTCTTTTGCTGTTATTTGTTTTTTCAAAGCTGCGTGATATTCTGTTATATTGATGTACTATAATTAATTTAACTAGTTCACTACTAATAGATGTTTGGATTGTTTCTAATTTTTTTATTACAAACAATGCTTCAATGAATATCTTGTGTATATTCCTAGGTGGGTAGTTACTAGAACAGAGCACACGTACATCTATGTTTTCTATATTGCTAACATCCTCCATAGCTTTTCTGTCCTTCTGATCGTCTTGCTGAAGAAGCTCATTTCATACACCTTTGCCAACAGAGCTGGTGACCAGACTTCGTTATCCAGTCTGGTAGCAAAAAAATGGTATCTCAGTATAGATTTGATTTGCATTTCCCTCATTTTGGGTATAGTTGAGTATCTTTTCATATGTTTCAGAGCCATTTGCACATCATTTTATGTGACTTGACTGTTGATTCAAATTTTTTTCTTGATGGTCTTTTTTTAGTACTGATTTATAGAAACTCTGTATAAGTGAAATTAGTCCTTAATCTTTGATATAAGTTGCAGGTTTTCTTTAGTTTGTTTTTATCTTTTGAGTTGCTTATTTTATTTTATTTTGCATCTATATCTCAATCTTTTGTATGTTTTTTGAGTATAAGGGAAGGATTTCCCTGCTTGGAGATTATAATAGCATTCGCCATTGTTTTTTCTTCTAATGTTTTCATGGTGTTATTTATTAAATTTAAATCTTTGGTACATTCTAGAGTATCTATGTTTCTGGCTAGTTTATTGAATAATTCCTATTTTCCCCATTGGTTTAAGATGCCATCTTTATCATAAATATACTACATTGTCACATATTTAATATCTGTTTCTAGAGTTTATTCAGGAGAAGGCAATGGCACCCCACTCCAGTACTCTTGGCTGGAAAATCCCATGGACGGAGGAGCCTGGTAGGCTGCAGTCCATGGGGTTGCTGAGGGTCGGACACGACTGAGCGACATCACTTTCACTTTTCACTTTCATGGATTGGGGAAGGAAATGGCAACCCACTCCAGTGTTCTTGCCTGGAGAATCCCAGGGATGGGGGAGTCTGGTGGGCTGCCGTCTGTGGGGTCGCAGAGAGTCAGACACGACTGAAGCGACTTAGCAGCAGCAGCATCAGAGGTTATTCTCTCCCCTTGATTTGTTTAGTTATGTGTCAATACCTTATTGTCTCCATTGTTTTATAGTGTTTTAATGTCTGATAGGGATAGCTCCTCTTTCCAATATTCTTTTTGTTCAGGATTTTATTTTTCCATAAGCACTTTTCAATTGATTTTTCCTAGTTCCAAAAAATATGTGCTAGTATTTTGAAGGTGATTTGAATTAAATTTAAATTAATTTATAATTAAATCTATAAACATAGATTATAGTTAATTTATAATTAAGTTTATAAATTAAATTAAGGAGCAATTTGTATATTCAGCATTTCTGAGAATATAGGATGCATGTAAGTTCTTCAGGTTGTCTTTTTTGTTTCTCAGAAGCAATGTGAAGTTTTCATTTTATAAATCCTAAAGCTTTTGGTTTGTGTTTTTGCAATTTTCCCCATGCATATAGTGAAAATTTTCTTCCATTGTATCTTTTAATTCAGCAGTTTTCAAACTTTGGCCTCTGATTTATGACATCACATTAATGAATTGTAGCCAGCATTTTTAAAATATGAAAGTGAATAGAAAAGAAGTTTAAGACTTAAGGATGTTTCAGAAACTTTAAAGATGTTATATAACTGTATATATAGTTATCTATTATATGTTTATGGTATACTTGGTCATGATGTGATGTGTATTTCTTTTTTTAAATTTTTTTATTGTTATTATTTTTTTTACTTTACAATATTGTATTGGTTTTGCCATACATCAACATGCATCCGCCACGGGTGTACACGTGTTCCCCATCCTGAACCTCCCTCATACCATCCCTCTTCTCTTACCAAAGATTGGTTATTGTAAAATTGTTTGAAAGTTGCTGTTCTTGTAGAGTACATGTATGAAAACTATTCACGTGTTTTCTTAAAGAGATATTAAATGTGTTTTAGTGCTCATTGTTGTGACTTAATAGGGAACCCAAGGGAGATATTTAAACTTTGCGCAAAATTTTTTAAATTTGATTTTGAAGGTCAGCTAATAGAGAGGAGAGAGTGGAGACAGGCTAATTAATTAGCAGGTTGTTAAATAGTCCAGACTAGAAGTAAAATGTCGTCTTTGAACTAAGTCAGTGTCAATGGGAATGGGATGGAAGGAAAAAACTTTAGAGACATTTTTTTTTAATTTATGTTTGACTCCTTTATACAGAGTTGAATATAGTTGTAACAGATTGTATGACCTGAAAAGTCTAAAATATTTACTATCTAGCCCCTTACAGAAAAAGTTTTCCAACCCCTGCTAACCATTAAACTGGATGAAAAGTCAAATCCTAGTGAATTCAGTCATTATGTATTTATAGAGGTTTGGCAGTAAAGAAATGCTAAATTAGGATGATAGCTTTAAGGAGAAATACGGTAAATTTAATTTTTTACCATAGGAAAGATTTGGGTATGTTGTTAGTATCATAAGAAATGTCAGCTAGTGGGACCTAGGGGAGCAGAGGAGGGCAGAGGACCCTGGTGGACGACGGTCCATGGGGTTGCAGAGAGTCAGACATGACTGAGCACAAGCGCAAGCGGTGGTGGTACAGGGTTTTGGAGAATGCAGGAGGGAATGGGAAGACTTATTATTGGAAAGGAGCTGAAGATTATTCTTTGAAACCCTGGGCAGGAGCAAAAGAAGTGAAAGGATATTAGAGATATAGAGCTGTTTTGAAGTGGAGGCAAAGGCAGTAAGAGGAATTTACAATAGATGGCTATAACCTCATTTGAGTAGGGATGAAGTTAAGGACTGAAGATGGTTCAAATAATTGTCTTTTCACTACTTACAATTATTTTTTGAAGTTCCCCAGTCCTGTTTAGTGCTTTGAAAAATATATTTATAGGAAAGGAAGGACAATTACAGAATTCTGCCAAGTGTTATAAAGCATTTTTTTTCTTTTCTTTAAAGTCTAACATGTTAAAATTAGGAAATAGAAGTAGGCTTTACATTTTTTTCTGGTATTCCATTTTAAATTATGTTTGAAGTCTACTTTTTAGTGCAGTTTTTAAGACAGCATTATTGAGGTATAATTGACTTATAATAAACTGCACATATTTAAATTAAGGGTACAATCTGATCAATTTTGATATTCATACTCTTGTGAAACCATCACAGTCCAGGTGATGCATGCCCCTTGGTAATCCCTCCATTTTGCACCTCTTTGCCCCCATGTGCACCAAGATTGATACAGTGTATTTTCATTGTGTTCAAAATACTTTCTAATCTAATTTCCCTTTTTCTTCTTTGATCCATGGGGTTATTTAGAAGTGTGTTAGTTTCCTAATATTTGAGGATTTTTACAGAGATTTTTATTGTTTAATCCCATCTAGCCACAGAACATATTTTGCTTGACTTGAATCCTTTTAAACCCAGAGACTGGTTTTATGGCCCATAATATAGTCCATCTTCATAAATTTACAATGTATGCTTGAAAAGAATGTGTGTTTTGCTGTCATTGGGTAGAGGTTCCTTAAATGTCCGTCTCATCCATGTGGCTGATAGTATGGTTGAAGGCTTTCATATCCTCTACTGATTTTCTGTCTACGGGTTCTGTCAATTACTGAGATAGGATTTTTGAAATTTCTGACTATAGTTGTGAATTTGTCTATTTCTCATTTCAATTCTGTTAGTTTTTGTTTCATACATTTTGAAGCTGTTAATTAGGTACATAAATGTATAAAATTATGTCCTCCTGATGAACTGACTCCATCATTATAAAATGGCCTTCTTTATCTCTGTTAGTTTCCTTTGCTCAGAAATCTGTGTGTGTTATGAGACAGTAAGTTTAGGACAGTTGTAGAGCTTACCACGTTTGTTTCTTGTATGTTAGGATTCTTGTTCTTTGTTGCTTGATAGCTAGTGTCTTGAAAACTGTTGTTTCATATATTTTGTATGGATTTCTTTCAGCTGTCTAGGTTATATAAGCTACAACCTAAATTTTGAGATATTTAAAAAATTATTTGTGGTGGTTCTTAAGTTTTTCTTCATCTTTGTATCAGGAATATTTAGAGGAATATGATGAAAGTTGTGGACCTTAGCCCCTCGTATCTATAAAATTTTGGTTGTAATTTCCTGAGGCTTCCAGGTTTGAGGTTTTAATTCATCCCTTCTTAGGAATCCTGGCTTTCTAGAAAGCATTTTCAATTCTTATTGCACATTAGATTCACCTGGGAGAAATTTTGAACAAGTATCTGTGCTTCAGGCTTTTAAAATCTGAATCTTGGGTGGTGGGCCTCAGATTTTGTTTTTAAAGCTCCTAAAGTAAGTCTGATGTACAACCAAGCTTAAGAACAACTCCGTTTTAAAACAAAGTATAGCTTCCTCTCCACTTGGTTTCTCTTCTTCCAGTTATTGGCAGGGATCCTAGGGAGGGTGGGATACAAGGAGCCAGTTGCTCCTTAAACTCAGTCTGAGTAGAACGTGATGCTTGGAACAATTTATTCAACCCTCACGTTTTTTTGTCTCTGTAAACTGTATCTGGGCTTTTAACAAAGGTGTGTAAAGATAAAGTTATAATAAGAAACTTTTTCCAATTATATTTCATAAGTTTCTTTAACAAAATGCAAAATGTTAAAAAATCACGATGGTAAAAGACAGCTATGTATCAATTTAAATGGACCTCAGCGCCTAAGGACCTTACAAGAAATAAGGCTTTAAAAAGGCAGAAATTAGGAATTAAAAGTTTTTTAAGTATTGGGTGTTGTTAATATGATATGCTTCATGTATAGGTTTTATGCTACGTTAGATGTATATATGACTTTAGATATTGGTTATTTGTAGTGGAAAATGTACTTCATATTGACTTAGGTGGGCCACAGTGCATTTAATTGTTCTTTAAAAATGCCATGAAGCAATAAGCAAGAGAAAATAGCACAGAGCTCTCTTAACTGAGAGAGGGCTGATGTAACGTGGTCTCTATGACTCAAGATCGATTGATTTCACATTGAGTCACTTTTTGGATGTGCCAAATAATGCAGTGTGTGTGGAGGAGTCAGTTTGGAATGCCAGCTACTTTTATGCAAGGTGATTCTTTTGTGTGATTTCTTTAATGAAGGACTTGAACATCATATTATTTTGTGTATTAGGTTTTTTAGTTTCTGAATTTTCTAATGCTTCTAGAAAGTAATGGTGGATTTCTATGGGATTAAATTTTTTTGTATAAATCTAGTTTATTTTCCCCCTCATTTATTGTAATCCCTTTTCCCTCAGCTGTGAACTTCACAGAAGTAAATGAAGAAAACAAAAATGATCTCTTCAGAGAAGTGTTTTCTTCTATTGAAACCTTGGCCTTTACCTTTGGAAATATGTAAGTAGAGGACTGTCATTTCAAGAATTTAGGGCCTAAGTCTCAATGAGAGTATGTGTCATGATAATTCAGTATGTAAAGCAAAGTAAAGTATTAACCAACATAAAATATTATCACAGCTTTGGAAAAGCTATATCCTATGTTGCTTTATTGCTGTATTTGGAGGTGTTTATAGCCATTCAGACAGAGAAGGCAATGGCACCCCACTCCAGCACTCTTGCCTGGAAAATCCCATGGACGGAGGAGCCTGGTGAGCTGCAGTCCATGGGGTCACGAAGAGTCGAACATAACTGAGCGACTTCACTTTCACTTTTCACTTTCATGCACTGGAGAAGGAAATGGCAACCCACTCCAGTGTTCTTGCCTGGAGAATCCCAGGGACTGGGGAGCCTGGTGGGCTGCCGTCTATGGGGTTGCACAGAGTTGGACACCACTAAAGCGACTTAGCAGCAGCAGCAGCGGCATAGCCGTTCAGAAGCAGCATCCATTTGTGAGTGACCACTTAGTTTATGTGGATAGATTCTTAGGAGTTTATATCTAAGGCTCTTTTAATCTAGATGACATGTTGAATGTACAGCTTGTGACACAGCAATGTAATGACTTGTGTTTTGTCTTTGTGTTTTTAATTTCTATTTCTTTTTTTTTAAACTTCCCCTGGATAGCTTGACAAACTTCCTTATGGGAGATGTAGGCAATGATTCATTATTGCGACTGCCTGTTTCTCAGGAAAGTAAGGTAGGCCAAGTTTGTATGAAAGCAAAGACTTTAATATTTTTAACTTCCTGTTTTAATAATATCTTAATCTTAATCTCAGCATTAGTCTTTGATAGTTTTTTAGTGTAGCGAGAAAAATAGCTCGGTTCATTTGAAGTATGATAATTTATGGCCAGTTTTGGGGCTGGAAATTTAGTTGTACTTTTTAAATGGAACTATCATTTTAAAAGAACATATCTGATAATTTTATAGTGTCTTATGTAATGAATCTATATGTCGTATGATCCAAAATTTTAATCGGTAGTTCTTAGCCGTTTTTCCTTCCTGATGGTGCCGCAGGTCTTGAAGACTGGTGGGAACTTAGAAAAATGATACAAGAAGTGAAGAAGGTGTTAATCTTTTCACATGCTCTATAGTTTGTTTGTTACCATGAAACACCTAATTAACAAAACTGTAGGTCTTAATTCTCCCTAAGAGCATCCTTATAAGTATGTCAGAGAATTAGAGTTCTGATTCCTAGTTGAAGAAAAACACCTATAAAATAATAAAACATTAGGAATGTACTCAGAATATTGCTTTAAAGATTTATAGTAATTGTAGTAGTAATATTTTCATTTGAGTAATATTTTTTCACCAAATGCAAGATATTTAAACAGACTGCATTAGGGACATATGTTGATCATTTCCTGTTAAGGATTTCCAAAAAGTATTGGAATTCAGATCCAAAAGGATTTCAACACATATTTGGAAATGTGTCAAGTACTTGTTATTATGTCAAAATAACATAAGAACTACAGGTCTTTCTTAAATAATACAAAATGTGAATGACTACTTAAAGGCCATTTGTTATATGTACTACAGTATTTAGAAAAAAAAATGTGACATTCTGAAGTCATCCATTTGATGACTGGAGGACAGTGTAGAAACCATATCAGAATTATGAAGTATTTCTAGATCTTTAAAATATTATGCTGTTATTTATGATTTTTCCTCAATTATATGTTTCAAGCTTGCTGCTAATTTAGGAAGTGTAATAAAACACTCTATCAGTGTAACAGGGATCTAAACAATTTAAATTTTAGGTGTGAATCATATGTCCTATTCATGTGCTCCTGTTGTGGCCCATGTTGCTGTGCGTGAGTGTCTCATTGCATTGGCTTCTCTTACTTCAGAGCACAGGCTCTAGGGCATGCAGGCTACAGTAGCTGTGGTACACAGGCTTATTTGTTCCACATGGCGTGTGGGATCCTCCTGGATTAGGAATCGAACCCATGTCTTCTGCATTGGCAGGTGGATTATTTACCACTGAGCCACCAAGGAAGCCCCAAACCTACATCATCTTAATCTTTAAAATAGACTTATGAAGTGGTGTTCTTATCCTCATTTTATGAAGGGGCAAGAAAACTTAAGTGAGTATAAATATGTAGCTCAGTGTCGTATAACTACTAAGTGATAGAGCTTGACTTCAAATGTAGGTTTTACATGATTCCTTTTACATTGAATAATCAGCTCTCACAATTTTGGTAGATAACATTTTCCTGCACTGTCTATTAAGGTAGCTGCATGTCACATGCAGTGCATTAAATTAAAATTTTAATTCTCATTTACATTAGCCACTTTTCAAATGCCACTTTTCAAAGGTAGCTAGTAGCTACCTTATTGGACAGTGCAGCTGTGGAACATTTCCATCATCATAGAAAATTCCACACTAAGCTGTCCAAAGGACTTTGCACAACATGCTTATCATATAATAAAATGGTAAAGGATGGCTGAGAGTGTCTTTGTCTTCTGTTTAGATAGAAGTCTATTTAGATTGCTTCCAAAACTTGCTGACTAATATTTTTGAGATCTTTAGGATTTAAAATTTTGAATGGATTCATTAATGCTGTTAGTAAACAAAGAGGTTTATTCATTTTGGACCTTGAGAACTGCTGTTGTAAAAAGCTATATAGTTCTTATTAAATGTTCTGGCATTTAAACAGGCTTCTCAGGCTCTTTGAGTTCTAAATGCTTGAAATTCTTTAGTAGGAATTATCTCAGAGTAACAAGTTAGAGTGAAAAATTTTGAAGCAAAGATCTGTTATCTTCTGCTGTAATCTTAAATTTGCTTTCTTCCTTTTTTAAAGTCTTTTGAAAGCGTTTCTGTGGAATCAGTGGACTCATCCAATGAAAAAGGTAATGCTTGAGGTACTTAAAACTTTAATCAGACATTTTGCAGTTACTTTTGATAAATGTTTTGGATTACTTAATCTCCTTGCTTAGTAACCGAAAGTATTTATTTTAGACATAAGATGAATAATATGTAAAGTTTTACATATAAAACTTAAGGGAAAAAAACCTACTAGAGTAGATAGTGTGATGATAGAGACTGATCAACAATTATATAGGGTTTGTAACTTGATGAATGATAGAAATATGTATTAAGATTTTAAAATGTAATTTGAAATTATTTTCAACTCAAGCCATGACCCTTTGTTTTTGAATTTGTCACATTTTTTTCAACCAGTTTTCATTGAAAAACATCTTAGGATTTTAATGCTTCTTTAAAGGTTTCATGTTATGAGCTCATATTTAATGTGTACTTACCTTGACATTTTTTTATTTTCAGGAAGTTTTTCTCCTATAGAATTAGACAGCATGCTGTTAAAAAACACTAATTCTGTAGAACTGGCTTTGTCATATGCTAAAACATGGTCAAAATATACCAAGAACATAGTCTCATGGGTTGAAAAGAAGCTGAACTTGGGTGAGTTGCCCTTTGGGGCATCTGATTAACTCTGGAACATAAGAACTAAATTCTTTGTGATTCATTTTCTACAGACTGTAAATAATGATTTCACATTAGTAGTGCTTTCATTGTAGTAAATAAAATCATTGTCCATTTTCTCTTCTTGAAATAGGGAAGGCTCTCCTTAAAATAAATACACTTATTGAACATTGAACTGTGGACCTATCATTAGATCTGGGGACACCACGACAGTGGTCTTTGCCTTTAAAAAAAGTTATACTCTAATGAGCGAAAAGAAATGCAATCAGCTAATATAGTTAAAGGAGATAAAAAACAACTATCAGATAAAATCTAGCTATCAGATCAGAAGACAATGGAAACATATATAAGGAACTTCTTGATAGCTAATATTTTCCCAGTGTTTTACAGTTAACAAAGTGCTTTCACATCCATTTTCTGATTTAATCCTTACCAAAACCCTGGGAAGTAGGCAAGACAAAATTCTTATTCCTGTTTAACAGAGGAGGTGAATGAGACAGGGAATTTGCCTAAGGTCAGCAGATTTGCCTAAGATCATATTAGTAACTGGCAAAATACAGAATTTACCCAAAACTTGTGCTCTTTCTATTACATTATTTGCCTTTAATATGGGATGCCCATCAGATTCACCTAAATAAGGCCTTAGAAACAGATAATAATCACTCCTAGGTCCCAGTCCCCTAAAGAGGTGAGATCTATGCAAGTGTATTTTGAAAGTTTCCCAGTTGATTTTGATGAGTAATTTCAATTAAGAATCATAGCTTCATACCATGATGCAGGCTAGTATTTGTGATCACTTTTTAATTGGGGGATTACAGATAATTCTAGAGTATGGAGGAGAAAAAGTAAGTTGGACTTACCTTCTGATGCCTTCTTTGACCTTTTCAGAATTGGAGTCCACTAGAAATATTGTTAAGTTGGCAGAGGCAACTAGAACTAACATTGGATTACAGGTAAGTGGTCAGTGAACTGCTAGGGTTCTATGCCAAGTGATTACTCAGCTCCTGATAATACCATGTAAAATCAGAAAATTTTGTACTTAATATAGGAAAGAACTTGAATGCTAAATAACCTTTTTATTGACAAGATAAGATCTTTTTAAACTTACAAAGATATTCATTATGAAGAAGCTAGGAAATTTACAGTTTTTTATATATATGAATATTAATTATCTTGTTAGCTACTAATTTTGCTGACTAGTTTAAGAATTACTTATTAATGTTCTTCAGTATTTTTTCATATGGTCATACTTATGAATAGTCATTTTTCTGAAAAAAATTTAAACTTAAAAATTTCTTTTTTTGAAGAAAAATAATGGGGGGGTTATCTAGAACTCTAGTACATTTCTATTGGAAAATTTTCTTTTCAATTTTAAATTCTAGGAGTTTATGCCACTGCAGTCTTTATTTACCAATGCCCTTCTTAATGATATAGAGAGTAGTCACCTTTTACAGCAAACAATTGCAGCTCTCCAAGCCAACAAATTTGTGCAGGTAAAAATTTATATATACACTATACTTTTTATTTTTTTAAACAGCAGTGTACCTTTAGAAAACAGCTTTTTTCTCTCTTTTCTGTTTTTTTTGTTTGTTGTTGTTGTTTTAAAATGCCCTTGGCAGCCTCTACTTGGGAGGAAAAATGAAATGGAAAAACAAAGGAAAGAAATAAAAGAACTTTGGAAGCAGGAGCAAAATAAAATGGTTAGTATTATAATAGTTTCATCTATTTGTGAACATCTAAAAATCATGAGCAATCTGTTGGCATATATACCCTGGAAAGATGCATATCTTATCCTATAGTTTATCTAAAATGCAGTCATAACCGTCTTGCTGAATATGCTAAAGAGATTTGTACATTAGGATTTTTCTTATTTTGTATTTCATACTCTTTTTATTCTGTGTAGCTTGAAACAGAGACTGCTCTTAAAAAGGCAAAATTGTTGTGTATGCAACGTCAAGATGAATATGAAAAAGCAAAATCTTCCATGTTTCGTGCAGAAGAAGAACATCTGAGCTCAAGTAGTGGATTAGTAAAAAATCTCAATAGGCAGCTAGAAAAGAAGCGAAGGCTGGAAGAGGAGGCTCTTCAAAAAGTAATCATCTTTTTTGTTATTTATTACTATTGAATTAGCAATAATCTGCTAAGGCTTCAGTTCTCTTATTTTAACCTGCATCAGGACCACCTGGAAGGCTTGTCAAAACAAACTGCTGGGCTGTATCCTCAGAATTTCTGATTTAGTAAGGTCTGGAGTTGGCCCCAGACAACTTGGATCTCAAACAAGTGCCCAGGACTGCTGCTGCTGTTGCTGCTGGGGATCCACACTTTGAGAACCATTGTGCTAAGAGATTTTTGCTTATATTTTGAATTTTGGGGTTTATTTGTGAAGGAAGTATCTTAGGTCAATCGTTTAATATTTTCTGCTTGATTGTTCAGGAGGTTCACCATTTAGGCAACTGGGTGTATATGTGTACTTATTCTAGTACCTGCTAGCAAGACTAGGCAGAAGCTTTGTATTATTAATATTTATGAAATATAATTGATAAATTCTGTAAGAAGATTATAGGAAATGGTAAATATAAATAGAAAAGTCTATTAATGGACATTTATTTTATAGACAATGTACTAATTGTAAATTATACTTAACTACTCATAGAAGTCAGGTGTCCTTGAATTGCTGACCAAAACAATATTTATCTTTAGGAATATTCTATCTAAAACATAGAATGTTTCAGAACTTTCATGCATAAGCCATTTCAATCATTTAAACTGAGCTTTACTAGAATAAGTATATTTATTTTAAAATATAGATTCAGTGAACCAGCATCACTTTTTTCTCTGATAACTCCTAAAGGTAGAAGAAGCAAATGAACTCTACAAAGTGTGTGTGACAAATGTTGAAGAAAGACGAAATGATCTAGAAAATACCAAAAGAGAAATTTTAACACAACTCCGTAAACTTGTTTTCCAGTGTGATCTTACCCTTAAAGCTGTAAGTAATTTCTTCAGTATTTTAAAGAGAAAAAGTCTGTACATCTGTAGATATACAGACTGTATAACCTCTAGAATGCTTGATGAGTTGCAATTCTTACAGGATTTAATTTCTGAGATTATAGGAAAGTTTAGAGTTTGAAAATTGGAAAAGGAAATGGCAGCCCACTCCGGTATTCTTGCCTGGAGAATCCCAGGGATTGGGGAGCCTAGTGGGCTGCAGTCTGTGAGATTGCACAGAGTTGGACATGACTGAAGCGACTTAGCAGCAGCAGCAGAGTTTGAAAGTTGACTCTCAGTTTTTAATTCTAGTATGTGATTTGAGCTTTTTATCTATTCTCTTCTCCATGGATTGATGATTTGTTTGGTTAAAATTGAAGGGTGAGTGTTTGAAATTGCCTCTAAGCCACTCTTTCTTGGGTTGACTAACAAAATGGATTTAATCCCTGAAACTTCTATCAGTACAATGAGATCTGTTCTCCAGAATTTGAGAAAACTAAATATTGAAATTGAACCCAATGGTTTATTTGAAGACAAGGCATTCATGTATCTCTTTAAAATGGTTTTTATTAAAAATTTATGTGCAAAATACAGTGAACTTTCCATATTCACGGGTTCTACATTAGTGGATTCAACCAACTGTGGCTTGAGAGTATTCAGGGGAAAAAAGATTTCCAGAAACTTCCAAAAAAGCAAAACTTGAATTTGTCTGCATTGGTAACTATTTACATAGCGTTTAATTATATTTAATAGCTGTTTACATAGCATTAGGTATTATAAATAATCGAGAGATGATTTAAAGTCTATAGAAGGTTATGCCTAATTTACATGCAAATACAGTGCCATTTTATATAAAGGACTTATGCATCCATGGGTTTTTGGTATCCATGAGTGGTCCTGGAAACAGTTCTCTTAGATACTGAGGGATGACTGCACTTGTTTTTGGCATACGTTTCACAAATTTTAAAGCATATATAAATTTCTGTAATCACTACCATCACAGTTAGGACTCGAAATAATTGTATCACTCCAATAAAATTTCCTCATGGTACCCATTTATAGTCACACTCTCCACCTATCCCTTATCCCTGGCAAGTATTGATCTGTACTCCATCTCTGTAGTTTGATCTTTTCCACAGTGTCACATAAATTGAATTATAATATGTATGTTTTGAAGACTGGCTTCTTTTACTCAGCATAATGCTTTTGCGATTCATCAATGTTATGCATGTATCAATAATTCATTTCTTTGTATTGCTGATTAGTATTCCACTGTGTGAATATACCACAGTGTTTATCCATTCACTACTTGGACAATTGCAGTTTGGGGTAATAAAGAATAGAGTTACTATGAATATTCATTTACAGTTTTTGTGTGAATATAAGTTTTACATTTCTGGGGTAAACGCCTAGGAGTGAGATTACTGGGTGGTATGGTAGATGTTTAATTTTGTAAGAAATTGCCAAACAGTTTTTTAGAGTTTTTTCATTGTTATTAGCAATGTGTGAGAGTTCCAGTTGTTCTGCATCCTTCACAACACTTGTCAGTTGTTGGTTTTTATATTTTAGCTGTTCTTAGGTATGTAGTGGTAGTGATTTTGTTTTGAGAATGACTTATGATATAGAGCATCTTTTAAAGGGTAAGTTTGCAATCTCCGTTTTGCCTGTTCTTTTGGATTGAGATATTTTCTTATTGTTGAGCTTGCATATATTGTTTACCAGTTTGAAGCTTCTCTTTATTCTTTTAGCAGAGTCAGGGAACAAAAGTTTTAATTTTGATGGAATCTTACTTAACAATTTCTGCTTTATGAGTCATGCTCTTGGATGATACCTAAGAGTGCTTCATCTAACCCAAGATCTCAAAGACTTCTTTGGTTTTCTATAAAAAATTTATAGTTTGATATTGAGAAATGATCGATTTTGAGTTAATTTTTTATAAAGTGAAGTATAACTTGAAGTTCATTTTTTGCATATGGATGTTACGTGAAAATTATACTCATGGAACTTTATGTTATAGTGGTGACTGAATGTTGGCATGGAGAGGTCAGTGTCATTGAAAAATGAATTACCTAGATTTCCTGAGAGAAGGTACCAGGATTGGTGAAGCAGAAGCACGAGGGAGAGGAGAGGCAAATATGAAACCTTTATTGGGGTTTCTGAGGGAAAATCTAGGTAGGACAGGATAAGCAATATAGGATTGTCTAGTTTGGGCTTTGGGGAATAAGGATGGCCTGAAACAGGGAATAGGAATTGGTACCTGACCTGGGATGATTTTAGGGCAGGGGAAAATACTGGCTTGATGTGTGAGAGTTAGAGATGGTTGGAGTTGCATGTAAAAGACATGTGTGTCCCCCAGCTAAGAATTGGCTAGCATTCAGAGGAATAGAAGTCCCCAGTCAGCAAGTTTTTAAAGATATTAAATCATCATAAAATACAGAAAATAAAAAAGGGTGATTAATACTTGTTTGCTTGTTCTGATACCATTTGTTGAAGACATTGTAGCATCACCATTGAATCATCACCATTGAATTGCCTTTGCATCTTTGTCAAAACTCAATTGACCATATTTTTATAGTTCTATTTCTAGATTTTTTATCTTGTTCTGTGGATATATAATACATATGTATCTATCCTTTTGTCAGAACACTACTATATTGATTACTGGTATTGTCTAGCAAAGTCTTAAAATCAGGTACTATAAGTCTTCCAATTTTATTCTTTTCAGAATTGTTTTGAGTATTTAAGATCCTTTAACATTTATAAAAATGTTAGAATCAGTGTGTCTGTGTCTACAAAAAAAAAATCTTGCTAACATTTGAATTGGAATTACATTAAATTCAGCTTAGGGAGAATTGACTATGTAGGTATCATCCTAACTATAAATAGAGTTCTCCAATCCATGAACACAGTATGTGTCTTCATTTATTTAGGGCTATGTTACTTTTAATCAGCACTTTGTAGTTTTTAACATTTCTTTCCCATGTTTTGTTAAATTTAAACCTCTGTATGTATGTATGTATTTATTTGGGGGGTTCATTGTGAATCTGATACAAATAAATACATACACGATATTTGTGTACATGTGTATATGTATCTATGCATACACACATGCTTATTTAATTTCAAATTAAGTTCATTGTTAATGTTGAAAAATACGAGTTATTTTCATATCTTGATCTTGTATTTTGCAACCATGCTAAACTCACTTATTACTTTTAGGAGCTTTTTTTTTTAGCAGAATCATAGGGTTTTCTTACATAAAAAATCACATTTTCTGCAAATAGGGACAGTTTTCTTTCTTTCCAAACTCTGTTCCTTTTTTTTTTTTCTTATTACACTGGCTAGATATTAAAATTGATTGTTGAATAGAAGTGGTGAGATAAGACATCTTTGTCTTAATCTTAGGAAGAAAGCACTTAGTCTCTCACCATTAAACATGATAGCTGTAGGGTTTTTAAAAATATTTGTTTTTAATTAATTTATTTGGCTGCGCAGGGTCCTAGTTGCAGCATGAGGGATCCTCAGTCTTTGTTGTGGTGTGGTGTTGTTCAGTTGCTAAGTCATGTCTGACTGTGACCCCATGGACTGCAGCACGCCAGGCTTCCCTGTCTTTCACTGTCTCCCACAGTTTGTTCAAATTCATGTCCATTAAGTCAGTGAGGCTGTCTAACCATCTCATCTTCTGCCGCCCTCTTCTCCTTATGCCTTCAGTCATGAGGTATCTTTAGCTGTGGCATGTGAACTCTTAGTTGCGGCAGGTGGGAAATGGTTCCCCGACCAGGGAGCAGACCCAGGCCCCCTGCATTGGCAATGCAGAGTCTTAGCCACTGGGCCACCAGAGAAGTCCCTGTAAGGTTTGTTATTTTTTGAAGATACATTTTATCATGTTAAAGAATTTCTAGTTTTTTCTAATTGTTGAGAATTTTGTCATAAAAATATTGGGTTTTTGTCATATGATTTTTGTTTTTTTGCATCACTAGATGTGATAATAGAGTTTTTCTTCTTCAGTCTGTTAATATGATGAGTTGCTTCATAATACTAACATTGATATTTAAGTGTTGATCCACCCTTGCATTCTTGGGATAAGCCACTCTTGTTTGTGACACATTGTTCCTTTTATAAATTGCTGGATTCAATTTGCTGATATTTTGTTGAATATTTTTTTCTTCTCTGTTTATGAAAGATATTGGTATTATGTTTTTGTTTACTTTTCATGTTCTTATACTGCCTTTATCTGATTTTGGAATCAGGGTAATTCTGACCTTGTAAAATAAGTTGGGAAGTGTTGCTTCCTATTTTATTTTCTGGAAGAGATTGTATAGAATTGGTATTGTTTCTTTAAATGTTTTGTGGCATTTCCTGGTGAAAGCAGTTGGCTTGGAGTTTTCATTTTTTTGGAAAATCTTTCCCTGTGTATTCAGTTTCTTTTGATATAGGCCTGTTTGAATTAGTTCTTTTCATGTGAACTTTGGTAGTTTGCGGAATTAGTTCCACCCTTTCATCTAAGTTATTGTGTTTATGTGCATAGTGTTGTTTATAACTCTTAACCTCTCAGTGTCTCATTGAGCTGTAGTGATATCCTCTCTTTCCTCCCTGATGTTGGTAATTTGTGCCTTCTCTTTCACTTCCTTTCTCTTTGGTTAGTCTGGCTAGAGGTTTATAAATTTTGTTGATCTTTTCTGAGAGACAGCTTTTGATTTCATTGGTTTTTCTCTACTTTTCTTTTTAAATTTTTTTTCTGCTTTTTATTGTTCCTTTCTGCTTACTTTAGGTTTATTTTGCTTTTCCTTTTAGTTTCTTAAAGGTAGAAACTTAGATTGTTCATCAAGACCTCTCTACTTTTTTAATATGAATAGTTGATGATTTTAATTTCTCTCTAAGCACTGCTTATCTACATCCCACAAATTTTGAATTTGGATTTTCATTTTTATACAATTCAAAATATTTTCTAATTTTCCTCAACACTTTGATTTTACCTGTGGATATTGTAGAAGCTTGTTTAATTTCTAATTATTTGAGGATTTTCTGGACATTTTCCTGATACTGATTTCTAGTTTAATTCTGTTATAGTGAAACAAATACTTTATATGATTTTAATTTTCCTATATTTGTTATGATTTGCTTTATGACTCAGGATATGGTTTATCTTGGTACTGTTCATGTGTTCACTTGAAAGAATGTATATTCTGCTGTGGTTGGCTGGAGTAACCTATAAATGTAGACTAGTTCCTCTTGGTTTATGATATTTATTTCTTCCATATCCTTGACGATTTACTTTTTGTTTCTGTCAATTACTGAGAAAGCAATTTTGACGTTTTTAGCATACTATATATTTTTAATTCTGTCAGTTTTTCCTTTATATATTTTGAATGTCTCAATTGCTTATATACATTAATGATTATTATATATTCTTGGTGAATTGATCCTTTTATCTTTATGAAATGTGTCTTTTTATCCTGGTAATTTTCCTTGCCTTTTACTCTACATTATTTAATATTGATAGAAGTAGTTAAGGTTTCTTTTGAGCATTTTTAGCATGGTATATCTTTTTCCATTCTTTTACTTTTAACTTAATCATGTATTTTAAGTGAAGTTATTATATAGCATAGTGTTCAGTGTTGATTTTTTTAAAATCTATTTTGATAATCTCCATCTTTTGAGTGGAATGGTTAGACCATTTATATTTAATGTAAATATATGTGCAAATTTAGGCCTACTACTTTTTGTTTTCTGTTTGTACCTTATGTTTCCCTTCATCTGTTTCTCTTTTGATGCCTTTTTTGTATAAATCGATAATTTTTTAGAATTACATTTTAATTGATCTATTTAATTTATTAAAGACTTAATGTTTTATTTATATATTAGAATTATATTTTAGTTTATCTAAAATGATTTGTCTAAAGTTTAATTTATTATATATATTTTAATATATCTATTGGGTCTTTGATTATGTCTGTTCATTTGTATAGTGTTTTTTCTTTAAATGGCTGCACTAAGACTATAATGGCTGCATTTTTCAGTTTACTTTGAACTAATATTTTACCAAGTTCAAATGGAATGTGAGAACTATACCACCATATAAGTTCCTTTATTCATTTTTAGTTGTAGTTGATATGTATCTTACATCTGCATACATTGAAAACTTCACCAGACAAACTTACAATTTTGGTTTTCGAAAGTCTCATATTTTAGAGAGTTTAAGAGAATAAAACTAGTCTTTAAATGTACCCAGATATTTACCATTTCTGTTATTATTCTTTCACTCTGAGTTTCCATCTTCTCTCCCATATAATTTCTTTTGTCCAAAGAACTTCTTTTACCATTTCTTTTATAGTTGGTCTACTGGTGATGAATTCTCTTGGTTGTCTTTCATCTTAGAATGTCTATTTCATCTTCATGCATGAAGGATATTTTCACTGAATTTAGAATTCAGTTCTTTTAACACTTTATTTATAAAAATGTTATTCCACTGCCTCTGGCATCCAGAGTTTCTATGCATAGTCATTTGAATCATTGTTTCCCTAATATGAAGCGTGTTGTTTTTCTTTGGCTGCTTGCAAAAATTTTTCTTGGTCTTTGGGCTTCAGCAGTTTGATTACAGTGTATTTGGATGTAACTTTTGTTGAGTTTCTCCTGTTCTTGGATCTACAGATTTAACTCTTTCAATGTGTAAGAAGTATTTGGCTATTTTTCCTTCAGATTTTTTTTTTTGTAACAGTCCCTCATCTTCCTCTAAGACCCTAAAGACTCAAATGACAGATCTTTTGTTATTATTCCACAAGAATGTAGGACTTTTTTTCCCCCAATCTTTTTTTCTCCTGATTGTTTATGTTGTTCTACTGATCTTTTTTCAAGCTCACTGACTTTTTTTGTTGTTATCTCCATTTTCCGTACAGTCAATCCACTGATTTTTTTGTTTTGGATATTTTTTTAGTAGTAAAATCTCCTTTTGTTTCTTTTTTATATCTTCAAATTCTCTGCTGAGACTTCAGTCTTTCCACATTTTAATATTGTTGGCCCTTATTTCTTGAAATCTAATAATATCTGCTTTAAAGTCTATGATAATTCAAATAGCTGAGTCATCTCGGTGTTGGTATCTGTTTGTCTTTTTTCTTATGAGTTGTTGAGATTGTCCCAGTTCTTTGTGTGACAAGTAATTTTGGATGATATCTTAGGCATTTTCAGTATTACCTTATATGACTCTGGGTTTTCTTTATAACCTGTATTGGATGTTGATTCTTTAAAAATTTAGCAGGCTTTTGATCCAGCTAGGTTCACTCTTCAACTAAGGACTCCCTTCTAGGCCTTCTGGCTGGGAAACTGAAGTTAACCTAGTCTGCTGCTTTGAGAGCTGAGTTGGGGAAGGATAAAGAGAAAGAAACAACAGGAATTTCAGACTCCTCATTCCTCAGACTACAGTTATAGAAAAGAATTCCCCTCAGTTTTAGACGTGTGTTCTGCTGCTACTGCCATCACTCACACTGCCAGAGGACTTCATCTTAGGGCTTGGGGCAAGAGAGAAAACAAACATACAAAAGAAACAAGAGAATTTCCCCAACTCTTTCAGTCACATATATTTGAGTAGGAGTAGTGTACTGACTGGGAAATATGAGCAGGAAAAAAATAACAGGAAGCATGCCACGGATTGGTCATAACTTAATTTGTAGTTTATTTCCACAATCTACTTGCTACCATTTACTTTTCAGAGCCTTCAGATAGCTAATCCGTGCATTCTGTCCAGGGTTTTTAGGGAAATTGAGTGAGAGACTTTGGAAGTGAGCTTATTCCATTTGAATCACAAACCTTCCTTAAAATATTTCTGGGTGTTTAAAATTGTATCTCATTTATTTATCAAATTCTGATTAATTAATATGTGGTTAATTTACAGTCAATTTTAATAAAAATATTGAAAAGAATTACAAAATCCCAAGATTCAAAATTCCTGTGTAAGTTATTTAAGCCAACTTTTTACCTTTTACAAGTCCTTTTACCTCAAACAATAGCTAATGATAATTAAGATTGTGTGTTTGCCAGTGTATTGTGAATGAAGCTGTTTGTCTTCATTAACTCATTTAATTTTCACAAAATCATGTTGGGTAACTATAATTGTTTTAAGCTCCATTTTACTGATGGAGTAAAGTTTAGAAAATCTTTCTTCTCCAAGTGTATTCCTTATACCAGTCACATTCTTGTTACTTTGGAAGTCTATAAGGAATGCAGAATTTTGGGTTTCAGCCTAAACTTTTGATATCAGAATCTGTATTTTGAACAGGATCCCCTACAAGATTTATTGCACATTAACTTTTTTGGAAACAAATGTTTAATGTAGTTATAAACAACTTAATATCAAAGTCACCCAGCTATACGTTGGAAAGCCAGACTTGAAGAATGACTTCAGAGCTGGTGCTTCTAAATACTGTGCTATCTTGCTGTGAATGATTACCCAGCCTGGATTTGAACAACTCCAGAATTAGTATGACGTGTATATTGAGCTTTTAAAAAAATCTGTTTTATTGTAGACCTTTCAAGTTGTGCTATATTGATATAATCCCTCTTCCACAAGATAGTACTTTAAATATCTCTCCCTGGATTTTTTTTCAGACTGCTGAAATCTGACTACTTCATATAACAGAGTTCTCTCATGAGCTTAATCTTGTTTGTCTGCCTCCATCTAAAAAAGTGATGCTGTTTGGTGATCCAACAATTATTATTTCTTTTAATTTGATGTGATATAAACAAGAAGTTACCTAATTTTGTTGGAGAAGGAAATGGCAACCCATTCCAGTGTTCTTGCCTGGAGAATCCCATGGAGCCTGGCAGGCTGCAATCCATGGGGTTGTGAGAGTTGGACATGACTGAGCAACTAAGCACACAATTTTGTATATAACATTTGTATTTGTTAATGCCTGTTGTTCAGTTGCTAAGTTATGCCCAGCTCTTTGTGACCCCATTGACTGTAAATGCCAGCCTCTTCTGTCCTCCAGTATCTCTTGGAGTTTGCTCAAATTCATGTCCATTGAATCGGTGATGCTGTCTAACCATCTCATCCTCTGTTGCACCCTTCTCTTTCACCTTTAATCTTTCTCAGCATCAGGGTCTTTTCCAGTGAGCCACCTCTTTGCGTTAGGTGGCCAGAATTTTGGAGCTTCAGCTTCAGCATCAGTCCTTCCAATGAATATTCAGAGTTGATTTCCTTTAGGATTGACTGGTTTGATCTCCTTGGAGTCCAAGGGACTCACTCAGTAGGGTCTCTTCTCCAGCACCACACTTGGAAAGTATCAGTTCTTCAGCACTCAGCCTTTTTTCTTTATTGTCCTACTCTCAACATCCATACTTGACTACTGGAAAAACCATAGCTTTGACTATATGGACCTTTGTCAGCATAGTGATGTCTCTGCTTTTTAATATGCTGTCTAGGTTTCTCATAGCTTTTCTTCCAAGGAGCAAGCGTCTTTTAATTTCATGCCTGCAGTCACCATCTGCAGTGATTTTGGAGCCTAAGAAAAGTAAAATCTGTCACTGTTTCCACTTTTTTTCCCTTCTATTTGCCATCAAGTGTTGGGACCAAATGCCATGCTCTTAGTTTTCTAAATGTTGACTTTCAAGCCAGCTTTTTCACTTTCCTCTTTCACCCTCATCAAGAAGCTCTTTAGTTCCTCTTCACTTTGTGCCATTAGAGTCCTATCATATGCATGATGATACCACTACTGTTATTGCCTACTGTTTATTTAAAAGAAATATACAACAGATACCCTCTCTCAAGGAGTTTTAGCATTTATCTAGGGAGAGAGAATTAATACATCTGAAAAATTATAGAGCAGTACTTATCTGCGTATGAAGTAGACTTTGAGGTACAAGTTCCCCAAACTTGAACAAATACACAACTCTTGAAAATCACTACAGCGTATAATGTATAGTCTGTTTATGGGAAGTTTCTCCCTATAGATATTTGTGAGCAGAATTTCTTATTAGCTGGAGTTCTTTTGAACCAGTTTAATCAGTTTTACTCCTTCACTTTGAGGAAGTGACATTATTCACATGCAGATCTAAGCAGATAGCAAATCCAGCATTCAGTTCTTGAATGTAGGTGCTTTTCCCCCAAGGTAAGAGCCATAATTTTCTCAGATTTCTTTGTTTTCTTCTCTATCAAAGAAGAATTGGGGGATTTTTGGTGACTATTTTGTATCACCATCTCGCAAATTGTTTTCAAAAGAATTTTGTTCTCACTCTAGGATCTGTTATTATTACGTCTATCATTGAAAAGAAAACAAAGTCATCTGAAATATAAAGATGCTGGACACTCGGTTATATTCACTCACTATCTTAAGGAAGATACATAAATCAGTCCCAGCAAAATTATAAGTTACATCATAAACATCAAGAATTATTCTGTATTGAATTAGGAAGTATTGAAGGATATGGGATGAAGATCATAATTACATTACTAGGGCATTTCCAGGAGGTCGAGTGGCTAGGACTTCGTGCTTTCACCAAGGAGGGAAGTGAGTTCAATCCCTGGTCTAGGAACTAAGATCCTGGAATGCATGTATCTCGGCCCAAAAAAATTGCATTACTGAGTGAGAACAAGGAGAAATGACCAAACCAATTACCAAAGGCCTAATTAAATTAACAGACTTTGAAGGATGGGAAACATTAGCACAAGAGGTTTTCCTTTCCTTTGAAAGGACATTCATGAAAAATTTATCTTTTTAAAAAATGTAGGACAGAAATATTGAACAAAAATTTTTAGATTATTGCTAATGTATATGAGAGAAACTTTTCCCATTGATTGGAAATTATGAAATACTCTATTTCAGCAACTGTCAGAAAAATTTGTGCTAATCTGTGTGCCAGTGGAGTAAGTAAAGATTAAATATAGATGATGAAAGCTGGGCATAGAGTTGAAAATCCTCTGTTCTTGAGTGAGCAGTAACAGAAAACATGCAGGATTTCAATATGACCTTGACTGATAACACTTGCTACTACTATTCATTTGGTCATTTACCCTTTATGAAGCACTTAGGCCACTGTGCTATTATTCATTAGGGACCTAGAAGAAAAGGATGAAGTCCCAGACCCAGGACGGGATTGGGGGACAAAAAGATCTTAGGGACATGATGATTTTTGAAGTACCTATGAGCCACCCCAGTAAAGATTCCCAGCAAGTCCTGCAGGATCTACCCCATGGGGACCTCAATCTTCAGCATTTCTGTTAGGTGAGGGAGAAGACTGAATAATTTAGGGGAAAGATATTTTAAGATTGGACTTCCAGTACATATAAGGCTTTATTTATAAGTACCTGTAGACAAACATTGGAGAAGGCAATGGCAACCCATTCCAGTACTCTTGCCTGGAAAATCCCATGGATGGAGGAGCCTGGTAGGCTGTATAGTCCATGGGGTCGCTAAGAGTCCGACATGACTGAGCGACTTCACTTTCACTTTTCACTTTGATGCATTGGAGAAGGAAATGGCAACCCACCCCAGTGTTCTTGCCTAGAGAATCCCAGGGATGGCGGAGCCTGGTGGGCTGCCGTCTATGGGGTCGCACAGAGTCGGACATGACTGAAGCGACTTAGCAGCAGCAGCAGCAGCATAGACAAACATTAAGCGGATGAGTTGATTGATTATGCCTGTGTATTCATTTGACTTTTTAATTAGTGTTTCTAACTAGATTCATAAAGTTTATTAAAAAGTATTAAAAGTGGACATACAATTACCTTTAGGATCAAGAGAGTTCAGTTCAGTTTACCATTAACCAGAGAATTCCCAATTATAGCTAATTGTTGGACTTAAACTTTACCATCCACAATTTGAATTTCCTGTGTTACTTGAAGGAGGAACAAGTGATTCTATTATGTGCACTTTTCAAATACTATTTATGCTGACTCTTAGTTATCCTTGGAGAATGCCTATCTACCTTGGAAAGGACTTAGGCTAATCAAAAGTTCAACATATCATCTGGTAATCAAAAGAGATGAAGAGGAAACATGGCAGTCTTTGAAATAACATTAAGCTGATCAAAATTTGGCATTCATTCACATTTCCCACACAGAAGTGGGAGTGGCATTTAGAAAAGTCAGATCATGTTACAAATCCTGTGCTGTGCTGTATGTTGTACTTAGTCGCTCAGTCGTGTCTGACTCTTTGCAACCCCATGGACTGCAGCCTTCCAGGCTCCTCTGACCTTGGGGATTCTCCAGGCAAGAATACTGGAGTGGCTTGCCATACCCTCCTCCAGGGGATCTTCCCAACCCAGGGATCAAACCCAGGTCTCCCACACTGCATAGATTCTTTACTGACCGAGTCACCAGGGAACCCTCCACTCGCTTCCTGTTGTACCTTACCTTGGTTTAGATGGCGTCTTCCCTGTTTGGCTTTATCTCAAACTGAAACGCCACACTGACCTTTCATCTGTTTCTTGCGCATGACAGGTTCTTTCTTACTCACTTTTGCCCTAGGGTCTTTGCACTATCTCTTCTGTTTGTATTGGTTTTCTCCCTGGAACTTCTCACTGGTTCTTTGTTATATCAGGTCTCAGTTCAGACATTACCTCCTCAGAGAGTCCCTTCACCAAACTGTCATATCAAAAGTACCCTTTTGCAAACACATACCTGGTCATATTCTATAACCTGACAATGTTATATCATGTTTGTAGCAGTTTTCAGTACCAGAAATTATCCTACTTAATTTGTCCTCTGTCTTCAACCCCCACCCTCAGGAAAATGCAAACTCATATGAGGACTGGGATTTCATCTATTTATTTGCTGTAATATACCCAAAACTTGGATTTTTATGAACTTGAGAGTAGTTAATTCATGTACAGTTCTCGGGATGGACCTGGCATATTGTAAACACTCTGTCTGCTTATTTTTGTTGTTGTTCCTGTAAGTGGCAGTAGTGACAGTAGGCATGTTAGGCATTTGTAGAAATTCAATGGAATAATTATTTTGAATAGATTCAAGATAGTACCTAATTATAAAAACTGAGTGCTGTAGGACACATTATAAGTATAAAGTATTTCTATTTTTATAGGATTGAAGAAGTGAAACTGAAAATAATAGTGCTCTGATTGGAATTTTTCCTCCATGTTTTTCAGTGTAGACAGTTACGGTCAGACCATCAGAGTACAGAGCTGGGATCATCAGAAACACATCCATCTCCTAAAATTGTGAACCTGTAGGGACATGGGTTGTGTTTTTAAACCTTTCAGATTAAAGCCAGCTTTGCTGGAAGTGATTGCTCCTAGATACTTCATTAAAACTACTTTCCATGCCCCTCCCCCAATTTAGTCCTTGTACAAAGTCAGGTGACATAGTGTGCTCACGATGATATTCACTGTCGAATTCTTCACTGTGTGGCCTTTTTCTTGGTACTGTTACTTGAAATAAATGTGTATGTACATAGCATTCTCTGTAGCATGACTCTTTTACCTTTTTGTTTTGTTTTGTTTGTGACCATAGGTAACAGTTAACCTCTTCCAGATGCAGCAGCTGCAGGCTGCCTCCCTCTCAAGCAACTTACAATCTCTCTGTGATAGTGCCAAACTCTATGACCCAGGCCAAGAGTACAGTGAGTTTGTCAGGGCCACAAATTCAGCTGAAGAGGAGAAAGTTGATGGGTGAGAACATATAGAAGAAATTATTTCTAGATATAAAATCTTTATTGCCGAGTTTTCTATCTTGTGTCAGGTGGTGTCGTTTCTAACACTGACAGCATTGACTGTAAAACTTTCTGAATTTTTAAAATATTTAAGATGTAATTGACTTAGAGTAAAGCTTTCCATTTTGACACAGAGCTCAGTTATTTGAGATTTAGAAATCCACTATACTTGAAAAGTTTAACCATGCTATGAATAATTCACTATATTTTTGCTCCTCTTTTTCAAGTTTCAACTGTAATAAATAAAAATGATTAATAAGTTTTATTCACATATCTTTTAAGAAGTTCAACTATATGTTTCTTAATATTTAGTTTAATTACTCTGTTCATTAAATTAACAAATATTTCTGAAAATAAAGTGGGCTGATTATTTGTCATTTTTCTGTATGAAGAGTTGTATTTGGGTTTTCTTAGGAATGTAAATAAACAATTAAGCAGTCCTCCCATTTCTGGATACGGACCTTCTGACTCTTTAGAAGACGTTGTACGCCTTCCTGACAGCTCTAACAAGATTGAAGAGGACAGATGCTCTAACAGTGCAGACATAACAGGTAGTTTTTCACACTAAAAAGAGAACTAATTCATGACAGCTAAAATTGTTTAAATGTGATCATTAAATGAGTTGCAGGTCTGGAAGTTAAAAATCAGGCCTTGAGATATAACCTTATGAAGCTTTATTCATAGTTGTGAGCACTGCGCCTGTCAGCTGTCACACTGTTAGAGAAGTTTGACTTGTCTCATTTTAAATAATGTCAGTATTTTGCCTTATGAAATTCATCTGTAGCCAAGTTTGACTGTAAATATTCTTTTCTTAAAGGTCCATCTTTTCTAAGGTCATGGACATTTGGAATGTTTAGTGATTCTGAGAGCACTGGAGGAAGCAGTGAATCCAGATCTCTGGATTCTGAATCTATAAGTCCAGGTATATAAGTATTAAGTCTAGAGTGAAAATTCAATGAAAGATGAAAATATTCCTTTTGGGGGATATCTTAGCTACTTTATTTTCCTTTTTCTTTTTTTTAATTGAAGTATAGTTAATTTGCAATATTGTATTAGTTTTAAATGTCCAGCAAAGTTAATAGGTTATACATATATTTAGGTGTATATCTATATACTTTTTGGATTCCTTTCCATTATAGTTTATTACAAGATACTGAATATAGTTCATTGTGCTATACAGTAAACTCTTATTTATAACTATCTTATTTTTATAATGAATTGTCTCATAGAGAGAAGTATGTACATGTATATGTACAGTTTAAATAAAAATCATAGAACAAACCCATATATATTCAACACCTAGCCTAACAAAACATTATATTAGAAGGCCCCTGTGTGTACTTCCTTGATAACCTTGCCTTGTCACTCACCAGATGAACCATCATCCTGAATTTTGTTTATCTTTCCCTGGCTACTTTAAATATTTTAGTACTCATGTAGTTGAGCTTTGCCCTCTTTGGAATCTTAGGCAGACGAAATCATATTGTTCTTTTGTGACCTCTTTTATGAATTTTGAGATTCCTATTGATGTGTGAGAAACTGTCTTTTACTTTATGCTATATGCTGTATAGTTTTCCATTCTGTGGACATAATTTATTATATATCTTTTGGGTTGTTTTGTAGTTATTCACTGGGTAACGAGCCATAAAATGAATACCAATTCTTGTGCCTGTGATAACTTACTCATTTTTTATAAATGTGCTGTAAGGTACTTTGATAAAGAGAATCTCATCCTCTTTAGAGAGGCAGAGTAGATGTTTTGAATTCTCCCTTAATGGCTTCAAAGAGAATGACTTGTAATACAGCTAGCAAGAGAAGAATGGGTCATTTGAACCCTTGAGATTATTTCTTTCCATGTTCTTTCTCCTTCACTCTTCTACCAAAGACTGCTCCAATCCTGTTCTTCCTGGCTAAGTTTCTTTCTCCTAGGATCTTGGCATTCCAGGAGATATGTTATAGGATTTAACCTTCCTCAAAATCAAAGACTAATGACTTTTCTTTTCGTGTTCTACACAATTCAGAAATTTTATTCCTGTAAATATATCTTTGACTTTAAAGTTAGAAATGACTTCCATGCAGCACTGAGGTTTACAGGCAGGTTGTTGCCAACTAGCTTGAGGCCTACTTTAAAGTTATTGCTGTTCAGGAACACTTTGGAGATGTGAGCCTATTTAACTGAATATTTATAATTAGCTTTATAAAAACAGGTTCTAGCAATTCCCATAAATTTAGACTCAGTCTAGAGCAAAATTATTCCTAAATTATTTGGAATCCTGTAAGACTTCATGTGATAAAGATGAAAACTTAGAACCTGGTCACATGATAAATGGGTAAAGACCCAAGGATGCATAGCCTTGTGACAGCCATCCTCAGACACTGGTAGTGGAAAGGGATGAGAGTCAGAGTGCTTTGTAAGAAGACATGTGACTGGGGCTGGGATTTATAAGTGGTAGGTTTCTGCTCAGTAATGAAAGGAAGTCATTTTACAATTGTTGCTGCTGCTGCTTAGTTACTAAGTCATGTCGGAGTCTTTGCCATCCCATGAATTGTGTGTTTCCCACCAGGTTCCTCTGTCCATGGGATTTATCAGGCAAGAATACTGAAGTGGGTTGCCATTCCCTACTTCAGGGTATCTTCCCGATCCAGGCATCAAAACTCTATCTCCTGCTTGGCAGGGGGATTCTTTACCACTGAGCCACCTTGGAAGCCCTTGTTTTACAGTTATAATAGTTTTTAAATGAACATACGGCTTCATGATCTCTTAGTCATTTGGGGACACATTCAAAACAAAAACTAGATGACCACCTTTTAAGCATAGTTTGAAGAGGGGAAGGAATCTTTTGAGAGAGAGGAAGTGGTTTAAATAATTAGTGAAGTACTTTCTAACTCTGAACTGAAGACTCTCTTAAAGCCTTGAGTTAAATGTAAACTTCCACTTAGAGACAGCCCTGTTTGTAGGATCAGCACAGAGCAAATAAACCTCATTACCTGGTTGGGCTGCTTCCACACATGCTTTGAGACAACTGACAGAGTCCTTGGCTGACAACTTATGTCATGAACTCTTAGCTCCTGGCCAGGATCGTTGCTCCTGGTTCCCAGGCTCCTGTCTTACTAGCAACATAAATGTGATGGTACTGTTACATTGCTGTGTTTGTAGATTTTTGTATATTTTATTATAGAAAGCTTTAGGGTACACTTATTTCTTTATCACTTAATTCAACAAGCAAGTAATGACAGCTTTACTGTTCTGCCAGCTATTCCATCAGATATTAGATATAAGGCTTGAGTAGAAAATACTCTTTATTCTTGTAGAGTTCATAATCTCTAACACTATCAGAAGTTGACAGTTGAGGTCTCATTGGAATGTGTGATCCTCAGTTTATTTTAGATTTATTTGGAAAAGTCAGATTTGGCTCATTCTCTTTTGTTCCCAGTAGTAAGTATTAGGATCCTGTGTATCCACAGTCTGAATGGAAGCAATGTTGATATTGTAACTAATAAAATAGCATGACTTGTGTTATTCAAAAAATGCTGTCATTACCCATTTCTTAAACTCTCAATGAATTTTCTTTTAGGAGACTTTCATCGAAAACTTCCACGAACTCCATCCAGTGGCACCATGTCTTCTGCAGACGATCTGGATGAAAGAGAGCCACCCTCCCCTTCAGAAGCTGGTATTACTCTCACCTGAATCACATTTCCACTAAACTAGCTGAATCAGTAACACTGCATGATATTAGGAAGAAATAGTATGGTTTAAAGAATTACTTTACTGTGTATTAAACAAAAGGCATTATATTGACTAGATATATCCCAACCAATTATTTATAAGTATGGGTTCATAGTGTATTAATCAAATGTTACAAATAAAAATATAAGAATAAGGAAAACTACTAGAGCTAAAATGTATTGTTGTGATGCTCAAATAGGCTAGATATTTTTTTAAATATATATTTATTTATTTTTGGCTGCATTGGGTCTTAGTTGTGGTACGTGGGCTTGGTAGTTGCCCCACAGCATGTGGGATCTTAGTTCTCCCAACCAAGGATCAAACCTGCGTCCCCTGCATTGGAACACAGATTCTTAATCATTGGACCACCAGAGAAGTCCAATAGGCTAGATATTTTTATCTTTCAGAAACTTTATAGTGACTTAATTGTTCAGAGTGTACAGAAGAAATTCTGTTTCTGAGAATTTCTATGTGAGAAAATCCTCTTCAAAAGAAAGTGTAAGAAGCTAGGCAGGAAAAGTAAATAAAATACATGTACTTCTTGAGGGCAGGGAAGACTATGGATACTGAAGGACATAAAAGATCAGTCAGTTACATTAATGGCTTCACTTGAGACCTCCAGATACTTGTTTTGGCATCATTTTCTAAAGCAATATAGAATATCTGACCTCTGGTAGGATATTTATCGGATCAGATCAGTCACTCAGTCATGTCCAACTCTTTGCGACCCCATGAATCGCAGCACGCCAGGCCTCCCTGTCCAGCACCAACTCCCGGAGTTCACTCAGACTCACATCCATCGAGTCAGTGATGCCATCCAGCCATCTCATCCTCTGTCGTCCCCTTCTCCTCCTGCCCCCAGTCCCTCCCAGCATCAGAGTCTTTTCCAGTGAGTCAACTCTTCCCATGAGGTGGCCAAAGTACTGGAGTTTCAGCTTTAGCATCATTCCTTCCAAAGAAATCCCAGGGCTGATCTCCTTCAGAATGGACTGGTTGGATCTCCTTGCAGTCCAAGGGACTCTCAAGAGTCTTCTCCAACACCACAGTTCAAAAGCATCAATTCTTCAGCGCTCACCCTTCTTCACAGTCCAACTCTCACATCCATACATGACCACAGGAAAAACCATAGCCTTGACTAGACGAACCTTTGTTGGCAAAGTAATGTTTCTGCTTTTGAATATGCTATCTAGATTGGTCATAACTTTCCTTCCAAGGAGTAAGCGTCTTTTAATTTCATGGCTGCAGTCACCATCTGCAGTGATTTTGGAGCCCAGAAAAATAAAGTCTGACACTGTTTCCACTGTTTCCCCATCTATTTCCCATGAAGTGATGGGACCGGATGCCATGACCTTCGTTTTCTGAATGTTGAGCTTTAAGCCAACTTTTTCACTCTCCTCTTTCACTTTCATCAAGAGGCTTTTGAGTTCCTCTTCACTTTTCTGCCGTAAGGGTGGTGTCATCTGCATATCTGAGGTTATTGATATTTCTCCCGGCAATCTTGATTCCAGTTTGTGTTTCTTACAGTCCAGCGTTTCTCATGATGTACTCTGCATATAAGTTAAATAAACTGGGTGACAATATACAGCCTTGACAAACTCCTTTTCCTATTTGGAACCAGTCTATTGTTCCATGTCCAGTTCTAACTGTTGCTTCCTGACCTGCATACAGATTTCTCAAGAGGCAGATCAGGTGGTCTGGTATTCCCATCTCTTTCAGAATTTTCCACAGTTTATTGTGATCCACACAGTCAAAGGCTTTGGCATAGTCAATAAAGCAGAAATAGATGTTTTTCTGGAACTCTCTTGCTTTTTCCATGATCCAGCGGATGTTGGCAATTTGATCTCTGGTGCCTCTGCATTTTCTAAAACCAGCTTGAACATCAGGAAGTTCATGGTTCACATACTGCTGAAGCCTGGCTTGGAGAATTTTGAGCATTACTTTACTAGCATGTGAGATGAGTGCAATTGTGCGGCAGTTTGAGCATTCTTTGGCATTGCCTTTCTTTGGGATTGGAATGAAAACTGACCTTTTCCAGTCCTGTGGCCACTGCTGAGTTTTCCAAATTTGCTGGCACATTGAGTGCAGCACTTTCACAGCATCATCTTTCAGGATTTGGAATAGCTCAACTGGAATTCCGTCACCTGTAATTTTGTAATAAATCAAGAATAGCGTTATCTTTAATGCAAATAATCCTGACACACTAAACTCGTAGAGCTAGTTTTCTTCCAAACTTTATAAGGTCCTTCTCCAAGAATGTAATGGCTCCTGTGAAATGAAGATCATGTTAAACTGTAAATTTTATAATTCTGGAAACCTTGTGCCATGATATTTTAGAAGTATGTTATTGGTTTGATGATGATTTTTACTCATAGCTTAAATGTTTGATGAATGTGTACCTGATAAGGGATCTGTACATTGGATGCTTATTTTGATGTTACAGACTAAAAGTCATAACTTTTTGTAATCTTATTTAAAAATCTTTTAAAGTGTAGTATCATGTGGTATAATTTTTTCTGTCCTGCTAACCATTCTTGTATACAACCCTGCTTCTGTTGGAAGGACCCAATTCTCTTGGAACATTTAAGAAAACGTTGATGTCAAAGGCAGCTCTCACTCACAAATTTCGCAAACTGAGATCCCCCACCAAGTGCAGGGATTGTGAAGGCATTGTGGTATTCCATGGTGTTGAATGTGAAGAGGTAAGATCTTTCTGGAATTATATTAGCCCTTTTATCCTTTTTGCTTTATACTTTTTTGTTATTAATTTTGCAATTAAGATCTTTTGCAAATGTATTTTAAAAAAATTGAACCACAGTGTTCCTTCTATAATTTTATATTTTATTTTGCTATCAAATGTATTTCAAACCCAAGTAATACCTTTTAAACTCATTTTTGTTATTTATCACTCTACCTGTAGTTTGTCCTTTTGTGAACAGATTTAAGGTGAGTTCACCATTTTAAACTGTCATTTTCTTGTAGTGTCTCCTTGTTTGTCACCGAAAGTGTTTGGAAAATTTAGTCATCATTTGTGGTCATCAGAAACTTATGGGGAAAATCCACTTATTTGGAGCAGAGTTCACACAAGTTGCAAAAAAGGAACCAGATGGCATCCCTTTTGTACTCAAAATGTGTGCCTCAGAGATCGAAAATAGAGCCTTGAGTCTACAGGTACATTATAATTTTTAAAGTTAATACTTTTAAAGCATAAATGTGATTTGTTCTAATCATAAGGATACACTAAAGGAGAACAATGCTCTCAGTTTTTACTAAGTAACTGAATTTATTCAGATTTATTTGAAAAATATTACCTCATTTGGTCCTAGTTTTTTTCCTAAAATATTAGTAAGAATCAAAGTATATTTAGCTATATGCATTTAACCATTTGTACTGAAGCAGAATTTTTTGCAAAATTTTTTCTCTTTTCTCAAGGGAATTTATCGTGTATGTGGGAACAAAATCAAAACTGAAAAACTGTGTCAAGCCTTGGAAAATGGAATGCACTTGGTAGACATTTCAGAATTTAGCTCACATGATATCTGTGATGTCTTAAAATTATACCTTCGACAGGTAAAGTTTTTACCATTGAAACTTACCATTAAATAGAGCAAAAATATAATTTGCAATTTGCTGATAATGTTTGCTGCACACATTTTTCATTGATATAAACCATATCAATATTTTTCCAATTATTAAAGTACAGATCAAAGAGTGTATAAAATGTATGTACAGTTTAAAGACCCATAATAATAAAAATCTTCATTTTCTATCACTTAGGTCCTTATAATAGAACATTCTTATACTTTGTTGAAGGCCCCTATATGCCACTCCACAGTTGCAGCCCACAGCTCTACCCAGTGATGTTTCATAACAGTGTTAATACCTCCCTGTCTTTTCTTAATTGTTTTAGTACCTGTTGTGTATTCCTAAATATTGTTCATATATTTAAGAATAGTGGTTTAGCCACTAAGTTGTGTCCAACTCTTGCAACCCCATGGACTGTAGCCCTCCAGGCTGCTCTGCCCGTGGAATTTCCCAAGCAAGAATACTGGAGTGGGTTGCCATTTCCTTCTCCAAGGGGCATCTTCCCAATCCAGGGATCAAACCCAGGTCTCCTGCATTGAAGGCAGATTCTTTACCAACTGAGCCACAAGGGAAGCCTCACAATATACATACAACAGAATGTATCAAGTTCTTGAAAACTGAGTAGAAAGCATAAATCTAGCTGTTTAAGGAAAGTTTACTATTCACACTGTTATATGAAGGATTCAGTAGTGGTTTGGCTTTAGTTTCATTGGTATTTTAGAATAGCTGTTGGGGGAGGTTAGTGATCAAGGTGTGAATGCATTCAGGGAAGATGAAGTTCACTATGGTTGGGGCATCAGTCAGGGCTCTCCTATAAGCTTAGTACTGCAAGTTCAGCAGGAATGTGGTCAGCAGTGAAGTGCTTTATATTTTCTTTTTCTGTGCTCACTCTTGTACTCGCATGTTTTAGGAGTAGGTCTGAAGAAAATGCTGCTGTGGGTGGATTAAGTGGCCATAATGTCTCAGGCAGCAGCTCATGGAAGGGTTGCGGGAACAATCAGCACTTTGTCATGATAAGCCAAGTTCAAAAGATCTGGGCCAGGGCCAGCTGCATTCTGTCCTTGGGTAAAGCTCTGTCCTTGAGTGAAAATGAAGACAATTGCAGAGAGCATAGTAATGTTGGTCCTCTACGTGTCCATCTCAGGAGCTCTGTTCTTCTGGGTCCTTTTTCATATGGGAAGAGCTGTCATCCTGGGGTCTCTCTTCTCCACTCTCTTCTGTGAGAACACCTGTCTTCTGTGTCATGTCTTCTTGTTTTTTATTCTCCTGTTTTGGTCAGGGCCATCTGGAGCAAGGTGGACTAACTAAACATTTGAAACTGTTTTATCTGTAAATGTCTTTACTTTGCTTCCTTGAATAAGAATGGAAGAGTGGGAGGTAAGGAAGGTTATAATATTCTAGGCTGGAAATTATTTTTCTTTGGAAATTTGAAGGCATTTTTTTTTTATTGTTTTCTTTGAAGCCTAAAATCCTTCTCATTCCTGACTATTTATTTATATGTAGCCTGTTGTTTTCTCTCTGAAAACTTGTAGAATCTTTTGCTATCTACTATCTTCAAATTCCACAGCCTTGATGTGGGTGTATTTTCATCCACTCTTTCAGGCACTCCACAGTTTCTGTCATTCTGCTTACTTGTCCTTTAGTTCGTGGAACTTTAATTTCCTTGCTCTGTTGCTCCCCTCTGTTTTCTCTGTGTTTTTTTCTGGAACTTACATTTGGATGCAACTTGTATTGGTTCTCTAGCTTCCTTCCCTTTTCCCTGTTCTTTCGTTTTTGTTTTCTTTTAATTCTGTCTAAAAAATTCCCTCAGCTTTATCTTCCATTCTTACTGTAAACTATTTCATTTCTGAGATCATGTTTTAATTTCCAAGAATTCTAGTTTTCTGTCCCTTTTATAACATTCTTTTTATTTTATTGAATGCTGTATTTCTTCTACCTGAAATATTCATATTTTTTTAAAGAATTTTTTCTTGTCTCAGCTTCTAGCCCTGTCCTATAGAAATATAATGTGAGCTTTGTATATAATATTTAATTTCCTAGTAGCCACATAAAAAGAAACAGTGAAGTTAAATTTTAATATTTCATTTAACAAATGGAAAGCATCTGAGCATCTAATCAGTAATTTTAAATAATTAATGAAATATTTACCTTTTCTGGGGTTTACTGGGTCTTTGAAATCTGGTGTGTATTTTTCACTTAGAGCACATGTCAGTTTGGAACAGCCACATGTCCACTGCTCAGTAGCCATATATGACTAGCAGCCACAATATTGACGGCAGAGTTGTAGGCCTTCGAGTTGGTTTTTTCCTATTTTCATTTCTGTCTTCTGTAGTTTTCTCCTTAAAATGAAAGCTTTGGGAACTGAAATCTCTCTGGAAGCTTTTTTAATTGTAAACTATTTTTAAGATTTTATTGAACTATCATTGATGTACAGTGTTGTATTAATTTCTGCAAAGTGATTCCTTTTTTACATATTTTTTACATATATATTTTTTTTATATATATATATATATATTCTTTTAATATTTTTTTCCATTATGGTTTATCCCAGAATATTGGATATGGTTCCCTGTGCTACTGTCTGGAAACTCTTGAATACATGAAGACTTGAAGATTTTGAACTTTACTGTAGTGAGTGTAGCGTTATCTAAGAGGACTGTTTGGGAAACACCTGACATTCGTATGTCTAGGTCTCTGCTTGTGGGCTAATCTAATAGCACAGAGAAGAGTCTTTCCCTGCCTACAGGTATGATTCCATAACTCTGGGATCCTAGTTAGGTAAGAAGGGTTCAGCAGGCATACAGTCACTAAATCCTTATTTAAGATAGTTACCCACCTGTTCCTTATGCTTGGCATTACCCTTCCAGAGACCCTCTGTTTTACACTGCCCAGAGAAGAAATTTCCAGACTTCTGAGGTTGCTCAGGAGCATGGACTAGGGATAAAGATCTAGAATTCTAATGCTTTTTGGATAGCTCACACTTCCCCCAAATTAGAGGACCTAGTCTAACAATCCCTGAATCTCCTTCAGTTCAGCTCAGTCATCTCTGACTCTTTGCGACCCCAATGACTGCAGCACGCCAGGCCTCCCTGTCCATCACCAACTCCCGAAGTTTACTCAGAATCATGTCCACAGGGTCGGTGATGCCATCCAACCGTCTCATCCTCTGTCATCCCCTTCTTCTCCCGTCTTCAATCTTTCCCAGCATCAGGGTCTTTTCACATGAGTCAGCTCTTCACATCAGGTGGCCAAAGTATTGGAGTGTCAACTTCAGCATCAGTCCTTCCAAGGAATAGTCAGGACTGATTTCTTTTAGGATGTACTGGTTGAATCTCCTTGCAGTCCAAGGGACTCTCAAGAGTCTTCTCCAACACCACAGTTCAAAAGCATCAATTCTTTGGCATTCAGCTTTCTTTATAGTCCAACTTTCACATCCATACATGACTACTGGAAAAACCAAAGCTTCAACTAGACGGACCTTTGTTGGCAAAGTAATGTCCCTGCTTTTTAATACACTGTCTAGGTTGGTCATAGCTTTTCTTCCAAGGAGCAAGTGTCTTTTAATTTCATGGCTGCAGTCACCATCTGCAGTGATTTTGGAGCCCAAAAAAATAGTCTGACAATGTTTCCACTGTTTTCCCAACTATTTGCAATGAAGTGATGAGATCAGATGCCATGATCTTAGTTTTCTGAATTTTAGGCCAACTTTTTCACTCTCCACTTTCACTTTCATCAAGAGGCTCTTTAGTTCTTCGCTTTCTGCCATAAGGGTGGTGTCATCTGCACATCTGAGGTTATTGATATTTCTCCCAACAATCTTGATTCCATCTTGTGCTTCATCCAGCCCAGCGTTTCTCATGATGTACTCTGTATATAAGTCAAATAAGCAGGGTGACAATATACAGCCTTGATATATTCCTTTCCTGATTTGGAACCAGTCTGTTGTTCCATGTCCAGTTCTAACTGTTGCTTCCTGACCTGCATACAGATTTCTCAAGAGGCAGAGTCTCCTTAGGATCCGGTAAATCATGTTGATTCTCCGTTTAGAATTTTAGCTTTCTTAGGAGTGCTAAGTCAGCACATGTTTATGTCCTCTTCAGCTTGCGAAATGTTTTTTGTCTCCATCCCTGTTCTCCCAGTCCTGTGGGCTTAACTGTATGTCAGTGGGATTGTAGAAAGGAAAGAAATTAGGTACAAATGTTGAATGTACCATGTTAGCCCAGGAAACTATTGATATATCTTTAACCACATTTTATATGATTCTCAACTGAGAAATGGAGACAGTATTTTCAAATAACTTAATCTCACAATGAATCATCCTTTATTTCTTCTAGTCAGTCAGGGAGAGGAAATAAATGGGGTCAAATACTACCAGCTTTTGGTCTTCCTGGGTGGCTCAGTGGTAAAGAATCCATTTGCCAGTGCAGAAGATGCCAGAGATAAGGATTCAATCCCTGAGTCAAAAAGATCCCCTAGAGAAGGAAATGGCAACCCACTGCAATATTCTTGCCTGGGAAACCCCATGGACAGAAGAGCCTGGCAGGCTACAGTCCATGGGGGTTGTAAAGAGTTGGACGTGACTTGGCAGCTAAACAGCAACAACATACCAGCTCTAGTTCTGTGCTAGGAATACTATGGGACCAGAGCTTTAGTGTGGAAAGCCATGGTCAGTTCTTACAGTATTAAGAGAATAGCCTTTATTTTACTCAGTACTATGTGGGAAATCTGAAGCTCCAAGAATGACCTTCTTCAGATCCCAAAATGGTAGAGGTAGAAATTGATCTTGATGCCCTCTTTGGGACCAGCAGGGGAAGCTGGAGAAGTAGGTGCCAACCTCACCACAGATAGTGTAAGACATCACCTAGCAAGAGAGATGTTGTATATTTTATCACCACGCAGTGCAATCCTTGAAATCAGTTATGCCAGTAGACGGATAAAGGTGGTATGCCTATGGACAGTTTGAGAGAGGAACTTCTTTTGATCTGCTTATTGGCAATTAAAGTGGTATTTAAAAATTAGATAAAATGTTGGCAGTGTCTTCTTGTTAAGTCATATTGTCTTTTGCTAATCTTCAGTCAGGTCCAGGTAAAACACAAGGGCCTTATAGCATTTTGTTCTGTCTCCCATACAAACAGAAAATAAGTTTTTTCTATTTAATTTGATATATATTGTACATTATCCTGGATTTTTTTCAATAAGATAGCTGAAGATCATGCTGACTTTGGGGCAGTCTTGAATGTAATTGGTATAGAGTATCAGTTTTAAAATCCCATAATGCAGCTTTAGGTTTAGAGTTTTACTTGATTACTAGTTAACTCATTTTTAATATGGATATACTTACGGTGATGTCAGATTCACTTTATAGATCACACCTAGCAAACATACATACATTTCTTTTTTTCTTGTTCTAGAGTTTAATTTTTTTTCTTCTGGTTGTATTGAGATATAACTGACATACAGCACTGTATAAGTTTAAGCTGTACAGCATAACAGTTTGACTGACATACATCATGAGACGATTATCACAATAAGTTTAGTGAAATCCATCATATATAGATACAAGGTTAAAGAAATAGAAAAAAGTATTTTTCCTTGTGATGAGACATTACGTACATTTCTAACTGTGGATTGACCTTAAGTCCTGTTACCTAAAAAGGATGTGCTAAACCACTCAGTAGCTATTCAGTAAATTATTAACAGTGAAAAACATGAAAAGAATGATATTTCTAATATAATTTTATCTCTTTAGCTGCCAGAACCATTTATTTTATTTCGATTGTACAAGGAATTTATAGACCTTGCAATAGAAATCCAACATGTAAATGAAGAACAGGAGATGAAAAAGGATAACCCTGAGGACAAAAAATGGCCAAGTTCATCTATAGAAATAAGCCGAATCCTCCTAAAAAGCAAGGACCTTCTAAGACAATTGCCAGCATCAAATTTTAACAGCCTTCATTACCTCATAGTTCATCTTAAGCGGTAAGAACTTTGAATAAGACAGGCGTTAATGGGTGGATAATGGGTCAGTTTTTTTGGTTTTGCTTTTATGGTTTATTTTTTTAATTGTGGTAAAATACACATAACAAAAATTTACCCTTTTAGCCATTTTTAAGTGTACAGCTCAGTAGTAAGTACATTTCACATTCTTGTGGTATTGTTTTTTGACTGAATATTTCATTTCTAATATGTATGAGGGAAAGGGAGACACTTAATATATGTTCTTGGAGCCAACATCTTTCTGTCAGATGCCTGTTCTGTGCCAGGCTCTGGCTGGGGAAATAAGGATGCAGATGTCAGGTTTCTTTCATGTGTCCTGCTGTGAGCTTGAGTGGCAGACCTGCACAGAAGTGCACTGCAGTGTCATTCTCATTCGGAGGGTACTTCGCTTAGCATGCAGAGGAGCATGGGGGAGGGGGTCGTGAATCAGAGACGGTAACCCTGAGCCAGACTTGAAGAACGGTTTGCTGATGTGCAAAAGGGCAGTCCAGGCAGAGACACAGGAGAACGCTTTGCTTTAGGGGACATAAAAGAAGTTCAGTTCGGCCGCAGTCTAGCAAGCAGTAGCACAAAGTGAGCAAGGTGGAGTCCTGGTAAAGTCATACATGCCTGGCAGATTAATTGACTGTCTTCTTTCTGTACTCACTGAAGGATTTGGGGCCAGGAATTTAACATGGTCAAGTTTGCCTGTTAGGTCTTCCTAGCAGCTGTATCGAGAATGGCTTGGAGGGGAGGTACTTAATTACTTCAATTCAGATCTCCTTGAATAGTCAGAGAAATAAAAGGTGATGAGAACTTGAAGTAAGGCCAGAGCAGTGGGAATGGCAGTGGAGCAGCAGAGAGATCTTTAGGATCAGCTAGGCTTGAGGACTAGCTGTGGGCAGTGAGGTAGAGTTTCCACCATAGGTACCTGGGAGGATGTCATACATATTTACTAAGATAGGAGCAACATTTAGGGGTATTTTTTTTTTTTTCTGCTGGTAAAACTATACTGATTCCTTCTACTTATTTATATTTAACCCTAATACCGTGAAACCCAACTTGCTGTGTGGTCAATATTTAAGCAAATAAATAGATCCTTTTCCTAGATTTCAACCCATTTTTCCTCCACCTTTCCCATCCCATAATACACTGCCATCAAGGAAATCTAATACAGCCTTATGTGTTCTGCGTCGCAGAGTTGTAGATCATTCAGAAGAAAACAAAATGAACTCCAGAAACTTGGGTGTGATATTCGGACCAAGTCTCCTTAGGCCGAGGCCCACAACGGCTCCGATCACCATCTCCTCTCTTGCTGACTATTCAAATCAAGCACGGTTGGTAGAGTTCCTCATTACCTACTCACAGAAGATCTTTGATGGGTCCCTGCAGCCACAGGATTCGGCTGTAGGTAGTGCAGGTGGCATCGCACCTCAGGTTGACCCAGGCTATCTTCCAAAGTCTCTGTTATCACCAGAAGAAAGAGATCCAGAACGTTCTATGAAGTCATTGTTTTTCTCTTCAAAAGAAGTGAGTTTTGCTTATATGGAATTATGTTGGAACTTTGTAAAGTGTAACGTTATAAGTTGAAAATCTTTGAACTGTTTATTTTGAAGTGTGTTTTGCTTCTTCAAGTTTAAAAACTTTCTTCTATCAACAGGATATCCAAACTACGGATAGTGAATGCAAAAGTTTTGAATCCACTCCATCATTTGAGGAATCAGAGCGAAAGCAAAATGCATTAGAAAAATGTGATGCATATCTCATTGGTGAGTGGCCATGTAAAATGCATGCTTACTGACTTAAAACTGTCCCAGTAAACCATGATTAAAAGCCAAGGTGAGTGAAGTTGAAAGAAGTCAGAGGGAGAAAGTTCTTTAGTAGTGCATCTTTCCCAGACATTAAGAATGCCTTTTAGTGTACCTTGTGTCTATATGAATGCCATTCTTTTCAGTAATCCTTATAAAAAGACATCTTAGAGTTCACAGGTGTGTTTTGTGCTCTTTCTGAAAAATTTTTTTTTTTTTTTTGCCATTAATGTATGTCAAGAACGCAGAAATGTTTTGAGTAGTATGATGATTCATTAGCATCTTTTGTAACCATAGATCATTGTATTGATCTTACGACTTGTAAGGAATCACTTAGACTCCTCAAATTCAAAAATTTTAGACTCAAAAAACTCAGAAAAAATTTTTTCAAATGCCTTTTCATATCACCTGTCATTAACACATTGAGCACACATGATATTTTTTTTATTTCCTTGTCTGTAGTCATTCACTGTATATAATTTTAGTTGTAGTGATTGGTGGCATCCATTTGTGGAAAGGCTTTCATTTATTACTGTAATTCTGTACATCACTAAAGCGAACTTGCAGGGTTTTTAAATGTAGTCATATATGTTAAATTTGATCTGTAATTAAATATTAATGATCATAGCCTGACAAGATCTGAAAAGCAAGGGAGCCTGCTCTGTGCTAGGCACTGTTCTTATTGTTTGATTCTGTTTATCCAATTTGATCTCAGAAACAGTTCTGTGTTATAATATAGATAGTATTAACCCCTTTCAACCCATAACCTAATAATCTGAGAGAGGTTAAATAGTGCCAGAGGTCATGCCCCTAATTGATTGTTCAGTATTTGAACCTATGTTCATGATAATTTCACTATTCCATTATCTAGGGCTCCCAGTTAGGAATGTCATTGTTTTTAGTGCCTGTACCACTTCATTTATATACTAGATAAATGAACACTTTTCATGATTAGATCATTTAGGCCACATACCATCAAAGATACAAGTATGATTCCTTTTGACAGGTGAAGACACTGAGGGACAGCAAGATTGCCTTGCCCAGTGCAAAAGGGGGAGAGCTGAGCTAAATCCAGATGCTGGGCTTCAGAGTCTGCACTCTTATCCATTACACTGTAGTTTTTTCCCTTAGAACTTAAGAATACACTTTGGTGCCTGCGGTGGTTTGCAAAATGTCCTTTAGGATGTTCTATATACCTGGGGGGAGGACCTGGGAAATCAAAATGAGAGACCATTGCCCTGGAAGCCCAGGGAAGAGAGGTTCACAGTAAGGAGCTATGGAGGAAGGTCAGATGAGGTGATAATTGTTAAGTCATTCTGATGGGCTCCTGTCTACAAACCACTCCTCAGAAGAGGAGCATGAACAGAGGGCTGGAATTTACCAGAAACCGGGATGTTTTAAGGGAGATGCTGCAAAAAAACGACAGGATTTGAAAAAGTTCAGGATTCTAGTTTGAGAAAACATGGACCATGGGTCCAGACTTGATAGAAAGAGAGAGAGAAGTACATCTGGAAGTGAACAGTAAGTAGGGAGAATGGCATTTTCCACTTAAAACTATTCAATTTTAATCAGGATGAATATTATAGTCCATTTATTAATTGATCATACAAGGGCCTCTAAGGCATTTAATATAATACGTTCTCACTGTGGGTTGAGCATAACTGTGAAAAGCAGATGGAGTTGGCAAAAGCCTTGGGATTCAGAGTATACTTATATTTGGTTGGCATGTAAATTGGTGTAACTTTTCTGAGGGTAACACACCAATATCAGCCTGTTGAAATCATGACAACCCTTTTAGCCAGCACTTACTTAATCATGGGCTTCCCTTGTGGCTCAGCTGGTAAAGTATTCACCTGGCAATGCAGACGACCTGGGTTCAATCCCTGGGTTGGAAAGATCCCCTGGAGAAGGGAAAGGCTCCCCACTCCAGTATTCTGGCAGTCACAAAGAGTCAGACACACAACTGAGTGACTTTCATTTCACTTCACTTACTTGTTCATACATAGCACATAAGCTATTATACATCAGCAAGGGTGTTTTTTCCCACAACCTGCAATGAATTTTGTAGCTATTTATTATATTTATTTAAATAAATATAGACTTCTAACATTTTAAAATCAAAGTGTACATTTAATATTTTATGAGTATTTTACTCCTCTGCCTAGAAAACTAAAAAATAACATGGAGAAAATACATGAAGACTCGTGTTTTGAGAGGGTGTTCATCTCTAACTCGTTTTGATACTCTTGTTAACTGTGTACCATAAAGTTTGATTTTTAAATGAATCTCTTCTTTTACAGACAACAAAGGGCGTTTGCTTGTAGACCAAGAACTTGAGTCAGCATCAAGAAAGACAGAAGATGCTTGTAAAACCTCCAAGCTGCCTACTCTGAAGTCCGATAGGGAAATAAATGGTGTTGAGAGGCATCTTCCAAGGACCAGGATTAGGCCTGTAAGTTTGCCTATAGACAGACTACTACTTCTTGCTAGCTCTCCTACTGAGAGAAATGGCAGAAATATGGGAAATGTAAATTCAGACAAGCTTTGCAAGAATCCTGTCTTTGAAGGAGTTAATAGAAAAGACTCCCCAACTGTTGTTTGTTCTAAATTTGATGGCTTTGATCAGCAGACTCTACAAAAAACTAGGGAGAAACAGTATGAACAAAATGACCACACTGCAAAGACTGGAATGATTGTGCCCAGTGCATTCCAGGAAAGAGGTGTGGCACTGAACATCAGGAGCAGCGGGGACCACCCTGTCAGCATCACCCAGCCCAGTAAGCCATACACAGAACCTGTCAGGTCAACAAGACAGGTGTCGGAGAGACGGTCCTCTGACTCCTGCCCTCCTGCTTCTGTCAGAACACCCAGGACACTGCAGCCCCAGCACTGGACAACATTTTATAAACCACCTGCTCCTGCTGCTAGTGGGAGAGGGGATGAGGAGAAACCGGTGACACCCTCCGTAGCCGTGCCCCCTGGCACAACGCATGCTCCCCAGGAGCACGTGCTGAAATCAGTTCCAGGGTCTGAAAATGCCTCGGCTGGGCCTGTGCACCCAGTTAGTAGGCCTGAAGAGAAGGCTGAAGAACGAGACCAGCCTGACGTACCCACGGCGTGTCAGAGACCAAGGCTGAAACGAATGCAGCAGTTTGAAGACCTTGAAGATGAAATCCCACAGTTTGTGTAGGATTGTCAGAGTTCAGTTTTTTCTCTTTTTGTTGTTTTGTTTTGTGGTATCGTATTTGTCTTCTGAAAGAAATTTTTGCCAGGGCCTCTCTTGTATAGGATTGCCAAATTGTGGAGTTAGCTTTTTGTCATTGTATTGTGTTATCCTGTGTCAATTTTGTTGAATGGCAGAATGTTTTGATAGGGCCCACCTGTGCCTCACTGGAATTATATGTATTTTTGAAGTTGTGAATAAATATACTCTAAAATTTTTTTAAAGTTCAGTTGATTCCCCATAAAATGGTCCATTTAAGTGCATCCCTAATATATGCTATAGCTCTCAACTAATAGGTGCAATTGAGGGAAATCAGCTTTATTTTTTTGAAGTTGAAACTGTGTGCTTATTTATAAAAGGAATGTTTCTGAGTGCAAGTGCTTGAAAGATCTTTATTTGGTATGATTATTTTTTTCACACAATTTTATAGTGTATCTTTGACCATTTATGCTTTTATGGTAAGTGTGTAACCTTTTATTTTCCAATTGGTGATTCACTTAACTTTTTCATATTTACATCATGGCCAAAAGGCTTGCAAATCTGTATTTAATTCCATTTTAATTAATTGCCAAATTTTGCATGTGGTAGCCAGTTTAACTGTACAAAGAAACTGCATTTAAACATGTTTCTAAATTGTATAGTTCAGTCATGTCTTATTTGGTTTTAGATAGTACACATTTAATAATTTTTCACTTTTTGACTTTGTTCTGCATAAACTTTTGTTCAACAGTTCTGAACCTTTTGGTATTTTATATAATAGTCCAAAACAATGTTTTAAAATTCAGTGTATTTCCTTTTAATATTATCTGGATTTTTTTTTAAAACATTTCTTTTGTTTGAAGTGTTTTCACTTGTGAATAATTTTATGTGCTTTTTCTACCTGGATTTATAACTATTGACCATGTATGATTCAGGTGAATCATACAGAGATTTAAAGTTGATTCTAAGAGTATAGTTCAATAGGCCTCATTGTTTGGAATTTGAGAGGGAGTGTAGATGATTGGATATATTTCATTTATATTTCCCAGTTTTTTAGAACTAGCTCAGTTCTGTTAGTTTCTTGGTTTTGTCATTTTGCATAAAATAGGATATAAAAGGGATAAAAAATAAAATAGCCTCTTTTTGTATGTGTGAATTATATTTGTAACAAATGCTTTTATATGACCATGTTATACTTGATAAAAATATATATATTAACCTGTTAAGTTATTTCAAGTTCTTGTGGTTTCTGTGAAATTGTTCCCACTTAGGGTGTGAGACTTTGAGGTTTATTAACCATTGGCTTAGTGGTAAACACTTGGAACTCATATGTCCTTTGACTGCAGCATGGAGTGCATTTTATGGGAAGTTGTTTTATAGTTTTATATAACATTAAGGACCAGGGATAAAGAATTACCCACCCTTTTGTACTGGAGCCTTGTTTGTAGTCCTAATTGTTTTAAAAATGTAGAATTGTGTTGGTATGAAAACCTAAAAAAACATAAGAGCCAATATTTGTTGAGTTCTTTCTGCGTGCTATGAACTCTGCTGAGTTCCATGTAAATTATTTCAAGTTTACAGCAGCTTATAATGGGTAGGTAAGTACTTTATTATTCCCATGTTACAGATATGAAACTGATGTTTAAATATACTCTGGGTTCTACAGACATAAAAGTTGGAGTCAGGTCTCAAACACAGGGCAATCAGATCATGATGTAACATTGGCATTCTTAACTGCATAATTACTTAGTAATATCAGGTAGCGTTTAACAATAGAAAATGCACCTTTGAAAAATTTGAATTGTGGTAGAATATGTACAACATATTCAGAGAAGGCAATGGCACCCCACTCCAGTACTCTTGCCTGGAGAATCCCAGGGATGGGGGATCCTGATGGGCTGCCGTCTATGGGGTCGCACAGAGTCGGACATGATTGAAACAGCTTAGCAGCAGCAGTAGTAGCCTACGTAACATAGAATTTACCATTTTACCAAGTGTTAAGTGTACAGTTCAGTGGCATTAAGTACACTCATGTTGTTCTGCAACCATAACCACTGTCCATGTCTAGAATTTTCTCATCATTTCATTTTGTGACTTAGAAAATGTGCTTTTAAAATTTTTAGACTTTTTATTCATAATTTTTTCATAATGTTCATAGAGTTTTATGTTTATTTTTAAAATTTTCCCTTTAGCCTATAACCCCCCCTAATTCACATCTCAACACTAAGTTATCTTCTTTATTTTCCCTTTGTGGACCAGATAAAAAGAAGAGTAGTGTACACCACAGGTTGCTTCCCTGGTGGCTCAGTGGTAAAGAATCCACCTGCCAGTGTAAGAGATGCAGGTTCAATCCCTGGGTTGGGAGGATGCCCTGGAAAAGGAAATGGCAACCCGCTCCAGTATTCTTTCCTGGAAAAGCCCACTGGCAAAGGAGCCTGGTGGGATACAGTCCATGGGATCACAAAAGAGTCAGACACAGCTTAGTGCCTAGGCAACACCACTACCACGGGATAAAGTTCTCAGGTGGGATCTCCCTTAGGCTAATCCTACTAGAAACTACTAGGAAAATTGCATCCAGGTTTTCAACTCTTTTATCTTTTTTCCTAAGGAGCACAAAGCAGATACAGCATACCAATTCTGGAAATGGAATATCATGAGTAACCTGTGCCTTCCACCACATTTGTTTAAGGAATACCAGCTGGTGACCTTTCACTCAGTAGAAAATGTACTTTTAAATTCTTGCTCAGTTGTGTCCGACCCTTTGAGACCCCGTGGACTGTAGTCCACCCGGCTCCTCTGTTCTTGGATTTTCCAGGCAAGAATACTGGAGTGGGTTGCCATCTCCTCCTCCAAGGGGAACTTCCTGGCCCAGGGATCGAACCCCGGTCTGTTGCGTCTCCTGCATTGGCAGGCTTATTCCTTATTACTGCATAAACTCATTCATTCATTTCATTTGCTCAGTCGTGTCCGACTCTCTGCGATTCCATGAATCGCAGTATGCCAGGCCTCCCTGTCCATCACCAACTCCCGGAGTTCACTCACACTAACATCCATCGAGTCAGTGATGCTATCCAGCTATCTCATCCTCTGTCGTCCCCTTCTCCTGCCCCCCATCCCTCCCAGCATCAAAGTCTTTTCCAATGAGTCAGCTCTTCACATGAGGTAGCCAGAGTACTGGAGTTTCAGCTTTAGCATCATTCCTTCCAAAGAAATCCCAGGGCTGATCTCCTTCAGAACGGACTGCTTGGATCTCCTTGCAGTCCAAGGAACTCTCAAGAGTCTTCTCCAACACCACAGTTCAAAAGCATCAATTCTTCGGCACTCAGCCTTCTTCACAGTCCAACTCTCACATCCATACATGACCAATGGAAAAACCATAGCCTTGACTAGATGGACCTTTGTTGGCATAAACTCATAATTTTCTTTTAATCTACTGAGACAAGCCAAAGAGTATTTCATCAACAAGTGGCCTCTCTGTTTCCCCTCAATTTTTAAACCTCACAAGTTCGAGTTCCACTTCTGGCTCCTGTCTGCCTTGAGAGCTCTCTGGCATCTTGTTCAGCTAAAGCTATCAGCCTGTAGATGTTTCGTGGTTTCCTACGACATTAAGCAAGTATCTCTTGGGATGTTGCTGTTTCCAGAGTACCTACAACATCCACTATGCTCTGCTACCCAGTAATGTGGTGGCAGTCATTCATTAGAAGTTGTTTTATGTCACATGGGAAGAATGTGAGCCTAGGGAAAAGGGAAGAGTTGGGAGTCCTTTAAGAGCTGCCAGACCACCAGAAAGCTTGTGGAAAGCATACTGTTCAAGATTCCAAGAAGTCATTTGTGAAGGGTTGATCATAACTTCCCTAGATAGACTTGTTTTACGATAGTGTGATCACTCACATAGAGCCAGACATCCTGGAATGCAAAGTCAGGTGGGCCTCAGGAAGCATCACTACAAACAAAGCTAGTGGAGGTAACGGAAATTTCAGCCGAGCTATTTCAAATCCTAAAAGATGACGCTGTGAAAGTGCTGCACTCAATATGCCAGCAAATCTGGAAAACTCAGCAGTGGCCACAGGACTGGAAAAGGTCAGTTTTCATTCCAATCCCAAAGAAAGGCAATGCCAAAGAATGTTCAAACGACCACACAATTGCACTCATCTCACACACTAGCAAAATAATGCTCAAAATTCTCCAAGCTAGGCTTCAACAGTACATGAACCATGAACTTCCAGATGTTCAAGCTGGATTTAGTAAAGGCAAAGAGGAACCAGAGATCAAATTGCCAACATCTGTTAGATCATAGAAAAAGCAAGAGAGTTCCAGAAAAAACATCTGCTTTATTGACTATGCCAAAGCCATTGACTGTGGATTACAACAAACTGTGGAAAATTCTTCAAGAGATGGGAATACCAGACCACCTTACCTGCCTTCTGAGAAATCTGTAAGGTCAAGAAGCAACAGTTAGAACTGGATATGGAACAACAGACTGGTTCAAAATTGTGAAAGGAGTACAACAAGGCTGTATATTGTCACCCTGCCTATTTAACTTATATGCAGAGTACATCATGAGAAAGGCCAGACTGGATGAAGCACAAGCTGAAATCAAGATTGCTGGGAGAAATATCAATAACCTCAGATATGCAGATGACACCACCCTTATGGCAGAAAGTGAAGAGGAACTCAAAAGCCTCTTGGTGAAAGTGGGGAGTGAAAAAGTTGGCTTAAACCTTAACATTCAGAGAACTAAGATCATGGCATCTAGTCCCATCATTTCGTGGCAAATAGATGGGGAAACAATGGAAAGTGAGAGACTTTATTTTTCTGAGCTCCAAAATCACTGCAGGTGGTGACTGCAGCCGTGAAATTAGAAGACACTTGCTCCTTGGAAGAAAAGCTATGACCAACCTAGATGCATATTAAAAAGCAGGGACATTACTTTGCCAACAAAGGTCCATCTAGTTAAGGCTGTGGTTTTTCCAGTAGTCATGTATGGATGTGAGAATTGGACTATAAAGAAAGCTGAGCACCAGAGAATTGATGCTTTTGAACTGTGGTGTTGGAGAAGACTCTTGAGAGTCCCTTCGACTGCAAGGAGATCCAAGCAGTCATTCCTAAAGGAAATTAATCCTGAATATTCATTGGAAGGACTGATGCTGAAGCTGAAACTCCAATACTTTGGCCACCTGATGCGAAAAACACTCATTGGAAAAGACCCTGATGCTGGGAAAGATTGAAGGCAGGAGGAGAAGGGGATGACAGAGGATGAGATGGTTGGATGGCATCACCGGCTCTATGGACATGATTTTGAGTAAACTCCAGGAGTTGGTGATGGCCAGGGAGGCCTGGCGTGCTGCAGTCCATGGGGTCACAAAGAGGCAGAGATGACTGAGAAACTGAACTGAACATGCTGAGAACTTAATTAGAATTTATGTGTATTTAAAATTCCTTTGAGTGCACATTTAAAATTACTTTTGGCAACAGAGATAAAGATATGATCCTTGAAAGGGACTTGTTGCCTAGAGGTCTCAAAAGCAAATCGAATCATACATTCTTGATTTTAAAAATTTGAAGAAGTAACAAAATACACAGAAGATGTTTGTGGGAAAAAATTTTAGACTACATCAAGAGGCATTGAAGGAGATCTTAAATATTATAACATTTTATAACATATATGGATTGGAAGTCACAATATTGTAAAGATATTCATTTACCTTATTTATAGATTCATTGTGATCCCATCCAATATAATTTTTGAACCATCTGAAAGTTGTATAATGATGCCCCATTAATACTACTTGAGTGATACTTTTTTAAAACAAGAATACTCCTGCATAACTAACCATAGTATGACCATCAAAATCAGATTAACATTGATGTATGGAAATGGTAAACAGCTCTAATATTCTTGCCTGGAAAATCCCATGGGCAGAGGAGCCTGGCAAGCTACAGTCCATGGGGTCACAATAATGGACATGACTTAGCAACTAAATCACCATGACTTCTAACCCACAAACCACACTCAGATTTTGCTGATTGCCCCAATAATGTTCCTCTCTGCTCTAGCGTCCCACCCAGTCCAGAATTTCATGGTACATTTTAGTTGTCCTTTTTTCCTCTTCAATATGAAGCAATTTTTCAGTCTTTTCTTTCATGACCTTGACAATTTGGAAAAATATAGGCCAAGTACTTTGTATAAATGTCTCTCAGTTTGAGTTTATCTGATGTTTCCTCATGATTAAACTCAGGATATATGCATTTTCCCCCCCAGAAATACCACAGAAATGGTATTGTATTCTTTTCACTATATCATGTCAGGTAGTGTACCACGTCAAGTTGTCCCATTGCTAATAATACTAACTTTGATCACTTGGTTAGGATAGTGTCTATCAGGTTTCTCCATTGTAAAAGTTAAAAGAACTTTGTGAGAAGATTGTTTGAGACTGTGTAAGTGTCCTTTTTCTCATCAGATTGTCACCCAATTAGTTTGAGTCCAATAACACTTCTTGCCTGAATCAGTTATTACTATTCTGGTTGTCAAATGTTGAGTTCATTCTTTCTTATGTTTTGACTGATGTTTGCTCATTTGTTTATCCATCTCTATTAGCGGACTCAGATTCCTGCTTTATACAGTAAGTTACAATACATTACTGCCATTTATTTTGATACTGAACTTTCCCTAGACTTGGTCTATTGAAATTCAAGTTCACATCTCTGTCCTTTTGACTTTTTGAGCTTTTATTTTTGGCGCATCAAGGTGTCCCAAGCTTAAAAGTACTTTTTTTTCCTCCTGCCTTTAATCATAACTTCCAAGGACCTCTGATTCCTTTAGAGAGTAGTATATGGAAACCAAGAGCTGAGAAGTACTTATTGCTACTCACAAGTCATTGGTTTTAAGCGTAATTGATGGACAGATTAAAAAGATACATGCATGTATACACTATATATTTCTATCACATAAATTGAAATCCTTGACTTCACATTGATACCCTCATTTCTAATTCAGTATGTCAGGGTTTAATCTAGTCTTTTCCTTTCTATACTTGTAACTCTTTCTCTCATAGTGAAAAACCTGACTCCCATAGTCCTGAATACATCATTTGCTTACTCTTCATGTTCCAACCTCCTGCCAGCACCAGCTGCAGCATTGATTCACTAGCCCCAGATACGTCAAGTAAGTCCTCAGCCACTGCTGCACTGATCCTGACCACACTGCTCACTAACATGCCACTCAGAGCCCTAGCTTCAACTACAAGGAAGACCAGGCCAGCTGAATCCTTGACTCCAGTGATGTCAACCCTAACCATGACATTTTAATTCCAGATCTTGGTCATCTGGCTGAATTGACCCCAACCTGAAAGGAAGGAAGGGACAAATTGATGATCTTTTGATAAAGAGCAGCTATTAAAGGCTGTATACTATCACTCTGCTTATTTATATGCAGAGTACATCATGCAAAATACTGGGCTGCATAAATATCAAGCTGGAATCAAGATTGCTAGGAGAAACACCAACAACCTCAGATATGCAATGATATCACTCTAATGGCAGAAAGTGAAGAGGAACTAAAGAACCTCTTGATAAGGGTGAAAAAGAGTGAAAAGCTGGCTTGAAATTCAACATTCAAAAAACTAAAAATCATGCCATCCAGTCCCATCACTTTATGGCAAATAGATGGGAAAAAAGTGGAAACAGTGCCAGATTTTATTTTCTTGGCCTCCAAAATCGCTGCGTACAGTGACTGCAGATATGAAATTAAAAGACACTTGCTTCTCGGAAGGAAAGCTATGACAAACCTAGACAGCATATTAAAAAGCAGAGACATCACTCTGCTGACAAAGATCTGTATAGTCAAAGATAGCCAGTAGTCATGTATGGATGTAAAAGCTGGACCATAAAAAAGGCTGAGCGCTGAAGAATTGGTGCTTTTGAATTGTGCTGGAGAAGACTCTTGAGAGTCCTTTGGACTACAAGGAGATCAAATCAGTCATTCCTAAAGGGAATCAATCTTGAATAGTCAGGATTGGAAGGACTGATGCTGAAGGTGAAGTTCCAATACTTTGGCCACCTGATGCAAAGAGCTGACTCACTGGAAAGGTGGAAAGGACCCCAATGCTAGGAAAAATTGAGGGCAAAAGGAGAAGAGAGTGGCAGAGGATGAGATGGTTAGATGGCATCACCAACTCAATGGACAGGAATTTGAGCAAACTCTGGGAGATAGTGGAGAATAGGGGAGCCTGGCATGCTATAGTCTATGGGATCTCAAAGTCAGACACAACTTAGCAGCTGAACAATAGCTATTAAATATTTGTTTATTGAATTTACTAGGAAAAGTTTAAAAATGAGTTGTTATACATACTTATCAGAAACATCTAAACATGGATTTATGAACTACATATAAAGTTTTAAATTATGATTTTGCTTTTTGTCTCAAAATCACATCAGTCGCTCAGTCGTGTCCGACTCTTTGCGACCCCATTAATCACAGCACACCAGGCCTCCCTGTCCATCACCAACTCCCGGAGTTCACTCAGACTCACGTCCATAGAGTCAGTGATGCCATCCAGCCATCTCATCCTCTGTAGTCCCCTTCTCCTCCTGCCCCCAATCCCTCCCAGCATCAGTCTTTTCCAGTGAGTCAGCTCTTCGCATGAGGTGGCCAAAGTACTGGAGTTTCAGCTTAAGCATCATTCCTTCCAAAGAAATCCCAGGGCTGATCTCCTTCAGAATTTTGTCACAAAATAGTTGGAAATAATTTTAAAGTTTTAGTATTTCCTGTATAACTAAACCATATCATATATTATGCTATTTCTTAAAATCAGTTTAATTACTCTGCATACATTAAATTAGCATACTTTTCAGAAGATAGAGTAAAAGCAACTAATTGTCCATGTTTCTGTTATATGTTTTATTTGGATTCTTTGTCAGCTTTTAGGTAAACACCAAATAAATAATATTCACACATCACATGGAAACCTGGCTTAATGGTCCTGCCCACTCACTACGCAATATCAAGCCTTCCTTATAGTGTTGAAAGAATTGAAGGGATGGTATAGCACTGTGAATAGATCAGTGAGCTTTTCATTGTCTAAGGAGTGCTGATTAATAAGTGAATATGGCTCTAAAATTTAAAAATTTAAGAGACTAAGTGTGGTAAGATCTTATTTACTCTAGTAGGCACAGAGCCTGGAGTATAATAGTTGCTGTCTTCTAAACCAATTTTCTATATCTTACTTCATTTCACATCAGAAGTTTGCTTTTTGAGATCCAAGAAAATAAAATTTTTTAATATCCAACTATTTTCTTCCAAGTAGTGACTAGTCAATTGCCAGTCAAAACATGTAGTGATTAAACACAGGAGAAAGCAGTGAATCTTCCATCTACAAGTTTAGATACATACTTAATAATTCAGAATCAGAATTTTAAATGATTTTTTGTTTTGACTCAAATGCATAAGTATGTATATAGGTGTATGTCACATATAAAGAATAATTGTAGAATGAACTCCTGTTAACCCTCAATCCCCTTTAATAGAATGTTAAGAAGCCACCAGAGCCCACTCCCTGATCATGTGACAGTCACTGCCTCTCCCCGCCCAGGTGTAACCGCCATCTTGAATTGTTAATCATTATCTGACTTTTTAAAAAAATTACTAATCTGTGTATTATTTAATTTTGCCTGTTTTTGAAGCTTTTACAAGTAGAATCATCATTGATTCTTTTGTGGCTGGCTTGCTTACATTCAACATGTTTTGGGGATTAATTCATGTAGATGTTTGTAGCTGCAAACATTTTTCCTGTTTTTTTTAAAAACTGAAGTGTTCCTGTGGAAAATACATACGATTTAGTATTCATCTAACCACCGATAGATATTTCATTTGCTTCTGATTTTTCATCACTATGAACAATGCTGCATTGAAAACTTAGTCTTTACTTTTTTTTTATTTCACTTAAAAAAAAATCTGTTTTGTCATTATATCATTTAACCATTACCATAGCAGGTATTCTTAACTGCCTTTTTTCAGATGAACAAATAGACTTCAAAGAGATTAAAAAACTTATTACTGGTCATACACCTAATAAGAAAGGGTAATAAGACTTGAGCCCAGGTGTCTTTATTTCAGGCTTCCCGGGTAGCTCAGCTGGTAAAGAATCTGCCTGCAATGCAGGAGACCCCAGTTCAATTCCTGGGTTGGGAGGTTCCCCTGGAGAAGGGGTAGGCTACCCACCCCAGTATTCTTGAACTTACCTGGTGGCTCAGATTACAAATTCTGTCATTTCTAAATTATTTCATCTTCATTTTTTCAGCCAAAAGCTGTGACATATTGTGTACTTTCAGGCTTTTATCTTTTTCTTTATAATTGCTAGGATATTGAAGTTAGGGTTATCCATCCAACGTCAAGGTCTTTTGTGTGTGTATGTGTATGTGTGTATTTTATTTATTTGATTAAAACGGGTCTAAAATTGCTGAAATTTTCCTGGGTTATAGTGAGTTTTGTAGGTAAATTTTGCTGATAATGAGAGAACAAAAGAGCAGATAACAATAAATAAACAGTTTTACCCCTCCACACTCTCTCTCAAAAAAGTAGTTTGGAAAACAATTCTGTAATGGAGAGCTGCTGAGGATTCTTTACATAGAGAGAATAGGGTTTGCCTGAGATCTCTTACCATCTGCTTGTAATGGGGGAAGGTGTCAGCAGTACAGGTGAGAAATGGGTCCTAAATTAAGCCACTGGCTATGGGGATGATGACCTAAATTCCAATTTATTTTTAGGAACATAACTGACAGGGATTAGGGACCCATCATGAATGTGGAGTTGGTAAAGGTTGAGGATGGACTTGGGCTGGGTGGAGAAAGACGTACTTAACCTGGAAGCCAGAACATAATACCTCTCTTCATTATCCTAAGTGAAAACAATTTAAGTTAAATATCTTGCTTGCTCCTTTAGAAGGATAAGTTTCCATCACTGGGAGTTAAACAGAGGCAAATTTCATTTCAGTACACTCCAAGGAAGTCATTTATCATTAGAATTTTTTGTTTTTTTTTTTTTAATTTAATTTTATTATTATTATTTTTTACTTTACAATATTGTATTGGTTTTGTCATACATTGACATGAATCCGCCATGGGTGTACATGTGTTCCCCATCCTGAATCCCTCTCCCACCACCTTCCCCATCCCATCCCTCTGGGATGCATTAAACCTGGACTGGCGATCCATTTCACATATGATAATTTACATGTTTCAATGCCATTTTCCCACATCATCCTGCCCTTGCCCTCTCCCACAGAGTCCAAAAGACTATTCTATACATCTGTGTCTCTTTTACTGTCTCGCATACAGGGTTATCGTTACCATCTTTCTAAATTCCATATATATGTGTTAGTATACTGTATTGGTGTTTTTCTTTCTGTCTTACTTCACTCTGTATAATAGGCTCCAGTTTTTGAATGGAATGTGTTAACTTGTGATTTGCTGAGCTTGCCCAAACTGGAAAAGTTCAAGGCAAAAACAATATAGCCTCCTTTGTTACTAGGGAGGAAATTGGGCTAGATGATCTGTAGTCTTTTCAAACTCTGATCATGATTTTGTGACCTTGAATTTAAACTGAAGGAGATGTTTATTGGTGCTGCAAATCCTAAAATCACTGTATTAAGCGATTTCAGTGTTTTCAGTATGCCACTGTTTTTGATGTCAGCAAGCAAGCATTTAAACCTCATTACCTACAGGACAGAAAGTGAAGAACTAAAGAGCCTCTTGATGAAAGTGGAAGAGGAGAGTTAAAAAGTTGGCTTAAAGCTCAACATTCAGAAAATTAAGATCATGGCATCTGGTCCCATCACTTCATGACAAATAGATGGGGAAACAGTGGCAGACTTTATTTTGAGGGGCTCCAAAATCACTGCAGCCATGAAATTAAAAGACATTTGCTCCTTGGAAGAAAAGCTATGACCAACCTAGACAGTGTATTAAAAAGCAGAGGCATCATTTTGCCAACAAAGGTCCATCTAATCAAGGCTGTGGTTTTATAAAGAAAGCTGAGTGCTGAAGAATTGATGCTTTTGAACTGTGATGTTGGAGAATACTCTTGAGAGTCCCTTGGACAGCAAGGAGATCATTCCTGAGTATTCATTGGAAGGACTGATGTTGAACTTGAAAACCCAATACTTTGGCCACCTGATGCAAAGAGATGATTCATTTGAAAAGACCCTGATGCTGGGAAAGATTGAAGGCAGGAGAAGGGGATGACAGAGGATGAGATGATTGGATGGCATCACCAACTCAATGGTCATGAGTTTGAGGAAACTCCGGGAGTTGGTGATGGACAGAGACGCCTGGTGTGCTGCAGTCCATGGGGTCACAAAGAGTCGGACACGACTGAACTGAACTGACTGACCTACAGGACATCCTTAAAGTGCTAGGGGAAAAAATGTTAACTAAAAGTTCTATATAGAGTTTAAAATACCTTTCAGATACAAAGATGAAATATAGATGTTTTTGGCGAACAAAAAGGAGAGCTGGTCACCAGCATGCCTGTGTTAATCAAAATTCTATAGAGAGGTCTTTAGTCAGAAGGAAGCTGATCCCATATGGAAATACAGAAATGCAGGAAAGAATGAGGACCTCTAGAAAGGTTGAATATAAATGAATATTGACTTAATAAAAATGATAGTAATATAGAGTATAAAATTTATATAGAGTTAAAATATATGGCAACAATAATGGAAAAGTAAAAAAATGGAAGTATAAATTTCCAGCATTATCAGGGGCAAATGTACTAATTTGTAATAAATGCAATTCAGATGTGTGTTGTAACATTAAAAAGAATGGTAAAATAAAGGGAGAGAAAAGTGAAGTATTAGTATTTGAGTAATCCAAAAGAAGACAGAAGAAAGCAAATGAAAGAGTGCCTCAAATGGAAAACAAATTGATGGTAGATATGAAAGCACTTAAATCAGTGGTTATGTCAAATGAAAATAGACTAAATATCCCAAGTAATAAGCTAATGTTATCAGACTACAGAAGAAAATAAAACCAATGCATTAATATATCCTGTTTACAAGAGACATAACCTTAAGATGCACAGAAAGTACAAGGATGGAAAATGATAAACCATGCAACTACTAATGAAAAAACAGATAAAGCTATACTAATGTGAGATAAAACAGATTTAAATCAAGAAGCATTACTAGAGATAAAGAGGGTATTCTGTAATGATAAAGAAGTCAATCTACCAAGAAAATTTAAAAATTTTAAGAACATTGCTTCAAATATGTAAGGCAAAAATAGACAAGTAAAAGGAAAAGCGGAGAAATTCACAACCATAGGGTTACTTTAACACACTTCTGAACAGACAAAAAGAGCAGTAAAAAGGTAGATCTGAAGAACAGTTAACAACCTTGACCTAATTGACATGCAGGGAACGCTGCCAACAATGACAGAATTCATATTTTGGTTAGGCCCATATTTAAAATTTATCCAGACTGATAATAAGCGGTCCATATAAGAAAGCTCCAAAATATTTCAGAGCATTGAAATAATTCAAACTATGCTCTCTGACCTCAGGGAAATTATGCCAGAAATCAGTAATAAAAGCTAGAAGATCCTCAAGTGCCTGGAAATGAAATAGAACACATTTCTAAATAACCCATGGATCAAAGAAGGAGCAGACATTAAGAAATATTTTAAGCCAAATGATAAGGAAGATGTACCATATCAAAAATTGTAGGCTACAACTGAAGCAAAGCTTAGAAATTCATGGCCTTTAACTACATTTACTATGAAGGTTGAGAGGTTAAAATCAATTAAACTTCATCTCAAGAGACAAAAATAAATCTAAAGAGTGTAGAAAAAGGAAAAATGATTAGAAATAAGTGAAATAGAAAACAAAGTAAAGTAAAAAGCTGGTTCTTTGAAAAGTTTGATATATTCCCAGTAAGACATCAGTAAAAGAGAAAGCAAAGTAACATTAGGAATGAAATCAAGAATATCATTAAAGACACTGCAAACACTAAAAGCTGTAATGCCATAATGAACAACTTATAGTGAACAACAAAATTTGAATAAGGACAAATTTCTCAAAAAAATTAAACTGACAGAAAAATCTGGAGAGTTTCCTCTCTTAATGGGAATTGAATGAGGCTTTATTAAAAGCCTTACTAGTGATTTCTTTCAAACATTTAAGGAAGAAATTATTCCAATTTTATATACATTCTTCCAGTGAATAGAAAAAGGGAACATTTCCAAACTTTCTAAGTCCATCTAACCATGATATCACAATCTGTCAAGGACATCAAATACACAGAAAAAGAACTTGCTGTACATAAAGAGGATAAGCAAGTGAGGTTAACTCTCCCTGTATGCAAATGTAATTTACATTTGAAACATCAATGTAATTTTCCACCTTGATTTCTTAAAGGGAGAAAAACACAGTTATCTCAGATGCAAATTGAAAAAAGGATTTGATGAATTTCAACATTTATGATAAAAATTAATAGCAAACTATGAATTGTTGTTGAGTCACTAAGTCGTGTCCAACTCTTGTGACTCCATGGACTAGCCCACCAGGCTACTTTGTCCATGGGATTTCCCAGGTAAAAATACTGAGTGTTAGCCATTTCCTTCTCCAGGGGATCTTTCCGACCCAGGGATCAAACCCATGTCTCCTGCATTGCAGGCAGATTCTTTTCACTGAGCCACCTGTGAAGCCCTAAACTATGCATAAAAATTCCCTAAACTGATAGAAATACAGATCTATTTAGTGGTAAAACACTGAAAGTTTTACCCCTGAGATAGACTACCTGCCATTACTACTTCTATTCAACATTGTTCTAGAGATTCTAGCCGTGAAATAAAGGGGGAAAAGAGAAACGAAGGGCATAAAGATAGAAAAGGAAGAAATAAAATAACCATTTGTTTACAGATGATATCTAATTACGTACACGGAAAATCCAAAGGAATTTACCAACTATTAGAATTAGTAAGTCAATTTAACAACCTTCTTATCAGGTCAGTACTCAAAAGTCATTAATATTCATATATAAACACCAAATAGAAAATGGAATTTAAAGTCAAAACATCAATGAGCTAGGAAATCTACCATGGGATATGTAGAGATGCTTATACATTGAAATAATTGATACATATACATTTGTATGTATAGGTATATACATATACATAAACATTGATATATATACATACACAAATATATTTGATACAATTTAAAGAAGAACTAAACAGGGGGATATGCCATTTTCATGAACTGGAAAATTCAATATTATGAAGACTGGAGTTCTTCATTTGGAGTTCTCACCCAACTAGTCTGTACATCCAACCCAGTCTTCTTTATTTGTGTTAATTTTTGACAAATATGCCTTAAGATACTTAAGATAGTGTCATGATTCCCAGAGAAGCAGAGCAGGTGTTTTGAACCTGCCCTTAGTGTCTTCAGAGGGGATAACTTGCCATGGAATATACAGCTAGCAGAGAAGAGGTGGTACATGAACCCGTGGGATTCTTACTGGGACATTTTTTTTTTTCTCCTCTACTCTTCCACCAAAGACTGCTCCAGTCCTATTCTTCCTGGTTATGCTGCTTCCTCCTAGAATCTTGACACTACCAGAGACATGCTATAGGATTTAACCTGCCTCAAAATCCCAGGCGTTTTTTTTTTTTTTTTTAGTGTTCTATGTATTGAAGTGGTCAAACAAGAGATGGCAAGAGTGAATGTCGACATTCTAGGAATCAGCGAACTCAAATGGACTGGAATGGGTGAATTTAACTCAGATGATCATTATATCTACTACTGTGGGCAGGAATCCCTCAGAAGAAATGGAGTAGCCATCATGGTCAACAAAAGAGTCTGAAATGCAGTACTTGGATGCAATCTCAAAAATGACAGAATGATCTCTGTTCATTTCCAAGGCAAACCATTCAATATCACAGTAATCCAAGTCTATGCCCCAACCAGTAACACTGAAGAAGCTGAAGTTGAACGGTTCTATGAAGACCTACAAGACCTTTTAGAACTAACACCCAAAAAAGATGTCCTTTACATTATAGGGGATTGGAATGCAAAAGTTGGAAGTCAAGAAACACCTGGAGTAACAGGCAAACTTGACCTTGGAATATGGAATGAAGCAGGGCAAAGACTAATAGAGTTTTGCCAAGAGAATGCACTGGTCATAGCAAACACCCTCTTCCAACAACACAAGAGAAGACTCTACACATGGACATCACCAGATGGTCAACACGGAAATCAGATTGATTATATTCTTTGCAGCCAAAGATGGAGAAGCTCTATACAGTCAGCAAAAACAAGACCAGGAGCTGACTGTGGCTCAGATCATGAACTCCTTATTACCAAATTCAGACTTAAATTGAAGAAAGAAGGGAAAACCACTAGACCATTCAGGTATGACCTAAATCAAATCCTTTATGATTATACAGTGGAACTGAGAAATAGGTTTAAGGGCCTAGATTTGATAGATAGAGTGCCTGATGAACTATGGAATGAGGTTCGTGACATTGCACAGGAGACAGGGATCAAGACCATCCCCATGGAAAAGAAATGCAAAAAGCAAAATGGCTGTCTGGGGAGGCCTTACAAATAGCTGTGAAAAGAAGAGAAGCGAAAAGCAAAGGAGAAAGGAAAGATATAAACATCTGAATGCAGAGTTCCAAAGAATAGCAAGAAGAGATAAGAAAGCCTTCTTCAGCGATCAATGCAAAGAAATAGAGGAAAACAACAGAATGGGAAAGACTAGAGATCTCTTCAAGAAAATCAGAGATACCAAAAGAACATTTCATGCAAAGATGGGCTCGATAAAGGACAGAAATGGTATGGACCTAACAGAAGCAGGATGGAGAAGGCAATGGCACTCCACTCCAGTACTCTTGCCTGGAAAATCCCATGGACAGAGGAGCCTGGTGGGCTGCAGTCCATGGGGTCTCGAAGAGTCGGACACGACTGAACGACTTCACTTTCACTTCTCATTTTCATGCACTGGAGAAGGAAATGGCAACCCACTCCAGAATTTTGCCTGGAGAATCCCAGGGACGGGGGAGCCTGGTGGGCTGCTGTTTATGGGGTCACCAGAATCGGACACGACTGAAGTGACTTAGCAGTAGCAGTAACAGAAGCAGAAGATATTAAGAAGAGATGGCAAGAATACACAGAAGAACTGTACAAAAAAGATCTTCACGACCCAGATAATCACGATGGTGTGATCACTGACCTAGAGCCAGACATCCTGGAATGTGAAGTCAAGTGGGCCTTAGAAAGCATCACTACGAACACAGCTAGTGGAGGTGATGGAATTCCAGTTGAGCTATTCCAAATCCTGAAAAATGATGCTGTGAAAGTGCTGCACTCAATATGCCAGCAAATTTGGAAAACTCAGCAGTGGCCACAAGGACTGGAAAAGGTCAGTTTTCATTCTAATCCCAAAGGAAGGGAATGCCAAAGAATGCTCAAACTGCCGCACAATTGCACTCATCTCACACGCTAGTAAAGTAATGCTCAAAATTCTCCAAGCCAGGCTTCAGCAATATGTGAACCGTGAACTTCCTGATGTTCAAGCTGGTTTTAGAAAAGGCAGAGGCACCAGAGATCAAATTGCCAACATCCGCTGGATCATAGAAAAAGCAAGAGAGTTCCAGAAAAACATCTATTTCTGCTTTATTGACTCTGCCAAAGCCTTTGACTGTGTGGATCACAATAAACTGTGGAAAATTCTGAAAGAGATGGGAATACCAGACCACCTGATCTGCCTCTTGAGAAATCTGTATGCAGGTCAGGAAGCAACAGTTAGAACTGGACATGGAACAACAGACTGGTTCCAAATAGGAAAAGGAGTACGTCAAGGCTGTATATTGTCACCCAGTTTATTTAACTTCTATGCAGAGTACATCATGAGAAATGCTGGGCTGGAGGAAGCACAAGCTGGAATCAAGATTGCTGGGAGAAATATCAATAACCTCAGATATGCAGATGACACCACCCTTATGGCAGAAAGTGAAGAGGAACTCAAAAGCCTCTTGATGAAGGTGAAAGTGGAGAGTGAAAAAGTTGGCTTAAAGCTCAACATTCAGAAAACGAAGATCATGGCATCAGGTCCCATCACTTCATGGGAAATAGATGGGGAAACAGTGGAAACAGTGGCTGTCTTTATTTTTCTGGGCTCCAAAATCACTGCAGATGGTGAATGCAGCCATGAAATTAAAAGATGCTTACTCCTTGGAAGGAAAGTTATGACCAACCTAGATAGCATATTCAAAAGCAGAGACATTATTTTGCCAACAAAGGTTCATCTAGTCAAGGCTACAGTTTTTCCTGTGGTCATGTATGGATGTGAGAGTTGGACTGTGAAGAAGGCTGAATGGGGAAGAATTGATGCTTTTGAACTGAGGTGTTGGAGAAGACTCTTGAGAGTCCCTTGGACTGCAAGGAGATCCAAGCAGTCCATTCTGAAGGAGATCAGCCCTGGGATTTCTTTGGAAGGAATGATGCTCAAGCTGAAACTCCAGTACTTTGGCCACCTCATGCAAAGAGTTGACTCATTGGAAAAGACTCTGATGCTGGGAGGGATTGGGGCCAAGAGGAGAAGGGGACAAGAGAGGATGAGATGGCAGGATGGCATCACTGACTCGATGGACATGCGTCTGAGTGAACTCTGGGAGTTGGTGATGGACAGGGAGGCCTGGCGTGCTGCGATTCATGGGGTCTCGAAGAGTCGGACACGACTGAGCAACTGAACTGAATTGAACTGATGTATTGAATAACATGTGGAAAGCTGAAAGAATGTGTGCTTAGTCATATCTGACTCTTTGTGACCCCATTGACTGTAGCCAGGCTACAGTATGCCAGCTCCTCTATCTATCGGATTTTCCAGGCAAGAATAATGGAGTGAGTTGCCATTTCCTTCTCCAGGGGATCTTCCTGACCCAGGAATTGAATCCATATGTCTTACATCTCCTGCATTGGCAGGCGGATTCTTTACCATTGAACCACGTGAGTTCTACATATTATAGAAATTTTACTCTTATAAATAAAGTCTTTGAATTTAAAGTCAGAAATGACTTCCATGCAGCACTGGGGTTTACAGGCAGATTGTCAACAAATACTTTGAGTCGCTGTTCAGGGACATTCTGGAGATGTGAGCCTAAATATTTAACTGAATGTTGTTTTAACTATCTTTGTAAAAACAAAGTTCTAGCTACCCCCAGAAATTAAGACCCAATCTAGAGCAAGCCTTAAATTATTTGGGATCCTGTAAAGATTTTTCATAATAAAGACAAAAATTTTCCTAGCATGTGAGAGTTGAGTGAGTGGTGTTAATCGCATCTTCTTTTGGTTATTCATTGAATAAGCCTTTTGTTTCCTTACTATGTCGCTCTCCTTAAGCTAAGTTTAATTTCAAAAGGAAGTTTTTAAAATGTATTTGTTTTTGGCCATGTTGGGTCTTTGTTGCTGTGCTCCAGCTTTCTCTGGTTGTAGCAAGGAGAGCCACTCTCTAGTTGCGGTGTGCAGGCTTCTCACTGCAGTGGCTCCTCTTGTTGCAGAGCACGGGCTTTAGGTGCGCAGGCTCAGTGGTTGCAGCACGTGGGCTCAGGTAGTGGAGGCGCATGGGTTCAGTTGCCCTGCAGCATGTGGACTCTTCCCCAAATAGGAATCAAATCCACGTCCCCTGCATTGGCAGATGGAGTCTTACGTGCCGGACCACCAGGGAAGTTCATCAAAGAGAAATGTTTAAAGCCGGTAATCTTGCTTGGGCTAAGCTATTATCTGACAGAAGGCTCCCCATAAAAGAATGTGACCAGAGCTTCGCAGGGTTTCCTCATTGTTATCTGACTTCCTTGGACTCACTCTGAAGTCCTCGCCAGTCAGATAATATTTGAAGTATAATGTGTCATAATTCAATGTATAAATGTATAAAACCACCGACATACCTGTTGGCAGCGGAGAGGGAACACTAAAGACTTGTTCAAGGAACTGAGGAACTGTAATTGATTTTAGTGACCTATTAGGAATGTGGAGTTGGAAAAGGTGAGACCGGAGTTGGATAAGGTAGAGAATAGTCAGAATCTAGAAACTGGTCACATGATAAATGGTTGAAGACCGGGAGGCACATAGCCTGGAAAAGAGGAGAGCTGGGAACATGACAGTTATGCTCAGACAGTGGAAGAGGAAAGAGATGACAATCAGAATGCTTGTTTGCTCCTGTAGGGAGACATGTGACCATGGCTGGGATTTATAGGTGACAGGTGTCTGCTCAGTAATACAAGGAAGTAATACAAGTAATACAAGGAAGTATTACAAAGAAGTAATACAGCTGGAATAGATCTAAAATGAAGATGTGGGGGACACATCCAATACAAAAACTAGATGACCACCTTTTAAGCATAGTTTGAATGGGGAAATAATCTCTTGGGACAGAGGATGTGGTTTAAATAATTAGTAAAACCCCACTCCAATACTGTTGCCTGGAAAATCCCATGGACGAAGGAGCCTGGTAGGCTGCAGTCCATGGGGTCGCTAGAGTCGGACACGACTGAAGCGATGCAGCAGCAGCAGCAGCAGCAAAGCACGTTCTAACACTGAACTAAAGATTGTTAAGGCCTTGAGTTAAGTCTAATCTTCTACTTAGACACAGCCCTGTTTGCAGGATCAGCAAGGAGCAAATAAACCTCATTACCTGGCCGGGCTGCTTCCGAACATGCTTTGAGACAACTGGCAGAGACCTTGCCTGACAGCTCATGTCCTGTGAGCTGTCATAGGACAGGATCATTGTTCCTGGTTCCCAGGTTCCTGGCCTACTGGCAACATAAATGTGATGGTGCTGTTGTATTTCTATGTTTGTAGATTTTTGTATATTTTATTATAGAAAGCTTTAGGGTACATTGTATTTCTTTGTCACTTAATTCAACAAGCATTTAATGACAACTTACCATGAATCATCTATCCACTAAACCAGATCATAGAAACAAAACAGAAACTAAAAAACACTTCCTGTCCTTGCAGATCTTACCACCTAATATTATTAGAAATTGGCTCTCGGTTCTTTTTTTCACATTTGGAAAAGCCAGAATTGTTAAATATGGCTTTTTTAAGGAATGAATAGGGAATTTCTCTGTATACAGTCTGAGAATAGAAAGAACATTATATATTGAAACTAACATAGTATGACTTGTTCCTAAAATACTGTTATTCAGATCAGATCAGATCAGTCGCTCAGTCGTGTCCGACGCTTTTTGACCCCATGAATAGCAGCACACCAGGCCTCCCTGTCCATCACAAACCCCTGGAGTTCACTCAGACTCACGTCCATCGAGTCAGTGATGCCATCCTGCCATCTCATCCTCTGTCATCCCCTTCTCCTCTTGCCCCCAATCCCTCCCAGCATCAGAGTCTTTTCCAATGAGTCAACTCTTTGCATGAGGTGGCCAAAGTACTGGAGTTTCAGCTTTAGCATCATTCCCTCCAAAGAAATCCCAGGGCTGATCTCCTTCAGGATGGACTGGTTGGATCTCCTTGCAGTCCAAGGGACTCTCAAGAGTCTTCTCCAACACCACAGTTCAAAAGCATCAATTCTTTGGCGCTCAGCTTTCTTCAGAGTCCAACTCTCACATCCATACATGACCACTGGAAAAACCATAGCCTTGACTAGACGGACCTTTGTTGGCAAAGTAATGTCTCTGCTTTTGAATATGCTATCTAGGTTGGTCATAACTTTCCTTCCAAGGAGTAAGTGTCTTTTAATTTCATGGCTGCAGTCACCATCTGCAGTGATTTTGGAGCCCAGAAAAATAAAGTGTGACACTGTTTCCACTGTTTCCCCATCTATTTCCCGTGAAGTGATGGGACCGGATGCCGTGATCTTCGTTTTATTACCCATATCTAAAATTCTGCAGTGAATAATTAGGAGAGTCATGTCCACAATTTTAGGAAACTTGTTGAAAACAATCATGAGCTCTAACTGGAAATGTCTTCTGCTGCCCATCTAGATCTGAGTTGTCAATACAGTAACCAGAAGCCACATATGGCTACTTAAAATGAAATTCATTAAAATTATATAAAATTAAAATTTTAGTTCCTCAGTTATAATAGCCACATTTCAAGTGCTTAATAGCCACATGTGTCTGGTGGTTACCATATTTGACCATGAAGATTTTGTACATTTCTATTATGGCAGAAAGTTCTATTGGTGTTGACCTAAAGAACCATTATATTTAGAAGCTGGATTTGAAGATGTTTAAAAGCACAAAAGCATTTGATAACTTTAATACTTATTTATGATAAAGACTTTAGCATACTATCAATAGAGAATGTCATTAGTTTGCTGCTGCTACTGCTGCTAAGTCACTTCAGTCGTGTCCGACTCTGTGCGACCCCATAGACGGCAGCCCACCAGCCTCCCCCGTCCCTGGGATTCTCCAGGCAAGAACATTGGAGTGGGTTGCCATTTCCTTCTCCAATGCATGAAAGTGAAAAGTGAAAGTGAAGTCGCTCAGTCGTGTCCGACTCCTAGCGACCCCATGGACTGCACCCTACCAGGCTCCTCTGTCCATGGGATTTTCTAGGCAAAAGTACTGGAGTGGGGTGCCATCGCCTTCTCCTAAAGTAGTTTAGTTTCCACTAAATGACTTGAATCAGCAGCAATACATGATATTAGGAAAACAGATAATTTGGAAAACCACTTTATTCTGTATATGTAAAATATATCTTGATGGTTTGTACAAATATGCATTGATAATGTATTAATCAAATATTACAAATTCAACTACAAGGATACCAGTAAACTAATTTATCTAATATGTTTTATAACAGATGGGAAATTCTGCCATGAATCAATACCAAGTAAGGGATGTGTTGTGTAAAGTGAGAATTATCCAGGACCTATCCAGTTTCATAGTTAGGTATATTGGTCTAACTGCTCCAAAAAAAAAAGGGCCAAATTAGACTTATGAAATCACTAGATGTTATTTTTTAATATGCATTTGCCTGTGGTCTGATTTATGCTCATTATGCACATATATGTATATTTTGGTCCTCCCGGACGTGGTCCACTGGAGAAGGGAATGGCAAACCACTTCAGTATTCTTGCCTTGAGAACCCCATGAACAGTATGAAAAGGCAAAATGATAGGATACTGAAAGAGGAACTCCCCAGGTCAATAGGTGTCCAATATGCTACTGGAGATCAGTGGAGAAATAACTCCAGAAAGAATGAAGGGATGGAGCCAAAGCAAAAACAATACCCAGCTGTGGATGTGACTGGTGACAGAAGCAAGGTCCAATGCTGTAAAGAGCAATATTGCATAGGAACCTGGAATGTCAGGTCCATGAATCAAGGCAAATTGGAAGTGGTCAAACAGGAGATGGCAAGATTGAACGTAGACATTCTAGGAATCAGCGAACTCAAATGGACTGGAATGGGTGAATTTAACTCAGATGACCATTATATCTACTACTGCGGGCCGGAATCCCTCAGAAGAAATGGAGTAGCCATCATGGTCAACAAAAGAGTCCGAAATGCAGTACTTGGATGCAATCTCAAAAATGACAGAATGATCTCTGTTCGTTTCCAAGGCAAACCATTCAATATCACAATAATCCAAGTCTATGCCCCAACCAGTTAACGATGAAGAAGCTGAAGTTGAATGGTTCTATGAAGACCTACAAGACCTTTTAGAACTAACACCCAAAAAAGATGTCCTTTTCATTATGGGGGACTGGAATGCAAAAGTAGGAAGTCAAAAAATACCTGGAGTAATGGGCAAATTTGGCCTTGGAATATGGAATGCAGCAGGGCAAAGACTAATAGAGTTTTGCCAAGAGAATGCACTGGTCATAGCAAACACCCTCTTCCAGCAACACAAGAGAAGACTCTATACATGGACATCACCAGATGGTCAACACGGAAATCAGATTGATTATATTCTTTGCAGCCAAAGATGGAGAAGCTCTATACGGTCAACAAAAACAAGACCAAGAGCTGACTGTGGCTCAGATCATGAACTCCTTATTGGCAAATTCAGACTTAAATTGAAGAAAGTAGGGAAAACCATTAGACCATTCAGGTATGACCTAAATCAAATCCCTTATGATTATACAGTGGAACTGAGAAATAGATTTAAGGGCCTAGATTTGATAGATAGAGTGCCTGATGAACTATGGAATGAGGTTCGTGACATTGTACGGGAGACAGGGATCAAGACCATCCCCATGGAAAAGAAATGCAAAAAAGCAAAATGGCTGTCTGGGGAGGCCTTACAAATAGCTGTGAAAAGAAGAGAAGTGAAAAGCAAAGGAGAAAAGGAAAGATATAAGTATCTGAATGCAGAGTTCCAAAGAATAGCAAGAAGAGATAAGAAAGCCTTCTTCAGCAATCAATGCAAAGAAAATAGAGGAAAACAACAGAATGGGAAACACTAGAGATCTCTTCAAGAAAATTAGAGATACCAAGGGAACATTTCATGCAAAGATGGGCTCGATAAAGGACAGAAATGGTATGGACCTAACAGAAGCAGAAGATATTAAGAAGAGATGGCAAGAATACACAGAAGAACTGTACAAAAAAGATCTTCATGACCCAGATAATCACGATGGTGTGATCACTGACCTAGAGCCAGACATCCTGGAATGTGAAGTCAAATGGTCCTTAGAAAGCATCACTACGAACAAAGCTAGTGGAGGTGATGGAATTCCAGTTGAGCTATTCCAAATCCTGAAAGATGATGCTGTGAAAGTGCTGCACTCAATATGCCAGCAAATTTGGAAAACTCAGCAGTGGCCACAGGACTGGAAAAGGTCAGTTTTCATTCCAATCCCAAAGAAAGGCAATGCCAAAGAATGCTCAAACTACCGCACAATTGCACTCATCTCACAAGCTAGTAAAGTAATGCTCAAAATTCTCCAAGCCAGGCTTCAGCAATATGTGAACCGTGAACTTCCTGATGTTCAAGGTGGTTTTAGAAAAGGCAGAGGCACCAGAGATCAAATTGCCAACATCTGCTGGATCATGGAAAAAGCAAGAGAGTTCCAGAAAAACATCTATTTCTGCTTTATTGACTCTGCCAAAGCCTTTGACTGTGTGGATCACAATAAACTGTGGAAAATTCTGAAAGAGATGGGAATACCAGACCACCTGACCTGCCTCTTGAGAAATCTGTATGCAGGTCAGGAAGCAACAGTTAGAACTGGACATGGAACAACAGACTGGTTCCAAATAGGAAAAGAAGTACGTCAAGGCTGTATATTGTCACCCTGCTTATTTAACTTCTATGCAGAGTACATCATGAGAAATGCTGGACAGGAAGAAACACAAGCTGGAATCAAGATTGCCGGGAGAAATAACAATAACCTCAGATATGCAGATGACACCACCCTTGTGGCAGAAAGTGAAGAACTAAAAAGCCTCTTGATGAAAATGAAAGTGGAGAGTGAAAGAGTTGGCTTAAAGCTCAACGTTCAGAAAACGAAGATCATGGCATCCGGTCCCATCACTTCATGGGAAATAGATGGGGAAACAGTGGAAACAGCGTCAGACTTTATTTTTCGGGCTCCAAAATCACTGCAGATGGTGACTGCAGCCATGAAATTAAAAGACGCTTACTCCTTGAAAGGAAAGTTATGACCCACCTAGATAGCATATTCAAAAGCAGAGACATTACTTTGCCAACAAAGGTCCGTCTAGTCAAGGCTATGGTTTTTCCTGTGGTCATGTATGGATGTGAGAGTTGGACTGTGAAGAAGGCTGAGTGCTGAAGAATTGATGCTTTTGAACTGAGGTGTTGGAGAAGACTCTTGAGAGTCCCTTGGACTGCAAGGAGATCCAACCAGTCCATTCTGAAGGAGACCAGCCCTGGGATTTCTTTGGAGGGAATGATGCTAAAGCTGAAACTCCAGTACTTTGGCCACCTCATGTGAAGAGTTGACTCATTGGAAAAGACTCTGATGCTGGGAGAGATTGGGGGCAGGAGGAGAAGGGGACGGCAGAGGATGAGATGGCATCACTGACTCAATGGACATGAGTCTGGGTGAACTCCGGTAGCTGGTGATGGACAGGGAGGCCTGGCGTGCTGCAATTCATGGTGTCGCAAAGAGTCGGACACGACTGAGCAACTGAACTGAACTGAATGTATATTTTTATTTCATTATACCAATTTATTCACTGTTTTTCCTTATAATTTATTTAGTTTCAGAGTTCATACATGCTGATAGAAATGTCTCCACTGTTAACTGCAGTTTTATACACTGCTACTGCTGCTAAGTCGCTTCAGTTGTGTCCGCATAGTCTGTGCAACCCCATAGACAGCAGTCCACCAGGCTCCCCCGTCCCTGGGATTCTCCTCTCAAGAACACTGGAGTGGGTTGCCATTTCCTTCTCCAGTGCATGAAAGTGAAAAGTGAAAGTGAAGTCACTCAATCGTGTCTGACTCTTAGCGACCCCATGGACTGCAGCCTACCAGGCTCCTTTGTCCATGGGATTTTCCAGGCAAGAGTACTGGAGTGGGTTACTAGTAGAACTAAATTCTATTTTATATTGATCTACAATCTAGCATCAATAATAAAAGCTAGCATCAATGATAAAATAGTATCAATAATCACGGTGTCCAAAAGGATGGTGACAAAAAAAACAGCAATTTCCTACTTGCTCTATTCTCCATATTGTGCTAGGTGCTTAATTCCATTGATTTTATTTCATATAACAACTCTGAAATATTAAAAAAACGGTAGAATTAACCCCAGTAAACTCATAGTCCAGCAGGCCAAGAACAGTTTCATAAGATCCCCTATATCATGCCCCTACTAAATTGTTCAATCAGAATGTGAAAACCCAGTCTGATTCTTATATATGTGTTTATTTCACTATTCCATTACCTAGGGTTCCCAATTATGAATAATAGTAAATGCCTTTTTTTTTTTTTTTTCCAGTTTAAAAGGCAGACATTTCTATCTCATGATTGTTGAAGCTGGGAAGTCCAATATGAGAATGTTGGCAGATTTGATGTCTGGTGAGAACCTTCTTTGGAGAAGGCAATGGCACCCCACTCCATTACTCTTGCCTGGAAAATCCCATGGATAGAGGAGCCTGGTAGGCTGCAGTCCATGGGATCGCTAAGAGTTGGACATGACTGAGCGACTTCACTTTCACTTTTCACTTTCATGCATTGGAGAAGGAAATGGCAACCCACTCCATATTCTTGCCTGGAGAATCCCAGGGACGGGGGAGGCTGTTGGGCTGCCGTCTATGGGGTTACACAGAGTCGGACATGACGGAAGGGACTTAGCAGCAGCAGCAGCAGCAGAGAACCTTCTTCCTGGTTTCCATAATGCCGTTTTCTTGATATACCCTCACATGAAGGAAAGAAAAATGTCACTTTCTAAGTACTTACAATATACTAGATAATTCTAAGCACTTTTCATGATTAGATCATTTAGGCCACACATTGCCATAGACACAGTTATGATTCCTTTTGACAGATGAAGACACTGAGGGACAGCTAGATCACCTTGCCCTCTGCAAAGGGGCAGAACTGAGCTAAACCCAAACACTGGGCTTCAGAGACTGCACTCTTATCCATTGTGCTGTGGTGTGCTTAGTTGCTTAGTCATGTCTGACTCCTTGCAACCCCATGGACTATATAGCCCACCAGGCTTCTCTGTCCATGGGGATTCTCCAGGCAAGAATATAGGAGTGGGTTGCCATGCCCCACTCCAGGGGCTCTTCCAAGCCAGGAATCGAATCCAGGTCTCCCACATTGTGGGCAGATTCTTTACCAACTGAGCCACCAGGGAAGCCCTCTCTTATCCATTACTCTGTAGTTTTTTTCCCTTAGAACTAAAGAAAGCACTTTGGTGCCTAAGGGCATCATTGACACAATGGACATGAGTTTGAGCAAACTCTGGGAAATAGTGAAGAACAAGGAAGACTGGTGTGCTGCAGTACATGGGATCACAAAGAGCTGGCCATGACTTAGCAACTGAACAATAGTCAACTGAAATGCATCAGGTCCCTTAAGGTATTCTATACACATGGAAAAGGACCTGGGAAATCAAAATAAGAGAGCACTGCACTGGAAGCCCAGGGAAGCTCCATAGTCTCAGGTAAGAAGGAAGATCAGATGAGGTGGTAACTGTTAAGTCATTCTGATGGGCTCCTGTCTGCAGATTGCTGTCCCCAAAATGTGGAAGAAGGACCTGGCAACAGAGCATGCTGTGCTCAGGGTTCTGAAGCTGAAGTTCAAAGCCAGAGTTGTTTGATGTTTTTCAGCAATAAAAAGGAGTGTGAGCAAAGAGCTGGAATTTTCCAGCTGGGAATTTTTCAGGGAAGACTTAGCAAAAAGGGTCAGGGTTTGAAGAAGCTCAGGGAACTAGTTTGAAAACACATGGACTGTGGGTTAAGTCTGGGAGTAAACTGTAAATGAGAAGAATGGCAATTTTTACCTAAAATAAAACTATTCACTGATTCATGTTGAGGTTTGACAGAAAACAACAAAATTCTGTAAGGCAATTATCCTTCAATTAAAAAATAAATTTAAAAAAAGCTATTCAGTTTTAATCAGACAGGATGAATGTTACAGTCCATGTATTAGTTGATCAGATTAAGAGGGGCATGTAAAGCATTTAATATGATAGCTCTCACTGTGCTATGGATTTGATGTATCTGAAAAGTGGGTTAAGTGAGTTGACAAAAGCCTTGGGATTCAGGGCACCTGTGTTTGGTTGGTGTAACTTTTCTGAGGTTAATTACCAATATCTGCCTATTAAAATCATTACAACTCTTTGGAACAAGTTTACTTCTGTGAAATTGTCTTGTGGAAATTCTTACTGAAATTTTTATAAATAGAACTTCTCAGAAGGAGAGTTTTTTTTTTCTTTTTTTTTAAAGCATGTTTTGTAGTTTGTTACATTAATTTAAATACCCACACACACATACATAATTTTACAATTTCATTCAAAGTGTACTTTTAATCCTTTAATATATCTTTAGGGATAGGTATTCCTATTGAGTAGGAAACAGTTTCTGTCTACTTAGTAGAAAGAAATATTCACTAATTCCTATGTACTTTTAAAACTGAGAACAGTTTGTTTTAATAAATTATCTCTCCATTGTTCTGTGAATGAGTCCATCTGTCAGTCCACATTTTTTATTAAGCTTCACATTTGATTTTGATACATAAAATGATGATCCTTTTTTTTTCTTCTTGTCAGATGAACTTATTTGCAAAGCAGAAATAGAGACCCAGAGGTAGAGAATAAACTTACAGATACTAAGAGAAGGAAGTGTGTGAGATAAATTGGGAGCCTGAGACTGACATAATACACTACTAGGTATAGAATGGGCTTCCCTTGAGGCTCAGCTGGTAAAGACTCCACCTGCATTGTGGGAGACCTAGGTTCAATCCCTGGGTTGGGAAGATCCTCTGGAAAAGGGAAAGGCTACCCACTCCAGTATTTTGGCCTGGAGTTCCAGGACTGTGTATTGGAATTCCTGAAATTCCATGGACTGTATAGTCCATGGGGTCACAGAGTCCAATACAAGTGAGTGACTTTCATTTTCATGTAGGGAATAGATAACTAATGAGAACCTATTGTATAGCAGAAGGAACTCCACTCAGTGCTCTGTGGCAACCTAAATGAGAAGGAAGTCCGAAAAATAGGGGATATATGTATAAGTATAGCTGATCGCACAATTGTACTCATCTCACAGGCTAGCAAAGTAATGCTTAAAATTCTCCAAGCCAGGATTCAACAATACATGAACCGTGAGCTTCCAGATGTTTAAGCTGATTTTAGAAAAGGCAGAGGAACCAGAGATCAAATTGCCAACATCTGCTGGATCATGGAAAAAGCAAGAGAGTTCCAGAAAAACATCTACGTCTACTTTATTGACTATGCCAAAGCCTTTGACTGTGTGAACTGCAACAACCTGTGGAAAATTATTCAAGAGATAGGAATACCAGACCACCTTATCTGCCACCTGAGAAATCTGTATGCAGGTCAAGAAGCAACAGTTAGAATAGGACATGGAACAACAGACTGGTACCAAATCGGGAAAGGAGTACGTCAAGGCTGTATATTGTCACCCTGCTTATTTAACTTCTATGCAGAGTACATCATGAGAAATGCTGGACTGGATGAAGCACAAGCTGGAATCAAGATTGCTGGGAGAAATATCAATAACCTCAGATATGCAGATGATACCACCCTTATGGCAGAAAGCGAAGAAGAACTAAACAGCCTCTTGATGAAAGTGAAAGGAGAGTGAAAAAGCTGGCTTAAAACTCAACATTCAGAGAACTCAGATCATGGCATCTGGTCCCATCACTTCATGGAAAATAGATGGGAAAACAATGGAAACAGTGAGAGACTTTATTTTGGGGGGTTCAAAATCATCGCAGATGGTGACTGCAGACATGAAATTAAAAGACACTTGCTCCTTGGAAGAAAAGTTATGACCAACCTAGACACATGGCATCCCACTCCAGTACTCTTGCCTGGAAAATCTCATGGATGGAGGACCCTGGTGGGCTGCAGTCCATGGGGTCATGAAGAGTTGGACACTACTGAGCAACTTCACTTTCATGCATTGGAGAAGGAAATGGCAAGCCACTCCAGTGTTCTTGCCTGGAGAGTCCCAGGGACAGAGGAGCCTGGTGGGCTGCCGTCTATGGGGTTGCACAGAGTCGGACACAACTGAAGCAACTTAGCAGCAGCAGCAGACGCATATTAAAAAGCAGAGACATTATTTTGCCAACAAAGGTCCATCTAGTCAAAGCTATGGTTTTTCCAGTAGTCATGTATGGATGTGAGAGTTGGACTATAAAGAAAACTGATCACCGAAGAATTGATGCTTTTAAACTGTGGTGCTGGAGAAGACTCTTGAAAGTCCCTTGGACTGCAAGGATATCCAACCAATCCATCCTAAAGGAGATCAGTTCTGAATATTCATTGAAAGGACTGATGCTGAATATGAAACTGGTTCCAATACTTTGGCCACCTGATGCGAAGAACTGACTCATTTGAAAAGACCCTGATACTGGGAAAGACTGAAGGTGAGAGGCGAAGGGGATGACAGAGGATGAGATGGTTGGATGGCATCACCAACTCAATGGACTAAAGTTTGAGTAAACTCCAGGCATTGGTGATGGACAGAGAGGCCCTGGCATGCTGCAGTCCATGGGGTCACAAAGAGTTGGACACATCGGAGTGACTGAACTGAACTGATCACTGATTCACTTTGCTGAATAACAGAAACCAACACAATATTATAAAGCAACTATACTCCAATGGTTTTTCCTGTGGTCATGTATGGATATGAGAGTTGGACTGTGAAGAAGGCTGAGTGCCGAAGAATTGATGCTTTTGAACTGTGGTGTTGGAGAAGACTCTTGAGAGTCCCTTGGACTGCAAGGAGATCCAACCAGTCCATTCTGAAGGAGATCAGCCCTGGGATTTCTTTGGAAGGAATGATGCTAAAGCTGAAACTCCAGTACTTTGGCCATCTCATGTGAAGAGTTGACTCATTGGAAAAGACTCTGAGGCTGGGAGGGATTGGAGGCAGGAGGAGAAGGGGACGACAGAGGATGAGATGGCTGGATGGTATCACTGACTCGATGGATGTGAGTCTGAGTGAACTCCAGGAGTTGGTGATGGACAGGGAGGCCTGGTGTGCTGCAATTCATGGGGTCGCAAAGAGACGGACACGACTGAGCGACTGATCTGATCTGATCTGATACTCCAATAAAATTTTTTTCAAAAGATGAAATCATATACCTACTTGAAGTGCTCAAAACATCATTCCTCTCTAAAATGAAAAATCTCTAATCAAATTCCTTTAAAATCTGACTATACTTGTAACTCTGCCTATACACAGACTTCTTCTAAGTTCTTCTAATGAGAGAAAGACAGAAATAGGAAATGTAAAGACAAGTTTTGCAAGTGTTCTTCTGTAGAATCTGGAATATGACCATCTTGTCCATCATGGTGAAACTATCCAAGAGAAGTTAAGCAATTTAGTTTTGCTGGATATGAACCAAGGCTGGTGGGCTTCCAAGCCTGTGGTCATTCTGTTACCTCATGATATAGAGTTCATTCCAAGAAACGTTGATCGTGATAAAATAGCTAATTGTACTGAGAATTTGTTAGATCAGGTACTGTTCTAAGCACTTTGCATCTATCTCTCAACAAACTTTAGCGAGTTCTCTATTGATTTATAAGGTTATACATCTATGAACTCAGTCAAACTTAGCTACTAATTAAATGCCCTTCAAATTTGCTTGTAAAAAATTAATTGCCATTCCATTTTTTTTTTAAATTAGGTTTTTGGCCTTGAAACAAGATACTCTTTTTTAAAAAATCAGTAAGTATCTAGATCTTGCTCAGCTTTAAATTCTTGAGCTACTTTCAGGGCACTGAGAACATTGCAGCCCAAATATGCTAATGATGTTCTAGGAATCCCTCAGAAGAAATGGAGTAGCCATCATGGTCAACAAAAGAGTCCGAAATGCAGTACTTGGATGCAAATCTCAAAAACAACAGAATGATCTCTGTTCGTTTCCAAGGCAAACCATTCAATATCACAGTAATCCAAGTCTATGCCCCAACCAGTAACACTGAAGAAGCTGAAGTTGAACAGTTCTATGAAGACCTACAAGACCTTTTAGAACTAACACCCCCCAAAAATGTCCTTTTCATTATAGGGGACTGGAATGCAAAAGTAGGAAGTCAAAAAACACCTGGAGTAACAGGCAAATTTGGCCTTGGAATACGGAATGAAGCAGGGCAAAGACTAATAGAGTTTTGCCAAGAGAATGCACTGGTCATAACAAACACCCTCTTCCAACAACACAAGAGAAGACTCTACACATGGACATCCCTAGATGGTCAACACGGAAATCAGATTGATTATATTCTTTGCAGCCAAAGATGGAGAAGCTCTATACGGTCAACAAAAACAAGACCAAGAGCTGACTGTGGCTCAGATCATGAACTCCTTATTGGCAAATTCAGACTGAAATTGAAGAAAGTAGGGAAAACCACTAGACCATTCAGGTATGACCTAAATCAAATCCCTTATGATTATACAGTGGAAGTGAGAAATAGATCTGAAATAGGCCTAGATCTGATAGACAGAGTACCTGATGAACTATGGAATGAGGTTCGTGACATTGTACGGGAGACAGGGATCAAGACCATCCCCATGGTAAAGAAATGCAAAAAAGCAAAATGGCTGTCTGGGGAGGCCTTACAAATAGCTGTGAAAAGAAGAGAAGTGAAAAGCAAAGGAGAAAAGGAAAGATATAAGCATCTGAATGCAGAGTTCCAAAGAATAGCAAGGAGAGATAAGAAAACCTTCCTCAGTGATCAATGCAAAGAAATAGAGGAAAACAACAGAATGGGAAAGACTAGAGATCTCTTCAAGAAAATTAGAGATACCAAGGGGACATTTCATGCAAAGATGGGCTCGATAAAGGACAGAAATGGTATGGACCTAACAGAAGCAGAAGATATTAAGAAGAGGTGGCAAGAATACACAGAAGAACTGTACAAAAAAGATCTTCACGACCCAGATAATCACGATGGTGTGATCACTGACCTAGAGCCAGACATCCTGGAATGTGAAGTCAAGTAGGCCTTAGAAAGCATCACTATGAACAAAGCTAGTGGAGGTAATGGAATTCCAGTTGAGCTATTTCAAATCCTGAAAGATGATGCTGTGAAAGTGCTGCACTCAATATGCCAGCAAATTTGGAAAACTCAGCAGTGGCCACAGGACTGGAAAAGGTCAGTTTTCATTCCAATCCCAAAGAAAGGCAATGCCAAAGAATGCTCAAACTACCACACAATTGCATTCATCTCACACTATTAAAGTAATGCTCAAAATTCTCCAAGCCAGGCTTCAGCAATACATGAACCATGAACTTCCTGATGTTCAAGCTGGTTTTAGAAAAGGCAGGGGAACCAGAGATCAAATTGCCAACATCTGCTGGATCATGGAAAAAGTAAGAGAGTTCCAGAAAAACATCTATTTCTGCTTTATTGACTATGCTAAAGCCTGTAACTGTGTGGATCACAATAAACTGGAAAATTCTGAAAGAGATGGGAATACCAGACCACCTGACCTGCCTCTTGAGAAATCTGTATGCAGGTCAGGAAGCAACAGAACTGGACATGGAACAACAGACTGGTTCCAAATAGGAAAAGGAGTACGTCAAAGCTGTATATTGTCACCCTGCTTATTTAACTTCTATGCAGAGTACATCATGAGAAACGCTGGGCTGGAGGAAGCACAAACTGGAATCAAGATTGCCGGGAGAAAGATCAATAACCTCAGATATGCAGATGACACCACCCTTATGGCAGAAAGTGAAGAGGAGCTCAAAAGCCTCTTGATGAAAGTGAAAGTGGAGAGTGAAAAAGTTGGCTTAAAGCTCAACATTCAGAAAACAAAGATCATGGCATCGGGTCCCATCACTTCATGGGAAATAGAAGGGGAAACAGTGGAAACAGTGTCAGACTTTATTTTTCTGGGCTCCAAAATCACTGCAGATGGTGACTGCAGCCATGAAATTAAAAGACGCTTACTCCTTGGAAAGAAAGTTATGACCAATCTAGATAGCATATTCAAAAGCAGAGACATTACTTTGCCAACAAATGTCCGTCTAGTCAAGGCAATGGTTTTTCCTGTGATCATGTATGGATGTGAGAGTTGGACTGTGAAGGCTGAGTGTCGAAGAATTCATGCTTTTGAACTGTGGTGTTGGAGAAGACTGTTGAGAGTCCCTTGGACTGCAAGGAGATCCAACCAGTCCATTCTGAAGGAGATCAGCCCTGGGATTTCTTTGGAAGGAATGATGCTAAAGCTGAAACTCCAGTACTTTGGCCATCTCATGCGAAGAGCTGACTCATTGGAAAAGACTCTGGTGCTGGGAGGGATTGGGGGCAGGAGGAGAAGGGGATGACAGAGGATGAGATGGCTGGATGGCATCACTGACTTGATGGATGTGAGTCTGAGTGAACTCCAGGCGTTTGTGATGGACAGGGAGGCCTGGCGTGCTGCGATTCATGGGGTCGCAAAGAGTCAGACACGACTGAGGGACTGAACTGAACTGAACTGATTAGTCTCTGAGTGACTTCTGAGCAGTACAAGCTTCAGTATATTTTGTGTTTTGAAACATAAATAGAACACACTGATGTTTAAATTGTAAAGTTTCATTGATTTTTTTTTTTTTTTTTTGCTCCTGTAAAATGGACTCAATCTACCTTCAATAAAGTACAGTTGTCAAGCTGATAGATACACTCAGTAAGAAGCAGTTTCACTTCTTGAGTGCAACTAAGCGCTTATTTATAGAACTGAATTTCTGACTACAATGGTTAAAAAAATAAAAAACCTCTACTGGTATAAATTACAAAGTTATGAAAAGGGATGACAAGACTTAACAGTTGTCCTGTTAATAAACATAAGCTTTTGTATTCCAAATGTAGACAGCTTCTTTCTAATATTTTCTGTAATAGTCAAAGGCTAGCAAATATATTTATATATTTTTATTTCAGGATTGAAGTTTTTACCAGTGACAGTTATCTGGATTGTACAAAGAAGATGCACAGAGGCCTGTTTCTGAATCACATGGTTTAGTTATAGCTCGTTACTTAGATTTTAAAATGTTAATAGTTTACCATTCAGCACTTGGGCTTTGATATATGTAAATTTTAAACTTTCAGTTAGATTCAAGGTGGCAATAAATATTTTGTATAATGGTGAAAAAGTCCAGGACTGAGTTACATATTAAAAAAACAGAATGTACAAAAAGGAAAGAAGAAATATTGGGAGAGGGATGAGTGTTTTAAAGCCATCAAACCACATTACAAATATTACTATTTCCTGAACTTCACAATTCAGACGAGATTACTTGCATTTTTTCATTGTAGAAGTACACGATATAAAACTGTCAACGACTAACATAGACACACTACTATGTATAACATAAACAACAAGGACCTACTGTAAAGCCCAGGGAACTATATTCAATATCTTGTATTAATAATAACTACAGTGGAAAAGAATCTGAAAAAGAAATTATATATATATATATATATAACTGAATCACTTTGCTATATACCTGAAACTCACACATTATAAATTAACTATACTTCAATTAAAAAAATAAAACTGTCAACAACTGAAATATGAACATAAAAATAAATAAAATACAGTTTTAAGCTTTTTCACAATTTTATAAGACATTTAAAACTTGGTTATGTTTATATTTACACATATAGATATATATAATGTGTAATTTTATTTTTTCATATGTGAACAGTGCACAGATTGTTAACTAGTATAGAGATCAGGTTAATTTAAGCTTGCTTCTGATTAGTTAAGTCAAGTTATTTAGAATATGATACATGGCTTAGTTCAGAGCACATCTGACTTGCCACATATTTTTGTTAATAAAATCTTATTGGGACCCAATCGTGTCCATTCATTTTCAGTGTCTGTGGCTGCTTTCCTTCAGAGTTGAGTAGTTGGAGCAGAGACCCTACGGCCTGCAAAACCAAAAATATTTACTGTCTGTCCCTTTATAGAAAAAAATTTGCTGACCTCTGTATTTGATGAGTCAGATGGTGCGCTAAATATTACACTTGCTATTACAATAAATGTTTTACGTACAGGAATTCCCTCTTCTGCGTTTTGACTAATGTGTCTAAAATAGAATATAAGACTGGCCAAGATAGCCTAAATGTCCATATTAGTATGTGCATATTATGTCTACCCATAGCAAATGTTTTATATGACCTTGTTATAGCTGGTTTATATATATATATATATCTCATATATATGTAAACTCAGTATTTGTAACCTATTTCAAGGACTCATGGCTCCTCTGAAATTGTGATCTCTTAGACTTTATTCAAGTCTGAGCCACTCACATGGTTTTCAACATTTTGAATCATACTTCTTTTGGCTATGAGATAAAATAAATTTCACGGGAAGTTGTATTATAGTACTGAATGTCATTAAGAAATAGAGGGGAAAAAAAATAGCCCACTCTCTTTGCCTTAATAGCTTTGTTTTTAGTCCTTAGTGCTTGAAATATAAAAGCATTGTATTGTTTATGGAAACCTAAAAGAAATCACGGTAACTATGGCATCACTGACTCAATGGACACAAGTTTGAGCAAACTTAGGGAGATAGCAAAGGACAGGGAAGGCTGGCGTGCAGCAGTTCATGGGGTCACAAAGAGTTGGACATGATTTAGCGTCTGAACAACAGTAACAACTTATTGAGCCTCCAACATGTCAGGCCCTGTTAGGTACTCTACACACATCATCTCATTTCATCCACATAAGCTTAAAAAATATGTTGGTGTATTATGCCTGTTTTACATATGAGGGCATGAAGGCTTAATGAAGACACTTGTCCAGGATCACACAACCAGTAATCGACAGAGCAAGGACTCACACAATGAACTGTCAGATTACAAAATCAGGAATCTTAATCTTACCATTAAATAATAGGTGTTAGTATTTATGCACTTCAAAATACCTTCACATGTCTTTTAACATGTTGAGACAACCAAGTCAGAGAATATAATGGAATTACCTGGTGAACTGACATCTTCGTTTGCCCTCACTGGCAAACCTCCTTGGGAGTATCGTTTCCTGCTGCCATTTCTTCCTTCTTAGTTCATCTCCCTTTTCCATTCCCCAACACTTACCAACCTACATACATTGAGGTGAGTCAGGAAGTCCTGCTTCAGGGGTCTCAAGTATCTCATTCTATCTATAATCCTCAGCTTATAGACACTTTCCAGCTTCCGAAGCCATTTAATAAGAATATATGTTGCTATTTCTATTGTGGAAGTCACTAGTTTGGAAAGAGATTTATTACAAATGGGCAGAGATATCTGACTGAGGGAAAAAGACAATAATAGCACTGAGTTTATAAACCTACTGACTACCACGAGTCCTGGTAGCTAGTGTACTATGCCAGTGTAAAGGAGAGTGTCTGAGGAGGTGGTGAACTCTAGTTTAATCTGGCTTTATTACTAGAAGACTTAGTTACAAAGATGGGCAGACATTTGGAAATGTTTCTTATGGTGTGCATTTGGGCAATGAATACAGAGATGGATAATGAGTGTTTCCTGTGATGAATTCTCTATTTTGAGATCTCAAAAGCAAATGGAATTAAATTCTTTCTTCCTTAGTTCACTTACTTGAGAAATGATACCATGACTTTATCAGGTATAATGCTTCTTATATTTGTCAGTACTGGAGTTTACTCCAGGAATTCATGGATGGTTCTGTAATTTAAAAATTATTAATATTATTTTATCTAGGGATGAAGTGGAGTAACAGCCTAAAATATCAATATGCATTATACTTTGTGGATGAACAATACCAGAGGCATCCTGATATAGAAAAACATAGCAAAAATACCTATCACTACTATTACTTAACTATTATTTAATATTGTACTAGAAATATTGGCTAGTACAATTAAGCAAGAGAAGGAATGTGGAGGGAAAAAGCTTGGAAATGACAAGATAAAATGATCACTATCTGTAGATGAAACATGATCGTAAACCTAAAACCTCAAGGAGAATCACTGACAAACTGCAAATAATAACGGACTTTGGTAAAACAGTGGAGTGTAATAAAATCCGAATGTAATGAAGAGCACCTAACATCTATATTGAACTAGTATCACTGACACAGCTGTTGATAATGGTTTCTACTGAGGAATAAACACAAAACTGACTGTTTTGTTTGGATTTTCTGAAAAATCCTCAAGCAGATGTCCTCAAATCACCCAATGAAATCTTCCTAAACCAAAACAGAGACTATGATAAGTTAATTAAGCAATTTTTTCTAAGTAGCCTATTAAAAAAAACTCAATGGAATTTTTGGTATTTTTATCATGTGAGGACTACCTTGGCTTTGTTCCCTCCCCTATAATAATAGTGGTCGGTCCTACCTGAAACTTTTCAATTTATGTGAATAGGGTCTTTTGAGCATTTTGAAAGAAAAAGCAACTTTCCAGGCAAGGTTGTTGCAGCTATTTCAATAATCATTGTGCATATGTCCGCTTTAATAATACTTAAAATCAGATGATGCTGACCCAGTTAGAGCTAAGGATTAAAGAAATCTGCTTAGAACTGAATTGGATCCACTAGAGCAACTGCCAAGAGAAATGCATTCCACAGAATGCCCTTCAGAGAACCTCTCATTAGCCATACTGCAAACCTTTGATTTCTTTTCACTTGATATACAACTGCCTAGAATTCACTTGAACATGGATGTAATATATGTTCATATATGTTCACAGCATATTGGTCTAGTTTTTCATTTTTTTCGTGGACAAAATATATAGTCTTTTGCAGAAATTAGTTATTTGCAGTTCTACCTTAAAATATAAAAATCATATAATTTTAATACAAATTGTATACACTGTAGGTATACCTTTTATGTAATTTTAATACAACTTCAAATACATCTGAAGATGTTAAAGCATTGCCTTTTAAACCAGAAGCACTTTTTCTGACTATAAACCTTTAATTTGAAATTCACACACACACAAAAAGCAGTAACAACAGCAGAGTGTATTATTCCTCCCGTCAACCAAATGTAATAGAACCTACCCAGAGAAATCTCTGTGATTTCCCTAACCTCTGACAATATTGCATTTATCCTTCCATCTATTCATTTGTTTCTGCGTCGGACTTGATGCTATCTACCACTATTGTCTTTTGTCTAATAGGTATCCTTACTGCTGCTGCTACTGCTAAGTCGCTTCAGTCGTGTCCGACTCTCTGCGACCCCATAGACAGCAGCCCACCAGGCTCCCCCATCTCTGGGATTCTCCAGGCAAGAACACTGGAGTGGGTTGCCATTTCCTTCTCCAATGCATGAAAGTGAAAAGTGAAAGTGAAATTGAAATCGCTCAGTCGTGTCTGACTCTTAGGGACCCCATGGACTGCAGCCCACCAGGCTTATCCATCCACGGGATTTTCCAGGCAAGAGTACTGGAGTGGGGTGCCACTGCCTTCTCTGGGTATCCTTACTACTTGTCCTATAACAGATTTATTTACATCAATATTACCTATTGTAGACTAAAATTCATGGATGGTAGGATTTTTAACACCACAGCTTTGAACCTTGGCTCTTCATTAAGATCACCTGGGAGGTTTATATTCTGTCGCAAGGATATTGCTCCTGATGAATCAGCAGATGTTGGGTGGGCCCCATACTTCAGTATTTTTTAAAAAGTGTTATAGGTAATTCTGACATATAGGTAATTCTGACATATAGGTAAGAGTTGGGAGGCACTCTTTTTAATATTATGCCTAATTCCATCCATTGCACCCAGCATAACTGACCCATAGACAACCCTCAAAAACTGCTTATGATACAAACCCTTTTGAGTCAGGTCCCAACAAGGGTCCTCCTGTCCTGTGTCACTCATACCAATAGAAGGAGACTGAGTTCAGTTTGGAAGCAAAGGAAAGCTTTGTTCTCCTTCTTCTTTTTAAAAATATTTATTTATTTGGCTATGGTGGTTGTGTCATGCCTTACTTGTGGCATGCTATTTCTTTCTTGCCACAAGTGGTAACTTCAGTTGCACTGTGCAGAATCTTTTTCAGTTGTGGCACGCAAACTCTTAGTTGAAGCATGTGGGATCTAGTTCCCTGACCAGGGATCAAACTTCACCCGCTGCGTTGGAAGCCTAGTGTCCTAGCCAGGACCACCAGTGAAGTCCCAAGCTTTTATCTAAGACTGGAGCGGTGCAAGGTCTCACTCTAGTGTATACACTCTCCAGAAAGACCGTTGGCACTGCTGCTTTATAGGGTTCTCCTTAGTGGGGGTTGGGGGGAGGTGATGGTGGTGAGGAGGAGAGGGGGACCGGTGGGAGTTCCTGCTGGTCCGGCGCAGGCGTGTTGCTCACAGCACTCACGCCAGGTCGTCGCAGTGCCAGGCGCAGGGTCTCTGCAATTCCGCCAACAACGGCCACCGCCATCTTGAATTGAGGTGTCACGTGCACATACCTGCAGAGCTGTGTCTGACGCAGCCATTTTGTACTTGGAACACTGGCCTGAAGAGGGACTCTGCATGCAGTACCCTATGAACAGGTGAAAATAGATGAAGCACAAAGAAAAAACAAAAGGTTAGACTTTATTACCCAGGTTCTACTTTTATTTCCTGAAAATTGTTAATGGATTTTGCCCATGACAAGTCCCGCCTCTGCCGTTTGTCCTACTCCTCATTCGCGAGGGGTGCTGAGAGGCAGGTCCATCTTTCTATAACCACTTTCTGCTACTTTGGGCATCATGAACCCAGTTGGAGGAGCAGAACTTCTCCCCAGCTACACTTTACTGTCACCAGACCTCAGTCCTGATGTTCCTATCTCTGAGCAATCACCAGTTGTCTAATCTTTTAGAGACAAAGGGCACCAGACAATTTAATAAGACACATGGCCAAATTAAGACACCAGACAATATAAAACACATTAAGAATAATGGTTCTTATTATTCAATGTGCAGATGTTCAAGCTGGTTTTAGAAAAGGCAGAGGAACCAGAGATCAAATTGCCAACATCTGCTGGATCATCAAAACCAGAGAGTTCCAGAAAAACATCTATTTCTGCTTTATTGACTATGCCAAAGCCTTTGACTCTGTGGATCACAATAAACTGTGGAAAATTCTGAAAGACACAGGAATACCAGACCACCTGACCTGCCTCTTGAGAAACCTGTACACAGGTCAGGAAGCAACAGTTAGAACTGGACATGGAACAACAGACTGGTTCCAAATAGGAAAAGGAGTACGTCAAGGCTGTATATTGTCACCCTGCTTATTTAACTTCTTTGCAGAGTACATCATGAGAAACACTGGGCTGGAGGAAGCACAAGCTGGAATCAAGATTGCCGGGAGAAATATCAATAACCTCAGATATGCAGATAACACTACCCTTATGGCAGAAAGTGAAGAGGAACTAAAAAGCCTCTTGATGAAAGTGAAAGAGGAGAGTGAAAAAGTTGGCTTAAAGCTCAACATTCAGAAAACAAAGATCATGGCATCAGGTCCCATCACTTCATGGGAAATAGAAGGGGAAACAGTGGAAACAGTGTCAGACTTTATTTTTCTGGGCTCCAGAATCACTGCAGATGGTGACTGCAGCCATGAAATTAAAAGACGCTTACTCCTTGGAAGGAAAGTTATGACCAACCTAGATAGCATATTCAAAAGCAGAGACATTACTTTGCCAACAAAGGTCCGTCTAGTCAAGGCTATGGTTTTTCCAGTGGTCATGTATGGATGTGAGAGTTGGACTCTGAAGAAAGCTGAGCGCCAAAGAATTGATGCTTTTGAACTGTGGTGTTGGAGAAGACTCTTGAGAGTCCCTTGGACTGCAAGGAGTTCCAACCAGTCCATTCTAAAGGAGATCAGCCCTGGGATTTCTTTTGAAGGAAAGATGCTAAAGCTGAAACTCCAGTACTTTGGCCACCTCATGGGAAGAGTTGACTCATTGGAAAAGACTCTGATGCTGGGAGGGATTGGGGGCAGGAGGAGAAGGGGACGGCAGAGGCTGAGATGGCTGAATGGCATCACTGACTTGATGGACATGAGTCTGAGTGAACTCCGGGAGTTGGTGATGGACAGGGAGGCCTGGCGTGCTGCAGTTCATGGGGTTGCAAAGAGTCGGACACAACTGAGCGACTGAACTGAACTGAAGAATAATGGTCACATGTCAATTTTTTCCTGAAAGTGAAGGTGTCTAGGTCTTTTACCCATAGGCAAAAGTGTGCTCTGATGACAAGGCTCACTGCTGTGGCCCGAATCTCCCCAAGTCAAACTTTTTTCTTGTTTTCCAGAAGAGAAACTTCAGGTCAAAGAGAAGTTCCATGAGTAGTCAAGGAGGTTCATTGCCCCAGGTTGTGTCTCTGGACGTTTGGGTTTGCAGGCCCTCTTCACCTGAGTGTGATGTACCCACAGAGTGATCCCTGCAACTGCAGGGCAGAATGGGTAGTTAGGATCACCAAGCAGGATCTGTTCCACATAGGACTGAGCTGATCTTGTGAGCTTCTGGTTTTTCAGGTTTTTAGATAAACCCAGTTTCCTGGTCAGGTGCAGGTAGCACCTGGTTATCATATACCATGAGGGCTTGCATGGTTTCTCCTACCTGGAAGGCACACTTCAGTTGCTCTGTTTCAACTAAGGAGGTTAAGGGGATAAGAGGGTTAAGGTGTCCCTTCTTTCAGGCTTGGGGAATGGGTCTACCATACATGAGTTCACATGGACTTCACTTTAACTTATTCCTTGGTGCTAACCACATGCAGAGCAGGGCTATCAGAAGCAACTTAATGCAATTTTCTTGAGTCTCCTGACCTAGTCTGGCTGAGGCTCTTGTCAAAGTCTGATTGAATCTCTACTTTACCTGACAATTGGGGTCTCCAGACTGAGAGCAAGGTCAATTTTTATGCCCAGGGCACTCATAATCCCCTTCATCACTTGAGATACAAATGCTAGACCATTACTGCTTTGGAGGGATATTGGGAACCCAAGCCTGGGGATTATTTCTTTTAGTAATGCCTTAGCCATTTCAGCTGACATTTTGGTTCTAGCATAGAATACTTGTATCTACCCAGAAAATATGTCTACTAGCACCCCAGATGGCACTAGTGGTAAAGAACCCACCTACCAAGGCCAGAGACATAAGAAACACAGGTTCGACCCCTGGGTCAGGAAGATCCTCTGGAGGAGGGCGTGGCAACCCACTCCAGTATTCTTGCCTGGAGAATCCCTTGGACAGAAGAGCCTGGCGGGCTACAGTCCATGGTGTCGTGAAGAGTCAGACACAACTGAAGTGACTTAGCACATGCACACAGCACCAAGAGAAATCTGAAATTTTCTGGTACTTGGCAATGGCAGTGACATGTCTTGGCATGACAGTGAAATCAATCTACCAGTCTTCTCCAGGTTCCCTTCACAGGTGGCTCAGCAGTAAAGAATCCGCCTGCCAAGCAGGAGACCTGGGTCGATCCTTGGGTTGGGAAGATCCCTTGGAGAAGGAAATGGCAACCCACTCCAGTATTCTTGCCTGGAGAATCCTATAGATACAGGAGCCTGGCAGGCTATAACCCATGGGGTCATAAAGAGTCTGACATGACTGAGCAACTTAACAGCAACAGCAGAATGGTGCTTCCAAGAGCTTCAATATGCTTAAGCCATGTTTCACCTGTTTATTCTCCACAGTAAGTATACTTTGTTTCTTTACAAACAGCCCTGTGTCCATGTAGGATGCCAGATGCATATTGGGAATCTGTGTAAACATCTAAGGTCATCCCTATCCTGAGCTCTATGGCTCAGGTGAGGGCTATCAGCTCAGCCTTCAGGCCAGAAGTCCCAGGGGTAGGCATCTTGTTTCTATGACATGGGTCTGGGAAGTTACTGTGTATCCCACCAGCTTTTTCCTCTCCTGTGAAACTGCTCCCACCTGTGAACCATTCTTCTTTGGCATTGGGAGAGGCTCACTTCTTAGGTTAGAGTGACTAGAGTAGGTTGTCTTATAGAGTCATGCTCCAGGGAGAGCAGAGTGGCAGGATTTAGCATGTAACAGGTATTTATGGCAGCCACTGGACTATTTAAAAGTCCAACATGAATTTCTATCTATCTTCTGAGGAATAGCCATTCTGTTCCCTTAGAACATACTAAGGCCTGAACCCGGTGTGGAGTCCATATAGTGACTGGCTGCAAAACCTCAACTTTTCAGCCTCCTTTAGCTGCCAATGCAGTAGACGCAAGTTCAGTCCCTGGGTCAGGAAGATCCTCTGGAGAAGGAAATGGCAATCTGCTCCAGTATTCTTGCCAGGAAATTCCATGGACAGAGGAGCTTGATGGGCTACAGTCCACAGGGCTGCAAAAATCGGATACAACTTAGCAACTACACAAGTAACTGGTACAGTCCTTCTCTCATGAATGTAAAGGTCGAAATGATTAGCTAAATCTGGGAGGGCCGGGGATGGGTCCGAAATAATTGTTTTTTCAATTCTTGAAGGGCCCTTTTTGCTTTCTGAATTCCATTCAAAGGGATCATCATCTTTCAACTTTTCATATAGAGGCCTAGATCATACTTAAGGATCCAAATGTGGCAAAACCTGGCCATCCCCAGGAAACCCCAAAGCTGTTTTCTAGTTTTAGAAGGGGTGAGGCTGCTAATGGCATGTGACTCTGGGGCTAATGGAGTACAGAAGAAGGCATCTTTTAAATCTACCACATAATACCCGGTCCTGGTGGACAGTAGAGTGACCAGCAGGGCATAGGGATTAGGGACTACTGGATGCATTTTCTCAGTTGCTTCATTGACAGCCCTGAGGGAGAATAGGGTATTACAGTCCAACTGGCATAGTCTAACGAAGCCCTGGTGAGTTAAACCCTGTATAACAGGGGTGGTGCCCAATAAGGCCTCCCAACAGAGAGGGTACTGTTTGCCGTTGAGTCATGTATGTCAGGGTTTTATATGGACCATCACAGGACTGGCTTTCATAGCTCATCCCACCAGTCCCTGGGCTCAGACCTCAGGATTTACTCTGGAGAGATTGATTTATTCTGTCTGGGGAAGTTTATCTTTAGTCATTAATATTATCATCTTGTGCCCTTTGTCTAAGGGGATGCCAATCTCCAGTTTGTCTCCCAATATGTGGATAGTAACCCCAAATTTATGCAGGACACCTCTTCCTAGCAGCGGTATAAGGCATTCAGGGACATACAGGAAGGAATGAGTGATGTGTGTTGATCCAATTAACATTCTAAAGGTTCTATGAATGCCCATTCTTAGACCTTCCCTGTTATCCCCCCTATTGTTTTATAACTCTTGTCACTGAGTTTGCCTGATCTGGTGTTCAGAATCGAGTAAGTGGCACTGGTGTCGACTAAGAATTCCTCTGTTTTTCCCACTATGTCCAGTGTCAGCCAGGGCTCCTCAGGGTTCAGTTGGAATGCCAGCCTGAGTCTCCTGGCCCCATCATTCTTTATCTTTGTTGACTATCTATCTTCAAGGGCAGTGGTTGGGATCTGCCATTTCTGTCCTCCTTCAGGAGTGGCAAGGGCATTCTTGTCCCTCTTATTTATATATGGTGAAGATTGGATCCTAGTTTCCTTGGCTTGCTAGCCCTCAGTGGGGCCCTGGAGTCACTCAAAGGAGTTGAGAGTCTTCATGGGTGGTTAGTCCAGATTCCTGACATTGGAAGGCAACAGCCAGTAGGTGGGCTTGCCTCTGGGCCTTTTTATCCTCTGACTTCTCCATGAAAAGTGGAAGTGCAAGTCACTCAGCCGTGTCCAACTCTTTGCGACCCCATGGACTATACACTCCATGGAATTCTCTAGGCCAGAATACTGGAGTGGGTAGCCTTTCCCTTCTCCAGGGGAATCTTCCCAACCCAGGAATCAAACCCAGGTCTCCCGCACTGCGGGCGATTCTTTACCAGCTGAGCCACAGGGAAGCCCAAGAATAGTGGCTGCTAATGGGCTAGAAATAGAGAATTCCTCCTCTGCATCTCAGTTATTAAACACCTGGTAGGCAATCTTGATCAGGCGAGTGGTAGGGGTGTCTGCGTCTATTTCCAGTTTCTCAAGTTTATGTGCTTTGGAAAATGAAATATAACCTCAGGATTGCATTTGCTTCCAATGAAGGAAGGGTTGGTGATACTATAGATTTGGAGGCATCCCCTGAGGTCCTTTAGTAACGCCAAAGGGTTTTCCATTCGCTCCTGACTGATTTCCTTTATCTTGTTTCAATTGACAAGATTTTTCCAGGATTCCCTTTAGGATCACATTTTTATAGTGGGTCAGACTCTGTCTTGCATTTCTTTCTTTATTATCTCAGTGGTCCCAGGTAAGTTCATTATCTGGGATCACTTGATTCCCTGGTCTGAAAATAGCATGACCAGCATTGTTTCTGTTCTCTATGTCTACTTCCTCTTGGATTTTTGAGAAGACTGTGGCCTCTTCTTCCTCTCTTAGGAGTAAGCTGAGGAGGGTCTAGATGTTAGCCCACCTATCGTGGGGTGATGGATCTGAAAGATTCCCCTAATCATATGCAGGAACCCCTCTGGATCTTCTCTCAATGACTTCCTGTGACTTTTCTAGTTATATAGACCAGAAATGGTAAATGGAATGTATACCTAGATAAGCCCTCCTTCTCTATCAGGGACCTGCCTCAAATGCAGTACTTTTCCTAATAATTAGCCCTGCTTAATGTACTTGCTGGACTGGGTTCTGGGGGATTTGGGCCTGTAATCCAAATCGTGATATATGAAAGGAAAAGTTTTGGGAGGGAACAGTAGAAAGAGGATTAGAAAAGAGATCAAGAAGGTCCTCAGGGAGAGGGTCAAGGACTGGTATTACCCCAGTGGAGGAGAGTCCACATTCCTTTTTGAAGGTCTTTGTTCTAAGGCTATAAAAAACTGGACATAGGGAATTCACCTGATTTCTTTTGTCTCTCACATAACAAGTCCAACTGTAAAATAATGTAATTTAGAGACCTATCAGCAGGCCAACTCCCAGTCAGAGTTTGGGGCCAGGCTATATTACATGATTCATAGCTCAGGAAATTTTGGGAAGCAGCACCAACTACTAATGGTTTCTTCAAAAGATCACAATAGAAGGTCCAAATGGCGTGGACTCTGATATAACTGGAGGTCCCCCTTGAGTTTGTAATGATCTGTACTTGGGTCAGAACATTCCTCAGAAGTTTAGATGGGACTAACTGCCCAGATTACTGAGGCAGGTGGTATTCTGTGCTGATAACAGGAGGAGTGCCCATGGAACGTCAGTCAAGAATCACCCAATTTGCCTCATAAGCAGAGTGGGGAGAAGAGATTGAGGGTGGGTGTTCCCTGTTCTTGCCAGTAGCTCACAGGGCTTCCTGATCATGGGATTCCTGGTTCTGCAAGTGGCTCACATGCTCACCAGCCCACTTCAGAGAAACTAGCGCTGCCTGGAAGAGGTCAAGTCACAGTCCCATTCCTACCTTGGGACACTTTCACATTTGAGCATCGGATTGAGTGTCCTCATTCTGAGTTAGCAGGTGGTCCTTGTTACCTACTCCCTTTTCCAGTCTCACCTCTTGGCTTACAGGGCTGGCCACTTTCCTTAACCAAACCGCAAGTGAAAATGGAGAATGCTACTGTTGATCCCCAGAGTTTGGCAAAGAAGCAGAAAGCCCTAGGGCAGCCACTGTTGCCTTGTAGAGAAGTCAAGAGGATAGCATTACTGGCAAAGCAGAAACAAGACTGCAATGGTTCCCTCTCATCCACAGGTTCCCTTTGTCCCTGGGCTTCTGATATCATGAAAGACCAGCCAGAGGCAATAGACAGACAGGTGTGAGGTTTCAATCTCCAATCCCCAATGATTCCATATTATGATCCCTTGAAGGGGGGCACAGTCCAGATTACTCTGGGAGCTACACTGTGTGTGTACCATATGGAAGTGTTGGGTTGCTGGGCTGAGTTGCTTTGAATTTGGCTGAAGGCTGCCACTGTTCTACCCCATCAGGGTATACTCAAAGATCAGAGTCAGTCATCCTCACGTGAACCTCCAAAGCCTCTGCAGTCCTCTGCAGGCAGTACCCCATGAGCAAGTGAGACTAGACCAAGTACAAAGGGAAGAAAGGGATTAGCCTTTATCATCCAGATTCTATTTTTATGTCCTGAAAATTGTTAATGGACTTTGCTGGTGATATTTATGTAATTGGTGAACTGGTTTGACATGGAGCTTCACTTGAAAGGTAATTGACAGTCATAATATCAATTAAGTAAGTCAAGTAAGTCCAATGATTCCAAGTAAATAAAATACTGACAAAGCCATAACTGCACTTGTTTGAATTGTGTCATTTGAGCCAACCAAATTATTGACTTAACCTGGACAGACCTAACCTTTTGTAATTAAAAAAAAATTTTTTTTTCAAGGAGATTCTGGTTGCCAGCAGTCTGAGTTTGCAGAAAGAATATGTCTTTGTTGTCGTAAACAGTCTTTATGGAGTCCTTTTCTTTGAATTAAAAATGAGTAAATAACCATGTGTTCAAAGAAGAGCTTCAAATAAAAGATCCCAGAGCTGAGTTATAACATTCCCAAAGATTTGCTTGTGATTGGAAGTCAGTATTACATTTTCTTAGTATAAACTAATTCCACTTTTAAGTAGTTCCTACAGCAGCAATTGGTTTGTGGTAATCCTAGTCATGAGAATTAATAAGACTTGGATGACAGTGTCTGAAGGCAAACCCTGGCACCCCAGTGAAAGGCTGGCCCATCTTTCTGTTCTTTACATTGTTCCTCAAAGGTGAGGTGCAGCAGAATCACCTGGAAACCTCGATAAACATGCAGATTCCTGGCCTCACCCCCAGAGACTCTGATTGAGTGGCTTAGCCACCAAGGCTGAGAATATGTATGTTTAACAGCTGTTGATTCTGATGCAGGGGGTGTGACACCTATAAAAGGATTGGATTGTGCTGTTTTGTTTTCTTGTTTTTTTCTCTTTCCAATATCTGAAGGTAACTTGTGCAAGGGCTTAACAGCCGAAGCCGTCATGGGAGTTTTCCTGTGCTAGGCAGGTATTAAACTGTTTTTTGTTTTAATCTGTTTTTTAACACATGTATTTGTATACCAAAGAATTTATATGCCCCTTGGAAATATTTATTCCTAGTTGAAATTCAGTCTTGAAGCCAGTGTTTTCAAGTCTAGTGAATTAAACTCTCACCAAAGCAGTTGGGAATGTTTTTACAAATCCTACCCTTTAATCCTAATGAAAATAGAATACAGACAGTACTAAAACAACTGCAGATATAATTCATAATCTAATCAAGAGAAAACACTGCCAAGTAATCTGACCCAATAGCAGTTCTCTAAAGTGCAGCAGCAGTTGGTAAACCATGTTGCAAAAGTACTCAGTAGTAATGATGATGATTTAGACTGTGAGGCCTTTGTGGTCGGAGAGGAGAGAAAACAAGGAATAATGATGCTCTCCAACTGTTTGCGTGCCACTGGGATTTTCCCTGTTTGGGGTTTAGGGACTGTGAGAGGGACCTGAGGTTAGCATGTGCCCCTTCTCTCTGCCCTCAACTTTTCTAGTTATTTTCCTCCTTTCTCCCTTGCTCTCTATTTTTGTTTTCCTGTCTTTTTTCTCGAGAATATGTGTGACGTCTGGGCCCTAGAGCCCATTGAAGGGGGTTATTTGACCTTTTTAAAAGATGACTGGGTGATACATTGACCTGCAGATTCTCAGCCAAAGGTCTCCTCTTCAGGATTGAAAGGGCACAACAGTTTGTAAAACCAACCCATTTTTTTTCCTTTCTTTGAGTGCCTACAGCAGTAATTAAAGTCTATTGTGATACTTTCTGAAACAGGGAGGAAATAGGAAATTAACATCCTGAAGCTGAATTGGAATCCCAGAGAAGTTGCCAACCTGTAGCTGAGTCACTAAACGATCTGGAAGCTATTTGCCATCTAGCGAGACAGAAGGAGGTTAGGATGGAAATCACTGAAAAACAGATGACTCAGTTTTCCTTTTTAGAAAATGTTCAATTCCAGCTGCCTGATTTCCCAGTTTAAATAAAAGGGATAAAACCGCACAGGCCAATGGCATCTAGGACGGAGAGTAATAACCGCTACCTGCATTCGTATCAATCGAAAGGCACTCACTGGGGCGCTGGGGAACTTTATGCAGAAGCTTATGACATTTTGTTGGGCTTCCCTGCTGGCTCAGATGGTAAAGACTCTGCCTGCAATTCAGGAGACCCAGGTTCAGTCCCTGAGTCAGGAAGATCCCCTGGAGAAGGGCATGGCAACCCACTCCAGTATTCTTGCCTGGAGAATCCATGGACGGAAGAGCCTGGTGGGCTCAGTTCAGGGATCCCAAAGAGTCGGACCCAACTGAACGACTAACACACACACAATGACATTATCTACCCGCAAGAGGAGATATAAGTCAAAGGAAGATTCAACCATGTAGTTATTTCCTGCTTTGTCAGAGACTCATGTGGCAGGAAAGAATGAGAAGTCCTGTGTTTCCATCCCAGCTTTTCTATTTACGCACTGTGTGACACTGGCAGGTCATTCAGCCCTGTTGAGAGTGCTGCCTCATCTGTGAAATTAGAATAATATCTGCATGACAAGGCAGCTGTGACGGATAGGTGAATTAGTATACTTGAGTTAATGTACATTTTCAGCCCTATAAAAATGTAAAGCATCTTTGTGGCTGTGAAGGTATTTGGAGGGGTTGGCCATGGTTACTTGGTCACAGTAATAAGGTAACAGAGAGGTCAGTGTACTGTTATTGCATTTAGAGGGGAAATAGTGTTTAAATGAAGATACTCATTATCATAGATTTATTTTTGTAAGTATGAAGATCACCTCCGTTTGAAAGTTCAATTATATCACCTTTCATTTCAAAATATTAGGTAGCAAATGCATCAACAGTAGGCATTTCTTACCAAAGTAATAATAATGGCCATCATCTAATGTTTTCTTTAGACTGAGCATAGTGATAACAAACTCTTCCCTTTATACCATCAGACTGAGCCATAGCCCCAAAATGTAAGCATTCTTCCCAGACACTGTAGACAACAGCCCTACACCAGTAAGTATTATTATGCCCACTTTAGAGATAATGAAACTGATCAAAATTAAATTTTAAAAAATTCCCCAAGGGCATATACCTAATAAGCAGAGAAATAGACTTTTTAACCCAAGTATATCTGACCCTAAATCATGTGTCTTTAACTACCAAAATCTTGAAGAGAATGGAAACCACACTGTTTTCCACTGAATTGGAACAGAAGTCTTGTCTCTGTGACAAGCTGACCTTGACTTAAGGTCCTGTCTTTGAAATCGGTACATGATGATCAGAGTAGCTTAGATACAGGCACACATACACACAAACACACACACAAACACACACCCCTCCTTTATACCTGGCTCCTGTCAGCCATGAGTTTGTTATGAAGGAGACATGTGTTATAACTGACTGATAAAGGGCCAGAAAGCTTAGCTCATATTGCTGATTACCTATGTATCTTTGAGTAAGTGATTTAAAATCCAAGCCCTAATATCTGCTTTGAGTGAAGGTCATAATGTTTATCTAACCCACCTCATAGGGAGTTGTGAGGGTCAAGTGGAATGGTGCGCATAAAAGTATGTTTAGATATTAAAGAAAGGGGAGGGTGTTGTTAGGAGTTTCTCAACCAGTAAGAGATTGAGAGAAGGTTTGGTAAGTAATATAGAAAAAAAGGAACCATTAATCCTCTGCAATAGTCACTCCTTTTATTTCCCACGCCACTTCCATCACCTCACAGAACGCTGCCTCAGTATACAATAGTCTGATTATCTAAAAAAGTGGCTTTCAAAGTATGGTGTGCCAACTGGTGAGACACAAGGTTATTTCAAGAGGTACTTGAAAATGTATTTTAATAGTTCTGTTTATTAGAACAATATAGAATAGAAAAATATCAAAATACTGTGATATCCCAAATTATTTTTGAGAATTCAGCTAAGTATAAAAAGTGAATCAATTTAAAATGAAGTAAATATAATGAAGTACAGGTATTACACAGATCCAGCAAACATGGCAAAAGTAGAAGCAAAAGATTTTAGGAAGCACTGACAAAAGCGCTCTATTTGAAAACGGAGTCTTATGTCAGAGGAGCTTGTTGGAGTTATCTCCGGTTGATCTCTGTTGATCTCTTGTCTTCAACAACAGTAATAATAACAGTAAAGAGCTCTGTTGACATTCTCTCCAAAGCTCACCCCATACTCCCACCTTCCCTACTCTGGTTGAATGTACTTGCCCCACAAGGAAGCCAATTTGAGCCAAAGTATTGTTTTATTTCTTCTCCAAAAAATACACTTTTCACCCTACATTACACAGGATTCAAACCATGGGTGCACCTCTACACAGGGCATGAGTCTCTACTTTGAAAAATGAGAATTTACTCTTAGTATCATAAACATACTTCAGAAAGAAAGCCTAAGTGCTCTGGAAGGGTCTGTAACAGTCCTACTGGGACTGATTGCTCAGTTCAGGCCTTGAATATTTGCCAGGCCCTAGCTGGATCTTATGGAGAAGGCAATGGCAACCCGCTCCAGTACTCTTGTCTGGAAAATCCCATGGGCAGAGGAGCCTGGTAGGCTGCAGTCCATGGGGCCACTAAGAAGACTGAGCGACTTCACTTTCACTTTTCACTTTCATGCTTTGGAGAAAGAAATGGCAACCCACTCCAGTGTTCTTGCCTGGAGAATCCCGGGGACGGAGGAGCCTGGTAGAAGGCCGTCTATGGGGTTGCGCAAAGTCGGACACGACTGAAACAACTTAGCAGCAGCAGCAGCTGCATCTTAACTGCTAAAGGTTAAAAGCTAGTGACAACTCTTCTACTGCAAGGCTTGTTTTGCAAGCCTTTGATGACAGGGCTTTCATTTAGGATGGCTTCTCCAGGCTTGTTGAGAAACCAGTATTGACCTGATGTGACCTCAAAAGAAAGCAACACAGTCTTCTATATTAAGGGACTTCAGTGGACCATGTTGGATTTTTCTCCGAATATAGTCTAGTAACTTAAATAGCAATTAAAACTAAAATAAAGAAGCATCATTTATTAAGAAAAGAAAAAATCCCTTCATGTATTTTCCTGAGAAGTTCCTGGTCTAATAGAGACATTTTCTCTTACTAGCAGTCACACAGCTAAGGGCAGTCTGACATCCAAACCAGGGTCTCTCTGGTTCCAAAGACAGGGACTTCTCCCCATACCACAGTCCTTGTACTCAAATCTTTATTGACTGATATCAAAGAGTAGTACTTTGAAAATCATTTAATTTCATTAAGAAGAAAAGAGAATCAGAATTTAATTAAGCTATGGGGACGGAAATGCTTGCACAGCATTCATGGGGATTCCCGGGAGACTGTTGGGGAAATGCTGGGACCCCATCACTGCCTCGGCTCTCTGTGTTAGATAAAATGACTAAGCCACATTCTCGCTGGGGCTGAGCTAGAAATGAATCCAAAGCAGGGGCGAAGGCTGGCACACACCCCGCAGCTCTGCGTGTGGATCTTGCCCCGTCCCCCTGCCCCAACAGATGCAAAGAGCAGGGGAGACGGAGGGCCAGGGGGGCCCTGAGTGCTGGGAATCATTAAGGCAGGGGGTGATATGGAGCTGTTTGAAGAGAAAGATTTCCCTCACCCGACAGAGGTTTTTCTCCCTTTGACAAATTTAGCTGAAGGAATCTGACAGCAAACCACAAGCTTTCTTTGTCAGGCTGAGCAGGCAAGAATCATGTGAAATATTTTCCCACGCCACTTCACCACCTCATAGAACGCTGCCTAAGTGTTCAATAGTCTCCGTTTTCCTCCTGTTTTTCTATGCTCAAGGTCAAACAGTTACTGGAAAGCTGACATCGTTGTTGGCCGTTGCGTGGTTTTGCCACTTGGCGGGTAAATCGGAGCAAGCCCTTCCTCTTGGTTCGCCTGTGGTGAGTTGCCCATTGTTGAGTTATGCAGACCTCTCGGCAGAGTCTGCAGAGACTTAACTTGTTACCTCCTGACAGCAAATTCCCAAGGAGGGGCACCAAGCCTTCCTTGGTGTTATAAGGAAGATATATCTTCCACATGGGCACTCAAATTGTTGCTATTATTTGTCTCACTAAATGGATCACCACAAAGAACTTGTTCTGAATTAGTCCGGGTCCCTGAGTCTCAGTTATTTTTGGCACTGAAATACCTCTTTTCCTCTGTTCTTTAAGCTTACCCCTTGGTTGTGCTGCTTGCCTCTAGCTGGAGTCCTTCGGAATGTCTGGTTCTGGAAGCTGAGCTCATGATGCCCTGAGATTCCAGATTGGCAGGTCTGGCCCTGGGAGTGAGCTTACTCAGGTGTTATCAGACTCTGCCCACAGCCAGCAGCTCATACCCCCACTGAGGCCCATGTGATAACATCCCAGACTAATGGTCTGCTATGAAACACTCCTCAGCATCCCCTAAAACTCTGTTATCTGACAAGTATTTTGTACTTAATTCCCAGAAAATGTGAAATCTCTGGGCTCTTGTGGGTTTTCTGAATGTCAAGTCAGCACAACTCTAAACAGCTTTTGAAGTGAGTGCATAGAATGTGCTTGGAATAGCAACCTGCCTCCTCATTTTTGATAACAGCTTGATTTAGTTTTATTTATTCTGTTAGAACAGAGTCCTTTATACTGGGGCAAGTGGGCTACCCCCCTCACCCACCTCCAAGAGTCCTCAAAGACTTTCCAAAGATACCAGACCAAGACAGCTGACATGGATACATTTCCAGAGCTTCAATTTCCATATGATTATTTCCCCAAATTTATCTAACTTTGATGGAAATGAGGATGCCAGTCAGGCTGAAGAATGAGAAGAAATTCAGACCGACTCTACAAACAAGGCTGGGACTGGGCATCCAGGGAAGAGAGGAGGGCGATATGTGAGTCCACGCGGCCTTGTGGAGCATGCCTTGAGGTGGAGGTGAGACCCAGGAACCTAGATCTTGTTTCCCCAGGGACAGCTGACCTTTCATAGGGTCTTGCCCTCCCAGAGCAGAAGTAACTGTGACTGGGATAGGAATCTCCAGAAAACACTTCAGTTGGTGCTGGTTATCGGTTTAAACCGTCAAGTTGAATTAATAACAAGACCCTACCTGTGACTTGCCAATTCATTAGGTGAATATAGTGACAAGTATGTTTGGGGGAGGGGTTCAATGAATAATTTCACCCCTAAGAGCTCTACACACTGCAGATCCGTTACTCTCCCTTTATAAATGGCTCAATATGCACTTTGCTTAACAAAAAGCTCAAAGGAGGACAAAAGAAAGATGAGAAATAAACTTGCGTATTTGTCTCTCATTCAGTTCACAAGGTATTTTCACATTATCTCATTTAATCCTCTTATTTTTCCTTTGCCACGTTTAAGACAGGAACCACTAGAGTGAGGTCCCTTAGCTCCTGGCCTCCGCTCTCTTAAGTGAATCTGCCCCTGCTCCTTGTGTATGGCAAAAACCACCACAATATTGTTAAGTAATTAGCCTCCAATTAAAATTTTAAAAAAATAAAAGAATTGGAGAAAAAAAAAAAGATCCTTCCCACAATGATTGTGGGATGCAAGGTGTCCCTGCCCCTGCCCAAGGCTAATTCTACTTCCTCCCCTTCCTTGGGGCCACATTAATCATCTGCACTAGCTTTAGCATCTTCCTTTCAAAGTATTCTTTTCCCCACATATTAACAAGGTCAAATCTCTCCTGTCTTCAGGGAAAGAAAGCCTGACTGACCTGATGTCCCTCCATGTGTCTCACACCTCAGTCCTCTGCTGTCTGGTATCTACCTCCCTCGAGACTGTTCTCTCAGGGGCCAGTCATCCTACCCAATAGACAGCTTTCAGTCTTCATTCTACTCAACCTCCTTTCTTGAGCCATTTGGCACTTTGAACCAATTCCCCCTCCTTGAAACATCCTGTTTCCATGGCTTCCAGGGTATTGCTTTTTCCAGATCTTTTCCTATCACCTCTAGCTAATCCTGCTCAAGTGCCTTTGCTGGGTTCTCTTTGTTCACCTGCTTTTTAAGAAACTATTATTATTGAAGTATAATATACACATAGAGAAGTGTCCAAGTCCTAAGTTTACCGGCTAATAATTTCCACAAACTGAACACACCAAAATAACTAGAACCCAGGTCAAAACACTGTTTCCAGTGCCCCCAGAAATCACCTTTGCAGCTGCCATGCAGCCAACTTGCCCCCGCAAAGAGTAGCCACCCTCCTGATTTTGAAAATAAGGCATGAGTTTTGCCTGGGCTTGAACTTCATATAAATGTGAACTATGAATGCTTTGTATCTGGCTTCTTTTGCTTGTCATGTGTATATGGGAGAATTAGCTATCATTTTCTGACTTTGTTCCCACTCATTGCTGTATGAGCTTTGACTGAGAGAACACACCACAATTCATTTATCCCTTCTTCTGTGATGGCTGTTTGGTGAATTTCCAAGGTTTTGCTATTAGAAGGCATGATAACAGCAGAACACTCATGCACCTGCTTTTAAATGGTGAATTCTCTAGATTTCCATCCTAAATCTCTCCCTCTACCTTGTCACCCAGAGAAGCTCTGGAATATTTGAGGGGCAGATGGGCAAAGATGGCTTAGACATGAAAGCCAGTGTCCCTTCTCACTAAATAAGAAAGAAGCTGCTTAGAAGTATTTCACATAATTTTTTTCAATTACAATTTTCGAAAGTTTAAATTTAGCATCTTCAAGTTAGCCCAACAACAACCTGAATTCCAAAATTCTTATACCAAAGATTAAAGTAGTGCTGGGTAATGTGCAAGGGCTTCCCTGTTGGCTCAGGTGGTAAAGAACCTGCCCGCAATGCAGCAGACCCAGGTTTGATCAAGAAGATCCTCTGAAGAAGGGAATGGCTACCCACTCCAGTATTCTTGTCTGGAGAATTCCGTGGATAGAGGAATATTCCATGGATAGCTCCATAGGGTCGAAAAGAGTCGGACGTGAATGAGTGACCAGGCACATAGGTAATGTGCAAGATTCTCATAAGAGAGATTAATTTAGAAAATTTGTTTTTCAGCATATAGGGCCATTGATTCCATAGTACTACTGAAAGTTTACATTCTCTTATTTTGGTCATTAGCTTCTACTCCACAAAAATTAGCAGGGCTTGGACCTCTTGATGACACAGTGTAAATGTTCTAGCAAGGTACAGTAGACAGTGTGCATGCCAATCTTGCCGCAGTAATCAACCAAGTCAAAGCAACCTGTGACAGCTCCAAGTCACAAGGCTCACTGATAAGACCACGTCAAGTAAGAATCAAGATCAATTAATAGATGAAACTGAGCTGTAGATACTGTAGGTAAAACCAAAGTTCTGGGATTATACTTGCATCAAGTCTGTAAAGGAATTTTTAATGTATTTTGCTACTGCTTTATTTGATAATTCAGAAATTATTTTTATTTTGGTATAACCATTCTCAAAAAAAAAATGTCAGTTCAAATCTAGTAGTATAATTAGCAATCCATAGAAAAAGATATTAATTTTATACTATCTTGAGGAGGTAGAAAAAAAATATTTCATGATTTTTCTCACTTCCCAAAATTTCATGAATATAAATATTCAAATATAAGACTTATAGAGATTATTTTTATCCTTCAAATATAAGACATGTAGAGATTATTTTCTGAAGAAATTCTTCTACTCTGTGCCAAATGGTTTGGAAATAGTCATCGTTTCCCTCTGATGATAAACTATGTGATATTGCTTCTACTTTTAAAAACAAAGAAAAAATGTGTTTACAGTTTCCCTTTGAGGCTCTTTAGAAAGAATTCTTGTAACACTTAGTGAACTGTAAATAAATATTAAACAAAAAGCTGGCTCAAAATTGGAAACAAATATCAATATCACACTTGATTCATTGGCCACCAAAGTATAATATGTAAAGAATCAGTTGACATAATTTTCAGTTTAGATCATCGATGAAAGTATAGTCCCAGCTAAGAATTCACAATGGCTGATGTGCTTTGAACCTGCCACACATCTTCCCACTTGTTATGCCTGCAGCATGTTTTAAAAAATTGTCAACCTTTTCCTAATAGAAGAGGAACTGACAGTGTTGAATATTCTGAAATTCCTTTGCTTTCTTAAAAGATCCTCATGACAGTGTCAGTTCAGTTCAGTTCATTCGCACAGTCATGTCCGACTCTTTGCGACCCCATGAATTGCAGCACACCAGGCCTCTCTGTCCATCACCAACTCCCGGAGTTCACCCAAACCCATGTCCATTGAGTCAGTGATGCCATTCAGCCATCTCATCCTCTGTCGTCCCCTTCTCCTCCTGCCCTCAATCTTTCCCGGCATCAGGGTCTTTTCAAATGAGTCAGCTCTTCACATCAGGTGGCCAAAGTATTGGAGTTTCAGCTTCAGCTTCAGTCCTTCCAATGAATATTCAGGACTGATCTCCTTTAGGATGGACTGGTTGGATCTCCTTGCAGTCCAAGGGACTCTCAAGAGTCTTCTCCAACACCACAGTTCAAAAGTATCAATTCTTCGGTGCTCAGCTTTCTTCACAGTCCAACTCTCACTTCTATACATGACCACTGGAAAAACCATAGCCTTGACTAGACGGACCTTTGTTGGCAAAGTAATGTCTCTGCTTTTGAATATGCTATCTAGGTTGGTCATAACTTTCCTTCCAAGGAGTAAGCGTCTTTTAATTTCATAGCTGCAGTCACCATCTGCAGTGATTTTGGAGCCCAGAAAAATAAAGACAGCCACTGTTTCCACTGTTTCCCCATCTATTTGCCATGAAGTTTTAGGACTGGATGCCATGATCTTAGTTTTCTGAATGTTGAGCTTTAAGCCAACTTTTTCATTCTCCTCTTTCACCTTCATCAAGAGGCTCTTTAGTTCTTCACTTTCTGCCATAAGGGTGGTGTCATCTGTGTATCTGAGGTTATTGCTATTTCTCCTGGCAATCTTGATTCCAGCTTGTGCTTCCTCCAGCCCAGCGTTTCTCAGGATGTACTCTGCATAGGAGTTAAATAAGCAGGGTGACAATATACAGCCTTGATGTACTCCTTTTCCTATTTGGAACCAGTCTCTTGTTCCATGTCCAGTTCTAACTGTTGCTTCCTGACCTGCATACAGATTTCTCAAGAGGCAGGTCAGGTGGTCTGGTATTCCCATCTCTTTCAGAATTTTCCACAGTTTATTGTGATCCACACAGTCAAAGGCTTTGGCAGAGTCAATAAAGCAGAAATAGATATTTTTCTGGAACTCTCTTGCTTTTTCCAATATCCAGCGGATGTTGGCAATTTGATCTCTGGTTCCTCTGCCTTTTCTAAAACCAGCTTGAACATCTGGAAGTTCACGGTTCACGTATTGCTGAAGCCTGGCTTGGAGAATTTTGAGCATTACTTTACTAGTGTGTGAAATGAGTGAAATTGTGTGGTAGTTTGAGCATTCTTTGGCATTGCCTTTCTTAGGATTGGAATGAAATCTGACCTTTTCCAGTCCTGTGGCCACTGCTGAGTTTTCCAAATTTGCTGGCATATTGAGTGCAGCACTTTCACAGCATTATCTTTTAGGATTTGAAATAGCTTAACTGGAATTTCATTACCCCCACTAGCTTTGTTTGTAGTGATGCTTCCTAAGGTCCACTTGACTTCACAGTCCAGGATGTCTGGCTCTAGGTGAGTGATCACACCATTATGATTATCTGGGTCATGAAGCTCTTTTTTATACAGTTCTTCTGTGTATTCTTGCCACCTCTTCTTAATATCTTCTGCTTCTGTTAGGTCCCTACCATTTCTCTCCTTTATTGTGCCCATCTTTGCATGAAATATTCCCTTGATTTCTCTAATTTTCTTGAAGAGATCTCTAGTCTTTCCCATTCTGTTGTTTTCCTCTATTTCTTTGCATTGATCGCTGAGGAAGGCTTTCTTATCTCTCCTTGCTCTTCTTTGGAACTCTGACAGTGTAGTTCTTTAAACTTTGCTGCAATTCTGTTGAGTTTTCTGCTATATTAATATTGTAATTATGTACCTACCTAGGTACTTTATTCACATACATCTCACAGGCTGCAAATCAATTTTTGCCCTATGTCAGTTGTCCAGGTGATAGCCTCTCCTTGATTACAATAACTCACATTAGTCAGGAATTTTTTGGTTGCAAGTGATAGATGTCAAACTTGAGCTAAGTTAGGAAAAGTGGATTTTATTGGAAGGACTGGGGTGTCTTACAGCTAAATTGCCTGGAAGAAAAGCAGGAGAGCAGCTGTGTCCTGGGGACAGCTGGAAGCAGGGCCATAGCTAGAAGGAGGGCCACAGCTGCAGCTGAGACTGCTGCTCTCAGCCTCAGTCTCTCCTGTGCATTCCCATCATTCCCTCTCACTGCAGATCAGATTTCTCTCCATAGTGGGGTACACAGCCTTGAGGCCACTGCCGGTCCATGGCATGTGGGTGTGCATGCGCATGCCCACAGAGCCTCTCAGTTGTGTCTGACTCTTTGCGACCCAGTGGACTGTAGCCTGCCAGGCTCCTCTGTCCATGAGATTCTCCAAGCAAGAATACTGGAGTGGGTTGCCATTATCTTCTCCAGGGGATCTTCCCAAGCCAGGGATCGAATCCACGCCCTATAGCACTTTCGAACAAATTAGAAGGCGGAGACAGCTCCACAGTTGCATAGTTTGGTGAGAAGAGGCATCTTCATGAATTGAAAAATGCACACGTTTTTCTTGAATACAAGAACAACCTATACCAGGGCCCATGGTTTAGTCAGTAAAAGTAAGTGAGATTTCACCCACTCCACTCTTCACCTGCACAAAGTACCAGCTGGACCTAACGACCTAGCATGGCCTCTGATTTCTCTACCAACTTCTGTGCTTCCATAATGATAAACTCAAGCTTCTCTCAGGCTCACAATAAAACATTCTGTGATTAGGCTCTGATTGACCCAACTAAGGTCAGAAAACCACTCGTGACCAATCAGCTCTGACCACAGACCCACAGCATTTCCTAGCTACTGTAGACCCTTTCCTTGGCATTGGGGTCACCCCCAGAAGAGAACAAGTCTGTGAGTCAGGCAGCCAATCTGTTGGCAGCTCCTACCCAGGTTTGGATAATTTTTTTTGGAGAAAATTACATAAACTGAATTGTATTCATTTGTTGTACTATTGGGGCTTCACAGGTGGCGCTAGCAGTAAAGAACCCACCTGCCAATGCAGGAGAGTTAAGAGAACATGGGTTCAATCCCTGGGTCAGGAAGATCCCCTGGAGAAGGGCATGGCAACCCACTCCAGCATTCTTGCCTGGAGAATCCCATGAACACAGGAGTCTGGCGGGCTGCAGTCTGCAGAGTCAGACTAGACTGAATCGACTGAGCACAGTACATCACACTACACTATTACCTTATCAAATATTATTGAATAAGTTGAGGAGATGTTATTCATTACAATTGAAGGAGTTTGAGAATTTAACTGCCAATTATTTAGTTTTAAATCTGGTAGGAGTAAACTCTGGCGAAGGCAATGGCACCCCACTCCAGTACTCTTGCCTGGAAAATCCCTTGGACGGAGGAGCCTGGTAGGCTGCAGTCCATGGGGTCACACAGAGTCAGACACGACTGAGCGACTTCACTTGCACTTTTCACTTTGATGCACTGAGAAGGAAATGGCAACCCACTCCAGTGTTCTTGCCTGGAGAATCCCAGGGATCGGGGGAGCCTGGTGGGCTGCCATCTCTGGGGTTGCACAGAGTCAGACACGACTGAAGTGACTTAGCAGCAGCAGCAGCAGGAATAAACTCAAAGTTAGAAAGCAAAATATTTTCCCTTTTGTCTTACACTGTGATGTCTCAAAACTGTCTTTATGCTTATGACATAGATTCATACTGCTTCCCACCCCACCTGTAATCACTGTTTTCAAAGAAATATGTGTCCAATGATGGATTAGGGGAATATTCTATTTTCTTCAGCTTGTTTCAAATGAACTGTTGTTATCTATTGGTATTAGTTCATTATCAAGTTTATCTCCACTCCAACATTATAGTGTTTCTAATTCATTTAGCTTACATATTTTCCTGAGTATTTTCTTCAAGAAGAAACTTATTAAAATTATAAATTATTTTTCTCTGCTACATAATTTTTGCAGAATAACTGGTATAAGTAATAGAATGTTTCTTTCTTGATCACACTGCATTTCAACCCTCAGAAACAGAAATGAAATCTTTAAACTTCACCATTTGTCTTGAATTTCTGTACTTTTGAAGATAAATATAGGTTGATATAATCTATCACTTAACTTCACAATTCCCAAACCACAAACAATTCTCAATCCTCATGTAGGGTCCTAGCACGAAACCATTGCATTCCCTACATTTACATCAATTCTAGATTTACCCCCAATCAATTAGTGTTATTGGTGATAACTATCCATGGGGTCACTAAGAGTCGGACTCGACTGAGCGACTTCACTTTCACTTTTCACTTTCATGCATTGGAGAAGGAAATGGCAACTCACTTCAGTATTCTTGCCTGGAGAATCCCAGGGATGGGGGAGACTGGTGGGCTACCGTCTATGGGGTCGCACAGAGTCGGACACGACTGAATCGACTTAGCAGCAGCAGCAGCAGCATGCAAGGAGATCCAACCAGTCCATTCTAAAGGAGATCAGCCCTAGGATTTCTTTGGAAGGAATGATGCTAAAGCTGAAACTCCAGTACTTTGGCCACTTCATGCGAAGTGTTGACTCATTGGAAAAGACTCTGATGCTGGGAGGGATTGGGGACAGGAGGAGAAGGGGACGACAGAGGATGAGATGGCTGGATGGCATCACTGATTCGATGGACGTGAGTCTGGGTGAACTCCAGGAATTGGTGATGGACAGGGAGGCCTGGCGTGCTGCGATTCATGGGGTCGCAAAGCGTCAGACACGACTGAGCGACTGAACTGAACTGAACTGATAAGAATAAAATATGAAGTTATTAGCACCATTCTTGATTAACTATGCATATTCTCAGAAGCATTTGAGAAAACAACATAGGATTTATTTTGACATAATTTTTAAACAACTATAGTTACCTGCAAGGAGTAAGGTGGGGGAATTACACTTAAAAATAGCTATAATATTTGAAGAGTAATTGTCCTCAACGTCACCAGTCGTTAGGGAAATACAAATCAAATCACAGGATACCATTTCATACCCGCTAGGATGGCTATTGGGCTTCTCACGTGGTGCTATTGGTAAAGAACCTGCCTGCCAGTGCAGGAGATGTAAGAGACTTGGGTTCAGTCCCTGAGTCGGGAAGATCCCCTGGAGGAGGGCATGTCAACTCACTCCAGTATATGTGCCTGGAGAATCCCATGGACAGAGGAGCCTAGCAGGCTACAGTCCATAGGGTTGCACAGAATCAGACACGACTGAGGCAACTTAGCACACATGCACAGGATGGCTATTATAAAACAAAACAGAAAGTAGTAAGTATTGGTGAGAATATGGAAAAATTGAAACTCTTGTGCACTACAGATGGAATGTAAAATGATGCAGCTCTTATGGAAAACAGTCATTTTTAAGAAAATTAAATGTAGATTTACCATTTGATCTAGCAATTCCACTCCTGGGTGCTTATCCAAAAAAACTGAAGGCAGAGACTTGAACAGATATTGTTCATAGCAACATTATTCACAATAGCCAAAATGTGGAAACAGCACAAATTACTGTGGATCAAAGAGCAATGAAATATTATTTTGCCTTGAGAAGGGAAGAAATTCTAACATAATGCTACAATATGGATGAACCTTAAAGATTATGCTAAGTAAAATAAGCCAGACACAAAGGACAAACACTAATTTTTACTTATGTGGGTACCTATAGTAGTGAAATTCATAAACACAGAAAATAGAATGGGCCTCGGCAGGGGAGGAGGAAATAGTGTTATTGTTTAATGAGGACAGAATTTCAGTTTGGTAGGATGAAAAACTTCTGTAAGTGTACAGTGGTAATGGTTGGACAACAATATAAATGTACCTGGCACTACTGACCTATACACTTAAAAATGGTTAAAATGGTAGATTTTATATTACATATATTTTGCCACAATAAAAATAGTATCAACATCAACAAATATCTGTGTAGACAAGAACATCAGTTACATGGGAATAAAGCCACTGCAGTATCGTCAGTTGAGTTTAGCAAAGTGCTCAAAGTTTAAAATTTTCTGGTGTAACTCAATGAAAAACAGAATATTTGTATACTGTGACAAGACACAATTTACATAGCAGATATCTGATGACTACAACTTCTTCCCTTTGGGAATTTGAAAAGAGACATATTTTTTCACCAGCTGTAGCTCCCCACAGCAATTCCACACGCTCTCCAAGTTTATCCTCCCTGGGGAATCTACTTAATCACTCCCAGGGCTTAATCTTCTGTTTATATGCTGATGAGTCCCAAATCTATGTCTCCATCTCAGAACGGCCTGCTGAATACCTCCAGTCAGATAGGGAGGTCATAGGGACCTCAAAGTCAATATGTCAAATCTGAGCCCATCTTCTCTCCCGCTTCCTCCTACTTCCCTAGGCCCTCCTCTGGCATTCTCCTCCCAGTTACGGGCAACACCAACTTCACTATACAGCCAGCCAAGCCCTGAACTTTAGTTACTCTAACTGACTTCTCCCTCCTCTTCCTCACCCACTTCCAGTTAGCCACCCAGCCGTCTGTGCCGTCTTCCTTTTGTCAGTCCAGTCCCTCCCCTATTACCTGCTGCCTTGGCTCAGGCCTTCTATTTCCCCCACCACTCCCTCCCTACTGCCAGAGTGAATTTACCCCTCTTGGCAGCCACTGGATTAAAATCTCCAATAGCTTCCTGCATGATTAAACCCATACTCCGTAGCATGCAGCAATGTCGTAATGACTCTGCACAGCGCCCCCTTCTGTTTGGGTGTGCCTTGCACCTGTGGACCACTGAGCGATCACTTCTTGGGGGCCCAGGAAACCTCAGTCGAGTCAAAGGTAATCATCAATTTGTCGGTCAAGTTTCCTTTCTAGTTGCTTCTTTCAGCATTTCTCCACCCATATCCTCCACTTCAGTCTGTTGTACTTCTGGTTTTCCTGGGCAGGATTAAGCTATTCCTGCCTCTCTGGCTTTGCATGGGGTTTAAATGAGATGTTCAGAAATCCGGCATTGTCATGTGTGACCCTAAGCACAGTATTTAATTTAACTAGACTTCTTGTTCCTTGTCTTGTAAACACCTACCATACAAAATTATAGTGAGGATATAATGAAATGACGTATGCAAAAGTGGTCTGTAAACCATAAAAATAAAATGTTATTTTGTAATGCATCAAAGCCTAACTTTAACGCCACCACTTTCAACAAACTTATTTGATATCCTAAGCAGAAACCAAAGAATTGATGCTTTTGTATTGTGGTGCAGGGGAAGACTCTTGAGAGTCCCTTGGATAGCAAGGAGATCAAACCAGTCAATCCTAAAAGGAAATCAACCCTGAATATTCATTGGAAGGACTGATGCTGAAACTGAAGCCCCAATACTTTGGCCACCTGATGCAAAAAGCTGACTCATTGGAAAAGGCCCCAATGCTAGGAAAGATTGAGGGCAGGAGGAGAAGGGGACAACACAGGATGACAGTTGGAGGACATCATCAACTCAATGGACATGAGTCTGAGCAAGCTCTGGGAGACAGTGAAGGACAATGAAGTCTGGAGTGCTGCAGTCCATGGGGTTACAAACAGTCAGACAGGACTTAGCTACTGAACAACAAACCAGAAACCATTCTCTTCCTCTTGGAAACCCTACCGTACACAGCCTGTTTGTGCTCATGGATTCCATCACACTCCTTAACTTATCCAAGTTCATGTCTCATATCTACAACCAGATCATTAATTCCATGAAGTCAGCAGCCATTCCTACTCTATGACTCTCCCTCCACCCTATCAAGGTCTCAAGGGTCTAGAGTCTTTAAAAAAAAAAAAAGTAACTACTAAGATTTGAAATGGTGGAGACTAAAAGTTCCCAGTGGTGAAGCAGCAGAAAGGCTTCTGTTTGAGATGTTTGGGATCATGGATCCACCTGCAAATGACGAGTCCATCCACCGTGAGCTGGAATATAGTAGCTTATCCACCCACTATTTCTTCTCAAGCCTAGACTGTGTCAGACATGACTGGCCAATCACAGTCTGTTCTGCTGAGCATGGAGGTTTCCAGCAACTTTTCCACCACAGCTCCAGGTAGCCATGACTAGCTGATCAATTTCAGCACAGGAGAAAAAAACTCTTTACCATCCACTAAACTCAGAGATGCCTACAAATAGCTGACATAAAGTCACTACAGAGCAAGATAAAGGTTTTTTAAAAGGAGAGATGACTTCAGATCTGGCAAGTGATCTGACTGGGCTTTAAAGTAGTCGTCAGTCCTTGGGTGCTTGCTCAGGGCAAGCTATTTCAGAGGACACAGCCCACCCTATATTTATGGGGAGAGATTCTGTCCCAAACTGAAAGGTCAGATTCCCAAAGGCATATCCCCTTCAGGAACTCTAGGAACCCCTTTGATGGACAGGGAGCCTGAGGGTCTTGGTTTCCCATGAAATGCCCCCACCTCGATTCACTTAGTGCTCCGTCACTCATGTGTTCCCAAAAAGAAGCCAACAGAGTGTCAGCCTGCTTTCCTCCATGAAGGGCTTATGTGTAATTAAAAGGGATTATGCTCTGAAGAAAGTAGCCTTTAATCACCCCGTGAAGGACACAGCAGCCTAAGCTGGAGGTGCTCTGGGCACCATTTATGTCCATTGCTGCCTGTGAGCCCCTGTCACAGACAGAGGGCTGGGAGTGATCTCCGATCTTCCGTGATCACCAGCATGGGCTTTGCCAGACAGATCAAGCTTCTGCTGTGGAAGAACTGGACCCTGCGGAAAAGGCAAAAGGTAAGAGAGGAGACTCTGTGGTCTTGGACTGAGGAGGTGTGGAGCAAATAGACAATGGAGAGAATGGGTGGGGTGGGAGCAGGGAGGGTGAGAAGCCGATGGGTTAGTTGCTATTTGTCACCGAAGCAGCAAGTAATGTCTGGCTCCTCAATGTGCCGCTCTGACGAGGGTCCTTCCCAGGAAGATGTGCTTCTCTGTCCTGAGGTAGCTGCCCTCCATCCACAGCCCAGCGTGGCCGTACTGTGAAGTGTGCTTTTGCCTGTCCTGCACATGAACCCATTGCCTGCCCATCCCTCCCCGCCCCTGGTTTTTAAGCCTCCGTCTCTGTCGGCATTCCCTTGTGCATTCATACTGTGTGGCGGAAAGAGTCCAAAGTCCTAAAAATCAGGCTCAAAGGAAAACTACAGTTTCCAAGAGCTTCCCAAACCAATGATACTATATTTCATTGGTTCTAAACGGCACACTGTTTTTTCACATTTCTGAAATTGAACTACAGCTCACAATCAAGTGATGCGTTCTTTTCTTAGTGTGCAAAAACAACAACCCATTAAAAAAGGTAACAACGTATCTTGATGGTGTCAGATTCGATGAGCTATAATATCTTATCAGCACCACAGATGTTTACTGAGCCTTCCAGTGAGCACACATGTACTGGGCTGGACCAGGGACTTAAAAGGCACAGATTCTACCCTGGACTCATTTCTAGTCTGGCTGAGAGAAACTGAAGTATGTTTTGAGACCAAGAGCAAGAAAAAGGAACACAGGCCAAATATTCCCTGAGAAGAACAGCCAACAGCCACAAGAGATCAGAGGACCCCAAGGGTGTACATGTAAATCCATCTGGCCTCTGTCAATTTTTTCTGGGAAACGATACAGAGTGAATACGTAACTATAGATAATGCACATTGCTGCGGCCTCAGGGGCATGGAAATGCTGGGTGACTAAAGGAGCCAAGAGAAGAAGAAGCGGGGGAGGACTGAGTGGATAGGACTGAGAGAGAGCCAGGCGAGGTAGGAGGAGACGGGGAGGAAGATGGGCTATGGGGAGGAAGACAACAGATCTGTTCCAAGCCTCGATTCCGTGTGGGTTTTTGTGGTCAGGACAGGGTTTTCATGGGTATTGGAAAGGAGGTTGGAGAAGGAAGGGGGCCAACAGATGTAATATCTGAGGACCCCTGATGAGTATCTCAGTCACAGTCCAGTCAGAGGGACTCTAATGGAAGGAGGCATTAGCTGGTAACCAAGTTGGTACCTAGGAGAAGGCAATAGCAACCCACTCCAGTACTCTTGCCTGGAGAATCCCATGGATGGAGGAGCCTAGTAGGCTGCAGTCCATAGGGTCGAGAAGAGTCTGACACGACTGAGTGACTTCGCTTTCACTTTTCACTTTCACACGTTGGAGAAGGAAATGGCAACCCACTCCAGTGTTCTTGCCTGGAGAATCCCACGGACGGGGAGCGTGGTGGGCTGCCGTCTATGGGGTCGCACAGAGTCGGACACGACTGAAGTGACTTAGCAGCAGCAGCAAGCTGGTACCTGAGGATGTAAAAGAGCTCCAGGTGACATGGAGGCAGCAATTGCAGGATACAATTACCACCCCTACACCTGAGAGAACCAGGGAGAAAGTGGGATTGCTAAGTCTTAGAAACACAGAGGTGATGTCAGCAGAGCCGAAATGCAGATCTGTGAGGAAGGGACACAACGAGGCCACTGCTGAGGTCTCTGAGCCCAGTCTCAGGCTCAGACCCAAGAGGAGGAAGCCCTGGCTAGCAAGAGGGTTTGGAGCTGAGAGACGATAGGTTAATAACTGGCATGAAAGGGAGCAGCAAGGGCCACAGTCAACCAGTGGACAGATGATTCTTCCCATTTGTGTGTCTTGGACAGGATTTAGGGAGACTGTAGGGGAAGCCAAGTTAGGACCCCTTCCTACTGGGAGACACCACTATCCTCAGGCTGCTTTCCTTTGTCAAAGCTGGTGTGATTTTCAAACTAGCACTGAAGTTATATGTTACCCCAAGAACGCTATACTAAAAGTAATCAGAAACTTAATCTCTATTTCCAGGAGCTTCCTTCGTAGAATGCAAATAGGCAAAAACTGAAGCAGACTCGTTATTAAATTCATTCATTTATTCATTTGCTCCTTCAGTTAACAAATACTTAATAATCGACTCATTGGAAAAGACCCTGATGCTGGGAAAGATTGAGGGCAGGAGAAGGGGGCGACAGAGGATGAGATGGCTGGATGGCATCACCGACTCAGTGGGCCTGAATAGTGAAGGACTGGGAAGTCTGGCGTGCTGCAGTCCACAGGGTCGCAAAGAGTCAAACACGACTTAGTGACTAAACAACAACAGTAATAGCCAGGCACTTGGCCAGGTGCTGGGCACACAGTAACAAGACAATCACGGTCTCTGCCTACATGATGTTTAGCCTAGATTTTCACTCAGTTTTACTCTCAGTGTGCTCTTCATGGTCCTCTAAAAATGCACCCAGGGACAATAGCTGCTGGCCTGAAATGATTCCATTCCTGTGGCAAGTGTGTTGCTGTTACAGAGAAAAACCCTATTTTCAAAAACCCTATCTTCAAAACCCTTTTGGCTCAGAGGCCCTCATGGTTTCTGCTTGCTTTCCCTGGTGCTGGTGGGTGGTCTCTGTTCAGGGATTCTATCTTCTCCCCAGTGTGCTTCCTGGAGGCAGCATTGCCAGCGCCTCTGTGGTGAGACAGGGCCTTTCAGGCTGAGGACCTTGGCTGGGGGAATCTCCCAGGGTGCACATAGTCAGGCCTGACAATCATTTGGTGCCATTGGGATGATGGAGATTGAAGTCTTTGTCTGGTGTGCCTCCAGCTAGCTTCTCCACTGCTACATTCCAGGAATTTCCAGGATGTCTGGGTATGATGGAGATATCCCCACAGCCCCCAAGAGCTCTGATAGGGATCTGTGGCCCCTTCTGTAAACTTTTTGGAAGCTTCTGCCTCCACAAAATGATGACTATAAGAAAGAAAGGAAAAAGAAAAAACTCACCCAGCCCATAACCCAGCTCCTAGGTTTTTAATTTCTCAGACTTTCATGGTTTTGGATGTTTACTATTGTGGGCAGAGCAAGAGCAAAAACCAGATACCAGATTTCCCCCTTCCTCCTCTCTTTATCCCTTAAGGTCATAAAAGGAAAGTCTTCAGATCTTTGCTTCCCCCACCCCCATCCCTTTGTTTTTCCTTCCTCTGTTGACATTTATCAAGTATTACTGAATGTCTGGCATGGCACTAAATATCACTTCATTTAACCCTCATCTCAATTCTGTGAACCAGCCTCCACTATTATCCACCATGGGCATCAATGACGTTATTGAGTCTTTGGAGGTTAGTGACTGGTGGGGCTGGACCCAGGGCTCCAGGACAGGCAGACACGCCAGTGACCCCACACTGCCCCCAGGTAGCAAGCCCTGTGTAGTAAGCTGGTCAGGAAGACAACAAAGATAGGGTGACCATCTAGTTTATCATCCAATCCAGGGTAGCTTTAAAAGTGAAAGGAGGCACTAGTGATGAGTATACCAGAACAACGAGTGTAAAGTGATAACAGACCTGGGAAAGTGGGTTTTATGGTCACTATCTGTGACCTAGGGGCTTCCCTGGTGGCTGAGATGGTAAAGAATCTACTTGCAATGCAGGAGACCTAAGATCAATCCCTGGGTTGGGAAGGTCACCTGGAAAAGGGAATGGCAATCCACTCCAGTATTCTTGCCTGGAGAATTCCATGGACAGAGGAGCCTGCAGGCTACAGTCCATGGAGTCGCAAAGAGCTGGACGTGGCTGAGTGACTAACACTTCCACTTTCTGTGGCCTAGTTATCCGCGCATTAGATAGCCCCTGTCCTCATGGAACTCAGAGCCGGGGTGGGAGCGGGTATCTGCGCACAATGACTGAGCAGCAAAACATGTGCAGTAGTGGAGAGGAAGGCGGCATGGGGCAGGAGATGAAGATGAGCTCTGGGAGCTCAGAAGAGAGAATGGGGTCGGCAGGGATAAGAGCAAACTCCTCAAGGAGTTCATTCCCCAGAGTATGCATTTCTAGTGATAAGAGTTCTCCCTCTGTTCCCTAGCAAGTACACACTTGCTCATATTTTCGATGAGGCAGGCACTGTGTTGAGTGAGTTTATAAAGACATATTAGGTGTGTCTCTTGCCCCTTAGAGCCCACAGTCTAGGGCCCCTTGGTGTCATCTCTCTGGTCCCAGCTTCCATATCAGGGCAGGATATTTGGGGAAACCTGAGAATTCATGGAGCTTCCCAGGTGGCTTGGTGGTAAAGAACTCACTTGCCAATGCAGGAAACGCAGGTTTGATCCCCAGGTCCATAAGATCCCCTGAAGAAGGAAATGGCATCCCACTCCAGCATTCTCTCCTGGGAAATTCCATGGACAGAGGAGCCTGATGGGCTACAGTCCACGGGGTTGCAGAGAGTCAGACATGACTTAGCGACTTAGCAGGCGCACACGAGGATTTGTGAGAGTAGGCCCCAGACCTGGGCATCTGGTATATCCATGACCTTTGACCTAGGGGCCAGAATTAGGTGAGGAGAACCTGGCAGGTGAGGGAAGGCTGGGCAGCTAGTTCCAAACCTCCTCAGGTCTTGGGGCATATTCATTCAGGATGACAATCCTGTCTGGGCTCTCAGTGCAAAAGGGGAAATCATGCAGCTGTTTGGATCCTTGGCCACCCGCTTTCAAATTGAAAACAGAGTAGGAGGGAAGAAAACCTAGCTGACCAAGGTTTCAAACAACAAGCATGACTCTGCCCTTCCCTGTGACCCCCTCCTCCCCTAAGTAGATTGAGTGGTAAAGGGGGAGGAGGGGGCAAAAAAAAAAAAAAAAAAAAAAGAGAACAAGGAAATACCAGTTTTGAAAAAAATTTCCACCAGCCCCTTCTGAGCTTCGGCTGGGCTTAATTAGTTACAGACATGTTTAAAGACGAGGGGTGTGGGGAGGGAGAGCTACTCCGAAAACATGTGTTTAATTATACTGTGGAATTTCTCCCTAGGGTATGCCTGTGCACAGTTGAGCATCAGGGACAAAGATGCCGCTCTGGGATGGGGGCTACACATACAGTTCTGGGGGAGGGGACGAGGTTGTTGTGGGGACTTGTCAGGCTAGAAAGGCTAGAAAAGAATTGCTGGTGGTCTTTGTGCAGGAAGTGAAGTGTGAAATGCAGCCCTATCTAAACAAATACTCGCAGAGTTGAACAGTAACACTGACTTCTCCAAAACTGCTTTTCAAAGATTACCAACTACTACTTGGGCCAGTGGGTCTCAGTCCCAGCCACACACTGGAACTACCTGAGAAGTGTTAAAAAACAAACAAACAAAAAATACCAAACTGATGTCCCATGGCCAGACACCCTGGTGTAATTGATGTGGGGCATGGCCCGAGCTCCCTACAGATTCCTGCATTCAGCCATGTGAGAACCGCAGACCTAAGTTGATGAAGGTGATCATTTGAGAGGCAGGGACTTTAGGTGGAAAATAGAGGCCCTAATTCAGAAATGTGGTAAAGAGGAAAACCTGGGCAAAGCTGTACTAGTCCTTACCCTCAGCAAAGGGTGAAGGAGGAAAGTAAAGTTCTGAACTGGCCTCCCCGGATAGGTGGACTTGCAAAGACCAGATATTTCAAAACTACAAGTGTGAGTGAGTAAGTGGGTAAGAGAATGTGTGACTTACATGACAAAGAGGGATGAGATCCACTAGCCTGGGTTTGGGAATTTTATCCACAGGACAGGTAGACCAGGCTGGCTGACCCTCCCCTGGCCCAAGATCCTCCATGGAGTAGGGGACAGTGTGTGGTTAGTTTTCTCAGAAAGCCCCATGCTTCCAAACTGAAAACTGAGTAGTTTTGACTCCAGAAAGGAAGAAAAAGGAGGAAACGTGAATGTGAGTGGAGGGCAGACCTAGGACCTTGCAGATAATTTAAATTATAGCTCCTTGCTGTTCAGACTTTACAATGTGCTGTCACTTATAATGTCCCTGTGACCCTTGTGGGAAGTGAGGGTCAGTAATAAACGTCTCATGTCCATAGTATGTTTCTATGTGCCAGACTCTGCTTCAGGTGTTTTACAAACTGAACTCACTTCATTCTCACAACTGCTCTGAGAGGTAGGTCCTGATAGCACTCCCATTTTACAGATGAGACCCCAAGGCATGGAGAGATCGAATGGGTTACCCGAGGTTGTACAGCTAGTAGACAGAAAAGTCAGCTAAGAACCTCTGCTGTTGACACACTTTTAACCCTCAGTATAAGCTATAGGATAGAATAGGCTGATTTCACAGATGAGAAAACTGAGACTTGGAGATAAAACAAGCTCCAAAGTGATTCCTAACCTAGGTCTCCCCATTCCCAAATCAGCAGCAATGTTTCATATACCAGCCTATTCCCAGGTAGGCATTGCTACATGGAAGGTGGCTGACTTAGTAGACGATAGACAGCCAATGCTGCAAGCAGTTGTCTTAAGGAAGAATCAAAGATGTAGAATTTGGACTGGTTGTCTCATTTCCTTGGTGAGGACACCAGGAAAAAGTTTTGGTTTCATAGTTTGCACCTATCACTCACATTACTATCTTGCAGAACTTGCTCTCCAACCTTACCAAGTGATGGGGACTGGTTGGAGAGTGGGTGGGATGGGGAAATTTGGGATGGAAGCTGTGAAGCCAGCGTACTGTCCATGAGGGAAGCAGTTTGTTCAATTTGCAAACTGTTGTTTACCTGAGCCACTGAGTCACCTCCAACTTTCCAGAGGAGCCTCCTAGACCAGTCTTGACAAAGATTCATTCATTCCGCCAATATTTACTGGACATTTTTTATAAACTTGGCCCTGTATTGGGTGTAGTGACAAGGACAGACATGGTCCCTGCCCTCAGGAAGCTTATAGCCAGGGAGCGGTCCACCTGCATGAAGGAGTAATGACGATGAGTGCCATGGGAAGAGCTCTAGTGACCAGCAAGAATGGGTGCATCCTTAACAGTGAAACAGGGTAACTGTGGACAGTTTTTACCCCTCCACCCTTGATTTGCATGGCCTGGGGGAACTGCCAACATTTTTATGACTATCAAGCGTGCTCGGAGCCAGTCCTTTTAATACTGGATGGGACTTGTCTGATATTGGTGTTTTGCCATTTGTGGGGAGAATGTATAGGAGAAGTCTTAAAAACGAGTGGTTTAAGGAAAAATCTACTATTCTTTCTTCTTCCCATAATGTTTGTGTGAGTTTGTCTTCTAATACATCATCCCTAGACATATTTTGGATAAAAGGTTTTGCAAATGTTACAACAGCATAATCACCACCTATCCTAAACATTTTTTTTCTTTTCTTCAATGTATTGTCTTTTTTCTCTCATTGACTTATGTTATGATTTGTAATAATCTGTTTGCCAGCAGACCTAACCAACAGAGAAGGAACAAAGATTTATTGAGCATATGCTATGTTGTCTACTGCAGATGGTGATTGCAGCCATGAAATTAAAAGACGCTCACTCCTTGGAAGGAAAGTTATGACCAACCTAGATAGCATATTCAAAAGCAGAGACATTACTTTGCCAACAAAGGTCCGTCTAGTCAAGGCTATGGTTTTTCCAGTGGTCATGTATGGATGTGAGAGTTGGACTGTGAAGAAAGCTGAGCACTGAAGAATTGATGCTTTTGAACTGTGGTGTTGGAGAAGACTCTTGAGAGTCCCTTGGACTGCAAGGAGATCCAACCAGTCCATTCTGAAGGAGATCAGCCCTGGGATTTCTTTGGAAGGAATGATGCTAAAGCTGAAACTCCAGTACTTTGGCCACCTCATGCGAAGAGTTGACTCATTGGAAAAAACTCTGATGCTGGGAGGGATTGGGGGCAGGAGGAGAAGGGGACAACAGAGGATGAGATGGCTGGATGGCATCACCGACTCCATGGACATGAGTTTGAGTAAACTCCAGGAGTTGGTGATGGACAGGAAGGCCTGGAGTGCTGCGATTCATGGGGTCTCGAAGAGTCGGACACGACTGAACGGCTGAACTGAACTGAACTGAACTGATGTTGTCTGCCATTCTCCTGAGAATTTAAGTACATTAGTCCTAACCCATAGAAAAGGAACAAAGGTTTATTGAGCACCTGATATGGTGTCCACCATTCTGCTGAGAATTTAAGTACATTTCTTTGGAAGGAACAATAAAGGGTTAAATTTAAAGCCACATGAATAACCCCTAGCTGATCTATATAGGCTTACATTTCTATTTTCAGCCATCTGCTTAAATTCTGCTTTAGTTTTAATGCGTTTCTGAATGGGGGTTGGGTGGAAGAACTATTACATTCCCCAATACATATCTCTCAATACCAATAATCCCACACCTCCAACCACACCCTGACATGCTATGCCTTGGAGTGTGGGCTGCAGCAACCAACGGGTTCTTCTTTGGAGTCAAGAGTCCTTAAACTCTAAATTGAACCTAAATTAAATACCGACGTTCAGTCATATGTTGATACTGATAACTCCTTCCAGTATTGTAAAATCTCATGGCAGTGTGCCCTTCTTTGTTTATTTAAGCAACAAGAAATTGTTGAAGAAAAATGTTGGTAAATTTAGATTTCTGGGTTTGACTTTACTGTGAATCACAGTATTTCATGGAAGGATTTGCACCTTCATTCATTCATTCAGTGACCACACATGCGAAGTCCAGTGGCACCATAAGAAAACAGGGCAGTGAGGAGGGGCAGAGCTCTGGGCCTGGAGACAGGAGGCTGGATTTTGGCTCCAATGCCGTCACTGCCCATGAGATACTGCACCAGTCACCTGCCCTTCCTGGGCCCCTGTTTCCTCATCTGCAGAAGGAGAGGTTATCAGGAGACCTTTACTACCTGCGGCATCAGCATTACCTGGGAGCTTGTTAGACATGTGAGATCTGATAGGGCCTTAGAGAATCAGAATTTGCATTCACGTGCACAGCAACATCCAAAAAGCACTGAAGCACTTATCCTGATGATTTTTGATGAACGTACTGTGCTAACAAAGTTTTCAATTGGGTTGGCCAAAATAATCAATTGGATTTGTCCATATCATCTTACAGGAAAACCCGAATGAACCTTTTAGCCAACCCAATAAAATAGAGGCAGACTGGAACCCAGATGACACCAAGTCTTGGGGGTCCAATATATCAGAGTAGAGGCAGTATGGAAGGTAAGGTCTAAAAAGGAAGCCCTTTAAATATGCCACAACCAGAGTCCTGTTGCAGAGACAGACATGGAAATGAAGTGTGTCTGCTCGGGGTATGTTTCCTGTAGTCACTTAGTATCACTGGTCTTTCTCACTTTGTGTTTTGTTTTTCCAGATTCGCTTTGTGGTGGAACTCGTGTGGCCTTTATCTTTATTTCTGGTCTTGATCTGGTTAAGGAATGTCAACCCCCTCTACAGCAAACATGAATGTAAGCATAACAGAGCTGGGGTAGGGGGAGCCTTGGCATGCCTGGAGGTCCCTATCACTTTGTTTAAGAAAGGGTCTGGGGACTGGGGGGGTGCCAGGATCTGATCTGCTTATCATCATTTCAGGCCTAGAATGCAGAAAACACATTATGCAAACTAACTTTTAAATCCTGCACATTCTACACAAATACATGTGGTTACTAAAGAATTGTGTAATTATTTTTTGTTTGGTTGGTTTTTTCTACACCTAAACTCTTTGTACTTTTAAAGGGAGCAGATTATAGATGAGTTCTTTGAAATATTGGGTTGGCCAAAAAGTTCATTCAGTTAAGATGTAGATAAACCCAAACAAATTTTTTGGCCAGCCCTATATTTTGAAGATAGTTTAGAAATATATTAGGCATGGTGCTAAAGAAAAAATAAGGGATATCACCAGTCCAGGTTTGATGCATGAGACAGGGTGCTCAGGGCTGGTGCACTGGGATGACCCAGAGGGATGGGATGGGGAGGAAGGTGGGTGGCGGGTTCAGGATGGGGAACACATGTACACCCATGGCTGATCCATGTCAATGTATGGCAAAAACCACTACAATATTGTTAAGTAATTAGCCTCCAATTTAAATAAATAAGAAGGGACAGAAAATAGTGTATTAATAATGTAGTATTTCTTGGACCCCAGAGGTGTCCTGGGACCGAGGGTGAGGGTATATGTGCCTCTCTTATACTATGCTCCTCAGAGAAAGCTTTTGCCTGGTTTCTTGCTGGGATGACTTCTTCTGGGCTCTTGGCAGCCGGTGTGGGATCCTCAGGAGTCATACCAGCCGTTCAGTCCCCTGTTCTGGTTTTCCATCCTCTTGTTAGTGAGTTTCAGGCCCCATATTCTGAATATGGACAGCCTTCTGCCCATTAAACCCTTGCTTGTGTACCTGACCCCTCAAGGAGCCTATAACCTGTGCTCCCTCTTTAATGCTTGGGGGTAGATGCTCAATACACAGTTGTGGAAGGAATAGACAAACCTCTTCTCCTCCTTAAACATCAGCAACGCATGGAGGCTTCTCGCTGTAACATCGCTCCACCCCTTCCATCTCCCCACAACACAGTGTGCTCCTCCTCTGTTCGCCCTTCACAGGTCCATCCATGCCTCTGTTAGGTATGTTTCCATCCCACCACTACCCTGGAAGCTTGAGAGAAGAGACCCTGTCTCCAGCACCCAGCACAGGGCCAGGCGTACATTAGATGCTTCTGCTTCTTAAACGTTGGTACATGAAGGAAAGCACCAGAAGGACCAGGGTCCATCCTGCAGAGGCTCTAGCTCCTAGGACCTGCATCCTTCTTAGTGTCAAGGTCTAACTCCTTGTCTTCCTTTCCTTTCTTAAAGGCCATTTTCCCAACAAGGCGATGCCCTCAGCAGGAATGTTGCCATGGCTCCAGGGAATTTTCTGCAATGTGAACAATCCTTGTTTTCAAAGTCCCACTGCAGGAGAATCTCCTGGAATTGTGTCAAACTATAACAACTCCATGTAAGTGCTGGGATTCCCACCGTACACCCTTTATTCTCCTCTTGCCTCGGAGTTCGTGTATGTGCACACAGAGCATGTGCTGCTGAATAAGTGGTCTCGTGGCTTGTGGAAACCTTAAATTCAAAGGAGCAGGGCATGTTTCCACTCTGGAACATTCTGTATCAGCTGTCAGGGCACTTGAGGAAAAGGCTACAAACTTCGGCCAGATGACAGAATTTCTTGGTCCTTATATCCCAAAGATATGACTAGGAGTCTGATGCCAGCACCCTGCTGAAATGTGTCTACTGCCTCCAGCTCATCCATCTGCTCAAGCGGAGTCACTGCATGAGAAACACTCCATTCCCCTTCTGATTCCTTATGTCACTCTCCACCCTGGATCAACTCTGAATGATCTCTGTTCTTTTAAAAGTCTTCTTGGACATCTAAAAGCTAAGAAAATTGTCAGGGGACCTTTTGAGGGTGAATGAAACCAAGTTTACAAGGTGAAATTTGCTTCTTGGAAGAAAAAGAGACAATTTCCAAATCCTCTGTCATAAATGTCGTTAGTTCTCTTGGTTGGCCAGATCTTAGAATGTTGCTTGAGAGCAGTAGTTCTTAACTTGTAGGGCTGAAGACCATTCCCAGAAGCTGATGAAAACTGATGGTCCCCTTCCCAAGGAAAATGAGGACGCACATACCCACAGAACATACACCGTGCATATGATTTCAGGGCATTTGTGGACTCCAGGTTAATAACCTCTGGTCTGGGATTGAATTTCAAGTCAAATTCCATAAGATAGTCTATATTTGGAATTCCCTTGAAGTAGATAGGGGGACTTGATGTAGCATGTTCTATAGACAGAGGCTCCAGTGTTCTTGCCTGGAGAATCCCAGGGACGGGGGAGCCTGGTGGGCTGCCGTCTATGGGGTTGCACAGAGTCGGACACGACTGAAGCACTTAGCAGCAGCAGCAGCAGGAATGAGGACACGGTTGTCCTTCAGCCACTGGGCTGACCTCCAGCTGCAGTTTGTGATGCTTATGCCCAAGGGTCACCAACAAGGGCTTGTTGGAGTGCAGGCTTCACCTACTTGTATAAACATCAAGTCAGATGGAAACTGAGATATTGGGTTGCTCCAGTTCTTTCCTTAGAGGAGATTTGGATATAATTCCACCAGGGCAAAACTGCATTTTGACAAAAAGAAAAAGAACATTTGGTAATTCCACTTAATACTCAGAGGTAACCTTCCCCACTGGGAACAAACTGTGACTGCTTTTGCCGTACAAAGGCAAGAGTAGTTGTGACAGAGACTGCCTGGTCCACAAGCCTATAACATGTTTGCTAACCCCTGGTTTATTGGAAGACAGAAGAGGGAACACAGAACACCCATCTTCCTGGAAGACAGCATTTTAGCTGGGCTCCCCTGGCCGCAAACATCTTAATTTACAATCTGTACTTTCAGCTTGAGCCTTCTCGAGGTGCCTAAGAAGAAACACTTGCCTATCCAGAGAGACCCCATGAGTCACGTCATGGGATCAGGGGCGCTTTGGAGGTGCTTCAGCGGCAGCTCCGTGGAGCTTTGGTGGGACTGGTTCTGAGGGTCCACAGGTTGAGAAGTGGAACTGGGGAGGGGAAGCAGCTTTGGACTCTAGCTGTGTTCAGCATCTGAGCCAGGAAATCTGAGTTTCATGTTTCATGCACATAGTATGCGTGAGATGTTGGCTTACTCAAAATTCATTTGCTTGCAAGGCACAGAAACACATTTAAACAAGTTTAAACCTCAGAAGGAAAGACATGATTTGGACACTAGACCTTCTTAAAAAGCCAAGAGCAGCAAGCAGTTCTCTGGGAGGGGGACAAGAACAGAAGAACCACCAGGAGCTGCTCCCTCCTGTCTGGGCCTACAAGGTCCAGCCTCTCCACCACCGTCTGGGGTTCTACTCCATCTGCCTCTCTCCACTGAGCACTCTGCCCTGCTTCTCAATGCCTCGGCTGGTGCTAGTTGCCCAGTTCACGATGCCTGGGCTTGGGCAATCAGAAGAGCATCTGTGAGTACCATTCAAATTCCTGGGAACAAATTTGTTTCCCCAGCTTTATTTCCCTTGTCCAATCAGCCTTGGCAGAGGTGTCTGTGTTCATGCATGCAAGGAGGGCTTTGTAGATTAAGTATGGCTGTTAGAACCTGAGCATATGAATGGCTGGAAGGGCAGGTCTCAGAGAAGTGGATACTGGCTGAAAAGAGCCCCTACTAATATCTCCTATTATCATCCTAAGACTTCTTGGAGGAGGAAACACATAGTGAAAAGAGTTGAGAAGTGACCCAGCCCTGACAAAGTTGGAAGACTTTTGACAACAAATTGCTCAGAGCCCCCGTTATCTTATATGTATAAGGAAGTAAAAATATCTCCTTTTGTCTTGGCAATATTGAGAGGATATATAATGTAGGTATATGCAGCAGGGTCAAGCAGGTGGTATCTTAAAAAATTACACAATGTATTATAATAATGATGAAAATGACAGCTATGTCTTTAATGATGAGGCTCATTCTTACAGCTTGGCAAGGGTGTATAGAGATTTTCAAGAACTCCTCATGGATGCACCAGAGAGCCAGCACCTTGGTCAGGTTTGGAGAGAACTCCGCACCTTGTCCCAGCTCATGAACACCCTCCAGATGCACCCCGAGAGGATTGCAGGTGAGGTGGGCTTCAGTGTTCTTAAGTATCACTTGCTTCTCGTTTGCCTCCTCCACCAGACAAACTGAAAATACAGAAAGGAATTAGATTTGGTTGGAAAAGATACCAGAGGGTGTAGGAAGGGATCTAGAGACAGGAGGAGGCTTACCTTGGTAAGAACTCCTCTTTTTACCAGGCCTGAAGGTAGAAAGTTAGGAAGGAGGGCAAGAAAGATCTCATCCCAGGTAAGTCGCGAGATAGGAGAATGTGGAAAGATATGTGCTCTGGAAAGTCTGAGGCCAGGTGAAGGGGAAAGAGTTCATGGAGCCTGGAAAAGATGTGGACCATATTCACAGAGTCCTAGAGAGTGAGCTACCCAGGACTGTGCAGAAGCAATGCCAAGTAGCAGTAAAGAGCCAGGAAGATCAGTGCACATGTTGGTTGTTGTTATTTCTGTTGTTTAGTCGCTAAGTCATGTCTGACTCTTTGTGACCCCATAGACTGTAGCCTACCAGGCTCCTCTGTCCATGGGATTTCCCAGGCAAGAACACTGGAGTAGGTTGCCATTTCCTCCTCCAGGGGATATTCCCTACCCAGGGATCAAACCCACATTTCCTGCATTCGCAGGTGGATTCTTTACCACGGAGCCACCGGAAGCCCAGAGCATGTGTTTATCACGACATAAATATGTATAGTCCTTCTTTTTATTCTGGTAATATTCAGCGTCCCAGGCCCTGAGGCAGAGCAGGTGCAAAGTTGGGGGAAGTAGGATTGGGGGCTGGTAGGGAGGTGCCAGGGAAGGTCCAGGAGGTCAGGGGGTTGAGGGGAGTGATTGGACTACACAGATAGGGTCCAGGCTGCATATGGATGAAGGAGAAGCCAGAAGGACTGGAATTGCCCAAGGGAAATGGAGAGGCAAAAGAATGGAGGCCTCAGAGGGTTCCATGACGCTGGTTACAGACTGAGAAAACAACAGGATAGAAAGATTGACAGCTGTGCTCAGAATGTGAAATATGTGGATTCAGGATTTCAAAGGCATGCAGGACAGATGAGAACAAGCCCCCAGGCATGGCCATGGAGGTTGAAGTGGAGCAGAGGTGAAGGTTAGGCGACGGGAAGGCAAAGGAAAGCAGGCTGGATGGACACAGAGGTTGCGGGGGTGGGAGAGCCCCCTGGAATCCAGAAGCTTGAGGACAGAGCAGGAAGGAGCTCCCTCTCCCATGCCCCCCTCTCCAGGGCAAGAACTAGAAACAAGCAAAACCCAAAACCAGAAAATCTCGGACATCTCTTTTCAGAGCACAAGTGGATGCCGTGCGGTTTTCGCGTCCGCCATAGGCTCCTCTGTAGGTGGTTGGAGTTACTGGCTATGGAAACAGCCTGGGCACCAGGTGGACCACACCCCCTTTTCAGGGGTAAATGAACAGCTGGAAGGCAGCAGGCTGGCCAGGACCCCAGGGGTCAGTGTGGTTGTGGGGGTGGAGAAAAGGCTGCCCGGGTGGGGAAGTTTGTTCAGGGATGGGCTCAGAGGCTGTAAAGGAAGTGGTTTGTGGCTGCTGGGAAATGTCAGCTCTTTGAATGGAGATGAACTGACCATGAGGACGACCTTGCAGGATGACAAGGGTGAGGAAGGTGATGTCCAAGGAGACAGAAGGGGCTGGATCGGACAGCTTCTGGCTAGGGAGAATGGTACGAAACAGTCGCCCAGGGCTCCTCACCCATGCAAGCCAGGCCGTGTGCTGGTGCCTGGTGACAGAGTCATTAGACCAGTGCCCTCCCCCGAGGGATCCCTGGGCAGAAGTGGAAGGCCCAGGTCCGCACCCTGTGGGGGCTGCTGGAGGGAAGCAGAGGGCCAAAGAGCATAGGTGAGTAGGTCCAAAGAGAACCCAATCCTCCTGCCACTGGGCCACCTTCTCCCTTCTCTCCCTATTGGAAAAATAAAGCACAGGAGTCTGATCAGATGACGGTTAAGATTCCTTCATTACATTCTACTGCTTCTGAAATCAGTAATGCATACACGTTATGTCGTAAAACTAGATTACAAACACGACCTTCTTTGCTGCTCAGGAGTTTACTAAGAGTAAGGGTTGAAAGAACCACAGGGCCTTGCAGGGTCTGGGCACAGTTGGCATTTTAATATGAGGGAAATAAGGGGGAGAAGCACCGACAAGGCAGCAGTTTTTCCCAAGGTTGAACAGCAGATGAGAACATGGGCTTGCCCAACGCCTGGAATGACTATCCACCCTGTTCATCAGTGCACGTTTCACTGCATTTTCTCATTGTCAGATGGTCTGGCTGGAAGGAAGCAAAAAGGAAGTCATTTCAAACCACAGTGTCTCTGTGGTCTTTCAAGCCTTTATATGAGGACCGAAATCACTGCTTACAAGCCAACACAATGCTAGTTTCGAATTGCCATACAGGTGCTTCTTGTGTCAGCCTTCGGGCTGTGGGGGAACATTCCCCTCATGAGACTGGCTTCGGGGGGGTCTGGGAAAACAGCGTTAGAGGAGGCCAGCTGAGACTGTCCAAAGGAATTTGGGGGCTGAGAACATGGACTCTGCAGAACCCCTGTCCTTGGTGGCCATGAGAGGGGAAAACAGACCATCCCCAACAAAAAGGACAGGGTGTCTGAAGGAACTTCTGGCCGAGCACTAAAGTCCACAGTCAGTAGTGAAGATAGTTTCAGAGTCTGTCCCTGGGCTCCCAGGACCTTGCTGGCTGTGAGCACTGAATCCTCAGCCCCAGGCTGCAGTGGAGGGTTAAGCCTCTGAAAGCGAGATGGGCGGCTGTCACTGGTGTGTACTTTTGCCTGTCAGTTCCCCAGTCACCTGGGAAAGTATGCCAACAGTGACCTAGGGCATTTTCCTTTCCTAGCAAACCTGTAGTACTGCATTCTCCACAGAGGAGGATTAATGGTAAAAAAAAACACTAGCCGTGAAGCCCCCTCCCCTCTTACCCCCGAGCAAGCTCTGCAGTCTCTCAGTCATCTTTAAACATTGCCCTCTGAGCCTCACGCACGCATTTTCCTGGTCTCCCCACCCCCATCCCAGCCTTCTGAGCTCCATGGGCCTCAGCAGCCCCTTCCCCCAGCCTCTAATCTTCCCAGGGAAGAGAACAAGAAGAACAACATTTTAAACTACATTTATTTTCTTTTCCTCAGGGCCCCCCAGTTCACATTTCTCCCTCGGGAATCCTGCTGTCTGGTATCGGCCACTGCTTACATTCTGGCCCCACATCTCCCTACAGGGTGGCCCCCACCCTTTCTCAGGTGTGCTGAACCAGCACGCTCTTTCATGCACCTTCTCCCTGGGGCCACGGCAGCCCAGGCACCTGTGTGAGAATCTGGGCCAGGGCAAAGTTGCTCCCAGTTCCCCTTGTTTTGTCCCTTTTCCCAAGCGAGATGTTTGTAGATGTTTGTATGTAAGGTCAGGTGAGGGAGTTAAAGAATAACGAAGAGTTCAATAGTCAGATAGGGTCCTGACTCTCAGGTCAAGACAACAGTTATTTACTGGGTGTCTCCTATTACTCCATAGACATTCACCAAAGCCCTGATTCCATGTCAGGCTCTAGTACTGGGTGTCACATAGAGATGACTTGGAGGGCTTACATCTCTGTGCCCAGCTAGGTATGATGGGGAGTGTGATAAAAGCAGTATCTGTAGCTCTCTACTCTCAAGAGACTCTGTGAATGTGTGTGTGTGTGTGTGTGTGTGTGTGTGTGTGTGTGTTGGGAGTTGTGTTGCTGGAGGTCAGAGGATATAGTATGATGCTGTATACAAAGAGATGATTTGGAGATGAACTACCAAGTTGGAGCCCCAGGTGAAGAAAAAAAAGGAATCTGGGTTTGGAAGATAAGTCATTGAAAAGGAAAGAAAGCAAGAAGAAAATAGAGCAGCCCCTCTCAGAACCACTGCTCTCTCCTGGGGTAGTGTCCCCAGTCCATGGTTTCAGCTACCTGAGGTCATCCAGTCTGAAAATGTAAGTGGAAAATTCCAGAAGTAAATAACTCATAGGTTTTAAACTGTGTGCCTTTCTGAGTAGCATGATGAACTCTTGCACTTACCTGCCTGGGATGGAAACCATCCCTTTATCCAGGTATCCTGCCCATTAGTCACTTACTCCCTGGCTTTTTTCAGATTGACTGTCAGAGTATTACAGTGTTTATGTGCAAGTAAGCCTTATTTGATTTAATAAAGGCCCCAAAGTGCAAGACCAATGATGCTGGCAATTCAGATATTCTCTTACTCTGCCTAGTTTATAAATTAAACCTCATCATAGGTATGTATGTATAGGGAAAAAAACACAGTATATATATATATAGGGTTTGGTACTATCTGCATCCCCTTGGGGGTCTTGGAATATATCCACTGAAGATAAAGGGACTATTGCAGTCAGGTCCTCCTTAAGGCTTTGGGTGACACTGGATTCCCTGGTGGTACAACTGTCAGCACGCTCCATGGTGGTGAGGGAGGTGTCCGTGTGATAGAACTTCAGGGTTGGTTCCCCGAAGCTGGCCCCAGCTGCATGGGCAGGCCTGTGGCTGGCCCATCCCCTTTCAAGAGGAAATTAGCAGAACATCAATCTGGAGGCGGCATATACAAAGAAAGTCACGACCTGAACATGAAGGGTGGCTGTCAAGCACTCAAGGGAACCTCTTGGCTGCCTGGGGAAGGGAGGATTTGGGGACAGAGCAGATGAGGCACTGTAGTATTAGAACCTGGAAGGAGCAGGGACATTTGATGGTTAAAGTTAAAGAAGAACTAAGAGATAAGCAATCAACCAGGCTCCTGGCAAAGATAGGATGTAGAGATAAGCATTTTCATGCAGCCCAAATATTTGAGTCTGACACAACTGAGCAACTGGAACTGAAATGAACTGCATGTTGAAATGATTTCTTAAATATCTGGACCCTCTGCCATCTTCTCTGGCTGGTGCCTCCAGAACTGGAGCAGTGGCCAGCTTGAGACTGAAGGTTGGCCCTGGAAGCAGGCAGAGAAGGTGAGTGGGAATTCCCTAGAAAGGGTAAGAATAATATTAATGCAATTAGGACAAGCTTTTTTTTTTTTTTTTAAGTTGGCAGCTAAGTACTTTACATTCTTTATTCCAAGTCACCCCCACAACAATCCTAAGAGGCATATGTGGAAAATGCAGACCCAGAGAGGGTCAATCACTTGCCCCAGGGTCACTGTAATGGTTAGGAATCCTTTATGCCTCCTTATAAAGAAATTTCTGCTTCCAGTGGGTTTGAGTGGAGTGGAAAGAATGTGACTGGGCTGATCAGGGCATGAGACTGCAAGCCCAGGCAATAGACCTTCCACTTTCCCCACTTGAAGATTTTCTTGCCCCAGACAGCCCCGTAAGTGTTAGTCCAAGTGCATACCCTGAACCTAGAGCCATAGCTGACGTGACAGAAACACCAGGAAGGGTCGTCTACCCCTTGACAATGGCCCTGTGGACAGAGCACGTGTCTCCTCCAATTCCACGTGTCTAGGGTTTGAAATCAGTCCTGAATATTCATTGGAAGGACTGATGCTGAAGCTGAAACTCCAATACTTTGGCCACCTGGTGTGAAGAGCTGATTCATTTGAAAAGACCCTGATGCTGGGAAAGATTGAAGGTGGAAGGAGAGGGGAACGACAGAGGATGGGATGATTCAATGGCATCACCAACTCAATGGGCATGAGTTTGAGTAAACTCCGGGAGTTGGTGATGGACAGGGAGGCCTGGCGTGCTGCAGTCCTTGGGGTCGCAAAGAGTCGGACATGACTGAGCGGCTGAACTGAACTGAAGGGTTTCTCAGCCTCAGCACTATTGACCGTTTGAACTGCATAGTTCTTTGTTTGGTCAGGGAAGCAGGGTTCTTCTGTGCATTGTGGGATGTTTAGTGGCATCCACTAGTACTTACCCACCAGTATTTTCCAAGTTGTAACAACTAAAAATGTCTCCAGACATTGCCATATATTCCCAGGAGGACAAAACTACTCCTCACCCCACCCCATTGCCCAACACCAACTCTGCAAAGGATCTGATGACCACCACCACCTCCAGGCCAACCTAGCTTTTTCCAGCTTGTGTGCCTTCTCACAAATTTTGCCTATCTGCTCCAGCAGTAAATGCTGTGACTGTGTTGGTGACAGGCCTGACCCTTAGGTGCTCCCATGGAGCCCCCAAACAGAGCCTTCCTCTGAGAGTCCAGTTAGAAATCACTTCTCGATATTTTCCCTTATTTGACCCATTTTTCCTTCAACACCCTGCTCTTTTTCTCTTTCGTATGCAGGAAGAGGAATACGAATTCGGGAGGTCCTAAAAGATGATGAAACATTGACACTGTTTCTCGTGAAGAACATTGGTCTGTCTGACTCAGTCGTCTACCTTCTGGTCAACTCCCAAGTCCGTCCAGAGCAGGTAGGTGGATGTCATTGGCCCAGTGGTCCCTGGAGGGGAGGAGTAGGCACTGAGCCTGAGAAAGGCAAGGGAGACCTTGAGTTTCTTTTTTCTTTCTTGCTTTCACATTCAGAAGCATTCAGATTCATGCCACATGCTCAGGAGAACACCTTGGGTTCAGTGAGATGATACAGTCCCCATGATGGGATTCTGAAGTGGCACAGAAGCTGGCAGCACTTGAAACACCTCAGAGCTTTAAGACTGGAAGGAACCTAAGAGATCACGTGGCTCAAACTCCCTTTATTGTTGAGGAAACTGAGGTTTATTCATGTAGCCATCAAATACATAGAGACGTTTTAGGTACCAGAATGCAGTGGGAACAATGCGAGGAAACCCCTGACTCCGGGAGCTCACATTCCAGTGGGGACAACAGGCGATGACCACGTAAGCCAAGGGCACCTACGTGCGTTCCCAGGTCGTGAGGAAGGTCCGGCAGCGTCTGAGTTAGGAAGGGACGGGGGGGCAGTTTTCAATGTAATCATCAGAGAAGGCCTTCCTGAGGAGATGCTATCTAAGCAGATCTTACTGAACAGTAGACCCAGTGCAAATGCCTGTGAGAGGAGAGTGCCAGCTGAGAAACAGGCAAAGACAGGATCAAGTGTGCTGAGGTGACCTTCAAGGTCATGGAGCCTGATAACAGCTGCTTACAGAGCAGACCTCTGCTTTCCTGGGCCGTGTCTCCTCAATGCCAGGCAAACTGCTTGTAACTCCGCTAAACCTGTGTCATCTGTTTTCATAATCTCCTGTATTTGTTCAGAGCATTTTTACCACTAAAGTAAGACTTCCACCTCTCTGAGCACCTGAGCTCCTCACACTAATCCCAAGATGGGTCAAACAGATGAGAAACTTGACATGCCTGGTGGCCGAGAGACTGGTGCCCAGCTAGAGAGCTGGAATTGCTGGAGCTGGAGTGGAATCGGGGTCTTCTCATTCTCAGTCCTGGGCCCTTTCATTGGTTCTCAAGGTCCCCAGACCAGGAGCATCAGCAAGGACTGGGAGTAAATTCACAGGCCTCACCCCAGACTGACCAGCACTCTCCACTTTAACAAACCCACTGGGTGGTTCTAACAGCTCAGGGGTGAGAACCATGGCTCTAATCTAGGGCCTCATGGGCTCCTGGCCCAGCATCCTGGGTGTGTGGGTTCCTAGTGTGATAAACACAGAGAGAATGCATGATAAGCAGGAGCCTTAGCACAGACATCCTGCCTGCCTCTCCTGGCCAGGACGGCACCTCCTCTAGACTCCGGAAGAATTGTTGTTTAGTCACTAAGTCTTGTCTGACTCATCCTGACCCCATGACTGTAGCCCACCAGCCTCCTCCGTCCAAGGGATTTCCCGGTTAAGAATACTGGAGTGGGTTGCCATTTCCTTCTCCAGGGATCAAACCCGCATCTCCTGCATTGGCAGGCGGATTCTTTACCTCTGAGCCACTAGAGACTCCAGGGAAGATGGAGATGTAAACAGAGAAATTTCAGGGCCTGTGTCAGTCTTGAGGCAAAGGTCTGTACAGGGTGCCGTCTGAGCCCGGGGAGAGGAGGGGACTTACCCACCTGCCTGGTTGAGGTTGGTTCTGTTGGATGGGCTTTTCAAGCTGGTTCCCAGTACAACAGTGAAGAAATCCATACCTGCCTTTCTGGCTTCTCAGTCCCTGAGGTTTTCATGGAAACTAGACAAGGGGAAATAAGGTTCAGCCCTGACACAGCACATCAGGGCACTTGGAGTGAGGGCAGTGCCCAGGCACGGCCCCAGTGCACGCCTGGGTAGGCCCTGGGGGTCAGGCCTGGCTGGCTGCCCAGCTCTGCTTGGCTCCCCCTCCCACTCCAACCCAATGGCAGGCAGCATGGATTGCTCACTTTCCCTTTGCTTTCTCTTCAGCTCATAAAACTCAAGTCCTGGAAATGCCTGTGATGACTTCCAGTTGGTAACACAAGGGAGATGGAGATAAGGGCAGGAATTTAGGGGAAATTTCTTTCCAGTTCCTCACCTCTGTGACATTTAGGTCTCCAGCTGCTGTGTTGCTAACATCAGGGCAACAGCCTTTCATGTGGGGAGGAGACAGGGCCATTGGGGTGTGCCTGTGTTTAGTGTTGCAGGCTCTGATTAGCTGAGGCTTCCCTGAGCTTAGGAAGGAGCTCAGCTCCTGCACTCCAGAGGCCAGTCATGTGGACCCAGCTCCCTCCATGCCTCCTACCCACCCTGCTTCTCAGCCCCAGTGACCTGTGAGCCTTCCTCCTGACCTCTTTCTCCATCTCCAACCAACTCTGTAACTCCTGGACAGAACTGTCCCCTGGAACTTCCTCCAAGCTGGCAAAGTTCTCTCTGTGCCATCTATAGGGTAACCATAGCCGTGTGTGGCTAGTGGGCATGTGAGACGAGGCTAGTACAAGTGAGGAAGTGAATTTTAAATGCCATTTAATTTTAATTACCTTAATCGATCACATAGGGTGTGCTGCTCTCTAACTGATCACCATTATACATGGGATTTTGTTCTTGACTGTCAAGACTGGATATCCCTCTGCCTAGTATCTGAGCACAGCTCCAAAGGGAATAGCATCACCCCTCGCCCCATCTAGGCAATTATTAGATGACTGAAGTAGCAGAGTACTCTGGCTTGTCCCTCACCACACCCCTTACCCACAGCCCAGGAAACTCCTGAACTTTCTTCAAGGCCCAGCTCAAATGTTACTTCCTCAATCGAATGGTTCATAAACTCTCCCTTCTTTGTCCCGCCCCTCCCCCTGCCCTACTTGACAAGAGAATTAAGAGCAAAAGTTGTTCAAAATGGCTAAGCAAAAGCTCTGGGTTCAAATCTCAGCAAGGTCACACAGTTAACTGCAAGTTAAATTAATCACTCTATTTCCTCATGTGTAAAATGGAGACAATAAAATTTCCTACCATATACAGTAGTTGTGGGAGGTTAAAGACTTAGTATCTATAAACCACTTAACACCTGGCACATAGTAAACACTTAATAAATACCAGCTACTTTTACTAGCGATTCTTAATGCTCCCTCTTCCGTGCTCTGGTTTCACTACGTTCAGTCTAGCACTTCAGTTCAGTTCAGTTCAGTTGCTCAGTCATGTCCAACTCTTTGTGACCCCATGAATCGCAGCACGCCAGGCCTCCCTGACCATCACCAACTCCCGGAGTTCACTCAGACTCATGTCCATCGAGTCGGTGATGCCATCCAGCCATCTCATCCTCTGTCATCCCCTTCTCCTCTTGCCCCCAATCCCTCCCAGCATCAGAGTTTTTTCCAGTGAGTCAACTCTTCACATGAGGTGGCCAAAGTATTGGAGTTTCAGCTTGAGCATCATTTCTTCCAAAGAAATCCCAGGGCTGATCTCCTTCAGAATGGACTGCTTGGATCTCCTTGCAGTCCAAGGGACTCTCAAGAGTCTTCTCCAACACCACAGTTCAAAAGCATCAATTCTTCGGCGCTCACCCTTCTTTACAGTCCAACTCTCACATCCATACATGACCACAGGAAAAACCACAGCCTTGACTAGACGAACCTTTGTTGGCAAAGTAATGTCTCTGCTTTTGAATATGCTATCTAGATTGGTCATAACTTTCCTTCCAAGGAGTAAGCATCTTTTAATTTCATGGCTGCAGTCACCATCTGCAGTGATTTTGGAGCCCAAAAAATTAAAGTCTGACACTGTTTCCACTGTTTCCCCATCTATCTGCCACGAAGTGATGGGATCGGATGCCATGATCTTCGTTTTCTGAATGTTGAGCTTTCAGCCAACTTTTTCACTCTCCTCTTTCACTTTCATCAAGAGGCTTTTGAGTTCCTCTTCACTTTCTGCCATAAGGGTGGTGTCATCTGCATATCTGAGGTTATTGATATTTCTCCTGGCAATCTTGATTCTAGCTTGTGTTTCTTCCAGCCCAGTGTTTCTCATGATATACTCTGCTGCTGTTTAAATGCCTGCATTTCTAGCTAGCCCATGAGCTTTTTGGAGGGCAGAAAATTTATCTCATTCTCTCTGCGTGCCTGGTAACTCTCCTAGTCCCTGCAGAATGGGAACACAGTGAATGAGCATTGAATGAATGAGTGGCACTCGTCTGGTGTCCCAGCTTTCCTCCAGCCTGTTGTATAACCCTATCAAGTCACCTAACCCCTTCAGCCTCACTTCTCTCCTCTGAGATACTAGAGGTTTGGACAAAATGAGTTAATTAATTCCCTCCCCTGTGTAGAATCCATGGGACTGTGGAGGCCAAGGAAGTCCATGAGCCTATTCTGTTCATGGTATTTAATGCTTTTGTCCACTGGGAGTCCAGGACTCCAGGAGGCCATTTACTGTGCTGGGTGGATAAAGGTCCCTGGCCAGGGCTGAGGCCTCCTTTGCCTCTGGAGGCCATCAAGGAGCTTGTGCTTTGAGAGTCACTGCCCATGGGAGGTTTCTGATGTGGGTGCTCCAGGGGTTAACATCATTGGATAAAATACAGGGTGCCTAGTTAAATTTGAATTTTAAATAAACAATAAATAATTTTTTCAGCATAAGGATGTTCTATTTGGACTCCATTTGGGACATACTTGTACCAAAAATTGTTCACTGTTTATCTGAAATTCAGATTTAACTGGGCATCCAGTATTTGTATATGTAAATCTGGTGAGACAGGAAGGGGGAGAGGTGGTCATTCACCATCACTCCAAATGCATTCTAGCTACTCGCCCCCCTCAGCTGCACACAGTAGGTCCTGATGGTACCTTACCATCATATGCTAAGAAGGAATGGCTCATGTCGTAAAGTCTCTCTGTTAAAATGAGGCTTGGGAGTGTTTTCATTTTCTGTGGCTGCTGTAACAAATTACCACAAACTTAGTGGCTTAAAACAACACACATTTATTATTTTATGGTTCCAGAGATCACATTCTGAAAGTCAAGGTGCCAGCAGGGCTGTGCTCCTTACTGGGCAGTCTAGAGGAAAGTTCAATTTCTTGCCTTTTCTAGCTTCTAGAGACTGTCTACGTTCCTCAGCTGGTGGCCTCCCTTCATCTTCACGGCTAGTAGTGGCCGGTCCAGTCTTCCCCGCATCAAATTATCCTGACATTGTTTATTCTGCTATTCTCTTCCACATTTAAAGGACTCTTGTGATTACATTGGGTTCACCCAGATAATCCAAAATCATCTCCTTATTTTAAAGTCAGATGAATAGCAACCTTAATTTCATCTGCAATCTTTAATTCCGCTCACTGTGCCGCATAGCATATTCACAGGGTCTGTGGGTTAGGACGTGGAATCACTGGGGGGCCAGTATTCTTCTACACAGGGAGGTTTCCAGTGTTGCTTTTCCTTTCTGCAGTTTGCTCGTGGAGTCCCAGACCTGATGCTGAAGGACATCGCCTGCAGCGAGGCCCTCCTGGAGCGTTTCCTGATCTTTCCCCAGCGCCGTGCAGCCCAGACAGTGCGTGGCAGCTTGTGCTCCCTCTCTCAGGGAACCTTACAGTGGATGGAAGACACCCTGTACGCCAACGTGGACTTCTTCAAGCTCTTCCACGTGGTAAGGGAGGTGTTCAGCTGCTCGCCCGTTGGGAGGTAATTTCTGGAGGCAGTATGGCCTGGAGACAGGCCACTGGGAACTCATGAATGAACAGTCAGGGAAGGCATAAACTTGGTGTTCAAGACAGGCTCCAGAGGTCCCCAAACCAGCTGACAGTATTTCCAGAACATGGCCCAGACATGCAGCAGTCACCACTAGGTTCACCCTTAGACTTGGGTTGGGGCAGGCCTAGGCCCATGCCAAATGTGGGACCAGCCCTCTTCGCCACCACTGGCAGTATGGAAAGGAGGAGGCCTGGGGGGACCCCTGGATTGGCTTCCTGGCTAGGTCATCATGGACATGATGGTTAACCTTTCTTGGCCCTATCACTCATCTGTAAGACAAATATAATACTTTTAAGAATAGTAGAAAAGATACATTAAAAATATATGCAAAACATTTAATAAATGTCAGTGAATGAGAGCTTTACACTCCCTTCTCTGGGTCTGCTTTTGACCTCAGAGCTTACTGTTTATGGGTAGAAAAGAACAGAGAAAATGTTACAGAAAATTTGCAAAAATTTGGCATGCCTGATCTAGCACAACGCTATGCTCAGAACGACATCCTACATAGTCTTGGGATTCGATTGTATCTCTTCTTTTGCTCGAAGGGGCCTCCCTGGTGGCTCTCAGATGGTAAAGAATCTGCCCGCAACACGGGAGACCCAGGTTCAATACCTGGGTCAGGAAATCCCCTGCAGAAGGAAATGGCAACTCACTCCAATATTCTTGCATAGAGAATTCCAAGGACAGAGGAGCCTGGTGCGCTACAGTCCATGGGGTCTCAAAGAGTCGGACACGACTGAGTGACTAATACACACACACACACACACACACACACGATGAGAGGGATAGGCTTCAGGCATTTGTTCTCGCACTTCAGAGTGCCTGAAAATCATCAGGGAAGCTGGTAAAAGATGCAAGCTCTAAATTCCTACCCCCAGAGGTTGATTCAGGAAACCTGGGCTGGGCCGCAATCTGCTGTTAACATAGGTGATTCTGATAGAGGTCTTTGTAGGCCACGCTTCAAGAAACACTCAGAATTAGAATTTTCTAGCATTGAATTGTGTTTTCTCTTTCGCCTACATTGTAATATCTGGAACTATATTTCAGGGAGTGCCAGTCAACTGAGAACTTGCTGGAGGAATTTGTGTTTTGTCTTAAAAAAAAAAAAACAAACTGCTTCTGAGTATATTTTTAAGAGAGTTATTAATTGATTTATTTCTGGCTGCTCTGGGTCTCTGTTGCTACTCGTGGACTTTCTCTAGTTGCGGGAGCAGGGGCCACTCTCTAGCTGTGGTCTGTGGGCTTCTCACTGCAGTAGCTCCTCTTGTTTCAGGACACAGGCTCTGGGGCACGTGGGCTTCAGTAGTTGTGGCATACAGACTTAGTTGTCCCATGGCACGTGGGGTCTTCCCAGACCAGGGATCAAACCTGTGTCCCCTGCATTGGCAGGCGGATTGTTAACCACTGCACCACAAGCGAAGCACTGTGGATTTTTGCTTTGCTTTGCTTTTTTTTTTTTTTTTTTAATTTGCTCTCTCAAGTAGAAAATTTGCCCTAGGCTTGTCTTTAAAAGCAAGGTGAAGGCCTTTAAAAACAAAGTAAAACAAGACCCCACAGTTAATGGCAAGGTTCACACTTCATTCCTTTCAGTGTGACTTTTCCTTGAAATGTCACTCCGTAATTTTCCCAGTTCATTGGGGATCCAGAGTGGGTAAAGGGGTCATATCTATGGATGCCACCGATACTGAGAGTCAAGGGCCCCAGAAAAGATCTCTGCCAGGAGAATAAAAAGTCACGCATTTCTAACTTCTCTGTCCAAAGTGCCTCGAGGAACCCAATTTTAGACAGCTCTCAGTTTGTTTTCAGATTCAGACAGGAGAGTGAGTAGGTGATGAAGGTCCTTATTCTGGACAGCTGAGCCCCAGCACCGTGGGAGACCAGCTCCTGCATTTGTAGGTTTGTATTTGAAGATCTGTGGGAGGTTCCCTGAGTACCTGGGATATGCAATCCTCTGGGCGCTAGAAAAGGGGTAGGGGCATGTGTCTCTTTTTGAAGCACCTTTACAGCAAATGTACCTTTGGAGCATGAAGACAGACAGCCTGGATACAGCAGGACAAAGGGCGACCTGGGCACAATGGTTCATTAGGGTCTGGACCCATAACTTAGGCTACTGACTTTAGATGTTTATCATATAAGAAAGACCAGCATGCTTTTTCTTCTGTCCTTATATGCTGCTCTGGCAAGTGTCAGCATTCAGAAACCAGAGAATTTTGGTTGGTCACCCTCACCTCCCTGAGATGGACCCTGGGTGCTTGCCCACCACCCACGTACATGTGTCCATGCACTCAAACCTGAATTGGACCAGGCACTGAGGCCAAGGGCCCAGCCACGGTCTGCACACCCTTACTGAATTCCCAGCTACCCTGAGACAAACAGGCCATGTCACAGCACTGAGGCTTAGGACATTTGGCCTCTAGAACAGTGGTTTCCAGCGTGGTTGCATACTGAGTTACCTGCGGAGCTTTTAAAAGTTACGAATACCACCTTTCCCCACAGCTGATTGATTTTGATTCAATTGCTTTTAGCATTTAAAAAAAAATTTACGTATTTTATTTTTGGTGTGCTGGGTCTTCATTGCTGTGTGGGCTTTTCTCTGGTTGTGGAGAGCGGGACTCCTTTAGTTGCAGTGCAGAGGCTTCTCATTGTGATGGCTTTTGTTTCGGAGCACTGGCTCTAGGGAGCTCAGGCTTCAGTGGTGGTGGCATGTGGGTTCAGTAATAGAGGTGCCCAGGCTCTAGAGCACAGGCTCAATAGATGTGCACACAGGTTTAGTTGGTATGCAGCATGTGGGATCTTTCTGGATCAGGGACTGAACACGTGTCTTCTGCATTTGGCCAGCAGATTCTTTACCACTGAGCCCCTAGGGAAGCTCTCTTTTAGCATTTTTAAAAGCTTCCCAGGCATTCTCATTCCAGCCAGGATTGAGAGTTGTGGACCTACAATATAGGAGTTTGATTTACAGACTTAATTTCTGTAGACCAAGCATGTGAATGAGTGCTAGTCGCTCAGTTGTGTCCGACTCTGCAACCCATGGACTGTAGCCCACCAGGCTACTCTGTTCATGGGATCTTCCGGGCAAGCATACTGGAGTGGGTAGCCATCTCCTTCTCTAGGGGATCTTTCTGACCCAGGGATGGAACCGGGGTCTCCTGAATTGCAGGCGGATTCTTTACCAACTGAGCTATGAGGGAAGACCAAGCGTAATAATAATAGTACCCAAATGCCCCGAAGGCCTCAGAGCACTTTCACTTTTCACCCCTAAGACCAGGGTGTTGTGCAGAAGCGTCTTCCCTGCTGTTGACCCAGAGACTGCCAAGAGGAGAAAGCCCTGGCAGGAGATGGGCTAACCCTGCAGATAGGGTTGCCCTACCTTCCATCTTCTTGCTCCTGCTTGTCTGTGGGGGAAGACCTGACCAAGACAGGACACATGGGCCCGAGCAAAGAGGACAAACAACCTAGGTGATGACCTTGAAACGTGCTTTTCCAGCTGACAAATGGACTAAGTAACTAAACATCTACAAAGAAGGAAACCTACGTGGCTCAGATGGTAAAGAATCTGTCTGTATTGCAGGCAGACGCAGGTTCGACCCCTGGGTCAGGAAGATCTCCTGGAGAAGGGAATGGCAACCCACTCCAATATGCTTGCCTGGAGAATCCCATGGACAGAGGAGCCTGACAGGCTACAGTCCATAGGGTTGCAGAGTTAGACATGACTGAGCGATTAACACCAACATGAAGAAGGAAACCTATAAGGAATTATTTGCAGTAAGATGGAACTTTTGCTCCTATACCCACCCTATCAATGATTTTAGAAAAACAGTGATGAAACAGGCACAGAAAAGCTCAGGGCAGACCCTCCAACCCTCTCAGAGGGGCATGGGCCAGGCATAGCTGCTCGGAGGCTGGGGCAGAGGCCTCCCTGGGACAGGGCTGTTGTTGCAGCTGGTTGGCAAGCAGCCAAGCTTAGGTCCTGTGCGGGGAATGCGTCTTCCGTTCTCCTGGGCTGTTTTTCAGGCACATGTGTATCAGTGTATAAATAAGCTTTCAGTAACTGCCAAATTGGTGCTCACTAACAAAGAGAGAGGGGCCAACTCACTAAACCACTTCATGACACCTACCCCTGTTGTGTCAGGACCTGGGCGTGTGGGTGGAAGTTTAACCCCCAAACTGGCCATACAGCCAAGAAAACTAGGAGAAGGGGGCTGGAGACTCAGCACCAACTGGGGCCAGCTGTGTTTTTCCTCAGCCCCTTGGAGATCAGAAGTGAGTGTTGTCATCCTCAAATAATCCAAGTGCAGTACCCACGCCTTCCTCCACCCCACCCATCCCCAGATGTACGCTCGCGTGTACACACACACACACACACACACACACACACACTCCTCTCTCTCTCTCTGTGCCCAATAACCTAGGCAGACTGGGAAAAAAAACAGCAGCCAGCTGACTGGATTTACTCCAAGAAGAATTAGCCCCTCTTGCTTTCACCTGGGTTGAGATGGTTTAAAAGAGCTTGCCTTCACCTGTGGCCTTTTCAGACCTAACGCCCCCAGCTTGAAACCCAGCAGCTCAGGCCTGGGCCGAGGTACTGAGACTGCCGAGGCTACCTGAAACGTCTTGCACCTCATAAAAAACGGTGTGTCAGTTTCGGGTGAGGGTTTGGGCTGTTTCCCATCTGATCTGGCCCAAGGCGTGTGTGTCCCTCCCCCTCCTCCTCCTCCCCCTTCAATCCTTCCTGTTTTCTCCCTGACTCCTGGTGCACAGCTTTGAAATCTTGCTGAGAAGCAAATCTGTCCCTTCAGCTCCGCATGTTTATTTGTGGAAGTTCGGCAGGAGAACTGAGGCGGGTGCCAAGACCTGCCACGCTGCTGGGAAATCTGCGTTTCCCTCCCTTCCCCCTCTCAATGGACACTGATAGAGGAAATTGGCCTCCCCGGCATTTTGGCCCGTGGTTTTCCCCTTTGCAGTCGTTTCCAATGTGACATGATTCAGCTTTCTTTCCTTTCCCTCAACTACTACTCTGAAACATTTTTAGTTTTCTGACTTCATTTTCCCTGTGTCTTTGTGACTATGGGGTGGCTGAACATTGATTGAGTTCCATAGGAGAAAGGCCAATCTTAGGGGTGCTTGCTACATGTTCTTTTCAATGTCCTGCTTTGTTCTTGGCTCTGCTCCCTAAATTCCTGAATCACTGGGAATAAGCGTGGGTGGACTGCCCCTGCTCAGTGTGAGCTGGCCGTGGTTTCTGCTCTCTTGGATCATTCGTTGCAGTTTGTTAAATTTCAACTATGCGTTTCAGTTTTCGGGTGACGTTGCCGCCTCAAAATTCTCTGGAAAAGCCCCATGTCTCCAGGATTTTGTGATGGTTTCTCCCATTAGTGACTTCACTTCATGATCTCTCTCCTCCCATCTTTGAATCCTTGGGCTGTCAACATTCTCCCATTTTTGCAGGGTGTCTCGGGGGAAGGAAGAGAAAGCAGTGGTGCTCGGTGTCAGCAACGTGGAGGGAAGTGCAGCAGGCTGAGCGAAAAGAAAATCAAGTTAGAAAATAGATTGTTTTTTGAAAATTATTTAGCCACAGCAAATACAGCTGATTTATAGCATTAGTATTTGTTCTTTCTACAGCTACAAAATTATGTGTCTATTATAATTCAAAATTTTGGCAAGCTGATTTTGATAAAGAAATGAAATGGAAGAGAGAGGGATATTAATGTATGTTAAATGTATATTAGGATTATGGGCTTGACTGGCATTGGCCTGCAATGGTTTCTTTTAGGCTCCAGGCACCTACTGGAGGCCAGGGCTTATTTTCTTACCAGATGAGTTGTAGTTTTATGAATTTAAAAAGGAGAAAAAGACTTAGAGGTCAAAACTAAAGTCACTTAGGACACAAACAGTCCCCTGCAAAGACTGCTCTTAGGATAAAGTGTCCTGGGGTTCTGGCCTTTATTCAGTAGCTGTAGATAGAGTAGCAACGTGTTAGGCATCCGGTTTTCTCCAAGGTAAACTGGTTTAAAGAAGGATTTCTGCCTCTGAGTTTTCTTATCTCTCCAGAACAGTAGTTCTTAATCTTTTTATAGATTAGGACTGCCTTTGAGAACGTGACAACAGCTCTAAGCCTTTTCCCTACAGAAATGTGAGTTCACACGGACACACAGCAGGTGGGGGCGCTTGAAGCCTCTGAAGTCAGACCCCAAGTTAAGAGCTTTTGCATTAAAATTTCTTTCCTACTTACCATTCATGTATATCCTTTCCAAAAGATTTAAAATACAGCCACAGATTCTTCCTTAATTCTCCTTATCAAGTAATCAGCTTCTCCCCTGAGCACAGGACCCCAGAGAGAGAGAAAGGACCAGAAGGCCGACAGCCTGCTGGGGTGCACAAGATCTCCTGATGGTCAGGGGCCTGGTCCTGGCTCTGCACTGGCCCCTTCCTTGCTGTCATTTGCAAGGAACTCAGCTTCCCCATGTGTAAAATTGAGACAGCAAAACCTATTCCCTGGATCTCATAGGATTCAGTGGTGAAATTTACATTAGAGGTAGAAAAGCACTTTGAAACAAAAAGCATTTTTGCTCTTACAAAAATAAGAATGTAGCTGCTTTGTGGGGGGCCGCCTCATTGCTCCACTCCCAGAAGTGTCCTCCTCAAACACTTAGGTGGGACATTCTTCCTCCCCAGACCCCCAGACCCTCAGACTAGGAAGAGGACTATTTCAAGGGGTAGTCTCTTGGCTGCCCCTAGATTCCAAACTCAGTTTTGCATTCATCAGCCACAAATACTGAAAACAAAACTGAAGTCACCATGGAAAGAAAAAGGCCCAGTTTCTGTTGAGCCGGAGAGAGTCCCATTACTTGTCTGTTCAAGAGCCCACCCTCTCATTCAGACTCTCTGCCCCTCCTTCCTCCCCAGTTCTGGGAGACAGCTTGTCTCTGTGACCTCTCCCGGTAGAGACAGTTTGGCATTTCCCCACTGCTCTGAGTGATTTAGTCTGAATTCTCTACTCATGACGCATTTCCTGGTACTCAGGGTGTCCCCTCCTGGTTGCCCCCTCACCACTGAAGCTGGTTTCCTCTCTTTTCATCTGATGCTTCACAACTGTCAGGTTGCAACAAACATGCTTCAAATCTACATTCCTCCAGTTGCCTAGCAACAACTTCCCTCCCGGATAAATCTGGATTTCCTGTAGCAGCCCACAATTAAACACAGTGGGCCCCTCACTGTCTGTCTACCGCTTCATCTGCTTTTCACCTCTGTCTGGGTGCTTTAAAGACAGAAGCTCACCCTTTACTCCAGAGCCCTCCACCAGTTCCCAGAGACCACGTTATCCTTGTAAAGACAATTTTAACCCAAGGTTACCTATTCACCCTTGTGTTAGATCCTCAACTTAGAAATCAATACTGGTTTCCAGATGGCCTTCTTTGAATCAGAGAAAGTAAAACAAAAATTTCAACTCTTAAAACATGTCTTTTTTTGTGCTGACAGCGTGGCATCTGTTTGATTAACCTGTCGGATCCAAAGTGTCAGTAAGAATTGCTCAAGTGAGACTTTTTTTAGTAGCTGCTGCTGCTGCTAAGTCACTTCAGTTCTGTCCGACTCTGTGTGACCCCACAGACAGCAGCCCACGAGGCTCCCCCTTCCCTGGGATTCTCCAGGCAAGAACACTGGAGTGGGTTGCCAATTCCTTCTCCAATGCATGAAAGTGAAAGTGAAGTCACTCAGTCATGTCCAACTCTTCGCGACCCCATGGACGGCAGCCTACCAGGCTCCTCCACCCATGGGATTTTCCAGGCAAGAGTACTGGAGTAGGTTACCATTGCTTTCTCTGTTAGTAGGGAATATAGTTTATTCTGCCTCAAGAAAAAATATTACACAGTCCCAAAGGATAGGCATGTACCTCGTCCCTTGAGAACCCAGAGACCTCATGTAACCAGAATTTTCTTGGCTACTGGGTAGGACCTTGTATCCATTTTTCAAGTTCTGGACCAAGGCCCAGGAAACCCTCAGACCTCCCAAAGCTGATGGAAGATGATAGAGACCTACTTTTCTATAGCCCTATCTGTATATCCAATCTTTCTTATGAGATCTAATCAGGTCTTAAACGGGTTGAGTTCAACTTGAGTGCTGAGGACAGGCGTGACATAGAAGGGTTACTTGTTGTTTGGGAAATTGAGAGAATTTATTTGGCATAGGAAACAGTGGTGTGCGTGTGTATGTGTGAGAGAGAGAGAGATGATGATACTTGCCATTTTGGTCTGTGACCTTTTTTTCCAGAAATGTTTTCATATTTCCATTCAAATAAATTTACAGTCCCTTCCGGTTCTTTTGGCAGGAACAATCCATGCAAATTTGAATAGATACTGGGGGAGGGAGCCTGGGAAAGTTATTTTATAATTTATGGCAACATCAATCAGACAGTTGGTGACTAGACACATATGAAGTGTTCCCTGGGGAGACGGGATGGGGGAGCACTGTTCTGAGATGTAGGTGGTATCTAAAACAGAGGTTTGAGTACAAGATCCTCATTATTTACCATCTCCACTGGAAAGAGCTAGGAAAGGCATTGCAGCTGTGGTACCAGGGATACAGCTGGAACTCAGTAAATATTTATATTAACATAATGAATATTATTAAATTATTTTTAATGGGATATAGTTGCTTTATAATATTGTCAGTTTCTGCTGTGTGACAACATGAGTCAGCTATATTCACACATATATCCCCTCTCTCTTGAGCCTCCCTCCCACCCTATACCCATGTAGGTCATCACAGAGCAGTGAGCTGAGTTCCCTGTGCTATATGGCAGGTTCCCACTAGCTATCTATTTTACACGTGGCAGTGTATATATGTCAGTCCCAATCTCTCAATTCATCCATACCACACCACCCACCATGTCCACACATCTAGCCTCTATATTTGTGTCTCTATTCCTGCCCAGAAAATAGGGTACAATTTTCTTAGATTCCACATATATATGCACTAATATAAAATATTTGTTTTTCTCTTTCTGATTTACTTCACTCTATATAACAGACAAGACTGAAAAGGAAAATGTTAACCAAACACAAAAATGTACCTCCAGCAGTTGTTCCTCCTGTCCACCTTCCCCAAATTTCTGGTCTTATTCTGACTGGCTGGCCCTCTAGTCTCTCTTGCCATCTCTCCTTACATTCCTCCTCCTCCTGAAATTCCTGGCCCTCCTGTTCTGTCCATAAACACTGCCCTCACTCTCACGATCATTACCTTGTCTTCTTTCAAAGCAAAACCAAGTGTTAGCTTCCCCCATCCCTAGGCAGAGCCGACCACACCCTTTCTGTAAGTCACCATTGTATCCTGTAAAAATATCTCTCATTGAACCTAAAATCACAATAGACTTTGTCTCTTATCCACTAGATTGTGTTTATTTTCTCATTAAGTGATACAGTACATATTTATTGCACATTTACTATGTACCATACTCTGAAGATATATATAAAAAAAAATGTATTCCTATGCTTAATGAATTTACAGTATAGTAGAAAGACAGAGGGTCTTCCCAGGTGGCTCAGCGATAAAGAATCCACCTGCCAATGTAGGAGATGCAGGTTCAACCTCTGGGTCAGGAAGATCCCCTGGATCTCCAACCCGCTCCAGTATTCTTGCCTGAGAAATCCCATGGACAGGGGAGCCTGATGGGCTACAGGCCACAGGGTCACAAAAGAGTCAGACACGACTTAGCAACTAAAACAACAACAACAGAAAGAGAGATGACTTAAAAAAAAATAGCAAACCAGTGTAAAAGTGATAAAAGGACAGAGGATTTAGGAGCAACTAGACGGGGTACATTAACTTACGGGGAAGGAGGGCAAGAAGAGCATGATGGTGAAGGGGAAGAAAGCTTTCTGGAGAAGATGAGGTGGTTTTACCTGACCTGACTGGCCAATAGGGTGAGGATGGGGTGAGATGGAGTGGGTAGGCTGTTTTATTAGGCCCTAAAATGATAACCTAGTAACTAAAGGCAACAGGGTTTGCAGAGGCCTACAAAAATGTTTGAGATCTAAAAATAAAACATTAATCATACTCTGGTTTCTCTTCAGATCACATAAATCTTTCACCTTTTACTAAAAATAAAAATAATGGCTTCAAAATACAAAGAAAAAGCTTAGAATTAAAGTTAATAAACATTAAATTGAATCCTTAAGAAAGGTAATGTTATTCAACTTTATGGTTAAGTTTAATATTCATGAAATTCTAAATTTAAAAAACTGGTTTATAGATCAGTCTTTCCCTTTACAAACATTAGTAAGTATTTGCAGTGATTGCTTAGACATTGTACCAGATCATTCATTAAATGAGTTCAGTTCAGTTCAGTCGCTCAGTCGTGTCCTACTCTTTGCGACCCCATGAAATGCAGCATGCCAGGCCTCCCTGTCCATCGCCAATCCCGGAGTCCACCCAAACTCATGTCCATCGAGGCTGTGATGCCATCCAGCCATCTCATCCTCTGTTGTCCCCTTCTCCTCCTACCCTCAATCTTTCCCAACATCAGAGTCTTTTCCAATGAGTCAACTCTTCACATGAGGTGGCCAAAGTACTGGAGTGTCAGCTTCAGCATCAGTCCTTCCAATGAACACCTAGGACTGATCTCCTTTACGATGGACTGGTTGGATCTCCTTGCAGTCCAAGGGACTCTCAAGAGTCTTCTCCAACACCACAGTTCAAAAGCATCAATTCTTTGGTGCTCAGCTTTCTTCACAGTCCAACTCTCACATCCATACATGACCACTGGAAAAACCATAGCCTTGACTAGATGGACCTTGTTGGCAAAGTAATGTCTCTGCTTTTGAATATGCTATCTAGGTTGGTCATAACTTTCCTTCCAAGGAGTAAGCGTCTTTTAATGTCATGGCTGCAAACACCATCTGCAGTGATTTTGGAGCCCCCAAAAATAAAGTCTGACACTGTTTCCACTGTTTCCCCATCTAATTGCCATGAAGTGATGGGACCAGATGCCATAATCTTAGTTTTCTGAATGTTGAGCTTTCAGCCAACTTTTTCACTCTCCTCTTTCACTTTCATCAAGAGACTTTTTAGTTCCTCTTCATTTTCTGCCATAGGGTGGTATCATCTGCATATCTGAGGTTATTGATATTTCTCCCGGCAATCTTGATTCCAGCTTGTGCTTCTTCCAGCCCAGCGTTTCTCATGATGTACTCTGCATAGAAGTTAAAGAAGCGGGGTGACAATATACAGCCTTGACGAACTCCTTTTCCTATTTGGAACCAGTCTGTTGTTCCATGTCCAGTTCTAACTGTTGCTTCCTGACCTGCATACAGGTTTCTCAAAGGCAGGTCAGGTGGTCTGATATTCCCATCTCTTTCAGAATTTTCCACAGTTTATTGTGATCCACACAGTCAAAGGCTTTGGCATAGTCAATAAAGCAGAAGTAGATGTTTTTCTGGAACTCTCTTTCTTTTTCCATGATCCAGCGGATGTTGGCAATTTGACCTCTGGTTCCTCTGCCTTTTCTAAAACCAGGTTGAACATCTGGAAGTTCACGGTTCACGTATTGCTGAAACCTGGCTTGGAGAATTTTGAGCATTACTTTACTAGCGTGTGAGATGAGTGCAATTGTGCGGCAGTTTGAGCATTCTTTGGCATTCCCTTTCTTTGGGATTAGAATGAAAACTGACCTTTTCCAGTCCTGTGGTCACTGCTGAGTTTTCCAAATTTGCTGGCATATTAAATGCAGCACTTTCACAGCATCATCTTTCAGGATTTGAAATAGCTCAACTGGAATTCCATCACCTCCACTAGCTTTGTTCGTAGTGATGCTTCCTAAAGCGCACTTGACTTCACATTCCAGGATGTCTGGCTCTAGGTGAGTGATCACACCATCGTGGTTATCTGGGTCATGAAGATCTTTTTTGTACAGTTCTTCTGTGTATTCTTGCCACCTCTTCTTAATATCTTCTGCTTCTGTTAGGTTCATACCATTTCTGTCCTTTATCGAGTCCATCTTTGCATGAAATGTTCCCTTGGTATCTCTAATTTTCTTGAAGAGATCTCTAGTCTTTCCCATTCTGTTGTTTTCCTTTATTTCTTTGCATTGATTGTTGAGGAAGGCTTTCTTATCTCTCCTTGCTATTCTTTGGAACTCTGCATTCAGATGTTTATATCGTTCCTTTTCTCCTTTGCTTTTCACTTTTCTTCTTTTCACAGCTATTTGTAAGGCCTCCTCAGACAGCCATTTTGCTTTTTTCATTTCTTTTCCATGGGGATGGTCTTGATCCCTGTCTCCTGTACAATGTCACGAACCTCCATCCATAGTTCATCAGGCACTCTGTCTATCAGAGCTAGTCCCTTAAATCTATTTCTCACTTCCACTGTATAATCATAAGGGATTTGATTTAGGTCATACCTGAATGGTCTAGTGGTTTTCCCCACTTTGTTAAATTTCAGTCTCAATTTGGCAATAAGGAGTTCATGATCTGAGCTACAGTCAGCTCCCGGTCTTGTTTTTGCTGACTGTATAAAGCAGTTAGTCAAAGTCAAATTTCAAAAGTAAAATTAAGAGCCTTAAAAATGTGTATCTATCTACCTGTATCAATATAGCTATAGACAGAGACACAGATGCTTTAAACATGTGAATTTGAGGCAGGATCAAGTTTTAAGATCAGAGCGTGCCTAGAGCCTATGGAGATGAAGGAGAGAGGATGGAAAGAAGCTGTCCACTGAGGCAAAGCACAGACATAGATAGTATCTAGTCCACAGTTAAGTGAGGAAAACACACAACAAACTCACAAAGAAGAGAAAGTACTTAAAAGTGATAGGAGCTGTGACTGACTGATTGCTGTCCAGTCTCTGGGTGCATGAATGTGACAGTTGCTTATCTTCTGTGCCTCTGGGCTTCTCGTCTCTCTTAGGTGCCTCCCATCATCTAGGACCCTGCTTGTTTTTCTCTGTACAGCTTCTTTAGTCTCCATCCCTTGATTCCAGCTTCTTTCTAAGGCTGTCTTTCCTATTTCTCTTTGCTCCCCTCTCTGCATTTTAATGGCTCATCCTGGCCCACACTCAGATCCAGCACCAGCTTCTAGATCTTCAGGCTTGGATTTTGACAATGGGATGGGGAAGAATCACCCGTGACTCCCAGGCTTCCAGCTCTGGTGACGGGCAGGAGGCAGTGCCACCAACTGAGGAAGGGCATCCCAGAACAGAAGCTGGTTTGGGAGAACATAATGAGATCAGTTTAGGACAAATTGGATTTGAGCAAATTATCCAGCAAACAATTGAAAGTTGGAGATGCAGATTTAGAAGTCATCAACAAAAATGTAGCGGATTAAATGATAAAGGGAATGAAAAAACCCAGAGAGAGTGTGTGGAGTGAGAAGAGCAAGGGTATGGAGGTCCTCGGGAACCTCAGCACATAATGCAGAAGGTGGAAGCAGAAGCACTTGGACAGGCAGAGAGAGAACAGAGGAAACCAGGCAAGACGAGTGTCATGGAGGAAAAGAGCATGACCAAATTGTCAAGAGCAGAGAGGTCTGAAAAGACCAGAACCGAAAGCATCCTTTAGACTCTAAAACTGGGGATTCTAGTGAAAGCATCTTGGTAGGATGATGAAGGTAGGAGACTAGGAAGTGCTGGTGAGGAAATGAATCACTGAATGTGAATTGTTCTTCTAAGAAATGTGGGAATAAAGGGTGGAGCAGGGAAGACCTTCTCCCAAGTAAGAGAGAATTCTTCCTGCCCTACTAGCTTTGAAATAGGACATTGATTCTTTTTCTGCTTTTAAACTCAAACTGAAACACCAACTCTTTGTGGGTCTCCAGCCCGCTTGGGCTTCCCTGGTGGCTCAGATGGTAAAGAATCTATCTGCAATGGAGAAGACCCAGGTTCAATCCCTGTGTTGGGAAGATCCCCTGGAGAAGGGAAGGGCTAACCACTCCAGTAGTCTTGCCTAGAGAATTCCATGGACAGAGGAGTCTGACGAACTAGTCCATGGGGTGGCAAAGAGTTGGACATGACTCAGCGACTAATACACACTTAGCCTACCAACTCACCCTGAAGATCTTGGGATTGGCCAGCCTCCATAATTTCATGAGCCAATTCCTTATAATAAATGTCTTCCTATCTATCTATCTTCCTATCTACCTATGCACTGCCCTTAGTAAGCATACCATTTCATGAAGTAGCAGGCACCTGCTTGTTGCTATGAGCATTCATTCATCATATTTGATATGTGCCTGAATGTCTACTATGTGCCCAACACACAGACATAGTTCCTGTCTACATGGAGCTTACAGTATAATAAGAGAGACAGATAACATGTGAACAGTAGAATAATTACCTATGGTGAAGAGTGCAAGGAAGGAAATAAACAGGGCACCTTAAAAACTCAACAGAGCAAGGGTGAGTGAAGAAGCATATAAAAAGAAGCATCATCTGAATCTACCATGAGAACACTGCTTTATAGATAGTGGTCTTAGGAATCAGCCTTGAAGAATGAGGAAAACTTTACCAAGCAGAGGAGGGAGGCAGACAATGTGCACAGGCCAGGAAGCATGAGAAAGGGACTGGCACATTAGGGAGTGTAGAATGAAGTCTAGACTCTGAAGGAAAAGTAAGAGAGAAGGCTTGAGAGGGAGCCACGCACCAGCTCATGAGAAGTCATGTGTGTCCAGCATGGGTACTGACCTTCTCTCCTGGAGACAGTAGGGAGCCACGGAGGATCTTTGTGCGAGAGAAGTAACATGATTGTATTGTCATGTCAGGTAACTCAGGCTATAGTGTGGAGGGTGCATCTGAAGGAAGGAGATTAGGGTCAAGAGGCCAGCAAGAAGGCTGTTCTGATAAGATGTTCTGAGAAAGAAGCAAAGAGAACTTAAGCAAAACAGTTTAGTGAGGAAAGAACAAAGAGAGGCGAGAGTATTCATGCAATATTAATTTATTTATGCATGCAAAAACCTTAATTTTAGAATTTTATTATAGAAATAACTATAAAAGAGAAAATAACATCATAAACTCTCATGTACCCATCACCTAGCTTCAACTATTATCAACATTTGGCTGTTCTTGTTTTATCTGTTCCTTTTTTCCCTGAAGTCTTTTAAAGCAAATCACACACAACATTTCACCCGCACATATTTCCCTATGTATCTCTAACATAAAAACTTACTTGTTTTAACAAAACCACAGTTCTATGATCACTCCCAACAAAATTAATTCCTCAATAATACCTAATACCCTGTTACGTTAACTTTCCCTTTGTTTGTTACAGGTGGTTTGTTCAGATCAAAGTCAAAATAAGGTTCACAGCAGCATTGTAATTGGTTATGTCTTATATCCCCTTTCATCTGTAATAGTTCTTATTGGAGGTAGTTTGGAAGGCGAGTCAGCAGGACTGAGTGATATCTTACCACTGGCATATATTTTTACCTGCTGGCTTCCTCCCTTCCTACCTACTCTTCTCAGCCCCACCATCTTATGGGAAAACAGGAATTAAAGTACTTTGCCCAACACTGAAGCTATTTTCAAGGAGTTTGCAAAGTAGTCATGGCAAGACCAAAGTCTGGGACCAGTGTAAAGGTTAAGGAGAAAAGACTTTTCTCAAGGTTACAGTCTCAATGGTGGCTTTACTGCTCCTTAGTCTAGAAAATTCTCCTGCTGCTGCTTTGTAGCTCGCATGCATAAGGAGGTCTTTCATACTGCAGTTATAAAGTAAGTCTGAAACGCTAATGCTCCATAAGTATACATACACTTACTCTTCAGTTCAGAGTCAGAGAGAAATATGAGGGCTCCTGCACCTACAGCCAGGAGAGAGGGGAGCAGGGCCACAGCTAGAAATAGCCAGGCTGCTCAAAGCCTAACTCCACCTGCTTCTCTGCTTTGCTGCAGCTGGGTCAGTACCCCCAGCATTTAGGAGAGCGGTACTGGCAAATGAGAAGGCAAGGCTTGTGGCTTGTGGTCCACAAATATATGAAAGAGAATTATATGTTGAGCTTGTTAAAATGCAGATCCCCTCCAGGCCTACTCAAGGGGCACACTTGAGTTTGAATCACCATCTCAAAAGTTAGAAGTCAATCCTAAAAAAACAGAGAACTGGTGATTCAATCATTTTCAAACTATGAAGAATGAAGTCATTCATTCAGGACTTGAACTTGATTTCTGCCAAACAAGGTGTTCACATCAGGCTCTGGGACTCAGAGCCAGAAAACTCGTGAACTTCCACCTTCCCCACAGCAGTGGAAAACACGCAAACAGCGCTGTATTGCTGCACAGGCCTGGGATCACTAGAACACTAGCGTGAGACAGAGACTCTGAGAGGGAACTACTCTCTCTATTCAAGGCTGCCAGCAGCAGCTTTGAAAAGAAAGGTGCTGGAGTTGGCACATCCATAAGAGATTGGTGCTGAACAGAGGAAGAAACACAACCTGTCTGGAAAGGACATAAAGGGACAACAATGACAAGGAAGCCTGCGAGTGTCCACAAAGCCCAGGTGAACAGATGGGCGCCCTCCGCACGCAGCCTCCTTTACGCACCAGCAGCTGCTCTCTTTTCCTTCCTCCAGGAGTCTTGTTTGGTATCACTAAACCAGCAATCAGAATCACTTTGGTGTATTTAATGTCACCATAAAACTATTTGTGATTGACTAGTTCAGTAGGGTTGAGAATAAGAACCTTTGATTTTCTCTTAGACAAAAACTTGTTTTTGAAAGCAATCTTGCAGAAGAGGTCCTGTAATCAGAAAGAAGGTAGGAAATGTTTTACCAGCATACTGGAGATCAGATAGCACCAAAAGTGCATATGTAGAACTATACACACACACATACATGTATATATATGTTTTTAAAATATTTTTTTCCTATCAATTACAGTTTCCCAGACTCCTAGACAGCCGTTCTCAAGGTATGAATCTGAGATCCTGGGGAAGAATATTATCTGATATGTCACCAAGAATTCAAGAAGTAAGTGGCTTGATGACAGTAATATAATTCCATTATATCTTTTCAGTGTTTTATCACACTTAATATATCAAATAATTTAATTGTACCTCGGACCCGTCCAAGGAGAAATACATTTGATTTTTCCGTCTAGCAATTTCAAAACACCTGTTCATATATCCTTAATTATCCATGCTCCTGAGTGGGAGGCAGACAGAAAGGAACCATTTGTCTAATTTCACACCTAGAAGGAAACAACACTTTAACTGGTATAGTGGATTATCAGGGGACTGACAACTGAATTCAAATCTTTTCATTCTTTCTGACATGATCCTATATTCTCTTATGTCCTTAAAATCCACATGAATCTATACCATTAATAGTAATAGCATATACGTACAGACTCTAAGTGTCTTATATACTTTACTCATTTCATCACAAAGAGAGTGACTTTTTGGTGTTGTTTTATAAATGATGTGCACATTTTAATCAAATACACAAGCCTTTGCCCATATATAAACAATTTTCCACTCAACAGATGACAGGTGCTGTGGTCACGATGATGAAGAGACAGATATATGGTCACTGCCTTGTGAAATATGTAGTCCAACAGGGAGGAGAGCTGTGAAATAAACAATTAGCTTCATGTGTAATGAATATTATGAAAGAGAGGCAAAGGGGAAACATAATTTTCCCCAAATTTTTTTCCCTCCAGTATTCTCAGCTGATTTGGGCTTTGCCAACCTTGAAATCTGCATGGTTAGAATCTGTCCTCATAAAACTAAGCTCAGCCTGGGCAGAGTGCTGTGCAGGGCAAGTTAGAAAAGGACCCATTGTACTGATGACCACCTGCTGTAGTGGGAGTCTCTATTTAACATTCTTCTCTTCATAAGCATTTAAAAAATGTATATCAGTATAATAGGGTTGAAGTTGATAGAGAATTTTTTTTTTTTAATCTCCAAAGCAAATCAACACTCTTAACTCCATGTGGGAGTTCCAGAAAGTTTCTTGCCTGACTAGATAACAAGTCTAGCATTCGTGAACTGCACTGAAACAGATGGCCCTGTTTACATTAACTGATACTAGACCATTTGACCCTGGAACAGCCTCTTCATCTCTGAGCGCTTTGATTAAATGAGCAACATAATAATGGTAATAACCTCTTACAAGACTGTCATAAGGCTTACTGCTATTAAAGCAATTTGAGATTCCATCTTTATTATTGAAGCCTAGACTGTGATTATAGGCGTGACTCACTATGTGGATTCTCCACGGCACTCAACAGTCTCAGAGGGCAAGTGTTGGCATGTGGACAGAGAGGAGATGACAGGTAAACATCACTTATTGCAGTAGGAGAACTATTTTCAGTCTCACCAGATTGAATGGTTTTTTAAGACCTCCATATGCCTTTGAAAACAGGTAACCAAGTCTGTTTGGGGAATAAAAGCAGCATGGTTTTTATTTTGTATTTTCCTTTAAAGTCAAATGGTAGTATGGAAACTGATATCTTGGCAACTCTGGCAGCCCTTAACTTAGTTCTCAGCATTATAGATTCACCTTCAAAAAATGAGGCCAGTGAGTGCCACCAGTACCCATATGGAGAGAGGACCACCAGCCTCTTCTTAGTTTGGTGCAAAATTTAAAGAGTTTTTCCAGGAATGGAGAGTTCATTTGTTCTATATTTGCTTCGATCCTAAAATATATACACACACACACAGACGGAAAGAAACCACAAACCACACATTTCAGGTAAATGGAACAGTCCACATTTGGTAAAGCTGAGCTAATAAGAAGATAATTTTCCAAATATAAGAAACTAATTTCTAAACTTTTGGCCAAAGACCAAATTTGCCCTGACTTTGCCTTTCTAAGACAGAGCTACTCCTTCATTTCATTTCCCAGTTTTTTCCAGTAGCTCCATCTTGGTGGGAATAACAGAACCAAAGAACTGACTTACAAAGAAATATTCTCTACATTTCGCTAAGGATACATTCCCAGGGAATTCATGCTAAACAGACTGGGAAAGAGAAGTAATATTAAAATGCTTTTGGAAGTTAACTCTTTTATCTTCTTTAAGGCTCATCCTAGTTTCCTCCTAGGGCCTGAGTGGATGGCAGTAGCTTTTATTTCACACCTGGATTAAAGATCGCCAAGAATATTTATATTTTCTTTTAAATGTGGAAATCAAACGCGTATGCTGAGGTCTCCCCAAACTTTGGAGCTTTGGCTTCACAGTGGGTTGTGACTCTGACTGCCTCAGAATGACCTGAAGCCTTTGCCTTGCCATAGTTCATCCACCGGCCAAGTGTTCAAGACTTGCTGTGGGTGACCAGGCCACTCGTGCAGACTGGTGGCCCGGAGACCTTCACGCAGCTGATGGGCATCCTGTCTGACCTCTTGTGTGGCTACCCCGAGGGAGGAGGATCTCGGGTGTTCTCCTTCAACTGGTATGAAGACAATAACTATAAGGCCTTTCTAGGGATCGACTCCACAAGGAAAGATCCTATCTATTCTTATGACGAAAGAACAAGTAAGTTTTCTAAGTCCTGCATATAAATTGGCTTCTAATGTTGGGTTAAGCTGATAGGGTAACACTTGCAGGTGAAATTAATCCTGGGGTTGACTTACCCTGGGTCTTGTTGATCAGCTTTGGGCAAAGAGGCTTCTTCTTGCACAGAGTCCATTTCCCCAAGTAGGAAGAGGGGCAGTGCTCAGAAAGAAATCTGGAAGTGAGTCAAGGAAAGAACTGAGACCCGCTTGGAAAGGGAACAGAGGGGACATTTCCTACTGATCTGATTGAACTAGGGTTAAGTTCTAGAGGAAGAGAAAGATAAATGAGGAGGCAGCCCAGAGTTGCAAGCAGGGCTGGGGTCAGAAGGGCTCTGGCAAATAAATATGGCTGGGGGATGTTTTTACAAACACAATACGGTGAAAATCCGTGTGAGTACTATTGAATTGTGTTCCAAATGGCAAGTTGCTTGCAAGTTATCTTTCCCACTTTTCCCTATTTTTTTTGGCTCCTGTGGGGTAAAGGAGGGTGGGGTATGGACGAAATGCAACTTAGCCCACTAGTTAAAAATTAAAGAGGCAATGAGGCACGCACCCAAAGCAGTTGGGCCCCAAGATAGCCACACACAACAAAGAAGTTAAGCGGCTAATTGAAGGGAAATTATTGAAACTAAAGCTGAGATTTCCAGTGAAGGCCTCATTTGGCCTCTCGGTCCCTTTCATCTGAGAATGTCCTCTGTTTCTTTTAATAATCGCAAGCAGTCTTCTCAACCTTTTTCTAAAGCAGGGGGGTAAAAAAAAAGAAAGCGAGGGCAAGCCCCGTCCTTTGTTTCTCTGATGAGGCCTTTATTGAGATGCACTGTGGCATTTTGTTACTTACTAATGATGAGCTTGTTATTGGTGGAGTGCAGCCTATTAATTTAGGTTATTTGTCAAATCCTCCAGCATATAGTTGAATGAAACATGTGATTTGAACACACTAATGACTATGTTTAGCTGAGCAACAGGGAGTTTCTATAAAATCCATCCCTTCTCTCCTGACAGCAACCTTTTGTAACGCATTGATCCAGAGCCTGGAGTCAAACCCTCTAACCAAAATAGCCTGGAGGGCAGCAAAGCCTTTGTTGATGGGAAAAATCCTCTTTACTCCAGATTCCCCTGCAACACGCAGAATACTGAAGAATGTAAGGTCCCAGCTGGTCTTGTCCCTTCTGCCTTCTGCCTCTGGCTGTCCAGTAGAATGAGAGTGTATGTGCATGCATGTGTGTGTATGTGTGAGTGTGTGTGTGTGTTTTACTGTGCCCTCCTGGTGGTAGCCTTCTGTTTGTTTTTTGCTCAGTGGACACTGGGTTCCTCCCCTGGGAAGGCTTTGCACCGGTGCCCCTGCCTGGACCCTCCCTTCTCTATGGAGCCTGCAATGATATTTTCTTCCTCATTGCCTAAATTCTATCCCTTAGAGAGGAGTTCACAGTTCTCTGAAGCCTAGCTTCCGGGAATAGACAAAGATAGGGAGGAAGGGAGGGAGAGCATTTGCTCACAGGGAGTCCAAATCTAGCTTTAATGAGATTCTGAGACAATACATCATCAATATTAGAAATACCACTGAGAAATGAGATTCTGTCAGTCCTGGAGGCTGGGAAATAGCCGATTGTTCTGGGAAATATCAGTTGACTGAAAAAATAAAGACACTTCCTTGAAAACCCTTTCCTAAACATTGAAGGTTAGTGACAGGAAAGGTACAACCAAAGATTCTCTCTTACTTTTTCTCTCTCCATTCTTTTGCTGTCTCTGTCTGATTTTAGGCTAATTCGACGTTTGAAGAGCTGGAGCGTGTCAGGAAGTTGGTCAAAGTCTGGGAAGAAGTAGGGCCCCAGATCTGGTACTTCTTTGACAAGAGCACACAGATGAGCATGATCAGAGTACGGATGGCATTAGAGGTCGGGAGGGAGAGGGGAAGAGAAGGGCCAGGAAAGTTCCATTTGTTTCCTCTTCCCAAAACTTTCCCTGGAATTAGATCAAAATATAACAGGCGCCAGTTTTTGAAGCTGTCCTTAAGTGGAATCATTGACTTTGCATGGGACCTAGGGCTTTGATGGTGGCTCAGATGGTAAAGAATCTGCCTGCAATGCGGGAGACCTGGGTTCTATCCCTAGGTTGGGATGATCCCCTGGAGGAAGGCATAGCAACCCACTCCAGTATTCTTGCTTGGAGAATCCCATGGACAGAGGAGCCTGGCGGGCTACAGTCAGTGGGGTCACAAAGAGTTGGAAACAACTGAGCGACTAAGTACAGCACAGGTTTTTGAAACTGGGGAAATACAAGAACCATCATAAGACAAGTGACCTCCTGAGGTTCTTCACTGTTATGCATATACATGAGGGCCTCCGATTCAAAGGGGCATCTCCGCAAGGGGCCAGTTCTGTAACTGCAAAGATAGTCAAATGTGTCTCCCTGGTCCCATTTTCCATTTTGCAAAATCAGGAGGTAAGAGTCCTGCGTAGCAGAAATAATTTAAAGGAAACCAAAGAAAATCCTTAAGAAAAAGAAAGCTTCCAATATACCATGTCCCTACCCCTCTCCCCCATCTCTCCTTTCTTATAGAGACCTATGTATAGGGGGAAAACAGGATATAGCTAGATATGCTTTATGGTAGAAGAAAACCCACTAGATTTTTAGGGAACCTTAGAGTCTATCCTATTTGTTAAAAATTGGCAATGGCCTAAAAACAAGACCAGAGATCCTGTGGAATTCTAAATGCTGTAATTGTATTGCTTCTTCCCAAGGACACTCTGGAGAACCCAACAGTAAAAGCTTTTTGGAATAGGCAGCTTGGTGAGGAAGGCATCACTGCTGAAGCCGTCCTGAGCTTCCTCTATAACGGGCCTCGAGAGGGCCAGGCTGACGATGTGGACAACTTCAACTGGAGGGATATATTTAACATCACTGATCGTGCCCTACGCCTGGCTAATCAATATCTGGAGGTAAGGGTAGCAAGTCACCTGAGGGCCACCCAAGACCCCTTCAGGACAGCCCTGTACATGGAGCCAGAGATTCCTTAGCAAGTCAAGTGGTCTTGGGTTTCAAATCTCATTTTCCTCACTCAAAGATTGCCACAGTCCCCAAACAGAGATGGATCTTGTTCTCTATCAGCTTATCCACAATTGAAACAGTTCCCTCTTCACATCTCCTGCCTCCTGACAGCTCCCTAAATCCTTCTTGGCTGTTCCCTTGTAGCCCTCATGGTGTCACGTCTGTCCTTAGCCATCTCTTGTCTGCATTGCCTCAGCGGCTGTCCACTGCTAGTGTCACCGAACCTCAAGTTATGAGGTCCCCCTGCTTGTTAGACACTCCCACCCCCAGGTTCTACAGGCACATCAGACTCAACATGTCCCAAAATAAATTTGCGTTCACCCTCCCTGTACAATGCATCCTCCTTCAGCATTTCCTACCCTGATCAAGTCCTCTGCATTTTTCCAGATTCTTAAATTAGAGGTTTTAGGGTCACCCTTAAATCGCCCTCCACACAACACTTCTCATTAATTGTGTAACTTTGTGCCAATCTCTGTGCTAAGTGTTTTCACGTACGTTAGTCCCTTCAGTCCTCCGACAGCTCCATCAAGTGTCAGTTGTCATCATTCCCACTTTACAGATATAGAAGCTGAGGCTTAAAGAGTTTAGGTAAGATCCCCATTAGCTATTAGGTGGAGTAGACAGGAGGTAGAGCCTGCTGCCCAGACTCCTGCCCTGCCTCTGTCATGCCCAGTCACTGAGCTTTGTCTTCTCATCTCTTAGTATTTCTCAGCTCCTCCTCTTACCTTCTAGGCTCTCTGAACCCCAGAGGCCTTCTCATCTCTCTACCAGTCCTTCCTAAATCCTCCCTCCCTGGACTCCAGAGTCCACTCTTTGTTGGTTCAGGTTCTTCTCCATGATGACACCAGAGTTACATTCCAAACTCACATCTGCTAATATCACTCTCACACTTACAGTCTTAATGACCCACCCTCCAAGAAGACAAGTCCCTTCCAAACCTGCCCCAGCCCGCCTTCCCAGCCTCTGCTCGTCCACACATCTTCAGTTCTGCCCCACTGGCCCTGCCACCACCCTAAAGCACACCCTGGCTTCTCATGGTGTCATTCTTTACAAATGGCTGTTTCTCTGCCAAAGTATTGGAGGCTTTTTGCCTAAATAAAGACAATTTATTGGTTGACATAACCTGGAAGTTCAGGGGACCTAGGACACTGTGTCCTTCCCCCTCTTACCTTGCTGTTTGCCTTGGCCCGACTCTGATCTCAGCCAGATCCTCTCCACTGGGTAGTGAGTCAGCTGCTCACAGCCCTCAGTGGTCATCCTTATACCAAAATCTCTGCGGAAAGAGGGAGTGGCTTTCCCACAGCATTCACAGTCCTCCTGGACAGTATTGGCCTGGCCACTCTACCTATCACCAGCCCCTTAGGGGACTGTGTACCACCCAGGGGTAAGGGAGGCAGCGTTAGCTTCATCTGAGTCTCATGGACTGAGCAGGGTTACTGTAAAGTGGGGGAAGGTCTTTCCCCAAAAGAAGAAACACAAGGCAGAGAAGTCCAAAAAGCTTTCCCTCCCCCATCGATTGAGTGACTATTCATTCATTTTTTGAGACTTAGCTCTCAAATGTCACTTCTGCTTCAATGTAGGGTTAGTCATTCACTCCTCTGTGCCTCCCTGGCCCTCTCTTCGCATCTCTCGTAGATCTTGTTCCAGTTAGATTCGTGTCAGCTATTAATATGTCCATCTCCAGCTGATCAGCAGACTGGAGTTATCAGAGTCAGGGAACATATCCTAGTTATGTTCAAATTCTCAACCTCAGACTCCCAGGGAACATCTCTGTCTGGGAGCTTATTGCAGCTACCAATGGGCCTCATGTCAGACAGCACATTGACACAGAGAAGATGCTCAAGGAAATAGGAGAGGAAATTAAGCCAGTGGCCCCCAAGAGCAAGCCCATCTCCCCCATACTCTGTGGTCCTAAGGATAACTGACTAGTGAAAAAAAGCCCACCTTCATCTGTCACCACAGCATTCTTAAAGACTCCCTGCTGCTCTTGGAGCCACCAGAATTCTCCCAGTGTATGCGCCACTTCCTCTCCAGAACCGTGGATGTGTCAGCACAGGCTTCCTAGGAGGCCTTTCAGAAGGGGCCAGGCGTGGCAGCAACACAACCAAAGTTCAGGTCATTCAAAGTGATTCCCACTTGTCTGAAGGCAGCAGTGACCATAGGTGCTTTCTACAAGACAGATTTCTGGACACAAACCCAGATCGACTGACTCAGAATTACCAGGGAAGAGGCCTAGTAATCTGTGCTTTCACAGACCTATCAGATTGGTGGGGCCTCGGAGTCCCTCGTACAATTACTCAGTTGCTGTTTTCTTCTTGCAATGCCTCTGCCAGCTAAGCCCCCATTCCTGGCCATGCCCACCCCTGTCTGCCACTGTGGTTATAATATAGGCAGGATTTTTGGATGGGTTCTGGACAGAGGCACTCTATTTGTTTACTCTTGCTGAATGGAGTTCACTGGGTCTCACAGTCTTTTTTGTGAGGTCCTGTCAGAATACCTCTTACCTTTTGTTTGACTTGATATTTGTATAGTGATGTAAAGGACTTATTTTCTTGAAAGATCAGTTTTTCCACATATCTTGTGCTTAATATAGTACCAGATACCAAATAGATACTTAATATATATTAGATGGTTAAGAATTTAGTTTCTAGAACCAGACCACCTGGGTTCAAATCCCTGCTAATTGTGCCTCAATTTCTGCATCTGTAAAATGGATATATTGATACTTATCTAATAGGCTTGTTAGGAGAATTAACTGGGTTAATTCTTGCAAAACACTTAAGACAGTGCCTGGCAATTAGTAAGCACTTAATATTAACTTTTTAGTAAAATACAAACAAACAAACAGAAGCTACTGCTTGGGAGGAGGCGAGTGGAATTAGTGAAATTAGGCCCAGACACTGAGCCCCTCCTGCTGCTCCTCTAGGGATTTCAAAGCTGTAATCTCATCTAACATCAGCCACCAGCATGTCCCCAGGGACTTGCAATCCCATTAGCCCAGCCAAGTGCTCCTAAGCAAAGACTAGGATAGCCACCAGTTAGTGGCCTGCCCCAGGGGTTCCTAACAGGGGTTTTGATGGTGGTAGAAACCCAGCAGGTAACTGTGCTGAGGTTTCTGATCTTCCTGCCCTCAGGGGTGGTGGGGGGAGGAAAAGTGAGGACCAGTGACCTGAAAAGAGAAGAAGGGGGTGAAGAGTAGTGAAGAAGAATCTGATCCTTGCAACTGGTCCCGGGATGTTCTGTTTTTGTCCTTGTGTTTTGGGAAGTCAGGAAGAGCCTTGGAATTGGGAAGTCCAAGGCAGAGCCTTGGAAACTCCCCAGTTCTTATCCTCAGGAGCAGACAGGGCATGAAAACCCCTTCACAGTGGCTGCAGGACTTCTCCAGGACAGGGCAGTAAACGTGTTCCTGCACAGGCTGTTTAAGGCTTGACTGAGCCTCTCCCCTCTTCAATAATATGACTTTCGTTAAAGAGCTTTGAGAACTTCTGGGCCAGACTCAAAGCCTACTTCCCTGCCTGTTCCAAAAAAAGAAAAGAAAAAAATCATTTCAGGAAAATTCAGCAAAAAATACTGTAAAACATAAAATATGTTGATCCAGGTCAGCTTCCCTGGTGGCTCAGCTGGTAAAGAATCTGCCTGCAATGTGGGAGACCTGGGTTTGATCCCTGAGTTGGGAAGATCACCTGGAGGAGGGAAAGGCTCCCCACTCCAGTATTCAGGCCTGGAGAATTCCATGGACTATACAGTCCATGGGGTTGCAAAGAGTCGAACATGACTGAGTGACTTTCACAGGTCAGTGTGGCATTCAGAAGTGATATTGAACAACAGCAGCTCCAAGAACTAAGACCAAATTTTTATACATTTTGTCGTTATAGGAAAGGGGAGTGATTCAGTAGGTTCTCTCCTCACCTCATAGAAGTGCTAAATCTTCTTTCTCTCTGCTTGGGGTAAGGCCTTAGTTACTGGACGTTCCATGGAGCAGGCTGGAGAGCGTACCATGCCTCTGGAGCTGCCTTGCTGGGTCATTGTATACCATGTTAGGTCACTGCTTGGGGAATCTTCTCACCCACCAGTGAGGATAAACATCTTGGATCTGGCTTATAAGCTGTATCCCTCTGGGAAATCTACTTTACCTACAAAGGCTCAATTTTGTCATTTGTAAAATATAGGTAATAACACAACAGATCTCACAGAATCGCTGTGGAGGATGAAGTGAGTGAAGTGTGCGATGCATTTAGAATGATGGCACTCACTCAGTGCCATTGATTAGTTAAGCCTGTGTGTAAATTCTCTGCCCTTGATTCCTCACATCTTAGGTGGGGCTGGCAGTGCCCTCCTTTCCAAGTGGCTGTGAGGATGAGACTGGAGAGGGTTGGGCACCTAGCCATTTGATGCATGGCAGCTCTTGCTGTGAACCACAAGGATGTCTACCCTTGAACCACAGGCCATGTGAGGAATGTCCTTTTTCTCATTTCACATAAGCATTAACCAGGGATATGAAGCCACTCTTCATATTAACCTTATGAACTGGTTTAGAATCAGGACTGTCAGATAATTCCAGAAGGGTACAAAAGTCTACAGCATGAAAGCATATTATTTCAAGAGCCATGAACTGGATCACAAACAGCTTATGGACAATGATCTTATTTTATGTCTCATCAGTCTTTCAGAAACATAGAACTGGATGGAGGAAGGAGAACACAGGTTGGGGATAGGGAGGGCTTGAGTCATAGGTGGAAGGAAGGAAGGTGCGTTTGAGCCTGCTGTGACCAGCCACTGTGCTGGACAGTCCTACATGTCATCTCGTGCAACACTCCCGCCTGCCCAGCGGGCATAATTGTTACCATTTTATAGAATGAAAGACCTAGTTGCCTAATATACCACAGCAGATAAGAGATGGCTTCAGAATTCTAACCCAGAACTGTCTGGCTGTGAAGAGGAAATTTTTTCTTCTACCATAGGGGCCACATTAGTAGGGAGCTCAGTAAGTTTGGATAAATTATATAATGAGTTGGATGCACGCTTCAGTCGTGTCCAACTCTTTGCAACCCTATGGACCATAGCCTGCCAGGCTACTTTGTCTGAGGGATTCTCCAGGCAAGAGTACTGTAATGGGTTGCCATTTCCCCCTCCGGGGAATCTTTGTGACCCAGGGATCGAACTCTAGTTCTTTGCCTCTAGGAGCACCTGGGAAGCCCATTTAATAAATTGGATAAGGACAGTAATTATTTTGTAAAGTTCAGGATAGCAGATACTATTCTTTTTCAGTCTTTTCTGGTTGGAAATAGCTAGGTTTAGAGGCTTCCCAGGTGGCACCAGTGGTAAAGAACCCACCTGCCAGGGCTCGAACCTGGGTCGAACCTCTTTACTGACTGAGCTACCAAGGCCTTCGTAGTGGTAGTATCTCAGAGAACTGCTACAATTCAATCTAATGGAGGAGAAGCAAGTTGCGCAAATCCAAAATGTCACAAATCCTCCAAGCTCTGTCAATTATCCTCCAAATTGTCTCTGAAACCCCCCTTCCTCACTCTCTCCATGTATGGCCTCTGTTTACAGGGACTGGTACCAACTCTCCTCGCTGGTTTCTGGGCCTCTGGTCTCTTACTGCTTCTGTTCAGCTCCCATACTGCCCAGTGAGATTTTCTGAAACTCATCTTGCCATCACTTACTGGTTCTGTGATTTCAGGCAATATTGTTCCCCTGCCTGCTGAAAATAAGGATGATAAGTGAAGTTACAGCCAGGGCAGCATTTACCAGTGTGGCTGGACTGGGTTTTTGTGATTGGAATGTGCTTTCAACAGTTAGTGCCCGGCTCTGTTGCTTATTAAATATTTTAAGTATGATAACACTCACCTCCCAAAGTTGTTGGAATGATTAAACAAGAAAGCTTTGAGAGCTAAAGTGCCCTGCAGTCAGCCAGACTGTTCTCTTTCCTTGAACCCAGCTACACAGGAAGCATCACCTGGGGGCTTTGGTGGAGTGTGAGTCTTCATGCTCCAACGTGACCTTTTTATTTGTTTCATTATTGTATTTATTTTAGAAACAGACATTTTTAAACAGCTGTGCATTTCCTCTCCCTTTGTTTTCCAGTCATGGTGCATTTCCTCACTTTTTACAGTTGAACATTTCAGATGTCTGTTCATGGTGCCCAGTGTGTTAGATAAAATTTATTGCGGCGCCTCTGGCCTGTACTTCACCATCCCAACCAACACAAACAGCCCAAAGCTATTTTATCCAGTGGCTTTTTCCATGTGGGGAGAAACAAATCTTGAGTGTTAAGGTTTAGATCTGCCAGGAAATTCATTCTGGGATGTTTGCCCACATTCATTGGCATTTTTCAAAAGGAACCCCAGGTGTCTACATTAACACCAGCAGGACCACTTGAGGCATTCATCAGCCACTTTGTTCTCGGCCTGAGTGTGGAAGTTAAAGATGTAAGAGACAAGGTTGCAGAGCCAGCGTCTCTAAGGGTGCAGTGCTTTTCTTTTCCCTGAAGATTTATGCCTCACATGTCCTGAACGTATTAGCCAAAAAAGGTCAGCCCAGAGTACCAGTCTCCTTTGATTATCAAGTTCAAGCCAAGAGAATGGTTCTTTCTTTGCCTCTACTGGATATAGTTTTCCATTTAAGAGATAATTTAATTTATTTATTAGTTAATGTGTTTGAATTAGCATTGGAGGGGTCACAGTTGAAGAAGGAAGCCTGCTGCTACTGCAGCTTCTTCTCCCAAGGTGGTGTTTGACTTAGCTGCATAAACAAATGACTGCATTCTCCAGAGGTCCTGAACACAGCTGTCTGCCCTGGAGAAGGCCACACCTCTTCCGGCAGGGTGAACTCTGCTTCCTGCTGAGAATCAGCAAAACAACCAACAAGGAATGGTAGGAATTGTATAGACTTCAAATGGCAATGACCCTGCCACCCAGATTTTGGCCACAGCAGTTGGAAACTGAATGAGACAAGGAAACCTCTTCTCTGCTTTACTGCCCTTGGCTATCACAGGGCATTTTAAAAATTCTCTTTGAGATTCTCAATTCTGGTTGCAAAATTTGTCTAGACGATAGCCATGAGACCCCGGAGACTGTCTTTTTAATCAGTGAAGATGCCCTTTGAATTTTTTCCTAGTCGTGATGCTATCTTTCTGCTGAGCCTCTCTCACTGGCCAGTTCTTATCTACCTACAATATTCTTCCCAGCATCCATGATCACACTGTTTCTCTCTGTTTAGAATCAAAGAGCTTTTATAAACAGACTCTGTGGCTTCAGTCTCATTAGAATCTACTATGTTTTAACTTAACAAGCCAACCAGACCAGACCAGATGTGTCAAAATTCATGACCTTGGTTAAGGGTGTAGTCATTCACCATTGCTTCCCAAACACACTCATGCACCTACTCACATGAGTATACATGTTCATTAGTCAAGATCTTCACTTCAGGGACCCAGAGTAAGTGCCAGTAGGGAATGAGGTCACTTGCTGTGAGGCAGGTAGCCTCCCCATGAGAATGCAAGGATACATTATGAATCATACCTCAGGGTATGACCTAGGGACTTCTGACTCATGTCCAAACGAGCTTCCACAGCTGCTCTGCCTTGACCTCTGGATTAGTTTCATAAGACCTTCCTCTGGATAGAGTTGTCTGACTTTCAACTAATGGACAATGAGCAAGCTAGTGAACACCAGTGGCTTAGGATCCATCCCACCGCCACCCCTGTTGCCCAGGTGGAAGCTTTGGCTTCTGTTCATAGCATACTTCTAACCAGATGGGGTGCTGCAGATAAGTTTGGGATGGATTGTGTTCCCAGCCATATTGTTTTTTTAAAATAACTGTCTTCTTCCCTAGACAAACAGCTATTATAAATGGCTGGGCTTAAATGCCACTGGACTCTCTTAACTTTGAAGATATTTTGCAAAAACAGTGATTAAAATGGTATTGATCAAGTCCTCATTATTTGTGAAATTGTTTAGTATCCTACAGGCTTTCCTGGTGGCTCAGACAGTAAAGAATCTGCCTGTAATGCAGGAGACCTGGGTTCGATTGCTGGGTCAGAAAGATCCCCTGGAGAATGGAATGGCAACCAACTCCAGTATTCTTGCCTGGAGAATCCCATGGACAGAGGAGCCTGGTGGGCTACAGTCCATGGGGTCACACAGAGTTGGGCACGACTGAACAATTAACACTCACTCACTCTTAGGATCCTACATAGTTAAAACACAGGTTCTCTCCAGAGGAAGTTTGCTTGTTTCCCTCATAAGAGAGCTTGGGGTGATCATCATAAAGTGGTTCGGAGGATTCACGGGGTTAATACAAGCAAAGCCCTTGGACCAGTTTTGGGTACATAGTAAGCCTTCATTAAGCATCAACTGTTATTCTTACCAGAAGGCAGTGGTTGGCCCTTCCCAAACACACTCATGTGATGCTTAGAACATACCTATAAGGTAGGCACATCTCCATTTTGCAAATAGAGAAAGAGAGGCCACATGGTTAGCAAACAGCAAAGTAGGGATGGCATTCAGACACTACCCTGTACCATGTTTCTAGAGATGATAATTTAACTTGGAAAATGGGTCAAATGTTTCAGGGTGAAAATGAGTGAGAACCATTTAGATTTTGTTTTTCCAGAGACTATCAGAGTACCAATCTAGAGAGACACAGCAGGAAACATGGCTGTGAATCAGCTGCCTGATAAAACAGCCAGGATGGAGCCCCGGTCATTGCAGGACTAAACAATATCACTGAAAAATCAGCACTTACTCTACTATTAAAGATTTCCCTTTAAGACATGAAAGAAGAATTCAAAGAGAATGGGTTAGATTGCTCAGAAAGTCATATTATTAAAATGTATTTGTTTTTATTATTATTATTATTATTGCTTTAATGAGAGTTATACTCTTGTTAACATTATACCAAAAATTCACCTTTCACTAATTTCTCCCAGTTTGTCATCTGATTTCAGGTGCATAGGATTATGTTCAAAACACACAGTAGTAAGGTTGTATTTCTTGCAGCATTTGGGACTTCTAAATTTAACTCAATTCAGTATACACTTATTAAGCCCCTTTCATGAGGAAATACTGTTACAGAGACTTAGTAAACAAGACATGGCCCCTGACCTCCGGAAATTTACTATCTTTAGAGCTGTGCTAACAATACAGTAACCAGCAGTCACATGTGACTATTTAAATTTAAATAAAGTGAAAAGGCCAGTGCCTCAGATGCATTAGCCTCATTTCAAGTGCAAAATAGCAGTGTGTGCTTCCTGGCTACCATGTTGGATAGGGCAAAAGTAGAACATTTCCATTGTTGTGGAAAGTTCTACTGGACAGTGCTGGTCTATTGACCAGAAGCAGGAGATCTTGTTCAAGAATTCTGTTACTCCCACTTTGTGGCTGCTCTTAAAGGAATGTGAAGGAACAGCACCACCCTTCAGGCTTAACATTTGAAGACATGGATCCATATTCTGCTTCTGACCCATATTGACCTTAGACAAGGACCTTTGCCCATCGGATACCAGTTTCCTCATCAGGGAAGCAAAGACATCAGACCGTAAGACCTCTATGACTCCTCTGGCCAAGTGCCTTGTAATGCTATGAGGGAATTGATAGACTATTCTCTGTGTGTGTGTGTCACAGCCACAAGAAACTGAAAAGAATTCCCATCTCCCCAATAATATTCTTTTTTATTTTGGAAGTTTAATTTCAAGTTCACCCTATTTGTCAATGCTAAAACTCTGTATGTGCAGTCCTAAACTTGACAAACTGATTTTTTTTTAAAAAAGGGAGACGTTTTTATTTTAAAATAGACAAGTAATCAGATCAGATCAGATCAAATCAGTCACTCAGTCGTGTCCGACTCTTTGCAACCCCACGAATCGCAGCACGCCAGGCCTCCCTGTCCATCACCAACTCCCAGAGTTCACTGAGACTCACGTGCATCGAGTCAGTGATGCCATCCAGCCATCTCATCCTCTGTCATCCCCTTCTCCTCTTGCCCCCAATCCCTCCCAGCATCAGAGTCTTTTCCAATGAGTCAACTCTTCGCATGAGGTGGCCAAAGTAATGGAGTTTCAGCTTGAGCATCATTCCTTCCAAAGAAATCCCAGGGCTGATCTCCTTCAGAATGGACTGGTTGGATCTCCTTGCAGTCCAAGGGACTCTCAAGAGTCTTCTCCAACACCACTGTTCAAAAGCATCAATTCTTCAGCACTCAGCCTTCTTCATAGTCCAACTCTCACATCCATACACGACCATAGGAAAAACCATAGCCTTGACTAGACGAACCTTTGTTGGCAAAGTAATGTCTCTGCTTTTGAATATGCTATCTAGGTGGGTCATAACTTTCCTTCCAAGGAGTAAGCGTCTTTTAATTTCATGGCTGCAGTCACCATCTGTAGTGATTTTGGAGCCCAGAAAAATAAAGTCTGATACTGTTTCCACTGTTTCCCCATCTATTTCCCATGAAGTGATGGGACCGGATGCCATGATCTTCGTTTTCTGAATGTTGAGCTTTAAGCCAACTTTTTCACTCTCCACTTTCACTTTCATCAAGAGGCTTTTTAGTTCCTCTTCACTTTCTGCCATAAGGGTGGTGTCATCTGGATATCTGAGGTTATTGATCTTTCTCCCGGCAATCTTGATTCCAGCTTGTGTTTCTTCCAGTCCAGCGTTTCTCATGATGTACTCTGCATATAAGTTAAAGAAGCAGGGTGATAATATACAGCCTTGACGTACTCCTTTTCCTATTTGGAACCAGTCTGTTGTTCCATGTCCAGTTCTAACTGTTGCTTCCTGACCTGCATACAAATTTCTCAAGAGGCAGATCAGGTGGTCTGGTATTCCCATCTCTTTCAAAATTTTCCATAGTTTATTGTGATCCACACAGTCAAAGGCTTTGGCAGAGTCAATAAAGCAGAAATAGATGTTTTTCTGGAACTCTCTTGCTTTTTCCATGATCCAGCAGATGTTGGCAATTTGATCTCTTGTTCCTCTGCCTTTTCTAAAACCAGCTTGAACATCAGGAAGTTCACGGTTCACATATTGCTGAAGCCTGGCTTGGAGAATTTTGAGCATTACTTTACTAGCATGTGAGATGAGTGCAATTGTGCGGTGGTTTGAGCATTCTTTGGCATTGCCTTTCTTTGGGATTGGAATAAAAAATAATAGCTATGCTTTTTTTTTTTTTTTACCTTTTTATTTTGTATTGGGTTATCCCTGTAGCTCAGATGGTAAAGAATCTGCCTGCAATTCAGGAGACCTGGGTTCAGTCCCTGGGTCAGGAAGATCCTCTGGAGAAGGAAATGGCAACCCACTCCAGTATTCTTGCCTGGAGAATCCCATGGACAGAAGAATCTGGTGGACTACAGTCCATAGAGTCACAAAGAGTCAGATATGACTGAGTGACTAACCCACACATAGATGATTAACAGTGTTGTGATAGTTTCAGGTGAACAGCAGAGGGACTCAGCCATACATGTGTATCCATTCTCCTCCCAACCCTCCCCCATCCAAGCATGCTCTCTTACTTTATGAGACAATCGTAGCACATGGAGAGCCCATAGATTGGGCTGTACCAGTGGCTTCTGGTGTGGGAAGAAGTCTGGACCTAGAGTTGAAAAATGGGGAGAGAAGCCAGACTCTGCCACCATCTAGCTATGTGAGCTCTGCCAGGTCTCCTCCTCAATAAAACTAGGGTTCCAGGTCACTCACCAGGCTCTGTGGGAGAGTTAATGTGTTCCTTTAAGCCTGTGTTACATCAGCAGCCTTCTAACCAGGCTTCCAGCTTCCCCTTCCTACCACCAGTGAACTTTGAGAAATATGATCTAATCTCATATGTCATACCTCTGCTTAGAGCCCCACAGTGGTTTCTTGTGGCTTTTTAGGGTTTTGCCAGGAAAACTCCTGACTAGCATGGAAAGCCCTGCATCCCATGAAACCTTTCAGTTGGCCAATCACCCTGCAAACCCAGCGGAGCAACTGACCTGGTTTCCACCTGCCTTTTTAGTGCACACCTCTCACCACTCACCTCTGCTCACTTACATTCTTCTCTATACCCTAGGACAACCTGGGTGTGGGCGTTTGACAAAATACTGATGCCATGATCTTGCCTTCTGAGAATCTGTCTTCGTCGTTTGGAGTGGGACTTAAGTATAGTTGTCTTTTAAAATCTCCATAGTGGTTTGAAAGCACCAGGGAAAGGGATCTCTATTCTGTTCTTGCAGGTCTGGAGAAATTCTGTGAGTGATTCTCCATGCCTGAGCTGACCTTTCCCTTGCTTTCTTCCCTTGGCTAATTCCTGCTTATTCTCGTCCTACTCAAGAGTCTCTTCCTCCAGGCAGCCCTCTAGGATCCCCTCCAGGTAGACTTAGCTTCATTCCACCACCGGGCTGCTTGACTACCCCAGGCCTGCTTCCACCAGAACCTGCATTCTGACTGTTGGCTTACACCAACTCTCTCTCGTTAGGTCTGGAGTTTCTTTCAGGAAGAGATTTTATCTTTCTTCCTTGTATCCCTGGAGCCAAACAGGCTCTGGCACCTTGCAGGCTCTCAGTAAGTATTCCGTGAACAGATTAATCAAAGCAAGGCCAGCTGACCTCTTGTGAGTTACATTCTAAGAAAGAAACATCGCACAATAACCCCAGTGTATTATAGAAACAGGAGATTAAGGAAAAAACACACCCGAGTACAATACAATGCTTTAATGAATCTATAAAAGTGGACAACACTCAATATTCAAATTAAAAGAAATTCTTAGTTCTGCTCTTTTCTAGATAACAATTTTTTTCTCTTCCAGGGGGAGAAAAGAAAAAGACAGGTTAGGAGATTCCTTCTCTATCCTCATTACCTGTCATAAAATTGTAACTGGAAACGATTTCTCTGACGAAATGCCTTTGGTTTTCTGTTATTTTCTCTCTTCCTCCTCACTCTTCCCTCAGCTGGCCATCCTTGTGTGTTTGCAGAGAGGCAGGAAGGTTCACTGCTGGGACTGTTTCTGTCTCCCTTTAAAACTCTTTTATCGGCTGGCTTTCTGATCTTCAAAGCAGCTTGTATCTGATGTGACCCCACTCCCTAGACTCCATGTACTGGGGAGTGAGAGCTGGGAGTATTTTTGTCATTTTGATGACTTGCATGTTTGGATAGCCTTGGACAGCCCAATTGTGCAGTCCTTACTAAATCTGCAGGGATGAGAGCAAGTCAGTGTTTCTAAGCCCCCTTTCACCCCCCAAATCTACACACATTGAAGACTTGACACCAGAGCCGAGTTAAGCAAACAGCAAGTTTATAAGTCTTCTTGCTTTTGACCCATCCACTGGGGCAGCAACCCTGATCCTCTGCCCTGTTTTGCCCTTGAGTCTTTGCGTTTGGTGTTCCTCAGACTCTCAACCTTTGTGATTATGCACAGTGCTTGATCCTGGATAAGTTTGAAAGCTACGATGATGAATTTCAACTCACTCAGCGAGCCCTGTCCCTGCTGGAGGAAAACAGGTTCTGGGCTGGAGTGGTATTTCCGGACATGCACCCCTGGACCAGTTCCTTACCACCCCATGTGAAGTACAAGATCCGAATGGACATAGATGTGGTGGAGAAAACCAATAAGATCAAAGACAGGTGATGTTTCAGGAGATCTCAGAAGGCCCTGGGTATCCCCAGTGATGTATGAGGCAAGGAAAGGGGGCTCCTGTGGGCTCAGGCCACTCATCTCCTCCTGAGACAGAAGGGTCACTTGGAAAGGCACAGGAAAGCACTTTGGTATCAAAGAACTAAGCTAGACAGTTGACCCTGCTAGTTGGTGGGACCAGGCGAATTCAGCTACATGTGTTTACTTCCTCACCTTAGCACTTGTCCTTGGCTGGCCTTCGAGCAATTTGGAGATGAAAATCTCTAGGTATTGGGTTATCTTCACAGAGATCCTGCAAATGAGGTTTCACCAGAGTCACTGAGAAATTACATTTGTTACAGAGTAAGGGATTGAAACTGGGCTCAGCCTATACATCAGTAAAAATTAAGTTAAATCAAAGGAAGTAAGATAATTTGTAAAGCTCAAAGTAGAGTCCTTGAATGAAAGCCATTACAAATCATGCTGAGGTTAATATTCATCACTGAGATTTAAACTTTGACCCAGAAAACAGAATCAGAGAGTGTGGAAAAGTTCAGGAGAGAGTTTCAGGAGAGTGAATGCCAAGTCCCCTCATGCTTATAACGAGTGAGTTGTCCTGTCCATTCCCATCCACATCCCTTGTCCCTGTCTCTGGTTTCTTCTCAGGTACTGGGATTCTGGCCCCAGAGCTGATCCTGTGGAAGACTTCCGATACATCTGGGGAGGGTTTGCCTATCTGCAGGACATGGTTGAACAGGGGATCACGAGGAGTCAGGCCCGGGAGGAGGTTCCGGTTGGAATCTATCTCCAGCAGATGCCTTACCCCTGCTTCGTGGATGACTCGTGAGTCGGAGGTCCCAGGCCCCCTCCAGGACAAGCTAATCAGGTTTCTGGGGTGGGATGAAGGGGAGGTGCTCCCCAGGCTTCAATCTCTTTGGAGAAAAATCTTTTTGGATCCTGGGGCCAGCTCGGGGAGAATAGAGCTCTGATTGAGGAACCTGCCCTGCCCCCTCAGCTGCAGGCAGGGCCAGATGGATAAGTAAAGTGGGAAAAAGGAGTTGGTAGAAAAGGGAAGGTGAAAATTAAAGCAGGGAAAGTGAGGCTGGGGGAGGGAACACAGGCTTTTAAAATTTCCACTATGTAATATGTTTGGTATGTGGAAGAGTTCAGGTCAGAGTGTTTGCCCAGTGATTGCCAAAACAGCAAAGTAGGATTCTGCATCACAAGTAGGTCCGGTTCCTAGGAGCCTTGGAATAATGCAGCTCCTTCCCTAATTAGCATTCCCATGATGTGTGCTTCATGAAAAGGTGGAGGGGTGTTGGATGAGCTTGGACCCCCTTTCCTGTCCACCCCCATCCCCAAGCCTGTACATTTGCTGCCCAGTAGCAAGACATGCTAGTATCCTACTGTTTTCTGAACATGCATTTGGGGGTGGAGCGGTAGAGGGAGGGACAAAGAGGAAGAAGGGGCTGGGAGGGCTCATTTACTGTGGTGGGTGGGGGCAGAAATGTCCCAGGACAGGAGCAGAGATCTGCAATTGGCTTAGGGATTCAACTCCTAGAAAAAAAAAAAACTGGCAAGTTCACCATAGTGTATATGTGGGTCTGTGGGGTTCAGGGAGGAGAGAAATGTGCACAGCCTGAAGAAAAGAAGAGTCAAATTGCCAGCTGGCCAGGTTGTATAAATAAAACCCCGTATGGGTGTAATACCTTAGTCCAATCAGTTCTTCTTGCTCAGCTCTGCAAAAGACTGAAAGAGATAACAGGGACTGTTCCACAGTCAGTTTAGGGTTGGATAATCGGCAGAGACGGGAAATGGAACCAGGAGCAAAAGCCCAGTTCCACTTTTATGATCAGAATAGAAGTGAGTGGCAGGTAGACAGTGAGGAGGCAGGAATTCTGGCCATTCAATGTGGGAGAGCCCTCTGGTGGCAGGTCCCAGAAGGGCGGGCTTTATAAATGTATGATTCTCTTCCTAGGGCCATCTTAGTGAAACTCTCCCACCCTCGAATTGGGCCCTTACTGTGTTACCCAGAAGTTTTCAATAGATAATAACCTCAAGGGCTTTACTATAAAGGTCAAGTGTAGGGAAAACATATGTAAAGTTCCCACTAGAGTAATTCCAGAATACCAAATTTGCCCTGCTTGCTGGAATGAATATCCATGAATGTACTCCGTGAGTATAGGCTGGTGGAATCAGTGACCATTGAATCACTGATTGATTTGTCAGTGGGTCAGTTGCCTTCTAAAAGTGCCACAGTGATTAGTTATTTTGTGCCTCTTCCTGTATAACTGAGGTTTGATCTTCAGGGTAGGTAGTGCTTCACTGGCTGACCCCTTGTGAGCTCAGTTAATGATCTCACCACAACCAGTTCCCTTGGTCCACCTTCTTGGACTTCAACGTCAGTTAGCATGTATCTCTTCCAGTCACATCCTGTATTATCAGTCCTTTCCTGGGAGATCTTATAAGAAGCTATATAACATATACAGTATGATTTAATTTACATGTTTTATGTATAGAGAGAACTCATCTGTACTAACCAAAAAGCTGAGATCTTATAACGAATGCTGTGTAATATACATAGTACAATTTTATTTATACATTTTACTCACAGAGTTTTCATCAGGGCTAACCAAAAGGCTACCAACTTGCTCTAAGGAAAAAAGTAATCCTTTGGGGCTACCCTAGTGGCTCAGACGGTAAAGAATCCACCTGCCAATGCAGGAGACCCAGATTCAATCCCTGGGTCGGGAAGATCCCCTGTAGGAAGAAATGGCAACCCACTCTAATATTCTTGCCTGGAAAACCCCATCAACAGAGGACCCTGGTGGGCTACAGTCCATGGGGTTGCAAAGAATCAGACACAACTGAACAACTAACATACTATTTGGGAGGAGGCAGAGTCCAATATATTAAAAGATTGAATGCCCTGTGGAGACTTTTCTGCCTTTTCCCTCCACCTGTGCTTCATTGTCAATTCATTACTTCATTACTCAAACATTTACTCCACCAGATTCAGGGCAATCTACTGTTCTGCTTCTCTCCTCTTGCTTTAGTTTTATGATCATCCTGAACCGCTGTTTCCCTATCTTCATGGTGCTGGCCTGGATCTACTCTGTCTCCATGACTGTAAAGAGCATTGTCTTGGAGAAGGAGTTGAGACTGAAGGAAACCTTGAAAAATCAGGGTGTCTCCAACAGGGTGATTTGGTGTACCTGGTTCCTGGACAGCTTCTCTATCATGTCGATGAGCATCTGCCTGCTGACAATATTCATCATGGTAAGCCAGATGGAGAAGGTCCAGAAAACCTCGAATCGTTTTGTTCCTCTTACTTCCCTTCCTGTTAATGAACTTGTACCTAGATTAGTCATCTCACCAACAATGACAGCATCACATGTAGCTGTCTTGCCATTTCGGCCAAGGTGGAAGACAGAGAGACAAATTCCTCTCCAAGGAGCCGCTGTATCCGAGCATCTTCCCTGTCCCCACTTCCTGCCTGGGTAGCCACAATCTATTAATAGGTAGATTATTTAACCCCATTACATGAACTATCTGGAAAAGCTGCTGTTAGCAGATCCCAGACTCTGCTAACTGGGTGGTTGTATGTGCAAAGGGTTCTATCTTGTCAAATACAGAAGAAATGAATCTAAGGAGTGTTTTCTCGGGATTACTGTCCCAACCACTAGCTGGAGTGGGAATGTTGAGAGCCTTTTCAATATATTAGGAGAGGAGATCTGGACTGTTTATTAATAACCATCATGGTCACTCCATTCATTGCTTGACCAAAGAACGTTCTGATGCCTACAAAATCTTGGATAGAATTTGGAATCCATCCTTTCCAAGTGACAGATATTTAATCAGCGCAGACAGCATGCATAGGTCATTGTCCACAAATTTACAGCTCCCATGCAAGCTAAACTTATATATAAAACTTTATTTCATAATATCCTTTTGTGCTTCATGTTCAACTCCTCTACAATAGATGAACTTTTGTACTTATTAAGTGATGGGACAGAAATGTAGGTAGTTTTTTACACTTATTTGTTGGGCTTTAGTATAAGGCTTAGACTTCAGGCTTTGCAAGCTTCTGATAACTTGTGCCTCTTTGGCATCATGCTATTAAGAGCTCCTTGCACTAAGCAATATGTGTGCTGATACATAGACTCTGGCTAAGTGTGTCCCTTGTTTCGCTGGACCATACCTGGTGGCTACTTGATCCAAGAATGTTCCATCACATATCTTGGCCAACCAACACATATCCAGTTAAACCAAATCCTGTCCCTTCTCTTTGCAGTAAAATGTACTAAGTCTGAATGGTTTTGGTGTAAGTGTTGCATTGAGATTCAGTGAACAGTGGCCTTAGCCAAACCCTGGTCTAGAGCCCTATCAAAACCAATGCTGATTTTGAAGTCAGCCTGCTCAGTCTGACCAGACCCAGATGTAGCATTAAGTACTCAAAGGGTCCTGGAGTTCCACAGAGAGGAGGAGAGAAGCTGAGTAACTTGCCTTCCTCTAGGGATCTTTGTTCCTTCCCACCCTTCAGTCTACTCTTTTCCTCACTACTAAGACATTTAGTGTCCTCAGAATCAAAGGAGTCAAAATACATGAGCATCTGACTCATGCAAAATGCATAAACATGCATGACGCCTTGTAATGGCCCTGAGACGTGTTGCTGATAAGTGGCATTGAGAGTTGCCTCCCTGAGAATGGGCATTAGGACTTCAAAGCTTTTAGGATGTGAGGTAAAGAATGTTTATGAAGACTTTTCTTGTACAAAGGAGTTTCTCCTTGTGGGAACCAGGACATTGTTCCAGTGATGGCGGAAACAGCTTTCCACAACAAAATAGGATTTTCCTTTGAATGACGTTCTCATCTTTCCCCTGTCCTTACTTCCCACCTCAACTATGCAGGAAAGAAGCTGGAAGCGGGGACAATGGAAGGGTTCCATTGTTACTCAAGCTATTAAAACAAAAAAGAAAAGTGGTCATAAGAAAAAGCCAAGGCCAACCACTTTCATCTCTGTCTTAAGCCAATGAGAAATTATATAGCCTAGAAGTTTGTAGGACCTTACTTTGATCTGAGATAAGAAATTGATTTCATTCTTTTGAGATTAACAACCATCTTAAAGGTCTTCCAGCCAAAAGCCATGTGCTCAGTCTGGGACTTGCTTTTATTGAGTTGCATGGCATTAAGGATAAGGAGTGAGATTTCCAGGGTAATGTGGAGAGCTCTTTGATACAAAATGAGGCTTCTGAGTCTTAATCATGATTTTATTTAGATTTCCTCAAAGTTTGCTTTTAGTTAAAAGCATGGCTCTTTTCCACATCCTTTGCCATTTGTTTTATTCCATTATTCAATCTGTTCTGTCAGTGCCCAGCAGGCACGACAGCATGAAGGAAGAAGAAATGGTAGCAGCAGGAGGTAAGTGGCACATTTTCTTTATATTCAAATCTTACATGCCCATTACAGATATTGCTCTAGAGGAGAAAATGGCAACCCACTCTGTTATTCTTGCCTTGAAAATTCCATGAAAAAAAAAAAAAAAAAAAGAAAGAACATTCCATTGACAGAGGAGCTGGTGGACCATGGGGTCACAAGGAGTTGGACACGACTGAGCACACACATCAGTTTCAGTTCAGTTCAGTCGCTCAGTTGTGTCCGACTCTTTGCAACCCCGTGAACCACAGCATGCCAGGCCTCCCTGTCCATCACCAACTCCTGGAGTTTACCAGACTCATGTCCATTGAGTCAGTGATGCCATCCAGCCATCTCATCCTCTGTCGTCCTGTTCTCCTCCTGCCTTCGATCAGGGTCTTTTCAAATGAGTCAGCTCTTCGCATGAGGTGGCCAAAGTATTGGAGTTTCAGCTTCAACATCAGTCCTTCCAATGAACACCCAGGTCTGATCTCATTTAGGATGGACTGGTTGTATCTCCTTGCAGTCCAAGGGACTCTCTAGAGTCTTCTCCAACACCACAGTTCAAAAGCATCAATTCTTCTGCACTCAGCTTTCTTTACAGTCCAGCTCTCACATCCAAACATGACTACTGGAAAAACCATAGCCTTGACTAGACGGAACTTTGTTGACAAAATAATGTCTCTGCTTTTTAATATGCTGTCTAGGTTGGTCATAACTTTCCTTCCAAGGAGTAAGTGTCTTTTAATTTCATGGCCACAATCACCATCTGCAGTGATTTTGGAGTCCCCCAAAATAAGGTCAGCCACTGTTTCCACTGATTCCCCATCTATTTGCCATGAAGTGATGGGACCGGATGCCATGATCTTAGTTTTCTGAATGTTGAGCTTAAGCCAACTTTTTCACTCTCCACTTTCACTTCATCAAGAGGCTCTTTAGTTCTTGTTCACTTTCTGCCATAAAGGTGGTGTCATCTGCATATCTGAGGTTATTGATATTTCTCCCAGCAATCTTGATTCCAGCTTATGCTTCTTCCAGCCCAGTGTTTCTCATGATGTCCTCTGCATAGAAGTTAAATAAGCAGGGTGACAACATACAGCCTTGATGTGTTCCTTTTCCTATTTGGAACCAGTCAGTCGTTCCACGTCCAGTTCTAACTGTTGCTTTCTGACCTGCATACAGGTTTTTCAAAGGCAGGTCAGGTGGTCTGGTATTCCCATCTCTTTCAGAATTTTCCACAGTTTATTGTGATCCACACAGTCAAAGGCTTTGGCATAGTCAATAAAGCAGAAATAGATGTTTTTCTGGAACTCTCTTGCTTTTTCCATGATCCAGCGAATGTTGGCAATTTGATCTCTGGTTCCTCTGCATTTTCTAAAACCAGCTTGAACCTCTGGAAGTTCACAGTTTACGTATTGCTGAAGCCTGGTTTGGAGAATTTCGAGCATTACTTTGCTAGCATGTGAGATGAGTGCAATTGTGTGGTAGTTTGAGCATTCTTTGGCATTGCCTTTCTTTGGGATTGGAATGAAAACTGACCTTTTCCAGTCCTGTGGCCACTGCTAAGTTTTCCTAATTTGCTGGCATATTGAGTGCAGCACTTTCACAGCATCATCATTTAGGATTTGAAATAGTTCAACTGGAATTCCATTACCTCCACTAGCTTTGTTTGTAGTGATGTTTCCTGAGGCCCACTTGACTTCACAGTCCAGGATGTCTGGCTCTAGGTCAGTGATCACACCATCATGATTATCTGTGTCATGAAGATCTTTTTTGTATAGTTCTTCTGTGTATTCTTGCCACCTCTTCTTAATATCTTCTGTTTCTGTTAGTTCCATACCATTTCTGTCCTTTATCGAGCCCATCTTTGCATGAAATGTTCCCTGGGTATCTCTAATTTTCTTGAAGAGATCTCTAGTCTTTCCTATTCTATTGTTTTCCTCTATTTCTTTGCATTGATCGCTCAGGAAGGCTTTCTTATCTCTTCTTGCTATTCTTTGGAACTCTGCCATTCAGATGCTTATATCTTTCCTTTTCTCCTTTGCTTTTCACTTCTCTTCTTTTCACAGCTATTTGTAAGGCATCCTCAGACAGCCATTTTGCTTTTTTGTATTTCTTTTCCATGGGGATGGTCTTGATCCCTGTCTCCTGTACAATGTCACGAACCTCCATCCATAGTTCATCAGGCACTCTGTCTATCTAGTCCCTTAAATCTATTTCTCACTTTCACTGTATAATCATAAGAGATTTGATTTAGGTCATACCTGAATGGTCTAGTGGTTTTCCCTACTTTCTTCAATTTCAGTCTGAATTTGGCAATAAGGAGTTCATGATCTGAGCCACAGTCAGCTCCCGGTCTTGTTTTTGCTCAACTGTATAGAGCTTCTCCATCTTTGGCTGCAAAGAATATAATCAATCTGATTTTGGTATTGACCGTCTGGTGATGTCCCTGTGTCGAGTCTTCTCTTGTGTTGTTGGAAGAGGGTGTTTGCTATGACCAGTGCGTTCGCTTGGCAAAACTCTATTAGCCTTTGCTTGCTTCATTCTGTACTCCAAGGCCAAATTTGCCTGTTACTCCAGGTATTTCTTGACTTTCTACTTTTGCATTCCAGTCCCCTATAATGAAAAGGACATCTTTTTTGGGTGTTAGTTCTAGAAGGTCTTGTTCTTCATAGAACTGTTCTACTTCAGCTTCTTCAGTGTTACTGGTCGGGGGACTTGGATTACCGTGATATTGAATGATTTGCCTTGGAAACAAACAGAGATTATTCTGTCATTTTTGAGATTGCATCCAAGTACTGCATTTCAGACTCTTTTGTTGACTATGATGGCTACTCTATTTCTTCTAAGGAATTCCTGCCCACAGTAGAAGATATAATGGTCATCTGAGTTAAATTCACCCATTCCAGTCCATTTTAGTTTGCTGATTTCTAGAATGTCAACATTCACTCTTGCCATTTCCTGTTTGACCACTTCCAATTTGCCTTGATTCGTGGACCTAACATTCCAGGTTCCTATGCAGTATTGCTCTTCAGAGCATCGGACTTTGCTTCTATTATCAGTCCCATCCACAACCGGGTGTTGTTTTTGCTTTGGCTCCATCCCTTCATTCTTTCTGGAGTTATTTCTCCACTGATCTCCAGTAGCACCTACTGACCTGGGGAGTTCATCTTTCAGTGTCCTTTCTTTTTGCCTTTTCATACTGTTCATGGGGTTCTCAAGGCAAGAATACTGAAGTGGTTTGCCATTCCCTTCTCCAGTGGACCACATTCTGTCAGTACACACATACACACTCACATACATACACACACACACAGATTGCTAATTGGTTTCTCCTCTCTACTTAGAGAAACCCAGTGCTTTAGGGTACCACCACCAAATAATCAGAACCAATTCAAGAGGTAAAGCAATTTGTACCTTTATGTTCCCAAGAAAAGAACAGGATGATCTATACATATTTGGAGTTATGTGCAAAGCGTAAAAATCCTCATAGGAGGCCTATCGCAAAAGAGAAACAAGTAGACTTGATCAATTTTAACATCTCAATTTATCTGCTAATGTAATTGGATAGTAGCTCACTCATTAAAAATAGCTAGTTTGGTTCTATTTTCTACATAGCCAGTGATTGACCCATTAGTTCACATGAAAGGTACTGAATATTGTCCACAGATTCTGTGAAATGTATTTCTATAATATCATGTGCTGCAAGGATTAATCCACTTTCAAGTGATGTGGATTAACTACAGACATTTTCACCAATGTGAGAGGCAAATCTCAGAATATAAGTATAAATGATTAAGTCAGCAGACCAGGTGGTGGTGATTTAGTCTCTAAGTCATGTCCAACTCTTGCGACCCCATGGACTATAGCCTGCCAGGTTCCTCTGTCCACGGGATTTTTCAGGAAAGGATACTGGAGTGGATTGCCATTTCCCAGAACCAAAGCAAAATGTTAAAGCTTATTGGGTGGTCTCCCACCTCCCTCTTTTGTTCCTCATAAATTCAGTATATCACAGGAACTATTGATGCTCCAAGACCCCCTTTGCAGATCTTCCTCCCTGCTCGAGGCTCCTTCCTCCACACTTTCCTCTTCCCAAGGATTTCATTACTGAACCATAACAATTACTCAGTACTGTTGGGTAGCTCAATATGTTACCCTCCTAGGAGAAAATGATATAATTAGAATTAAAGGACCTCAACATATTGAGTTGGAGAAGGCAATGGCACCCCACTCCAGCACTCTTGCCTGGAAAATCCCATGGATGGAGGAGCCTGGTAGGGTGCAGTCCATGGGGTCGCTAAGAGTTGGGCACGACTGAGCAACTTCACTTTCACTTTTCACTTTCATGCATTGGAGAAGGAAATGGCAACCCACTCCAGTGTTCTTGCTTGGAGAATCCCAGGGACGGGGGAGCCTGGTGGGCTGCCGTCTATGGGGTCGCACAGAGTCAGACACGACTGAAGTGATTTAGCAGCAGCAGCAGCAACATATTGAGTATTAAGTGTGGAAAATTAGACACTAACAGGGCTTCCCTGGTAGCTCAGACGGTAAAGAATCTGCCTGAGATGCAGAAAACTGGGGTTCGATCCCTGGATCGGGAAGATCCCCTGGAGAAGGGAATGGCTACCCACTCCATTATTTCTTGTCTGGAGAATTCCATGGACAGAGGGGTGTGGTGGGCTACAGTCCATGGTATCACAAAGAGTCAGATACAACTGAGCAGCTAACACACACTGGGCTCATGGGAAAGATCCCTTTGTGGCGGAGGGCTTCTGAACGTATAGAGATCACTTCCTAAAGGGGTGGGGCTCCTGGATGTGGATGGAAATTACTGACTCAAGTGGCCACTTTGGTTTCAGCATGGAAGGATCCTGCATTACAGCAATCCGTTCGTCCTCTTCCTGTTCCTGTTGGCTTTCTCCATTGCTACGATCATGCAGTGCTTCCTGCTCAGCACCTTCTTCTCCAGGGCCAGTCTGGCAGCAGCCTGCAGTGGTGTCATCTACTTCACCCTCTACCTGCCACACATTCTCTGCTTCGCTTGGCAGGACCGAATTACAGCCGACATGAAGATGGCTGTGGTAAGGGACCCTGGGCTTACACCTAGAATACGATGCATTCCACTTGCAGGGTATGTAGCAGTCTGAGAGGACTGGCTCGCCCTTTAGGGGGTCCACTTTGCCTTTGGCAGAAATGGACATAAGGTTTAAAGGCACAGGTACAAAAGTGGGAGTAGTCTTCATCTTGAGCAACCTAACAGTTCCTCTTCACCACATCTGCTTGATAAGTCTGCCCTGGGAAGTAATCGAAAATCAGTTCAGCTCGTGGGTCCCTTTGTGTATCCATAAGAGGAGAACAATGGGGCCCATTTCACTCAGTTCTTTTTTTTCCCCTAACATCTGAGAAGATTCATAAGGGAGGGAGCTTCTCCTTTACTAATCTTCCCAGAAAGATGTTTCCATAAATTAAAAGTTTTTGTTTATCTGTAAAAAAATTTGAATCAGAGTAGCTCTAATGTGTCTTTGTCATGTTCTACCAGGGCACTCAGACAGGGGTGCACAAACGAGCCAGTTGGGCCCTCTTCCCAGGAGAGGTCTTCAGAAATTGACTCTGGATTGCCTGAAAGACCTCTTCACAATGCCCAAACAACATGGGTTTTTTTTTTTTTTCTCTAATTGTTTTCAAATGATCTATGTCCACTCTGTCATTAAACAGACTAAATAGCTTCTAAGCCCTGTAGGATGCAAATTTCTTTGTCCTCCAAAATCTCCCTGTGCACGGTTCTTTGTACAATGCAGTTGAGAAAGGACTGTCACCTGCATCTCACTGGGGAAAATTTAAGTTGAACTTGTTCTCAAGACTCAAGCGTATTTGGCTCAAGTGCTGCCAGGGCATCTGCCTTTTATTTCTCATGTTAAATAAGAATTAATTACTGTCGTTTATGGCACCTAATTTTCTAACGTTATCACAATGGGCAAGAAATTCTTATGACTCTGGCTGTTGGCAGAGCTGGGCTATCTTGGTATACTGTGTAGACAGTTGGCACTTAGAAGCCACAACTAGTTCTTTGCATGTGTGGATCTACCAGGAAGCTATAGTTCTGGCTGCTCTGTGGACCAGGGCTGGGCTGAGATTTTTTTTTAATGGTTTTTGTGAAGATATAGCTAGGGAATCCCTTCCTTCTGCAGAGAGATGCTCTGAACCCCATCCTGTGTCCTGCAAACTAGAGGTAGGCCTCCCAGCAGAGCAAGTGGGAATAGCTCATCCCTCTGTATGTGTGTATGTGCTTTCTGCCATGCCAGGGAGCAACTGTGGGGATATGGCTGGGGGACTTCCTCTTTAGACTTTCTGCATACCACTTACTCAGTTACTTGTGCTCTTCAAGGAGATTCTAAGAAAAAGATTTTCCCTAGTCTGGAAATGAGAAAAGGTGATAGTCATTATAAGCTGAGGATTTTTGGCTTAACATTGCTCAGGAGGTCATGAGACAATATCCTGTCTAGCCTTCTAGTCTGCTCTAAAACACTGATGACTTTATGGACAGTTTTATTGGGATTCTCACAAAGCAGCTCCAGTTAGCTTCTTTGTTGTACCAAAACCTGTGAGATTTTGTAGAAGAGGCAGGTAGAGGCAGGGAGAGGTAGGAAGACAAGCTTGAGGACCTTTGGTCCCTCGCTGTGCTGTGCTGTGCTGTCTCCCCTAGTGTACCACTGTGATCCACTGGACAGGTGAAAGGTGCCAAGTAGGTATTGGGCAGGGGTCCCTGAGGCCTGAGAAGTATTCCCAGAACTCTCTTCCTGTGGGAAGACTGCCTTAACCCCTCCCTGGGGTGGTCTTAGACCGGAATACATTGTAGACCCTCCATCGGCCTTCCTCCATACCTTGTGGGTTCTGTTGGGTTGGGTTAAAGATCCTCTGCTCATCTTTTATGCCTTCTTTGCCCCACTGCAGAGCCTGCTGTCTCCTGTGGCATTTGGGTTTGGCACTGAGTACCTGGCTCGTTTTGAAGAGCAAGGTGTGGGGCTGCAGTGGAGCAATATTGGGAACAGTCCCATGGAAGGGGATGAATTCAGTTTTCTGATGTCCATGAAGATGATGCTCCTTGATGCTGCTCTGTATGGCTTGCTTGCCTGGTATCTTGACCAGGTGTTCCCAGGTAAGGGTCCTCCTCCATAGGGTAAAGGTAATTATGTTCTTTAGTTCCTCTGCCTTTTCACTCTAGTTTAAATCTTAATCAAATATCCCATGCTTTTGGATTGGAAGAATTAATATTGTTCAAATAGCCATACTTCCCAAAACAATCTACAGATTTAATGTGATCCCTATTGAATTACTCCAGTATTCTGGCCTGGAGAATTCCATGGACTGAATAGTCCATGGGGTTGCAAATAGTCACACATGACTGAGTGACTTTCACTTACTCACTCACTATCAAATTACTCAAGATATTTTTCACAGAACTAGGACAAATAATCCTAAAATTTATATGGAACCATGAAAGACCCAAAATTGCCAAAGTAATCCTGAGGGAAAAGAACAAAGCTGGAAGCATAACCTCCCAGACTTCAGACAATACTACAAAACTATAGGAATCAAAACAGCATGGTATTGGAGCAAAAACAGACAAATGGATCAATGAAACAGAATAGAGAGCCCATAAGTAAATCCACACAACTACACCCAATTAATCTTTGATAAAGGAGGTAAGGATATACAATAGAGAAAATACAGTCTCTTTAGCAAGTCCATTCTGAAGGAGATCAGCCCTGGAATTTCTTTGGAAGGAATGATGCTAAAGCAGAATCTCCAGTACTTTGGCCACTTCATGCAAAGTTGACTCATTGGAAAAGACTCTGATGCTGGGAGGGATTGAGGGCAGGAAGAGAAGGGGACAACAGAGGATGAGGTGGCTGGATGGCATCACTGACTCGATGGACGTGAGTTTGAGTGAACTCCGGGAGTTGGTGATGGACAGGGAGGCCTGGCATGCTGGGATTCATGGGGTCACAAAGAGTCGGACACGACTGAGCGACTGAACAGATTGACTAGCAAGTGGTGTTGGGAAAGCTGGACAGCTACATGTAAATCAATGAAATTAGAACACACCCTCACACTGTACACAAAAATAAACTCAAAATGGTTTAAAGACTTAAAACATAAGACGTGATACCATAAAATCCTAGAAAGGGATATAGGCAAAACACTCTTGAACATAAATTATAGGAATGTTTTCCCAGGTCAGTCTCCCAAGGCAAAAGAAATAAAAGCAAGAATAAACAAATGGAACATAATCAAACTTCTTGGATTTTGCATAGCAAAAAAGGCATAAAGCAAAAAGACAGTCTATGGACTGGAAGAAAATGATTGCAAATGATGCATTAGACAAGGGATTAATTTCCAAAACATACGAACAGCTTACACAACTAAACAGCAAAAACAAACAAACAAATCTAAAAATGGGCAGAAGACATTTATTCAAAGAAGAATAGATATTTATTCAAAGAAGACATACAGATGATCAATGAGCTCATGAAAAGATGCTCAACACTGCTAATTATTAAAGAAATGCAAATCAAAAATATAGTGAGGTACTAGTCAGAATTCAAAAGCAGAGACATTACTTTGCCAACAAAGGTCTGTCTAGTCAAGGCTATGGTTTTTCCAGTGGTCATGTATGGATGTGAAAGTTGGACTGTGAAGAAAGCTGAGCGCCAAAGAATTGATGCTTTTGAACTGTGGCGTTGGAGAAGACTCTTGAGAGTCCCTTGGACTGCAAGAAGACCCAACCAGTCCATTCTAAAGGAGATCAGTCCTGGGTGTTCTTTGGAAGGACTGATGCTAAAGCTGAAACTCCAATACTTTGGCCACCTGATGCGAACAGTTGACTCATTGGAAAAGACTCTGATGCTGGGAGGGATTGGGGGCAGGAGGAGAAGGGGACGACAGAGGATGAGATGGCTGGATGGCATCACTGACTCGATGGACATGGGTTTGGGTGAACTCTGGGAGTTGGTGATGGACAGGGAGACCTGGCGTGCTGCGATTCATGGGGTTGCAAAGAGTCGGACACGACTGAGTGACTGAACTGAATTGAGTCAGAATGGCCATTATTAATAAGTCTACAAATAACAAATGCTGGAGAGGGTGTGGAGAAAAGGGAACCCTCCTATACTATGGGTGGAAATGTAAATTGATACAGCCACTATGGAAGGTAGTCTGGAGGTTCCTTAAAAAACTAAAAATAGAGCTGCCATATAATTCATCAATCCCATTCCTGGGCATATAGCCAGAGAAAACTGTAATTTGAAAAGATACATGCACCCGAATAGTCAAAGCAGAAGTATTTATAATAGCCAAGGAATAGAAGCAAACTATATGTCCATTGACAGAGGAATGGATAAAGAATATATATACAATGGAATACTACTCAGCCATAAAAAGAATGAAATAATGCCATTTGCAGTGATGTGGGTGGACCTAGATATTGTCAAACTGAGTGAAGTAAGTCAGATACAGAAAGACAAATATCACATGATATCACTTGTATGTGGAATGTAAAAACATGGTGCAAATGTTTTGTTATTTACAAGAGAAATAGACTCACAGACATAGAAACTTATAGGGACTTTCCTGATGGTCCAGGAACTAAGAATTTGCACTCCCAGTGCAGGGGGCCTGGGTTCAATCCCTGGTCCAGGAACCAGATCCCACACTCCACAACTAAAAAACTGGATCCTGCATCCCACATGTTACAGTGAAGACTGAATATCCTGCATGCCACAACTAAGACCTAGAGCAGCAAAATAAATAAATAAAAATAAGTAAATATTTTTAAAAAGAAGAAAAAAAGAAAATGAACCTATGCTTACTAAAGGTGATAGCAGAGTGGGGGGATAAATCAGGAGTTTGTGATTAACATGTACACAATACTATATATAATGTAGATAAACAACAGAGACCTGCTGTACAGGGAACTATATTCAATATCTTATAACAACCTATAATGGGAAAGAAATATAGGAAAGAAATAAAAAAAGGAATGTAAATATAGGTATGGTGTACAGCAAAGTGATTCTACCAAAACCAACACAACATTTTGTATCAACTATACTTCAATTTTTTTCAAAATCTTATTCTTTCTGAAGTCTTTCAGCTTGAACTCTCAGAACCCATATTTAAATCTTAAATCCAGGAACCAAAAATCCATCAGTGAATGCTTGACTCACCTTTAGAAACAGATTCCGAATATGATCTCTTGTCACCACCTCTACACAATCTTCTCAGTCCAAGCCTCCTCCTTCCATCATCATCTCTTACCAGTCTGTTTTCCACACTGTGTTCAGGGAGATCCTTTCAGAATCTAGGTCGGGTGGTGTCAATCCTCTGTTCAAATTCTTCAGAAGATGTCAGGGTAAGAAGATGCTGAATTCACCTTCCCTCATAGAGAACCGAGTCTTCAGCTTCATATGCCACCATTTCCTCTTTTAAAAAAACCTAAAGTCTGGCTGAGTGATAACTACACATCAGGCAAAGCAGGTAGGGGAGTTTAAGACACAGTTTCACCATAATCCCCACCCTTGGCACAGTGATCCATAACCAGGAGGGATCTCAGAACCCAACACCCATTTGCTAATTGTATTCATCATAATATTGGAAGTCCTAGCCACAGCAATCAGACAAGAAAAAGAAATTAAAGACATCCAAATCAGAAAAGAGGTACATTTATACATAGTAATATTTGTAGATGACATTATTTTATGTATAGAAAACTCTAAGTTAAAGTGAAGCCTCTCAGTCGTGTCCAACTCTTTGCGACCCGTGGACTGTAGCCCACCAAGCTCCTCCATCCATGGGATTCTCCAGGCAAGAATACTGGAGTGGGTTGCCATTTCCTTCTCCAGAGAAGTTTTTAGAAAACTCTAAAGTTTATAAAACTCTAAAGACTCCATCAAAAAAAAAAAAAAAAACTGTTAGAACTAATTTTAAAATTTAGTAAAATTGCAGGATACAAATTACATACACAAAAATCTCTGAGCACCGAAGAACTGATGCTTTTGAACTGTGGTGTTGGAAAAGACTCTCAAGAGTCCCTTGGACTGCAAGGAGATCAAACCAGTCCATCCTAAAGGAAATCAGTCCTGAATATTCATTAGAAGGGCTGATGCTTAAGCTGAAGCTTCAATACTTTGGCCACCTGATGCAAAGAACTGATTCATTCATTGGAAAAGACCATGATGCTGGTAAAGACTGGAGGCAGGAGGAGAAGGGGACGACAGAGGATGAGATGGTTGTATGGTACCACTGACTCGATGGACATGAGTTTGAGCAAGCTCTGGGAGTTGGTGATGGACAGGGAAGCCTGGTGTGCTGCAGTCCATGGGGTCAGAAAGAGTTGGACATGACTGAGCAACTGAACTGAACTGATGAATAACAAGGGCACTTCTATCATTCAGGCAACTCCAGAGGTTTTAAGAGCTCTGTACCAGGAACTGTGGACAAAGATCAAGTATTATTTTGTATTCTACACACACCTCAATATATCTCTTTTGGGGGAAGAGAGAGTCAAGGGACATAATTCAACCTTATAACAGTGAATTCAAAGAAATATACTTGACTTTCTCAGCCTCCATTTTTTCCATCTCACTGGGCCATTAGAGAGGTATAATAAGTGAAAATTAATTAGATTGAAAATATAATTTGTGCATATTTCAAGAGCTTTCTTTTAGCCAAGATAAAGCTTTAATATGATCAACCACTATGTACTAAGCAGCACCAATGTATTAGACTCAGTAGCACAGGTACTCAGAGAAGAAAAAGTAGAAAAAACTGACCCAAGCCTGTCCTTCAGGGATTACAGTCTAGCATTGGCCATAAGGCACAGGGTAACTATTAAATAAGCAAAGATAATATTCTCACAAAATCAACATTTATAGGCAGCAAGCTAGGAGAATTGGACTAGAAACTTGGTAGTTGATTCTTTGAAACTCAAGTGGATCCAGTAGGATGGTATGGTTAAGATTAGTGGTGTTGGGCTTCCCTGGTGGCTCAATGATGAAGAATCCACCTGCCAATGTAGGAGACGCGGGTTTGATCCCTGGTCCAGGAAGATCCCACATACCATACAGCAACTAAACCCATGTGCCAAAACGATTGAGCCTTTGCTCTAGAGCCTGGGAACTGAAATTACTGAGCCCACACACTGCAACTACTGAAGGCTGTGTGCTCTGGAGCCTGTGTTTTGCAACAAGAGAAGCCACCTCAATGAGAAGCCCATGCATCACACTAAAGGGTAACCCCCACTCACTGCAACTAGAGAAAAGCCCCTGCAGCAGTAAAGAACCAGCACAGCCAAAAATAATTAATTAATTTTTTTTAAAAAAAGATCAGTGGTATTAGAACCAGACTATCAATGTTGGAATTCTTACACCTCTATTAAATTAGCTGTGACATTGGGCAGAAGCTTCAAATTCAGTGTGCCGTAATTTCTTTATCCACAAGAATAGTAATACTACCTATCCCTTTGTGTTATTTTGGGGATTAAATTATTTAGCACATTGAAGGGGCTCACAGTTATGTTTGACACAGAAAGAACATTCAACAAATGTTAGTGGTTATCATCACTATTATTATCTGGTAACTGTTGAAAAGAGCATGCTTAAATTCTTTAATTAAATGGTTTCTTGGAAAACTAATGTTAGTTAAGATCATCAGTCTTGGTGTTGCTGATTTCACCCCTGAAACATGACCTTTTGAATTGAAGCATATTAGAAGAAGTAGTCTTAGAGGAACCATATGGATAGCTATGTAATACTTATGAACTATAAGTATATATAGTTACAACCTGAGGTTCAGGTAAATAAATTCTAGATCTTATAGAACTATGGTAAGATTGAACTACTGAGACTTTTTCCCTTTATTTGCCTATCTATCTTTAGGGGACTATGGAACCCCACTTCCTTGGTACTTCCTTCTACAAGAGTCTTACTGGCTAGGTGGTGAAGGTGAGTTGTTTAAATTTTTTTTTAATTAAGAAAGAAAAACAAATGTTTGAAATTAACTCCTTTGTCTTTATATTGGATATGTGTGCATTGTAGAGGTGGTTCTTACATGAAGTGTGAGATTCCTGATTAGTTAGCTGTCTGCTAGGGGCTCTGTTCCTTAGTGCATCATCACGGCCTCTGGGAGGCCCTATTTTGTGAGTGACTGGACCAGGGTGATGGCTGAGCATTGATAAGCCCTTGCATCCTGGTTGTGCCCAGTGGATTAAAGTGCACGCTTAAAAGAAAGCCAGACCACTTGAGGGTGCAAACGAGGTTTGCAACTTCTCAATTTAAAGCAAACAGATCTATAGAATCTGGAAAAGAAAGTTGTGGTATATATACACAGTGTATATATTACTCAGCTATTAAAAAGAACACATTTGAGTCATTTCTAATGAGGTGGATGAAACAGGAGCCTATTATACAGAGTGAAGTAAGTCAGAAAGAAAAACACCAATACAGTATATTAACACATATATATGGAATTTAGAAAGATGATAATGACGACCTTATGTACAAGACAGCAAAAGAGACATAAAGAACAGACTTTTGGACTCTGTGGGAGAAGGCAAGGGGGGGGATTATTTGAGAGAATAGCACTGAAACATGTATATTACCATATGTCAAATAGATGACCAGTTCAAGTTCAACGCATGAAACAGGGCATTCAAAGCCGGTACACTGGGACAACCCAGAGGGATCAGATGGGGAGGGAAGTGGGAGGGGGGTTCAGGACCAGGGGACAATGTGCACCCGTGGCTGATTCAGATCGATGTGTGGCAAAAAACTGCCACAATATTGTAAAGTAATTAACCTCCAATTAAAATAATTAATTAAATAATAAAGCAGACAGATCTAGAGAATCACAGAGAAATCCATCTTCTGCTGTGTCTCCTCGTGTGGTTTTTTAGTCCTCTCCACTTTTTCAAATATAAATACATTTATTTTCCCAAAGCAATAAGTTTATTTTCCTGGCATCCAGAGGCTGGGGCAGACTCCCAGATTCCCTTAGTGCTGGTCTTTCTTGTGACTGGAAAAGAGGGTTAAAAGGACATTTGCCCAGAATGCATCATAAGTAAAATTTACCTTTTTTCCTGAACAGGACAGAAGCCAAGGGAGAGTTCTAGAAGTGGGGGGTGGAGAGGGGAGCTGTGTACTATAGACTCCTGTGAGGGATGAGGAGATAGAGAAATTCCAGAGCTGAGAGCTGGAGGCGCCCCTGGAGCTAGGAGTCTCTGGAAGCAAAGGAGATGCTTTCCAATCTGCTTGTTCCTTACCTACTTGCCCTTTACTTTGTATTATTGGGCCTGGGCCAGGATTTAGCCTTTAAGCACTAAGATAAATGTTTGTTTTCTCTAGAGGATTAGTCTAGGACCTTTAAAAGGTTTGCAGTGGGGGTTGCCTTTTTTTTTTTTAATGATTCAAACAAACAACATTTCAACAGCTTGGTGTTTTGTGGGTTTTTTTCCCATTATGTTGCCTTGTCTGTCTTTCTTGTCTATCTAGTAAACTTTTAAACTTCTACTATAATAAACTTATAACCTATCATAAATGGGAATTTTCAACACAGAAGTCTGTTCCATATGTTTCTAATTTCAGTGAGTATCACGACTTTGTGGGCTTGTTTTTCCCTCTATAATCTCAACAGATATGCTGCCTCTAAAAAGAAAAATTTTAAGACAAATGTGCTCCTTCAAAAATGAGTCACATGTATTTTTGCCAACAGAAGCTAAATATTTTTCACCTGTCTCACAAGCTAGACTGAAATAGATTCCTAAATTTCTCTAAAATTAGAAAAGAGCTGAGTTTTTCCACCTAATCTGCTCCTTTCATAGATGAAGACATGGAGCCCAAGAGACATCTAATGTCTAACCCAGTTCCTGTTGGCCATTTTGGACAAAATCTGGAATTGGGACATGTATTTCCTGGCAAGGAACTCACTCCAGTGACTAGGAGAATATTTCCTCCTGCTATTTTATTATTATACATTTAATGCAGTATGATGGCTAGTAAAGTGATCAAAGGGATTGTGGGCAATAGATTTAAAAGTCCTTCAGGAAACAGCAGTGCCAGCGGGGGCCGGTCCCTGAGCAGGGCCCAGTACGCATCACCCACCACACAGCCTGCGGTCTACAGACAGCAGTGTGGGCGGAGAGGCCTCGGCCGACTGCAGCATTAGGACACCAGCCTGCTCGCGGATGTGCACCTGTAGCCAGGGCCTTTAGATGCTTGGCGACGACGGTTTCCTCCCGCCTCTGCTTTCTTCTCTAGCTGGCTTGTGTTTCTGCTTCTCTTCCCCTTTCAGGGTGTTGTGATGTCCTTTTTTTTCAGGAAATGAATTTATTTTTTGTGTTGGAGAATAGTTGCTCTACAGTGTTGTGTTAGTTTCTAAGTGCAGCAAAGCAAGTCAGCCACATGTGTGTATATGTATCCCCTCTTCCTTGGATTTCCTTCCCGTTTAGATTACCACAGAGCACTGAGTAGAGTTCCCTGTGCTGTATAATGTGTTCTCATTAGTTATCTATTTTGTCCTTTGAAACCAAAGGTGAAGTTTACAAAAAGTGCCTCTGTGAGGGCTAGGGGTATGGGTGTTGTGAGTGTCAGGGTATGTGTGAGTGTGAGAACATGTGCGTGAGTGTTTACACCACAATTTGTGTAAGCCTGTCCAGTAGCCAGGCTCAACTCTGGTGTTAATCCCCAAATACTTGAATGCCCATGAAAGTATTGAAAGATTTCTCAGGTAAACAATGTCTCAGTCTGCCTGCCCATTATATCAGCTTGAATGGACTTTTACTGGAGATTCACCATGACTTTGACATGTTTTGGATTGGAGTGAAAAGTACCATTAGTGAGCTGAAAAAAAAATTAACCCATTTAAAAGTCAATGCTGGTTTTAATTTTTTTTTAAATCACAATTTCTGGCACTGTGGGCTCCACCTGAGGATAAGTGAAACTCCTAGTACAAAATTCCCTCTGTGCTCACTAACGGCTGCCAAATCAGACCTCTGGGAAGCAACCCCTCTCCCCAGACCCTGTGGGAACTTCACAGCCCCACAGGTCAGAGGCTGGCAGAGCCCTCCTCGGGGCTGGTCCTGGTAATGTCGACCTGGCCTTCTGAGGGAACTGTGCTTTCCAGCTATGGTAGGAAACTCTGCTCCCCTCTTCTTCTCTTGTTTCCTGTCTTTCCTGATTCTCAGCCTTCACAAGGAGAGTAACAGTGGCTTCTGGTTTGTGCAGGCTGTTCAACCAGAGAAGAAAGAGCCTTGGAAAAGACAGAACCAATAACAGAGGAAATGGAGGACCCAGAACACCCAGAAGGAATAAATGGTAAAAAACAAAAAACCCTCAATAAAGAATGCAGAACAGGGGCAAGAGAAGATTTAGAATACTGCAAAGGGCTAGAGCAGAACACCTCCTGAGTGGGGTGAAATGGAACCCAGGAAGCTGACTCTCTTGACAGGGGTTAAACCTGATACCTTCTCTAGGGTCCAGCTGCCCATGTGTGGAAGGAATGGTCCAGCCAGACATTAACACATATTTCCTGGAGAAAGCAAATCCCAAGTATATGGTGTGTTTGTGCCCTTGTTAGGCAAACCCCCAGTGAATTGCACAAATGTGCTGACTTCCGAGGATTTAGCAAGAACAATAACTTGGGTCACTGGGACTTCAAGCGGATATGAGCTATAAGGAAAGACAAAAATAAATGCTCCTGTGCACAGGGGGAGAGAGTCTAGAGGAGCTGACTACATTTCATTTGTGATTTACAAATCTAGAGGTCCATTCATTCAAGCCATCAAAGGCCTTTCCTGACCATGGAAGTTACTTAATAATTCCTCAACTCATAGACCAAGTTTGCAAGTGTTCTCTTGGCCTTTACCTCCCTTACCTTCCCTCTTGAACCAGTTCTGTCCCGGTTCCCCCACCCCCACCCCACCCCCACCATGTTCTTCTTTCCTCAAGCATATGGATTTCTCTAGAATTCCTCTATGGATTCTGAAATGCTCCGCTATTGTCACCCTGGGTGCAGAGAGGCAGCATGACCTCTGGACTTCACCTGATGTTGCAGGAGAAGGTCCAGCCTCCGTGTGTCTGACGCACCCCAGGTGCCATTTCACAAAGCTGAGGTTGGAGACCTGTGATTCCTGCAGTTTCCAATCAGCAGAACCTTTGGGAAGACCCTCCTCCCAGAGTGGAATTCCAAGACCAAAATCAGAGGGTGGGGGTCCAGTCCCACCTCAACTGTCAGCAAGGCCAGAGGAAGCACAGAAGCAGCACTGGGATTTCCCCCTCCCCCCTTTCTTTGGCAGGGGAGTAAGTGCTCAGAATTACAATATTAAGGTGACAAATTAAGTAACACATATAAATGAAAAGTGTTAGTCACTCAGTCATGTCTGATTCTTTGTGACCCCATGGACTATAGCCCATCAGCTCCTCTGCCCATGGAATTTTCCAGGCAAGAATACTGGAGTGGGTAGCCATTCCCTTCTCCAGGGGATGTTCCCAACCCAAGGATGCAACCCAGGTCTCCTGCACTGCAGGCAGATTCTTTACCATCTGAGCCACCAGGGAAGCCCCATCACTGTCTTGTGTGAACTAAAGCAGGGAGAAGTGGACACCAAGTGGACCTCAAACTGGAGGGGAGTATGGAGTTTAAAAGTGGAGGGACAGAGTTTGAGGGACAGTGGTGAGAAAGAGTGGACTGTCCTACCCTAACTGGAGAAACTGGAGCGCTAAAAGCAAGTAGTCAGCGTTAGTAGAGTTGACTCAAAGATGTGAGCCAAGGTGACTAGGAGAATGGACATAAGATAGCCTGAAGGAAGACACTGTTTGGGAAAGAGAATGAGGACCCTGAGCTGTTCCAAGAAATTCCTGAGGAAATCCCCTGCAGACTGTCAGAAATGAAGGCCTGGGACTGAAGGCTGAGCTTAGGGCTAACTCTCCATACAGACAATGAGCGCATCTGCATTCAAATCCCAGCTCTGCCACTCACAAACCATGTGACCTTGATTGGACTCTTGATATCTCTCTAGGTTTCCTCATCTGTAGAAATGGCATGGTAATATATGTAAAGCACTTGAAACAATGCTTGGCACAGAGTCACAGCTCAACAAATGTTAGACACTATTATTACCATTATTATTCTGTAGTCACCGTGATAAAGTTATAGTTAAAGCCATAGGTACAGAAGACAATGGTCTCAACAAGGATCCTTGGGTAGTGTGTACGTGAAGCCATTGTTACATCATGTTCATTTTTTCCAACAAGACTGCTTCTTTGAACGTGAGCTTCCAGGCTTGGTTCCCGGAGTATGTGTGAAGAATCTGGTAAAGATATTTGAGCCCTATGGCAGGCCAGCCGTGGACCGTCTTAACATTACCTTCTATGAAAGTCAGATTACCGCATTCCTCGGTCACAATGGAGCAGGGAAAACCACGACTTTGTGAGTCTTTGATCATTTTCTGACTCTCTTCTTCCTCTATTAGCTTCAGTCTATTCTTTCTCACTCCGGGGCTTCCCTGGTGACTCAGGTAAAGAGGCTGCCTGCAGTGTGGGAGACCCGGGTTCAATCCCTGGGTTGGGAAGATCTCCTGAAGAAGGAAATGGAAGCCCACTCCAATATTCCTGCCTGGAGAATCCCATGGACAGAGGAGCCTGGCAGGCTACAGTCCATGGGGTCACAAAGAGTCGGACACAATTGAGCAACTTCACATTCTTTCCCACAGAAGTTTAGTGAGAAAAATGTGTTCTATATGTGTGTGCAAGGAAGGTATAGCATACTGCAGTTTTCAAAGCTTGCTCACATTTATCATTTTATTAGATCATGAAGTTGGAGAGAGAGGTGGAGTAGTAAGTTCATTGCCCCTTGGTGCCAGGGATGGGGACATCCAGAGAGCGAAGTGACTTTCCAAGGAAGCCATGTTGTGGTGGTTCCATGGACGCAAGAACAGGATCATCTCTTGTCTTTGATGCTGTGAGCTGGTCCCCCTATCCCCAACATCCCCAGCGTTTCTATCATGATGGTGGTGATAAAGTCTTGACCACTACCATCACATGCCCTCCATCTGTAGAGCATTGTGTATGCTTGCATGCCAAGTCATTTCGGTTCAATTCAGTCACTCAGTCGTGTCTGACTCTTTGCAACCCCATGGACTGCAGGACACCAGGCTTCCCTGTTCATCACCAACTCCCGGGCTTGCTCAAACTCACATCCATAGAGTTGGTGATGCCATCCAACCATCTCATCCTCTGTTGTCCCCTTCTCCTCCTGCCTTCAATCTTTCCCAGCATCAGAGTCTTTTCCAATGACTCAGTTCTTCGCATCAGGTGGCCAAAGTATCAGAGTTTCATCTTCAGCATCAGTTCTTCCAATGAATATTCAAGACTCATTTCGTTTGGATGGACTGGTTTGATCTCCTTGCAGTCCAAGGGACTCTCAAGAGTCTTCTCCAACACCACAGTTCAAAAGCATCAATTCTTCAGTGCTCAGCTTTCTTTATAGTCCAACTTTCACATCCATACATGAATACTGGAAAAACCATAGCTTTGACTAGACAGACCTTTGTTGGCAGAGTAATGTCTCTGCTTTTTAATATGCTGTCTAGGTTGATCATAGCTTTTCTTCCAAGGAGCAAGCATCTTTTAATTTCATGGCTGCAGTCACCATCTGCAGTGATTTTGGAGCCCCCAAAAATAAAGCCTCTCACTGTTTCCATTGTTTCCCCATCTATTTGCCATGAAGTGATGGGACTGGATGCCACGATCTTACTTTTCTGAATGTTGAGTTTTAGGCCAACTTTTTCACTCTCCTCTTTCACTTTCATCAAGAAGCTCTTTAGTTCTTCACTTTCTGCCATAAGGGTGGTGTCATTTACATATCTGAGGTTATTGACATTTCTCCCAGGAATCTTGATTCTAGCTTGTGCTTCATCCAGCCTGGCATTTCACATGATGTTCTCTGCATGTAAGTTAAATAAGCCAGGTGACAATATACAGCCTGGACATACTCCTTTCCCGATTTGGTACCAGTCTGTTGTTCCAAGTCTAGTTCTGTTACTTCTTGACCTGCATACAGTTTTCTCAGGATGCAGGTCGGGTGGTCTGGTATTCCCAGCTCTTTCAGAATTTTCCACAGTTTGTTGTGATCCACACAGTCAAAGGCTTTGGCATAGTCAATAAAGCAGAAATAGATGCTTTTCTGGAACTCTCTTGCTTTTTTGATGATCCAGCAGATGTTGGCAATTTGATCTCTGGTTCCTCTGCCTTTTCTAAAACCAGCTTGAACATCTGGACGTTCACAGTTCACATACTATTGAAGACTAGCTTGGAGAATTTTGAGCATTACTTTGCTAGTGTGTGAGATGAGTGCAACTGTGCAGTAATTTGAGCATTCTTTGGCATTGCCTTTTTTTTGGGATTGGAATTGAAAACTGACCTTTTCCAGTCCTGTGGCCACTGCTGAGTTTTCCATATTTGCTAGCACATTGAGTGCAGCACTTTCACAGCATCATCTTTTAGGATTCGAAATAGCTCAGCTGGAATTGCATCACCTCAACTAGCTTTGTTTGTAATGATGCTTCCTAACGCTCACTTGACTTTGCATTCCAGTGATCACACCATTGTGATTATCTGGGTCATGAAGATCTTTTTTGTATAGTTCTTCTGTATATTCTTGCCACCTCTTCTTAATATCTTCTGCTTCTCTTAGGTCCATACCATTCTGTCCTTTATTGTGCCCATCTTTGCATGAAATGTTCCCTTGGTATCTAATTTTCTTGAGGAGATCTCTAGTCTTTCCCATTCTATTGTTTCCCTCTATTTCTTTGCACTGATACTGAGGAAGGCTTTCTTATCTCTCCTTGTTATTCTTTGGAACTCTGCATTCAAATGCCTATGTCTTTCCTTTTCTCCTTTGCCTTTAGCTTCTGTTCTCTTCTCAGCTATTTGTTAGGCCTCCTCAGACAACCATTTTGCCTTTTTGCATTTCTTTTTCTTGGGGATGGTCTTGATCACTGCCTCCTGAACAATGTCACGAACCTCTATCCATAGTTCTTCAGACACTCTGTCTATCAGATCTAATCCCTTGAATCTATTTGTCACTTCCACTGTATAATCATAAGGGATTTGATTTAGGTCATACCTGAATGGTCTAGTGGTTTTCCCTACTTTCTTCAATTTCAGTCTGAATTTGGCAATAAGGAGTTCATGATCTGAGCCACAGTCAGCTCCTAGTCTTGTTTTTGCTGACTGTATAGAGCTTCTCCATCTTTGGCTGCAAAGAATATAATCAATCTGATTTCAGTATTGACCGCCTGGTGATGTCCATGTGTAGAGCCTCCTCTTGTGTTGTTGGAAGAGTGTGTTTGCTACGACCAGTGTGTTCTCTTGGCAAAACTCTGTTAGCCTTTGACCTGCTTCGTTTTGTACTCCAAGGCCAAATTTGTCTGTTACTCCAGGTATCTCTTGACTTCCTACTTTTGCATTCCAGTCTCTAATAAAAAAGGACATCTTTTGGGGTGTTAGTTTTAGAAGATCTTGTAGGTCTTCATAGAACCATTCAACTTCAGCTTCTTCAGCATTGCTGGTGCTGGGGCACAGACTTGGATTACTCTGATATTGAATGGTTCGCCTTAGAAAAGAACAGAGATTATTCTGTCGTTTTTGAGATTGCATCCAAGTACTGCATTTAGGACTCTTTTGTTGACTATTATGGCTACTCTGTTTCTTCCAAGGGATTCTTGCCCAGAGTAGATATAATGGTCACCTGAGTTAAATTCACCCATTCCAGTCCATCTTAGTCAACTGATTCCTAAACTGTCGATGTTCACTCTTGCCATCTCCTGTTTGATCACTTCCAATTTGCCTTGACTCATGGACCTAACATTCCAAGTTTCTATGCAATATTGCTCTTTACAGCATTGGACTTTACTTCCATCACCAGTCACATCCACAACTGGGTATTGTTTTTGTTTAGGCACCATCTCTTCATTCTTTCTGGACTTATTTCTCCACTGATCTCCCATAGCATTTTGGGCACCAACTGACCTGGGGAGTTCATCTTTCAGTGTCCTATCTTTTCGCCTTTTCATGCTGTTCATGGGGTTCTCAAGGCTGGAATACTGAAGTGGTTTGCCATTCCCTTCTCCAGTGGACCACATTTTGTCAGAACTCTCCACCACGACCCATCCATCTTGGGTGGCCCTACATGGCATGGCTCATAGTTTCATTGAGTTAGACAAGGCAGTGGTCCATGTGATCAGTTTGGTTAGTTTTCTGTGATTGTGGTTTTCATTCTGTCTGCCCTCTGATGGATAAGGATAAGAGGCTTATGGAAGTTTCCTGATGGGAGAGACTGACTGAGGGGGAAACTGGGTCTTGTTCTGATGGGCAGGGCCATGCTCAGTAAGTCTTTAATCCAATTGTCTGTTGAGGGCTGTGTTCCCTCCCTGTTGTTTCACCTGAGGGCAAACTATGGTTGATGTAATGAAGATAATGGGGACCTCTTTCAAAAGATCCCTGCAAGCACTGCCACACTCAGTGCCCCCGACCCTGCAACAGGCCACCATTGACCCACGCCTCCGCCGGAGACTCCCGGACACTCACGGGCAAGTCTGGATCAGTCTCTTGTAGGGTCACTGCTCCTTTCTCCTGGGTCCTGGTGCACAAGGTTCTGTTTGTGCCCTCCAAGAATCTGTTTCCCCAGTCCTGTGTAAGTTCTGGTGGCTCTATGGTGGGGTTAACGGCGACCTCCTCCAAGAGGGCTTATGCCATACCCAGGTCTGCTGCACCCAGAGCCCCTGCCCCCTGCGGCAGGCCACTGCTCACCTGTACCTTCGCAGGAGACACTCAAACACAGTTCTGGCTCAGTCTCTGTGGGGTCTCTGGGACCTAGTGTACACAAGGCTTTTTTGAGCCCTCTGAGCATCTCTGCCAATAAGGGGTTTGATTCTAAACACAATTTCACCTCTCCTACCATCTTATGGTGCTACTCCTTTGCCCTTGGATGTGGGTATCTTTTTTTGGTGGTATCCAACATTCTCCAAGTTGTTCAGCAGCAAGTTGTAGTTTTGGAGTTCTCACAGGAGAAGATGAGTGCACGTCCTTCTACTCTGCCATCTTATGCCACCAGATTTTTCTCTATCGCTCATTAAGAAACATCCCTCTTGGGTTCCCAGTGACTCTTCTGAGAAAAATATTCCCCAATCCCATTAGAGGCTAAGTTACAGCATCAGCTTCTCCACACAGGGATGATGTGCCCATCCACATGCAAACCAAGGCAATGATGGAAAGGATTCCTTACATTTGGTTTCTAGGGTCTTCTGATAGATGGCTACCCTCTGAATGCCTTAGTCATTTCAGTCGTGTCCAAGTCTGTGTGACCCTATGGATTGTAGCCTCCTAGGCTCTTTGTCCATGGGATTCTCCAGGCAAGAATACTGGAATGGGTTGCCATGCTCTTCTCCAGGGGATCTTCTAACCCAGGAATCAAACCCACATCTGTTAAGTCTCCTGCATTGGCAGGCGGGTTCTTAACCACTAGCGCTACCTGAGAAGCCTGTAGAGCACTACTTACTTTCAAAGAGCATTCCTTTTCCTACCTGTGAGGGTTGGTGGTAGCTCTGGAGAAAAGGATACATAAAGAATGCTCACTTACAGCCAGAGATCCCTCTGCAACTCAGCCATCACAGCTCCTGGTGCTGTATTAAAATGTTAGTTGCTTGGTCATGTCCGACTCTTTGCAACCCCATGGACTATAGCCCACCAGGCCCATCTGCCCATGGGATTCTCCAGGTAAGAATACTGGAGTAGGTAGTCATTCCAGCCTCCAGGGGATCTTCCTGACCAAGGGGATCAAACCCTGGTCTCCCACATGACAGGAAGATTCTTTACTGTCTGAGCCACCAGGAAGCCCATCGCTCTAGGGGCTCAGTTAAAGGTATTCAGTACATGGGTCCAAGTTTTGTCTGATGTCACCATCACAAAGGGCAAGGTCTTGGTGGGAAGCCCAAGCATTAACATGTGTTTTTTAATTAACTGATTGAACCCAGGTCTGGGAATTATCACCACAACAATTTTGGATCCAAAATAATAAAAAGCTGAGCAACTGAAAACCAAGTTCAGGAAAGATGAAAGCTCTTCATGGAAGCCTCAGCTCAGGACACTCTCCTGGCTTTTCTAAGGGACCCAGGTGCCATCTGCAGTAAAGAGAACATGGCCATCTAAGGTTCCCCAAGAAACAGCAGGGGCGGCCCTTTCAAGGGGCAGGGAACCCATGTGAATGCACTCATCAAGTCCGTTGGCTTTTTGCAGAGCCCCAGGAAGGAACAGCCGTGTACACCCTGTGTTGGAATGTTCTCTGAGGGTGGGTTCAGTGCCAATGGAATGTGGGGCTGGTGCCATTCCACTTGGTTCTGTTTCCCTCTAGTGGTTGATCCAACAGACAAGTTTAGAGAGTCTGAGATTGTATCTGACTCAGGAACAAAGCTGGGAGGAGCAGCACTGACCCATCTCATTTCTCTCCTTGTTAACTAATATGGTCAGAGGACCCCAAACACAAGTATATTACTTCATGCATGAGAAACGCAACATCACCTGGGGGCTGGAACACAATGCTTAATAAAAGTAGTATACCATTTTTTACTCTTCCTTTATGCTAGCACTGTTCTAAGCGCTTTAGAGGTAATAATTGTATTTAATCCTCACAAAATACCCCATGAAGTGAGAGTCATCATTTCCCATTTTACAAAAATAAGTTAACAGTGGTGGTGGGCTTTTTCTTACTTTGGATCCAAAATTGTTGTGAGAATTCCCAGGCCTGGGTTCAATCAACTAATTAACAAATACGTGTTGAATGCTTGGGCTTCTCACCAAGACCTTGCACTTTGTGATGGTGACATCAGGCAAAACACAGACCCATGTGCTGAATGCCTTTAACTGAGCCCCCACAGCGCCAGGAGCTGTGATGGCTGAGTTGGGGAGGGATCTCTGGCTATAAGCGAGCATTCTGCATCTGGAAACCCCAGAGGCCCATCGGCACCTGCCTGTGAGCACAAGGGCGTAAGAGAAGCACAGAAGGACGGCAGATGCACTCACCCTCCTGGGGGCCCTGAGGACACACTAGTGCTAAGCCCTGTCTGGGAAACTGTTGGTTCCTGCCACTAGTGATGGTTTGCGTTTAACTGAGAGGCATGGGTAGAATTACTGAGAGTCCTCATTGACCCTGGGGTGGAGGCTGCTATCCTAAGGTGTTCCAAAGGCCAGGCTCTCTGCCACTAATTTCTGCTTTTGGCAGGTCCATCGTGACCGGTCTGTTGCCACCGACATCCGGGACTGTGCTTGTTGGGGGAAAGGACATTGAAACCAACCTGGATGCTATCCGGCAGAGCCTTGGCATGTGTCCACAGCACAACATCCTGTTCCACCAGTAAGTAGAACAGGAACCGAGACCCTCCCGGTGCCCTAACCTCACCTTGCCCTCCCCTAACATGTTCCCTAGAGTGCAGCTGAGGGATGCTGGCTCTGGGGCCAGAGGCCATACTCTTCAGTGACTTCCCCCACATTTGGGGTCCTTTGTCCTGTTGGCACTGAGAAGGTCCCTCAGAACATGAGACTGTTTCTCTCATGCTCAGGAGACTGGCACTACCTTCTCTCTGCCAGGGTGGCTGGTCCTGGGGCCCCTTCCTCAGAACTTGCCCAGAAGTCTGGTCACTCTCAGGGACCACGAAGGGACACACAGAGGGGACATGGCTCCTGTTTTACTCTTCAGCCAGGCATTAAAAACCGACTTTTGAGGAAGTTTTTCAGTTGCTTTTTTCCCCAAACTTTTCTTATATAAAAAATTATATACAGTCATTGAATAAAGGAAGGAGGGATCACAGGAAGGAAGGCAATATAGATTGAAACTAAAAATCACCTGTAATTTCACCATCCATAGGAAACCACTGTTAACACTTTGATATATAATTTTTCAAAGCTTTCTCTTATGCATGTATAGCTATACATATATCTGAAATTATAAAAGAGAAAACTCTGCTTACCATTTAGTAACCTGCTATTTTAATGCTTTTTTAAACCTAAGATATCATGAACATTTTTTCATGCTGTTATGTATTCTTCTTTAAAATTATTTTTAATGTATATGTATTATTCCATTGTATAATGTGCTATTTAAGCTGCCAGATATTTTGGTAGGATCAGTATTTTGTCTCATTTTTCTGTTATGAACAACACCATGATGACATCATGATTGCTAAACCTCTGTGCTCATCTTTAATTATCTCTATAAGGTAAATTGTTACAAGTGGAAATGCTGAGCGCATTGTGTTTCTCGCTGCCCCATCCCCATAGCCTCACCGTGGCTGAACACATCCTGTTCTACGCACAGCTGAAAGGGAGGTCCTGGGACGAGGCCCAGCTGGAGATGGAAGCAATGCTGGAGGACACAGGCCTCCACCACAAGAGGAACGAAGAGGCTCAGGATCTGTCAGGTGCTTGGTATTGGAAAATGGGCCTCGGATGGCCAATCCACGGTTTCCCAGTGCACAGGGCCTTGTATATATACATGTGTGCTTGTGTGTGTGTTCTTAAACTTGTAACAGGAGAGCTCCTAAGGGTTGGAATAATCTATAAAGTTATTCTGAGCATCTAAGAGAAACCCAACTCTGGATTATTTTCTACATAGAACACTATCCTGCAGCAGCCTGGGCTCTAATGTGCTCTGAGGTTTATGTGTTTGAACTAAAAATGTGAGAACAATCTTCACATGGTCTGATCCTGGGAGGCAGGGAGTTTCTGTTGTGTATTATAAGGCCTGAACCACTAGGGTTCTGAACACTGTGGACATCTAAGAAGGCAGCTTGAAGCTGCTGCTGGATCTAAGGTACCTTCCTTATGTGGTCAGCCCTGGGCCATTCCTTCACATGGTTCACAGCTCCCGTGACCCTGCCGCCTTGTCCCTCTAGGTGGCGTGCAGAGGAAGCTGTCTGTGGCCATTGCCTTCGTGGGAGATGCCAAGGTGGTGGTTCTGGATGAGCCCACCTCTGGGGTGGACCCCTACTCACGTCGCTCAATCTGGGACCTGCTCCTGAAGTATCGCTCAGGTAATGGCCACTGCACATCACCTGTGCTCTCACTGAGGTTGAATGTGTGTGATCTACTCTCTTACACCTGGCACCTTGCAACTCAGTGTAGTAACAGCCACAACTACACTCAGATGTGGCATTATCACTGGCTTGGGGAGTCTAAGTTCCAGGTGAAGCCTCCTGAGATTTTTTTTACCCAAATATAAGCAGGGAATTACTGAGGAAGCAGCCTACTTCCCAAAATGCACTAGAAAGTTCTCTCAACCCAAAACCCTTCTGCCTGGAACAATGGGAGCAGCTGTAAGTAAAATTCCCTTTGACAAATGGACCCGAATTATCTACGAAAACCAGGTGTGAGGGTGAGGAGCCTATATTCAGTGCTGTGGATGGAAATATCTCAGTGGGACGGTCCCTCCTCTGTCATGGCACCTGAAACCAGATGCACAGACCCAGACAAGACAGCAAGCAGAGCCACCATAAAAGTAACAGTGTGGTTTAAGCCTGTGGTGTATTTGCCTTCTTGGAATCCTCATTACCATTTTATTTTAAGGACATCTCTAGTATGAAAGAATGTAAGTGTGAGTGTGTGTGTGTGTGTGTGTTCTTTGCAGAGATGATAAGTGTAGCACTTAATGATCCAGAGAATATACTATAGAACTCAGTAGATACTGACTGACAGTAATAAATATGTCCCATACATGGTGGTTTATTTGCATCAGGCCCTATGCTAAGGAAGAAATACTCTATAAAATAGCGCTTTACAATATGCAGGATGCTATAAAGTGGTAGCTATTGTTATTTTTTATTCTAATATTCTAGCCTGTATTGCAGAATACTTGTTTTTATTTATTAACTCCCAGTTTTGCAACCCATGGAATATGGAGTTTGCTATACACTTTCTCCCATCCATACCCAGGCTTGCCTGGTAATTCTCCTGACCCCTGCCTCTGCAGGCAGAACCATCATCATGTCCACTCACCACATGGACGAGGCCGACATCCTCGGGGACCGCATCGCCATCATATCCCAGGGACGGCTCTACTGCTCTGGAACCCCACTGTTTCTGAAGAACTGCTTTGGCACAGGCTTCTACTTAACCTTGGTGCGCAGGATGAAGACTATTCAGAGCCAAGGAAGAGGCCACGAGGTTTGTGTCTGTCCAGGGAAAGAGCCTGTCCTGGGTGAGAAGGAACGTCATTCCAGACACTTCTACCCAAATCAGACTCCAGCTAGCAGAACTGACCTCTTTGTTTCTGGAACTATTTGTAGATTTTGATAAAAGAACATTCTGAACTCCCCTACAGAAATGCTTTAACCAACTAGCTTAAAAGACCTGAAATTATTACAGGCCAGAATCCTAAACTACACACATGGTTTCATGCAACATAGAAGGGAGGGAATGACTTACTCTGCAAGGTTACACTGTTTAAAGGACAGTAGTTATTCAAGCTTTCTTTTTTCATTCAAACATTTATGTTAGCTAGTTAAACCCAAATTCCATTGGCAAATGAAAGCTAAGAAAAAGCTTCCCTAGTAACTATAACCTGGAAATGGTGACACGAAAAAAGTGCCACCCAGCAGAGACCACCTCAGCGTGTCAAGAATCCCAGGTTCAAGTGTGGGCTTCAAGGTGAACAGACTGTGTCGCCTTAAGCAAATTCCTTAATTCCTCATTGTTGTTGGGTTTTTTCCACATAGAAAGTGAAGCTGATAATTCCCACTCTGCTTTCCAGGGATGTGGTGAAGATAAATGAGATCAAGTATGATAAATGTGCTTTGGGCTCCTAAAAAGGCACTGCTCACCTTCCAGTTGTCCTGTCATGCCTGTTTTATTGTGTTATAGCGTCATTTACGCCTTCAGCCCTGTAGTTCAGGTGTCTGGCTGCTTCTGGGTTTTCCAGCTCTGGGTAGATTTCCACAGCCCAGTGTGCATCCCCGGAGAGGGAGAAGCAGAAAGTCTCGCATGGGCTGACCTACAGCTGTCACATAAGTGATGACAAGCCAAAGGAATCCTTTAATGCTCTCTCCGTGCCTGATTCACACACTCTCAGAACAAAATCAGATAGCCACACCCTCAAATGTTCAGATGAAGTAATAGATTAAAACAGTGAAGAAAAATGTGTTGAGCACACTTGATGTGAGAGACAAAGCACGGTGGTGACAGCGGTGGGCATCAGGGGCATCAGGGAGGCGCTGTAGGAGTGATTCCCGCCCGTCTCTCGTAGGCGACCTGCAGCTGTGCGTCTAAGGGCTTCTCCGTCAGGTGTCCGGCCTGTGCCGAGGCGATAACTCCAGAACAAGTCTTGGACGGTAAGGACTCAAGCAGACTGTCCCTTGGTCCTGGTCTGGCCATCATCTCCAGGTCTTGTTGGTGTGTCCAGCTGTCGAGCACTTCAATGGGAGCAAAGAGAACACTCTGTGTGCTTCTCAAGCTCACAGTCATGCAGTTGCTCATCTTCTTCTTTGAGTTTTTGTCTCCTCCTCCATTCCCAAAGAATGTTGAAGTCTTGGGCTTACAAGCCCTCTCCCTTTAATGAGGAACCCAGTCTTTGTTTACTCCTCGCCCTTGCCCATACTAAGCCTGTGTTTCTGGGGTCCCCCTGCCTGGATCCAAGCCACTTTCCTCAGTATCTGGAGAGGAGGTCTTCGAATGGTGCCAGCTGGAGCCTATGAGCCTCGGCGATGCACAGCCCTCACAGTGAACTTCTCCAGAGAGTCAGGTTGCATGGTGTAGATGCCAAATCTGTGGGTTAATGCATAGCCCTGTTACACTCCCAGATTTTCTCTCAGTTTCCTAATTTTGAGTGATTCTCCCTTGGATTAGATACAGTGTGTTAAACCTTGTAAGGGGCACCTCCACCTCCAGAAAGATGCAAAACAGAGACTCTCACTGTGGAAGCACTCATGGGGCCATGACTTCCTGGCCCCAGAGTGCTTGTCAACAGCTGTTTCTATTCTCCGCTAATGCCTGCCTCTCATCCTTCCCTGGTTGGGGGCGGTGGAGGGGCGGCCTGGGTGGAGGAGAAGGGACGGGGAGGGGTTGTCCTCAGAATTGGAATACCATATTCCCCATATTCCTAAGTAGGAACAAAACTAAACCTACGTGCTGATTCAAGTTAAGGGGAAAGTATTTGCTTTTTAAAGACAAAGTTTCCTAAGCACAAATATTTTTCTAACTAAAATCTGAAACAAGAAAACAGGCAGTTTGTGCACTATGCTTAAAGCTGAGGGAAAATGCCCGGAGGTGCATCATATTTACTCTCTCACCCTCTCTCGCGCTGACAGAACCTGTGGTGAACACGCACATATCTTCTTAGAACATTTCTGTGTCTTTTTCCTAGTCTGCCTTGCTATAGGCCCCTCCCTGCTTTCCAAATAATTTTTTTGAAATGAACATGTTTAATTATGGGGGCTTCCCAGGTGGCACTAGTGGTGAAGAACCTGCCTGCCAAAGCGGGAAACATAAGAAGATGGGTTGGACCCCTCGATTGGGAAGATCCCCTGGAGGAGGGCATGGCAACCCACTCACGTATTCTTGCCTGGAGAATCCCACGGACAGAGGAGCCTGGCAGGCTACAGTCCACGGGGTTGCAAAGAGTCAGACACGACTGAAGTGAAACACACACCCCAAAGTCGATATGCAAACAGAGCCTGCTGGGTGGGGTAAATTCTTTAACTATTACTTTATTTCTAAATAAAGGTTTATTTTCTTTGAATAGAAGAGGGATGCTGTGAATAGTGGGAAGCACAGTAAGTTGTTGTGCCCCAAACAAGAGAAGGAAGATCATTTCAATTCCCATTAGCTCCTTGAGAGGCTTTCCACTCGTACAGACTCGCAAACCACACACACTGGCAGACCCCCTTGCCAGATGCTGAAAGCCCTGCCGCCCAGAAGGACCACTTCTGGAAAGGCTGACACACACATCTAAGACACAATTCCTGGGAATCCAGCAGCTTCAGGTTCGATTTCCTTCCTCAGAGAACAATGAACGTGACCCCCGGAGAGAAGTTAGGGCAGAGCTGCTTCCTCCCACGAGGAGCCCTCTAGCCCCTGCATGAAGTCATCTGGAACTGTAGACAATTGAGCCTCATTTGCATGTTTGACATAAAACAAGCCTTCCAGTCCAGCTAGGCAGAAGGATTTGGGTTGAAAGCCACGAAATCCCTCCTCTTGAGTCATTTCTGAAACAAAGAAAGAAGAGAACTCACTGGGTGATCCTGACTCTGGGAGGGTTACTCACAAAACACACCAAGAGTTAGGCTCTAGGCGCCCAGAATCCCTTCCCCTTTGACCTGCTTCTCAGAACAGTATGCTAGGGAACTGTCTCTTTAAATGCATGTTAATTAGATTTTTAACAAGTGTTTTTATTTGTTTAATTCGGGGCCATCCCTGCAGCATGTGGGATATTACTCCCTGACCAGGATTCAAACCTGTGACCCCTGCGTTGGAAGGCAGAGTCTTAACTACTGGACTGCTGGGGAAATCCCTAGATTTTTAATTTTAAAGTAACCTATGCTCATGCATAAAATTCAGTTCTGATTGCATGAGTATATCAGGTAAATACCTGATACTGGATACTTCCCTTTACCCCATGCTGTGCTTCCTGCACTCCATCCCTTGGTCCTTCTCCACAGCTTCTCAATCTCCTTCTGCATTTCCTGTGAGCTGGGATTTTTTGTTTATTTGAGGAAGCAGATGCAATTCCAAGGGAAGTGGTGCAGTCCTCCAAAAAGTTGGGCCAGGCCTGGGTGTGTGATGTAGGAAGTGGGGTTCTCATCTAGCTTGGTCACCAGGTCCGGGTCTACTTCTTGGTCAAGTCCCGTATACCTTGGGGCTTCCCAGGTGGCATTAGTGGTAAAGAATCTGCCTGTCAATGCAGGAGACATAAGAGAAGTGAGTTCAGTCCCTGAGGTGGGAGGATCCCCTGGAAGAGGGCATGGCAACCCACTCTTGTATGCTTGCCTGGAGAATCTCATGGACAACGGAGCCTGGTGGGCTACAGCCCATAGGGTCGCAAAGAGTTGGACATGACTGAAGCAACTTGGTGCACACACACACACACACACACCCCTTTGGCCAGACCAGAAAAATGAAAGCAATTTTGACTCAGGTTTGTGGTGATTAAGAATGAGCAACATTGATGACAAGAGCTTTCTTACTTCAGATGATGTTCATGATAAGAAGAGCAGCTATCACTCATCTGTGGGCCAGACACAACATTCTCAGTGGTTTCTGTAGATTAACTCATCCAAGCCTCACACGTAACAATAATATGGGTGCCACTATTTTTCTCTTACGCAGATGAAGAAACTATGGTATGACCTGCCTGATGTTCCATATAGCTAGTAAAGAACAGAACATTTGATCAAACAAAGGAGAAAACTGGCACAGGAATGTTATGTGAGCTCCCCAAGGTTACACAGCTAATTTGGGGGGAGTTGGCTTCCATCTCCATCTCCCTTTCAGTGCCTGTCACAGGGTCTACTAAGTTAAAAACAGACATGATGGAGCAATATTCCTCCACAAGAGTCACTACTGATAAAGGAGATGGGCCTTCCTCAAACGCAAAACAGAAGAAAGTAGAGGACCTGGGTAAGCTCCCTGTCTTCCAGCTTCTGGAAAACAGTTGATGTCAGCCTTTTTCTTGTCTTAGGGGATGTGAATGAACTGACGGATATGGTTCACCACCATGTTCCAGAGGCGAAGCTGGTAGAATGCATTGGTCAAGAACTTATCTTCCTTCTTCCAAATAAGAATTTCAAGCAGAGAGCATATGCTAGCCTTTTCAGAGAGCTGGAGGAGACGCTGGCTGACCTGGGACTCAGCAGTTTTGGAATTTCTGACACTCCCCTGGAAGAGGTGAGGCAGAGACTCCCGCTGGTTTCTGTCAGGCACCAGAGAGGTAGTTCCTTGCCAAAGTCTAACACAAAAGTCTAGAAGGGAAATTTTGTGAAAGCAAAAAGCCATAATTCCTTGCCCAAGCGTAGCAGCTGTCTTCACTTTTGGCTTACTTCCTCCTGCCTTCATCCATACTCACACATATTTTACATAGCTGTGGTCACCATGTGCACACACTTCTGTATTTACAGAAGAATATGTTCTTAGATAAAGAGTCATAATGTATTCCCTTCCCATTATGAAGCAATACCCAACAGAACTGAGCCTGGGTTAGATTTTTTTATAGACTGGGAACGCCTGAATCAAATTCTCTTTTTCTTTCTGGACAGATTTTCCTGAAGGTCACAGAGGATTTGGATTCAGGACATCTGTTTGCTGGTATGGTGCCCCCAAGTGTGTAGTTTGTCCCCTCACTAAACCCTTATGCTCTATCTCAAAAATCTAAGGATAAACTCATGAAACAACAAAGTAGCTAACACTCCTGCATCCTATTTATCTGACCCCCAAATAACAGGCCTTTTGAGTTCTTGGTTATATGACACAGGAAAGGTAAGTGGAATTGGGTCCAGGTGGGAAGATGCTAGGTGAATCGGGAGTCTTAAGAAGGTCAGGCTGGGAGCTCTGCCACCCCCAAGCTTCGCATCCCGCTTCCTGGTCTCCTGTTCCTTCCACATCACCACCCTCATCTTCTCCTCTTCTCTCTACCAGGCCTATGATCCACTCTGCCTGCAGGAGTGACAGCTCACAGAGTTCTTAGAGACAGTACAATCCAGATGCCAGCTAGGACACCTGGCCTCTTTGAGATGGAGATAAAACGGTTCTGAGCCCTCATTTAGTGCCCTGAGGAATTTTGAAACTGTGGGGACCATAAATGTTGTGGGTTCTGGGGGTTTCTTATCCCCTTCCACAATTTCTACCAAATCTCAGAGCCACAAAAAGCACTCACGACTTAAGTGGTCTTTACTGTGGAGGACGGAGAATGGGAGGATGGACATGCAGAAGGACTTAACTGCCACAACACAGGCCACTTCTGATAGAAAAACTGGCATCCACCCAGTCTGATAAAATCCTCTCCCTGGCTTCTCCCTTCTTGTTCCATTTCCCTCTCCTTGGTCGTGGGCAGAGCTCTGAAGCAATTCACCTTTGCTGACGTGGGCACCTGCCACTGGTTACCTCTTTCTACCAAGTGTGACATACCACAGCATTTTCCTGTACAAAGATTGTTTCCTCTCTGTTTCTGGTGCCTGCTCTTAAGTCATGGTTTTCGTCTTGCTTTGTAAGTGATCCCGGCTATGTCTAGAACTATCAGTGGTCCAATATATCAGCCCAAATGTGTGCCAGGATCCAGGTAGATTGTGTGGTGGCCAGAAGAGGTGGCCATCTGGGCAGGGTGGGGAGTAAAGAACAGTGCTCTGGAGGGAGTGAGAGCACCTCACCACAGGGCCCAGGTCTTCTTTCCAGCTTTTCAGACACAGGAATTAAATTCCCGCAACCCACCCAAGGGCAAAAACTCCCATAACCAAGACCAGAGTGAAAACATGATAATTTATATTAGAAACTATGATGAACTCAAGAAGTGGGGCCTTTAATCTGCACAGAGTGCTTCTGCTTAATAATTAGTCCTCTTAGAAGAATAAATAAATTCGGAGAAGGCAATGGCAACCCACTCCAGTACTCTTGCCTGGAAAATCCCATGGACGGAGAAGCCTAGTGGGCTGCAGTCCATGGGGTCATGAAGAGTTGGACATGACTGAGCGTCTTCACTTTCACTTTTCACTTTCATGCATTGGAGAAGGAAATGGCAACCCACTCCAGTGTTCTTGCCTAGAGAATCCCAGGGACGGGGGAGCCTGGTGGGCTGCCGTCTGTGGGGTCACACAGAGTTGGACACGACTGAAGTGACTTAGCAGCAGCAGCAGAAGAAGAAGAATAAATTATAAATCAGAAGAGTGATCATTCTGGATATATTAATAGAATAGGATATTCCAAAGAGACAGAGGTAGGAGTTAAGTGTAGCCTCTACAATGAAGCAGGCCAAACACCAAACCTGAATTCTATAATTTGTTGATTGAGTGGCTTTGGGTGCATGTGTGCTAAGTTGCTTCAGTCACGTCCGACTCTTTGCCTGCCAGGCTCCTCTGTCCATGGGATTCTCCAGGTAAGAATACTAGAGTAGGTTGACATGCCCTCCTCCAGGAGATCTTCCCGACCTAGGTAAGGGTCTAAGCCGCATCTTATGTCTCCTACATTGGCAGATGGGTTCTTTACCACTAGTGCCACCTCAGAAGCCCCTTTGGGTAGATACTTAGCCTCTTTTTTTGTTTATGAACACTCTTAAGATTCATTCCCTTAATAACTTCCATGGATAACATATAGCTGTGTTAATTAAATTTATCATGTCGTACATTATATCCCTAGTACTTATTAATATTTAGTTTCTTTGTACCTCAGTTTCCTCATATGCCAAATGGGGATGATAATAGTATCCACCTTTGAAGGTTGTTGTTCACTCACTCAGTCATGTCCAACTCTTTGTGACCCCATGGACTGCAGCACACCGGGCTTCCCTGTCCTTCACCATCTCCTGGAGCTTGCTCAAACTCATGTCCATTGAGTCAGTGATGCCATCCAACCATCTCATCCTCTGTTATCCCCTTCTCCTCCTCCCTTCAATCTTTCCCAGCATTGGGGTCTTTTCTAATGAGCCAATTCTTCACATCAGGTGGCCAAAGTATTGGAACTTCAGCTTCAGCATCAGTCCTTCCAATGAATATTCAGGACTGATTTCCTTTAGGATGGACTGGTTTGATCTCCTTGCAGTCCAAGGGAACTCTCAAGAGTCTTCTCCAACACCACAGTTCAAAAGCATCAATTCTTCAGCACTCAGGCTTCTTTATGGTCCAACTCTCACATCCATACATGATTACTGGAAAAACCATAGCTTTGACTAGACAGACCTTCGTTGGCAAAGTGATGTCTCTGCTTTTTAATACACTGTCTAGCTTTGTCATAGCTAGGTTATTGAGAGAATTAAATGAGTTAAAGCATGCTAAGTCTTAACACAGTATGCAATTTCTGTTAATGATTCAGCAATACCCTCATCTCAGCACTTACAAATATCTCTTACCTCAAACTCAGCCATAGCTTATACTTTACAAAAAACTAAATATCCATTGTTTTATTTGATTGTCACTATAACCTTATGAGGCTGGTAGGGCAGGGATTGGCCCCATCTGGGGAAAAGAAATTAAAAGTGTTAGTCACTCAGTTGTGTCCATCTCTTTGCAACTCCATGGACAGTGGCCAACCAGATTCCTCTGTCCATGGGATTTTCCAGGCAAGAACATCTGGCGAGACAGCTCTTATAAATTGGATGACTTGCCTTAAAGTCATATAGGCTTCTGAGTCTTATTCCTTGGTCTCAGTTCTCAAATCTAGAGCCCTCAATTACACACTCCTACTGTCTCCCATTTTTCAGATTGCTAATTGCATTTGTCTGAAAGGGCTGTTTTTGAGGCCGGCATTTTTCTGATCTTGTCTTCAGAGTCTGAAGGAGCTGTGGCTGTCTATGAAGTCATACATTGCATGGTACCAAGAGACTCCAGGCCATTTCTGAAGGATGTCTCATTGCCAGTGGCCTCTAGAGGGTAGCAGAGAGCCAGGGACAAACAGGCCTGAAGCCCTCAACTCTGATCTGAACAGTGGCCTCCAGCCTGGATGGGGTTTCAGGGAGAGAGCACGGCTCAGAGGACAGGCATGAAGACAGGCAGCAGAAATCCTGCCAGAGGGAGGGCCAGCCACAGCGAAGGCGTCAAAGCCAAGCCCAGATCAGGAGAAAGGAGGCAGAACTGGGGCGCTGGTGCTGAGTAGTCAGCGAGCCTGCAGATGGTCACCCTCTGAGTAGTGAGCCTGGTACACGGCAGGTGCCTGTGGACATTAGCTGAAAGAATGACTCAGCTGACCCAGCTCCCTCTGCAGTTGTTCTTGTCCTAGAGGACGTTAGGAGAGAGACGTGGGGGCCAGCCAGCCATCCTCTAAGCTCTCTAAGTCCAACAGCACATTCTGCAAGTACATTTTAATTAACTCTAGCTTCAAAATAGCTGATGACTTGCGATGGTTTATAAAGCACATTCACATGTGTTAGCTCATTTAATCTTCATAATAACCCTTTTCTTGTTTTCATTTTACAGATGAGAAAACTCAGATTCAGACAGATTGAGTCATTAAGACAAATTTGCACGTCTAGTTAGTTAGAGTCAGGATTCACACCCAGGTCTGCCAACTCCTAGTTTGTTGGTCTTTCTACTTTCTACTTCTTGGTGACCTCTAAAAATATAGAAAGAAACACAGGTTATACATGAATATATTTTGCTGTTAAATTCAAATAATACAAAAAAGGCTAACCCTTCCCACTTCATCCCCTGCCCCATCCAGCTCTGCCCCTGAAGTGATCTTTTAACAATTAACAGGTATTCTTTCAGAACTTTGCACATGTGTATACATCATGAGTGTATGTGTATACGTAAAACGTGTTTCTTTCCAAATGACACATGTGCTAACATAAATATGATCTTATTACACATATTGTTCTGAAACTTTTTTTTTTTTGCTTATATGTTTTGAACCTCTCTGTCTTGTCCTCTTTAACTGTATAGAGATTTTTTAAGCAGTTTCAGGCAATTCTGTCAAAAATATTTGATATCAGAAAGTAGAATTTTAAAAATTTTATTAACCTTCCTGACAGATATTTTGTTTCTAACTTAGATGAAGGGAAAACTAACACAGTGAGAAAAAAAATTGACCTTGTGAATGTTTTTCTAAGTTACTCATTCCATCCTCCAAACCAGCAGGCACTCAGCAGAAAAGAGAAAACATCAACCTTCGACACCCCTGTTCGGGTCCTAGCGAGAAGGCCGGACAGACTCCCCAGGGCTCCAGCAGCCACCTCGGAGAGCCAGCTGCTCACCCGGAGGGCCAGCCTCCACCAGAGCGGGAGGGACACAGCCGACTGAACTCAGGAGCGCGGCTTATTGCCCAGCACGTGCAGGCACTGCTGGTCAAGAGGTTCCAGCACACCATCCGCAGCCACAAGGACTTCCTGGCCCAGGTATTACTGCGGTCTTTGGCTGTGCCTGTTTGCTCGTGGCCTCCCTGGCCTCCCCATCCTCTCCCAGGCTTTCTTGGGCGTGTGGGGTCAGACATAGCCACGGCTACCATCTTTGGGTTCTGTCAGCTTTGTTTTCTCCTTGCCAACCTTTGCTTCTTCTTGGTAACATGAAGCTTCTTTGTAAGTATTCTAGTACACTTAGCAGAGAAAATAGCATAATAATGAATATATTAATATTGGTTTTATTCTTACAAGGGAAGGTAAAATCATGTTTTTATTCATTTTTTGCAGACCCTACGTCATTGTCTGCTTTTTCTCTTTAGATTTTTTGTTCAGATGCAGAAACTCTGGTTTACCTCTGGCTGAGCACTGGCCTACTTTAGGGTTCAATACTGGCCTGCTTTAACTACCCTTCAAAGGGGGGAACATTCTCTGTTCTCCTTTACAACTTGCCTTTGCACATCTGCCCATCATGTTAATCTCTATTAGGGGCTAGTTATGAGGCTGCCGGATAAATGTTTAAAAGACTCTGTGTGTGTGTGTGTGTGTGTGTGTGTGTGTGTAACATACCATAGCCTAAGTTACCATGTTTATTGTCCCACAGATTGTGCTCCCGGCCACTTTTGTGTTTTTGGCTCTAATGCTTTCCCTCATCATCCCTCCTTTTGGTGAATATCCTGCTTTGACCCTTCACCCCTGGATGTATGGACAGCAGTACACCTTCTTCAGGTGTGTAGACTCGTCCCCAAAGGTCATCATTCACCTCCTTGGGTTGTGGGGCCCTTGGGTCCCCTGCTGACTGGTAGGGCCCTGACCTTCCTACTCTCTGGGACAGTCCCAGTGTGATAGGGGTCCTCAGGCTGCCCTTGGAAAGAAAGATAACTTACCTGCCACTTGGGAAAGGTGACCTCCACGTGGACACCCAAGACTGCCAGGAGTAAAGGAAAGAGAAGGCAGATGGTGGGTGAGTGGGTTTAAGTTCCCTTGTTTTGAATTGCAGACATGATGTGGCTTCAGACTACTGAGTGTGTTCAGGCAGCCTACCTACCCCCTTCTCAGGAGACCCATAGCCACATCAAGGCAGCGTCCTATGCCCTGTGTACAGGCCTGGCACACAGTACCCATTCAGTAGACATCTGTTGAGTTGCATGTTGGTGGCTTTGTTCCTCTGTCCCAGTCACATGTCCACTGTCTATGCCCTCTCACTGTCTAGCATGGACCAGCCGGACAGTGAATGGCTCTCAGCACTTGCAGATGTCCTTGTGAATAAGCCAGGCTTTGGCAACCGCTGCCTGAAGGAAGAGTGGCTTCCGTAAGTCCCTATGCTCCCCTGCTGTAACACCAACAGCTGCCCTGGGAGACCCCAATAGTGGGAGCCTAGGACAGCATGGTTGGCGAGACCCCGTCTATATTACTCAGACACTTCCATATCCCTGAGCAGCACTCACCTGGCCTCTCCTTCAACACCTGTGTGCAGGGGTGTTCACTAGCTTCCAGGAAGCCTCTGCATCACTGGATAAGTCTCTATTTCTATAATTCTCAATAAAGTTCCAAACTGAGTTGACATATGCTACTCACAACTTATGCGAAAGGAATCTGAAGGAGGAAGGAGAGAGATGGGGGCATGCTCTTGTGTAATTGGATCTAGAATGGCATTACTTACATGTATGGCCAACTTTCAATATTGCCTTCAGTGTAGAGAAGAGAGTTCTAGAGGAAAAGTCATGCTTTTATTCATTGGTGGTTGAAATACACCAAGAATTTAAAATGTTCAGTATAATTTTAAATGCTTTTTTCATCTAGTCTTTTTCAGAGTTATTTGTGAGGACCAAAATAGACTAATTTCAAATTCTTGTATTTGTTCCCTTATCAGAGCTGCTAGCAGATAAAATTTGCCCAGACCCACACCCCCTAGTCAATCAACAAAATTCTAGTCTTGATTTTTCTTGAGCAGAAACCTTTAAGAGTAGAAGAAAATGCATGGGTTTGAGGAAAGGGCAAAAATGGTTAAGAAGGAAAGGGCTGGGTGCTATTTCTCATTTTTAGGAGTTTTTATAAACTTTGGATCTGATTGTGGAATATGCTCTTGTCTTCCATGAGGGAGTTCCCCTGTGGAAATTCAAGCCCCTGGAAGACTCCATCTGTGTCCCCGGACGTCACCCACTTGCTCCAACAGCAGAAATGGACAGCGGACCAACCTTCACCTTCCTGCAGGTGCAGCACCAGAGAGAAGCTCACCATGCTCCCTGAGTGCCCTGAGGGCGCAGGGGGCCTCCCACCCCCGCAGGTACCTCCACCTCCGGGGCCACCAGGGCCCTGAGCCTGCCTGCAACAGCAGCCATTGCACCTCCTGAGTTTCTAGACAACTAACATTTCAAACTAACAGCTAAGTGAAGGACTAAGTGAGGCTCTGGGTCCTCACCAACTGAAGAAAGTCACTGACCAAGAGTTTCATTTCCATTAAACACTCCCGTTCAATCTAGTAAGAAAATATCTTTAAGTATTGAGAAAATAATACATCATGCATGCTTACTATAGAAAAATTAGAAAATACAGAGAAGTCAGAACAAAAATATTTCACCCTATCACTTGGCAATAACCACCAATAACATTTAGTTTTTATTTGTTCAAATAGGATTATATTCAAAATGTTGTCCTGAAACCTGCTATCGATAACATATCGTGAACATATGTCCACATCAGTAAATATACACCTACCTCATCATAGTATGCCTGCACACTATCCTACGTATCCTTTGGATTTACTTTAATTTATTTCATCTCTCATTGGAGAAGGCAATGGCAACCCACTCCAGTACTCTTGCCTGGAAAATCCCATGGATGGAGGAGCCTGGTAGGCTACAGTCCATGGGGTCGCAAAGAGTCGGACACAACTGAGCGACTTCACTCACTCACTTTGCTCACTTCATACTTTATCACTGGAGAAGGAAATGGAAACCCACTCCAGTATTCTTGCCTGGAGAATCCCATGGACAGGGGAGCCTGGTGGGCCGAGGTCCATGGGGTCGCAAAGAGTCAGACATGACTGAAGTGACTGAGCAAGCAAGCAAGCATCTCACACTGCTGATAGGCGCTTTCCTGATAGCTCAGTTGGTAAAGAATCTGCCTGCAATGCAGGAGACCCTAGTTCAATTCCTGGGTCAGGAAGTATTCTGACCTGGAGAATTCCATGGACTGCATAGTCCATGGAGTCGCAAAGAGTTGGACATGAATGAGCAACTTTCACTCATTGCTGAACATGTGGGTTTTCCATTTTTCTCTTATAAACAATGTTGTAGTGTCCATTCAAGTGCACACTTATTAACAATCTTAATTAAGAAGTTTGCCATGTGCTGTGTAATTGTCATACATACACATACACACACATGCACACCACACAGAGTTAGCAATCTATGTTTTTCAAGGATATCAGCAATCTTGGCTCTGAGCAGCATCCTCATGGAATTCTAAACGCCATAATGTATCACAATGAGCTTCTCCATGGGGTTTCAGAGACAGTGAGCTGGGCCAGAGAAGTCTTAGTTTGCCTAAGGTTTATAAGAGGCCTCCAAGCTGACTAGGACAGAGCTGGGTCCTCTATGGTCATCTCTCATGATTTGCCAATGAATGAATGAAGAAATCCCCAAGAGGCAGTGGAATGAGCACCATCATTGGCATCAGAGAGCCATGGATGGGTTACTTAGCCTCTCTAATAAATTGGAGATAATTTCCTCACTTATAAATTGAAGATAACTACACTTTCTTAGGGGTCCCAGATGGCTCAGCTGGTAAGGAACCTGCCTGCCAATGCAGGAGACATAAGACACGTGAGTTCAATCCCTGGGTCAGAAAGATCCCCTGGAGGAGGGCACAGCAACCCACTCCAGTATTCCTGCCTGGAGAATCCTTATGGACAGAGCAGCCTGGCAGACTACAGTCCATAGGGTCACAAAGAGTCAGACATGACTGAGGCGACTTACTGTACACGTCTGCCTCTGGGTGGCGCTCTTGACACCCAGGTTCATGACTGACCAGAAACTAAATGCTATGTATTCTTATATTTAAAGTGCCACCTGGTGGTCAAACTCACACACTTTTGAATTCTCTAAAATCTTTTGATTACCTCGAGTTCTATATGAATTTTCAAAGTGATGTAAATTGTAAGGCACTGTTTGATTTCTTTCATTCAAACTCACGCACTTTTGAATTCTCTAAAATCTTTTGATTACCTCGAGTTCTAGATGGATTTTCAAAATGATGTAAATTGTAAGGCACTGTTTGATTTCTTTCATTCACATCACAGTTTATTGTGTCAACTCTATGCCAGATACTATTCTGGTTGCTGGGGACACAACAGCTAACAAGTCAGAAAAAGTCCTGGCTCTCACAGAATTTGTGTCCTATCCTACAGACAAAGACAAGTAAACAGATTGAAAGGAAAATTTCAGATAGACATGAAGTTGTGAAGACAATACTACCATGTGTGACAGGATACAGAAAATACTTCTCTGAGGAATAAACTTTGGGCTGAGATTTGAATGATGACAAGTTAGCCATGAGAGGTTGTCCGGGGAGAGGGAGGGAATGAGAGGTGTGCATCTGAGAAACAGAAGTGGGGAGGTCAGGGAGCGAGGGGGTACCTACAGGTGAACTCAGCCTTGGTAACAAATTTGGATCTGATCCTATGGCTTATTGGAGTGTGGTAAGCAAGGCAAATGGTATATTCTGATTGATTTTTTTTTTTTAAGCTCAGTCTGGCTCCTGAATGGAGAATGGATTGTGGAGGGCCAGGGTGGAAGCAGAGACCAGTTTGGAAGTGTCTGTAGAGGCCCAGGTGATGCCTGGGTGGAGACTTGGTCTAGGGTGATATGGTAGAGCTGGAGACATGCAGTTGGATTGGAGATTGATTCTGAAGTGAGAACTATCCTGGGTCATCAATGGAATAAAGAAAAAAAAGGGCTCGAAAGTGACTTTCGCATCATTGCTGTGGGAACTAGGGAGACACCAATCCTTTACTGTCTTCCCAGTAGTTGAGTCTACAAATAATTTTTGGAAAAGAACAAGTAGTTTCACCTCAAATTCAGAAGTAATTAATGCAGATATGTCCTTGCTTCAGAGAATACAACGCAGCACTGAAATTCTGCAGGACCTTACAGACAGGAATGTCTCCGACTTCCTGGTAAAAACATATCCTGCTCTTATCCGAAGCAGGTAAGATACTTTTTTATACTTTTCATCCTGGGTCCCTTGGGAAAATATTAACTAAGATCAGAAGATAATTTCCTCTCATGACTTTTCAACAATCAGGGCAGTGGAATTTTTTCTTTTTCCTAATTTGAAAGTCTCAACTGATAGAAAAGACAACTGGGGCATATACCAGTCAAATGCAACTTATGATTAATTTTGATCTGTTTTTGGTTTTGTTTAGGCCAAGCAAAGTTTAACCCATGCACTACTACAAGTAAAATAAGAAAGTATAGAATTTTTCCAAAACACAGTCTCATATTTTAAGTAGTTCAAAAAGAGAGGTGAAGTTTGGAGGGAGGAAGGAGAGTAAGGGGGACAGGGAGAAGACAAAGAGAGAAGTAAAAAAGGAAAAGTAAGAAGCAACAAGGAGAAAAGAAACAATGAGACCAAGATAGGAGCGAGGCAGTGGGAGAGAGTCCGTGTGAGCCCACAGGTTGTCCAGGTTAACTGTACCTGTCGTACTCTAACTGTGAATTAGCCCCGGTATCACTGCCCTTTCCAATGCCAGGCACTCCTCTCAGCTCTGCAGCTGTTCTCATTGAGCTCCATCCAGGATGGACCAACTTCAGCAGCCCCATCACAGCAAACAGTGAGACAAGAGCATGCTATGGAGAAAGGGTTATAGGGGACCCTGGTCTAAGCCCCATGTTCTCTGGAATTTTAAAATAAAACATACTGTCTAACTTCAGGCATATTTTCAGTTGCTTCCCCTCCCAGTCCCTAAGCAAAGGATTAATGGACTCAAGTTAACTACAACACACTGCAGATGGTGAAAGCAGCTGCTGAGAAAGGAGTGCCAAGCCAGCAGTTAGCAAATGAGGAACACCATTCGAGCACGAAAATACAAGCAGAGTGCATAGAATTTATTCAATAATGCAGTAAACAATGACCGCATCCCACCCTTTGTTCTCAGCAGCACATTTGCAATGTGGAATTTTGGATTTTGTGCTTTGTGGTGAAGATAGTTTGTGAGGACTGAACTATGAGGACTAGAGCTGGTTCTGTGTGTTTCCTATCTTGTAATTTTGTCCGTTGTTGGCTGGAAGTCAGTCCCTTAACTCTGCACTAGGAGTAATTCAGAACTTCCTCTGAGCGTGCAGGTGATTATGAGAGTCTTGTTCTTGCCGGATGCAAGAGGGGAGGGCTGCAGCCTTCATTGCATGCTGGCATGGTCATTGTCATATTTCCTGGGTCCAGATCATCTGATAGATGACCTTACAACAGGGCCAGCCAGAAGGCCTAGCAGTCAGGATGTGACTGGAGGGCAAGTGTTAGAAAATATCAGTCTTTTCTCCACAGATTTTTTTCAGGCTCAGCCCTTGGCCTATGAGGGGCTATCAGGAAATACAAAAATGCCCCTTGAAGACTGGGACACCCCAGTGGGCATTTGGGAAAGAAAGTCAACACTTCTGTATATTTGTTGTATTCACTGTATGATTTGTTTTGGCTTTCAGTTTGAAGAGCAAATTCTGGGTCAATGAACAGAGGTAAGAAACTATTTTTGTAAGAAATTAAAATCTCAGAGTGATCTATTTTAAATTATTGTACATTAAAAAAGTCACACCTCAGTCATGTGAATGAGCTGTTCTGTACGTGCCCAGGAATTCGTAAGACATGTCTTAAGGGACGTGTGGCTACAGACACCCTATGCCCAGAACATGCTCAGCAGTGAATCTCCTTGGAGGACATAAATAAGAGGGGATACTTCCTGAAGAGGAGTTCCAGAGCACTCTCCCTCCAGGGAGGTTCTAAAACCTCCAAGCAAATAACAGTTTATAACGAGAGCACGAGTTCCCTACACCCTGGCATTCCTTGGCCCATTCCATTTAAGGCTCCGGGAGTCTGGCCCAGCCCCTGACTCACCCTGTCCCTGGGTATCTAGGAGGTTCATGAGGTTCCTGAGGTTTGAGAATCCTCCAGAGACAGTCTACGAGTGAGCTGGCCTCCCTAGGGTCCCTCAGGAACAGGGCCTCTAGAATGAATGTGGAGCTGATGTTGACTTGATTTCCTGGGCAGGATCCAGGCCATGAAAGTAAAATTCAGCTTTCAGAATCATTCCCTAAAAGGTAGTGAGGGGCCTCAACTGAAGCAGAAAGGTAGGGAGGTGGGGAGGACAAGTTGAGTCTCTGAGAAATAAAGTTCTCCTCCTCTGCCTCCCCTACTCAATATGTTGTGTTTGTTGAGAAGTTTGGCTTTTATGCTGCCATTGAAGAGTTTTAAGCCAGAGAGTGACACGCCCAGGCCAGTGTTAGGGCACCAGTGTGGAGGGGGTGTTAGACAGGGAGAGACCCGAGGCTAGGATCGCAGTTGAAGACCAGATAGGAGTCAACGCAGGGAGTGGTGAGGGATTCCCTGCGGCAGGGATGGGTGAGAGGCACCAAGAGAGGATGGCAGACTGGGCAGGTGAGTCCAGCACACTAGAAGTACCTGCAAAGTATAGAAGCGGCACGGGGGGAAAGTCAGGGAAGACCTCAAAGAGAAGATAACACAGGACAGATGAGTTGGAAAGGCACCCAGAGAAACTAGCAGCCCTGCAAAGGCAAAGAGACCATGCTGAGCTTGTGGCATGACTGGATAGCTGGAATGGGCCACTGGAGGTCGGGCATAAGGAGGGTGAAGTTGGAGAGCTTGGCAGGCACCAAGCTCAGAAGGAGTCAGGACTGCATCCTGGAGATAAGGAAGAAGCTGTGAAAAGTTGGTTTGTAAAGTGAAGCCATGTTTCCCACTAGTGCAGACTATTCCTGCAAAAATGCACCTTTTCCTACAGAAACTGAGAGCTATGGCAGCCATGAGGTACACACACATGGTCACATGGTTCATGACATAGAACTGAGGACTTCTTGTTCCCTTGTCAGGTATGGAGGAATTTCTGTCGGAGGAAAGCTCCCAGCTCCCCCCTTCACTGGAGAAGCACTTGTTGGATTTTTAAGTGACCTTGGCCAGTTAATGAATGTGAGCGGGGTATGTAAACAGACTGGAGATTTGGTGGGACTTTCAACTGGCCACTTATAGAAATGATCGTGAGTGCTAAGAAGAGGTGGTGAGGGGGAGTGGGAAAAACCCTCTTGTTTGTTTTTTATGGCTTTCTAGGGCCCTATGACCAGAGAGGCTGCTAAAGAAATGCCTGCTTTCCTTAAACAACTAGAAACTGAAGACAATATTAAGGTATTGGCCCTGCCTGATCTGCCCTAGAGCTAAAAACTCACATGAGCTGGTGGCTGTTTTATTTTCCCAGCTTAATTAAATTCCACCCCCACTCCTGTTGGAATCAGGCATGAAATGTCTCCCAGCTGCCAAAACCTTCCTCCTGCTCCCATTCTTTTTCCTGCAGCTCATTTTTTCTTTAAATAGCTGCTGTTCATGCAGAGTGTCCTGTGGAGTAGAGCCTAACGAAGCCACCTTCCTGTCCTCTAGGTGTGGTTTAACAACAAAGGTTGGCATGCTCTGGTCAGCTTCCTCAACGTGGCCCACAACGCCATCTTACGGGCTAGCCTGCACAAGGACAAGAGCCCCGAGGAGTATGGCATCACCGTGATAAGCCAGCCCTTGAACCTGACCAAGGAGCAGCTCTCTGAGATCACAGTGTAAGCCACCGTGCCCCCCGCCTCACAGAGTTCTTGTCACCTTCTCCACTCTGAACACCGCAAGAGGATTCTCACTAGCAGGCACTGCCAGACTGGATGGCAAGCTTATTTAATCGGGTGCACAGAAACATAAGATTCCTTGTGCCAAACTGCTTGGCCATTCTTTCTCCTTACTTATTTGGAAAGTAAGCATATGTTTGGTTCCATTCCCTTTTTGCTTTTGGTAACACATTGCTCCTGGAACTTACACAAAGCGTCTCCTTTCCATTATCCAAAATGACTGCCAGTGACTGGGAAGTTCAGTAAATCTTTCATTGCCCCAGCAGTGATTATCTTAGATTCCGGTAATTTCCCCCAGATAGTCAGGCTTTGGAACTGTCAACATATCCTTACCTTCCTAAAGCATAGGCTCAGCTTCAAGCAGTAAAAACATTGCTCTTTTGCAATTTGTAGCATGTTTGCCTTATCAAAGGTCTATATTTGGTTAGAGTGCTTTTGTTAGTACAGACTCCTTCTGGAAGGCAGTAAGGGGGCCCTGTATACTCCAAGTGCACTGACCATGCCCAAGGTCATGGCTAAACTTGGATCTGAAGCCGTAGGGACCTTCCTTGGGACACCCACTGAGGCCCTAGACTGAGGAAAAGTAGTCTATGTCCATTCCCACTTAACCTCAGTTTCTGTACTTTCTGCCAAGACTTTTGAATATGAAATATGAGATAGGAGCCTTGTGATTATAAGAATAGTATATAAAATAGTATATGTTCATTAAATAACGTTTATAGAAGAGAGTTTTAAGAACTAAGTTTCTATAACCCAACAATTTAGGGTATTTCCTATAACCATTTTTTGGCGTTTCCTTCTGATCATTTGTTCTAACCTTACTATATGTGTGGATCAAGCTGTCTGTCATTTTAACAGGGGCATCGACCAGCACATATAGTGCTTTTGTGGGAATTAGTGAAGGGTGCTTCGGGTGGTGCTAGTGGTAAAGAACCCACCTGCAATACAGGAGATGTAGAGAGACATGGGTTCAATCCCTGGGTCAGGAAGATCCCCTGGAGGACAGCGTGGCAACCTACTCCAGTATTCTTGCCTGGAGAATTTCATGGACAGAGGAGCCTGGCGGGCTACAGTTCACAGGGCCACAAAGGGTTGGACATGACTGAAGCAACATAGTATGAACACATGTTCCTTTGTCAAGGTGGGCAATGGCCCACACTAGAGTTCATGGCTCGTATGTGAAGGCTGGGTTAGATTTCAGCCCATACTTGCCCCGTAAGGCAGATGCTTTCTATCTGATCCAGGAAAGAGTAAATATTGCCAAGTGCCTGCATAACCATCCTGTTCCCTTCTCACTTAAACTTACATTATAATGTAACATTTCTCTGTGTTCTGATGTGTTTCTTAAATGCATGATTTAATAACTTATTGCCTTTAAAAATGTATTTCTTTTCACAAACCATGTATTTGTCTACATTAAAAATTCAAGAGTATCTATAGACAAATTATTAGAACTAATAAAAGCATTATAGTGCATGATATTTTTGAGGTAAAAATCCATTCCTATACACAATCAACAAATAATTAGAAAACGTAATACAAAGAAAATGTGTCTAGACTTTCATATTAACAGGGAACTGCATATGATATTACATACATGGTTATATATTACATAACCTTAACGTTCAACATCACCTAGAACAGGAAACACACAAATCTCCACTTCACCTTGACCTTGACCCAGTTTGATTTAGACAGTCCCGTGGGATGACAAGCTTCAGGTTAAGAAAGGGGATTCTGGAGGCTGTTCCCTGGGTGGGGTGAGGACTTTCCAGAGCCTGATCTTGTCCTTCTGCTTCTACGCCTCCTCCTTCACCTGCCTCTCTCTCCCCATGTCTCCCGTCCTTCTGCAGACTGACCACTTCGGTGGACGCTGTAGTGGCCATCTGCGTGATTTTTGCCATGTCCTTCGTCCCTGCCAGCTTTGTCCTTTATTTGATCCAGGAGAGGGTGAACAAGGCCAAGCACCTCCAGTTTGTCAGCGGAGTGAGCCCCACCACCTACTGGCTGACCAACTTCCTCTGGGACATCGTAAGTATCAGGTCACGGCACCGCTCTCGCCACCCTGGGCCCAAGGGTGTTTGTGTCTATTCTGACTGAAGGAACACAGCAGGGTGGGGCTCTTATGTGGCCAGGGCTGCCAGAGGGTGCCATGCCCAGGGCCCAAGCTGGGGAAAGATGCAGGGCGCAGCTCAGCAACTGAGGTGGGGGGTGCTCTGCATGTTCTGACCCACCAAAAAATCACTGCTCGGCAGGCCTGAGGCTGGCCTTCCTGGGAATAATCTGAAGCTGAAGAGGTAATATAAAGAGGTCCTTCATTCTACATGCTCCTCTTAAATCTCACCACACCCTCAAAGTGGGTGAAATGGAACCTCCCCTGTGGTCAAGTCACCATAAACATAGGATATCCAGTTAAATTTAAATTTCAGATAAAACAATGAATAATTTTTAATATAGTTTATCCTAGTTCAGTTCAGTTCAGTCGCTCAGTCCTGTCTGACTCTTTGCGACCCCATGAATCTCAGCACACCAGGCCTCCCTGTCCATCACCAACTCCCGGAGTTCACCCAAACCCGTGTCCATCAAGTCGGTGATGCCATCCAGCCATCTCATCCTCTGTTGTCCCCTTCTCCTCCTGCCCCCAGTCCCTCCCAGCATCAGGGTCTTTTCCAATGAGTCACCTCTTCGCATGAGGTGACCAAAGTATTGGAGTTTAAGCTTCAGCATCAGTCCTTCCAATGAACACCCACGACTGATCTCCTTCAGAATGGACTGGTTGGATTTCTTTCCAGTCCAAGGGACTCTCAAGAGTCTTCTCCAACACCACAGTTCAAAAGCATCAATTCTTCGGCACTCAGTTTTCTTCACAGTCCAACTCTCACATCCATACATGACCACTGGAACAACCATAGCCTTGACTAGACGGACCTTTGTTGGCAAAGTAATGTCTCTGCTTTTGAATATGCTATCTAGGTTGGTCATAACTTTCCTTCCAAGGAGTAAGCATCTTTTAATTTCACGGCTGCAATCACCATCTGCAGTGATTTTGGAGCCCAAAACATAAAGTCTGACACTGTTTCCCCATCTATTTCCCATGAAGTGATGGGACCAGATGCCATGATCTTAGTTTTCTGAATGTTGAGCTTTAAGCCAACTTTTTCACTCTCCTCTTTCACTTTCATCAAGAGGCTTTTTAGTTCCTCTTCACTTTCTGCCATAAGGGTGGTGTCATTTTCATATCTGAGGTTATTAATATTTCTCCTGGAAATCTTGATTCCAGCTTGTGCTTCTTCCAGCCCAGCATTTCTCATGATGTACTCTGCATATAAGTTAAATAAGCAGGGTGACAATATACAGCCTTGATGTACTCCTTTTCCTATTTGGAACCAGTCTGTTGTTCCATGTCCAGTTCTAACTGTTGCTTCCTGACCTGCATATAGGTTTCTCAAGAGGCAGGTCAGGTGGTCTGATATTCCCATCTCTTTCAGAATTTTCCACAGTTTATTGTGATCCACACAGTCAAAGGCTTTGGCATAGTTAATAAAGCAGAAATAGATGTTTTTCTGGAACTCTTGCTTTTTCAACCATCCAGCGGATGTAGGCAATTTGATCTCTGGTTCCTCTGCCTTTTCTAAAACCAGCTTGAACATCTGGAAGTTCAGGGTTCACGTATTGCTGAAGCCTGGCTTGGAGAATTTTGAGCATTACTTTACTAGCATGTGAGATGAGTGAAATTGTGCAGTAGTTTGAGCATTCTTTGGCATTGCCTTTCTTTGGGATTGGAATGAAAACTGACCTTTTCCAGTCCTGTGGCCACTGCTGAGTTTTCCAAATTTGCTGGCATATTGAGTGCAGCACTTTCACAGCTTCATCTTTCAGGATTTGAAATAGCTCAACTGGAATTCCATCACCTCCACTAGCTTTGCTCGTAGTGATGCTTTCTAAGGCCCACTTGACTTCACATTCCAGGATGTCTGGCTCTAGGTGAGTGATCACACCATTGTGATTATCTGGATTGTAAGATCTTTTTTGTACAGTTCTTCTGTGTATTCTTGCCACCTGTTCTTAATATCTTCTGCTTCTGTTAGGTCCATACCATTTCTGTCCTTTATAGAGCCCATCTTTGCATGAAATGTTCCCTTGGTATCTCTAATTTTCTTGAGGAGATCTCTAGTCTTTCTCATTCTGTTGTTTTCCTCTATTTCCTTGCACTGATCACTGAGGAAGGCTTTCTTATCTCTTCTTTCTATTCTTTGGAACTCTGCATTCAGATGCTTATATCTTTCCTTTTCTGCTTTGCTTTTTGCTTCTATTCTTTTCACAGCTATTTGTAGGAGTTTACCCTAACTCCCCCTCAAATATTGCATTCTTACCCAAAAACATTTATCGGTTTCTGACCCAAAATTCAAGTTTAATTGCACGTTCAACATTTTTATTTGCTAAATCTGGAAATCCTATCCAGGGGCCTTATTTTGATTTCCCAACCAGATCTTCATTATATTAGATGAGCTACCACTTCAGAGAACATGAAGAAAAAGCTATGTATCAAATCAGAAGCAGACTACTACCTCAGAATCAGAATTGGTGGGGGAAGAAAGGGTCAGGATGGGCTGCTGTACTACAGGCCACAGGGTCCAAATGACTTGACAGCAGAGGTCTGCTTATAATGTGGGAGTTGCTTGACACCAATTCCAGTCTATTCCAGGCATCTCAGGACCAAGATACTTTGTTTTATCTCAACATTCTGAGACTAACATGAAGATGTTAGTCTTCCACTTCATGTGAAGATAGAATATGTCATGATGGAGACCAACACAACCTTTTCCACTATGATTTTTAATAATGATGACAGATTTAGGGTTTATGAAGACATGCTGTCTTCTGTCTTACTCAACTTACTAAGTAGCCATCATTTAACAGTGTAAAACCAGAAATCACCGGTAGCAACTAATCTTTTCTCTAGCTTCTGTCTACCTGAGGAAGCACTTATGAACACATGGGGAAGAGGTCAGAGACAATAAGCCTCCCTTTGAACAAGAACGTCACTTGTAGTCACTCATGTTGGCCTGTGCTTAAACATGAGTGAAGCTAGGCTCTCCTGCACTGAAAAGCTATTAAAGTGCTGGGTTTGCATCCTATTTTTTTTTTAAAGACAAGGAATAGAATTTAGAGTTGAGGCTGACCCACGCACGTGCCTGGCTATAGACAGAGATCTCTGAGCCTAAGGACAAATTTGTGGACAGAAAGACAAAGCGAGTGTCTAAATGGGAGATGATTCTAGCAAAGTAGACACTTGGCAGTCTAATGAAGAGCTTGGAAATGGTGACTATGATGCCAGCAGGCTTCCTGATGCTCTAGAATTTTATGAATGGCCTGGAATCATTTCAAGGAGCTATATTGTTGGGACTAAGCACCCTCGTTGGCCAATGGTAAAAAGATAACATTGGCCTGGAGGTCATTGTTGAATAAATGAACAAACACATTGTTTATATCATTCACTCAGCACATATGTGATGTTGTAAGTTCTTATTTTTATTATTTTTTTTAAATTTTATTTTATTTTTAAACTTTACATAATTGTATTAGTTTTGCCAAATATCAAAATGAATCCACCACAGGCATACATCATCTGTTTTTCTTTTCTTTTAAAGTTTGAAATAACCACAAACTTATAAAAACATTGAAAATATAGTTTTAAACTTTTTTCTGAGCCATTTGAGAGTAACTTCTTCATAAGATACATACACACACACACACATTGCATTTTGTTGCCCTGTCTCTTCAGTCTCCGTCAGCCTGGGTTGGATCCTCCCTCTTTCCTTGACACTCATGACTTGACACTTTTGAAGATCGTAGACCAGTTGTTTTGCACAATGTCCATTAGTTGGGGTTTGCCTAATGTCTCCTCATGATGGATTCAGGTCATAGCAGCAGTTTCATGAAAGCATGCTCTAGCCTGCTCACTACACGCTATCAGGTAGCTTCTAATTTCAGTTTGTCCTATTACTGGTGATCACTTTTGTCACTCGATTAAGATGGTGTCTGCTGAGCTTGTTCACTGTAAAGTTACTCTTTTTCCCTTATAATTCATCAGGATTTGGAGAGAGGTACTTTGAAGCTAGGGCTTCCCTAGTGGCTCAGTGGTAAAGATCCACCTGCCAATGCAGGAGACATGGGTTCAATCTCTGGGTCAGGAAGATCCCTTAGAAAAGGAAATGGCAACCCACTCCAGTATTCTTGCCTAGGAAATCCTATGAACAGAGAAGCCTAGCAGGCTACAGTCCATGGTCTCACAAAGAGTTGGACACCACTGAGCACACATACACACAAACACAAACAAACACACAAACAAACACAGAAGAGTCTTCTGGGCTAAAGTCCGTGGGGTCGCAAAAGAGTTGGACGTGACTGAGTGACTAAACAACAACAACAGACATTTAAAAATTATTTCTACATCTCCCTTGTCTTTCCAGGGTTTGAGACCTAAGTTACCATTAAATGAAAGAATTAAGTAAGTTCTAATTTGATATCAATTTTCCAGGTTACTAAATATTTTTCAATGAAAAATATTGGGGTATCAATGATATTTTTAGATGGCCTCCACAATAAGATGAGAGGAGTTATTTAGAAACTTAAAACTTCCACTAAAGAAAACACAATTTTTTTTTGTTTGTTTTCTTTTTTTTTTCTAATTTTATTTTATTTTTAAACTTTACATAATTGTATTAGTGTTGCCAAATATCAAAATAAAACACAATTTTTAAAGTTTTCTAGCCTCATGGAGTCCTATTGAAACAGAGTAAGTTCCCCAACAATAAAGTAATCTTTTAAATTTCATCCAACACAAAAGTAAAACTGTAACAATACTCAAGAGATTGCTTTACCTCAAAGGAGAAAAGATCTGTAGGGCAGCTGAGAGGTCACTTTCTTCAAGTCTGTTTCTGGAACGTGGACGTCAGCCACGCACAGACATTTAAAAATGTCCTTCCCCAGGACATGACTCAGTGACTGAACAACAACTTTGAAGTTATGTAAATATCCTGGTTTTTTAAATCAAACTTTCCATTTATTTGTATGTTTATTTATGCTTTTATGGAGTCACGGTTCCTGTGTTAATCCAGATTACAATCTGATACCATTCTTACTGATTTTGGTGCTCAGATTATCCCGTTTGGCCAGTGGGAACTCCTCCACCCCAGCTCCCATGCCCTTTGGACTTGTGTCCACATGTTCCTTGAATTCATCCAAGTTCTCTGCCCAGTCCTACCCTGGAGTCAGTCATCTCCCCAAGGAGTTCTGGGTCCTTCCAGTGGAAGATGTCCTTCAAAACCAAGACCTTGGTGGTGAATATATTCACTGCCCCTGGGGTATCAGTGGTCCCAGGCCTTCACGGTGGAGACAGCTAGGTGAGATGCACATGTATCTACATAGACATGCACACATTACATCTGTACTTCATCTATATGCTGAACTAAACTGAACAATTGTTGTTATTGCTATTTAGTCACTAAGTTGTGTCCAACTCTTTTGCAACCCTACGGACTGTAGCCTGCCAGAGTCCTCTGTTCATGGGATTTCCCTGGAAAGAATATTGGAGTAGGATGCCATTTCCTTCTCCACTGGATCTTCCCAATCCAGGAACTGAACCTGCCTCCGCCATTGGCAGGAGGACTCTTTACCACTGAAGGACCTGGGGATCCAACAAAACTGAACAAAACATTTACTAAAAAAACACCACCAGTTCCAATCCAGCACTACAGGTTCACTCTGGTTTCTGTCTTTCCATATTTGTAACTCCCTTCTCCAAAAGTGAACAACTGGTTGCTGCTGCCCCTGACTCATTTACCTGCCTGAGCTACACACCTGTATGTAGCAAGTTCCCCATCTCTGCCTTCGTCCTCCCCGCTGTGTGGACACCCTCCTCTCCCTCCTCCAGCCACCCGCCTTCTTGCGCAGGCCATCTCTGTTCTGCTCTGGCTCTGATATCACACACCAGATCAGCCCCTGTAAGACACCATCCTGACCCCGCCTGGGGCTCCAGCACCCCGTACCAAGTCACCTCCATGGATGTCCTTCTTAGGTTCTCATTCTGCTTGGGACCATTTTGACTCCTCCCCTACCCTCACCATGGTTGCCCACCTTTCCCTGTCCAGCCTGATGGACTAAATTCTGTTAAGAAGAGAGGGGAGGAAGTGATGTGAGGCCAAGGATTATACTATAAATTTTTCTGAATTCTGGAGACATGCTTAGAAAGTAGAATCAACAGGACTTTGAGACTGATTAGAAAGAGGAGAAATCAGGTGGAATTTTATAATTCATTGTTTCAAAAGATACAACTGAAGATTCCTGTGCAGGGAGGTGGGGGTGAAGTAGGGTAGGAGGACGAAGGACACCTTTACATACGTTTGCTAGCCAAGAACTGCTTATACAAATAGAGTCAGAATCCCAAACTGTAAGTACTGGAGGAGTCTGGCCCAGCCCATGTCTTACTGAATGAGAAACAGAGGTGCAGAGATTAAGGACCTTGCTCCCCTCTTCTCTCTTCAAGATGAATTACACTGTAAGTGCTGCACTGGTGGTGGGCATCTTCATCGGGTTTCAGAAGAAAGCCTACACTTCTTCAGAGAACCTTCCAGCTCTTGTTGCGCTGCTCATGCTGTACGGGTGAGTTGTGTGGGCCCTTAGCTAATGAGAAGGGAAGCCAGGGGAGGAGCTTGCTCTTCTGACAGAAAACCTGGGTTTCCAGTGTCAAGATCAGCTTCTAGTTCCTGGCAGGGTCTGTGGCTGCTGATCAGGAATCTGGCTGGCTTCTGTTTCTGACTCCATGCATGGAGGTGTTCCTGCAGCCCAGTGCACTCAGGAACAATGGAGACACCCATATGGTTTGAATCTTAATCCTCCTCCACTCAAACTATGGCTTGACCAAAGTCTGAGAATCCATCACTGCCCAGTTCCTCACTCAGCTCTGACTCTCATTCATCTGTGGTCAATCTGTCCATCTCAATGTCTCCTGTACCAGCCAAAAGTTATTTGTACATAGAAGACTACAGCTGAAAAGTCATTCCTGGGTCAGGACCAGAAAATAACACAAGGATTAAATCCAATAGAATTACAGAGCATACAACTTTATATCCAAGCCCACCACTTACTATACATATAACTGCTGCTGCTGCTGCTGCTAAGTTGCTTCAGTCGTGTCCGACTCTGTGCGACCCCACAGACAGCAGCCCACCAGGCTCCCCCGTCCCTGGGATTCTCCAGGCAAGAACACTGGAGTGGGTTGCCATTGCCTTCTCCAGTGTATGAAAGGAAAAGTGAAAGTGAAGTCATACATATAACTGTAGACAAGTAATTCACCCCACTGGGGCCTGAGTTTCCCCATCTGCAAAATGGAGATCAGGATACCTGGCCCTTCCTACAGGAGCCAGCAGTGTCTTGCCAGAGCAATGGCCTCTATTCATCTCTCTTAGAGAATTCAGGAACAAGTGTGAATATGACATATCAGGTCCAGTGAACTATGAGTATTAGCCTGTTGGAATCTCAGCCCAGCTTTGCTGATCCAGACTAGAATGGAAAGTGTTGCAGGGTAGAGAATGCTCCTATATATTGTGTAAGGCTTTATAATTTACAAGGCACATTCACAGCTACTATCTCATTGCTCCTCACAAAAACTCCACGAGGTGGTCAGGAAAGGCATTATTGTCTCCATTCAAAGATGAAGAGCAAAGACCAAGGAAGGGAGTATCTCTTTGGTTCCCCTGGACTCTTCATCAGTTCAAACATACCACCCCGTGTGAAAGGGGGATGAATTATATCTAGGGGCACAGCAGGTGGGGTGGAAATTGGAACTCCATCAACTGACTTGTGTCATTTCACACAGGTGGGCAGTCATTCCCATGATGTATCCGGCATCCTTTCTGTTCGATATCCCCAGCACTGCCTATGTGGCCTTATCTTGTGCTAATCTGTTCATTGGCATCAACAGCAGTGCCATCACTTTCGTCCTGGAATTATTTGAGAATAACCGGGTAAGCGTGCCTTTCTTGGCTGCTTCTTTTGATTATTTGGACACTAGAGAGTGTGTGATGGTCAAGCAGAGCCAGGGGCAAACTCCGTGTCTGTGCATTCTTAGTGTGTAAATGAATGTTGCTTCCTCCCTTCCTTTATCCCTCCCCTCTTCCCTTCCTTTCTTTGTTTCTTTAAGCTCCTTGTTCATTCATATGCTCTGAATGTCATGGTTTTCTGGACCCTTTCTGCAATTTATAAAGGACCTTCCATAATTCTAAGCTTTTAGATCTTACTTCTTCAAGAAAGTATCCTTGGGGACTTTGGGTCTTAGATTTTACATACACAAGGTAACTCATTCATGTAATTTCAGAATTTAAAAAGAACAGAAAGGCATACATAAGTCTCCTCCTTACTCCTGTTTCCCACTTGCCTAGTTCCATTCTCCAGAGGCAACGTTTTGTTTGAATTTCCTATGTATTCTGGAGTACGTGCATGGGTGTTCAGTATGCTGACATATAAACGAATACATATGTGATCTTTCTCCCAATTTCATACACATATTGTAACAGAAAAATATGAAAATTAATCCCGAGATTAGGCTTAGGAATCTGTAGTGCTGAACGACCCACTTTATGAGCTGTGCGGTGCAGTTGTCACATGCACACCCGCAGACTGCTCCTTGCCCAGCAAGAACTGGCAGAAGGAGTACTAAGACAGTGGCAGTGCCCAGGGCTGTCTTTGCTCTGCGCTTGCTCCCCCGGTCCTCTGTGTCTCAGCCCTGGCCGTCCTGGAAACACTCCCGAGGATCAGTGGGCTCTCCCGTGTGCCTGTGTCCCCAGCACCTCTCTTGCCCTTCTCTCTCAGAAGGTCTTCGCATTTGAGAGGGTGGGCACCAGCCAGCACATCTGCACACCTGTCCTGTGGCCCCTCCCCCACGCCTGCTTCCAGGCCTTGCTGGGAGGACCCAAGGCAAACCTGCATTAACCACCCAGTCCCATGGCTTCCGGAGAGCAACTCTTTCCCTGACTTCATCAGGCTTTCTGTAGCCACTAAGCAAGAAGCAAAACCCCAGCTGTCCCATGACTGATAAAAAATGTACCACATCACAGTCAGACCCCAGAAAGGAGGTGGATGAGAACACAGACTCCACTAATGACCAGAGCATCCTGGAAGACTGAATATGCTGCTCTTTGGAGTTGCTTTTGTCACAGGCTCACAGCTCACCACATCTTGATAGAGTGTGTTACTTCAAAATAAAGAGCTTAAACCAACTCAAAACATCCCACTCCTGCAGACTGCACTCATTTAGCCAACAATTACTGAGTTCATACCCCTCCCCTGCATAAAAAAGCTGGCTGCTTCCCCCTAAATTGTGGAATAGACGGATGCTGCAGAAATTCCCAGAATCCCACAGGAGGCTCCTCAGGTCACAGAGACATCCACTAGGAGAGCACTGTGTGATGAATGTGCCAGTATAAACCAGTGTGGCCCCAGGAACTCCCTTCCGGTGAGGAAATGATCTGCATGCTGAATTAGGAACCGATATAAGTGGAGGTTCATAACCTTCCATGAGACAGTGTGTGACAGAACATCGAAGGAGCAAGACTGATAAAACACCACAGACCAGAGTAGGCCAAAAGAGCTGGACTATGGGGTCAGCAGGGCCTCGATAGAGGAATTCAATTCATACCTGGCTTGGAATAAGTAGTATTTTATTAACCCACTTAATAAACAGTGAAGTACCTACAATGAGCTAATCAGGTGTCAGGTGCTTAGGAAGGACACCAAAATAATTTGGACCCAGTCCCTGCTCTTTGGGCAGCAGTGACTAGTGCAGAAAATATGCAGGTAGAAAAAAAAATTAATCGTGGTGATGTGGTAAGTCCTCTAAGAGAGGGTTCGATGTTTTTCCACGGGAACCGGGAAAGGTTTAGGCGAGAAGAGAGTATTTGAGCTAGGTTTCTAAAGAAGGCCAGGAATCTACCAGAGAACAGGAGGGGAAAGAGCATTCTTTTCACTAATAGCAATGGTTAATAGAAGTTACAAGTGCAAGGGCCTAGAGATAAGAACATAGTGCCTTCCAGGAAGAGTGTGGGGGGAACGGTGGGGAGGGTAGATAGACGGCAATGAGGTGATGTAAGCAAAAGTGCAGAGGCCAGAGAGGAAGGAGGTTGTACGGCAGAGATGGGCCAGAAAAGCAGGTCCGCCTCAGCCCCTTGTGTCCCTCTGCCTGACACTGACACTTGAGGCTCATACAGCAAATACAGTCTACCACCTGAAAAATAAGTCCCCCAGCACAACCCAGGCACTAGGGAGGATCTCTGGCCATCTTTTCTGCTGGTGACAGTTGCAGACAGCCATTGCTGTCCTTTGGGAGCTGAGAGGCAGAGCTAGAAGATGCTCAGGGGCCCTCTCCGCTTTGGTACAAGCTAGGCTACGACACTGCCAGCGACAAAGCCTGAGCCCCAACGCAGCCCGCAGCTGTACCAAAGGAAGGAGAGTTCAGGCCACAGGCCCAGCAGCTGCTGCATCTCCTGGTAACAAAAGCCTGGGAGGCTTCCTGTGTAATTTCAAAGTGAGTCTGCAGTGAAAGCTCCCCAAGCAGGCTGCTGGCTAGGGACACCTCCTGTGAGTATTCCCAAGCCTCCTATCTGCTTGACAGATCCCTCCAGCAGCCAGGACCCTCTGGCTGCACACCATCCCCTGGCCCTACTCCACTCAGGAGGGGGCGGACAGGCTTGGCCCCATCACTGACTGTCCTGCTTTTCTAAATTTCAGACGCTGCTCAGGATCAATGCCATGCTGAGGAAGCTGCTCATTATCTTCCCCCACTTCTGCCTGGGCCGGGGTCTCATTGACCTGGCACTGAGCCAGGCAGTGACAGACGTCTATGCCCGGTTTGGTGGGTAGCAGTCATGTAGCCCTGGATCCTCCAAGACTGGGAGGGCTCCATTGGGAGTTTCTATGACCAACCTGCAGCCCGGACTGGGGCTGGAGGCACCTGGTTGGTCTGGGATTTTTTTCCTGATACTAGAAGGAATCAGGGTGCTTCTGTGTCCATGGTTGAGGAGCATAGGAGGGATCAGGGACAGTTCCTACTCTGACTTGAGCCAATATGAGACTCGGGTGATGGCTCAGATGGTAAAGAATCCACCTGCATTGCAGGAGACTTGGTTCAATCCCTGAGTTGGGAAGATCCCCTGGAAAAGGTCATGACAACCACTCCAGTATTCTTGCCTGGAGAATCTCCATGGATAGAGGAGCCTGGCGGGCTGCATGCAGTCCATGGGGTCAAAAAGAGTCAGATACAACTGAGAAACTAAACACAACACAGAGACTCGGGTTTGTCACAGACTTAATCCCTCGCATAAGGCGTGGTCTAGCTGAGCCTCGTGTTGTAACTAGGTCTTGGGACGGCTGGGGCAGCGGGACGGCTGGGCAGCAGGACTTACCTGTCGTTTTCTGGTGGTCTGCATCCCCAGGTGAGGAGCACTCTTCAAATCCATTCCAGTGGGACCTGATTGGGAAGAACCTGGCTGCCATGGCAGTAGAAGGTGTGGTGTACTTCCTCTTGACGCTCCTCATCCAATACCAGTTCTTCTTCAGCCGATGGTATGCTCCGCCACCACCCCGAGGGCACCAAGCCCAGCTCCTCACATCTGTCAGTCAGGGGACTTGATTTCACATCCATGTGGTGGTCTCTTTCCTCATGAGCCCCACTCCATAAAGACTGTTATGCTCTCAAAGCCTGGCTTGTTCTGAATAATGCAAGGAGAGACACATTAAAACAGTCACATTAGAATTTGTGAAAATTTTAAAGTGTTTAGAATACAGTGCAATTAATTTCAATCACTAGTATTTAATCCCATTCATTTAATAAACATAATCATATTAAATTGGATCAGAGCATCACAAATGATAATGATTAATTGATATCCAAAGTACTAGGAAATCAATACATGCATTCATGAGGAAATAGACAAATCAGACCCCTTTGCTAATTAGAGATTTGAGAGTCGGGACAGGGCAGAGGGGGGAAGAGAGTAACGCGGTGGGTGATATTTGAGGTGAAGGCGGCCAGGTGCAGTGTGGCGGGGGTGGAGCAGTGGTCATGCCCCCCTGGTTGGGGAGCAAGAGGGTTGTCTGCCAACCCAGACCCAGCCCAGCCATGCCTTTCTTCCCATTCTCTTGCTCAAGGCCCTGCCTCATTCTGAAGTGGGTGCTCAGGTTTCCAGAAGGCAGCCCCCTCTGCAACCCAAGTTGATATTTACTGGCCTCGGCTCAGAGCCCTGAACTGCAAGTCACTGGGCACTCAGAACAAGCTTTCCTAGACAGTGTTTGTCCCTTACCCTCTTACCCTCTCAGGCCAAATGTGGTCACATATAAATAAAGATTCAGAGGACTTATCTTTAGCTTTTAATCCTCAGGGAATTGAGTTATTGGAAAGAGGTGGAATAAGATAATGAATGTCAACACACTTAGAATAAAAAAACATGACCAGAAAGTGATTCTAGCATGAGGATTTGTCCATGGGACCCTCAGTCCTTGCAGGCCCCGCTCTGCAGCTTTGGCCACCTCTTTTTTTTTTGAGGGGAGGCACCTCTTTAAGAGGCCTTAGGTGGGAGAGAAGCAAGAGTTATTTACTAAAACAGACGCATTAGCTTCAAACTCTGGTGTCAACACATCAAGTGTGTCCTTCTGTATTAGAGCAGAAAGAGGACCAGAGAAGTGTTCCAAATCTCTGGCTTCAAGAAGACAACAGTGCCCATCCTGAGAAACAACCAGGAAAGGAGAGAAATTAGAGGAGGGAAGAACGGGTGCTCTTGGTAGTGGGTATGCCCACATGTGGGGAGTTCAGGATGGCTGTGAAAGGAGAGGGTTGGGGTGGGGCTGGTGAGAGATGAGTCTGGAGAAGAAGGCAGAGTCAGGTCATGAAATGCCCCCTCACCTTGGTGAGGACTTAGAATATAAGCCTGAGGACAGCAAAAAGTTGTTGGGGTGTTTTAATCAGGGAAATGACATGATCTGCAAGCATTAGAAACAGAGAGATCAGACAGGAAGCTGCTTTGTTACCTAGGCAAGAGACAGGGGTAGCCTGGAAAGGAGCGAGGGTGTTAGGAGATGAAGTAAAAGAAGTTGATGGAGTAAATAGTAAGAAGTTTGTTAGACAAAACTTTGTAATCAACTGGATAGGACCAGGGACGGATGGAGGAGAGCATGTAGATCAGGGTATTCAGGGTGTTCAGAGAAGAGGCTGTGTTGTTAAGGATGGTGATATTCTGCTCTGCAGGGCAGGAGAACAAGAACACTGAGCCACTGGAAATGCCTGCAGGAGCTGGGAGCTGGGAAAGCCTAACCTGGGCTGGGAGCTATGGGTAGATGGGTAGAGGGAGCTATGGGTAGATGGGTTGGTGGAGGAGTCAGTCCAAGAGATAAATGGGTAAGATCTCACATGCCACACAACATGGCCAAAAAAAAAAAAACCTTTTAACGTGTGGGGAGAAAATTTAGGTATCTACTTAAAGCTTTTCAAAATTATGTTGAGTGTACATATTCAAAAGGGTTTGAGTAGTACTGAATTAATTACTGGAGAGTAATTGTGCTGCAAGGGAACCATCCAGTGCAAGGAGGCAGGGCTCTGAGCTGCAGGACCTGACCTGACAGAAGCGCCTGCCCCTCTGTGAACCTATCTCCTCAAATGGACAATAAGGAGATTGGATATAATTCTGCTACTCTCTGTTTCTTGAGTCACTAACTGGGTGGGCCAGACCATTTGGAATGTAATTTCTCTACCAATGTTGTTGTCGTTCGGTCACTAATTCACGTCCGACTCTTTGTTGACCCCATGGACTGTAGCACGCCAGGCTTTCCTGTCCTTCACCATCTCCCAGAGCTTGCTCAAACTCATGTCCATTGAGTCAGTGATGCCATCCAACCATCTCATTCTCTGTTGCCCCCTTCTCCTCCTGCCCTCAGTCTTTCCCAGCATCACTGGTCTTTTCCAGTGAGTCAGCTCTTCTCATTAGATGGCCAAAGTATTGAAGCTTCAGCTTCAGGATCAGTCCTTCCCATGAATATTCAGGGTTGATTTCCTTTAGGATTAACTGATTTGATCTGAGTGCTGTCCAAGGGACTCTACCAATAATAACACCATTAACTGCAATAATAAAACCCTCTACAATTTTTTGAATGAAAAAAAAAAAAAGGAGAAAGATTAATTGGAGGATGAGTGGGAAAGGTAGGTGGGGCCTGACTGCAGGTCTCTGGGATTTCAGCTGAGGAGTTAGGGTTTTAACCTACAGCTGATGGAAAACTATAGTTTGGGACAGGAGATAACCTGGTGGACTAAAAGAAGTAGGAGGCTTGGTTGCTAGTAACTATCATTTGTTGAGTGCTTACCATAGATGAAGGGTTCTATCATGATAGCAGCTACCACATTTTGAGTCTTGACTCTATGCCAGACCCTGTGCCAAGTTCATCTTTACCACAATCCCATGAGGTAGACGCTCTTACCACCCCTCCCTGTCTTATGGTTGAAGGAGGCGAGGTTCAGCAACATCCCCACAGTCACACACAGGGAGGCCAGGACTGGAGACCAGGGCAGACTCTAGTCTCGAGCGCTTGCCTTCTCTGCCTAATGCCCGACACCTTTCCTGTGCAGAGTGCTTTTGAGAGCCAAGTGTTAGGCATGGAAGGCTGGGCTGGGGTCGAGGCCAGTGAATGAGCAGAGGGTAAGATGAAAGGACAGCGCTAAGGACACTGTGCACCAGCCCCCTCCGTCCTCTTTTCTTCCTCTAGGACTACCGAGCCTGCAAAGGAGCCCATCACAGATGAAGATGATGATGTGGCTGAAGAAAGGCAGAGAATTATTAGTGGAGGAAATAAAACTGATATCTTAAGGCTAAATGAACTCACCAAGGTAAGGGAATAGATACAGGAATGTTAGTTTGGAGGTGCCAGTTGGACTAAGATGGCACGAAGCTGTAATTTACCTTCTGAAGAATAGGCAACATGCTAATGCAAGCAATTCCTTTCCCCAGTGTTATGTGAGATTGTCATCTTTGTTATAACTAGTCTTCCAAGAACTTTCATGCTCTTTCCCTAGCATTTATCTTGAGCACTGACACAGGGCCTCAGCAAGAGCCGCTGCAACTGAGCCCTGCTAATGAATCTTCCTGCACTCCATTTCTGCAGAGGCTCAGCTTCAACGCTCTCAGTGCTCACAGCACCTCTGTGCACATCCATGTCGATGTGTAACCTTCACCTAAGCCATCGTTTGCTCTCCTGCCCTCCCCCTGTTTAACCCTCTGTTAGTCCTCAGTCCACTTTCTCTGATCTTGCAGGTTTATTCAAGCACCTCCAGCCCAGCAGTGGACAGGCTGTGTATGGGAGTCCGCCCCGGAGAGGTGGGTACTCTGTGGGCCACGTGTGAAAGAACCTCAGGAAACCAGCTCCCATGCATGTCTCTGGTCCCCTCTGAAATAGAGCTGATCAACAGACATAAAACACAAGCCATGTAGGTCATTCTAATTGTCTAGTAGCCATAGGGGAAAAAGCAGGTGAAATTAGCCTTAATCATTAATCTTGTCCAATATATCTGAAGTAGTATCAGATATACTTACTTCAACATGTAAGTCATATAAAATGTTTTTTATATTTTACATTATTTTTTGTTACTGTTCTAAATCTTCAAAATCTAGTGTGCATTTAAGCTCATAGTACACGTAGATGCATTTCAAATGCTCAGCAGTCACTGTCAAGGAGGGAAATTCTGCTTCCTACTACCCTTTTAGGTTCTGGAGCCAGGGCTCTGTCAACTGAACTGATAAAGATGGAGTAACGAGAGAAAAGCAAAGAGAAAGCTTGTTAGCATGTGCACATGCACAGGAGAGATGACTACCCCGAAGGGGTGGTGGGAACTTGGGCTCATGTAGCACCTTAGCAGAGGAACAATACATTTTTAGGGAAGTTACAAGGCAAAGGAGATAGACTTACAGTTTCTAGCAGGGTGGGTCGTGGCAAGTGTATGGGTAAACTGTTTGTGACCCCATGGACTGTAGCCTGTCAGGCTCCTCTGTCAATGGAATTTTCCAGAATACTGGAGTGGGTAGCCACTCCGTCTTCAAGGGATCTTCCCGACCCAGGGATCAAACCCACATCTCCTGTGTCTCCTGCATTGCAGTCAGTTTCTTTACCATCTGAGCCACCAGAGAAGCCCTGTATGTGTAAATAATGGCAGATAAAGGCTAGTTATTAAAGCTTGTGATATAGATTCCTCTAGTGTCATCTCTCAGAGAAGGCAAAGGCACCCCACTCCAGTACTCTTGCCTGGAAAATCCCATGGATGGAGGAGCCTGGTAGGCTGCGGTCCATGGGGTCGCTAAGAGTCAAACACGACTGAAGTGACTCAGCAGCAGCAGCAGTGTCGTCTCCAGGCTAGTAAGAGTCTAAAGTTGTCTCCAGTGATTACTTTTGTCCATCTTGATAGAGAGGGAAAGGGAACACCTTGTAAATTTATGTCCTGCTTTGAGGCAAATAAGGAGAGGGCAGACAGCTTGTCTTATATCTGCTTCTTCCGATTTGCCTTCAGCTTACAATCACCCTCATGCCAAATGACACATTCTGCTTCCATACGCCATAAATGACTAATCACCTTTATATGGCAGCATGGGTCCAGCATGCCTCCCTTCACCACATACACTTGCCCTGGGGCCTGACACTCTGACCTTCTTGGGCTCCAGGGCAAATCCAATTCTGTGTGTTCTCCCTCAGTGCTTTGGCCTCCTGGGTGTGAACGGAGCTGGCAAAACCACCACATTCAAGATGCTCACTGGGGACACCGCAGTGACCTCAGGCGATGCCACTGTCGCAGGCAAGAGGTGAGTGTCCGGTTATCCTGTCTCAGGGTGTCTCTCCCAGGTCCTGAGGCACGTCCTCGTCCCCACCCTGTATCTGAGGATGACTCTGAGAGCCTGAAAGATCTGTGTGGAGGTACAGACCTCCCAGCAAACGTGGTCTGAAAAGTCTAAGACTATCTGGAGAACTGAATTGAATTGTGATTGTTAAAAGATTCCTCCATTAGCATGAATTCTCAGAAAATTCTGGAAGCACCAAATCAGTGGTCATCCTTTGTGGGTCATAAGCCTCTGACCCTTTGATCATGTGATGAACACTGCTGCTGCTAAGTCACTTCAGTCGTGTCCGACTCTGTGTGACCCCATAGACAGCAGCCCACCAGGCTCCCCGGTCCCTGGGATTCTTATACCTATAAAAATTGCTTCCCATTACCTCTCTTCATATGTTCTTTACAAACAGTTTCAGGGAATTAACTGAGCCCTGAAGCACAGTTATGACCCTACAGGAACCCCTAGGACCCAGATTAAGAACGTCTGTGATAAAGCACCCTTTCTCTGGGTTGAGTATCTACATGGCGCTTGTTCAGGGGCCTTGGAAGCTTTAATCTGCATTGGCTATTTCTGTGCCAACACTTGGCTTTGCTGGCCAAGATTCTTTTATAAAGGGAGAACTGGCATGTGCTCTTGGATTCTGGAAGAGTGCCTGCTGCTCTCTGAAATAAGGAACATGGAAACAGACTGGTCTTGGACAGGACAGGACAGGACAGAAAACATGAGCTGGCATTGTCTGCCTCTTTACAAGCTGCTCCTGGAATAGCAGAGCTCACACATATTGTGCCCAGAGAAAATCTCTGTCCTGGTTTATGAGTGGAGTTAGGCACTGCTGACATGAAACCAACTTCTGCTTACCTGGGAAAGCCATCATCAACATGGCCCAATGCTCCCTGGGTGAGGAGAGTCCTAAGCATTCTTCACTGGCTCAGACAGGATGAATTTGGTTCCCCAGCCTTCCCAGCCTTGATGTTGGGTCTAGAGCAAAGGGAATGGCGGAGGTGGAGCCAGGCCATGACTGGTTCCATCTCATCTTCAGATCTAGCTTGGCCTACAGCCAAGTAAATGACTTCATGATGGGAAACAAAAGGGGAGAGGGCAGGGAGTGGAGAGCAAGGGGATGAAATAAGACTTACCATGAGACATCAAAATGAAACACAGGTAAAGTCAAGACAGAAGCTAGAAAGAAACTATAGGTTTAAGGCACAGGATTGGGGCTCTTAAGTGTAGTAGTTCCAGTGGATTTGGTGAAGTACCCTCCTTGCTTCCCTGGGCGATTTTAACTGGCCATACCTAAGAGGTTCTGTCATAGTAGGGAAGTACATGGCCTCTCTCCGTCCCATACCATTGCATCTATCCTTCATTCTTAGACCCTAAGCTATGAGAGAAGGAGGAAGAAAATTGGACCAGTCTATGGTCAGTTTGTTTTTTCATCAAGGCAATATATTTTTTAGCAGAGGAGAATATATTGATTAGAGGGAGTTGATAGAACTCACTTCATCTCTTCATCTCTTCTGCCAGTCTCTTGCTCTGTGTGGTGATCTGATTGGTTCCTCTTTCATTGACAGTATCTCTGTCATTAAATACAAGTTGAAAAGTTCACTTCCATTGGGAAGCATGCATCTTCTCTAGCTACTTCCCAAATATTTGAAAGGGATCAAAAAACTTGGCTCATTTTCTTAAGTTTGATCTTCCCTTTGTTTTTAAATTCACACATGAGGTGATCCAATCTAAAAGCACAGCTGTCTTCGGGTAACAGGTATTCAGTTTATCCTAGATAGGGGAATCTAGGAGAATCCAACTGGATTCAAAGCTCAGAACTCCTGGAGTTTATCAGTTTCTAACCAAAGAGCCCCTACTTTGATTCCTAAATGTTGTTCACATTTTTAAAGCAAAAATGGGAAAAGAGGAGAGGGAGCTTTATTATCGTTTTGGCAGAAACTCCTCCAGTCCCAGATCTCTGGTCACCCATTTTGTGAAGGAAACCTACTAATTGTTTTTTCTTCTTGCAGTATTTTGACCAATATTTCTGACGTCCATCAAAGTATGGGCTACTGTCCTCAGTTTGATGCAATCGATGACCTGCTTACTGGGCGAGAACATCTTTACCTTTATGCCCGGCTTCGAGGTGTACCAGCAGAGGAAATTGAGAGGGTAAATTAGCTTGCTTTGTTATGTCCAGTTAATAGTTTGGTAAACCATGAACCTGCTTCATGAGAATGCATTTATTTAGATATGGGAAAACTGGAGCATGCTATCCGTTAATTCATTCAACAAATGCTCAACTGAGTGTCTGCTGTGTGCCAAGTACTCTTCTGGAAAACAAGGGCATAGCAGTCAACAAACCAGATGAAAAAAAATTCCCACCATCCTATCTAACAAAATGATATATGCATTTACCCTTTGATCCAGCCATCCCACTGCTGGGCATTTACCCTGAAGACACACATCCCACAGTACACAAAGACGTATTCAAAAATGCATATTCACTACACTTTAGTCATAAAATATCGGAAATAGCTAAATGTTCAGGTATATAGGAAATTGAATAATTTATGCCAAAAATACATGCAACAAGGTCTTATGCAGCTATTTAAAAAAAAACAGGATTTCCCTGGTGGTCCAGCAATTAAGACTCTGTGCTTCCACTGCCAGGGGCATGGGTTTGATCCCTTGTTGGGGAACTAAGATCCCACATCCCGTGCCTGGTGTGGCCAAAAAGAAAAATCAAAACCAAAAAAATAGCTCTGTGAATGATACTGACTTTTTTTCAAGCAGATACTGTTAAATGAAGAAAGCAAAGTGTAAAAGAGCACAGGTAGAATGCTACTTTTTCATGTAAGAAAGTAGGACAAATAAGAAAGCATAAATATGTCTGCTTACCTTTACAAATAGAGATACAGGAAGGATTAACTGGAAAACAACAAATGTGGTGATCAGCATGAGGGAAATAGGGTGAAAGGGAAATGGGAGGGAATAACACTTCTGTCAGGATATCTTTTTGTATAGTTTTGTATAGTGATTGTATAGATTTGTATAGATTGTATAGATTTGTATAGTTTTGTATAGTGATTCCAAACTTTTGGAATCACTAACATTCTACATATTCAAAAAATAAAACTAAATCAGTAAGAATGAGAAAGAGGTAAAAGTGAAAACAAAAAGAAATCCTAACACTGAAAGCAAATTAAAACCAATTAATCCAATTTTATTTCAAATGAATGTAATAATCATACGGAAGGGGAGGAAAAGAACTAATACAAATAGCTGATGACACAATATTTGATTGTGTATCCTCGGTCCTGGGCAGGCAGAGTGGAGAGAAAGAACTACAAACAAACTATGAGCTCTTCTTGGTCGATTTGTTTTTTATAGAGGCGTGGGCAAAGCACTCCTGAAACAAGTTTACATGTTTTACAGGCCTAAGTAAATGAATGAGTGGGTTTATGTCATTTGCAGCCAGAGTTCTTCCTCTTCCACTCCTAACCATAGTCCATCCAGGACACTGGGTAAGAGGCGTTGTCCTGCTCTGGAAAGGCTGAAGACTATTTCTCAGGGAGTTGCATCCAATGGGTGTGAAGCAGACCAAAGCATACTGGGATCTAAGGATCTGAGGGTGGAAAGGAGATGCCTGGCCCTTGAAGGCCTTGAGCCACTCCATAAGTCATCACGTTTTGGCCTCACTGGGTCTGTCATCCTGGAGGAGTGAGATCTAGGAGCCCAAGACTTTGAATTGGTGGGGTGTTTGCTTGTTTGTTTTTCCCAAATGGGATTTCTTTCTCCTCCCTAGGTGACAAACTGGAGTATTCAGAGCCTGGGCCTGTCTCTCTATGCAGACCGCCTGGCCGGCACCTACAGTGGAGGAAATAAGCGGAAACTCTCCGCAGCCATTGCGCTCATAGGCTGCCCACCACTGGTGCTGCTGGTGAGGACCCTGGAGGCCACCTGAGGGCCTGTGAGAGCCGAGGGCTGCATCTCTGTGGTTGAGCCGGCAGATTTGGGAACTGCAGCAGTCTCTGTCTGGGTTGTTCCTATACTGCTCATGTTGAGTGAATCAGTCCAATGTTTGATTCACAGCTCTTGGGGGAAACCAGAGTCAATACACAGTATTACTTTGAGTTCCTGGGAAGCCTCTAGTGGGGCTTTAGGCTCACAGCAGGGAAATTCAGCCCTTCTGCAGAATGTCAGTGACTGGTCAAAACTTACTTCTGCCTGAGGAGGACTGTGAAGGTGAAAGTCGCTCAGTCATGTCCAACTCTTTCTATGGACTGTAGCCTGCCAGGCTCTTCTGTCCATGGAATTCTCCAGGCAAGAATACTGGAGTGGGTTGCCTCTTTGAGGTCCTAATTGGACAGGAGCGCTGGCCTGGAGCAAAGGCTCATGTGGTTCTCGCCAAAGCTAGACCAGGCCCAAGGCCCTTTTCCCAGGCAGTCTGGGGTTCATGAGGGCATGGGTCTTGAAGGGACCCTGAAAAGTCACCTGAGCTTTCTTCCTGCCTCCTTGCAAGCACATGTAGAGAATTTTCTTTTCTTTTTTAAAAATAGTTCTATCATTGTTTTAATGAATTTTAAGTCATTCATGGGCTACAGATCTAGAGGCGTGCTGATGTTTCTTCATGCTCCTGATTCGCCCCCTGCCTTCCATGGCCTGTGCTCCCTTCCCTGGCTCTTGCCCACCGGGGAGTGACTTTGTGCACTATCTGCCAGAGAGCAATGTTGCTCAGAGAGGAAGGTGCAGCCAAGGAGGGTGCAGGAACTGGGGGAGGCTGGCTCCCAGCCTGGCCCTCTGCCCTCTGCCTCCCCGCAGGATGAGCCCACCACAGGCATGGACCCCCAGGCACGCCGCATGCTGTGGAACACTATCATGGGCATCATCAGAGAAGGGAGAGCCGTGGTCCTCACTTCCCACAGGCAAGAGATTCCCAGGGGCTGAGGTGGGGCAGGCGGGTGATGGAGTCCAGTCCTCTCAGCCCTCACCTGCTCTCTCCCTGCCCCCAGCATGGAAGAGTGCGAGGCCCTATGTACCCGGCTGGCCATCATGGTGAAGGGCGCCTTTCAGTGTCTGGGCACCATCCAGCACCTCAAGTCCAAGTAAGGATGTTGTGGGGGGTTGCCTTTGTTACCTTCGGGGGAGAAGTGGGGAGTCAACAAGGCCCTGTGCTCTTTTCTGACACGTGAGATGTCTTGCTGCTCCCCCATGCCATGGGCAGAGGTATCTGAGCCTGATTCTGCAGCAGCAGGTGGAGAAAACCAGTGTGCTGAATGTAGCTCTTCTTTATTGGGCTAACGGCCTGTGGCTGAAGGCTTGCTGAGGCTCCAGATGGGAATTCTGAAAGGGGAAAATGCAGAGCCCAGTTGGGATGAGAGAGGGTCATTACTACTGCCTCATTATCACACCACTTATCCCAACAGTCCAGAACCCGTGACCTATTTAATGAGTCCACAACCAACATAGGAGCAATCCAGAGACCAAACAGCCTGAACAGTCAGTTTCTTTCTGGCATGTCATATGCTTTTTTTTCTCTTTCTTTTTTATTTTTTAAATTATGAAAGTATTATAACATATTTACAGGAGACTTGGAAAATACAGAATCATATGCTTTTGAGTTTGGGAAATAACCATGTATTATATGACAAACCAGCAATGCCAGTAATCTTTAGTAGGATTATCCTGTCCTGATAAATTGTAAACTGCTATAAATAACGTGTTATTAATAACAGTTTGTGTGCCAAAGTGGACAATCACTTAAAATAAGATTTGGATAATAATGCCATACTCCCTTGCCTTCTGATATGTTTTATAAACTAGGAAGGGTGGACTTTAAATTATTACTTATTTATCAAACACATTTTGAGAGCCCAGAATAGAAAAAGTCACCATGGCAGTTGGTGAAAGGAGGAACACATAACCCACTGCATCTGTGCCAAGACACTTCGCCTCGATGTTCCAGGGGAGTGTCTTGCACAGCACACATCAGGCTTCAAACGCATCACATGCAACAACAATTGAGGTGAAGGTCTAATAGGTTAGCTGCATCTGAGCTAATAATGTCTTGAGTAACTACAGCTTGGACACTATACAGGGACTTCAGCATGTGAGGTCACCAGACCCATGTCAGCAGCTTCCAGCGTCCACCTGCTGGAGAACGGATGCTCCCTACCCCCTTTCCCTCTCAGTCCTCAGTTTCCTGTAGGAGAGCAGGTGAGCGGGAACATTCCTGTGTGAGGGATGGTCACTTTTCTGGGGGTGAAAGGTAAAGGCATTTTATTGTAAAGGGAAACAACCCTGGAACCTGGATGGAGCACTGAAATAATTACACCATGAGGTAAGTGTGAAGGGATGCCATCTGGCCGTGCACTCACTCTCTAGTGGACCATTTATCCACATGCGAGTGACCTGGTGAGTGAAGGAGGGAGGCATCCATGGCCCTGGATCTGGCAGCTCCATTTGTTCTGGAAGCTTCCCCAGGGAAGCACTGCCTTCCCAAGCCTTTTCTCCCACCAGGCCAGTCTCTTAAAGGCCCAGGCAGTCTTTCCACCTCTGAGGAAGCCCTGGGCAGCCTGTGATCTCGGCACAGGGCTCAGACAACCTTTGACTTCAGCACATACATTAAAGGGAATGGAGCAGGGAACACCTGTGTCTCCAGAAGGTGGACACAGGAAGGTGTGACATAGACCTGGAGACCTACTTCACCACATGAGGCATTAAGACCTCTAAAAACTAGTGTCAAACCACCTCTCCAGGAACCATCATGGCCCTTTTGGTCCTAGTTTTAAACATGCACACAAGATCTATTTTGGTTTAGTTGCTAGGTTGTGTCTGACTCTTTTGCGACCCCATGGAGCCCACCAGGCTCCTCTGTCCATGAGATTTCCCAGGCAAGAATGCTGGAGTGGGTAGCTGCTTCCTTCTCTTCTCAAGATCTATAGTATGGGCCTTTAATCCCCAATATTTGTGATAAGTCTAGTCCTCATTTCAGGATTTCCTTAGATCCAGCTGCTAACAGGCCTGTTCCACACCGCCATGTGCATCCCCCAGGTTTGGAGACGGCTACATTGTCACGATGAAAATCAGATCCCCAAAGGACGACTTGCTTCCTGACCTGGGTCCCGTGGAGCAGTTCTTCCAGGGCAACTTCCCAGGCAGCGTCCAGAGGGAGCGGCACTACAACATGCTGCAGTTCCAGGTCTCCTCCTCCTCCCTGGCCAGGATCTTCCGGCTGCTCGTCTCCCACAAGGACAGCCTGCTCATCGAGGAGTATTCGGTCACGCAGACCACACTGGACCAGGCAAGGCTGGGGGGTGCCCAGCTGGGCAAAGCCTGGGCTGCAGTGCCCAGCTCAGCTGGAATCTACACAAGGGCAAGGGAGGATGTGCCCAGGTGCCAAGTCCCTCTGTCCATTAGGGCAAACTTGGAAACTCAGAAATGGTTTTCTAAGAGTATTTCAGTCATCAACAGACTTCACTGACTTTTTTACAGCATTCTTCCTCACAACACTATGATGTTTTTTCTCCTTCCCAGTTTGTGGCGATGGCCCTTTTTTCCTTTCAAATCATCTCTACTGATGCTTAATTTAAATACAATAGAATGCACCTATTTAAAGTGTACAATTCAGTGAGTTTTGATAAATGTATGTGCCATGTGTCAGGTTTTTTTAACGTGATCATTTTTTATTGTGGTAAAATATGTATATAAAATATATGTAATTATCATTTTTAAGTGGCATTACACTTCAGCGGCATTAAGTACATTCATATTGTTGTACAACCATCACCACCATCCATCTCTAGAAATTTTTCATCTTCCCAAACTGAAACTCTGTACTCATCAAGCAGTAACTCCCAAGAACTGCTCCCCTGGCCACTGTTTTACATTCTGTTGACTACTCCACATACCTCAAAGACGTGGAATCACACAGTATTTGTCCTTCTGCGTCTAGCTTATTTCAGTTAACATAATGCCCTCAAGGTAAATCCATGTGGGAGCCTGTGTCAGAATATCCTCCCTTTTTAAGGTTGAATAATATTCAGTTGTATGTATATACCATGTTTTGTTTATCCATTCATCTATATGGATGTTTGTTTCTGGGTTTCATTGGTTTTTATTTGTTCTTTTTAAAATAAATATCCTTAAAGATTACTCAGCATAGCAGTAGAAACAGGCAAGTCCCTGCTTACTCTCTGAGGAGCTGGCTCCCAGCACCTTCTTGCCAGCATAAATAGATGGAGGCAGAGACAAGAGTTGGTCACACTGCACATTGAATTGAGAATAGAAAACTGGAGCGATCAGCTCCCGTCTTCCTGGTTTTGATTTTTTAGTTATTCCTGTAGAGGTTTAGGAGGCTACCACTAGCTGAAACTCTGCCTCATTTACCCATAATCCTCTTGTGGGCACGCCTTTGGCTTAGCTCACAAGTCTAAGAAGAAGCCCTGTGCCCTGGGCAGGACACAGGCTGCTCCAGCAGAGCTGTACATTAATTGTGGGAAACAACAAAGTGAGTGGGTGGGAGGGTAGGTAGAGGGTGCCCTTTTCTGGAACTATCCACCTACTCTTGCCCTTCTCTTGCCTCCAGGTATTTGTGAACTTTGCTAAACAGCAGAATGAAACTTACGACCTCCCTTTGCACCCTCGAGCTGCAGGAGCCAGCCGACAGGCCAAGGTACCCCTGCCACCCCTTCCCTGTCCACTGCTTGGGGCAGATCCTTGGCTCAGGGACCCAATTGACACACTGGGCCTGCAGGGGCCCCAGACATGCCTCCTGCAGAGAGTCCCACCCATAGCAGCCCTCACCTCCTCCCTGCCACTCCTCACTTGTCTGGGCCGAAGGTAGCTGTGTACCTTCCTTTTATAATCAGGAAACTTTTGGATGGTATCGGAGAACATTTCTGAAAAGAACTTTCTCATGTATTTTTGCTTAAAAAAAAAAAAAAATTGGATTTTGGAAATAAGCAGGGAAGATAGGAGAGAATATTAAAATATTTCAGTTGTTGGGATACTTGATATATACATCTGGTCTTATGTTTGAGTTTCAAAGTAAGGAAATTAACTGGCACTCATTTCACTGGTGGTCTCATTTGGCTAAAAATCATTCTCTGTTTTATGAAGAGGGCTCTTTGCTCTTTATAAAAATTTCAAGATGATGAAGGAAGTAACAGTAAAAGGTATGTATCCTGGCCTGTCATAACTCTTGGGATACGTGCCTCCACATTCCTGCCCTGACACAGCACCCACGTAAGAAACACATTCATCCCAGTTCCCCAGAAAGAGAACAAAAGAGAGCTGGAGAAAGTCCTGGAGGAGGCGACCTAAGCCTGGGGTGTTAAAGGATCAAATTAATTCAGCCATCCTCTCCTGACTTACCTGGAGAGTAAATCAAATAAAATCAAAGTATGTTTTTCAATAAGCCTAATTTCCCATAAAGTTCTCATTCCTTCCAGTTTCCTGATTGTGAGAAAAACCAGGTGCAGGTAATGATTGAAACATTCCTTTCCAAGGCACTATTTGTGATGCATTTTCCCCATTTCTCTTGACCAGCAGAGACCTAATGGCTACTTGGCAAGGCTGACTTTGCCCAGAAATACCTACGTAAAGGCATCTGTCCAGGGAAAATTAGTTCTGCTGAGATTTTCCAGCCATTCTTTCTGATTTATAAATCTTATATTTGCTGTTTACACCAGCAGAAAATTATTCTTTGAAAGTAGTTGCAGTTACAAATTCCTTTTGTAACTCAAAATACATAATTTGGTTTCAAAAGTTTTTCCTAAAACTGTCAGTGATCTCCTCACCCCCAGCTGGCATGTGCCCTCATAAAGGGGTAATACCAGGTCATCTCTGGACCTGACAAGGGGCATTCATGATCTGTGATCTGCAGCAGTTAACTCCAAACTTTCCCTCTTACTAGATGTGATTGTTTTCTATTTTGTCTGTCACATTTTAGCATACAGATACTAGAAAACCTACTGCAGCATATATTTATTAAATCAGCATTTTTCCATAATAAATGTGTGGTTCAAAACCTAACCCTGACTCTGTGACATACAACCTTTATAAAGCTTTGCAAAACCCCTCCTGCAGAGCATTGTACATAAGTAAATGTCATGAAACAAATAGTAATTATATTTTTGTTTACATTATCCCATTTTAAAACAATTTTCTTCTATAGGAAGTGGACAAAGGGAATTCTGCACCTCAAGGGTGACCTTAATTATGATTTCTTGGCTTTTAAGACAGTAAGGACATGATAACTTCCTTGGGCTAAAAAAACAAACCAAAGGCACCATGAGAAATGTTACAGAGGGTGTGGCTAACACACATGTCAACATGTACGTGCATGGTGGGGCATGAATCTTTAAAACATCTGGATCGTAGAGTCAGAACCTGCAGGATCATCGGCTCCAAACATTACAGACAAGGAAATAAACATAACCTGTAAACTTGGATGATCTGATAGACTTCAGTGCCCTCAGCTGAGCTTCCTTCAGAGCTTGACTGATGGCTATTTAACTTAAAGTCTAAAAGCCATTGAACCAGAACACCGAGATGAAGAGAGTCCACCTGATCTCCTTCTACACTGCCCAGGTTTTCTGCTGCAGCTTAAAAAGAACTGTAGGCAGCTGAAAGTGCAGGAGCCTTTGCCATATGGTCATTCACACCAGCCAGCATAAGCAATCCCTTGGCAGCAGAAATGAACACAGAGGAGGCACACAGTAGACTCCAAATGGAGGCTTTTTCAGAAGGAAACAGGAACTGACTCGCTCACCTGAAACACCTGATGGGAAACTTACCCAACCAAGGAGTACAAAACGCGTTTCGTCCAGACCACAGGAGAAGCCTTGGTCTGTCTTCCTCCTGCCCGTGGCCTCCATACTGCTCTCATTTCAAGTGGATCTGCTTTTTGTGTGTGTGTATGTATGTGTGTGTTATTTTTCAAGAGAAAATAAAGTGCAAACATACTTTCAACAAACTATCCCAATTCACTGCTCTCCCTGCACGCACGATCTGGTGTAGTTTTGGACATTCCCTATACCCATAACTCTTGTCATCATTGCATGAGCTTATGTGAGAGTAATTGCCCCAGGAGTGCCAGTCACAGCAAGCTTCTGTAATGAGCTAGTCTCGATGTTCCATGTCAAGGCTGCTTCACAGGGTTTGAGACAACACCCAACTGGCAATGCATGTAGACATTATCCACTGTCAGCTGGGTATTATTTGCATCTAGGTTTAGTTCCCTGGTCTGGGAACTAAATCCCACAAGCCACAAGGTACCACAAAAAATAAATAAATAAAAATTTTGAAATACTAGTCATGAAACATAAGCAGGGAAACCTCGAGAGGGAGGAGGCATGCACATACTTAGCCTGGGTTTGAGGAGAATTCAAGTGGGAAACTAGACCCAAATCTCCTAAGAACATGTTTAATTTATTGAAAACTTTCCCAATCTGGTTTAATAAGAGAGATTTACAAAGAAGAGGAGGAGAAAATAGAAAGAGTCAGTTTAGAAAACAAGACCACTTGGGAGGTGTTTCAGGAGTATGACTTGCTGCCATATTTTCTAATTTCCTGTTCTTCTTTGGGGAACTCAAGATTTTAGAACAGCTGAGATTAAGAGGATCTCTTTCAGTCTAAGTAAAGAGCTCATAGAGAGCTTGGTTTGTTCCTGCTACTCTAGATCTCCTAGAGAAAGAAGAAGAGGAAAGCAGGGCAGAAAACAGGTCAGCAGAGCGCTGGGCTTGGGAGAAGAGCCTAAGTATTTTCACCAGGACCAGTGAGGAGGAAGTTAGCACCAGCGGCCTGAGGGGCTTGTGGAGAAAGGGGAAAGGTTTTCCCCTAGAAGGACAGCAGTATCCCCTTCCTGAAACAGGCCCCAGAAGCTCTCAGCCCTCTGGACCCAGGCTATTTGGGGCTTGGTTTCCTCAGTGTGCTACTTCAATGCCTCAGCAGGTCCTCTGAGATGAACAAGACTCCTGGTATCCACAGGGCGTAACTGCTGCCACATTTGTCCAAGGTGTTTGTCAAGTTAAAGAAAGCAGAGGCACTAGAAGTTTCAGATTCAGAGACTTAAAGGCTTGTAGAGCTAAAAAAAAAAAAAAAAAAAAGGCTCAGTTTTCAAAGATGAAATCCTTATGTAATTGTTTGATTTACACTGTTTTGACAGAAAAGGAAACCAAGTCCCAGAAGGATTCAACTACTTGGCCGGCCATCCAGGCTTCCCTTCAGGCCTCACTCTGGTCCTCCTCTGGTTACTTCACTTGCATGTCTGAAGACACATGCCCATCAGACCCAGAATTCCCTGCCCAGCTGGTGTAAAGTCTGCCTCTAGGGCCCAGTGGGCCTCTTTCCTGGGTCATAGATGGTCCTTGATCTCTCAGGTTCAAGTCTGCTCACGGCTGAGGGCCCTTGGGAAAGCAGGAAAGCAATGAAAAGGGGTAAGCCATGGGGCAGCTGGCTCTGCATCACCACCATCCAACACAGGACTCCAAGGAATCCAAGAAGTTGATAGTTGAGCCTGCCTCACCAAGGAGGGCGTTATTTAGCAGTTTCTTTGCTTAGTTTATTACTTTAAGAATTGAGACATACATGATATGGGAATCCCTCAAAGCTACTCTCCTCAGAGCCTTTCCCAAAGCTCACCATGACACATACTCAGCTTTTCAAGTAGCTGTCTGATATCAAGGCTCAGACATGTGTGTCTCATCAGTCAAGCTTTGGCCAAACCAGTCATCCTCTTGGTTCAGCACATTAGCAACTTTCCTAAGGGACCACAACACCTTGTAGCCAAATCCCTTAGTCCTGGCTTGTGGTGAGTTTCAGGAAGGACACGTCATCTACAAAGCACTGCACACACAGCACCTAGTTGACAGGATCCCTGGCACACAGCTCTGCAATTGTGCTATTCTCATTTTCTGCCAGAGCTTGGAAATCTCTGTGGTCTTGAATGATACTGACTGCTGAGTCCATCCTCTAATGCCAGCTAGAGAAGGAAAAGATAAGAGAGGAGGGGAGAAGAGGGCAGGAGCATCCAGTGCTCCACATCCCGGGTCTAAAGCAGGGCACAAGATACAGCCAATGTCTCTGTGGTATTAATATTCTCATGCGTTATTGTTCAGTTGATAAGCAATGTCCAACTCGTTGGGACCCTATGGCCTGCAGCACACCAGGCACTTCTGTCCTCCCTTATCTCCTGGAGTTTGCTCAGACTCATGTCCATTGAGTCAGTGATGGTATTTAACCATCTCGTCCTCTGCCGCCCCCTTCTCCTTTTGCCTTTAGTCTTTCACAGCATCACGGTCTCTCCAGTGAGCCAGCTCTTCACATCAGGTGACCAAAGTATTGAAGCTTCAGCTTCAGCATCAGTCCTTCCAATGAATACTCAGGGTTAATTTCCTTTAGAATTGACTGGTTTGATTTCCTCGCAGTCCAAGGGACTCTCAAGAGTCATCTCCAGCACCAGTTTGAAATCATCAACTCTTCAGCGCTCAGCCTTCTTTATGGTCCAACTCTCACATCCCCACATTCTCATGTGGGGGTCATCAAACTTTCTGAAGGGGCCAGAGAGTGCAATGAACTAAATGAATTGTTTCCAATTCATGCAATGGATGCTATATAGCAGTGGAAATGAATTAATTAAAAATATATATTTCAAAATAGATAAATCTCAAAACTTAATGATTAGCAAAATAGCCAACAGCAGCAGGATAGTAATAGCAAGACCTTCTCTGGCTACTCAATCTAAATTTTCAACTGTCCCATCCCCATCCTGACATCATACCCACTTCTATGCTTTTTCTTAAATCCTTGGAAGTTATATTATCAAACATACTGTATGTTTTTACTTTCTCTTCTTGTTTATTGTTTCTCTGCTCCCCTAAATACAAACTCCATGAGGGCAGAAATTTTTGTTTAGTTTCTTGTTTTTTCTGGTTTTTGTTAACCAAACCATTTTTAATTTTTAAATTCTTGGCACTACAGAACTAAACTTAAATGTAACATTCTGCTCTTACATTTCTTATCAACAAATATAACTATACTTCATGAGCCAAAAAGCCCAAAACAAAACTAAAAACAGAAAAGCTTGTGAAACTAAATACGAATCCCAGCATTAACAGCTGAACAGAGAATGTGATTTTTAAATTTTTAGCAAATGATAAAAAGTTGTATAGAAACTGAACACTTAGAAATAATTTAAAACCTGAAAATCACTGACCAGAAATCACACAATTCGATTATATGGACACAAGATTGTGTTCTAGCTACAGCACCTGCCCTTCTCAGAGGAAAGCCTGGCATTGATTAGATTCTGGGCCACACTAACACTGGCCACAGAATCAGTGATAGCAATCTGCCTTCCAGGACAGCCTTCCATTGGGTCAGCAGTTTTGATCTGGGCCCTGGACATCTGGCAAATCTCATTAATGTTGGTGCCTTGGCCCCTGACTAACCAATTAAGCTATTTAGAATGGTGCATTCGTGGGTGGTTTGACTAAAGGCATCCAAACTTGCCCAATAGCCTTTTATCTCTGGAAAGCTGGAGTCAATTCTGGTAAATCCAGTCTCACCACGAATCACAGCAAAGTGATGCCGTCTGGTTTAACTTAGCCATATGGAGTGGAGAAATGGTGTGTTGCCCTTGAATTGAGTAGGCATGTAGTCGTGGTTCCTCTGGGTCATGGGTAGTGTAGGGGTAGCTTGCAGCATCACTGCACCCACCTTGGCAGCCCTCACAGATGACAGATATCCGGCATGGGCTGGTACAAATGGTCATGACTCTTCATTTGGGGACCCAGAGAGCATCTCTAGCATGCCCAGGCAGAGCTGCTTGGCACGCTCGGTGATAGAGCACAGCATGCCAGCAATGATGATGGCCCACTCGGTGAAGCTGCCCAGCATATTTCCCATCCCCAGTGTTAAAAACAGTGCCTGGCCGTAGGAGCCACTCAGTAAGTATCAATATTTGTTGAATTAATGACTAAATAGTGTACCCTGACATTTTTATAAAATCTAAAACACATGAAAGCACTAAAGATTATTTATAGATACATGTGTGTGCAGTGAAAAATATTATGCTTGAGGATTATGAACACCAAATTCAGGTGTGACTGCTTCTAGGTATGAGGGAGGGAATGACATTCAGGGTGAGATGCAAGGAAGGTCTAACTGTATGTGTAATATTCAAATTTCTTAAAAATATCTGAAGCAAGCATTGTCATATGTCAAGAGTTGATAAAACCAACTGGTGGATACATAGGTATTTTTAAGATTACTCTCTCTACTTTTTGTAGGCTTGAAATAGTTCATTTAAAAACTATCCTATCCACGGGACTTCCCTGTTGGTCCAGTGGTAAAGAATCTGCCTTGCAGTGCAAGGGACGCAGATTTGATCTCTGATCAGGGAGCTAAGATCCTACATGCTGTGGAGCAACTAAGCCTGCGTGCCACAACTGCTGAGCCTGTGCACCACTACAGAGTCCACGTACCACATTTAGAAAGATCCTGGAGGGTGTAACGAAGATCTTGTGTGCTGCAATTAAGACTCCAGGCAGCCAAATAAATAAAAACAAATAAAAACTATCCTATCCAGAACTAATATCTTACACTGCCACCCACTACCCCTAACAATACCACCTCTATCAGAGGCCACCCTTTGCTCCCAGGAATATTCACAGCAGTGTGTTGAGGGCTCTTCTGAATGACAGCTACTCCACTTCTCCCACCCTGCTGCTGGGTCAGAGGATGCCAGATACTGAATCTCACTCGCCTTTGCATCCCATCCCTCCTATGACTTTCACGATTGTCTTACTATAAAATGGATTTTTGGTTAATATTGAACTAGGTAGGATGAAAATGCTAATTTGGGAAACGGCAGGCAGGATCAGCTACATAATTTTGGAGGCCCAGTGCAAAATGAAAGCTTATTAGAAAATTATTTAGAATTTCAAGATGGCAGTTGTGCTCAGATGCTCAGTATTGTCCAACTCTTTGCAACTCCCAGCAAAAATAGTGGAGTGGGGTGCTATTGCCTCCTCCATGGCATCTTCCCCACCCAGGGACTGAGCTACATCTCTTACATCTTCTGCACTGGCAGGTGGATTCTTTACCACTAGTGCCACCGTTAGCAGAGCATTAAATCAAGCACAAGTGCACAGGCCTCACACTCATGAATGCGGCCCTGAGGCCAGGCTTTGAACACAGAACTCATTAAGTAGCCGAATGACTTAAAAGAATAGGCTATGGAGAGGCTCCTAACTATGTACTACATCCACTCATTTCTTCCACAATAACAGAGCAGTGATTTGGAGCCAAATTGCCCAGGCAGAGTCAGCACTTCTCCAGCCTTGTGGTAAGTGTGGCCTGGTCACTAAGCTCTCTTCAGCAGAATGGAATGGAAGTGGCAGGCATGACAGCGGAGTAGAAGTGCCCCTCCATGCACTTTCCCCAGCTCTGCTGACTGGAACTTGATTTTTGTGGTAACCGTGGAGACAAGTTCAAGGATTCAGGATGGCAGAGCCACAGATAGAAGGCCCTGAGTGTGTGTGTAGAGCAGAACTGCCCAGCAGCGCAGCCCACTCCCCTATACCATTAGGTGGCCCAAACTAGTCTGTGTCTTCATTACATTACAGCAGCCTAGCTTGATTGACTTAGTGGTGCGATAGAAATACTATTTTTGATTCACCCAACAACCAAAAATAGACTCTTCCAGACAAATCCAATGCTATAACAACCCACTAGGGACTATAAACTGGCAGCACTAGGCTCTGGGCCAGCCCCAAAGAAACAGCCTGGCTTAGAGGGGAAATAATACATACATTCCCTCCAAAAAACTCAAGCAGCTGCTTAGGATGTTAAAGTTCCTTAACAGAGAAAGCCTGTAAACCTCAGTGTGGAAAAATAGATGTCCTCACAAGTGCTGGAAACCCTCCCAGCAAGTCTGGGATGACTGGCCATGAGCTCCGCTCCTTGCTGATCATTCACAACCATTTCTCTAGAGACACAGTAGGCAAGACTGCTGGCCCTGCAATCGAGCTTGGCAGTGTCAGATGGACCAGGGGATGAGACTGTTTTTCAAGCAAGATTGAAACTCCATAGTCATGTAGTTCCCAACAAGGCTATAAACTGTTCCCAAAGCACATAATGACCCAAATCCAACCAGCTACTCATCAGATAACATCCAGAGGTCAAGGATCAGGTATTATACAACACAGCACATGGCCCAGAGCATGCATGCGCACGCACACACACACACACACACACACACACACACATACATCTTTTTTGGCAACGGACCTTGGTTTTCATAACCACATTCTACTTGAATTTGCTCAGGAGTTTTTTTTGTGTGTGTTTTCTTTTAATAGCTACAAGTAATGAATGCCCATAATATTCCTGTTTTGATAAAAAATGAGTCAGCTATCTGATGATGCTCAAGCAGAGGGTATCTGACCCTGGACTTGCAAAACAGAAATTTGTAACTTGCCAAAGGATACAGCTATGCCGTTGAGAAGATATTTTCAATAATTAGTATTTTCAACAATATTTAGCATATCCCCCAAGAAACTTCTGGACCCTTCATTACAGATTTCATTTAAAATTTAAAGAAGGCCAGAGGGAGACTCAATGTCAGAGATTGGATCAGACTCAAGTCTTAATGATCCCAGTCGTGTCTGCAGCCTGCACTCATACCTCCTACTCTTTTAAATTAAAAAAGCACCAGAGAAACAGACCAGTCTCAAGAAAAGGCCAAAAATTGCATGTATATACTTGTCACACCCTCTTCTCAAAAACATGGTACATCTACAATAACCAGCAAAGAGCACTGCAGTGCTGAAAACACGAGGAGAAACAAACTCTGGGCTTGAAACAGCAGGGTTGGCTAGAGACGAGATCGAAATGATGATGAAACTGTGTGTAGTGGGACTGGGGTAAGGGAGGCCATACCCACCTGGAGACAGGTACATGCCCAAGGTCATGCACACAGCCACGCAGGGAGAACCAGGGCCCGGGACAGAGGCTGTAGGACACAGAAACAATTTGCCTCTCTGATGCTCTCCAACAGCATGGTTCCATGGGATATCCCATGAACAAACACTGTTCATTCAACCTTTTGAGGAGATGAGAAGAATGGCAGATACAGGCCAAACTGGAAATAAGACAAAAGAACTTAAGAAAGCTAAAGAAGCCATTCAGAATAACACTCCAGTGCTGACACTCCCTGGAGCTCTGGGAAGAGACTCGGTTAATCCAAGGAGGCCAAACATGAGCTTTCCATCAGGCCAAGGTTGAAAAACAAAGGGCGCAGAGATAAAACAGGCAGCAGTGTTCAGGGACCCATCACTGTAAAGAGGAGCACAGTTTTCAGAGTGTGCCTAAAACTCCAAGCATGCAGACCTGGAGGCTCACCACTTCATGAAATGACTTCATTTTGGAGAACACCGATGAAAATGTCACTATTTAAGGTTAGCCAGAGCAGGAAAAGGGATGCTGGCCTTTTCTAAAACCACTGAAGCAGTGGTCAGTAGCAGAGCCAGAGAGAACAAAAAAGTTTCCTTTCCCCTCACAGCCTGGGCCCCCACTCCCACGGATGCCAGGCATTTGCTTTTTCAACCTGGAATCTGAGAATTTTAAGATCTTCAAGCTGATGGAATTTGGGGCCACCAGGACCTTAAGAGTTGTAGATTCTTAGACATCCTGCTGCTGCTAAGTCACGGCAGCCATGTCCAACTCTGTGCGACCCCATAGACGGCAGCCCACCAGGCTCCAGACCCTGGGACTCTCCAGGCAAGAACACCGGAGTGGGTTGCCATTTCCTTCTCCAGTGCATGAAAGTGAAAAGTGAAAGTGAAGTCGCTCAGTCATTTCTGACTCTTCGTGACCCCATGGATTGCAGCCTAACAGGCTCCTCCATCCATGGGATTTCCCAGGCAAGAGTACTGGAGTGGGGTGCCATTGCCTTCTCCCTTAGACATCCTAGAACCATGAAATTCCAGAATCTCAGGGTCAGAATTATTGTGGCCAGGGAAGAGACAGCTTCCACCACTTCCTAGTTGTGTGACTTTGGGCAAGATGCTTAACATCTCTGTGCCTGAATTTCTTCAACTACAAAGCGGAGTAATAATTGTACGTACTCCCTTCTCTGCTCTCGGCCACACGAAGATACAGTAAGTCAGCAGCATACAACCCAGAAGAGGATCCTCACAAGAGCGCTCCCATGCTGACACCCTGATCACAGACCGTCCAGACTCCAGAACCGTGAGAAATAAACAGCTTTATTTTTAAAGGAAGGAGGGAAGGAGGCTGGTAAGAATTTTATCAGGGCTACCTGACCATCCTGTCCAGATGCCCACCTTCCCCAAGGTGTCATGTTCCCATGAACCTATGTCTAGGTCCCATAGCTACCTTCAGTTGACCTTCTTAAAGCAGGGCCTTCACTATAAAACCCCATCCCAGAGACCACCACGCTGTTCCAAGGGCTCCTGGAGAACAGTGCCAGCCTGCCTTTTCCAGATTTTTCACATTCTTGGCCCACTTCTCATCCAGCTCATAACTCTTGATAATGGTGGTGTTCATGGCTCTACAAACTGCTGCCTTCAGGATTTGGTAAGGACACTTAATCTTGGAAGCCCCGACCCTCGGTATGCCTGCTAGTGCTGACCCAGACCTCTGACTCCTTTCTCCTTGGAGGTCCTGACTCCTATCTTAGTTTCAGCCCTGGGTTCCTCAACTCCCAGCAGCTGCCCACCTATTCAACACCCTCATCATCTAAATCTGGCCCCTTGAATGGGATTTTGCACAGATGGGACGTAACCAAATTGTGATTGTACCCCCATCTGAAATTTGTTGCATATATAATGCCTAACAATTTATAGTAAAGTGTATTAATCTCATAGCTCGGGTTTATTACTTAATTTATTATTCCCATTCCTGTCTTTTTAAAAAATATTTATTTGGCTGCACCATGTCTTAGTTGCAGCACGCAGGATCTGGGGGTCTTCATTGTGGTAAGAATGATCTTTAGTTGCAGTTGCAGCATATCGGATCTAGTTCCCTGAGCAGGAATCGAACCAAGGACCTCTGCGTTGGAAGCACGGAGTCTTAGCCACTGGACCACCAGGGAAGTCCCTCCATTGTTGTCTTAAGAGACCAGAATTTAAAAACAACTACTACCACCAATATTTGGGTTTTGTTAAGAAGATGTGCTCAACTCAAGTAGACCCAAGCTTGCAGTGCCTCTAACTTGAAATTTTGATATATTCTCAACTGTTTCTGAGCCTCTACTAAGGGCCAGGGAACATAGCACACTGGGGAACCAGGACAAGACACAGTCCCAACTTGTGGAGCTCAGAGTCCAGTGGGAAGAAAGACAAGTCCCAGATGGTTAGGAGTCAGTGTGGACGCTGCTAAGAGGCGCCTAGAGGAGGCAGCAGCGGAGCGAACCGTTAAGAATAAAAGAGTAACATGGGGAAGGGGAGGTAGTGGAGGGAGAGTGTTTTAAGCAATGGGAGCATTAGGTAGAGGGAGACCCTAATTCTGTGCATCAGTTTGTCTAGACGTGGCGGGGTGGGGTGGATAAGTGCTTCCAGGAGGGATGAGAAGATAGAGGCAGGCATACCCACATTCTGGTGGGCTTTGTCTTCCTGGCTAAGCAGTTTGGACTTTATCCTGTAATGTACCTTGATTCTTGGTGTACGTAAGAGTCAGTGAGGGACCCCATTTTTAACTATGGCTCCTGAACCCTGCACATAGAACATTAGATTCAACAGGTCAGGCAGTGGACCCAGGAATCTGCATTTTAATAACCTCTCCCTCTGCTGAGTAAATCTGATGCAGAGTATGCTTGGGCAGTACTTTTCTGAATACAGTTACAGGAGACGGGGAGTCATAGAGGGGTGGCATGATCAAATCTGTTTCAGAAAAGTCGCTCTGGCAGAAAGTATGCATACGTGCTCACTCAGCAAAAGCCCCTAATCCTTTGATAATCCCCTAGCAACCTTCTGTTGCCCAGGGCCTGGAGCGCTCAGAGTCGGCTCTGAAAGAGATAGTCTCCTAAGAAGGGAGTCCACTGGGAAAGTTATGCCTGAGTGCTCCTGGCCTGTTGTTCTGAACGTTTTGTAGCTCCAAATCCAGGGCAACAAGAGGTACTGGTTGTGAAAGCAGGAAAGCTTTGGGGCTCCAGGTCCACTGATGAACTTCTGAATGCTGGAGGACACAGACTCTTAAAGGGGCAGACGGGTGGAGCAGACCCATGTCTAGTCTTGTTGGTGCTACAGAAGCTCCTGATAGGACAGAACCTGTGCTCATTTGGTTAATAAAGACCCAGGGGGATTTGGGTGCAAGCCACATCAGCATTTTCCCCTGGAATGCCAATAATGTCACCTCAGAGAGCTGAACCCATCCTGATTAGCATGGCCTAGTTTCTTGCAGCCAATGGCAATAAATACACTGATAAATATTTTGTGATGGCTACAACAATGACATTCCAACCAAAAGCCACACTCATTTCCTGGAACTGCTGAATCAGTCAAGCAGCAGTTCTGCAAAAACTGCCTTCTTATAATCTGATGATTCTGACCATGGTAAAACGTTCAGGCGGACTGATGCTGGCTGACAGCATAGGAGGCTGGGTGATGTTCACCCCAACTCACCACCCACACCCACACCTAGATCCAAGCCCAGTGAGCCTTTAGTCCCAGAACCTGTCCACCTTCCCGTGCCTCTTCCAGAGCAAAAGTCACATCTCTTCCAAAGTTGGACCATGCTGTGATCTGTAACATTTTGTTTCATATTCTACCATCTCAAAGGGCAAGAACCCTGTCTTGGGCATCTTCTGGCTCCCTGTGCCAAGCAGCTACTCCAATGAGCAGGTCTGAAATGACCAAGAGACCTTCATGTGGTCAGGCTGGCCCCACTCTTAGCCCCAGCCAAAGTCCTCCGAGCTCAGCTCTGCCACTGCCCAGGCACCAGACTCTAGCCTGGGACATATGTTTCCTGAATACTCCCCGAATAATGCTGTTGGCTTATGCTTACAGGATTGCCCCTTTGCCAGCTGAATCCTGACTAGTATTTTCTGTGATGGAGCCTCACTGACCACCTGGCAGGACCCCACTGGGGATCTAGAGAAGAAAAATAATCTTGTTCAGGTACTTTAAATAGCCATTAGAAGGTGATTGCATTTGGATCAGGGGGACTACCTCAAATATTTTGGCTTTTCTGTGTTAACTTGCCAGTCAGATTCTAGTCTATAAACATTTATTTATCTTAAATTTATTTATTTATTTTTGGCTGCTCTGGGTCTTCATTGCTGTGCTCAGGCTTTCTCTATTTGCAGTGAGCGGGGGCTGCTCTCTAGTTGAGGGGTGCAGGCTTCCTTCTTGTTGCGGCTTCTCTTTTTGTGGAACAGGCTCTAGAGTGCCTGGGCTCAGTAGTTGTGGTGGATGGGTTTAGTTGCCCCACAGCACGTGGAATCTTCCCGGACCAGGGATTGAACCCATGTCCCCTGGCAGACTCTTCACCACTGTACCACTGGGGAAATCTGCCAAACACATGTAAATATCATTTGTGCACACATGTGTGTGTGTGTGCATGTGTGAGAGAGAGGTCTAATAACATTTGTGAGTATGCAACTGGTACCTAAAAAGATCTAATCTAATATCTAACTTGATATTATTACTTGAAGGGTAAGTTTCAACATAGGTATCAAAAATATTTATAATTAATGAGTTGCTAGAAAATTGGGTTTGCTGCCTTGTCTGGAAAACACAGCCGTTTCTTGGTCTTATAATCAAGAATTTCCACCTGGCATAAACAAAAATTACAACAAAAACCCTACCTATTGGTCCTGTGTGGCCTACTGGCCTAGGATGCCCCACAGCATGTTTATATAGTGCCATTAAGGTGGGACTCAAAGACGGGGGCCCCACTGCCTCCCCTCCCAAGTGCCTTCAGCTCAGAGACCCTACTCAAAGATGCTCAACCAGTTTTCAGACACCAAATGACAAAAGTGAGTTTCAGGAGACCAATATTTACACACACACACACACACACAGCTGGGCCACCCTTCATCTTAACAGCTATACAAAAGGCTTTGTGTGCACCTGCATGGTCATTCTGAGAGACCGTATTTCAGATGGACTGGGCTGAGTCCTCCCGATTTTCAAACTGTCAGCTTAGTTCATAGCCTCCAGCTACCTAAGCTGTAATAATCACATGGCAAAGCCTGTGACTCTGCAACTCACCCATGGCAAACAGATAAGGCTGAAAAGACATAATAGGTTTGGGAGGAGCGCTGATATTTGTCAAGTTACCACAAAAAAAAAAAAAAAAAGCTTTCAAGATAATCCTCTGAAGTATCTACTCTTACCCCCACTTTTTAGATGAGCCTACTCAAGCTCTAGGAGATTGATCTGCCAAATCCATACAGCTAATGAGAGGCAGAGTAGGATTTGAGCCAAAGTCTGCCTCTCTCACCACCCATGTGTTCTCTCATCTATTTCATTTAATGTAATTTGCTCTTCTTCACATTATGATGACAATATTATTAGCACTACTTTCCAGGTAAAGAAACTGAGGTTGTTTCTGAAATGAGTTTCCCCTCTGGAACACTCAAGCATTTTTCCACACTGTCTCGTAGAAGTATTTTTAATATACAAGTCAAGACTCTTAACATAACACAGAAGAAAAGCTTTTTGAGAACAAGTCCCTCACAATGACTGCTCAATCTCATCATAGTTCCAAGTAGACTAAGTCTTCATATAAACCCTCATGATTTAATATTATAAACAAAATGGTAATGATGAATAGCATACAACAAAAGAACCATGACTTCTAAACCTAAAATTCATGTCTGAAAGAAACTGTCCTCAGCTCCTAAGATTCCTGGCTAAGATGTCATGGTTGCAAATAACAGAAACCAATCTGACTTAGCATAAATAAAATGTGGTTTTATTGGAAGTATGAAATTCAATAACTAGGGCAAGACAACTTGCAGGATCTCAGTGTGTTGCTCAGTCATGTCTAACTCTTTGTTAGTTGTGTCTAACTCTTTGCTATGGACTGTAGCTGGCCAGGCTTCTCTGTCCATGGGGATTCTCCAGGCAAGAATACTGGAGTGGGTTGCCATGCCCTCCTTCAGGGGATCTTCCCAACCCAGGGGTTGAACCCAGGTCTCCCACATTGCAGGTGAATTCTTTACCATCTGAGCCACCAGGGAAGCCCAAGAATACTGGAGTGGGTAGCCTATTACTTCTCCAGGGGATCTTCCTGACCCAGGAATCAAACCAGGGTCTCCTGCATTGCAGGTGGATTCTTTACCAGCTGAGCTACCAGGGAAACCTGTAAGGGCTTCAGTAGGGAGTTTAAAGACCTTCCTTCTACAGGTGAGGCAGCTTACATGACTCAATTCCCAGCTTCAGGACTCAGGCCAAATTCTCAGAATGAGAAGTGAATATTTCCAACTAATTCAGCCAGTTCTGGAGCAGGGTTACCTGGTAGAAACATGGCTGCCAGGACTCACCCATATAAGGGGCAGAGTTTTTAGCAAAGGAAAGTAGTCGTTCCTAATATTTATTCATAAAAATATAACATATAGCTAACTCTAAATTCTAAGCACAAAATTATTATATGGATAGAACAATAGGATGGGGAAAACACCATATAACAAGTTAGGCAATGTGATTCCTATTATAAAAACAGGAGTTGAAGTAAATGACCAAAAGTCTTCTAAACCCACCCTCAGGTCTAGGTTTCTATAGATGGTTGGTATAACAGTCATTTCAAGGAGACTTTAATACAGCTATCTGAGGAATGCATATGTTTTGATGAACCCCAGAGTTTGTTTGAAGCTTTTTCCTACAGAAACAAATGAGTGCAACATCACAAGAATGTCAACATCCAGCTCTGTGAAGAGGGAAGAAAAGATTAACATGCCGATTCTGGGATTTTAGTGCTGGCCCCTCAGACCCCATTTCTAAAGGAGCTTCTTTCACGCCCATCTGATCAATGTTCTATCTGTACTTGGCTCACCAAGCAGAACACACGACTGCAATATCACATTTCTATGCTGGATTTTAGTCAGTACTTTAAGTTTGCATCAAATTAGCTGGGAACCAGACTCAGAGTTACTGCTGACATTACCCTTGTCTTATGCTGACCAGCCAAAACTGAGCTCAGATCTTTATCAATAGAGAGAATAATAAATCAAGGCAATTTGTTTTAACCATATGCTTTATTCCCTACTGTGCCCTCCTTCCATGTCCCTTCTTTCAACCACTTTATTCTGCTACAACCACAGTACTTGGGTGTTTGTCTAAAACTAAATTAGTTTTCAGCAGAAACATTTTTAAAATTGTAACATATTTGTCACCCCTACCCACCTGCCCTCCAAACCCCCTTTACTCTGCTCTGCCTTTTTTTCCCCAAAGCATTTATCACCTTCCAACATATCATATGACTTATTGTGTATATTCTCCCATCAGACTGTAAGCCCCCACAAGGGAAGATATCTTATTGTGGTACATATATAACTGGATTTTTTTCCCTGGTCCCTGGCACAGAGCACCTAAACCCCTGGAATTTCCTGAGCTATGGGAATGTATTTTGTTAGTCATAGTGAGCTTCTTCCTGATCATAGTTGAATTTAAGCTAATAAGGTGACTAGTGGTGAGGTCCTAGATAGTTTCAGGATGGAGGTTAATGGCCAGAAACACCGACCATATGATTAGAGGTTTAGAACTTATAGCCCCACACTCAACCTCCAGGAGGGGAAAAGGGATGAAATTTGAGTTCAGTCACAATGGCCAATGATTTAATCAATTGTGCCTATGTAATGAGACTCCCTATACAAACTCTAAACAAAAGAGCTTCCCTGTTGGCTGAGAGGTAATGAATCTGCCTTCAAGGCAGGAGACCTAGGCTCAATCTCTGGGGAAGATCTCCTGAAGAAGGGAATGGCTACCCACTCCAGTAATCTTGCATGGAGAATTTCATGGTCAGAGGAGCCTAGCGGGCTACAGCCCATGGGATCTCAAAGACTTGGACACAATTGAATGAATAACACTTTCATTTTCATACAAATTCTAAGCAACAGATTCAGGGCACTTTTCAGTTTGTTGAACAAAATTGCATGCCTGGAGCATGATGTACCCTGACTCCACCAAGACAAAAATTCCTGCAGTTGAGACCCTTTTGGATCTCGTCTATGTACCATTTCATCTGGCTGTTCATTTTTATCCTTTATGTGTTAGTCGCTCAGTCGTGTCCGATTCTTTGTGACGCCATGGACTGTAGCCCATCAAGCTCCTGACTGTCCATGGGATTCTCCAGGCAAGAATATTGGAGTGGGTTGTCATTTCCTTCGCCAGGGAATCTTCCTGACCAAGGGATCAAACCCAGATCTCCTGTATTGCAGGCAGATTCTTTACCATCTGGATGCTAGGGAAGCCCTAACCTATGGAGTCTGCAATAACTCTAAGCAGTTAGTGTCAGAATTGAACTGTGAACACCCAGATGGTGCTAGAGAAGGAGAGAATTGGTTGTTATTTTAAAAATGACACACCCAACCTCTTAGAAAAGTGTCTGGTACATAGTAGGCACTCGCCTAATATTTACTGAATGAGCAAATGATAGATGTCATCCTATATATGACTTCCATTAAAGTTCTCCTGTTTTGACCATCATCTCCTTGGGAGTCCCATTCCTTCCTAATGGATTTTTAACAGCTCAACAAATAAATATTTTGAGGTCCCAACACACGCCAGGCACTGAGGACCCAACATTAATAAAGTTAGCTAGGAGGTAGCAAGCATGCCACTTGATGCCATAGGTCTTGGAGCTACTCAAGAACTCATGGTTCTCTGCCCACCCCACCAGGATGGAGCCAGACCTTGTGGACAGAAGAGTTCTGGCCCTCTCTGAAACTCAGTGAGGTCCACAGTGATTCTTCAGCTTCCCCTCGCAATCAACAGAATGCAGCCCTGAACATATTCCTCTCAACCTCTGAAGCCTGGATTAAAATCACACACGGAAGACTGGCTCTAAAGACACAAGGTTTGAGAGTCATTCTCAGCAGGAAGCAGATGGAACTCCAAGCCAGCCAAGAGCACAATTCTTTGTGTTTTCAGCAAACAAGCTTCCCCAGGGCATCCAAGAGCCAGCTGAGTTGCTCCCTCCATCTCTTCTTTTAGCTTTTAGCCTCTACACTCAGCTCTATGGAGAATTTTAAAATTCCACTCTATATATGACATTCACAAAAACAAATCCTGGTAGATGAAAGTGTTTAATTTAAATATACAATTCCTACATTGCTACAAAAGAATCTTGACCTTTAATCTTGGACGGGAGCAGTCCTTTATAAGCAGAACAGAAAACACAGAGGTAATAAAGGGAAAATTAGAGGGTTTAATTAAATAACTTTTGAAACTTCTTAAGGAAAAATAACAAGACTAACAATGTTAAATATAAACTGACATAAATATTTCAACGTAGATCAATAAGAGGGTTAATAGAGATAATACAAGTCTTTAGCAGAGAAGCTCATGAAGCCATTCAGTAGAGACGTTTGGAGTTTGGGGATCTAAGCAGAACAGCCTTGGGGACCCCAGTGACAAAGGGTGGTTGGCACACAGTGAGCAGGTGGCCCTTTCCCCACCTCTGCCCGAAGCTCAACATCCCAACTCTGCCAAACAAGAGTTGGAACCTTTGGAGCACCAGCACTGGAGGGACAGCCCCTCCCCGTACTCCCTGCTCCACAGGCTCTTCCTGATGTAACCCAGCATGAAGGCCTACATTAACTACCTGGGAGAGCGCCTTGGCCTTGCGCAGCTGCTGAGCCAGGGACTGCAAGCTCCAGGCAGCGGGCGTTACCATGCAGGGCGTGGTAACCTGCACACGGCCCTGAGCTGCTGGCAGACCTGCGAGCGCACACCTGTGTGTGGAGCCCACAGCCTTCGCGCTGCTGAGCCACTCTTTGCTCACGGTGCTGCTCTCCCACCTGCAGGGTAGGCTCACAGCCTGGGATAAGTTCCTGACAGGCCAGGCAGTGGTGAGGTCGGAGAAGTACCAGTGAGTTCCCTGCCCTGCGGGTCCAGGTCTGCACCTGTCAGTGAATAGGCCTCAAAAAACTGGACAGTGTTTTTTAAAAAATGGACACTTTGGAGACATCTAGAAATAGCACTGCATGGCATGGACTTTGACATTTGGTTTCTGTTAACTTCTCCAAGCTTCTGGGCAGATACACAAGAAGCAGGGGCAAAGAGAAACTTAGAAGTTACCATATGGAGACAGAACCAGCAGACAGGTTTAGGGACAGAGGTGAGACACCTTTTGGGGACTTCCAGAAAGAACTGGAGGACATTGTGAGGGCCCTGAGAGCCTGGTTTTACTTGGGATACTACAACAGAAAATGTCTGGACATACATATATACATACATTTCTTTTAAGTCTGGAGGGATAATGGTTTCTTGGAGAAATGGAATTATGAGAGGAGACAGGAAATTCTACCTTCTATTTTATACATTTCAGGGATGTTTCATTTTTTTTAAGAAACATATATTACTTTCATAATAGTAACATACAAAAAGATAGTCCCACTTAGAAAAACAAAACAAAAAATACACAGGATATGGCATTTGCTTTTCAAGGATGGCGCCCTGCTTTAGAGCATGGCTGGTAACAGAACCAGTCCACAATTAGTCATCCCGTGTTTTGTGACCTGTGACAGGGATACATAGGAGCTTCCTAGGCCTGAACTGGTTCTGGAACTGAACCGTGTCTAGGGGCAAAAGTTGTTTTGGTGGCCAGCATGGAATGTCAGGGTTAGTGACTATCACCGGCATAGAGGCCCTGACTTGTTCTGCTTCGAGATCTCAGAAAAACTCACTGTTTTGGGGGCAGTCACCACAGGGTTCAGAGGGTTTCTCTCTCACACACACTAGGTTGCAAGTGAGAGATGGAACCGAGGTCTCATGATCTGCTGCTCTCATGAAAATGTCCAGCATCTTCATCCAGATTCACAAGGCCCCTGCCTTCCTCTCCTGCCTCATCTATCTCCTCTTTGAGTTTTGAACATACTAAACCAGGTATGGTCCCCAGAGTGCTCTCCTCTTTCTACCCTTCATCTGCCCCTTTCCTCACTCTTCCATTCCCAGTTGCATTATTACCCCTTGCAGAGTCCTCCCTGAGGGGCCCTCTGAGGGCCCCCCACCCCGGGTGAGACACCAGCAGCTCTGCTCCTGACGCCCTGAAACATCACCACTCTGTAGAATGGTTGCCTGATTACATGTCCGCAGCCCCCAGCTGACTGGTAGCTTTTCGTCCAGCAAGAGTGAGAGTGTTACCACCATGGCCTCCAGTTCTGGTCATGAGGCTCCGTAAACATTTGCTAAATGAAGAGGAACATGCTGGCTTGGCCTCACCCTGCAGGCATTCTCATGGGAGGACCCTGCATGTTCACTGACCCACCTGTAAGCTCTTCACAGTTCCCGAGGGAAGGATAGTGGCAAAACACCAAGAAATAACAGCACTTACTAAAATGTCTCTTCGTGGAAGAGAACATAAGAAGAGAGTTAAATGCTCACAAAGGGAAAGAGAAAAACAAGTATCATATATTAACACACACATATATATATAGAGAGAGAGAGAATCTAGAAAAATGGTGTTGATGAACCTATTTGCAGGGCAGCAAAGGAGACATAGATAGAGAACAGATGTGTGGATGGAGGGTGGGAAGAAGAGGGGGGACGAACGGAGAGGGTAGCATGGAAACATATCCACTGCCATGTGTAAAAGAGATGGCCGGTGGGAATTTGCTGTATGACTCAGGGAACTCAAGGCTCTGTGATAACCTAGAGGGGTGGGAGGGAGGGTCACGAGGGAAAGGAAAACATATGTATACCTACGGCTGATTCATGTTGATGTATGGCAGAAACCATCACCATGATGTAAAGCAATTATCCTTCAATTACAAATAACTAACATTTTTAAAATGCTCACAGAGCTAAGTGGGACTGCAGGCCTCCCACACAAAGTTCTTGGTATGTCAATTTACCAGGAACAAGTGGGAGTCTCAGGCCTGGCAGGACAGAGAAAAGCACCGTGGGGCTGGAGTTCTCGCTGTGACTGTGGGCACATGCCTTCACCTCTCAGGCCTGGCAGCCCCTGTGTCCGCCCCAGGGTCTGTGGAGTAGAGGCTAGGTACTGGCTAAACCCTGGGGGTGGAAGGAGAAGAGCTGACCGATCTGAAAGGCATATCAATTGGGCTCCACCCAACCTTGACCTCAGCCCTGGATACAGACCAACCCAAATCCTCCTGCCTTGTGCAAATGCTCCTCACAGCAGACATTCAATCTGGGTCACAGGGCAAGAATCTTACCAAGGCCTTTGCAGCTGGTGCTTTGCACAAACAAGCAAATCTAGACTGAACTGGCACCTTTCCTTTGAAGGGAAGGACAGAGGCCTCCTTGCACCCCGTTTCCCAGGGTATAAGTTTTACCTGGACTTTATTTCTTCCAAGACCAGGCAGTCACCGGCCCCACAGTTCTGTCACCAGCCTGAGCCTCCCTCCCTGAGGCAACTCCAGAGCCAAATCCACACCCTGTTTCCAAGGTGCTAGATGTGGGAAGCTACTGCCTATGTTACAAGGTAGAGTGTGCGTGTCCTAAGTCGATTCAGTTATGTCAGACTCTTTGCGACCCTATTGACTGTAGCTGCCAGGCTCCTCTGCGCATGAGATTTTCCAGGGAAGAATATTGGAATGGGTTGCCATGCCCTCCTCCAGGGGATCTTCCTGACCCAGGGAGAGAACTTGAGTCTTTTATGTCTCCTGCATTGGCAGGTGGATTCTTTACCACTAGTGCCACCTGGGAAGTGCTATAAGGTAGAGGGGAACACATCTATTCCCAGTGACTTCATTGAACTGGGGGACAGGAAAGTTCGTTGATGTTTTTCTTCTATTCTGCTACATGCACAGGCTTGGGCATCAGTGAGACCTGGCTTCTGGTCTCAATTCTGCCTCTTTCTGATGATTTGACTTTGGGCCAGTTACCCACCTCTCTGCCACTCAGTTTTGAATCTGCAGAGTGCAGACAGAAGGCCTACCTGGGAGGCTTACAAGGCAGAGTTGTTACGGGAATCAAATGAAGCGACATCTATCAACCACACAGCACAGGGCCTATTTAGTTGCTGAGCAAATGTCAGCATCTTTACAGCCTGGAAATGTCTGCCAAGAGAAATGGGGTGTTTTTATAAGAATTTCCCTATGAGTCATGGTCAGAATTGAATCCTGATCCCACAGCCCATAAGTCAGGTCTCTTCATGCCACCTCACTCACCACCCCACAGTTCCAGCTACTTTTGATTGAACAACTGAGAACTGTAAAAATGGAAACCCACAGCCAAAGACCCAGCCTATTTCTGACCCTCCAGGAATCCCCACAGCTCAGATCTGCTATCTCTTTCTGCCCTGGCAGCACAGCATTGAGGGCAGGATGCTCAAAGTCAAGTTTCTGACTTGGAGGCTATGGTGCTTCCTCCCCAGTGAGCTTTTCTTTACTCATACTGGGACCTTCCGCATAGTTACTTTTTAATCTCATGAAAAATCCCTGCAGCCTGCTTTGTAGAGGGGTAACCACCGGAAGAAGGGTGCATATTCAGGATACATGATGACAGATGGCACCTGGAACTGAGAAGCAGAACCCCAGATGTCTCTGCCAGCTCTGGGGCAATAAACCTTTTTGTCTCTTTGGGTTAGCTTCAATTTCTTTTTTTCTTTCTTTCTGTCCTTTTTTTTTTATTTTTTTATTCAAACCAAAGGATCAAAATGAGACAGGCAATAGAGTTAATAAAGACTAATGCCCCAAATCTATGTTAGCTTCCTCAGCCAAACTCTCCCTGAGCTGGTTAATAAATAAGCCAGTGGTTAAGCTGCTCTGGCACATTCCATTCTGTAGCCCAGAAGGGATCTTTCCTGCTTGGAGGGACAAAGACACTAGATTTGTAGCTTCAGTCCCTGTTCACCTTCCCTGCTCCTGTGTCTGCGGTGTGGTGGGTGATGGGACTGCCTCAAACACCAAGTCATTTCTGGGACACCACCAGGAACAAAGAGGACCCAGAGAAAAAGAGAGGCCGATGGGGTCCTGTTGTACAGGACTGGCCCATGACGGGGTGGTACACACCTCACACCACATCTCTGTGGTGTGAGATGTTAATTAATTAATCCTCCTAGTGACCCCTTGCTGCAGGAGCTGTCACTAGTGCAAAGGCTCAGAGGGGTTAGTGGCATGCTCAAAAAGCTGGCAGAAGCAGATCCTAAGCCCCACAGCCTGATGTGGGAGAGCATCAGGTAATACTACCTTTACCTTTTTACTACCAACCACAAATGTAGTATTTCCAAAACTTGAGAGATTAATGAGCCGTGCAGTTACTCAAGAAGGTTCACTGGAAGGGGGAGGATTTGGAGAGGTCCCGGGCAGGAGGCCAGGCACCCACGTGCTGGGAAGGAGTCTGGTGGGTACAGGAAGTGGGGGCAAGACCAAGCATAGACTTTGTTAAGGCAAAATTTTTTCACATTCCTGCTGTAATGTATCTAATCTCTAATTTAAAACATACCTGAACTTGTATAAATGAGTGCTGTTAAAGCACCTGTTAATTTTAGCAGCTAGCACTCAGGATGAGAGAGTTATGAGCAGGCAGGGATGGTCCTCTCAGGCCTTCCTCTCAGCCAACCGGTGCTGACACCCTGCTCCCTCCACATACCTGCGGTTCTGTGAACAGCGGAGGGTCAGGTAGCTTCCACCATGCAAGCTGTTTAGGCTCAATATCTTTCTAAAAAGAAAATTGCTCTTTCTTTGTGTTTTGGAAATTCTGCTGTGCAAATGGTTCCTGCAAGTTTAAAGTTTGTTTTTTTTTTAGCTGTTTGGCATTGAGAGAAAATGTTTTATTGTTGGTTGTCCATTTTAATTGAAGGATAATTGCTTTACAATATTGTGTTGGTTTCTGCCATACATCAACATGAATCAGTCATAGGTGTACCTACACCCCCTCCCTCCCACCTCCCAACCCATCCCACCTTTCTAGAGCTCCGGTTTGAGTTCCCTGAGTCATACAGCCATTTCCCATTGGGTATCTATTTTTACATATGGGAGTATATTTGTTTTTTAATGATTTCTACAAATCAAATATATAATATTTCTCTTGAAATTGAAGTCATCTGGTGACTAGTTCAACGTTCAGAACAAGACAGTTCCAAGTTGTCCAGACAAACCAGAAAGGGCAATCACCACCTGGCAGAGCCTAGCTGGCTCCCTACGGGAGAATGTTGAGCCCACGTGGTCAGTCTCCAGCTCCCAGATAGCAGGAGTCGCTCTCTCTTCCTCACACCCTCAGCCCTGGGTCTATAGCATTCCTGAAATCTCTGCCCTACCCTCATGTTAGTGCTCTCAATGACCAGGCCACCAAGCAGGAAGTGCCTGGAGGTGAGGGTCATGCTTCATCCTCACTTCCAGCAGGAAGTACCTTAATGTCTTCTATGTGCCAAGCAAATTTCTGGGCCCTGGGCTACACCTGCAAGCAAGACTGTCCTGGCATCATGCTTAGGAATATAGACTCTGGAGCTAGCCTGCCTGGATTAGAATCCCAGCTCTACCATGTACTAGCTACTGTTGCCCTGGGCAAGTCACTTAGCCCCTGTGTATCTTGTTTCCCCATGTGTACAGTGGTGATGGTGACCTACCTCATAGTGATGAGAGGATTAAGTGAATTCATACATTGTTAAGTCTGTTTACACTTAGCACCCAGTAAGTCCTACAAAGAAGTTAATGTTACAGACTATAGTGATAATGAAATAGACTGCTATAGTAAAATACAAGTGCTCTCTATATCAAGGGTAAGTACAAGACTATTTTGGAGCACACCAAAAGGGTGCATAAACCCGGACTTGGGATGACTTCCCAAAGGATGTGCTGCTGTGTGCTGTCATCTCCCACTCTTTGCAGCCCCACTGACTGCAGCCCACCAGGCTCCTCTGTCCATGGGATTCTCCAGGCAAGAATACTGGAGTGGGTTGCCATTTCCTTCTCCAGGAGATCTCCCTGACCCAAGGACAGAACCCAAAGGACAGGGATAGAACTCCTGTGTCTCCTGCATTGGCAGGTGGATTCATTGCCACTAGCGCTACCTGGGAAGCCACACTCTAAACAGAGACTTAAACCACAGGAAGGAGATTTGAGGATAAGGAGAAGCATGTTCCAGGTTGAGTGACTTCACGTGGAAAAATGTGGGGGCAAAAGTCCACACTTTCTTTGGTGAGTTTGCTTCATTTTAAAAAATGAAACAAACAGAAGTTCAGTCACTGAGTAACAGTTATCAGAGTTAGTAACATGCCTTCTGTCCGTTGAACCATTAATGAACAAACAGAAAATTCAGGTTCTGATCCCCACAGCAAGTCTGAACTTAAGGCATCTTTGAAGGTCATACCAACAAGGTCACAATGGCTCACAAGTTCTCTTTTTATTTTCAGTAGGAAACAAACATGAACTTCAAATCTTTAGGTTAATTGAATTATTTCTTGAACGATTTCTGGTCTATAGACTCCCTAAGAGAAGACATTATTGTTTTTACTCCCCACATCACCCCCAGCACACCTTCCACACGGTAGGTATCCAGCAAAAGCCTTTTTTTCTTTTATACTTGAATGCATTGAATTTTAATTTGCATCTCAATATTTTTTAATAAACGCGTTTTAAATGCTGAATGTTAAAATGAATTCTGCCAATGCCCAATGCTTCTCTTTCTACTCAACTCACAGGAAAGCAAGTTTGGGCCTGCCTCTGATCTCTTAGAGCAGAAAGCTAATCTCCAGGGTGACCTCACCACAGAGGTGTGTTTTATAGTCAACTGGCAAATCTCAGCATGAACTGAGAACGAAGGTTGAAAAGACAATAAACATACAAACACATCAGGATTGTACAAATCAAGTCAGTTCAGAGAACCAGCGGGACTTATGACTAGTTTTCAATTTTAAGAAAACTACAAAGGGAGAAATCTTCCTGGCCAATAGTAATCCTTTTCAGAAGACTAGGACGGCCTTTCTCTTATTAGCAAATGAAAAAGTCTGGATAATAGAAAGAAGAAAAGGATTTTAAATTAATCTATGCCAGGGATTTTCAAACATGTTTTGACTGAGGAACACTTTGTTCAAACTAAATATTACTAATATATATGAGCAAATAAAAACACATCAAGACAGAGCTTGAAGGCAGGATCCAGGCCCCAGTTCTAGCTGTTGCTCTCTTCCCTTCGGTTCAGACCAGTCGCTCAGTCGTTTCCAACTCTTTGTGACCCCATGGAATGCAGCACGCCAGGCTTCCCTGTCCATCACCAACTCTGGGAGCCTGCTCAAACTCATGTCCATTGAATCGGTGATGTCATCTAACCATCTCATCCTCTGTTGTCCCCTTCTCCTCTCGCCTTCAATCTTTCCCAGCATCAGGGTCTTTTCAAATGAGTAGGCTCTTCGCATCAGGTGGCTAAAGTATTGGAGTTTCAGCTTCAACATTAGTCCTTCCAATGAATATTCAGGACTGATTTCCTTTAGCACAGACTGGTTGGATCTCCTTGCAGGCCAAGGAACTCTCGTGTCTTCTCCAACACCACAGTTCAAAAGCATTAATTCTTCGGCCCTCAGCTTTCTTTATAGTCTGACTCTCACATCCATACGTAACCACTGGAAAAGCCATAGCTTTGACTAGATGGACCTTTGTTGGCAAAGTAATATCTCTGCTTTTTAATATGCTGTCTAGGTTGGTCATAGCTTTTCTTTCAAGGAGTAAGCATCTTTTAATTTCATGGCTGTAGTCACCATCTATACTGATTTTGAAGCCCAAGAAAATAAAGTCTGTCACTGTTTCCATTGTTTCCCCATCTATTTCCTATGAAGTGATGGGATGCCGTGATCTTCGTTTTTTGAATGTTGAGTTTTAAGCCAGCTGTTTCACTCTCCTCTTTCACTTTCATCAAGAGGCTCTTTAGTTCCTCTTCACTTTCTGCCATAAGGGTGGTTATCATCAGCATATCTGAGGTTATTAATATTTCTCCTGGCAATCTTGAATCCAGCTTGTGCTTCTTCCAGCCCAGCATTTCTTATGATGTACTCTGCATATAAGTTAAATAAGCACGGTGACAATATACAGCTTTGACGTACTCCTTTCCCAGTTTGGAACCAGTCCATTGTTCTATATCCAGTTCTAACTGTTACTTCTTGACCTGCCTACAGATTTCTCAAGAGGCAGGTAAGGTGGTCTGGTATTCCCATCTCTTGAAGAATTTTTCCACAGTTTTTTGTGATCCACAAAGTCAAAGAAGTGCTCTCTACCCGTGAGCACTTCTAAAACTTCTCATTGTAGTCAAACTTCACTGGCCCTGCCATTGTGCAGTAGGAAGACCTGAGACTGAGAAAAAATACTTGATTTGTCCAAGGTCACACAGAGGCACCAGGATGAGTTCCTGGGTCGACTTAATCCAAATTCAGTGACCCTTCCACTGCACCATGCAGAGGGTAGGGAAAATTTGCTTCTTAATGGAGAGGGGTAGCTGATGGGAAGGAGATGGAGCACAAGAGGAGAAGGATTGCCCCGTCAGATGCACAGAGTAACAGAGCAGAGCAAAGCCATGCAGCTGCTACTGGCTGTTTGGAGGCTCCAAGATACCTGCTGAAATGAGAAGATACCATATCCTGTCTTTTGGCTGGATCACTAGCCTGCGATGATTTACTCACATGGTCAAGTCAACAGACATTAACTAAGCATCTGCTATCAGGTGCTGGGAAACCTGCTGAATACAGTGATACAAAGACAATTAAATCACTCTGTCAGGCCACAAAAATGAGGAAGTCACGTCTTCATCCCAGGTACTCGTGGTCAAGTACAGAAAACAGATTGGAAACCCTAACTAGAGTGAGTGTGAGACTGCTGCATGGACCTACAGGATGGCTACACAAGCGAAGGGGAGAGATAATTTACTGGGAGAATCAAAGATGCCCAGCTGAATAGACAGCCACGTGGGCTTTCCAAGGATGAGTCTGTGTGCAGGTGGACAGGCGAGGAGACACATCTGGTTCAGAACAGAGAGTACAGAGAAATAGGTTTCAAACAGTGGCAAAGATGCTCATTTGCAGTTTAGAAAGATCTCTGAGGTGGCACTGTGGAAATTCACAGCATGAAGAGGCTCTGCACTGTTTGAACTGAGGGGACTCAGAGTAGGAATGGAAAACAACGGTGGTTTTCACAAGGAAACTCAGCATAAGGAGTAGGAGCAATAAAAATGACAGGAGGGTTCCCTGGCTCCTGTGGTTCCTGAGAACTGTGGAAGGTGGTACCATCACAGGTAAAGAGTTTCAGAGAGGAAATAAGGAGCCAGCTTCAGCGGGCAGGAGTTCAAGGTGCTGGTGGGCCCACCAAGGGAAGATATCCGATGGGGAGACAGATGTAGGGGTCTGACGGCGCACACAGCACGGGCTGGGTTCGTTCCTCAGCTTCAACTTCTAAAGGAAAGGTGTCACCTATTTCCCCTACATGGGGCTTCCGAGGTGGCTCAGTGCTAAAAGAATCTGCCTGCCAATGCAGGGGATATGGGTCCCATCCCTGGGTCGGGAAGATCCCCTGGAGAAGGAAATGGCAGCCCACTTCCAGTATTTTGCCTGGAGAATCCCATGGACAGAGGAGCCTGACAGGCTATAGTCCATGGGATTGCAAAACAGTCAGACACAACTCAGTGACTAAAACCTTTCCCCTGTGTGCCACAGAGCTTGTTTCAGCCCTCTATTCTGAGGGCTTTTCATAAGTAGAACTTTGTGAAGTTCTGTGTTGGTTGTTTCTTTTTCCTAAGCTATCTAGTTGAATCCAAACCCTATCAACTTTTACCACAAGTTAGCTGGGGAATGCAGCCACACCCCAGAGATACTGGCTTCCTCTATTACATCGGAAATAGGAAGCAACTTTATTTTAAGCAATAATAAAAATATACAACACTGAAAAATACAGAACATATATCCAGTTTATCTTTGTCCCATCCATTCCTTTATGGAATAAAATTATCACCATTTTCAAACAAGAAAAGAAATATAGGAAGAAGGTAAATGTACAGGTCCCAAGCCAGGGAACCCTGCAATTACTCAGAATTGAGTTAGGTACTTTGTTAGCACTCAATCAATACATCTGTACCAAGTAACTTAAGGTGCTGAGACACAATACCCAGAACCATGGGAGATACTAAAAATAGAGAAGCCTAAGAAATAGATTGCAGCCATGAAATTAAAAGATGCTTACTCCTTGGAAGGAAAGTTACGACCAACTTAGATAGCATATTCAAAAGCAGAGATATTACTTTGCCAAAAAAGGTCCATCTAGTCAAGGCTATGGTTTTTCCAGTGGTCATGTATGGATGTGAGAGTTGGACTGTGAAGAAAGCTGAGCGCCAAAGAATTGATGCTTTTGAACTGTGGTGTTGAAAAAGACTCTTGAGAGTCCCTTAGACTGCAAGGAGATCCAACCAGTCCATCCTAAAGGAGATCAGTCCTGGGTGTTCATTGGAAGGACTGATGTTGAAGCTGAAACTCCAGTACTTTAGCCACCTCATGCGAAGAGTTGACTCATTGGAAAAGACTCTGATGCTGGGAGGGATTGGGGGCAGGAGGAGAAGGGGACGACGGAGGATGAGATGGCTGGATGGCATCACCGACTCGATGGACATGAGTTTGAGTGAACCCGGGAGTTGGTGATGGACAGGGAGGCCTGGCGTGCTGTGATTGATGGGGTCACAAAGAGTCTGACATGACTGAGCAACTGAACTGAACTAAACTGAACTGAAGAAATAGAACATCAGCTCCAGGAGCTGATAATTAATTAACTAGATAATCAAGTACCAAAATGAAAATGTAAGGATAAATGGAACAAATGTCAATAGAAATTAAATGTCCCAAAAGTTCAGAGGTAGGAAATAGAAAGTTTAATCAGAGTAATGAGGAAACATTTCACAGAGGAGAGGTGCGATCTAAACTTAGTGTTGAAGGATGAGCTGAGTTTGAACAAGCTTGGTGGCTCAGACGGTAAAGTGTCTGCCCACAATGTGGGAGACCTGGGTTTGATCCCTGGGTCAGGAAGGTCCTCTGGAGAAGGAAATGGCAACTCACTCCAGTACTCTTGCCTGGAAAATTCCATGGACAGGGGAGCCTGGTAGGCTACAGTCCATGGGGTCACAGAGTTGGACAGGACTGAGCGACTAAACTAAACTAAATGAAGGAGAAGGCCACTAGGCTGGAGGGAGGGAATGGACTGAAGGTGCAGCATGTGTCCCACCAAGTGTTTCAAGACTAGAGAATAGGTGATTCTGGTCAAAGCAGAGGGTCCACACATAGGAGCGACCTCAGCGGGACAGGAGGGGGTCTGAGGGCCCTGACTCCAGATGGAGGAGGTCATGGGAAATCTCAGAAGGGACTCTAAGCAGAAAAGGAAATGGGGCATCAGAAAGGTGGGAGTGGGGACAACCAGATGGATGGCAAACTGATCACCCCTGAGGGAGAAGAGCACGAGGCCATGAGAGAAGCAGAGCAGAGGTGAGGGTGGCTTTGTGACGAAAACAGTGTGTGAGGTAGGTCTGGAAGACCGGGCTACTTGGGATGTTGAGATGGAAGGACAAAATCATAGAGGCTGAAAAATGTAGTCCGTATGAGGAAAAGCACAAAGTGCAGCTGCCTTCATTGTAGGGCCTGACTAGGAAGTCAACCGCATGAGACAAAAGGCAGACTGGAGCTGGGAGTTGCTGACCTATAGAGAATTGGACTCTGTTCAGAGGGCAGTGAGAGTCCCTGGTTGTGGTTGATAAGGGGATGTACTGGATCAGAAGCTGTGTGTGAGGAATGCCAGGTGATGATAGATAGCTTCACAGCTTAACAGCCAGCAATATTCATAGCATTTTGACTGATAGCAAAGGTCAAGACGGATGAGGGAGAGCTACAGAAGCTACCCAGATGGGGAGACAGGCACAGGCTGTGCTGACCTCAACAGGAATGTGGGTGCTGAGGAGTGGGAGTGAGGGATGTGAAGGACATCTGGAGGCCTTACCTGAAAGTCTGAACGTGTTATGGGAGAGAAGGTTTGAAACAAACATCCTGACAGACCTGCCTCCATGAGCTGTGAACTATGCCAAAATAATGTTCATATCAATGATATCTGAACTTTCCAAGTATAAGCATCCAAACCTGGCTATATTTAAAATCCTCTCTACACACATGCTTGAAAGGTACTCTGAGTATAGGAAGAATTTCTAAAACACTCTTACATTATGAGACTTATCATCTTTATTGAAAAATCAAATAAAACATATTGGTGCAGCTTAAAGAATTATGATAAGGTGAACCCCTGTGTAATCTCTCCCAGGTCAGGAAATAAAATGTTGGCAGAAGCCAGCTGTGTGCACCTCCCAATTTGAAACCTCACCTTCACTGTCCTAAATTTTGTGACTACCATTTCCTTCCTTTACTTTCTACTTTGAACATATGCACATGCATCCTCGACTGGATGGTATGTCGTAGTTTTGTTTTCCATCTGTGGAAGAGAATAGAAAGAGTGGGAGCAGACCTAACCTACAATGATCAAAACACTATGGTATTAGCACAAAAGCAGACACATAGACTAATGGAATAGATTAGAGAGTCCATAAATAAACCCACATGTAAGTGATCAGTTAATTTACAACAGAGGAGCCAAGAATATATTATGGAGAAAGGACAGTAGTCAACGAATGATGTTGGGGAAACTGCACAAGTGAAAGAATGAAATGAGACTGCACTTTTACACCGTACGCAAAAATTACTGAAAATGGATTAAAGAGTTGAAAGAAAGACCTGAAACCATAAAACTCCTAGAAGAAAACATAGGGAGTAAGCTCACTGATATCAAACAACAAGACAAGAAAATCAACAGTTGAGACTACATCAAACTAAAAGGCTCAACAAAGGAAAGCATCAATAAAATGAAGTCAGTCTACTGAATGAAAGAAAATATTTGCAAATCACATACCTAATTAGGGGTTAATATCCAAAATACATAAAGAATTCAATCAACTCAACTGCAAAATAGCAAAGAATCCAATTAAAAAATGGGCAGGGACTTCCCTGGCAGTCCAGTGGTTAAGACTCTGTGACTCTTCTGCAGGATGGCACAGATTTGATCCCTGGTTGATGAACTAAATAATTAGTTAATTAATTAAGTATTTAAATGGACAAAAGATCTGAATGGACAGCTTTCTGGAGGAGACACACAGTTGGCCAACGGACACATGAAAAGATACTCAATATTACTAATTAGCAAGGAAATGTAAATCAAAACCACAAAGAGATGTCACCTCACACCTGTTAGAATATCTATTATCAAAAAACCCCAAAATGACAAGTATTGGTGAGGATATTAAAGAAAAGGAACACTTGGGTACTGTTAGTGAGAATGTAATTGGTGCAGGCAGTATGGAACATATGATCAAGTTTCTTCAAAAAATTAAAAATAGAAATATCATATGATTCAGCAATTCTACTTTTGAGTATTTGTCCAAAGAAAACAGAAACAGTACCTTGAAAAGATATATGCACCCCTCTTCTCATTGCAGCATTATTTACAATCGCCAAGATATGGAAATACTCTGTGTTGTCAATCAATGGACGAATAAATATAGAAAATGTAACATGTATATGGAAATGGAATATTTTTCAGTAATGAAAAAAGAATGAAGTTCTGGCACTGTGAGAACATAAATGGACCTCAGGAGTATTATGTAAGTGGAATAAGGTAGACAAAGACCGACAAATACCATATGATCTTATTATATGTGGAATCTAAAAAGAACAAAGCAAAACCCAGGCTCATAGGTTCAGAGCATGTTGCCAGAGGCAGGGGGTGGGGAATGAGTGAAATGGGAAAAGGGGGTTAAAAGATACACACTTCCAGTCTTGGGTCTTGGGCTCTCAAGAAGGAGATGTGAGTGAGTGAAGTCGCTCAGTCGTGTCCGACTCTTTGCGACCCCGTGGACTGTAGCCCACCAGGCTCCTCCGTCCATGGGATTCTCCAGGCAAGAATGCTGGAGTGGGTTGCCATTTCCTTCTCCAGGGGATCTTCCCAGCCCAGGGATCAAACCAGGGTCTCCTGCATTGGAGGCAAATGCTTTAACCTATCAGCCACCAGGGAAGCCCCATAGGGGTCTGGAATTCTCAAGGAGAAAGGACAAACATCTTCTTTTTCTCTACATTCCTTAGTCTTAAGTCTTAGTCTTAGTCACATAAAATATTTTTTTCTTTAAAGTGATGATTACAACAGAGGATGAGATGTTTGGATGACATCACCGACTCAATGGGCATGAGTTTGAGTAAACTTCAGGAGTTGGTGATGGACAGGGAGGCCTGGTGTGCTGGGGTCGCAAAGAGTCAGACACGACTGAGCGACTGAACTGAACTGATGATTACACAACAAACAACTCAGTTTAAACTCTGTACTAAGGATTATATAACAATAATGTATCCTGCTTGAGGACAGTTTCTCCTTCCTGAAAACCTTTTGGCTAATTCTGTTATCTTAAAATAAGATTATAAGAGTGGGTCTACTAAGATCTTTACAACCTTGAGACATTCTTTTGATTTATTGTAATAACTAATTTAAAAATCAGGGGGGCACTCTCCGTCCCCCTTCTGATGTCTGTGTCAGAAGCTTTCTCTGTCCTTTTTCATACTTTAATAAAACTCTGCTACACAAAAGCTCTTGAGTGATCAAGCCTAGTCCCTGGTCCCAAACCTAAGTCTTCTTCAGAGATCAAGAATCCGACACTGTTTACCTGAAGCTATCATTAATAATACTACATTGCATATTTGAAAGTTGATAAAAGACTAGATCTTAAAAGTCCTCATTGAAAAAATTATAATTATTTATGGTGACAGACCATCCCCAAGAAAAAGAAATGCAAAAAAGCAAAATGGCTGTCTGAGGAGGCCTTACAAATAGCTGAGAAAAGAAGAGAAGTGAAAAGCAAAGGAGAAAAGGAGAGATACACCCATCTGAATGCAGAGTTCCAAAGAATAGCAAGGAGAGATAAGAAAGCCTTCCTCAGCAATCAGTGCAAAGAAATAGAAGAAAAAAAACAGGATGGGAAAGACTAGAGATCTCTTTAAGAAAATCAGAGACACCAAGGGAACATTTCATGCAAAGATGGGCTCAATAAAGAATAGAAATGGTATGGACCTAAGAGAAGCAGAAGATATTAAGAAGAGGTGGCAAGAATACACAGAAGAACTGTACAAAAAAGATCTTCACAACCCAGATAATCACAATGGTGTGATCACTCACCTAGAGCCAGACATCCTGGAATATGAAGTCAAGTGGGCCTTAGAAAGCATCACTATGAACAAAGCTAGTGGAGGTGATGGAATTCCAGTTGAGCTATTTCAAATCCTGAAAGATGATGCTGTGAAAGTGCTGCACTCAATATGCCAGCACATTTGGAAAACTCAGCAGTGGCCACAGGACTGGAAAAAGTCAGTTTTCATTCCAATCACTATGAAAGGCAATGCCAAAGAATGCTCAAACTACCACACAATTGCACTCATCTCACACGCTAGTAAAGTAATGCTCAAAATTCTCCAAGCCAGGCTTCAGCAATACATGAACCGTGAACTTCCAGATGTTCAAGCTGGTTTTAGAAAGGGCAGAGGAACCAGAGATCAAATTGCCAACATCCACTGGACCATCGAAAAAGCAAGAGAGTTCCAGAAAAACATCTATTTCTGCTTTATTGACTATGCCAAAGCCTTTGACTGTGTGGATCACAATAAACTGTGGAAAATTCTGAAAGAGATGGGAATACCAGACCGCCTGACCTGTCTCTTGAGAAATCTGTATGCAGGTCAAGAAGCAACAGTTAGAACCAGACATGGAACAACGGACTGGTTCCAAACAAGAAAAGGAGTACATCAAGGCTGTATATTGTCACCCTGCTTATTAAACTTATATGCGGAGTACATCATGAGAAATGCTGGGCTGGAAGAAGCACAAGCTGGAATCAAGACTGCTGGGAGAAATATCAATAACCTCAGATATGCAGATGACACCACCCTTATGGCAGAAAGTGAAGAAGAACTAAAGAGCCTCTTGATGAAAGTGACAGAAGAGATTGAAAAAGTTGACTTAAAATTCAACATTCAGAAAACTAATATCATGGCATCTGGTCTCATCACTTCATGGCAAATAGATGGAGAAACAGAGGAAACAGTGGCAGACTATTTTTTGGGGCTCCAAAATCACTGCAGATGGTGACTGCAGCCATGAAATAAAAAGACACTTACTCCTTGGAAGGAAAGCTATGATTAACCTAGACAGCATATTAAAAAGCAGAGACATTACTTTGCCAACAAAGGTCCGTCTAGTCAAGGCAATGGTGTTTCCAGTAGTCATGTATGGATGTAAGAGTTGGACTGTGAAGAAAGCTGAGCACCAAAGAATTGATGCTTTTGAACTGTTGTATTGGAGAAGACTCTTGAGAGTCCCTTGGGCTGCAAGGAAATCCAACAGTCCATCCTAAGGAGATCAGTCCTGGGAGTTCATTGGAAGGACTGATGTTGAAGCTGAAACTCCAATACTTTGGCCACCTGATGCAAAGAGCTGACTCATTTGAAAAGACCCTGCTGGGAAAGATTGAAGGCGAGAAGAGAAGGGCAGAGAATGAGATGGTTGGATGGCATCACCGACTCAATGGACACGAGTTTGAGTAAACTCCAGGAGCTGGTGATGGACAGGCAGGCCTGGCATGCTGCAGTCCATTGGGTCACAAAGAGTCAGACACGACTGAGCGACTGAACTGAACTGAACTGATGATGACAGACATTAACTAGACTTATTGTAATGATCATTTCACACTATATACAAATACTGAATCATTATATTGTACACTTGAAATTCAATTCTATCTCAATTTTAAAAATCCAAATATGGTATGAATTATATGATACCTATTTCATATCATTTATCAAAATAAATTATAAATAAACTATAAATAATATTTTATTTAATCAGATCAGATCAGTCACTCAGTCGTGTCCGACTCTTTGCGACCCCATGAATCGCAGCACGCCAGGCCTCCCTGTCCATCACCAGCTACCAGAGTTCACTCAGACTCACGTCCATCGAGTCAGTGATGCCATCCAGCCATCTCATCCTCTGTCGTCCCCTTCTCCTCCTGCCCCCAATCCCTCCCAGCATCAGAGTCTTTTCCAATGAGTCAACTCTTTGCATGAGGTGGCCAAAGTACTGGAGTTTCAGCTTGAGCATCATTCCTTCCAAAGAAATCCCAGGGCTGATCTCCTTCAGAATGGACTGGTTGGATCTCCTTGCAGTCCAAGGGACTCTCAAGAGTCTTCTCCAACACCACAGTTCAAAAGCATCAATTCTTTGGCGCTCAGCCTTCTTCACAGTCCAACTCTCACATCCATACATGACCACAGGAAAAACCATAGCCTTGACTAGACGGACCTTTGTTGGCAAAGTAATATCTCTGCTTTTGAATATGCTATCTAGGTTGGTCATAACTTTCCTTCCAAGGAGTAAGCGTCTTTTAATTTCATGGCTGCAGTCACCATCTGCAGTGATTTTGGAGCCCAGAAAAATAAAGTCTGACACTGTTTCCACTGTTTCCCCATCTATTTCCCATGAAGTGGTGGGACCGGATGCCATGATCTTCATAAAGCTATTTTATAAAATAATTTATAAAATAAATTATAAATCAAGTAAAGATTTAGTATAAAAACCAGAGCAAGAAAAGTACTAGAAGAAAACAAGAGGGAGATAGTTATGTTATCTTGAAAGGCCCTTCTAAGGATAATACCAAAGGCTGAGACCATAAAGGAAAAGAATGCCAGATTTGTTTATTAGAAAAAAGTAAAAATCACAGAAATTATTTAAAAAAAAGAAAAGAAAAGAAAAAAGTAAAAATCTTCAGTAAATCAATAAGCACAGTAACGGAAACTAAAAAGAAAATGCCCAAAGGGAAAATTACATGGAACATCATACTAGCAAAGCAATTATGTCCATAGTTCTTACAAATCAGTAAGAAAATAGAACAGTGGCAAGAGTAGCTAGGACAGTGTCTAGGTTAGCTGTTTGTGCTATGCGCTGTCGCTTTGGTCATATCCTACTCTCTCCGACCCTATGGATGTAGCCTACCAGGCTGCTCCGTCCATGGAATTCTCTGCGCAAGAATAGTGGAATAGGTTGCCATTCCTCCTCCAGGGGATCTTGCCAGGGATCGAACCCGCGTCTCTTAGGTCTCCTGCATTGGCAGGCAGGTTCTTTACTGCTAGCACCACCTGGGAAGCCCTTCTAGGTTAGCTATTGCCACAAAAATGATTAATAATAAAGAGGCCCAGAATACAGCGGTGTAAAATAACATTTATTCTCACTTATGACATGCAAGTCAACTGAGGTTGTTTGGGCACTGGGCTTAGCACAGGCAGAGTCCAGGCCTGTGCCATGTGTTTCTCATGCTTCTGGCAGCAGGCTGGCCTGGGCATGTTCTTCTCAAAGAGATGGCAGAAGGCCAACAAGCACTCCCCACCATCCAAGCAGTTTGGACCTTTAGTCACCTATCTCCTGCTAACATTTTGTTAGCAAGTCAGATGGCAAAGCCTAACCTTAATTGGTTGTGTAAATAGGCTCCACTGCAGTGGGAGGGCGGATAATCAATATTTGATGATGGCAAGTGCCATAGACTGAATGCTTGTGTCCCCTCCTCCCAATTCAAATGATGAAATCTAAGCCCAATGTGATGGTATTAGGAGGTGGGGCTTTGGGGCTCCACCTTTACAAAAGTCACCCCCGGGGAGAGCTCTTGCCCCTCTGCCATGTGCGAACACAGGGACAAGAGGGTATCTACAACTAGGAAGCAGAGCCTCACCAGACGCTAATCTGCCAGTGCCTTGATCTTGGACTTCCTAGTTTCCAGAACTGTGAGAAATAAACTTATGTCATGATAACTAATTCCAACAGCCCAAATGGTCTCAGACAGCAGGTATCATCAGGTACTACTGGAAAAACAAGGACAAATGACCAATTAGTATGTGAAAGAGCGAGCAACATTCTTTATATGGAAAAATACAAATCTTAAAAAATATATCATTTGTGGCTTATCAGATTGGCAATTACAAATTGACAACATCTAACATGAGTGACGATGGTCCCTCAGTACTCTTTTGGTGAGACTGTAAATTGATATCATCCTTTATATCAACATTTATAATATATACTCTTATGATTTGCAATCTTACTTTTGGAAAATTATTCTACATATTTAACAGTACAACATCCTAACGATGTATCACAAGAATATTCAATATAAAGTAGTTTGTAATAGCAAAAAATTAGAAACAGTCCTAAGCCCAAAAATAAGGGATGTTAACAGGACATAGAATTCCATGAGAAAGCGGGATTTAGGAGACCATTTTTAAGATGGAGATAATAAAAGAAATGCTACTAACCAGTATTGTCAGGAATATATATAATGCATTTTATGTTGTGCATATTTGTTAACATAAAAATATTCACAATATAGTAAATAGAAATAGATTATAAAACAATTCAAACAGTATGATCGTGTTTTAAAAATGAAGATATATAAATATGCAAAAGACATCTAGCCAAAAAGAAAAAAAAAAGACATCTAACCAGTGACAGATCATAGTAATGGTGATTTGGGATGGTAAGATTTTGGATTTTATTCTTTTTTGTTTGTATATTTTAATCTTTTATAATAAACAGGTATTAATTTTATATGATGTTAAGTTGAAAAAAACATCATGTTTACTATGATGTTAAGTTGAAAAAAGATACATTTGTTGAGACAGTATGAGTCATTGTCATGTAAATGTGTGTTTAAAAACACATTAAAAATATGTGTTTAAAAACCAATATAGATATGTTTGAGTAGTATAAGTTATTTTTTTCTACTTTTCTGCATATTATAAATATTCTGTGATAAAATACATTCTTCTTATAGTGAAAAAATATTTTTTAAAGACAATTGCTGGACAAAATAATTTAGGATCCCATAACAAATTGAATTGTATCTGTAGTCAGATGTCAAAAAAAAATACATATACAAGTCCAATGGTTTTCAAGTTGTAGTGACCCTAGGAGACACCTGGAAGGCTTCTTTAAAAGGCAGATTTCCTGTTCTCATCCCCTAAACCTGCCAGTCTTTGATTTCTACTATATAATGGTATTTGACAGTCCCAAATAGTGTTGGGGCTTCCCAGGTGGCTCAGTGGTAAAGAATCCTACTGCCAATGCAGGAGCCATAGGACACTTGGGTTCTATCCTTGAGTCAGGAAGATCCCTTGGGGGAGGAAACAGCAACCCACTTCAGTATTCTTAGCTGGATAATCCCATGGACAGAAGAAGCCTGGTGGGCTACAATCCACAGGGTCACAAACAATCAGACTGCACTGAGCATACAGACACACACACACAAATAGTATAATATGAATATCTCAGCTCAGTCTCTTCTTTATGTATTTTTTAATTTTATTAAATGCATTTTCAGTATTTGCAAAGTAAGTATATGATTTTCAATTTAAAACTGCTAACATGATTTATATTGGTAGGTTTTCTTTTTTAACGTATTTATTTATGCATTTTTGTCTCTGCTGGGTCTTCATTGCTGCCTAGGCTTTTTTCTAGTTGTGACAGCAGGGACTACTCTTCACTGCAGGCTGTGTTCTTTTCATCGCTGTGGTTTCTCTTGTCTTAGAGCACAGGCTCTAGGGCACATGGGCTTCAGTAGTTGCAGCGTGTGGGCTCAGTAGTTGTGTCTCATAGGCTCTAGAGCGAGGGCTCAACAGTTGTGGCACATGGGCTTACTTGCTCTGTGTCTCTGCTCCCTTGATCCCTGGGCACCTGATTCCCTGGCAGCCCAGAGTTTTCTCCAAGCCCTTCAGTCTCTTAATAGTAATTTGTCATTTAATGACAAACATGCTCATCTTGGGATGGAGGCATCATTGAGAACACTTAAGACAGAATCTAGATTTCCACATTCCACCATGCACTGATGCTTGGACTTGCTGCTGCTGCTGCTAAGTCGCTTCAGTCGTGTCTGACTCTGTGTGACCCCATAGACGGCAGCCCACCAGGCTCCCCCGTCCCTGGGATTCTCCAAGCAAGAACACTGGAGTGGGTTGCCATTTCCTTCTCCAATGCGTGAAAGTGAAGTCACTCAGTTGTGTCTGACTCGTAGTGACCCCATGGACTGCAGCCTACCAGGCTCCTCCATCCATGGGATTTTCCAGGCAAGAGTACTGGAGTGGGGTGCCATTGCCTTCTCTGGACTTGCTGCTAATGCCCACCAATCCCCAAACCAATAAGCCACAATTTAATGAAAGCCTAAAGTTGGCTCAACACTAGTCAGATTTCAAATATAACTTGTATAGAGTTAGCAAGTATTAGCAAGTTTCAAAGACTTTTAAAGTTCGTTTCTTTCATCATGGAGTATTTCCTCGGGGATTTTGGATGTTTCTTTGAATAAGGTAGCCAACACATCACAGAGAATATAAAATGATATATACAAATAGCTAAAACTAGAAACTAATAAGTACAGTATCTTTGCCAGAAACTCTTAGAATCCTTGTCCCAATAGTCTTGTATTTTCTAAGTAAATCATGCAAAAAAAGTATTTATTTGTATGATAGATAACATTTCTTGAGCTACACATGCTAAGATATTATGCTAAGAATTTTATATATATTCTCTCATTTGCATAACAACTGTATGAGTTGGGTGCTAGGATTACCCCCACCCCATTTTATAGATGAGAAAACGGAGGCTTCAACAGAGTAAAAAGCTTACCCAAACACATACTTCTGGCAAGTGTCAGAGCAAATGTTTGGACTAAGGTCATCTGATGCAGCTTTCCTGCTCTCTTAACCATTCCTGTATATGCTTCTCTGGTTAGCATTGTCTATCATTCATCTATCAATGAATATCATCCTCAGAAATGCACATGAGAATTTAGTTTTTCCCTGTTTTTAATCTTCCTAGAACTGTTCTCAGAGACGGCAATGGCACCCCACTCCAGTACTCTTGCCTGGAAAATCCCACGGACGGAGGAGCCTGGTGGGCTGCAGTTCATGGGGTCGCTAGGAGTTGGACACGACTTCACTTTCACTTTTCACTTTCATGCATTGGAGAAGGAAATGGCAACCCACTCCAGTGTTCTTGCCTGGAGAATCCCAAGGACAGGGGAGCCTGGTGGGCTGCCGTCTATGGGGTCGAATAGAGTCAGACACGACTGAAGCAACTTAGCAGCAGCAGCAGCAGAACTGTACTATTATATTTTCATGTAATAATTTTAAAATATGTATATCATACTCATGAGTGTGATTTTGTGGGTATAATTGCAAACTAAAGCTAGCACTTTGCCCAAATGTATAAACATTTGTATCAATGTATACTTAAAAATTATAGAGTGATATTTGTTTGCTAGAGATGGGAAGAAATGTATATTACATCTTAAAATAGTAGTACATTTTTCCCATAGTAGTAACACATTTTAAATGAAATTATAAGAATAGAAATGGTATCAGTCAGGGTTCAGTTGGGGTAAAAAGAAACTATTTTGTTAAAGCAGAAGATAATATTTAATTCAGGAAATAATTGAAGGTTGGACAAACAAGCTCTGGACCAGGTGTCTAGAAATAACACCCATGGTGACACTGTTCAACTTGTCCCTTCAAGAGAGCTTCTCCTAGGACACAATAAGAAGGATGAGCAGCCAGGAGGTTGCCATGGAATCATCATTGCTGCAATTCAGGGATCAGAAAGTGGTTCTAACTGCCTCCGTGACATCTGCAAAGCTGGGGGTAGAACATCAGACCATGGCTGTGGCAAATTCAACAGTTGACAGTGCAGGAAGATGCCCTCCATTGAACTTCTACTTTGAAATCCAAACCTAGTACATGGAATTTATGTAATCTAATTTGTACCTAGAATAAGGGCTTGTAAGGAATTCTGAGAATTAGTGAAAGAGCCTGCAGGCTGTATCATACAGGAAAGCACCCTAGAAGGAATTTGGGGATTGAGTGGCAATTTAAGATTTTCACCACAAACACACTATCAAATAAGGTAGCACTGAATTCCTATAGCTGTGAGGCACTGTGGTCTGTGTCCCATGGGCAAACCGCCAACTCAGTAACTGGATGGCAGTTTCCAATGCTTTATGAAGAGGTATGCAGGGTTATCTAACACGCTCCATTGGAAATGCTACAGAAACGGGAACCAAGAGAGAAGAAACCTGACTTGTGGATTTTTTTTTAACTGTCTACATCACTTCTTATTAAAAGCTTGTTTGTCTCAAGAAGTTCTTATTGTTCAGTCGCTCAGTCATGTCCAACTCTTTGAACACCATGGACTGCAGCACTCCAGGCTCCCCTGTCCTTCACCATCTCCCGGAGCTTGCTCAAACTCATGTCCCTTGAGTCAGTGATGCCATCCAACCATCTCATCCTCTGTCAACCCCTTCTCTTCCTACCTTCAATTTTTCCCAGCATCAGGGTCTTTTCTAATGATTCGGCTGTTCGTTTCAGGTGGCCAAAGTATTGAAGCTTCAGCTTTTCATCATCAGTCCTTCTAATAAATATTCAGGATTGATTTCCTTTAGGATTGACTGATTTGATCTCCTTGCTGTCCAAGGGACTCTCGAGAGACTCCTCCAATATCACAGTTCAAAAGCATCATTTCTTCAGTGTTCAGCCTTCTTTATGGTCTCTCACATCCATACATGACTACTGGAAAAACCATAGCCTTGACTAGATGGACCTTCGTTGGCAAAGTAATGTCTCTGCTTTTTAATACACTGTCTAGGTTTGTCATAGCTTTTCCTCCAAGGAGCAACCATCTTTTAATTTCATGGTTGCAGTCACCGTCTGCAGTGATTTTGGAGCCCAAGGGAAAAAAATCTGTCACTATTTCCATTGTTTTCCCATCTATTTGCCATGAAGTGATGGGACCAGATGTCATGATCTTCATTTTTTGAATGTTGACTTTTAAGCCAGCTTTTTCACTCTCTTCTTTCACCTTCATCAAGAGGCTCTTTAGTTCCTTTTTGCTTTCTGCCATAAGGGTGGTGTCATCTGCATATCTGAGGTTATTGATATTTCTCCCAGCAATCTGGATTCCAGCTTGTGATTCATTCAGCCTGGCATGTCTCATGACAGACTCTGCACAGAAGTTAAGTAAGCAGGGTTACAATATACAACCTTGACATACTCCTTTCCCAATTTGGAACCAGTCCGTAGTTCCATGTCCGGTTCTAACTGTTGCTTCTTGACCTGCATACAGATTTCTCATGAACCAGGTAAGGTGGTCTGGTATTCCCATCTCTTTAAGAATTTTCCACAGTTTGTTGTAATCCACAGAGTCAAACACTTTAGACTAGCCAATGAAGCAGAAGTAGATGTTTTTCTGGAATTCCCTTGATTTTTCTATGATCCAGCAGATGTTGACAATTTGATCTCTGATGGCTTCCCTTGTGGCTCAGCTGGTAAAGAATCGGCCTGCAATTTGGGAGACCTGGGTTCAATCCCTGAGTTGGGAAGATCCCCTGGAGAAGGGAAAGGCTACCCAGTCCAGTATTCTGGCCTGAAGAATTCCATGGACAGTCAATGGAGTTACAAAGAGTCGGACATGACTGAGTGACTTTCACTTTTCATTTTCTCTTCCTTTTTCTAAATCCGTCTTGAACATGTGGAAGTTCTTGGTTCATGTACTACTGAGGCCTGGCTTGGAGAATTTTGAGCATTACTTTGCTAGCATGTGAGATGAGTGCAATTGTGTGGTAACTTGAACGTTTTTTTGGCATTGCTTTTCTTTGGGATTGGAATGAATACTGACTTTTTCCAGTCCTGTGGCCACTGCTGAGTTTTCCAAATTTGCTGGCATATTGAGTGCAGCACTTTCACAGCATCAACTTTCAGGATTTGAAATAGCTCAGCTGGAATTCCATCACCTCCACTAGCTTTGTTCATAGTGATGCTTCCTAAGGCCCACTTGACTTCACACTCCAAGATGTCTGGCTCTAGGTGAGTGATTACACCATTGTGATTGTCTGGGTCATTAAGATCTTTTTATGTACAGTTCTTCTGTGTATTCTTGCCACCTCTTCTTAATATCTTCTGCTTCTGTTAGGTCCATACCATTTCTATCCTTTATTGTGCCCATCTTTGCATGAAATGTTCCCTTGGTATCTCTAATTTTCTTGAAGAGATCTCTAGACTTTCCCATTCTATTGTTTCCCTCTATTTCTTTGCATTGTTCACTTAGGAAAGCTTTATTATCTCTCCTTTCTATTCTTTGGAACTCTGCATTCAGATGTGTTTATCTTTCCTTTTCTCCTTTGCCTTTCACTTCTCTTCTTTTCTCAGCTATCTGTAAGGCCTCCTCAGACAGCCAGTTTGCCTTTTTGTATTTCTTTTTCTTGGGGTGCAAAATCGTATGGAATATGATCACAGTATATCATAAAACAACAAAAATCTTAAAAGTCTTCTTTATAATCAAGGAATAATGGGGTACCATTTATTATTCAATTGGCAAAAACTGAAAAGACTGATAATATGTAGTATTGAGAATTATGGGAGGAAATGAGTAGTCTTATGCAATTTAGATTTGAGTATAAATTGGTTCAGTGGTAGCTATTAAAGTAGAAAATATGCACACCTTCAGGACAACAATACGACACTTAGTTATCTTACAGGAAAAACATTCCCTGATATATAAAGAGGCAAGTACCAAGAATGCTTATGGCCACATTGTTTATTCTAGCAAAAACCTGAAAACAACCTACCTGGTCATCAATACTGAAAATAAATAAATTATAGTATATTTATATAATACTAGGTTTCTAAATATACATGAAATAGAAATCTATGTATTGACCTACATACGTATATATGTATATATAATTAAATTATACATGTAATATATAATTAAATTTAAAATAAATTGCATAAAAATAATAGTGTATTCACATTTATGTTAAACACACAAAAACACATATATAACTAACATTTATTGAACATATTTTGGACACTATTCTAAGAGATTTATAGGTTTTGACTCATTTAAATTCTCATAGCACCAACATGAGCAAGAATACGATAATTATGCTTATATAATTATGCTTATTTTACAGAAGAAGAAATCAAGATACAGAATGTTAAGTCACTTGGCCAAGTGCAAATGGCCACTAAGAGGTGGAACTGAGATTCCGACCCAGGAAGTCTTGCTCTAGAGTCCATCCCTTAAAAAAGGAAGAGATAGGACAGGAAGCTAAACCTAGTTCTGAATGACTCCAAAGCCCAGAATTTCATTTAAACTTCATTTTTAAATAACATCATGCTTGGATTTTCCAGAAGATGGTTGATCATTTTACCATAGTGGTCTGTGGGTGTTGTGTCCTATTCAGGGTGAAATATTGGAATTTCAGAAGCCTGCTGTCCAGAATTCTTGCCAAGTTGTCTGGTATCTGGAGAATGGGTCTGACCTGCTTTGTGGAGGTGAGCCAGGCCTACCTGAAAACCAGAAGGACTCTCAGCAAAGTGCTGCCTTCTGACCTTCTGAAAAATAACTCTACACAGCCTTATTAAAAATCTGCTCACTTTTCTTGGTAGCAGTAACTCAACCCTAGATATCCTCTTCCTAGTAATGGAAAAATATAACAGTTGAAGCTATAATGGTGCAATGCACGTGCACAGGGCTTGGGCTTAACAATGAATAGACTGTAGGCATTGTTATAAAGATTGCCAATCTCCCTTACACTCCATCAAAATCTCCTTTTATTTTCTTCATAGCCTTAAATATTATTTGAAATCATTTTAAAGTCTTATTTTGTATATCTATGTACTAAAATTAAGGAACATCTCTATCTTGAAAAGCCAGTCCAAATCCCTTAGAAAAGTTCTTAGATGACAAATGAAGTATTCAATAAGATTTCCTGAATTATTAAATAAATGCTATTTATGCCATTTATTTTCCTGGAATGTTGTGGTCCTGTGCATGCTAAGGCCTGTGAATGACTGATTCTACTTCCCTTTTTCTAACAGACGTAACCCACTTGAAATCACCCTGCCTGCCTGCTCTTAGAAAGGGCTGCTTTCCCCTCCTTTGCCTGGACTCCATAGCAGCATTCTGGGGCAGGGGAAAATGAGGCCAGGGTTGGAGGATGGGGAAGAAGGGATTGTTGGGGCCTTTTGTTTCCCCTAAGTTCCAGATGCTATAGTAATAGTTTAGCATCAACAGAATGAAGATGATTCATCTAGATGATTGTGACCTCAGAGAATAACCAATATGCAAATACTCAACCCAGGTCTGAAACAAATCATCAGAAATGGCATTCATTCATTCATTCACTCATTCATTCAGCAAATATTTATTGAGCTACCACATGCCAGACACTTGATTTGTACTAACAGGAATACTGTCTACATGAGCAAAAGATCACTCCTTAGGATCCCCAATCTGTAATTCCCAATCTGCTAAGTAATAGATAATTATCACAAACTGACTTCAGCCCACTACACACACTCAAAAACTGGATGTGATAAATGAGAGGCAGATGGTGTTAGGATTTCATCAGTTTTTCTGTGCTCTTATCAATATGGATAAGGCTTCCCTGGTGGCTTGGATGGTAAAGAATCTGCCTGCAATGCAGGAGACCCAGGTTCAATCTCTGGGTCAGGAAAATCTCCTGGAGAAGGAAATGGCAACCCACTCCAGTATTCTTGCCTAGAGAATCCCCTGGACAGAGGAGCCTGGTGAGATACAGTCCACAGGGTCACAAAGAGTTGGACACAACAGATCGACTAACACTTTCACTTTTTTTCACTTTATTGATATGGAAAAATAACATTAAAGGCTAATTGATACGTTTCAGTTCTCTCACTTTTCTCTGAGCCCCATTTTCTCTTCTGCTTACTTTAAGTAAATCTTATCAGTTTTTCTAACCCCACCATGGCAACCTGATTTCTCTCCAATAACTAGGGCAAATGAAGGCAAATCTATTTGGTTTTTTTTTGGTTGGTTGGTTGGTTGGTTTTTGTTTTCACCTGCACCATGGGCATATGGTTCCCCTATCAGGGATTGAACCCATGTCCCTTGCATTGGAAACTCGGAGTCTTAATCATTGAACAACCAGGGAAGTCCCACATCTAATCTGTTTCAATGCATCTTCACAGCCTTCTTTCACTGTGGGCCAGGTTTTCACTAACCAATGTCTAGATGACTACCAGAGTCTTTGCACTGGTCTCTTGGCATTGAAACATTCCCACTACAATTTTATATACCACTTGTAGACTTATAATATTTGTACCTCTTCTTTATAGTAACAGCCACAGCAGAATTTTACATTTACTTGTAATTATATGACTAAAGTCAGAGAAGGCAATGGCAACCCACTCCAGTACTCTTGCCTGGAAAATCTCATGGATGGAGGAGCCTGGTAGGCTGCAGTCCATGGGGTTGCTAAGAGTCGGGCACGACTGAGTGACCTCACTTTCACTTTTCACTTTCATGCATTGGAGAAGGAAAGGGCAACCCACTCCAGTGTTCTTACCTGGAAAATCCCAGGGATGGGGGAGCCTGGTGGGCTGCCGTCTATGGGGTCGCACAGAGTCGGACACGACTGAAGTGACTTAGCAGGAGCAGCAGCAGCAGCATATGACTAAAGTGGCCTCCTCTACTGGATTGTAAATTATGTGGGGACAGGGATAAAGTCACACTTTGCTCACCTTAAATCTGTAGTGCCTAGTCCAGCATCTGACAAGTATTAGACATGTAAGAAATATCTGTTGAGTAAATTAATATTACTTTAAATATAGATTTTTTTTTCTTACTTCCTGGAGTCAAGACTTTGTTTTACTCAAAGTCTTCCTAACCCAAATCCAAAAACTCCAGGTTGCTGATAATGGTCTGCCATTAATCACATTCTCACTGCCTTCACCTTTAAGGGGTACTCCTGCTCAAGGCAGGCGCCTCTCTTTCCTATTTTCAAAAAAATGCTGTGGGTGTTTCTGCTCCTCTGTACTTAACTCATGTTCTTTCTATTCCAAGCCACCGGTCTGTTCTTCCAAATTGTGTGAGAGTGACAGTTGTATTATTTCCAAACGATCTGGGTTTCAGAAATACCCTAGAGAAATCTTTTTATATTTTGTTATATTTATTTTTGGCTATGCTGGGTCTTCATTGCTGCGTGGGCTTTTCTCTAGTTGCAGTGCACGGGCTTCTCATTTCGGTGGCTTCTCTTTTTGCTAAGCATGGGGTTAAGGGCACACAGGGAGGTTCAGTAGTTGCGGCTCCTGGGTTCTAGGGCACAGGCTCAGTAGTTGTGCTACACCTGCTTAGTTGCTTTGTGGCATGTGCAACCTTCCCAAATGAGGGATCAAACCTATGTCTCCTGCATTGGCTGGCAGATTCTTTACCACTGAGCCACCAGGGAAGTCCGAGAAATCCTTTTAAAAACCTTCACATCTAAAGTGGCCATGACCAAGTTAGTTACTCCTGAATATGGTAACATTAATTTGGGGAATTAAAACAAAAGTCAAGAATTTAAATCAGTTTTAATTGATTAAGCATAAAATGTACCAAGTGGTCCCTTAATAAGGTGAAATAAATTTAATTTTCATATTTTGCTTGTTCTTACATAAAACAAAAATGGACTATGAATTAAAAATGTAATCACTTCCTACAACAATTTATTTATGAGACCATTTTTGCTGTCTGCTTTAACATAAACATTTACAGCTCATGAGCCTCTATTGGGCTTCCAACAACACATTATAATTTTTAAAAGTGTTCTGTGATCAAATATGGTGAGGAAACTCTCACATGTAGTGTAGTTTATTTCAAGCTAAGTGAGGAGAGTAGTTTTTAAAGGAGAGCCTGGACAGTAGTTATCAGATCCTAGAAAGGTCAAGAAGAATGAAAAAAGGGCAGTCAATATTAGTCACTCTTTATACTTACACACATTTGCAGAATTTGAAAGTATCTAAAACTGAAATTTATACCATTTCCAAAGATGAATGTGTCAGCATTTTTTCCTCTTCCATAGAAGGAGTGGGGCGGTGGGCAGTGGAACTCATTCAAAATAACTATATACAGCAAAATACTTCTGATTTTGTATTCCCTGTTTTTGTCAACAAATAAATTTAGAAGATTAAGCTTTTTTTCTTCCAAAATTATGATGCCAGGGCAAAGGTATCATTCAGTATAATATACAGTAAAATAAAGCTGTACAAGCACAGAAAGCATATAAACCATGCTCATACACATTTAAGAATTAAAATTACCTCAATAAATACGCTTTATGTAGCATAAATTGCAGTATGGAAGAGTAAGGAGTTTGAAAATGAAGAATCTAGGTTTTGGTGGAGGCCCCAAAACTTAGTACTACCTAAGATTTTCAACAAATCACCTATCTGAGTTTACTGAGTTTACTCTGTGAAGAGTAAAGTTTGGTGATGGTTTAGTCGTTAGGTCTTATCTGACTCTGTGCGACCCCATGGACTGTAGCCTGCCAGGCTCCTCTGTCCATGGGATCCTCCAGGCAAGAATACTGGAGTGAGTTGCCATTTCCTTCTCCAGGAGATCCAGGATTGAACCCAGGTCTCCTACATTGCAGGCAGACTCTACCCACTGAGCTACAAGGGAAGCCCAAAGGGGTTTACACATGTGAATTTTTGTTTTGGCCATGCCCCATGGCCAACAAGATCTTAGTTGCTCCGCCAGGGATTGAACCTGTGTTCCCGCAGTGAAAGTGCCAAGTCCTAACCAGCGGACCTCCCAGGAATTCCCCTCTAAGTGTAGATTTTAAAAACATGACAGTGATGTTGCTGTGAAGTACATCATGAACTTGCCAGTGTTGTGAGAAGTGGGTTGTAAGGGGGAAAGAGAAGAGTCAGTATTTCTAAGTGACCTCACCTACTGGACATTTACTATGAGCCAAGTACTGTACTGCCGGCTGTCATAAGTTCTCTCATTAAGTCCTCACACTTACCCAACGTAGTAGTGTTGTATTAGGTGGAACACTGGGAACTAGCTATTTCAGTAGCTCAAAAATAGTTATCAGCAATATCACAAAGTTTAAACTATCAACCGCAGAAACGGGAGAAAGTGAAACACAGAGACTAAGTGACTTGTCTAAGTTAAACTAACCAGTACCTGATAAAGTCAGATTTGCAAGCCACCCAGGTTTATGTTTTTGCTGTTTAATATATCTGACTACTCTCAACAAAAGCAAAAATGTGTCGAGGAAAGCTCAGCAAATGTTAAATTCGCGGTTCCTACCAAGTCTACTACATATGAAATTTAATAGGAGTAAAATGACCAACCTAGATGGCATATTCAAAAGCAGAGACATTACTTTGCCAACAAAGGTCCGTCTAGTCAAAGCTATGGTTTTTCCAGTGATAATGTATGGATGTGAGAGTTGGACTGTGAAGAAAGCTGAGCGCCAAAGAATTGATGCTTTTGAACTGTGGGGTTGTAGAAAACTCTTGAGAGTCCCTTGGACTGCAAGGAGATCCAACCAGTCCATTCTGAAGGAGATCAGTCCTGGGTGTTCTTTGGAAGGACTGATGCTAAAGCTGAAACTCCAGTACTTTGGCCACCTCATGCGAAGAGTTGACTCATTGGAAAAGACTCTGATGCTGGGAGGGATTGGGGACAAGAAGAGAAGGGGACGACAGAGGATGAGATGGCTGGATGGCATCACACCGACTCGATGGACGTGAGTTTGAGTGAAGTCCGGGAGTTGGTGATGGACAGGGAGGCCTGGCGTGCTGGGATTCATGGTGTCGCAAAGAGTCGGACACGACTGAGCAACTGAACTGAACTGAATTGAACTGAAAGAATCACAAACTCTAAGGGAACAGCGCATATCTTCCCTGATCTCACCAGTTTAAGCATTCTCTTTCATCTCATTTGGAAACTATGATATTCTTACAGTATTACTCACTGTTTCATATACTTAAATCGTATCGGGAACTACAGTTGAAGAATCTCAAGGGCAGAGATTAAGTCTTACTCTTTGACTTCTCACACTGGCCAGCAAATAGAGTAAATCAATAGACCTTTAATCAATGGACGTGAAGAAAAATGAGCAGTTTGGGGGAAAGCCCTTAAGAAGGGAAAGGAACTGCTTCTGAGAATTGAAACCGGCGGGCGTTTCAACTCCTCGGTACTTTCTCTTTTTGAAGCGGTATCTTAGGGCTATCACCAACGTGATAGCCCATTGGCTGGGAAGTGAGGCTGCTAGCGCAGCCGGTGGAAGGTGGAGCGGGCCGGCGCACCGCCCTCTGGCCGGCAGGGGGAGCCCTGCCGAGCGCTGGGCCCCGCGCTGGGCCCCGCGCCTTGCCGCCCCGCCCCGCGTGCCCCGCGATCTCTCCGCCGCGCGCCCGCCTGCCGCCCGGCGCCACGCCCGCCGCAGGCCGAGGGCCAGTCACCCGCGGGCCGGCGCCCCGCAGCCCGCTCGCCGCCCCGCCCCGCCCGGCGCCGCCGCGGGACGGGTAACGGTTACGAAGCACTTTCTCCGCCGCAATTTCTGCTTAGTCATTGTCTTCCAGGAAACGGCTCCTCAGTTGGGAGTCCACTCTACCGCGGCGGCCGCTGTAGCAGAGAGCCGCAGCCATCAGTGCGTCTTTCCCGGCCGCAGCTCCGCCGCCGCCCGGTCGTCCTTGGGCCCGAGCGCAGGCCGGGGTCTCGCCGCGCGGAGCGAGCAGCCTCGCGCTTTGCTCTCCGGCCTCGGGCACCGCGTCCTACGGGCGGCCTCCTTCCCCGCCTGCGGCCCCGTCACCGCCGGGCCCGCTCCGTCGGCTGCTGTCATGGGCACCGACAGCCGCGCGGCCGGAGCGCTCCTGGCGCGGGCCAGCACCCTGCACCTGCAGACCGGGAACCTGCTGAACTGGGGCCGCCTGCGGAAGAAGTGTCCGTCCACGCACAGCGAGGAGGTGAGAGCGGCGAGCGCGCCGGCTGAGACCGGCTCCAGGGACAGGCCGCGGGCCGGGCCGGGAGGCTCCGCGGGCGGGTGGTCGGGCTCCGGGCGCCGCGGCGGACGTGGGCGAGGCGCGCACCTGGGCTCCGCTTGCGAGAGGAAGCCGGGGCTGCTATCTGCTCGATGTCGCGTCCGAACCTGCTGTTGGGGGCCACTGCGTCTTTACAAATTCGGCAGGTGCAACTTGAGGAGGAGTGACGCCTCTTGTCAGTGCTCCCGGCTGATGACCAAACTCTCGAACCTATTGATTGGATCGCTCTCCCGGGCGAGGGGTCAGAGAGGGCCGATCCCGCGCTTCGTCCCCCTCCTTAGCTCACTCCCTTTCTCCCACGATGTCCAGGTAAAGAAAAATTGGGGGGATTAGCTTGCTGAAGACTCAGATGAGGTAGCAGTAATAATCCATTTAGCTTTAAGGGTGTTGACTGTAGTTTCTCTATGGCTGTGAGGCAAATGACTGAACACTCAAATCCGGCTTTGGAAAAAGGTATGTATTTCTCTTGCCGAAGATTAGTTTGGCTAAAGACTGACCACTGTTTTGAAGTGGCAGGGAATAATCTGGAATTATACTCTCCTTGAATATTTGTTACATCGCTGGTCCTTCCTGAAATGAAGAGTCGATCATTACGCACAGTTAATTGCTGAGGCATGTTGGTGATATAGGACGGGTTTTAGTGTTAAAAAAAAATAACAATAAAACAAACTTTTAATTTAAGAGCTCTGTGACTTTGGGAAAGTTACCCTCGCGAGCCTATTTCCATGACTTGAAAGTTGGATTATATCATCAGCAGGTCACGGTGAGGAATAAAAGATCCTATATGAAACACCATGCAAGCATTTATCTCCCTTGCCATCTGGTTCAGAGAGATAAAACAAATCTTGATTAAAAGAAAAAATTCCTAAGCTATGTCGATTATGATGGTACCGACTGTGTTCCTAATCAGTTTTAAGTAAGATGTTGGTGATATACTAGGTAGTGGCAGTAGCATCCCTCTGAGTATGAGTTGGACCCGTGCCCAGGCCTCCTGTTGGCAGTGAGGACCAATCGGGGGATGGTAACTCCTGGTTGCAACTTTAATAGGAATCAGAATCCATACTATATTCTGTGTCCAGGATGCAGCTCAGTTTGTCTCTCTTTTTTTTTTTTTCTTTAAACACCCTCACTTGTGCTTTTTCTCCCAAAGATAGACACTTCTGTGTTTGTACTAGACCTTTAACTTCTCCAGGGTTGATGGTTCAATACAGCATTTTGCACATAGATAGTACTGGGTGACATTTTCTCTCTCTTATCTCACTCAACACATGCTAAAGTAGTAGTTTGAAGTTTGACTGTAAACCCAGTTTAAAAAAAAAGCATTTTGCCTTGACAGTCCATTTAATGGTTGCATACACACACACACACACACACACACACACACACACACACAATCTTATGAAAAGAGTTTACTATATACTATGTATTCTAATTTTTTCTTATTTTAATTTTTAAAACCTTGATTTGTTAATGCAGTAATGAGTTACACCCCTCAGTTTGAAAAATATTCTTCAAAAGACTAACTGTGATTTGTGTATTTTATTTTGGGTGAGGTGAAGGAGGGACAAAATTAAGAAATCTGAAAACTTTTGAGGAAAGCTTGGTGCTAGCATATGTGGAGAAAACGTGATTAGAATAGGAGAGGTGTGTTTTGTTTCTGTGTAAAGAACTTTGCAGCAACCAGAGCTGTAAACCAGAGATCATTAAATTTCCTAAAAGGTCTTTTCTAGTCTAATGTTTTGTTTTTTAATTATTCTGTAATCTCTGCCCAGATTTTTTGTTTCACTGTAATTTTCTGAAATAAAATCTTGTGTTTTAAATGGGCCATTATTGGACTGTTTTGAACAGTTATTTGTTGTTAAGGTATTTGATCATGTAGGATTTATTTAAAACTCTTATACAACTCCAGATCTAATGATACACTAAATTATGATGATGCTCATCTTCCATGATACTATGTGTGGTAAGAATGAAGACAGCAGAGAACAAAAAAGTACAAAGTTAATGTTCATTCAGTATAGATAACATATAAAAGATTAAAAATCACCCAGTTTGTGATAGTGAGTGAATTTCTCATATTGTTATAACATTGGACTGTTCCATAATTTGTCCTGACAGAAAGGAGAGAACACTCTGAAAATATACTTATCTTTATGAATTGAGAAATTCATCTGGAAAGCCTTCCACCAGTTAACCATCTTACCAGAGGAAAATTTCTTAAAATTTCTCCCATGACTTGAGCCACAGCACTCCTGATAGAATTGTTGTTCCTGCTGCCTCAAGTTTTATTAATTTTTTCAGAGAATATTGACTTGTAATTCTGTCTAAAATTATTATCAACTAATCATTTTTTATTTAATGACTTAAATTTGATTATAAATATATAGACCCTGTAAATTGAATTCATGTGGGTTATTGTGGCTAGCACATGAATTACTGTTATATACTGTAAATCTTAAATAGGTGATTCTGAGCTCTTGATAAACCAGTTGCCCCTTGTAATTATCTATACTGAAATATAAGCAGTAAAGTTCTTATGTCGGTTTGTATCATAAGCATTCAGAGATCAGATAGTGAGTTCAGAAGTTTAATCTCTGTTGTTGGTGTTAGGAAAGTGCTTTTGCAATTCAGGGATGTGCTTCTAGTTACTCATTTATTTTTTCATTGATTGCCCACAGAATGCAAAGTACTGTGCCCTTGGTATTTATAAGGCAGTGATTTCAAACTGCTAGTGTTGGCCCATTTGTGGTCAGAAGTCAGTTCAATGATTCATGGAGCAACGTATTTTTTTCTAACTCGTAGAAGTCAGCAGACTATCTGGTATATAGTAAGCATAAATATTACGTTGTGAATTTTTGTTGTTATATGTATGTACGTCTGTACTCACTGTGTTAGTGTATGTCTTATTTTGGACCACTATTAAATAAGTTGGAAATACACTGTCATAAGAGATAAAAGATAACTAGATACTTGAATGAATTTACAGAATACTACAATGTTAGTGTAAGGAAATTGTATAAGAAAACATTGATGACAGGTCTAAGGTCTACCTGCCTGTTAGGAAATGACTTATATGAACTGACTTTATGCAAGATGACTCCTGTGAGATACGACTATGGTGGTTTCTAGACTTTAGAGTACATTTTGATTACTTGGATGCTTCTTAAAATGAAAGTTTTGCTGCCCTTAGAAAGTGATTCAGCAGATCTAGGATGGGGCTCAGGAATTTAAACATTCATTGAACACCACAGGTGATTCTCATGTAGGCACATAGTGGTTAAGGTTCATTCTAGTCAGCTGCCCCTGGGCTTGATTACAGTTCCTCCACTTATAAATTTCCTTATTCTTGAAATTTTGTTTCTTTATGAATGCTTTTACATCTCAAAAGTTTACTTAAATTTTCATTGGTGTAAAAATACTTTTTAAATGATTAGATTACTGCTTTAGGTCAAGAACATTTGAGAATTAAGAGTAGGATAAAAACAGATATAAGTTGATCTTTGTTAAAGGAAACAAAACCTTGTAGAATTAAAATTTTGGTTTGTATCGTATTTCCTATGGGTATCTTCTTTTTCCTACTTATCAGACTAATACAGTCCTTTTTTTAAAAAAAAACTTTAGGTGAAGGTTTATTTCAACCTTTTTTCATTGTAGAAGTACATAAAAAGTGTAGTGTATAATTAACAGTTTCAAAATGCATTTCTTTTGCAGCTTCGAGATTGTATTCAAAAGACCTTAAATGAGTGGAGTTCCCAAATCAGCCCAGATTTGATCAGGGTGAGTGAACTGTGAATGAAGATATCATGTAATAAGCAGGAAATTAATTTTCTCAGGTTTGATCAGGAAGTCAGATGGGCAACTAGCATGAAAATCACTGTGGTCCATTTGCTGAAATGGCAGTTTGACCCAGTAGGCTTAAGCATGAAAGAGAAAATCCAACTCTGTAGTCAACTCTTCAGTAAGACAAGCTACTAAGATTCCACAGTCTTCTCAGAGTGTATTTAGTTCCAGTTTATATTTGGTCTAGTAGAGGAATGACTATCAAACAGTTCTGGTTTCTAGATCGCTTTGGTAGACTATAAGCAAAACATAGTTGCTAAAAATAATTTTGTGTCAGTTACTTATGAAACAGTAAGGAAGTGTTTCATTGAATATCAGTATATGGCTATTATCAAAAATGTTAATATACAAAACACAGTATGTAAACCACTCTTTGGAATCCAGCTTAGCCAAAGGCTTGTCACAAATTACAGAGACTACTTAAAAAGTGGACATGTACTAAAAATAATTGTTTCCCTGAGCATACTGCAACTTTGTAACTAAAGGCGCTAGGCAGACATTCACTAATGTCTTCAATCAGTCTCCTTTCTCAGAAGTGACCATTCACTCTGTGCTTGACTTGTAAATGCTTAACATGTGGTCAGGCATTCTATGTTCAAGAATTATGGGAAAATCTTGTTTACTTTGTTTTAATTTTATAAATGTTAGCATGTTAGTGATTTTTATGTACCAATATTTTACATTTCACTCATTAACTACTCATTTTTATGCATTGGAATTGCCTTTACTTTGTTTCCATTGCATTCAGAAAAAAATATATTTTGGATTAAAATGTTTGTGATTGACATATGGGAAGTTTTTAACATGTCAATATCCAGAAGGAAATTACCACTTTTCATTGATTTCTGAGTAGAAGTATTGACTGTATTAATGGTTCTCACTCTTCACTTACTGCCCAGTTTGCTTGCTGGTTTGTTCATTTGTTTTTGGTCATACATCCTTCCCTCACCCCCGCCCTGAGTATCTCATCAAAATGAGATACTTTTTCCCAGAAAATGGACACACACATATATACACACAGCACTTTACCTTTATTTCAGGGCATTATAAACTTTCTGAAGCCAATCAGGTAAAGAACTTTATTGTCTTATGTGTTCTCTGCTTCTAAAGAGTGTTATGGACAATAGAAAATACATAGCTAAGTAAAAACATTAATTTTATATTTATTGTAAATATCATGTGTTTATTATAGGAGTTTCCAGATGTCTTGGAATGTACTGTATCTCATGCAGTAGAAAAGATAAATCCCGATGAAAGAGAAGAAATGAAAGTTTCTGGTAAAGTCCAGCCTTTACAGTTCATTTTGTTTTACAGTGGATAATAGGTTTTGTTAGGCATGGGGATAAGCCTTTCTTTGATTCTGGTAATAAGTAACTCGATCACTCAGTGTAGGAAATATAGAGATTCTTTATAACATAATTTATAGCCAGCTTTAAAGAAGGAGTTATAGGAGGTCACTGTTGGCTACTTTAGTGAAGGCAGAATAGAACTTCACCTCTTCATTTTGTTCTCACTAATTTATGTGAGACATTATTAATCAGAGCAGTAGCAGAAGGTGTAAGAAAGAATAAAGGGAAGGCTTAAGAGCCGTGTTCACCGGAAGCCAGCGTAAGTCCTCCCTTCCTGGTGTGACACTACTAAGCAATGGCTGAGGTCCCCTGGGAGCAGGGAAACCGGTCTGGGCAACAAGTCACATGAAGAAAAATAAAATACATACTGTACCCATTCAACAAAGGTGGAGGGACTCCTGCTACTTTCCAGAGATAGTGTTAAGTTCAAGGAATGAAAGCCGTTCTTGTTCTCAGCTTACAGTCAGCATAACATAGTCATTAAATACTTGAGCTTAACTAGATTGAAATTCCTGGATGTGCAGATTACTGACTGACATAATCTAGGGCTAACAACTGATTTAACATCTCTGAGCTCAGTTTCCTTATCTATAAAATGGGGATACACCTGTTTCTTAAGCTTCCTTGTGAGTTAGATGAAATAACAAAAGAAACACATAGCATGGTTCTTGGCACAAAGTAAAGTGCCAGGTAACTGTTACTTATTACTATTGGTGGCTGTGTTGTAGTTGTTGTCATTTTATTATTATTCTTATTAGGATGAACACGTAAGATGAATTAGAGCATTGACTCTAATAACTACCATTTGTTGAATCTCACTTTATACCAGAGATTGTACTTGCCACATTATGGTTATATTTGTTCTATAGCGTTTTCAAAACAATTCTGCAAGGTAGGTTTATTATCCCCATTACACAAGTGACATTAAATAACTTGAAAGCTGTCGTGTAGCAAGTAAATGGTTGAACCAGGAGTCCATCGAGGTATGCCTGACTACAGAACCCATTTCTTTTTGTTAATTTCACATTCCTGTTTGTGTTGAAAAGGTCATCAGAGCAGCATTTCTCTGTGGTGTATTGCAATTCATCATGGTGTAGATCCATCTTGGAACTCTAACACGTTGTCCTTGATTCCTGAAAGGCTTGAGACTTTTGATAAGCATCAAGAGCTTTCCTCTCTTCACCTACCTAAAAATGCCTCCTCTTTTGGAAAGAGGAGACCATCTCAAATGACACCCAATTCATAGCCAGTGGGGTAATGATGGGGAGGGTTTTCACAGAATATAATTACAGAGCTGAGTTGGAGCAAAGTGGTGAAGATTGACTCTCAGCTGGTAAGGAAGTTGTGATAGCTTTTAGATAGAGAAGTAACATGAGGAAAGCAATATTTTAGGAAGATTATCCAGCAGTAGAAAGGAAATGACAACAAGAAATGTTGTACAAAGAAAATTTGTTGTATATATTGAATGCCAGGCACTTTACATAAGTGTATTTTATTAACCCTGTTTTCTCTCTATTACCCTTTATGATTTTCTCTCTTCTTGCTTTCCTATTACTCTACCTATTTGTTGAGTAAATTTAGATTTTTGAACAGTGAGTTTATTACACAAAGTAAATATATACATATTTATATATATACAATATATATAATGTTGAGTCAAATCAATCCAGAGCTTCAATTTCATTTTGTTATGTATCAAATTAGCAAAAATATACATCTTTTTTTTAATAGCATCCTATATTGTTAGGAGAGCAACTTCTAACTTTTAATGGTCTGGTAACCTGAGACAATTTTTTTTTAAGTAAGAGATAAATAAAACAAGACTAACAAAAGAATCATATCCTTTGACTCATAATTACATTTCTGATCTTCAGAAATGCTTCAGGCATAAAGTTGAACAGAGAGTTACCATAGATATTATTCATTAAGAGTACAGAGTACAGGGAATTCCCTGGCAGTCTAGTGACTGGGACTCTGCTTTCACTGCCAAGGACCTAAGTTTGACCCTTGATCAGGGAACTAAAATCCCACAAGCTACAGAGCCAAAACAAAAAAGAAGCAAAAGAAAAGTACAGAGTAGGTAAAAATCTAAACAGTAATTGCTTTGGGAGGTGAGACTCTTGGCAGTTTACCTAAATATTGCATAGAAATATAAAAAAACATTTGTTACATAAGGGTGATAAACCAAATACATAGAAGTACAAAATATATGCTATGTTTCGTATGACCAAGAACTTGAAGGTACTGTTGTCTAAAATTGAAAATGATTGTATTAGGAAAGTAGAATTGTGGGATATTTGTTTGTTTGGGTTTTTTGGTTTTGTTTTTTCAATTTTCTTCTCATTACAAGCAATTTAATTTAATCTTTATATAGACTTTAGTTTATTGGAGAAAGTATATAATGTGGTGGTGGTTTAGTCACTAAGTCGTGTCTGACTGTTGCAACCTCATGGACTGTAGTCTACCAGGCTCCTCTCTCCATGGGATTTCCCAGGCAAAAATACTGCAGGGGGTTCCCATCTCCTTCTCCAGGGGATCTTCCCAACCCAGGGAGGGAACCCAGGTCTCCTGCATTGCAGGCAGATTCTTTACTGATGGAGCTACCAGGAAAGCCCAGGTATATAATATGCTCCATTAATGTTTAATTCTTAAAAATATATATTTTGAATGCTTCTATATTTATCTGCCCTGCCTTCCAATAAAGGAGAATTAATATTTGCCTTTTTGTTTTGACAATCAGATACTTGTTGGCAACTAGCATATCTTTTTTAAATTACCATGGAAATACACTTTTAGGTCTTAAAACTATGAAACAATGCAGCTAGGGAAGGAAAAAATTCATTCAGGATTATCTGTTCTTAGTATTTTAGCAGTGTTACTGCTGTGTAGTAGAATGTTATTCAAATATAATAATCTGTTTTGTTGTTTTTGTCACTCAGCAAAACTGTTCATTGTAGGATCAAACTCTTCATCATCAACTAGAAATGCAGTCGACATGGGTAAGCAAAACTTTAACTTTTATTTTCATAGTGAATTTTAAATTACTGTAAGTGTATTAATTATATCTTGTGTTCAGGTCTAGTTAAAAATAAAATAAGCTCATTGCAATTTTACCTTTTCAAGTTCTAGCCTAGTTTCTTAAGGCTTCTGTGGAAATCACATCAACCAATGTAAGGTCATATTTTGATATATAAGGAATGTAAAAGATGTAACATAATTACATGTGAACTATATATTTGGAGATAGAAATTCTCTTTAGTCATATTCTTAACTTTTTTAGTACTACATGTGAAATATCAGAAGAATAACAGCAAAAACAGCATTTTTATCTATTTTCATCACATGGTGAGGTTACTATATAGCATTATAATTAATGAGTATTTTTTCTTTTAAAACATTCTTCTCGTATTTACATACATTGAACAGTTAAATAACTAGCTGTTTAATATAACTATGGAAGGAACAAAAATTGTTAAAAATAAACTCATTTTTATAAAAACTAAGAAGTTACCTACATCGATTGTTGTTTATTTTTTTTTTTTTTTTTACGGTCATTTAAATCTTTAATCAGATTCCATCCATGATTAGCAGTCATATTACATGCCATGATTAGCTGTCTATAAACAATTTTGCCTTCTGTGTTCAAATTGGTATCAATGAAATAAAAAATAAAACCATATACTAGGCAAAGAATTTTATTTATCTTTGTCTCAAACTTTATTCTTAGGCTTCTTCAGCTTCATTAGCTGCAAAGAATGAATTGTATATAAGCAAAAACTGAAAAGAGCTGCAGTGTCCAGGGGCTTAGGCTTAAAAATATTAGAGATCTAGATTTTATCAGATCCATAAACAAAATTTTAAAAAGCAGTCATAATATAAAATAGCAGCTCCCAGTAACTTCTTCAAGATTTATCTTCTTCAGAAGTTAACTCAATTCAGTTTGCTTCATTCTTGGAAGCCTCATCAAAATTCTCCACAAGATCTGGAACTTCATCATCATCCCCCTCTCCAGTGGCAAGTGGTGCTTTTCCATCCACAGATTGTTTGGGCAGAGCTTCAGCCAGTCTCCTTAAACTGGTCAGACTGTCGGCACCGAGCTGGTTTAAGATGCTGGGGAGCATTTCTGTCAGTTGCTTTGTCTCAGCGTGGCCCGTAATGGTGAAAGTGTTTGCTGCCAGAGATGCCTGAACTTTAGGGTTGTTAAAGTGGATCACTGTTCCTTGATTTGTGAACATATTCACCTCTTCAATACCAGAGATATTGTTTACCCCTAACTTCTTTAAAGAGAACTGAAGTTTTTTGTCATCTGCTGTTGCTGTTCTATGAACCACCTTCTTCTTTCTGCGAGCAGTTCCTTTCCCACCAATGCGCACTTGTGCCTGCAGTTTGGCGAGTTTCTCCTGGTTCATGATAGTTTCTTTCATCTTGTTGGAGCGGAAATGGGGCCGCGAGGGGGACTAGGGTTGGCGCTCAGGTGGTCTCGGGCAGACCAGCTGAGGTTAGGCGCACACACGCGGGGACGCAAGATGGCAGCTAGAGCTCGATTGTTGTTTAGTTGCTAAGTCGTATCTGACTCTTTCGCAGTCCCTTAAACTGTATAGCCCAACAGGCTCCTCTGTCCATGGGATTTCCCAGGCAAGAATACTGGGGTGAGTTGTCATTTCCTCCTCCAGGGGATCTTCCTGACTCAGGGATCGAACCTGCATCTCCTGCTTGGGTGACAGTTTATCACTGAGCCACCTAGATTAATGTGTAAGTTAAGGCCATAAATTCAGTTTTTCATAGTCTCAAGCTTATTCTTTGCTATGACTACCAGTTACAGGGTTTCCCAGGTGGCACTAGTGGTAAAGAACCCACCGCCAATGCAAGAGATGTAAGAGACTTGGGTTTGATCCCTGGGTTAGAAAGATCGCGTGGAGGAGGGCATGGCAACCCACTCTTGTATTCCTGCCTGGAGAAGCCCATGGACAGTGGAACGTAGCAGTCTGTAGGATCCCAAAGGTCAGAGACGACTGAAGCAATTTAGCATGCTCGAACAGCACACCCAACAATTATAGACTATTAGGTCAGAAGCTACCAAAAAGTCCTGGGGCCTAGGAAACATGGAGCCTATAGTAGTTGTGAGTTTCCCCAGGAATGAGGCAAGTCAAGGAAACCCACATGTCTGCTGCACAGACCAAGTAGATGAACGGACACTCGTTGTTTTGAAAAAGATGGAAATGTTATACATGACAGGTAAATTATGAAACCTAATGAAATAATCTGTTACACAGAATACTAGTGAACTATGGGTAGAATTCAGTGGGGGAGAAAGAACATTAGAAACAACTTGCCTTTATTACGTACAAACGTTTGTCTTCTTTGTGTTTTCCTTTGCATCAGCCTGTTCAGTCCTTGGAGTTGCACAGCTGGATTCTGTGATCATTGCTTCACCTCCTATTGAAGATGGAGTTAATCTTTCCTTGGAACATTTGCAGCCTTACTGGGAAGAATTACAAAACTTAGTTCAGAGCAAAAAGATTGTTGCTATTGGTACCTCTGATCTGGACAAAACCCAGTTGGAGCAGCTATATCAGTGGGCACAGGTAAAGGACGTCCGCATCCCGAGCACCCCAGGAGCAGCCTGTCCCTTACAGTCTTTGCTGCGTCCCATTAAACATCATGCACATAGCAGACACCACTGTGGGGGGCCTGTTCCAAATATGGGGATTTTGAGGCAGACTTTGACAGAAAACTCTAGAAAATGTGTGTTGAAACATTCATAGCCAAATGAATTAAGGCTCTTTCCTTCAGTTTTGGAACTATGTGATAAAAATATTATGTTTTCCTTTAGGTATTATTAGACCATGGTTCTAGTAAGAGAATATCATATATAATATATATTTTGCCCTGTTATTTAAAGACATGTAAGACCTTCAGTTCACATAACTTGATATGGAGTAGGAGTCATAAATTAATGACTCCCACTCTCTGGCCTAATAACCTACACAATTATTAGGGAAGTTGCTTACAAGTAGTTTACCTTTACTGTCTGTATTTTCTTTATTCCTTTTACTTCATCCCCAGCCTTTTCATTTTCTTCTGGGCAGGAAAACCTGGAGAAAAAGTTGCCTCCTTGTCCCTTTGACTTGGTGATAGCCAGAATGTGGCTAAGATTCTGCTGAATCGCTAAGATCACTTGGGTGATCTGAAATGTATCTGTAAATTAACCAGAGCATCTATTAGAAATGACCTAATTCTTCTCTTTTTCAAATGTATATGATTAATAACCATATTATATATTTCAGCATTAAATATATGTGTCATTTGTATTTGATCCTCTAAGATATCTCCTTTCTAGGTGGAACCATCACACTTAGAATCATGTTTGTTTTCAAGGCAGATATATTAGATGGCAGGTTCTAGCGTGAGACTTTTGAATAGTGTAGTAATATATTGGCTTATTCCCCTCTCCTTAGAGCTATTTTTCCCTTTCCTGTTACCATATATTAATAAATATATTCAAATAAAAACTACAATGAGGTATCACTTCAAACCAATCAAAATGGCTATCATCAAAAAAATCTACAAACAATAAATGCCAGAGAGGATGTGGAGAAAAGGGAACCCTCTTGCACTGTTGGTAAGAATGTAAATTGATACAGCCACAATGGAGAACAGTATGGAGATTCCTTAAAAACTAAGAATAAAACTACCATATGACACAGCAATCCCACTACTGGGCTTATACCCTGAGAAAACCACAATTCAAAAAGGCACATGTACTCGCAATGTTCACTGCAGAAATATGTACAATAGACAGGACATGGAAGCAATCTAGATGTCTGTTGACAAATGAATGGTTAAAGAAGTTGTTGTACATATAAACAATGGAATATTACTCAGCCATAAAAGAAATGAATTTGGGTTAGTTATAGTTAGGTGGATGAACCTAGAACTGTTCCACAGAGTGAAGTAAGTCAGAAAGAGAAAAACAAATATCATATACTAACGCATATATAGATATACACACACACAAACATTTGTTTATATATATGGAATCTAGAGAAATGGTACTGATAGACCTGTTTGCAGGGAAGGAATGGAGATACAAATGTAGAGAATTGGCTTGTGGACACAGCAGGGGAAGGAGAGGGTGGGATGAATTGAGAAAGTGGCATTGACATATATACACTGCTCCTGCTGCTATTTTGTCCCTAAGTCAGGTCCAACTCTTCAGGACCCCATGGACTGTAGCCCACCAATCTCCCCTGTCCGTGGAATTTCCCCCTCAAGAATACTGGAGTGGGTTGCCGTTTCCTTCTACAGGGGATCTTCCCGACCTAGGGATCGAATCTGCATCTCCTGCTTGGCAGGTGGATTCTTTACCACTTAGCCACCTGGGAAGCATATATACACTGCCATGTGTAAAATAGATAACTAGTGGGAAGCCACTTTATGACACAGACCAACCTGGGGCTCTGTGACAACTTAGAGGGGTGGGATGGAGAGGTGGGGTTGGAGGGACACTCAAGAGGGCAGGGATACTTATAAATCATGACTGATCTGCATGGTTTTATATAAGGCAGAAACCAACACAACATTGTAGAGCAATTATCCTCCAATTAAAAAATAAATTTTAAAAAATCTGGCACAAGTATGCTGCTGCTGCTGCTAAGTCACTTCAGTCGTGTCCGACTCTGTGCGACCCGATAGATGACAGCCCACCAGGCTCCTGCGTCCCTGGGATTCTCCAGGCAAGAACACTGGAGTGGGCTGCCGTTTCCTTCTCCAATGCATGAAAGTGAAAAGTGAAAGTGAAGTCACTCAGTAAGTGTCTGACTCTTCGCTACCCCATGGACTGCAGCCTACCAGGCTCCTCCGCCCATGGGATTTTCCAGGCAAGTGTACTGGAGTGGGGTGCCATTGCCTTCTCCAGGCACAAGTATAAGTAAAAGTAAAAAATAAATTCATGTAAAAATAAACTTGAAGCACTGTAAAATGTGATATTTCATATGTTCTAAAATTGAGTCCTTTTATTGCTTTCTACTTTTCGAAGTACTTAATTTAAAGGAGATGTCATGATTTTTCTTTTTCACTTCTAGGTAAAACCAAATAGTAATCAAGTTAATCTTGCCTCCTGCTGTGTGATGCCACCTGATTTGACTGCATTTGCTAAACAGTTTGACATACAGCTATTGACTCATAATGATCCAAAAGGTAAGACTAAGATTTTCATTTGTAGAGATTGATCAGTTGCTTTTATTTTATAAGAAGCTACTTGTTAAAATTTAATTTTTAATTGTATAGTGATAAAGATACAATGCTGTCACCTAGAAATATTCTTAATAGTTAAAAATACATACACCTTTATTTTAGTTTCAGAAAGCTTTAATTTTGTCTTTGTACCAATGGGAAAAGAAATGAAGAGATCACTTCCTGAACATCCAGTCTGCTCAGATTTATAAATACTAAGCTACACAGAGAAGATCTTGTAAGATACTCTAAGTAGTGTCACATATAATATAGTACAGCAGAGATTGCACCAAAAGGCCACTTAATTAAAGAGGATAAATACCTGGAAAAAGCAGCACATAAAATTTAATTTGAAACTTAAGCATCTTAGGATGGGTATTTGATTAGGTATTTTATTAATCATTACTATCAAGACATATATGTTTGATGTTAATCAGAAATTTTATTTGATTAATGAGAATGGCTTGTCTGCCTTTTGTAGGATATGTTTTTATCAACATTTTACAAGATAAGTTGGAAAGCTGGGAGGATAGTGTTTTACACTTTAGTTACTAGCAGTCTGCTCCATTTTCATTTTTTCACAGTTTCATAGCGAGCAGAGTTGGGGTTTTACTAAGTAAATATACAGGCTGTATGAGATAGTTCTTTTTGGTATAGTCAAGTGAGAGCTATCTTGTGAAAGTTTCAAATTTCTATGACACTTTCCTGGTAGCTCAGACAGTAAAGCCTCTGCCTACAATACGGGAGACCGGGGTTCAATCCCTGGGTCAGGAAGATCCCTTGGAGAAGGAAATGGCAACCCACTCCAGTATTCTTGCCTGGAAAATCCCATGGACTGAGGAGCCTGGTAGGCTACAGTCCATGGGGTCGAAGAGTCGGACACGACTGAGCGACTTCACTTTCACTTTTATAGAAGTTCTCATTTAATAAAAATTGGAGGAAATTTTATTTTATAGGTGATTCCTAAAGAAAAACTTTCAGTTTTTACTTTCATTTCTAAAAAGATGACATTTGTATAGGTGGTGTGATTCCATTTATTTTTAGGATGCTTATGGATAACTTCTTAAACCTTATTATAAACAGTCTGCCTCATTCTCATTTTTTTTTTTTTTTTACTGTTTTATAGGAAGTGGGGGAGGAGTTTTAATAGTTATTCTTTCTCAAATGCTAGGCAGCATGCTACATGCCTCAGAGATTGTAACTCTCACAACTGAAACTGGACATTTTATGGATGAGGAAATAGAGCCTTAGAGTTTAAGAAACTCCTCAAGGTCACCCAGCTTGGCCTAGCCTGAAGTCTGAACTTAGAGCTAGGTCCTGAGTGAATTTGGAGTCTTTTCCCCACTCTCTCTCTGATTGAAACGTTAGTATTGTAGTATTTCAGGTCCGAAACTTTACTTTCTTATCAGCCTCCATTTAAATCATACCAGAATAGGACATAGTTACTTTTACCTCCCGTCTCTAGCAGAGCTTTCATGCATAAGTAATTAGATTCATTTTTTTGAAAAAAGGTCATTTTAGTGAAAATCCGCCAAAGAATTGCTGTGCTGATTTGTTCTGAAATATAAGCTATTTAAAATTTAAATTCCTATGTGTTGGCATATATTATATAATTTTTCTATTTACTTTGTCGAGGCTCTTCCAACTGTAATTATCACCAACAGCAGTTGTTACAAACAGCTCATCGATGAGCCTGTACCCCATTTGAGCTCCACTTGAAAAACACATAATTCTTTTTCCAGTGGGAAAGGAAATAGGAAAAGTCTAAGGTGTCTAGTGTTTTATTTCCATTTATCTAAATGTGGGCATGTGGATTATGTGCTAATACATCATCATGGAAAAATATATTACATATGTATAGGAGAAGAGAAATTTAATCCTTTTGGGGAGAGTGTGTTTTTGTTTTACCAGTGTAATTTGACTTTAGGATATCTCTTTAATTTAATTCTAAACCCTTTAGGTAGAATTTATAGTCTGATCCTGCATATACTATAAATGGAGCTTCAGACACTTTGATCTGTAATGAAGCAGTTCTCTTAAAAGTTTTGTCATGTTTACTGATTCTAAAGATTTAACATTAGTTGAATTAAAAGAATGTAGTTAGTGAATAACATAGTTTTTTGATTTTGTGTAGGATTTATTTTTTAAGCAAGCAAGTTGTAAAACATTTAACTTTATTTGTCATCTAAAATAGAATCTTGTTTATAAGTCACCTAAAGGCCTTCCTCTCTTCTATAATTACCCTTATTCCTCAGGAAGGTTTATTTTCCATTATTCTTTGTCCTAGAAGTTGTGGTAACAGTTTAACTACAGTCAGAGTACAATTGTCAAGTATGTGATTCTGACTTAGGAGCTTTCCTTTTTTTATTGGCCTTACTCCTCTCCTCACTCCCATTAAGTCTATACTATGCCTCATTCCCTCAGGGTTCCTCGATTAGACAATCTGAAAAACAGATCCACGAACAGAAATATTTGGGAAATTACCATTTTATTTATGAAAACTACGTTTACTAGCTGTGTGACCTTGGGCAAGTTATCTAATGTCTCTGCATCGATTTCTCCCTGCAAAGGAGAATTATATCTATCTCTTGGGGTTAACATATGGATTAAAAGAGTTAATACATGTGAAGTACTTAGAAAAGTGCCTGGCACATGACAGTAGCTAATATTTACTGAGAGTTTAGTATTGATGTTATTCAGATATCACAGCAGTTCATTTTGGGGCAGGCAGGTTCTTTGACATTCCCAAATCATATTGCATAGATGGTCATCTAATCCCTATCTGTAGGATTGGTTCTGACCCAAGTGGAATCTTTCCATATTGACTGATTTCTTCAGTAGACCATGTGCCAGGCATTCTAAGTACTAGAAATACAGGCCCAAGGCAGGAAAATCTCAGCTGTCATGGAATTTATATTCTGATGGGAGGAGACACAAATAAGATAAATGTTGAATGTGATAAATGGTGGTGTGTGCCATGGAGAAAAGTTGCCTGAGGAAGAAGAGTGCCCAGCTTAGGGGGTGTTGTTTTATATAGGACGGTTGGGGAGGCCTCTGTCCTAGGGTACATTAATCACAGACCTCCAAGAAGGGATAGAGCCATGTGGGTGTCTTGAAGAAGAGTGCTCAGGGAAGAGGGAGCAGCCAATTCAAAGCCCCCGAGGTAGAAATATGTTTGAGGATTTCAGGCTACAGCTATGAGGCCAGTGTGACTAGAGAGGAAGAAGTGAGGAGGGGAGTTGTAAATCAGCAATGGTAGAGGTCTTAGATATAAATGTGGAATTAGAAAATAATGATTTCATCAAAGAGATGCAGATTAAAAGATAACCATCGGGAAAGATTTTTTAAATGATTGCTGGTGCTGGTGAGGATATGGTAAGATTGGCACTCCAGTATCAAGTGTGAAGCACAGTCTTTCTGAAAAGCGATTGGCAATACACCATGTATCAAACCTTCCAGAGGTACTTGTACTTTGACCTTGTCATTCCATAGCCAGGCATGCATTTTAAGGATGTTCATCAAGCTTTATTTTTATTAGCAAAATATTAGGAAAAACCTATTTTTTTTGCCAACAATAAGAAAATGTAGAAATTATATCTATAAAATATTGGGAGAATTATGAAAAATGCTTTCACAGAATAATTACATGGGAAACTATCCATAATATATGTGAAAAAATAAATAAATTAGGCTATAACTACAGTATAATTTCTGGTTTTTAAGATATGGATACATACATACATATAAATATATACGGAAAAAGTAGTTTGATGGAAATACACGGTAGTGAAATGGTCCATGTTTTTCCTTTTGTCCTTTTTCTTTATTGTCCTTGACTGCACATTGGGATCACCTGGAGATTGTCAAAAAAACACAAGTATTCAGGCTCCTCTCACCAGAAATTATGAGTTGAACTGGCTGGGTTACAGGTGTAGATACTTTCTAAAGAACTACCTGGGTTTTTCTGATATTCTGGTTCATATTCGTAGCACACATTAAGGATAAATATTCAGTTTTGAGGTGTTTCTTTTGTTTTATTTAAATGCTTACCTACATAGTAAAGTGCTTTGATTTCAAGTTTAACAATTTGGGTTTTTATTTGTTGTTTGTTTTAAGAACTGCTTTCTGAAGCAAGTTTCCAAGAAGCACTTCAGGAGAGCATCCCTGACATTCGAGCACACGAGTGGGTGCCTCTGTGGCTACTGCGGTACTCAGTCATTGTTAAAAGTAGAGGAATTATCAAATCAAAAGGCTACATCTTACAAGCTAAAAGAAAGGGTTCGTAACTGCAGCTTAGGATCATAACTTACTGACTTGTATTTTCCTTGAATATAAGATAACATTGAGCTGTGTAAAAAACTAATTACTGCCTGTAAGTGTGTCATGGAGGCAGATATTCTTTAGTTATATTTGACAATATGTTATCTGTCAAGTTTGAATACTTCTCTTGCTTCCATATCAGTTCACTCACATGAACCACTATATTGTTTTCATTAAACTATTGTTTTCTAATTGAAATTGTCTATGAAGAATATACTTGCAATATATTTTCCCTTTATTTTTATGACAATAGCAATCAAGAAAATTTGTCATTAGATATATTTTGGCCTAGGCATCAGGGTAATATATATACATATTTTTTATTTCTAAAAAATTCATTAATTGCTTCTTACTCTATAGTATAACTAAGCAATTTAATTACAATTGTTAAAACTGAAATACTGGAAGATATTTTTTCTGTCATTGATAAGATGATTATATCTCAGACTAACTGGAGTAGCTGGGATCTACTAATAGTGTAAATAAAAGTCCTTTCTTCACTACATGAATGGAAACTTACATTTTTTAATGTGTCCTTGCTTGTAGTTTACCTGCAATGACTTAACCTGAATTCTGTGCCATAATTGCTCTTGCTTTTATTACAAGGACAGACCAAAGTAAATATGTAAAGGAGACTAGGAGCTTTGAGCTTATTGTTTGGGGACTTTATAAAAGCAGCTATTGTCACATCTAGATTCTTTTTAATTCTCAATCTGTCCTTAGTCTCTTTCTACTCATTCACGAATATTCAATAAGTATTGAGCGATTGCCGTGTGCTGGGCACTGTGGGCTCTGGAAGGAGGAAGGAGGGAGCACAGGGATGAAGAAACAATTAAGTAAATATGCAATACTTGTTCCCTTCTAGTAACCAACTACAAGGGACTAAAAGCCAGAAAAGAGGTGAAAAAAATCTTTAGTTCAGGGTCAGTGTTGTCTATTTAGACAACTTTGTTTGAGATACAGTCTTAACTATTGAAAAGCAGAAGAGTATAACCAAAACTTTAAAGCTAAAAGAGACTGTGTATTATTTAATATGATTCCTCATTAGGTTAAGAACCAGAAAATAGCAAATAAGTTGTGACCTTTGGTATATACTGTTGGTCTCTGTAATTCTATAAATTTGTATCTGTGACCCAGATAGTTTGAAAAATTTTTTTTAAATCTCTTGTATCTCAATTAATACTTTTAAACCATGTATTTTAACATATGGTTTGTAAAACTAAGCTAATGATAATATATATATTTATACATACACGCGTATATACATACACACACATACACATACATATACATCTACACACATGTATGTAACTCATATAAAACTAATTTGCCCAAGTTTTTTCAGCTTAGGGAAAAGAGCTGTGATTCCATATTCAAAATAAACACATTAAAAATCAATATTATATAAACAAACAAGACTCTTCTCCTATCCTAAGTAAGGTTTTGTGGTTTACTAGTTGGATAATTCGGAGAAGGCAATGGCACCCCACTCCAGTACTCTTGCCTGGAAAATCCCGTGGATGGAGGAGCCTGGTAGGCTGCAGTCCATGGGGTTGCTAGGAGTCGGACATGACTGAGCGACTTCACTTTGACTTTTCACTTTCGTGCATTGGAGAAGGAAATGGCAATCCACTCCAGTGTTCTTGCCTGGAGAATCCCAGGGACAGGGGAGCCTGCTGGGCTGCCGTCTCTGGGGTCGCACAGAGTCAGACACGACTGAAGCGACTTAGCAGTAGCAGTAGTTGGATAATTTGATTAGAATTGTAATGTGAAATCAGCTGATTCACCTGCTAAAACTTGTTTAGACTTTCAGCTTCCTAAAGCCTTCTGTAGCCTTTATATTAATTGTATGTAATGTTATTAAGTATACATAGTTAACTTTTTAATTTAGAAATGTACATTTTTTTCATGTAACATAAGTCTTAAATGCTCATTTTAATTTAAGCCTATACAGTGAATTGGGCAAGATATTTAACAAGGTACTTAAATATCACATTTATTATTTTTTAAAACCCTAGGCTTACAAAAGTGGATTTTTAAAAGGTTATTTTGAAAACAGGAAAAAAAAAAAAAAGTATATTGCCAATATATCCAGACTTCAGGGGGACCTTTTTGTGTGCTTTTTCACCAACTCTTGACAAGGAACCAATATTATAGATTTATTTCATGAAGAAGATCATGTATGGCTTTTTTTAAATGTGTTTTTTGTTTTGCTTCTATACCTTTAATTTCTGTTCTTGAATAACCTTTCTTTAAAAAACTGGTTTTTTAAGGCTTTATCTTCTAAGCTGATATTCACTTCTTTATTTGGTGAACTGTCAGAATATAGTGAATGCTTTCAAATATTGAAGGATTTAATGTTTAAAAAGCCATAAAATAAAGAGTGATGATACTACCAAATAATTGCTTAAAACTGAAAGCTAAGTGAGCAATAGTGTATATAACAGATTTGTTTTTCTGGGGAGATGTGTATCCAGTGACCCAAGGTATAAAGAATTTATATAACTTTTTTTCCAGTAAACATGACAAGAAGCTGCAGCTTATTATTATATGTCCAAAATACACTGGAGCCTTATTTTAAAATAATGTGCTGTAACTTGTAATTTGTTCTGTAATGAGTCTGTTTTGAATTCTCATCTAAGAAACTGTAGTCTAAAAAAGGACCCAGGTGTCTTATAAAATGTGTTTTCATGTAGTGTGAATTCTGAAGACCACATTGTGCCAGTATGATAATAGAGCATCCAACAACCGCTGCTAGAAATTGAATCACGAATAACAGCTAATAATTTTTCCATTCACAGGAACATTTAGACAGCTGTGTGAAATGAAAAGTGAAGTTATTCTATTATGAATAAATGATAACAGACTTTTCCCTACCACAGCCTAATAGTAACTGAAATAGGATCTTGATTTTCAGTGATAAAGGTCTAAGGCTCATTTAATTGTGTCTCTTTTTAGAACCTAAAAAGTTCAAGTTTAGAACTTCTTAAGTTTAAACTTAAGAAAGTTTAGAAGTCTTTCTAACTTTTCCACCCAGATTCAATATTTAGGAATGTAAGCAGTTGAGAGAGAGAGAGAGAGAGAGATTGTGTGTGTGTGTGTGTGTATATATACAATATGTGAGTTTTATTTTTTAAAAATATGTACTATAACTTTTATTAATTTTTTATAGTTTTCAGAGTAAGAAATATACTTAGGAGGGGGAAATGTTTTAATTAGATAATTCTACTTTTATGTGTCTTTAGTAGTATACTATAAAGGCAAAATATAATGCATCATTAAATATTTATAAGTTTTAATTTTAACTATATTATGAACTTAAAGTATAAGTTGTATATTTTTTAATTGAGTTGTTGCAATAATTGTAAGCATCTTGAAACATTGATTTTGAACTGTTTAAATTCAAACTGAGTATGATTTGGAAATAAATTATGATAAAAATTTAAACTTCCAAGCCATAAAGTTATTCATACGTTCATTCAATAAAGATGTATTGAATGCCTGCTGTGTGCCAGGCACTGTGCAAGGTGTTGGCAGAAAGACAGAGATGAAAACAGCCCTCTCTTCAAAGAGCAGATAAGTATATTTGAGGGGCGAGAGAGATCTCAATGTGAACAAGAGCAATAAAGGGCTGCATGTGTTGTTAATGATAAAAGCCGTGAAAGGGGAGTAGGGTCATATGGAAGGAATGGGACTGCTGGGAAGCAGAGTGAGAATACGTAAGAAAAATTCCCTGAAGAAACTAGCCTTAGAGTTAGGGTCATAGAGTGGGATGTGGGGTGTGCCTGGTTTATATTCAATAAATACACTTATACTGAATGATGAAACAGTTTATATATAAACTTCAGAAATTCAGTGAAAACACTTTCTTCAAGAGCTTATTCTTATCAGATAGAAAGGAATGGCTTCTAGTGAGACAAGAGTAGGTAAGGTTTGAAAAGTCACATTTTATAAAAGACAAAAACTTGCGCCAGTCCCCTAGACATGTTAGAGTATGTCTTATGTAGTTTCACTACCAGAAACGTCAGACAAAACCTTAATATGTATCCCTGAGCAATGAATAAATGTATAAAATGTTCTACAAGATTTTGGTCTGTGTTTTGGTTTCATTATCTTAAGAAGGTTCATGTTTTACAATAAGCATCACTTATTTGGACTTAGCTTTGTTTTGTCTATTTCTTTACTCACTATTGATTCTTGCATCCTATTCCATTCACATTTACTTTGTTCTTAATTATATCCTTAGTAATTCTTTCACTAAAGGTCTTTGGGCAGTAAACTTCCTAGGTTTTGTTTGTCTCAAAATGTCTTTGTTAACAATCTTAAATGGTCATTTGACATTATAGAATTCTAAGTTTCCAAACACTTTCTCTCAGCATCTTGAATATAATATTCCATTGATTTCCAGCATTTATACTCTTGCTAATGAGAATCTGGATTTTCTTCCCTAGAAATAATCTGTTTTTCCCTCTGGTCTCTTTTTTCATTTGAAATATTTGATTCATTTTGATATGTGTGGAATTAGAATAAAGCAAGAAAATGAAAACTGGCTTATGAGTTTTCTAATAACACCAAAAAAGTAACCATAAAGGAAAATATCAATAACCAGATTTAATCAAAATTAAAATCTTACGTTCTTAAAAATATACTGTCAAGAAAATGAAAATGTGAGCCACAGACTCAATGAAATATATGCAATAAATCTTATGAAAAATAAATTGGACATAAATTTTTTTAAGTTGAACTTCAAAAACAGCATTCAAGATAAGCCATAATGGAAAAAAATATAAAAAGAATGTGTGTGTGTATATATAAAACAATAACTTTGCTGTATAGTAAAAATACAAAATTGTAAATCTACTGCACTTCAATAAATTTTTTTAAAAACTTCAAACCTCCATCAAGAAAGTCAAAACACCATTAAGAAAGTCAAAAGGCAACCTAAAAACAGGATAAGATACTTGAAAATCATACATTTGATAAGGATCTTGCATCCAGAGTGTTTAAAGAACTTCTTACAGTTTAAGACAACCCAAGAAAAATTAGGCAAAATTTAGGACAGATTTTTTTTCCCCCAAAGAAGACATGAATACTCAGTAAGAACATATAAGATGTTCAACATCATTAGTCATCAGGGAAATGCCAATTAAAACCATAATGAAATATCACCAAAGTACCTAAAATTTTTAAAGACAGTAGCAAGTAGTGGCAAGGATGTAGAGGAAGCAACTCTCACATGGTCCAGTAAAATGGTACAACTACTATGAAAAATTACTAGATTTCTTACAAAATGTACCATGTGACCCAGCAACTCCACTCCTAGGTGTTTCAGATCAGATCAGTTCAGTCACTCAGTCGTGTCTGACTCTTTGTGACCCCATGAATCGCAGCACGCCACGCCTCCCTGTCCATCACCAACTCCCAGAGTTCACTGAGACTCACATCCATCGAGTCAGTGATGCCATCCAGCCATCTCATCCTCTGTTGTCCCCTTCTCCTCTTGCCCCCAATCCCTCCCAGCATCAGAGTCTTTTCCAATGAGTCAACTCTTCGCATGAGGTGGCCACAGTACTGGAGTTTCAGCTTTAGCATCATTCCTTCCAAAGAAATCCCAGGGCTGATCTCCTTTAGAATGGACTGGTTGGATCTCCTTGCAGTCCAAGGTACTCTCAAGAGTCTTCTCCAACACCACAGTTCAAAAGCATCAGTTCAGTGCTCAGCCTTCTTCACAGTCCAACTTTCACATCCATACAAGAGAAATCATATATCTGAAAAAGACATATACCAATATCTATAGTACTTTGGAATTCCATGGTGGCTCAGAAGGTAAAACGTCTGCCTACCATGCGGAGACCCAGGTTCGATCCCTGTGTTGGGAAGATCCCCTGGAGAAGGAAATGGCAACCCACTCCAGTATTCTTGCCTGGAAAATCCCATGGACAGAGGAGCCTGGTAGGCTACAGTCCACAGGGTAGACAGGACTGAGCGACTTCCCTTTCACTTTCATACACAGTAATATGGATGAGTCTCGGTAATAGGCTGAGTGAAAGAAGCTGGACATGAAAGTACATTATTTCCTTTACATGAAATTTTTAGAACAGACAGTATTGACTGTATTATCTATTGCTGCACCTGGATACCTCAAGGCCTCTCAAAATGTTGCAGTCCCCATCATCTGGGACTCCAGTCTCCTCTGTGTGCTTGATTGAGGTTGGTCTCCTTCCAAGCTTGCTCATGAGGTTGTTAACTGGACTCAGTTTCCTTTCTGGCTATAAGCCAGGGGCCTTCCTCACTTCCTTGCCACATGGCCGTCTCTATAGGGCAGCTCATAGCAACCAATTACTAGCTTCCAACAGAATGAGTGAGTGAGAAAGTACAAGAGAGAAGCCAGCCTTTTTTGTAATCTCATCTTGAAAGTGACACCCATCACTTTTGTTAGGTTGTTTTCATTATAAGAAACTAGGTCTAGCCCATACTTAAGGGCATGAAGACCAGAGGATAGGATCAATGGAGACCATCTTACCAAACTTAATTTAAAAGTAATATTTTGTATGTAGTAATGTAAAGTGACCATGAATAGTATGTATTTTTAGGCATATGCACTAAAATTCTCATTGGAAAAGACCCTGATGCTGGGAAAGATTGAGGGCAGGAGAAGAAGGGGACAACAGAGGATGAGATGGTTGGATGGCATCACTGACTCAGTGGACATGAGTTTGGGTAAACTCGGGGAGTTGGTGATGGACAGGGAGGACTGGAGTGCTGCAGTCCATGGGGTTGCAAAGAGTCGGACACGACTGAGCGACTGAACTGAACTGAACTCTTACCTTTTGGTTAAAATTCCTGCAAGAGATTCAACCCTATAAGATTTTTAGTTAGTAAAATATTATGGGGGAGTTTCCCTTTAGGCCTGAGTAATAATTACTGTGTTTTTATATTTACTGTATCTTCCCAAAATCCACTTTGGGAAAAGAAGAGAGCAGGTAAAGAAGGCAGAGATGGGGAAACATGGCAGACATGTTCAGTTCAAATAGAATACTTCACAGTTTTGCCCCTGATCAGCAGACCAGTCCAGTCTTCTTATATTACTAATATGTACTGACATTTTAATCTTAGTATTTTATTTTTGTTCTTGAACTTTTTAGATTCTAAATACTTGGGAGCGTTTTGCTTTTTCATTTTAAAGGGGCCATGCTTGTAAGTGAATAGTACACACTGGTTATATATTAATAATATTCTCCCAATTTTCTACACAACTCCTGTGATCTTAATTTCTATTTTCATGCATTTGTTCATGTTAAAGTGGTCATATATATTAAATGGTGTACATAAGTATATATTAAATGAGTTAATGCATGTAGTACCAGCATATAGTAAGTGCTCTACTGATTAGGAACTAAAAAGCCTCTTGATGAAAGTGAAAGAGGAGAGTGAAAAAGTTGGCTTAAAGCTTAACATTCAGAAAACTAACATCATGGCATCTGGTCCCATCACTTCATGGGAAATAGATGGGGAAACAGTGGAAACAGTGTCAGACTTTATTTTGGGGGGCTCCAAAATCACTGCAGATGGTGACTGCAGCCATGAAATTAAAAGACGCTTACTCCTTGGAAGGAAAGTTATGACCAACCTAGACAACATATTCAAAAGCAGAGACATTACTTTGCCAACAAAGGTCCGTCTAGTCAAGGCTATGGTTTTTCCATTGGTCATGTATGGATGTGAGAGTTGGACTGTGAAGAAAACTGAGCGCCAAAGAATTGATGCTTTTGAACTGTGGTATTGGAGAAGACTCTTGAGAGTCCTTTGGACTGCAAGGAAATCCAGCCAGTCCATCCTAAAGGAGATCAGTCCTGGGTGTTCTTTGGAAGGACTGATGCTAAAGCTGAAACTCCAGTATTTTGGCCACCTCATGCGAAGAGTTGACTTATTGGAAAAGACTCTGATGCTGGGGGGGATTGGGGGCAGGAGGAGAAGGGGACGACAGAGGATGAGATGGCTGGATAGCATCACCGACTGGATGGACATGAGTTTGAGTGAACTCCGGGAGTTGGTGATGGACAGGGAGGCCTGGCGTGCTGTGATTCATGGGGTCATAGGGTCGGACACGACTGAGTGACTGAACTGAACTACTGATTACTGTAATTGAAGCTGTTGTCTTCTGCTGCTTTGATCTCCATTACCCACCTTGTTGCTTCACCTTCCTTCCTCTACCCCATCCCATCTCTTCAAATTTAGCATGTCTTCTGTTCTTTCTTACCTACTCCAACTTACATAGATTGATGTTCTCTCAGATCCCCTCCTTTTCTCTCCACTTTAATTCCCCTGCATTTACAGTCTCCTCTCTGCTTCAATTATCAACTTTTCCCTCTTGCCTCAAAGGAAGGAACATTCCTCTGTAGCTCCAGCTCCAGTTTTTTAAAAAATTCCATTCTTTAGCTGGGATTAGGCTCAGCTGCAAAACAGAAAATCCCAAAAAAACAGTGGTTTAAAGTGAGAGATGTTTCTCTCAGGTGAAACAGCTCTAAAATTAGTCTGTTTAGAATAAGACACTTGCTTCTTGGAAGAAAAGCTATGAGAAACCTAGACAGTATATTAAAAAGCAGAGATATAACTTTGCCAGCATAGGTCTGTATAGTCAAAGCTATGGTTTTTCCAGTAGTCATGAACAAGACCATAAAGTCTGAGCACTGAAGAACTGATGCTTTCAAACTTTGGTGCTGAGACTACTCTTGAGAGTCCCTTGGACAGCAAGGAGATCAAACCAGTCCATCCTAAAGGAAATCAGCATATTCATTGGAAGAACTAATGCTGAAGCTGAAACTCCAATACTTTGGCCACATGATGCAAAGAGCTGACTTACTGGAAAAGACCCTGATGCTGGGAAAGACTGAGGGCAGGAGGAGAAGGGGGTGACAGGATGAGACGGTTGGGTGGCATCACTGGATGTGAGTTTGTGCAAACTGGGAGACAGTAGTGAAGGGAGAAGGCAATGGCACCCCACTCCAGTACTCTTGCCTGGAAAATCCCATGGACAGAGGAGCCTGGTAGGCTGCAGTCCATGGAGTCGCTAAGAGTTGGACACGACTAAGCGACTTCACTTTGACTTTTCACTTTCATGCATTGGAGAAGGAAATGGCAACCCACTCCAGTGTTCTTGCCTGGAGAATCCCAGGGACGGGGAGCCTGGTGGGCTGCCGTCTATGGGGTCGCACAGAGTCGGACACGACTGAAGCGACTTGGCAGCAGCAGCAGTGAAAGGGAAGCCTGGCGTGCTCCAATTCATGGGGTCACAAAGAGTTGGACACGACTGAGTGACTGCAACAACTGATACGGCAGTTCCCCAATTTGTCAGAAACGTTTTTGTCACTGCTCTGCGATCCTTAAAGCATGGCTCTCCTCTTCATGGCACAAGATTGCTGCTTGAAAACCAGGGAACATGACTCTCCAGGGAGTGGAATGAAGTTAAAGGCAAGGAGAACCTCCTCTTTTAAGAGGTCTCTAGAGAACTACCCCGGAGAAGGCAGTGGCACCCCACTCCAGTACTCTTGCCTAGAAACTCCCATGGATGCAGGAACCTGTTAGGCTGCAGTCCATGGGGTCGTGAAGAGTCGGACATGACTGAGCAACTTCACTTTCACTTTTCACTTCCATGCATTGGAGAAGGAAATGGCAGCCCACTCCAGTGTTCTTGCCTGGAGAATCCCAGGGACGGGGGAGCCTGGTGGGCTGCCGTCTATGGGGTCGCGCAGAGTCGGACAGGACTGAAGCCATGCAGCAGCAGCAGCAGAGAACTACCCAACACTTAATGGTCTGTAATTAGCTCAAACAGCCGTATCTGTCTGCAAATAAAACTGTGAGAGGAGTTATTTAGCTGAGGGCAGTGTGCCCACTGAAAATTCTGTACTTCGTGACTTTAAGGCAAAAAAAAAAAAAGTAGTTTTCTGTTATAAAGTAGGAGAGAAAAGATAACAATGAGGCGCGCGTTCTCATCGCCAACATCTGTTTACGTCTTCATCCATTGCCCTCAAATATATTCTAGCTCTTCTTTCTCCATTCTGAAGGAAAAATCAAAAAGCTTTTCCTGGTTCTGGTCATTCTCTTTCTTTCACTGAAAATAAAAATCTTTTTTAAAAAAATCTCCTTTGCAATTTAACATTCTTCTATTCTGCTTATTCCCCATCCCTACTCACCATCTCACCTTTAAATTATATAGCTTCCTTCCTAACTAGTCGAGTTCCTGGGCATTTAGCAGACACATCTTTTACCCTAACTAGGGCTTTTATTTTATTTGACTTCACACGTAATACAAGAGTGTGTTGGGGGCGGGGGAATGTTTTTGTTTTTTTAAGGTGTTGGGACGGGGGAGCCTGGTGGGCTGCCGTCTCTGGGGTCGCACAGAGTCGGACACGACTGAAGCGACTTAGGAGCAGGAGTAGGAGGAGCGATAAATAATGCAAACGTCTCCTTTGGCCATAACCATGGCTACATTAAGTCTTTTGCTGAACAAACGAGAGGATAGAGGTAGTGGGCACATGATGCTATTTTCGAATCCATTCGGGTGTAATGGGGACAAGGGCCCTAGATCATTGCGGGAAGGTCTCTCCCTGCACCAGCCTGGGCTGTCATCTACCGCACTGTGAGTGAGTGCAAGTGAGTGAAGTCGCTCAGTCGTGTCCGACTCTTTGCGACCCCACGGAGTGTAGCCTACCAGGCTCCTCCGTCCATGGGATTTTCCAGGCAAGAGTACTGGAGTGGGGTGCCATTTCCTTCTCCAGGAGATCTTGCCGACCCAGGGATTGAACCCAGGTCTCCCGCATTCTCAGACGGTAGACGCTTCACCGTCTGAGCCACCAGCGAAGTCCCGCACTGTTGCTGCTGCTAAGTCACTTCAGTCGTGTCCAACTCTGTGCGACCCCCATAGATGGCAGCCCACCAGGCTCCCCCGTCCCTGGGATTCTCCAGGCAAGAACACTGGAGTGGGTTGCCATTTCCTTCTAAAATGCATGAAAGTGAAAGTGATGTCTCAGTCGCGTCCGTCTCTTAGTAACCCCATTGACTGCAGCTCCCAGGCTCCTCCATCCATGGGAGTCCCGCACTGTACTGAACTCTAAAACCGAGCCCTTCGGAATCCCGGCTCGGATTGCCTTGACCTAGGTCCGTTGGAGAAGGCTCTTGAGTACCTTGGACTGCAAGGAGATCAGCCCTGGGATTTCTTTGGAAGGACTGATGCTAAAGCTGAAACTCCAGTACTTTGGCCACCTCATGCGAAGAGTTGACTCATTGGAAAAGACTCTGATGCTGGGAGGGATTGGGGGCAGGAGGAGAAGGGGACGACAGAGGATGAGATGGCTGGATGGCATCACTGACTCGATGGACGTGAGTCTGAGTGAACTCCGGGAGTTGGTGATGGACAGGGAGACCTGACGTGCTGCGACTCATGGTGTCGCAAAGAGTCGGACACGACTGAGTGACTGGACTGAACTGAGGTCTGAGTGGCCGAGGCGGCACGAGATTCTCTTGAGTTCCGAGATTCTCGCGGGAAACGCGAGTGAGGCGCATCTCTGACGTACTTCCGGGTCGCGGGACCAGAGGGAGGCTGCGGGAGCCACACGCCGGGAAGATGGTGGTTACTAGGTCTGCGCGGCCTCAGGCCGGGAACGAAGCCACGTCAGTTGAAAGCTTGCGGCAGAAGGTAGGAAAACTCGAAAGTCTCCCTCATTTCTTCTAACTGCTTCGCAGAGCAGTGCTGAGAAAGGTGGGCGGTGCAGGGGTCCAGTGGAGCCTTGGGGAAGGAACGGCAGAAAAGCCAGGACTGGCGGCGCGCTTCTGCATACCAGGCTCCTCTCTAAGCCTGTAGCTTCTAAAGACCACATTGGGATCTTTTAAGGTAATGTTTGGCAGGTTATAGATTAGGTAACTTGATTTGCGTAGTTCAGCTCCGTAATGCAGATGCACTGCTCGCTTTTTAACCTTACTGCTAACGGAGGATTAATTTCGGCCGCCAATCGTGGATTGGAGAAGGCACCGTTTTCACGTGGGAAGACTGACTGTGCCTCGACAGCACTTCCTTCTGGAGGGGAGAGGACCGCGGTGACGTCACCTCGTAATTCAGTGGTGCTAATTGTCTGCTGCCTCTGATGCTGCGATGAAGCGAAGGGAGTATTAGTCCACGTAGATATGAAAAGTAATTTCATTGGCGTGTTTTCCTGAACACATCGTTGGTTTCTTTGTTCTTTTCCTGAATGTGTGTCGGAATGTTCTTTTCCTGAATGTGTGTCGGAATGTAGGTCCACCAAGCATTTGTGACCTTGCATGAGGAAGATTTTTATTTGCAGTTATTTGTTTCCTGAAGTCAGGACTGAGGTGACTCTAGTGAGGCAGGACCTACAAATGCGAAGTCAGATCCAGTATCTAGCTATTGATTCTTTTAATTGTGGGTGGTGATGGTAGTTATTATTTTACATTAATTTTGTTTACTGAGTTTTTCCAGTGCCCCCTTAAAATTTGCTTTTGAAGGGAGTGCCTCATTCACTTTGCCCTTGTCCCAGCCCTACCTAAATTACAGTGTAATTGGCTTACAGAATTCTGCTGTCACAAGACTTCACGTGCACCCAAAAGGCAGGAAGGGGTCTTCACCTGATAACCCAAATACTACTGAATCACAGACCACTCCGGAACGAAGTCCAGCTCCTAAAACCAGGAAGAGTGGAACTACAGGCTCATTACCAGAAATGAACAAACCTGCGACGGATGGCGAGATCTCTGAAGCAGAGTCAGATTGTTCTTCTGTGCCTGAGGTCCAGGATCCTGTGTTCAGAGTAACTAGGAGAAGACAGATCTTAGTTGCAGGCACCCCAGTTTCTAGTGTAAGGAAAAGGCTGAAAATAACTCGGGTGAGTGAGTCTCATACTGAAGAAGAAGTCTCTGAAGCAGACTCACATGTTTCAGGTATTTCTAGAATTATGCCTCCCACAGAAATAACAACCAGAAGAAGTAAGGCTAAATCCCAAAGAGAGCCAAAGCAAGAATCCCATGTGGAAGTTATTTCTGATGCTGAGTCATCATGCTCAGACATTTCATTTTCTGGAATTGCAACTAGGAGAACAACAAGGAGTATGCAAAGGAAATTACAGGCACAAACTGAGGAGAATACTACTAAGATTGTACTGGAAAATGAGAAGGAAATCATACATACACCTGTGAATTTAGAGGATTCAGTTAACAGACGAACTTCTCGTTTACTAGCAAGATCACTTTCTCAGATAAATAAGCCAAATTTCTCTAATAATGAAATTTATAATGACCCTGATGATTCCTTCTTTGGAATTTCAGGAAAAAAACTAGCAGTGAAAAAAACCCGAAATTTTACCATAAGAGAGGAAAAGCAGGACAGTATTTCACCTCTCAAAGAAATAACAAAGCAGAATTGTAAAAGTTTAGATGAAGAAGCCAAAAAAATAATAGATGGGGGAAAAGAAGGTAATGAGAAGAACTCTCAGTTGAATCTTTCTGAATTTCAGGATACTGGCCTTCAGCAGTTAGTTTCTCAAAGGCATTCAACCCCTGAAAGTGACAAAACCACATCAGAGTCTTCAACTCTGAACCATGAGGCTGTGATGAAATCGTTAGCTCAGACATTTGCAGTTGTGGAAATGGACAGATGGAATGAAGAGAGAAAGAATGCCATAAAAACAAGTGACTGCTCAGAACCTGGTGACGGTAGTTATAGTGATAGTGATGAAGAGTGCACAGTTATAGGTGTTAGTGAAGACATGAGCAAAGAAAAGGAGGTAGATTCTGAGAGTGATACCAAACCAAGTAATCTTGAGTTCAACACAACTCAGGATAAAGATGATTCTGTTTTGTTAGTTCTCAGCAGTGATGAAAGCCAACAGTCTGAACACAGTGAGAATGAAGAGGACACCGTGTGTTTTGTTGAAAATAATGGTAACAAAGAGTCCCTAAATGGAGACTCAGAAAATCTGTCACATGACAATGCATTGTTTGTGATTGACACTACTCCCGGGTTGAGTGCTGATAAAAATTTTTACTTGGATGAAGAAGACAAGGCAGGTGAGGTTGCCACTGAGGAGGAGGAGGAGGAGGAGGAAGAGGAAGAAAGTGAAGAAGAACTATCAGACCATGACAGAAATAAAGATAATGAGTTTAGTGATGAAGACAACTTGCTAAGTAACACAAAATCTAAACTGTAAGTTTTATCTTTTATTTTTTTAAAGTAAGCTTTTGATATGTGCTTCAAGTGGCAATAATTTACCATAGAAATATTACAAAGCATAGGAACTGAAAAAAAGTACTGCTTTGGGTTCTTTATCTGTCAGGGTTTCCCTTGTTTATGTGGGTGCCTTTGTTAGTCATATTTTTCCCACTGGTGAGAGCTAAAAGTATTCCGTTTGATGGTATATTAAAAATGATCTGTTAAGATTTTCTTGCATGATTATTAAGAGCAACATACAAAAGGGAAGGAAGGTAACTTGGCTTTTTTATGCATGTTGATTGTAGAGAAATTGAAAAATAGAGGAAAACTGAGAAAAATAGTAACCTATAATCCCATGTACTGCCATTAAAAAGCAGTCTTTGGAGGCGGTTTCTTTAGTTTTTCTGTTTTCCAAATTTGTTTTTCCCAGGCACAGGCCTTTGGTGGCAGTCTATCCACTGAAAATACAGGTATCCTTGGAAGGAACTGTACGTTAACAGATGCCCAGTCTTCACTGTAAACCAGTGGAATCTCCGAGACTAGTCTCAGGTGTACTGATTTTTTTAGGAGCCACACCCTTTCCCCAGGATAACTGTAACATACACTCAGGGTTGAGAATCACTGCCAAGGCACTGTAATTGAATAGAGGTTGTTTATGGGAACTTTAAACTGCTCAGTTTATATGAATAATTAGGGAAGAAACTAAGTCCAAGTGTTTATATAAGTGTACTTATAAAAAAAGACTTTAGTAATTACATAAATATGGCAGAAGCCGAAGCCAACTGCTGAAGATTCTGATTTGGTGGATCTAGGGTATGACAGTTACATTTTTTTTAAGCTCTGGTGGAAAATACAGATGCTCACTGTTGTTTAAAACTCACTGATTTAGAGGCACTACTAAATGTCCTTAAATACTCAGGAAAAAATTCCAAGTTTGGATAACTTAGAAGTAAAGAGAAAAAGGCCCTGTCTCATTGGCTTTTGAGATGGAAAAATATGGACATTTATTAATTTACTACCTACATATGAAGTTGAGCTAAATGCCAGATGTATTTCCTTTTTTCTGTAACTCTTTCCTTGTAAAATACGTGTATGAAGTCTGTTGACATATAATATGGCCTTAATCCTCTTTTAAGAAAATTTGGGGAATAAATTTGGATGTGCTCTCAAAAGGCTTAATTCATTATTTATCCTATAATTTCTTCTAAATGAAAAGTCTCAGTTTTCATTTTGAATTGCTAAATGATCTAAAGATTATTTCTTAATCACTTAAAAGTGATCATTTCTCTTTCAGTCTGAAGTTGATGAGCAGCAGCATAGATACTGGACTGAATATTAAGGAGCTGGGTGGTTTGTATATTAATTTCAATGCAGACAAGGTACAGTTGAACAAGAGAACCCTAACACAGATGAAAGAGAAAAGGAAAGATGAGGTAAGCTGCACAGAACTCACCAGTCACTTCTAGAGATGATTAGTCCTTGGTAAGAGACTAGTTTTCCTGCAGTGAAACCACATTAGCCTACTGTGCTCCTTTTTTCTTTTATCATAAAATCCCAGCCAAAGGTGGTATTTGAAAACTAATGTAGGGTCAGTGTTCTTCTTCTGGCAAGCACCAGTTATGATCCCAGAGTTTTTTTCGTTTTTTCTTGTTATATTTTTCGTTCCTCACTGCTTTGGACTCTGTTAAAAATCTGAAAGCTGTGAGTACCCATTAACCCCACCGGGAAAAAGCATATGTGCTCATAGACATTAAACTGTATATATATTTCTAGAAGGAAATTACACGTTAGGTAACCTTACACAAGCCTTCAGTTTCTGCTGCCACCTTGAATGGCTTCCTCCTAAATCTGTAGTATTTCCTAGTCTTGCAGCCTACACAGGTCTTTAAACTCAGGTGCCTATTCTTTGTTCATTCAGATGCATTCAGGCACTTGACTTCACTAATTGCCCTTCTCTTCCTCCTTGCCTGAACCAGCTTCTCCTCTTGTATTATTTATCCTGGTTAATAACACCAAAATCTATTTCTCTTTTGTAATCAGTAACTAAGCTTAAAGGACAGTGCTCATATACTTTCTATTAATATTCCGCTCCCTCCTTTCCACCCCACTGTCACTGACTAGTGACATCTGTTTTACTTTTTGTCTAGACCACTGCATTGGCCTCCTCTTCTTCAAGCCGTCCTCAATGGTCTTGCTAGATTTCTCATTTTAAAAACACAAAATACCATCTGACCATGATACTCTCCTGTTTAAGTCCTTGAGTGGTTCCGCAGAGCCTTTCAAGGTGCCTCTGTTCCATCTGGCTCTGTCTGCCTGCTGTGTTCTTAGCACTGGAAAAAAACAGGATTTCTCAACCTTAGCAAAGCTGACGTTTGGGCTGGATAATTATTTGTTGTGGGAAGATGTCGTGTGTGTTGTAGAATGTTTAGCAGCATCCCAGCCTCTACCCCATAGGTGCCAATAGCATCCATCTCTACCAGTTCATGCCCCCCACCTCAGAATGTCTTCAGACATTGCCAGTTGCTCTCAGTTGAGAACCACTCTAAACCCTACTATAGTACTTGATACACAACCAGCTCTTAATAACCTATAAAATAAATGTCATGCATTCTTCTCTGACTGATAGGAAAGTCTAGACCACTACTGTGCTACGCAGCAACTTCTAGTCCTAAATTTGAATTGAGGATTTAATAATTGCAAATGTTATTGACCAAGTTAACATTTGCTACGTTCCTGTGAACTGTTTTGCGGGCTAACAGTTTTGTGAACTGTCTTTAGTTCTTGTTCTAGGGAAATGACTAATGAGTCTGAGGTTCCTTTTAGTCACATACACAGTATTAAGACAGTATTTAATTACCCTAGGCAAGTAATCAAAAAATGCAGAAGACATTTAGTAAAAGATAACAGATTTGACTAAAGTTTTTAAACTTAGGCAATTAAAAACATCTAAACAAAGGTAAGTAAAAGGCCATGGGTTTAATACCACTAAGATACAGAATATAATTCTTCAAATTAATAAGAACACAACCTTGTATAAAAATAAAAAAGAACACCGCCCGCCCCCCCCACCCCGACCCCAAACAGATGCAGGCGTTCCACGGAAGAAGACTTATACACAGCTAAAAAAAACACACAAAAGGATGATCAGCAGCAAATGGAAACATTCATGAGGTACCACTGACAAAACACAGAGATAATCACCAGTGTTAGCTATGTTAAAAAAAAAAAAAAAAGGTACTGATTACCTTCTGGTAGGAGTTTATACTACTTGGATTCAAGGCAATTTAGTGGTACCTATCAAAATTTAAACGACACGTTTTGGAATCTGTTTTACAGAAATAATCACAAGTATTCAGAGATGATGTTTATAATATTTAATGGAAAAAAATTTAATAGAGACTCAAACTAAATATCAAGAAAAATTGTGCATAACAGCTATGAATGAAGTTGATCTTTGTATGAATTGACATTGAAAGAACATCTTTGATATGTTGTTGAGTTGCAAAAAGCAGATTTGCTTGATGGTATGATTTAATTGGTGTACCATTAAAAGCATGTGTTGTTTAATCAAAATCTATACTGCTGTTCTTATCAGAAGTCTAGCTGGTCTCAGATCACATAAAGCTGTTCTGTCAACATCAAAAGAACTTAGGCTAGTCAGGTGTTTTTTTGTTTGTTTTTTCAGGAAGTTCCAGAACACTATAGCATTGTTTCTGTTGTCTTTGTTTTCCAATTGGTTGGTGCAGGTGGCTGGTTGCAAACCAATGAAATGCGAGTGGACACATTAATGTATGTCTGGTGTGTGCAAATTCAAATTAGAAAAAGAAATTTGAATGAATATTAATTTTAAAGATACCCTAAAATAACCCTTCAGTTTGTCTCCTAAAGCATTTTTATTTTTATATAATTTATAGATTTAAGAACAGGAACAACTTTGCAGTAGTATTTCTGTCTATAAAGAAGGTTAATGTATCTGGAGTCATCAGTGTGGGAGATGTTTCCTTTTTAAGGCAAAAATGTTGACATTTTGACATTATTTTAAAACCAGTTTAATATATTTGTAGCTTCTGCAGAAAACTGTCATTACTCCTGAATTTGAAAAAAACTACTGTGTCCCACCATATAGTGAATCAAAATATAAACTTCAGAAAAAACGCAGAGTAAGTACAGTGATTCTTACTTAGAGCATTTAATGTGTTTGACTATATATATATATATTCAGCTTGTCTAACATGGTTGTACAATTAAAATATATGTTTCCAAAGAAAATTATCACAGGTAATTAAGAGCCCATAAAATATGGTTTCATAAACACATTTCATGTAAATTTTCACGAAGTGAAAGTGCAGCGATTGGTGCACTTGGATACAGCTCTTTTTTCCCTTCATTAAAAACAGTGGCAGCCAGCATACGTGGTCACTGTCCACACCATACTGTGTCGTGGCTTATAGGTACTGGTCACAGAAGGCTGGGAACTCTGTTGCTGGCTCTTGAAGTAATGTCACCAGCTAAAAACACCAGCCTATTTAGTCTGCCAAATGAGAGCAAGGAATTTCTTGAGTAAAAAACAGGGGACTACTTCCATTTCAACTAGTAAGCATAAAGAAATTATGGATGGTACACAAGGAAATTTGAGGATGGTGCTCCAGTAATGTCACTGATATGACCAGAGCACCCTGGCAGGTGGTAAACACTAATATTTGCTGATGAACAAAACAATGAAATGGAGCAAATAACTTGCTGTAAATTTTCCAAAAAACAGAAAGATTTTGAATTTTAGAAATAATACAAATTCTGGGCATGTTGGAGAGAGTAACTTTTAAGAGACAACTGGATGACTGAATAAAAATGTTAAATGTTTATAGAAAGGCTCCAGATGTAAGAATGTTTTTATACTTTACCTCTTGTAGGATATCTCAGACAATAAAACATCGACATTGTCGGCTATTCTCCCAACAAGTCAGCAGTTCTTACTGAGATACAAAATTAATTTTAAGGAGCCGTCATTTATGACACTGATAGTGCTGTGTCTAACGTATCGAGAGAAATGGATTTTTGTCATTTAATTCATTTTATGAAAGGTGTATCTGGAGACTAACATATACATTCCTGTTAAGTAACCTTACTTGGTTTTAATTCATGAAATTTTCTTCATAATATTGAAATGAGGTGTAGTTAAACACTACTTATTAAAAATGAGAATTTTCTAATTGTTTTTGAAATTTTGAATTTCAGCAAGAGCGACAAAAAACAGCAGGTGATGGATGGTTTGGTATGAAAGCGCCAGAACTGACAGATGAACTGAAAAATGATCTCAAAGCACTGAAGATGAGAGCTAGCATGGACCCAAAAAGGTTTTACAAGAAAAATGATAGAGATGGCTTCCCTAAGTACTTCCAGGTATAAAGCAAACAGAGTAATGGTAGTGATGTTGTGAGGATTTTAGTCTGGAAAACACTACAGTGACTTGTTTCCTCTTAAATGTGTATTTACAGTGTATATCTGCTTGGACCATATAATGGCCAGAACCCAGTTCAGATAGCCATCAGCCTGTAATGGCTTTCCTCATCAAAATACAGTGTTCCAAATGGTAACTAGGTTTCCAGATGAGCTCTGTGAATGTGGAACCTGTAAGATGGGTGTACCGTGTATTAATGATACACCTCAGTGGTATCAAGATATTCAGTAATACCACCAGTGATTCTTTATAACCTGTAGGATAGAATCTCTATCCTATGATGTAGCCCTTTACAATCTGCACCCACACCAGTTCACTAATCCTTATTTTGGTCACATAGCCCTCTAAGCTCCAACACACTCGGCTGCTCAGTCTTCTCGGGATATGCACTGGCTGGCCTAGTCATTCTCACTTTAGTGTTTGGCTGTGCCATGTCTGCTTGGTGAAATTTTAGCCATACAAGTCCAAGCGAAAATGTCATCCTTGTGAATTTGGTAGAATTGGCCACTTTGTTTTCAGAGAATCTAGAGTGTTTTGTTCAAGATAATACTAGGTTATGCTTTCATTTTTAGCCGTGTCTCTTTGGATCTTCTATAAAACTGGCCACTCACTAGCAGGGACCAGATACTCTTTGTTTCCCTAACCCTGGCCCAGTTCCTGGCACATAGCAAACATTGTATATTTTACTTGGTTGAATGTATGAACAAATGCCAAGTGTTCAGTAAGAAGGTTCTAAGCTGGCAGCATTTATGATAACCTAGGAGATCTAACAGGTATATAGTAGAATGTGTGTATCTTGTTAAATTGGAAAACTAAAAAGGTGTTATTTTTATCTGTCCCATTTTTCTTCTGTTTAGACTATTCATCAAGAATTTACAGTCTAGCACTTACATAGAAGGAATTTTAGTTTTACTCAAAAATTTTAATGAAGAAATGTCACCAGTAGGACCCAGTGCAGGTTGAATAAGTGATTTTTTTTTAAGAAATGGCAAAACTAACTTTAATACTGGTAAAATATAAGCTGTGTTTTCCATTCCTTTCTATAAATAAACTTTGTTAGAGCTCCCCTGAGATAAGACGACAGCTTGACTTTCAGGTATTGCATGACTTATTTCAATCACTTATTTCAATCATTCATTCATAGATTGGAACCATTGTTGACAATCCTGCTGACTTCTACCATTCACGAGTTCCCAAGAAACAAAGGAAGAGAACTATTGTGGAGGAACTGCTGGCTGATTCTGAGTTCAGAAGGTAAAGGAATTTATGTTTCACTTTATAATATATGTTTTCCTTTAGATTGTGCAAAAACTTTAAATTCAAGATGATTTTTAAATGCTTTAGCACAGTTTCTCAACAGAACTATTAGGTATATTGGGTGGGATAATTCTTAGGGAGGACTTTACACTGTAGGATCTTTAACAGCATCCCTGGTGTCTGCCCATTAGATGCTGGTAGCGCACTCCTCTCCGTCCCAATTCATGACATTCAAAAATGTCTTCAAACGTTTTCAGATGTTCCCTGGCGTGCAAAAGCATTCTCGATTCAGAACCACTGCTTTAGAAGGAAATGAGACTAACTAGAGGAGGAACCCACAAAGGAGACCAGGAAAGAAGTCAGGGAGGCAGGAAGAAAACCAGGAGAGCAGTGTCATAGAAGTCAAGGAAAGAAAGTGTTACAGGCAGGTAGAAAAGCCAGAGGGAGTGGTTAACAGGAATAAATGCTGCTGAGAATGCAAGTGAGCTAAGAACTAAGATCTTCCTCTGAATTTACTACGTGGACGTCACAGTAACCTTGTCAGGAGTTTTTTAGGGGAGTGGTGGGGAGGAAACTAGACTGGACGGTACTTGAGAGTGAACTGAAGAAATAAGAGATGTTGTGAGCAAGACAAAAGAGGCACAGCTAGTGAATGGAGCTGGATTTTTTTCCCCCCGAGATGGGGGCAGTTAAGTATGTTTAAATGTTCTTGAAGCAGGTATGTGTATAGCATAGATTTAAAAGCATGCTTCATATAGAAACTTCTGAACTTCCAGACTGGTTTAATAGCAAAAGTGAAAATATTTATCAGGGATTTTTAAAATTATGTTAATATATAGGCATGGAAAACAAATTTAATTCAAGTGTTATATAAACTTTTTCATGATTCTAGGTAATGGTGAAACTTTTAGAAATAAGCAAGGCTCTTTTCTCACTTATTTCTCTCTCCCTGGAAATCTCATCCCCACAAAGTTGTATTAATCTGTATACTGTTGACTTTCAAATGTATGTATAGTCTGGATCTCTCCTGAGTCCAGAGCCACATAACCTGCTGCTGCCTCAGGAACATCTAATGAGTATCTCATAAGCCCCTCTGAGAGCTAACTTGGGGTCTCCTGACTTCATCCTTCCTATACATTCTAGTCCTCTCCCAGTGTCCTGTTTCTCATGACTGAATGGCATTGCCCTCCATCCCTTAGGGCAAGTCCTTAACGCCACCTTCTCCCTTCAGTCCCATGTTCAAACTGTCAGATTTCCTCCCATTTTCCTATCTCTTAAGCTTGTCTCTTTCTATCCCACAGAGGTGTCGAGTACAAGGTGATTGAGTCTTTGCTTACTTCATATATTGACCTACATTTTGTAATCGTGATAGCAGTCTCAGAAATTACAGCATGGGTCTCTAGTGGTTCAAAGTTTGCGAAAGCCTGCCTCTACCATGGCCACTTTTTTCTCACTAGACTACAAGCTCTGAGGGCAGGGACTATGGCTGGCTAGTTCACTGCTCTGTCTCCAGCTCCTAGTATGGCTTCTTATTCATGATGGAACTTGGTACAGATGTGATGGATAGTGAAAATGCAAAAAAAAAAAAAATTTAGAAGCACTTGCCCATCACCCGCACCCGCCTCTGCCCCCCAACCACCACCAAAAAGTTACATTAACTTCTAATGTCTGGTATGTCATACTTTAGAACTTAAAGGTTTGGTTTTTCTTTTTAGATATAACCGAAGGAAGTACTCAGAGATAATGGCTGAAAAGGCAGCAAATGCAGCAGGAAAGAAGTTTCGAAAGAAGAAGAAGTTCCGTAATTAAGATTCACCGAGCAAATCACAAAATTGTACATCTCCTCTTTATTTATTTACTAATTTAAAAATTAGCACGACTGTCACATAAAGTAATATAGACTGGCCCTATTGGGGGGTTTCTCGTTAAAATTTGATTTGAGAGAGAATCAGTCACATGCCACCCGGAATAAAAATAGGTGTGTCTACAAAAGATCCACTCATGTTTAGACCCTTTGAGGAGGGTAAAAAGGAAAAGAACCTCAATCAATATATTTAGAAAATACAAAGTTTGCTAACATTCAAAAAATTTAAAGTATTTTCAAAGCTACATAAGCAATACTGTAATTATTATGTAGAGGTGTACATAGGGAGATGATGCCCTGTGTCAGTTGCACATTCAAATCCAGAAAACTGGTAACGCTGGGATACAGAGATCTTGTTGCAAGTGTAAAAGTCATAGTTGAAATCAAAGAAATGTTGTAAGTGTTGGAGCGTGTGAATGTTAATATATGACCAAAGAACTAAATGAAGCTATGAAAAGGACTTAAAAGATAGACTACTTGGAAAGTTTGGGTTAAAGGTAGAAGCAGGAGAGCTATTTTCTTTCCTTAGCAACTGAAACAGGAGGTAAGATAGATTTTTATCCATATTCAGGGTTGTGTTCCAGTGAATAGTATTCAAATAATTTTAACTTGGCCAGGAGGTAAAGTCTCCAGTGGCAGAAATATGCATCCTTGCTAAGCAACTCATGACACCCAAGGAACACCAGTCATTTCTATTCATGCTTCTTGGTGGCTTATTGCTTCCTTTATGTCGTTATTCACGGGACCTCTGTTTTCTGCCGAACTGCTTTCTTGGGATTTCAGTAAATAAGCAGCTTCCTATTTTGTGTTTACTGCTTAGCATCACAAGCAGCCTAGTAATAAAACTAAATGACATTTATAGGCAGAGTGAGGGAAGCATCTGTTCTCTTTTATAGTAAAGCTTTTATTTCAAGAGTATTAAGTTTTATGTTAAGGACCTGCTATGAGAGAATTAACTATCAAATCAAGAAGCATTTACCCCATACACATTCTTCCAGAAGGAGACATTCTTAGCGGAACGTTTCTTCAACTCATGCTGCTGGGGTGTTGGAACACTCAAAACTGGTGGCCCTTTTGTATTGTGTTTCTCTGTGCAACTGAGAATTTACCCAGTTTTTTCTCAGGCTGAAGGGGATGGGTCAACTTTTTATCTGTCTGTAACCTGCGTGCTGGTTTCTGACTCATGAAGCTAGAATAGGTTGAATTATCTGGTATTCAAAACTGCAGTTATGACAGATATTTCGGACACTGTAGTGCATTTACAGGGAACACAAAATTGGAAATCTCCAATCCTTCCCACACAGGGCAGCATTTGAGCTTTCTAGATTGGGAAGCAGTGATAAGGAGAACTAAACCTAGGTGCCAGCCTCACTAACCCATGTCAGAGGTGCTCACAAAATGTATTCTGAAGATAGCTGACCCTTGAACAAAGGGGTGAGGGGCTCTGAGCCCCAAGCAGCTAAAAGTCAAAAACTTAAAGTAGGTCCTCTATATCCACGGTTCTTCATCTGAGAACCAACTGGTCAACTCCTGCAGAACATGTAGTACGTTAGTATGGATTTACTGGAAAACCTATGTATAAGTGGACCCACCCAGTTCAAACCTGTGTTCTTCAGGGGTCCACTGGATTTACTTAGTTAAATTGTAACATGCTCTTTTTTTGTCTCCATTGATTCTTTAGTTTTTTTTTTTAAAGTTTATACTTTATTCAGATTTTCTTAGTTTTTTACCTAATAATCTTTTTTTTCCAGGATATTGCAGTCTTTTTTTTTTTTTTTTTGGCTGCACTGCAAATTATACAGAATCTTAGTTGCCTGACCAGGTTTCGAACCTGCACCCCCTGCAGTGGGAGCATGGAGTCTTTACCATTGGAGCCCCAGGGAAGTCCCTTTATTTATGTATCTTTTTAAGTCACATAAATAACTTGGAACAAAGTAAAGAGTTAACAAATGTAAAATACCTTATTCAGTGAAATACTGAAATAAACTGAAATACTTCAACTGAAAGTCAATTTAAGTCACCTTTATTAACATTTTCTTTAAGGGATTAAAACTGGTAAGATCCATAGCTGTATCTCAGATATGATCTTCACAAGTTAAAATCTTCAAAACACAGTATAGAAGTATATCTAGGTAAAGATGAGAAGGAAGTTTCTTAGTGCCCTCAGGCTTCTACAAAAATCTATGTTTGAATAATGGATGTATTTATCTTGTGTTTTTTTTTTTTTAAGCAAAACAACCATTGAGAAACAGGTTTAGTGACTTTGGCTTATGTCAACTAAACTCAGTTCACTTACTGGAGCTATTTGAAGGCTAATGACTATCAGAAGTACTATGACTTCTCAACTCAAAAGCATTATAAAGTGTACCAAATGCTGATACAGTGTAATGAAAGAAGAGCCTTCAGAATACCTTAAGGAGCTCCTGAAAGATCCCTGAAATGCTTTTAAGACAACTTATTAAAAACATAGTCTGCAATGCTAGTTTTGATTGTTTTGTTTTTGGTTTCTTTTGGCGGGGGGGATTGTTTTTCCTAAAGTAAGGAAATTAGGGAAAGGAAAACGAAGATGGAAGAAATTAGAAAACTAGCAGTTGATGAAGGCAGGTTCTCAGCTTCCTAGAATCTTAACACAAAAATCCGCTCTGTTCAGTGTTCTGCCGTGAGATTAAAAACAACTGCTTTAGAGAAAACCATTATACCTATTTTTTAAGACCCGAGGAAATGTCTCATGGGTTCCCTAACAAGGCTGTCAGACTACAAGCCATGCTTGGCTGTTCAGAGAATAAATAGCAGGCTTTTAAAAGGAAGAAAGCCTGTACAGAAACATTTAATGAAACTTTGAGCAACTGGGATAAATTGAAGGGGTTGCATTCTAAATATAGCAAATATAAGAAAAACTCATGAAAAAATTTTCAGTACCATCTCTAGAATGTGTGCAGGTGCTCATTCAGTTCAGTCTCTCAATGACAACTACTGTTTAGAATAACCAACTACATCTTATTGAAAGCATGCAGTTAGGATTAACAAAATGATTACAAACTCCCCAAAGCATCTGACTAGAATGTAAAATTCAGGTCTCATTGTTTAAAAGTGAAGATGGAATGCATTCAAATTATAATTTATTTCCCTGAAGCAGGGTCAGTAGCATGACTTGTCTTAAGCAGATCGGTGTTTTATCAGAGTTGGAATGTTTCAAACTATGAAATGCGGGTTTAGCTAACTATGGAGGTGGTTCTGAAATGTAAAGTTACCAATAAACACTGAACACCAGCTGCGAGAAAGGGGAAACTTATAGGTTCAGGTGATAGGTGTTCATTCGTTATCACTGTGTAACAAATTGCCCCAAGACTCAGTGATTCAAAACAGCCACTGTTTTACTCAGTCTCATGATTCAGCCGGCCAGGGCTAGGCTAGATGGCTTGTACTCCACATGGTATCAGGTGAGGTCATTCAGCTGGCGGCTGAGCAGATCTAGAAGGCCTAACACATTCTTGAAATTTATCTTCAGTTTAATGGTAGTACAGCATAGAAGGGCTTCACCAGTGGCTCTGCAGTAAAGAACCCGCCTCCAGCCTGCAGGAGACACATGAGGGTAACAGGCAGGAAGGCCTCCAAACGAAGAAAATAGCCTGCAAGTGTCAGACATGTTTATCTCTCTCAAGCGGCAAATTTAAAAGTAGGTTTCTCTTAAAAGACTGTGTTGCCATAATGACACCTGGTTTCACCTGAAGTTAACTATTGTCAAACCTAGAGATAACCAATATATTTCTCTTATGGAAATGTTTGTCTTAAGCTATGCTAATGTACTATGCATTTACCCCAAACTCTGTCTTCAAGTCAGTTCCGCCTCTTGGCTCAGAACCTACTTGACAAACCAGTATGTTATACTCAGATATTGTTCCCCTAATTTATGTAAATGAAACTATTTGTATGGTGATCTGCCCTTCTTCAAGTTAATCATTTTATGGCCCAAGATGAACCATTTGGTGCCAAGATTATCCCAAAATGCATCTTATGGGTGAGGGGCCTGGTGCCATTCTGAGTCTTAAGACATTCCTTTATTAATAGACTGCTAGTGACTATATAACATCCAGCTGAAGACTAGCAGGGGGGTACTCTTTCTGCCCCCTTCTGATGCCTATGTCAGAAGCTATCTCCTTTATACTTTAATAAAACTATTACACAAAAACTCTGAGCGATCAAGCCTCGTCTCTGGCCCCGTGTTGAATTCTTCTCCTCCGGGGGCCAAGAATCCCAGCGTCTTTGCATGATTCAACAACCACCTTTCACACATGGGTTCGATCCCTGGGTCAAAAGATCCCCTGGAGTAAGAAATGGCAACCCACTCCAATATTCTTGCCTGGAGAATCCCATGAATGGAGGAGCCTGGTGGGCTATAGTCCATGGGGTCACAAAAGAGTGGAACACGACTTAGCGACTAAACAACGGCATAGAAATTGGCTAGAACACCAAAACATGACCCATACCTTTTGTGTGGCGCTGCACAGTATTTAGGATGTCCTGCTCTTCTCCATCTGCCTCCTTCCTAGTTAATCCTCCTAAGGGAAGAGGAGTTGCTAACCAGATTGAGGAGAGCCCAAGATACCCATTAGGCTGTACTTTCACAAATAAACAGGGCTGATGTATTAACAGGTCAGAAACCACCTGCAGTCGGTCTCTCTTGCCCTGTTAGGGGGCAGGCCTATCATTCTCTCTTCCAAATGAAGTGGGAAATCAGAGTTTGGGCTTTCCTCAGCCAGGCTTTCTCTATGAAAGGTAGGGGATGACAGGGGCCTAAGTCATTCAATTGCAGCTTAACTGAGAAGTCTGCAGTCATGGTGCTCTTCTAAAGCTATTACATGAGTGGTATACTTTGTTTTCCATTGATTCATCTTCCTTTTGGTTACAACCTCCTGGGCAGAATTGCAAAGCAGAAGTTGGTATGGTTCAGGTGCCAAAATCTTGACCTCAGATCCCATGCAATGTACTCAAATTCTGAGGTCTTGTTCATTAAGGGAAGAAAAGTGAAATATGAAAACTATAATTAGATTTAGGTCAATTACCATATGAACTTTAGCTCCCCAAAACAGTGAGGATGATTACAAATGACTGAGAGGTCTTCCTCAACCTTTTTCAGTGGCAGGAGAGAAATATGTGCATGCAGTCATCTATATGAAGAAATGTTTATATGAAGTTTTGTTCAGTCCCTCCCTCCTACATCCACTCCTCCACCCCCGTAACTCAGGGAAGTTCACAGGAGTAATGTACTGAGAGCAAAAACAAGGCACACACTATAGTTAATAAGATTTTTCTATATGTTAAGGTTTTATCAGGGAAACCTATTTTTTTCCCTTAAATGTATGTGTATACATTTTTGTGTGTACACAAATCAAACTGGCTGGATCTGAAGCAGAGCTAGGAGAACAAGTCACGGCTTAATTCTGTAATGTAAAGCTCACCCAAACTTGGGCTGATGGAGCTGTAACATCTGCCCTTCCAGCCAAGTCTGCCACTTAACCTGCTTCAACTGTCCGCTACCCCCACCTGCCGGGGGCGGGGGGTGCGGGTGGATGTCCAGGTGAGAGGAAGAGAGCACACAACCGGCCCGGTGCCTCTCCTCGAGCTTCGGAGACTGCTGAATCATGACTCAACCCTGTCATGTTTTACCTGACTGTAGTCCTTTAAGGTGACTCTTGGTTTTTCCTTTAGTGAAAATCATTATCCTGATCTGTCCAAAGGCAACTGAACCAAGACAAGCCTGTGGTTTCTCAGGCTCGGTCTCATCAATTCTAGTCACCCTATTTCCACTCCACTTCAGTCAGTCACCATAATGGACTTCAGACTCACTGCTTGAAACTGTTCAGTGGTCAAGATTCTGGACTTTGACTATCTCAGTCTGTTCTGTTAGCCTTCCCTCCAGTTTGCTCTAACCCAACCTTGACTGCACTTTGAAATTACCTGAGGTGGCTCCAAACTCCTGTAGACTCCAAAGATGCCTGATCTCAAGTATTTCACCCTCCCAGTCCTCCACCCCCATCAGGATACATTTTCCTCCCTAATCAATCTGGATCCATTGGTGAGACGTTTCTTTATCTCTTTACTCTTTTTTTTTTTTTTTTTTTCCTGTTACTTGGACCTGCCACTCCCAGCCAAGGAAATACCCACTGTTCCTTCTGTGACCTAATCCATCAAGAGAAACCATTCCTCCACACATCCAGCTGTTGTATTCAATAGCTTTTATCTTTGTCTTCATCTCTTCTGGCCAGGAAATGTGATTTGACATTACTGACCCTTCCTTCTTGAAGCTCCAGCCTCTCTTGGCGCCTGCAGCAAAATAAACTTTCTGCTTCTATCTCTCTACTCTCTTTCTCTTCACTGGGTTTCTTACTCCGCCCACTGCTTGCTAGTCTTCCATAACGCCTGCCCTCTTCTTCCTCTATTCTGTCTAACTTGAATGTCTTGTTCTCCCTCTCCTGCTTTGCTCTCACATCTCTGCAGAAAACACCAAAGTCTCCATCCTTACATCTCTTTTTTTAAAATAATTTTTGGTTGCACTTAGTTTTGTTGCTGCATATGCGTTTTCTCTAGTTGGGGGGAGCAGGCTTGTCAATGTGGCTTCTTTTGTTGTGGAGCACAGGCTCTAGGTGCGCACTTCAGTAATTGCAGCACGCGAGCTCAGTAGCTGTGGCTCGTGGACCCTTCAGCACACAGGCTTCAGTAATTGTGGTGCATGGGCTTAGCTGCTCACAGCATGTGGAATCTTCCTGAACCAGGGATCGAATCCATGTCTCCTGCATCAACAGGCAGATTCTTATTCAGTACACCACCGGGGAGGGCCATCCACCCTTATATCTCTACACCTCTGCTCCAGATGCAAATTTCCTATTAACTCTGTAACATGCCCATCCATGTTATTGTGATGTCCTCTCTAACTCAACATATCCAGAACCAGACACATCATCTTTCTGAGATAAATGCTTAGCGCCATACCTGGCACATGACAGGTACTCAAAGGGAAGCTACTATTTCCCTGTTCTCCATCTTCCCCATTGGGGAAGTCTTCCTAAAATGGTTTGAACAACGTCTTTCTGCTTTTTTACGTTCTATGTCCTACCTCTGCCTAACAAAACATGAGGCAACCCCTACATTCAAGATCTGACATTCGAGACTCCATAAAAGGACACCACCACAGGCTTATGTTCATCACTCCCCTGCTTTTGCTCCGAACTGCCTTTTTGCTGGTCATCTGCCTGTTTCTCTCACTGCTCTGCTCTGGACTTCAAGAAATGGTATTTCCCAGATGCCAAATTGACTTTCCAGTGAGACACTGACCTGAGAGGAGGACAGAAGAAGGGAAGAGGGTATTTCTCTCCCTCTCTGGCTTGGGTTGGGTTGCAGCTCTGCCATTTCCCAGCTCCCACCAGGCAATCCCCCACCACTTAGGATTCTGGGAATACCACCTCCTCCCATGTCCCACTGGCACTAGGAGTAAATAGGAGGTTTCCTACTGTTGGAATTTCTGGGTTACCTACACTTTGATCACCTATGTGACAGTTCCCCATACTACATTTCCTAAAGTGATGTGTCTTTCTGCCTGGACCCAACTGACAGATTTCAGCCAAACCAAACTAGCTGATATTGAATATTAAGTTACTCAACATATACCATGTTCTATGCATGCTAGCTACTGTGCTGGATACAGTAAGCTTTCACCTTTTATTTCTGTTCATATGGTTAACTCCACCTAGAGTATTCTCCTTGCCTCCAACCCACCTATCAAAATACTACTAACCTTTCAAACCCATTCAGAAACCAGTACTTTGAGCATCTTCTCTGTGCAAGGCAATAGGCCAGGGGCTCAGGGTGCCCAGGAAAGGAATAAGACCATCCCAGGCATCAATGAGCTGATGCTCTACATTTCTTCATAAAATATTTTTTGTTTTTTCCCCACCAATACCTGCATCCTTGGAATTCCCATTTGACTCTGCTTATTTTTACTTTGTTTTTAATAAACACTATAGCACTTACTATATGAGAAACGCTGGGCTGGAAGAAGCACAAGCTGGAATCAAGATTGCCGGGAGAAATATCAAAAACCTCAGATATGCAGATGACACCACCCTTATGGCAGAAAGTGAAGAACTAAAAAGCCTCTTGATGAAAGTGAAAGTGGAGAGTGAAAAAGTTGGCTTAAAGCTTAACATTCAGAAAACTAACATCATGGCATCGGGTCCCATCACTTCATGGGAAATAGATGGGCAAACAGTGGAAACAGTGTCAGACTTTATTTTTTGGGGCTCCAAAATCACTGCAGATGGTGATTGCAGCCATGAAATTAAAAGACACTTACTCCTTGGAAGGAAAGTTATGACCAACCTAGATAGCATATTCAAAAGCAGAGACATTACTTTGCCAACAAAGGTCCATCTAGTCAAGGCTATGGTTTTTCCTGTGGTCATGTATGGATGTGAGAGTTGGACTGTGAAGAAGGCTGAGAGCCGAAGAATTGATGCTTTTGAACTGTGGTATTGGAGAAGACTCTTGAGAGTCCCTTGGACTGCAAGGAGATCCAACCAGTCCATTCTGAAGGAGATCAGCCCTGGGATTTCTTTGGAAGGAATGATGCTAAAGCTGAAACTCCAGTACTTTGGCCACCTCATGTCAAGAGTTGACTCACTGGAAAAGACTCTGATGCTGGGAGGGATTGGGGGCAGGAGGAGAAGGGGACGACAGAGGATGAGATGGCTGGATGGCATCACGGACTCGATGGACGTGAGTCTCAGTGAACTCCTGGAGTTGGTGATGGACAGGGAGGCCTGGCGTGCTACGATTCACGGGGTCGCAAAGAGTCGGACACGACTGAGCGACTGAACTGACTGATAGCACTTACTAAGTGCCAGGCACTTTCTAAGGACTTACAACTTATTTTATGTAACCATTATGTATGTATGTACGTATGTATGAAACGTACATATATAACAATTTAGGTAACCTTTAGGTAAACCTAGGAGATAAGTCCTACTATTATTCTCATCATTTTATTAATGAAGAAACTGAGGCACAGAGAAACTAAGTAACCTGCCTAAAGTCACAGAGCTAATATGTATAATTCTGTTCCACTTTCATTTTAGCTATGCACTATAGCTAGGGCATACCTATTTCAGCATCACCAGCAGAAACTGCTGGATTTTTTCCCCTTTCTTTTACAGTTAACAGAACATATGATTTTTAGCTGGGAATGGTCCCACCTTTCCATGGGATGTGAATGAACGTGGTTTATGCAACTCCTGGGAGGTGTCCTCAAAGAAAGGAGAGCTTGAAATTAGGCTCTGTCCCTTTACCTTCTCCCCACTAACTAGTATGCTGACCTGATGGCAGGGGCAGCAGCAATCATCTTGGACCATGAGGTGGAAGTTGCATTTTGAAGATGGAAGAATAAGGAGCCTGGGTCTCCTGATCAAGTAGCTGCCATAGAGGGTGGATGAAGTTGTAAAATGTTTTTTTTAATTTTTTGATACAGAAAGCCTCAGATCAAGAGGAAGCTGGAATGAAACCTCCCAGAGCCTCTGGTCTTTTAAGGTCTGTACTGGCTCTGTGTAGCATTAAGACAGGAATGTCTCCACCTTTGGGGCAGAGCGCCCACTTTGTCAATACCTTCCTGAATTCTGAGTGTGTGACGCAGGGCAGTGAAAGAGGGCACGAAGGAAACAGGTCCTCAAACATGGAAATCTAAAATTTTCCCTTCTCCATCTTCATGCTTTAAGCTCTGCCCTCTTCCTGCTTGCCTTAGAAGAGCAGACACTCTTCCATCATGCTTAAGCTAATCCTTTCACCTTAACCCCGTAATATTTTTGCACCTCAATTTTCTCATCTGTAAAATGGGGAGATTTTGTACTTTTTAGGGTTGAGGGATAATTAAATGGCAAGGGTTAAATAAAGTTGCTATCATGAAGCAGGTGTTTAGAAAAATGTGAGATGTCTTCCTTTTCCTCTTGACTCGGTCCTCAAGAGGAAACTTACTCCATCAGTTTTTGGAGATAACGCTTCTTCCTGGATTTCTTCCTATTAATACCTCCCTGGCTACTCTTTTTGTTCTCTCTGAAGAACTCATCTTTGACTATCCTTCAACTGTCTATGCTCTGGGTTTTTGTCTTCAATCCTCATCTCTCCATACACCATCTACACTCCCCCGCATGACCTCACATGGTCCAGAGCTTCAAGTGCCATCTGTAGGTGAATGAATTTTCAGTCTCAGCCTAGATCAGCCTCCTGAGCTCTAGACCTTCTCTTTCTTCCCTCTTTCCCTGAACACCTACTTTCCTTTTGGTCCTTTCACTCAGCAAGTATTCACTGAGAGCTTGCTATGTACTTGGCATTGCATATCAACTGCCACTGTACATCTTCTCCAGGATATTCCACAGAGACCTCAGGAAATCTGAACTTGACCGACTTCTCTGTCTGTCTCCTTCATGACTGTTTCAGCATCCACCCATAGTCCCTAGTTAGAAATGGGAGTATTTTTTCTGACTGCTCCTGCTCCTCTATATATCACTTAATTCATCAAGTCCCATCAATTTGGCTTCCTTTAATATCTCTCAATTTGTATACTTATCCCTCTCTCCAAACCACCTCCCTAGTTCCAGCCCTCATTATTTTCTTACCTATATGACCTCAACAGCCCTGAACTGGTCATCCAGCCTCTCATCTTGTGCTGTTCCAGCTTGGGATCCATAATTCAGAGGGCTGACACAGAACACACATCTGAACACACATCCAAACCCACAGCTAATATCCTCACTGATGAAAAGCTGACAGCATTCCCTCTAAGATGAAGAACAAGACAAGGATGCCCACTCTTGCCACTTTTATTCAACATACTAATAGTTTTGGACATCCTAGATACAGCTATCAGAGAAGCAAAGGAAATAAAAGGAATCCAAATTGGAAAGGAAGGACTAATACTGTCACTGTTTGCAGGTGACATGATGCTATACACAGAAAACCCTAAAGGTGCCACAAGAAAACTACCAGAGCTCATCAATGAATCAGTACAGTTGCAAGATACACAATTAATATCTAGAAACCTGTTCCGTTTCTATACACTAACAACAAAATAGCAGAAAGAGAAATTAAGGAAACAATCCCATTTACCATCACACCAAAAATAATAAAATACCTAGCAATAAACTTACCAAAGGAGGCAAAAACCAGTACTCCAAAAACTATAGACGTAGATGAAAGAAAGAGATGAAAAAATGTTCTTGTTCTTGGACTGGAAGAATCAACATTGTTAAAGTGGCTCTATAACCCAAGGCAACCTACAGATTCAATGTGATCCCTATCAAATTACCAAAGGCATTTTTCACAGATCTGGAACAAAAAATTTGAAATTTCTAGGAAACACAAAAGACCCCTAATAGCCAAAACAATCTTGAGAAAGAAGAACAGAGCTGGAGGACTCAGGCTCCTTGACCTGAGACTATACTTCAAAGCTGCAGTAATCAAAACAGTATGATACTGGCACAAAAACAGACACACAGATCAATGAAACAGAACAGAAAGCCCAGAAGTAAATTCACTCACTTATGGTCAAAATTAATCTACAACAAAGGAAGCAAGAATATTCAGTGAAGAAAAGACAGTCTCTTCAATACGTGGTGCTGGGAAAACTAGGCAGCTACCTGTAAAAGAATGAAATTAGAACATCTTGAACACCATATAAAAAACTCAAAATGGATTAAAGACCTAAATGTAAGACCAGATACCATAAAACTCCTAGAGGAAAAGATAGGACACTTTTTGACATAAATTACAGTAGTATGTTTTTGGAGCTGTCTCCTAGAGTAATGAAAATAAAAATAAACAAATGGGGCCTAATTAAACTTAAAAGCTTTTGCAAAGCAAAGGAAACCATAAAAGGACAACCTACAGAGTATAAAAAATATTTGCAAACAGTATTACCAAGAGATTAATTTCCAAAATATACAAACAACTCGTACAGCTTAAGAAGATCAAAAAAACAACCCAATCAATATATGGGCAGAAGACCTAAACAGACATTTCTTCAAAGAGGACATACAGATGGCCAACAGTCACATGAAAAGATGCTCAACGTGGTTAACTATTAGTGAAAAGGAAATCAAAACTACAGTGAGGTATCGCCTCACACCAGTCAAAATGGCCATCATTTAAAAGTCTACAAATAATAAATGTTGGAGAGTGTGTGCAGAAAAAGGAATTCTCCTACACAACGAGGGAATGTAAATTTATGTAGCCACTGTGGAGACCACTAAAGAGGTTCCTTAAAAACTAAAAATAGAGTTGTCATATGATCCAGCAACCCCACTCCTGGGCATATATCTGAAGAAAACCCTAACTTGAATTAACATACATGCATCCGAATGTTCACTGCAGTGCTGTTCAGAATAGCCAAGACATGGAAGCAACCTAAATGTCCATTGACAGATGAATGGATAAACAAAATGTGGTATTCACATACAAACACATGATGAAATATTACTCAGCCATAAAAAAGAATGAAATTATGCCATTTGCAGCAACATGGATGGACCTAGAGATTATCATATTAAATCAGAGAAAGACAAATAGCATATGATATCACTTATATGCATCTTTAAAACCGATATAAACGAACTTATTTACAAAACAAAAATAGACTCACAGCCAAAGAAAACAAATTTATGGTTACCAAAAAGGTAAGGGGGGACAGGAAACTTGGGATTAACCAATGCTGCTGCTGCTGCTGCTAAGTCGATTCAGTCGTGTCCGACTCTGTGCGACCCCATAGACGGCAGCCCACCAGGCTTCCCGTCCCTGGGATTCTCCAGGCAAGAACACTGGAGTGGGTTGCCATTTCCTTCTCCAGTGCATGAAAGTGAAAAGTGAAAGTGAAGTCACTCAGTCGTGTCCGACTCTTCGTGACCCCATGGACTGCAGCCCACCAGACTCCTCCGTCCATGGGATTTTCTAGGCAAGAGTACTGGAGTGGGGTGCCATTGCCTTCTCTGGGGATTAACCAATACAGACCTCTATATACAAAATAACAGTAGACACAGAACTATACTCAATATCTTATAATAACCTATACTGGAAGACTATGTAAAAAAAAGAATATTTTTATATATAACTGAATCACTATACTGTACCCAACATTGTAAATCAACTGTATTTCAATTAACATTTTCTTAAATAAGAAACGTAGGTGAGTACTTTAGTTCAACTAATAAATAGCACAGGAATCTTGTTTGTCTATAAAACTATCAGATTTAACTTTAAAAAAAGAAGTTAAAGCCAACATATAATGCCTATTTAAAAGAAAACAAACCCAAATATATTTTCTAGATACCTACTGTGTGTGTGGTGGGTTTGGTCATTTTTCTATTCCATCACTGGTCATTTTCTTATTGGTTTGAAGGAGTTCTTTACACACTAAGGAAACCAGCCCTTTTTTGTGATATGTATTATAATTGTTCTTTTCCAGTTTGTCTTTTGATTTTTGTTTATGGTATTTTGTTTTTTGTCTTACAGAAATCCATATTTTTGGATTTATTGATTTTTTAGTGGCTTCTAGGTTTAAAGTTATACTGCTTAAGTTATTAAATAACTTCATCACATCTTATTTTAGTGCTTTTGATGGTCATATTATTTGTATTTTCATCTGAAATATACCTCTGTAAAAGGACTCAAGTGGGAATTTTGTCTCAGAATCCCTGACAATGAACATTCCTCCTCTTCTAAGCATATTTGAAATGCCATTTTATCACTGTTAGAGACAGTAAAATGGATACAATCTCTATGAAAGCAATTTGGTAATATCTATCAAAGAACACACAAACAAGCCTTTGATTCAGCAATTCAATTTCCTAAGAATCTATCCTACAGATAAATTTGCACTTGTGTACAGTAATAAGGATGTTCACTGAAACACTAGGAAAAAACACAACACTGATATGGCCAACTATTGGGGACTATTAAATCGTTATGATACTTAGGTACAATGGAACAAGGCAGTTCTGTTGCATTAATAAGTGAGTTAGCAAGCATAGCGAAACCACCTACATCAATAACATCAACAAACATAAAGAGGGTAGATGCAGCAATGCTGACATAAAATAAATCTGAAAATATTTCCAAGAAACCATTTTCACTTATGGCTTATAGAGTTGAAGAAGGGCTGGGAAATAGGAAGAACAAAGATGTTTACTTTTCCCTGTACTTTTCTGGACAATTTGGGATTTTGTATTTTTTGCATGAATTGTTTGTTGCAGCATTGTTAAAATTTCATCCACTCACTGATTTATTCGCATTCATCGAGGTAGAACCCTAATCTCATGCAAAGATATGAATTGTCAGAAGGGCTTCGCTGGTAGCTCAGTCGGTAAAGAATCTGTTAGAAGAGGTAAAAGATAGCCTTGCCTAAAGGAGCTGACAGGCAGAGTGAACCTTGGGTCTCTTTGCACCGGAATCAAGGAGGAGAGCAGCAGGCGTTCTTATTCGAAAGTCAGATTCCTGGGCCCCACTGGAGTGACGCCCAGAAATCTGCATTTGTGACAGGATCCCACTGGGCTGGGAGCCTTCTGGGCTGGAAGACTGCTCACCGTGTGGGCGCGTTTCCCTGTCCTTCGCTCGCCCCTCCCTCCCTAGCAGCCACAATCGCGCCCCTGGCGAAGGGGTCTGGAGCCAGCTCTCCCGAACAACCGAGACGGGGCCTCCCCCGCGTTCTGCTTAGGCCGAAACCGCGAGACCTTGCCTCTATGCCGCCCGGGCTGCTTTCCCCAGTTCCCGGATCAGGCTCCGGAGTCGGCAGGGCCCTGGCCCAGAGCCACCGAGCCAGGGAAGTAAGGGGAGGGATAGACTATAGAGGTGAGAGCGACTAGAAGAAAAAGAGCTGCAGAAAGCCGAAGGCAGTGGGGAGAGCGGGCAGAGAATGCGAGGCGAGTGTACACCCTTTAAGAAAAGGAGAGAAATGACTGGTGTAGAAAATAAAACAGGGGTTGGAAAAAACCTCCGACTCCGCCGGGACTCGAACCCGGAACCTTTGAATGCCTTCAACCTCTAGAAGTCCAATGCGCTATCCATTGCGCCACGGAGCCACCTGTTGGAGTTTCCGCGCATCTGCTCTGTTAAGCCAGAGGCGACGGCCCCGCGCCCTTCCCACCACCCCCATTAATTGTTGGTCTGTATCTCTGAAGCCAGGGCGCTTCCAAACATCGCTAGCTGGCGCCCGTCCTCATTCGGCGACCGCCTTTTAATAAAGTCGGCTTAGCCTTGCCAGAGAAGGGATGTTGCGAGGGCGCCGGGCGCGGGCTGGTTGAGTCTGAGCTCAGCCGCAGCCCGGTCTCCGGCCCGCCCTGGGCGCCGCCGTACCTGGCCGATAAGGACAAATCACGCCCGCGCTCCTCCTCCCCCGCTATTCTCCTTTCCGATCTCCCCCGCCTGCCCGCTCTCCCGCGACCGGTTCCGCCCGGTCTGGCCCCGCCCCGGCGTTGCAGGCCTCCAGCCGACAGTTGCGCCTTTAAGCCGGGCCGGTAACGCCGGGCACTTACGTCGCACCGTTTAGCGGCTGGTCCCGAGCAGCGACCCCTCCCGGGTCCCGAGCTCTTTCCTGGCCGCACGCGGCCGGGATCCGCCGCGGCGGGCGCGGGTCGCGGCGACGTCTGTGTGAATGCTTGTGTGTGTTTATTTGCGCGGGGTTCGGCAAAATGGAGTTTGGGTTGCATTTCGCTCCCCACAGACCCAGAGCCGAATTTCTAAGGTATCCGGGCTCTGGTGGACTGAGGGGGGCGACGCGCCCCACGCTGCTGCATCCTCCGAGAGCTCGTCCCAGCGCTGGCAGCTGGCTCGGTGGGCGCAGCGCAGCCGCCGAGTCCGCGCGGCCAGAGCACGCGGCTGCGTGGGCGGCGGCGGCGAAGGGCCTGCGCGCGTGGGAGCGCGGGGAGCATGCGTGAGCGGTCACGAGCGGTCGGGGGGCGCGCGCCCGAGAGCAGCCGCGGGGTTTCCGGGAGGCGGCGCAGCCACAGGCTGGGTTACCTCCTGCTGCTCGAAAGGGCGCGGTCGCCACTAATACAAGGGTTTGTCTGAGGGAACCTGGGGTTTCAGTGCTCCCTGTAATTCCTATCAGTACGACCGGAAAGCCACTTGAAATAGACGAGCCAAGTAAAAACCGCGTGGTTGCCCCGCAAACGTCTTTGCATACAAAATCCTTGGTCCCCGCTCCAATCAGCTTGCGGTTTTCCGAGCCCGCCTACTTAGAAATTGCGGGGCTGCTACTGTGCCATCTCTTCAGGCTCGTTTGCAGCCTACCCTGTGGTCCACTCCGTTCCACTCTGCCCAGCTACATCGTGCCTTCCGCACCCTATCCCAGTGCTAAAGAGGGAGGAAGCACCCAGACAGGGTCGAGTAGAGTAGGGATCAGTACATTCTTATTTAACTTCACTCCACTTTGATTACCCCAAAGTCTTTGTGTAGATCACAACAAACTGTGGAAAATTCTTTAAGAGATGGGAATACCAGACCACCTTACCTGTCTCCTGAGAAATCTGTATGCAGGTCAAGAAGCAACAGATAGAACCGGACCTGGAACAAACTGGTTTCAAATCGGGAAAGGAGTAGTCACAGCTGTGTATTGTCACCCTGCTTATTTAACTTGTATGCTGAGTACGTCATGCGAAATTTCGGGCTGGAGTAAACACAAGCTGGGATCAAGATTGCCGGGAGAATTATCAATGACCTCAGATAGGCAGATGATACCACCCTTATAGCAGAAAGTGAAGAGGAGCTAAAGAATCTCTTAATGAAAGTGAAAGAGGAGAGTGAAAACCTGGCTTAAAACTCAACATTCAAAAAACTAAGATCATGGCATCCAGTCCCATCACTTCATGGCAAATAGATGGGGAAACAATGGAAACAGTGACAGACTTTATTTTCTTAGGCTCCAAAATCAGTGCAGATGGTGACTGCAGCCATGAAAGTAGAAGATGAAATTAGAAGCTTTTCTTCTTGGAAGAAAAGCTATGACCAACCTAGACAGCATATTAAAAAGCAGGGACATTACTTTGCCACAAAGGTCCATCAAGTCAAAGCTATGGTTTTTCCAATAATCATGTATGGATGTGAGTTGCACCATAAATAAAGCTGAGCGTGGAAAAATTGATGCCTTTGACTTGTGGTGTTGGAAAAGACTCTTGAGAGTCCCTTGGACTGCAAGGAGATCAAACCAGTCAATCTTAAAGGAAATCAGTCCTGAATATTCATTGGAAGAACTGATGCTGAAACTGAAGCTCCAATACTTTGGCCACCTGATGCAAAGAACTGACTCCTTGGAAAAAGATTGAAGGCAGGAGGAGAAGAGGACGACAGAAGATGAGATGGTTGGATGGCATCACCGACTTGATGGACATGAGTTTGAGCAGGCTCCAGGAGTTGGTGATGGACACGGAAGCCTGGCGTGCTGCAGTCCATGGGGTCTCAAAGAGTCGGACACGACTGAGCAACTGAACTGAACCGAACCACTACAATGTTATGAGCCAGATACTATCATCCTCTTTATAAGGAAGGGAAACTGCAGCTAAATGACTTGTGTAGGGAGGCCCCAATGGAGTGTGACAAGAACTTTGAAGAATCGTCTGTTTTACCCTACTTGCCAGTTAGGACATCTTTCCAGTTTCATGGATGTTGACAGAACACGTAGGACTCCTGGGTCAGAGATGAAAGACTATGACCGTAGCCAGAGTGTTAACATGATTGTATCAGTTCTCTGAACCCCAATTCTCACAGGAAAGAAGCAGGTGGGCTCAGATGGATGATTGCACACAAAATGGGTTGCATTACATAAGAGGAATGCTGATCTTGGGGAACCTACCATTTTATAGCAAGCAGTAAGCAAGCCGGCTCTTTGTCTCACAGACCTTCCCTAATCCTTCAAGGTTGCTCACTGCAAACACAGCCTGGAAGAATGACCCAAGTGAGCAGGGTCTTACATTCTTAGCACACTCAGCAAGAACGTGCAGGGATGCTAAGGGCCTGTGTTCATTGCCTCTCCAAACAATGCCAGAGCCCAGACTGATGCCAGGCCTGTATGTTTCATTTTACCACAATACATAAAGTTTCTTGACAGTATGCACTTTATGTAAAACATCATTATGCCCCCTTTAAGATTAATAAAATAAATATCCTCATATGCAGGAAGGAGAAATTCTGACATATACAAAATTAACTCTTAAAATAGCAAATGACTTCAGAGTGTTTTTTGTTTAATCTTTTTTGAACTTGGAAATGTGCCAGGCATTAGTGGCATCTTAGAGTCTTCACTAGTCCTTGGAATTGCAATGGCTTAATGTTTCCTTGGAATACCATACAGAGGAATTCTGGGAGCATTGGAGCCAAATCACAAATGATGAGTCATTGACATGATTAACAACTTCAGACTCATATGTGAAAGGTCTGGGAAGGGGGAATAGAAAAAGAAATCACATGTTAAGGAAAGACGTGTTTGTCCTTAATTCCACTTGATAAATCAAGCAAATAATTTTTAGATATTTGATTGCTTTCAGTATGCTATGCTATGCTATGCTATGCTAAGTCACTTCAGTTGTGTCCAACCTCTGTGTGACCCCATAGACGGCAGCCCACCAGGCTTCCCCGTCCCTGGGATTCTCCAGGCAAGAACACTGGAGTGGGTTGCCATTTCCTTCTCCAATGCATGAAAGTGAAAAGAGAAAGTGAAGTTGCTCAGTCGTGTCCGACTCGTAGCGACCCCATGGACTGCAGCCTACCAGGCTCCTCCGTCCATGGGATTTTCCCGGCAAGAGTACTGGAGTGGGGTGCCATAGTTGAGATCAAAACCTCTTGTCTTTGTCGTGGAAAACATTACCAAGACACAAGGTTACCAGACAGTGTGGGAAAACCAGGGCTTGTGTGACCAACTCTGTGAGCAATCAAGATATATTTTTTTACATCTTACAATTAGATGCCTGGGAAAGCCATGGCAGAACAAGTGCTGTGTATGTTCTCTGACAATAAGTGGTTTGTAGTGAGTCTGGTTTTAGAGGCAGCAATGTTAGCATATAAAAGGAATGAAAATCTGTATTTAGTTTCCATCTGAGGAGAAAGATCCAGTAGGTTTTCTCATCCCCTTTACTAAATCTAAGAGCTGAATCTCAGGCAATAGTACATGCAGTTAAGAACCATCACACAACTTGCACCAAGAATTCCTACAGGTAAAAACAGACAAACCTCTTCTTTTCTGCCAACAGAGGGAGCCAAAGCACAGACTACATAACCACCTGCGAGCCGGCTGACCTTCACCCA